>NC_090998.1:88658125-91068750 GCF_041146395.1 Eulemur rufifrons
TTATGAGGCCAGATTAAGAAGACTGATGGCCTGTCCCTTAGCCAAGAAACGAGTCCCACTGCAAACCTTTGAAGGGCACGCAGGCGGGGGCAGGAGACGCTTTGTGAAGAGCCGCGCAGGGAGTAACGAGGACTAACGGGCTGACACGGAGCCAGGTCCGCGAAGCTGCCTCGGCTGTGAAGGCTGTCGGGGCAGGAAGGTGGCTCTGGCAGCCAGTCGGGGCTGCTGGCTGGAATCGCAGGGCACCTGACTGGACAGGCGTGGGCGGCGCGGACGAGGCGGAATCGGATTCGGCGCAAGACCATCGTCTGCGGCTGAAATGGCCTGTGCCGTTGCCCCCTCCCTCCGGGCCGCCCAGCCTGCGGGGGGTCAGGGCCAGCGGCGTCCCCACCCGAGGGAGCACCTGCGGGCTGCCCCGGCCCGGGAGCTGCCAGGAGGGGTGACGACCATCGAAGGAGGAAAGCTTGGGCCCTTGCTCTCCTGGGTGACCTTCCTTAGCCTTGAGCCTGAGCCCGGCCCACGTGTCACAGGGGCCACCTTCCGGCCACAGGTGCACGGCAGGGCGGGGTGCATGCACCGGCTTTCTGCCTGGGATTCCTGAAGCAGATTCTGGTTCCGCTCACGGTCCCCAAAGCAAACGACAAGAGGTGGTCTGTTTCCTGCCTGCTGAGTGACCTACGGGGAAAGCACCGGAAGGCCAGGAAGGCGACCTCACCGCTTTGCTCACGGGAGCACCTCGGAGCTCCGGGAGCCGCATGGGGAGCTGAGGAGCTGCAGTCACACTGGGGAGGCTGCTGCATCCTGACTCCTCTATGCTGTCATGCGTGGGTGGTTTGAACTTTCCTAAACTAATGACCAGGCTGCACAGAAACTGGGGTTCTCCCAGGCTGCGGAGGCCACCCCCACGCAGGGCCCCAGCCATGGTTCCCACGCGAGTTCCCTCACTGGAGGAAGCAGCCTCTGGACTCGGGCTCTGACTCAGCGCCCTGCCCAGGCTGGGGCACAGGCTGTGTGGCTGCGGTGCCCTTCCTGGAGGCGCGGGAGCCCGAGGAGGAGCAGTGTGGGCGGCCGGGCCTGGCCTGGCGGGGGTGGGGGGACTCCCGGGGCGCCTGTGTGGGCCTCATGACGCCCGGGAGGCAGCTCCGCATTTTGCAGGTGAGACGGCAGATAGCAGGAGAGGAGGGGTGAAGCACCTTGCCCAAGGCCATGCAGGTTCCGTGGGTTTGAGCCCAGGTTTATCTGCCTCCCGGCTCATGCTCCTCCCCACCCCTCCTGCTACGCCCCACACCTCCGCAGGGTGGGTGCACGGCTGTAGGAATAGGGGTGAGATGGCCACAGGGGCGTGTACACACCCTGTCCAGAGTCAGGCAGGCCTGGGTTGGCATCTTGCTCTGCTGTTAGTAAGTCACGTGACTTTGAATGACTTGCACCCCTGTGCCCAGACTCTCCCAGAAAAAGGAGGCGGGACCTGTGGTGGGAGGGGTCCAGGGAGGTAACGTATAAAACTAAGGTCCAGCTTGGCCCTTAGGAGGTGCTTTTATATGTCCCCTGCCTTCTGAAGACCAGCTCGTGCCTCCTCCCCGGGTCCTGCTGAGGCCCCTGGGCTGTGGGACAGGGCCGACATCCCCTCAGCAAACGGCTCTCCTAGGGTGGGCCCTGCTGCCCCCACGCCGCAGCAACCTGCTCTGATCTGTCTCCTGGGACGGTCTGTTCGGCCATCCTGGGCCTGATGGTCCGGGAGGTCCTGCAGCCACCCTGTCCCCTGTCCCCCGCCGCTGCCCCCGGTCCTCATGCTGTACTTCATGGCAGCCCTGCTGTGGCGTCTGTGCCCTCCCCCCCCCAGAGAGCAGCCTCGGGAACACAAACTATTCACCTGTGGGGTTTTTATTCCCCCACAAAACGTGGTGCTTGGCAGACAGGGGTGAGAGGGGACAAAGTGCCGGCGCCAGCCCCGCGCCCGCTGAGCAGAGCCACCTCAGCCCTGGTTCCTGGGGCCAAAGCCGCGGCTTCGCTCCCGAGGCCCCATGCAGATTTGTATTCCGGGAAGGCTTTGGGGAAAGTAATAAAAGAACGGGGGCGGGGGTGGGGGTGGGGTGGGGAGCCCAACACACCTGAACAAGATTTCTCATTAGTTTGAAAGATGGACTAGCTGCTGGTCTAATGAAGGAAGTGGATCGTGTCCTGATTAAGTCGGCTGGCACTTGGAGGCGGCCCGACCTTCACAGAGGTCCCAGAATCACCAGCGTCGAACCCTAAGGGGCGCCGCCTAGTCTGGGGGGCTTTGCAATTCCTCATCAGCCTCGCCCATCGGCCTGGCCTTCCCGGGCGCAAAGCAGACGGGGAAGGAAGGGAGGGCACCGGTGGGAGGGGCCGGGTCTGCTCCAGGCCTGCCGTGTTGGGCCCGTGACTTTGTTTCTCCGGCCTCAGTGTCTTGCTGTTGGTTGGCGATCGTCGTCCTGCCTGTAGAGCGGCCCCAGGATGCCCAGTGCCAGCCGGGGCAGGCTCTCCCAGCAGCACCCTGCCCTCCTCCCTGGCGACACCCCATCTGGTCATCTGGCGAGAGGCCGGCTGCCCGGGCTGGTGCCCGGATGAGCCGCTTCCCACAGTCCCTGCAGCCGGGCCACGCGTCCCCTGCTCAGGCTTCCCTGCAGTTTTAGCTGGAGGCCGGGAGTGTCTCTGCAAGGTCCCCAGGAGGCGGACCACATTAAGCGGGGCCTGCGTAACCCAGCCCGGGTGGGCAGAGCCATTTCTCAGCCCAGATACATCTTCCTCCCGGAGAAAGATCTTGAAGCACCTAATAAACAAGGTACAGATGCAGCTCAGATCCTTCTGCTATTTATTCTCTGTTTTTGGAACATAAAAGCAGATTCTTAGGACTGTGGCTGTAATATGTTAATGGAATTTCTGCCACCTAGAGCTGACACGCAGCACCCTGCCTTTCAGAAGCAAGGCCTCTGGGGACAGCCTGTAGCTATCATTAGAGCAGATTCTACATGCTCTTAAATTAATGACCAGGTTTAACAGCTGTGGGGGCCTCTCCCTCCCTCAGGCTCTGAGTGTAACGGCTTTCCTGGTCGCCTGTCACTGCCCGAGGCCTCTTGCCTCAGCCTGTTTCTCTGCTACTGTCTCCATTGCCACCTGCAGGTCGAAGCCCAGCCCTGGTCTGGGACCAGCCCAGGCCTCGGTTTCCTGAGCGCAGGCCCTGAGCCAAAGGGAACTGAGCTTCAAGCCGTGAGAGCTTTGCTCCTGAACGTCTCTGCTGGCAGGACGCTGCCCTGGGCCCCTCACCCCGCTCTGCAGCACAGAACCCACTCAGTGTGAAGGGCCCACCCACCAGCCTCTCGCCTTTGGCGGCCCCCCAGGTGCTTTCAGAGTAAGGCGCTCTCTGCCCACTCTCCCAGCCCCTCTCAAAAAGGCGTTTGGATCATAATCCCAAAGACACAATCCTGAATGCCATAATCCTGAATGTGGAAATCCAAAAGATCAAAATCCCTAAAGTCTAAATCCCTAAAGTCTAAACCTCTAATGTCTAAAATCCTGAAAATCACAATCACAGGATAGTTGCATCATGTGAGGTGGAGCTATTGCCCTGCTATTGTCTTTATTTGGGAATTTATTATGGTTTGAGGAGATGCGTTTGAGGGTGCCAAGCTGACAAACGGAAGATCTGTGGACTTAATTTCAGGTGTCAACTTGACTGGCTTAAGAAATGCCTAGAAACCTGGTAGCGCATTATTTTGGGTGTGTCTGTGAGGATGTTTCCAGAGGAGGCTAGAGTGTGAGTCTGAGTGGACCAGGTGGGGAAGAGCTGCCCTCAGTGTTGATGGCACCATCCAGTCCGCTGGGGACCCGGACAGAACACAAGGTAAACTGGTCTCTGAGAACTGGCACAGACTTTTCAACTGCTGCTTGGACGTCAGCACCCCAGGCTTGCTGGCCTTTGGACTCCAGGACCTAGCCGGTGCCCTCCCCCGACCCCCGGCCCTCGGTCCTGAGGCTTTCGGCCTCAGACTGAGAGTTACACCCTCGGCTTCCCTCGTTCTCAATGTAAAAACATCGAAACTTCCTCAAAAATGAAGAGGAAACTCTCCCTTTGTTCAT
Organism: Eulemur rufifrons; assembly: GCF_041146395.1. NCBI lineage: Eukaryota > Metazoa > Chordata > Mammalia > Primates > Lemuridae > Eulemur > Eulemur rufifrons. Next base: position 88,662,227 of record NC_090998.1, read on the forward strand.
ATGATGACCACAGTTAAAACTGAAGTATCCTTTTAGTGTATGTGCCTTTGTGAAAGATAAAATTTGTTGCGATCTTAGCTCTTTGAGTGACTGCATAGGTGGTGGCGATCCATTGTAGGTTTATTATTATTATTGTTATTACTAGAGACAGAGTCTTGCTCTGTCACCCAGGCTGGAGTGCAATGGCTCAATCATAGCTCACTGCAATCTTGAACTCCTGGGCTCAAGCAAAACAATGTTCCTGCCTCAGCCTCTGGAGTAGCTGGGACTACAGGCATCTGCCACCACACCCAGCTATTTTTTTTTTTTTCCTGTAGAGACAGGGTCTTGCTATGTTGCCCAGGCTGCTCTCCAGCTCCTGGATTCCAGTGATCCTCCTGCCTGGGCCTCCCAAAGTGCTAGGATTACAGGCGTGAGCCACTGCACCCTGCCCCACTGTAGTCTTTGATCAATCTCATCAAAAGACTTATATTTTTGGTCATGGTATTTCAGATGACTGCAGTTATAAAGCTGGGTGCATGGAGTTTATATTTCCCTTTATTATCTATTTCTTTACAAATGTGGTTCATTTGCTCGTACAACTGGGTGTTTATGCAAAAATATGTATGGCATTATTACCTATTTTATTGTTAAATTGGCCTATGGAGTGTTGTGGTATTTTTATATGTTTCTCAAGTAAATTCTCTTTAAAAATGTAAATAAATGTCTTTTAAAGAATTTTTACATTATTTTTTCCAGAATGATATTTTTGGGATTTTGATCTTTCAGGATTTCAGCATCAGGATAATGGTGTTTGGAATTATGTCTTTCAGGATTATGATCGACACCTCTCAGAAAGCCATGCTATGAATAGCTACAGTACCCTGGGTGGGTGTTGTGTTGTCCCCTGCCCCCCACCATGCCTCTCCCCAACTCCTTGTGCTTTGCTGATGAGCTCCTGCTAGTTTTATAAGACCTCTTAGTTTCTAAGAGGTGTCTGTGGCATCTCCTCCTCCAGGAAGCCCTCCCTGAGTTGCTGAACCCCACCAGCCTCTCACCACATTGTATAATGTCATTGCCTGTTTGGGATCCATCTGTCCCCAATGTCCCATCTCCCCCAGAAGGCTAGCTCTGCCCCAAATCCCAGCCCAAGAGACTGCCTGGCTCTGTCACTCCTGACTTCCACTTACATGGAGCCCCCAACAGAGAGTGAGATGCTCGCTGAGTCCTGAAGGACGGCGGCAGCCTGGAGGGCTCTCAGGCCAACGTGCCCCTCGGCTCGGCTCCTGGGACCTGCTCTGCTGTGTCTCTCCTTGGAGACCAGCTGCCCTGCCCTGAGGGCATGAAGGAGCCACCTGGGATTTCTGCTCAAGGGCAAAGAGCTCTGAGTCCAAACCCGCCCTGGCCAGCAGCCTTTTCTCCTAGATCCTGCTGGGGACGGCTGCTTGACATCTTCTGTGAACGTTGTCAGAATTAAAATGGAGTCACTTGCGTTAAAAATCCTGACAAACAGAGCCAGGGAAGGCCATGAAGGGAGGGTCCTCATGCACGAATGCCTGAGATCAAGAACTATCACAAAAGTCTCTGCAAAACCATAACTTTGCACAAAGGCCATTGCAATCTTACACAAAAAACTACTTCTGCAAGGACATCTGCCCTTGCGGACAGCAACTGCCTGTCCAGTCTTGGACTGGGGCCACCCTTGTCATTGATCCTTGTAGCCAAGGATAATTATCTCAGCACAACCAGGTAAGCCTCATTTTCCTTAAAAACCTTTGTCTTCCTCTACCCCGCTGAGTGTGCGTCTAGCTTACCATGTGTATTCGCAGTGCAACGCCTATTCCTGGGAATAGGAATTTTTCTTTTAGAGAGTCTCTCTCTGTTATTTAGGTTGACACTTCTTTCCCATGGAGGGGGCCGCTCAGCTCTTAGAATCCCCTGTCCCCTTTGCTCACACACTGGAGAGTCACAGCATTTTGGTCTTCATCGTCTGTTCTCACCAGGAGGGCCTGGGAGGACCAGCGTGCTGGGATCGGATCCAGCTGGAAACCCCTCAAGCGCCTGGAGAAGCGGCCCGGATTCCAGGAGTCCACGAGGAGGAGATGACGGCGACCCAGATGGATGTGCCCTGAATGTGCCCGTCCTCCCTGAGAGCGTCCCTGTCGTCAGGATGATGGGGTGGGTAGGGAGTCGGGGGAGGTTGTGAAATGTCACCGTGGGAGGAAACTTTTTTATTTTTTGACTTATATAAGCCTTAGCCACAATGTGCTCCTTCAAGACACAGTGTTCCCTGATCTTACACTGCAGGAGCCTCGGAAGGACAATAAAGTCCGTGCTCATTCCGGAGCGAGGTTGGTCTCCGCCGTCTCTTCCTCATTACCCCACGACCTCAGGGCCCAGCAAAGGGCTCAGGTGCAGCAGGGCAGCTGCTCACAGCCCTGGGGGCCTTTCGGAGTCACGGTGTCGCAGGCTCAGCTCCCCGGGGGCAACACCGTGCTGTACGGCCTGATCTCTCGAGGACAGTGTATCTGCCTTGTTCATATGCGTGTTTGGGCCCCTTCCGTGGGGACGACCGTGTGCATCTCCTCTCTTACAGGCGAAGAGATGTGTGGACCATTCACCGACTGCTGTGGGAGCCCAGAGTGGGGGCAGAGGCCCTGCTTAGGGGATCCCAGGAGATTTCCCAGAAGAGGAAGAATCAACCCAAGGCCACAGGCTTCTGAAGGCCGGGCCAGGCCTTGTGTGAATTCCCAGGCAGGAGCCTTGGCCCAGAGGAGATTATGAATGAATGAATGGCTGTCTAAACATGGGTGGGCTTAGCTTTGAGGCCTGCAACGGAGTGGACCGCGCCGGGCAGGGCCAGCGCAGGACACCCAGCAGGCTGTAGGGCCGAGCCAGGGTGCGGCATCCGGGGAGGCCTTGTGACCTTTGACCCAGCAATTCCACTTCCAGGAATTTATTCCATGGAATTATTTGCACAAATACACAAGCTATTTACTACAGCTGGGAAGCAACCTAAATGCCCCTCAAAATGGGATTCAAACACTATACCATGGAGCATTCATACAATGTCATCCCAGGGAGCCATTATCGAGAATAAAGTCGATCTGATGGGCAAAGATCTGCAAGTCTCTTGTTAGATGAACAACAGCATGTGCAGGATCATTCGTGTAAAAAGAAAAAAGAAAGTGAGGTGGGTGGGACCTTGCTCCTGGCAGGAGGGACCTAGGGCTGGGCAGGTGGCTGGCTGAGCGGGGCTGGGGCTGGGAGGGAGGTGACCAAATCATAGACCCTTCTGCTTTTACCCTTCTCATTTCTGCCTCAGTTTAAAAAGCAGTTATTAAAAATGGAAAATAATGACAACAAACAAAACTTACTTAATACTTTTCTGGCAGGAAGGAGCAGGTTGCTTGCTAGTAATGTGATGAATCTTTAAAAATTTCCCCCAAACTTAGAGGCAGGGTGACCTTGGTCTAGAACAGGGCCACGGCTGGCTCTGGAGGAGACGAGGGTTGGCCCTGCAGGGGGGTCCAGGACGGAGTGGCCACCAGGTGGGCAGGGGCACCGGAAAAGACCCAGGGCAGGGGCCGAGGGAGGGAGGGGACGGCCGAGGCTGAGCGGGAGCCAGGGAGCGAGCCGGGCAGGTCAGGGCCATGGGGTCCAGCTGGGGCCCGGGGGCGCCCAGACCAGGGCACTGCAACGGAAATAACTGCATGAACACGGGCAGTCAGAATATAATAATATAAAGATAATAACTGCTGCGGTGTGTGGCACGTCCACACAATGTGCACTTCGCCTGGCACTAGGTCCTTTTCACGTCATCTCACTGAATCCTCTGAAGATCGTGGCGATGAGCACTGCTACGATCCCATCTTTACGGACAAGGAAGCTGAGTTTCCAGCAAGTGGTGCTCAGCCAGCAAGTAGCAGGTGGGATTTGAACTCAGGACCGTGCAGTCCCAGTCTGTGCTGTTCTTCAGGGCTGCTGAGGGCCCCCGACTCACAGCCAACACCAGGTGGCTGCAGGGGCCACAGACACCACTGGGAACTCCTGTGACTACGCAGCGCAGAGCAGGCCGCGCACGATGCCCACTCTGTTTAGTTAGGGTCGTGGTGACCTCCCCGCAGAGGCCTGTTAGCGGGGTCTGTGTCCTGCTGGGCCCAAGTCCTACGGGAATTCTCCACCCACACGTGGCCTGGGAGGTGGTGGCTCTGCAGAAAGATTTGCTGTTTCCTGCACAGGTGTCTTTGCCAGGCAGAGGTGTGGGCGTCACAAACTTGACCGCTAGGTGCCCTTGAGAATGGAGGGGTCCAGAGGAAGCAAGGGAGGGCGCGGGGAGAAAGCCTGGCTGTTCCTCTCTGTGAAACACCGACCCCTACCAGCCCGGGCACTCGATGACGGTGGCCCCTTCGCTACCTGTGCAGCAGACGAGGTGGCAGAGGTGGGCTTGGAGAGGGGCAGTGCGGAGGTGGGGGAGCAGCACCCCCAGCTGGCAGCTGTGGAATAGGATAGGCACATACACTGGCAGGACTGTGCTCATGTTGAAGAACTTGGTGAATTCATGATTTTTAATAAAAGTACCTACAAAGCAGGATAAACCTGGGTACATCGTGTTCTTCAGGGCTTCAGTGAGTTCCTGTGCAAGCACTGAGGGACGGCCTTCCCTCCCCTGCTTGGGCCACCCCACACCCCTAGACGCTCAGGCATCGTGAGGCAGGAACATTGAGTATTCGTTTATTTTTGCTGGGCAGGCTTGGCTGGACTTAACGTATTCAGTGAATATTTCTGGAATAGCTATTGTGTTTTCATACAGCCAAGAGCTCTGCCTGGTGTTTTACACACATCACATCTCTTAATCCAAACACAAAATGGGGGTCATTGTCCCCATTACAGATGAGGAAATAGTGGCAACTTGCCCAGGGTCTCATGGCAGGCTGGGCCACCAGGACGCTGACTCCCTCCCAGGAGCGACCTTAGCAGCAGCTCCCGGGCAGGCGGGATGCTGAGACACGCTTGCGTCTCCCCTCGCTCTGCCACGTTTCAAATTCACCCCAAGTCTTGACTCCTTCTCCGTCGTGGGTCCCCAGGGGCTGATCTCAACAGCAGGGCCCTGGGGGAGTCTTGCGGGCGGGATCCTGGCACGGGGCCTCTCTGTGCTCCCTCCCCACATCCCAGCACTGCCTGCCCACCAGGGCCGGTCCAGAACCCCTGCAGACCCCAGGCCTGCCCTCCGCAGAGCCTCCCAACTCCTGGATGGAAGACAGGGGTTCAAATCCTGAGCCTGGGACTTCTAGCTCGGTGAACCTGGAGAAAGCTGCTTCCCCCCCCACCCCCCGCCGAGCCTCAGTTTCCTCATCTGTCAAATGTGGGCAAGAATAGGCAATTGAAGGAAATAATGCAGTTACAGCACTTAGCACAGTGCCTGCCCCCTGTGAGGTGCTCAGTGATTGTTAACTCTCATTACTGCTGCGACCCCTTTAGGTCCCTTCTCTTAGCTGCAAACAGGAGCTGAGCAGCCCACAGACCAAGACGCCCGGGGGCTCCGGGCCTGGTCTCTGGCAGACGCACGACCACGCTCCTGGTCCCTGCCCCAGCGGCTACTGGGTCCTTCCCTCTTGTCCTCCCTGATCCTACCAGATGCCAGGCCCTGCAGGCACCACATCGAGGCCGCCCCCCACAGCCCGCCTTCCTCCTGTCCCTGCAGTCTTCGGGAAACTGCGCCCCACCCCCTCCCAGGGGCGTCTCACCTGGGGTTTTGAGTAAATGAGCTTGAGAGAATGACTGTGATAATGTGGGCTGGCCTGGCCGTCAGCCATGCCCGGCTTTGGATTCGGATCCTCCAGGGCGGCTTCTTGATAGAACATCCTCGTTCAACAGTCAAGCACTTTTCTCGCACCCAGGTCTGCCCTCAGTGCTGGGGGAGGAAGGCGGTGAGCAGCGGGCAAGGCCCTGCTCTTTGGAGCTTACAGCACCTACCCACGCGACCTGGAACCTCAGCTGCTGTGCATGGCTCAGTCCCCCAAGGCTCGAAGGCCTCAGAAGGCAGGGATGGTGTGGAGGACGCTTGTCATTCATGTGGCCACCCCAACCGCTTCCTGTGGCTGGGAGAGTCTCTATTTTATGAGTGTTGATGGGGGTGGGGTGGGGTGGGAAGATCACTTCCTCTAAGGGAGCTAAAAGCCCCGCAAGTTCCCTCTCCCTGCCTTCCTGGCAGCCGGGGTACAGAGCACACGTGACTGGGGAGCTCGAGGAGCTCGAGTGAGGGGAGGGCCTTTCTCCTCCCTCCCTGGCGCAGCAAGCCTTGGCTGCCAGGCCTGGCTCTTGGTGCAGAAGCGGCCGTGGTGTGGACTGCAGGGTCCAAGGCTCACTGAGAGCGAGTTCTTGCTGGACAGCTCTGCACATGGTCTGGGACAGTGTGAGGCATTGTTTCTGGAAGCTCCAGCCCTCCCAGCGATGCCCTTTCAACACATCCTTTATCGCCTCCTTACACAGTTGGCGCCGGTGCTCACAGCCAAGAGCCCCAGCGGGTGGCATCTGGCCCGTGCCTGCTCACCGGGCCGCCTCCCCCGCCCCAGTGCGACACAGAGCCGTGCGCTGCTCAGGCCTTGATACGTGCCTGGGCTCTGTTGATTGGTTGGTTGGTTCTGAAGGACATTTATGGGCCTCTACTCAGGGCCAGGCTTAGAGCCCGCCCTTCCACACACGGGGTTCCACTTACACCTCTTTAACAGCCTCTACGGACCTGTGCGTTTTGTGTGGACAGTGGCGCGTGGAGCCTCTCAAGCCCGGGTGTGCTGTGGCTGGCAACGAGCTGCTGCTCCGAGGGCCTGAAGCCTCCGAGGAGGACACATCTGTCCCCAAGAAGTGTTCCTTGCCAACCTTCCAGCTCTGCCACCTCCTCTGGCTGGGCAGGAGGGTCTGGCGTCCCCAGGGCTTCCCCGCTGCTGTCCTGATCCCTCCTCTCTTCCCTATTCCCGTGTCTGCCCACCTGGTGCCAACACGCCCCTGGGCCCTCCATCCTGAGACCCTCCCGGACTCCCCGTTGCCCACAAGAGAAAGTCCAGGCTCCCATGTTTGTTAGTCGTCCTCCAGGGCCTTGCAGACTGTGGCACCTGCCTGCTTTCCAGAACACCCTGCCACTCACCAGCCGGCCCTTCCCTGCAGACCTGCTTGCTGATGCATGGCCCGTACGCCGCCCCTGCTCTACCTGGTGAGCTCCTCCTAGGAGACCCCGCTCCGAGAGCATCTCCTCTGCGAGGGCTTCCCTCCCACCCAGCACAGCTCGGCAACCTCTGGACAGTCTGCTGTATGGCAGCAGCGTGGACCTGTCTCTGGTCTGGCCCTCAAGGTCACAGACAAGGTCTCGTTCATCTTGGCATCTTCAGTGCCTAGCCTTGAGCCTGGTGCGTAGCAGAGGCTCTCAGGAAATGTCTGCGGTTTAACTACATTTAGTGAAGAACTATCTCAGTGCTCGGGACTACCATCACTAGCTTCCCACCTGAAAGTGGTCCAGAAGAGAACATGAGGTGGATGACACTCTGAGGCCCTGGTCCCTGAGGAGGGGTCCCCAAGCCTACCATGGTGGCAGCAGTAGAAGGAGCCTGATTCTGGGCCTTGTCACAGCCGCCTACTCTGCAGCGGGATGTCTAGGTTGGCCTTGCTCTTCTTCCTCCACTCCCCTCCTCGGGGTGGAGAGGCAGAGTGAGGAGGAAGACGGGGCAAGAACCCCTCCCTGTGGGCTACTGTGAGAGGTGCAGACGCTGCATGGGGCCTGGCAGAGTGCCTGGCCCAAGTCGGTGCCCGTCCACCACGGGCTGGGGCTTGTCCCTGGCTAGCTCTGACCTGGCCGGGTGGGCCTCTGCTCCAGCCTAGACACAGTCTAACCTGAGTCAACGTGCATCTCGACGGGCTTTGCATGCAAATACGAGTCCCTTCTGCTCCATTTGCCCGGGATCACTATGATTTTATCTTTGAGACCCCCACGATGTCACGAGATGGTGGCTGGATGAGGCCGGGGCTCTGGAGAGAGAGGCCCAGGAGAGTCCCTTAGCGTCTCAGAGACTGGCCCGCGGTAATCACTCTGATCTCCAAATCTCATTGGGGGACCTAAAGGGAAAAACAGTGTATCGCTGCGAGCCATGAGGGTCCTTTACCATTTAAAATAGATGAGCTACAGCTACAGTGGGATGGTATGCAGCATTCAGAGGAAGGAAATCCTGACACCTGCTACAACCTTGGATAAACCTTGAGGACATTATGCTGAGTGAAATAAGATAGTCACAGAAAGACAAATACTGTCTGATTCCCCTCATATGAGGTCCCCAGAGCAGTCAAAGTCATAGAGACAGAAAGCAGAATGGGGGGTTCCAGGGGTTGGAGGAAGAACGGGGAGTTCGAGTTTAAGGGGTGCAGAGTTGCAGTGGGGAAGACGAGAAAGTTCCGAGGATGGGTGGTGCTGACAGCTGCCCAGCAATGGAATGTGCTTAACGCCTCTGAACCGCACATCTAGAAATGGTTAAGACGGTAAACGTTACGTATATTTTACCACAATAAAGAAAACAATGTGTGACAGCCACTTTGGGAACAGAAAATGAAGGGATGGAAACATATTCCTCATTTCTAGAAAAAAAAATGTACGTGGATTTCCTTTATATAGATGACAAGTAAAATAAAGGGAAAGCAGAGGAAACCAGAAGGAAGGTTGTCAGCCCACGAGGCTGTGGTTTTTATAGCCTCTGGGTCAGTGTCCCTCACGTTGGAGAAAAGCTGATAGTGCCGTAACATTTTTAAAGGTCAAAACCAGCCGGAACTTCAGCCCACCGTCTAAATGCATTATAATAGCAAATTTAAAAATTAATTACAAGGTCTCTCCCGCTGACACCTGGGTGCCAGCTCACCCGGTGCAGGGCCAAGAGGGGCAGCGGCTCTCAAAGGTGCCACTGTTCTCAGAGAGCCTCTTCACTGCCTGCTTCTATTCTCAGGAGCCAGCTAAGTCCTGCTTTATGTCATTGTCCCTGGACAACAATATGTTTTGAAATGAAAACCATTCTAATTGGACACAAAGGAGACGCCTTCCAGCTTCCAAGCCCAGAAGAGAATAAAGGCTCTGCTTGGCTGAAGGGCGGCAGGAAGAGCAGTTCACGGGGGGTGCTTGGGAGTCATCTTCAAACGTCCTCAGCTAAGTGGAAGCCTTTGCAGCGTGGTCCAGCAAAGCAGACAGAGCACTAGGCCCGGGGTGGGGAGCGCCTATGGAGCACCCCCTGTGGCCTGAGTCGTCTGACCTTAGCTTTCCCCACCGCCCTGTGGAGTGATGCCATCCTCTGTTCCTCAGAGGAGCATCACAGCGCCCACAGAGGCTGAAATGGCTCGCCCAAGGCCATCAGCTCTAACAGGTAGAACCTAGATGGAGTCAATCTTTGCTCTGCCTAATGGGAAAGTCCTTTCCAACTCATTATGGCGCCTGCCTTTTGCCAAAGAAGCAAAAGACCTAGATTCCATTCCAAGCTTATATCTAGGAGGCCTTGGGTAAATGTTTACTCATTTCGAAAATGGGGATAATTTCAGTACCCATCAGTCTGGCTGGGCTTTGCTGCAGTGACAAACACACATTCATGCTACGCCCATTGCTGGTTAACTGGGGACTCTGTTCAAGGTGTCCTCCCTTGTGATACTCCAGGCACTGTGCTAGGTTCTGACAACCCTGTCCTTAGAGGACTTCTGCTCTAGAAAGGAAAGCGAGAGACTAGAAAAGGGATCGGGGTCCCTGCCTACTTCTCTGACTTCCTTCTGTGTGGGCCTGCCCTGCACTCAGCTCAATTGCCCAAGCCTGACTGGCCTTAAACTCATCCCTGCCTCAGGGCCTTTGTACGTGCTATCCTCTCTCCTTACATCTTCTCAGGACTGGCTCCTTCTCATTATAGAGATCTCAGCTCAAAGTTACCTCTTTGGAGGTATCTTTCTTAATTCCACTTTCTTTTCTTTACAGGTCTTAGCACTGAAATTCTTAGTTCTGTACTGTGTCCCACTAACTGGAATGTAAGGTCCACGAGAACAGAGATCCTGCTCGTCTTGTTCTCCATGTGTTCCTAAAAGCTATCCTGGAACAGCCTAGAATAGTGCCTGGCACAGAGCAGGCGCTCAGGAAATATTCATTGATGAATAACGTTCCACGGACACCTATGAGCTCAACTCTGTGCCAAGCGGCACTGTGCTAGGCACCGGGACATTTCAAGTCCATTTATAACGTACCATGCTGCATGCTGTATTTCACTCCATCTTTGTGAGAGCCCCAGTAGGAGGGAGCTGATATTACTTCCATTTTGTAAACCAGAACGTGGAGACCAGAAGCGTGGATAACCCATGATGATTATAACCCAGGTACCGGCTGCCTTGACTCGAAAGAGTTCCTGCGACCCTGCCCCAGTGACTGCAGACTTGGCTGTGTGGCTCCCTTTGGCCGACAGAGTATGAAAGAAGCAACCCTGGCGAGAAGTTTTGAAGGTTACGGCGTGGTTCCACCCTTTTTCTTTCTGCTCTGCCAGAGAATGTGTCTGGAGAGGGGCTGCTCCCTCAGCCCAGATCCCAGGAAGGAGATGTGGGTCAGAGTTGCCCCCGGTGAGAAATGAACCGTGGTTGCGAGCTGCTGAGAATCGGGTTGTTTGCTCCCACGGTGTAATTTATCAAAAGCTGACGAATGCATGGGCTTTGAGGATCTCGAGGAGGGCACGCCTTTGCTTAGCTACTGCCACCCTAGAGAGGAGACCCATGCTGAGCAGCAGGGTTTGCTGACCCGAGCGTTCTGGCCACAGTTTCCCCTCTGGACTCACAGTGCCCGGGATGCTGGCGTATTGTTTTGCTGAATGGGCGCCCCTGGTATACAGTTGATCCCACCCACCTCTCTAGCCAGGTCTTCCTGCAGCTTCTCTCCTTGGTGTCCTGTGATCTTCCTGCCTTTATTCTGTGCCCACCGCAAGACCAGGAATCTGGGAAAATCACTTCATCTTTTAAAACTCAGTTTCCCCACCTGCAAGAGGGAGGATGCTGACATCTCTCAGGATTATTTTTAGGATGAAATGATTTAACATGGGCAAGTGTCTAGCCCTCCTAGATGTTTACTGAATGACTGAATAAACAAACAAATAAACACTGGAGCATCTGGTGTAAAGAATGATCTGTTTTATAGGGCAGTTTCTTTGGATCTGGGTTATTACAATCCATTCTCTTTGGGCTTGAGCCCCTCGGGAAGAGCTGTTTTGCTAAAGCAAGTGTTTCTGAACCTACAATACTGAGGTGGCGGTGACCCCAGCAAGGGGCAGCCCTGCGTCATTTTGAAGCAGGCTACAGCCTCACTTGCCCAGAGGCAGCGGTGGGGGTGTCAGCTGGAGCCCCCCGAACAGAGAGATGCCTGCCTGGTGCAGCTCTTCTCTTCTGAATGCAGCTCCTGGGGACCTGAGCTCCTGGGAACAGGGCAATTGATTTCTGCAAGGCAGACACAAAAGCCCCTGCCACATGGGACCTGGAGAGCCAGTGCAACTGTCAATCAAGGCCAGGCATGGTGTTTGGCCTGTGTCCTTTTCAAAGGAGGCAGCCATCAGTCAGCTTGGTGCCCCTTGGTGGATTCTGAAAACCCAGGCACTGAAAAACGTTCTCGTCAATTAATTGAACCACAAATTCAGCTCGAGGAGCACATGCCTGTTGCAGAATCACCTGTATAGCAATGTCAGGTCAACCTAAAATCCCAGGACTATGCGAGATGTGTGGGAAATGTAGAAATGGGAGAAGGGCACTAATATTTATTGAGCATCTACTATGCACAAGGCAGCTTGTAGGCGTGATTTCATTTAATTCCCACAATAACTAGGCAAGGTGGATGCAATTACCTTCCCACACAGGTGAAGGAACAGAGGCTTGAAGGTCTGAGCAGCAGGCCCAGGGCTGTAGAGTAGGAAGGGGCAGAGCCGGTACAGTCTGATCCCAAGAACATTCCTGCAGGGCCTGCCTGCCAACGCCCCTGCACAGCCTCTGAGCAGTGAAGAGGGCCAGCCCTGGGTGACTCTGCGCTCCCTTGGGATCAGGGCTGGGCTGAGCCAGGTGGGTGCCAGGGAGAGTGCCTGCTTTTATTGAAATGTTTGTTCACGCCTGAGCAGAGGAGAGGCCGTGTATGGGGAAAGGAACTATTATGAGCCAAACTGTATCCCCCCAAAAAGATATGTTGGAGTCCCAACCCCAGGTATCTCACATGGTGACCTAAAGAAATAGCGTCATTATAGAAGTAATAAAATACAATGTGGTCATCAGGGTGAGCCCGAAGTCAACATGCCCGGTGTTATTACCCAAAGGGGAATTTGGAGGCGGAGACCGCTGTGCAGAGGGAACGCTGTGCAGAGAGGCAGGGAACAGCCACGGGAAGGCAGGGGCCAGAGCGCTGCATCTACAAGCCCAGGAGCGCCAAGGATCGCCGCTGCCACCACCAGAAGCTGGAGAGAGGCCTGGAACAGACCCTCCCTCGCACCATCAGAAGAAACCAACCCTGCCAACACCCAGATCTCAGATTTCTGGCTCCCAGAACTGTGGGACAATAAATTGCTGGTGTTTTAAGTCACCCAGTTCGTGGCACTTTATCATGGCAGCCCTAGCAAACTAACACAGGGACTGCGATGGTGGCCTCAGTTTCCCCTCTACTGTTGGAGCAATCATCTCTGTTCCCAACTGGAAAGGCCTCTTCCTCAGCAAAACCAAAGCCCTGCAGCCAACAGCTCAACCTCTGTCCCAGGTTTTAGTGACATTTCTGGTAACACCAGTGTTCCCACTGGCAGTTTCCTCCAACCTCTGTCCCAAAGGAGCTGTGATACAGACACCGCTCTGGTCTCACCACCTTGCCAGTGCTGTCATGTTACCCAAGGGACAGACGGACACGCCATATGGACTACAGACCTGGGCGTTGGCCCAGCAGGCTCTGTGCTGGCTGGCTGTGAAGAGGCAAGAGGGAAATCACAGAGAAGGGTGCATGCTCGCTCCCAACCCTATCCCAGCCCCAGGATTATTTAAAAATTCCTTAAATTTGCGATTTTAATTAATTAATCACTTGGCTATTAATATTTAAGCATCTGTATTGACTTGACTTTTCCATGCGGTAACGGTCCTGTGCTCAGAGGCTGCAAGTACTGCCATGTTCTAACGTTCAAGAGCAGAATAGAATCATTGCAAACCTCAGCAGATTCATCGTTGAAATTCACGGACCAACTGTCATTTAGGCGTCTAGACAAAATCAGAATGATAACCGCCCTCCCCCTTGGACTCATCTGCAGACTGTGAGGTGTCCTGGTTTTGTGTAATATTGTTTCCAATAACTCGACCTTCTTAGGGGAAAAAGTGGAGATTAATGAGCCACATGAAAACACTAATTTCCATATATTAGAGATGATGATGAAATATGTTAATGGCTTAAACAAAGCTAATCTACAAGATTAAGACTATAGAAGGCAATTTTAAGGGCAGAGACTCCATACTGAGTTTTTGGCAGCTGATTGGAATCCCAAAGTGTCCCAGTGCTTTAGGGGAGGGGCTGGGGGCTGTACAGCTAGTGGGAGAGGAGGCCTCTCATTCTGGACTGAATGTTTGTGTCCCTCCCAAACTCATATGTGGAAATCCTAACCTCCAATGTGATGATATTAGGAGGTGGGGGCCTTTGGGAGGTGATTAAGCCACCACGGTGGAGCCCCCATGATGAGATTAGTGCTCTTATAAAAGAGACCCCAGGGAGTTCACTTGCCCTCTTTCCACCATATGAGGATATGAGTTTTCTAGAATTGTGAGAAGTAAGTTTCTATTGTTTGTAAGCCACGCAGTAGATGATGCTTTGTAATAGCAGCCCAAACGGACTACGACACCTCCGGCGTGAGTAATCTTGGGAGAGGCAGCAGCTCGATGCTCAGAGCTGTGTGACCCTGAGCCAGTGACTCAGCCACGCCAAGGCCCTAATTCCTCTCTGCCTTACTCTCCGGAGAGCTACAAGACTAAATTGAGACGCATTCAAGTGCTCTGCCAACTGTAAAGTGCTCTACAAGTGTTAGGAAGTGCAAGGCCCGAGGGATTTGAACAGATTGAGCAGTGGAAACCTTCTGACATAAATAACCAGGAAGCACAGCTGACTGGTGTGTTGCGTTTTCCTCCCGTAGCTTCTGACATACTTTACAAGAGGAAATCTACAGGTCTCCGGATCAGGCTTGGCAGCCAACCCCCGCCTACACGGCAGCAGGTGAAAGGGACTTCGGATGTCTTGTTCACAAGCCATGTGACATTACTGTCCTTAACCGGGACCCCGGCTTGTTAAGACGATTAATGCAGCCCTCCCCTTCAATAGGGCAATGGCAATTTAGCGGCTGAGGCGGCAGAGGTGTGCCCAGTAGCGCTTCCTACAAACGAGTGAGCTGGCGCTGATCTGTTGAGCTGCAGACCCAGTTGCCTGGGAAGGAGGAAACGCAGCTGGCAGTGAGCAGGGCCTCCTGTCCCTGTCTGCTCTGCAGCCTTTGCGGAGAGGGCTGGGGAAGCCTGTCCCCCTATGGGGTCCCACGGCTTCCAGTGGCTCTCTGGGGGCCCACATGAGGATCTTGACGGACAGGGCTGCAGGTGCAAGCGTGTGTCTCCGTAAGGGCCCCTTCCCTCCTGAAAGCGTGAACACAGTTTCAGCTAAATGGTTCCTGACAGCCCCAGGGGCGACCAAGCTCCTCTTTCTCCTGCCTCCAGGGTGGGGCAGTGCACCTGCTGTGCCTCCCACGGAGACCCCCCACCCCATGCTCCCAGGCCTCCCCTCCGCCCCCGCCTCGAATCAGCTCCCCAGTGATGTCTCTTGGGGACCCTTCGCCACGGGCTTTCCGGCTGCCAGCCTGTGCTGTCTGTAGTGGGTCTGTTGTCGACTCGACCTTGTGAAGCGGACAGACTCCACGCGCTGACGGGTTCTCTCGTGAGAACCGCCCAACCTGGCCTTCTTGCCAGTGCAGGGGGACCTGCTTGTTTTCTTCCCTTTTGCTAGTTCTCTTTATCCTTGACTTTGTGCTTTTCAAGCTGTGTGTTCATTTTCATATTGGGATTAATCTAGCCTGGTACTGTTTCTAGTTCAATCCTCCGACTTTTGTTTTGGGGGCAGGGGTACAGGCAGAAGGGAACAGGTTTAGTGCTGCCAAAGCTGGCTCCTTGGGGTTGGTGTCCCGCTCTGGCACTCTCCCGCGCAAGTGTGCAGGCACAGCCAGTGCCCCGTCACCCACACCGAGACAAAAAACCAACTGACAAGACACACTAGTACGTGCCCCCACTTCATTTTTTAAAAGAAGTATGAGCATATTACTGCTTTATGTAACTGAATTCAAAGTAGTTTTTTCCCTTTAGTCTCTGTTGGCTATTTCTGGGGTGCTCTGTGTGGTTTTCAAGCGCATATTACACACTCCCCGAGGCAGAGACCCAACGCATGATAGGAAGTGAAACTTCTCCACTGCCAGGGTGAACCAGTGAAAATATTTCCCAATTAAAATCAAGTTGTATGCGTGGCTGCATGACATTTTCACGGTTTAATTAGGTGGGAAAGAGAGAAATTGGGACAATCTCTTCAGCTCCAAACTAGCTCTAAGGATGTCCTACCCCTGCCCCAACATCTGCTAATTTGGGTCTTGACATGAAAGGGCAAGGAAGGGCTGGGGGCGTGTGGTGGAGACTGAGGCTCTGCAGAATCAGGGAGCCAACAAAGGAAGATCCAGAGGGCCGGGTGGCAGCTGCAGCCAAGCAGCTCCTAGAAGGGCAGAGGACCCAGCTTGGGAGCAGGATGTGCCTGAGGGACAAGGTGAAGGGCAGAAGCAAGGCAGGGCCAGGCCAGGCCTGTCCTCCCACTTGTCTCTCCCGGCCAGGGGCACTGACGGTGAGGCAGTGACAAGCTCCAAGCAAGAAAGGCCAGAGTTCAAGGTCTGGCTTTGACCTGACACCTGTATGACCGCGGACAAGCTCCTCAGCCCTTCTTAGCCTGTGTTTTCTAACATCCACCATGGCAAAACTAGTACCTTCCTAGTAGGGTTGTTAAAAGGATTAAAAAGCACTCGCAACATTGTCAGTGTTCATTACGTGTCAGCTACTACTATTCCTATTAAACTAGAATTCTGGACCTCATCCTTGACTCGTTCCTACCTCTCAACCCTCATTTTCAGTTAATCCCAGAGCCCTTAAACTTGTACCTTTCACGCGTCTCTTTCCTCTCTCCACACTCCTACTGCCTCTACCTTCCCTCAGGCCCTGGCCCTGGCTCGCTGGGACGGCTGGGCGCTCTGTTTGCAGGAGAGAGGCGGAGGGCACCGCCTACACATTGCAGGCAGCAACGTGCACAGTGGGTTGGGAAGGACTGAAGCAGGGAGGGAGTTAGGCCGGGTGACAGCCGGGCGAATAGAGAAAAGGGGACAGAACAAGGCACTGTGGGGACAGGATGGGCCAATAGAGCCCGGGAACTGCCTGGGTGCTGGGGAGAGGGGAAGAGGAAAGATCCAAAGCGGATTCTGGAGCTAGGTCGCCACTGTCAGAAACAGGAGAGCCAGAGGAGCCGGCTGGGAGGAAGATAATGAACTCGTGATTTGTTGTGGGCTTCATAGCAGAAAATGCGTGCAAAAGTGCTTTGACATCTACAAATTGCTATACAAATGTAAGTTATTATTTTTCGACATTTAGATAATAACATGATAATCTTGGCAACGATACATGCTTTAGGGATTGATAGCTATTAGGCACATTCTGTTAGGAACTGAACAGAATAATTCATCTGTCCAAAGCAGCAAATGTATAATCCAGAAATAGAATGCAGGTTTTTCGCCCAACTCTAAAACACATTTGTTCCGTCCTTTTGAATCTACACGAGAAATTCTTACCGCATGTGCTCGTTCTCACTCTCTCTACGGCTAAGAGGGTGGGCTCTGAATTTGAATCCTGGCTTTGCCACTTAGTAGCTGGGTGACCTTAGACAAGTCACTTAGAGTCTCTGTGCCTCAAGTTCCCCATTTATAAAGTAGGTATAATAGTAGCCCTCACCTTAAAGAAGTATGGTGGGAATTAAGTGATTAATACATCTGAAGCACTTTTAAAATAATGCAAGACCCACAGAAGGCTCTGGGAGTCTCCTAAACACCCTCCCTGTCCTGCCATGGCCCTTCTGTGTCTATTCTTGACACAGCAGCCAGAAGGATCTTTTGGAGCCCTACGTAGAACATGCCATTCTCTGCTGAAAACCTCCAACGTGCCCCTTCCCCTCAGGGTGAGACTGCAGGCCTATTGTAGCCTACAAGCCCTACCTAGTCCCCACTCCCTTGCCCCTCTGTCATCCTCTCCTGCCACATCCCACCCCCACACGCTCCCCATCTGTGAGCACATTGGCTATTAGCCAGGGCCCCCACACTGGCTGTACCCCAACCTGGGAGGCACATCCCAGAGACCCTTACCTCCCTCCTTCTGTCTCGCCCAAATGTTCCCAGACTGCGAGCCTCCTCCGGTCGCCTGGCCCTTCCCATCCTTCCCAGCTGTACTGTCTCCACAGTACGTGCCGCTCTCTAACACACTACCTAAGTCACCTATTGATGGTGTTTATGGCGGATTGTCTCTCTCTTGCCCGTGAGAATGCAAGCTCCACAAGGGCAGGCCTTTTTTTTTTTAATTTGTTTTATTAACTGATGCATCTTAAACACCCCCAACGGAGGGTGTGTAGATAGTAGGTACTCAATAAGTATTGGCTGAATTGAACATATGTTCAGTTTTAACAGTCGAGGCAGTCTCCAAGTTGTTCATCCACCCTTTGGAGCTCAGAAAGCATCTCCACAGACACCCTCTCCCAGTGGCGGTCAGCCTACTCGTGCTGTGGCAGGCGTGACAGACACGCTCACGTCTCACGTCTCACTCCTGCTGTCCTGCTGGTGCCTCCACCTGGAAAGCCCTTTTTGTTCATCTTGGTAAATCCATATCTCTTATTTTGAAGGGGGAGATTTTCCCAGCTACCAAAAGCTTAGCCTTCTAGTTCTGTCCAAGAGAAGGCATTTTTCTAAATCAATTAGAATGTTTTCTAAATCCCAAATAGTCTATCTAGATGGAGACTCATCTTACTAGATTCAGATTCAGAACAATCTTTACAAATAATGACCTGTAAGATGACTCAAAACTTAAAAATATATAGACTTTTCTTTGAGGCAGAGTCCCGCTCTGTCCCCTGGCTAGAGTGCCGTGGTGTCAGCCTAGCTCACAGCAACCTCAAACTCCTGGGCTCCAGCAATCCTTCTGCCTCAGCTTCCCGAGTAGCTGGGACTACAGGCATGTGCCACCATGCCCGGCTAATTTTTTCTATATATTTTTAGTTGTCCAGCTAATTTCTTTTCTATTTTTTAGTAGAGATGGGGGTCTCGCTCTTGCTCAGGCTGGTCTCGAACTCCTGACCTCGAGCAATCCTCTGGCCTTGGCTTCCCAGAGTGCTAGGATTACAGGCGTGAGCCACCGTGCCTGGCCAAAAATACATAGACTTTTCAAACACTGTTACCTCTGCAACAATATGGACTGATGATTTGCTTATTTTATTGATGGTTGATTTAATCAGCAATAGTGAATTAAAAAATGCTTACTTTACCAACGGACAAGCTGATCTTTCTATTTTGCTAATCATTGTTTTTATCATCTTTGTGATGTGCTAAAAGCTTTTCAGTTAAATAAATGGACCATTAGGTAAGAACAGAAATGTTAAGAAAGTATTAATATAATTTATTAGGTTTCTGTATAACTCGTTTGAGAATGCTACAGGGACCCAACAGGATATTGGACCAAAAAGTGTATGGGCAGTAATTTAATGACTTAGCTTCACTATGAAGCATCTGGCAGGTGTAATACAATAATATACCATTATCTTTGCCTTCTGTGATTAAGGTTCTAGGCTATCTCTTCCTCCATGCTACAGGTGTTCTGTGTTATCAGAAAGATGTGGTATATAGTAGAGGGGACAAGTTCTCAACTGCAGCACGATTGAACACATAGATTGTGATATTTTATAATGGAATTTTACTGTTTGAAGAGCTGCAAATGCCCGAAGCCATAATTCTGCAATAATTACCATATCTTTGAGAACTTTCTGCACCATCGGTGAGAAAACAGAATTTGAAATTACCAAACAAAATCATCTTGAAAACCTAGTTTCTTCTGAGCCAATTTACTCTTTTCTAAGCCTGCCTGCTGATAAAAGGTGGCACATATAACAATAGTATGCTTGGCCTCCTCAAATTACTTGGTGTTCTGCAAAAAATAAAAATCTCTCAATTCCACATATCTACACCCTTTTATCACATCTCAGACTCGACTCTATTAAAAAATAAAGTAAAACCTAGAAAACCAGGACCCTGTTTACTGAATATGTATCTGGTTCACCAAGTTGTTCTCAATACTCCCTTTCTCTTTAAAATGAAGGCACACAGAAGAGGGGACTCCTTGCACATTTAGGACAAAGCACTGTCACAATGAACTCATTGGGAATGGATTTTGGAAACCCTTTAACCCCCAAATTGCTATGACACTTTCTTTTCAATATGATACATTTCCATGTCACCCAGTCTTTTTCTTTTATTCAGTCTGTAAAGGCCACCTAACCATCACCGACTGTGTCACTGCATAAAGTCTGAAACTAAAGTGCTCAAATTTCTGACCTGCCAGTTTTGTACATGCTATATTCAAACTCATCACGTTCTCTCTTGCTCCCAGGTTTTATATGTGCTGTCCTCTCTGCCTAGAAAATTGTGTCTCCACCCTAAGTCCCTTTGTTTGCCTAACTTGTGGTTATCCTTCAGAACTCCGTGTGGACGTCACTTCCCCAGGCAGCATTCCCTGTGCCCCTAGTCAGAGCTGGTTGTCGCTCTTCATCAGGCTCTGCCGCATACACTGTGCCTCCCAAGTCCTTAGGACCCATATGTTTACAGAGACTACCCGTTTAGCTGTCTGTATCTACACTAAACCAGCTCCAAGGACAGGGAGAACATCCATCTTGTTCACTATTGTATCCCCAGTGTCTAGCAAATTGCCTACTCATAACGGGTGCTTAATAAATAAAGAATGAACACATGAGTAATTTGACAGTAGGTAAATGGTAAAATATTTTTATAACTGCCTTATAATAGGATCCTCAAGTTCCAGGTAAAATACTTAAGAGAATAACATCTAATGAAGTATTTTTAAACTGAGATAATTACAAAGTCAATCAGAATATAGCCTTTCTTAATTTAAGCCAAGTTTGTTCTATTCATTTAACGGAGTTGGCTAAATAAAAGCTCAAATAAGTGTTTGTTAATTATACTAATTAACAAATGGTTGCATTAAAATATATGAGCTATGTAAAACCTAGTTAAAAATCTGAAGTTACTATGTGCATGTAGTAAGCACATAGTAAGTAAGGTAGTTAGTTTCTCAAAGGGACAGTTTTTGTTGCCTTAGTTGTTTGTAGGGTTTCTCTGAGTATTCAAGATATCTGATGACGCACCTTTTGGAAAGGAGCAAAGGGAGGGAGGAATGCTCTAACTCTGGAGGTTTTTCCTCCACTCTTAGCAACATACGACTAAGAAATTTTATAGCCAGTATCAAAAAGGAGATATTGCATCCTACTACCCCTTAAGAATCTACTGGCAGATCTCCCAGGTATATGACGAAAGCCTTAAGATCATCCTTATTTTACATTCCATCTTATTTCATAAAGAAGTTTATTTGTCCAACACGTCATCAGTATCATTTATTTTAATAATCCTGGAATTCACATTTCATCTCAAAAGTTACTTCCTTAACTGAATTCCTTGTCCAGGTCAAATCCTAATATCCTTTCCCAGCACCATTAGACTTTGACATTTTTGACAACCGATTAATCTATCAAATTCCTCCAGAACTCTAGACCTCAAGCTCTATGAGGACAGGAACTGTTACCTGGTTTTTGCTCCCCTCGTATTCCCAGGGCCTGGTACAGAGTAGGTACTCAAAAAGACAGAGACCTGATAGGTAAATGATCACAGAAGTCACTTTTCCCTAAGGGCATTTGCTGAGTCCAACAAATTCCAATTTCCATTTTGATGGCTTTGAAAGGTGATAGGAACAGAAATCACCTCATAAAAGGTGGGAAGTTTAACAAGAGATGCTCCTTACACTGAAGTGGAACATAATGGCTACCTAGTGAGAATGAATTGGAAACTAACCAATTCTTATGAGGAACTTAAGTCTGGGATTAATTTAGGTATTCCAGAGAACTTCAAACCGTGACCTTGATTTACTTAACCAGTGTGGTAGTACAACAGGCACTTGGCAGAAGCAAAAAACAAGTTCTTGTATTATTCATACAAATAATTTTTCAAGTGTTATGACCAGCACATAGTCAAAGATAATCAGGCACACAAGGAAATACAACAGCATGAGCACGAACCAGAAGAGACAACAAGTAACAGAAAATAACATCTAAACTAACATTTTGTTGTTAGTTTATCAATATGCATGGAAATTAGGAAATACATCTCTACACTTCTTCATGATAGGAATTAAAATATACTTGGAACCAAAAGACAGTGAAAATATTACACACCAAAACTTGTGGTAAAATGGTACAGCTACTTTGAAAAATAGTTTGGCAGTTCCTCAAAAAGTTAAACACAAGAGGTACCGTACGACTCCGCAGTTTCACTCTTATACATCTAAGAAAACCGAAAACATGTTCACATAAATGTTCACAGCAGCATTATTCACAACAGCCAAAAAGCATAAATGACCCAAATGTCCATCAACTGATGAATGGATAAACAAAATGTGGTATATCCACACAATGGATACTATTCAGCCACAAAAAGGAATGAAGTACTGATGATGGATGCTACAACATGAATGAACCTCAAAAACATTATGCTAAGTTAAAGTCAGACACAAAAAGCTATAAATTATATAATTCCATTTATATGAAACACCCAAAGTAGGCAAATTCATGCCAGCGGCTTGGAAGAAGAGAGAGTGGGGAACAACTGCTAATGGGTTTGACGTGCCTTTCTGTGGCGATGAAAATGTACTGGAATTATAATGGTGATGGCTATACATACTTGTGGATATACTAAAAATCACTGAATTATACACCTTAAAAAGGTAAATTTTATGGTATAGCAAATTTTAAAAGAACCAAGTAGAATTCTAGGAATGAAAAATACAAAAAATTTAAAAACATGATAGGATAATTTAACAACAGACTAGACACAACCGAAGAGAAAAGTGGTTAACTGGGAGGTTAGCTGGACAATCGCCCTTATTCATGTAGTATGTTCACCGTAAGTGTGACGTGTCATGATGCCTGCAATTTATTTTCAAACTGTTCAGCAAAACGTGTTTCTCTATCTAATGTGTATATAATATAAAGATGTTTAGTGAGAAAGTGAGAAAAAGCAAACACAGAAAAATGTTAACAATTGGTAAATCTATGCAATGGGCACATGGATATCCAATGTACGACTAACTGTATACTCTTGATTTCCAAACACCACGTTATTGTTTTGTTTCTACTTCAATGGTGGCTTTTTCTTAGCTTCCTTCATTGGTTCTTAAACTTTTTCCTGATCTCTGTATGTTATAATGACCCAGGGCTCAGGACTTTAAGTTCTCTCCACTATCACAACCACTTCCTGGATTTCATTCAGTTCCATAGTTCTAAATAACAATCAAAAACTAACTGCTTGCTTCCATTCCAATCTAGACCTCTTTCTCAAACTCAACTGTCATACCCAGGTGCTTACTTGACATCTCCACCGGGTTATCTAATAGACACCTGAAATTTAGCATATCCAAAAATGAATACCTCAAAATTTTCTCTATCACTTTCCTCATCTCAGTTAACGGCACCTTTAATCTTGAATTTAAGTTGCTCAGTCCAATACCTGGGATTCTTCCTTTTCTCCTCTCCTTCTCTCATATATTTATCCAGTCCACCAGTGAGTCCCTGAACTAATCAATTCCCATACACCTTCACGATGCCCACCTTGCTCTGAGCCACCAACAGCTCTCACCCGGATACCAGTGGCCTTCTAATTGGCTTACCTGCCTCACATTGTGTCCCTGCACCATTTCCCCTGCCAAAGCCAGAGTGATCTTTTATTTTTATTTTTTATTTTTTTTTTAGAGACAAGATCTTCTCTGTTGCCCAGGCTAGAGTACAGTGGCATGATCACAGCTCACTGTAACCTCAAACTCCTGGGCACAAGTGATCCTCCCGCCTCGGTCTCCCAAATAGACAGGGCTACAGGTGCATGCCACCACACCCGGCTAATGAAAAAAAATTTCTTTTTGTAGAGACAGGGTCTCGCTATGTTGCCCAGGCTGGTCTTGAACTCCTGACCTCAAGCAATCCTCCCTCCTCAGCCTCCCAAAGTGCTGGGATTATAGGTGTGAGCCACCGTGCCCAGCCCAGAGTGATCTTTTAGAATCTAAGTCACTTCATGTCATTTTGTACCCTAAATCTCTGTCATTTTTATTTCACGGAATAGAAGCCAAAATCTCTAATGGTCTTTAAGAACCTGTGTCACCTGGGACCAGGCCCTGCTCTTTGATCCATGACCTACTCTCCTGCTACTCTCCCCTTTGCTCACTTCACTCTAGCCACACCAGTCTCCTTGCCATTCCTCAAACATGCTGAATTTCTTCCCACTTTAGGGTCTGCACTGACAATTCCTTCTATCTCCTAACCCAGTTTGCATGATGAAAACTAGTTTCAGTTTGTCTGGGAGCAAGACTTGGGCATTAGTGTATTTTAAAAATGTTCTGTATATCTTCAAAATAATCAAGATTATTTTAGCCTTGAGTTGATAATCGTTGAAACTGAATGATGGGAACATGGTGACCATTACACTATTCTATCAAACAAATATAAAACAAAATTAAAGCTTCCATGGTGATTCTAATGCCCAGCAGGGGTGGGAATCACTGGTCTATAATTCCCAAACTAGATCATTTTGCCCATAAATAATCGAGACATTTCTATAGGAAAGGCGGTTTTAATGAATTAAAAAGATACACATAAGATGAAAAACATCAAATTTATTTTCTGAAATGGAAGGAAAAACGGTTATGTGTTTGAATTCACTTTGCAATACACATTAACAATAAAGACGCCTGTCCCATGTCCTACTTGTTTCAACTTAACTCCCAACACTGTGGCGTCTGAAAGAAGGAAAAGATTTCTGGCCCTTGGTTTGCAGACACTGAAACTTGCAAGAGAACATGTGAAGCGTATACCCCAAACTCAATCCTCCTAGGTCACTGCAAAGGCTTGTTAACAATGAAGCACCAGACAGTCGAACACTCAAGGGCTTCTTACTGCCCACCTATCCAAGCTCTCTAGTAGTCATCTGCAGTTTGAGGTCTCACTACAGCTTCCACTAATGCTTCACCCACTTTGAGGGAAAGTACAGAGCATGGAAGAATGAAATTCTCTTCAGTTTCAAATGAACTAGTATCTAAATCTGAAATCATCAAAGGTGGCATTTTTCTTTTTTAAAAAATAAACCACTCAAATGAAATTACTGGTTTGAAAAATACTTGTTAATAACCTAACAAGGAAAAATTAAACCACCGCTCCCCTCCTTTTTTTTTTTTTTTGCCATAGTAATGCAAATCTATAAAATGTTAACTTAAGTTCTAGGGAAGTGGAACCACAGTGAGTTCTACCGAAAATGGCTATTGAGATCATTAGACTTCATCTGAGCTCCCCTCAGAAGACTGGGGGCCCTGCAGAGACTGGCTTACTTGTGGACTGCTTTCACTCATGCTTACCAGATGGCTATTGATGACATGAAGCTGTTGTATCACCATGCTCAGATCTTCATGTAATCTAACTATTGCACTTTTTACCTCCCCTAGAAGAACTACAATGGAATTGTTTGCTTCAGGTTCCCTGGGCAAGCCTTTGGTTGTCTGAAAACTAGAACAGGACAGAGAGGTAAAGTGGTCTACATTTTGGGTGGAAAACTCTACCCAATTACTGCTAGAAATATGACTTTTCTTTTTAGCAGAATCAGAGTTATCTGGAATAATTTCCAGTTGATTGAGGTTGTCAACTTCCTCTTCATCATAAGACACTGGGCCCTTAGGAGCAAAGGGGGAATGAACTTTGGCTGTCTTATCTCCATCTTTAAAGGAGGCAGAAGACAACTGTTGATGGGACAAAGTCCAGAAGGAAGTTCCAGCCAGAATTGGGGGTAACAGATGAACTGACTTCTCTGGAGAGGCTGAATCAGGAGATGACATGGATAAAGTAGAAAAGGAAGATGTTCCCTCAGAGGTAGTTGAAACTAAAATGTATAAATGAGAAAGATTTATGCAACATACAAATGAGAGTAATAGCTAAAATAATTTTATAATGTAAAAGCCTATCTGGAAGGTCTCAACATAAATAAACTAATTAGAATTTTAAATGTTAAATATTCACAATAAGCCTAAAAAAACCCAAAGCAGGAAACTGAGAAAATCTACGGATGTATTATATATCAATAATACCATGGAAATGAAACTAAAATAGATTTATCAATATTCATCTTGATTCCCAAAACCTGCCCAACATATTTTTACGCTAAACTTAATCAGAAAGAGCAGAAAAGTATTAAACCCCATTCTACTGACTGCCAGCATTTTAAGTTGGTATTTAAAGTAGAAAGTCTGAGAAACCTGTTAAGTTTGATTCCTTCATCTTTTTTCCCCCTGCAGTGATTATTATGGCAAAATGAACTACCAACCATAAGACTACAAATACCCAAAAGTTAGTAAAATTAATCTTTTTCTCTCTATGGTCAAATATAATCAAGACTGAAGTGCAATTCATCTGACATCCAGAACACCTTAGCACATGTATATGATTTTTTTTCACTAAGAAACTGTAAGTAAAATAAAAAGCATTCTAAACCTATTTTCCATAAAATTAAAGATTTGAGAAGATTTTTACTTCCTTTTAGGCAAAATCATATTAAATCTCTTCTTTCACACTTCATTCTAAATCATTATTTCCCAAACTGTTCTGAGGAACACTGTGTTCCTTAAGATGTTAGAAGATGTTTTGTAAAAACAGGGCTTCCTAGTCAAATAAGAGCAGGCAATTGCATATTGTGCCTCCCAATAGGAGATTAACAATGTCCATTAGCATATTTAAATTTCTGAGAACTCTATAGTCATTTAATTTCTTCAAGTGTTTTCCAAACTTTCTTTCTTTTTTCTTTTTTTAACAGTCAGGGTCTCTAGCCTGAGCAAGAGCGAGACCCTGTCTCTACTAAAAATAGAAAGAAATTATATAGACAGCTAAAAAAATATATACAAAAATTAGCCGGGCATGGTGGCACATGCCTGTAGTCCCAGCCACTTGGGAGGCTGAGGCAGGAGGATTGCTTGAGCCCAGGAGTTTGAGGTTGCTGTGAGCTAGGCTGACGCCATGGCACTCTAGCCTGGGCAACAGAGACCTTGTCTCAAAACAAAACAAAACAAAACAAAAGAGACAGGGTCTCACTCTGTTGCCCACACCAGGCAGGCTGGAGTGCAGTGGCATGATCATAACTCACTGCAGCCTCCAGTTCCTAGGCTCATGTGATCCTCCTGACTCAGCCTGTGGAGTAGGTTGCATGCCACCACACCAAGCTAATTTTTAAAAATTTTTGTAAAGATGGGGTCTTGCTATGTTGCCCAGGCTGGTCTCAAACTTCTGGGCTCGAGCCATCATCCTGCCTCAGCCTCCCAAAGTGTTGGGATTATGTATGAGCCTCTTTGCTTGGTCTCCCAAGTTTCTTAAACACAGAACTTTTTTTCCTTAGAATATCTATTTACATTCACTTGTGATATGTGGTACATACAAATCAGTGAAATCCAGTTCTAAAGTCTTTGCAACTAACTCTCAACTTGCTACTTAAAAAGGCTTATTGATTGTAAATCATAGAACAGGGAAATTGATGCTTACCACTTAGCACACATGACTTATATTTCTATATTATTTTATTTTGCTTTACATATTCATGTACCTTCTAAAGTAAATTAGGCCTCCTATAAAAATTATGGCTGGGGCAGGCAGTTTCTATTTTCTGCTTCAAAGCTCTCCCTGGTCTGTCTCCTGTTCTCAGGAAAAATTCCAATCACAAAACTTTTGGGGAATGAAATGAGAATTGTCAGCTGATGAGGCAGCAGGACATGAAAAGGAAAGCAGGAACTTCCTCAGCACACGGTCAATGCAAGCCAAGAACACTTAAGAATCTAGGTCAGGCTAATCCAGACATTCTATCCTTGGGTTAAAAGATGGTACGATGGTAGTCGGTATGTCAGTGATGACAGCCTCATGTATTAGTGTCCCAAATCACACCGCTATACTCTGAACTGGGTATGTATGCTGTGTGTCTGGATAGCACTTGTCACATGACATGTCCCTCCACCATTCTCCTGTGTTGGCTCTCTCATTTTCTGTATCCCATGTCTTTCTCTTCCTCGGTGTACTCTCATTTTGGTATACATATTCTCCAGTAAGTTAATGAAAAAGGATGGATGAGAATTAAACCTTTTAGAACCTGTGTGTCTGAAAATGTCTGTACTTAGTGATAGTTTGGTTAAAGAATTCTAGGTTCGAGATTCTTTTCTCTCAGAATTTTGAAGCCCGCATCTCACTTCTTCTTGTCTTCTTGTTTCCAGTATTGCTGCTCAGAAGTTGGAGCCATTCTAATTCTTATTCATTGCATATAACCTATTTTATCTCTGAAGTATTATAGAATTTCCTCTTTATCCCTGGTGTCCTGAAGCTTCTCAAAGATGTGCCCTGAAGGGAGACTATTTTCATTCATTGAAGTAAACTGAAAGTGCTAGTTTCAATTAGGGAACTTATTTCCTTCAACTTCAGAAAATCTTCTTAAACAATTCAATCAATTATTTTCCCCTCTGTGTTTTCTCTATTGTCTCTTTCTGAATGTCCTCTTGTTCAGACGTTAGAGCTCCTCGACTAGTCCTCTAATTTTCCTATTTTTCTTTCCCATTTTCCCTACTTTTGTCTTTTGCTCTACTTCCTTGGAGATTTTGTCAACTTTAGCTTACACTCCTACCATTGAGTTTTTTCATTTCTGCTATTATAATTTCCAAGAGCTATTTTTTACCTTAATAAATTCTTTTTGTAACACCCTGTTCTTGTTTCATGGATATAAGATATTCTCTTATTTCTTTGAGGGTACTAATGATAAGCTTTTAAAAACAGTTGTCAGAAATCAGCATATCAAAGAGACCATCATGTTTATGGCAGCACTATTCACAATAGCCAAGATATGGAATCAACCTAGGTTCCAATGTAGGGGTGAGGGGAAACTTCCCCTTTCCCCCAAAAGTTCGCTGAAAGATCAACTCACAATTAAAGCAGATTAATAAGAGAAAGGTTTATTCACCGTGTACATGGGGAGAATCACAGAGTGATTACTCAGTGTCTCAATGGGATCCAGATATTTTTGTACTGATTTTCAGAGGAGAGGAGATGAGCAGTATAGGTAATTCTTTTTAGGGGCAATAAATGGTTGCTAGGGAGGGTGAATGGATGGGGGAAACAAATTGACTTGTAAATTAACCTGAGAGACAGGTATTATGTTTTAAATGATCTAGGCCAGGTCTGGTTACATTCTTGATCTTCTTTCCTGGAATATAGTGAGATAACAGGAAGAGGAAGGAAAATTCGTTGTTCTTTTTGATGTGTCAGTTGGTTTATGCAGATAGAGGGCAAGCTTCTTCCAAGGATCTGTTAATCTCTCAGAGCCTTTAATTTAAAATATTCTTTATACCAAGGAGTCATATTCTAGGGTGAAATTTCCTGAGCTCCTTCACCAACAACAGAGGAGTGGATAAAGAAAATGTGGTATGTATACACAATGAAATATTATTCAGCCAAAAAAAAGAATGAAAGCCTGTCATTTGAGGCAACATGGATGGAACTGCAGGACATCTCTGTCAAGTGAAATAAGCCAGGAACAGAAAGTTAAACACTGCATGTACTCACTCATATGTGGAAGCTACAAAAAAGTTGATCTCATAGAAGTAAAAAATAGAACAAAGGATACTAGAGGCTAAGAAGGGTAGGGAGAACAGTTGGTGGGAGATAGGGAGAGATTTGTTAAAGGATACAAAGTTACAGCTAGATAGGAGGAATATGTTCTAGGTGTTCTATAGCACTGTAGTGTGAATACAGTTAATACTAATACATAGTTTCAAATAGCTAGGAGGAGGATATCGAATGTTCCCAGCACAAAGAAATGATAAATATTTGAGATGATGGATATACTAATTACCATGATCTGATCACTATACACTATATGCATTACAACATCACTATGTATTCCATAAATATGTCCATTATGTGTCAATTAAAAAAAATTTTTAAGTTTTCCTTTCTCTTCATAGTACATGTTTCCTCAAAGTTATTTCTTTTTGTTTTTGTCTTAGTGTTCCATGTTAGAAGTTTTTTTCAGACATCTGATACTCCTTGCTAACTGCTTATGATTAAGAATATAGCCTTGATTGTGAGTATGGGACTTGTCAACTTTCAGCTGCAGTGTATAGTCATTTGTTGGGAAACAACAAATGTTCTTTTCTCTGAGGTGGGTTAGGTTCTTATGAGACTAGTTTTCCTGTCTCCTCCCTAGAGGGTGAAGGTCTAGCTACCAGTGTGCTGGCAGGCCAGTAGGGAAAGGGGGCTGCAGCATCAGCATTGGGTGTGCACAGTCACTTAATTCTGTGGTTTTGATTACAATACCCACACCCTCAGCACTACCTAGCACTCTCATTTCAGAGACCTTCCATCTACCCTCTCCAGAAAATAAATCTCCAGATTCTTCCAAGAGTTGTGGAGGTGGGCGGGTTCAGGGTAATTGTTCACCTGCTTGACAAAGTAGAGAAGTCTAAGAACTTAACTACTTTTCAAATAGTCGTTTTCTAATTCTCTTTATTTAGCACCAGATGTGGAGTAGGTTTTATAATCTCATTTTAAATATGAGGCAAAGCAATCTCAAAGAGGCTAAAAGACTTTCCCAAGATCGCAAGGTTAAAAAAGGGCAGAGATGTGATTCCAATTCAAGTCTCTGTGATGTCAAAGTATATGGTCTTAATCACCATGTGCTATACTTCCATACCATGCTACTGTATTATAATTACTTTTACTCTATTACAGAATTATGTTAAATTCTGGGTATAAAATTTAGAAGGCAAGGACCGGGTGCAGTGGCTCACGCCTATAATCCTAGCACTCTGGGAGGCCGAGGCAGGAGGATCACTTGAGGTCAGGAGTTCAAGACCAGCCTAAGCAAGAGCAAGACCTCGTCTCTACCAAAAAAAAAAACTGAAAAATTAGCTGGGTGGTGGTGCATGCCTATAATCCCAGCTACTTGGGAGGCTGAGGCAGGAGAATCGCTTGAGCCCAGGAATTTGAGGTTGCTGTGAGCTGGGCTGACACCACGGTACTCTAGCCCAGGTGACAGAGTGAGACTCTGTCTCAAAAAAAAAAAAAAAAAAAAAATTTAGAAGGCAGGCAACCAGAATGGTAAGGGGACTTGACATCTTATCTATAAGGAATGGTTGATGGATATGCTAATCTTATCCAAACAGATAGTAGGAGAAAGGAGAAGAGGCTATATTTAATTATTTGAAGACAGTTGCGAAACCTAAGTAATATCTTCTATTTCTCATATTGTGCATGAGCTAGGACTGGGAACAATAGGTGAAAGTTATAGAAAACATATTTTAGCCCAATTAATAAAGAGAATTTTCTATTAGTCACAGTTCTCCATGTGTGAAACGAGCTGCTTTGGGAGACGGTGAGTTTCTTGATACGCACAGAGCTCATGCACAGCCCGAATGGCCATTTGGCAGGGATGTTTGAGGCAAGATCAGTGCATCAGGTGATAGAACTGTATGTTGTTGATGAGATTCTGAGGTTCTAGGAGCCAAAACATTCCGGTTAAAGGACCAAGAAACTATTCTAGAAATAGAAGAATTGAATTCACTCTGGTCAAAAAGAATGATTTAATAAGAAACATTTAAGTAGACCAAGAGGAAAATGATATTTGAGTCAAATGTTAATGTCATGTTATCTTATATATTTAGACACGCAGTTATGTTAGTCACCTATAATACAATATGACTAAAAATCCTGGTATTTAACTTTATGCCGGTGATTCTCAGAGTGATGGCGGCAGCATCACCAGGGAATGTGTTCGAAGTTCTCGGGCCCCACCCCAGACCTACTGAATTGGAAACTGGGGGTTGGGCCCAGAAAACTAAGTGCTGTGTGTGTGTGCGTGTGCGTGCGCGTGTTTGTGTGTGTTTTGTATTTGTTAATTGTTTATTTATCAAGAGAAACTATTCCTTAGCCCACACATTCATGTTTCATAGTTCAGGAACACAGGTCAGTGACAAACTTCTATGTAATTGAACCCAGAGAAGTTCTTTATATTCTAGAATTACTTTGCACTCTGAAAGATTCCAGCCTTTCTCATCTCTCCAAAATCCTTCAGGGAATCATAATTGCTGTAAAAATCTGTGCATACCTTCTTTCTTGGTTCACCCACAGCAACCCCCCGGGAATACAACGAAAGCTCCAACAATAGGAAATTGCAGACCCCTGGCCGGAAGGCCACATATCAGAGGTTTCACCAAAGTACTGGAGGCCATGGTAGTTATTGTCCTTGATAGGAATGTCAACCTCGACACGTCCTGCCTGGCTGATGGAGAAGTGAACTGCCAGAAAACTCATTTTTAACAAGCCTCCAGGTGTTTCTGAGGCATGCTACAGTTTGAGAACCACTGCTTTCTACTATCTATCCACCTTGCTTTTGCTTTGTGGCCACAACTGCTGACTAAATAGCTTATCAGTGTTTACAGTTATGCAGCTTTGATTCACAGGCTACAAGATGCTTTTGCTTATAAAGAGCCACTTCATCTCTAATTGCCGCACACCAATTTACTTTTGTTTCCAAACACTCCACAGCTGTACACACACTTCAAGCAGCTCTTCAGGGCGCATCTCCACTGCCCATTTAGTTCCCCTTCCAGAAGTTATTTGGGTATCTTGTTAACATTCATACTCGACAACAGAGCTGAGATGCAACAAATACTGCAAATAAGCTGCAATAATGGCTGTATTTTAAAATCTCCTTGTGTGATATACGCATACCAATTAATGCTGGGCTTGCTTAAAGATAGCACTTATAAAATTATCCTAAATGCTGATGTGTTATCTTTAACTTTTTATACTCATAAACAATGCTGGGCCAGTTAATTGTGATATTAAAACTTTCCCTTTTAAAGCATTTAGAAGAACTGTGCTGCAAAAATAAAATAAGTACTTAATAAATTTCTAGAACTATTTAAAAACCCTTCTAAGTTACAAATGTAAATTTTTCTGTAAGCAGAAGGTCTTTAGTCAACTAAACACTTTGAACAGTTCACTGTACAACAGAGGGTTTTCTTTTTCATTCTCTAATGCTGCTGCTGTAGTCCCTAAACCCCAGGCCCTGGCCCGGTACCGGTCTGTGGCCTGTTAGGGACCGGCACGTGTATCACCGCCTGAGCTCTGCCTGTCCCCTTCCTCTCCCTACCCCCCAAGTCCTGTCCATGGAAAAACTGTCTTCCATGAAACTTAGGAAGTGGGCTGCTGAGCGGCAGGCGAGCAAGCAAAACTTCCTCTGCATTTATAGCTGCTCCCCATCGCTCGAATCACGGCCTGAGCTCTGCCTCCTACCCCATCCTGTGGAAAAACTGTCTTCCATGAAACTGGTCCCTGGTGCCAAAAAGGTTGGGGACCACTGCTCTAATGCATCTCTTTCTGTCCTCCTTGCTGATATATAATGGCTGTCAAGTTAACTAGACGAATTAAAATATTCTGATTTTGTTGTGTGGTTTAAAATATAACATTGCACACAAATGTTCACAGCAGAATTATTTGTAATAGCCAAAAAATGGAAACAACCCCAATGTCCATCAACTGATGAATGAACAAAATGTGTACAGCTGACCCTGAACAACACAGGTTTGAACCACAAGGGTCCACTTACACACAGATTTTTTTTCAACCAAACTCAGGTTGAAAATACAGTATTATTTGTGGGATGCAAAACCCGTGTAATACAGAGGGCTGACTTTTCCTGTAATTGGTTTCCCCAGGGCTGACTTGAGTATGCACAGAGTTTGGTATATGTGGGTGGTTTTGGAATCAATCTTTGGCATATACCAAGGGATGACTATACATCTTCACAATGGAATATCATTCAGCCATAAAAAGGAATGTCATACTGATACATGCTACAACACGGATGAACCTTGAAAATATTATGCTAAGTAAAAGAAGCCAGACACAAAAGGCCATGTGTTGCATGATTCCATTTATACGAAATGTCCACATAGGCAAATACATAGAGACAGACAGTAGATTAGTGGTCACCAGGAATTATGGAGAGGGAGGAATGGGGAGTGATTGCTAATGAGTCCAGGACTTTGTCCAGCTGGAAGAGTTGCTGGGGGTGCTTCCCTGGCCTCCCTGGGGAGAGTGAGGAGGGCTCCCTTCAACTCTCTGCTCTATATGGTGCTTTTGAATCAGTCTGACCAGTAGCTCAGAGATAACTGGGACAGTTTGCAGAACTGTTTTCTACCATTTTCCTCATTTCTTTTAGGGAAACTATTAATTGTTCTGGCTCTGAAGACATTTATAGACAAAAAGAAAAGGGCATGGTTAATAGGTCTTTGTGTGTGTGTGTCTGTGTGTTATGTTTCTTTGTTTTCACTAGCAAAGGTGACCTGAAAAATAGGTATACAGAACAACTACTACTGAAGTCCATGGTAAAACACAGAACCAATGAGATAGGAAAAAACGTCGAAGCCAGTGAGAATGCCCACTGCTATCCAACATGAGAAAGTATAGTTTTTTTCCCTTCAAAAAAATTAGAAAAGTCTGGTGTAGTTGAACACACTTGCCATAACATGGCTTATAAGAATGAAAGCTGCTTGACACAATATCTGGCTTGTAAGCATCTACTAACTCCTTCTTCTCTTTTTAGTGCACATTATCAATTTAATTTTGTAACACATTAAAAGAATAGCTTGAGCTACAAATAACTTAAAATTTAAATTGAGGAGGACAAATGAACTGTTCCAGGAACAGAGTTATTTAGTATCAAAAGGTCAAATGAGGTTGCTATAGCTAATCTGTCCTTCTCATTCAGTAAAAATATTCAGGTGTGTTAGGTGGCTGCCTTCACTCCCCTGACATTTGAGATCCACTAAAATATGAGTGTGCAAATATTTTAAAATTTGCCTACCTCATGCTCTCCAAAGAGTTTATAACGTCAGACCTGGACCCTTCATATAAACAAATACTTCTTAAAACAAAACCAGAAGAGACACCATCTTTATTCTCCAGTGTGCTGAGTGATCTCAGTGTCTGTAGAGACCAGCCATCCATCCTAGCCTCATTGTTTCTTGAAATCCTCAACCACAATGACCTTCAGTCCCTTCTCTGAGTACCTCCTAGAACGTGTCATCACTCAGGACTGCCCTACTCTGAAATCCTGTTTTCCAAGATTACTTTCCTTCTCACTTACTTCCAGCCTTCCTGTTCCTTTCAATACACCTACACTTCGGCCTCACTGAGACACCAGAGCCAATGGTCCTCTCGTTTCCTCTCACTCCCTCAATGCCCGCCTGGCTTTACCTCCTTTTGTGTCCAGTCTAGATCCCCACCATCCACCTCTTCAACTGCTTTCTCGCTGCTCCCTTGCTGCTGTGGATCCTGCCTTCCTGCTAACTTGTAATGCAGGGATCAGCAAAGCTTTCTGGGGAAGGACCAGATTGTACATATTTTAGGCTTTGTGGAACATACAGTTTCTGTTGCAACCACTCAGCTCTGCTGTTGTAGCACAAAAGCAGCCAAACAAATTAGCATGGTTGTATTTTAATAAAACTTTATTTACCAAAACAGGCCTTAGCCAGATTTGACCCACAGGCTGTAGTTTGCCACCCCTTGACCTAATCCTATTTCGGTTTAAATATCCATCTTTTTCATTCCCATGCCCAGGCTCCTCAGCACTACTGAAGAAAAGCACAGAACTCTGCAACTAGGATGGCACAAATTACTCCTCTCTCAGCGTCTTACCCACTCCTTCCATTTTCTACAGTGGCTATTCTAAATCTTCACCATTCCTTTTACGGCCCCCATACCACGCCAAAGCCCTCAGCCCTGGCAGGTGACTTCTGATGATAAGAAATTGAGGCCGTTACTTACGTTGTGTGGCACATGAAGGCTCAATACATCTTTGTTACTAAAAACAACAAACAGCCACAAGGTGCCTTCACATCTGATACATTCTTTCTCCTCTTTTCTTACAGGCTCTCAGGATGGGTGAGTCTCTTTCTGGGATTCTCAATTCCACCTCCCCCAGGTCACTCTTCCCCTTGGACTCCCGGCTACTCCTCCCCGTCACCCTCTGCTGTCTCCCATCTCTCACCTGGATTCCTGCAACAGCCTTTGAAATGCTCCCCTCCTCCAGTTTCACTCCCCAATTCAAACTTTCACATTCCTAAAACACATCTGCAAGGTCACTCTGGCTAAGGACCTTTAGTGACTTGAGCTATCTTCAAATTAAAGTCCAAACTTTTTAACCCAGCACACATAGCTCCTCCTCATCTGACTTAATTTTCCAGTGTTTTCTTCAATCACTTCTTCATGCGCACTTTCCATTTCTGCTTTAATAAGCTGCTTTTAGTTTACTTATTAGATACTAATACCCACTATGTGCAAGAAACTGTGCTTGGTGCTGGGGATACAATAATAAATGGCGCAGACAGGGTCCCTGTCCTCATGAAGCTGACATTCCAGTTGGGGAGAAAGACATTAAACAACTCAGAACATATGTAATTATTATTTAATTAGAATGACAGGAAGTGCTATGAAGGATAATTATAGGGTACTAAGACAGCATTCAGTTAGGGGGATTTCAAATACCCTAGGGGGTCAGGAAATCTTGAAGAAGTGATGTTTGAGCTGACCTCTGAAGCATGAGTGGGGTGAACTGGGGGAAGGGGTCTGGAGTGCTCTGGTCAGAGGGAACAGCAGTACAAGGTGGTGAAGCAACGTGGTTTATCTGACAAATTGAGGCTGGAGAGAGAGGCAGAAGTCAGGCTGCCCAGGGCTTGGCAAGCTATTTGACCCTTACTCTAAGAACATGGTGAGATGTCCTTGGCTTAAGTTGGGCAGTACTAGTGCTCAGAACACTCTGGCTGCTCAACGCAGAACAAACTGGAGCTCCCCAGAATCTCTTTGCTGAGTCACAGCTCTGTATTATTCCTCTGCCTGAAATGCCCTTTCTGGAAGGACAGGAGCTTACTTGTTCCTGACAACAAATGAGAAATTCCTGGGTACTTTTGGAAACAACCAGAGTGGATTTTGAGGGTTAGGAGGGGGCTGAGGTTCTGCAGTTCTAAAGGTGGAACTAAAAATATGTACATTTGAGTAATAACAGCCAATTTTTATATTGCACATACAGAGTACTAGGGTCACTCTGAGCACTTTACATTTGCTAATCCATTAAATCCCCACAACAGCTCAATGTGGTAGTGCCATCATTGTCTCTATTCTATAGATGAAGATGGTGACATGCAGAGAGGTCAGGTGCCTTCCCTAAGGTCACACAATTCGTGGCTGAGCTGGGATTATGACTCTAGGCAGTCTGACTCCCGAGCCTGTGCTGTCAGCAATTATGTTATTCAGCCAAGTATGAGCCCTAGTTTGACTTCTTGGTGAGGTTCAGGGACATTTGCTTTATTCTCCAATCTCCCTCTAGAACTGGGAGCTCTGCCATCATCTCCCAACAGGCTCATGCTGCCTCTTCCAGGGAGCTAACCAATTTTCAATCATGAAGCCCTCAATCAGGGAACCAAGCCATGTTCTAAATAACCAATACAGAAATAATTTGGCCCTAATTTATCAATAGAGAAATACTGTATTCTACCCTCTCTATTAAGAATTTGCAAGAAATGTTACATTGATCAATGTCACACACATATATTATGCCTCTCTCTCTCTCCCCCTTCTTCCTTATTTCCTTATTAACTACATTGGTATGAGAAATTAAGGGTCAAATGAGTATTTAAAAAAATCAATGTTCAACTTGTCGATTTCCACCAAAAAAAAAAAAAAAAAAAAAAAAAAAGCCTTCTGGGGATTGCATTGATCCTACAGAGCAACTTGGACAGAAATGACATCTTAACAATACTGAGTCTTCCAATCCATGAACATAGTATGTTGTCTCAATTTATTTAGGTCTTTAATTGCTCTCAGAAATGTTTCCTAGTTTTCAGTGCAGAGGTCTTGCATGTTTTCTGTTAAGTATTTTGGTATTTTTATGCTACTATAAGTGGTACTGCTGTTTTAATTTCAATTTCTGATTGTTCATTATTGGTGGATACCAATGCAATTCATTTTTTATGTTCACCTTGTATCCTGAAATCTTGCTAAACTCACTTATTAGGTCCAGCAGCTTTTTTGGTAGATTCTTTGGGATTTCCCACATAGATAATCATGTCACCTTTGGAAAAAAAACAGTTTTATTTCTTCCTTTCCAATATATGTCTTTATTTCTTTTTTCTGGCCTAACTTCACTGGCCAGGATCTCTAATACAATGCTGAATACAAGCAGACATTCTTTCCCTGTTGCTGATCTGAGTGGCAAAGCATTCCGTCTTTTATCGATTATGTCAATAGTACCTAACAAGTTTTTTTTTATATGCCCTTTATCAGCTTGAGGGACGTTCCCTTTTATTCAGTCTGCTTAGATTTTGAAAAAATTGTAAATGAGTATAAAATTTTGTCAAATAGGCCGGGTGCGGTGGCTCACGCCTGTAATCCTAGCACTCTGGGAGGCCGAGGTGGGCGGATCGTTTGAGCTCAGGAGTTCGAGACCAGCCTGAGCAAGAGCGAGACCCCATCTCTACTAAAAATAGAAAGAAATTATATGGACAGCTAAAAAATATATATAGAAAAAATTAGCCGGGCATGGTGGTGCATGCCTGTAGTCCCAGCTACTCGGGAGGCTGAGACAGGAGGATCGCTTGAGCTCAGGAGTTTGAGGTTGCTGTGAGCTAGGCTGACGCCACGGCACTCACTCTAGCCTGGGCAACAGAGTGAGACTCTGTCTCAAAAAA
This sequence comes from Eulemur rufifrons, assembly GCF_041146395.1. Taxonomy (NCBI): domain Eukaryota; kingdom Metazoa; phylum Chordata; class Mammalia; order Primates; family Lemuridae; genus Eulemur; species Eulemur rufifrons. Next base: position 88,700,441 of record NC_090998.1, read on the forward strand.
AAAAAAAAAAAATTTATCAAATGCTTTTTCTGCATGAATCAAGGTAATTATATCATTTTTCATCTTATTCTGCTAATACGGTAGATTGCAGGGTTTATTTTCAAATGTCAAACCAACCTTACAACTCTGGGAAAAAACCACTTGGTCATGATGTATTATTCTTTTTATAAATTGCTGGATTTGATTTGCTAATGTTTTATTAAGAATTTTTACATCTATGTTAATGAGGGATATTGGTCTATAATTTACTTTCCTTGTAATGTGTTTGTCAGGTTTTGGTACTAGATTATGCTGGCTTCATAAAATGAGCTGGGTACTGTTCCTTCTTCTTCTATATTCTAAAACAATTGGTATAAGATTGATGTTACTTCTTCCTTAGAATTCACTAGTAAACCTATTTAATATATGGGACTGAAGTTTTCTTTGTGAGATGTTTTTATAATATGTGTGTGTGTGTGTGTGTGTGTGTGTGTGTATTTTTCCGCAGCTTATTTGACAAACACAAAGGTCTTCTCAGGGCAGTTTTAGCCAGTTGTCTTATCCATTTCAACTAAGGTATCAAGTCTATTGCCATAACATTGTTCACAATACTCTCCCATAATCCTCTAATATTTATAGCATTTTTAGTTATATCCTATTTTTCATTCATACAATTGGCAATTTGTAATTTTTCTCCATTTTTTGATCAGTTCTGATGGGGGTTTATAAATTTAAACCTTTTTAAAGATCCATCTTTAAAAAATTTTTTATTTCTTTTATTTAATTTATTCCTATTCTTTGTTATTTACTTCCTTTTACTTTGGGTTTAATTTGTTCCTTTGTTTCAAGTATCTGGTTAGAACCTTATATCATTGATTTTTAAGGTGTTCTTCCTTTCTCATATACGCATTTAAAGCTATAATTTTCCCTCTAGCAATTTGCCACTAGTTTCACTGAATCTCACAATTTTTTATTTTCATTATCATTGTCTGAAGTATTTTCTCATTTCTCTTTTGATTTATTGTCTCATGGATTTAGAAGTATATTGCCAAATCTCCAAATACTTGTGGTTCTTCTAAGTATTTTATTGTTAATCAATTTCTAATTTAATTCCATTGTGGTCAGAAAACATACACTTTAAGATTTCAATCTTTTGAAATGCATTGTTGTTAATACTTTTTGTTTTTAATGATGCAGTTGTTAACACATGACCATGAGATCTATGGAAGAAGGAAAAGGAGAAAACTTTATTTTCAGAGAGACAACCTGCAGATTGGGGGAACGTAGGTGGAATTTGGCTCTTTATGTCAAAAGATGAACTATAGGGCACAAAGGCATTTTATGCATAATCTCTGTAAATTGGCTGAAACTAGCTCTGTAGCTGTTTATCAGGAAAGAATGTCTGCAAGGTGGGTCTCTTGTCCAGCTAGAGTTGCTGGTGGGCTCGCAAGGCTGCTGGGGGGAGTCCAGTCAGTGGCGTGTGGTCCACCAGGGTCAGCTGGGAAACCCCTGGTTGCAACTGTTTTAGCAATATTTTTTTTTCCTTTTTTAATTTTTTAATTATTATGGGTACACAATAGATGTATATCTTTTTAGCAATATTTTCTTAAGGGCTAGTTTCTTCTCAGTTTCAGAAAAGAAACTTTATGGCAGTTAGTAACATAGAGGTATGTGACTAATCCCTCTCCCTGCTATGGCTTCTTGATTCTGTTTCTGGTGCCTTGTTTTAGCCACAGGGAGTCCATTTCATCTGTCAGCTGGGGGTATATTTTAATACAGTTAAAATATGTTCTTTCTTGGTCAATGTTCATTTTGTACTTGAAAATGAATGTTTAAAAAAAAGGAAAAAGAATGTATTATGCAGTGGTTGGATGTGGTATTTTTTCTTCTTTCCCCCCTATCTTGGCATCTGCATGTATGGATGTGGTATTATTTTACAGAAGTCAATTAAGTTAACATTTTTGTTAGTGTTGTTCACATCTATATACCAAAGGATTTTTTTTATTGAGTTGTTCTATCAATTACTGAGAATGTTAAAATCTCAAATTATGATTGTGGAATTGTCTATTTTCCCCAATAATTCTGTCAGTTTTTGCTTCATGCATTTTTGAAGTTCTGTTATTAGGTGCATACATACGTACAGTTGCTATATATTCCTGCTGTGGTGACCTGTTTATCAATATGAAATGTCTCTCTTTATCTTTAATAATTATCCTTTTCTTGACATCTATTTTATCTGATATTATTATAGCCACTCCCACTTTCTTATGTTTTTAAATCCTTTTACTTTCAATCAATTTATGTCTTTGTATTTAAAGTGCTTCCCTCATATATAGCATATAGTTGGGTCCTGATTTTCTATCCAATCTGAAAGTCTTTTCCTCTTAACTGGAAAGCTTATTACATTTAATGTAATTATTGAAATGGTTGGATTTAGGTCTTCTGTTTTGCTATTTGTTTTCTATTTTTGTCTGATTTTTGTTCCTCCTTTCCTTCCTTTTTTTGGGTTAACTAGATATATTTTCAGAATTCCATATTAATTCCTCAATAGGATTTTAGCTATATCATTTTCCTTTTTAAAAAAGTATAACTAAATATGCATGTTTAACTTATCATGAGTTAAAAATTTTTCAGTGGTATAATTCCATGAACTCTCTATTATTTGTGTTATGTTGTAATATAGATCTACATATATTTTAAACCCCAAAATATAGTATTATAATTTTTGCTTTAAATAGTTATTTGTACTTTTTTATTCAGAAGAAAAAAATACAGTATTTTATATTTACCCACATATTTATCATTTCCAGTACTCATCATTCTTTTCTGTAGATTCAAGTTACTATCTGGTGCATTTTCCCATTAGTCTGAAAATATTCCTTCACTGTTTCTTGTAGTATAGATTTCCTGATGATTAGTTTTTATTCATTTGAATATGTCTTGTTTTCACCTTCATTTTTGGTTTTGTCAGATATAGAATTCTGGGTTGATCTTAACACTTGCAAGATGACTTTTCATTGTCTCCTTGTATATACTGTTTATGATGAAAATTCAGATGTCATTTATATTATTGTTCCTCTGTATGTATTATGACAATTTTTCTTGCTGATTTCAAGATTTTACCTCTGGAATTTAGCCATTCAACTATAATGTGCCTAGATATAGTTTTCTTTGTATTTATTCTGCTTGGAATTCATTTAGCATTTTGGATCTGAAAGTTTATTTCTTTCATAAATTTGGGGAGTTTTTGGCATTATCTCTTCAGATAATTTTTCTGCCCCTCTTTTCCTCACCTTCTGGAACTCCAATGACACCAATGTCAGACTGCTTGATATTGTCCTCCAAGACTGAGTCTCTGTTTATTTTTCTTTAATCTTTTTCTTTTCATTTTTTAGATTAGATCATTTCTATTTATCTACCTTCAAATTCATTTGCTCTTTCTTTCATTTTTAATCTGCTGTTATGCCCATCAAGTAAATTTTTCATTTTAATTATTTATTTTTCAGCTCTAAAACTCCCACTTAGTTTTTCTTTTCTTTACAGTTTTTATTTTGTCTGCTGAGATTCTCGTCTCTGCTCATTAAGTACTTTAAGTTCTTTAATAAATTTATAGTAGCTGCTTGTAGAACTTGTTGGCTAAGTGCAACATCTAGGTCATTTAATGGTCAGTTTCTATTGACTTCTAATATCTTCATTATGACTCATATTTTCCTATTTCTTCACATATCTAGTGATTTTAAAAATTTTATACTGGACATTTGGATGATTGTAAAGTCTCTGGATTCTGCGATATTCCTCTAAGGAGTGTTGACTTTTGTCCTAGTAGGAAGATAACTTACCAGGCCTCTTCAAACTGTCACCCCTCCAGTGAGCAGAAGTGGAAGTGTCTTCTCAGTTCTTTTGGTTTCTAGCAGGATTTTTTTTTTTTTTTTTTTGGTCAGACTCACTGGGGTCCCCCTACGTGTATAGCTTAGAGGTCAGTCAAGGATCTGGGAGGGGTTTACACAAAAACTATGGGGTTCACCTCTTCTGAAGCTTCCTGCCTTTTAGAATTTCCTTCATAACTTCCCAGCTTCTCTGCCAGACTGAACTTTCTCTTTCAACACCCAGGCCATATGGTATGAAGAATACCTTCACAGTTTTAACTTCAGCCACTGTAATTTTTAGCTCTAAAATTTCCATTTGATCTTTTTTAATAGATACCAATATTCTGATGAAGTTCTCCATTTTTTAATCTGTTTTCTTGATCATATTAATCATAATTGCTTTAAAATACTTATTAATATCTTACACCTTCAGAATCTAGATTATTTGTGGATTTATTTTTATTGTCTATTTTTTCTTCTATATTTATGGTCATTTGTTCATTTATTGGTATGTCTGGTAATTTTCTGTTGAATGCCAAAAATTTTTCATGAAAAATCATAAATGCCCCCAAGAAAGAATTTAAGTGTTTTCCTGAAGGCAGATGGAATACAAATCAATCACTTTGCTGTAGGTGAAGCTAGGTTTTAGCATCTGTAAGGGCTGTTCTATTTCTGGTTTGTCCTTACTCCTGGAGTTTAATTTTGAGCTCAGGGTGTAGCCTGCTAGAGGTCCCAACTGAAAGCCTGGAACATTAACCAGGGCCCCTACAATTTGGTATATCCTGAACTCCAATCTTTGTCTTCTTCTAATACAAGATTATCAGAATCTCTGCTTAGCTTGCTGACCTCTTAGAAGCTGCTTCCCATTTAGTTTCTTGGCATTTCATCCAGAACATATGTAGCTTAGCAGCAGGCAAATGTTTCAGTAAGAAATTACACAAAGACTTTCAGAATTTCTTCTCTTTGCCTCCTTCCCCTCTGGAATATGGGTCCCTCAAGTCCCTGAGTCCTGGGAAGCCCCATCTTTCTGCCTCTCTGGCTCAGTGAGACTGTGAAAAGCCCAGGCCTCAGATTTTTCCTCAGCTTCTATTGTCTTGCTCGGTTAATAGGCAAATGACCCAAGGGGGGAAACTGAGGTAAATGTGGGACTCATCTCAACTTCCTTCTCCCTGGGATCTGAACCCATTATGTGTTTTCTACCTTGGTTGTTTTATGATGACTTCAAACCAGCTTTTAATAATTTCCCAGAGTTAATAATTACTTTTGGTGGCAGGATTAGACCAATATTATCTATTATAACCAGAAGCAAAAGTCCTCATTGCTAACTGGTTTTAGAGGAACTTCTTGCTAAATTTTATTAAAAAAAAATTTTTTTTTGAGACAGGGCCTTACTCTGCCACCTAGGCTCAGCCTCCTGAGTAGCTAGGACTATCCGCACATACCACCACACTGGTTGATTTAAAAAAAAAAAAAAAAAAAAAACAACTCTTTTTTTCAGAGATGGGTCTTGCTATATTGCCCAGGCTGGACTCAAACTCCTGACCTCAAATGATCCTCCCACTTTGGCCTCCCAAAGTCCTGGGATTACAAGTATGAGCCACTATGACCAGCCCCTATTTTAAATTATGTTTTTGTGGAATTTGTGAAAGAAATGAACCAAAAGTAACAACTTCCCAGGGGACAGCCACACACATAAGCCATCATAGCCATCATAACCAGTAATAACTGGTTTCCACATCAGCAGTCTCAGCAGAAAAGTGAATTTGGTGACAAAACTAAGAATGAGTTTTATTACCTTTAGGCTATTCAATACCAAAAATTCTTTTTTTTTTTTTTTTTTTGAGACAGAGTCTCACTCTGTTGCCCAGGCTAGAGTGAGTGCCGTGGCGTCAGCCTAGCTCACAGCAACCTCAAACTCCTGAGCTCAAGCGATCCTCCTGTCTCAGCCTCCCGAGTAGCTGGGACTACAGGCATGCACCACCATGCCCGGCTAATTTTTTCTATATATATTTTAGCTGTCCATATAATTTCTTTCTATTTTTAGTAGAGATGGGGTCTCGCTCTTGCTCAGGCTGGTCTCGAACTCCTGAGCTCAAACGATCCGCCCACCTCGGCCTCCCAGAGTGCTAGGATTACAGGCGTGAGCCACCGCGCCCGGCCAATACCAAAAATTCTTGAAAGAGAAGTAAGGAGAATCTTTTATTATTCATTGATCTTACTAGCACCAACATAAATTTCTTTAACCTCAACATGGTGCCTTCCATTATTTGTATTTATATGTACTTTCAATCTGAGTTTAAGGCAGTTTAAAAGATTCATATTAAAAGCTTTGTATTTATACGAGTTGGTAGGCATTATTATATATAAGAACCAATAAAGTAGTATTTAGTCTTTGAAAAATGTATGAGCAAACAAATTATTCTTTTACTAATTAACTTTAAAGAAGAAATCATAATTATATGATGCTGGATTTAGTGACAGCCAACAGCCTGGAATCTCAATTGGCTTTATCCTTTATCACCCTGTCTACACAATATTACAACCCTTTTAATGTTTTATAAAGACAAAAAAGTACAATGTCCTCTGCCTCATTTGTGCTATCAGTATACAGCCCTTTTATAAAAGGGTACACAAACATATATATGTGTGTGTGTACACAAAAATATACATAACAACCAACTCTTTTTCATATAGTCTCTTAACAAGTAACCTAAATTCTAACAGGAAACTCTTATTTCATGCTAGTTCCTTCTAATTTGGTCTGCACTAAAACTGTTCAGAACTTATGGTAACCTATTCAACCAAGTACTCATAATCTACAATGATGAACTAACTATCTATTAGCCCTTTAATAAAAGGGGCACTTTCCCAAGAAGTACCTGTATGACACGTACATTTTAATATCCCTGATATCACTGATGACAAGTGAAAGGAGGGAATAAAAATAGAGATCGAAAACAGAGAAAAGTAAAAGAATGCTTCAAAAGAATCAGATTTTTTTTTTTTGTAGACTCACCCCATGTGGTTGTCTTGAGGTTTTCATCACCTGTCTGAACAATGCTGGATTGTGTTGGTTTCTGATTGTCCTTATTGATTACAATCTCCTTTGCTGGCTCAAATATTTTGAATGAGGGAGAGACATAAAGTGTCTCAACAGAGGCCTGGTTATAGAAAGTGGAATCTGACTTGGACATCCTTAAATTGTGACTGATAAATTCTTTACTTGATGACCAAAGTGCTGGTAAAGTTGTCAATGTTTCAAAACTTTTTGCAGCTGATTGCTTTTCTAGAGGCATTTGCAAGGGGTCTTCTGTTACAGCATTTGTAATGGTATGGGTACTGTCTGATTTCTTGTCCAAACTCACATTTGTCTGCAGAGATGGGCTTTTTTCTGAAGGAGTAGGCACAACATCTATAAAACAACAAATAAGAACTATAATCAAATAATGAAACTGAAAATACTCTATTTCAAATCTGTTGCAATCTTAATAAATAAGATTTTTTAATGCCTTAACAGAATTCTTTCCTATTTAGTCCTTCTGCTTTCTTACTATGCTTCCATATTCTGCCTATTTAAAGTACACCCAAGCTATAATTGATGCCTTAGTCATTTGGTAGCTGCCTTCTCCTCTCTCCTCACTGAAACACAAGGCAAGGAAAGCTTCAAATACCTTGTCTTTAAATATTTCTCCCTTCACCCACTTATCTGTCTCTGAAACCACCATATTTTTAGTACTTTCAAACTTTCATCTTTTACACGATAAACTAGGGGAAATATGCCACATCATACTGGTCTATCCTTATAGAACCCTCAGCTACAAAAAAAGTCTTTTTCCCCAAAATAAAGAATGTCTTTTTCCCCTCAGTGTCTATATGAGGCACATTAAAGAAACTCAGTACTTTAGGCAGCAGAATAATAATAATCCATGAATTATGGACCTGGTCTGAATTTCTAAATGCAAACTGCCATCAACATTCTCAGTGCTGGGGCTTGCTGTCATATATTTTCATCAGAACCTGGATATGAAAAGAAATAAAATTATTTTTAAGAGACTGAGTTCATGAAATTAGAAGGGTAACTAGGTGAAAGAGGACAAAAGGAAGATTGTAAGATTTAAAGCTCCCCAAGGGGAAGAGGATGCAGAAATTGTATAATTTGCTATGAAGTGATTATATATCACAATATATATAACACTTCATAATACATATTTATATGCTATCCTCATCACTTCTAGGCTCCGAGTTATTAAAGAAAAGAAAATTTTCTTTGACTCTAAAAACGTTCCTTTCCATTTTCATCCACAGCTAGAGGTTAGCCTGAACAAAAAAGCTGCTGGTATTTTATACAGTATTAGACAATTCAAGAAACTTATATTGATTTCTCCCTCAGAAATTCCATTTTTCTTCAATCCTCTCATCTTTTAAAACTCAATTCAAGTATCACTTTCTCTTTAAAGCTTGCCCTGACCCTTTTCTTTCCTCGCCTATTCTATTATTGTCTATCATACCATATCCTGTTTGAAGCCCTGTAGGTAATTATAAAACTTCTTATCTCATTTACTACAAGTCTTGCCCCCTACCTGACAATAGTCTTCTTGAGAAGACCTTACTTAGGAGTCATATTTGTATCCCAGCACCTAGCAGTTCCATTCCTAGAGGATGTATTCAATCAATGCTCATTGAATGAAAGGAAAAACTGAAGCACAGGGATTAAAGAAAAAGTAATGCCGTCTTTATTCTAAATTGAATATAGTTTACTTAATGATGAAAGGAAACAGAAAATAGGTAGAGGAAAATAACCTCTCCTAAAATATTCCTAATTTGCATATGACCATATTCTATTTAGTTGGTAAAAGATTCTGTTAAAAATACTAATATAAGGACAGGCATGGTAGCTCATGCCTGTAATCCTAGCACTCTGGGAGGCCAAGGTGGGAGGATTGCTTGAGGTCAGGAATTTGAGACCAGCTGAGCAAGAGCGAAACCCTATCTCGAAACCCTAGCGAAAAACAGAAAAATTAGCTGGGCGTGGTGGCATGTGCCTGTAGTCTCAGCTTCTCGGGAGGCTGAGGCAGGAGGATCACTTGAGCCCAAGAGTGTGAGGTTGTAGTGAACTATGATGATGCTACTGCACTCTATCCTGGGAAATGGAGCAAGATGCTTCGTCAAAAACAAAACAAAACAAAAAATACTGACATAAGCCAGGTGCAGTGGTGCATACCTGTGGGTTCCAGGTACTCAGGAAGCTGGCCCAGGAGTTTGAAGCCAGCCTGGGCAACATAGTGAGACCCCTCGCTCAAACAAAATAAAACCAAATCCCAATATATTCCTAGTAGAATACTGGATTTATGGTATTCCAAAGTGCTTGTATTTATCACCATATTTACATAAAAGTATTCCTTAAAAGTGAATTTCAGTTAAATATTTTTCTACTGACTTTCATTATACATGTGAGAAAAACAGAAAAAATTCAGAAAAAAGTCTTATTCTATATGTAATAAAATCATCTTAAAATTTAGCAATATGCAAACTACAATGATTCAAAATGACAATGACTTTCTGATGAAAATATAACAATCTAAATCTCAAAATTGGGATGCATGAAGTTGTCTGAATAGCTGTCATTTTAATGGTCAGTACAAAAGTTTAAAATTAAACAAACAAATAGAAGTCGTTCTATTTCCATCAACCCCCTTTCCCAATGGCCCAGAACAGACTGCAATCTTCGGTTGCTTGAACTTTTGTTAAAACTGCTTTTTTAATGTATCAAATGCTATGACCTAAAAGAAGCCTGATGACAAATCAAAAGCAATGATTTTAAATGCATAGTACATTATCTCAAATAGAAAAATGCACATAGAGAGCTAAGGAGTCTGGAAGACTCTAGAAAGCAAGTTGTACTAGATTTCTCTGCCATCAGCCTTGTTCTACCTCTGCTGTCTATGCAATGTGCCACATTAATTCTCTTCAATTCAATCATGGCTTTAGTTATTTATAGTTTATACTCAAAAATACTTCAAAAATTCCCTCTTGTATCACTGACAAAGTCGAAGTACCTTGGGTTTTAAAGGCCCTCCATTGCTTATTTCCTATTGCTACTCAACAGCAAACAAACAGGCCATTCTCATCACTCACATCCCCATGTATGCTCTGGTCCCTTTCGCTTCATTCTCCATGCTAATGTAGGTCTCCTGATCTTCATCACCACTGGTTTCTCACCGTACAACACTGGAACACCTTCCCCTTCCCCAGCTATTTAAATCCTACTAATTCTCAAGGCCCATCTTAAGTAATTGCTACATGTGGATGCTATTTCCAATCATGCCTACCACTCCATTCTAATCCTTCCCTTCTCTGACATAATGAAGTATTTATTTCTGTAAACTCATCTTTTTCACTTAATTATATACCATTTAGTGCCAAACATGCATCATATTAAGATCCTGCATTCAGACTTTATAGCCTGCATCATGCTTTTGCATATAAGAGGTATGCAAATGTTTGTTAAATTTAACCATTTCTTAATTTATAAATGATCTAATATCAACTTTTTATGTTGGTTTTGTGTATAACAATGTATACTGTATGTGAAGCCTAAAAATAAGAAAGATCAATCAAGAAACACTTGCTAGTACCTCCTGTTCACACTGGACTGGACTGTATCAGACCCTGGAGATACATGTAAGTGGAAGTCATAGTTCCTCCTGTTAGTGAACTTAAGATCAAGTGTGGATGATGTATAATATATGTAGATACATATATGCATGCATACCTGTGTATATGTATGATAAACACATAAAAATAACTAATAATACAAGTTACCAGTTCAATTTCAGAGTATCTAGAAAATTTTAGTTTTTCAAAAAATGAGTAAATGTAAAGAATATAGTTGTGTAACACAGCAATTTGAACACGTTTTAGTTTGAGTTCCCCAAAAAGCAGACTATGAGAAAAAGACCTGGATGCAAGTAGTTAATTTGGCCAATGAGCCCAAGAAGCACAAGTGAAGGACTGAGAAAGTTCAGGCCAAGAAGGGACAAAAGTCAATAAAGAGTGTGTTGAAGAGCAGGTCACCATTATGGGCAAGTGAAGCTCAATCCTGCTGGGTGCCTCAGAATTGTCCTTCCAGGGATGGGAAAGTGGAATATATTTTCAATGACTCTTGCCCTCACTGGCTGAATGTTGGCCCTGGGCATTAAGTTAATGGCACTTCCAGGCTGCCCTGCACTTAGGCTGAACAAGTTTAAGGGCCCCAGAGAAAGCTCTCAGGTAGAGAAGCAGAGAGACACAGGCACTTTCCATGTATATGGGAACTGGTCACCAAAGCTACAGCTGTACCCAGAGGTAAGCCAGGAAAATATGGGGTGGGGCAGCAATAGTATCAGCTGCAAGATAGCATCATTATCCTCTCCTCCCCAAACCCACTGAAATGACATAAGTGGAATAAAAAGGTATAAACCTACAAGGGGAAACAGAAGAGGAGAAGAGAGGACAAAAAAAGATGAGAAATGTCAACAAATGTTTTAGAAAAGGAAAAGATGATGGAGAAGTAGAAGCAGAAAAATCCTAAATGCCTACAGGGGGAAAGCCAATGTGAAGGAAACCAATTCTCTCCACAGAACTTCAGAAAGTTTCAGGAATTAGAGGACTTGGTACCTTGGAAATTTGAGGACTTTATGACTTTATGGGAAAGGATCTTCATTCAAAGATAGTTGAATCTTGTTAGGCAGAAAAAGAGGATTGTTTTTGTCACTTGGACATTCAAATATGTGTAGAAGAATGTGTATGATGCTGAATAGCCAACAGGTGGGCTGTGGCAGCCACTAAGCTACTGTCCATCAGCTTCATACCTACACCCTTCTACACTGTTTTGTGATACCTAGGCTACGACACCACAAACCACATGTATGCTTTGCAGTTTACTTTTTGTTGGGTTCTGACAATAAGAGGAGCTAGAAGGAGACTATAAGGCTGGAGTAGGAAGAAAGAACTTGCTCCTTACTGTTTGCCTTCTGCCTCTTCGAGTATCACCCTTGCGATGCTCCTTCTCTCCATTAACAGCATTCTTCCCAGTCTGCATTTTTACAACACTTGTAGAAGCAGCTTTATCATACTCTCTTAATAACATCAGCATCAGCTAGCTGGCACCCCTTCCTAAGAGGCCTGGGTCACTACCCTCACAAAGCTCCTTCTCCAAGATTCTAAATTGTAATAATTCCAACCTCTTCCCTTTACTCCCCCAGCCTTAGGGCTGGCAGCTTATCCCTGTAGCTGCTACCTCCGTATCTTGGTATAGGTTGAGTATCCCTTATCCAAAATGCTTGAGATCAGAAATGTTTTTGGACTTTGGACATTTTCAGACTTTGGAGTATCTGCATCATACTTACTGGTAGACCATCCCTAATCTGAAAATCTGAAATCCAAAATGCTCGAATGAGCATTTCCTTTGAGCATTACCTTTGAGTGTCATGTCAGCACTCAAAAAGTTTCATATTTTGGAGCATTTCGGATTTTGGATTTTCAGATTAGGGATGCTCAACCTGCATTCTCTTTTCGCCTTTTCAGTATACTTAACATTCTTTATATTAAATTCTCTCTATTGTATTATAATATTGTGAAAATGGCAGAGTAATTTTAATCGAACAAACTCTCCTGGGAATAATGGATAGAAACTTACACAATATACAAAAACTCACAACCTGAGGCAGAGGACAGTGACAAAAGTCGGTAGAAACTGGAGGAGGCTCAAGACTTAGAAGACAGAAGAATGCTGGGTGAGTTTCCTGTTTTTCCAACTCGTCACCTGAGTTACAGACAGCTCTACACTGTGCAGCTAAAATTGGGTAAACCCACAGTTTACTGGCTTGAAGAAGCAGAGGACAGGATTTAGAGCTACCATACCACTGGAAAACAAGGCGGGGAATCCTGGTAAAGAAAGAGCTCTGGAGAATACCACACCTACTCTCATCACAGTCAAACTGCTGATAAGCAAACATAAAGAAGAAAACCTTGAAAGTAACCAGAGAAAGATGACACATTACAGACAAAGGAAGAGTAAGATGAATGGGGGCTGACTTCTCATCAGAAATAATGGCGGCTAGAAGACAGCAAAATTACATCTTTTTTTAAATGCTGAAAAGAAAATTGTCAACGTAGGATTCTATATCTAGCAACAACATTCTTCAAAATTGAGGGCAAAATCAAAACACTGTAAGATAAACAAAAACTAAGAGAATGAATTGCTAGCAAGCCTTTATAATAAGAACTGTTACAGGAAGTACTTCGGGTTGAAGAGAAATTATACTGGATGAAAAGCTGGATATTTGGGAAGGAATAAAGAATGCTAGAAACGGAAAATATGTAGGTAAATGTAAAAGACTGCTTTTCCTCTTATTTTCTTTAAAATATTTACATGTAACTGTTTAAAAAATCGTAACACTGTGTGTGGAGTGTTATAACAAATATATATGTGATTTATGTGACTATAACACAAATGATGGGGGTGGTAAACAGACCTATGTGGTTACAACATTCTTATATTTTACATGAAACAGTAATACAATACTAACTCCAAATAGACTGTGATACTTAAGGGTATATAATTGAATCTCTAGAGAAACTTCTAAAATTAATCCAAAGAGATATAACCAACAAGGCCAATAAATAAGACAGAATTCTAAAAAATACTGAATTAGCTCAAAAGAAGGCAGGCAGGCAGCAACAGGGGAACAAAACACAGATGGAACAAGCAGAAAGTAACAGTAAAACCGTAGATATAAAGCCAACCATTTCAATAATTGCAGTAAATGCAATTAAAAGGCATAAACTTTTGGATCGGATAAAAGAGATCCAACTATTAAATATATGAGGGTACAAGAAACACACTTTAAAAACAAAATTGCAAATAGGTTGAAAGTAAAAGGTTCTAAAAAGATATACCATGTAACACTAAGCATAACAAAATGGAGTGGCTATATTAATATCAGATAAAATAGGCTTCAAGATAAGGGATATTAGTAGAGTTAAAAAGGGATATTTCATATAATGACAAAAGGGCCAACCATCTGGAAGATATACACATTACAAATGTATATATACACCTAATAATAGAACTTCAAAAAACATGAAGCAAAACCTCAAAGAATTAATGAAAGAACTGGACAAATCCAACTAACTCATAGCTGGAGATTTTAACACCCCTCTCTTAGCAACTGACAAAACAAGTAGACAAAATATCAGTAGGGACCTAGAAGACTTAAACGACATTATCAACCACCTTGACCTGATGGACATCTATAAGGAACCACACCCACCATGGCAGAATACACCTTTTTTTTTTTTTTTTGCAAGTTTTCAAAGTATACATGGTCTATTCACTAAGATGGTCCATATACTAGGCTACAAAGTAAATCTAATAAGCTTTAAAAGCTTGAAATCTTATATTAATAGTAGGTTCTCTGACCACAATAGAATTTAATTAAATGATATACTTAAAAGAAACTCCTGAATATTTGGAAATTTAGAAAACATAATTCACATACCCATGGGTCAAGGGTATGTGTAGTTTATTGAGTAGTAACCAAACGTCAATAAAGCTGCTAAAACCATAGTTGGCGCATTTTTTGTCTCCTGACTAGACTCTGGCAGATACAGTGCTTTAGGAAAATTTTTGCTATATCTTTAAAAGAAATGCTCTGGGGCTGGGAGAGACTAGAAATAAAGAAACCAACTAAGAGATCAATGAAATAATTCAGATTGTAAGGCTAATTTAATATCCAAACAAGTACAGAGCAACTACAAATTTAGTTACTATGTTAGAGGTATAAAGATGTATAAGAGATTCAAAGAAGTCTTCTGAAAGAGGTGATGTCTGAGCCATGCTATAAGGATGAGAAAAAAATCAGGCAAGAGAAGAACAATATGGAGGTGTCCAAGTAAAGGGAACAACTTCAGTGAAGAAATGAAGGCTGTAAACAACGTGCCGTGTGGAGTGGCAGGGCAGGTAGGAAGCATTCAGTATCACTAGTGCAAAGTGTACATCAGAGAGCAGAGGGGTGAAATACAGAGAGACAGGAAGGAGCCGGGGCTGGTGGACCTCTTGACCAACAGGCAGGGGTGATGAGGAAGAATGAAATCAAAATCTTAAGACAATGTCTTTGAAACTCATTCCCCTTGAGATGCCTCGACTGAACTTTGCTGGCTCACCTGTATCTGTCTAAGCAATCTATTATTATTGTTCCCTAGCTATGGTGCCTCTGAAATGTAGATAGTATATCCTTGACTCTTTCCTCTTCAGCCTCTACAATCTCCCAGGGTGATGTCATCTGCTACTACACTTAAACTAGAACTAGACTGTCACTTGAATGCAAGTAATTCACACATTTTAATCCTCAACCCTGACTTGTGCTGAGTTCTAGCCCTGAATACCTACCTATTGCTCTGTGCAGAAAGGTCTTACAATCCTCCAGTCTCCTCATCCCTGGGTGCTTGCTTTACTTCTATTAATATGACCATCAACTTCCCAGTCACCCCGGTTATTCTAGAGCTATGATTGCTACCACAGCCTCTAAGAGGTCTCTCTGCCCTGCCTCCTCAGTTCATTCCATACAGCTCAGCCACAGTGACCTTTCTAAAATGAAAATCAGACCATGTTATTTTTCTCCAATACTTCTTCAAACTATTTAACATGGTTTACAAGGCTCTGCGTAAATCAGTCCCCATTTACCTCTCTTGCCTCATCTTGTACCACTATTGTCCTAAAACTGTATGATCCAGCTATACTTCTTTCAGTTTTTCAAATTCCTGCTCCCTCTTAGCACTAAGCCTTTGCCCCATGCTGTTTCTTTTGCCTGAAGTGTTCTCCCTCTCTTTATATCTAACTAACTGATTTCCAACTCCCAGGCTGATGTCGCTTAGAGGTGGACATATATTTTCATGCCTCTATGTTTTTGCTCATGCTGTTCCCTCAGCCTAGAATATCCTTCTTCCCCACCTTTCTTCTCCATCAAAAACTATTTCAATATTCAAGGCTCAATGCAAACACTGCTTCCTTAGTAAAATCTGTTCTTTATCCTCCAAGTTAAAATGAATCTGTTTTCTTTGCTACTGCATAATACAATTTGAATACTCACGTTTTTTCCATTGATTTCATTATTTCAAAATTATTCATTCATTTGACAAATATTTATTAAGCACAAAGATAAGCTCCAGAAACACAGATTTGTTGTTTATAACTTCTTATAATTTCTTGTTTACAGATGTGTCATCTACAGTATGCTGCAAACCTCTCAGGGCACAAACTCTGTTCAACTTGCTCAACCCGTGGGTGACTAGCAGAGTACCTGATAGTCATTTGATAAATGTGTGTTCAATGAATCATTATCTAGATAACCTAGTCATTAAAATAAACTCAACTGTAGAGAAAGGACAAGTCTTAGGGGACATCCTAATTTACTCCCTTCATGATACACATGAGAACCTGAGACATCCAGAGATAAGTGACTTGCTTAGGATCACACAACAATTAATGGGCAGAATTAGGACTAGAATGCCAGGTTCCTGAATTCCAATGTTCTTTTTACTAGGGGAATAAAAGAAGGAACAAAACTATGGTAGAACCAGCTGCACCAAGTTCTTTACTGATGATTCTTCTAACAGTTTGACGTGTATGTATTCATAACTGACTCAGTTCTGCCTCAGGATCACTCCATTTGTCCCTGATGCTGCTTTTGAAGGTGCAGAACCACGTGAATGGGGTGGAGCTGAGTAAGTACACAGCTGGCCTATGTATCTGTGCCTGTTTACCTTTTCCCAGGGTGAGGGCTTTGTGGTGGATGCTTTCTTGAATACACATAAAGAATGAACAGCATTCATGGAAAATGTTCTGAAGCCCACAAAAACTTGAGGGGATTTGACAGAGAACAGCAATGAATGCTGTCTTTATATGTTTGAACACAAACATGTAAATGTATACTCTTGTAAACACTAAAGCAATTGTTTCATGAGGGCTTCCCAACCTTTTCTGGGAGAGAATTTCTCTGAATTCCACTGAAAAAGCAGAGAAAAGTACAGAGTGAATTAATTTGGTTGGCTTGCTTTATCGGGTTTCTCATTTTCTTTCAATTTAAACCTGAATGTCAAAGAGCTTTGTTCTCAAGTATCTATCCAGCTGTCTCCTAGATGGGAAGCCCAGTATTAAATTATGAGACTATACCTAGTTTTCTTTGTTGCACAGTGCTTTTATACCTGCCAATATACTTGATTAATGCAAAACAGGACCTTGAAACATGAATCTTATTAAAGCTGGTTTGATTATTCTTGAATTATCCTTTAGGAAGAAACTTATTCCCTATGTAAGACATCAGATTGCAAACTTAAATACAGACTATCATGAAAACACCTGAATAAGAATAAAACACACCAATAAATACCTCCATGCTTTCAGCCTAAGGAAAAAGAGAATAGCTATGCTGTTAAAGGTACTAAGAATGTTTTCGCCAGTTTGCAGATGATGATTAAATCTGTTGAAAGAGAACTTCAGATTTGATTCTGAGTTAAGAGACTTTGCCTACAGATAGGAACATTCCACACTGGTATCTCTTTTTCATTTTTCAATAATCCTACTGCCTTGTTTCAGGTATTATAACCATTGTATATTATTTTGTGTTCATTATTGTGAATCTAATAATGGGGTATTATATTCCAACAGGGGTACTGCTGTGATACAATCTCTTGTTCTGATGCATAGTATCCAATTATGGCCACAAAGCAGAAAGCTAGCAAGCATGACAAAAAAATAGATGGCAAAATATGTCTTTCTGTAGTTTAAAAATATATAAGTAAAAGGGCTTCTACTTTCATAATTAATAAAAGGAAATAGAATCTGAAGACAATAATAAGGCCATTTTGCTAAGAGGCTATAGCTATAAATTATGAATGTAAAGGAGTGATTTAAATTGTTTATTAATGTATTTGTTTAAAGTAGACAAGCCACTAAGTTAAAATGAATATTGAATGTGCAATTTAAAATAACATCATTGACATGAAAATTTTAATATATTTTTTCTTACAATATATGCATAAACCCTAAATAATCATGTTAGAATAGCTATAATCTCCCTGTGATCTGTGTTAAGGGTGTATATGTGTGTACACAAGTTCTAGGTGCTGAGAATTTCATCTCATCACATATCATTACATTTAATTGTAGTGTATAGTATACCCAAGTATTGAAAAAAGAAAATAATATTTTAAAAACATAGCTATGAAATATGACAAGCATATTTACTTTTTTCAATATAAACTTGAGATAATTTAATTTCTCATAGGAAAATGGAGATATAGACACACATAAACGTGCTTTTTAAAAAAATGTCTCTTCAAATGGGACAGCTAAAGACTTTCATGCCATGAAAATATGTCAAAATGAATGGATTATAAAATAGGTACAGGGTGCTCATTATTAAAGTTTATATCATAGTTAAGCTTCTACCAATAATAAAAATCATAATTTCCCTCCATAGACTATAGTTATAAAAACTAGAGCTGAAAATGTCTTTGTGAAGCTGGTGGTCTCTACCTATTTCAACGGTTCCTGTCTTTTAGGCTACAGTTTAGATGGAACCCGGTCTCTGGCATGTGGAAGGTCTCCGTGCTCTACAGAGCACACTCCAGGCTGAAGGATGAGCAGGGGCCTGAAGGCATCAGTGGTTGTGACCATAAGACCAATCCCTATAATGACAATAAAACCCTACAGGTGACTCTAGAAGAGTAAAAATTTAAGCTAAATTGGGTCAGAGGTTTAATTCTGATATGAATTAAATATATCAAATGTTTGAAATGGTGCCCGGCACACAGTAAACACAAGCTACTTATTTGGGTATTGTTATCATGAAACAGTCTGAAGAAGTGGAATTACAAGGAGTTCCTGCCATGGCCCTGACTGGAAGCAGATGGGAAAGTGAACAAACCAGGTGTGCTCTCTTCCCCCAGAAACTCCTGTATTTATGGACAGCAAGCAGGACCCATGCCCCTGAACCTATCAATTCATGGAAGGTGATATTTGAGATCAAGAGAACTGGTGTGCTATGGAAAGATGATAAAATGAAGAATTATAATTCTCAAACACCTTCCCCTATTAGATATACAGACAAATAATAAACTTTTTTACTTCAACATGGAGTAAAAATTATGTCTAAGTCTGCAGCACTGCAATAAATCTTTAAATATCATTTGAATCATAAATTCAGATGAAGTGTTATTTCTCATGAAGCATGAAATGCTCTATTATACAAAATAAGCCCAAAAGACACCTAGTAAAACTTTAAATATTATAGTATAACAGAGAACATATCCCTTTGGAAAAATCTTACTGAATACCAAAGATAACACATTACTCTTCCCCTAGACAGAGGCAGTTGTTTGGTCCTTGTTCTTATAGCTCTTTGCTTATATTTTTATAGTATGAGTTATAGCACTTATGCTGTAATATATCTATTAATGTTTCATTTACTCTTTTATTCCAGTGTTTTCCACATATTTCATTCATACAACAAATACTTTGAGGATGGACCATGTACTATGCGCTGTGCCTGAGAATACAAAAACCAGCAGAATTAGACTTGCAAAGCCTTTAGACATTGGAATTATTAAATACAGAAGATAAAATAACTACAGATATAATTAATGTAAAGAAATAAAAATCTTTCTGAAAGACAGGGAATAGAGATTATAAAAATAAAACCAAGCAGATCTGATAAAGATCCAAGTAGAAATTCTAAAAATGAAAAATAAAATAACTGAAATTTTAAAATAAAATGGTGGATTTAAACAGCAGATTAACCTCAGCTGAAGAGGGAATTGGGAACCGCTACCTTCCAGTACAAAGAAATGATTCAAGGCCAGGTGTGGAGGCTCATGCCTATAATCCTAGCACTCTGGGAGGCTGAGGCAGGAGAATTACTTGAGCTCAGGAGTTCAAGGCCAGCCTGAGCAAGAGTGAGACCCCGTCTCTATAAAAAACAGAAAAATTAGCTGTGTGTAGTGGCGTGTGCCTATAGTCCCAGCTATTCAGGAGGCGGAGGCAGGAGGATCGCTTGAGCCCAGGAGTTTGAGGTTATAGTAAGCTACAATGATGCCACCATACTCTAGCCAGGGTGACAAAGTGAGACTCTGTCTCAAAATAAAAGAAAAAAAAATAGAAAAGAAAGAAAAGAAATAATTCAAAAATACAGCACAGAGATCAAAGAGATAGCAAATAGGTAAGGGAGGTTAAGAGAGATGGTGGATGGAATGAGGTCTAACATCACAACTAATCAGAGTTCCAGCTCTCCTTCCAGTGTCTAACCACGGCCCGATTACATATCAGCCACTCTGTACTTGAAACGTTCCCCAACATGGCCTGTGCCATCTCACCTCTGCTTTTGCACTGGCTGCTCTCTCTTCCTGCCCTGCTCTTATACTTCTCTCCCTTCCCTCATCTGGAGGTTGACTTTCATCTGCTTTGATCTTCCCCCACACCCTCTTAGCTCCGCTCCTCCAGGGCGTTAGAACAGAGGAGAAAGAATAAAGGGACAAATGTCTGTCTCCTCCTCGTCTGGCCACTATTTGGTCACCTATTTGTTGATTGTTGCTGCTGCTTTGGCTAACATGGCCATCCATGCCCTGTGTATGGCAGGTACCCAAAAGCTGGCTTTCTCAAGAGTTGAATGTGAGAGTTTTTTAGGGTACCCTGGGGAGCCCCCTAGCTCCCCAGTTCCCTAACGTGGGATATCCAGGCCTGGTTCAACTTATTCAACTTATTCCAACTCCCTCTTTCCCCAGACTGCATCTAGCATCTTGGGACTGGGTGACAGACACTGATGCCAATTCATGGAATCCAAGTCATCTGGAGCCTCAGCAGTGCCCATAAATCCTTTTGCTTGTCCTTAGCTCTCCCGTTTCTCTCAAAGTCCATTCCAAGCCCTTGGTGCTCTCAAGCACCTTTGTCAACTTGACCGTTTCCTTCTTACTTTTAGTAGGTGACGTCCCCTATTCATCAAGAAAAGAGAGGCTTTTCAACTAATCTGCTTTAGCTTCTCACCTTCCTGCTTACCAACCCAACCACGTCCACAACTCTTCCTTCCCTGCAGTCTTGAGGATCAGAAACCCTCCTTCTCAAGTCTATTCAGGCCTGTCCTGCATCTGTCACTGAAACATCCACTCAGGTCAGTTCTTCTCTTTCCTGTCTTCAACTTTATTAGCTTTCTCCCCCTAGCCCACAGAGGCGCCCAGTCCCTTCCATTTTATTTTTTCTCATTGTTATTAAAAGTATAATTGACGAATAAAAATTGTATATATTTACAGTATACAATGTGATGTTTACAACATACAAGCAAATATACATTGCGAAATTAAATCAAGCTAATAAATATATCCATCACCTCACATACTCATTTTTATGAACATTTAAGATCTACTCTCTTAGCAATTTTGAAGTATTATAATATACTTTTACTAAAGTCACCATGCTATACAATAGGTCTCCAGAAATTATCCATCCTGTCTAAGTGAAACTTTGAACTCTTTGGCCAGCATCTCTCCAGTCCCTTCATCCTCCTGTAATCCCTGGCAACCACCATTCTACTTTCTGCTTCTGGGAGTTTAACTTTTTAAGATTCCACATATAAGTGAGATAATGCAGTATTTGTTTTTCTGTACCTGGCTTATTTCACTTATCATAATGTCCTCCAGGTTCATGCATGTTGTTGCAAATGACAAAATTTCTTTTTTCTAAAAGGCTGAATAGTATTCCATTATATGCACACACGTGTATGTGCATATGTGTACACACAAGCATACATCATTTTATTGTACTTTGCAGATACTGCATTTTTTACATATTAAAGGTTTGTGGCAACCCTACATTAAGCAAGTCTACTGGCACCATTTTTCCAACAGCATGTGTTCTTGTCTCTGTCACATTTTGGTAATTCTTGCTATATTTCAAACTTTTTCATTATCATTATATCTGCTATGGTGATCTGTGATCAGCGGTCTTTGATTTTACTACTGTAATTGTTTTGGGGCGCCAAAAGATCCAAACAGCCACAACATTCCCTTAAGCCAAAGCCTAATTTAGAGCAAGGCCCTGACTCTCTTCAATTCTATAAAGGCTGAGAGAGGTAAAGAAGGTGCAGAAGAAAAATTTGAAGCTAGCAGAGGTTGGTTCATGAGGTTCAAGGAAAGAAGCTATCTCCATAATGTAAAAGTACAAGGTGAAGCAGCAAGTGCTGATGTAGAAGCTGTAGCAAGTAATCTAGCTAAGATCACTGATGAATGCGTTTAATCTAAACAGCAGATTTTCAAAGTAGACAAATAGCCTTCTACTGGAAGATGACATCTAGGACTTTCATAGCTAGAGAAGTCAATGCCTGGCTTCAGAGCTTCAAAGAACAGGCTGACTCCCTTAGGGGCTAATGCAGCTATTGACTTTAAGGTGAAGCCAATGCTCACTTACCATTCTGAAAATCCTAGGGCCCTTAAGAATTGTGCTAAATCTACTCTTCCTTGCTCTATAAATGGAACAATGAAGCCCAGATGGCAACACATCTGTTTACAGTATGGTTTACTAAATATTTTAAGCCCACTGTTGAGACCTACTGCTCAGATAAAAATTGACTCCAATTTTGAAAGTAGTTCTAATGTGAGAAAAATACTATTTAACAGCATTTCATGCTATAGAGAAATATTTCATGAAGGGAAGAGTCAATTGATGGCGGCCAACTTTATTATTGTCTTATTTTAAGAAATTTGCTACAGCCACCCCAACCTTCAGCAACCACCACCCTGATCAGTCAGCAGCGATCAACATGGAGGAAAGACCCTCCACCAGCAAAAAGATTATGACTTGCTAAAGGCTCAGCTGATCATTAGCATTTTTGCCAGTATTTTTAAATTAAGGAATGTACATTGTTTTTATATAGTATGCTATTACACACTTCCTAGACTACAGTATAATGTAAACATAACTTTCAATATGTACTGGGAAACCAAAAAATTTGTGTGACTTGCTGTATTGCAGTGACCTGGAATCAAACCTGCAATATCTCTGAGGTATGCCTTTATATATACATACATACTACATTTTATTTATTCATTTATCAACACTTAGGTTAATTCCATATTTTTGCTCTTGTGACTATGCTGCAAGGAACATAGGAGTGCGGATATCTCTTCAACATACTGTTTTCAATTCCTTTGCATATATACCCAGAAGTGGGATTGCTGGATCATATGGTAGTTCTGTTTTTAATATTTTGAAGATAGTCTCTTCCATTTGAAATACTTCTTCCCTGGGCCCCTCAGATTGTTGTATTTCATCTTTCTCTTGCTTCTCTCACCCAAACACACTGAAAAAAACAATCTTTTTCCCATTGAATTAATTTCCTTCTTTCCTGTTCACCTCCTCAAAACACTATAATCTGGCCTCCATTCCTACATTTCAACTGAAGCTGACCTCTGTGAGGCTATCATTGACTTCCTAATTGCTAAATCCAGTGGAAATTTTCCAGGCCTTATGTCTCAGGACATCTCTGTGGCATTTAACATCGTCTAATCTCTCTCTTCCTTTTGCACCCTTCGTTTCATACATTCACTCATTCAAAAGGTATTTATTAGGCAGTGCATCACGCATTATTCTAGGTACTAAATTATTCTAGGCACTAATTCTGGGAACTATTATTCTGGGTACTAAGCTAACTATTATTCTAGGTACTAAAAATACAACAGTGAACAAAAAGACAAAGTCTTTGCCCTCTTAGAACTTACATTACAGAGGGGTTAGAAGAAATGAACAATTGAACAAGTATTTATATATAGGAAGTCAGATAGTGATAATTTCTATAGAGGAAAATAAAGCACTTAGGGGCACAGGGAGGGTCAGGGAATGAGCAGGCTGGTGGGGGACATGGCAGGGGACAGTGTTACTGTTTTATATAGGGTGATCAGAAAGGCCTTGCTGTTAAGGTGACATCTGAGCAGTAAACCAAAGGTCAGAGAGAAAATCACACGGACCAGAGGAGGGCAGAGTGTTCTAGCTGGAGGGAAGAGTCACTGCAGGAGGGTGCAGGACATGTTCCAGGACAACCAAGACGTGTGATATGGCAGTGCCAGAATGAGCAGGAGGAGAAGGGGTGGCAGAGGAAGTCAAAGAGGTAGCTGGGAGTCACTTCACAGATGTCCTTGTGTGAGGTGAAAAGTCCTTGGGAGGTTTTTAAGCAAAGGAAATGATATATTTTCTTTTTTATAGAATCACTTTGGCTTTTATGTGAAAAAGTATATACAGGGTAAGGGGAGAAGCAGGGTCACAAATTAAGAGGCTACTAGAATGACCTATGGAAGCAATAATGGTGGGCAGGACCAGGGTGACAGCAGTGGCGGGGATCTGATTCTAGATATATTCTGAAGGTAGAACTGATATGAGAGAAAGAAAAGAGTAGCGAGGACAGATTCAGATTTGGAGTGGATGAGCCTCTATTCCAGGTTGCTATTTATGACACCTTCCTGTTGGACCTCTAGCATCTTTCTGCTGAGGACTTTCTGCCCTCTGGGTAGCCCTACTTGACAAGATCCAAAATGACCGCGACAGCTCTCTGTTCTGCATAACCCACATCTGCGCAGCCCATGCTCTGACCAACTTGGGGGCACGGGCCAATCCCAATTCAGCAGGCCTCTGTGCCTTCAGCAAAGCTGTGGGTCAGCTTTTCTCTCTCCCAGGCAAGAATCAGATCCCAGGCATGAGTCAGGCACTAGTCCTTGGTGTTTCCAACTCCAGGGAACATATTTCAAAGCCTCTCTCTAGGGTTAGAGTTAGTGAGTAGCAGTCTTCCCAATGCTCACCTAAAGCGGGGTTGGGTGGAGAAACAGTATGGCAACAGCTTCTTCCCAAGAAATCTCATCAACTACCTCCTCATCAGATTCCCCATCTTCCACCACACTGTCTCTTTATAATATTTTCAAACTGTGTGTGTGTGGTGAGGGTGGGGCTCAAGAGTCACAGGGCAGGTTTTCATCCATTTCCTTAAAAAAAACCCTCCACATGTGGATTTGGTGTCTGATATCTATTTTATTATTAGCACCTAAAGCAAAAGAGACTCAGAAAGATTCCCATTTTAATATCTTCATGCACACACACAACGTGGTGAGTCTTAAGTTAACATATTAACCCACCTTCTGAGACATCACAATCCTGTAAGTCTAATTCCCTCCTCCCTCCTCAGTTACATGCTATTGTTACCTAGAATTTTAGTTCTTAAAACACCACAAATTAGATGTTATAATTACTTTTTAATCTGATTTTTGTTTTCAATTATCTTATACCTTATGATCATATAATTTGCAAATTTGTGCTGATGGTATATCTCCTCTACCTTAATCCTTCTAGTGAGTTGGCAAAAGCGCCATTACCAATTACATACATACAGTAGTTCTACACTCTGCCCTGTCTTCTTAATGCCACCAAACACCATTTTTCATTCTAGGGATATACCTCTTGGGATTCTCCAAATACTCCATCAGTGTCTCCTTTTCCCAGATGATGCCTTTGTTCTTGTTGGTGCACACACAGGAGAATCCACAGGCCTGACCTGTTTTCTGCCCAAACAGACCTGGAGACTTGGCCCAGTCTTGTGCTTGCCTTTCTTTTCCATGGTGAGGCACTGGGCACACTTCTGAACAAAAAATCTTCTTGCCCTTTTCCACATCATCTAGTTTTAATTCAGTCTTCTGTCATACACGCCATGAAGGTTCCCACTCGGGAGCTGGACATTCTGCTGTCTCAGATGTTATGATTATTTTATACAGAGGACATTTGTTCAGATTTATCTAATATTTACCAATTTCTTTGCTTACCATTCCTTCTTACACCTCATCTTCCTTTTGGAATCATTTCCATAATCTGGAAATATATGTTTACAAGTTCTTTTAGTGAGAAGGTCTGTGGTGGTTAGATTAACCAGTAGATTTCTCCCAGAATTTTATTAAAGGACTAGGCATGCTTGGTGATGACCTACATTCAAGGTTTGTTGTGTGTTTTTTTTAATTTTGAGATAGGGTCTCACTCTATTGCCCCGGGTAGAGTGCAGCGCCATCATAGCTCACTGCAACCTCAAACTCCTGGGCTCAAGCGGTCCTACTGCCTCAGCCTCCCGAGTAGCTGGGACTATAGGCACTTGCCATCCCGCCCAGCTTGTGCTTTTTTTTTTTTATAGTTATGGAATGTTCAGATTTCTGCAATGCACAGCATTCAAACACCATCTAGAAAGTTAATTTTTTTTTTTAAATTAGGTTTCTCAAGGAAAGAAAGTCTGATTAAAGAAGTAGGAAAAACAATCATCTTAAGTTCTGATTTGGTTATTTTAGTGTACTGATATTCAATATTCCCAGAAAAGCATAGGATTTTAAATGGATGTCTAATAGGCACCTCAAATGTAACATATCCAAAATGTAGCCCTTAATATGTCCCCAAAACCTGTTCTCTGCCCTGTCTTTCCCTTCTCAGTAAATGAAACTGTAGGGATGGAAAACACATGGTTTTTCCTCCCCATTATGAGGCTCATGGCTGCCATACCTATAACAAAAGACAGGTTAATAAGAGAAAAGCATAATAGATTTGACTTAATCAAAGTTTTATGTGAGACGGATAGCCTTCAGAAATGAAGACTCCGGGAAAACTGTTTTTTTATGCTTAGGTTCAGTGAAGAACAGACAAGACAGCTGTGGAGAAACGTGGTTGGACTAAAGGGAATGATCTAATGGTAACAGACTGTGCGGTGACGCCCAGCAAGGTCTGTCTATTCGGACTCTTCTTGATCTCTCTGTGTGGCATTCCTTCCTCCCAAGCATAGGGCAGGACCCCTTCCAGAATGAAAGTCTTATAACCTATTATCAGACAAGGCAGGTCAGAGAATTTCTTTATGGCCAGCTCCTACCCAGAAAGGCCCCTGCAGAAGGTTGGAGTAATATTTCTAGTTGCTGTGACCCACCTTGGGAAAGAGGAATTCCAGTTTCTGTGACCTGCCTTGGGGGGAACGGAGACGCAGAAGGAAGAAGGGCAGGAGAGGGCAGGGAGAGACTTTGTTTCCGAGGCCCTTCCCGTGTCCTTTGGTTCAAAGTTCTCAGCCCGCCAAAGCGCTATACTTTGGGTGTCTTTTTCTGAGCCCTAATAGCACCTTCACACGCTCACTTCCCAAAGGCAGAAAACCAGGAGTCATCTTTGTTTCCATCACTCTGACAACCAAACACCAGGAAATCCTGAGGGCTGAACTCCAAAACATATCTCTAGGCTGCTCACTTTCCTCCACAGCCACAGCCTCTGTCCGCAGTCACTGTCACCTGGATAGTCAATACAGCTTCTTCACTACCTCTCTGCTTTGCTCCCACTCCCTCCCCCAAACTTTATCCTCCCTGGTTTATATTTAAGTAAATATAAATCAGATTATATCACTACCCTGCTTCCAATGTTTCCACCGTTCTCAGAACTCCGTCCACACCCCTGCCCACGGCTCCTGCTGCTTGCGGAGCGCTCCTGCCTGTCTTTCCCTGGTCTCCCCTCGTTTGCCGTGTTCCAGCCACGCTGGCTCCTTGCAATTGCAAGGGTAAAGTAAGCTTTCCCCACTCCTGGGCCTTTGAAGTTGCTCTTCCCTCTGCTTGGAACATGCCTTTCCAGGCTGCTTCATCCTTCTCATCTCTCTTCATGTCATCTCTGCAGAAGTTTTCTCAGACTACCCTACTTAGAGCGGATGCTCCCATCATCACTTTATGAAGCTCCCTGTTTATATTCTTCATAGCACGTGTTACAGTCTACAATTATTTTATGTTTACTGCCTGCTACCTTCACCAGAACAGAAGCTCCTCAAGGGTCTGCCCTGCTGACTGCCATTAATCTGTGGCTACCACAGTGCCTGACACATGGTAGAAACTCAATAGTATTTGTTGAATTAAAATCTAATTTCTCAATCTTTCCTTCTGGAATTTTATGATTATTTTGCAATTAACACCTAGTTGTTGATAGCTATTTCAGTTGATGCTTGTAGCAAGCTGAACAATCTCTGGGTTTTAACTTTAATTTATAGAGTTAATTTACTAAGTTGGGGTCTAGAGAGCACAGCACCTACCATACTGCCAATCAATAAATGTAATAACAACATTCCTTATTAGTATCAAAATTAACAAATTATATGGCCTTATTGAATAGAATTCTGTATCAACAAAAAATAGGTTGTACTGAGCATTCCTTCTCTATATCCCATTCCATCTTTACCCTTAAGCTTCTGCTCTTCTCTCTTCAATATCTTACCTGTTTCTGACTCATCCTATATTCAACTCAACAAAGATTAATTGAAAGTCACCATGCACAGGGCACTGTGCCAGGAACTGGGTATACCAGGGTGAAAGGATGATGAGTGAAGTATTAACACAGTCTTACTTTCCACAACTCCACACATCATTGAATCTCCAGGGCCCTTTCCCAAGCATAGTCACCTAAATATGAAGCCACCACTGCCCAAGAGGAAGTTGCATGATGGGTGCAGAGTCAAAAGACTCAAATTAAAAATGAATAAACAAAAGCCAGATTCATTAATAACAGGGAGACTTGGAAGAATACTGGCTTAGCTTGTTTTTTTCTCCCCAGTCTAAGCTTCCACCCCAGACTAAAAATCCTCTGAGGGAAAAGATAAACAGAAGCAGCAAGAGCTAGATGTGGTGAGGGAGGTCTTAAGTCCCAAGCCTGTCCAGGGCCAAGCCTTGGGAGTTGGGGAGACAAGGGAGGGGAAAGTCCTCCATCCATCCAGCAAGTACTTCTTGAGCACCTCCTATTAGATAGCCAACGTTCTGGGCACTGGGCATTCAGCAATGAACAAACAGAAAAATCCCTCTCTCATGCTGCTTTCATTCTGAGGGTAAAGAGGGTTTCTCCTTGTTCCCCAGGCAGAGCCTGAAAACAGTGGGCAACATTTCCAAATTCCCTCACCCCTCTTCACCCCACAGCAGCAGAATAAGATAGAAGAAGTAAAATAGAAGTGGAAATTAAGTTGGTGTTAGAAGAGAGTATCTGAGTCAGCCACTCAAAGTCCCCTACTATATCAGAGTGTGAGAGATTCCAGCAGATCCTGGGGGCTAGAGAGATTTAGCTGAGAGACAGTGGCAGAAGTGAAAGGGCCTCAGGATGGGGACAAGGAGGATGCAGAGTGCATGACTTAACTGTCTTAAGCAGGGCAATACTGGTAAGATGTCAAATGATGCAAGCAGAAAGAGAACAACCAGGGACCAGATATTTTTCCCCAATCCCCAAAGCCATGATGCCAAACAGGTCTCCAGAACTTTGATGCCATCCTCAAGAGGATGAAGAAGAAAGGGAAATTCTGAATTGATCGAATTTAGGATAGGAATGACTAAGAAAACAGAATAATCAAGGTTACATTTTCTATCAGCAGGAAATTTAAGATTATTTTGAATGATAGAAAAATATAGCTACTGCTCTGGGTATACCTGAGGTCATGGTTTGAAAATATTGTGCCCACAACTCAAGCCTGAGTAAGATGCCATTTCTGCCTTTGAGGGGCCCTTCCAGCTTCTTGACAGCCCTCTGTTCCTTCTCCACCCACCTCTTCTAATTCACCACTAAGAAAGCCCCTCCACCTCCCCTCCGCCCTCCAGCCTTTCCTCCCTCACTTGTAGCCCTCTACAACCTACTAACTGGAGAGGCTACCCCAACATCTAGCAACTAGGGGAAAATCAATGCTGCGCCTCTGGGCTCCTGCCACACCAGACAGAGATCCTGGTTTCGGACCAGACTTGAAGTGATATGAAAGGAAAAGCTAAATAAACAACACCTGGGCCAACACCAATGCTCACGTGCATTCCCTCACTATATCCTTAAACATTATTTAAAATTCTATGTATTTTGAGCACTTCCTCCTCTTAGAAGATGTTAGCTAATATAGCAATCAAGTGTCAACTGGGGATGAGGAAAATTCTACAAAATTTCAAAGGACTCTGCTGGCAGTGAACCTCATCGGTGAACTTAGGGCATTCCCATTGTGCTACTCATGATGCTCTTCTTTTAAAAAACCATGATGAATCTTCTTTGAAGACACTTTTAAAGTATATGCAAAAAGTTCAGAAAGTACTGTGATGATGACTGTATTAATATAAGGGCATTCCAAATGATACTTATTCAGCCAAACATTTAATGGGGTATTTACTATATGGCGAGCACTGGATTAGAGGCAGAGACTATAATCATGAGCAAGACACAGCCCAGGCTCTCAAAAAATTATAGTCTAATTGGTTGGGGAGATGATGATGACCCAGCAGAATCAGCACCATATCTGGAGCAGGCAGACGGTGCCCTCAGAGCCCAGAGGAGGAGAAGCAACAGCCCCCGCCCTTGGCATGTGAGGGAAGGCTTCTTGGGAGAAGTGACATCTTAGCTAAACCCTCAGGAGAGCAGGATATGGACAAATGAACAGCAATGGAGGGTGGAGGCTGAGGAAGTGGCATGTGCAAAGCACGAGCGAATGTGATGTTTGGGGCAAGTAGTTCAGCATACACAGCTGGACCATCATGTGTTGCGGGTAGAAAGGAGGTGAAAGGTGAAGCTGGAGAGGTGAGCAGAGGCCAATGCAGGAAGGAGCTTAATTGCCATGCGAAGGTGTTAAGACTTTATCCTAAGGGAGCTTCTTAGAGCTGTGACCTGATCAGAGTTGCATTTTAGAAATATCTTAAGTCTCTACTTCTGTTTTGACCCTTAACTTTAGCTCTCCCTAACTTGCTCACCTGCAATGCTTTCTTTACAATGCACCTGCCGTCATCTTCCTAAAGCAAGGTTCTGGTTGTATCATGTCCTTGCTTAAAACACTTCAAAGCCTTCCCATTGTTTTTTGGACACAATGGAAACTCCTCAACATAGCTTGTCAGGGTACTGGGCATACATGCCACTACACCTAGGAAGCTCCAGGCTTACATCTGTTATCCTGGCACAATGATTAATTGTGCCCCCTTTCACTCTCAAAAGTTCCTGGTTTGGACAAGAAATATATGGTAACCTTTACTACACTTGATTTTAGCCAAAAAGCCAAGAAGCAATGTATGATCACCTTTACTGACAAGACCTTGCTCGCCTCTCCAGTACCTTTCCTGCCATCTACTTCATCCTAGGGCCGTGCTAAACTTCTTTCAGTTCTGCAAACCCGCAATGTCTCTCTTGCCCCTACCCTCCTGTTCCCCCAGCCCTGGCCTCTCCCACAGCGTTCACTTTGCCTCAGATATTCTCTTCTATCCTCACTTGGTTTGGCTCATTCTACACAGTAGGCAATATAGTGCAGTGAACTGTTTTTCAAACTGTGGGTGGTGACTGATGAGTGGGTTGTGTAATCAATTTTGTCACATCAAATCTATTTTAAAAATAAATTTTGTCACATCAAATTTATTTTAAAAAATAAAAATAACTAGAATAAAATAGATCAGAGTACACTGTCAATAAATAGTGTTTTGTAAAACTCTTTCAGGGGTGTGGGTGTGTGTGTGTGTATGTGCGCACGCATGCACTGAGTCATGACGTAAAAGGCATCTGTGACTGTGGGTCACGGTCAAGAGGTTTGAAACACATCAGCATAGGCTCTGGGATTAGACTGGCCTGGTCTAAATCCTGACTTTGCCAATTCCTAGCTCTGTGACCCTTGGGTAAGTTATTTGAACTCTCTGTGTGAATTTTCCTCATTTGTCTCAGAATATTGTTATAAAGATTAAATGAGTTAAGTAAGATGTTTAAAAGTATATGAAACACACATGACATCACTGTTGGCCACTGTTACTATCACTACCCATCCCTCAGGGTCTGGCTTGGACATCACTTTGTCCAGAGAGCCTCCCTGATACCCTCAGGCAGGGTTAGGTGCCCTCTGTGTGCTTCTGTGTCCTCACCTCATTTGTCTGATTAGGGCTGTTAGACCACCAGCCTAGAAGCTCCATAAAGGCAAGATCTTGCTCACCGTTGAATGTGTAGCAGTTGGCATATGCCTGGCACACAGTAGTCATTTGGTAAATTTTTGTGGGATGAATAATTTACTCACTCTTAGAAATAAATAAATAGCTGTTTGTTTCATTCAAATAAAAAAGTCAACTTGGGACTTCTATACTATCGAAGTCATGGTCATTTTAATAAAGAATCTGTTACCTTCATTTAGATTAAGCCTGATTCTCTTAATCTGAACTGTCAAAGAGGATGTATGATCTTTTTATAACACACACACTCATTAGTAATGCAGAAAAGAGTTTAAGTTGGATGATTTCTTGACCTAAAATTCATAAATAGCTCAAAAGTCAGTATCTCTTAATATTTCTCTTGATCATGACAATGATGAATAAAAGCTGACCACTGCAGATAGATAAAAGTGGCATCTTTAAAGGTACTTACTCCCCAGAATATTCTGAAATTAAATAAATAAATCAAATTATTTACCACCTTTCTAGTCTTTTGACTTCTACTGTAAGTGATTATGGCTTTGTTCTATCTACTCATTCATTTCAATGAAAGCCTTCAACAGTTTCATTTATGTCTGTTTTTCAGGCATGAATCATGTTTTCCCTTATTTTTAAAGTTAAAATGAGGGGGAAATTAAATTTAAAAAGATTTAAATTAGATTTCTTAACGTCAACCACATAATACAGTTACTATGTTGATAACCTCTCAAATTTCTACAGTCAGTTCTATAATTCAAGGCATGCTTTGCCATGCTCTGGTGACTGACATAAAGATGCTTTCAGGGAAATGTGAAGGCACACAGCAACAGTCCTCAAAACGGAAGACATTAGTAAATGCACCCAATTCACGAACACCACACAAAAAATTGTATGCGACTGTTTGAAAAGCATCCTAT
Organism: Eulemur rufifrons; assembly: GCF_041146395.1. Lineage (NCBI taxonomy): Eukaryota > Metazoa > Chordata > Mammalia > Primates > Lemuridae > Eulemur > Eulemur rufifrons. The sequence goes on from NC_090998.1 coordinate 88,733,205, forward strand.
GTACCTAGAAGTGGCCAAAGAACACAGCCCAAAGTCAATGCTATGCTAGTGGCAGATTCCCTATGATACCTGAGAGTGGTCTGGGGACTCCTGGGTCAGATTATTCCCCTCTTAAATCAGAGAGACACATAAATCATACAGTATGTCAGATGCTGATAAGTGCTACAGAGAAAATAAGCAGGGAAGAAGGAGAGAGAGGGCCACTTGTGGTGGGAGGGTATAGATTTTTAATAAAACGTTCCAAAAGCCTCCCTGAGACTATCACATTTCAGCACAACATAAAAAGAATGAGAGTGTGAGCGAGAATGTGCCACATATGTGGGACTCAGGAGTGGTCTTCAGGAAAAAAGGCACTTCTCTGGCACACTGGAAAGGAAGCTAAAGGCTCCAGGAGATGGGATTTTGGGATGGATCTATTACATACAACGTGTTCATCCACCTTCTACTTGCTCTGGAAGATACTCCCTTCATCACGGCATTTAAAAAGTGTACTGGGATGCGGCACCAGCATCACTGAAGAGCTTTGTAGCAGCTGTCATCTGAAGGCTGGAGATGACAATAGGGATAATGCAATGGGATTGGGTTCCCTGATCTCAATGGGACTGGGGTCCTGGAAAAAGCCAAATAGCAGTACTTAACTCTTGGAGACAAGCTAGGCACAATAACCAGTAAGTCACAGGGATGCAATGACATCAGGGTTTTTTGTTGTTGTTGTTGTTCTTGGTTTTTTGTTTTTGTTGTTTTTTTTTTTTAATTTCAGGGATGTGTAGTGACATGAATCATAGGATCTATAACAAATAGATGGGCGGCCTACTAAGTACTGCTTGACGTTTATAGGTGGGAATCATAGTGTTATCAGAGGGGGATTCATGGCCTCTGACCCAACTTCTAAACCTAAGCCAGTTCACAAAGCCAAAAACCACTTGGTTGAGGGGAAGATCAGATCCCTTTGAGGAAGAATCCTGCAACGCAGCCACAGGTGTATATCGTAAATCTTCCCCGAAGCCTTCCCTAGAGGTACCTGAAGCCATTTACAACAATCCTCAGAGAAATACACAGACTTTTCAGGTCTTATTAGATACTGGTTCTGAACTGATACTAATTTCTAGAGATCTGACAATGCTACTATAGTCTACCGGTCAGAGTAGGGATTTATGAAAATCGGGTGACACATGAAATCTTGGCCCGGTTTCCACCTCACAATGAGCCCAGAAAAACCACAGACCTACTTGTAGTTATTTCCGTGGTCTCAGAATGTATAGTGGGAACAGATACACTTAGTAACCTGCAGAATCCCCACATTGGCTCCTCTACCCATTGAGTTCAGGCTATTATGGTTAGAGGAAGCAGGCAGAAACCCATATAAAACCCCTTCATCAAAATATCTTTCTGGAGAAACAGGAGAGACTAGTGCCACCATCAAAGATTTGAAAGTTGTAGGGGTGGTGATTTTAAACCCAATCCAGTATAACTTGCCAGTTTTTCAGAAAAGGCAGATGGATTGTGGAGGGTGACTGTAGAGTACTGAAAATATAATCAGGTGGTGATACCAATCATAGCTGTAGTTCCAGTTGTGGTATCTTTACTAGAGCATACCAACACAATCACTGGCACCTAGATATAGTTATTGGCCTAGAAACTTAAAAAAAAAACCTATTAATAAAGATAATTAGAATCAGTTAGCTTTCATGTGCCAGGGATAACAGTATACCTTCACTGCCTTGCCTCATAGCTATGTCAACTCTGTTTTCTCTTTTAATAGAGGCCAGACCAGAGGGACCCGAATTTTCTTGATATCCATTCCCACAGAACATCGCACTGGCCCATTACATTGATGATACAATGCTAACGGGACTTATGCAGGAAGTAGCAAGCACTCTTGGTGCTACATGCATGCAGAAGGTGGGAGGTAAGTCCTGGGAAAGCTCAAGGGACTGCCACACCTGTGATGCTTTTAGAGTATTCAGTGGTCTGGAGCATGTCAGGATATCCCTTCCAAAGTGAGAGATAAGTTGTTACGCTTTGAACTAACCAATATAAGGAAGGCATAATAATCATGGGCCTCTCTGAATTTTGGAGGTCATGAGTGTGCTCTTCTCCCCATTTACCGGCAGTTTAGAGTGAGGACCAAAGCAAGAAAAGGCTCTGAAGCAAGTCCAGGAAACTGTATAAGCTGTCCTGACTCTTGGACCATATAACCTAGCAGGATCAATGGTAAGGCAAGTGCCTGAGGCTGTCAATGGAGCCTCTGAGCAGCCGCAGTAGGAAAATAACAGAGCTGACCCCCAGGGCTTTGGAGTAAAGCCATGCCTTCTTCTGCCTACAATTATTATCCATTTGAAAAGCGACTCTTGACTTGCCACTGGACCCTGACAGAGACTGAATGCCCGACCAGAGGGCACCACGTGACTATGTTCCCTCATGTAATGGCTGTTACCTGTCCATAGAACATGAAACTGGACATATACAGTAGCATTCCACTGTCAAGTCAAAACAGCATATACGAGACCAGATAAAGCCAGTCCAGAAGGCCTATGTAAACAACACAAGCAGGTGGCTTAGACACCATGGTACATGTTCCCATTCCTTCACTGCCTCTCCCTCAGCCTATGCCTATAGCTCCATGGAGAATTCCCTATTGCCAGTTAAGAGGGGTAAGTATAGGACTGGTTTACAGATGAATCTGCGAGTCTGCCAGCACTACCCAGAAGTGGATGACTGCTAAGTTATAGCCCAATTCAGAAATGTCCCTGAAAGACAGTAGGAAAATCCTCCTAGTAGAACTGCAAACACTACATTTTTACACAGTGCACCTTGGAAGGCAAGATGCCTAAGAATTAACAGCAATTCCTTGCAGTGGCTAATGGGTGCTGGCCAGGGTCTTGGAATAAGATTAGAAGATCGATGACAAGGAGCCATGTAAATGGACCTCTCAGGATGTGCACATGATATGAAGATATTTATGCCACTAAAAATGCCTGCCAGGGGGACAGCCACTGTGGAGGAGGCTCTCAAAAATCAAGAGGGAAAAATGCTCCATATAGTGGCTGTTAATAATTCTCTTTCCCTAGTCATTCCAATGGTTGTTCAGTGGGCTCTTGCCATGCAGCAGGGATGGCCTTAATAGTCATGAGCTCAACAACATGATCTGCTCCTCACCAAGGTGATCTGGCTACTATAAATGCTGAATACCCAAACTGCCAAGAGTGGAGGCTAATGCTACATCCCTAGCAGAGAAAACAGCCAGTTACCTGGAGGCAGGTTGACTATATCGGACCTCTTTCATCATGGAAGGAGCAGTGTTTGTCTTCATACGGAGAGAGACACATTTTGGATGCAGATTTGCCTTCCCTGACTGCAGCCCTTCCGCCAGCACCACCACTGGTGCACTTACAGAACACCTTCTCTATTTTCACAGCATATCGCAAACAACCCTAAACAAACTAGTCCAGAGTATGAAAAAGAACAAATACTTTTCAACTCTTTTTATGAGTCTAGCATGACCTTAGTATCAAAACATGACAAAGAGAATTTTAGAAAAGACAATCCTAGCTAATTTTACTCACAGACACAGATGCAGAACTCCTAAACAAAACATTGGCAAATTTAACCTAGCAATATATAGAAAAGATAATATATCATGACCAAATTGAATTTATTCCAGGAATTCAAGGTTTTTTAATATTTGGAAATCAACTGATTTGTGAAATTAAGACCTAAAGGAGAAAAACCTATAACTGTCAATATAAATACTAAAAATGGGGAAAATTCAACATATAGCCAAAACAAAAATGTTAACAAATTAGGAGTGGAGATCTGCAAAAACACACAGAAAACCTCTCTCTTAATGGCAAAATGTTAACATAATTCTCTTTAAGATAAGTCTAGGAATCCAATGATCACACTTTCATTCAGCACCGTATAAGTAGTTCTGCTTAGTATGGTGAGGTAAGAAAATGAAATACAAATTATATGATTTTCAAATGGACAAATAAATCTGACACTATTCACAGAAGAAATGATTTTCAACGTAAGAAACCCGGAATAATCAACAGATAAATTAGGAAAATTGGTAAAGTTAAGCCAGGTTGCTGGATACAAAATCAATATACAAAAATTAATTCCATTTATTTTTATCAACAATTATAAATTAAACATAATTTATAAAATGAGATCTTTCACAGTGGCAATGAAAGTATATAAACTACCTAGGACTTAATCTAACAAAAGATATACAGTAGTTGTATGTAAAAAACTATAAAACATAATACATTAAAGAAAAATTAAATGAATGATTTGATATTGTAAAGATGTCACTTCTCCAAATTGATTTAAAGATTCAATGCAGTGCCAATCAAAACCCCCACAGGTTTTTTTTCAAGGAACTTGACAAGCTTTCCTGTGGGAAAGCAAAGGGTCAAAAATAGCCAAAACACTCTTGATGAAAGAAAAGTCACCAAGAATTATTACAAAGGTAGCATGATTAAAACTATTTACTGGTGCAGGGACACTGATGGAAGAGAATAGAATAGGGATCTCAGAAACAGATCCATGCATGTGTGTAAACTTGCTTTCAGATGCAGACAGTAATTGCAGTTCACTGGGGAAAGGACAGATTTTTCAATAACTAATGCTAGGACGGCTGGCCATCCACTTAAAAGTAAAATTGGATTCATGCCTCAATCATACACCAAAATCAATTCCAGATGCACTAAAGATTTAATTGTGCAAAGCGAAACTATAAAAATTTTTAGCCTATCTAGAATTATCTTTATGGTCTTGAGACAAGGAATAATTTTTTTAAATAACACAAGATTCAAAAAGTACAAACCATAAAGAACAAAATTCTACCTTATTAAAATTCAGAACTTGTTATTCAAAAATTTCATGCAAGCAAAAAGACAAGTCATAAACTGGAAAAACATTTACATCTTGTAAATGATTAGTTTCCAGAACAAAGAACTCCTGCAATTTAATTAAGAAAAAGACAAACAAACAGAAAAATGACCAAAGGAAATGAACAGACATTTCACAGATGAGGAGACATGAATGAATCATATCTATGAAATGTTTTGACATATAAAAAGATGCTCAATTTCATTATAAAAAATACATTTTAGAAAAAATGATACCAATTGTCACCCACGAGACTGGTAATTTTTTAATAATAACAATAGTAAGGGTTGCTGAGGAAACAGAATAAGTAGAACTTTGGAAAACAATTTGGTATTACCTAGTAAATTTGAAGATGTTCATATCTAACCATATAGCAATTTCACTCCCAAATATGTGCCCTAGAGAAAGTCTTGTCCAAGAAAACCAGGAGTCTTGTACAAGTAAACAAATTCATAAACTGTGCTGTTTGTAATACAAAAACTTGACATATAATACTGATGACAGTATTCCACAAAATAAATAATTATAATATATACATATAATGAAATACCATACAGCAGTGAAAAAATAGATGAATCTTGAAAGGGGTGGCCCTGCAAAAATAACAGGAAAATATCTAATCCCACATAGGAAAATACCTAATCCCACAGTTTCCCCAGTAACGGTTACAAAGATCAATCCTCTGAGTTGTGTAACAGGTACCCTGCAGGAGCTCTGTTTTGCACAACTTTTGAAAAAGCTGAATGAACAGAAAAGACATGTACATCTCTTTCTTTCGAAATTGGTTTGGTTTTTTTTTTTGAGACTCTGCTTTTACAGAGTTCATGAGTAAACAGCAGAAGAACGAGCTACAGCCTCAACCATATCTCGAGGACAGAGTCACATCTCCTGTGATAATCCATTCTCCAAGGAAGGGCAGGAAATCAACTTTTGGACTTTGACATCCTTGCAGTTTTTGTTATCTACCCACTGCAGCTGCCGTTTTTGTTCTCAACTGACAGCCGTCACAATGTTTTTCTCTCTTCATCCCCCTTAAAATCAGGGAGCGCTTGGCCTCGCTGCTGGCACCCCCTTCTCTTTCTTTGGGATGCCACGCCATCTCCCTGCTCTCTTTCTCTTTCTCTCTCTCCCTCTCATTCTCTGTATCCTTCTGAGAAGATAAACTTTTTTTACTTTTATATCTTAATCTCTGAGGACTCTTTCTCCACCCATGCCGTGAGCACCTACTAAGCTTTCCACCCTAACATATCTTTCTTAAGAAATAATAATTAGTGATAAAAGAAGTCACAGAAAAATAAATTCACAACGACTCCATTGATATGAAATTTAAGAGCCTGTAAAACTAAATAATATACGGTTTAGAATATAAACATATGTACTAAAACTATAAAGAAAAGCAAGGAGTGATGAGGACAAAATTCAAGAAATTGGTTCCTCTGCAGGTGAAGGAAAGGGGTGGGCTCGGTGAGGCCAGTATCAAGTGCTGGCGAGGGGTTTGAGGAAGTAAGTCCTGTATTATGCAGGCCACGGTGTGAACAGCAGGTCACTGTGGGCCTGTGGAGGAAAAGGCAAGGGAGAAAAGAAGAACTGAGGATGCTGTACCAGAATAACTTTCCTACTTTATTTTTGTCTTGGGCTGAAGTTGCCAAAATCATAACATGGAAATTAGAACCATCTGTTGACAGGATAAGTTAGTGAACTGGACAGAATTTACCAACAGAAATTCAGAATGTATTTTAGAATCTGTGTCAAATCATGGGAAAGTATAAATAAAAGCCTACTTTATTTGAGAGGGGAGAAATGATGTCATTTTATTATTGTTTATAACAGCAAAAATATGGAAATAACCTAAGTGACCATTAATATAATACTGGTTAAATAAAATAGAATACATTAATGCTATGGTATACTTTAATAATAGTCACAAAAAATTAAACAGACCAGGGAAAGAAAAGGGAATCAATGGAAAAGAATAGAGTTGTGAAACAGGTACTATTTAGTACAGGTTAAAAAGTCATTTCAAAACAATAGAGAAAAATGGACTAGTCAATAAATGTTGTTGAAACAACTGGCTGCCCACTGCCCTTATCTAAAACCATTCACAAATACTTTAAATCCAGATAGATTAACGAACTAAAACAATTAAAACAAATATTGGTGAATATGTACTGTGAATTTGGTATAGGGGAAGCCGCCTTAAAAAAACAAAAAACAAAAGCTATGAAGAAAAAGAGGAATAAATGTGACTATACAAAACATAAAACTTCTATCAAGATACCATTAATAAAGTTGAAAGACAATTCACAGACTGAAAGATGATATTTGCAACACAAATAACAGAGAAAGAATAACATGTATATAAAATGCTACAAAATCTACTGAAATGAATAACCCAAAAGAAAAAATATATTAATTATAAAAATAGGCAATCCACAGAAGAGGAAGTAGAATATATGTAAATTATACTATGTAATACAACTTTTACACAAGTGATAAAAATATAAGATTTGAAAACATCAAGCATTGGCTAGGGTATGAGTAAATACGATTCTTGTGCACTGCAAGCCAGAGTGTAAACTGGTATGGATATTTTGAGGGGCTATTTTGCAGTATTAATTAAAATGAAAATGGGCATACATTGTTAGGGATTCCATTTGTAGGAAAACACCCCAAAGAAACACATGTGAGCACAAGGCTTTTCACCAAAGCATTATCTGTAACAATGAAAAATATAAAACATCAAAATGTCTGTCAGTGAGGGAATAAAATATAATATCCAGGTGTTGCAGAATTTTAAAAAAATAACATGGTAAATCTCTACATACTGACATACATTGAAGGATAGCCAAGTGACAGTCTTAAATTTAAAAAAAAATTTCAGAAAAATACAGAATAATGTTCTAAAACAAAGTCAATTCTATACAGTTCTAAAGGTACATGTATGTATATAAATGCACAGAGAAAGGTCTGGGGGGTAACCACCAAACTGTTAACAGTAACTCTGGGGGAGGGACTGTGTTGGGGTTAAGGGACACTCAAGAGAGGTTTTAGCTTTATCTATATTACTTGAAGTTTTAAAAATAAGAGTATATTCACTTATTACTCATGTAATTTCAAAATAACATTTATAAGATAATTATGATACAAAATTATAAATTTTGGGGTTTTGGCAAAGGCCTGGGGGAACACAGTGAAAGGAGAAACTAGTTTAGCATGCAGAAAGATCTTATAGCAGTAGTCACATTTTCATTGGGCCTGATGTTTAAATAGGATTCAAGCATTTATAATTTGATGGAAGATTGTGGCAGATTATATTTTCCAAAGATGACTGTGCCAACATACATCCCATCCAATATGCTTTTCTTTCAACATGACATTGACACTCCATGGAGAGTTGTGGGGGGGGGGTGTCTATGTCCCTGCCCCCTTGAACTTGGGCAGGACTTTATGATTGCCTTGATGAACAGAATGAGGTAGAAGTATCACAGTGTGACTTCTGAGATTATTCAGCTTCTGCCTGGTTCATTCTTTCACAAAGTGCTCACCCTTGGTATTCAGCCATCACACTGTGAGGAAGCCCAAACTAGCCCATGAGGAAAGACCACATGAAGAGGTTCATGTGGAGAGGAACTGAAGCCCCCAGCCGATAGCCAGCATCAACGCCAGACACGTGAGCAAGCAAGCCTTCAGATGATTCCTGCCCTAGCCTTTGTGTTCCCCGGCTGAGGCCCAGATATGCATCATGGAACAGAGACAAGCCATCCCCACTGTGCCCTGTCCTCATTCTTGACCCAGAGAATTCAAGAGCAGAATAAATGATTACTTTATACCACAAAGTTTTAGGGCAATATGTTACACAGCCAAAGTAACTGGAACAAAAAACACTCTAAAGAGAAGAAACTACACAAGTAAATAGAACGTCACAGAGCATCATGAGTATCAGCAGTTTGGGGTGATGATACCCAACGTCTGGCTGGGATCAGACTATGAAAAGTCTTATATAGTACTATTTTAAAAATTAAGACTTATCCTGTTGCCGGTGAAAAATTGTTGAAAGTTTTTAAGCTGAAAAGTAAAATGCTAAGATCTACATTTTAGCAAGATATCTCTGAGACTACTGTCAAGGAAATATTACAGAAATGAAAGACTTAAAAACAGAAAAAGCCCCCCTGATTAGGATGGGTCCTAGCCAAATAAAATGGTGGGATCACCCCTCAGGCTACATGTTTTGTGACTTTTTTCCTCTTTACCGTTGCCTTTGATGTTCATTTATACTCAATTTCTCCTGTGTTAAAATGTTTTGAGGGAAAACTTTTGTCCACACGAAAACCTGCCACAGATGTTTATAGCAGCTTTATTCATAATTGCCACAACTTGTAAGCAAGCAAGATGTACTTCAGTAGGTGAATAGATAAATAAACTGATACAATCCTACTCAGCACTAAAAAGAAAAGAGCTATCAAGCCATGAAAAGACATGGAAGAACCCTAAATGCAAATTACTAAGTGAAAAAAGCCAATCTAAAAATCACACATACTGTATGATTCCAACAATGTGACATTTCGGAAAAGGCAAAACTATGGAGACAGTAAAAAGACCAGTGGTTGCCAGGGGTTGGAAGAAGGAGAAATGAACAAATAGAGCACAGAGGATTTGGGGGGCAATAAACTACTTTGTATAACATAGTGATAGTGGATACATGTCATTATATGTTTGTCCAAACCCACAGAATGTACAACAGCAAGAGTGAACCCTATTGTAAACTATGGACTTGGGGTGATTACCATGTGTCAATACGGGTTCATTGATTATACAATAACAAATGTGTCATTCTGGTGTGGAATAGTGATGGTAGGAGAGGCTATGCACATGTGGGGGCAGAGGGGATATGGGAACTCTACTTCCCGCTCTATTTTGCTATGAACCTAAAATTCTCTAAAAAAGAAAATCTCTTTCAAAAATGTTAGGAGGGAAAAATATTAGGGGATATTAGAATCCAAAAAAAAATTTTTCTTACTGCTCTTCTGTCAGGCTTCTGGATCTGTTTAAGAATACAATGCAAGCTGTCTAAAAATGATAACCATTATAACTAATTATTCATATAAATAATGCCATCCTTATACGAATATAACCATAACCCCCAATTTCTTATTTTTGTGTTCATTAAAATATCTTCATCATTCTCACAACTGGCTTTATAAGAAAACTTTATAAATTTGAATTTGTAAAATAAAATAAATCTATGCTAATAAATTATTGCATTTACAGTTTGGATATTGTGAATCTATATAAGGGGAAAATTTGAGGTTCATGGTCCAAGAAGAAGGAGAAGATGGAACTCAAAATATAAGGTGCCACCTCTCTGATAAGGGAAAGGATGCCTGGATGAATAGAAAAGCAAAGATTTATGAAAGGATGAAAAATACTATCAAGAACATTTCATCCTCTTCTTGGCAGATCTTCCATCCTACTTTCTGAAAAAATCAAGAGAAAGAACACACTGAAAATTGAGAGTTCACGGAGAATAAAGACAGGATGGAGTGAATCAACCAGATTCTAAAGGATCTAGAGTGGTAGCAGAGCCCAGCTGGAATTCAACAGTGTAATTTATTGGAGGCCAGTTTTGTATAATTTTATACTATGTCTTTCTCTGGTGTTAACCATTCAAGAGATGATTAACCAATTTGCAGGATACTATGCATCCTGTCTTTTCACATTTTCACTTAAGGCCTGCTTATGTAAGATGTCATAATTTAGATTCTTTATCAAATAGGAGTTAATAAAATAAGAAAAGGAACGAAAATTAATTTTCTGCTTTTTTTAACCAGTTGAATAAGATTTAAGGCTTACGTTAATTTTTGAAACAATGAAAAAGAAAAAAGTAAAATAGAAAGAGAAAAACACTGAAACAAATGCTAAGATTATAGGACCACATTGTGGCTTGAATTTATCCATGCTAGTCCTGTTCCTCATTATGAAAGCTACATAAACGCCAACTGCTGCTATGTTGCACAAAATAAATCTGACAAAAAACAAATCCTTCCCAGTGTTTCTTATTCACATTTCTTTGAATAAACTTCCTATTCCTTAATCAACTTACCTGGATCCGAGAGGATACAAACTTCTGTTTCCCCTTCTGACGATGATGTAGTTGAAGGGATAATGGAAGGAGGTATTGTTGGTAAAAGTGGCTTCGGATCATCGTCATAAAATAGTATCAGGTCCTGAAAAAAACACAAGAATGGGAAAATTGAAAAAAAAATTAAACTTACTGTATAAACAATTTATAGAGCTACAAAGTGTCTATATGTGCAAACATCATCATAAACATATTTTAAGTAACTCACACATAAGTTATCTATATATTTGGGTGTCTACTGAATATAGGGTGGTTTTCTACCTTTGGGAATCCCCATTCCTTGCTGAAGACACCTTGTGTAGATAGCAATGATTTTGTTTAGGGTATTACCTTTCTATACCATTCCTTGAGCATCCTCATAGCATACTATCTCAGAGGTCAATTATTTTGTTTCACTGGTAATAATTAAGCTACCTGTATCTTTGATTCATATTTTAAATTTTTAACTTTTTATCATGGAGTAAAATGTGGACAGAATAGATAATCGATCCAATCATGCAGGTTAAAAAATAATCAACTCATAGTTAATCTTGTTTCATTTATATCCCTACCATTTATATCCCATCTGTTTTACTTTGAAGTAAATCCTAGAATACTTATTTCAGTATGTACCTCTGTCTTAGTCCATTTAGGCCACTAAAACAAAATATTAATACCATCAACTTGGTGGCTTACAAATAACAGAAATTTCTTTCTTATAGTTTTGGAGGTTGGCAAGTCCAAGATCAAGGTGCTGGCAGATTTTATGTCTGGTAAGGACCTGCCTCCTAGACAGTCATCTTTTCACTGTAACCTCTCATGGCAGAAAGTGGCCAAGTAGCTCTCTTGGGCCTCCTTTATAAGGGCACTAATCACCTGCGAAAAGTCCCACCTCCTAATACCATTACTTTGGGGGTTAGGATTTCAACACATGAAATTTAAGACAGAAACAAATATTCAGACCATAGCAATCTCTAAATGATAAGAACTCTTTTACATAATAATTGTATTAAACTGATAAACTTCACAACTCCTAATGTCATCAATTATCATTGATTTCCAATTTCTCACAAATGTCATAATTAGGATTTTCTACTGCTTGTTTGAAAGAAGATCCAAATAAAGTCTATAGAATAGGATTGGTTGGCATGTCTTTTTTTCTGTGAACTGAGGATAATTTTCTTCCAGTACATTGTTGATGTATAATTAACATAGAGTAAAATGCACAAACTTTAAATGTAGATCTCAATAACTTTTATCATGTGTATGCCTATCCACGCTTCCTTCACTCCAGAAAGTTCCCTCAAGCTCCTTTCCAGTTGATACCATACCCCCCACACACTGTAAACACTATTCTATCTCTATCACCATTAGTGAATTTTGCCTGTTCTTGGACTTCAAATGAATGTAATCATTCATTTGTGATTATGTGATTACATACTGCAACAAAATGTTTGTGCTATCCATCCATGTTTTGTTGTATTACCATACTGGTTATCCCTCTCTCCCTCCCTTCCTACATGTAAGAAATATTCCATTGTGTGAATATATCACGATTTGTGTATCCATTCTCCTGCATTTGGATACTTGGCTTATTTCCAAATTTCAGCTATTACAAATAAAGCTGCTATAAACATTCTTGTACAAATCTTTTTGTGGAGAAATGTACTCATTACATTTAGCTGTACCATTCTGCATTCCTACAATATATGAGTGTTCCAATTTCTCCACATTCTCACCAGCATTTGGTGTTATCACCATTTATTTTAGCCATTTTGATATTTCATTGCATGTTTAAATTACATTTTCCTAAAGGCTAATGATGTTGAACATCTTTTCATATGCTCACTTACCATCTGTATTTGCTGAAATGCCTGTTCCTATCATTTGCCCATTTTCTAACTGGATTGTTTGGTTTTTAAACTGGTGAGTTTTGACAGTTCTTTATATGTTACAAGTATTAGTCCCTTACCAGATGTGTAGTTTGCAAATATTTTCTTCCAGTCTGTTTCTTGCCTTTTCATCCTCTGAACAGGGTCTTTTGCCAAATAATGTTTTTTAATTTTGATGAGGTCTGATTTATCAATGTTTTCCTCTTAAAGATCACACTTTTGCGGCCAGCTCTAGATCTCAAAGATTTTTCTCCTGTATTTTCTAAAAGTTTTATAGTTTTATGCTTTACATTTAAGTCTGATTCATTTGTAGTGAATTTTTGAATAAAGTTTAGGTTGGGATTCATGGTTTTGTTTGAATGTCCAGTTCATCATTTGTTGAAAAGACTATCCTTCCTCCACTGAATTTCTTTTGCACCTTTGTCAAAAATCCACTGGCCATATTTGCATGGGTCTATTTCTGGGTTCTCAATCCTGTTTCACTGATCCAAGTGTCTATCTCTCCACTGATACCGTACTCTCTTGATTACTGTAGCTACACATAGGACTTAGTATCAGGCAGAGTGATTACTCCCATTTTATTCTTCCTTTTCAAGATTGTTTTAGCTATTTAGGGCCAGTGCCTTTCCATATCAATTTCAGCATAAGCTTATTATCTATATATACAAAAAACCTTGCTGGGATTTTGATAGGAATTACATTAAACCTATAGAGTAATTAGAGGCATCTTTATTATGTTGAATTTTCTAATCCATGTACATTTGGGCCTTCTTTATTTGGATCTTCTTTAATTTTTCTCATCAGTATTTTATAATTTTCAACATACAGATCCTGTACATGTTTTATTACATTTATACCTAAGTATTTCAATTTGGAGGAGTGATTATAAATGGCATTACATCTTAATTTCAGTTTCCACATGTTCACCATTAGCATGTAGAAATTCAACTGATTTTCGCGTGTTAATTTTATATCCCACAAGCTTATTGCTTATATGAGGGTTTGCTTACTGGTTCTATGAGGTTTTTTAGTTTTGTTTCCTTGAGATTTTTTATTTAGACAATCATGTCATCTCTAAACAGGGGGAGTTTTCTTTCTTCCTTTACATTTTGCATGCTTTTTCTTTCTTATTCTTGCCTTATCACAATGCCTAGAACTTCCAGTATTATGTTGAGAAAGAGTGGTGAGAGCAGACGTCCTTGCTTTGTTCTTGATCTTAGAGGGAAAGTATTCATCAAGCATAACGTTAATTGTAGGTTTTCTATAGATGATCATTATCAATTGAAGGAAATCCTCTTCTATTTCTAGTTTGCTAAGAGTTTTTTTAATCATATGTGGGTGCTGAATTTTGTCAAATTTTCTGCATCAATTGAGATCATCCTATGATTTTTTTTCTTTAGCTTGTTGATAATTATACTGATTGATTTTCAAACGTTGAACCAGTCCTCCATACCTGGATTAAATCCTCCTTGGTCATGGTGTATAATTCCTTTTATATGTTGCTGGATTCAACTGGCTAATATTTTTTTTGAGGATTTTGACATCTAATTTCATGAGGGATATTGGCCTGTAGTTTTCTTTTTTTGTATGTCCTTGTCTGACGTTGGTATCGGGATAATACTTGCCTCATAAAATGAATTGGGAAGTGTTCCCTCTTCTATTTTCTGGAAGACATGGTGTAGAACTCCTGTTAATTCTTTAAATGTTTGGTAGAATTCTCCAGTAAAGACATCTAAGCCTGGAGGTTTCTGTTTCAGGAAACTTATATTACAAATTCAATTTTTAAAATGATTATAGGATGACTATTAAGGTTCTAGTTAATCTTGATTATACATTGGTAGTTTACGTTTTCTGAGATATTGTTCTATTTCTTCTAAATTGTAAGCATAAAGTTGTTGGAAGTATTATCCAACAATTATCCTTCATTATCCTTTCATCTTTCATGGTTGAAGGAACTGCAGTGATATCCTTTGTTTCATCATCTTGATATTGGTGATTTGTGTCTTCTCTATCTTTGTCAGTCTTCCTACAGGTTTACCAACCTTTATTATTTTTTAAGTCATTTATTGTTAGTTTATGTTTATTAATATTATTTTAAAATTTTTTTCAAAGAACTGGCTTTTTGTTTCATTCATTTTCTCTGTTGTTTTCCTGTTTTCAATTTCATTAATTTCTGTTCTTTTTTATTAATATTTCCTTTCTTCTATTTTTTGTGGTTCATTTCACTTTTCTTACTTTCTTGAAGGAATTTAGATTGATTTTAGACCTTTCCTTTTTTCTAATGTAAGCGCTATAAATTTTCCTCTAATACTTTAGCTGTATTTCACATATTGATATGTTGTGTTTTCTTTTCATTCAGTACTATGTATTTTGCAATTTCCTTTGAGACTTCCTCTTTGACCTATGAATATTTAGAAGTGTGTAAAATTCCAAAAATAATTTTTAAGGTAAAATTTATCATGGGTTTATACTGACATACTTCCAATTCAATTCAAGTCTATCAGGTTATGACGCTCTCTTCTCTCTTATATCCATTATCTCCTTTCTCCCATGCGGAGAATACCAGTTCTCAAGCCATCAAGGATGATACAAATATAGTATCATCACATGATTATCCATTTGATTCATCACACATTATACTCACAATAATCTCAAAGCAAAATACCAACATTGCAGAATGAAAACACTAACTAAATGCAAGATACATTCATTTAATTTTACTTTACATTTTTAAGGATTACTTTTTATAATTATGCAAAATATTTCCAGGGTCCCCATGACAAATCTAAAAGCAAGGTATATTCAAAGAAATCCTGCTTTTATTCTTCCTCTCCACCTTATTCCCTCTACCTCATTGCTGCCGAAAGTTCAGTACTTGTCCCCAAGACTGCATCAGAAGATCAAGGACAAGTGGTTTAAGGAGAAGGAAAGAGTTGTTTATTATTAATTTGCTGGCACATGAGGAGGTTGGCAGACTCCTGTCTCAAAGTACCAATGTCCTGCCTCTGAGCAGAAGTACAGAGCTTTTAAAGGTTCTCATTAATCCCATAATCCCATCTTTGGCTAAAACAATCTCACTATTTCTGCCTGGGCAATTCCCTTGAGCCATTTCCTGTGGCACAAAGAACAAAAGATACTTTCCTGTCCCTCCTGACGACTGGCCTGAGGTAGGGATATAGGTTTTAGTTCTCAAAAAGGATGAGGGGGTTTTGAAGAGATAGAAAACATTTTGACGCTTTTCCAGCCATTTTCTCTGTTACACCATTATGGGTAATTTCTTCTAATTTAAATTTTATAGTTTATCTTTAAATGTTAGTTCTTTAATATGAGAAAATGAAAAATCCAGGAATGGAACTAAACATAAATGAAAACTTATTATGTGATAGAAACCACAATTCAAATCAAAGAGAAAAGATGAATTATTCAACAAATGACACTGAGACAACTGATTATCACTTGTATTAGGTAAGCATGAAATGTCTGATTTCCTTAAGTACTAAATTTGATTATCAAAATTGGTATCTCTGACATTTAACTTTCACACTTTTTTTTATATTTATTGTGAAGGTACACCTCATTCTTTCAAACGCATGGTTTGGCTTGTGATTATCTTTCAAAGTTTTTTTAAGAGCAATTTTTGTGAAACCATGGGTAAGTAAAAAATTCATGTTATTTTCAAATATGAGTTCTGTAATGGAACCAATACTAAGCAAACAGTTCAAAATATCAACAAAGTGTTTAGGAAAGATGTGGCTAATGAACGCACAGTATGTAGATGGTTTGAGAAGTTCTATTCTGGCAATTTTAATATTGAAAATGAGCCATGTGGGTGACCTGAGACTGAGGTGGATAATGATGAGCTGAAAGATATAGTGGAAGCAAATCCATCTCAACCTATGTGTGAATTAGCAACAAGGTTTGACGTTACTATTCCAATAATATTGGACCATTTGAAATACATCAACAAGGCAAAAAAGTTGGATAGATGGGTGCTGCATGAATTAAACTAGCATCAGAAGAGAAATCATCTCAAAGCTTGCCTTTCTTTGCTGTCAGGCCATAAAGGTAAACCATTTGTACACCGTATTGTTACATGTGATGAAAAATGGATTCTTTTTGACAATTGCAAGCATTTGGCACAATGGCTGCATAAAGATGAAGGACTGAAAACCAAATATTCATCAAAAAAAGCTAATGGTGTCTGTTTGGTGGTCCAGCGCTGGTAGTATTTACTATAGCTTCATGAGTCCTGGTTGATCAATTACAACCAATGTCTGCTGCAATCAGGTGGAAGAAATGATAAGGATGCTTGCAATTAAGCAGCCGAGATTGGTCAATAGAGACAGGCCAATTCTCTTGTAAGACCATACTGGATGACATGTCACACAAACAACACTGCTAGAACTACAGAGGCTTAACTTGGAAACTCTCTGTCATCCACCATATTCACCAGACCTTGCACCAACTGACTACCACTTTTTCCAGGCTTTGGACCACTCCTTGCAAGGAAAAATATTCAATTCTCAACAAGCTATGGAAAACACCTTTCACAATCCCATCACTCTCCAGGCTTCTTTGCTGCTGGCATGAACAAGCTACCATTAAGATGGCAAAACTGTGTCAATAGTTTAGGTGTATATTTTGATTAATGTTTGAGATATAATAAACTAAAACTTTTGATTCAAAATTGGACATTTCATACTTAATGACCTAATAAAAATAAAATTTAAAAAGCAGATCTCTTTGATCCATTCATCAAAACAAATTCCTGATACGTAAGTTTTAAATATACAAAAATATTAAAGCATAAAAAGCCAGGGTGATACAAATTACTAAGGGAAAGAAACCAATCTGAAAGACTACATACTATATGATTCCAACTATATGACATTCAGGAAAAGGCAAAAAACTATGGAGACAATGAAAGGATCGATGGTTGCCAGGCACTGGGGGGAAAAAGGAAATGAACAGGTGGTGCACAGAGGATTTTTAGGGCAGGGAAACTACTCTGTATAATACTATTAATATAATGGTGGATACATGTCATTACACATTTGTCCAAACCCACAGGATATACAACACCAAGAGCAAACCCTAATGTAAACTAAGAGCTTTGGATGATTATAATGTGTCAATTCATCAATTGCAACAAACTTAACACTGCGGTAGAGGATGCTGATAGTGGGGGAGGCTGTGCATGTAGGATGGGCAGAGGGCCTAAGAGGAAAAATCTCTCTATACCTTATACTAAATTTTGCCATGAACCTAAAATGGCTCTAAAAAAAAATAGTCTTTTTTTTTTTGTTTAAGTCAGGGTGAGAGTAAGGAAGGTTTTTCTAAGAAATGACTTAAAATCTAGAAGCCATTAAAAAAAGCTGGCAAATTTGACTACATAAAAATTAAAGGTTTCTATAAGGCAAAAAAAAAAGTCATTAACAAAATTTAAAAATAAAATGAATAGACAGATAAAGAACAAGACAATGGGCTAATTCTTTAATAGACAAATAGCTTTTAGAAATTGGTAAGAAAAAGATGAGAAACCAAACAGGAAAATAAGCAAAGGACATGAATAGAGTTAATAATAAAAAGAAACACAAATGCCCAATAAACACACAAAAAGTTGTTCAACTGCAATAAAACAAATTAAATTTTTTTACCTTTCAGACTGACAAAAATGTAAACATTTAATAAGAGTATTTGCAAAGATGAGGGAAGTCAATCTGACATACTGTTGATAAATATAAATTGGTGCAACATTTGGGAAGACAATTTCGCATTATTTTCAAAATGAAATAGAATCTTCCAGCAATCCCCCTTCAGAGACAGTATCATAAAAATATATGTACAAGAATTATCATTGCAACACTGCTTTAAAAAAAAATCCCCAAATGATTGCCAATGGGAAATGGTTAAATTAAGATTCATTTATATGTCAAGAATACAGCATAGCTATAGGTACTGATATAGAAATATGTCCATAATATGTAGTTTAGTAAAGAAAACATATTTCAAAACAATATACATTGAATGATTACATTTATTATACAGAGAGATGTCCAAGATACATTGCTTGGTTCAAAGCATGTTGTGGAGCAATATATATTGAATAATTCCATTTAGGTAAAAGAAATGAATGGACACAGAATTTCTCCAAAAACTTCATTTAGAAACTGTCATAGTTGCCTCTGAGGAAAGAAACTCAGAATAGAGGATTAAGGAGAAACTCTGTTCTTCACTCTTTATCCTTTTATATTTTTGAATTTTTCAATAAGTGTTTTCTAATTTAAAATAGAGTAATAAAACACAAATATGAAAATAAAACAGGATTTTTAAGCATACAACAATGAGGAAAAAGGAATAATGAAATAACATAATTAGAATAAACATAATTTCCATTTCTCTAACAACTTTGATGAGTTCAATTTTTGCAAATATAATAAATGACATGCTAATAAACCAAAGGATAAAAATTGTATAATCTCCATTTAGCAAAATAACAAATCTAGGCAGTAGGAAAGAAACATTTATTGTGTATCACTATCAATTTAGTAACTCACAACTAGACTGAAGGTTTTGGTCAGCTTTAATTTTGTGTGGACCAATTCACAGCATCCCTATCTGTTTCTATGGAAACAACTGTAACTGAAAAAAATCACAACCTCATTGTTGAATCCCCTCAAACAGGAAAAGAAGGTCTTTTGAGGTGATGAAAAGCTACCAACAGCCTTATTAATTAGCAAATCAAATAATAAAAATTCTGGACAGTATATATAGAGAAAACAGATCCATGTCTGTCAGAAATTTAAAGGCTTTCCTTAGTTTGGAAGTATCACTTAGGCAAGCACTAGTCTGCTTTTAAAAGTTCTCTTCTGTTACAAATTTTATTTACTGTTTTTCAGATAATTTATGTTTCATTTGTATAAAGAGAATAGTTAAGGAGGTTTCTATCTAAATTTTTTAAAAGATATTTTAAGCACCTCTCATTCTGCCTAAGCAATGAACAATGTCATTTCTTTCTCATTCTGTATTAGGTACATGAGAATTTTAACGTAGATGCAGCACCTCTTATGCAGTACATTTGGCAACAGCAATTAGATTTACTGTTCAACTTGCTACCTTTGCCTTCTGCTACAAGAGGAAACTACTGAAAAGGACATAATTGGATTGCATGAAATGCTCCTGACAATAATAAGAGGAGATGCTTGTCAATGGGATGACAGGATACTGTTACAATATAGTAATGCTTTGAAAAAGGAAAATCCAGCTTCTAAACTTAAGAGTAGGGCACTATTTTTTTCTCACTGAAATAAAAATGGAATGATGTAAATCAGTAACAGTGGGTTTCTCTAAAGTAAGAAAAAACAACAATAATCAGGACTTAGAGACTTTTACCAAAAAACTAGGTGACATTTTATGTCTTTGGTTCTAAAGCACATAGGATTATTCAAGTCTATCTTCTACCTCAAAAGCCATCAGCAGCAAATAGACTGATCTCAAATTTAAAAATCATTTTAATTTAATGCCTTATCTTTTTTTTAGAGACAGGGTTTCCCAGGCTGGAGTGCAGTGGCTATTCACAGATGTGATCACAGTGCACTGCAGTCTTGAACTCCTGGCCTCAAGTGATCCTCCTACCTCAGCCTCCCGAGTAGCTGGGACTACAGGTGCATGCTATCTTGTCCGGCTGTCTTATTTTTTAAAATAATCTATATATTTTCAATCTGTGAGCTATTATGCAATTAAGGAACACGGAAAATTTAATTGTATGTACTTTTCTGAGCTACCAAAAAGCAGTTGAATCCAATACCTAACCGGATTGAGGAAAGGGGCTGGGAATAGAAGGTCAAGGAATAATTCCACCCTCTCTCATAGGAATTGTGGCAGGGAATAGTAAACAAAGTACTTGGTGCAGAGGACCAAATGAGCATCTTTCATAGGAAAGGAAGAAAAGCTAACATTTATTGTCTGTTATTCATTCATTTCTTCATTAACAAAAATTTATCAACCGAAGATTCAATAATGAATAAGACTAAAAAGGTCTCTAGTCTCAAGAAGCTTTCCTGTCAGTGGGAGATACAGACAATAAAGAGGAAAACAAATGAGTGAATGAGGTAATCTCATGTAGTCATGAGTGAAATCGATTTCTAGTTAATATGGTTCTCTATGTTCATTATTTGGGGATATCTCCCTTCTCCAAATACAGAGCAATGAAAGTGAAAATACAAATGTGAAACTTAAAAAGACAGAGTTATGTTCAAAAATATGATTAACATATTGATAGATCAGAGCATGAACAGAAACACGTAATGGTAAAGAGAGGCTGAAGCTGTGGACTTTTGGAGCTCTGGGTCCAGAAAATGGCAGAGAAAACCAGGAGCTCAACTCCTAAGGGCTAAAAGTGTCCATCCAAGATACAAAGGCTGAATATGGCCTCACTGCTTAAAATTATGCCCAGGCATTAGGACGCCCTGCTTATAAAGGAAGCTGAAATAACCTGTCATCAATCACAGCCTGGGGTTATAACTTCTAAATGTGTTATAATCAGGTAGGTGAGAGGATACAAACTTCTCCAGCAACTGAACCACGTCATCCCTTGGTCTAGGGACCAGAGACCAGATCTGCAATATCTCTGATAGCAGCAAAAGAAAGTCACCTCCAGCTACCAGTATAAGTCTTGAACATGCATGGGTAGTCCCAGGTGTCAGGTGGAAGCAAATGAAAACTTAGGTAGGGAGAGGTAAGCATACAGAGAGACAGAGAAAGAAAGGTTTTAAAAAACAAAACAAACCTTGAGCCACTCAACATGAGCTCACAATCCAACATTCCAAAACACAGAAAGAAAACTGAGTTCACTCCTGACAAAATGAAAATAATAAAGAAATCTAAAAAGTATTTAAAACTAAGTATGCTTACGGTCTTCAAAAAGATAATGGGAAGGATAACATTCATTTACAGGAATAAGAAAACAAGAAACAAAAACAGGCAGAGATGAAATATTTACAAATGGATACAAACAAGAAACAATCTTATATAATAAAATACTAGAGGACATATGGACCTCAACTTTTACAAGAAAAAATAAGAGATTTTTTATCACATTGGGATAAAAAAGAATTTAAGATTTTTTTAAAAAACACAGATCATAAAGGAAAACTTTGATAATTTGACCTTATTAACATTTAAAACCCTGTATAACAAAAGACGTCAAAAACAAAGTTAAAAGACAAGCAGAGCTTCTCTTAGAACACACAAAGCTGGAAAAGGCAAAACAAACAAACAAACAAAAAAAACCCTAGATTGTCCCTTAGGGCACTGGTCTCCAACCGTTTTGGCATCAGGGGGTGTTTTCATAGCAGATAATTTTTCCACAGACGTGGAGGGGGCAAAGCAGAGGCGGAGCTCAGGCGGTGATAGGAGGCCTGGTTCCTAACAGGCCACTGACTGCTACTGGCCACAGCCTGGGGGTTGGGGGCCACAGCCTTAGGGCCTCCAGAAAGGAACACAGCCCTGAGGACAGCTTAATTTTAGCCCAGTGAGACCTGGGTCAGACTTCTAATCTACAGAACTGTAAGATAATAAATTTGTGTTGTTTTAAGGCACAAAATTTGTGGTAATTTGTTAGAGCAGCAATAGGAAACCATGACAATGACTTACGTCTGTTGATTTCCAAGCATTAATCTTGAGTGGAAGTGTTTCCTGGGACAACACAGTTCCCGTGGGCAACAGAATATCTTGGCACTGCTCTTGTTTTAATCCTGCCTTGGAAGCATTTTCTGTCAACAACATAAAGCTAAGATTTTATTATGGCAAAAAACAGTAATGTTTTCATATTAGTTCACAATTTTTAAGTTAATCACTTCTGAAGATTCATTTTGCCTGCTAAATATGCATCATCTGCCAATGGTAACCTATAAGTATTAATCACTAATATATCCCTTTATAATAATTGACAAGTTCAGAATGATTTAAAAAGTATAACTTTTCTAGCCCTTTCCCACATCAACTCTGTTATAACTTCATTATTTGAAACATATTTTTTAAAATAAGGTATAATACAGTATAGAAAATAGTCTGAAAATGTGAAAACTATTCAAATGAAATTTTAGCAAAGCAGGAACTATAACTATAATTACTCTAATTAATATTTAAAAGAACTTTATTACTTCAGTGTGACTTTCATGTATTCTAAGAGAGACTGATCAGAAATATACAGATTTGATAAGAAAACTTGTAACACAATTTTTAAAATTTAAGCATAAAAGAAAATACACTAATGAAAATAAACTGATATTTCTGCTTACATATTTTTACTAAATTTAATGTTTTTGCAGTCTCATCACTTCCTTCCTCTGTTAATTGCTATGTATTAGTACCAATTCTAAAAGTCTAACTCTAAAGGTATTTAGTACCAACTCTTATCTCAGTACATTGTTGGGTACATTAAGTATAAGAAAGCAAACTTCAAACTGGTGGTTGACAGTACGGAGGTATGTAAAGACCTCCCAAGGACTAGGTGGGCATAGTTTTACAGGAATCAATTTCCAGATTAGCAACTTCCACATATATTCTTTCCAAAAACAAACATGCCTGAGAATGTGACTGCACAGGAGCATCAGGCTAGTTCTTCCCCACCCCCTTCCCTCTCAATCACTTTTCTCCCATTTTACAAAAGACGGACATATCCTCACCCATCTTATGGTACATCTTCCCAAAGCAAAAGAAACTCTAAGGCACCAAGCAATAGTAAAAAAAATACTGGTATAGGGGAAGCCTCCTTTAATTAAGGCATGGAAAATCCAAGGTAGAGCTTCAAGATTGTCCTGTCTTTCAACAGTAAAGCATGGAATAAGTAACAAGGTACTTTGGTCCATACCAAGATGTTTGGTATTCAGATATAATACAGTATGGAGCAGCAGGAGAGCTGAGGAGTTTCATTTAATGTCCTTGCGCTTTTCATCCTTCAACTACTGTCAAAGAATGCTTCACCCCTAAGGCAGGCTCCCCAGAGAGCAAAGCAAAGAAAGCCTGGGAGGCAGGGATACCTGTGTTATCAATGCAACAAACTCAAGGCAAAGCTCCATGCTTTTGCTACTCATCTTAGGAAAAGAATTCAGGAGTGTGAAGACAATCAGAGCAATGCTTATTTACACATTTATTTGAATAAATAAAGTAAGACATTTCCTGAAAAAAACTTAAGATCTGATTTGGCTAAGTTGTTTTGACAATGACGGTTGGTGTTGTCAACTAGGTTATATGGTAAATCTTTTCCAAAAATTAAATGAGTCAAATCTGCAGTTCTGAAGAGTTGATGAAAATATATTTAAAGCATATGATACAATAAAATCATTTTCTCAGAAATTGTTATATTGACAGACACATTGTAACTAATATCTTAATTTTCTCCATATTTTCTGAGTATATTGGGTTAAATTAAAGTATAACAGATATAATTAACAGTTATTTTGATAAATTCGAGTAAAGCTTTTTGGTATTATTCCCAGAAATTGAGAACGTAAATTACTCCTAATGACTGCTTAACAAATCTTTTTCTAAGTAGGGTGGTTCCAATTCTTGCTTTCAATAACACTGAAGAAAGACCTAATCAAGTTAACTGTCAACAAGACACGAAAAATATTTTTATAATAAATTACCATATAATTTTTGGCATATTACTTGGAAAGAATTCATAGAATTGTCATTGCTATAACAAAACACTTTCTAGACTCACTACAATTTAGGTGAACAAGTTTTCTAAGCATTTACATCTATAAAAATGTAAAACAAACAGAATTTATGCTGAACTCTGCTTGTATCTAGCAATAAGTAATACTCTTATGTGAGTAAACACGCAGTCCCATGTGTCTCATAAATGAATTTCCAATTATATTCTTTGATAAGTATTCATAAAAATTTATAATACATTTATGTGGTTCTGATGAACTGTACACTAACAATGATTATATTGATAAATCAATCTAGAAGAAATATTAAAACCTCTGGTCATTTAGAAAATTTAGAAAAATAATTACAATTAATATACATATTTGACATAGAGAAGATTTCCAAGCATAAAAACACTTTATATTAGATAAAGCTCTGTGAGGGATGTGGAATAAAAATATGACTTCAAGGAGAAAAGGGAATAATTTAAAATTTCCAACAGTTAAGGAAGACTTCATGTGTTTTTTTCAAGTGAATAACTACAGGTATTGATTACAATGCTATTTAGATTCCTTTAGAAGACTGATATAACAATTTTGTTTTGTTTTTCTTTTCTGTCTTTAATGTCAATATTAGCAATATGCCAGAATTATATCCTTTGCAGTTTATTATAAAATTTCACATGTCAACTTAAAAATGTGTGAGGTATGTAATTTTTCAATATTATTTTAGAGGTTGTGTAAGAAAAATATCTTGAAAAACAATGATACAAGACATGGTTTTTACCTTCAAAAAGTGTATACCCTTAGTAGCTGAAATACAGACTTACAGGAAACAATCAGAGAACAATTATATGCTAAACTTTCTTGAATTAACTAACTTTAGGAATATACACTCTAAGGAGGAAAAAAAAGCAATGTGCACCAGAGTAATCAGAAAGATTCTCAAAAAGGAAGTAAAATTTGTACAAGGCTTTGAAGGATAAATGTAGAGGAAGAGAAATTATTCCAAGCAGAAGGAACTATGTGGGCAAAAGGAGCAAGTATGGTAGATGCCAGAGATACTAAAGAAACAACAAGACTCTTTCATCTATAGCTGTAGCTTTTCATTTTGTTGTAACTTCACATGAAAATGAATAATTAAAATGGACTTATTTTGGAGTTGGAGATTTTATAATTAACACTGGCAAACAGTGATGACTTGGGGCTTAGATCACCTATCTACTTTCATTGGATTTATTCAGGAACTATATTATCACTCCAGCATTCAGCAATAATCTTTGAAATGATAAGGACTCAGGTTTTAGACATCACAGAAGTAAATTAATATAAATTTCAGAAAGTCAATTTTGAAGTAAACTGCGAGAGATACAGAATTGTGAAAAACATCTTGCATTTTTGGAGATGTATTTTTGCCTAGAATAGCTAAAATGTTATAAACCTATCTTAAGTTATTTTATGGGGCAAGAAGGAAAGCTATGGAATTTCATTAAATTTTTCTTTGAGTATCAGATACCCCAACACTGGAAGTGAGGTGTGCTGAATTAGATTAGGTGTTATACATTTATTCCTGGATTTTCACAAGCAAGTGGAAGTGGAGAACACATATTTAGTTCCTTGGTGGAAATGAAGTCCCTTTGGTATGGTAAACTACTTATTAATTCAAATTGTGAAGTCACAAGCCAAGAAGGACTAGTATGTGAATGAGAAACTTCAGGGGAAAAAGTGAAGATGCTGCAGGAAATGAAGCTATTGAGTCACTCAAAGATGAATGTTTAGATAGCAAGGCTGTAAGTACTTTGTAGAAACTATCTAGAGAGAAGCTGTGGATCTCATTGAGCATGTACCACTCAGATAATACCACAAAGCAGAACTGGTAAGCCCTGTGATGATATTTCCTATCAAACTGACATGCAAACTATTGATGCAAGAGTACATTTTGGAACTGAAATGCTCCATAGATTGAACAAATTTCCGAACTCTTCCATTTATTAATTAGCATCTAATAAACACTGCTGCTATGGATTGACAGTGTCCTTTCAGGTGTAGTTTAAGTAAATTAAGTAATTTACTTAAAATTAATTTTTAATAGAAAAACATATTTCATCATAGAAAATACTCAGTGGGCTAATGATGAACTGATAAGATATAAAAGTAAAGTCTCGTGGTTAAGTTTATATCTGACTTTCACAGAATCATGAGTTTGAAACTTTGACTCCGTTGTCTTGGCATATAATTATACTTAAGCATCTTCAAGTAATTGATATTTGTCCTGTTTTTTAAAAAACTTTCATTTGGTAATAATTTCAAACTTACAGAAAAGTTGCAATATTACAATGTCCATAAATTCTTCATCCAGAGTCACCCATTGTTATTATTTTGCCCCATTTGCTTTATTCCCTATTCTCAATTTATGTACACATATTATTATTGCCCTATATTTTAAATCTAGAGGAAAAGTCATTGTCGTAGGTTGGGTTCCCCAGGAAACAGACTCTCAGACTCCAATGTGTACGTGGGAGAGGTCCATTAGAAAGCACTCTTAGAAACGGTATCTGCAAGGAGCGAAGGATGCAGGATTGGGCCAAAGGAGAAACTGAACTGTGAGCGGCTGCAACAGAGGACTCAGCAGATCCTTGCAGGAGCTCTGAAGCTGGAATGGCTCTTCACAGTTGTCCAGCGTTGAAGTCCAGATCACATCCACAAGTCACTGGATGTAGGATCCCGTAGGGAGGGGGCATGAAATTGAGTGAAGAGGCTCTCTTCAACTATTGGGAATTCCCAGAAAGGGACTCAGCCGAGAGCCCATAGCCACCAACCTTCCCGGCAGCAGAGGGAATGAGTGCCTCGATCCTGAAGCAAGGATCTGGGAGACACACACAGCATCCATAAACACAACCTCTATGCTTCTGCTTTATTACTCTGCTTCTATTTACTTCTGAGAAATGCTTCAAAAGGACAGGAGATACAGTATACAAATACTGTAAATCTTTCTTGACAGGTGAGATTAGTGGGGGAAGGGCATGTTTTTTAAAAAGGTGAAAAGAGAAAGACAAAGAACAAAAAAGTAGAGATGTTTAAGCAGATGATTTTTTTTTTTTCCAGAGATGGGGTCTCATTCTGTTGCTCAGGCTGGAGTGCAGTGAGTGGCACAATCATGGCTCACTACAGCCTCAAGCTCCTGGGCCCCAACGATCCTCCTGCCTCAGCCTCCTGAGTAGCTGGAACTACAGATGTGAGCCACCATGCCCAGCTAATTATTTAATTTTTTGTGGATACAGGGTCTTGCTATGTTGCCCAGGCTAGTCTTGAACTCCTGGCCTCAATTGATCCTCTCCTGCCTCAGCCTCTCAAAGTGCTGGGATTATAGGCATCAGCCACTGCACTCAGACCAAGTTTTTAAAATTAAATTTGAAATAGGTAGATAAGAAAAAGTGAGAAAGAACCAACTTTTATTGCTGGAGATCTTAAAGAGGGATTTCAAGTAATTTTATTTCAGCATTTTGTTAACAATAGTATATAAAATTGAGTCACTGCCAATAGTTCTCACGTAAGAATAATGGGAAACAGGAAAATTCGCAAACTATGTTAAATGCTCAGCTCCAGGGACAAGGAGAAATAAACAGTCACTACAAAAGCAGGCTTTGATATCCAGGTTTGATATCCCGGGTTAAGATAATGTGAAACCACAACACAGAATTCCCATCACCCAATACTTAATGAGATTTTTTTAAGGTAACACTAATCAAAAAATTTTACAATAGTAATCTAACATGGAAACAGATATACAAAAGTAATTTCTAAAAGAAAAAGAATAAAAATAACTGGTGGCTGAGAAACAAAATCTAGGACAAATAACAGCCAAAGTTTATTGTGCTATATCTACATTAGCTATATTGCTTCTGAGATAAGGGTAGGATTGCAAAAGAATGAAATTGGACCCTTATCTCACAAAAATCAACTCAAAATGGATAAAAGACTTAAATGTAAGACCTGAAAGTATAAAACTACTAGAAGAAAACATAGCGAAAAAGCTTCTTGACATGGGTCTGGGCATAGAATTTTTGTATATGAAAAAATTTAATATAGTTTCCTTAGTTTTATATTGCTGCTATAACAAATTACCATAAACTTATTGGCCTAAAACAACACCCATTTATTATCTCATAGTTGTGTGAGTCAGAAGCCAGGCAGGTTGACTGAGTTCTGTTTCTGGGTCTCAAGACTAAAATCAAGGTGTTGGCCAAATTGGATTCTTATCTGGAGACTGTGGGAAAGAGTCCACTTCCAAGATCATTCAGGTTGGCAGAATTTAGCTCCTTGTAATTGTAGGACTAAGGTCCCCATTTACTGGCTGGCTGGCAACCAGGGACCATCCTTAGCTTCTTCTAGAGGCCACCTGCATTCCTTATCACTCTATCTTCAAGCCAGTAGTGCCTCAAATCCTTCTCACACTTAGAATCTAACTTCCTCTTCTATGGCAGCTGAAGAAAACTCTCCGCTTTTAAAGGACTCATCTGATTGACCAGGCCCACCTAGATAATTTCTTTTTTGCCATATCAATGTAACAGTCATGGACGTGATAATTCATCATATTCACAGGTTCTACCCATGCTCAAAGAGGAGGGGGTTATTGAAAGGCAAGGGTCATTGGGGCTTATTCTCAGAATTCTGCTTACTTGTAAGAGTCAAATTTATAAATGCTTTTTAAAAATAGTTTGCACTTTTATGTTCAAGAACTCCTTCTCTATCTCAATGTAAAAAAGATATTCTCCTGAATTTTCTTCTAACATTTTAAAGTTTAGCTTTTTTACTTTTAAATCCTTCATTCATTCAGAATTTTTTAATGCATAAGGTAGAGACCTAATTTCATGTTTTTCAATATGGATAAACAATCATCCTACTATTATTTATTGAGCAGTTCATCTTTTCCCCACCAATGTGAAACACCACCTTTGTCATTTACTGAGATTCCGTGGTCACACAGGTCTGTTTTCTGGACTTAGAGCTCATTCCATTGGTCCATGAACCCATCCTGCATCAATACCACTGTCATGATTACTATAGTTTTAGTCTTATTATTAGAAAGGCAAGCATTTCACCTTATTCTTCTTCAGGAATGCTTTGGATATTCTTGACCTTTTGATTCTTCCAGATAAATTTTGGAATCAGCCCTTCAAACTCAATTTTTAAAATCCTTTTTGGATTTTGATTGCAATTGCACTGAATGAGTGGTTCTCAAGTGGGAGCAATTTTGGCCCCCAGGGGACATTTGGCAATGTCTGCAGACATTTTGATTTTCACAACAGGAAGGGATTTGTGCTAATAGCAACCAGTGTGTAGAGGCCATGGTCGATGCTTAACATCCTACAATGCACAGCCCCCACAACAAAGAATAACCTGGCTCAAAATATCAATAGTACCAAGGTTGAGAAACTCTCCACAAAATTTAGACAATTTGGAGAGAACTGACATACTTGCATTATTATTTTAATAAACATGGAATATATTTCCATTTATATAGGTCTCCTTTAATGTATTTCAATTATTATAACCTTCAGTGTACAGATCTTATACATTTTTTGTAAGATTTATTCCTAAGATCAAGATTTTTAACTATTACAAATGGTATTTTTAAAAAACTGTTTACTATTTGTTACTGATACATAAAATATAATCTGATTTTATATCTTGATGTTATAGCCAGCCACTTTGCTAAAACTCTTATTTTTATGTTTATAAATCTTCTCGAGTTTTCTATAGAAAAATCCTATCATCTACAAATAATGTTTGTTTTTTCCATTCCAATACCTATTTTCTTTTACTTGTTTTACTGTGATGGCTAGGACCTCTAGTGCAAAGCTGAATTAGAAGGAGAATGGGAATCCTTTTCTTCTGATTCTAAAAGAAATATTTTCACATTCAAAAGTATGGAAACTTATTTATATTTTTTATTGACTTCAAATTCAATGGTATTTTGGTCAGAAAAGGTGGCCTATGTGATACAGATTTTTTCAAAATGTAAAGACTTTCTTTATAATAAAATCAATTATAAAATCTATATTTTAAAAAATGTTTTATATACTTCACCTATCAATAGCTGAAAGAGATGTTTTGAAATTGTCTACTATGGGCTGGGTGCGGGGGCTCACGCCTGTAATCCTAGCACTCTGGGAGGCTGAGGCGGGAGGATCACTTGAGGTCAGGAGTTCGATACCAGCCTGAGCAAGAGCGAAACCCCATCTCTACTAAAAATAGAAAGAAATTAGCGAGCCAACTAAAAATATATAGAAAAAATTAGTCGGGCATGGTAGCGCATGCCTGTAGTCCCAGCTACTCAGGAGGCTGAGGCAGAAGGATTGCTTGAGCCTGGGAGTTTGAGGTTGCTGTGAGCTAGGCTGACGCCATGGCACTCTAGCCCAGGCACCAAAGTGAGACTCTGTTTCAAAAAAAAAAAAAAATTGAAATTGTCTACTATGATGGTAGATGTTTCCATTTCTGCCTGTACTTTACCAGCTTTTGCTTTATATACCTTGAAGTTATTTTATTGGGTATATTCACATTTAGAAATGCTGTATCTTCCTGGGGAATTGAACATTTCATCGTTATTCTTAATAATGGTCTTTGCTTTAAATTCTACTTTGTCTGATATCAATATAGCTACACCAGCTTTCTTCTAGTTAGTATATCCTGATTTATATTTTTCCACCATTTGCTTTCAACTTGCCTGTGAATTTATACTTGCAGCATATATCTGGATTTCTTTTTCCCCAATTTGATAATCTCTGCCTTTTAACAGATGAATTTAATCTGTTGTTATTTATTGTAATTATTAATATATTTTGACTTGTTTTTAAAATTTTACTTTTTAATTTCCATTTGTCCCATTTTATCTATGTTTATTGCCCTTCATAAAATTTAAAATTTTTTCTTCATTCCACTTGCTCACCATTTGTTTGTAATTTATTCACTCTATTTCTCCTCTTTTAAAGCCTATTAAGGTCATCATGCACATTTACCTTTAAGAGTTTAGAGTCAGATGTTAACCTTCTGTCAAAAAATACAAGGGCTTTTAAAACACAACTATGCTGAGCCACTCACCCCCAACTTACATACTATGACTATCCACTATTTTAGCTGTCTTTTTTAACTCAAAAATTAGACATTATTTAATACAGAAAATATTTATTTAATTTTTACATGTTTACCATTTGTTCATCATTCTCCCATGCATTTCCAACCATCTTTCTGGAAATATTTTCCACTTTTTGAAGTACAGTCTTTAATCTAGGTCTCATGGTAGTAAACTCTCAGTTTTTCATTCATCTATAAATAACTATTTCACCCTCATCTTTAAATGATAGCTTTGCTGGGTACACAATTACAGGCTGTTATTTTCTCTTAGCATTTTGAAGATACTATATGACTGTCATCTGGCCTCTACTATAGCTGATGAAGAGAGTTTGCTGACATGGTAACTGTCATTCCTTTGTAGCAGTATCCTCCATATGGCTTAACATAACTTTCATATTTTCCATTTTCTTTGGATATATCTTCTAGTTCACTAAGTTTTTCAGTTCAGAGGTATTCTCATTTCTATGAGTTCCCTTTTTTCAAATTGAACCATTCAGTCTTAACAATCTCTTGATAATTGGTGATATAGCCTTCATTTATTTAAATACATAGCTGTCATACATCCTGAATCTGACCTTAGCAATATCTACAGTCTTTGGGGAACTAAATACATTCTTTGCTGCTGACTTTCTCCTGTTTCGGTGATATTGGATTGTGAGGTCATTGCTTGCTTAAACTGGTGAAAATCCTAAGGACCTAACTTGGGAATTGAGTCGATTTTCTTCTTGCAGAGAGAACTACCCAGGACCACTTCAGCCTCTGAGGATCTGGGTTCAGTATAGTAATCCAAGGTTTTCCTTCCCAATGTTCAAGACAGGCCCCATTTCATTTTCTGAATATTGATGACTTCCCTTAGGCAACTCAACCCCTATAGTCACATGCAGCATCCCACAGGCAGAGCTCCAAGTCACTCTGACCCCAGTTCACATGTTCTGTTCTTATTTTTTTTTTTAATTTACTTACTTATTTTAAATCATTTGAAGGAGAGATCCCTGAAGACTTCGCATACCTCCTGTGAGGCCAGTAATATCCCAAATAGTGTGTCATTTCCAGGCTTTGGTTATTCTGCGATAGATGGAGCTCATACTCTTATTGCCATAAGTAGACCTTTAATACTTTTTACTAAAAAACAGCATATGGAGGCCAAGGTGGGAGGATCACTTGAGGCCAGGAGTTCAAGACCAACCTGGGCAGCATAGCAAGACCCCATTGCTAAAAAAAAAAAAAAAATCAGCCAAGTATAGTGGTGCATGCCTGTAGTCCTAGCTACTTGAGAGGCTGAGCCTGGAGGATCACTTGAGCCTAGGAGTTTGAGGTTGCAATGAACTATGATTGTACCACTGCACTCTAGCCTAGGTGGTAGAGCAAGACCCTGTCTCAAAACAAAACAACAGCATATAGTATATTTTTATAAAAATAATCTCTAATTATTCATCTCTCTATGTGTATGTATGGATAGAAAGACACCTAGAATTACATTCATCTAATGTTAATAATGGCTATTTCTGAATCATGAGACTGGAAGTGATTGATTCTCTATAACAAGGCTGTATTGTTTTTGTAAGAATAGAATGATTTTCTAAAACAAAAACAAAAGAAGAATAAGCAGAATGGAAGCAAATATAGGCATATGTAGCTTAAGAGCAGGGATACGTTTTGAGAAATACATTGTTAGGCAATTTTGTAGTTGCGCAAACATCATAGAGTGTACTTAGAAAAACCTAGCTGATAACACACCTAGGCCATATAGTATAGCCCATTGCTCTAGGTTACAAACCTGCGCAGCATGTTATTGTTCTAAATACTGTAGGCAATTGTAACACAATGGTAAGTATTTGTGTACCTAGACATATCTAAACAAAGAAAAGGTAAAATAAAAATACAGTATTATAATATTATGGTACTATCATCATGTACGTGGTCCATTGTTGACCCGAAAGTCATTATTCATGACTGTACTCAAAGAGGTTAAGAATGGTTGGTTTGGGGTGGTAGGGATAGTAAGTTATTGTTATTTTCTTTTTTCTACATTTTTAAATTTAAAAAAACAAACTGCTTGACATTTATCAATGTAATTGTTTTAGTAACAATTACAATTTGCACCATAAGATTTGCCATCTCATCTGTATGTGAAAAGACAACCAAGTATGACTCCACATCAACTCTGTTAGTAATGTTCATTTTAAGAAGTAATAACATCAACATTGATGTTTTTGATTATAAAAGCATAACAACTGCTTAACAGTACAGTAAGTCCTTAATGACATCGACAGGTTCTTGGAAACTGCAATTTCAAGTGAAACGACATGTAACAAAACCAATTTTACCACAGGCTAATTGATATAAATGAGAGTTAAGTTCCTATAGCATATTTCTGGTCATAAAAACATCACCAAACTTCTAAATAAAGACCAAAACATTTCTAATATTAAACATTGAAATAAATGTGAGCTATACATACATTTAAGAAAGATTAATAAAAACAAGTAACATAATTACTTACCTCCTGTGTTCAGTTCAGGGTCGTGGGTGGATGGAGCCTGCCCTAGCAGCTCAGGGTGCCCGGCAGGAACCAACCCTGGGCAGGACACCAGCCCATCACAGGGAGCACACACACAACTCCCTTACACTGGGACCACGCAGACATGCCAATTTACCTAACACGCACATCTTTGAGATGTGGGAGGACATTGGAGTACCTGGAGAGAACCCACACAGACATAGGGAGAACATGCAAACTCCACACATACAACCTTGGCCGGGAATTCATTGTTTTTCTCATCAATGTTATAACAATGTTAAATGAAACATTATTCAAGGACCTGTTGTTTAATTTTTGGTTCAACAGCAATCATACAGTTTGCAGGGAAATATTTCCATGATACAGAATGCTATTACATTTAACATAGACCAGAGCAATCTTTCCTTAATACAGGTTCCAATGCAAAGAATGATTCTATAACACTAAAGAGCTCTTTATGAAAGATCAGATGACCAACATGGGTAATGTTTTGCTGATCTGCTTGTAAGCAGCATCTCTGGAGATAGTTTGTGTAATAATCATCTCCTGTAAGGAAAGAGCCTAACTCTGATGCTCACGGCTGAGTTACAACTGTGCTTTTTGTAGGGTTCTGCGTTACCATCAAACAGCAATCATCCTTCGGCCCATCTCTGACTTCAAATATCAAAATCACCTAAACAAAAACCACCCAAAACTATCTACCAGAATTAAAATGTGGGGAAAACATCCAGGAATAGAAAAAAAAAAGAAGTGGTGATGTGTGTATAACACCTTCTTTAAAGTATCTCTTTTCCCTTGCTAATTTACCACAAAGAAGCAAGGCACAGCTGTTTTAGTTCTACAGCCTAAAGCCTGGGAATCAGATTTTTAGCAACACATTCAATTTTACATTTCACTGTAACTAAATAACTCAGAGGCGTCTTTAAATTCCTTCTGATGGAAATTTACCTGTATGATACCATCACTTGCCTCCATTTTCTCTAACTCAAATGTTAGAGTAATTTTCAATTTCTCTCTTTCTTTTCCAATATATCATCCACCTACCCAATGCCTCTCTATACTCTATCTTTAAACATTACTGTTCCCCCATTTTTATAACCCTAGAGCAGATCCGGGATATCTAGATTGAAACAACTCTTACAAAGCTTCCTTCAATTTGTATCTCCTTCGTTTCTACACAAAGCAATAAGAATTATCTTTCACCAACAGCTGTTTTCAGTAAAAAGAAAGCTAAGTTCTGTGACTAAGCTAAACATCCCTTCTGTTCTCCAAGCCCTACAATGGTTCCTAGTTGCTAGCTGTATCAAATTGAAATTTCCAAATACTATTAGGTCCTTTATGAATTGCTCTGAGTATTCTCAACTGTCAGTATTTTTCTACATACTCAAATAAATATTTTTTGTTCCATTTAGTCAGACAACCATATATTACCATGCTTAATTCACTCCTTATTTGTATTCTCTTCCATGATGATAGAGACTATTTGCTATCTCCAATACTTATTCTCCCTATCTTCCTTAACAATACAATCTCTTCACTTTCTTTCTGGGCACACAGCTGCCCAGTATAACGACTGTATCTCTCAGCCTCCCTGGCAGCTAGGAGCAGCCATGTGACTAAGTGCTAAACAGAAGTGTAAGCAAAATGTTATGAGCAACTTTGAATAAGTATCCTTGAAAGGACATATATTCAACCCTTCCTCTCTCATACTGGCTAGAATGCAGCTGTGATGGCTAGAGCTCAAGCAGCTATGAATCTGAAGTGGGGGTTAAACATTGAGTTTGGTAGAGCAACAAGACACAAAAAGCCCTGGACACGACATCACAGAGAGCCATGTCAATCCTAGAATGCCTACAATGAATTACTTTAGGAAAGAAATAAATTCATATTATGTTTAAGCCACTAGCATTTTTGTGACCTCTACTACTGTCACTTGTGGATACACCTAATTTTCACTGATCTACCCATCTTTAAGTTTTCATTTGCTACTTGCCCTGTCCCACTAAGAATACCCCCACTAAACCTTGCTATCTTTTCCCACCCCACCTCCCAAACTGTTGGTTCTCTTTTTTCTTTTAAAATACAGCTACACATTCAAATGCCCACATAGAAATAGCATTGCCAAGTTTACTTAACCCAATTGCTCTTTTTTGAACACAAACACACATATCTAAATAACTAGTATGTATCCGTATAGATAGTAGATAAATGAAATAAAAATAATGCACTAGGTTAATAAGTACGAAATGTCCAGTTTCCTTAAGTTTGACAGTTGGTCTCTGTGACATTTCACTTTGATCCTTCTTGTTTTATTTTTATTATGAAGGTACATCCTCAGTCTTTCAAACACATGTTTTGGCTTGTGATTATCTTTCAATTTTTTTTTTGAGACAGAGTTTCACTCTGTTGCTCCAGATAGAGTGTAGTGGTGTCATCATAGCTCACTGCAACCTCAAACTCTTGGGCTCAAGCTATCCTCTTGCCTTAAGTCTCCCCGGTAGCTGGGACTGCAAGCACATGCCACGGCACCCAGCTAATTTTTCTATTTTTAGTAGAGATGCAGTCTCACTCTTGCTCAGGCTGGTCTTGAACTTCTGAGCTCAAGCAATCCTCCCGCCTTGGCCTCCCACAGTGGTAAGATTACAGGTGTGAGCCACCATGCCTGGCCCCAATTTTTTTAGAGCAATTTCTGTGAAACCACAGATAAGTAAAAAATTCATGTTATTTTTGAATATGAGCTCTGTCATGGAACCAATGCAGCACAGACAGCTCAAAATATCAACAAAGTGTTCGGGAAGGATGTGGCTAATGAACGCACAGTATGTGGATGGTTTGAGAAGTTCCGTTCTGGTGATTTTAATCTTGAAAATGAGCCACATGGGCGACCTAAGACCAAAATGGATAACGATGAGCTGAAAGCTGTAGCAGAGGCGAATCCATCTCAACCTATGTGTGAATTAGCAGCAAGGTTTGACATTACTATTCCAACAATATTGAACCATTTGAAACAAATGGGCAAGGTAAAGAAGCTGGATAGATGGGTTCTGCATGAATTAAACAAGCATCAGAAGAGAAATTGTCTTGAAGCTTGCCTTTCTTTGCTGTCATGACATAAAGGTGAACCATTTCTTCATCATATTGTTACTTGTGACGAAAAATGGATTCTTTTTGACAATTGCAAGTGCTTGGCACAATGGATGCATAAAAATGAAGTGCCAAAACACAGTCCAAAACCGAATATTCATCAGAAAAAGCTAATGGTGTCTGTTTGGTGGTCCAGCGCTGGTATTATCCACCACAGCTTCATGAAGCCTGGTCAGTCAATCACAGCGATGCCTATAGCAACCAACTGGATGAAATGAGGATGCTTGAGATTAAGCAGCCAAGATTGGTTAACAGAGACAGGCCAATCCTCTGGCAAGACAATGCTCGACCACATGTCCCACAAACAACGCTGCTCAGACTATAGAAGCTGAGCTTGGAAACTCTGTCACCTGCCATATTCACCAGACCTTGCACCCACTGACTACCACTTCTTCCAGGCTCTGGACCACTTCTTGCAAGGAAAAATATTCCATTCTCAACAAGCTATGGAAATGTCTTTCACGATTTCATGGCCACTCACTCTCTAAGCTTCTTCGCTGCTGACATAAATAAGCTACCGTTAAGATGGCAAAACTGTATCGATAGTTTAGGTTTGATTAACTGTCCTGCTTGAGATATAATAAACTACACTTTTGATTCAAAATTGGACGTTTCATATTTAATGACCTAATACCAGATTTTTTTTTCCTTTATCAGCAATACTATTTATTTATTTATTTTATTTCAGCTCATTATGGGGGTACAAAAGTTCAGGTTATATATATTGCCCATGCCCCCCCCATCCAACCAAGTCTGAGCTTCAAGCGTGTCCATTCTCTAGACAGTGCACATCGCACTCATCATGTAGGTATTTACTACAGCTTTTACATCCATTCTCTATTCACATTAAGTGGTACTCTCACTATAGATTTGCTTCAATGATGCTATCATTGACCAAAACTCTTTTGTAACATCTTTTAGTGAAACAGACTTGAAAGCAAACAGTACATCACAAGATATACACTCCACTAGAGCAGAAATACACTCGATTTGCTTACCATGCCTAGAATAGTGTCGAGCATTAAGCAGCTAGTCAATGTGTTTGTGGTATTAAAAAAATAAATTGTAGCAAAAGTTGATTTGAAGATGGACTGATTTTTGTAAAAATAGTCAAAACCATTAAGAGCTCAGTGTAGGAAATAAGATGTGTCATAAAGCTGGAGAATATCATTATGAAAAAAAACCTACAATCTATGACTATAAAACAATACACTAGAATTTCTTGTATGAATCCTAAAATCAGACTTGAGTTACTTCTGCATCTATTTAGGGACTCACTTCTGAAGCTTACAATTAACCAGGCCAAGTCTGCTCCAGTTTCAGAGCATCTGCCCCTGCTATTCCCACTGCCTGATACACAGGCACACCTTAAAGATACTGCAGGTTTGGTTCCAGAGCACTGCAATAAAGTAAATATCACAAAAAAATAAGTCACATGAATTTTTTGGTTTCTCAGTGTACATAAAAGTTATGTTTGCCCTATACTGCAGTCTACTAAATGTGTAATAGCATTGTCTTAAAAAATGTACATACCTTAATTAAAAAATACTTTACTGCTAAAAAATTCTAATGATCATTTGAGCCTTCAGTGAGTCATAATCTTTTTCCTGGTGGAATATTTGCCTCGTTTGGGTGGGGAACCTGTGGCCTTGGGGCTACATGTGGCCTCTGGATCCTTTAGGGCAGCCTTTTGACTAAATCCAAATTTTACATAACAAATCCTTTTATTAAAAGGGGTGCAGCACAGAAAGATGAAGCTTTTCTTGTGTCCTTTGGTGCATTAAAAAAGAACAATCTTGAAATCAGAAGGCTGCAGGTTCCCCACCCCCTGGCAATGCTGTTTGATAGCATTTTACCCACAGTAGACCTTTTTCCAAAATTGGAGTCAATCCTCTCAAGCCCTGCTGCTGCTTCATCAATTAAACTTATGTAATATTCTAAATCCTTTTTTGGCATTTCCACAGTGTTCACAGCATCTTCACCAGGAGTATATTCCATCTCAGGAAACTAGTCAGGAATGATGGCAGGTGTCCGTAGTCCCAGCTACTCAGCAGGCTGAGGCCGGAAGATGTCTTGAGCCCAGGAGTTAAAGGCTGAAGCAAGCTATGATTGCACCACTGCATTCCAGCCTGGGTAACAGAGCAAGACCCTGTCTCTAAAAAAATAAAAAAGAAAGAAAGAAAGAAAAAGAAATCACTTTCTTTGTTCATCCATAAGAAGCAACTCCTAATCCATTCAAATTTTATCATGGGATTGCAGCAATTGAGTCATATCTTCAGGCTCTACCTCTAATTCTAGTTCTCTTGCTATTTCCACCAAATCTGCAGTGACTTCCTCCACTGGAGTCTTGAACCCCTCAAAGTCATCCATGAGGGTTAGAATTAACTGCTTCCAGACTCCTGTTAATGTTGATATTTTGGCCTCCTCCCATGTATCACGAACGTCCTTAAGGACATCTATTAATAGAATGGTGAATCCTTTCCAGAAGATTTTCAATTTACTTTGCCCAGATCCATCAGAAGAATCACTATTCACAGTAGCTACAGTCTTATGAAATGTATTTCTTAAACAATAAGACTTGAGAAAGTCAGAATTATTCCCTGATCCATGGGCTGTAAAATGAATGTGTTCTCAGGCATGCTAACAACATTAAACTCCTTATACATCTCTATCAGTTAATTATAAACACATATCCATTAATTAAACAACATTAATCTCCTTGTACATCTCCATCAGTGTTCTTGGGTGACTAGGGACATTGCCAATGAGCAGTAATATTCTGAAAAGAATTTTAAGGGCTCTAGGATTTTCAGAATGATAAATGAGTATTGGCTTCACCTTAAAGTCACCAGCTACATTAGTCCCTAATAAGAGAGTTAGCCTGTCCTTTGAAGCCAGGCATTGACTTCTCTTCTCTCGCTGTGAAAGTCCCAGATGTCATCTTCTTCCAATAGAAAGGCTATTTTGTCTACATTGAAAAATCTGTTGTTTAGAGTACTTTCATCGATGATCGTAGCTGGACCACTTGCTACAGTTTCTACATCAGCACTTGTTGCTTCACCTTGCACTTTTATGTCATGGAGATGACTTCTTTCCTTAAACCTCATGAACCAACCTTTGCTAGCTTCAAAATGTTCTTCTGCAGCTTTCTCATCTTTCTCAGCCTTTATAGAATTAAAGAGAGTTAGGGTCTTGCTCTGGATTAGACTTGGCTTAAGGGAATGTTGTGGCTGGTTTGATCTTCTATCCAGATCTCTAAAAATTTCTCCACATCAGCAATGAGGCTGTTTCACTTTCTTATCATTTGTGTGTTCACTGGAATGGCACTTTTAATTTCCTTCAAGAACTCCTTTGCATTCACAACTTGACTGTTTAGCACAAGAGTCCTAGATTTCAGCCTATCTCAGCTTTCAACATGCCTTCCTCACTAAGCTTAATCATTTCTAGTTTTTGTTTTCAAGTGAGAGACATGTGACTGAGACACACCACTCCTTTCTTTACTTGAAAACTTAGAGGCTATTGTAGGGTTATTAACCGGCCTAATTTCAATACTGCTGTGGCTCAGGGAATAGGAGAGAAAGAGAGACAGGGGAACAGCCAGTCAGTGGAGCAGTGAGAACACACGTAGCAATTAAGTTTGCTCATCTTTTATGGGCATATTTCACAGAACCCTAAAACAAATACAATGGTGCCGTCAAAGATCACTAATCACAGAATCATAACAATGAAAAAGTTTGAAATATTCGGAGAATTACCAAGATACGACACAGAGACACAAAGTACAAACATTCTGTTAGAAAAATGGCACCAATAAACTTGCTGGATGCAGGGCAGCCACAAACCTTTAATTTGTTAAAAAAAAAAAAAAAAAAAAAAGCAATATCTGTGGAGCACAATAAAGTGAAACACAGTAAAATGACATATGCATATACATGGCCTGCTCCCTCACTTCATTCAGGTCTGTTTATTCACTTCCTCTAAAAGGCCTTCCTTCCCTCACTTCCTGACCTAACATAAAGCCATGCCTGTTACTCTCTGTCCCCTGATGCTGCTTTCCTTCTCTTTATAGGACTTGTTGCTATCTGACATGTTTAAATCTATTTTCTTTATGTGACAGAGACACCGTGGTCTCTTTCACTAGAATGTTAGTTACATGATGAAAGGAACTTCATTTTATTCACTGCTATAGCTCCAAATTTCTGCTGGATATCCAAATTTTAAATAGTAAATTCAATAATTATGTGTTTATAATTAAAAAGAGAAGTGAGAAGAGAAATGGAAAAAGAAAGAGTAAGAAAGGTAACACAGAAGTAGCAAAAGAGGTGAAGAAACTCTGGGTGAGTCATAGCTGGTTGTTTTGCTCTGTTACTCTGTTTTTAGTGTCAGTTTGAATTCAAGGCTTCCATGAGAAAATTTCAGGATGGGTTGCTGTCACTTTGAAGATTTATTTCAAAAGAAATGGGAACTCTAAAGAAATAAAGTCCACTGCTTTTAGAAGCATTTGGGTAGTGTTCACTACTATAATTGCAATGGCCACCTCTTTTAATGTCTTTCTATCTCCCCAGTCCACAAGTATAAACTGAAGGAATATTTGAGGACTCTTGACTAAGAGATGTACTTGAATGAATTTTAGCATGATTAGTTTGTGTTGGTATTACTATTAACATTTTTAAATTTCCATACTTAACTGACATTTGGAATTATCTATTCATATTGAATACCCGAAGCTCTTTTAGGATCTTGCTTAACGATGTCTTAGCTCAGAATGCTATAACAAAGGATCATAGAATGGGTGGCTTATACACAACAGACACATTTATTTCTCACAAACACACATTTATTTCTCACAGTTCTGGAGGCTGGAAATCCAAGATTAGGGTGCTAGTACGATTGGTCAGGTTCTGGTGAGAGTTCTCTTCCAGACTACAGACTGCTGAGTTGTTCTATCCTCACATGGCAGAAAGAGGGTGCGATAGCTCTCTGGAGTCCCCTTCGTAAAGGCACGAATAACTTTCATGAAACCCCCACCCTCGTGACCTGACCACCTCCCAAAGGCCCTACCTCCAAATACCATTACACTGGGGATTCGATTTCAACATATGAATTTTGGGGTGACACAAAGATTCAGTTCATAACAATAGACTTACAAGATAAAGCTAGGAGGCAAGCCTTTGAAAATACTTGGTACTATATTACTCCTACTGTGACCTTCACTTAAGGCACAAAGTTTAGTTCCTTTCAAGGGTCAGCTGTGTATATCACATTTCATTAATGTTTTTGCTTCCTCAAATTGTTCATTCCTCATACATAATTTATCAACAGTGTTTGTACTAGAGAAGTTAGAGCAAAATGACATTCTTTTAAGTTTTAGCAAATTTGGCAGAAAACACAATACCGCTTTCCTGCTGATTTCTATTATAATATTATAAATAAATTCCTTTTTTAAAAAAGGTCAGTAGTCCAGATTTAAAGTTTTAGACAAAGGAAAAAGTATTGTCCCGGAAGAATTTTTAGAGCACCTTTAGGATTTTGAGGCACATTTCAGAATTCAATTTCTTGATTTATAGGATCAAATAGCACCCATGCACACATACCCAGACACCTAGTCTCAGAAAACAATACTCCTTCACATTCTATTTATGAATAAAATCTTATAACTGAATCACATCTTTGTTCGCTACATTATGAAGTCTAATACAGTAATAACGGTACTAATATAGTATTAATAATAATTTAGTAATAAAACATAACATTTTATGCTTTTTAACTGTTCTTAAATGATATCTATTGCATGTTAGGCCAATGTTCATTATACGCACTTTGATTACGTAGCCTTGCAACCTTAAGAAGCTTATGCTTCTTCTCTGAAGCAGGAACTTCTGGTGTAGGGGCAGAAGCACATGCTGTTGGTGAGTTACCTCTACCAGGTAATTTTTTAGGAAATGCCATAGAGTAGGAGGTACGCCGTCTAGTCCGACATGCCACTTCCCTCTCTTTATATAGCAACTGTTCATCCATCAGCAATGTTATGACTTGCTTAGATTTTTCTCGAATATGATAACCTGAAAAATACATTGAATCTGCTTAGAAAAGAAAATACTAGTTAAGGCTGTAATAACTTTTTATTCTATAGAAAATTAAGAAAAAATAAAAACGTGAGCAGTGAAAAAACCTATAGCAAATAAGGAATTGTCAATAAGTATACTTCCTTTCTTAAAGTTTAAGTAGTAAAATCATTAATATATGATAAAACCGTATCATACGTTGGCATTACATTTTCACTTTAAGCACATTATTGGATTTTCCTTTTAAAAGCAATGCATACTCTGCAATAATCAAACAACCTAGGCATACAAAGAACAGGAATGAATTAGATCTAGATATACTGCCCTAGATGTACGACGACCATGACATATGGCTAAAGATTTAAAGTAATATACATAGTATGGTTTAAAGCTGTAAAGCATAGGGGAAAATAAAACACTATATACATACATGGAAGGGAGAAGTAAGTAGAGAAATACATAGATTGCTATGGTTTGAATAGATGCCCTCCAAAATTCAGTTCTTACCAATGTGATAGTATTAAGAGGTGGGGCCTTTCAGAGGTGATTAGCTATTAGGACTCCTCCTTTGTGAATAGGATAAAGGCCCTGATAAAAGAGAACATTTGTCTCTTGCCTGCCTTCCACCTCCGTCATGCAAGGACATAGCATTCCTCCCCTCCAGAGGATGCAGCATCAAGTCCCCATCTTGGGAGCTGAGAGCAACCCTCTCCAGACAACCAAACCTGCTAGTGCCTTGACCTTGGACAATCCAGTCTTCAGAACTGTGAGAAAATAAATTTCTGTTCTTTATAAATTACCCAGGCTATGGTATTCTGTTATAGCAGCACAAATGACTGACTGACAGGCAGGCAGGCAGGCAGGCAGGCAGACTGTGTACTCACAACGTTGTTAGTATCTGTTGCATTAAAGGTGTACAATTGGGGTGAGACAAGAAAAGGGAGCACAATTGGCTTCTGACATACATCCTATCAAAAAAACTTGTTGCCATTAA
Organism: Eulemur rufifrons; assembly: GCF_041146395.1. Taxonomy (NCBI): domain Eukaryota; kingdom Metazoa; phylum Chordata; class Mammalia; order Primates; family Lemuridae; genus Eulemur; species Eulemur rufifrons. Next base: position 88,777,629 of record NC_090998.1, read on the forward strand.
TAGAGTGACAGAGCACAAAGACCAGAATTCTAGTGATGGCCCTGCCTTAACCAGCTGTGTGACTTTGAGCCAGTCAGGTGATCTGTCTGGACCTGAGTCTCCTATTTGAAAAGCAGTTCATCTGTTCAGTCTAATTCACAGATACAAAAGTACACTGTAACCTATAACTCACTCAAATATAAGGTATTAGTATTATTTTCAACCTTCTCCCACAAGAAATGATAAAGGAAATCACCTACCTCTCTGCATCTTGGGACCAACCTACATAAACATGTTAGGTCTTCCCAAGCCACCTTCCAGAAGTAAACCAAAAAGTCCCTGAATATCCACTAGTATGTTTATTTCGGCCTCTAGTTATGATGAATAAAGTATTAATGTTTCCTAACTATAATTTACTAGCAATAGGAGTAATGAGAAATGGTCAAATTCAGGGTATATTTAGATGACAGGGGCCAACAAACAATGTTCTCTAACTGCCAGTCACTTCATTAGGCTTGATATGGACAGTGTCAGAAACCTTTGCTCAAGTTGCCATCTTTTCCAAGATTATTTCATCTAACCTCACTTCTTAGTCATTTCTTTCTTCCAAATTTATTTTATAACTGCTTCAAATCTTATCATTCTAAACAACCTTAACTTCCTATGATTAGTTTGCAGTCCATAATCAAAAAATCCCACAACGTTTTAGGTTACCACTTCGTGTCACACGGTAAGTCTGCTGTGAATTTTAGCCTTTGGGGACAACATGTCAGACACTATCTTTTCCCTGGAAAATTGACATACCTTGGTTTTGGAGGCATAAAAAACATGTTTTCCCATTCTTAACCTCAGAAACTCATCTCCTTCCATTTTCTCCCTCACTGCCTCTACTGTAGCCACCCCAGTGCCTTATTCTGCAATACTACCATGCTCTTCATCCGCTTAGAGCCATGTACTGGCAGTTGCTTCTGCCAGGAACTCTTTACGTGGCTAAATCCCTGAGATTCATTCAGGACTCTACTCTTCACCTCCTCAGAGAAGCCTTCCTTCTGCCCACCCTCGCTAACTAAAACAGCCCACCCCTATCATTCTTTATTCCCTTAGCCTGCTTTATTTTCCATCTTGGCATTTATCACTACATAATATTATATATTCATTGTTTACTTGTTTGTTTCCTCACCAAGAATATAAACTCCATGAGGGCAGAGAAATCTAGAAGAGTGATTGGCCCATAGTAGATGCTCAATAAATATTTACTGAGTGAATTAATCAATAAAGGAACAAACTACCACAAAGTCTCTAATTTTCCCTTGACATAGTGCAAATGGCACAAGATTGATGAAAAATACTGTGAGCCAATTTACAACTTAGCTGCCTAAAAAGTTGTTTATCCTTAAATAATTTCTTGCAACACTCCTATAATTAGGTTAGAACTATTATAGAAATTATGGGACAGATGTGGAATACTCTCCTGGGAGTCTGTGTGCATTGGTGCAATTTAAGGGCAGCTGCAATAGTTCTAAGAGACAAGCAGTTACACCAAGCAGAAGTCCAGCTGCAATGGTGGAGGACTTCTCCCAGAGCCTCAGGGCCCCTCCTTGAGGTAGCAGTCAGCAGCACTAGCAAGGCCAGGCCACAGCAGTTTACCAAAAACAGGGAAGAAATCACCCAGAAGAAAGCTTCTGGCCAATGCCCTAGCTGCCTCTCTCCCACCCTAGAAATGCTGGGTATTAACCTGGCTGTTCTAAAGCATCAAAGCTAAAAGTGAGAAAAATCCAAGAACTCAATAAACCTGCTTCAAGAAGTGAAATAATAACAAGAGTAATAATAAGATGGCATCTACTGACTTCTAACCAATATGTTTCTTTTCTTCTGAAAAGAAGGAAGGAGGACATTGTATAAAATAGAATAGTACTGGAAATAGAATAAACTTAGGCAGCAAAAGGAAGAAATGGAGGCAGGGAGGTAGAAAATACAGATTCTCTGAAACAAGAAACTATGCCAAAAGATTAATATCCAAAGACATTACATAAAACACATCGAGATGAAGGGGTTGTTAGTTGAACAGCAGGTTAAAATGAAGATAAAGTTAAATACTGTTTTGATCAGGAATCTTTTGGTTATAAGTGACAGAAATTCTACTTGAACTGGGTAAAGCAAAAGTCACGGGAAAATCAAGGTTGCAACTAGGTCTCAGGTACAAATGAAACAGAGACTAGAAAACCACAAGAACCTTTTTCCCTCTCCCATCTCTGCTTTTCTCTGTGTAATGCCTTTTTTTTCCTTTCTGCAGATTGGCTTCTTTTATCTGGGCATGGAGATGGCCACCAACAGCTCCAATTCACACCTCACACTGCCACCTGAGAAGTCTCCCTCTTCCTTACTTTGAAGTATCAGGAGAATGACTCTGAGTGGCCCACCTTGAAACAGTCACATGTCCATCACTTTGGCCACAGAGTGCAACATGAAAACTAGCAACCTCCATCAGAACACAGTGGATGGGATCCCCATGATAGAAAAATGAACAAGTACAAAGCCAACTTGAAGAGTCCTCCCAAACACAAAGTAAAGGACAAGGAGATCAAATTACTAGAGCAACTTATAAGAGATCAACATCCAAGGACATTCACTTACACAGTCAGTTAACCATTTCTTGAACACTTCAGTTTCAGGAAATGTACTAAGCAACAGGAGTGCAAGTGAGGAAAAAAAGAGACAAGGTCCCTGCACTTGTGACACTTACACTGTAGTTGGCTGAAATATCCAATAATCATAAACAAGGTAATTTCGGATAAAAAATAAATGCTTTAAAGGAAACAAAGAAGGGTGATATGTTAAACATTAATTTGGGGTGCAGTCATGGAAAGTCTTACCGAGGAGATAATATAGCTCAGTCTTGAACAAGAAAAAGCCAGCCACATAAAGATAGAGCACCAAGCAGTGGAACAACAATTCACTTCTTCGGGGAGGCCTTCCTCTGACAGTTAGCCACCCTCCCACCGTGCCCTATACATAGACCCAGGCCTCCGACTTGGTCAGGCTCTGCTTTCATACACTCCATAGCACCTTACGCTTGCCTTTTATAGTACTTCCAGTTTATAATTGCCCATTTAATAAATGTCTTTTTCCTCCATTAGTCTATAACATCGATGAAGGCCAGAACAATATTTGTTTAAGAGACACTTAAGAAACGTTTGTGAAATGAATGAATATGCTGAGGAAAAATTTCCCAAATGCTGGAGAGGAGTCTATTTAAGTTTACAAAGGAACATTATGTAAAGAGATTTGTAAATATGGTAAATTCAAAGATTTGGGGCATTGAGATGCATCACCAGGAAAAACACATATCATAAAATCTTTTTTAAAAACTAGGTATTAGGCTTCAAATAGTTATAAAACATCTTAATACTCCTATCTCTACTCCTGGCCCATTGCCCTACTAAAATCTACTCTTCTTCTCATATTCCTTTGTCAGTGACTTTTACCTCTATTCTAAGTTAGCAATATAAACATACATTTCCCCAAATTTAGTTATTCACATCTATTGATTACACCTACTAAGTATCTTCCAAATCCGCTCTCTCCTCTCCATCTCCCTTGGTTCAGATCTTAATCACACTGGTGGCCTGTGGTGTCCTAAATTACTTATCTTTAGTCTCCCTTCCAAGCTACCTTCCACAATGCCTCCAGGGGTTGGGGCAGGGGTGCGGAGGGAGGGGAGAAGTATCTAAAATATCTGATTAAGTTGTTTTCAAGTTAAAAAACCTTCAGTCAAGTTGGCACAGTAAGTTCATGCTTCAAAGTATCCCTCTGTTCTGCTCCAAATACACAGCAATAATAGACACTACCAGTCTCAAAAACAAGATAAAAACCTCCATGAAGCAGAAATATAAGAGAAATGAAAAAGCAGTGAACAGGGCTAAAGTCACAGGCTGCTGGGTTCTTGATCTGGCAGCCAGGAGTTCAACTCCTCAGGTGCTAAGGAACCACAGCTGGTCTCATTCGCTGATGTTAGGCCGTCTGTGTTTGTGAGAGAAGGCCATGGAAAGAAATGAAAAAGAAAAAAAAATAGCTGCTAACTGCTTCCTAGGCTATAACTTATTCATAGCTGTGGGTCTGTTTAAAAGCAGGAAGACACACATGCAGGCTTAAGACTTGAAACTAAACTAAGCCGTTTACTTGCTCAATCCCTGGGTCTGTGACACTCTACTATTGTCCTAAGGCATGAGCCCTGAGCACTTTTATAAGGCCTGTGCTGAGGCTCTAGGGGAGCTGGTAGAGGGAACTGAAAAACCAACATAAAGGAAAAAGTGAACATGCGTGGTTGTGGGAAGAAACTCCCACTCAAGGAGCCTAAAAACTAAAATTCTAAAATACATTTTTTTGAAAAATCTAATACTATGAAAGACAGCCAATATAATCAGCAATGGAAACATAAATTCATTCCAAATGAAATCAATGTTTCTATGGGATCTTCTAAAGACTCAATATCCTGTAGGATTTAAAAATCTAACAAAGATTTTTAAATAAATGACTGAGAGAGTAATACATTACTCATATCTACAAGGAATATGAAATTATAAAACAAAACAAAGATAAGCAGAAATGAAACAAGAACAGACAGATATGAAAAGAACCAATTAAAAATCCTAGATATGAAAACTATAGTCACTGAGATTTAAAAAAACCCTTAACATCCAAGATAAACTCCGGACTCGAACAGTTGAAGACAGAATTGGTAATTGGAGAACAGTACAATTCTTCCAAAGTACAGCAAAAAAAGATAGGTAATAAAATTTAAAAGATTAATTACTAGTCATAAAGGATATATCATAGACCTACATATTCATGTAGAAGAAATTTCAAAAGAAAAAATTCAAGGCAGTCCCAAAAAGCAGGAGACAAGAGCTGAGAATTTTGTAGAAAAAACATGAATCCTCACATCAAAGATGATCTCCAAAGACCAAGCAAGATAAATAAAAATAAATCTATACCAGAAACATCACAGAAAAATAGAAGAACATTGAGGATGAAGAAGAAATCTTAAAGGCTACCAGTTCCTTCTTTGGGCTTATAACAGCACACTTGCCATTCAGTCAGCCCATCAGTCAGCAAACATTTATTCCACCCCTCACCACAGCAAGTGATGAAACAGATAAAGATTAAGTAACCTCAGCTCTCCAAACCCAATGAAGGAGGCTGACATGTGAATCAACAATTATAGCAGTGTGATGGGGCTACAAGGGACATGTAGACAAGGTACTAGGGACAAGCAAAGGAGTGACTGCTTAACTCTACAGGACAGCAAAAAAGACCTTCCTAGTGAGTATTTGCACTGAGCTTTACCTGAACACGAACATATGTTCCAGGAAATAAAAACGATAAAAGTCCCAGCCTGAGCAAGAGCGAGACCCCGTCTCTACTAAAAATAGAAAGAAATTATCTGGCCAACTAAAAAATATATATAGAAAAAATTAGCCGGGCATGGTGGCGCATGCCTGTAGTCCCAGCTACCCGAGAGGCTGAGGCAGTAGGATCGCTTAAGCCCAGGAGTTTGAGGTTGCTGTGAGCTAGGCTGACGCCACAGCACTCTAGCCCAGGCAACAGAGCAAGACTCTGTCTCAAAAAAAAAAAAAAAACAAAAAAAAAAAAGTAAAAATCTATCAAGGACTAACAGTATTAGCTAACATTGACAGATGACTTACTATGTGCCTAACTGTCAGATATATCTCTAATCCTCACCCCAACCCTTAGAGTGAATTATTCAGTCCATTTTACAAAAGAGAAAAGTAAGATTTAGGGTGATAAAGTAACCTTCCCAAAGTCACAAAGCTAATAAGCTAGAAAGCAGAGATTGGCTCTATGAAAATAACAAAATATAGACTTTATTATCTTTGAACTTAGTATATAATTATAAGCTGTTTTATATGATGAGAACCTTAAGGGAGAATAATTCTGTTGACACAGCACTGAAAGGGCTAAACTGGTTGCCCTCCCTTTTATGTTTACTGTACTTTGTCATCCATGTGAGTACAATAAATAAAGAGCACTATAGGAAGACTAGCCAGTTGCACAAAGGTCACATGTAAGTTTAAACAATTTCATGCTTTGCTCTTGCTACCATGATTACCAATAACCACATGTGCTGAAAAGAAAGACAAAGCTATCTAAAATATTCAACTATTTTAAATAAAAAATTTTTGTTTAAACTCACAATAACATAACTTCTAACTACAAGGCATATGATGATGTAATGCCTGTAACATATGTTTGTTAAAGGAAACTATTTGTTCATCAAAAATATTTGTTACAGGTTGTGTGGGACGGTTCGCACCTTTAACTCCAGCACTTTGGGAGGCTGAGGTGGGAGGATCGCTTGAGGACAGTTCAAGACCCACCTGAGCAACACAGCAAGACTCTGACTCTACAAAAAAGAAATAAATTAGCCAGGTATGGTGGTGTGTACCTGTAGTCCCAGCTATTGAGGCTGAAGCAGGAGGACTGCAAAAGCCCAGGAGTTTGAGGCTGCAGTGAGCTATGACCACGCCACTGCACTGCAGCCTGGGCAACAGATTGAGACTCTGTCTCAAAAAAAAAAAAAAAAAAAAAAAAAAAAAATTTGTTACAGGAAATTACATTTACTCACTTAAGCTATAAATGAACACAGAAGCCTTGTGTTAGTTAACCCACCACCAATGAGCATACCCACATGGCATTACTTTATTAGTCAACCACCATATGTCAGGTAGGTTCTCTGATTAGAGAATTTTGACTAGTGCTGACACTGGCAGGAAAAAAATTAAGTCTGCTCCACTTTGAAGCTAGATTTTTTTCTTATAGTGCTTAGCCACTATATCATACTGACTAGGAACTGCCTGCCTCATGCTACCCCAAATCCAGTTCCTTCTGTAAAAGTGGTAATATCCCCAAATTTTGGTTATTTGGCTTTATAGCCTTGACATGGTTAATCAACATCTAATTTTTTTTACACTTTTTTAATATTTTCTTTTTCTTGAACTTATTCTTTCCAGGTATCTTGGTTCTATCCAATTCATTATAGCTGCCTTAAAAAGGAAAATCTTAGTCATTTCTTTTTCCTCCTACTTGCTCAAGTTCCTTCTTTGTCTAAATCATTTCATGGACCAAATACCTGGTGTATTCTCTCCTTCCATGGGAACCTAAACTCAAAAAACCAGCTTCCCTTCCTCTCAAAAGAGATCTTAATATTTTATAACCTAGTGTAAATGTATTAAATAAATAAATACATTATGTCTTCCAGAGTATTAGCCTTTTGCATTTTAATTTCTATCCCTTAACATGGCTTAAAAGGCAAAATTCTTAGTTCAAGATATTCAAACTTTGGTGAGCAAACTGGTAGGTGACTGGTATGAGCATACCCCTGAGTTTTGGACAAAACAATGGGAAAGGCAGTCTACACATAAAATCAGCCATGAATTTAAAGTATATAATTCCTAACTTAGGTGACTGATAATAGTGAAAAGCTAAAATGGCAGGAATGTCACCACTGCATGCTACTTCTCTTATAGTAAAATAGCTTAACTTGTTAATAATGTTGAAAATATATTTCTTTAAAATGTACCCCTTTTTTAAAACTATGTGTTTTAAATTTACATGTGTATGTATATATGAAATAGCCTATTTAAATGAAATTAACTGCAATTTCATAACTTAACCTAATTGAAAATAAAACAGCATATAAACCTATAATTCACACATTTCCTAGAATCTGAATTGGTTTAATGAATACCATAATTTGTATAAATATATACTTTGATGATATTAAAACGCTTTCACATTTTATTGTATATTTTCTAGACAATTATTAAGTTCGTTTAGTAGTTTAGTGAAACGCCAGTTGAGAGACTATTTAGTCTCTCAATTAGGATACATGAGTTCTAATTGTGCTCAGTCATTAATTAGCTGTGCAACCTTACTCAAATAACTTAATCTCTCTGAGCTTTGGCTGTTTGTGTAAGAGAGAGATAATATATACCCTTCTTTTCTCATAAGATGCTTTAAGGATCAAATTAGATAATGTAGTGGAAATGTTCTATTATCAAAATCTAGTAATTCTCAACTGGATACCTTAAGAAGGACTTTGACAATGAAAATAAACATGAAAAATAAAATTAAATTTAAAAAATTGGATACCATATGGAAAACAATAAACTCTACCTCCGTCTAGATAGATCACAGACCTAGTTAAAACTATAAAATGCCTAAAAGAAAACACTGGAGAATATCTTCCTTAGCATCGGCAAGTTTCCCAGACAAGGTACAAAACGCATTAATCATAAAAGAAAAAATGAATAGGACTTCATCAAAATTACAAATTAAAAAAAATTTTTTTTACTCTATGTTCTCCTACAAATGAATCTTGAGATCCTGTTTGGAGGTTCTAAAAGGGAAGCGCAGTTACACCTATACCTTGACTGAAGAACAATCCTCCTCTATCAGGAAAGGTCATCCTCTTCGACCAAGCGTGCCACTTTGGGAGAGACACACATGGAGGAGTGAAGGAGTAAAAGGAAACCTGCCTAGACATCCAGATGAGATGAATCAACCCTGGCAAATTGAAGAGGTCACATACTGCAGCCAGATCACTCTCACATGAAAAATAACAAACTTTGCTCATCAAAAAACATTAAAAAACTGAAAAGACAAGCTAAGCTGCAGACTTTTTTTGGAGAAAATATCTGTAATATATCTATTTTACAAAGAACTCATATCCAGAATGTATAAAGAATTCCCACAAAAAGACAAAAAAAATTTTAAAATAGGCAAAATACTTGAACAGGCAAAAGATGTCCATATTGCCAAAAATCATATGAAAAGGCACTCAACAACTTTTCAAGGAAATACAAATTAAAACCAAATTGAAACAACATTATACACCCATCAGAAAGGTTAAATTAAAAAGAATAACATTCCTAAGTGTTGATAAGAATGTGAACAACTCTTATACACTGATGGCAAAATTACTTAAGAAAGCTTTAGTTTCTATTTTTATTTAGTGGCTCCTCTGACCCAGAAATTCCACTTCTAAGTATACACCGAAGAAAAATGAATGCATATGGCCTAATAGAATTGAATACATATTATATAAGAATGCCCATAACAGCTTTATTCATAACCAAAAACTATAAACAACCCAAATATCCACCAATCGAAGATGGATGAACCATAAAAGAAACCAGTTTTGTGGTGTATTTATACAATGGAATACAACTCAGCAATAAAAAGAAATGATACCATTGATATATACAACAACAGAGATGAATCTCAAAAACATTGTTGAAAGAAAGAAACTAGAAACAAAAGAACACAATACTGTATGCTTCCATCTATATGAATTTTAAGAACCGCAACAAATCTATTAATATATAGTTAAAGAAATCAGAAAAGGGGAGGAGGGCAGACTGACCGGAAAGGGTGATGAAGGAACTTAATGGGGTGACGGAAATGTTCTTTATCCTGATATGGGTGACAGTTACATTCATCAAAATTCATCAAACTGTGTATGCTTAAGATTTGTGTATTTTAAAATGTGAAAATTATATTTCAATAAAGTATGATTAGCATGAAAACTACTTTTAAAGTTTATAATAAAGAAATGGAAATTTTTTATTAAAGTAGTCAACTCTGACATTTATTTTTTATCATTCTAAAAAAAGTCAATTGCTATAAATTTGCTAAAGCTATAATAATATCAAGGTATTAATCATTCATTCATCAAATATGTATTGAGTGATCCTACCCCTAGGCAAGGTACTAAGTGCTAGGAACACTGTTCCTGCCCTTGAAATATTCACGGTTTTGCAAGGGATACAGACATGTACATAAATGGACTATGACAGAGGTATATAAACAGTGTGGACATAAAGGAGAGAGTATCAGACTACCTGAGAATGTCAAGGAGATTCAGGACTATTAGCTGGGAAGCTTGAAATATCTGTGGCAACATGGGGCCCATTCTCATGAGGCTGAGCCTAAACTGTAACAGGCTCTAACCAAAGATAAAAGAAACTAACCCAACCAGGCCAACTGTTTCTAGATATTTGCCCAAGACCATCAAATTATCTAGACTTAAGTGAAAGATTTTTTCAGCCATGAGAGCCACAATAAAGAGAATAAGGTATATATTTCTTAGACCATCTTTGACCTAAATAATTTTGAAAGATACAAAAAAGGATAAACTTGACTTCCAGTCCAAAAATGTAAGAAGCTGGAGTTACCACTCCATCCTAACAAGTAAAAAACTGAATCAACAACTCTTCTTAGATCCATCAGAGAGGTGTAGTCATAGAGCAAATCACTGAGCCCCAAACTGGCAAGAGTGACAGGCAAATACAGTACAGAATTGTAGCTGCTGGAACAGAAACCCGCAAGCACAAACCTCCAAGGGAACAAGTGCTGCAGGCTCAGAATGGACAGGTGTGAGAGATAAAACTCCAGGGGGGTCTCAGCCATCAGGAGCCCCCACACTTTTGTGGGTTTTACCTCAAGGAGCTTGACCAAATTCTCACAGTGAATACTAGAGAAAAAAATCCCCTTGTGCTTGTGGTAGGGGGAGGGGAAAAAGGAACCATTTTGAAATATTTCAGAGCATTCTGTTCTTAAGTTCTGCCATCAGAACTAGTTAACCAGAGCCTAACCTGATGGGGTATTATCAGAGCCGAACTGATGTGGGAGAAAGGAAATGCCCGACTCCAATCCACTCTAGCCATCCTGCCCCACTGAAAGGGGAGGGGGATGGGACAAGAAAACACTGAGAAGCACATGTGAAGTTCACGGCCCACAGGCACAGGCTCACTAAAACAGTGAACTTGTTCACAGGACTATGGAACGCTTCCCCGCCCTCACACCTTACCACCACATTACTAAAGGCCTATTTACTGGCCTTCCTTTCACCTGTACCTCATGACCAGTAATTAAGAAAAAAATTACTTTGTCCTTGCTTTGTCAGTTTGAAAAAGAAAGAAAGAAAAAGAAAAATTGCAAGATATACTAAAAGGCAAAAATCACAATTTGAAGAGATTGAACAAGCATCAAAACCAGATTCAGATATGACAGGGATGTTGGAATTACCAGATAAAGAATTTAAAACAACTATGATTAAGATGCTAAGGTTTCCAATGGATAAAACATACAACATACAAGAATAGATGGGCAATGTAAGCAGGGAGATGGAAATTCTAAGAACCAAACAGAAATGGTAGAGATAAAAGGCACTGTAACAGAAATAAAGAATGCCTTTGGTGGGCTTGCTGGTAGACTGGACACAGCTGAGGAAAGAAATTCTGAGCTTGAGCTCAATAGAAACCACAAAAATTGAAAAGCAAAGAGAAAAAAGACCAAAAAACCCAGAATATCCAAGAACTATGGGACAACTACAAAAGGTATAACACATGTATAGTGGGAATAAAAGAAGAATAAAGAGAGAAAGAAACAGAAGAAATATTAGGAACAATAATTAACAATCATGAAGATTTCTCCAAATTAATGCCATACACTAACCACAGATCAAGGAAGCCCCAAAAACACCAACTAGGAGAAATGCAAAAACAAAAATAACAACTCTACATCTAGGCATATCATTTTCTTTTCTTTTTTTTTTTTTTTTTGAGACAGAGTCTTGCTCTATTGCTGCCCAGGCTAGAGTGCCACGGCATCATAGCTCATAGCAACCTCCAACTCCTGGGCTCAAGGGATCCTCCTGCCTCAGCCTCCTGAGTAGCTGGGACTACAGGAGCACACCACCACACCCGGCTAATTTTTCTATTTTTAGTAGAGATGGGGTCTCACTCTTGCTCAGGCTGGTCTTGAATTCCTGACCTCAAGCGATCCTCCCACCTCTGCCTCCCAGAGTGCTAGGATTACAAATGTGAGCCACCATGCCCGGCTGGCATATCATTTTCAAACTACAGAAAATCAAAGATAAAGAAAACATCCTGAAAGAAGCCAGAGGCAAAATATCATCTTACCTATGATAGAAAAAAAGGTAAGAATTGCATTCAACAATTCCTCAGAAACCAAAACAAGTGAAAGAGAAATAAAGACTTTCTTAGACAAGTAAAAATTGAGCGAATTTGTTGCCAGTTACCTGCTTTGCAAAAAGTATTAAAAGAAATTCTTTAGAGAAAAGGAAAATGATAAAAGGTCAGAAACTTTGATCTGTATTAAGAAAGGAAGAGCATCAGAGAAGGTATAAGTGAAGGTAAAATCAAAACTTTTATTTTTCTTATTCTTTATTAATCTAACAGATAATTGTTGAAAATAATGATAGCAACAATGTATTTGATTAATATTTATGCTTATGTTTATATTTTCTTATGCTTATGTATAAGCAAAATGAATGACAGCAATGATACAAGGGATGGGAAGGAGGAATTAGAATTATTTTGTTATTATAAGGCACCAGCACTACCTATGACATACTATATAGTATTACTCATTAAAATTAAAAATTCCTGCTCTGCAAAAGACACTGTGAAGAAAGTGAAAAGACAAGCCACAGACTGGGAGAAAATATTTGCAAAAGGCATATGAGATAAAGGATTGTTATCCAAAATATACACAGAATTCTTAAAACTCAACAATATGAACATATAAAAAAACCTGATTTTTAAAATGGGCCTAAAACCTTAACACAGCATTCCCCAACCTCTAGGCACCGGGGACCAGTTTCAGGGAAGACACTTTTTCCACGGATTGGAGGGAGGGGGAGGCATAGTTTTAGGATGATTGAAGCGCACTTCATTTACTGTGCAGTCAAACCTCTCTGCTAAGGCTAATGTGTATTTGCAGCCGCTCCCCAGTGCTACTGCCACTGCCTCAGCTCCACCTCAGATCATCAGGCATTAGATTTTCACAAGGAGCGCTCAACCTAGATCCCTTGCATGCGCAGTTTACTAGGTTTAGCACTCCTATGAGAATCTAATGCCACCACTGATCTGACAGGAGGCGGAGCTCGAGCAGTGATGCAAGCGATGGGGAGCAGCTCGCTCACCCACCACTCACCTGCTGCCTCGCAGCCCAGTTCCTAGCAGGCCACAGACCAGTACTAGTCCATGGCCCACGGGTTGGGGACCACAGCCTTAACAGATACCTCACCAAAAATATATACAGATGACAAACTGGCATATGAAAAGATGCTCTAGGCCAGGTGGTGGCTCACACCTGTAATCCTAGCACTCAGGGAGGCAGAGGAAAGAGGATCGCTTGAGGTAAGGAGTTCGAGACCAGGCTAAGCAAAAGCAAGACCCTGTTCTCTACAAAAAAATAGAAAAATTAGCTGAGTGTTGTGGTACTGCCACCACTCCCATCACCCCCGCCCAGATCCATGGAAAAATTGTCTTCCATGAAACCGGTTCCTGGTGCCAAAAAGGTTGGGGACTGCTGCCTTAATATAAACTTTGGACTGTGGGTGATAAATGATGTGTCATCGTGTATTCATCAATTGTAACAAACGAACCACTCTGGTGGGGATGTTGACAATGGTGGAGGCTATGCATGTATAGGGGGAAGGGGGAGGGGGAACTCTGTATTCTCTCAATTTTGCTGTGAATCTAAAAATGCTCTAAAAAAATAGTCTATTTTTTACAATTTTAAAAAATTTAAAAAGGATAAACTTCTCAGCTTCTGTTCCAGGTCAGTGAACAGAGCTAGTTCAGTTCTCAGGCCCTTCCATCCTACTATATATGTCACTGGTTAAATACTCGGTCAGGTCTGGAAACATGACACATGTGAACAGGATGGAGTAAAAGGGTGAACAGAATGATCGGGACGGGGATAATAACATAATTCATTTATCCATTCATTCAACAATATATTGTAGCTATTAAGAACATGGATTCTGGAGCCAAAAAGCTTAGACTGTAATCGTGACTCTGCTATTAACTAGCTGCGCGAACGACTTATTCAATCTATTTGCACTTTGGTTTCCTCATCAGTAAAATGGAGCCAAAAACATCACCTATCTCAGAGGGCTGCTGTGAGGATTACAGTGCTTATCATAGTTCAGTGCTATCAACTGCTTGCTCATAAAGGGGTCCAAAAAGTCAGCAAATATAAAATAAATGTATTTTGAAACAGCATGTTAGTTACCTTTTCAAATAATATGTCAATGTTTTTCTATAGTCACTGTTTCAGGTAAAGTACCTCTAAATGTGAAACAATGTGTCCAACTATTGATTTTTTAAAACTACAATAAATATAGAATGTCCCCAAATTCTGGAAACATAGGGAAAATCATGTATTTATTTTTCAGATTAACAACTGGACTTATTGTTTAAATTTAGAGATACATTACCTGAAAAGCTGTCTAGACATTAGAGATTAAAGAAAATTGTATTGATATTATTTGAAAAACTCATTATTTAAAAATAACTTTCTCTTATGTTTCTCAACTTTTCTGATTTGTTTTCCCTACTTTTTTTCTCCTGTAATAATTATTAATCACTGAGCATGTACCACATGTTAGGCATTGTTAAAGATACTGGAGATGGAGCACAGACAAAGCAGCCATAAAATGTCCCTGGCCCTCGTGAAAATTACACTTTAGCAAGAAGAGATAGTATATATTCTATTTTATCAAAGATCTGACATAGTGCATATCTTATGTGATAGATATGAGAAGTGCTACAGAGAAAAAGAAAACAGAAAACGTGGCTAGGACATGTGAGTGCAAAGGGGAGGGTGGGGCTGCTTTTCTATAACTAAGGGAGACCTAGAAGGACTCTCTAGTAAGACCTTCTGAGAGAGGCTGAAGGATGCAAGGGAACTATGCAGGTTTCTGGAGAACAGCGCTGCAGGCAAAGGGAACAGCAAGTGTAAAGAAAGCCAAAAAAGTCTTTTTTTCTAAAATACCTTCTATTATCCTTCTGTCTTTTTTTTTTTTTTATTTTTGTCCCTCTTGATAACCTGTATCTAGAGTAGACTCCAGATATCGATTACTTGGATCACTACAGTTTCTTACATTCACTTCTCAGTACAGACTTCACACTCTGCCTTCCTCTCTCATTCAACAGAATCATTTTTATTGAATAGTTTTTCTCTTGCTTTTTTATGACTTCCATTTGATAAAAATGTCCTGTCTGTGTGCAGGCCTGATGGTGAAAAGATGATTAACATACGGTACATGCCCTAGGAATCTAGTTAAAAAGACATATATAAAAATAGATAAAATAAAATATACCATAAAAAGCAACACACTGATACAAACAAAACTTATAGCAATTAATTCTGCCCAATGAGGGAAACAGCAATTGGGGGTACAGAGAAAGAGGATTCTGAGCTAGGATTTGAGGACTAAGTAGTTCAACAGACAGTTAGCAAGGAAAGAATGCTCCAGGAGAAAAGAAACATCTTAAGTACAACCACAAGGATGTGTAAGCAAATATATTAGGGATGATTATTAACACCAATGTGCTAGATTGACTAAGGTAAAAAGAGCAGAAAGGCAGATTGGAAATATGTTCAGGGGCCTGACTTTATCCTGAGAGCCAGTGGTTTCCAAATTTCTTTGACTGTACACCCCACCAGTAACAAATTGTGCATGTATCCATCCCCAGTAGATGCACATTTAAGTAAAAATTAGATTACACCAAGAGATACTTTTCTATATCACATTCATTAGAAAATAAACACAAAAAGATAAACATGAAATATTCCCGATAGAATCTCTTCATTAATTTTTGTTAATATTGGATAGAACTGGAGACCATTATCCTAAATGAAGTATCTCAAGAATGGAAAAATGAACACCACGTAGTCTCACTAATAAGTGGGAGCCAAATGATGGGCACACATGGTCATAAAGTGGTGTAAAGGACATCAGAAACGAGGAAGGGGGAGACTGAAAGGGGGCAAGGGATAAAAACTTACCTACTGGGTACAATGTACACTATCCTGGTGACAGGCACACTAAAAGCCCTGACTTCAGTATTATACAGTGCATCCATGTAACAAAAACACTCGCACCCCTTTAATATTTTGAAACTTTAAAAATATAGTACTAAAGTACTCTGGCCAAAAAAAATTTAAACTTTTATACATCAAGAAAGTAAAAAGAACCTATAGAATGGGAGAAGATATTTGCAAATCGCCTGATAAGGGTCTTGCATCCAGACTATATAAAGAACTTTTAAAATTCAACAATAAAAAAAAACCCAGGCTGGTTCGAAGGTAGTGAGTTATCTCACTTGATTGTTCACAGGCAGTTACAGATTGAACTCCTTGTTCTACTACTTTCCCCCCTCCTCAATACTGCACTTGACTAGTCTTAAAAAAAATTTTAAAAAGAATTAAAAATAAATAAAAAAATAAAAAAAAAAACCAGTTAATAATGGGCTTTGAATAGACATTTCTCCAAAGACATACAAATTGCCAGGAAGGACGTGAAAAGATGCTCAATATCATTAATCTTGAGGGAAATGTAAATCAAAATCACAATGAGATACCACTTCACATCCAGTAGGATAGTCATAATCAAAAAAAGAGACAATGAAGTATTGGCAAGGATACGACAAATTGGAACCCTCTTACATTGCTGGTGATGGAGAGGAATGTAAAATGGCACAGCCACTATAGAAAAGTTTAGCAGTTCCTAAGAAAGCTAAACACTGAATTAGCATATGATCCAACATTTCCACTCCTAAGTACATACCCAAATGAATTGAAAGTCAGGATTTGAACTGATACTTGTACTCCAATGTTCATTGCAGCACTATTCACAACAGCTAGAAGGTAGAAACAACTCAAGAATCTATTAACACATAAATAGATCTTTTTAAATGTGGCATGTACATACAATATTATTCAGCCAGAAAACATATAAAGTTCTGATACATGCTATAACATAGATGAACCTTGAGGACATTATGGTAAGTAAAACAAGCCAGATGAAAAGAGTATCGTGTGATTCCACTTACATGAAATAACTAGAACAGGTAAACTTAGACAAAAAGTAGATTATGGGTGGAGTGAGAAAGGGGAGTTACTGCTTAGTGGTTACAGAGTTTCTATTTTGGGATGATGAAAAAGTTTTGGAAATAGTAACAGATAATGGTGATGGTTGTGCAATATTGTGAATGCAATTAAGGCCACTGAACTGAACACTTAGGCAAATTTTATCTTACATAAATTTTATTAAAATTTTTAAAAATTATGTGAGGCCGGGCATGGTGGCTCACACCTATAATCCTAGCACTTTGAGAGGCCGAGGTGAGACGATCACTTGAGGCTAGGAGTTCAAGACTAGCCTGAGCAACATAGCAAGACCCCATCTCTACAAAAAAAATGAAAAACTAGCTGGGCATGGTGGTGCACCTGTAGTCTCAGCTACTTGGGAGGCTGAGGCAGGAGGATCACTTGAGCACAAGAGTTTGAGGTTACAGTGAGCTATGATCACACCACTGCACTCTAGCCTGGGCAACAGAGTGAGATCCTGTCTCAAAGGAAAAAAAAATTATAATGTGACATACATAAAGCCATATAATTGTACACTTTAAATGGGTGAATTTTATGGTATGTGAATTATATCTCAATGAAGCCGTTTTAAAAGGGGAGGGGGAGAAATGAGTTCTCAAGGTATGAAAAGACCTGGAGAAATCTCAAAGGCATATTTCTAAGTGAAAGAAACCAGTTTGAAAAAGCTACATACTTTACGATTCCAATTTTATGACACCCAGAAAACGCAAAACTATGGAGACAGTAAAAAGACCAGCAGTCCAGGGATTTGGGGGAGGGATAAACAGATGAATAAGTGGAGCACACGGCATTTTTAGAGCACTGAAATGATTCTGTATGATACCAAATGGTGGAACCATGACAAGCATTTTTCAAAACCCACAGAACTGTACAACACAAAGAATGAATACTAATGTAAAATATGAACTTTAGTTAATAGTAGTTTACCAATATTTGTTCATCAATTGTAACAAATGTACCATGCTAATGTAAGATGTTATTAATAGAAGAACTTGTATATGGGTGGGGAGAGGTATGGGAACTCTGTGCTTTCTGCATAATTTTTCTGTAAACCTAAAAATGCCCTAAAAAAAGGTCTATTTTTAAAATGCATACTTAACAGAGCCTGTACTAAATTTTATCCTCTTCTCATGATTCATAAGACTATTTCTTTTAAACACAAATTATAATTTTACAGTAGATGGAGAGGAAGGGCTAATTCTTTTACCATTGTAGAATATCAGGCACTACTGAATCATCTCAGTATTCTACATATCCTTTCCCTACTTCACCTCCTCTTCCACCCCTGAAAAAATTATTTTATGACCTAAATTTTTGTATTCATGTAACTATTTCCATCTAGTCTTTGAAGATTCCATCATCTTTGGAAATACTTAATTTATGACTAAATTCCAGTTTAATTATAATTATGAATTTCAGTGACATTATTATGCCAAATTGCCATACCTCCTGTTTTATTCCTTTTATTCATTTTCTAAGAGGTATCATTTTTATCAGGAACCTGTGTTAGTTTTACACAACCTTTTTAAAAAACTACATTGTTCTCTAAGGCAGCAGTCTCCACCTTTTTGGCACCAGGTACCGGTTTCATGGAAGACAAATTTTCCACAGAAGGAGTGGGCTGAGGGGGGCGGAGCTCAGGTGGCGATGCAAGCATGGGGAGGGGGGTGGCTGTAAATACAGATGAAGCTTTCCTGGCCCACTCACCTCCTGCTGTGCACCACCCCAGCCCACCACCCACCCCACACCAAGTTTCATGAAAGATAATTTTTCCACAGACTTGGGGGAAGGGCTCTGCAGCCCAGTCCCTAACAGACTGAGACTAGGGGTTGGAGACTGCAGCTCTGAGGCACTGAAGACTCGACACAGGATTAAACTAGATACTATAACTGTCCCAGAAGAAAGATATCTAGCACACTGAAGAACTCGGAAGACAGAGCACCTCTAGTCCATGACATGCTAGAGACTGTCTCTTCCTGGTTTGCAAAACAAAATTAAAAAAAAAAAAAAATACTTCCTAGATCCTGATTTTAAATGAACCCCCTCCTAATCTTTATTGGCACACTGTATAAACTTCTTTAACTGTTACCTTGGTCTTTTCCAGCTTCATCTATGTGTTGAAAATTCTTTAGTGTTTGAAGGTTACAGAACCCCTCTCTGCAATGCTGAATGACTTTTTTTGATCCATTCTTGATGAGATAATCCATTAGCGTAAGAGACTTATACACATGGCGCCAGTTCTTCCCGTGGTCACTGAGTCTCTGCCATAGCATATTCATAATCTCTGAGAGAGAAATTGTGTTGAAAGTCAAGTCACTGATATCTAACATCAGAGAACTAGAGGGACCCCAAGGGTCGTTAGAAGTTGCTTCCCTGACTTTTATTTCAGCATCTGAGTAATTTTTCACAAAGTTTTTCACTTGCCTCCTGAATGCCATAGTTAAGACAAGTTTGAAGATGAGATGGAGGATAAGAGAAATGGAACGGCAGTTTATGTGATCAGTTTATAAAACTCTTGACAGGTAATTGGTCCCCAGTTCTGCTGCTCCAAAATACAAATGATTAATCTTCATGTTGACAAGTGTCAATTTTCTACAAGGAAAGCACAAAAAAATGTGTAAGTTAAATATTTTTTTTAATGTCTGTAGAAGACCAAATCAGTCTGAAAATCTAGGTTTAGTTTCTAAGTCAGCCCCTCACTTGTATCAGCCATATATAAGTGGTACCATATAAATGTTCCTAGGATGGGTACAGGAAAATCCCTCATAAGCGATTGGCCTATATTATTTAAAGAAATACAGGTGGTCTTTCTAGTCCTAAAAGTTCCTGCAGAAAATACCATTCAACCTACTTGGCCAGAAATATATTGAGTATAAAACATTACATAGACAGTGGACAGGTTAGTATAAAAATGGAACTTACACTCTGACATCTCTTTATATAGTCATGTATAAAAATATTACATCGTAAAAGTCATTAAAATGAGGGTAAAAATCTAGTCTTAGGATCAAGTGACCCTATGATTGTATTCTTTTTAGAACTACAAGTCATTAGAATCAGATCTAAATATGGTCCACTTTCTTGCTAATCTAAGAGGAAGGCTGGTCAACTACAAAGACAAATAGTCACACCTCAGTGGACTCCACAGCTAACTCATAGTACCCTAAAGCCAATACTTTAGTTCAGATAAGGCTGGTAAATTTGACAGGAAGGTTAAATTACATTCTTTACTCACCTTCAGGAAAAGTATAAGTTTAGAATTAAACAATGTCAATAGTAAGATTCAAATAGAGTAAGGATTTCTCTGAAACCTGTCAGATCAGCACGTGCCTGTCAGATCTCAAAACAAGTACACAGAGAGGCCCATTTAGGTTGATACAAAAATACATTAAAACTTAAAAGGGGTGTGAAAGTCTTAAAACTTTACATGATACTTGTGAATTATCGATTCACAGTTTATATGAAAGCATTCTCTTCCACTTTTTCATTACTTTGTATTAAGGTGAGCCAGTTAGTTTGCAATTTCCCTAGTGATTCACCACTGATGGCCACTAAGGTAAGGTACCAAATTGATTTCAAGCCCTGACGAGCATCCAGACCCAATGAAGCCTAGACGATCTATAATCAGATTGTACTAGAGAAACTGCACACATGCAAAAGAAAAATGTTAAAATCCATAACAAATGTGTTTGTTATTTTTAGTTTTGTTTCTTTTGACCTTCTCAGCTACTAGCTCAGGCTTGATTAATTTCTGTGTGTGTGTTAAAGGAAGACATAAATTTCCAAAAGCATCCTAAATGAACTATCACTTTTTTAAAAAATAAGAGGAGATAATTAACCTCCTTTTTTGTAAAAATACAATGCACCCTTAAATAAGCAAGAGAGAAAATGTATTGGCTTAATTAAGATTTCTCAGATAGAGACTATTATCAACCCTAAGAAGAAAAAGAGAAGCTGTATTTCTACAATCTTCTGATTTTCTTGTTTGTACTTCAAATACAGGCATTTTTATCTGACTCCCTCCTACAGCAAAAATCTGATTTAGATTGTTTCAATAAGCTATTAAAATTTTCAATCATGAGGGTTTTCTTTTTCTATTGTCCTTTTTTCCCCTCTGCCAAACCCACTCAATGCAGAGATGCACTATGACATTGACTTAGAGCAACAAATATTGATCTGTTGCTACACAAGTCCATTAAAAAAAAAAAAACTGTTAGAATCATAACTTGCTGGAATTGAACAACAGACATTAAAACCTTTTTTCTTTTTTGGACAGCCACCTATCTATATTTTAGAGAGACAATCCTAATTTTTAGGTTTTCCTATATTCTCTAACCTGCATTTTAAAATTTCCAAAAAATGTTTCCTTAAATGAATTTTCTGCCCCAGAAAAATATCAAAATAATAGGCTTCTAATCCAATCTAGTAGCTTAAGATGGATGCACTTGACACCATACCAAAACTAAATAAACACACTCCCAGCCAATAGAAAAATCACAAAAAGTCTGGATAAGTGAATTGGTATCACTAATGTATAGTCATGAGAACTTTACTTTGTGACATCAACGTAGAATTTGTGAGACATCATTCTACTATCGATGTCTTTTCAGGCTAACAAGGAGTTCAATTAATTGGTGTAAGCTGTAAACTATATGTAGGTTTATTATGTATTTTAGACATCTGACTACATGCAAACGCTCAGTTTACTCACACCAATGAATAATTTTGAGATTATAATTATAGTGACATGATATCTGAGATAAAATTAGTGCCCAAAAGGTTAATTTCCACATCAGAATCTCAGTTGTCTACTTACCCGAATCACTATCATATTCAGAAATAGAAGGAAGAAGGTATTTCACGTCATAAATCTGAGAAGTCTTCACTAATCTTGCTAACTATTAATACTTAGATCCTCCCATCACACTCTCTTCAGTACCAGGTCAATTTCCTTCATGGCACTTACAACAATCTGTACTTATGTATTTGTTATTTGCTCAACCCTTCTCCATGGCCAGACTAGAAGCTCCTACAGGGCAGGGACCTTGACCATCTTATTCACCACTGTCATCCTATGCCTAAGAGGTACCTAGCAACAGTAAGTACTCAAGAAACGTGTTGAGTGACCAAATGACTGAATGATTCTGCTTTGGGATAAACTGCACTGATTTTACAGCTTTATAATTATAAACATGACATTTAAAAAATAAAATCTAGCTCTTGTAATTGTCAAGTAAAACTCTAGAGTTTTGAGCAAATATTTTCAAATCAATCATCATATATTTCTTGAGTAACTACCGTTTACACAGCTTTGTACAGAAATATAAAACATGATACCCACATTCAAAAAACTTACCATTTAGTTAAGGAGCCTTCTCCCTTAAATAATTCCAGACCAAATAAATGATGAAGTAGAAAGGATCTCTTAATTTTCTTTTTAGATCTGCCCACTTCCACAACGCTGTCTTTCCCTCCCATCTTATCTGAAATCATTTGAGTTAGCAAGTGACATTAAACTAGTTCCCAATCTCTTATCCAAATCCTCTGAGGCCAGTTGAGTTGTGGAATTTGATTTTTTTTAAATTTTTAAGACTAGTGCAGTGCCTATACCATACATTACATGATACCCACAGTATGGCGTGGAGTCACTTGGACCAAATACATTAACATGTACATATTTAGAATAAAGACTATATAAATGGGCCAGGCAAGGTGGCTCATGCCTGTAATCCTAGCACTTTGGGAGGCTGAGGTGAGAGTACTGGTTGACACCAGAAGATAGAGATGAGCCTGAGCAACAGTGAGACCCCGTCTCTACAAAAAAATTAAAAAATTAGCTAGGTGTAGTGGGGTGTGTCTGTAGTCCCCGCTACTCAGGAGGCTGAGGTAGGAAGATGGCTTGAACTCAGGAGTTTGAGGTTGCTGTGAGCTGTGATGACACCACTGCACTCTAGCCCTGGCAACAGAGCGAGACCCTGTCTCGAAAACAAACAAACCAAACCAAAACAAAAAAGACTATATAAATGGCCTAACTTAAGTTCAGGCCAGGTTTTGCCACCAAATGAGTTGGGGGGAAATGGTTTTCAAAGCTTTCTGGATTTCAGAATTGAGGAGCTGAACTGACTTTATCTTAAGACTTAAGACAATAATGACAATAGTATCTAAGAGGCTGAGGGCCCAGAGCCATCTCTGGAAAGATGTATTTAGGGTGGTGCTACGAAGAGAGGGCTGCTCTTATATTTGCACATGTTTGACTAATAGGCATGAATTCCACTCAGGAAGAAATAAGATCTGGCCAAGATTGTTACAAGGGAATGATTATAGAGAATACCATGGAATTAGGAGGTGTTACTGTTGTGATAGAAAGAACACTGCAAGAGGCAGAGAAACTAACCTTTTTGAGCCCCACCTGTGTGTTCATTAATTCATTCAACTAATAATTTTCCAGAGCTTACCATGTGGCGGGCTCCATCTTAGGAAATGGAGAAACAGGCACACAAGGCACAGTCCCTACCCCCAGGAGTAAATGGCTACTCTATATTAAATGCTCACACCTGGTCATTCACATGCCTCATCTCACTACTTTAATTAGGATTCGAAGCCACGGATTTGAGGTCCTGCTCTGCCATTTCCTAACTAAGGCTTAACAACTTCTCTGAGCATGGAATAATCACCAGATGGGTGGGGAAGAAGAAACAAGATGCTTCATAAAGAATTTTGACAACGGAGGGTGGTAGCTGGGAGAGAATCAACTTTCTGCAGACACGTCCTTTCCTTGGCATCCACGTCATCCATTTGACCCCCATTTCCGATTGGCCACTGTGTACCAGGGTGGGCCCAGTGCTGGGCGCTGGGTCAGAGAATCAGACCTGCGACCACCCTCAGAGAGGACGCACTTTACTGCGAAGGGAGACGCTGGCCCGCGGGGAAGATTCTAGAAGGAGGGAGGGACAGGACAGTGTCACAAAGCAGGGATTTTCCCTCAGTCCGACGGTGATGGCCTCGACAGTGCGGCCCAGGCCGTGCCGGCAGGGAACGGAA
Organism: Eulemur rufifrons; assembly: GCF_041146395.1. Classification (NCBI taxonomy): domain Eukaryota; kingdom Metazoa; phylum Chordata; class Mammalia; order Primates; family Lemuridae; genus Eulemur; species Eulemur rufifrons. The sequence goes on from NC_090998.1 coordinate 88,801,659, forward strand.
GGTGGGACGGCAGCCGACAGGCCCCCTCCGTGCCCATCCCCGCTCCCAAACAGAGGCTATTACCTGAGAGAAAGATCCTGCCCCTGGGCAGGGGCCCTTTTCCACTCGAATTCAAACCCCTCTGTCCCAAGGCTGTTCCGTCTCCTCGAACCAGGCCCAAGCGCCACGCGCTTCCCTACTTGGCTTCCTCACTTCCGCTTCCTCACTTCCGCTTCCTCACTTCCGGCCCGTGGTGCGCACGTCTCCGGCCCTCGAGCAAGATGAAGGGTCTGGGGTTAAAATGCCCCAGCCGGAAGATATCAGCGGAATGAAGGCAAATGTCTTCATTTTACACTCTGTTGGGCTGTGACACTACGCTAATCCTCCTTTCAAAGAATGTTTACAAGAATGTTCCTGCTGTAAGTTTAACTGACTAGAAGCACGAACGACACCTGATTGCCACCCCAAAGGATAAAGAACGTACTAGTAGTCTAGCGATAAAGAGCAGTGTGTGTGGTGGACAGTGATGGAGTAGTTCCAATGACAGCTTCGGGTACCACTGACGGACGGGCAGTCCTTGATACAGTCAACTGATCTTCAGTGAGCACCCACTTGTGCCAGGCAGTGAGGACCCAGAGATAAAACGCATCCCTATGCTAGGTAAGTTTACAGGCTAGTGGAGGTGACAGGCACCATCACAGAAGATTGTGACAAGATATGTATAGCCTAATAAGAGAGGAGAGAGCATCTAATTCTGCCAAGGAGTATTTAAGGGCAGCTTTCACAGAATAGTTTACATCTGAATTGAATCTTAAAGGATGACAGGGAGTTCACTGGACGGACAAAGTAGAGGAGGACTTTGGAGGCAAAGGACGTATCATGTGTAAAGGCATGAAAGCCTATTATCTTGGCAAAGCTACAAGTACTGCAGTTACTATGGCTGTCACAAAGGCTATTAGTGGGGGAGCAGAGGGAGATAATGTGGCAGAGGGAAGTCAGATCATGAAGAACCTTGTCCATACTACTGGGTGATTATATCCAGTAGGCATTGAAAATATAATCAAACCCATGTTTTAAAGTACGTTGGTGGCCAAGTGGAATATTAACTAGGATGGGCGGGGCGGGGGGGGAGGGCGCAGAGGGAATAGAGAATAAGAAATTCCTTAGAGAATAGGAAAATGCTTAACAGACTAAGGTAACATTTGTTTTGAGCTCCTACTAATTCAGTCATAGTAATAGCCCACATTATTGACACTGACATATAGATAAGTATAATATAAAATGATAGGAGGTATGAAAGAAGTTGGTGTGTTTGAAATATTGTTTAGCTGGCTGTAATATAGAGTAATGGGGGTGGTGAACAGAAATTGAAAAGGTGACCTGGAAAACAGATTGTTCAGGGGCTTGAATGCCATGCTAAGGTATTTGGACAATAAAGTAGTGGGCAGATAAACAAGTATTTTGTACATTGAATTATAGTTTATGAAGATTTTTTATATGTGTCTTATATACATTTCAAAGGCGTGCTGAAAAGTAGGCATTATTATCCCATTTTACAGATGAGAAAGCTAAGTTTGGGTAATATGCATTCATTCTACATTACTGAGCACCTGCTGTGTGCCAGGCACTATGCTGAATTCTGAGAACACAAAGAAAGTTTAGTCTAATAGTGTAATAGAAGAAACAGAAATAAACCAGCAATTATAATAAGTTGCCATAATAAAGATAGGCATAGAGTGTTATGAGAGTAGAAAGGGGACCTGTCTAACTCTATGTAGTCAGGGAAGTTTTCCTGGAGTAGGTGAGCTTGAGCTGAGTTTGTAGGAACAAAGAGGTTACCAAGAATTGGCCAGAAATATTTAACTAAGTAAGCAATTTAGCTGGAACTAGAACATAAATCTCCTGTGTCCAATTCTATGCTATTTTCCCTACTCTAAGGACCAGTCTTTGTTCCTTGATTTTGACCTTCATGGACATTCTCAGTCACAAGTCTCCCTATTATATTTTGAGAAGGTCAGAGACTCCAGTTTTTCCTTTTTAAATCTACTCATTTTCTCCTTTTAGAATGAATCTCTGCATGTGTTTTAATAACAGATTGGAAGCAGAACAGAGGAACTGGAGGAGGAACAGAATGTTATGATAGTTCCGACAATAAGTGATGAAGGCCACAACTAAAGCAGAAGTAATGGGCACGCCAGGATACCCCACCCTGCTCACTCTCCTTTTACATATAATGTTAAAGTGTAGAAGTTACAGGACTTGACCCCAAATATATGTGGGAGTAAAGGAGAAAGAACAGTCTACAGTGACTCTCAAGTTTCTTTTTTGGGTGACCATGTAAATGGTTGTTGCTGTTCACCAAGATGAGGAATATGGTCTGAGGAGCAAGTTTGGCAGGAAAGATGGTAAATCTTTTCGCAGACATTTTGAATGTGAGGAGCCTGGGGGGACAACCAGGTGAAGATGTCCAAGCAAATTGAGTAGAGAGAAGTGGAACAAAGGAAAGGGGATTGGGCTAGGTTCACGGCCTTGAGAGTAGTCAGCATATAGAAGGTGATCAAAGAAGCAGATGGAAATAGGAGACAGGGCAAGGTCAAAGACAGTCCAAATAAGCAGTGAGGGAGTTAGCTAGGTTCAGCAAAAGTGTAAAGTATTATTAACCTAGTGAAATTAACCCTGTTAAAGTGACATTACATAAAGGGTCTTTCTTACCTGCTTTCCTCCATTTGGGGGCACAATTTAGTTGTAATACTGCAGCATCCACTAAATACAAATATTGTTCTATGATAATAACTTGTGGTTTTTCTCCATTAATAATTTGAACTTAGGAGTTTTATTAATATAATAGTGAACAAAGTTTGCTTCACCTGATTTTCAGGACATCATGTCTCCTTCTCTTCCCCTTGACTCATTTCTTCTCAATTCTATGACTTCTCAACTTTGGAGGGGGTCTATTCTCCAACCTCTTGTCTTCTCTATCCATATTCATTCCCAAGGTGATGTTATCCAGTCTCATAGTTTTAAACACAAGTCAATTCCAAGAACTCTCAAGGTTTTGTCTTCAGCCCTAATCTCTCCTGACCTCCAAACTCACATATCTAACCACCTTGACCTCCACACTGGTATGTCTCGTAAACATCTCAGATTCAATAAGTCCTGATCCTGTCTTCCAAACCTGCTTTCCCACAGTCTCTCCCGTCTCAGGAAATGACACACCCTTGCTTCTAGTTTCTCAGGCTGTGAACCTTGGAGCCATCTTTGACTCCCCCCTTTGTCTTTCATATCTCATATCGTATCCATCAGCTTACCTTTGAAATACAGGGTGGCTACCAAGTCTTATCTAGTGATACTACATTCCAACACACAATACAATAACATCATGTTTCTAGACTTTATCATCACCCTACATGTTCCTCCACCACCCTCTTCTAAGCTACCACCATCTCTTACCTGGACTGTTACAGTCACCTTCTAACTGGTCTCCCTGCTTCTGCTCTTGCTCCCTTACAATCTAATTTCAACAGAAGAGTCAGAGCTATCCTTTTAACACTTAAAACCCAAGTCAGATCATACCACTCCTCAGTTCAAAATCTTCCATTGGCTCCTGTCTCACTCACAATAAAATCCAAAGGCCTTGCCATGGCCAGCCAGGCCCTATGTGTTTGGCTCCCTCTCTGACCTGCATCCTGACTCCTCCCCCCATCCCTCGTGGTGCCAAGTGTGTTCCCACCTCAAGGCTTTCCACCTGCTAGTCTCTGCCTACGAAAGCTATTTCCCCGGATAGCCACTGGGCTGGCTCCCTCGCTTTGTTCTGGACTTTGCACAAATGTCCTTTGATCTCCCAACATAAAATCACAACCCGCATCTCAGCCACACTCCCTGTAATTCCTAAGCCATTTTATTTTTCTCCACGACAGTACAACATCTGACATACTTAGTGTTTTTCTCTTTACCAGAATGTGAGGTCCAAAAGGGCAGAGACTATGTTTTGTTCACTGATACATTTCCAATACCTAGAACAGGTCTAACACAGAGTAGGTGTTCAAACTTTATTTATCGAATGAATGAAAAGAAAATGTCTGTATCCACACTATTGAATCAGAAGTACATATCTTACCATAAAGTTCAATTAAGCATAATTATGTATAAGAAGTTCAGATATTAACAGCTATCCTTTGAAAGGAATGGCTAAAAAATTTTAAACAAAGAAAAATTCTGCATGGTAACTCCAGATTTCACATCGTCCTGAATCCTCCCATCTTGCTGCTGTTTTGCTGGGTGTCCCATGCTGGTGAGGATGGCAACACTGGCATTCTCGTATTGGGGTCTTTATTCTTAGGCTCTGCCTTTGCACTTGCTCAATTGCGGAGCTTTATAAAAATAAACCACCACTCAGGTGGCCTTGCTTCCCTCCCAGTGTGCTCTGTAACACGTCTTTCGGTCAGTACTTATTCCCAAGATGGCTTCTTTTTAAGACTTCCCTGTTTTGTACTCTGCCTCTTGCTTGTAAAGGGAGGGATTATATTCTCCTCCCCAGGTGGGTAATGTCCTGTGGGAAAGTAGCTTCCCCCTTCGGTTAGGGTACAAGCTGAAAACACCGTACTTTCTGTATTACACCACTGAACATTTTCCCTTCCCTCCTGCTCCCCAGCCATGGAATTTTAGGAACTCGTTGTTTAACCACCTCAAAACCACTGACTTGGGAGCTATTGAAGAGTAAGGACTGTGGCAGAGGGTTTCCGTTTGAAAACTTGTCCATGGAGCTGTTCCATGTAATGATGGGATCCAAGAAGGTCCTTGGACCATGAAGGCTGAAGAACTCTAAGGCCAGCATTGAGATGTTATTGTTTTAAAATCAGCAACATGCTGTTATTTTTTAATTTTTATCTTTATAACATGTGGAAAGAGTGAGGATCCTGTTCAGATGTACCTTGGACTTAAGAAAATTTGACAAACTTGCATTAATAAAAGCCCATTATTGAGGAGTTAGGAGTAGCAATTTATTTCCTTTAACTCATCTGACCGTTATTTACTGAGCACCTTCTCTGACCAAGGTACTGTGCTGATTAAATGCCAGATTCTTTTCTCTTTCAATAAAAATGTTGAGTAATTATAACCAAGGAAAACGTTTTAAAAAGGAAAGTAAATTTTGAGCAAGATTTAGATATAAAGGGGCAAAAAGATAGAAAAGGATGCCATTTTACATTGCAGAGTGAGTTTACTTTTTTTTTTTTTTTTTTGAGACAGAGTCTTGCTCTGTCACCCAGGCTAGAATGCAGTGACATCAGCCTAGCTGCAACCTCAAATTCCTGGCTCAAGCGATCCTCCTGCCTCAGCCTCCAGAGTAACCGGGACCACAGGCACGTGCCACTATGCCCAGGTAATTTTTCTATTTTTTGTAGAGGTGGGGTCTCGCTCTTGCTCAGGCTGGTCTCGAACTGCTGGGCTCAAGCAATCCTCCCACCTCAGCCTCCCAGAGTGCTAGGATTACAGGTGTGAGCCACCGAGCCCAGCCTAAGTTTAAATTTTAGAACCTCAAATTGAGTCTTAAATGACACCCTCCTTGGCATTCCAAGGATTAATGCTAGGAACATCCCTATGAGCCAACATTTCCCTCTTCAAACTGTGAGTGGAGCTACTTAGCAAGTAGCAATGTCTCTAATTTTCTGCAAAAGATGCAACGTTGGCAATCCACTCTCTAGCAAGAGCAAAGAGAAAGGAAGAGGACTTCACAAGTTGCAGTTGGTATGGGGGGGAAGGGTGAGTTATAAATCTGAAGGTAAGAACTAAAGAAGTTGAAGATGACAAAACTCAAGGTCAGTGAAAAATTTTAAAATCCCAGAAAGACTTTAGTCCAACTTGCTCAAAAGAAAGTGAAGTCTCAGAAATCTAAGGAACTGGTCCCAGCTCATGCTGGACTGTGGCAAACCTGGGATTAGAACTCATCATAGCTCAGAGCTTTTTTTCTTTTTTTGTCAAGTGTAATATTATGGGCTAAGAGTAATATTATAGGCTGAGTGCACTAAGAAAACATTTTCTCTGGGATTTTAACATAATGAGTGATCGAGGGTGGTCTAAAATAAGTTCCCCCAAGAAGCCCTAATGTTTCTCTGGATGCATGAATATACTAAGAGAAAAATGAGGGTTTTCCTTAAGATCAGCTTGCTGCTGGACCATATCTAGGATTAGAAATTTTCTTATGTGAACATAAGTGTTCAGGGGGGATATTGTTAAAACTGAAACCAAGCATAAAGAAGCAAAAGTGTTCCAGTGAACCTCCTGCATTTTAGTTCAACACTGGCAGCAAGAAAACAAAACCGCATAATCTGAGGCTCACGCCCAACTCTCTGAAGCCCTGTATGTGCTAGTTCCTGTGTGGTTTGCCTACAGACTGCTGGGCCGACTGGGGCCAGTCTGGAGGAAGGAGTGAGAGGTAGGAGGAGGAGGCACTGTTAATGGATCTATAAGCTCACACCCTCTTTCAGTGTGGTACTTGGAAGACAGCACAGGTGGATCTGTATTCTGAAATGCAGTAATTTTGATGTTTGAATTCATCTTCCTTCTTGCAAGAGAGGATTCTAAGAACTCGGTATCAAAGCGAAGACAAAAACTCAACCTCTTCTCTTCCAAAAGGTATGTCATCATACAACATTGGCGCATATACTCTAGAAACCTTGAACAGTTTTATAATTTGCAGAATGTTCTCTATGAGTCAAATCTAATTCAAATGAATCTTATGGGTTTTCTAAATATTGCTTTTAATATTTCAGTCCCACCAGCTAAGGTCTCTAAATCTTTTGCCGTGACAATGTTTGTAGTGATGGGATTTGACTTCTATCAAATGAACTGAGAGAAGACTTGTTCCTTACTCAGTCTGTGACAACAAAAATGCCACTTAATTGGCTTCAGAGCCATTTCAGGGAAAGACTTTAGACCTTAGGGTCACAGAGGTAAAATTGCATTTCACCGTAGCCAGCATTGAATCCAAATCGGGCAGATGGGTGGTTGCGGCGAGGAGGGCTGAGCAGCAATGAGTGAACGCCAGCACTCTGAGGACAGTTTTCCTCTCTTTGCTCAAATTTCCAGTTCTGTTGGTATTCTTGTTACCTTTACAAAGAACACCAGTTTGGGTTCCTTTACAAGAAAAAAGAAAAATCTTTAAGTTGAAATATATTTTGAGAGGGTATTGCCTATCTTCGTGTCTTTATTAATAGTTAGGCTATATCCATCCGTGTGGCTGTCTCTAGTTTAGGTGTCCAATCTGAAGATAGCTCCTTTGTGCTCTTTGTCCCAGCTGTTCCTGAACAAAGGGATTGAGTCCACCCACCACAGATTTCACTAGCTTAAAAATTAACATGTTTACGTACCTGGAATTAGGCTTTGTTAATAAAATATATGTAACTTCATTCGCACATTATTGAAAATATACATCCCTAAGCAAATTAAGAGGAGGGAAAATGTTTAGGACCTGAAAATCCAATGGGAAAAATGTGAGGTGCTCATGCTATGTTATCTGAGGGTGGAAACTTCATGTTGAAGAATCTTTTGTTCTATGCAACTACATTTATCATAAACTGTTTTGTTCTTTAGTGAGTCCCTTTGTTTTTATCTTATTTTTGGTTTCAGAAAGAAGATTGAGTATAAGTTACTGTAACAACACAATATTGTATATAAAACTTCATATTTGTAAAATAATTTTATAGTGACCTTCTTTACAAAAGCATCCACTATTAAATAAAGAACATTATGTAAGTAGAGAACCACTTAAGTGCATTTAAATTTCAGGTTTTTTTAAAATTCTGATTTGTACCCTTTTTGAGAACGTTTTTGGGTTTTTTTGTAAAAGAGAGGTAGCCCTGTATTATAGAAAAAACTACCTTTTTAGATTTAACTTTGAGTGTCTCCCATGTAGTAAAATGAAATCTTACTCTCCTTAAGTTGTAATAGACTTTATCTTTTTTAAAATGACTTTACTGAAGCAGAGAGGAAGGAAATGATTGATCTGTTCAATATGATGAAATATCTCTGTTGCTAATATCCTTTTGGATATCTTCCACATCTTAGGCCCTGATGAAAACCCCTTTTCTTTTTTATTTCAATTGTTCAATGTCTACCTCACGGGGATATTGTGAGAATAGATGAGTTAGCATAGATATGAAGTGCCTTAGGAAAAAGGCACTATGAGAATGCAAGATGATATCATTATTAATTATTTCTTTGAATCTTGATCATTTTCTCCCCACCTCTTATACAAAATGTATCTCACGTACTGCCTGAAGCCAACTCTTTTAGAACCCTAGCCTTCTGGAAGAGCTGAAAATGATCCTAGTTCCCACATATTCATTGATTCTCCTGAGAACAACATCTGCTGGTGTTGGTGACTTGTAGGGTTCATGCCTAAACTGGAGTAGAATTGACTCTTTTCCTGGATCGAGAAAAGTCTACAATTGTTCACAAATGTGTCATTATGTGTGATTTCGTCAGGATTTCTCAAATAAGTAATGGTTGCTGCTGGATTAATCCTAGGGACAGAGTCTTCATGTTTGCATCCCCGTAAAACAAACTCAAAACTCATTCAAGGAATTTTCATAAGCTTAGTTGTTTGAATCAAAGGATAGAGTTGATTAGCCCACATTCTGTCCATCTGAAGTAGTTGACCAGCATATCTTGATTCATAAAAGAACAATACAGCCTCATGTTTCTCTGCCTTTTTTTTTTTTTTTTTTTTTTTTGGCCACCTGACAATTCTCAAAAAAGCATAGCCTTGTTTAACAAATAAACATTTTACAAACATTTATTGAGCAATCACTATGTGCCAGGCCCTGTGCTAGGTACTGAGTTCCCCTCAACAATGTTAACATTAGGTTTCAATAAACTTAAACCAATAGGAATTCAGGAAATAATTTTAAAGATAGTTTTCCTTTTAAATATGCATTTACAGACAAAAATTTTAGAGAATTAAAAGAAACTATTACAAAGTACATGATGATAAAAAGTCTTGCATGTTCTCCGAAGAAGATGTATTGTAAGACATTTATCTTATGAAGAAAGTGAAGAAAATATCCAAACATAAAGTTGAAATATTAGTACTCACTACCTAGGCAGCTATTTGCCATATTTGCTCCCTCTATATGTATTTCTTTCTGAATTACTTGTAAGTTTCAGATAAAATAATACTTCACTCCTGATTAATTCAAGACACATCTAAGAATAAGGACATTCTCCTATATAACCACAATACCATCATTATACCTAAGAAGATGAACAGTAATTCTTTAATATCATCTAATATCTAGTCCATATTTAACCTTCGTTTGTATCCCAAATGTCATCTTTACCATTTTTCTAAAAAAACAGAATCTAATTTTAAAAATTTTTTAAAAATATATTTTAGTTGGGTTTTATGTCTCTTTATTCAACACTTAATTTTTTTTTTTTTTTTTTTTAGAGATAGGGTCTCACTGTGTCACCCAGGCTGGAGTGCAGTGGTGTGGTCATAGCTCACTGAAGCTTTGAACTCCTGGACTCCAGCAATCCTCTTGCCTCAGCCTCCTGAGTAGCTGAGACTACATGTGGATACCACCATGTCCCACTAATTTTGTATTTTTTTGTAGAGACAGGGTCTCACATGTTGCCCAGGCTGTTCAGAAACTCCTGGCCTCAAGTGATCCTCCTACCTTAGCCACCCAAAATACTAGGATTACAGGCATGAGCCACCACGCCCGGCCAACATTGGACTTTTTAATGATGAGGCCAGTTATCTTGTAGAATGTCCCACGATCTGAATTTGTTGGTGCCTCATGGTTATTTTGTTCCTCTACCCCCTGCATTTCCTATAAACTCCAGGTTAGGACTATAGTCATGATTAGATTTTGATTGAAGATTTTTTGTAACGTGCTGCTGGGTGTTCCATATTGCATCTTATCAGGAGGCACCCATCGCCAGGTGGTTCCTCTATTTGTATTCCAAGCTTGATCTTGGCTGAAGGTAGTGATCTTGCTCTGAGGAGCACATAGTCTGAGGGGGTGACACTTCGGCACTGTGGTAATATTCTATTTCCCAACAAATTTTCCCTCAATGATTTTAGGTGATAATCTTTGTCTAAATCGATGACTCCATTCGGGAGGTCATACGTATTTTTAATACACTTGGAAGATGGATTAGACACACAAATTCATCATGATCTGCAGCAGCAACAGCAGCTGTAAATATTTATTGAGTGCATAAGTTCAGGTAATAATAATAATAATAATAATAATAGGTAATATGTACCGAATGCTCGCCGTGGAGCCAGACAGCCTGGGTTTGAGCCAGGCTTTGCTTACTAACGGAGTGAACTGGGACAAGTTATTCAGTCTTTCTATATTTCAGTTTCTTAAGCTATAAAATGAGAATAATAATGGTACCTATCTCATGGGATTGTTTTGAAGATTAAATAACTTACACCTGTAAAATTCCTAAAACAGTGTCTGTTCTTATGATTGCAAAGCATTGTTCGAATAGCTTGCAGGTGTTAACTCATTTACTTCTCCTGACGGCAAGCACAGTGAAGAAACTGCTAATCTTACCCTTTTCACAAATGAGGAGGCTGAGGCTGAGGTACGGAGAGGAAGGACCTTGGACAAGGTCACTTAACTAGAACGCAGTAGAGCCAGGATTTGAACCCAGGCAGTCTCACTCCAGAGCATTTTCTCTGAAGACTGGCACATGTGATGAGGAGTAACACAAACAGAACCGAATGGAAACCAGCAACAGGAACGCACACATGCACACACCCAGATCTGAAGTCATTGAAAATCTGGGAGCATTGCTACCCAAACACGTCTGAGTTAGAATGGGGTCGTGCTAAGCATAGATACATAGACTTACCATATGTACATGGCTTAAGGCTCTGTACAAGAAACTTTAAACACAAATTTCTTGGAACTGAAAAAAAGAGTAGGAGAACTGTGCAGGAATAGGAAGAAAAGAGCCTGAAAAGAACAATGCAAAAGGGGAGTTATGAGACCTCAGAGCCTCGGGACAGACGATGGTATTTTGATATAGTTAGGAAGGAAAATATTCCTCTCGTTTTTCACACTCTTGTACTATGTAAGATTTTACCACTAAAACACAAGAGGATAAGCCATTGTCAGATTTATAAAAGACCACAGTGGATTTCCTTACGGGACGAAGGATGACTCCTGTTAGCAGGTAACTTCCCTGGCCGGTTATCACCTGTACTCAGATATTCCGTAAGTCAGTCTATGGCTTCGGAAACATATAACTGCATTCAGAAAAAGCCCTGCAAACTAGGTATTGGTCCATGCCCCTTCATTAGCATTACAAAAGGGTTCCACTGCTGCGCCAAGCCTTTTCCACTCCTTAAATTGCCATTACAGAAAGCTCTCAAGAGTAATTTCCTAAAGAGAACTAAAAATAAACGAGAGAAAAAAATCCAGCATTAATAATTTTTTTTTGCATTTCTAACATAGTCATTGCTAAATCGGTTCTGCCTTTTTATGTTTTTTAATGAAAAGCATGATCAATTGGTCATGAATAATACTTCTGCATTTGTTTTTCTCCACACCCCCAGGCTTCTAGAACCATGGGCCGAATGTGTCCGCCTACAAATGGCTTATGATTTGTCTTTTGTCTAGTGCTTTATGGGAAAATATTAGAAACAAACTGCTGAGAACTCAGTAGGAACTCAGTAAATAATAAGTAGATAGTTCTCTTGTTAAATACGATTTTAAAGAAAAATGTTTCTAAATAACTAGGAAATATTACAAGGGAAGTACAAAGTTGGGGGGGAACCTGGTTGATTTGTAATTTGAAATTTCTATTCATCACTGTGTAGGTCATAGATTTATAGCCCTTTGTGGAACAAGATGTGAAGTCAGATACCTGAAAGGTCTCTCCTCCAAATAGACTTATTCTGATGATATGGATTATTGAATCAGTTAGACTAGCAAGAGGATCTCAACCATAAATTAAATCTAAGAAAATTGTCATATTTCAATGCCTTATATCAGCTCTTTAAGTTGATGATAAATTTGATGCTATCCGTAGCACACAGGTTCTCTACTGGCAGTGAGGGGGTGAGTAGGGGGAAGCGGGTGTCACACATACATTTGGGATGCTGATGAAAGCTATGAGAACTCTCCCCAGAGAGAGAAGAAAGCAACCATGCCTAAGACACATGCTCACACAACTTTGCCCAGAATCCCCTGTGGTCCCTGGATTCCCTGGTGTCCATCATATATCCTCAAAAGGAAAACTTTCCTTTATCTAGATTTAGTGCACACTGATCCCGGTAGAGCTTTAAAAAGAGTTTTCATTATCTTGTTTGATCTGGCTATGATCTTTGAGGTAGATAGACCACATATTTTACCTCTCATTTTGCAGAGTAGGAAAAGCGAAGCTCAAAGTGTTTAGGAGAGTTGCTCAGGGTAATTTTGCTGATGTCTGCCAGGACTTGGCACCAAGGCTGTTAGGTTGTAGCCCAAGCTCCTTGTACCTCACTGGTCCAGGTATAGCATTCTGGAGATGTAGGAACCCTTGATGGAGCTTCTGGAAAGCTGAATTCTGACTCTATCAGGACCTGCCTACGTGATCTTGAGTAAGTCACTTAGCCTCAGTTTCCTACTCCATCAACTGAGAGGTGAGAGCACATGTTCTCTGAAGCCCTTTGGGTTTTTTTTTTTTTTTTTTTGGAAACTACCTAATCACCCTGGGTCCAAGAACAGAGGGAAATAACCTTATGCCATAGATGGCAAGACCCTTCCCCCTGCCCCGTAGGTCATAAGAGCTGGCATCCGATTCTTGATGGATTCCTTTGCAATGTCCAAATCCTGTTAGAAACTATAAGCATCAATCATGCTTTTGTGCACTGCTTGTTTGTCACTCAGCAGGGCTGACTATCTCACCGCTGTTACACTCTAACCCTGTGCTCTGTACCAGGCAGATATACCATGATACTTTATTACCCCCTTTGGGTGGTTCAGAGTGTGCTATGGAAATAAATAATGCTGATAGACTTATTTTAGGCTGATAGACCCTATCCTTCTAAAGAGGTTATTCCTCTCGAAGGACACAAAACCTTCCAGCTGATTTTTCATTATTAAAAGTTATATCCTTTGATGTCCCAGAAATGTACTTGAAAGTTAGAGACTCATGAGAGGGCCTGCAGCTCTGGACGCAGAAGCTCTGAGACTAAGAAAGAACATAGCCACCCTCCCTTGGCCTTTGGACTAATCCAAGCTAAGTGCTATTAGCATGGACAGGCTGACTACCTCAATAGCCAGGAAGGTGACCAACTCTATTTGTGATTATCAGCTGATGATAGGAAACTTGGCCTCTGTTTCTCAGTCTTTACTCTTCAAATTTTCTAAGTATGTTTCAGGCTGACGAGTAGAGTTCTATCGACTTCTTACAGAGAAGCGTGACCGTGTCAGGTCCTTGGACTGTGGGAGGTAACACTGCCCAGCGGTGAGAGTGTGAGAGCTCCTGTGTCCTGTGTTGTGTGCTTAGCCTCACAGATGACTCAGCATGTCCCATCCACTCCTCTGGCCTTGGGTGAAATGACACCACTCCTTAACCCACTGTACAAGAGACTTAAGAAGATTCATGTGTTGCTATCCCAAAAGCATTTTTGCATCTTTGATATAAATATATCATATCTGATTTGTACAATGCATAACATGATGCTTTCTTATTTAAACAAACTCATTTTGGGCACTTTTGATTTTTCAGATCAGTGTCTTTAAATGGACTATTAATTCATTTTAGAAACCAGGTACCATAAGATGTTGTGACTTGATATTTGGTGCCCTGTAAATATCCAAAGAAACAAAGAAGAAGAAAGTGTGAAGTCCAGGAATCCTCTAGCCAAAAAGAAATTCCCATACCTGGAACAAGAAAAATGGAGATTTTAGACAGTAGACTTTGTTTTTCTCCAGCATAGACACACAGCTTCCATTTTTAAATGCAAGATGTAAGGAAGTAAGATTTACTACACAGTCAACTTTGTCAGCTCATATTATTTCATAAAGTGAAGGGTCAATTAGGTATTATTATCATCAAGACAGCATGCTGTAATGCTTTGTCATATAGATGTTATAAAAATTACCTGTCTGGTTACTTTAATTCATCTTTTGGCTACCGTCTGCAGAAATTCCCTCAACCCCTGGCTCAAGGGTACCCAGATGTACTGAGAACGTTTAGAGTAATAAAAACAGAAAGACATAATAGGGTCCTTTTCCCTAAGGAACTAACAGTGTATTAGGGAATCTAGGACACACAAACCAAAAAATGCTACCACAAGGCAAAACTCGTGATAAGGAGATAACAGAGTGAACAGTCGAGGTGGGGATTTTTGGAGAGGGCCTCTTACAGGAGGCACACCTGCAGGCCCAGGGAGGTGGTTTGGCAAGGGGGCATAAATGCATCCACAGAGTTTTTCACTTCAAGGAAATCATCGGAGGAACAGGGTCTTCTTTGCTGAAGATCTGTTTATTTTGCAAACAACCAAGGGAAGGCCACTGTGAAGTTTTTTCCTTGGGGAATTCAGAAATTAAACTTCCACCACTGGAAACTACCTCAAGCTCTTTTCCCAGGTAGCCTGCTCTTCCCCTACTTCCAATCACATCCTTCAAAGTCTTCTTTTCAGGCCTAAATATCCTTGGTTCTTTTAACCACTCCTCCTATGATGTAGTTTTGCACGCTGCCATCGTTTTAAGCACTCGCCTCTGGATGGACTCCAGTTTAAGACGTCTCCTAAATCCTGGTGCCCAGAATGGAACAGCGCTCTCCAGGAGTGGTCTAATGATGCAGAATGTCATGGGGTAGTTGCCTCCCTTTGTCTATACCCTGTACTTCTATTAATATGGCCCACAGTTACGTGTGCCTTTTTGGCATTCATGTCACACTGCTGACTCATACTGAAATTGTGGTCAGCTAAAACCCATGAGTTCCCATGCATTACTATTAAGCCAGATCTTCCTTATTCTGTATTTACACTGTTAATTTTTTTTAAATCCCTAGGCACAGAGGTTAAAATGTAGAAACATTTATCCCTATTACACTTGATCATATTGATAACAACCTGTCAAAATATTTCAGAGCTAGCATGTTAGCTTTGCTTCCCAGCAGGTGAGTACTTCTCTGCTGCTGTAGCTAATCCCGTGCTGGATCCCTGGCTTCAGAAGCCCCAGAACTTTATTCTCTCCTTCCTATCCAGAAGTCATCTGCAACCCTGGACAAATCTGCATCTTTAGACAAACTAGAGGGCCTCAGTCTTCCTAACTGTAAAATAGGAACAAATGTGAATGGCCATTCCTTTGCAAGGATATGCAACTATGAGTTGGATGTCTGCAAAACCCTCAGTAAATGTGACTCAGAGGCAGTATTAGATGAGAGGAGAAAAAATTTATTTCAGGCTTTTGGCAGCTTTCGTATCTGGTTATCCTTATCACTACACGTTACAGTTAATGGCATTCATTTTTGCAACTGTTTTAAAGATATAACTGGGTTATCTCATTTTTGGTTGTAGTGACAATGTGTGATGTCAGTATAATTTTTGCACAGAATTATTTGTAATTTGAGCAAATGCCATAAAGTATATCTATTTCATTGCAAGACCCTCTCTTCTCTCTCTCCCCTCCCCCAGCCTCATCCTCTTCCGTTAGTAACACAGGACTACAAAGACCTTGAAGTTTCGGTTTTTGTTAGACTTTTGGAAACCTCTAAAAGTCTTACTAAACTAGCTTAGCAGTGCGTAGGCTTTTATCCCTGGCCAAAGCAGAGAGCTCATAGGTAACTTGCATAATATTCATAATGTGAAGCTAATAGAAATATCCCATTTCAAAACATCTCTGTGAGCAGTTTTGTTCATTATAGAAAGGTGGGGAGGGGCGGGAACATCCAAATTCTTCTAGTCTATCATTCTTATGCAAAATTTCATGCTGCTCTTGTGACCCTATGATTATTAACATGCCAAAAGCCCATCCCCCACCTCTCACCAGTGATTTTGATGTAGGGCCTCATTACTGATGGCAGAATGTGATCCCAGAACCAGTAGCATCGGCACCACCTGGGAGCCCGTTAGAAACGAGGACCTCAGGCCCTGCCTCAAACCTCCTGAATCAGAATCTGAACTTTAAACTGCTCCCCTGTGACTCTTATGCACAATAAAATCTGAGAAGAACTGATCTAGGGTTGAGGGATTTCACCTCATTTTACCCCTCATCTACCTTGTGCCATGATACAAAACTTACAAACTTCCATTTGGTGTTTATTAAGTGTTTAGAGTCGCTGGTTAAAATTTTACCAGATTTAGATATTCTGTATACATCCAGCTATGTCTCAACGTATGTGCAACTGGCTTTAAAGTCCTCTGGCCTCTGGGTTCTCGCAGAGCAGGGGTTCTCCCCGCTACTCCAGGCCACCCCCAACAAAGACATTTGGCAATGCCAGGAGACATTTTTGATTGTCACAATTTGGGGGAGGGGGGACTACCATGGGTAGAGGCCAGCGATGCTGGTGAGAATCCTGCAGCACATAGGACAGCCCTCACCACAAACACTTAACCGGCCCCAAATGTCAACAGTGACAAAGTTGAAAAACCCTGTTGGTGAGGTAGATGATTTGTAAAGACTCAGATGTGCAACCATAAATAGTGAAATGCTGTAGGAAAATGGAGCTATGTAGCCTGCCATGATATGGCCAGGCAAAGGACAAACCGACTGGCGGCGGCCGGAGTGATGGTGGGGTGGGGGCTGGGCACAGGAGACATCCTGTGCAGACAGTAACCCATGCTCTGTGCACAAAGGCAGTCGGCTTTCGATGACAAGGCTGGGGTTCGGCGACTGCATGCCAGGTATGAGCTGCAGAGGGCTGGGGGAGGTGCAAGCTGGAGAGAGAGGGAGAGAGAGAGAGAAAGAGAGGGGGCTTCAGTCTTAGAGTGGATACTGGGCATTATCTCAAAATCATGTTAGACGTGGAAAACAAGAAATGATTTTGAGTACTGGCATGGGAGTACAAGGGCAGATTTCAGGTAAGTCCAGTAAGATGTGGATTTAGGAACAAGGCAGAATCCTGCTTGCTGGAACTGGGACACCTCAGAGCCAGGCCAGCAGCAGGGGTGACCTGATGCAGAGCCAGCTGAGTGTTCAGCTCCAGTGAGCTTCTTAAATCCCTCCCAACCGAGAAAAGGCTCAGCGCTGAGCCTCCTCCGGCAGGGTTGACTTGCAAGAAGGGGTCAAGTGCTTCCAGCTGCAGAGAAAGCTGGGCAAGGAGCAAGCCAGGCCCCGACACTGGCCACTGGAAATCATGGCAGAAACGGAATAGAACTTGTGAGGGCCTCTGGGTCGTTTCCCTACTGCAGGGCACCTAAATCACTTCAGAAAGATTATCTACTCTTCAACTTTAACACTTCCAGAGAAAGATTTCTTAAGGACCTGTCAATGCCTTATAATCCATCTAGGTCAAAACTTCTTCCCCATTCCTAACCCTAAATACCCCTTACTGGGCTGTGAGTCGACTTTCTTTCATCCTACCCTGCACACAGTGTGATTCCTAATATTTAATAACGATAAATAACACTAATCACCCTCCACAACTGCCAAACTCGGCCTTCCCTTTTCTAGGCTAAAGAATCTCAATTCCATTAGCTTGCCCTCAAAGTATCTCCGTCCTCTTGATCCCTTTGTTATCCTCTGGACCTGCTCCAAGTCCTGCCTGCTTATAATAGTCGCCAGCAAAATGTATTTATTAAATGTATACTGTGTGCAAACTGCCCTTTTGACCATGGTAAATAAAGAAGGGAAAATATAAAAGACTATGCACAGTTCTGCTAGTTTTTATTAGTCTCTCTCTTCTCTCTCCAAGGAGTTGTCAATCTGCTGAATCTACAGTTTAATCAGAGCAGTAGTCCTTAGGCTAAATTCCACCAAAACATTTCTGTTGTCCTGCAAATACTTTCACTACGATCCTCACCTAAGGACAATAGAGTACACTATCATATAAAACAGTTGTAATGTGAATTTAGCTGTCAGTGAAACTAGGATAAGTGTATTTGTTCAGTTCCAGAGAAGGCATTATACTGTCCCGTGGATTTTGTTTGAAATGAGCTACAAAACAAAGTTTTTTTCCCATGGAAAGGGATTTATTCAATTGAATTCACTCACTTTGCTGCAACTGGATTAATTTCATTTGACATCATGTCTCTAAGCAGAAAAGTAAACTGATTTACAGGAGGCTAAATGGATATGTTGATGCATCCAACATCAGTAAGATTTATTCCAACTAGATTGCAACAATAATGGTGTTCCTGGTTGTTTTTGCTTCTATAAAGTAGTTGCAAAAATGCACCATTTTAGTATGTGCTTTGAAAAAGTTTATTAAGGTTACAATAGCTGGGGTGTTGTGGGATGAGTGAGAACAGAGATATGTCAAATGAGACGAGCATTCATTCCTCCCTTCTTAGATCTTGAACCAGTCTTTTGTTCTCCAATGTTATAAAAAATATTTATTTTATTCTATTCCCATGAAAGCCACCATTTTATATTTTTGAGTTTCACAGGGCACTGCTCAAGATAAACACCTAGCCCCGCTTGGGCAGGCAGTGACCGTGCGCGTGCTCCGTGCCAGCATGGTGCCGAGAACCACCCCACTCCTCCTCGCTCCTCCTCTGCTTTCTGCTGCACACTCGTCCCTTTTTTCTACATCACTCTCTGCTTCCAAAGCCACAATCTTGTCATCTTCCCAGGACTCTCAATCTCTGTCTATATGTTGGGGCCCTTTCCTTTCTCCCAAATTGCTGATTTTATTCTAGCCTGTGCTTCTAACACAATAAGGCTGCCAGGGAAACTTTTTCTGATTTCTATAGCTAGTAGCTTCTATAACTGGAAGTTACTTTCAAAGGAAATAGCTTGTGGAGATGAGCCTGGGGTGTCACGGGGCTGGTACATGGATCGAATGTAAAAATGTGTAGAAAAAAGCAATTTGTAAACTGTAACATGCTCTCCAAAAGTAAATTATTACTGTATTATTTGACTTTAGGGTTTTCAAAGCAGCTGGATGATATGTAAAAATTCAGTAAAGCTTGGTAGCATAGTTGGAAAAGAAAATTAGAAAATTTGGGGGCGTTGACGCCTCCATCAGCAAGCGAGGGGCCTCTCGACATCTTTTATAGCCAGTGCACACCCGCTGAGCTGAGAACGTGCGCTCCGTTCCAAGGCCTGTGTGCTCACAGTTCTGGACCAGGGGCCTCCACTCCTGCTTCCGTTCCGCTATCCCTCACATTGCCACCTTCCAAAATCCCAGCCAGCCCTCAACCTACCTCCTCTTCCCAGCTCTTCCCCAGACAGAGTGAATCTCTTCTCCAGCACTCACAGCAGTCCTACGTTAGAATTATTTACGTGGGCATTGATCTGCCCGGGGGTCCTGTGACCTGCTGCAGGGAAGGGGTCCTCTCACCCCATTAGTGCTTTGTCACCTCTAAGAACAGAAGTGAATGGAAGGAATAGCTCAAATTAGAGTGTCCAGAGGATCAAGAAGCGAATTCTATGGACCAGAAGTGTCCTACGTAAAGGCTTTGGTCTCAGATTGGAAAAGTCCTTACCTGAGGACTGCAGGTCCAACTGTAGCACCCCTCTGAGATGGAATCAGGCCTCAATTGAATAGACTCATCAAAACCCCAAGAGTGATGAGTTTGCTGTTATTATTCTGTGTACATTTCTGTAGATTTGAAATGTTTTATATTATAAAATGAACATAAAAAAAAACCCATCGTATTTAAAAGTTAGTGAGTTGAATAAGTTTCACTGTAACTTGATTTTCTGCCTAAAAGTTTTCCTATAGTTCGAATTATAAAAGTCATTCTTCGCTTCCTAGCTTAGTTGTATTAATAGTTTATCAACTGAATATGATCCACCATGCAATCATGAGTTCTTAGACTGTGTTTCACACAACGCCAGGGTGCATTGCACCGTTATTGAAAGGAACTCCATGCGCAGAGCGTGGGGCTCTTGGAGGACAAAAGAACCACTTTTAGCATGTTAAAAAAAATCCTTGAGCCGTTTTATATTTTTTAATACTTTTCCTTTGGCAAAACAGAAATGATTTATTTGGGAATTTTGGCAGATAATATTTTTAGGAATCATCTTTGAAACTATTAGCCATATGACTATTGCCAAGTACATAACAGGTGCTCAATGAACATTTATTTATTTTATTTTATTTATTTTTTTTTTTTGAGACAGAGTCTCACTCTGTTGCCCGGGCTAGAGTGAGTGCCGTGGCGTCAGCCTAGCTCACAGCAACCTCAAACTCCTGGGCTCAAGCGATCCTCTTGCCTCAGCCTCCCGAGTAGCTGGGACTACAGGCATGCGCCACCATGCCCGGCTAATTTTTTCTATATATATTTTTAGCTGTCCATATAATTTCTTTCTATTTTTAGTAGAGATGGGGTCTCGCTCTTGCTCAGGCTGGTCTCGAACTCCTGAGCTCAAACGATCCGCCCACCTCGGCCTCCCAGAGTGCTAGGATTACAGGCGTGAGCCACCGCGCCCGGCCATCAATGAACATTTTAAAAAAAAAAAAAATACTGTATAGTTAGTTCTAAACAAAAGATAACTTCAGTCATTTTAAAAAGCAAGTTAATGGGTAGAGTTTTCAATTGCTTCTCTTTGGTATTCATTAAAAATCATTAAAAAGAGGAAAGTTGGGGAAAAGATCAGACAGCATTATAGGAACTGCATTGATGATAGCAGATTGTAATTTTGTTGATAGTAGCTTGATATACAATCATTTGAGGGATTTATTGTTCTCATGGATTAAAGCTGTGTTGTTATTGCAATAGAAGATTGGCCCAGAGCCCTGGCCCCGTGCAAAGCTCTCTAGCATCACCTCTGTTCCTTCATCGGCAGCCCAAGGCCCCCCTCTCTACAACTTGGAGCCACGCAGCCCTGGCACAGACCCCTAACCTAAAACTCCAGCCAATTTCCCTAACAACACACCTTCTCCCTTCACCTGCCAGATGCTTCTTGTTCGCAGACACTGCGCCCTGAAGTCAGGAGCTTTTAGTGAGTTAAAAAGGGAAATATAGAATTACCTAGCTTTATCAGTGTTTTAAGTATACTTGTAGACTTAAATGAGAACTCTTGTACAAAACCACTTGAACTCTTTCTTAAGATATGCTAATTTTTTTTTTTTTTTTACTCTTTGATTGAACTGTTGACCTTCTGGATATATGACTAGTTATTACCTCAAGTATGTTTGGAACTATTCTTGCCCTAACCATTCTAAAATGTAATTAGCGTTGAGATATTATTGTAGGAGCACATCACCTGGGGCTGGGATCTCATTAGACGGTAAAAATGGAGCAGAACTGTGCCTGCTCCGTGCTCAAAAAATCTCTAAGAAAAATTCATGGCATTGGAGGAAAAGTTAAAATTGGTGATTTCATGAACTCTCTCTTGCCCACATATTTGATTTGTGCAAGGATCCAAACATAAAGGAGATTGTGGTTCTCCTGTTTGAAAAATGAAAGCAACTCTGTTTTCTTAGAACTCTGCCTGTGCAATGTGGCTGCTGCCACAGCTCTGGGTCAACAAAAAACAAAGTAATACATTTTACAGAGCTAGCGTCCCCTCACCCTTCAAGAAACGCAGATCATTTTTAGGCATCATCCCATGTATCCTTGCAACAACAGATGTTCTAGAGAATGAATATTCTCCAGGAGGTAGTTAACAAATATGGGAAAACTGAGGCCCCAAAGAGGAACTGTAACTCACGGGTTATTCACGCTCCTCCTGAACATGCCCCATTTCCTCCACTGCAGAAGGAGCTCTTTATTTTCTCAATTGAAAACCATCTCATGCCTCCTGCTCAGTTATTTCAGTACTTGCTCCTAAGTTTGGCACCAATCCCAACTATTATGAAATCTTATATGAATAATAATGACATTCTCCATTCCTGGGATCCCAAAAGGTTATCATTTCTAGTTCATCGGAGGGCACTTTGGATGCCCCTATCAGGCTCTAAATGATTAGAACCATCGGGAAAAGGCTTGCCTGACTCTGCATCCTCCTCATTTGTAAGTCTTAATGCGCAGAGTTGTGTTGTGTCGTATAAAAAATAATTTCTCATTATAATAACATTTTCCCTTAATTGCAAAAATATTTCTGACCTAAATTTATTCTTGTCATAGCTGTGTGAGCAAGTGGAGTCTTGTTTGCCTCTACAATGTATTAATAATGTATTAATTAGCTTCCCAGGGCTGCCCGAACTAGGAACGGAAAGGATTTATCTAAATCATGAAAACTGAAATGGAGCTAACACTTTGGTAATTATATTTTAAGGGCAGTCTCAGCATCCGTTAGTGTGGCATAATTTAGACCTACTTTCGAGAGAAGATAACAGAAAACACCACTCAATTAACAAAACATTTATTTAGCACCTACTGTGCACAAACTCTGAGAGGCAAAGGAGGCGATTACAAATAAAACAGGCCAATTTGGTTTTATGGCCCTAGTTATAAGGCAATAAAAGGCAAAGTGTTATAAATGTTTTGATTTAGTGTTGATTAGATGAAATATATTAGATTGAACCGTATGAAATTGACAATGTCCAACCTTTATTTTTAATCCAAAAAGTGGCAGCCTTATATGATTCAACCTAATTGTAAGTACTTGTGTCATATGGTTCCAGTGCCTAAAACATTATACTTTTCATTTTCTTTCTATTTTTTTGAATGAAATGGTTCATTTCCAGTTGAGACTGTCATTACTAGATAACCAACAGAAGGTAAATACAGGTCAGAGATTTGACTCCTGTTCTTTATATTTATTTATTACTGTAGACTTGCAACATGTATTTTGTAGTCTTAAAGTTTCTGATTATATAAGACCCTGCTCTTAATTCTGCTTAGAGTCATTGTCCCTGCCACCTGTCCTTCGTGTGTGACATTCTCCAGCCCAATTCTTCATGACAGTCCCTCTGTAATCTTCAAGCAAAATCATCATCTCTGTTCCCATCTATTTATTCTGCAGAGATGTTTGATTGCAGAACAATCATCTTTTTTTTTTTCTTTTTTGAGACAGAGTCTCACTCTGTTGCCCAGGTTAGAGTGAGTGCCGTGGCGTCAGCCTAGCTCACAGCAACCTCAAACTCCTGAGCTCAAGGGATCCTCCTGTCTCAGCCTCCCGAGTAGCTGGGACTACAGGCATGCGCCACCATGCCCGGCTAATTTTTTCTATATATATTTTTTAGCTGTCCATATAATTTCTTTCTATTTTTAGTAGAGATGGGGTCTCGCTCTTGCTCAGGCTGGTCTCGAACTCCTGAGCTCAAACGATCCGCCCACCTCGGCCTCCCAGAGTGCTAGGATTACAGGCGTGAGCCACCGCGCCCGGCCAATCATCTTTTTTGAAATATTGCTCAATAGAAATTAAGTCTAACAACCCAGTTTTGCCAGTCTGTCCCTGAATTGCAGGTTACCGAGCAGCCAGAACAGGTAGCCATACATATATTCCACTAAATCCATTCTTCTAGCTCCTTCAACACTTAACAGATATTTACCAAGCACCTATTTTGATCAAGCATTGGAGTAGATCCTCTGACAAATATGAAGTTGTATAAATAAAAACATATATATTAATGTAAATACAAGTTTAATGCTGGCTATGTACTGTTCTAAGCACTTGACACATATTCATCTATTTACTCCTATCCAGGGGGATAACCATTTTAAAGATGAAATTTAGGCCAGAGAGGTGGCCTATCTGCCACTGCGCCCCCGGGACACACTGGGACATGCACATTGCCCAACGTATTCCTGCAGAGTCACTCATATCTTACCCCCAATCTTATTGCAACCCTGCCAAAGGCCAGACACTATCAAGAAAATGTTCACTCATCTTCCCGTTATGCCCAATGTGTGAGCACTGATAACACATCTCAATTCGAAGAAAATCAACAGAAGTCAACTCAGTCAACCTGAAAAGTCTGATGACTCATTCCCACCCTTCTCACAGGGCTCCTGCTGGGCTGCCTGGTTCTCCTGACCTGGCCTGCAGCCCCGGAGCAGCTCAGAGCCCGATGGCCCTCTCCTCCACAGATCAGAGAAGTGTTGACTTTCCCCTGAACAGGCATTTGAGTTGCATTATGGGGCAAGCTTCCCCTGTTCTGTGCTGACTGTGACCCCACTGTGTATGCCCCAAGGCAGGCGAAACAAAGTTGTCTTGGAAAAAATAACAGGGAAGAAGATGCTGACTCTTCAGCCCCCAGAGTAAGTTCCATCATTCTTGAGGTAAAAACATAATATCTAAATATGACTTGATTTATGTCAGGTCTCATAAATACATATACACATATGGATGCTGAAGCCCTGTATTCCCTGACAGCCAAAAACAAAATAAAACAATTTACTGTCTCATTAGAAAGACAAGACCTGGTAGGCCAACTCACCTGAATAAAGAATAGGAAAACAGTACTTTAATCTCTCTACACACAGACACACACACACACACACACACACACACACTGGTGTGATAAAGAGGGCCAGTTGACCTGGCAATGGAGGACAATTCATATATTCAAAGATCTTCTTGTTTACATTTAAACTAGCCACTTGAACTTACTAAGCTTTCTCGAGCTGAACTTCAGGCCCGCATCCTCACCTGGAGGTCTGACATCTATTTCGGGCCCTAGCAAAGACTCAGAAGCTTTGAAGTTTAGCTCGACCACTTACGAGCTGTGAGAGCTGGGTAAGTTACTTGGCCACCTTAAGCCTCCATTTCCTCACCTATAAAATGGGAATAATGAAATGTGGGTTTGTTGTGAGGATCAGGTGAGATAATACATAGTAAATATTTAGAACAGTGCCTGATTCCGAGTACGCCATCAACACATATGAGTTATTTGTAATAGTAATTTGAAACAGGTTCACGTATCCCAGTAAAAAAACCCACTGAGTTCTATTTTATTTTTAACTATAATCTTTGAAGCACTTTAATCTCATTTCTTCTTTTGTGTTTGTGGAGAAAGAGGATGTTTAGCCATCCTTGGAATACGATCTTTCCTTTTGTTAAAAACCATCATTAAGTCTCTTCAAGTTTCTCTTCTGCAGTAAATGATCCAGATTGTTTAATGGCTCTGTTTTACATGCTTTAATCATTTATTTGAACTTCTGAACCATCTCCAGATGTAGTACACACAGAAATATTGTCTAGGAAAATCTGGTATTGAAATTCCTTATCATGTGCATCCCATTAGCTCAAATGTTTAAAACCCGTTGTCCTTAAGAGCAAAGCCAGTTCTTTACCATGTTGGTCAATTGGTTTCACACTGTCATACTGTGAAAGCCACATAATTTTCAGATGCGTAGTCAGCACAAACCAGACCAGAAGCGACCCAGGTCATTCCTTCATTCATTCATTCAGTCAACATGAGCGCCTACTATGTGCCAAGCACTAAGATTGCAAAGAAGATACTCCCTACTTGGAGGAGCTTACAGCTTGGGAGGGAAGATATCAAAATCAACAAATTATTACCGATGCCTTTCTGTTGGGTGCCATACTTGAAATGAGAAGGTGAGGCCAGGATACCCTCAGGGAGAAAGGGAGAGAGGAATGAGCTCAGGGATGACTTTACAGAGAAGGTGACATTTGAGCCATATTAAAAAATGGCAAGAATTAAGGAGTGCCAAAAGGAGGGTGTTCAAAGAAGAAACACCTAGGGATAATTTGCACGTCATATCGCCAGTTAACCTTATGTGGGGCGGCTACGGCTCAGGCCTGGGGTCAGGGAAGAGAACAGAGACATGAAGCTGCCCAGGTCGGCCAGGGCTAAGAAGGCTGGCTGAGCTCCATCCTGCGGGAGTAGAGAGCCAGGGGAGGGTGGTAAACAGAGGCAGGGCACCATGTGATCTGTGTTTTACACCAATCACTCTGCAAGCAAGGAAGAGGGAAGAGTGGAGGTGCTTGAGCCTAGAGTCAGGGAGGAGAAGCAGGATTCTGGGTCATGAAGAGACATTATAAATCCGGCACAGAGTTGGAGAAAGGTGAGGTGATAGAAAAAAGGACATCAGTTCCAGGTATATTTAAAAGGTCATGTTTAGAGACCCACTCAAGAGGGGTACCAGATCTGGGAAAGAGAGGAGAATGACAGGAAGGAGTCCAGAAGGAATTTCCAGATTTTTGCTGTGAACAACCATGAGGGCGACCGTGCCATTTAATACCCTAATGGAGCAAATACAAGTTGGCACAAATCTGTCTCCCAGAAAGGCACCTCAGAGACATGTGTCCTGCTGAAGGTCAGTAGGGAAGGCCAACTTCATGTGCCAAGTATATATGTATTTCTTACTAGCTCTTCTTTTTAAAATACTCCGTAACATATGTGACATACATGAGCTAAGATAGTATTCATGTAAGACTTTTAATTTTTCATTTTCTGGCAAGTAAGTTTCAAATACAATAAGGTGTTGGCATTATTTCAGTTATCCATGCCTGGCACAGTATATATTGACAGTACTTATTTATTATTTCCTCCTACCCCCCACTAGAAGACAAGCTCCATGAAGTCAGGGACTTTGTCTCTTTTGTCCTCATCCAAATCCCCAGCCCTTAAAACCCTGTTGGACTCCTGATAGGTGCTTAATAAATATTTATTGAGTAAGTGAATGAATTTCCATGTGGGTAAGAAGAAACAGTCATTTCCCTTATTAACAAGCAAAGAAAAGGCAAAAAAAAAAAAAACCACACAACAAACAAACCTGGACTTAAAACAGTTTTTCACAAAAAGATCCAATTTGCAAAAATGGAACTGAAGTTTCAAAGCTATTTTTCTCCTTGCAGCTCTACTTCTGGGAAAATCACAGCTGCCAGCTTAGAGGGTGGTTTTAACTGCCCAGTTACAGATTCTGCACAGTTGTACATATTGGCAGTGCTCAGCTTCCTTAAATGCCATTGGATCAGTAAGGAAATGGTGATTTTCCTTATTGATTTAATGCCAGTTCCTCTTTTGTGAAATATCCCATGTGCTGCTCACTGGCACACGTACCATAAAAACCGAACGTTTGGGGCCAGAAATTAAATAAGTCACTCATGTTCCTCTCCAGCCATATGATGTTAAACCATTTCTACTTTCGGGCTGGAGTGTGGAATCTTTCTCCCTTTAAATTTAGCAGAGTGATTATTCCTCCTGGTGTATTGCACATATGCTCCTTTTGATCTGTGAAATAGCTCGTTCCTGGATGAACTTTAAGCTTCCAAGAAACACATATAAAATACTGTTTATGCATCGTGGGAGAAATGTTTCACATTCTCATTACTCCAAAATGGTCGCACCAAACCTCTCTCTCCAAGATTCCTTTTTTTCCAAGAAGAGGGAAAAAGAACTTCAGGCAGCAGCACTATGATGACAATCACCATCATCATCATCATCTTCATCACCCTTTCCATGGATTTTATGCAGTAGTCTCAGAGTGACAATGCAGGAAGCCCATTCATTAGCAAGTATTTATCATGAGCAGGACACTGTGCTAGGTCCGTGGACTACAAAGAGGACTGAGGCTCAAGTCCTATCTTCCTGAGCTTACACGTTAGCTGGGGAAGCAAAACACAGACCACAAAATGAAATTAACTGTCACCAATGAATAATACTGTCGGTAAGTGCTACACAGAGTTCAGAAGAGGACAGGGTAACGAGACAGCAATCCTAAAGGAGACGGACTTGAATTTGAGTTGGATCTTAAGTGGGGGCTGGAGTGAGGAAAGGCGGAGCAGTGGGAACACTCGTGGACCCTGTTGCTAGATGTCCTGCCTGCCTGAAGTGGGGGTTGTGGCAGGAAGGGTTGGAGACAGATTGGGAATGGCCTTGAATGCCACCCTAACGACTCTGGATTTGGTTTTATAAGTAAATTGGATGTACTGAGAGTTTTTGAGTAGAAGTGATGTGAGCTAAACAATGCTTTTGAGAAATTAAATCTCACAGGGATCAGTGCTAGGAATGAATTGGGTTTTTTTTCAGACTCGAGATCTGAAAGACCCTGACCCAGGCTGGGGACTGTGGGATGTCTCCATCATACAGCACATTCCAGTGAATACTTCTTAGGGATTCATATAAAATTGGGCCTCCAAGTGCCTAGCTGTCTCTGCACCGTAGGACAGTGATACTGTGATACCATGTGCTGCTTGGAGCTAGTCTAGTTCCCTTAGAGCCCACAATTTGTCCATGGAATAGGCCCAGGTGTGGACTGTACACAAACCTCAGAGAATCCAGGCAACATAGATTGTAAAAGCTGGAACAAACCTTGGAGCCCTCCAAGTTCACCTTCTCAACTTAGGATACAGAAGCTGGCCTTGGCTCAGTTTCACATGGCTCCTTAATGATGGATTCGGGCTGTGACCTCAGACCTCCTTCCTGCACTCCAGGAGTGCTCCCGGGCTGGTCCCAATGCCACTTGGAAGTGTGTGTGCACAAATTCTGGCAGAACCCAGAAGCATTTGGACAAGTGAAGGACTTGCTCCTGTTTCCTCGCCCGCATCGAGATAGCCGAGGCTCCTCTCCTTTGCTCAAGCCCAAGCCCAAGTCCCCGCCTGCCACTGCCAGCTCCAGCCTCACTGCTCTCCCACAGCACCCTGCCGTTTCTTGCACCTGTCGCTGATGGTGCTGTCCTCTTGTCTGAACCCTTTACAGCCTATGTAGGCCTCACCACCTTCAGGAGAACCTCCACGGCCACAGCCTTCCTGAGGTGCAGGACAGTTCCTCCTTGGAACTCCCCGCCACCCCACACAGGGCTCTAGCGCGGTGTCTCCATTATGTCTTATGATTGCCCATTTATGCGTCTGCCCCTCAACTGTGAGCTCCCTGAGGGCAGGGACTGTGGGTACAAATCATTAAATACCTAGCATCTATCACAGTGCCTGGTACATACTAGGTATGGAAATACCTGGTGAATGAATGAATGACATTAATAGTTGCCTATTTGCCTTCTTTGTGCATTAATTCATTTAATAAATATTTATTGAGCAATTACTTAGGATCGGATCAGCACTGTGGAGTTACACTTAAATGTCAAAATAAGCCTATGCGCTCAAGCTTCAAATTATGCATGCATAAATTATGCATGTGGAGTGTTAACATGCACACACAGCAGAGAGGGGGCATATCTACAAATACCAGAGCTAGCAAATGCAATAAACCGTGTGCCAGATGTCTCTGCAATTTACAAAGAACCAAGAACCAAAAAAGACAGTTAGCTCCGTAAGCCCAATAAAAGAAAAAAGAAAAAGGAAAAAAGGAAAAAAAGGAAAGAATAAAAGAACCTCAAGCAGAAGGAAGTGGCTATAGTTTTTTTATGCGCTGGAGCCGGGGGTGGGGAAGATTTATAAAAGCAGTCTATGCTGGGCCCGTTCCTGTAAGTCTGAGTTCCTCAAGGGCTGGCTGTTAGGAGCTGTTTGGAAAATTCATTGCCATGCATGAGTCTGGGGAGCGTTTTTTATTCCACTGGAAATTGTTAATGGGGACTGCATTAGCGGCCCCTTATCGCTTTGCCTGATAGAGAGACAGCAGGCTCGCCCAAACAATTCTGGAACCCTGATCACTGCCAATTAGGGGAACATTGTCTGGCTGACATAATCAAGTAAGTATAAATATATTTATCGTGATTGGAATGGGGAAAGGAGACAGCAGAAAGATCGAGGCAGCAGCCACCACCTGCTGCCTGGCTCTAGCCGGGATCAAGCCCAGCGTCACCCGTGCTCAGCAAAGGCAGCCACTGGCTTTCTAAGGTGGAATGCGCAGCTGAAAAGTCAGGACTAGAATTGCTTTTCCCAGAAGGAGCCCTGTCTCTTCTTATTTTTCCTCCTCTCTTCTTCCCTTTTTTTTTTCACGTTCACTTCTGTGAAAGCTGAAAAGAGAAGAGGAAGCAGATGTCGCATTGATCACATTTTCATTCTGCCCTGTCGGCCATGCTGTCCCCACTTAGCTTCTCTGAGGTTCAAAGTGATGGCGGGGAACGGTGCCCTGACAGGACCCCCGGCCCTCTTGGCCCGCCTGTGTGTGCGAGTGCTGCTGGCATCGGGTTTATTTCATCGTCAACTTGTGGAGCTTTTGTGGCAATATCTGTGATGTGTCTCAGAGCTGGGGTTGAAAGACCCTGATGAAAATAGTCCCCTTTAGTGGACTAGATAAGGGAGGAATTTCTCACATTTAAATGGCTGAAAAGGAAGCACGTTTAAGTCACATCTGGTGGCGTTCCTGTTGTCTGACTGGAGAGCAGGGTCTGTTTGAGCATCTGCACAGATTTCAAAATGCAGGTGGCATCCATTCGTCCCCAAACAAACGGCCAGGGTCGGATGCGAGTAGCCAAATCACATCGTTGTGGGGGAGGTCAGTGACAAAACTGATCTCACGGCTGAATTTCAACCCAGTTGATCAAAGGCATAGCCCTTTTTTCCTCACCCCTGACCATTCAATAATGGCCATTTACGGAGCTAAGTTGATTTCAGCTGTTTCCCTCGCCCCATCACATATGTGCTGCTCTCTTGCACCCCTTGAGGGCTGAGGACCCTTTCCAATGGCAACGACAGGGTAAGGAGACCCCTTTCCTGTGTCCTGTCCTCTCCATCCTGTGGTTTGTCTGCACCGTGGCAAATGGCTCTCAGGCCTGTCTTCCTGGTTGACAAAAATGATTTTATTACCGGTAGCACAAACATGATACGTGAAGACGTAGTGGGAAGGTGTAAATGCACAGAATAAATAAGCAGCCCACGCAGAAGAAATGTCATTTATAGCGATCACTCTGCCTGAAGGCATCTGGCCACCCATGTTCCTCCCTCTTCCAACCACATTATTCCTCCTTTGGCTGCTCAGAAATTGTCAAAGCCAAACTCCTTCCACCTGGGTACCAGAAATATGTATTTCCTTTGCTTTTCAAATCTTTATTTTTTAGTTTTTAGAGACAAGGTCTTACTCTGTCACCCTGTCGCCCAGGCTGGAGTGCAGTGGCACAATCATAGCTCACTGTAACCTCAAATTCCTGGGCTCAAACAATCCTCCTGCCCCAGCCTCCCAAGTAGCTGGGACTACAGACACGCACCACCATGCCCTGCTAATTTTTCCTTATCTTTTGTGGAGACAGGGGTCTTGCTATGTTGCTCAGGCTGGTCTCAAACTCCTGGTCTCAAGCAATCTTCCCGACTTGATTTCCCAAGTGTTGGGATTACAGGTGTGAGCTTTGCTTTTTAAATCTTAATGGATGAAACACTTTTTTTTTTTTTTTTTGTCTTCCACCTCTTGCCAGATCTATTGTTTTTTGAGAACCAGAGCTCATTTATCTCCAGGGGAGGAAGAAAGTCATTTCATGTGTACCCGTTAACAAATTACCACTTACTGTGGAAATACAGGGAACTCTCTCACTCTCTATTAATAAACTGGTTATTCACCTTGGCTGGACCTTGGCGGATGGACAGCCACCGTTCGGGTCAAGCTGACTTAATTTTCTCTCCTTGGCTTTCATTTCCTTGAAGCAAAGAGATTTCTTGTTTCTTTCCTTCTTTGATTCTGCTTTTGAGGAAAGGCTCCTCTGGGTTTGTTGTTTAGTGAGCTGGTTTGAGTAAGTCCCTAGCATGTATTAAGAAGCCTGCTGTGTTGGGGGCCGTGGGTTCCTCTGAAATTCTCCGCACCTGAAAGTTAAATGGAGTCACCTATCTGAATACTAACTTCCTCCTAATCCATTGGTTTTCTGCCGTGTAGACAGGGGCATGAAGTAGCCAAGAGATAGTGTGGTGTCATAAACTGAGCTTGAGTCCTGATGTCAGCGAGACCTGGGTGGTCCGGGGGTGTAATCTTGGGTACGACGCTTCTCTTTTGAGCCACACATCCCTTGTTATAGATGCTAATGGTAGCAAGAGAACAGCCAGTTCGTCTTCGCTGTTCTCCACAATGAGATAAAGCACAGCAGGCAATGAAAAGCCTGATCTAACCACGTAATATTGGTGCAAATTACACGTGGTCATAAGAAGGTGTTTTTGACCCCAGTGTTTCGGTGACATTTAGTTTTGTATTTGATGCATGTCATTTAGTTACAGGAAGAAACCCTCCTGAACACACATAAAGCTCCTGAGCTGGTTGAACATTATATCTTACATCATTTTGATTCTCTTTACTCAGGATTCTTCCTGCTAGGAAGTAATAAAAGAGAAGATGGAAGTCCAGTTAATGGTATTGTGCCATGTCAGTTTCCTGGTTTTGATACTGTACCATGGTGACGCAATACATCTCCCTTGGGGGAAGGGAGGTGAAGCGTACAGGGGACCTCTTGCACTATTTTTGCAACTTCCTGTGGATCTATAATTATTTCAAAATAAAGAATTTAATGAGAGAGAGAGGGAAAGGAGCGGCAATTAGAAGAAATGAGTGCTCACTGGTTTTAGTCCCTCACTGGGCAAATATTTACATTCTGTTTGCCTCTTCCTCCCCTTCTCACATACAGGTTTGTGAGCAGTCATGAATAAAAGCAAGGGCTCCCTTTGCCATGGGAGAGAAGAAAGAAAATAGAATGAGCTGAGAGACCCCTGCCCACATTAGGTTAGAAGGCCACCTACTTCCTGCCTCTCCCCACCCCCTTTACCTACACGGATTCACCTGCACCCATGCTCACCTTGTCCTCCCTCCTTCCCATTCAGAGGGAGACACCCCCCCTGCTGCTGCAGATGCACTCCTGCACCTGAGCAGGGCATCCCATCCCTTCCTGCTGCTTCCAAAGGCTCAGTTCATCCACATTATCCCTCTGGGTGAATTCCTTATTACTCGGGGTTTTAACAACCGTCTATATTAGAATAGCTCCCAAATTTATATCTCTATCCAGACTTTTTTGCTAAGATCTACACCTGCATATCCGAGCCTTGCCTGGGAGTCTCCACCTAGATGCTTCACAAGCATTTCAAATTCTTCCCAAATTATCTCTTCTTCCTATATCCCTTTATCTCAGAAAATGCCACTTCCACCTGCCATAGTGCCCGTAGCAGGAATCAGAGTCATTTTAGACCCGTGCTGTACCAAGTACTTCAAATGTGGCCAGTCCACATTGAGATGTGCTGAAAGTATAAAATACACACCAAATTTCAAAGAGAAAGGAATGCAAAATATCCCAGTAATATTTTATATTGATTTCATATTGAAATGATAATATTTTGGATATGCTGGGTTAAATAAAGTATTAAAAATAATTCCCTTTTACCTTTTAATGTGCCACTAGAATATTTGTTTGTTTATTTATTTATTTTTGGGACAGGGTCTTGCTCTTTTGCCCAGGCTAGTATAGTGGTGTCATTATAGCTCACAGCAACCTCAAATTCCTGGGTTCAAGTGATCCTTCTGCCCCAGCCTCCCGAGTAACTGAGACTACAAGTACATGCCACCACACCTGGCTTATTTTTCTATTTTTTGTAGAGACGGGGTCTCGCCATGTTGCTCAGGCTGGTCACCAACTCCTGGTCTCAAACGATCCTCCCCCCGCCCCAACCCGGCCTCCCAAAGTGCTAGGATTCCAGGCTTGAGTCACCAAGCCCAGCACCACCAGAATATTTAAAATGACATTATGTGGCTCATATTTGAAATAGACTTATATTCTATTTCCATTGGACAGCACTTTATAGACTCTTCTCTGCCTTTTAGCCACTTCTAGTTGGTCAGTAATTCACAGTGATTCTCTTGAGTTAAGACAGGGGAGAGCAGTGGTTAAGGGCACAGGCTGAGTTTGAATCCTGGCTCCACCATTTTTTGATACATGTGAACTTGGGCAATTATTTAACCTCTTTGAGTCTTAGCATCTTCATCTGTCAGCTGGATATAATAGCAGCTCTTATTTCTCAGATTCTTGCAAGCATTGAATGAGACAACATGTGTAAAGCTCTTACTGCAGAGATAAAGCATGGGGAAAGACCCAATGCCAAGAGAAAGAGTGTGCCTCTCACTGCAGTAGCTCAGGTCCTCGCCACTGCCAGCCAAGACTGCTGCACCAGTTTCTCCATCTCCAGCTCACCCTGCCCTCCAATCCTCATACTGCTATCAGATTAAACATTCCCTAATGCAAATGTTCTCAAATTTTCAGACTCCCCATCACCCTTGGCTTGAAGTCCCAAGTCCTTAGCATGCTATGCAGGCCCTCCCTGGTCTGCCCCCACTCCAATCACTGACTCCACTTCCTGCCAGTCCACAACTGAACCAGTTGGGTCCCCAACCCCTGTTTGCACACACAGTTCTCCCTTTGTGGCATACGTGCTCTCTACTCTGCCTCGCTGCTTTCTGCAATACTCACCTCAGTTGTTACCTCATTTAGGAAACTTCGCCCGATCCCTCCTGTACCTGTCTCCAACTCAGGCTGAATTAGGAGCCTCTCCTTGAGGCTCCTCGACCCTTGAGGTTTGGCTCCTTATTACGCTGATGGCACTTATTTGGTTGGCCTGTCTTTCCTGCAAGACTGAGCAATCCTAGGTCTAGGCTGGGCTGTCGAATTCACCCCGGACCTTCATGCTCCGCACAGTGGCTGGCACAGATGGGGCCTAGCAAATGTTTGCTGAGAGAATGCACAAAACACATAGATACTACTGACATAGATAAGGTGAAGGAGAGCCCAGTGAGGTCAAACAGCAGAAAATATGAAAACTAACCCGGCGAGAAATCATCACTCCCTGCAAGTGTAGATAGAATCAACGAGGAGAGAGAAAAATCTGAGCAAGGAGCAAGTAATGCAGGATTTGAAATGCAAGAATATAAAAAAGAGATCATTAAAACAACAGAACCACATTTGGTGCTCTTGGTGGTTTTTAGTAACTTCCTCTAAAATGGTTCCAGGAAGAGACAAGGTTCTGGGAAGGCACAAATCATATAAAGAAAGGATGAGGTATTATCAACTGATTCAAAGATTATTTTTCATCAGGACTAGATACATGGGCGATATCAGTAAATGTCAAGCTGGTGACTATGTGATAGAAATAGTAATAATTTACCGGGGCTGGTGCCCAGGAATCTTTCACTGTGATACAAATGCCAAGCATGGAAAAATTTGACAAGTTGTAAGTATAAGAAAGTAAATGGTGAATCTGAAAATAATGATATCAAATGCCATAATAATCACAAGAGAAATATTAAGAATACGTAAGAGGGCTTAGAGGATTCTTGCCTTACCACAAATAGGAATTATAAAAAAATTCACTGATAAGAACAGAAATTCCAAAATATAAAGCCTCCTTATCAAAACACATAGTATTCCAGAATATATAATGGTAAAAGCATGCCTTTTGACACACACGATATTAAAAGCAGCAAATAACACGAGAAAAGTAGAGTTACTAGGAGGTACGGCATCCTGCGGCTCACAGGACATGTGAATCAGAATATACTCTACACACAAACCACGACCTTCACTGGAACATGTAAAGGCTTCACTCCAGGACCTCAGCTCTGACCCCAACGGCTGGCCCACGCCCCGATTTTCATGTAAGAGATCTCATGGGACAGGCATTGTGTGAGGTGAGGGGACATCAGGGAAAATCAAGAAGAAAGCGTGAAAATAAAGAGCAGATGTTTCCTGGCCAGTACTCTTAGCGAGGCTCTAGTCCACCACTTTGAAATTTCTGTGGAGAAGGTAAACATTTGGGATATACTTATGTACTAAAAAACTACTGGCTGTTTATCTGAAATGCAACTTTAACCTGGGAATTTTGCATTTTATCTGGCAGCCCCGCTTAGTGAGGTATATACTCCCTCAGTCACACTCCCTGTGAGCCACAACACGTTTCAACAGTTGTTAGCTGTTCAGTGTCAACTCGTCAGAGTAACAATAACAAACAACTATTGAGTACCTACTATGTGCCAGGCACCATAGTAAGTGATTTAGATGGATATTTCATATGTTCTTTCCAAGAACACTATGAAACAGGTACTGTTATAATCCCTGTTTTTAAAATGGGGAAACTGAGGCTCAGAGAGGTTAAATAACTTGCTCAGGGTCACCCAGAGAGCTACAGGTAGAGCTGGAGTGTGAATTCTGGCGCCCTGACTCCAAAGCCCACATGCTTGCCCACCTCACAAGACATGGCGGCAGCACTAGGGAGGGGGTAGATACATCAAGTCCCCAAGAATAAGAGAGTGCAAGACCACCTGGTATGATGGGGTCAGGCCCTGAGGAAGGCCTTAAAAGAGCAGCTGAAACTAGACCAGGTTCCTTTGTTTAAGTAAGAAAAATGTGCTCCTAGTTCTAGGCAGAATGCAGCCCCACACTAGGACTAGAAGAGCACTGGATGAATTTCAGCCCCCACTACAGCCTCAGTCTTGTGCAGTGAACAACCTGCACAACCATATGGAGCTGTGTGAGTCACATGGCAGAAGGAGGACCAGTGCAGAGGCAAGAATGCAGATGGGGTGCTTAGAGAGCAATGAGAAGCCATTTACTGAGGCACGTTTGCATGGGGTAGCTAGTACAGTTTTGAGACACAGGATGGGGAGAGATTGCTGAAGGCCTGGAATGGCAATAGTAGAGACTTGAGTGGATCTGGGAGGTCATGTGACAGTGTGCCATTGACAAATTCTGAATGGGAAAATGACCCTCAGGAAGAGTGGCAGAAAGCTTCAACACACAGGGGTGTTGCTCCACCAGGGAGGAGGGATAGGCTGGAGGGGGATGGGCACAGCAGGTGAGGTGGCAGCAGCCTATTTAGTGACATAACTAAAGGAAAGTCTGTGGCCTGGAAAAGAGCACAAGGAGCGGGGAGGACAACACTAAAGAGGGACAGTGAGTGGGAAGATTAATTTCTCCCACTTGGCATCTCCCCAAGTACCCAAAGGGAGAGTGAACCCTGTGACAGTTTGTTTCCTTTTCCTGCGGGGTTATTAGCCGGCATGTAGGGAGAGGGCGGTGGGCACAGCACAGCAAGGCATTTCCTGACCCCCTAGGGGACCAGATGAAGATAGGCCCTCTGATAACTTCATCTGCTGGGTTGCAGCTGACGCTCAAAGAATGTTGATGAGCGGGTTAGTGTCAACCTGGAGGGGTCGCTGGGTAAAGAAACTGAGTTCAGAGATATCCAATTTGCTTACGGTCACACAGCTGGGGCACGAAGGAGCCGGGACTTGAGCCCGGCCGTCCTGACCCCAAAGCCCATGTTCCATTTACGATGAAATAAAGGCCGAAGGCATGAAGTTCACTTACAAAAGATACAACCAGAGGGTTAGGAGCACAGATCCATGCCTGAACGAACTGTGAGGGCTGAGCAATTGGCCAAAGGGAGAGAACAAAACGAGACGGAAGTTAAAAAGCTTAAATGTGAGGTCCCATATTTTGGCTCCAAAAAGTCCGTTGCAGAGGTGGAGAGGCCTGCCTTGACCACCTGCCTGTCAGGAAACACCTGGTTTTTTTTTATAGTTGCATAATTCCCAAATAGCCAACAATGTAACACGATTATAAAAATCTGGGTTAAAGTAATAAAGTAATTAAAGTAATTAAATCATCCTATTCCACTCAGCCCAGCTCAGACTGTTATCTGGAATATTGGGTTCAAGTCTAAAGAGTTCACTTTGAGAAGCACATCGAATAGCTGAGATGGGGCCTGGGGAAAATGACCAGGAGACCAGGAGTCGGAACCCTGTCACACAGAGGGTGCTGGGGGAGCCTGGGCTTATTTACAGTTAAAAAAAAGAATTTGGAACTTCTGAACTTCTGACTGTTATTTTCATTTTCTTCTTTTCTTCTCTTCTCTTTTTCTTTCTTTCTTCTTCTGTTGGGTTTTGTTTTGTTTTGTTTTGTTTTTTTGTTTGTTTTTGCTTTTTAGGGCAGAATTCAGACTGAAAGGAAAGACGACTTTTGGGCTCAGTGTAACCAATTCAGCAAGCTGTTAGCTCGCTCTTCCCATCCCACTCTGCCTCCTGCCCGTTCGCTACTATCTCAGTGGATTAGGGAAAGGCTGACTTTCTGGAAGTAAGATTTACAGCCCTACTTGATCAAAACTGGCAATTAAAAAGAAAGAGAATGACTTTATATATATATTTTTTGAGACAGAGTCTCACTCTGTTGCCCTAGGCTAGAGTAGGGTGGTATCAGCCTAGCTTGGAGCAACCTCAAACTCCTGGGCTCAAGCAATCCTCCTGCCTCAGCCTCCCGAGTAGCTGAGACTGCAGGCACATAACACAACACCTAGCTAATTTTTCTATTTTTAGTAGAGACAGGGTCTCTCTCTTGCTCAGGCTGGTCTTAAACTCCTGACTGCAAGTGATCCTCCCACCTCGGCCTCCCAGAGTGCTAGGATTACAGGCAAGAGCCACTGTGCCTGGCCAAGAGAACTACTTTAAATGAGACAAATATAGATGCTCCTTAGTTGAGCCTAACTCAAACAAGGAAGAACCAAATTTCCAAAAATTAAGAATATTATAATTATTCCCTTAATGAAACGGATTTGCAATATTATCCCTTTCACTGGCAATTTTTTAGTAACTTTACCAGGTGACTTGATATATAAAAACGCCATTAGCTCCAACTTTTCAGGGATAGTCTTATTGAATGAATCAAGGTTAGCTGCTATCTGGATTAATGTTCACTTTTGCAAGCTTTGAGACCAGTGAGCTAAAAAAATGACCAGCATTCGGATAATAAACGAGGGCTCGGAAACATAAGTAAAAGTGACAAAAAGATGAAAATAATTGTGGTCATGCAGTCGTCTGCTCTACGATTTTGTACCCAAATAAGATTTAGGTAGCCCAAGGCACAGACAGTGAGGGACAGGAGCTGAGTGTGTCTGTAGCATTCGTGAACAATGTCACAGCCCTGGTGACAACAGAGCAAGAAGATGGTGCCTTTCAAATACATGACAAATAAGCTTTCAGAACCCAAATCAATAAAAACAAACACGAAGTGAGCAGAAGGGAGGGTGCCATAAAATCCTGGTGATATATTTGGGGAGAAATCATGATGTGACTAGAAAATGGGAAGCGGAAAAATACAGTGAAGCCCGGAAATTTGTGAAATGTCTGTCTGTCTGTCTCTTGTCTTTCTCTGTCATCTCACCCGACCCCGCCCCACACCCCACCCTTCTGGCAGGGCTCATTATATGCCTCCTGATCCCAGGTGGGTCTTTTCAATGCTTCATTTATGTTTCGGTTTTGCCAGCAGGATTCTTGGTGTTTCTGCAGACAATTGCTATTGCTCGAGGAGACAATAAGGATAAAATGAGGAAATGGCAAATGACACACCAGCCTCACCGCAGAGCCAGAGTGGGGCTGGTGGGCTCTTTCTGATTTATTTGTGCTGTTGTTTTGGATTGACGTTTGCATGGTGTCATTTTAATAAGAAACGTGCGGGAGAATTAAAAGCAGAAATATTGTAGACTCACAGTTTTTGTAACTAGATTCATGGTAAGCTACCAATGTTTCCAGGGGAAAGAGAAAGAACTTCAAAAAGAGCAGAATATATTGTGGGGAAAGTTGATGACGGGAAAGGTAAGAAAACTGTGAGGGGGAGGAAGGGAAAAGGAAGGAAAGGAAACGAGCAACAGATTGTAAGTTTATTAACTGAGATTGTTTCCATTTCTGCAATTGCCTTAAAGCACATGATTGCTTGGTCCGAGGTCAGCAGGGCTGATTGCAGTCTTCGTCTCTTTGACCAAGAAGTAATGGGCTTGAATTTCTCCGGTGTGTGAGAATTGCTCCTGCCAATTTCTTGGCTGAAGGACAACCACCCAGAAAGGTTTAGGGGGCCCAAGCTAGTTAGCAATTAGCTTGAACTAGTAGCAGGACTTCTGGTTATCTTGCTAGTACCAGCAGAGGCAGAGCGGCAAAGTAAAGAGAGCGCATAGCCTGGGGGCCAACAGACATGCGCTCTCGTCTCTCGCCTCCGTTTCCCATCTATAACATGTGAATGGCGACAATAATAACAATAAAGGATGACCTTTTGAAAAGCCCCTGGCACCTGGGCTTATAAATGGTAACTTATTCTGAGCTGGTTCATGTGTCTAGACGTTGGCAAGGCTGGGGTGGGGTGTTGGGACTGTTCGTGGCTGTCCTGGCGCTTCCTGTTTAAAGACTGCAAGGCAGTGACTGAGCTCTGGGTGGGTGGCAAGGAGTAGGAGCCAGGTCAGTTTTCTGTTTCTCTACCCCGCCTTTCCCCCCTTGTCCTTAGTGAGTGCTGTCTTCTTTCTTTACTGGCTGGGTCGTCTTGGTAACCCTGCAGCTGGGACCTCATAGCTGGTAGAGAGAAGCTAGCACTTGCGTAGGGCAAGTGAGGAGGAACGGGTGCTTGAGAGGCTGCAAAGGAGTATATGCTTGGCGGATTTACACTTTTTAAAACCTGTTTTGAAATTTTCTTTTCTCTGCAAGCAAGGATAGTAGCTAACTGCAATGCAGAAACTCTTGGGAGAAGAGACACTCAGTGGTCAAACACCAACACTGAGCCACACGTTCTACATCCTCTTCCCTGTGACACTGTGGGCTGAGGGTTATCATCAGAACTTCTGAGAAACTGAGACACAGAGAAGCTTTTCCAACCGCCTAGTAACCAACAGGACCTGAGATTTGAAACCAGGTCGTCTGACACCTGAGTCCTGTAAGCCGCCCACTGCGGCGGGAGCCTCACCTTGCAGAGAATGGCGAGTTAGGGAAAAAAGAATGGAATTTGCTGGAGTTTAACAGAACATATATATACATTATGCTTAAGGAAAAAGATACTTTTCTTACAAAAACTTTGAGGACAAATGAGATTTTATGTGGTATGCCTTGCACTAAAAAAAATTAAATTATATAAGCCAGACTGGTGTTGATTAAGGAAGAGTAAGGTGAAAATATGCAGAGGAAGGAAGAGCAAGTGACTGATCCCTTGTCTTGGGCATCACCCAAGTTACAAGGCAGGGGAGGGGGGACCTGTGTGGGGACAGTTTCCTGATGTGTCTCCTCCCTCTTCTACTTCCCTCCCCTCATCACCTCTCCCCCACTGAAACCAAAAAACCTTAAGCAGGAAAAAGGGAGCTAATTTAAAAAGAGAAAAACATCCTGGAGACCAATGAAATCTCCATAATCCACAGTGACAGACAGGGACCTGCAGAAGAGCAATTTGATTAAATAAGGATATAAGGGATTTAGAGAGACTCTCCAGTTGTGTAAAGTGTGCTCACAAGTCTGAAAAATACATTTATTTGGCTTCCAAACCTGAAGACCTATTGCCTTCTAACTGGGGAGATGGTTCCCATTTGGAAACCGGAAGTAATTGTGAGGCAAGGTCAAAGGGTTCAGGTGGGGCTGGGGATCCCAGGTAGGATGGAACCCTGAGAGGCTGGCCGAGGGCTTGCAGGAGGGTGTTGGCTGAGGCATTAGAAGGTAAGGGCAGTGAGTGGTTGTGGGCTAAGCCCGAGCCCTTCCCAGACTGGGATGAGAGGGCAGCACACCTCCCCTGCCCACGCTCAGTGTCTCACTCAAGAACCAGCTGCCCATTAGTCACCTGTCATCAGAGACAGCTCTGTTGGCGGCTTTCTGCAGAAGTGAAGCAGCCAGAGGATGAATTGTTATTCCGGGAACACACCTGCGCACAGGACGGGAATGGATGGGAGATGGGGAGCGCCCTGGCGGTTTCTATTCATGAGCCATCCTTGTGGTGTCCAAGACCAGCATCAGCAGCTCAGCTGCTGATGAATTATTGTTCTTGGACAAGCTGCAGAGGGCCCCCTCTAGTTCCATGTGTTCACCCCCGCCGCTCATGCTGGGGGATTTATACTTTCCTGGGGCTTAGGAGGGGGAAATAATGAGTCACCCAGGAACAAGAGAAAAATAGGAATGTCCTATCTGTGCAAAATCACTTAAAATGGAGGCTTTTAGAGGGTACTAAAATCTCAGCCAACTAGCCAGAAGCGGTTTGGTAGGGTATATTTTGCTTGTCTTTGCTTACTTTGGTTGCAATACAATCAGAAATGTTTATATCCCCTAAAGAGAGCACCTGTGCAAACGGTCCAGGTCCCCTTGAGCAGACTGTTTATTCTCCCAGGATCCTGAACCCCAAAAGAAATAGTCCTGTGTCTCCGATTTGGGAGGTCCAGATAGGCACACGAACTGTTGGCTGAAAATCTCAAGCAGAGGACCCCGAGGACCACTCCCAACTATACGACTATCTGCAAGCTTGATCTGGTGAAGGCCAGGTGGGGGACCCAACATGGGTTGGCTGTGGCCACCAGGATTCCAGCTCCCACTCTACCCCCTGCACCTGGCCACAGAGCCGCATCTCCAGAGAAACCAAAGAGAAAGATTTGAGAGTCTCTATTTCAAAGACTTCAGAGGATGAGTTAG
Source organism: Eulemur rufifrons (assembly GCF_041146395.1). Taxonomy (NCBI): domain Eukaryota; kingdom Metazoa; phylum Chordata; class Mammalia; order Primates; family Lemuridae; genus Eulemur; species Eulemur rufifrons. The sequence continues at coordinate 88,843,944 of NC_090998.1, forward strand.
CAGTAACTCAAGAGCAGGTGCAGCAAAGAAACGTGCAAGCCCTGTTAGACATTCAGTAAGAAGGTTAACATTTCCAGCTTGGCCGGCTGATTAAGAGGTATTCTGTAAGCAGGATTCTGCTGGTTTAGAATGAAGTGGAAATCTTGTCATGTGAGAGCCCAAAACAGGGAAAGGCCAGACCTTGGTCTCCTGGCTAAGCCCAGCCTTTTTTTTTTTTTTTTTTCTTTTCCAAAATAGATTGGTTTGGGTCTCTAGAAGAATATTTAAGCAGCGGCTGACAGGTGAGCTGTAAGGTAGTTGGCAATGCTATGCTCACAAATTTTCAAGAAGGGCCATCTGCAACCTTTCTCGGTTTCCTGTTCCTAATGTCCGATGCCCAGCAAGGGTAATAAACTGAGACGGAAAGGCCCCAAACACAGCTGTAAGGTTCAGATAGAAGAAAAACACACAGTAGGGGTTTTAGTACAGGATCATTAACCTAGAATCAAAGCAGAAGTGAGGGACTAGTCACCACGAGAGGCATGGGGACCACCTCTCCGGGATGCTCAGGTGTTTTAGCATCAGAAAAAGTGTAGGAGAAGGTGACTTCTAATTCTTTTCCACCTAAGCAATTCTGTATTTTATAGGTTTTAGACTCTTCGAAATGTTAACATTTAGGTGCCTTAAAACTCACAAGAGACAATGAGGACAATCACCAAACCTGTCTGGGTAAAGGTTACAGGGACTCGGGATGCAGAGAAAAGTTAGGAGACGGAATGGACGGTTCGGGGTGCACCATTGCCCTCTATTGGATTAAATAAATCCGACCTCTCAGTGGGTGCGTTCCACTATCTCCAGCTGAGTTTGCTGAGAAGTCAGGGCACCTGTGCGTGGGAATTTCATTGATCCTTGTAAATGGGTCCTCCTGTGTGCTGCCCCTGCCCTGAGGAAATCAACTTTATAGCGACTCTGATGGCAGGTCATTTGCATGTTTTCTTTGACTCAACAGACATTTGCTAAGTGCCTACTAAGCACTGGCTAGGTAGTGTACAGAATCTAGGAATAAATAACAATGATTACCATTCACTGGACACCTACTATGTGTCAGTCTACACATTAATACACCACAACCCCACGGAGTAACCGTGGTTACTCTCATCTTACAGATGAGGAAACAGCACACTCAGGAAGTAAGTGGCACATTTTAGATTCAGATCCAGGTCCACCTCCCTCTAAGCCCCACACTCTGTCCACTAAACCACAATCCTTCCCCTCAAGAAGTTTACAGATTATTGAAGGAGGTAGGATATAGATATAAATGTGTATATCAGTGTGTGACAAACTACCGCAGTGGGCCTAATTCAGCCCTTCACTGTGATTTTGACCTTGGCTAAGATGGGTTTTACAATTTTAAATCATTGGGAAAAAAATCAAAAGAATAACAACACTTCTTGACATGTAAAAATGCTATGAAATTCTGATTTCTGTGCCTACAAATAAAGTTTTATTGGAACACGGCTACACCCATTCAATTACTATCATCTAAGGCTGCCTTCCCGGCTCTAGTAGCACAGTTGAGTAGTTGTGACAGAGACTGGACAGCCTAGAACACCAAAAATATTTACTCTCTGGCCCTACACAGAGAAGGTTTGATGACGCCTGGTCTATATTCCAAGGTGGAATGTTCTGTATCAATAGGAGAGATTTTTCTTTAACATGCTTTAGGGTTGAGAAGAAAAGCAGCAAATATTTATCTGGCCCACAGTCTGCAGAGCTAGAGGGGATATACAGGTGTGCTCTGTTTTAAGACTCAACGCATGAAAATCCAGACTTTAAAACAGATAAATTAAAAGGCAGTTATTTGCATAACAAATTTTGCTTTCATTTTATAAAGCGATTCACGACAGGGTTCCTTTATAGAGTGAGCCTCCATAATACATGCTAATATGATTCCATTTACAAATACTCTGTTCATAATAACTTTTCAGGAATATTCCTATTTCGTACAATGCAGCTTCACTATAATCATTTTTCCCTGGCAGCGTGCGGTTTCCTGCTTCTGGAAAGTAATTGAACTGACCTTGTCAATTCGATGGGTGGGGGAAGCACATTCCCTTATTGTCTCCAAGAGAGGCTTAACCTGTCGCACAGAAAGCACAGAAAGGCTGTGGAGTCTAAGTCTCCGAATTATGTGACATTAGGCAGCTGGTATAATTTTACATTTTTTTTGCTAAGCTCCTCTCGGTAGCTGCAGCCAAAGTCCTCAAATGTAAACTATTCTCACTATTCTCTTACTTCATTTCATATACAGGATAAACTAATAAAAACTGTTGCTAATGTCCAGAAGTAGGAAACCGCACGCTGCCAGGGAAAGATGATTATAGCTAAGCTCCATCGTATGAAATAGGAATATGCTACAGGGATACTTATAAAAAGCAATGTTGCTCTCTTTTTTTAAATCCCAAGATATTATCTTATCTGAATTGCAATGTAAACTGGGGCAAGGATTCAAATTAGAGCTCTCCCCAGCAAAATAGGAAGTGATATCAATTTAGGACCCGTCTCCCTCTGTCACCAAGGTCCTGAGCCTGAATCTTTGCTTCGTGGTGTTATGCAATTGCTCTTTCTGAGAGATACATAAAATGGAAACCTTGGCTATTCATAGCCAACTTAGGAGGAGCTGAAATTGTTCAAGAAGTTTCTTGTCTGGTACCATTTTGATGCTAACTATGCATTTATGAACAAATCCACTTATAATCTGGCTTTCAGATGGAGGTTAAAAAGCTGTCTCATGGCTTGTTTTCGGTCTCTGTGATGACTATATTTCAGAAGTAGACAAGCATTCTTGGTATATAGCCTGAATATTTTTTCAGGCTTTTTGGTGGTAAAAGAAGCTTACGTGGAAATGCAAGGGCAGAGAAAATCATGTCGGGGCAGTGCTGTGTGGCATTACCCTGTGGTGAAGCAGGGTTGCTAATGGATATTTCGTGCAACTCACAAGGGGGGAAGTGAGAGAGCCGCAGAGGGCTGGGAGAAGCAGAGCGAGCACTGGGGCGACAACTGGCAGCATAGCGGGCCTAGCAGGGTGGGGGCGGCGCTGCTGGGGGTGGCTTGGCTGACCCTGGAGGCTGCAGCTTCTCATGCTGCGTGGCAGGCAGCATTGCAGTCATTTCTAAAGCCCGTCACTGGCAGAGAAACACTTCAAATCCCTCTGTGAGGTACTCTGAAGAGAAGTCTCTCTCTTCATCTCTCCCGAGGTCAGAAGCACGGAAATGGCAGCCAGTAGCAAGAAGGCTCCGTTGCACTCTTGAATTCAGGCTGTTGCACCTTCTCTCTCCCCCAGTTCCCTCTCCCTCTCTGAAGTGCTGCTACCCAGCTTTTTTATCACCGTCATATTTTTTTTGTTTCCCAGATGCAGTCTGCAGTTTTATAAGCAGGTACAGCTTATAAAACAAGTGGATAAATACTGAATAAACTATATTAGTTCAGGGCTCTTTTTCCCTGGTAGTAATTTTAAAACTTTTCAAAATTAACACTAATGAATATAGAGAAATGGGATATAGATTTCCCATGCATTTTTATGATCAAACAGAAAACCGACCCCTGGGGGTTGCATATTTGCCATTCTCTGCTGTTAGGGTGTTTCAAGAGAAGAGTTTTCGAAGCCCTGTGATTTGAATGAAAAGAGAACATAACCCACCCCACCCTAAATAAGAAATGGGAGCAAACGAATTTTTTCCAAGCGATTTCATGAAGAGTGGGCCTGTTTAATTGGGTTTTTTGAGCCAGGATTAATACCATAAGCTGGGAGCTCTGTGATATGCCTGTGTCGTTGGCTCGGCCACACTGCCTGCCTCCTGGGGAAGGCAGAGAAAAGTGCCTCTATTCAGAAGCAATTTTACTTCTGCTTTGGCCTCCTCACCAAAGTCATTTACAGCCAGCCTGGACGTAGCGCCCAGGCCTCAGCTGAGCTACATGTCATGTTGGAAAGATCTTCCCCAAATCAAGGTCATATCTAGAGCATGCCTTGGATATTTTTTCATCTCTAATTTATGTAGCTTTCTAATATGTTTAGCATTTGCCCTCCCCTTGTCTCTGTCCTGCTGATTAAGGTAAATTTGCATAGAAATGGGATCTCGGTTTTCAGGACCATTCACCTGACACTTGATCCCTTGAGGTGACCAGTGTCTACTGTTGATACGATGAGGATGACCCACAGAAGCCACGTCTCCCTGCAAACTAGACGCAAGTCCTTAATGAGGAGAAGCCTTGCATGTTAAAGTAATGGGGTGAATCAAATCAGCAAAGGCATTTAGCTGATTTCTTTCCTCTCAAGTGGGTCGTCCTAGGTCGCAAAAATTTTAATTTGCCTTAGATGGACAGATCTTGAAGAAAGTGTGCAAAAGGTATATTTGTGTTATTGTTGTTTGGAAATAAGTTTTGACTGGTGATAAAGCTCAGAGAGTTAACTATGACATTTACTTTGGCTCCTAAGCTATTTTTTGCTTAATATCTACCTTTGGATGGGTAATATTCACCTTCACTTATCACCTTTGGAAGACCAAGCACATGTGGAGGATGAGAGAAACGAGCCCCTTGCAGGTGGCTGTAACCCTTGGGTTTCCTGGCGCTGTGCCCGCCCACCAGCGGCACCTTCCTTATTTACCCAAATCCTGGCCATCTGAGCAGAAATTCCCACTGAGAGGACAATTATGGTCCCAGTTTACTGGTCTCTGAAAGTCCATTAGGTTTGAGGGTACTGATAAACTAACCCTGAGGGTTTCAGACCTAGAGAAACTTTGAAAAACATAAATGCCAAACAAGAGCTTTCAAGATTGTCCTGAGAGTGAGCTGTCATAGCAAAGAGTCAACGGGAGTTGATAGTCACGGAGACCAAGCATCACATTTCAATAAGAAACGTTTATAGGAGATGGGAGGCTCAGTAGAAAACTTGTGTGTTTCAGGCTACCTTTGCTGGAGGAAAAATTCATTCCATAAAATTGCTTTAAAACATAAATACTATTTAGCCTTATCTTGTGTAATGCTTTGTATCTGTTATCTAATTTAATCTCACAATTTTATTAGCTCAATATTATGATCTCCATTTTACAGATGAGGAAACTGAGACTCTGAGAGTCTTAATTACTTGCCCAAGATTATATAGGTATTCGCCAAGAGAACTAGGATTCAAGCTGGCTCTCTTGCTATTCCATCCTCACTGTCTCCTAAAAAACAACTCTATTTCCTACTCCATGTAGAATGGAGGCTAACTCATATATCTTTACACAGGTCTATGAGGAGGGGGCCAGTATTTTAACTCAATTCAAAACTATTAAAATCAAAGTTTCCAAAGTAGACTTGGTTTATACTCTCATAATAAAATAAGTAATCTGACTAATCAAGTCTTCCAACTAACAGACCAAAATGCTTTCTACTCTCAAACCATGCAGAAGGAAGCTGAGTTCCCCAATGGCTAATGCTGTCTAATTCTCTTAAATGATTCAGATGTAAAAGAGGAAATGGCATCTGTCTAATTAACACTGCCTGGTTAAATATAGCTGCCAAGGGATAGACTCGGGACAGTGTTTACAGAATAGTCTTTCCAGCCCCTTGGGCCTCAAGTTACAGATGATAGCAAGCCTTCCGTCCTTATCAGCTGGAAACAGATGCCCCCAAAAGTGGTGTCAGGCCAGGACCAGCACGGGGAGATGAAAGGAAAGGGGAAAGGCTGTCGCTGGCTTTTACTTCCTGCTCCTGGCATCCGGGGATTCAGAGAATGATCCTGTACCCAGATCCTAAGGACTCCAGCAGTTCTTCTGGCAAACACAAGCCCTCTCTGTGTGCCCGAGTCTTGCTCTCCGGCCTGGAGACACTCCTCCGACCCCTCTCCTATGAGCTGCTAAGGCTGCGAGGCAGCACCGTGGGCTCTGCTGCCCTCCTCCTGGCAGACAGGCACAATGACCACGTTATTTCTCTTCCAGCTTAACGTGACACCATGGAAGCTGTCGCCAAGTTTGATTTCACTGCCTCAGGTGAGGACGAACTGAGCTTTCACACTGGAGATGTTCTGAAGGTACGTGCCGGGGGGGCCCCAGGGGAGCGATAAAGAGTTACTTGAGTCTGGCCACCGAAGTAACCTAACAATCCATGCCTTTGTCTCTTAAGAACTGCACTCAATTCCTTTTAAAAAGAGAAGTTCACCTCTAAACAAAGGGTGCCTTCCGTGCACCTGTGTGCCGGACACCAGGCCAGGTGATGGAAATGGAGTCGACATAAGCCGCCATCCTCATCCTGAAATGCTCGTGGTCTGGAGGGGGAAAAACACCCATCCAAAGGGCTGCTACAGATGCTGCTCTTGGCTCAGTGCTCAAAGAGCACAGGTGATGGAACAAATGATGCCACCTTAAAAGATGGAGGGTTGTAGGAATGTGTGCAACACGGGCTTTTAACGAAAGCCCAGTCGTGCAAGCGCATGCTGAATTCAGAGAGCATTGCCAGGTTCAGCACGGCTGGAACTTAGGAGACGAGGGTGTGGGAAAGGCAGCCAGAAGGGATGTGGCTTGACAAAGGCCATGCACACCTGACCACTCAGGGGCTTCTTAAAACTTGTCTTCAGCCCACACTTCAGTTGTAGTGGCTGCTTGCTGAGCTGAAGTGGCCTTGGATTTCTCCCACGTTTCGCACACCACACTTACAGACTCTTAACCCTTGCTTTTTGCGAAAGAGCACAAGCCCTTTAAGAGGCCATTTGGAAGTATGTGAAGCCAATGCCCCCCTGCCTGACCTCAGAGCACCCTTAGGCAGCCCACTCCCTGGTTCTCAGCCCCCCAGATGGCCAGCGTGGTCTCACCACCAGGAATCTTGCTTGCCAGAAAGAACCCTCTCAGCATGTGAGAGGGTGACTTGGAAAGTGTCCACTGACCACAAAACACATAGAACAGCTTCTTTTGGAATTTGAACATGCCCAGTGTGTAGCCTTCTAACTGCTCTCAGCTTGCGAGTTCTGGGAATAGTGGTGGCAAAGCGTAGGCCTTCACAAGCTTAAAATATTGGTTGGGCTGCTGACCCAGGAAAAGGCGGCCTTCACTGCTTTGATCTACCAGCGTCCTGGGGGACTTGCGGCTGTGAGAAGTTCCTCCTTCTCTGTGGGGTATTGTGATCGTGTGATTGTCAACCCCTCTAGAGCATCCTTGGGCCAACTCCCACCCTTATCTCCCATTGCAAATAGAACCTAATATCTTGCTTAAGTTTTCTCTATTCCCCAGAAACGTTAAAAAAACAAACAAACAAACAAAAAAACCGTTTCTCAACTCTGCTTCCCAATCCAGTTCCTAATTTCTTTTCTCTCCTTTGTCGTCAATACTGGGAAGAATTCTCTGCACTGGGCACTCTCCACTTCCTCGTTTCCCATTCATTCTGCAACTCTCTGGAGTCGACCTTTCACCCCCAGCATTCTCCTTAAGTCCACTGGTGCTCTCATTAACGTGCAGTTAACGTCCCTGGGGGAGGTCTGCAGCCTGCTGCCTTCCGCACTCTGCCTCTCCAGAAAGCTCTTCCCGCCTGTGGTCGGCAGCTCCACCCTCTCTTGGTTCTTCTCCTCCCTTCCTGGGCACTCCTAGAGGGGGGTCTCATTTTGAAATGCTCTGTTTCCTCTCTTTCTGACTTGAAATATATGCTTCCCTGAAGGTTCTACCCTTGGCTTTCTGATTTTTCTCCTCACTCTGAGCCATCTCACCCCCTGCTCTGGCTTCAACTCTCATTTCTGGGCCAAAGACCCTCAAATCTATGGCCCTCACTCCAGTTCTGATCTCTCTTGAACTCCAGAACCTCGCTGCCAATTGTCTGTTGGATGTCACCACACAGATGCCAGCTCCTAACTCGTGAAGTCCAGAATCACTCAAATCCCCCACACCCGCCTCACCCCTACTTCTGCCCAAACGACTCCCCATCCACGTTCTAAGTGCTGTCAGCGGTCACTCGCCAGGCCAGAAGCCTCAGTTCCCATCCGCACCTCCCTTGCCAAAGCCCGATGATCCGTAACCAAGGTCTCCTTAGCTTCTCCTGTCGGGCCAGGGTGTGGCCACGTGGTCTGCAACGTTATTTCACTATCTCAGCAGATCTGCTAGGCAGGCACTAATTTTCCCTCCATTTTACAAATGGGGGGTTAAATCACCTGTCCAAAGTCACACAGCTAGAGTGTGACCGAGCCAGGATCCGGATGGAGCTCTGCCTGACTCCTGAGCACTGTGCTCGGCTCTGAATATTCTCCCTCCATGGTATCTCTCAAGCAAGTCCGTCTTCACTAGAAAGGAGAGTGTTACAGTAAAGAGGAGCATAGACCTTGGAGCCAGATAGATCTGAGTTTGAATCCCAGCCTACACACGCACACACACACACACACACACATCTCTGTGGACACGATGCCCCCAGGTCACACTGCAGCGCACACACCGGCCTCTCTCAGGTTCTCCACTGTCCATACCCCAAGTGCCCTTTTATGCCACCCCAGCAACATGAACCCTCCCTCTTCAGCTCTTCCTCAGCAGCCAACACACACCTCACTCATTTCCAGGCACTGATGACCTTGCCCCCCATGACCGTTATGTATGGGCGGGCGCAACCCTGTGGTCTCACACACCTCCTCTTCTATCTCTCACTGCTGCCCTTGCCCCGTGGGATCCTAGCTGCTACTCCCCTGGCCAAAGCTCTGCAAGGGCGGGGCCGTGTCTGCCTCAGTGTCTAGAACGGTGGTGTCTAGAATTCCCTAATGTTTGATGAATGAATGAACTGTCGATTCCTCCCCTGGTGAGCTCCCTGAGAGCACAGCCATGCTGGGTTCTTCTGTATCTTCACAGCATCTAACACAAGTCACAGCCAGTACATAGGTGCCCAGTATGTATTTCTTGAATTGCAAAATTGCATTTCTGCAAGCTCATTTCAAATTCCATCCAAAGCCAACGACCTCCTTCTCTTCAAAGTCTGTCCAGTTCAGCCGTCGTGATACAGAGAAAGGTGGAGAGGGCTTGTTGCCTGAGCCTCCCGGATGTCTGTGGGACGGTGGTCGGTGCCCGTGCCTGGGGCTCCCACATGCGACTGCAGTGTCTGCCCTCCCCTCTGGAGGCGGGTGACACACCCAGGATCTTCACAGTTATTTCCAAAGCCAGCTCTTCATTGCTCCACAGCAATTCACTTCCGGGATGCTCTGTCTCTTGTACGGTCTTTAGTGCTAACCACTAAACAGAGTCCTTCATTAGGAAGGCACAAAAAAATATCTGACTAGCTCACCAGACACCCACCCTCAACACACCCCAAGTTCCTCGGGGCAAAGGCCCCGGCTTATTCATCTCTACATTCCCAGCACCTAAGTGCAAACAACAAGTGCTCACTAGATGCTGATCTGCACGGAACGGTAAACAAGATGGTAGACAGGGAACTCCTGCCAAATGACTTGATCCCACTTGTCCTGTAAGAGAAATATGTGAAAAGTCAGGAATCAGATTTTTTTTCTGTTCATGCCACAAACCTCTGCACCTGCAGCTACACACGGCACCAGACTTAACATTTAAATTTGCCTTCGAATTTGCCAGTAGCTTTGAAAAACGTCTCGACCCAGTCCATTTCTATCTGCTTCTATAATGCATCTAACTCACCCACATCTCTTCCTACTAAAACAGCAACCTAAAAGCACTAAGAGTTAATTCTACGTAATTAACTTCTTCAATCCTTCTGCCATGCTGCTAGGAGCTATAATTCCATCCAATTTAAAAATCCTCCCAGCTGTACTTTTGGTCCTTCTCTTCCCACATCTAACTTATTCTCAGGCCATGTGACCCAGAAAATTATTCTCTCAGGGAACATTATAAGAATCAGGGTACAGTAAATTTAAGTGTAAAACTTCAGATGTTCAGGCTGAACTCCGCAGGTTTATGTGATGAGTACAAGAGATAGGGGGACCGAATAGATGGAGAGATAGACCCGAGGGGCAGGAAGTGCGGGGCCGGGGCCCACAACGGCAGAAGGAAACCACCTCTCCCCTCCCCCAATACCTGTCTTTACGGAAAATGAGATTTTTTAAAACCTCACCTTCTCTACCCCGTAAAAAGCCCGTAAATTCACCTCTCAAGAAACACAATCTCCGGCAGAACAGGCACCAGGTGGTGGAGAGAAACGGCCGGCATTGTGGGATAATCTTTCAGTGTCTAGAGGAGGTGGATGAATATGAGCCGTGATTACTAAAATTACAGCTGCTTTCAGGGCAGGGAACAAAGCACAGAGTGTGGCTCTTACCGTGATAGGCCAATTTCCAAATGGCCTCTTGCACCTCATCCCTGCTCACTTCTGCATTTGACACGGGCTACCCTGGCCAAACGCCACATTCCCATGTGATGGAGAAAGGAATTCTGAAGCCGTGAGTTCAGGAGCGCTGGCTGGAGTGACATGTCCTTGTGTTCTTTGTGTGGCTGCCGCCGAGTTTCCCAGCTCTTTTGACCTAGATTTTCGGCCTGCCCCTGCCCCCGTCGGCACACACACACCCAGGCGTCCTCGGTGATAGCAACAGTCACATTTGATGTCAGAAACTATAAAGTTTTCTGTTCTCAGCAATCTCGAACTCAAATATGGGACACACTTTTATTTCTTCAGAACAAATGATTAAATTCAAAACATACACATATAATGCTTTAAAGAACTTATAGACCCTTCCATGTCCTTCAGAATGGACGCTGCAGTCCTCCCTCATAAGAATATCGCATTTGATGGAATTATATTTTTTTTTAAAAAAAGAGTCCACACTTTCTGAAGGACTTTCAGGTTCCAGGGCTCATTTGATCCTCGCATGGGCTCCGTGAGGCCCTAGGTGGTTATTATTGTCCCCGAGTTTCAAATGGCTAATTGACTCGCCCAAGGTCACACAGCTAGTGAAAGAACCGAGCTAGAAACCAGGTCTTCCCCTTCCAAACTCTCAGCTCTGTCTTCTTTCCACCGTGGGAGTGATGTTAGAAATAGGTCGTCATCGCCTCTCCAGTACTTAGTGCTCTTTCAATTCTCTTCCCATCTTTTTCTTCGGGAGAGAGAAACCCAAGGGACCCATGACTTCAACGCCACCCATTTTCAGATTCCGAAATCCCAAACTCCAGCCCAACCTCTCTCCTGGCTGCAGACTCCAGCTGCTCCCTGAGCTTTCCTGCTCAGCTGAGAATTCAACTCAAATCCCCGCATGTGACGTGAAGTCCAGGGGTCTTTCCCCAGCCCTGCCCGCTCCTGTGTTTTCTACTTTGTAAAGGCCGCACCACCCACTCAATCTGCCAAGCCAGAAATCCCTTCTCCCTTAGCTCCCAAGAACAGTCATGAAATCCTGCCCGTTTTGCCTCCTGGATCCTCTGAAATCTGTCCTCCCCTCTTCTCAGCCCAGGCCCGGTGTCTCGTGTCTGGAGGGCTACACTCGACTTCCTGGTTTCCCTCCCGACTTTGCCCTTCATCTGTCTTCACGTTCTGACACAGAACTCTTTCAAGCTCTAAATCTTACTGTTATTTTCCTGCTTAAAATCTTTCCATGGCTCCCCATAAATTTCAAGATAAAAATTCAAACTCTCCCGCCTGGGCCACGAGGCCTGTGTGTCTGTCTAGCTTCCCTTGTCTCTCCTCCTGGATCCACCATCTAAACCCCAGCCATGCCAGGTGTCAGTTCCCTCCTCGGATCCTAGAAAGAGGAAGTTCCTTTGCATCTGGGTCACTCCTTTCACGGACAGGGCAGGTCGCTCTTCTCCGAGGAGTCCTTCCTATCCACTTCTGCTCTCCCCTTTCTCATCGTACTTTTACCAGTGCAGAGACTTTCAGCTGCAAGAAACAGAAACTAAAAATGGCTTAAACAATAACAAAGCTTGTCCAGGCATGGTGGCTCACGCCTGCAATCCTAGCACTCTGGAGGCCAAGGCAGGAGGATCGCTCAAGGTCAGGAGTTTGAGACCAGTCTGAGCAAGAGCGAGACTCCCGTCTGTACCAAAAATAGAAAGAAATTAACCGGACAACTAAAAATATATAGAAAAACTTAGCCGGGCATGGTGGTGCATGCCTGCAGTCCCAGCTACTCGGGAGGCTGAGGCAGGAGGATTGCTTGAGCCCAGGAGTTTGAGGTTGCTGTGAGCTAGGCTGACGCCACGGCACTCTAACCCGGGCAACAGAGTGAGACTCTATCTCAAAAATAAAAATAAAAATAAAAATAAAAAAACAATAACAAAGCTTTATAATTTCTCAAAGTCCAGAAGCAGGAGGGCTCGCAGGTGGTTAATTCAGTGGCCCAATGACATTTCCCCTCGTTCACTCTGCCATCCTCATTTAGAATTATTCTTCAACTCTATGTCGCAGACTTTAGAAACATTCTTAGTCAGGGGTGGCACACATTTGTCTTTTAATGAAAATAAATCTCATTTTCTGAAATAACCAGAAGCTACCTAGCGTCAAGCCTGGTGAGTAATAGGCATAATCAAGATAGGCGATAACACGTGGGGTCACAGTCAGCCGTAGAGGGACGAGACAGAAGTTTTGGTTTTGCTTCTGATCTGGCTCTAAGAGCAAGATTAGAAAAGGCAACCCAAGTTCGATCCAAATGATTGATGAAACACGCACAGCTACTGTTTCCAACACTGGCCTCACTTGGATTAAGTTTTAATCTGCTTGTTTAAAAAATAAAAACAAATTAAATTTTTAAAAGTTCCCTGCTTACCTGTAAGAGAAAAACAAACAAAACCACCATGGAGTAGCCATTCTTGCTTTCCCATCATCTGCTCAGAGGAAGAACTTAAGGTGCTAAGATCTGGGACAAACGAATTTCCAAGATAGAAGGAGAAAGGAATTCAGGGAAGTCCCTGAGTGCCGGGTCTGGGAGGCCAAGCCACAGTGGGGTGACTTGAGTGGGTGGCCCAATGGGACAGAAATAACTTGGGTTCAAGAGAAGCCAAACTCCAAAGATAAGGCCACTCTCCCCGACCGGACCTGGGGTAAGTCCCAGGGCAGCTGTTTGGTTCCTTTGGCTTATTTGCCTCTAAGTCCAAAGGCCCTTCTTTGCCCTGCAGCCCCTTTCTCTTGCTTTTTGGTATCGTCCCTGCAGTGTGTTTGTCCTTCCTTCTCCTCTGTGTAGATTTTAAGTAACCAAGAGGAGTGGTTCAAGGCGGAGCTTGGGAGCCAAGAAGGATATGTGCCTAAGAATTTCATAGACATCCAGTTTCCTGAGTAAGTATCTGCAGCCTGCTGAGACGGGCCTGCCCACACACACTCCTCTCACTCTTTCAGCTGTCGCTGGAATTACCCATTGCACACCTAGGCCACCGTCAAACGCGGCTGCCTCTGGAGCTCCTCCCAAGAGCCTCCAGAACCACACATCAAAAGCCAGGGCAGGAGGGAGATTTTGCATTTTATTTCATTGCCTTTTGAATTCCACACCATGTACATGTATTGCCAATTTAAAATTTTTATAAAACAAGTTTATAAACTCAAGTCATGTACAGTGATTGCAATCACAGGGTTTCCAAGAATTGCAAAGGGGGCGCTGTCGGCTACCCCACTTCAAGAGCTGCTACTTCAAGGCACTTCATCACCTCCCAGCCCCACCTTGCAGCTAACCAGGCTCTCCACCGTTCATCGGGTGGGAGCATGCGCACTGCCTGCCTTCCTCAAAGCGCGCTCACCCCAGTGAGAGAAGTGGAGGGGGGGGAATTCCCTTCATAAAGAGGAAATGAAAAATTGAGATTGGGTCTCCTGTGTCTTAAGAATTGACCACAAGGGTTAGATAGAAATCTAATCTTGTCTCAGAGCCAGGGTCTAGCCCAAAGAGCAAAAGTTTGTTTGGAAACCAAAGTGGTATTGGTGACTCCAGTGAGTGCAACAGCAGCACTCATGGTGAGCTAGTGCTGACCACGAGACAGTGGAATGAACACTGACCTTGACCCTGCCCTTGATGTTACCAATAATCTGCTAGGTGACTGCATGACCTTCCCTGCTCCTCAGACCTCCAGCCTGTCCCCCACCTCACTCTCAGCCCATGGCTTTGCCTCTAGGTTTTCTGGGACAGTGAAAGCTGCCCGAAGAGAAGCTCCCCATCCCCGCCCCCACCCCTACCACATCCGCCCGCCCCTGTAACTGCTCAGACTCTCTGCCTTCCCTGCAGCTGTTTGGAAGGAACTGTCGGTGCTTCTAGCGGAAATTCTCCCCTTTCTTTCCCACATTAACTTTCCTTCCTTCTCTGCTGGGTCATTCCCATCAGCAAACACACATGCTGTAATTTCTCCCAGCTTACCAAAAAACAAACAAACAAAACAAAACAAAACCTCTTCATCTCAAATCCCCTTCCAGCTGCATTCCATTTCTTCAAAAGAAGGCTGCGTTCGCTTTTTCCTACTCCTCCTGGCGCCTGAGCTTCCTGTCCAGGGGGCCACAGGTCCCGTTCTCAGCAGACTTGACCTGGGCTTTCTCCCTCCCATCGGAACACTTTCTTTGCTGGGCTTGGGGACACCCTTCCTCCCAAGGTGGCTCCTCCCCCTCTCTCTGCGGGTTCCTCCTCTTCTCCAATCTCCTGAGGTTCAAAATATCCCCTTCTCGGTGACATCTTTCTCGTCACCATATTTTAAATTACTCTCCCACCCCCACTCCCTGTCCCTCCTCTCTGTTGTCATTTTCTCCGCAGCACTCATCATCACGTGACACACGTATGTTTTAATGATTTTGTTTATTGCATGACCCCCCCCCCCACTAGAATGTAAGTTCCCTGAGAGCGAGGTGCTTGTCTCTTCTGCTCGTCACTCTGTCCCCGGTGCCCGAAGAGGCACAATAGTAGACGTTCAATAAAGCTGTTAAGTGAATGAATGAAAAGCTTTGGAATGATATGTAATACTGACCTCCTGGCCACTCATGTCTAATATGTAGTATGTGTAAATTTTGCAAGTCTTGAAAGAAGCCACTTATCAAAGAAGCCACTTATCAAATTCCAGTTGGAGGAAAAATGTTTATTTTCTAAATTCCCCTAACTGCCCGTAGCCTCTTCTAAAATATATCCTTTGCGGGCCGGCTGCTGTGGAGTGCATCCCACTCCTCTTGTCTTCCTGCACATGGCGATGCTGTGGTGTCACTTGCTCAGCCCTGTAGGGTTGTGTGGCAAATACTCTGGCAGGATCTGCAGGCCACCAGGAACCCCTGCTTTCAGCCCCCTCAAAGCACAACCAACCTTCCCCTGCAGTCCCAGGTCTGGAATAAGTACACCCTTCCTGCTACCCCTGTCTCAGAATCCACGTTCCCAAATTCTAGAAAGCACAGGGAATTGCTCACAAAGAAACCCAAAGCCTAGGCCTGTTAGGCATTTATCTTAAAGGGACATGAGTACTAGCCTTCTTGTGGCAGCAATTAGAGCAGCCACCTTGAAGGAATGTGACACAGTCCCACCTTTGCCCACTGAGTGATTGCAAACACTCATTTTGCGTGTCTGTGATGGAGAGAGGTTTCTGGCCTCCTGCCCTGAGCCTGTAGCCACTGTTTGCCTGCCCTGTGTGTTTGCCTTTTTCATACATGCCGTGCTGTGTGCAGCAATAATTCCAGAGGCTGCCACCCTGACTGTTCTCATGGAAGAGCAGTTTCTCCTCTGTTTTTCTGTTTGTTTGCACAGTAAAGATTATTTTCCAGCCTGGATTTTTTGGGGAGGGCCCAGCTGCTGTGTAGACACTGCTCTCTGGCTGCTGCCAGCCCTGCTCATCTCCACACGTATATGCAGGACTCCCTGGGTGCCTCGGGGCCTCTGCCGGGCACACTGAGCAAAGCATGCCAGCCAGGTAGCAAGACCCCCCAGGAGGGTAGCTCTCCTTTAGTGCCCTGGGGAGGAGCGGCCACTCTCAGCCCGGTGGCCCCAGCGCCCGAAGCTGCCGCTTCCCTCCCTGTGCCTCTCTGTCCCTGCAGCTCTTCTCTGCCCCTCATGCTCCCCACAGCGAGTCACTCCCACACTGCCCCATTTTGGTGCAGTGGCACATTTCCATGATTCAGGTTTTCCAAGCCGGAGAGTGACTTCTCCTGGAGGGAAGGAACAAAGAGAGTGAATCAAGGGGAACTCACTTGCCTTTCCTGAGAACTGCCTAGAGCATTGGTTTGGTTTCAAAAAGCACCTGGCCGCTCTTTGGTCTCCCTCTGCTCTCTACTGAACAGAGTCCCCACCTCTCTCCCTTTGGGTCACCTGTTCTCCGTGTCTCCCTCCTGCCCCTCACGTGTCTCACCCAGATCCTCGTCTTTTATCTTGCCCAATAGATGGTTTCACGAAGGCCTCTCGCGACACCAGGCAGAGAACTTACTCATGGGCAAGGAGGTTGGTTTCTTCATCATCCGGGCCAGCCAGAGCTCTCCGGGGGACTTCTCCATCTCTGTCAGGTACTGGCCATTCCCAACCCTGCCCTGGCCCTTCGCAGCTGTAACTACCCAAACTACTGAAGCCAAGTGGTGACCTCTGAAGGTGACCCAGTGATCGGAAGCGTGGTAGCCAAGGAGACCAAGTATGGCAGCATCTAACAACGGTGCTACCGTCCCTTTCCTTCCCAGAATGAGCATACATAACTCCTTAGGGCATTGGTTCGTGTTCAGAATTATTTATACATTCATCTGCCTTCCCCTCTAGCCCAGACGCTTCTGGAAGAGCAGGAATTTTCTCTACTTCATCTCTGTGCCTTTAACAGTGGCTGGCACAGATGAGTGTTTGTGGAAGGAAGGAGGGGAGGGAAAGGGAAGGGAGCTTCCACTTGTCCACATCCACTTGGAGGCTTGAATATTAAGTTTTTCTTTTACTACTGATGTATGTCTGAAGAAGGGTAAGAGAAAAACAGAATCCTCAGTCCTTGCTGTAGGATACGCAGGGAAGGAAAAGGGATGATACCTTTCTTCCCCAGCCTAGGGGTCACAGCCCACACTCCTCAAACAAAGACAGTTTAACAAGAGAAAAGCATAATGAATTTGTTTAATCAAAGTTTTGTGTGATTAGGGAGCCTTAAAAAATGAAGACCCAAAGACCCAGGGAAAACTGTCTATTCTTATGCTTAGTTGTGATAAAGGGTGGACAGCCATGTAGAAATGTGACTGGACAGAAAGGGTGTGATCTGCTGGTGACAGACTGGGCGAGGAAGCCCAGCAGGCCCGTCTGTTCAGATTCCTCTCAGCCTCCCTGTGGCATTCCTTCCTCCTGGGTACAGGGCAGGACCCTTCTGGAACAAGGTTCGTATGGCATACTATCAGACAGGGCAGGTCAGAGAATTTCTTTATGGCCATCTCTTACACAGAAAGGGGAGGAAAAGCTACCATTTTATGGCCTGCTTTGGAGGAGAGGGGTTCTAGTGTCTATGATCAGCCTTGGGGAAGAGGAATTCTGGTTTCTGTGACTCGCTTTGGGAGAGAAAGAGGGCAGGAGAAGGTCAGAGGGAGACTTTGCTTCTGAGGCCTTGCGATCCCCTTTGGTTCAAAGTACTCAGCGTGACAAGGGGAATCATTTTCTAAGCCCCAAGAAATACAGATATAGTCACAGGCAGCTGAACACACAGAAAGGCTACCTCGGCTCGGTGCAATACAGCAAAAGTGAAAACAGCAGAGCCAAGGAGGGCCAAGGGTTGGGGGCTGTCGCAGCGAAATGTCTCTCATGTGCAGCACCTGGGAGGAAGTGACTCAGTCCAGGCGTAGACATTACACAGCCCCAAACTCAGAAGCCCCAAGTCTGAACGCACGGCGTGTGGTCAGCACGTTGGGGATTGCAAGTCACGCCTTAGATTTGGTGACCACATGTGAAAGTACGAGAAATAATGCTGATAGCAGATTAGGAGGCGGGTGACAACCTGCACTGTAAAACCTTACCGTCGACTTAATTAACAGGAAGTGCTGACCCGGATTGTTCAATATATGAAAGGCACGCAGCTTTACTCGTTTTAAGAACAGAAATCCAATCTCAGGTAATAAACGGTGGCCATGTTGCTATTTAGAAAGAATGAATGTTCGTGAATATTTTAGAGGATAGGTAGGAAGGACTTACAAATAATGGGTCAACCGTTGGCTGCACACGTGCTTCCAAGGTACCTGAAAATCGCTTGGTCTCTTTAGCGTTGTCCTTGCAATCTTGCTTAAACTCTCAATTTTCCCTAACAGAAATTTTCTTTTTCACAGCTTGGGTGATGGTAAACTTGAGCTCAGGCAATATTGATGTATCACAAATTCTGAACTTGTTAGGTCTTCATTCATGAAATTTTGCTCTCTTAATATATCTTACAAGTCAAACCTATTTCCTAAGCCCCCTCCCCACCCCACCCCCACCATAAACTGGACCAAGTAATCTCTTAGATTGAAAGGCATCTCTTGGTGTCTTTGGTTTGCATGAAGGTGACTCTGACTTTTTCAGATAGGAATTATGGTTTATATCTCCTTTATCAGAGTGAGTTCTACAAACAGTCAGCCTTGACTTCCGCCACAGTCTTCCCTGACATCGAGGCGATGCAGCGTCTTGGCATGGTGATGATTACCATACTGACTGGCACGTCTTCTGCAGGAATGTAGTATCATGTACTCCAGAGCGAAATCATTTTTATTTATTTTCACATCTATTTTCTGTCATTCGCACAGATAATTAAGAGCTAATTGTAGCTGTATAACTTAGCATTTGGTAAGGATCTAAAACACTAGAATTTGGAGTCTAGAGTCCTGAGTTACATCCTTTTCTTGTCTCTCTTAGGACTTGAGACAATGGTTAGGCCATTTTCTCTCCGTAGACCAAGATGACCAACTGCAACCCTGACATTCATCCTTGCAGCTTACAAGAGTGAAATGGATACTGTTTCACACTCTAAGTTCTTTGACTATGAAGTGATGGATGAATAATTATAATATCACAAGACTACTTCCTCCTCCTCACCCAGACTATGAGTTGAGCCATGGAGTCTTGGAGTGAAGAAAGTATCTGTTAGTGGCCAAAAGCAAAGGGGAAGACCATGCAGTGAATGCAATGTGTTCATTACTACCCCAAATCAATCAAGCAAGAGGTTACTGCACAACCTTTAGCCTCACCCAGCTATGAGCAGAGCCCAACACATGGGATGAGACTGAGGGTCAGAATTTCTGTCCCCTTCTGAACACAGATCCCTAAATTCATCCCTAAGAACCTTCACTTACCTTCAGGGGTATCTTTACTCTCCAAGACCCTTTAAATTTTTTATCCTTCTTCTAGATCAGGCAATTGGTATCATTAGTGCCAGTTTATTTTTAGACAGAAATGTATGTCTGTTTGAAAAATAAACTTTACATCCAAAAGAGAATGATTTGGCAATGGAGTAAGACTGGGTCTAATAGCAAAGGCTCAGTCCACCCTTCCCAGATGGATAAAATCCAGTTTCTCCAGCCATGGTATGAATGTGCCCCATCTCTGTGAGTCCAGGCTGGTATCAAAAGGTGCTGATCGAAAACCAGACAGCATGTTTACGTGGCGCGACAAGCTCACTGGACTGGAATCAGAGACCCAGGGTCCCTGCCCCAACTCTGCCACTCTCTCACTGTGACCTTGACCAAACCCTGTGCCTCTCTGGGTCTCAGCATCCTCATCTGTAAAATGGAGAAGTAAGGCTACCCAGTCTCCAAGGTCCTTTCCTATTAAAACTCTACAGCTCCATACAATGCTTTTTCCCGCCCCCCAAATTCAAAAGACTTGGTAACTTTATTCATGTAAAACGTAAACCAAGATCAAGAGATCCTCATTATATAGAGAATAAACATGACAGTTTTATTAGGGAAGCAAGTAGCTTCTTACCCGCCAGTGCAAGTTTATGGTTATAGTTTGAAGGAGACGCTTCAAAGTATTTCTAACAGAAAGATAATGGGGCTTGAAAAACCGCCTCTGCTGCTGAGTCCTTAACACCTGCAGTCCCCTAACCCGTGGGCCTTGGACCAGCACTAGGAACCGGGCCACACAGCAGGAGGTGAGCGGTGATGAGGGAGCAAAGCCCCACCTGCACCCACAGGTGCTCCCCGTCGCTCCCATCACTGCCCGAGCCCCACCCCCCTCAGATCAGCATTGGCATCAGCCCCTCATAGGAGTGCAAACCCCACTGCAAACCGAGTATCGAGGGATCCAGGTTGCACCTCCCCATGAGAATCCAACGCCTGATGATCAGAGGTGGAGTCAAGTTGGTAATGCACCCTCCCCACCCCCTGGTCCATGGAAAAAACTGTCTTCCATGAAACCGGTCCCTGGTGTCAAAAAGGTTGGGGACCACTGCTTAACACAGTACAGGATGTGGGTGTTGCCATATTTCAAATAAACATTGTAAAAAGGACTTTGATCTCTTAGTCTTTAAGGCACTGGAACATTTCTTTCTTGTAAAACGTTGGTTCCAGTGTTCAGGACAGATTCCAGCTTATCTGATTACCTTGTGATAATGTGAAAATCTAGTGTAGCCTGTGTCCTAAGTGCTCTGTCCCACAAGCCTCCTGCTAAAGCTTGGCTGGCCCAGCTCACCTGCCCAGTGATGAGTGATCCAGGTCTACATTTCCTGCTCAAACAGAACTCCACCATCTCTAGATGCAAGCAGCCTGGAGGCGGGGCCATTGTCACCATGTAACATACAATTTGGGTTTGCCTTGGTCTCCAGGCATGAGGATGACGTTCAGCACTTCAAGGTCATGAGAGACAACAAAGGTAATTACTTCCTGTGGACTGAGAAGTTCCCATCCCTAAATAAGCTGGTGGACTACTATAGGACGACATCCATCTCCAAACAGAAGCAGATCTTCCTAAGGGACAGAAGCCGAGAAGATCAGGTATGCTCTGGGTCCCAATGAACCCCAATCTAGAAATTTTAGGCAGCTCAAGTTTCTATGTGAACCACCAAGAAAATGCATCTGATGGGCAGATCCTCTGAGTATCCTGAAAGGCAGAGTAACTCTGAAGTCAGATCTCAGTTTAAACCCCAGCTTAACATTTCCTAGCTATGTGACTTTGGAAAGTCCTCCCATCCTCAGTTTCCTCATCCATAAAATGGGGGTAATGGTGATACCTACTTCACGGGGTGGTTGCGAAGGTTGGAGAAGATAATTCGTCCTCATCCCTTCCGTCATTCCCAATCACTCAACAAATATTAGCTCTTGGTGTGGATGCTGTTGTCTTGTTATTCATAGACATTGCTATATCCTGGTTTTCAGCCTAGCTCAGGAGTTGACCAAGGATGATGGAGTCGGGGGGCTACAGACAGGGATCGTAAGGAACAGCCTAGAGTCCAGGACTAAAGCAGCAGGTGGAGTTTTGTGATGGGATTGGAGCAGGGGTGAGGTAGGGGGACATGGGAGGAGAAAACTGTACCTGAAATTCTTACTCTTAGAACTGTTTGGAACATAGACTATTGTTTTAATAGAAAATGCATCAGACAGACCTGGCCTTGAATCCTGATTTAATCCCTTAACTACCTCTATTACCTAGGCAAGACAAGAAACCTTCCTGAGTATCAGTTTTCTCATCTGTAGAATGGAGAGAACAACAATACCTCCCTCACTGGGCCATTGTGAGGATTAAATGAGATAATATAGCTAAGGATGGCCACGGAGCCTGGCCCATAGTCGGCACTAAGGAAACGTTAACTTGCCTTCTATAAATAAATTCACACACACACACACACACACACACACAATTTATAAACTATTTTCCAAAGGAAATAACATGGTTACAAGAGACAGATATTGTAAGAAGAAGCATTCACAAGAATAGCTGAAATCCTAGGCACAGGTTACTTGAAAAGGCACCAGGACTGTGAAAGCAACATGTGCTTTGCGGAAGGACAGAAAATCCTGCCTTTCACGCCCTTGGTTGCTTTTAAGCCTGAGAAGTTACTGTCAAAGGAGAAAATGGTGCCCCGCCAAGTGCATACAAAAGTTCAGAAAGGAAAACAAAGGTTAACCAAGACCATGTGAATTATTTTAACCAGGAAACAGAGAGATTAACTTACTAGGATGTGTGTTCAGAGGTAAGAGAGGCAATATATAATTGCATGAAACTGGATTAAATGAGTTAATATTTGTAAAGTGCTTAGAACAGTGCTTGGTATATTCTAAGCCCATGGGCCCTGTGTAATTGTTTGTCAAATAAAAGTAACAATAAAGTATTTCTGATGCATGAGGTTGTTCTAACATTGAGCAGAAAGGCTTTGCTCCTTCCCAGCACGCCCAGAGGCCGCCTGGTTTCCATGGTGCCGCGGGAGCGTTGCTGTTTGGGTCTGGGTCACCAGGCCATAAATGACAGTTCAAAGTCATGCAAAGTCAACAGCGGAGCTTATCTGGAGGGTAGAATGTCCAGCAGAGTGGCAACATGTGATAAGGAGGGGTGGCATTGTGTCAGTAAAATGGAATATTTAAGCTTGATTACACAGAAAAACCGACAAGCCCACTAGGAATGGACTGATGGGTACAGCAAGGAAAGTGTGTCTGTGAACCAGACACCTGAACTCCTAACACTGGGAGAATCTGAGAACGCAGAGGCCACTTTTGAGAATGTGACGGTCTGGCCCATCCATTCTCTTTACCGTGAACCGTCCCTCCAGCTATTTCTTGGCGCCATGGTGAGCCAAGTCTAGGAGCGACTGCCGGGGCGGGTGGGGCCGGAAGATCCAGGAAGCATCTCTGTTCTCTCTCCCAGGGTCGCCGAGGCAACAGCCTGGACCGGAGGTCCCAGGGAGGCCCCCACCTCAGCGGGGCTGTGGGAGAGGAAATGCGGCCCTCCATGAACCGGAAGCTGTCGGACCACCCGCCGGCCCTGCCCTCGCAGCCCCTGCAGCCCCTGCAGCCCCCGCAGGCGCCCCTGCAGTACGCCCTGGCGCCGCAGCCGCCGCCGCAGCGCTACCTGCAGCACCCCTCCTTTCACCAGGTAGCCTGAGAGAATGGAGAGGGCACGAGAGGGTGGGAAGGAGGACCCGCCCTCCCCCCAGGCCGCGCCGAGGCCCCTCTGGTCTCCCAGAGTTCACAAAGAAGATCCTGGGCTCCCCATGTGGCAGAAATATGGAAACTGCTCTTGGCAAAGAAGCCTCTGCGAATTAAACGGCTCCCTGCCTGAATACGCAGCAATTTCTCCATTTTCCCATCTGCACAATTCTAAATCTATTCCTGCCCCTTAACCCATCTGGATATCGAGAGCCACAGGCAAAAAGGATTAATACCCGCCGTGGAGCCTTGTTTATTTATTTATTTATCCTCAGCCTTGGTCCAGATGGGATTTCAGGCAGCTTACCGAGAGGGACAATACAGGGACAATACAGCCAGATAACATCGTTCCTAAATTCCTTAGCAGGCCACACAAAGGCCTTTGTGAGCTGCCACATCTATTTCCCAGACTCATCTCCTGCGCCCACCCCGCAAACATGCGTTCCAGCGACCCTGCACGACCTTTAGTTACCTGAACGGTCCATTTCACTTCTCTCATGCCTTTGTGGCTGTTTATGTGCTGATCCCTCTGTCCCGAGTGCCCTTCCCTGGCCAGTCCTGCTCCTCTTTTAAGCTGGAGAGCAAGCACCACCTCTTCTACGAAGCCTCTCTGACTTACCCTGGCAGACTTAGACACTTTTCTCCCTGCTCACTTACCACGTACATGTGCACGGTGTCCGCTCTGAACAGAAGCGCCCCGAAGCCAGGGACCTTCTCTTTGCGGCTTTATATCCCTAGTGCCTGGACAGAGGGTCGGAGCTTGCTAAATATTTCTTGATTGAATAAGTGAAACCCGTGTGTTTGCCTTCAGAGTCTAAGGCCCCGTGGTCCTCCTTCCCCCTCTCCGTCATCAAGGGTTTATTGCCGTTGTCAGCAAGCAGCAAGTATCCCTGGGATACTGGCTGCGTGGATGGCACCTGAGCACGGCCCTGGGGGAGCCCTGCAGCGGGGTGACAGGTCCTCTGCTGCCTCTGTTTCTAGGAGCGCCGAGGAGGCAGCCTCGACATAAACGACGGGCACTGTGGCACCGGCCTGGGCAGCGAAATGAACGCGGCCCTGATGCATCGCAGGCACACAGACCCGGTGCAGCTGCAGGCGGCAGGGGTAGGTGAACTGTCCCTCTCCAGACTCCCCGGGGGGAAGGCTGAGGGACTGAGTTCAATGGCGGAGGCAGGGCAGGAGGGACCCACACTGCACAGAGCTCAAACTCGAGGCGAGAGCGCCTGGCGAGTGTGGGGAGGTCTGGGGTGAGCCGTCCCCGCAGCTCCACCCAGTCTGCTGGCCCAGTCTGGCTGTCGGGCCTTCCCTGCTGTCATCGTTCTTGGCTCTGGTCTTTGTCATCATTATGGCAGTTCTTTATCGCTGCCTTTATCACCAAGGTCTATCTTCACTCGTGACTCCATCGCACTAACACGGGGGGCCATTATTCTGGGCATGTTGCCATTCTGTTTGTCACTTGAAATAAAAACACCACCTACTGATGTGGAGAGAGTAATTCCCAAGGGTTCTCTAGGGGCTTTGGACAATAACATCTCTGTCGCTAACAGTCCCGAGTCCCATGCTCAGGGCTATGCCCCTGCATGAGCTTTAGGTTGCAGCAGGGTCAGCCCTGGGCTCTGGGAGGATGTGGCCGTGGCCAGAAGCCAGCAGGCCCTCTGCTCCGAGAAGAGCCCACCGGCCGACGGCTCAGCAGAGCTCCCTGTGCTTCCCCCAACAGCGAGTGCGGTGGGCCCGGGCACTGTACGACTTCGAGGCCCTCGAGGACGACGAGCTAGGATTCCACAGCGGAGAGGTGGTCGAGGTCCTGGACAGCTCCAACCCGTCCTGGTGGACCGGCCGGCTGCACAACAAACTGGGCCTCTTCCCTGCCAACTACGTGGCACCCATGACTCGATGAACCCTTCAGGGGGCCAGAGGCCTTTTGTCTGAAGCTTCCCACAAGAGAAGGGACAAGGAAAAAAGGCTGGACTGCATGACTACATATACATACATGTGTCTATGTATGCCTATGTACACACACAATGTTTTATAATAGTAATTTATTGGCAACTGGGTTGGCTAATTAGTTGGTATGAACAGGAGCTTGGATGGAGAATGATATTCATACTTGTTTGTCTATTCCGCTCCGGGGTGTGCAGAAGGCAGTAGGGGGTATGGGGAGGGGGGTGCAGGGAAATGAAATGGAACTTCCTCCTGTCCTTGAGCTCGCAACGCTTCCTCCTTGCCTTGGGTATTTTCACGGAGAGTAGCTAAGCTGAGACCACACCCCGGTGTTGGACGGCATTGGACGCAGAACAGCAGGGTGGAGTTGGACTTGATGGGGCACGTTCTGGCTCCCCTGCAAGCTCCGCTCCCCTGGAGGGTGTGCAGGGCAGCCCTCTTCCTGCTCTCCACGGGGTGGGCCCTGCTGCACTGAGAAACCCAGGTGCCGATCCAGTGCCGCAGGCAGCCGAGCAAGTCTGAGCTGGGAGCGGGCTGGGGCGGAGAGGCAGCGCAGTGCTGGAGAGGCCCGCCTGGCAGGGCTGGCCTCCTAGTCGATGCGCAGCCGAGGCTTTCATGTCCCTCAAATGAATGTTCCCTGCGGCTGACAGGAGGGAGTGTCTCCAACACGGAGAAATGGACACGCTGTGAGGAGCCCGGCACTGGGAAATCGAGGGGTTTTTCACAGCCCCCCAGTGGCTACTCAGATGTAAGCTCCGCTTCCCCAGCTGCGAGCAAAGTAGCATCCTAGATTCTGCAGCGTGCTGGGGAAGCCCTGGCTGAGAATGCCAAAGTTTAGAGTCATCGTTTGATGGTTACAAGGGTGTGTTTTCAGGGCTCTGTTTGTTTTTCCTCTTGATCTTCTGTGATTTGAAGTGGCCCTGCCCAGTGGCACGGAGAGAAGCCCACTTAACAAGAGCATCGGCTATTGATTGATTGATTGAACATGGCCCCTGGCGGAAGCTGGCTTTGAAATGAGCTTCCCGTTCGAGCTGACCCACTGCTGGCCTCCCCGCAAGAGCTGCACCTGGGGAGAGGAGCCATCCCACCGCCACTGTCCCTCCTTCTCACCTCAAACCAGAATCCTGTGTCCTAGGGCTCCCAGCCTGGCTGGGGGGAAGAGACACTGCAGAGGAAGCTCAGGGCCTTAGTGGGGCCTGCAAGCAAACGAGTCTGCACAGAGGGCACCTAGAAGGAGTGTGTGCGTGTGCATGCACGCTGCGTGTGTGTGCGTGTGTGTGTGTGTGCACCCTGCGTGTGTGCGTGTGAGTGGGTGGGAGTGACCTCTGCGTGCACGCATGTGTGTGCTCGTGTGCTGAGCAGGAAAGAAAGAATTGGAGTGAAAGTGTTGGTGAGGGGGCCTGGGGTGGGGTTCTCTTCCCCAGCCCTTCCTGCTCTAAGGAGGGACCGGGGAGCAGCCATTGTTGAAGGTGATATGAGAAGAATGAATTTCTGACTCAGAAGTAATGGCCAGTGTAACATAAGCTGTGTCCCTTGTGACTCTGATTCTACGGTTCTCTGATCTCCGTGTTCCCTTTAGAGAAAAAGCGGGGAAAGGGCCCCTGGGTGGGTACTGGGAGGGGAAAGACAGTAGTCTGGGAGAGGCGGGGGAGACGAGCACCAGTGAGGCGCATCTGCAGCCTTTGGAAGTGAAAGCAGGAGAGGAACAGCAGCGGACACATCTCAGAGGGCCACGGAGCAGCGCCAGCTGCACAGAGGGAGGAAAGGGAGCCAGAGGTGAAGTGGGCCAGCGGGAGAGCAGGGTGACAGCCAGTGGCAGGCGGGGCGCAGGAGGGAGGGCCAGGCAGGTGGGCAAAGGCTGAAGCAGCGGCTGCAGAAGGCAGGGAGCAAAGAAGCACCAGAATGAAAAGCACGAGGAGAAAGAGCAAAGGCCAAGGAGACTTCATAAGCTATTCGGGGCTGGGTAACGTGAACTGGGACAGTAAATGAAAGCCGAAAGCAACGTTTGACTTTACAGTATCTACAAACCATATGCTTTAAGCAGCCCACAAACTTCATCCGTTTGTCTGATCCTGTGGGAGGACCAGCCCCGGTCAAAGGTACATGATTCGATTGTGGGCTAGATTTTGTGCCTTGAAACACTTCTCGAGAAAGCAGAAATAAAACAGGTGTCCTTGTTTTGCTGTGCTGTGTCTGGTATCTGTGTCGCGTGCCCCTCGGATTCAGGGCAGGAGTGAGACCAGTGGGTGGCAGGGGTCACTGGCCTGGAAAGGCCGACCACGCGGGCGTTGTGAGCAGAGTTTCGGAACCCCCAGAACTGCGTGTTCTGTTCTAGCAAAGGCTACTGTGGGAGTATGTGGGAGTATTTGTTATCGAGACACTAAAACTGCCTTGCCCTGCTCATCAGCGTGGCTCAATTCAGAAGGAAGCGATAGAGTCACCCAGATCACCATGGAGAAAGAGGGACCGGATAAGAAGACAAGGACCAAACTGTCCACACTGAGGGGGAGGAGGAGCTCACTCTCCTCAGCCCCTGGTGCTGCCCAGGGGAGCAATTTGCTGTGTGCCCCCTGAACCCCAGTTTCTACCTGGCAGCATTTCGGCGCCAGGGCAGTGTCCACCCGGTGCCTCTCGCCAGCCACACAACCAGCAACCAACACATTGTGTCTGCATTTGCCTGCAATGCTCTACGTGACTTGGCAGCAGGGAACTTCCAGAGAAAAGCCAGTTCCTGCTGGACCAGTTGGGCTTTCCGAGCCGCCTGCTGCGGCACACTGCATTTCAAATGCCTGCACCTGCCACTGCCCACCCACTTTTACATGGCCTAAGGGTGATCTAAGGTGAGGCTTCTGAAAATTTAAAGTGCCGATGAATTACCTGGAATTGCCTGGAGATGGAGACCGTGTTAAAATGCAGATTCCAATTCAGTCCTGAATTTCTAACAAGCTACCAGGTGCTCTGGCGGGGTCCACACTTTCAGTAGCAAGGGCAAAGAACTTAGCAGAGAGCTAAACAGCTACAAAAATCTAATTCGATTCTTTTTCTGGGGATATGCAGCCATTTTTCTTTGCTGCTAACAAACAAATGACTTTGGCTTTGGAACACATGCAATTCAGAACTGTCATTATGACATCATTCATATTATCTTAGCATCTTCATCAGCAATCAGAACACTTTAGAGCGAGAGACATTCAGATGAAATACAAACAGGAATCTCCTAATAATAATTATTTTAAACATGAGCAGAGGTTGCAGAAGAAGCTGTGAAAGCTTTCTCAGGAAATCTTTAAACATAAAACTGATTCCCATTGGATGTGGCCCTGGCTAAGGCAGGGGAATAGGCCTGTGTGACAGCATTAGCTCTCAGCTAACCTAAAGCACGACAGCCCACACTGGGGACAGATGGCATGGTCATGGTTGAAATATTTGCTGTTTGCCTTGTCTAAAGTCAACATTTCAGCCTGTCTGTTCCAAGGCAAGAGTGTGAGAAAAATCTTTATTGTCTCAATTCTTTTTTTTTTTTTTTTTTTTTGAGACAGAGTCTCACTCTGTTGCCCTGGGGTAGAGTACAGTGGTGTCATGATAGCTCACTGCAACCTCAAACTGCTGGGCTCAAGCGATCCTCCTACCTCAGCCTCCTGAGTAGCTGTGACTACAGGCATGCGCCACCATGCCCAGCTAATCTTTCTATTTTTAGTAGAGACGGGGTCTCAATCTTGCTCAGGCTGGTCTTGAACTCCTGAGCTCAAGTGATCCTCCTGCCTCAGCCTCCCGGAGTGCTAGGGTGACAGGCATGAGCTGTTGTGCCCAAACTGTTTCAATTCTTTTTAAAAAATACTTCTCAGGTTCCTGCATTCACTCCATCACCACAGCCATGCCACCATCATCTCTGCCTTCGGAAACTGTCTTAGCCTCCATACTTTTCTCCCTGCCTCTTTGTCCCCAATTCATTCTCCACATAGAAGCCAGGGCAATTTTTACAAAAATCAGTCTGATCACATCACTCCCCTTCTCAATGGAGTTACGCTTAAATTTGGAATCCTAATGTGGCCCTGCGAGGTCTAGCCCCTGCCTCTCTCCAGCCTCCTCTTCTGCCTCTCCCCGCCACCCCCACTTGCTTTCACGACCCTGCCCCCTGACCTTTGAACCTCCAGGTGGCCAAGGATTTGTCCCCAAATCGTTCCACCTACTATTCCCGCTGCCCAGAATGTGCATCCCGCACATACTCCATGGGGCAGGGGTCATCTCTGTTTTGTGAACCATGGTATGCCCAGCATCCAGCAGCATGCATGGCACACAGAGGCTCCACAAATCCTTGTCTAATGGATGAACAAGTGGACCTGCCTCATCCCACCCATTCATTCCGAAACCCAAATATCTCAGGCCTTCCAGACCTGTAGAAGCAAACAAGGTCATATTAACATTATGCCCAGGTTACAGCAGCTTCAGCCACTGCCCTCAGATTCTCCTCCAGTGACCTCTGAGAGCCCAAGAGAGTCCACGTGTTCAGGCGCCAGTCCGCTCAGGCTTCCTACTCGGGTTGTGTTCTGTTGCCCCACAGAACACGTCCTCTGCTGACGTCGCCTTCCCTGATGCCGTGGATCCACTGTGCATCGCATTTGTCTGCTGGTGAAATGGCCTGATCCCTCAGGTACCAGATCTTCCCTGTAGTCCATGTGGCAAGGAGGTTGGGCAACAGGTGGGGTGGAGAGTGGCCTATTCTGAGGGGCCCTGCTTGGGCCCAGGGTCCCTCACGGTCCGCCATGAACCACAGCTTGTTCCCTTCTAACCTGCACCCTCTCCCCATCAGACAGGACACGGGCTGCCAACGCTTCCCTCCAACTCTCCTCTCTCTCTGCTGCCCCTTTCTCCTTCAGCTGAAAAGAAATGACTGATAGCTCTCCATTTGTGCAGTAGACACCACACAGGGACCACATGGATGTGCACCCAGTTGTACAGTCTGCTCAGCTATAATTCATTCACTAAATCAACAAATGTTTACAGAGCACTTCCTAGGGCTCAGATCTCTCAACTCTGTCCTCTCTGTGTCCATCCCACAGACACTGCCTTATTTCAAACCTCTCAATTCTCTCCCAGGTGACTGCCATAGTCC
Organism: Eulemur rufifrons; assembly: GCF_041146395.1. Lineage (NCBI taxonomy): Eukaryota > Metazoa > Chordata > Mammalia > Primates > Lemuridae > Eulemur > Eulemur rufifrons. The sequence continues at coordinate 88,873,930 of NC_090998.1, forward strand.
CCCTGCCTCGTGGCTATCCCCCTCTAATCTAGCCTCCTCTGCGAGAGAGATCTTACGCACTTGCAAGCTGATGACATCAGGCTTCTGCTCAAATCCTTCAGGAGCATTCCATAACTTTCAGGCTGGAGTTTAACCTCCTTAGCTTTACACTAAAGGCCTTTTGTGATCTGACTGCTGCCTGTTTGCTCAGCTGCATCTCCCACCTCTCCACTCCCAAATACTCTTACATCAGTCCCACAGAATTATTTGTGGTCCCCAGAATAAATCATGTTGTCTCAGACCTCTGGGTTTGCCTGGAATGCCTTTCTGCCACTTTTTTGTCTAGAGCCATGCTGTCCAATAGGACTTTCTGCAATGATGCAAAAGTTCTATATCTGCTCTGTCCAACGTGGTAGACGCTGGGCACACATGGCTCTTGAATACTCGAAACGTGGCCAGTGCATGTGAGTGAAACAGCCACGTGTGGCAAGCGGCTACCTTACTGAGCAGATGGGTCCAGACAACTGTCACTTCTGAACACTTAGCTCAGGGCTTAGGGTTTCCACTGGGAAATCATCTCAACATTGTGGACGACACATACGCCCCCTCTTTATGTTCCTGTAGTATCCTCGTTCTGCCTCTACCCCAATACTCAGAACACTGTGCTACCATCAGGGGTTCATTGATCTGCCTCCCCCACTAGACTAAAGAGTTTTGAGAACAAAGGCGAGCAGTTTGCTCCATAAATGGTTGGTGCATGAACGTGGTGCTGTGTTGCTGAAGGCTTAACAATCGGCTCTCTGAGCAAAAGCCCGATTTGTAGCACTGGCCAATCCCGTGGTGTAAATACTCCCACCCTGTGTCAAGAGAGTAAGAAGACAAGCCACAGACTGGGAGAAAGTATTTGCAAGAGACATATCTGATAAAGGACTCTTATCCAAAATATACAAAGAACTCTGAAAATTCAACAATAAGAAAATGAACAACCTGATTTTTTTTAAATGGGCAAAAGACATGAACAGACACCTCACTGAAAAAGACACAGATGGCAGATAAGGACATGAAAAGATGCTCCAACTTGAATCTTGCTTATCTGATGGCAAATACTCTTTGTACCACATGAAGTTGGTAGTATTGTTACAGCTGATTGCACAATTGATTGAATATAATTAACGTGTGCTGTATAAAATGAGGGGGAAAATTATTATTTTTGCATATTAAAAAAAATAAAAAATAAAAAGATGCTCCACATCTGCTGTGAGGGAATTGCACACTACAGCAGTGGGATATGGCAACACACCTACCGGAATGCCCAAAATCCAAAACACCGACAGCACGGATGCTGGTAGAAATGTGGAACAGGAATTTGTTCATTGCTGGTGGGAATGCAAAAGGGTACGGCCACTTTGGAAGACAGTTTGGTGGTTTCTTACAAAACTGAACCTACTCTTACCATACAATCCAACAATCACACTCCTTATTACTCACCAAAAGGAGTGGAAAACTTATATCCACACAAAAACCTGCACATGGATGTTGATAGCAGCTTTATCTGTAACTACCAAAACTTGGGAACAACCCAGACGTCCTTCAGTGGATGAACAGATAAATAAACTGGTGCATCCAAACAACAGAGTACTACTGAGTGCAGAAAAGAGAGGAGCTGGCAAGCCACGAAAGATGTGGAGGAAACGTAAAACATGCTACAAGCGGAAGAAGCCAGTCTGAAAAGGCTACATACTATCTGATTCCAGCTAGGTGATATTCTAGAAAAGGAAAATCTAGAGAGACAGTGAAAGCATCCAAGGTTGCCGAGGGTTAGAGGGGAGCGAGGGGTGACTAGGCAGAGCGCAGAGGATTTCTAGAGCGGTGACACTGTTCTCTGTGGTGCTACCACAGTGGACACGTGTCATTATACATTTTTCAAAACCTGCCGAATGTACACCCAAAGTGAACCCTAACATAAGCAATGCACTTTGGGTGATTACGGTGTGTCAGTATAGGTTCAACAGTTGTAACAAATACATCACTGTGCTGGAAGATGTGGACAGTGGGGACAGGGGGCGTATGAGAACTCCCTGTACCTTCTGCTCCATTTTGCTGTGAACCTAAAACTGCTATTAAAAAAAAAACAGTCTACTTTCAAAAGAACAACTCCCACCATGGCTGATTTCAAGCCACCAACGTGACATCACTGAACTCAGAGGTGGGAAGAGACGTGCACGATTGGCTGTCATGAGCAGACAGGAGCCAGCTCCAGACGGCACCGCACGAACGCATGAATGAATGTGCTAGACGCTGGGACTGCAGGGGAAGCCTTTGGGCTCCTTCGGGAGCAGCCTGTTCAGACCTGCAAGAAGCTGGGACTGCGGCCGCGGGTCCCATTTCAGTTCCAAGCCAGGAGATGGAGGATCAAGGATCATGTCTTTGATTTACTCAGTAAGAGGCACATTATTCTCCTTTGGGTCCTTTACCGTTAATACCAGGATGTGGCCAGGTGTCTACCGAGTGGCCCACTCAGACGCCTGGAAAGTGAGTGAGCCTGTGGCCAGAAAATAGGGGCCCAACCAAAAGTATCTTAAACACAAAAGGGCTTACGATCTCTCACGACGAGAAGTCCAGAGGCCGGGCAGCGTTGGCCCGCATCAGTGTGACGTGCCTCCAGACACCATGTGCAGACACCGCCATGTCCAGCGGAGAAGGGGCGCGGTCCCTCCTGGTTTTAATTAGCGAGGAAAACCTTCCCGGGAGTCCCTCGGCAGCCATTCCTCAGACCCCAGGGGCCAGGCTGGATCACAGGCCTTTCTTAAACCTACCATTTCCAAGAGGATGGGCGCACCGGAATGGGCGGGCAGGACCCTGCGGGAGGCAGAAGCTGGGGCCCCAGGCAGGGTCTGCCCACAGGAGGAAGCCGACAGGCGGAGGGAGCAGTGGTGCGGGACGGCTGTCAAGACCCTACGGACAGGGAGGATTAGAGGAAGAGTCATTTATTCTACAATCAGGTCATTTCTTAAACATTCCTAGAGATAATTATGGAACAAGAAGGTAGCACAAGGCAGCTCAACTCCCCAGCTTTCCCCAGTACGGTGAAATGCCTACGTGAACACACACACACACACACACACACGCACGCTCACACACACACACTCACACACTCTCACACACACACTCACACACACTCTCACACACATACATGCTCACACACACGCTCACACATTCACACACACACTCTCACACACACTCTCACGCACACACACACATTCACACACATCTCACGCACACACACACATTCACACACATTCTCACACACTCACACACTCACACACACACACACATGCTCACACACACGCTCACACTCACACACTCTCACACACTCACACACACACACACACTCTCTCACGCACACAGACACACACACACATATCCATCAACCTTCCTCTGTGGACCCCCACATCCACACCAAGCCAGCAAGTCAATGGGGACAGGTTCCACGCTGTTCAAAGCCATCAGCCCTGTACACAGTGAGGCTCTGTGTCTGCTCTGGGGACGGAGCCTCAGCCAGCCCAGGGCTGTGCCACAGTCCCAGCGACTCTCTGATCCTGGCGTGAGATTCTCCCCCACAGGGCCTTCCAGGCATGGCTCTGTGCAAGGTCATTAGTGGCCACGTTGTGACGTGGGCTATCCCATTTATACACATCTGAATTCCCCAGGGTGGGCAGCGAGTGGCTTCTCACTCCCCAGGCTCTGACCTGGTTATGGGGTGTTGCCAGGCAACGGCTTCCCACACTGGAGGAGCCTTAGTTACCATGGCAAGTCCAGATGGGTGGGGGGCGCAGGGGAGAGGGAGCACTGGCCTGGCGTCAGCGCCGGGACTCTGTCCTCTCTCTCCTGAGCCACTGGACCTTAGGGAAATCCCTCTGGGCCTCAGTTTCCTCTTCAGTAAAATAGAGGGGCTGGGTTTCTTCTGGCTTTAAACCACTGAGGCATGCAGATGGCATAAACTAAATAAACACTGATCCTAAGACCCCTCTTAGGCAAGGAATGACTCAAGATAGGTGCAGAAAAGGAATGTATTAAGTTTATTTGTGTTTTAAAAAATAGAGAAATTAGCAAGCTTGTGTCTCCGTTAGGATAAATGAAAGTTAGGGAGATTCTCCCTTCTGTTAACAGAAATTTAGTTTCTGGAATTAGTATTCACAAGTCCCCAGGGCTCCCTAGGTCCTTTTAGAACCTAGACTCCCTAAGGAATAAATCACAACGTGGGCCCCCAAAACACTCAACTTGCTAGAGCCCGATGTCCTGTCAGACAAGGTCTACCAGTTCTTGGGCTCTGCTGGCCCTTCTGCCCCAGGTGGAGCCGTGGCACTAGCCCAGCCCTCCCTAGGTCACTAGAACCCATCGTAAGCCTCCGGTGTGGACCTCTGCACAAGCCTCTTGGGTCTGCTACTTGTCCCTGCCTTCCTCCTGAGACCCGGCCCCACCTTCTTCCCTCGTTCCTGCGACAAGATCCCTGCCAGGCCCAGATTCTGGGACCACTGCAGTACCCAGCTCCTCCCTCCCCTGCCTTGGTCATACCAATCCCCTTCCCAGAATCCAGATGACGTGTCCTAACGCTGGCTGCCATCCTCCTGGCAGCCCACCTGACTCTCCACATTCTGGAGGCTACTGGTCCCTTCCCTGCCACGTGCTTCATCCCCTCCGGACTCCGATGACCTGGTGCTGGAGCCCCTGATGCCGCTGGCTGCACAGCGCCACCACCGCCATCTGTGCCCACAGTCGCCAGGGGCTTCTGTAAGCCCAGAAGGCAGGTCAGGCCCTGTCACACCCCCAGCTGTTGGTCTGTCCTCCCCCTTCCTCCTCCTGGAGGCAGGGTCTGGTTCTACGTCTTGGCCACTCCTGATCCCTCCCCACCACCATACAAACAAGACAAACAGGGCAATGGCTGAATGTGGCCAAGGATGCTGGAGCCATATATCAGGAAATTTCTCCACTCCACCTCAAAAGCTGAGTTTCCCCTCGGCTGAGAGCAGAAGGAGGAATTCATACCTTGCACACAGGGAGTGAGAACTACCGGGGTGTCAAGGTGAATGATCCAATGGTATCAGTCTCTCAGCTGACAGCTTTATTCTGGGGCATATTACAACCTTCCAGCCCTGCTGAGAAAGCCCCGTCCTTGAGCTATGCACCCTACTCCCTCCCTTCCTTTCTAACTCTCCTCTACTCTCTCCTCCAGGCAACATGAAACAGTGGAAAAGGCACAAGCTTTGAGTCAGACGCACTTGGGCCCCAGTCCAGACTCTGCCACTTACTGCATGAGCCTGAACAAGTTACTTGACCTCTCGGAGCTAATCTAGAGAACTGGGGCTAAGGGTGCTGAGTTGTCAAGAGAAGTAAACAAAATTATAGGAACTACTTGGCAAGGGCCTGGCAAATGGTGGGTATGTGGCGACTATTTGCTTTCTTCATTCTTTTCATTTCTATGGCCCAGGCCAAGCAACAGGGCACGGAAAAGAAGGAATCCAGTTCAACTCTTAGGTTCCTGCTGGCTTTTGACCTCCCTGATCCCTGCAGGAGTCTTGCCTTCCATGCCCAGCTACCCTCCTAGCCCCTCGATAGCTGTCTTCCATTTTTGGCAGAAACAGCCTTCTTCACCCCACCCCGCCCCGCCCCATCCCCAGTGAGGACATGTTGCTGCGAAGGCCTCCTCTCCTTTGAAACTTGCCTGTCCTGTATGCTGCCCTCCTCGGGGTAATCTGCCTGCACCCATCCAACCGATAACTTGCTGACGGAGCACGTCAACTCTGGGAGAGTTCTCCTCCCTCGCCTCACCTCTTCCAGGTAATGCCTGCCCTGCAGTGGCCACCTGCAAAGGACAAAGCGCTGGGGGTGCTGGCCAAGCAAAGGAATAATTCTTGAAGGGAGAATGCCAGGCTAGGCAGGGGCGTGGGCAGCAGCCCAGGGCCACCACAGGGATACCAGCCACCTTGGGTTTCTTCCGTTGGGGGCCCTCCGCTACTTTACCCAGAACCTCACCCAGATCAGGCACTTTTTATATTAGGAAGCCTTTCCCCTGTCATGCTCTGCTTGGGGTTCAAGCTGCCTCCTGGGGGTGGGGCTGCATGGAGGCAGGACATCTGGGCTGCTCTCACCCTTGAACCTTGCCATACATTTTCCTTCTTTGGTGACTGTGTTCATGCAGGTCCCTCCACCTGTGGGCCCCTTCCTTTCTATTTATGTCTGTCCGCATCTTAGCCAGCCTTCAAGGGAAGCCACCATCTCTGTCACAAAGTTGCCTTTGATTCCACCCTCACCCTAGATGGACCAGCCCATGCTCCACGTCTCTGACAGGTGCTCTGCCAGCCTTGCCCTGGAGAGGTGTGTGCACTCAGGGCCTGAGCCCTGCGACGTCCAGGTTACAGGCCCCAAGGGCAGGGATGAGCAGACACTAAGGAAATAAGTAATTCCAGCCCAGGAGTCTTGCCTGGGGTCAGAGCTGTTTTAAAATTTGTCTAAAAATGTTCCTGGTGTTGCCAGCAATGGGGCGGGGGCGCCCCACCAGCAGCAACGCTCTGGGGGGTGGGGGGTGCTGTCTGCACGGCCTAGCAGGGACTGCGCTCCAGGACTCCCCGTTTCTGTGCTGCTGCCTGGAAGAAGAGAGAAAAGACCCCATCTCTCCAGGAGGTTCCCTCCTAAGACCTCCCTAGACTCAGAAACTGAGCAGCCTCCTTTTCGTGATACTAAGTGTTGCCCCTGGTCCTGCCTGTGCTGTCAGGTACCGCCAGCTCAGACACCATTTTTATCCCGCCATTTCCCAGCTCATGCGTCTTCCATGGCTCCTCGCTGCCAACAAAGTTCAAACTCAGCCTGGAATTCAAGGATTCAAGAATTTCTATGAGGCAGTCTATATTTCCAGTCTGATCCCTCTCCCTGTCCTTCTCCCGTCCTTGAAACACACACACGTACATATTCACATACGTACACACAATTCGCTCAGCACCAGGCCTGTTTCAGAGCTGGGGCACAATTTTCCTGCTTCCCCCCTTCGCCACTGCTTTGCTCCCTGGGAGATCAAGTTTTTACACACTCCTTTCTGGCGCTTCCCAAGTGTCCCACCCCACTGCTGGGAAGAGATCTGATGTTAAATTAAGCACCCAACTCCTCTTGATGTCTCTGGTTCCCTTCCTTGGGTTTTTAGGAAAGGCATTATCAGAGCCTCCCCATTCCTGTTCTTATTGAGGTATCTCCAAAGATGCCACCTGAGGTGTGGGACATTAGCACCCCAGGAAAGGCACAATACGTACACCCCTTTTCTATCTCCCTCAGAGACCCTACTCACTTCCCCTGTAGGACTCAGTAATATCCCCTTAAGCTAGATGACCTTAGGGGACTCATTACCAAGCCCCTCATTGCTAAGTTTTTCCAGTCTGGCCTCCTTCTCTCTACCAACTCCGCATATAACACCCCTGTCCTTGCAGTGAGGAAGCCTGGTGGCTCCTACCACCTAGTCCAGGACCTGCGCATTACTAATGAAGCCGTCATCCCCCTCCGTCCAGGGGTCCCCAATCCTTACACTCTGCTCAGTACTATACCACCTGACACACAGGTTTTCACTGTCCTTGACCTCAAAGATGCCTTCTTCACTCTACCTCTCTCCCAAGACTTATTTGCTTTTACCTGGACCAACCCTGACACAAACCATTCACAACAGCTCACCTGGACCTCTTGGCCCCAGGGGTTCCGAGACGGCCCCCACCTCTTTGCACAGGCTTGAGCCCAGGACCTGTCTGTGCTTTCTCTACCCCACAGCTCACTTCCACAGTATGTCCATGGTCTCCTTTGCAGTCCTGCCCACTCTACTTCACTCCATAACACTACCCTCTCCTCCCACACTCCGCTCACAAAGGATATCGGGTTTCACCAGGAAAGGCCCAGATTAATCAACCCACAGTCACTTGGGGTTCCAGTTGTCTCCAGGAAAGCGAGCTATTACCACCCAGCACAAACAACTTATTTCCTCTATGGATCCCCTGGCAGCCAAAAGAGATCTTAGAGCTTTTCTGAGGTTAACAAGCTATTTTCGTATATGGATTCCCCAATATGGGCTCATTACTAAACCCTTATGTGAGGCCCTCCGAGGCCCAGAACAGGAACCTTTAGATTGGAAGTCCCCTCTCCTACAAACCTTTAAGAGCCTGAAAGCTGCACTGGTAGAAGCCCCTGCTCCAGCTTCCTAACCTGAACAAGCCTTTCTATCTGTATGTACATGAACCGGGGACAGTGGCTTTTGGAGTCTTAGGACCAAAGTCAGGACCCGATTTCAAGGCTGTTGTTTTTTTCTCTAAGAATTTGGGTAACACTACTAAGGGATGGATACCCTGTCTGAGAGCCCTGGCAGCCACAGCCCTCCTTGTCCAAGGAGCTAATAAACTGACTTAGGGACAGCCAACTCAGGTTTATACCCCTCATCAGGTTCTTGTCTTAAATGACAGAGCTCATTGCTTCCTAACCTTTAGCCGTATCACTCAGTACCAGATCCTACTTATACGTAACGCTTCCATCATTCTTCTCCCACGTTCAGCCTTAAACCCTGCTACCTTGCTTCCCATTTCTCCTGAGCCCCCAGAACACTCCCGCCTAGAAATTTTGGAGGAATCCACTGCAGTTAGACCGGACCGCTCTGATTCTCCACTGCTTTCTCCAGATCGTAGTCGGTACACGGATGGGAGTAGCTATGTTTGAGATGTCCATCGCAAGGCAGGATACCCTATTGTCACCACTACTCATACAGTAGAGCACCTCCTCTACCACCTGTCACCTCCGTTCAAAAGGCAGAGCTAATCGCCCTGAGTAGGGTCTTACAATTAGGTAAAGGCCAAAGAGTTAACATTTACACTGACTCTGAGCCTATCATAGTCTACACTGTCACGCAGCTATCTGGAAAGAACGAGGGCTTCTCACTGCACAAGGCACTTCTGTCAGACATGCCAGCCTCATCAGACGACTCGTACAGGCAGCTCCGTTACCCAAACAAGTAGCTGTGATCTACTGCAAGGCACAGCAACCTCTCAGTCCCTTGAGGCCCTGGGGAACAACAGCTCAGATGAAGAAGCTAAAATGAGCAGCGAGCAGCGATGCTTCCCTTCCCAGCTACTCGAGCCCTTTCCCTTCAACCACTGTCCCCAAACTACTCTGCTAAAGAAACTACCCAAGTTACACAAGCAGGGGCTTTTTGGAACGGACCCTGGCTTTTCTATAAAGGCAAATTTGTTTTACCTTCTCAACAAGAGAACTCTATCCTCCACCACATTCGCACCTCAAGTCACATAGGGAGTCGACCTTTGACAACCCTCCTGTCCTCACTCCTTCATTGTCAGAACTTAGAAAAAAAATTTTTTAAATTACTAAGGACTGTTCTATTTGTCGGCAAGTCAGCCCTCGGGGCACCTTAAGTCCCCTCCTTCTCTTCCTGCTCATCAACTCCAAGGTCGTCTCCCCGGACAAGATTGGCAGCCAGACTTTACACACGGGCCTCCTCACAAGGGACATAAATACCTTTCAACTCTGATAGATTTGTTTTCGGGTTGGTTGGAAGCTTTCCCTACTAAGACGGAACGAGGCTCTGAAGTCACCCAAGTTCTTCTCCGGGAAATAATCCCCCCTTTGGGCCCCCAACTCCTCCCCAGAGAGATAATGGCTGAAAGGGGCCGCCTTGCAAAAATAACAGGAAAATACTGAACCCCACCGTTTCCCCGGTGATGGTGAAAGATCAGTGGGTTCTCTCACTCCCAGATACTCGGCAGCTCTGTGTTGCACGACTTCTGAAGAGAGCTGAAAGGACAGAAAAGAGATGTACATCTCTCTCTTTCAAAACTGTTTTTTGAGACTCTGCTTTTACAGAGTTCCTGAGTAAACAGCAGAAGAACGAGCTGCAGCCTCAACTCTACCTCGAGGACAGAGTGACATCTCCTGTGATAATCCCTTCTCCAAGGCAGGGCAGGAAATCAAGTCTTGGACTTTGACATCCTTGCAGTTTTTGTTACCTACCTGCAGCTGCTTTTGTTCTCAACTGACAGCCGTCACTATTTTTTTCTCCTCTTTCGTCCCCCTTAAAATCAGCGAGCCGCTTGGCCTCACTGCTGGCATCCCCTTCTCTTTCTTTGGGATGCCACGCCATCTCCCTGCTCTCTTCCCTGCTTTCCCTTCTCTCTTTCTCTTTCTCTCCCTTTCTCTCTCTCCCCACCCTCCTTCTCCGAAAGGATAAAATAAACTTTTTTTTACTTTTACATATCTTAATTTCTGCATGAGAAATCTTTCTCCACCCATGCGGTGAGCACCTACTGAGCTTTCTACCCTACCATTTGGTGGCTAAATCAAAGCCGGCTAAATCTCCTCCCTTACGCTGTCTTCAGACTCCGTATCTCTCCCTGAGCACCTTTGTTTCTAAGTCCCTTTGAGCCGCTGTATGGGCGCTCAGTCCTCCCAACATCTTTCCCCTCAATGTCCCCACCTCCTCTGGGTACCTACTTGCCAGCAGTGAAGTTAACTGACAACTTCTAGGAGAGTATGCAAATGTACACCTTCTTCAACCTCAACCTTCTGATTTAAAGGAGGGGCAACCTCTGCAGCCTGGTGATTGGTTTTGCTTAAAGATCCTCTAGGACAAACAGGCCTCTTACAACCATCGTGGAAAGGTCCGTTTCAAGTTATTCTTACCACCCCCACTGCAGCTAAGCTTCTGGGGACCCCTCCTGGATTCACATCTCTCGGCTCAAACGTGCAGAACCTCCAAAACCTGCCACAAACACCCTGAGAGCCCACCGGCTTATACCTGCCAGCCCGTCACAGACACTGGACTCTGATTCACTCAACATAAGCTTCAAAACCGTGAGCGTTAACATGCAGTGGTATCTAGGACATCTTGCAGTTCTCGTACTTCTATAACTCACGTACCGAGCTTATTCCCCTTTTGCCCATGACAAGGACCACAATAACAGTCTGACTTCACACACCCTTACCGTGGGGGTAATACAGCATCCTTATTTGCCTACAGTCCAAGAGGCCCTCCACCTTCTTAAAACTGCTGACCCTTCTCAATCCTATGCAAACTGTTGGATATGTGCCAGTATTTCTCCACAAAACGGGCTTGTCGCTATTCCTGTCCCACCTCGTGAATGGAGTCAGCTAGAGCCCTATGTAATCCCTCCTACTCTGATAACATGGGGTGGACTCTGAACCCAGTATCTCCACTCGAAGTAGACCAGCTCCTCCTAAACCCATCTGTACAGCAGAGCTAACCTCAATCTCCAGGGAGCAATGCTCACCTCAGTCTCACTGGAACAGCAAGCTCCCCTGTGCCTAATTAGTTCTTCTCGCTCAGGCCCTTGGGTGGGAAAGTTTTCTGATGGCTCCCAGGCTTGCAATCGCACTTTCCAGTTATCTACTAACCGAGTTTGGGTCACAGTGCCTGCTTGAATTCCTTTCGCAGCATATACTTTCCTAAACCCCATAATGTTACCACCAACTGGACCCTAACAGGTTGCGGGAAAAATACCATTTGTCCCCCATCTCTGCAATCATGCCCCTTTAAAGGACATAACTTTTGGTTCCAACCTGATAATATCAACCGGCGGGAATGTCAGAAACTAAACACCTCCCAGGCGTATGAAGTAGGATGGAATTCTACTATTCCTTTTTTCAATTGGGCATATAACCTCTCCACTGTTCCTAAATATACCTCACGCTTACCTCCATTGGCTGGAATGACTTTAGCTTCCACTTATGGAGGCATAGAACACTTTAGAGACCATCTTACAAAGCCTTATTTCAATATATCCATTGATACTTGCCTAGATCCCAAAAATCGATCTTATTTTCTTTGTGGATCAAATGCTTATCTCTGCCTCCCGGCCAATGGGAGTGGAACTTGTCCTCTAGTGTACATACTTCCTAACCCCACTCTGGTCAATGATACTATGCCTCTTCCCATTTATTCCTCGTACCACCGGGCCAACCGTGAGGCCTTTGGCATCCTTGAAATTATTGGAATAATAGCTGGACTTGCTGCTGGCACCACTGGTTTACTTAATTCAATCTTTTCAGCACAAAAACTGTCTTTAGAAGTAAGCCAATTCGCCACAGAATCAGCCCAACAAATTACTGTCTTACAGCAAATAAACTCCCTGGCAGGAGTTGTCTTCCAAAATAGGAGAGCTCTCCAGCTCTCAACTGCCATCAGGGAGGCACGTGTGCTGTGCTGGGAGGAGACTGTCGTTTCTTTGTTAACCAGTCAGAGAAAATACAAACTAACCTTCAAAACACTCTAAAGTGGGCAAATACACTTCATGAGCACGCAGCTGCTGGTGGCTTCGACTGGTGGGATTTAAAATCCATGTGTGGTCCTGGTTCTCTTGGTTAGCACCTTATTAGGGCCCCTTGTGTTTCTGGTTTTGGCTCTCATTTTCCGACCCTGCATTCTCCACTATCTGATAACACTCGTACAAAACCGAAGTCAGGCCCTCGCTGCTTCTCTCCAGCGAAACCCCCATTCCACCTCTAACCTAGCGTTCAAGACCGCCCGTTTTCAATCCCTCCCCCTTAATGATCCGAATGAACTCTGTCCGGCAGGGCCATCGCTCCATCTCTAACAAGCAGGAAGTAGTTTCAGAAGAAGAGACCTCCAGCTTTAATCCCCAATTTTCTGAGTTTATTTTAAATAGAAATTAAATTTTAATCAGAGAGAGGAGGGAATGAAAGGGGCAGCCTTGCAAAAATAACAGGAAAATACCTAATCCCACAATTTCCCCAGTAACAGTTAAAGATCAATCCTATTAGTTCTCTCAGTAACAGACACTGCAGAAGTTCTGTTTTGCACAGCTTCTGAAAAAGCTGAATGAATGGAAAAGAGACGTACATCTCTCTCCTCCAAAATCAGTTTTTGAGAATCTGCTTTTACAGAGTTCCTGAGTAAACAGCAGCTACAGCCTCAACCCTATTTTAAGGACAGAGTCACACCTCCTGTGATAATCCTTCCTCCAAGGAAAGGCAGCAGAGCCATCCTTGGACTTTGACATCCTGGCAGTATTTGTTAACTACCTGCCACCAAGAAGAAAAAAAGGAGCGGAAGCAGCAGTTTCTGACTGTACCTGCCATTTTTACAACCCCCCCCCCCTTAAAAAGCTGCAGTAGCTGATTTTCAGCACATTCTTCCTCTTTCCACCTCTGTGCTGGTCCTTTTCCCTTCCCCCAGGAAAAAGTAAATGAACCTTTCTTTCTCTCCTAACCTCTGTCTGGGGAAATCTTTCTCAAAACCCGAGTGCACCGGCATCGCCACCCTAACAGTGGAATTCCTGCTTCCACGGCAGCTTCTGGGAAGGGTAGACAGCGGAGGAGACAGGAGGGCTTTGGAAACCCCTTTGTTTTCTGAGCTCCATTGAGCAGGGAGTGTGGGTTCATGTTTTTCCTAAATCCCCTACAGCATAGTGCTCCATGTATGTTTGCTGATAGAATGATGGTTTTCATTGAGAATAATACTCAAAATACAGTGTAATAACTATTCAGTGAGCACACTCTGGCCTGATAGGAAGGGAGGAAGGCGGAGAAACAAAAAGGCAAACACACCCAGCTCCTAACCCTAGAAACCTAAGCTAACGGTGGAGGCAACTGTATGCTAATGACTGTGCTGCCCTCTGGGAGTGCTGCCCTCGGGTGGGGCCGCTCTGGTCAGGCAGGACGCATCTGACAGGGCAGTGGGAGACGGGAGGGACTAAACCCTGGTTTGGGTCCTAAGGTTGCCTTGGCCCATCTCCTTCAGGAATCCTCTCCTGCTGGGGCTAAACCAGTGGAAATAGTTCAAGCAAGAGGCATTGAAGACCAGAGAGCAGAACTCAGGCTAACCTGCCGCAGTCACCTCTGGGCGACCAGCTCTTGCTCTGGGTCAGCGCACACCAGGAACACACAATGGGCTGATAAATGACCGGGGGAGGCAGGGGAGGTGTCTCTAGGCTGAGAGAAGCACCAAACACCTGGGCCTCTTCCTAGGCAGGCTTTGGTTGGACTCTGCCCCTTCTTGATCCTGGTCCCCCACGCCCATCAGTTGGAGAAAGGGCCTCCTTTGGTCCATGCCTCCCAGGAAGGCATGGATACTGAAGTCCTTCTTCATCTTTAAAGATGACCAAAAATGTCCACTGGGTAGTGTGTCCTACCACACATAGGCGCTTTCTCTCTCTCACTCGCTCTCTCCACACACACACACACACACAGTCACACTGTGCAACCGAATAGCTGAAAAAACTCATGTTCAATGAGCTGTCTTTTGCACTCCAGGTTCTTATTTGGATGTTCCTACTTTATCTATGGTAGGGGACGAGAGAAAATCCAAATCAGTTTTTTGTTCCTATTTTTATCTTTTTGTTTTTCTTTTTGTTCTTTTGAGACAGGGTCTTGCTCTGTCACCTGGGCTAGAGTGCAGTGGCGTCATCACAGCTCACAGCAATCTCAAACTCCTGGACTCAAGCGATCCTCCCACCTCAGCCTCCTGAGTAGCTGGGACTACAGCCACACACCACCTCGCCTGGGTAATTTTTCTATTTTTGTAGAGATGGGGTCTCACTTGGGCTGGTCTCAAACTCCTGGCCACAAATGATCCTCCTGCCTGAGCCTCCCAAAGTGCTACAGGCACTTTGGATTACAGGAGTGAGACACAGCGCCCGCCCCCTACCCAGTTTTAGGAAAGTTTGAAGTAAAGAGGTGGTAAGGGGGGTGGGAACTGGGTGAAGTCCAGTGGTTAGGACATAACGCCTAGGAACACCAAGACAAACACGACTGTCCTGCCCTCAAGGATCTTACAACTGCTGGGGGAAACAGAGCTTGGGTGCTACAGTGGAGCTAGGCGGCAGGAAGGGCACCTAACCCAGACTTAGAGGCCCAGGAAAGACTGTGGAGGAAGTAAACACCCAGCTGAAAATGAAAGGATTCGGAAGAGTCTCTGGGGTCTGGTGAGAAGAGCGTGTCAGCAGCAGGGGCTTCCTAAGCAGAGGCCCGACATGTCCAGGAACGGGGAAGCACAGCAGGTTAGGATCTGAAATGGGCTTCAGCCTATGGGGAATGGGGAACCAGAAGAATTTTATGCAGGGAAATGACATAATGATATTTGCTTTTAGAAAGGAGAAGACTTCAGTTAGGGAGGCCAGTTAGGAGGCTCTTGCAAAAATGCAGCGTAGAAATGAGAGGAAGCGAGGAGTGGGGAGTGGCAGCGGGGACGGAGGGAAGAGGACTGACGGGAACACATCCCATCTCATCCCAGAGGAAGCCTCTTCTGGCCTGGTGGCTACAAGGCAGGGGAAATGAGCCCCTGTTTCCCACGTGTGCAAGATGGCAGATGGAAGACGGCCAGGCCAAGTCATTCCAAAGGTGGGAAAGCAGGAGGAACAGTACGAGGGGGGACAAAGGGGAAGGGCCTGATGGCTTCCATTTGGGACATGCTGCACTGGAGGCACCTGTGGGACATCCGAGCAGAGGGGACCAGCAGGCAGCCTGGTAAACTGGCTGGGAGTGGAGAGAGCTCTATAGTTGAGTCTTCTGAGCACAGGAAGTGAGATACTCACGGAGCGGGCGAGATGGAAAAGACAGGAAAGCCAAGGATGAGCCATGAAGAGCACCCATGTTTAAGGGATGGACGAAGGAGACAGAAGACGTGGCAGGGAGGTGAAGAAAAACCAGGAATCACCAAGTCAGAGAAAGCAGCTCAGCAGTTATGGGAGAGGGAGCCTAGACGCCTCCAAGGCGGCAGGTTCAACAAAGTCCCGAGTCTGGAAGATCTGTTGGGGCACGAGCTTGCCTCGTACATAATTAGTGCTCAATAACTAATCACTGAATGACTGGACGAAAGCCTTACGTAAGTGGCTGCAGGTGCAAGGCCGCAGTGTTTCCATTTCTTGGGGCAGGAGAGTGGGTCGGAGGGGAAGGCCTGCTCAGCTTGTTCAGGCCTAGGACCTCTGCCTCTCCTCCCCGCGGGCCGGCAGAACCTCTTCCCCTTATTCTCTCACCCTCTCTGGGGATAGGAGTGAGCAAGAATTTTACAGAGGCACGAGAGAGTCCCTGAAGTATTATAAGAGGCACTCATGACACAAATTGCTATGGAGGAAGAAAGTCACCCCTGGAAAACTTATCTAAAAATATATCATGAGGTGGGCTATTTGGGGACTCAAATTACACAGGAGGGCCTGGGAAAATAGACGTGTGCGGGGATGAACACAGCTGCAATTAACGTTAACTATAAGGTGTCATATCTTTATCTTGTGAACACACAGCCCGAGGTGTGCGGCGGCAGGCAAGAGGAAGGTGAATTAGAGCCAAGTACCCAGAAGGGCACAGTTGGTGTCTGTCCGAGGGAGGAAGAGGGAGCAGAGTGGGAGGTGCATCTGGAGGAGGCAGGATTTCTCAGGAAGGTGGCAGTCACCTTGGGCAAGGTGGCCTCCGACGTTGGAAATGCAACCATGACCGGGCCCCACCTAGCTCAGGGAAACTCCAGACTCAGGGCCAGAAGGACCAGTAGAGGACCAGGGGCTTTCCTAGGGGGCCACCGCCCCACAGATGTCCCTGGATGAGAAGATGCCGTAGCTTGATCTGTAGGGCCGGCACCTAAAAGAAAGCACTTTCCCCGAGAGTAAGGCTTTTTAAGAATCTCAAGAGCAATGCACAGAGTGTTTAGGTGTGGGCAGGGTGGAGGGCCTGGGGATCAGGCTATGTGGATATGCGCCCCAGCATTTCCAGTGCACAGCTGATAACCTTGAATGGGACACCTCCTGGAGCCGCAGTTTATTCATCTGTGACACCCAACAGTAATCCCTTTCACAGTCTACTTCAACAGATTTGGGGGGAGGAAATAAATCAAATTAGATAATTATACATTAAAATGCCTCCACAGCCTGCGACCTCTGTGTGAACGCCATTGTATCACTTAGCGCCCTGCCTTGTCAAGATTGCTGTGAGAATTTGACTCCCAGCTAAACTGAGGGACCCACCAGGACAGCTAGTTATTATGTCCGATTCCTCTTTCTTCTATTATTCTCAGTGGCAAGCATGTTATCTAGTACACATTAACTGCTCAAAAATGTTGGTTGAATAAAGAAGTCATTGGTATGTTAGGGTGAATATTACAAAAAGACCACAGTGTGTTTCATCTCAGATCTAGGAAAGACCTTTTCCAATATGAACTGTTTATTACTAAAATATTCTGCTCTGTTTCTAACCTTCCGTCCAATCGCAACTCACATCACATAACATTTGTGCTCCGTGACAGCAAAAACCATGTCTCACTCAAGTCATTAGGTAACAAACTAAATGCTCTCCCACCTAAAGACATAATTTGTCTATGGGTACTTAAGAGTGGAGTATGACCAGCAGTGAAGCCTTCCAATTCCCAAGATGAGCAAAGGACAAGTGAGGACACATTGCTGCTTGGCCACCCCCAATCTTTGGGCACAGGATGTCAGAACTGATTATGGTCATAAAATTTGTGGGTATTTGAAAATCTAACCCTTTTTCCAGACCATCAAAGGAAGGCGTTAGAAATGGTAAGCAACCTCTTCAAATCCCCTGGAGTTAAAACCAGGTCCCCAATAACCTGTCATTTCACAAGAAAAGGAGAAAAGGCAAAGGTGGCTGTGATGTAGAGGGAAGACCTCCAAGACATGGAGAACCTAGCAGTCCCCATGTTCTGCCTCTCCTTTGCAGGAGACCCCAGCAAAGCACGTTTCTAGGCCTCAATTTCCTCATCTGTAAAATGAGGGGGTTGAACTAATTTAAAAGGCTCCTTCCAGCTCTAAGATGCTGCGCTATAAAATGAGAGAAATGTGAATCTTTGGTTGCTATGATCTGAAAATATTTTGAATGTGGAGAATCAAATTGTACAGCAGTGCATGAACAAAATAATATGTTAATGACTAAGAAGACTGTATTTAATCCAATGGGAAACAGCAGAACTGCTGCTGTGTGTGTGCACACATGTGGCTTCCTTCCTTGAGCTCAAACATATATTTTGATTCACTAATATAGTAATCAGGCCTCTGGCAGCCTATCTTGCCCAAACACACACACACACACACACACACACTCACCACTTCAAATTAAAATGGGGTGGGGGGATTCCACTGCTGCTGTTTACATCCTTTTTGTGTTTGGATGGATTTTTTTAAAAGAAATTTTTATAGCGAAGGTGTTGGATTGACAGCCCCTGGAGGCCTCTGATCTCAGAACTGGGATGCGTGGGAGGAAGCTAGAGATTTCATTAGCATTTCGCCTTGCACACCAACTGCCCCCTCCCCAGCCGTCACAATCCTGTCCAGCAGCGGGGCCCCCAGACCCTCAACTAGGGAGGGGTCAGATCCGCGGCCCCGGAGGCGCCCGGCCAGAACCGGCCGGAACACGTGCTCGGGGCACTACCAGCTTCGACAATGAACGCCCACAGCGATGCGTCGGGCGGGGGCTGGCGGCAGGAAAGGTCAGGTCGCCAACCTTGGCCCCACACGAGAGTCGGGGCCAGGAGGCAGACGTGGGCCAGAGGCCGCACGTGGGTCTAACTACCGCCGGGCTCTGTTTCCACTCTGGGGCTCCCGACCCGGCCGGCCGTGCAGGCCGACGCCAGACCGCGGCCGCGGGGAGGGCCCTAGGCCCCGCGAGGCCGGCACGGGCGGCGGGCGCGGCGGCTCCTCCCCGCCCGACGGCCGCGCCCGCGCTCCGGCCCGCGCGGATTGGCCGGCACGCGGCGGCGGGCGGGCCGAGCCCGACCCCGCGGCCAGGTGAGGCGCCCCGCCCCTCGGCGGCTCCAGGTACGGCGGTGGGACCTCGGGGCCGCGGTCGGGCCGGGGCCGGGGCGCTATGGCCGAGTCCCAGCTGAGCTGCCTGGACGAGGCGCACGTGAACGAGAGGGTGACCGAGGCGCAGGCCGCCTTCTACTACTGCGAGCGGCGGCGGGCCGCGCTGGAGGCGCTGCTGGGCGGCGGCGAGCAGGCCTACAGCGAGCGGGTCAAGAAGGAGCGGCTGGGGGACTTCCTCTCCAGCCGGGAGCGCCAGGACCTCTGCGCCGCCTGGATCCCCTACGAGGACGCCGCCCCCGCCGCCGCCGCCAGGGGCAAGAGCAAGGCCAAGGCCAGGGCCCAGGCCCCCGCGCAACCCCCGGACGAGCCCGGCGAGTCCCTGGCCTACTGGCCCGACCGTTCGGACACCGAGGTGCCCCCTCTGGACCTGGGCTGGACGGACACCGGTTTCTACCGCGGCGTGAGCCGCATCACCCTCTTCACCCACCCCCCCAAGGACGAGAAGGCGCCGCACCTCAAGCAGGTGGTCAGGCAGATGATCCAACAGGCTCAGAAGGTAGGCCCTGCCCCCGACCCCCACACCGGTGGGACCCCAACCCCGGCCCCTTGGACCAGGCCCCAACTCCGGGCAGGGCCTGGAGCAGGCCGCCCTGACGCCCGTTGTACAATGGGCCCCAACCCCCCCTCATGGGGCTATCATGAGGCCTCCATCTAGAGAGTACGGACGTGAACGTGGTTAGCAAATTAGAAGGTGCTGGACAGATGTTAGTCATCGTTACTACAGTGTCCAGAGGCGCTGGCTTTGCTCTGTACTTCTGGAATTAACTTGTCGTGTCCATCTCCCTAGGGAAGAGTGGATGCCATGAAGGAAAATGTTGAAAAAGGGCCACTCAAAGGTCTTGATAATAACCCATCTGCTGCCCAGGGACTTACAGAACACATCCCTCGCCATTTTCTCATGTTATCTTCAAAACTACTCCAGGAAGTAGCCGGTGGTGGTGGCCTCCCCACCCCCATCCAGGCATGTTGCTCTTGGGAGCACCCCCACCCACAGTCAAAGCCGGCCTGTCCCCCTCCCTTTCACACCCTCTCCTGGGACCAATAAGAGCTCAAGCAGCCTGGAATGAATGAGGGGATGTATTTTGAGCACCTACTATGTCCTTGGCACTATGCTGGGCACTTTGACAAGGCAGGCCATTGGACTCCAGCTCAGGGAAAAGCTCCTACTTAGCACATCTGCTCTGCTGGAGAGTTGGGAAGAAGGGTGTTTCCATGGTGGCGGGTTAGGAATACTGGTGGGGCCAGTAGGTTGTGGAGCAGGGGAATGACTTTAATCTTTACTCTTCTGTGCCTTTGGGTAGGAATATCTGGGTAGGGTAGGAGCTTCCAAGTGAAATACAGGATGCCCATTAAATTTGAACTTCAAATAAACAGCACATAACTTTTTAATATCAATTTATCCAAAATATTACTGATACTGACATTCATACTGAAAAGTTATCATTGCTTATCTGAAATTCAAATTGAATGGGGCATTCTGTATTTTTATTTGCTAAATCTGACTCCCCTACACTGAGATTTGTTAAGAAACACCAGCAGCCTTTGGTGCATAATTCAGAATACACAACAAAAGTAGCTTGGGTTCACCGTGCTGATTCAGCTCAATGAGTGTGATTGGAATTCTGTTTCCCCTGGACGCTGAACAGGAAGCCATAGGCCTAAGAAGGGAAAAGTAAGCTAGAAAGACCAGTGGCAGGGCTCCTCTTCCTGGAGGGTTGATCTAGGTAGTTGGCTAGACTGGCTTCCAGAAGGAAGGGTTAACTTTTCATTGTCCATGTTTCCACCCCCCTTTCTAAATAATTCCTCTTTGTCTGACTGAGCTTTCTTTATATATTGCATTCTGCAGAAGAAAAAGGCAAGACTGAACGCAGAGGAGGGGCAAGGGAAGTGAGCAGCAATACTGGGCAGCAGGCTGCAGCTGGGGTCAGGGGTCAAGTCTCATGATGTAATACTAACAAAGCCTCCATTTATTTAGCACTTAATGTGTGCCAGCCACTGTGCATTTTCTCATTTGCTTTTCACAACTGGGTGAGATATGTAGTCTCCTTAGTTTTGAAGAAAAAGAAATCAGGATTCAGAACAGTTAAGTTTCTTGCAGCTAGTAAGTGGCTGAGCCAGGCTCCAAACACCAAAGCCACTGTGCTACCCTGCCCCACTGTCTGAAATAATGGTGCAGTAGGGATTAAGCAAGGAGTTTGAATGGAGCTAGCCTGATCACAACCTGGGGGACAGGTTGTGTACCCCTGTTACAAAAAGGGAAGGACAGGGCCCCTGGCCACTGAAGCTTCTAGTCCTGCATAGTGGGGTGTTCTTAACTTTTTAAATATTTAACAGAAACTTTAACAATTGTGAACCAATCCAATATGTATAGATTAAATCAGCAGTTATTTCCTGTGTGCCTACTGTGTGCCAGGCACTAGCCATAAAGAAAACACAAACTGTAGCCTTGTAAGAGTTTACTCAAATGCTGGGGCTCTGCTGGAAGGGAAAGAGTTTGAGGCTGGATGTGCCCAATCTGGGAAGGCTCCCTGAGGGAGATGAGTTACAGAGTTGGAAGGGGAGAGGGAAGTAAACTGGAATGGGCAGTTTAAGACTCCAGAGCAGGAACGAGAGATTTTCGCTTGAAAAAAGCAAGGCAGTTTGGCAGGAAAAAAGAGCTGTCATGGTGGGAGCTTAGTGCTGGGTGAGGCCTGGTGTAGGGACCCTAAAACTGGGCCCAAGGTAGGTGACCGCCGCCCTGGAAGCACCAGCGTCTGACCCTGTCTGTGCCCACTCAACTCCTAGGCTCTCTGGGCCCTCACCCTGAATCACTGTGCCTCATGTATGTGTAGCCACTTCTTCTCAAAGACTCTGTGAAGTAGGTAGGACAGAGAGGTTGACCCTGTCTCACAGGGGAGGAAACTGAGGCACAGATGAGGAAAGGGGCTTGCCCAAAGGTCATGTGGCTGGTTATGGAAGAACCCAGATCCCTAGCTTCTGCTCTAAAGGCTGCACTGTCTGACACCTGCCTGGCCCCCACCCCCACACTGGCTTGTCCAGCTGGCAGGGAACCTTCCGTGGCCATTAAACTAGATCCTTCCTCCTTCCTTTTCACCCTGAGGGAGGGAGTTTCCTTTGTTTCCAGTGAGAGTCTGACTGCCCAGAAGCCGGGTGGGGCAGGCTGAGACGGTTTATGTGCAGAGACACGGGTAACATGGAGGGGAGGCAGAAGGACATGCTCACGTCCAGTTATGTGCCGGAAAGTTTTGTATTTTATTTAATTTAATCCTCAGAGTAACCTTGTAAGTTGCTATTGTTTTTGTCCCCAAATGACAAACAGGAAACTAAGGAGTTGCTATGACTTGCCCATGGTCACAGACCAGCGAGGAATTCTGTATCTGGTCTTCGGGGCTATGGAGAAAGGAGCCCAATGAAGGGACACTTTGAAACTATGATTGGGAAGGAGGGGCAGAGGGTGGTGGCCAGTGAGGAAACAGCCCAGCAGGTGTGGGGCTGGGGCCATGTGGAATGGGAGGAAGGCCTTTGAGGTCAGCCTAAGCTCTCTGCTCCCTGGGCCTCTGCAAATGGCAGAAAGCCCTTCCCAAGCCACACTGGGCAACTGGCATTCAAACAATGGGCTATTTACTTGTGGGGTGGGGTTTTTTCTGCTGTCCCGCCCCCCCCCCCCCCCCCCGGAGTAATCTGCTTATGATGTTCTTTGTCTGCTTAAACCACAGGCGGAAAGGGTACCTTTAGGGATCCAGAAATGAGCCCCAGCCAGTGCCATGCCAGCAGAGAAGACCAGGGGAAGTCGCTGCTGCGTAGGCTGTTCAGATCATTATAACTGCCAGGCAGTGGACTTCTGGCAGGACTGTTCATAGACAGAGCAACTCTGGGTTGTTATTCGCAAAGCTGGAGTAAGAGAACCAGACAACTGCAATCTGGATGGGTGGTCAACTTGGAAGGATTATGCATCCATTTGGTCATAGGACAAATACTCGGAGGTCTACTGTGTAGTAAGCATACGTTAGTAGAACACAGACATGTAAAACACCCCTCCGCTCTTTAATAGCCTAATCATCTGCTGATCCATCCAGTATGAGGAGTGCTTGATGGGGGCGTGGCAGGAGGGGCACTGCCCAGCCCCTAAACCCGGTTAAGAAGGGCCTCTGATGCTGAGGAGCTGTATACGGGCACGTCCGAACGCAGCAGGAAGGATGAGGTGGTGCTAAGCCGTCCACGCACCCAGGCTCCCTTGGGATGGGCTGCATCCATTTTTGAGGCTGCTGGGCAGGTTTAGAGAATACTGCCTTGTGCTTCAGAAACAGAGGAAACCTTACTGGCCCTCACCTTGAAGATTGACCTTGACCCCTGCATTCCTAGGCCCTACCCTTAAATGCACCAGCTTCCCAGCTCTTCTCAATTTATCACAAACTGCCCCGTTTCCTTGGAGCCTCGATAACTGTGTAAGGCAGGGTGTTGTCTTCATTTCACAGAGGATCCCTCTGAGGTCCAAAGAGGTGAAATGATTTGTCTTTAGACCAAGGACAAGGAGATTACACAGCATCCCCAGGCCCTCGGTCAGGAATACCAATGACCCCACGAAGATTATAAACACAACCCGGGAGAGGGAGGCCACTGGAATAGGTAACTATTATTAACTAGGAGCTACTCGTCTGATTCCTGTTGTAATTAGTGGAATAGTCCTGCCAGGTTGATTGAGGAGCGAGGAGTGGGTAACCAGGCTAGTCCTACCCCATCTCTGCCTATTGATGGGTTTGTCCCTTTCCTTCAACGCCTGGCTGAGAGGCCACCTCTTCCTTGGCATTTTATCAAATTTTCAATCCAAAAGTTCCACACAGCTTGCCGTGGGAGAGCCCATTTCATCCTGCCGGACTGGGTGCTTTAGAAGAGCAGAGACTCTGTCTTACTCCTCTCAGTCTCCTTTGCAGGACCCCAGTGGTGCCCTGACTGTCAGAGGTGGTCAACAATCTGTTCAAAGAATTGAAGACTGTCTTCTATTGGCCACCTGTCCCTCTAGGGAAGTAAGTGTCTGGAGACATCCCTGTTGCATTGCACATTACTCAGGGGACTCCTTTAATCCTCATTGAAACAAGCTGTCTGGCAGCAGAGAGAAGAATACTCTAAATTAGAGCAGTAGGGGGACAGAGAAGAGGGGTGGGTTAGAGGGATTCGGGGAAAGATGCAGAGCATGAGGCATGACTGGCCAGGTTAGCGGCCAGTCTAGGCCACTGATCAGCAGGTGTAGTGAACAGCTGGGATACAGATGCCCAGGGGTGTGGCAAAGTCTTGGAGTCATCAGCTCACCTCACCATGGGCCTCAGCTTTGCAGATGGCAGCCTCTGCCTCTGAGTAGGGCCCACTATCTTTCTGCCTTAAACTCGGTTGACACTTCTCTCATTCAGCTACATCCAGCAAATAGCACCGATCACCTTCTGCATACCAAGTGTTGTGCTGGGCATTGAGATACAGAGATAAGGCAGATGCCACAAAACCCCAGCGTACATATATAATTTTCTTAAAACGTAACTGGTGTTTGAATTCCGAGAGTCAGATTATGCATTCATTAGCTACCTCACCATGTAGTTCGCATGCTGGTCCCAGTTCTTGACTTGGTCCTAATACCTCCATACCTCCCTCCTTTCCCCATTCTCCTCCCCTTCCGTCTCAGAGGGACAATAACTTTACCCAGGAGCTTCTGAGCTGCCTTTTGGAAGCCCGATTTAAATGCACAGAGCAAGAGGAGGCCTCTCAGGCAGTCCAGGGCCCCACAGGCCCCACACACTGTCCCCTCTCCTAACCCTTCTGCCCTTCCTCAAGTGACCGTTCCACACGAGCTTTGTTTCAGAGGCACCAGGCAGTTCCAGAGTCCTCGTCCCAGGAAGGCTGGTGGGCAGTGGCACAGCTGCAGCTCCAGGGAATAAGCACTTCACAGGCCTTCCGGGATCTTGCCCCAGCCTGTCCAGGCATCCCTGGCAAGCTCGGGGCACTTTGGCTATTGGGTTCTGAGTCTCTCTCTTTTATGCTTAACCACTGATCCCAGGCGCTGGGATTCCTGAGCAGTGAGACCCAGCTTCATGTCAAGAACAGAAGACAGGCTCTGAAGTTGAAAGATTTTGGGTTCTATCCTATCTGGCCATTTACTGGCTGTGTTCCTCTGGGCAAATCACCGCCCGCTCTGAGGCTCCTGACTGATAAAATGGGGAGGATAATATCTAGGTTTCTGAATGGTTTAAAACAAACTAGAGAAACTGGTGTGTGAAGCTGAGAATACTAGAAAGTGTCATACAAATGTTCATTGTCTGGGAAAGTAACTGTTGCCTTCTCCCTCTTCTTGCAGGGGTGTGACCAAATTTTCTCCCAGGAAGTTAGGGTACCTGACCCAGGAGATTAGAGTTAGGAGAGTTAGGAGTGGCTCCTCCCTTGAGTGAGACAGGAGCAGCGGCTGCCCTGCCCATTCCCTCCCCTCCTCGAATTTATCTGTTTGCCTTGATTTGGTGGGGGTGGGGTTGGTGAGGACGGCCTGCCTGCCAGATGCTGTGGCTTCTGAATCCTCAGCCCTGGATCTTCTCTGGGCTCTGCTGTGGGCAGAGAGAGATAAGACAGGCAGGTGCAGAGGCTCCCCTGACCCTAAACCAGCATTCCCCTGAGGATGTTCCCGGCACAGTCATCCTCAAGGGCCTGACTGGCTGCCCAGGCCCAGCCCAAAGAGCCCCAGGGCAGTCTGGAAATACCCCAAGTTCTTTTACTCTGGAGAATTAAAGCTTTCATTGGGAGAAGAGGCCCCGGTAGACTGGGGTGTGGGGCAGGGTGTAGGGGTTACCTATGAGTAATCACAGCCTTGGGCTGTGTTTCTCTTTGGAGAAGAGGGAGTGGAGGGTTGGCTCCTCTGAAATCTGACACTTTGGGTTCCTGAAACTGTATGGACGGGTGTTTCTGGGAGAGTTCAAAAGTAGAAGATGGGGCTTCAGCAAACTTTATGACCTTCTCTTAGTTTCTTGGTAGCAAAGCCAGGTGTGATGGGCAGAGATCTCAGAAGGCACAGGCCGCTGCCAGAGGAGGGGGTCCCCTGCAGGGAGCCAGCCTGGGAATCCTCACTCTTGCTCTTGCTGTCTCTTTCCTAGTTCACTGGATGGCCTTTGCTGGGCCTCTATGTTTCCACATCTGTAAAATGGGGATGATTCTTGCTTTCTTGCGCAAGATTGTCCTAAGAACCTAAAGCACGTATGCAGGTAAAAGGGACTTCTCTAAAGATGAGATAGGTGACCTGCATGCTATTTCCTTTAACCCAATCCTCAGCACCTTGCAAGGGAGGTGGTGGTTTCCCTGAAGGTCAGGGAAAGCGTAGGCCATAGAACTCACAAGAGGCTCCTGGGATTCCATCTAGTCTGAGTTCAAGGCTGTGTCCTTCCACTACGAATGCAGGTTACCCTTGGGAATTTCCCTCTGGGGCCACCTCTTCCCTCTGAAACTTCCAGAAACATTCAAAGTTTATTGGGAGGCTTTCAGACTAATTCTGGAGACAGACAAATACCCAACTGCTAGCTGCTCCAATCTGTGCCACGTTGGGGGAGAAAGGTTCTTTCTTCCTGGTGACAGCGGGGCAGGTGACACAGGGAATCTGGTATAAGTAGCCTCTAGAGACCTATTTGACCTCTTCGTGGCCACTTTCTGGCCCCCTTGGACTTGTGCCGCTCCCTGACAGGCTGAGGCCTTGAGAGGATTCCCAGCCCGGCCCCTCCATGTTCTCACCCCCTGGGATGCTGACTCACCTGGTGGCCAGATCCACCCCTCTTGTCTTAGAAGGTACAAAGCAGAGGCTGTTTGAGGCAGGCTTCCAACCCGAGCTGGGGGTGGGGTGGGGAGCAGGGCAGAGAACAAATGAGGCCAGGGCTGGGTCCTGGCTGACCACTGGCTTCTGCTGTCCTGAGCCGCCCCTCAGGCTGAGTCACTCTAGAGATCCCTCCCCCATCCCTTCCCCCTCCCCCACCACTCCCCACCTCCCAGGTGCCCACTGTCAGCCTCAGCTGGGGCTGCTGCTTTCCCTGGTTTTCTTTTTCCCTCTCTAAAATCCATGGAGTGCGTGGACTTGCTAATGATCCCAGAATCTTAGTCCTGGAAGAGAGCCTGTGGCTTTTCTAATTATTAGTCTCTCTGGCCCAGATTTCCAATAATCTGGAAACATCCCTGGTACAGCTTGTATGCCGGCCATCATTCTGTTGGGCTCCTTGCGGTACTGGCTGGGCATGTAGGAGGCTCCTCCTGACACGGGTTCTTTTTGTTTTGTTCTTTAGCAGTGAGTCAGGAGATGGTGGGGTGGAGGTGGGACCAGGACTCTTTACCTTTCAGTGAGTCTTTGAGGACAGACTGCGAGTGTCCTTAACTCCCTCATCTAGGAGGGTCTCTGGACTGCCTGGAGATTCCCATTTGCTCATCCCCTCAACATATTTTCCCGAGAACCTACCATGTGCCAGGCATCAGAAATTTACAGATGAATCAAATGTGGACCCTCAAACTCTGTGGACCCTCAAACTCCTGGCTTCTGCCTCCCAAAGTGCTGGGATTACAGGCATAAGCCCCTGTGTCTGGCCCCAATAGCTATTATTTATTGAGCATTTACGTGCCAGACATGTGCAGCCCTTTTAGAATATATTATTTCGTTTAATTTTTACAACAATCCAGCAACTTCCCATTTTACAGGTGAGGAACTGAGGTTCAGAGAGGATAGGGTCACACTGCCAGTAACTAGAGAAGCCGGATGGGAACTGAGATGAGTCCGATTCCCAGGCTTACGCACTTGCCCTGAGTTCCAGGTGAGCAGATGCTTCCTGGGAACTGACGGCTGAGTCAGCCAGTGGAAGGGCAGGGCAGGCAGAGGCAAGGCTGGAGGCACGTGGACTCACGCTGTTCCCATCACCGGAATGCCCTCCTTATCACCTTCACCAGCCACACTTTTCCCTGCAGTCTCAACTTGCCTCTCTGGGTAAGCCCTCTCAGGTAACATCACCTGGCCATAGCCACGAAGTTATCCTTGCCGCCTCTCAGAACCTCCCAGGCAAACTGCCAGCTCCAATTGTCTCACCCCGAAGGATCAATCAAATGCCTTGAGTCCTGCCTTGCTCTGCCCACGTGCTGCATCTTGCAGAGAGCTCAAGCCTCGTAACCCAAACCAGCAGATGATCCTAAAAATCGTTTGTGTATCTTCACTGGATTTTTTTTTTTTTAGCAGTTGATTTATCTTTGTAATTATGTTTGGCTTTAAGCTAATGTTAAAATGAGCTTGCATTAGATAATTTTCACTAATTAACACCAACTTAGTGCTGGGGATGTCATCCCAGAAGCATGCTGTGGGGCAGGGAAAAGCTGGCCTGGCCTAGGATCTTAGAAAGAATTGTGATGCTTACTCCCTGGCGGGGCACTATATATGGCTCTTCATGGCTGAATTAGTTGACCTTGCTCACGTGGGTGCAGTCTGTTCTCTTTCTCTGCAGAGCTAGCCTGGGTCTCCTTTGTATGTTCCGTCTCATTCAACCTTGTTTAGGGAATGTGTTTCAAAAGTGATGGCCTCAGAGGGTCAGCTCAACAGGGAGTGAACCCCAGTGGGTGCAGCAGGGAGACATGACCCACAGGGTCGGGAACAGCCCCACACTGAGGTTGAAAGGCCTGGGACAGCATGTGTCCTGGCTGGGCAGAATTGGGCTCCATTGCTGCCAGTGCAGAGAGGGAACTGGTGTTTAATGATATCTAATTAGTGAGCTGAAACACTGTAACATGGCTGCAGACAGCTGGGAAGCCGCAGCTGACAAAGCACAGATGCCCTGCTGGTGGGGAGGGGGCAGCCTGGCCTCCACATTGGCAAGAGGACCCATTGGAGCTCTGGATTTGGCTCTGCCCTCTTTGTGGGCCAGAGCTCAGGCCCCAAATGCATCCGCAGCTCACCTGTGTGGAGGTGTTCTGTTCAGAATGTTTACTGTGTGCCAGTTTTTGTGCAGGAAGGAATGACAGGTCTCTGTCCCCCACCGCTCATGGGTAGATGGGGGAAGCTCCCGTGTGCTTAGACAGACAGTGGCTTGAGCAGACATGCATCCTAGGGAGGGCACACACTGCACTAGGGAGTGGAGACAGAAAATAATCCTGAGACAGTCTTGGGAAGAGTGGAACAAGGACCTCCACAGAGTTAGAGCATTCCTGTTACCATGGGAGTAGGGTGGTGGTAGTGTGAGTTAAGATCAGAGCTGGAGCCTGCTGGGTGTGTTTGGAGAACATAGAGTAACCTCATGGGGTGTGAGCCGATTGCCAGGGGAGGAGGGGAAGAATGCATCTTTGGGCTGGAAGCACACGCGGAGGGTCTTCAGCCAGGCTGAGGGCCTTTGACTTGATTCTGTGGCAATTGAGAGCCACAGAGTGTTTGAGCAGGGAAGTGATGTGCTTGAGGTTGTGTTGTGAGATACATCTGCCGAGAGGGGAATGATCAGGGCAGAGTAAGCTAGTGTTGCATGAAGCTGACATGGAGCACCTGTGGCCAGGCACTGTCCCAGAGGAAGGCCAGCGCTCGGCCCTTGGGAGCAGGTACAACACGGGGCTTTATCACGTTTCTTTTCACCCTCATAAGAACGGTAAAGTAGCCTTGTTTTACAAATGGAATTGAGAGGGGTTAAGTAACTTGTCCAAGGTCTCACAGCCAGTGTAGAATCTCTGACACTTTCCACACTGCAATACACTTTTGGACTGTGGGACTTAGAGAGATGAATCGAGAGTCCAGGGGTGGGGAGCAGGCTCTGTGGGGGTCACGCCGAGTGAGCCATGTGCAGTTGTGCAGACCTCCTCTCCTGGGCTCTCCTCTCCTCTTTGTCCCCAGGGTACATACGTGGGAAACTCAAGGTAAAGCTTTGTTTTACACCCTGCTGGTGTAAAAACAGGTGATGATTCGGAGGGGGCCTGCTGCAGTCTTGATGACGGAGGAAGTCTTGGCAGTGTACCCAGAGTACTTACAGCGCCCCCCACTCCCCAGTGAATTGCTTCCATACTCCAGCAGCACCTTTTTATGCTCCAGTTAATGGCTGCGCCAGTTATAAGGAGTCGCCTCTGTTCCCTGGAGCCCGCCTCCAGGTACTTGACTCAGGTAGCAGTTTGTTTTCTTTTTTTAGAGACAAGGTCTCCCCCTGTTGCCCAGGCAGGAGTGCAGTGGCGCGATCATAGCTCACTGCATGCAACCTTGAGCTCCTGGGCTGGAGCGATCCTCCCTGGCAGTGGTTTTCTGAGCAGTGCGTTGCGATTGCATTGATGGGGGTGCTGGTGTAGACGCCAAACATCACTTGACTAACAGTGCATCCTGCAGACTCTTCCTCACTTGGGCTGCCCTTCCCCTCAATTAGATCATTGTGACCTTTGTGAGCGCATAGTGTTGCCTGGGCTCTAATCACTACTCCAGGATGGGCCTGCTGGGCTCGGCGTGCAGCGTAGGAGCAACATCTCCACCTCGGTGTCTGTGCCGCAGCAGGCGCTGGCTGGCTGGCTCCCCAGGAGCTCAGCAGGTCCCCGCTGGCTGGCTCCTTCCCTCCTGCCCCCTCCTCTGAAGTGATGGCCCCTTTGTTCCGGGCTCCATCTCTGAGGATAGAAGAGGGCACCGGCATTTACCTGTCGCTCACAACAGGCCAAGCACTATGTTGTCATTCCACCTGCATTGTCCCATTTAAAACTCAGAGCAGGCTGGGCCTGGTGGCTCATACCTGTAATCCTAGCATTTGGGGACGCCGAGGCAGAAGGATCACAGGAGTTTGAGACCAGCCTGGGCAACATAGTGAGACCTCATCTCTTAAATAAGAAATGAGTAAATAAAACTCAGAACAACCCTGTGAAGGGTTCACCTCCCCATTCTAAAATGAGGAAACTGAGGCCTAGTAAATGACTCACTCAAGGCCACACAACCAGTGAGACTTTCTGCTTCCAGACTATATATTATTTTCCAAACACCAGCCTTCACTCAAAGTGTGATCCATCTACCTCCTGCATTCAGTCACCTGGGAGGGAGGTGGAGAAGGGGTGTTGTTAAAATGCATTTCTTGGGCCTGAGGAATCAATCTTTGAGGATGGGGCCCTGGAATCTGCATTTTGAATAGGCGTGCATGCACACACCCCCCCACCCCACTCCCAGGTGATTCTTTGTGCACTGAAGGTTGTCTGCTGGCCTGTGGGCCTTGATCCCTCTCTTTGGGGAGATCAGAGGAGATTCCACAGTCAGAGCTGTCTGAGCCAGAGCCTGGTTGGGCAGACCCAGCACTATCCTCCATGGGAAAGGGAAGGACTCTGCCCTCTGGTCCCAGACAGACAAACTCCCCTGGGCTGACAGATGGACGGCCATTCTGAGAGGCCGCCTTCAGGCTGCTTGACCTGTTTGTGCAGCCGCTGCCCTCCCTACCCTGAGGGACCTTGGGGCTTCAGGTGTGGGTAGTTAGCTCCATTTGCCTTGTAGAACGGGAATTTAATGATTCCTCTTAACTTCACAGCATTTTCCTGGGAATAGGCGTGATCCCATTGGGACCCTCCCACTGCCCTGGGAGGCAGGTAGGGAGGCACAGGGTGCAAAGTGGGGCCCCAGGTTCACATGGGTAATAAGTGGGAAAGTGTCCCTGGCTTCTTCTCTTCCTCCCCCAGGAAAAGTAACCATCAGCAGCAGGCCCCTGAGGTCAGCAAGCTTGGCCTATGGCCTTTTCTTTTTCACACCACAGAGTTGGTAAGGAAGGAGTAGACTTTGGGATCTTTGCAGGCAACAGCCCCAGAGTCTCGAGCTCCACACCAGCAGGGCTGGGGCAGCCAGCAAGGGGAAGGATGGTACTCTCTGTTTCTAACCATGCAGCTCAGTTTGCATCCTGGTCTTGTGTGACCAGAGGTGGCCTATGGTCCTAGCCAGAATAGATCTGTCCCCAGAGCCTGACATGTCCGCACTGTCTAGGGGTGACAACTTGGTGTTGTAGAAAAGGTCAGGACTGGGATCAGAAGCCTAGGCTTTAATTCAGCTCTCCCAAGACTCAGCTGGTAACTTTAATCCCTGGGCTGGGCCAGATGCCATCTGAGTTTCTTCCTACCTCTGAGATTTGTTGAGCCTGGAATGTCTTGAGTGTAGGAGTCAAAAACAATGGTGGGCACAGTCCAGGGGCTTTGTCAGGGCTAACATGCAGCCATACTCTACTTCCTGGCCTTGCACTGCGTCACAGGGAGGCGGGTGCTTGTTTGTAATGTACACAAAGGCACTTGCTATATGTGCTGGTGGCAGCCCTGCCTCCTGGTCCGGTTTCCTCGGGGTGGTTAAATACTGTCCTCAGTCAGGGTTGGCTGCTCCTTCAAGATCTTGGGTGGAGTAAAGACAGAGACCAGACTTTTGAGCTGTCACTCAGGCAACTGTCCCAAAACGTGCTAACTTCTTTTCCCTTCTCTGCACCCCTGTGGGAGAACTTCAACGTCCAGCAAAATGATCTAACCAGGAATCTTGCTCAGCATTTTTTTTTCCCTTCACCTTAGTGCCTTGTCATTAATTAAATAAAGGAGAAAACTGCGAAGTTACACCTACACGCAACAAATAAAGCAATAGACGTGAAACTCCCTTCATTTAGCCATTTATTCCACAAACATGGAGAACTGACTTTGTGTTGAGCTCTGTGCTAAGGATGGAAACTCTGAAAGAATCAGATGGTTCCTGCCGTCCAGGAACCCAGAGAACTGACTTTGTGTTGAGCTCTGTGCTGAGGATAGAAACTCTGAAAGAATCAGATGATTCCTAACGTCCAGGAACCCAGAGCCTCCTAAGGGACAGAGACACTGAGTAGACATTCCAGTAAAGCGTCAAGGAGCTCTGTTATCTGCCTGGACTACAATGTGGGCAGGAAGCAGGGAGTGGTTAACGCTATTAGATGGGGAGAAGTTCAGGAAATTCTTAGCTGAGTCTTGAAAACTGCATAGATGTTTTACAGGGGCGTGGAAGGAGGAGAAACAAAGGACTTGAAACTACCTGATACCTACAAGGTTCTTGAGGGGGAGGGGCACAGTTTTGCCTCTTAAGAGACATTTGTCAATGTCTAGAGGCATTTTTGGTTGTCATGACTAGGGGTGATGCTACTGGCATCTGGTGGGTCGAGTCCAGGGATGCTGCTAAACATCGACAACAACAGAGAACCATCCAGCCCCAAAGGTCAGTGGTGCCGCAGTGAGACACCATGTTAAGGTAACCGTAGGGCATCCTGTGTGGCTGAGAACTGGGGCAGAGGGGAGATATGGCCCAAGATGTAGCGGGGCCCTACAAATGCCAAGTCAAGGAGTTGGGACCACTCCTGAGGGCTGCAGGACCCAGTGGTTCATGAGTCTGTTTTAGGGGGATTACTGCCGCGGAGAATGAATGGGATGGCGGAGATGGAGCAGGAGAGAGCAGTTAGGAAGCTGTTCCCGAAGTTGGAATGAGGAAATGAGGAGGGTCTGAGCTAGGGCGGCGTTTCTAACGGAAGCAGAAAGGAGTTGACCCAGAGAAGGTCCCGAAAGTGGAGGACTACTGGACTCGGCAACTGATGGGCTTTGGTCAGCGGGGAGGAGGAGGAGGCTGGTAGGTGTGGGCTTCTGGCCAGGGTGCCTGAGTGGATGTTGGTTTTGGGGGTGCCTGTGGGACAGGCTGATGGACGTGTCCAAGCGGCAGTGAGCTCTGTGCGTGTGGACATGTGGCAGAGCGGGGCCTTCTGCAGCCTGGATCATCCAAACACACCACGGCAGTGTAGGCAAGGTAGAGCCCTTTTTGTCATTTTTGTTATCTAATGGTTATTAAAGCGTCCAGAAGGAGACTCGGAAAAGCTGGCAGTTTAATTAAAGTTGAATGGCAGATAGAGGGACATTCGGAGCCTCCCGAACCCCCGCTCCCTCCCCACCCTGCTGCCTAGGCAGGACATCAAATGAGGAGATGTTGAGCTCATGAAACACCCGATGAGAAGTCTTACAACATCAGAGCCTCTTTGCCAGCACGCCTGCGACAGCTTATAAAAACTACTGCCACCTCAAATTAACCTCTCTCCCTGGGTGTTTCCTATCAGCAGGTGACCAGGTAAAGGACGCCGGGGGTAGGGAGCCAGCCAGGAGGAGGGGTGATTTTCTCTCCTGACAAACTCTGTTTCCCTGGGTTCTGAGCCAGTGTCGTCCTTTTTTAAAACCCGATTTTGCATCTACACTGGGAGCCTTGACGTTTGGCTTGGCATGGAGAATCACATGGGCGGTCAGAGACCCGGCAGAGGGAGTGGGGAGCTGGTTTTCCTGGGCTTGGATGTCAAGCAGGGCCCTCAGAGGCCAAAGCGGAGGGTAATTATCACTTCTCCACAAGCAGATTGCAGGAGTCCGTGAGCAATTGATTTTTTTCCTACTACAGATATTTCGTTGTTTAATTGGTAGTGACACAGATGGCTGGCTCTCACCAGGGTGTTGCAGACCAAGCCTCCTGAAAGCCAGGCCCTGGGGACGGCTGCCTCTCCAGCATCCTTAGGCCGGTCGCTGCTTATTTTCCAATTACAAAACAAAAGGAAGAGTGCGAATCCGAGAAGTGCTTCTGTGAACCAGTCAAGGACGTGAGTCAACTGTGAGTTCAGAAATGAGAAGACAGTGAACTCTGGCCTGGACAACACTTGGGAGATGAACTCTCAGGAGCACCATGAGATGGTGTCAAGTATCTGCCCCAGGAACTGCGTTTCTGATGGAACGAAGCCTACACCCTGCAGGGTCATGTCAAAACCCTCCGTGATCCAGCCCAGCCCTCTCGTACCTACCCGGTACCTACCCTGAACCGTGCCAGCCCCGCTGGAGGACTTGAATGTGATTTTTCTTTGTTTGATTGGCTGGCTTTTTGGGAACTCAAGTGCAAACAGCTGTTTATGGACCTCAGTTCACAGTCCTCGGCCATCATCGACCTGTGGAATGTCCCTCTTAATTTCACCTTTCGTCTTCCCTCCTCTCCTTTCTCCTTCTGTAGGCAGCCACCTTGATGTGTTCAGTATATATCCCTGGGCATGTTTGTATCCTTGAAAAGCAAGCAGTATTATTTTATGTACTGTGTTTTTGTTTACGTAAATGGTACTGTAGATCTCATTCTCTAACATTTTCAATTGAATGATCAATTTTTTCTTCTTTTTTTCACCATGCCATCAAATGGAATATCCATTTTATTCATTTAAGAGATGGGGTCTTGCTCTGTCACTCAGGCTGGAGTACAGTGACATGATCATGGCTCACTATAGCCTTGAACTCCTGGACTCAAGCAATCATCCTGCCTCAGCCTCCCAAGTAGCTGGGATGACAGTCACATGCCACCACACCTGGCTAATTTTTTATTTTTTGTAAAGATGGGGTCTCACTATGTTGCCCAGGCTGGTCTCAAACTCCTGGCCTCAAGTGATTGATCATCCCACCTCAGCCTCCCAAAGTGCTGAGATTATAAGTGTGAGCCACTGTGCCCGGCTGGAATATCCATGTTAAAAATAACTATGCAAGTTACTCCATGTGGAACTAGTTCGTTGCTTCTGTCTGCTATAAAACATTCTATCACATTCCTCACATTTTCCTTATCCAGTCTTCTAGAGATAGACATCTAAGTTGTTGCCAACTGCTTGCTGTCTCCAGAAAAGCTGCAGTGAGCACCTTTGTGCCTGCCCCCTTATAGACCCGTGCAGAGATCCAGGAGGTTCCCAGGGTGCCTGGCCAAGAGTGGTTCTGCTAGCTTATAGTTATGCACATACTTAAATCCACTAAGTTCTGCCTGTTGCTCTATAGAATAGCTGCACCATTGTTCCTTCCCCCCAGCAGTGAATGAGGGTTCCCCTCATTCCTGTCAACAGTTAGGATTACCCAACTTTCTAATTTTTAGTTAATCTTATAAAGCATTCTCTCTCTTTCTCTCTCTATTTTTCTGTCTCTCATCTCTTTGTTTTAATTTGAATTTTCTGACTACTAATAAGATCTGCTGCTTTTTATATACTTATTAGCCATTCAGGTATCTCCTCCTGGGAATTGGCTCTTCATATCCTTTGCCCATTTTTCTAATTAGTTTCCTGTCTTTTTCTTGCTGATTTGTAGGGATCCCATGTGTAATATTCTTTCTGGTTGTAGACACTGCACTTCCTGTCACCTATTGGTTACCTCTGTCTATGACCTCTTTATTTGAACAGAAAAATCCCCAATTTGTCAAATGCATCTTTTAAATTTCATTTTATTTGCCTTATGGTTTGTGCTTTTGGAACCTTAAATCCTTTCTTATCCTATGTCATGAAGATATTTTTCTACATTTCATAAATTCCCTTATTAGTTTTATCTTCCACATTTAGGTATTTAGCCTATCTGAAATTCACCTTTATGTATAGTGTGAGGTAGGGATGGATCCACCTTTATTTTTCTCTATATATTGTAGTAAGCCAATTTTCCCAATAGCATCTACCAAACAGCATTTTTTCTCCACTGATTGTGATTCTACCCTTATACATAAAGGTGTGTGTGTGTGTGTGTGTGTGTGTTTCTGGTCTCACCATTCTGTTCCACGGGTCTATTTGTCATTTCCTTCCTACCTGAGTACTGCAACTCTTATTACTGTGGCTCTGTAGTATATATTACTCTCTATTGAACGGGTGTCTTCTTTTAGCTTTTCTTTTTCAAAATTGAGATAGCGGTTTGTGGATCTTTATTCTTCTTCATGTGCTTGAAGCATTTGAATTTCTCAAAAACATTTACTAAACTTTTATTGGAGTTCCTTTGACTTTTATTAATATGGGGAGTATTGGATTTTTTAAAATAGTAAATCATAGTATCTTTTCATGATTTATCTCTTCATTTATTCATGTATTTTTAAATGTCCTTTAATAGGGTTTTGAAAATTTTTCCCTAAAGATATTAATTCCTAGATACTATGTGCTTAGGTTGCAGTTGTGAATGGGTCTTTCTCTCTTTCTCTCTCTGTCTTTCTTTCTTTTTTTTAAGTTGATGATTATTGCAGTAGAAGAAGGCTATTGATTTTTGTAAGTTTTTCTTGTATCTGGCAATCTTGCCAAGTTCTCTTATTCTAATAGCTTTTCTCTTGATTCTACTGGATTATCTATGAAAATTATATCATTTCTAAATATTGGTAGTTTTGTCTCCTCTAATCCTGTGTCTCTTATTTCTTTTTGGTGTCTTATTGCATTGGTTAGGACAATACAATGCTGAACAGTAGCAGCAATAGTGAATATCCTTGACTTTCCTGAGACTTAAAGGGAATCTTAAGTTCTCTGTTAACTGAAATGTTTTGTGTGGGTTTTGGTAAAAGGAGGATCCCTTCTATTTTTAGTTTTCTGAGAATTGTAATCACAAATAGCGATTTAGCTTTATTAAATACTTTTTAAATTATTAAGATAATACATGATTTTCTCCTCCTTGACCCTATACATGTTTTAAATTAAAATGATACATTTTCTGATGTTGAATCATCTTTACATTCCTAGAGTAAACTTTACTTGATTATGGCATATTATGTTTAGTTTGCCTTTTTAGTGTATTAGCCATATCATTTGCCTTTTAAAATTCACCAATGTATAATATATGGTATATATATATTTTTTTTTTTACCATTTTTACTATTTCTTAAAAATATCTATTATGGGCCGGGCACAGTGGCTCTCGCCTATAATCGTAGCACTCTGGGAGTCTGAAGCAGGAGGATCACTTGAGCTCAGGAGTTCGAGACCAGCCTGAGCAAGAGCAAGACCCTGTCTCTACCAAAAATAGAAAAATTAGCTGGGTGTGGTGCATGCCTGTAGTCCCAGCTGCTTGGGAGGCTGAGGCAGGAGAATTGCTTGAGCCCAGGAGTTTGAGGTTGCTGTGAGCTGGGCTTATGCCATGGCACTCTAGCCTGGGTGACAGAGTAAGACTCTGTCTCAAAAAAAAAAAAAAAAAATCTATTATGTCTGTAGTTATTTCTCCTTTTTCTTTCAGTATTTTATTTACATCTCCTCTCATTTTGTCAATCTTGCCAGAATTTTGTCTATATTGTTTAGTCTTCTTAAAGAACCAGTTTTGGATGTGGTGTGTCTAAAATACCTCACAGAGGTCCCTTCTCTATGAGGCAGTGAGATGAAGACCCTGGAGCCAGGCTGACCTGAGCACCTTGCTCTGCCGCATGCTGGTTTTACAACCTTGGACACACGACTCTGCCCCTCTGTGTGTTTACTTCCTTGATTGTGGAGTGGCCCTTCCTTGCAGAACAGTTGTGAGGGCCAGATTAGAAAATTTACCTAATGCACATGCAACAGCATGAGGCACTGAAAGTATTTGGTACACGTTAGGTCCCATCCTCGGTACCTCTGTCGGTCAGGGTTCTCCAGGGAAAGAGAACCAATGGGAAGTGTGTGTGTGTGTGTGTGTGTGTGTGTGAGAGAGAGAGAGAGGGAGAAAGACTGAGAGAGACAGAGAGAGACAGAGATTGATCAAGTCTAAGGAATTGGTTTACGGGATTGTGGAGAGTCAACTCCCAAATCTCCAGGACAGGCTGGCAGGCTGGAGACCCAGGGAACAGTTGCAGTGCAGTCCGAGTTCAAAGGCAGTCTGCCGACAGAATTCCTAATTGCTCCGGGGAAAGTCAGTCTTTGTTCTATTAAGGCCTTCAACTGATTGGATGAGACCCTCCCACTTTAAGGAGGGTAATCTGCTTGACCAGTCCACTGATTTAAATTTCAATCTCATCCAAAAATCACCTTCATAGAAACACCCAGAATAATGTTGACCACATATTTGGGTGCCATGGCCCAGCCAAGTTAACACATAAAATTAACTATTACAGTGCCTTTGTTTGTGCTGTGCCCTTTGCCTTAAATGTTCCCCTCGTCGGCCCCTGTGAGGCCATGTGGCATCTGTGTGTAGATTAGACAAAGGTGACCCTTCCTCGGGCAGGTGAAGCTCCCACTCACCTCCTCCCCGCGGTGCCCGTGTGCAGGGCACACTCTTGCTTGGTAGCCCAGCCAGCTTCCCTGCTCGCTTCTCCTGCCCATTTCTCCCGGTGCCCAGAGGCTTCCCATTCTTCAAGCTTCGGCTTCCTTGGTGAAGTCTTTCTTGCTCTCCCGTGACTGCTAATGATCTCTCTCTCCCCCATCCCCCTCTAACCCACATCACGTCCTTTGTGCAGCTCCTAAGGCATTTAACTCATTTACCTTATATGCAGGTATTTTGTGTAAAGATCTTATCATTCCACCTGGATTAACCCCTTGCAGTTATCAGTTGTAGCTTATCTGTTTTTAGATCCTCACTCTGCCTGAGGGGCTCAGCAGTCATTCATTCTGCATGTGTGGGTGACCCGTCAATACGTCAATACGTTGACCTAAGAGGAAGAAGCAGAGGCAAAATGAATATGGAGAGTTTATTTGGGCCGAGGTTTAGGACTGCAGCCTCCGACACACTTCCAGGTTGCCTTGGACAGTGCTCCGGGAACAGAGGAGAGGCTCAGGTTTCTAAAGAAAAGAGGATCAATCAGGAGAGGGGGGCAAAGTGGTTGGTCAGGAATTCTCACTGTACATTGTCAAACTATAGGGTGTACGGCATTGCGTGCCTACTTGGTGTCATTCAGGCTAGAACCCCTATAACAAGTGGCTTCCAGAGGTGGTTATTTAGCTCAAGGAGGAGTAGGAAGTGACCACTGTCACATCTCAATGCATGTTTGGGTCCAGTAATGTAAAGAGATTTTATCATGGATTCCTCAGATAAAAAGGTTTTTTTTTTTTTTCCTTTCTCAAAATGTAAGATCTGTGAAGAGCTTTCCCTGATACTGTATGAATGTGGGGTCAGGGAGGCTTTAGAGGCAGGGGTAACGGCAGAGCGCACGTGTGTAGGTGGCACTGGTGACGGTGACTAGCGCTCATCGAGCTTACCACGTGCAGGTCCTGCGTTCCGTGCTTTCGTGGTTCGTCTCACTAAGTCCTCTCAACAACCCTCTGAGACAGGTGCAGGTGTTGGCTCCATTTTGCTGCCAGGAAGCCCAGACCAGACATGGAGGTGGCATCCCAGGCCCGTCTGCCTGACTTCAGAGTCTGCGCTTTCAGTTAAGACGGCAAGCAGGCTCCCTGAACTATCCAAACAGCCACCATTTATTGAGGACTTATTGCACTCCAGGCATTGGGTTTGGTGCTTTACAGATGTTGTCCCTAACCCTCGAGGCAAAGTACCAGTATCCCCACTTTGCAGATGAGGAAACGGGGGCTCATTAAAGTTCAGCGACTTGCCTAAGGTCATACAAATAGAAAGTGGTGAATCCAAGATTAAAACCAGATCTGACCCCAAGCCAAGGCCCTTTCCTCTGCATCATGTGCACAGTGTTTGGGGCCGATAAGAAAACCCTTGTGGCTGGAGCAGAGGGTGGTGTGTGCAGGAAATTGGAGGCAGCTATGGTCAGAAAGGTGGATCTGTCCCAGGCTGCAAAAGGCCTCACCTTCCAGGTTGGGTAATCAGGACTGACCTTTGTACATGAGGGGTCCTGAGCAGTGACCCCGATTTGAGGATGGGGTAGGATGGGATGGACACCTGGAGGCCAGGGAATCCAAGCCAACTGGAGCTCTGCCCAGATCTGTGCTTGGGGAAGCACAGGGCTTTGCACAGCTGCAGGGAGATCAAAGCACCCAGGCCTGCTGAGAAAGTGATGTCTGAGCAGATCTGTGACTTGTGGAAACAAGCCTGTCCCTTGCATCTCAGCGATGGCATCTCCTTACGCTTGTTTGTTTCCCTAGGGCACCAGGAGCAACTTTCCTCAGCCTTCTAGATCTCCTCTGATAGGGCTTCTGAAGAGCTGCTGGAAAATCCCCAGGGTGGGGGTGGGGTGGGGATTTGTCCAAGATGAAGCACAGGCAGCATGGCCTGCACCCCCAGGCCCATCTCCTGGGCTCAGATATGCTCAGAGGTGGGTGGGAGCATGGAGACCCAGGAGTGGTGGAGTTTTTGACTCTTGGCCGCCACTGTTATCCCAGGGTGAGCTGGTCCTTTGTGGGTGGGGTGTATGTCTGTAGATGTTTAGTCGCAACGTGCCTCACCAGTGCCCTTCCCTGTCCAGGTTATTGCTGTGGTCATGGACCTCTTCACTGACCGTGATATCTTCCAAGACATTGTGGATGCTGCCTCTAAGCGCCGGGTCCCCGTGTACATCATCCTGGACGAGGCAGGAGTGAAGTATTTCCTGGAGATGTGTCAGGGCCTGCAACTCACTGACTTCCGTATTCGGGTAAGTTGTCCCACTGGAGTGCGGGTGTAGGAAGGTGGGCAGGAAGGAGACAGACTCCCTCTGTCCCTTCCTCTGGCTCCGTTTCTGTCTCTTCCCCAGTTCAGAGACTCTGGTGAACTTCAAGATCTCAACTCCTTTCCTTCTGTCTAAAGCCTTGACTCATGAACTGATAACCGCTAAATTACATGTCCAGCTTAAATTTTATCCCAAGGCTGCTGAGGCTGAAGGAGGCAGCTCTGGCCCAGTCCTGGGGTGCTCAGCCTGCAGAATCACTGACTTCACTGTCAGGTTCAAAGTTAGGGCTGTAGTTCTCTCCTGGGCAGCTGTGGGAACAGGTAGGACCCACTCTGGGCTTGTTCATGCCCGAAGCAAGACTTGGGGACTTCCTCCCACTCACCAAAGAGGGGTTCACGTGTAAGGCTGTAGGAAGCAGAGACTCTCGTGAAGGCAGCAGGAGCCAGCAGGTGGGGTCCGTGGACAAGCTAGCTCTTCCCCGACCCAAGCAAAGACTTGGCGCAGAGCCTCCTAGGCCCACCCAAACTGGGTGTTGGGGCCCTTTTCCTCTTCTCAACAGAACATCCGTGTCCGCTCCGTGACAGGCATCGGCTTCTACATGCCCATGGGGAAGATCAAGGGGACCCTGTCATCAAAGTTCCTGATGGTGGATGGTGAAAAAGTAGCCACTGGATCTTATAGGTGAGTTGGGCCAGGTCAGAGAAGGGCCCAGGAGGCCTTATTCTTGATAACCGTTCAGGAAAGTGCTAGACTGGAGCCTCCACAGTCATGAGTTTTAAGAAGTACTGTCTGATTGAATGGCAAAGAACAGCCTCCTGCCCAGTCCCTTCCCTCAACTTTCTGGTTGATGAGTTATTTTAGAAAGAGTCAAAGCACTGCCTACCTTTCATGGTCCAGTGCAACTAGTTGCATTTTGAGGCTAGTTGGTGGGTGGCACAGGCTGGAAGTAGAATGGACCAGACCTGGGAAAGAAACGTGAGGGTGTGGTATGGCAGGAATGTCTCCAGAATTTTGATTTAAAAGTAAATTACCAGGAACATGAGAGACTGTGTCTGTGTAGTCTCTGCCCTCCAAGTAAATGCAAATCTAGGTGAGGAGAAGAGATACCCAAGCACATGAAACAATTAACAAATGGCGTAAGTTCTCTTATGCGGTTAAAGGATGAGTTTTGTTTTTTTTCTTTAAAGGATGGGTTTTTGCACACACTTAAGTGCTCTAAAAATTCAGAGAAGGACCAATAAAGAATGGGATAATATTAATAATAGTGGCAGCAGCAGGTACTTTTTATTAAATGTGTGTTTGTGTCTAAATGTTTTCTGTAAGTTATCTCCTGTGAGCCTCACGACAGCTCTGAGCATGTGTCCTGTGAGCTCTGCTTTACAAGGCACGCCAGGGTATAAGCTGGTGAGTCCAGGCCTGATGTCCCAACCTCTTCCCTGCCTCTGCTGCTTGCTTTCTGCATTTGAGGCCAAGATCTGGAGAAACGAAGGGTTTGGGTCAGCGGAGGGAGAACAGTCCAGCATGGACGCCCAGAGACACCTTCCACCGGGCAGCAGGGGTCTGGCGACAGCACAACATGAGGTTGGGGTCAGGCAAGGGGCTGTGAGGTGGCTGCTAGCAGGGCAAGAGAGGCCTGGGCACACGTGTCTTGTTTTTCTGTCCCCATGCTCCCAGGTTCACATGGAGTTCCTCCTACGTGGACAGGAACCTTCTCCTCCTCCTGACAGGGCAGAATGTGGAGCCCTTCGATGTAGAGTTCCGGGAGCTGTACGCCATCTCCGAGGAGGTGGACCTGTACCGGCAGCTGGGCC
Organism: Eulemur rufifrons; assembly: GCF_041146395.1. Classification (NCBI taxonomy): domain Eukaryota; kingdom Metazoa; phylum Chordata; class Mammalia; order Primates; family Lemuridae; genus Eulemur; species Eulemur rufifrons. The sequence goes on from NC_090998.1 coordinate 88,916,853, forward strand.
TGGCAGGCAGGCTTGGCCTCAACTACTCGTCCACTGTGGCCCGCAAGCTTATCAACCCCAAGTACGCCTTGGTGTCAGGCAGCCGCCACCCGCCGGGCGAGATGATGCGCTGGGCCACCCGGCAACAGCAGGAGGCTGGCAGCAACCCAGAGGGGCAGGAGGAGGGCGGTGGAGGTGGCGAGTCAGCCCGGCGCCTGGAGAGCTTCCTGAATGACCTGGTTACAGTGGAGCAGGTGCTGCCCCCCGTGGAGCCCCTTCCCTCGGGAGAGCTGAGCCGGAAGGATGGCAGGATGGTCTCTCACATGCACATAGACCTGAAGCCCAAATCCCGAGAGGCACTTACCCGAAATGGCACGGGAGAAGCTGCCAACGGGGAGGCTGCCCCCGCCAAGGATGGCAAACGCTTTGGCAGCAGGTTCTTGAGTCGACGGGCCAAGAGGCCTGCAGCGCTCAACGGCACGGCCAGCTCCCTCTCCACCGAGACCTATGCCGAAGTGGGGTTTCTGATGGGGAGGAGGCCCAATGAGGGTTCCAGTGCCGATGTCTCAGGTGAGTCCTCTTCCCTCGGGGCCAGGGCCTCCCCAGGCCGCTGGCCCTGCCTCCGGCCCCATCTAGGAGCAGTGCCCCGTGTCTGCAGAGGGGCAGCCGTCCACCCGCCAGCAGGGGGAGAGCGGGAGCTCTGGGGTCAGAGGGCCTTGCTTCCCATTCTGGCTCCGGCCTGTGTCTGCCTTGTGGGCTTGGGCAAGTCACTGCAGTTCTGAGTTAGTTTCCTCTTCTCTGAAAGGGGAGAATGATGCCTGCCTTGCCCAGCTGTGCTGAGGCTATAAAGTGCCCAGTGTAGTGCTGGCCATGGCATAGTCTGAGAGCTTTCATTACTACTCCTAGAGAACATTCACATTGGCCCTCACGATAACTCAAGTAAATAAAGTAAGCTTAGAAAGATTCTCCATTGTCAATGAAGAAATGGAGGCCCAGCACAGCTGGGTGGCAGGGCTAAGGCCCCACCCCTGGCTTGAAGTCTAGGGCTCTTTCTAGCAAACCTTGTGCCTTGCCGGATCTCCTGTTGTCAGGATCTCACCTGGTCAAACACACCCCACCCTCACCTGTGCCCTACCAGTGCCCTGACCCACTTTCCTGCCTCTGTTGTAAATAGTTTGTTTTTTCCGTGTGTCTATCTGATAAGTGGTGTGCCCTGCTGCTCACTCTCTGGGAGAGATCATTCTGGAAAGCCTGTCTCTCTGGGATCCCCGAGAGCCCTGGTCTTTATCTTTTTCTCCGGAGCAGTCTCTGGTGTGGCCAAGGAGGCTGGTGGTGACAGCCAGGGCTGTGGTGGTGCCTTTCTCATCTCGGCATCCCTGAGTCGGAGGGGTTTCCGTGTTGGATTCCTCCCTCTGTGGCTGTGGGGCTTTGCAGCAATGAGAACTAGGCTCCCTGGCTGGCGACGTAGGTGATGGCTGGGACTGAGGTCTCGCCTGTGCAGCCTGAGGGCTCCTGGGACCCACACGTTCCCAGAAGCCCCAGCTTTGACCCGATCTCAAGTAGCTTCAGAGCAGGGACCACAACCATCTTCCCCTCTGCTGGTTCCCCAGCACCTGCTACAGACCCTGACACACTCAGTCTGTGCTCAGGAAATGTCAGATAAATTTGCTTCTTAGAATTAGAGCAGGCTTGGGCGTCTCTGTGGCTGTGGGCACAGCAGGGGCGCCAGGGTTTTACCTCCATTTGGCCTGGAAACACTGGCTAAGCACCTCCACCTGCTGGGTCCTGCATGGGTGCTCTCTGCTGTCCGCCCCCACAGCAACCTTCAAGCACAGAAGTGGCAGGAGAAGCTCGGAGAGGTGAATTAAATGGTCCCAGGGCATAGGAAGTGGTAGTGGAGTCAGGACTCAAACCCAGGCCTGGGCCTGGGGCCACGTCCTGTCAGCAGAAGGGTGGCTGGCCGTGTCCCCATTCTTCCTGGGCTCCCTGGCCCCCCAGCACCAGATGCTGCTACTGCTCTGCACCTCTGGTGTGGAGGAGGGTTGCCATGGAGAACACCTGGCAGGAAAGGGAGCGGGAGGGGTAGGCCCCCCCCCCCAGCAAGGACTGATTCCCAGGTCCTGACTGGAAGTGAAGTGGGAGCTTTCCCTTCCTTCAGCCCCTCACCCCGAGGTGTTGTTTCCATGGAAACGCAAGGCCCATTGTCTTGTCCCTTCCTGCTGCCTTCAGTGTGTCTCTCAGCATCGGGGTCCCCTGCATGGACAACTCCTGCGGTGGCTGCCGCTGCTGCTGCTCTCTGGTGTTTGCACACAGTGCCTGGAGCCAGCCAGGCAGACCCTGACTGTGCCCTTGGGAAGCTCCTCTCGGAGCGTCCGATGCCCAGAGCCGTCACCCTCCTCCTTTCCACCCTTCAGGAGAAACACAGAGCGGCCCCTCCGCACAGCCCCTGCCCGCCCGGCTGGGCGGCCCAGACCCGCGGCCCTGAAGTCCACGCTCTCCAGCGAGACCTTTCCTCTCCCTGCTTGTGTCTCCCCAAAAAGGCAGGGGGAGCAGGAGTGCCGCTGCTGGCCTTCAGCCTCCTACACGTTGGAGTGCCGCCCCTCCCGGGACAGCGGCTCCGGCTCCGCAGCCAGGACCTAGGACCGGGCATGCGAGGTCGGTGCCCAACAGAGTGGGGCTCCCAGCTGGGAACTAGTGAGAACTTTGGCTCCCTTCCCCCAGCACAGCCATCACCCCTCTCCTCAGGACACATCCTGCCCCTCCCCCAGGCTGTTCCTCATCTGGAAGAGGAGGGGTGAGCCAGGGGAGGTTTCTGGGGTCCCCTCGAGTTCAGATTCTGACTCTCTTCTTTCTTTCTCTGCTGCCCTCTTGTCAAGGGAGAGCCTGGGTTGGTGACAGATTCTGTCATCAGAGAGAAAAATAGAAAAAGCTAAGAACTGACAGGCTGTAAAATTGCTCGATAAGAAGTATATAGTTGTCAAACGGCATGCAGATTTTTGCAAACCCAGGTGTGGCCCTCGGGAGAACCTGTGGGGCTGCCGATGCAGGGGGATGGGGGGCTGCCCAGTGGTTTGAAGGCTCGCAGCCCCCTCTAGTGGCCGAAGCCGGCGCCGCTCACCTCCGCGGGACCTTGCTCCTCTCCGCACCGGCGCGCGCCGCCGTTCGGGGCTCGCCGTCTGCGCCCATCCGGGAGCTCTGCCCGGGCTCTCCGGGGCGGAGATCCCAAACCTCAGGGGGCAGCAGTCAGTGGAGAGCTTCATTAAAAATGCCATCAATACAGTCCTGACCTTAAACAGGGGCTCTGATGTTCCAGTGCGGTTCTCCAATGTAGGGGTCCTCAGGCCAGAGACTTTGCAGTGACACAGAGGACACTCAGACAAGACCCCGCTCCCAAGGTGCTGCCAGGCCGGGAGAGGAGGTTCCAGATGCTGTACCCGAAACCCCACACCGTCCCTTCAGGGAGATGGCCTTACTACGTGCTGTCACACAGAACTGGCATTGTCCTCCCAGCCAGCCCACCTGATGACAGCGTCTCACAAACAAGACCCCTGAGGTACAGAGAGGCACACCCCTGTGTCCATGGTCACACCGTGAGGACAGGGCCTTCTGCAGAGCATCGTGGCTGTCTCCAGAAGGCTAGGATTGCCACCATTTCCCTACATCCCTAAAGACTGTTGGGAAGGGCCAGAGGCCTGAATATAGGACTGGCCCTACCCCTGGTGCCCGACCAGCTGAGCGGCAGAGGAGAGGAGTAACTTCCAGAGTGCCTCTGGGTCATTACCTTCCCCAGAGCCCCTGGGCCCAGGCTCTTCTTCCCACAGTTCTGTGAGGTGACAGTGCCTTTCCAGAACTCTCCTGACTTCCCCTGACTCGTGTATGGATGGGCTACCCTGGCTGGCAGCGTGTTCTAGCTCTGCAGAGCTGTGACCACTGGGCTCCTGGATTTGGGGACTTCCGGCTCTCCTGTGTCATCGCTGGGGGCTGGGGGTCTCAGATCTCTCTTCTGGAAATCTGGGTCCCTGTCAGGGATGGAATGTTGGGGAAGTGCTTCCTGGCTCCAGAGTTTCGTAAGGACCTAGGTGGGCCCGAGGTCTAGGGTCAGTCTACTCGGTGCTGTCTTGTCAAGGCAGGGTTTCAAAATTCAGTGCAGCCCTGAGAAGCCCAGGTCAGGCCCCAGCTGGTGTTTGGAGGCTGCAGTGTGACCTGATAAACCTGAGTCCCTTCCCCTCAGGGGGCGAGGGGTTCTGCTCCCAGTGTGGGTGAGGGGAGCAGAGTGAGTGTCTTCCTAGGGACCGATCCCCCTCAGCTCTAGAAAAGAGGCAGCTGTCCTCATTCTTACTGGCAGGCGTCATAATCCCTCTGTCCTTCTAGTTTCTCTTGGGCCTGGCCAGGGCACACGTCATCACCCCAGGGAGTACTAGGTGAGTGAGGGTGTGTACGTCACCCGACCCACATCTGCCGTTGCTGCCGTTGGTACTGTTGTTAGTAGTGCTCTAAACCCTTGAGTAGTTTGCCATTGCCTGCTCATTCCTTTTGTTCCATAAATACGTACCTATGAAATGTCTGCTCTGTGCTGGGCACTGTTCTAAGTTCCTGGTACAGCAGGAACAGAATGAACAAGTCCCTGCTCCGTGGAGCATGTTACACTGGGGAGGGGCAGGGAGTGGCCCTTGTCTGAAGGGCGCTCAGGGAAGGCCTCTCTGGCAAAGGGGCTCTGCAGCAGAGACTGGAATGGAGGGAGAGCGCCATGTGGCCATCGGGGAACAATCTTCCAGCTGAAGGGAATGTGAAGCCCTGAAACCATAGGAAGATGGAACTCATTGTCCTGGTCATGGCCTTCTGTATGGGTGTTCCCTGCCTCCCTCTCGGCTGTACCACCTTGCTGGCTGGCGAACCAGACTAACTGCAGGTCCCCGGTGCCCCAGGCTGTCCCCCCGAGCCTGACACCTACGTCACGCTGCTCCACTACATTGCACGGCCCCCTCCTCCCACTGGTCTCTCTGTTTTCAGCCTCACCTCCAGTTATCCCCCTTTGTTTTTTGTTTTTAGAGACAGGGACTCCTTTCATTGCCCAGGCTAGTGCAATCATAGCTCACTGCGGCCTCAAACTCCTGGGCTCAAGCGATCCTCCCACCTCAGCCTCCTGAGTAGCTGGGACTACCACACTACCACCCCGGGCTATTTTTATTTTTCGTAGAGACGGGGTCTCAATATTGCCCAGGCGGGTTACCCTCCTTTGAAGCTTGACTCTCTTAGTAGGCTTCTTTGGGCCACCATACCCAGGCCACACATACTTCGTAAAAAAAATTTTTTTTGTCTATTAATGTTTTCTTCCCCATTGATCTTAGCAGGCCTGATTCGCCTGCACATGGTGGTCTCCCAGTACATGAGCACTGAAGGAATGTTGGAACACAAAGAATTTTCCTCAAACCATATTCCCTGTCAGAGGCATGGGGATGAATTCTGAGTATAGGTTCTCTCTCCCGGCTTTCGTCGAGCCCTGTAAAATAGTGGCAGCACGTCCTGGTGAGGACAGGCTCTTCCCAGGCCTCTCCTGGGCGGAGCTGGGCAGAGTGCAGGCCTTGGAGGCAGGCTCCGCCGCCCTTGCCACCTCTGCCCCCCAGAGCTGTGCTGCTTCCCAGCTTCTTCCCCTGCGCTGAGATCTGGGGACTGATTTGCTTATCTGCTCCAAAACGCTGCTGCCTCTGGGGAGGAACCAGACATCTGCTTAGTAGGCCAAGCAAGTAAAGCAAGCCCCCGAGGAGAGGAAACGGGGACAGAGGTGTGCATTGAGCAGTGAGGGGGCTCTGGGATGGCAGAATTTAATCACTGCAGCAGAGCCACACCAGAAAGGCCCTCGGCAGCACCATGGAAGGCGAACCCCAGATCCTTGGCCCCCAAGCCCTCAGGGCACGGTCATCCATCTCCCCTCCTGCCTCTTGGGCAGCCTCCTGCCCGAGTCTGGGGCAGGACCGATAACGAGGGCTCGGCTGGGTTTGTAGTAGGTCCTGAAGAGTTAGTTCAGTCTGGCCCAGACAAGGCCATGGTTACCGAGCGCCAACGACGGGTGTGAGCAGCGGCCTGCAGTGCATAGCGGGGCAGGTGCTGCCGGCACCGGGGCTCCAGGTCCGGCTCTGTTCAGTGTCTCTCTTGCTCACAGCCCAGGAGAGGAGGCAGACGCCACCTGAACTAAACTCCCACCTGAAGTGATATGGGGAGGTGGTGTGAGTGCCAGGGAGACAACCTTGCCGTGTGGAGGTGACTGGTGGGAAATAACACGCACAGCCCCCGCCCGGCAAAGGCAGGCAGCAGTCGAGGACACTGACCCAACTCGCAGAGTGGGAGGTGTCAGGTAAAGGTCTCACCTTGGGGTCGTAAGGGAAGTGGGAAGAGGCCTGGGGAAGAGGAGAGACAAGCATCTCTGGCCTGGAAGATGGCAGCTTTCTCTCCCCATCCCTCCCCTCCATGCAGGGTATTCCTCTCCACCCTGTCCCTTTAAACCATCTCCTAAGTAGTGTGGTCCTCCCCCGCAGGGCCTGGCTCTAGGTCAGCGCCACCGACCCTTCCTGAGGTTCAGGCTTTTCTTCTTCCAGCACAGGCGGCCGGAACCACAGGAGCTGGAACTGGGTTGGCCAGACCAGCTCTGGCACTGTCGCTCACTGGCTCTGGGGGCTGTGGACCCCCGGCCCTGGGCGTAGTAAAGGGCAAATGGCACCTGGCTCAGAGCAGGGCCACCGTGAGGAGCACCGGAGAGGACTGTGGTTGCACTTTGTGAGCTGTGATGCCGCCTATGACATTGGCTGCCGGTGAACGGCCTCTTGGCAAGACTAAGTCGCCGATTGCTGTTGATTCTGGAGTCTGGATCTCTTCCCCAGCCTCACCCCTCTGGTTAGGGGAAGGCAGACCCTTGTTGTCCCAACCAGTGGGGTCCTGCTGAGGCTGCCAGGGCAGGAAAAGTCTTTCCTTTTGCTTTCCTGGATGCCCTGTTGATTTGGTTGCCAGATCTCAGCAGCCTGGGAGGGAGACAGTAACCCCAGCCCTCAAGTTGGAGGTATGGATGGTGCACGGGGTGGGGCTGGAGGCAGATCCACTGAGCGCTTCACTCACATCCTTCCCTGCCTGTGTCCCTTGCCTCCACAGGTAAAACAAGTCCTGGTGCCAAGCCCAGCAAATGCGTGATATCCTGAGCCGCAGGACGGTGGTGGGCAAGACCGGTGGATGCCCACCTGTCCTGTCCTGGGCTGTCAAGAGCACAGATCACACCCTATACCAGTTTGCACATCAGACTCCAACTGACCTCCTGCCCTGCAGCCTCCGTCCTGGCCTCAGGGACCCTGAATCCCAAATGGGAGGGTCTGAAGCATCTCAAGATGATCGCACACCTCCACCAGACTGCCGGTGGCTGGGCAGGGTCACTGCTGCCTTGTTTACATGAAGTGGAAGCCTGACTGGTGTCCGTTCTCCTTTATGCCTGACCCTCCCTCCACCGGGCTAACCTCGCTCTGCAGGTCCCCATATGGGGCGAGGGAATGTCTTTATACCTTATCAGGATGGGGTCTCAAGGGCAGCCCCAGCACCCTGGATTCTCCTTACTTGAGCGTCCTGGTGCTTCTGGTCCCCCTGAGACTGCCGGAATAAAAGGGAAGAGCACAGGGCTCAGAGCCAGGCGCCCTGAGTCCCAGCCTTGCTCTAGCCTCTGAATTCAAGGTGTAAGAGGCAGCTGGGACAGCAGGGACACTGGCTGCTGTGGCCTTTGTGGCCCAGTCCCTGCAGGCTCCTGTACTAGACTCTGATGCAACGAGGGGAATAGGCCTTAGCCTTCCTGCTGCCAGGGACAGAATCTGACACTGCCATTCTGAGAGCCTTCCTACTGAGGTCTCCTTTCCCTCCGTGCCATCCTCGCAGTCTTGGCCTGCGCGGCCCAGGCCTCTTGGCTTTGCCTGCTGCAAACCCTCTGGGGCTCCCGTAGTGCCTTTACCTGGACCACACCTCCCTCAGCATGTCTTGGTTAGCAGCCCAAGGCAGGGGAGGGCTTGCCAAGGGGGATTGTGGGAGGCTGCAATCCAACCCAACGGGGGATAGATTGTGAGACAGGAGCATTTGCCCTTTTCCTCCACCCCTCAGATGGTCCTCAGTCCCCTTCACCAGCCAGGGCATCCCCCGTTACATCTCAGCCACAGATTATTAGCCTTAGCCCCTGCGAAAAGTCAGGCCACGTTTAGGGGCCATAGCTTCCCCAAAGCAGTCGGCCTGAGCGCCATGATGCTGGGCCAGGGGGACAGATAGACGCTGCCACACTGCCTCCTCCCCCGTGACTGTGGGCAGCGTGAGGGAGGGTCAGAGCCTCGGGAAGCAAAGGGCTGAGCTCCCATGAAAGGGCCTTGGCCTCTGACCTCTGAACTAAAGTCTTGTCCTCTTTATTTTCTTCTGAAAACCCCTGGGACATCACCAGCACCTGAGGGAGGGGCACAGACGTCTGCAGGGCCACCCATGTGAGAGGCAAGAAAAGGGTGGAGGGGCTGCGGTGAGCCAGCCCATCCTCTTGAGAAAGCAGGAAGTGGGCACAGCCCGGCCGCCATTAAGGAGCTTCCGGCTGAGGCAGTGGGGAGGGGAAAGGAAGGACGAGCTGAGCCTCAGGCACCCCTGCTAGTCCTCAGGTGAGCATCCAGGTGTGGGGGAGGGACCCTGACTTGCCTCTCTGAGCTTTTGTGAGGATTAAACACTTCTGGGAAGTGTTTCCTTACGAACCAAGACCTGGCAGTGTGGCATGAGCTTGTTCTGGAGGGGAAGGAGAGGGGAGGGGGTGACGGGGATGTGGGGGTGTCACACCTCAGCTCCAGGTGGTCACCTTGAAGGCATGAGACATGAGATGCGTAAATTACAATGGGGGAAAGACATCACCCTCCCTATAGAGGGTGGACACCTCCAGGGACAAGGGAGGAGGCCTAGGCAAGAGACCAACTTCTAAGCAGGTCAGCCCAGGGCTTCTTGTGCCTCTCCTATGAGAGAAGCAGGCCTCCTTTATCCCTGTGCCTGCTCCCGACCCAAAGCAGGCCCGGCGCTTCCCCTGCCCTGATAGATTGCCAATTGGAAGTTCCAAATCACTGCAGACTTGAGCAGGCCTTCCTTTCTGCCTTAGTTTCTCCATGTGCCAAGATGGGTTTTTTCTCACTTTCTTGGTAGAAATGAAGGGGAGACCATATGTTGAAGAGGAAGCAACTGAGTTTAGTGGGAAGAGTGCTGGCCTGCAGAACAGGGCTGCCCAGGCAGGGCACCTCCCCCCACAGCCTCAGCATCCTCATCCTTACAGAGTTTGGACAAAATGGTCTCTGGCCCCCTCCAGCTCTGAAATGCTTGGGAAAGAGACTGTAGTCCACAGATTGCTGAGGATCTTGAAGTCGTAAAATGCAGCTCGTAATGTTTGCTTGTCTGCCTAAGCACCGGCCCACTCTGTTCTGCCTCTTGGCTTCTCAGCTTTGAGTACATCTGCCCTCTGTTCCAGCACTTGCACACACTTGGTGAAATACTCTTACTCATCAAATCTCAAGGGTACATCTGGCCTTCCCAGTTGGATGGCAAGTTCAAGGGTGGATCATGCCCTTGGTCCCCGCACAGCAGCTTCCACAAGGCTGGTAGCGCTGTAAGGGCTCTGGGGGGAACAGGATGGAGCAGCAGCCTCGGGGCTGGGGGCTGGCATCGCTCCCCCCTTCCCCAAGCTGCTGTCTCACTTGCTGAGTCCAGCATCTGTAGGGTGAGTGTTACCAACTGGTGCAGCTCTTTGGCAAGGTCCACCTCCCAGGGAGCCCCTGGGGTGGCTGCCCTGGCGTCTGCCCCATAAGGGCAGGAAGCACAGGACTCCTGCATGGGGCTGAGGGGCTGTCCCTTGAGATTCAACACTTCCCATCTCCTTTGTCAGCTGTCTGTCCTCCGGATATGTTTTTAAGACAGCCTCTGCTAACAGCGTTACCCGTGCCTGTATAGAACTTTATAGAAAGGCTAGACAAAAAATGAGGCCTAGAGATATGAAAGAAGCCGATCAGAAAGGGGAAGTGGGCTCTTTTTTTTTTTAAACTACTGTGTTACTTTTCTCTTTTTCGTCTACTGAGTGCCCACTAAATGCCGTTCACGGTGCCAGATGTTTTAGTCACATGCAGGTTTCAAGCTAAGAAAAGCTCAGGAAAGGGCCCTTTACAAAGTGAATGGTTTCCCTGTGTGTTTGGGGAGTGAGCCTCGTAAAATTGGTGGGGAGCCGTGCAGGTTGCATTTTCCCCGCTTTTCAGATGAGGAGGTATCCGGCTGTCTCCAAATCTCACATCCCATAAAATGCAGATCTGAGCCTGCTCCTTGAGCTCAGGGTTGTAGCACTCGTGACACTTTGGGGCCACAAAATCCCCTTGGGGAAAAGGCTGTCCTGTGCATTGTAGGATGTTTAGCAACAACTGCAGCCTCTACCTACTAAATGCTAGTAGTACCCCTCCTGATGAGGCAACCAAAAATGTCTCTAGATGTTACCAAATGTGCCCTGGGGTGTAGACACGCCCCTCGCTGAGCTTGCCGGCTCTACTCTGGGGCCTGCGTAGCCTGCTGCTCTGAAGTGCTCCTGAACACCCTGCCCAGGGCATGTTGGACACAGTGCTTTGGCCAAGGTGGGCTGACTTGCCTGAGACGTTGCTTTGTGGGACAGACATGATAGCATCTTCCATCTCTGTTCTAGTTACTGCCTTGTGCTCCCCAGAACAGGTGTGTTTATGTGCACGCATCTGCCTTACTCTGCTCAGCTCCCTGTCAGTTTCCTCCCAGTCTGCTCCCCTTCCTTCAGTCTCAGCTACATCCTGCATGGAAAGCTCCACTGGACATGCCTGTGTGTGCCCAGCAGCGGCCCCACCTCCAAAAGCAGCCAGGGCTGACCGCAGAGAGCCTTCCGTACTCAAGTCAAGCCAAGCAGGGATTGCTACCTGACTGTCATGACCACATTCTGAGTGAACATCAACAAAGACCCCTTGGCAGCTAATTAGCCCTGCCATGTGCTGTGGATATAGTTTATCATCTGGTGGTGTGCCACACTCATGCCTCCCTGCCCAGAGGCCCCAGTGGCTGTCACTGATCATCTGCACTGCTGTTCCAGTGGCAGGAGGCTTGCTGCAGAACAGGCAACCTGGGCACAGTGTTGAGCCAGACTAAGGTTGGGTGAGGAGAAGGGCAGGAAGTGGCAGGCACAGACATGAGAATGTTCTTGAGCTAAGTAATTGTGAGGTCAGTCCCAAAGCATCACAAAGTTAGGCAGCCTGAACTTCTCACCCCTCCCCTGAAGCTTCTGCCCTCCCAGCCCCGGACTGCAGAAGGCCTGGCTTCCAGGTGCCATGGGCTGCTGCCTGACACGGTAGTTCCCCATCTGTCTTTGGGCTTCCTGATCCTGGAGACCAGGCTCTGAGCACAGGAGCCTTGCCTGTGTGGCTCACTGTTGTAACCATAGTATGTGCTTGATACCTATTTGTTAAGTGATTGAAAATTTGACAGCCACTCTATACAGAGAATAAGCTGGGGTAATAAAGGGGAGGTGTAAGGGGTTAGAGGCTCCAGAAGTGATCCTGACCCCTTCTGTCTTCCTGACTCCCGATGCTGCACATGGAAGCCAAATAGGATTTGGCTATTTAATTTCCTAAGGACTGGGTGTATCAAAACTCCCTCCTGATCTAATCTTTTCCTCTAGGAAAGTTTCTCCTTTCACTGTGTGTCCTAAGTGGATGGTCTTCATCTCCCAGGCCCTCCAGACTGGGTGGAATCCAGTCCCCAAGCCTCAGGCTGCTCAGGGATGACCCTCTCTCTCTCTGCATGCTTCCTTTCAAAAGGTTAACACAGAAATGGGAGGAGGCATGGGGCCTTAAAGCTGTGGGAATTTGTCCAAAGTCACCCAAGAAGTCACAGGAAGGGCTAGAACCCGGTTATCTAGACTTTCACTGCACTGTATGGCCTCTCCAAGTGACAGCCAGCTAGAAACAAATTTTCATCCAGAAAAGTGGCTAGAAGTTAGGGCACTGCCTGCAGCCACCTATAAGCAGTTTCAGGAACAGATGTCCACGTTGTAGAAGGAGACGGGCTAGGACCTGCCATGATGCCAGCAAGTGCGTGGGAGCCTGGTGGAGGAAAGGAGCAAAAGGCAAAAACGGGCAGTCAGCCGGCAGTGCCCACGGGGCCCTGTGCAAAGAACCGTGATTCTCACTTCCTGCTTGTAGCTTTGACTCCCGGACTCGTCTCTTCCAGGAAGTGTCTTGGAAGTCAGGTGATTGGACAGGCAAAGGTAGCTCACTGCAGCACGTAGGGAGCATTCATTTGTTCGTTCAGGGGATATTTGTGGGCACCTGACCTAGGGATATGGGGTGAGCAAGGAAGGCACTGGTGGAGCTTATGGTCTTACAGCGTTGTGGCTGCATGCTGCTCGCTGTGACCTCGGTAGGGGAGTGTGGTGGAGAGAGGACAGGCCTCAGAACAGGCAGGCACAGGCTGGAATCCCGACTCTGCCACTGAACGGCTAGCACCTGGGCAAGTGACTTCATGTCCCAATTTGTTTCCTTGTGTGTCAAATGGGGATGATCTCGGAACCGCTCTCCTGAGGCTGGGGGAGTGAGCACATGAGCACCCAGCGCAGGGCTGGCGCCCGGAGGAACTTCTGGGGCTGTGCTCCATCCAGTAGCTTCTTACTTCCCTCTTGGGACATTCTCTCCTGGATTCTCTTCCTTCCTCCCCGCCCCCGCCCAGCCCCCTATATATTTGCCACTTTCATGTTGAGTAGTTGGCACACAGCACCACATGCTCGTTCACTTGGAGAAAGTTTCAAGGCCAGAGATGCCACCTGTGAGCCACCTTGCTTGGCAGGGACCTGTGTTCCTCTTGCACAGGTCTGTCCGTCCCCACCTCAGAAAGAGGGCCACGGTCTTATCTGGTTGTGTAAAAGTCTCACAACTTTTCTTGAGTAATCATTTTGGGTGAAATAAACAATTTTAGTTTGTTTGGAGAATCCTTTGTGTATAAAATACAAATAAAACCTAAACTAAAGAAACAGAACAGGTCCAGAGGAGACTGCCAACCTTACGCGAAGCCTCTGGGCTTCCCCCGCCAGTCCTGCACTCTTCGTGTAGACGCCAGGCCTCCCCACCTGTCATGTAGGGGACACTGCCTGACCGTCTCCCAGCCAAGGAGGCGCTCAGGTCCTGCCTCGGTGGAGAAGTTCCTTAAGGAGCCCGTGCGGCTGGAAGTGTGGTGGTGAAAGGCTGACACCTTGTGGCTGGCTGGCAGCATGTGTCCTTCCCACTCTGGGCTAGACTGATGGCCCGGCCAGGGGTCTGCAAGCACTTCCTGCAAAGGGCCAGAATGTAAATATTCTAGGCTTTGCAGACATTCGGTGTCTGTTGCAACTACTCTAGTAGCACCAAAGCATCCATAGACAGTACATAAATGAGTAGGTGTGGCTGTGTTCCAGTGAAACTTTACGGATACTGAAATTGGAATCTCATAATTTTCATGCATAACAGGTATTATTGTTCTTTTTTTCAATCATTAAAAACATGTAAAAACTATTCTTAGCTCGTGGGCCGTGCCAAAAGGCAGTGAGGTGAATTTGGCCCCCAAGCTCTAGCTAGCTGACCTCTGGCCAAGGATGTCTCTATACCTCTGCTCCCAACACGGACTCTCAACTATCACCTTTACTTTGCATTGTTCTGTCAAGAGGAATCTCCTACTCCCACTCCTACAACCAGATTGCTGCCACTAAACCTTCCGAACCAAAATTCTGGAGCTGTCATTGGCTTTCACCCATTTCATAAGTTTACGTAAGTACGTATTAGGTGCCCAGCTGTGTGCTGAGGTGCATGCAAGATCCCAGAGGGTTTGTTTTTTGTGTTTGTTTTAGAAATGTTTGCTCTATTGCCCAGGCTGGAGTGCAGTGGCATCACCATAGCTCACTGCAACCTTAAACTCCTGTGCTCAAGTGACTCTTCTGACTCAGCTTCCGAGTAGCTGGAACTACAGGCACATGCTGCCATACCTGACTTTTTTTTTTTTTTTTTTTTAGAGATAGGGTCTCACTAAGTTGCCCAGGCTGGTCTTGAACTCCTGGCCTCAAGTGATCCTGCCACCTTGGACTCCCAAAAGTGCTAGGATTACAGGCATGAGCCACTACACCTGGCCAAGAGCCCAGAGTTTTAACATACATTTATTTAATATTAATTTTTACTCATTCATTCATTTGTTCAGACTTATTGGGAACCTACTGTGTCTCAGGCAGTATGATAAGACAGACCTTGTCTCTGCCCTCAAGATTTTCATAACCTGGTTGGGAAGATGGACGCTGGGAGGCAAGTGCTATGATGGGGAAACACAGGACATATGGAAGCCCAGAGGCATTTAACCTGGGGGTGGAGGTCAGGGAAGGCTTCGTGGAGGAGGAAGTGATCTCTGAGCTGACTCCTGAGGAGTGAATGGGGAAGGGGAGGAGAGGCAAGGAATTCCAGGGAAAGATCCAGAGCCTGGACAGAACTCTTTCAGGAGAATTGTAAACATCAAGGACAAAGTGAAGACTCACATATTGTTTTTGCCCTCAAGCCCTTCTTGATTGCTGGATGAGACTGTCTACGGCAAGCTGCTTCAAGGATGTAGAGAGAGGTTTAAAGCCGTTTTCCCTCCACCCTTGTAAGATCGGGTTAACACTGAGCCTCAGGAAGGCCAGCGATGGCAAGTGAGCACTCCTGAGGCCAGGCTGGGGTGGGTCTGACTGCATGCGGGGTACTGAGAAAATCTGCAGGGGGAAGAGAGATGGGCCTGGCGTCTCTGCTCCAGATAGATGCCCCTTAAAGGAGGAGTTGGGGCTTGAACTGCACTTGGAAGAAAATGTAGGCTTGGGTGCAGGGAAAGGAGGAAGGGGCATTCTGGGCAGCAGAAACTGCATGGACAAAGTCACTGAGGAAGGATTGGGAATGGCCCGGCTGAGGGCTCCTGGGTGGGAACATCCTTCCTTCACTGGTCACCTTCACCAGTTAAAAAACCATGTGGCCTTGGGCAGTTACTTAACTTCTCTCTGCCTTAGTTTCTTCATCTATATCTACCTCATAAAGTTGTTATGAGGATTGAGTAAGTTAATACATATGAAATGCTTAAAACAGAGCCTGGCACTAGGGCCGGCTTCATGGACACGCAACCTTTGAACAAGGAGCCCCATGCTTTCATTTTGCACTGGGCCCTAAAATTATGTAGTCCATCCTAGCAGAGCATGTGCTTTAATATATTAAGTTGTGCCATAATCTTACAAATATGATTCATTATATTCATTTTAAAAATGAGGAAACTGAAGCTCAGATAGTTTATGTGACTTGTATAAAGTCATGCAGCAAATGGGCTGCAGAAGGAAGGCTGGAGCTAGAGAGGGGAAAATTGTAATCCTAAAGGTTAAAGTAGGATAACGACCCAGCTCCCATCCCACCCTCCACACCCCCATAAGACAACATAAGGAGAGAAGTGCAGACAGACTCCTTTGCAGGAGCTTAGAGAAAGAAATGGTAGGAAAAAGAGCATGAACAGTTGTAGAGGTAGGAGGAAAGCTGGCTATTTTGGGAAGCAAAGAAAATTCTCGGAGTAAAACGTAGTGGTGAAGCCATGGAAACAAGGACTGAGAAAGTCTCTTGGATCTTGGCCACAAAAAGGTTATAGATGAGCATACAGAAATGAGTTTCAGTAGAGAATCAGGGCTAGAAGCCAGGTTTAAAGAATGAAGGAGCACTACTGATCGTGCAGATGGCCACAGGTCATTATTTAAGAAACTGACATAAGGAAACAGAGAATAAAAGGAAAGAAGGAAGGAGGTTATTTGGAAAGGGTGGGAGGAAAACCAGATCACAATTGGGATATGGAGGAAGGACGGCCAGAAGCTGCAATTTAGCCAGAAGAGGTGTGCCTCTTTCCTGAGTTTAAAGGGAAAAAGAGGATGAGGTTGTATAATAAAGGCTGTGAGGGCAACTGTTCATTTGGGGTTGGTTGTCTCCCCACCTGCACTATGGGGTGCTCAAGGTGGACATCTCAGGGGCAATGCAGCATCATGGATAAGAGCTTTCTCGTTGGAGTCAGACTGTCTGGGTTCAACTATGCGGTGTTACTATCTGTGGTGACCCAGGGCAAGTCAGTTCACCCTTCAGTGCCTCCATTGTTCTACATAGAAAATGGGGAGAACTATGGTTTCTGTGAACATTAGCTGCTGTGATCCTTGTACAGCCCTTAATACAGTGTCTGACATGCAGCAAGTGTTCGTGCAAGGGTAGTTATTATTAACCACCACATCTCCTGGTTTTCTTGTGAACCTCCTGCATGTCTAGCATTGGCCAGCACACAGGAGGGAGCCAGTGTTTGCTCCTTAACTAAGTGGCTTTTCAGGAAGAGTGGTCATAAAAAATGAGAGGTGATTTAGAAGTGATGCAGCATGTATCTCAAGGGCTTTGTTACACAGTAAATGCTACTAGACATGTAATAAATGCTTTTGAGCATGTCCTCTGTAATCAGTACCCTCTAGAGAGTTCCCCTCCCCCATTGCTCTTGGTCTTTGGCGATGGCCCCGCCTACTGCCCAAGTGAGCAGTATCAGCTGTCAGATGTCCCCTTGTCTTTTGGATTAGATTCCTTTACAGGGATCTTCCTATTGTTATAAGCTTCAAGAATTGGAGAATGCTTTACAAACACTTCCAGATGCCTCATAGCAATAAAAGGCCTGTGCAAAGTGCGGAGGGAGTTTTCCTGTGCCACAGAAATCGGAGCTGGAGCAGATCCAGCTGGCTATACCATCTCAAGCTTGTGGGTCATTGCAGAATAGTTCACAGAAATTCCCATTGCCTTGGATTTTGTCCAGGCCAAGGGCAGAGATCACAGCACAATCTCTCAAGGGAAAAAAGGAAGGCCTGTTGCTTGGGATGGCTTGGAGCACTTTTGGTAGCCATCCAAGGCAGCTATCACTCATTAAATCTGCCTTCCCCTCCAGCAAAAAGCCAACTGTATAGAAAACCACATATAGAGCTCTAAGAATAGCATAGCGCTCCAAGAACATAGTGCACTTGGCCAGTATACAAGTGTGCAGGGCTTACAGAGTCTTTTTACTCTCAAGGCTGGGTGGGTTGGAACAAACAAACAGAAAAATATTTTCCCCAAGTACATGCAGAGAGGAAATGAGAAAGACAGCAAAGGAGAGCACCCGAGCATATCATCCTCTGCCTTCTCAGGGCATGGATAGACTCCACGGCCACCAAAGTGTGCCCGTAAGCCCTCCTGTGCAGACACCCCCACCCCATTCATTGACTCCACATTCATGCCAGGCTTAGCAAGCCCCAAAAGTCCTGTCATTTGCAGTGACAGAATTTGAAACCCTCCTTCTACATAATAAATATTTGATTGATTGGCTTCCTTCCTTATAAGCATAGAAAGTGAGGACAGGTTCCATCCAAAGCTGCAGTTCTGAGTAGTGAGAGCTCTCAGAGCCCCAACAAGACCCTGAACCACATCCCACTGTTTGGTGGAAGAAGAAATCCATGTGTGGATCTATTCATAAAAAAGAGTCTGGGAAAATATTCTCCTTAATGGTGATTGGCTGTTGTCATGGGACTATGGGAAGCTTTTACTTTCTACTTTTTAACTGTCTAATGTCGTCTGAAATATAGGATGTTATACTGAGTTAAGTGAATGTTATATTTACTCAATGTTACTTTTATGATCAGAACAAATAGCCATCTTATTTGGAAATTATTTTACTATTCTCAAGTGGGGAAACACAACAGGGTTTCAGGATTTCTTCTCTCTCTCCCAGGGAGGGAAAGCACAATGAGGTAGAGTGGACAAATCACTGAAGGCCTTCAAGGACAAAGATGATAAAAAGAACAGGCTTTGGCTATTCCTGGGTATTCCCATCCTGTTCCCTGTCCCCAGATAACAAGCAATGCAGGTCACTACAGATCACCAGTCTCTAGCCTAGCTAACCACAATTCATCCTTTAGTTCTTCTTGTAGATGTCACTTCTTCCAGGAAGCCATCCCTCTCCGAGATTGAGACCATGTCACTCCCATGTGCTCCCAGGGCACCTTATCACAGCACTGCACTGTGATTATCTGCTTACCTCTTGGCCATCCCCACTAGACTGAGGTCCCTGAAGGCAGAGAAGGTCTTTTTATTTATCTATGTGGCCTTTGTACCTTAGGAAAGTGCCTGACATGTTCACTGAATATTTACTGAATAATTATTTATTTGGGGGCTTTTTATAATCAGAACAATGTAAGGGACCATCTGCTTCAGAGAACTTACAACTGGGATGTATCCAACAATTAACTTTAAAACAAGCACTAATTTAAGGGCTAAAATAGGGGTACAAACAACCAACTATGAAGATAAGGAAGGTTTTGGACCCTAAATGTTTTTCATTCATTGTTTTTTCTAGTTCAGAATTCCCATATTGGAATGCTAGAATGGGTACGTACATAGACGTGTAAGGATTTAGGACTTTTATTAGAATTCGACTCACAGTCTTTCTTCTGTCCTTCTTGCAGTTGCCCTAGGAATACCGTGCCATTTACTCTTAATTGATTTTTGTGAAATACCTTGGCTTCATCTGCTGAAAGGCTCTTAGTGTTGAGCATTGTTACCATGTTACAATGGTTGTTTTATTATTAAAGCAGTGCCAAGGAGGTTACACAACAGCTTGGATCAGGAAGTGAAACAAGGGCGGTGATCCCACTGAAGCTACAGGGGTTGGGGATTTGGGATGGTAAAATGTTAATTACCCGAGATGGAATGTGGGCTAGAGTCCAGTGCTGTGCTCCTGGAGATCATTTTGGTCCCAAAGGCTCAGTGCTGGCACTCTGGCAGTGGGTCCTAAGCGTCCTGCCCTCCCCTGGCTGAAATGTCGGATTTACTTCAATGAAAGCTGCCACAGAGAAAGAACCCAGTGGCCGCCAGCCAGGAGCACAGTCTTGCTCAGCATCAGCTTCCCTGGAAGCTTTCCAGGAGTTGAAGGGCTGTTCCCTTTGCATGCAATAAATTATTCATTTCTAAGGCGATTTATTCTTTATCTCTCTTTAAACTCTATTTCTCCTTGTTTCTGGAGCTTGAGAACTCTCTTCAAAGAATGAATTGGAGATCGATGGTCAGGAGTTGGGGGTGGTGGGTGGGCTTGGCACACAGGGATGATGGAACTGGCAATTTATAAAGCTGAGAAAATGAGCGTAGGTGTAGATGGTTTTCTGATCAGGAAATATCAAGATTGTTTAACTTAGGGCAGAGAGGAATGGGTGGTGGGGAGGAAAACGCAGTGGAGGCAGTGACAACCTCTCCATAGTCAAAACTCAACAATCTCACTTTCAGAAATTGGTTGAAGACCTTGGGTTCCGAAGGAAACATTTTTAAGGTGTTAGGTTGGCTGACAGGTACGATTCTGAGCTAAGGGAGAAGCACTAAAACATAGTAAAATGAATGAAGGCTCTGGGGTCAGACAGACCTAGGACCAAATGCCGTCCCCACCAACTACTTTCTATCTGGATGACCTTGGGTAAATTACCTAATCTCTCTAGAGCCTTAGTTTCCTATCTGTAAAAATTAGACACGGTGTAACTCACAGGTTTAACCAGACAATCTCTGTAAAGAACTCATCCTAGTACTTGGCACAAAGTAGACGTGCGATAAATGGTAGTCACTGTTATCGTCAGCTACTGGCCAAATAACCAGAGTTGACCCCAACTCTCCAGTAAACAATTAACTGTAACACAGGGAATCTGGGGCTCAATGACGCACCCATTTGCCCAATAATGTGCCAGGAAAGAACTCAGTGGAGTCACACCAATGGCGTTAGCCCTTGTTGTCGGACGGGCTTTCTTGCTGTTCCACCAATAGTTTGAAGATTTGACCTGGAAGTGACATCCTGACAGTCCAATGACGCACAACCAGCCCACACTCAGCACTTCGGAGGGGATAAATCAAGGAGCCGGCACGTATAGATTCCGTTATTAGGCAGTACTGGATGGAGAGAGGAGCTTAGGGGAAACAGCGCCGGAGCGAGGCACTAATGAGCTGAAAAAAGGAGAAAGACAATGGTTGCGCCAAGCAAGCCCGGCCGCCATCATGCTCTAGTTTCCCCTTCGCCTCTCCCGGCCCGCGACCGAGGAAGCGGCCTCTGGGATGCTGAGGGGGTGTGTCCCCGCATGATTGGCGCAGGCAGCTCAGCCAATCCTAGCTCGTCAAACGGGAAGCACTTAACCAATGAGGGGCGACGGCAGCGGCGAGGAATTGGAGGGGCGGAACAGCAGTTTGACGGGCACAAAAGCGAGCCAGTGAAAGCCCGAAGCATCTTCCCTGCGGCCAATGGAGTGGGGCTCTGGGCGGGCCCCTGAGTGTTTGTGTTGTGGTTTTGGGGGAGGGAGGCGGAGGGGAAAGTTTGTTTATTTTGTTTTTAGTTTCTGGGGTCCCCGTGCTTCTGGAAGGTGAAGCGGGAGGGAGTGACCCCCGCACTCCTGAGTCCCCCTACGACGTCGCCTCCATAGCCTGCGGAGAAGCGGGGACCGCGCGCATCGCCTCGCCTCACAGCTGAACGCCGCGCACTCGGAGCCGGCACGGCTCGGCGGTGAGTGAGGACCGACGGCCGCGCCGTCATTCCCCTCCCCCGCGCGCCGCCCGGTCGGAGCGGGGCGGCCGGGGGTCGGCAAGGACGCCCGCGGGGGCGCGCAGCGCGGCCCAGGATGGCAAGCTGAGGCGCGGCTTGCGCGTGTCCTCGCGAGTGAGCGCGCGCGCGGCGGGAAGCGGGCTGGGGAGGGGGCGTGAGCGCGCGCGGGGCCGGCGCGTCAGGCGGCGCTGAGCGCGCGCTCCGTGGGGACGGGCGCCGGGTGGATTTGAGTCGAGGGGTGGGCAGGGACACCGGGCAACGTCCGGCGCGCGGGCCGGAGCGGCCGGAATGGCCGGGCAGGGACAGGCGGGCGCGCGCGGCTCCCGGCATCACGCGCCGGCAGGTGTGAGCTGGGGGAGGGCTTCCGGGTGGGCTGGCCGAGTCGAGTTCGCTTCCCGTCGCCGGGGGCCCTCGGGCAGGGAGGCTCTCCTGTCCCCGGGTGGCGGCCGAGAGCCGAGGCCCGCGGAGGCGCGTCTGCCCCTGCCTGGCGGTGGCAGAGGGAGGCGTCAGGCCTTTGAGCCTCCGGTCCCTGCGCGGCGACCCTGCCTTGTGTGCAGGACCTGCGTGATGGAGTGAAATGTATTCCCCAGCTTAACGCGGGGCGGGTGATCGCACACTCCTCCCCGGAGCCCTGCGTGTGTGGCCTCTTGGGGAGGCGGTTCGCACTTTCGACCGCGAAATGCAGAGCAGAGGGGGACAACTGCGGATGAAACAGTCCCAGGGAGTGTTTTCCATCTTCCCCTTCTCCGGTGCCTTTTAGTTTTAAAATACCAGGTTTGTTAGCCTATAGCGCCTAATTATCAATCCAGCAAAATACACTCTAGTGACTACAGACATCCAGTAATGGTAGCCACTTGTCAAGCGCTTTGGAAGGACCAGCCCATCTTTAATTCTCTGGACACAGATTAGCAATCTGTAACTTTTAGCGCCTTGCTTTCTCATGTATCTTTTGGCTGTTTTGTTACTTTTTAGCATATATGCAAGAGATTGAGAGGCAAATGGAAATTCAAGTTGGTCCTTTGTATTACAGTATAAGCAAAATTATACAACAAAAAGCAATCCAAGAGTCAGTGAATAAAACATCATTAGTGCTTTCCCAACAGTTTAGCATGTACAAGTAAGATATATAGAAATCATACATCTTAGCATTTTGTGAACATTTAATAATAGAGGCTATTTCCCTCTTCATTGTGGGAAGTTTCAGTAGTGTAAGTTTCCTCTTGGAGAAGCATCAGTGATTTTGGCGTTTAAACTACATATGTATTTTTGGTAGTGTTGTGTAAATGCTTCTTAAAGAGCAGAACTTTTAGCACATTGTCTTACACCTCTACAGTGTGCAGTATGACTGTAGGTAGGTATGGAAGCGCTATGAATGTAGTACCTCCCTACACTAAGGCACATTCATCAGTATCCAGGACATATCATACTGGCTTGTCCCACTTGGGACATAGTGATGATAGTGATGCTTTTATATTTTCTTAGTTCTTGACTGTTTTTAATTGCTTGTCCTATGCATCATTATTTGAGCAGAGTAGTTTCCTATAGGACTTAAAGAGAAGCAAGAAATTCCCAAGCTGCCTTTCTATGGTAGCATATAAATGTCATGGCCTTAAACAATTTTTTTTTCCTCATTCACATGGAAACACTTAAAAATGTTTTAGGCTGGGTATGGTGGCTCACACCTGTAATCCTAGCACTTTGGGAGGCTGCGGTGGGAGGATCACTTGAGGCCAAGAGTTTGAGACCAGCCTGGGCGATACAGCAAGACCCCATCTTTCTAAAAAAAAATTATCTGGATATAGTGGCATGTGCCTATAGTCCTAGCTACTTGGGAGGCTGAGGCAGGAGGATCTCTTGTGAGACCAGGGGTTTGAGGCTGCAGTTAGCTGTGATTGTGCCACTGTACTCCAGCCTAGGCAACAGAGTGAGACCCCATCTCAAATAAAAAAAGTTTTAAAATCAGAACAATACCATTTGTTGAAATGGCAGTAATAATATTAGCTAATGATTATTGCATGCTTACCATGCTTATTCCAGCCTCTTTCCATTTTTTTTCCCTAATTCTTACCTCAAGCCTGTGGAGTAGGTATCATGTTCTATGGAGGAGAAAAAGGGCCTCCAAGAGCCACACAGCTAGGAAGGTCAAAGACATAGGTTTAGTCTCAAGTCTGTCTGGTTTCAAAGACCGCCTATTTCATTTTGCCTCCATGCTAAATTACCCAGAGGAAGAAAAGCAGAAAGGACACTGAAAAGTAGAGAGGAGTAGGAAAGGAGAATACCGCTGATGATTAGGTTGCTCATACCTAACTTAAGGTTCTAATGTTAAACTTATTCTTGGTTTTTAGAAATTAAAAACATTTTTGCAAAAGTACACCTAAGCTTTTTTTCTATTTCCCCCTGTTTGATTTTTATAAACAAATGCATTTTAGTTCAGAGTGTAAGGCTTTCAGAGCCCTTTGTGCAGATCTCTGTTCCTGTACCTTGCTGTTGTGATAAATCCTGTGTACTCCTCCAGGGACCAGGCATTATTCATTTTTGTATCCGGCACAGCGGTTGGCATATAGTAGGGGCACAGTAAATGTGAGTTGACTAAGGAGCAGAGTTTCAAATGTAAAGACTTTGGATTTGTTTTAGTAGTTGAATTATGCAGTTTTAGTTTAATGGGACTATAAGAAAATGAATAGTTCATGTGCAAGACACATGTTCTAGAAGAATATTTAAATGGAGCAACTCACGGGGTCTTGGGAAACTCTGCCAGTTTGCCAAATCTCTCAGGTCTGCTTTCCTGTTTGAGTTACTGTGCCGTTCTCTTCCTCCTTTTACTTCCAGAGTTCTGAAAGAGGACACTACACTTACTGCTTCCTTGCCCCTCTGCTCAGTCATTCTTTAAACCTTTGCAGCCTGGCTTCCGACCTTACTACTCACTAACGATCCAGTTACCCAAAGGTTAAATTTTCCATAGGCTTCATATTGTTCTATCTCCCTGCAGTAGTCAATCCTTTTGAGTACCTCCACCTCTTTCTAGAATTTTATTTTTAAAATAACATACAGTAACATTGACTTTGTACACATACACACGTGTGTGTACTGTTCAGTGAATGTTTACACATGTATAGATTCATGTAACCACTGCGACAATCAGGATACAGAGCAGTTCCATCACCCCACAAAACACTGCCGTGCCATCCCTTTGGGTTACCCCTTTCTCAATTCTCTGCCTTCTCTTAATTTTTTCTGATATTATACTATCCTTTTTACCTTTTGGGGCATCATTCTTTTCCTGATTTCTGTCCCAGAGATAAGCAAACACTCAGGATCAATCAATAAGGGCTCATTTTATTGTTGTTTTATTTTTCTCTTTTTCTACTCTTTGTAAATGCTATTTACTTTTGGGACTTAAACTGTCACCTCTGTATACACTAACCTACATATCCATGCCTGACCTCTCTTGCATACTCTAAAGCAACATCCATATTTGCCTCCTGGATTTCTTTACTACTCCTTCATACTCAGTATGTTTAAAATTAGCCAATGCTACTCATACCAGCTCTTCCATCAGGTTTTTCAGTGGTGCTATTAGTCTCTCAAGTTTGTAATCCTGGAGCACTTGGAGGCCGTATAATTAATTCTCTTATTCCACACTACAATCCTTGTACTCATCTTAAATACTGGTTCCTGCCCCTTTACTGCCAACCCAGCCCCGATTTAGTGGGCCAAGGAGAGCGTAGGTAGTTGGGGAGCACCAAGAACCCTTTAGGATCACACCGCTTCCGTGGCTTCCCGTTGCACTCGGGCCAGTTTGGGATTTTATTTATTTTTTATTTTTAAAACAGAGTCTTCCTCTGTCGCCCAGGTTGCAGTGCAGTAGTGCAATCATAGCTCACTGCAACTGCGAACTCCTGGGCTCAAGCAATCCTTCTGCCTCAGCCTCCCAAGTAGCTGGGACTACAGGTGCGCACTACCATGTCTGGCTGGGATTTTATTTTTTATCCTATGAAGTTGTGCATGGTCTGGCCTCTCCAGCCTTCTCTCACGTCCTCTGACCTGACTGCACAATCCTTTGACTTCTTCAAAGTATCCAAGCCTTTTCCAGCTTTAAGGTTTTTTGTATATACCTGTACCACTCTCCTGACTTGGGCTGTTCTTCCTCTGCTCTCCTGTAGTCTGCACCCACCTAATTTAAGGTTCAGATTAAATTGTCACTTCCTCAGAGAAGTTTTCCTTTATGACCTCATCCCAGTTCCCCCATCTGCTCTCAGTTTGGTCTCTCAAAGCTCCTGTTCTTTTTTCATAGCTCTCACCACCATTTGTGATTCAGGGCCATGTCCATTTTGTTAACCATATCTTCAGAGCCTGGCAAAGTGTCAGGCATACAGTAAATTTTATTGGTCGTGTTTTAAGTCTGGGGTTTGGTATTCATTATTTATTGCCTGTCTTGTAGTTTCTGGTACCCTTGCCTACCTCCTCCTGATCTCCTCTGGAATTTGATCCCATTCTTGGAGGTCCTGCCACAGAGAGATAGATCTGAAATTGCTGGAGAAAACACCAGTCCTGTTCTTCAGAATTATACCTCTGCCTGGGAGCTTTTTTATTACTAAGTCGGACTAGACCTCACCTAATCTGTGCTAAGCTCACTAAGTCCCGCAAGCATTGCACCTTGCTTATCCAGGCTGGGGTCAGCTCTTCGAGCTGGTATTCTTCCCTGTTTCAATCTGCTCCTGATTTCTTCGTCCTCTCTCCACCCAGCATGGAGCTTCTGAAGACCTTGTATACTTTCCAGCTGAGCCTGCTTACCCTTTGACATTTTGCAGCCTTTTGACATTGACAACTGTCTCTAGCATCTCACGCCTGCAGATTGCTCCCTCACTAATCTTCCTGAAGCAATGCTTTATGTTTCCTGCTCTCTCCCAAATCTACTACAGGCACCTAAGTTTGAAAACCTGCAATGGTGTTTCATTGCCTAGAGGGTTTAATCTCTTTAGCCTGTTATTTAAAGTCCTCTAGGCTAACGCTGTCCGATAGAAATGGAATGCAAGCCACAGTGAGAGCCACATATGTAATTTTAAATTTTCTAGTAGCCACATTAAAAAAGTAAAAAGGGGTGCAATTGATTTTCATAACATTTTATTTACTTCAACATATTCAAATTATTGTTTAAATATGTAATCGGTAAAAAAAATTAATGAAATACTTTACATTCTTTTTTTAATGTTAAGTTTTTAAAATGTGAAGTGTATTTTTTACTTATATACATCTCAGTTCAGACTAACCACATTAAGTACTCAATAGCCACACGTGGCTAGTGGCTACCACATTGGACAGCACAGCTCTAAACCACGTCCTTAACATAGTTGAAGGGCCATACCTGGGTAATTCCAGCCACTGGCCTTTTGGTAGCTATTCCCCTCACCTAGAATCAGCTTCTTTATCCAAATATGATAACCTTCCTTGCTAAGAAGCCTAGGGGGACCCCGAGACCACCCCTAAACTTTAGTTCTCACCATCTCCTCTGAACCCTTTAACATTAATTTTATATCATTTTTTCATATAGTAATTACTTATATATCAATTTGTATTATAATCAGAGGTAATATTGACATATTTAACAACAGATTTAATTTCTGACCAATAAGAATGGGTGTCTGATGCATTAGAACTGATGCCAGCTATACATACCGCAGTGTTCTCATCTGTGTGTACCTGTTGAATAGCAGCTCTGATTGTCCTGGGTTGTATATTGTTGGTTTCTCCCATAAGGCTGAGTTTCTCGAAGGCAGGCCTTTGTCTTATTCATCTTTGCATCCCTGAAACAGCTCCTGACCTGGCCTATGGTAGGCAGTCTATAAAATTTCAAATAAATAAACAAATGCTACCTTGTATTTTATTTTATTCTTTTTATGTGCTATGTTTTATCTTTCCAATTAGAAACTAAAATATAAGTTCTTTGAGGACAGAGATCATGAATTATGAAGGAATACATAGCATATGTTCTCGATTGTCTTCATAGAAGCATTTTGTCATCCTCTGAAGAAGTAGATTTGTGCCTTTTTTCCCCCAAACCACCTTATTGGGGTATGATTGACATACAAAAAGCTGTAGATACTTAATGTATACAATTTGATGTGTTTGGAGTAGATTTGCTTTTAAAAAAAAAACTGTTTAGATATTTTTATAGTTTTTAAAGTTGGGTCAGAAATGAAATATGACTTGACTTTAATGAGACTTATTTTCTTTTGTGGTTTGTAAACTGGCTCTAAAAACAGCTTCAAGAGTAGAACTAAAAAATAGTTCCATAATTATTGGAATTAATGCATACTACTCTTCCAGAATCAGGGCAGAGTTGGAAAGTCTCTGAACTAGGAGTCAAAAATCCTGGGTTTGTCTGTATTGCAGACATTTGCCTTAGTATCTACTGTGTTCCAAGCACAGAAATGATTGAGCATTCAAAAGCTATAGTATAAAAAAAAAAAAAAACACTCCGTAAACACAGAAGTGAAGCGATTAATTCTTTCAAGGAAGATTTAATTTCTGTCTGCTCCCTTATGCTTTACTCATTTCTAGCATGGACTATACTATATCATATTTCTAGATTTGTCTCTCCCACTAGATTGTGAGTTTCGTAAGAGCAAGACTATTGTATTCATCTCTGCATCCCCAAGCACACATTGTACTGTGCCTGCCGTATTGTAGGCACTCAGATGTTTGTTGAATAAGTAACCCGAAATAAATTACTTAGTTTTGCAGAGCCTTAGTTTTTTCTTTTGCCAAGTAGGGAATTCTCTGCCTTAGAGATTTGTTGAAACTATGGTGAGAATAATCTTTTAAAACTGTAGAGCACTTTTGTGTATATTTTAATATAAAATGTTTACTTTAAAACAGTGTAAATCTGCTCATATTTCTCCCGTATTTAAAACTGTTAATGAGGCCTAAAGACCCTGATAAGAACCTGAATTCCTGTTCTTGGTCTTGTTCATTGAATGCCCAGTGAAGACCCTATGTTACTTCTTTAATGACTTCCAACTCAACTCCACCCCACATTAGGAGATATGCTCTTTATAAACACTCAAATCATTTAATACAATTGTAATAAAAAAATCATTTAATTTGTACATTATGTTCCCCTTCTAGAAAATAGCTACATGAATAAAAATTCTTTGTTTTATTCGTGTTTGTATCACTAGTGGCTAGCGCTATGAGTTGCACATAGTAAGTCCTCAATAAATATTTTTCAAATTAAGTTAGGAAAGATAGAATTTAAAATAAAAATTAAAAATATCTCAGGTTCAAGGCTGCAGTGAGCTATGATCATGCCACTGCACTCCTGCTTGGGTGACAGAGTGAGACCCTGTCCCTAAAAAAATAAATGAACAAAAGCCCTCAGTCATTCTAATGTTATAAATAAATTTAATATATGGGGACAGGAAGGGACTTTCCTTTTTAAGCTGAGTCTGTTGTTTCTAGGTTCTGTTTTTTCTTAATTTCTACTTGTAATATGTAAGCATTTTAAGATTACAGAAAGAATATTGAAATTTTTAATTTGTCTGAAATTACTTAGCCATTGTAGAGTTTAATGAGTATCCTCTTAATTCTCATTAGTAGAAATAATCAAAATGGATTATTCCTTTAAAAATCTTTAAAGAAATGCACTCAAGATTGACGTGACTACGCTTTCACTGAACATTTGAGTGGGACCATGTGCTGAATGCTGTGCTAGAAGCTAGGACTGCAAGGGCGGAATGAGAAGAGGAGACCTTTGTTCCCAAGGAGTGCACAGTCGAGTGGGCGAGACAGACATGGACACAGATGAGTGCCATTTGGTGTAGTAAGTGCTCTGATGGACAATACAAGGGGTGGGGCAGGGGGTGAAAAGGAAAGTCATCAACACAACTGGGGGCGGTCGAGAAAGCCTTCCCAGGGAAGGTGACACTCACCCCAAGTTGTGGAGGAAAAGGGCATTTCAGGCAGAGGGAGCAACCCATGCAGAGGCACGAAGGAGCATATTTAGTACAGGGAGAAGATGACTAGCACAGTGGTTTTCTTTTTAAAGCTGGAGTTAGGGTATAGTGCCAACAGCTGACTTACAGGTTAACTGTGACATTTCTGACTCAGACTCTTGGACTACACTGCAGTTTAGAACTGGAAATGACCTTGGAAATAATGATCTGACTCTGTATATTTGAATTCATAAAGGCATTGTAAAGTACCATTCAAAGAAGAAAATCATAAACCACAATGGTGCTTGTCACTTCTAGTTAGTATACTTGCTTGAGTAGTGTACCTATAACCATGCAAATGATGTTAGATAGAATTAGAAAGTGGTGACTCATTTAAGCTTATCTGTAGGAGAGTGAAGGAGGTGACCTCTAGATCACCTGAGACAAGTGCTGATGCCATCTCACGTGGGCCAGACACTGAACCTGTGAAAGGGATGAAATCAGAAAGGGTTGTGCAGAAGGCCCTCTGGTGCATGAACTGGAAAAGACAGCTGAAGGTCTTTATGTATCTCTGAGTGGTTCACTGAGCTAGCATTAGTCTAATTTTGATTCTCAACCAAAATTGAACAAGATTAATTGGATGTAAATCTAGTGTGCATTTTTCCTTTATTTTACTCATCTTTAGTTTCAACAGCTCCTTTCTTTCCTGTTTCCTTCCCTCTCTTTTTGTTTGCCCATTAGTCTTCAGTAGTACCCTTTGTCTCATCCATCCCATCTCTTGCCATCTTTTGTTCTGTTTTTGGTAAATTTTCAGTTGTGAGATGTCTGTGTTTTGTTGGCTATCCAATGTTTCTCTGCTTTGCATATTCAGAGCTTACACTCTCAAGATGCTAATTGACCTATCATAATGTTGATTTCTGCAAGTTCTAATTCATTTAGCAGCCTAGACAATAAATGGCTAAGGAGCTAATAGGATGGTAGGGAAAATGGTAGCAGTGAGTGTAGTTTATATCAATGTTTGGAAAAGAAAAGAAGGAGAAAAATGGAAGCAGAAGCAGATTGAGAAGGCAACAACATCTTAAATAAGATAGAAAACCTATTTGAAAGGTGCACAGGAAGGACCCAGGGGAGAAAGAAAAGTTGAAGCTGCTTGAATGGAAGGAGGTAGCAGGCTTGATGGGGCAGGGCCACTGGGTTTCTTCTATGAGCATAGGTAGAGTATAATCATTAGAAGTTCCCTGTAATTCTTTAACAGAAGAGGGAGAAATCATGGGTTCTCATCTTGGAGCTCAAAACAAATTTATACTTTGTTTTTGCAGTGGCATCTGTGTAAACGATCATAGAGATAAATTCACAGGATTGAAGAAGATATTGATTATAACTTGTTCTAGTTACCAGGTCACACTACCTGTGGTTTATGACAAGTGAACATGTTTATTAATTCTGTTATTTTGTGAATAGTACAGTTACATTGTATTCTATTCCTAAAGGTATTGCGTTATTAAATGTGTACCTTTAACATATACCACAGACTGGGCAGGGGCTCACGCCTGTAATCCTAGAACTTTGGGAGGCCGAGGCACCAGCCTGAGCAAGGACAAGATTTGTCTCTACAAAAAAATAGAAAAATTAGCCAGGTGTGGGGGAGCACACCTATAGTCTAAGCTACTCAGGAGACTGAGGCAGGAGGATCACTTGAGCCCAGGAGTTTGAGGTTGCAGTGAGGTATGATGATGCCACTGCACTCTAGCTGAGGTGACAGAGTGAGACCCTGTCTACCCCCCAAAATAATGAAAAATAAATAAAATATATCATAATTTTTATAATGCTGTCTTGGTGTGTCTTTATTTAAAAAATATACATCCTGGGAACCTCAAAAAGTGGAAGTGGCCCGGGCTTCCTCCGCTAGA
Source organism: Eulemur rufifrons (assembly GCF_041146395.1). Classification (NCBI taxonomy): domain Eukaryota; kingdom Metazoa; phylum Chordata; class Mammalia; order Primates; family Lemuridae; genus Eulemur; species Eulemur rufifrons. The sequence continues at coordinate 88,947,346 of NC_090998.1, forward strand.
GACCCCCTGGTCAGTATATCAAGAAAAACACCTTGAGCACCTTCTGGGTGCAGGGTTCTGGTGTGGAGGAAGCAGACCCAAAGTAAAAGGTGAGATTGCTGCTCTCTGAGGAGCCAGAGAAAATCCTGCCGATGGTGTGTTATGCTCAGTAATAGCCTTTTTGTGAGGAGATATTTTACCCAGATGTGTATCTCTGCTGAACTTCTAAATACAGAATCTTTCCTGTTAGATGTACCACAGACAACAGATTTTAAACTAATCTTTCACTATCTGATCTTCTGTCAATCTTCTTTTTGCTATAAATTTTATGTTTTCATACCAGTACATTTAAAATTTATGATATTTTTATTTTGCAGTTTGGCTCAATTCCCTTAAACAAAAGGCCACAGTAATTACTGGTTCCCACTTAAAACCGTGCAGGTGGGTCAGTGGATTGGCCTAAAGAGAGGAGAGGCGGGGCACCATGGCTCATACCTGTAATCCCTGTACTTTGTGAGGCTGACGGGGGAGGACTGCTTGAGCCCAGGAGTTTGAGGCTGCAGTGAGCTGTGATCCTGCCACTGCACTGCAACCTGGGTGTGAGACCTTATCTCAAAAAAAAAAAAAAAAAACCAACAAAAAAACAGGTTTGTTTATGCCCATGCTCCCAATGTATGGCTGAAAGGCCTAAAGGGGAAAACATTACATTTAAAACATTGAAAAACAAAAACAAAACACACAATGAAAAGGCTCTTTGTAGAAATCACAAAAACAAGAGAATGAAAATGCAAAAGACATCACATTTCAAGCCAGTAAGGGCTGGTTTGAAAACTTTAAAAAGGGGAGCCCCTCCCTCCAGCCCCCCCTCCCCACAGCTTGTGAGTCTGCCTCAGCACATTGTGACACCACCCTACACTTCCTGAACTCACCAGAGCCAGGGCTCAACATTGATAAAGCATGTTTGCTTTGGAAGCGGGTGCTCTCTGGGCTTACTTACTGCACTTAAAAATGTGTATTTAATGTCATTTTCTCTTCCTTTAACCTCCTGTTTTTCAGACCTTGGGCTTATCATTCAGGGTGCTCTTCAGAAAAGTAACTGTGGAGGTGGGAGAGGGGACTCTGCTTCACCTCCCTCTGAAGAGTTGTCGATTGTGGGTCCCATCATTGGTAACTTATCCAACCAACACTGAAATCTTGAAATCCTGACACATTGAATCTTGAAACATTGCCGTGTCCTTTAGCTTTGGACTTTGTCCTTTAGCTGTGGCTTTGGACTTTGAGCCTTTCATTTTTGTTTTTGTGCCACCATCCTGAATCTAAGTCATCATTGGGCTATGTCTGGATTATTCAAATAGCATTGTGTCGTCCTGCTCCTAGCTTCTCCCCAGAAAACATTTTCCATATGCTGTTTTCTTTTCCCTTCTTTATCAACCTGTGCTTTCTTATTCTATGAAATCCAAACACCTGTGTCTGAGCCAAGTCCCTTTACTGTTTCTTTATCAACTGTCATTTCCTAGTTCTGAATATTTGCCTTCTCCTCTGTAATCTTTTCTCCATTTTTCATATGATTTCTCCCTTTTTGTTTCCATAATTTACAAAGGCTTGACTTATGTAAAATATTCTTCCTGCCTCCTTTTTACTCTCAGAAGGTCTTCTCTATCTAAATTTACTTGGTCTTCCTGGCAGCCTTTCCTAAGTAGTGCCCTCTTCATTTGGATACATAGTTTGCTGTATTAATAATTGAAATGATTGTGACCATAATGAACTAGATAATTCTAGTGGCATTTTTATTCTTTCTTTCTTTCCTTTTTTTTTTGACAGGATCTCACTCTGTCGCCCAGGCTGGAGTGCAGTGGCATCATCATAGCTCACTGCAACCTCAAACTCCTGGGCTCAAGCCATCCTCTCACCTCAGCCTCCCAAGTGCTGGGATTACATGCATGGGCCACCACACCTGGCTAAGTTTTGTATGTTTTTGTAGAGACGGGGTCTCACTCTGTTGCTCAGGCTGAGGTTTTTCTATTTTAAACAAATATAGTTGTATCATTTACAAAGAAAGACAATTTTATATTCCAGTCTTTGAGTTCTAGTTCTTACCTATTGTACTGGCTAGCTCTTTAGCGCCATGTTAAGCAGAAGTGGTTATATGAACAGGCATTCTTGCTTTTCCTGTCTTAGGAGGAAAGCATTTAGTTTTGAACCACTAAGTGTGGCGTAAGCTGTGCTTTTCCTAGTTGCCCTTTATCAAGTGGCAGAATTTCTCTTTTAGCTTACTGAGTTTTTGTCAGGAAAAACTGATCCTGCAAGTACTGCTTCAGCTGCATCGGACAATTTTTGATATGGTTTCGTTCTCATAAAGTTCAAAATACTTGCTAATCTTTTTTATTTCTTCTTTGACCTATGAGTTATTTAGAAGTGTTATTTGGTTTCCAAATCTTTGGAGATTTCTACGTATCTTTCTGTTATTGATTCCTAATTTAATTTTATTGTGGCCAGAGAACATACTTTGTGTGTCCAGGGTACCCAAGACTAACCCCAGGGTCAGTGATTCACTAGCAGAACTCAGCATATATTCATACTTAAGACTAAGATTTGTTTCAGCAAAAGGATACAAAGCAAACTGAGCAAAGGAAAAACGTGCTGGTGAAACCAGATGAAACCTTCCCAGTAGAATCATACAGGACACACTTAATTCCCCCAGAAACAAGTTGGAACAACATGTGTGAAGTGTCATCTACCAGGGAAGATTGCCTGAGCCTAGGAATCCAGACTTTTTATCAGGGTTCAGTCATGTATGCACCCTCTACCTAACATGTACCAAAATTTCAGGCTCCCAGAAGGAAAACAGGTGTTCAGCCTAAACCACGTGGTATATAGAGTTTAGGCACAGTAAATGATTTTTATCAAATAGAGAATGGTGGAAACACTCCTGAAATTCAGGTTTATAGATGCCAACCAAGGGCTAACCCTTGCAAACAGATTTTTCTAAGGATAGCAGCCTCAGGTTACACTATGTGAACTATTTTTGGTACACTTTGATTGAACAAACAAAATTTGTTGTGATTTTTTTTTATGGCCCAGATATGTTCTATCTTGGTAAATATTCAGTGTCTACTTGAATGTTTTGCTGTTGCTGGGTAGAATATTCTATAAATGTCAGTTAGGTCAAGTTGGTTAATAGGGTTGGTCAGGTCTTTTATAGTTTTACTAATTAGCTGTCTGCTTGTTCTATCAATTATTGAGGGAGGGTGTTGAAATTTTCAACTATAATTATAGACTTGTCTTTTTATCCTTGCAGTCCTGTATGTTTTTACTTCATACATTTTTTTTACCCCCTCTGTTGCCCGGGCTAGTGTGCAGTGGTGTCATAGCTCACTCAAACCTCAAACCCCTGGGCTCATGCGTCCTCCTGCCTCAGCCTCCTGAGTAACTACAACTAGAGGTATGAGCCACCACACCTAGCTAATTTTTAAATTTTTTGTAGAGACAGAGTCTTGCCATGTTGCCCAGGCTAGTCTTGAACTCCTGGCCTCAAGTCATCCTCCCACTTGAGCCTCCCAAATTGCTGGGATTACAGGTGTGAGCCACTATGCCTGCCCTTTTTGGGGGAGGAAGAGTTTGTGAAGAATTGATATTAATTATTTTATTCTATGTCAATACTATTTGATACAATTCCCCAGTGAGGTTGTCTGGTCCTGGGCTTTTCTTTATAGGAAATTTTAAGATTATTAATTCAGGTTATTATAGGCCTATTCAGATTTTTCTGTTTCAAGTCAGTTTTGGTAGTTTGTCTCTTTCTAGAAATTTATGTTTCATCTAGGTTATCTAATTTGTTGGCACACAGTTGTTCTTGTCTGGTAATTTTTATTGGCTGCCAAACATTGGAAATTTCGTGTTTTTGAGGGCTAGATCTTTTTGTATCTCTATATAATATTATTGATCTTTGTTCTGGTTAGACACTGTTGATCCATTTTAGTGTTGTCTTTAAGCTTTGTTAGGTAGAAACAGGACAGTACTTTGGATTAATTTTCCCCGCTAGTGAAGCAATACCTCTGAGTCCTCTACTTAGTGCCCCATGAATTATGAGGTTTTCACTCTGGCTAGTGGGATTACGCACTATTCTTGGCCCTATGTGAGCTCCAATGATTGTTTCCTTTAATCCTTTTGGGTCATTATTTCCCCAGCTTAGGGCAGTTTTCTCACATGCGTGTGCTGTTTTAGTACTCAGCTGAGTATTCAAAGGGTCTCCTGCAGATCTCTGACATCCTTTCTCCATGCAACTCTTTCGTCTCTGGTACTGTACACTGCAAAATCTAGACGCCTTGGTATTCCCAGAGCCCAGCTCCATCTCCTCAACTAAGGGAGGTCTCTGAGTTCCCCCTGGGTTTCCCCTCCCTGTTCTGTGGCCAGGAAACTCTCCCTAGGCAGCAATCTAGGCCAAGTGTAGGGCTTACATTGTTTACCATCTCTCAGGGATTGCTGTCCTATGCCGCCTGATGTCCAGTGTCCTGAAAACTGTTATTTTATATGTATTTCCAGTTTTTTAGTTATTTCAGGTATGAGAATAAATCTGGTCCCGTTACTGCATCTTTTCTGGAAGCAGAAGTCCTGACTTTTCTTAAAACCTTTGAGGAATTCTTTAGGAGTTGCTGCTAGAGTATGAGATATTCTTTGGAATTTCCGTAGGGGAAAATCTTCATTCTTTCAGGGTGAATTTGATTTTAAGATACAACCAAGAGTAATTTTTCCGGTCTGGTTAAGTGATTTGTCATCTGGGTTATACTGTTGGGGGTCCAAAATGAGTTTAGAGCAATGAGGAAGATTTCTTTGTATGATTTGTAAACTAGGTTGGAAGTAAAATAAGAGTTACAAAATATTTTCAGTGATGGCAACTTGGTTGAGATAAGGATACAACTTCTTAGGGGTAGGTATCTTGAAAAATAACTTTAATTTGAATATTTCTGTATATTAGCTGGTATATATTTAGTATCACTGTTTATATTTAAAACTTGTATTTAACTGCTTCTTAGTAAGGTTTCTTAAATTGTTTTTATGTGATATTCTTTCTCCAACTTGATGAAAAACGCACTGATGTCTGAATACTTTTGTACATTTCCTCACTACACTGCACTCTTGACTGTGGAAGCTTCTTAAATCATGATAGTCAGCTAACTAGTTTCTGTGTAAGGAAACTAAGATCACCCTGTCAAAATACATTGCATGATAGAAAGTATGTAAAATTTGTTTTTGATACCTGTATAGCATTATTAATGCCTTCATAAGTTTAATTAAAAGCTGTTCATATAAGATACTGAATTCCAATAGCTTGAGGACGTATCTGTATTTGTCTTACACTGTAGGAATTATGTGAATGACCTAGTTCAAAGAGATGCCTTGAATTGGATGTATTAGTCAGGATTCTCCAGAGAGACAGAACCAACAGGATATATATTTATATAGATATATGAGAGGGGATTTATAGGAGAATTGGCTCACATGATTACGGAGGCTGAGAAGTCCGCGATAGGCTATCTGCAAGCTGGAGAACCAGAGAAGCTGCTAGCATGGCTCAGGCCAAGTTGGAAGGCTTTTCAAGAACCAAGGATGCCAGTGGTGTCACTCTCAGTTCGGGGCTTGAAGGGCCAAGAGCTCGGAGACACCGCAGGTACAAGTCTCAGAGTCCAAAGGCCAGAGAACCTGGAGTTCTCATGTCCAAGGGCAGGAGGAGAAGGGCATCCTACTGTGGAAGAAGAAAAAGAGAGAGAATTCACCCTTCTTCCACCTATTCCATCCAGGCCCCCAGCCAATTGGATGGCGCCTGCCCACATTGAGGGCAGATTGTCCCTACCAAGTCCACCAACTCACATGCCAGTCTTCTCTGGAAACACCAGAAGCAATGCTTCATCAACCATCCAGGTATCCTCAATCCAGTCAAGCTGTTACCTAAAAATAACCATTACCATGGATGTGTTATATAATTAACCAAGGACTATCCTTAGAACCTAGTAGATTGGTTATAATATATATAATATTATATGCCATCTTAATCACAGGGCAAAATTCTGTTTGGGGAGGAAAGGGTTAAAATTCTTTTCCCACAGTCTTTGTTTTCCAGCTCCTCAAGGTCCTATTAACCCCCCCATTAGGAAACATAAGGACTTTTTGAAAGTCTTATGGATTAAATTTTTAGATTTTTTAGCTTTTAACTTTGATTCTCTTTAATTTCATATTTTTAGTTAACTGAATTTATAACTTCACAGCTCTTTTGTAGTAAACCTTATAGTTCATAGGGCGGATAGTCTTTTACTTTCGTGATATCCTCTTGGCTTGCTGGATGTTCTTGTATCTTAGTATCTTTTTGTTGTCCTGTTTTATTTTTCTTCTCTTTTCTTCCAGCTGTTTAATTTGTTTAAATAAAAGGAAGATTACAAAAGGAAAATTTTATTTATTTTTAATTATTAGTATTTTTTTTTTACATGGGAGTATAGATTCAGGGCAATCTATGCTCCACATTTTCTTTTAAATTCATATATATGAGGTGGACTTTTTACCCTGAAATTTTCCCTGAAGTTTTTAATTTTTATTTCTAATTTAGAATTCCATATATCAGTGATGTTTTCCTATGTACTATGTCTGATGTCTATATTTTTCATGGATAGTAAAAACCACACTTTAACAATATGAATAAAGGTAGCGTTAACCTTTGTTTTCTAGCAACAACCAATTTTTCTATGAGAATTGTTTTAAGGAGTATTTTGAGTTATGGTTCTGTCTTTAGTTTCTTTGAGTGTAACTTTGTCAGAGCTTCTTTTTTACAGAAATAATTAAGGATTTTTCTCCATCCCACACATTTATTAAAAGAGATTTTCACATCTCCCAATTGTGAAATAAAGTTTCTATTTGGCTGGATTGTTTCTGGCCTGTTAGTTGAGCAGTAGGAGCGTGCCGCGTAGTATTGGTATATAGTAAAAACATACTGTATATTAACCAATTTTGTTTTATGTAGGTACAAGTGTTTAAAATATGGCATTATATTTATTTTTATTAAAATATTCATTCTGTGCCTATTTTTTGCATGTGAAATCTTCTAAATTACTCATCGTAATTATAGGTTCTTAGTAGTGTTGTGTCTGAGTTTTTGCTTTAATCTGGCTTTATAATTTTCTTTCTGTTATAGAGACCTTTGAGTTTTGCATGCTTTGTTGTCATTTGTCATTTATTCATATATTATAATAGAATTGATACATAATTGGGCTAAAATATATAATTTTCTTTACTTGTATATGTTCTGTTCCTTGACTTTTGTGATCCAGTAACTACTTGGATTCTATGATTTTTTAATTTGATTTTGATTCTTTTAATGACATAAATTGGTGTTTGTTAACATTTAAAATCAGTGTTCCTCTTTGATACATTAAAAAATCTCATCTCATACTCTTTTTTAAAAAACATAAAAAGAAAAGTCAAAGCACATAGACAGAGAGGTCTGCCTTTTTAAGTTTGTCTTCACACCATTGTGATACCCTTGATTTCAGTGTTGCCATCAGAAAGAAGCTGACTTAAAATAATGTTGAAGTGGAATAAAATACTATAACTAATAATATAGTTATATCTTTATAGATATTCAAAATAGAATATTTTAAATAGGGATGTTTTAGGGAAAGAATTAGTTCAAATTAATTCATAGGATATTTTTAGAAGAAATGATAGATTCCAGTGGAGATCAACAGGATCATTTTAATAAAACCCATTTTTAGGTCCCCAATTCCTTATCGGAAACCCTAAGGGCCAGATGTATTTTAGAGTTCAGAATTTTTTTTATTTTTAGAAAGTGAATAAGGTGAGTTTACCATATATTATATAATGCCCCTGCAGGGTCAGGGGCATCACTTCAGAGTCAAATACATTAATATTTCGGCAGCCAAAGCTATGACTATTCTTACTAAAGTGGGTAGACTATAAATAGTCTCATGTCAGTTCAGGTCATATTTTGCTGCCAATTAAATTCACATCAGGTTTGCCACCAACGAATTGCAGACAACTTTTGGTTTTCAGATGTTTTTGGATTTGTAAATTGTGGATGAGGGATTATGGACTGTATTTACTTCTTAGTTCTAACGTTTGGTTACTTTTGTTACTCTGAGAAAGTGAAAGCCACTTTCCTTTTTTTCTTCTACAGGATATGAGATTAAATCTGTTCTCTGCAGGCCAGTTAACAGAAATTAGGACACCTCTTCACAAAGCTTGATACCTTAGGCAGCTGTCACTGTCACGTGACACCTCCACTGGATACTTCCCGCTCTTTGCTGGCTGTTTATGAAGAATCTCATAGTTATCCTATTGTCCACACTCCTTTCAGAGGTGCTTTGTGGTAATAAATAGTAAGGAAAAGAGATTTGAAAAGTGTAAGTACTTCATGTAGTATCTGTCCTATCTCAAGTAGATATGTTTCAGAAGGAGCAGCACGCTTTCTCTGGGCTGACCTTTCCTATTGTCAGCTAATATGGAAGTTTAAAAAATAACATACACTTCTGCACCATTTGGACTTTTGTTTTACCATAAAGGAATACATACTTAGGGTGAAACAAAAGTCCAAATGGTACGGAAGCATAAATAAAAAGTAGAAGCTTTCTCCTGCCCTGCAGTACCCCTCACCTCTCATGCTTTTGACCACTTGTTTGGAGCTCTTCCAGGGGGTTGGATCCTTTTTAACTACTTTTTTTCTTTAGTTCAGACTGCCCAGGGGTCAGTTCAGGGAATTCTGATTAGGCATTATAACCCCATTTGGATTGATTTTGTGTTTATTGTATGTTAAATTTTGGAGAGGACCTTTTCTGTTCTAGCTGGCAGTTATATATTTTATTTTTAGAGCTGTTTGTTCAAACTGCATGATTTTGAACTGTTAATGAAGTACATTTTTAAAAATATTAATTGTTCCAAATTAAAAGTGTCTGAGTATTGGCCAGGTATGGTGGCTCATGCCTTTAATCGCAGCACTTTGGTAGGCCAAGGCTGAGGATTACCTAAGGCCAGGAGTTTGAGACCAGCCTGGGAAACATACAGAGACCTAATCTCTAAAAAAAAAAATTTAAAAGTTAGCTGGGCATGGGGATGTGTGCCAGTAGTCCCAGCTATTTGGGAGGCTGAGGTGGGAGGATCGCGTAAGCCCACGAGTTTGAGGCTGCGGTAAGATATGATGGCACCATTCTAACTTTGTTGTCATTCAGCCTGGGTGACAAAGTTAGACTCTGTCTCTGAAAAAAAAAACAAAGTGAGTATTATTCAAACACAGAAATAGAAATGTAATAAATTATTTATTTAGCGAAAAATAAAGTTTTTAAAAATCAGAAATAATATTTGACAGTGAGGTTTCCCTAATGGAGCACTTACTTTTAAGAAGGGGGGTATTGGCTCGTTCACCAAGTCCGTGGTTCCTAAGGTAATCACATGGCAGTGGGATGCAAAGGGGTCCCAGTGATTACTCCAAAGCACATGGTTGAAATTATTCACGTTCTTAAACCCATGATAAATATAAAAAGAGCACAATGAATCTGAACATGAATGTCCTTTTTGGAAAAGTATAAACTTTGTTTTAATATAGACCCCATATTCTTTTATTGTTCAGTTCAACAAACATTTTTATTGAGCAGTAACTATATCAAGAACTGGCTTCACAGTGGAGATATAGATTGCTGGGACATAAGCTAGAAAAAAAAAAAAAAAAATTGAGGCCGGGCCCAGTGGCTCACACCTATAATCCTAGCACTCTGGGAGGCCGAGGCAGGTGGATCACTCGAGGTCAGGAGTTCGAGACCAGCCTGAGCAAGAGCAAGACCCCGTCTCTACTAAAAATAGAAAGAAATTATCTGGCCAACTAAAATATATATATAGAAAAAATTAGCCGGGCATGGTGGCACATGCCTGTAGTCCCAGCTACTTGGGAGGCTGAGGCAGGAGGATTGCTTGAGCCCAGGAGTTTGCAGTTGCTCTGAGCTAGGCTGATGCCACGGCACTCACTCTAGCCCGGGCAACAGAGTGAGACTCTGTCTCAAATAAATAAATAAATAAATAAATAAATTGATAACAACTTCTCCTAAGTCATAATGAGGCTGTTAGAGGTACCCTTTTATTTTTATTTATTATTTTTTTTTAAATTTATTTATTTTGAGACAGAGTCTTGCTCTGTCACCCGGGATAGAGTGCATGCCGAGCCAGATATACCCTTTTAAATGAGGGTATGCTTAGTAAGTGTTGGCTGAAATGTACTCAGTTTAAGGACATTTGCTCTCAAATTGTTTGGTCCCAAGTCCTTAACAGGCAATCCTCCAAGACCCTCAACCCGCACTGCCCCATACCCTACACACATATAGGGTCTGGGTTTTTTGTTTTTTGTTTGTTTTCCAATCTTTGTACCTAGAGCCATATATGTAGGACAGCAGGAATAAATAGTCGTCAGGATTCCAGGATGCCTGTTTCCCAGCTTAGAGCCTTAGAGTCCTTGTTTCTGTAGAGTGCAGTATAGACCACTTTTTTTGTTAAGTGAAAGTCAAGGACTCTTTGTCTTCCTTTAGGGACAGCAAATCCTTATCCTCTTGTAGAATCTTAAGATTCAGCACCCTGCGTTAAACAGGAGCTTCTCTAACATGGCTGGAAATTGTGGGAGCTGAGCTAGAGATTTCTAAGGACCTTATGGCAAAGCTTTGGCTGGTGGAGTATAAGAATCTAGTGGCCTCTTTTATTGGAATTTTGGAGGGGCTGAGGACTCAGGTCTATGACATTTCAAAGAACCTCTAGTCATTAACTGAGAGAAAAAATGCTGGAAGATAAAGGGAAACTTAACTATAACATTAATTTAGTAGAAATAAACTATTAAGTGGAATTAACATAAGAGCTGTGAGCAAAAAGTTCCCGTGAAGTCAGGCAAAGAAAATAGTCTCAAATCAGCCAGGTGTGGTGGCTCACACCTGTAATACTAGCACTCTGGGAGGCCAAGGTGGGAGGATAGCTTGAGGTCAGGAGTTCGAGACAAGCCTGAGCAAGAGCGAGACCCTGTCTCTACTAAAAACAGAAAAAATTAGCTGGGCATGGTGGCACATGCCTATAGTCCCAGCTGCTTGGGAGGCTGAGGCAGGAGGATCGCTTGACCCCAGGAATTGGAGGTTGCTGTGAGCTAGGCTGATGCCAGCCAGCCACAGCACCCTAGCTGCAGTGACAAAGCGAGACTCTGTCTCAAAAAAAAAGTCTCAAATAGTAAAAAATCAATTAGATTAAAGAATAAAAGGTATCCAATTTTAAAATAGAGCTGATTTTTTTAGAGCTTAGAAAAGTAATATAATTGTCCTCTGTGATAGGAAATGATAAATAATACAAGCTAATAAGAGTAAATAAAGGATATAGATGTGAAAAACTTACCTTTAGAACATGTAAAATAAGTACATTTGAAGATGGTGAAATATTTAAATTATTGTGAATTTCTAAGTATATGTATTAACATGGACTGGGCGTGGTGGCTCACGCCTGTAATCCTAGCACTCTGGGAGGCCGAGGCGGGTGGATCGCTCGAGGTCAGGAGTTCGAGACCAGCCTGAGCAAGAGCGAGACCCCCGTCTCTACTAAAAATAGAAAGACATTATATGGACAACTAAACATCTATATAGAAAAAATTAGCCGGGCATAGTGGCGCATGCCTGTAGTCCCAGCTACTCGGGAGGCTGAGGCAGTAGGATCGCTTAAGCCGAGGAGTCTGAGGTTGTTGTGAGCTAAGCTGACGCCACGGCACTCACTCTAGCCTGGGCAACAAAGTGAGACTCTGTCTCAACAACAACAACAACAAAAAAATGTATTAACATGTAGTAAGAATATACTTTATAGCTAATGCAGATTCTAAATTTAATGGCATTAGTAGGCTCATCAGATTTTATATTTTGTCTTGTGTTTTTGTTATTTTTCTTTTAAGGAATTTTCGTATTTCATCAAAGTTGGCTAGTATATCAGTATAAAGCTGTTTATAACGTTCTTTTTTAATGTTAATGTCTGTAGGATTGGCAAATATGTCCCTCCTTCATTTCTGATATTGGTAATTTGTGTTTTCTTTCTTTTATTCCTCACTGTGGCTAGCAGTTTATCAATTTTATTGATTTTTCCAAAAAACTAGGTTTGAATTTCATATATTTTTCTCTGTTGTTTTACTTTTTGTTGTTTTTGATTTCCTGTCTTTATTATTTCATATTACTTGCTTTGGGTTTAATTTGTTCTTCTTTTTCAAGCTTCTTAGGAATGAAAACTTAAGTCATTTAATTTCAAACCATTCTTGTTTTCTAATAGAAATATTTAACATGGTAAATTTCTCTCTAAGGTACTACTTAGCTATATTCTGTAGTTATATTTCACAGATTTTTGTATGTTGTGTTTTTATTATCATTTTCAGAACATATTCTATTTTTTTTTTTTTTTTTTTTTTTTTTTTTTTTTTTTTTTTTTTTTTTTGTTGAGACAGAGTCTCACTTTGTTGCCCAGGCTAGAGTGAGTGCCGTGGCGTCAGCTTAGCTCACAGCAACCTCAGACTCCTGGGCTTAAGCGATCCTACTGCCTCAGCCTCCCGAGTAGCTGGGACTACAGGCATGCGCCACTATGCCCGGCTAATTTTTTCTATATAGATTTTTAGGTGTCCATATAATGTCTTTCTATTTTTAGTAGAGACGGGGTCTCGCTCAGGCTGGTCTCGAACTCCTGACCTTGAGCAATCCACCCGCCTCGGCCTCCCAGAGTGCTAGGATTACAGGCGTGAGCCACCGCGCCCGGCCGAGAACATATTCTAATTTGCCTTGTGATTTCTTTTTTGATCCATGCATTATATGTAAGTTTGTTTCTTAATTTCTAAGTATTTGTGAATTTTCGAGGTATCTTTTTGTTACTGATTTCTGATTAAAAATGCTGTTGTAGTCATAAAATACATATGATTTCAATCCTTTGAGATCTCTGGAGACTTGCTATGGCCATCTTTAGTGAATAGTTCTGTTTGTGTCTGAAAGCAATGTGTATTCTGCTCTCCTTGGGTATAGTATGCTCTTAATGCCAATTAGTCAAATTGGTTGATAGTGTTGTTCAAGTCTTATATATCTCTACTGATTTTCTTTCTATTTATTATATCAGTTTCTAAGAGGAGTGTTGAAATTTCCAGCTATAATTGTGTGTTTATCTACCCTTTTAGTTCTATTTATTTTTGCTTCATGTATTTTGAGCATCTGTAATTAGGTGTATACACATTTGGGATTATTATGTCTTTTTGATGAATTGAGCCCTTTATAATTATAAAAACCTCCTTATCTCTGGTAGTATTCCTCATCCTGAAGTCTCCATTGTGTGATATTAATATGATCACTCCAGCTTACTTATGCATGTTATATCTTTTTTCATCCTTTTGCATTTAACTCATCTGTTGTTTTTTAAATGAATTTCTTTTAGGTAGCAGATAGTTGGATCTTTTTTAATCCAATCTTACCATCTTTCCTTTTTAATTGAGGTGTTTAGACCATTTACATTTATGTCATTTTCAATATGGTTGAGTTTAAGTTTACCATTTTGCTGTTTGTTTTCTATTTATCCCATCTGTTTTCTGTTTATTCTTTCCTCTTTTCCTGGCTTCTTTTCGATTACTTTTTTACTATTCCATCTCCTCTGTTAGCTATAAACCTTTGTTTTACTTTTATAACAGTTGCTTTATGGCTTAAAATATGCATCTTTAACTTACATAGTCTGCCTTAAAATAACATGCCACTTTATAGTATTTGAAAAACTTGAAAAAGTGCACTTTCATTTTCCCCTTATATCTTTGGACTATTATTGTCATACATTTTATTTCTACATATGTTATAAGCTCCACAATTCATTGTTACTAATTTTGGTTTTGATGACACTTAAAAATCTGAAAAAGGACAATCTTTTACATTTACCCACATATTTGCCATTTGCAGTGCCCTTCCTTTGTTCAGATCTGAGTTTCCATCTGTATTATTTTCTTTAGCCTGAAAAACTTCCAACATTTCTTGTAGTGAAGATCTAGCGGCAATTAGTCTTCTCAGCTTTTGTTTGTTGAAAAATCTCTTTATTTCTCCTTCATTTTTGAAGGCTGTTTTTGCTGGCTGTCAAATTGTAGGTAGACAGTTTCTATCTTTTAGCCTTCTAAAGATGCCTTTCTGTCGTATTGTGAAAAATTAGGTCTATCTTGTATGGTTTCTAATGGGAAGTCAGACGTCATTCTAGCTTTGTTCACCTGTATGTAGTGTGCCTGTTTCAGTCCATTCCTGCATCCATAACAAAATACCTTAGACTGGGGTAACTTAAAAATAACAGAAATTTATTGATTATAGTTTTGGAGGCTGGGAAGTTCAAGTTCAAGTTGCCAGCAGATTTGGTATCTGGTGAGGGCTCTCTGCTTCATTAGATGGCACATTGTTGTGTCCTCACCTGGTGGAAAGGGTGGAAGGCTCCCTCAAGCTTCCTTTATAAGAGCACTAATTCCATTCATGGGGCAGAGCCCTCATGATTTAATCACTTCTCTAATTTACCACCACAGTTGGAATTAGGTTTCAACTTAATATTGGAGGGACACAAACATTCAGACCGTAGCAGTGCCTTTTTTCTCTGGCTGCTTTATAAGATTTTCTTACTGGTTTTCAGCAATTTGATGATGACGCTTTGCTTTGGGGTGGTTTTCTTGGGATTCTTGGATCTGTGAGCTTAGAAACTTAAACAAATTTGGAAAAGTTTTAGCTATTATTTGTTAAGTATACCTCCTTTGCCACTTTTTGGGACTCAAGTGACACATAAATTAGACTACTTGATATTGTCCTATATGCCACTGAGGCTCTGCTCTTTCTTTATTGTCCTATATGCCACTGAGGCTCTGCTCTTTCTTTAGTTCATCGATCCTTTTTTCTGTAGTGTTTCGTGCTGTTAGGTTTAATCAATGAATTTTTCATTTCAGTTACTGTATTTTTCATCTCTAGAAGTTGTGTTTGATCATTTTTTATATCTTTCATTTCTTATTTTTTGATAGTTTTCTTTTAATTCTTGAACATGTTTATAATAGCTGTTTTAAAATCATCTGTTAACTTCATCATTTTTGTCATTTCTGAGGCTGTCTCCGTTGACTGATTTTTTTTCTTCCCAGTTATGGGTCACATAGTCCTGCTTCTTCACATGTGTAGCAGTGTTTTATTGGATACCGTATGTTGTGAATGTTGTTATATCATTAGGTATCTCAATTTTGTTGTCTTTCTTTAAAGAGAGTTAAGTTTTATTTTGGCAAGCAGTTAAGTCATAGGTTGATCCTTTCTAGGCTGGGTGTGAAACACTTTCAGGGTGGGCTTCTAGAATTTAGCTAAGGCCTGACCCTTCTCAGATCTCTGCTGAATGCCTGAGCTGAGGTATGCAGTGAAGTCTTTCCATTCTGGCTGGTTGGAATTCAGATGTCTCCCAGGTGGATGTGAACTCCAGGAATTATTTGGTTTTAAGTTCCCTGGTTGTTTTTTCTCCAATAGTTTGTCTTTACCCAGCCTTATGAAGTTTCACCCTACAGATTGGTATTCGGTTGAAGACTTAGGGAGACCCCCATGCAGATTTTTGGAGCCATTTTGATATGTGTAGCTCCTTCCTATCTGGTATTCTGCCTTGCAAATTCCAGCTACCTCATCCTCCCCAAATCTTGAACTATGACTCCTCAAATTATTTAGCTCACTGTGTTCTGCTTAGGTTCTCTCTCAGAACCATATCCTGGAAAGTACCTCCAAGTAGAAAGCCAGAGCCTTTAAGGACTCACCTCTTTGGTTCTCTTCTCTCAGAGATCACAATGCTAACTGTTGTTCAGTGTCTGAAATAGTTGATGCATATAGTTTATCCAATTTTATAGTTCTTTATAATGGGAAGGCAAGTGTGGTACTAGTTGCTTCATCATGGCCTGAAGCAGAAGTTGAGATCTCATTCACTTCCCACTGCAGCTGCCTGTGAGGGAGAGGAGTCTAGATTATCATCATTCTTAGTCTAAGGTGACCATGTTGCAACTCAGAGAAGTCAAGTAACTGAGCGAATAGTTTAGTGTTATGCAGTTAATATGTGGGAATTTTTAGGACCCATGTCTTCTTCCTCCTAATTAAGTGCTCTTTCCAGTTTGCCTAGTAGTTGCACAAACATTTTGCTGAGCATACACATTTTTGCGAGCTAAGGGAAATACTAAACAGTTTCAATTCCTGACCTCATCGAACCCAATCAAGAGGTTAGACCAAGAAAATAATTCCAACAGGAATCTGGGCCACTCCTTTATACCACTCCTACACTAGAGATGTTCTACTTCCGGTCTGTTAAGAAAGTCATATTCTGATGATCTTTACCATACATACCTTTTCCTATAATAAATATTAGAATTTTTATTTTTGAATCACAGATACTGTAATTCAGTATTTTGCATTTACTATGCTACAAAAGGTTTTTATTGCTTTTACTTTGTGTGATGGGAATTGAACACAGATATATTTTAAAAAAACCTTTTTTTATTGTGTAATAAATATTTATTGTAGACAAATTCGGAAAATATACATTGCCCATCATTGCTATAATCCTGCTGTGCTGAGATAACCACTATTAACATTTCAGTGATGATCTTTCGTGTGTGTGTGTGTGTGTGTGTGTGTATACACTTGGGAAAAATTTTTTCACAAAAATGTATCATGCAATACATATTGCATTGGGACCAGCTTTATCTACTCGGTATGTGTTGTGAGCATCTTTCCATGTCAGTAAGTAGGTTCATTTTTAATGGCTGTACTATATTTCTTCATATGGATATATAATAATTTCCCATACTGATTCTAACTTCCAATTTTTTATTAGTATTAACAACATTGTAATGAATATGTTTGTACATCGCTGTTTGCACACACCCATTTTATTAGCTAAATTTCATTAAGAATTGCTAGATCACAGGGTATGCATGTGTTTTTTAAGGCTTTAAAGAGACACACTGTCAAGCTAAAGTTTAGATATAGTAGGGGAAACTTCTTTCATGAAGCATTTCATGAAGACTTTTCATTAAAGCATTTTTCAGTCTCTTAATAAAAATTATTTATGATTAATCACTGGTTACTTACTATTGAAAAGCAATGTCTATTTTTTGAATGAAAACTTTTATTAAAGAAATATCTTTCCGTCAGCCTAGAAGTTCTGGTATGCTTCTGGGGGGGCGGTGGTTATTGCAGAACTCCCCAGGTGGTCCTAATGGGCAGCAAGGTGTGGGAACCACTGCTGTGGACCAGTGCTTCTGGTCTTTTCCAGCAGCACGAATGTGATGACCTGCATGTTGGTAAGCAGGCCCACATTAGTCTGCCACCAAAACAAAATTTCTTTGAAGTCTCCTGTTTTAACTGGGAAATTCCTATAGAATTTATATTCTACTCCATGAAATATTTTTTGTTTTAAAAAGAATTATTATTATATTATTTATATTTAATCCCAAATCTAAGTGGATTTTATTTTCTTGTATAATATGAAGGAAGGGGTCTAACTTGATTTTTTTAAAAAAGAATGGATAACTGTTTGTCCCGATGGCATTCGTTGAATGATTTATCCTTTCTCCTCTGATTTGAAATGCCAGTTATTATACACCTTTTGTATTTCATGCATGGCTTTCTCATGATATTTCATCTTTTATTTCATATCCAAAGGCCTAGCACAATGTTATGCATTACATTCAGTTTAAAAAATAATAAAACTGGAATTCTTCAAGGTATCCTGGGTCACGATGCTCCTTTAAGTGCCGGCATGGTTTTTTTGTACATACTGCTTCCTCGGCCTATTGCCTAGCAATTTCCTGCCTAAACTTTCAGACTCTGCTCAGGAGTCACCTGTGGAGGAGGCTTTCTGCCCTTTCTCCTCATTTGAGTTCCCTGTTTGCTTCCACTGCACCTGTGCATGCCTCTGTGGTAACATTTTTCACAGTATTCTATACCATAGTATATACCTGGAAGTACAGTGCTGTTTAGTGGCTTGGATTTGGAATTAAATAACCTAATTGCTCGACCTGGCTTTACCATTTTCCAGCTTTGTGACCTGTGACCAGTTATGTAATATTGCTAAGCCTCAAATTCCTCAGGTGCAAAATGGGGATAATAGTTCCTTCCTTATTAGGGTTGTTGTGAGGACTAAATGAGACAGTACCTCTGACATGCTTAGCCCTATATCCAGCACATAAGTGGCCCTTGTTAAGTACTACCTATTATTATATCTTTCTCCGCAAGACTTCGTATAAGACTTTCTCTTATTTATCTCTGAAACCCAATACTTAGCCCAGAGCCTGGCAGGGAGTAGACTGATGAATAAATTATCAGCTGTCCTCAAAACTCTCCCCTTCCTATGTCACTTTTATCATTCTCTTTAGAGTCATCTTTAACTTTCCTTCTCATTCAAAAGTATTATTGTTTATCATAAGCTAGGCACTGTGCAAGACCCTGGGTGTATAATGAGAGAAAAATCTGTAGTCCCTCTCCATTGGAGCTTACAGTGGAGCAGGGGAAGTAGTTAAAAAAGAAAATGAAAATACTAGAACCTTTGGGCTCATTCTACTGTTGTGTATATTTGTGTATATACATACATTTTTTTAATAGGGTCTCACTCTATCGCCCAGGCTGGAGTGCAGTAGCACCATCATAGCTTATGTAGCCTTGAATTCTGGGGCTCAAGCAATCCTCTTGCCTCAGCCTCCTAAGTAGCTAGGACTACAGGTGTGTGCCACCATGCCCAGCTATTTTCTTTTTTTATTTTTGTAGAGAATGGGTCTCGCTATGTTGCCTAGGCCGGTCTCAAACTCCTGGCCTCAAGCAATTCTCCTGCCTCAGCCTCCCAAAGTGCTGGGATTACAGGCATGAGCCATTTGTAAATTTTCAAAATAAGTTTTTAAGCAAATAAATGAATTGGTGATTATAAAATGTTATGTATTAATACTATGAAGAACATCGGTAAAGCCTATGTTAGAAACTGTCGGGGGACCATTGTAGATCAAGTGGTCAAGGAAGACCTGGGAGTTTACATTTAAGCTGAAACTAGAAATTGAGAAAGAGCCAGCCAGCAGGAAGAGTGTTCCTGACAGAGGGAGTAGCCTGTGCCAGGCCATACGAGGGCAAGGCTTAGTGTAGTCAAGCAACTGAAAGTTCAGTGTGGCTGTATTGGAGTGAGGAGGAATGAAGAAAGGTGATGTCGGAAACCAGGTAAGCAGAGTCCATGTTGCTTAAGATCTTGAAGACCAAGAGAGGGAGTTCAGGTTTTTTCCTGTTACGGTATGGTGCTGTTGAAGACTTTAAAGCAGGGAGTAAGCCAATCTAATTTACATTTTTAAAAGGTATGTATCAAAAAGATTGGAGGGAGACAAGGGTAGGAACAGAGAGAACAGTTAGGAAGCTATTCTAGTAGTTTAGGGAAGAGATGATAATATTAGGAGAGATGGGGAAAAATGAACACATTTGAGATATATTTTGGAGATAGACTCAGTGGGACTTGCCGCTGGATTAGAAGTGGAAGAAAAGGAAGGGACAGTAATCAAGATTTCTGGCTTGAGAGCTGTATATTGTGTTATTTACTGAGATTTACAAAAGCAAATGGAATGTTTTAGGGGAAAGTCAAGAGTTAAACTTTGATCATATTAAGTCTGAGATGCTTTGAGGCACCACCCAAGAGGAAACGTCAGGTAAGTAGTTGAATATGGGAGAACTGGAGTCCCAGGGAAAGTTCTCAGCTACAGATATAAATGTGGACGTTTTCATTATAAGGACAGTAATAAAACCATGGGAATGGATGCTGTCAGATGAGGAGAAAGGAAAGGGAAGGAGGCTCTATATTAAGTTCTGAATTACTATTAACATTTAGGGAGGTGGGGTCAGAGGAGTGTGAAGGAGAAAAGAAGTAAGAGGAGCCAAAAACATAGAAGGAAAATCAGGAGAGGGAGGTGCCACAGAAGCCACTGTAGCCCCAGCCAGTGCTTAGAACAGTGGCTGGCAGGGCTGGTGTTCAGTAATTATTGGTTGAATGAAATCAAAAGAAGAGATCATTTCAAGAAGGAGAGAATGATTAGCTGAATTTAGTGCTACTGAAAGGCTCAGTAAGATGAGGGCATGAAC
Source organism: Eulemur rufifrons (assembly GCF_041146395.1). Classification (NCBI taxonomy): domain Eukaryota; kingdom Metazoa; phylum Chordata; class Mammalia; order Primates; family Lemuridae; genus Eulemur; species Eulemur rufifrons. The sequence goes on from NC_090998.1 coordinate 88,967,487, forward strand.
TGCTTGTTGGATTGGCAATGTGGATATTGCTGGTGATGGAGGCAGAAGTTATGCTGGCTGCCGGGCGCGGTGGCTCACGCCTGTAATCCTAGCACTCTGGGAGGCCGAGGCGGGTGGATTGCTCAAGGTCAGGAGTTCGAGACCAGCCTGAGCGAGACCCCGTCTCTACTAAAAATAGAAAGACATTATATGGACACCTAAAAATCTATATAGAAAAAATTAGCTGGGCATAGTGGCGCATGCCTGTAGTCCCAGCTACTCGGGAGGCTGAGGCAGTAGGATCGCTTAAGCCCAGGAGTTTGAGGTTGCTGTGAGCTAAGCTGACGCCACGGCACTCACTCTAGCCTGGGCAACAGAGTGAGACTCTGTCTCAACAAAAAAAAAAAAAAAAAGAAGTTATGCTGGAAAGGATTGAACAGAGCTTGCAAGGGAGGTGAGAAAGTAGGGGTAGCAGATTTTTAACCCTTTGACAAAGTTTAACTGTGAAGGGAGCAGAGAAGTGGAATAGTAGCTGAAGGGTGATACGGGTCAAAGAAGAATTTTTGTTTGTTTTTTAAGAGGGGACATACTAGAGCTCTTAAGTATATGCAGATGGGAATGATGTAAGTGATGGTTGATGGAGGAAAAAGAGGGGATCATTGCAAGATTGGAGTTTATGAATAAGAGAGAGGGGTTGGGATCAGGGACATAAATGTTCTTCCGAAAGAGAAGGGTCACTTCTGTTGAAAAAAGAAAAGAAGGAAAAATGGATGCAGATTCAGGTAGGTTTATACAACTGGTCATGAGAAGGTAACAATCACCAGTTGTATCATGGTTTTTTAGTTGTAAATGAAGAATCATGGACCGGGCGCAGTGGCTCACGCCTGTAATCCTAGCACTCTGGGAGGCCGAGGCGGGTGGATTGTTTGAGCTCAGGAGTTCGAGACCAGCCTGAGCAAGAGCGAGACCCCATCTCTACTAAAAAATAGAAAGAAACTATATGGACAACTAAAAATATATATAGAAAAAATTAGCTGGGCATGGTGGCACATGCCTGTAGTCCCCAGCTACTTGGGAGGCTGAGGCAGGAGGATCACTTGAGCCCAGGAGTTTGAGGTTGCTGTGAGCTAGGCTGATGCCACGGCACTCTAGCCCGGGCAACAGAGTGAGACTCTGTCTCAAAAAAAAAAAAAAAAAGAATCATAGACATTAGCTAAAAGGCAGGGGAGGGTGTTGGAGGAGGGGAAAATGGGTAAGAAGTAGCCTTCTTTGAGAGGGAGGAGAGGATTGGAAAGCCAGCTTGCTAGAGAAATCTAGTAAGACTGTCAGTTAAGATGTAGTACCCGTTGGTGTCCTTGAGTTTATGGTGAACCTGCTGAGTTGAATGCTTTTTTATCAATGTTCGTGGTATGGAGAAGGTAGTTTCTTGGGTTCTGGGATTGTGGAGTTTAGAAGAAGATGACCTGGGAAGAGAGTTGAGGGTTCTTGCAAGGAAGTGATTATAATGATTAACTATGAGATCTAAGCTAAAGAGAAAAATTAAGTCAGGAGAGGGAAAATGGGGGTTTTTATGGGGTACTTGAACAAATGAGCTAGAAGGATCAAATAGTGAATTGCGTTTGGAGGTGATGCAAGATGGATTGAGTTTGGTGTGATGGTGGGAGAGCGTGGGTGAGGCAGAGTGAAAAAAAGTCCTTGAAGCTGCTGAGCAGTTTCCAGAGCTGCTAGCCCAGGGTGTTTGGCTGGGTTACCCATTTGGATGTTAAAGTTATGTTGAGTGTGGTGACTAATTGTGCTGGAGAGTTTAACACTGAGCCAGATGTGCTCAAATATCAGATGGTGATAAGTGTTCTGCAAAGAATTAAAATTAGGTTCTGGGACAGAAAGGGGATAGATGGCTTTTTCAGACTGGACAGCCAGGGTAAGCCTCTCTGAGGAAGTGATTTATTTTCAGATCTGAAGGATAAGATGACGAGTGGTGAAAATAATCTAGGCTGAGGGAATAACTAGTACAAAGGCTCTAAAGTGGGTACAAATCTCTCACCTTTGAGGAAAAGAAAGGAGCCCAGGAAGGCTGGAGTTTGTTGAGTCAAGAAAGGGTGGGATGAAATGAGGCTAGATGGTGAAGGGTTTTGAAAGTCATGGTCGGGAGTTTGGTGCACATATGTTTTTCTAAGTCCACAGGGTGTTAGCCGGCCTCCAAGATAGCCCAGATGATTCTCACCTCCTGGCATTCATGCCTTTGTGTAGTCCTCTCTCACGTTGAATAGGGCTGACCTGTGTAGCCTATGGGATATTGCAGCAATGGTGGTTTGTGATTTCTGATGCTAGGTCATAAAAGACATTGCAGCTTCCACCGCCCCCTCTTAGACCACTCACTCTGAGGGAAGCCAGCCTGTCGTGTTGTGAGGACATTTAAGTAGGCTGTGAAAGGCTCACATGGAGAGGAACTGAGGCCTCCAGCTAACCACCACCATCTGGGTGCGCCACCTCGGAGGTAGATCCTCCAGCCCTGGACAGATGACTGCAGCCCCTCATACATATGTATTTCATTTGTAAATATTCTGGTATTATCTGCTGAAAGGCAAGGACTCTTTTTAAAAAGCTTAAGCATAATGGAATTATCACATCTAAAAACTAATAATTCCTTAATATTATAAAAAAGCCAATGGTATAATTTTGTTAAAAAAAAATTTTTTTTGTTAAGTTTGGTTTGTTTGTATTAGGATCCAAAAAAAGGACCAACATAGCATTTGGTTAATGTTTCCTAAGTCTTTCTTTGTATGTAGGTTTCCCTCACTGTTCTTCCCCTCAGTTTATCTTAAAAGTAAACTTGGTCATTTGTCCTATAGTTTTATACACTCTGTATTTTGCTAATTGCATCCCTGTGAAGTGTTTAATACGTTCCCCTACCTTGAATTTTGTGTTAACTGGTAGTCATATCCAGAGGCTTGATCTAGTATAAGTTCTTTTCATTGGACAAGAATACTTTATAGAAGGTGGTATTCGCTTCCATTAGGAGACACGTATTAATAATGATCAGTTTTCTCATCTTACTATGATATTAACAACTATTGAAGAACAATGCCTAGATATGTTAATTTATTAGGGTTTGTCAAATAGTGATATTCTAATTCTGTCATTTGTCTTCATTTATTAACTAGAGAAATTTTCTCTAACCAACTCTGTGGTTAATCTGAGGTATACTTCCCTTAGGAAAGGCAGGTCAAATGCTTCATTCTTTCCCTTTATTCACCAGTTTTCAAAATAATAAGTTGATTCCAAGCATTCTCCAAAGGAGAACACTGAGGTTATTAAAAAATACATATCATTATGAACTCATGGATTTTAAGATATTTGATAGATATGAATCCATTGCATTGATTATTTTTACTGATGCTTAAATTAGTGGAAGGAGCCTCTTCAAGTTGGTTTCTGAAGACTTTTTATCACATCCTTGCATTTTGACTTGATGAGATGTCTAGGCTCATCTTGTGCATTTTCTGTCCCATCCCTGAATCAGTCATTTCTTCAAGGAGCTCTGGTCTTTTTCAGCAGGAAAAAATATATGGAGGCGCATTTTGGATACTTGGTGTGTATGACAGACTTTTTAGTAGCTGCTTATCAGAGAGTTCAAAAAAGATCTTCTTTTACCTAGAATTTGGTTAGAAATCCTGTCCTTTTCCTTAACCTGTGAACTATGGAGTGCTTCTGTTTGTTTGTTTGCAGGGAAATAGGAAAATGAAGGCTTTAGATAGGAAAAAATAAGTGACGCTTTAACTCCCCTTTCAAATGATATGTCTTCTGCTATACTTTATTCATCATGTCCAGTGAAGAGAGGTGGTAATAAGCTTTTCGTATTTTCAGCCACATAAATACCAGGCAGTGCTTAAAGATTATCATGACAACATTTGTTTGATGTATTTCTTAAGTCTCTTTTTATCTCTAGATTTCCCCCTCCCTATAGACTTCCCTCCCACAAACACATGTCGTCGTCTTGGCATTTTTAAGAGGGCATGGTGTTTTGTTTGGAACATTTTTGCTTTGTCATACTACCTTCAGTTTATGCTGCATCACTAGTGAAAAATCTTAGTTTTATGACAGGTATGAGGAATATGTTTCTAGTTATTTAGATCACAAAAACTCTATTTTAGGTAGAGACAGAAATATACAATTAGAATGATTGTATATTTAAATACAAATCAAGTTAAAGGGGAATGGAATTTGCTCCCTTGTGGGAAGACTCTGGAATGTAGTTTTTTTTTTGTTTGTTTTTTTTAAAAGATGAAGTCTTCTTGTGTTGCCCAGGCTGGAGTACTGAGGCTGTTCATAGGCGCAATCATAGTGCACTACATGCTCCAACTCCTGGGCTCAAGTGATTTTCCTGCCTCAGCCTCCTGAGTAGCTGGGACTGTAGGTGTGCAGCGCTGTACCTGGCACTGTACCCGGCTGGAATCTAGAATTATTTTTCAGTATATAACAACTTTATCCTTCCCTCTTTCCCAGTATTCAGGCTCTAGGTCATCAGTGTTATACATGATGTATTAAGCTTTTTATTAACTCAGTTATTCTTTCAGCAAATACTGAGCACCTACTCTACAGCAGGCATGTTAAGCACTGGACATAAAGAAATAAGCAAAACATGGGCCAAACTGACCATCACAGGACTTTTTATCTAGTGGGAGAAAGACAGTGAAGCAATCAAATACATACGTGTGTAATTCCAAACCCTGATAAGTACCTTTTAGGAAAAATACAGGGAGCTGTAAGAGTAACTAATGAGGGGGATCTGACTTAGTCTGGGAGTCCAGGAAAAAGCCTCTCTGAGAAGGAAACATTTAAGCAAAGATTTTAAGGAAAGGTAAGTGTTGGACAGGTGATCATTCAGAGCAAGAGCCTTCAGGTAATAGGGAGTAGCTCTTGTGAAGGTACTGAGGGAGGGAAGAGCTTGAAGCCTTTGGAAGAGAGCTGGTGTGGCAGGGGACTAGCAGGGAGGCAGGTGGCAGGAGAGGAGCTAGAGGCATAGGCAGGGCCCGATCCATCAGCCCGTAAGCACCCTGCAGGATTGACTGATGTCCAGAGAGCGCTGTTGGCCTCAGGCTCCCTTAGAGCTCCAGAAGAACAGCCGCTTAACTGTTGGTGACCCAGACTCTGAGGACCAGACTTCCATGTAACACTTCCCAGGAACCCCTCATCTTCCTGGGAGAAGCTGGGAATCCTGAGTTCAGTTGCTCTCCCCTACTTCTTGGGGGTACTTTGTTAATAAAGAAATAGTTTAAAAATTATTCCTGCTTACGTTGTACCTAAAAGTGAAAGAGATTTTTATTATAAACAGAATTATCTTTGGCTAATCTTCAGAAACTTTTACTCCAGGGATGTGCTCATATACATATGTGCCTTTAAAAGACTTTCCAGGCCAGGCGCGGTGGTTCAGCCTGTAATCTTAGCTCTTTGGGAAGCCAAAGCAGGAGGATCACTTGAGTCCAGGAGTTTGAGGTTGCAGTGAGCTATGATGATGCCACTATACTCTAGCCAGGGTGACAGAGTGAGACCCTATCTCAAAAAAAAAAAAAAAAGATTTCCCTGTTTCATCTAATCCTCACAAGCAACCTTATAAGGTGGATGTTTATTATGTTTCTCATAATATAGAAAAGGGGATTGGAACACTGAAAACTTAGGTAGTTCTTTGAGGTCAGCTGATAAGTGGTGAAGCCGTAACTGGACACCAGGTCTTCTAACTGCAAAACCAGTGGTCTTTGTGTTCTGTTTCTCCATTCGCTATGTATGCAAGAGTTTCTAGCATATTTTGATCTCAATGTCTGTAGTTTGTATTTTTTAAAATGTAAGAATAAATCATAAAAGCTTAAAAATATTAACCATGAGAGAGGGAGGAAGGAAATAGGATAGAGGGACAGGGATAGAAACTAGTTTGGTTTAAATACAGCTTATTTGTAGATTTGACTCCATGTAATTATTTAAATGATTATAAGATAAGTAAAAAATATTTTTTAAAAAGTAATCCTTAAAAATAGAAAATAAGAAATAAGTGAACCTAAATTTTAACCTTCAGTAAATTGAACTTCATATCCTATTTGTATATATCCTAAGAACAAAAAAAGAACTTGAAGAAACAGCAGCAACAAAATGCTTTAGTTGTATGTATGTTATTGTCTATGGTATTGGTATTATTTTTGTGAGATTGTTGCCGTGTGTGTGTATCATCAGAAAGCACAAATGAGGCAGGAGGGTCGCTTGAGGTCACGAGTTCGAAACCAGCATGAACAAGAGTGAGACCCATCTCTACTAAAAATAGAAAAAAAATTAGCCAGGCAACTAAAAATAGAAAAAATTAGCCGTGGGTGGTGACACACTCCTGTAGTCCCAGCTACTGGGGAGGCTGAGGCAGGAGGATTGCTTGAGCCTAGGAGTTTGAGGTTGCTGTGAGCTAGGCTGACACCACAGCACTCTAGCGAGGGCAACACAGCGAGACTCTGTCTCAAAAAAAAAAAAAAAAAAAAAAGAGCAAATGAGCAATCATGTAATATTTTATCATTTCTAGTGTTTTGAGACCCAGATTCTCAACACAGACGAAAGGATACACAAATATCAAATAAGAGTGTTCAGATAAAACCCTGTTAACATGATTTTTTAAATAGGCTTTATTTTTAGAGCAGTTTTAGGTGCACAGTAAAGTTGAACAGAAAGTACAAAGTTCTCATATTTGCCTGCCCCAACCCCCAGCCTCTCCCACTGTCAACATTGTCAATGTGCACACCAGAGAGGTACATCTGTGAAAATTGTTGAACTTATATTGACAAACCATTATTACCCAAAGTTCCTCATTTGCATTAAGGTTCACTCTTTTTTTTTTTTTTTTTTTTTTGACAGAGTCTCACTCTGTTGCCCGGGCTAGAGTGAGTGCCGTGGCGTCAGCCTAGCTCACAGCAACCTCAAACTCCTGGGCTCAAGCGATCCTCTTGCCTCAGCCTCCCGAGTAGCTGGGACTACAGGCATGCGCCACCATGCCCGGCTAATTTTTTCTATATATATTTTTAGCTGTCCATATAATTTCTTTCTATTTTTAGTAGAGATGGGGTCTCGCTCTTGCTCAGGCTGGTCTCGAACTCCTGAGCTCAAACGATCCGCCCACCTCGGCCTCCCAGAGTGCTAGGATTACAGGCGTGAGCCACCGCGCCCGGCCTAAGGTTCACTCTTGATGTACGTTATATGGGTTTGGAAAAATTCATAATGGCATGTATCCATTGTTATAGAATCATGCAGATTCTTTATATGGAGAACAGATTCTGTATATAGAGCATGTTTCACTGCTGTAGAAATCCTCTGTGCTCCCACCTATTCATCCCTCCATCCCCCTATCCTCTGGCAACCACTGATCTTTTTACTGACTCATAGTTTTTCATTTTCCAGATGTCATATAATTGGAATCATATAATATTAATATGTAGCCTTTTCAGGTTGACTTTTTTCACTTAGTAGTATGTATTTAAAGTTTCTCCATGTCTTTTCATGGCTTGATAGCTCATTTTTTTAGTGCTGAATAATATTCCATTGCCTATACGTAGTACATTTTATTTATCCATTCACTTACTGAAGGCTATCTTAGTTGCTTCTGAGTTTTGGTAATTATGAATAAAGCTACTATAACCATTGTGTGCAGGTTTTTGTATGGATGTAAGTTTTCAACTCATTTGGGCAAATGTCACGGAGTACAATTGATGGATTAAATGGTAAGAGTAAGTTTAGTTTTGTAAGAAACTGTCAAACTGTCTTAAAAAGTGTCTGTACCATTTTGTATTCCCACCAGCAATGAATGAGCATTTCTGTTGCTCCACATTCTTGCCAGCATTTGGTGTTGTCAGTGTTCTGGATTTGGGGTATTCTAATGGATGTGTAATGGTATCTCGTTGTTTTAATTTGCAGATTTAATTTATTAACATATGATATTGAGTATCCTTTCATGTACTTGTTTGCCATCTGCATATCTTTTTAGTTAAGTGTTCAGGTCTTTTGCCCATTTTTTAATCAGGTTGTTCATTTTCTTGAGTTTTAAGAGTTCCTTGTACATTTTGGATAATAATAGTTTATCAGATATGTCTTTTGCAAATACTTTTTCATAGTCTCTGACTTCTCATTCCCTTAGTTAACTTGATTTTGAATTGGAAGTTTTAGTATGAACTCTTGATATATTTTATCTTAAACAAAAACTCATTCAATTGAAAAATCCTGGAAACAATGGCTAACCCAGTAGCAACCCAATATGTAACCCTAGTTCCCAAATTGTACTCTTGAAATATCAATTCTCACTAAAAGGAAGCAGGTTTCTTTGGAAAAATAGCTGATTCAGGTCTGGAGCATAAATTGTACAAGATAAACCTACAACTTCTGGTTATACCACTTAAAAAGGAAGTCATCAAAGACTATGATAAGGGTTACATCAAAAGAACTCAAGAGGCCGGGCGCGGTGGCTCACGCCTGTAATCCTAGCCCTCTGGGAGGCTGAGGCGGGTGGATAGCTCGAGGTCAGGAGTTCGAGACCAGCCTGAGCAAGAGTGAGACCCTGTCTCTACTAAAAATAGAAAGAAATTATCTGGCCAACTAAAATATATATATAGAAAAAATTAGCCGGGCATGGTGGCACATGCCTGTCATCCCAGCTACTTGGGAGGCTGAGGCAGTAGGATCGCTTAAGCCCAGGAGTTTGAGGTTGCTGTGAGCTAGGCTGACACCACGGCACTCACTCTAGCCCGGGTAACAAAGCGAGACTCTATCTCAAAAAAAAAAAAAAAAAAAAAAAAAAAGAACTCAAGAGACTGCCTTATGGCCAATGATGACACAATTCAAATACCAATAAAAATATTAACTGAAAAATTTATGAGTTCATAATGATGCTTTAAAAAATAAAAGCGGCCAGGCGCAGTGGCTCACGCCTGTAATCCTAGCACTCTGGGAGGCCAAGGCAGGAGGATCGCTCGAGGTCAGGAGTTCGAGACCAGCCTGAGCAAGAGCAAGACCCCATCTCTACTAAAAATAGAAAGAAATGATCTGGACAGCTAAAAATATATAGAGAAAAAAATTTGCCGGGCATGGTGGCACATGCCTGTAGTCCCAGCTACTCAGGAGGCTGAGGCAGAAGGATTGCTTGAGCCCAAGAATTTGAGGTTGCTGTGAGCTAGGCTGATGCCACGGCACTCTAGCCTGGGCACAGAGTGAGACTCTGTCTCAAAAAACAAACAAACAAACAAAACAAAAAATAAAAGCTATTGGTTACCATTTACTAATGCGACATTAAGCACATTTCTTCCCTTTCCTATACAAACTGATCTGGTTTCTAGATCTAAGTACGAATATATAAGAACTACAGAGGACAGAGCAACAGTTTTTGTTTTTCTTTTGAGACAGTGATAAGGAAAACCCCCACCTATTACTTAGCACAGCAGCCACCTGAGACCCCCACCCCTCACGGAAGACCCGCATCAGCATAACACTAACCTAACACCTGGCCCATCAACTAATCTATTACCTGGCACATCAGCATAACACTAATCTGTTACCTGGGACATCAGCATAACACTAAACCTATTACCTGGTGCAGCAACTAACCTAACCTATTACCTGGCGGGCATTAGTCACCTGAGACCCCACCCCTTGAATCACCCCAACTTAATAAAAGTGGGAAAAATTGGGTAGACAGGGCTCAGAATTTGGTGACGAGACCCCTCTGAGTCCGCTGGCGAATAAACCTTGATTCTCTGACTCTCCGTGCGCTGCTTGGTTTGTCCTCAGGACCACTCACTGTAACACTTGCTGTAACAACAGGGTCTTGCTCTGTCACCCAGGCTGAAGTGCAGTGGCACAGTCATAGCTCACTGCAGCCTCAAACACCTGGCCTCAAGCAGTCCTCCCATCTCAACCTTCCGAGTAGCTAGGACTCTAGGTCTGTGCCTCCACACCTCGCTGATTTTTAAAATATTTTTGTGGAGACGGAGTCTTGCTATGTTGCCCAGGCTGGTATTGAACTCCTGGCCTCAGGTAAATCCTCTTACCTTAACCTCCCAAAGTGCTGGGATTACAGACGCAAGCCACCATGCCCACCTGGAGCAACATATTAACTACCACAGGGTCCAGTCAGAAAAATCCAGACTATGCGAAACTCTGCAGGACAAACGACCTGATTTCTTCAACGACTAATTTGCAAAGGAAAATAAGCACATCAAAGCATCAGAGTCTTGTATGATATTTATGAAACAGTTGGAAATTTAAATACTAGCTGATTACTTGCTAGTATTGGGACTGTTACTAATGTTTTTAAGTGTAATGATGATGGTATTGTGAATTTTTATGTCAGCAGCCTTAAAAAAGTTTGTGAAAAATAGAATTAAAAGATAAAAAAACATAAACTTTATTTTTCAACATAAGCTCCATCAAGGTCAAGACACTTTTGTAAGTGATGATACCAGCCATTTAGTCCATCCCTAAAGAACTGAGGGTCCTAGGAATTTAACTATGTCAATGCAATCTCTTTTACCTTATTAAATGAAGAAAAATGGGTGCCCATTAAAGATGTTTTTAAGATCCGGGTAACAAAAAGAAGTCAGAGGAGCCAAATCAGTACTGTAAGGTGGATGCCTGATGATTTCCCATCAAAACTCTTAGAAAATTGCCCTTGTTTGATGAGAGGAATGAGCAAGACCATTGTCATGGTGATGAAGCCTTCCTGGGTGTTTTCTTGCTAATACTTTGGCTGACTTTCTCAAAACACTCTCCTGATAAACAGATGTTATTGTTCTTTGGCCCTCCAAAAAGTCAACAAGCAAAATGCCTTGAGCATCCCAAAAAACTGTGGCTGTGACCTTTGCTCTTGACCTGAACCACTTCTACCTCTTGGTGTAGTCATTGCTTTGATTGTGCTTTGTTTTCAGTGTATACTGGTAAAGCCATGTTTTATTTCCTGTTACAGTTCTTCAAAAAGCTGCTTCAGGATCTCCACCCGACTTGTTTAAAATTTCCATTGAAAGCTCTACTCTTGTCTATTGTCTGCAGCTGATCTAGGCACAACAGTGGAAAGTTTGCTCAACTGTAATTTTTTAATCAGAATTCTGTAAGCTGAACCAGTCAAGATGCTTATGGTGTTAGCTATTGCTTGTGCTGTTACTCGTTGGTCCTCTTTATTTAGGGCATGAACAAGGTGAATTTTTTCCTTGCTAATTGATGTGGGTGGTCTGCTGCTGTGGGCTCCATCTTCAACATCATCTGGTCCCTCCTTAAAATGTGTTGTCCATTTATAAACTGCTGATTTCTTTGGGACACTGTCCCCATAAACTTTTTGTAAAGCATCAGTGATTTCACCATTCTTCTACCCAAACTTCACCATAAATTTATGTTTGTTCTTGCTTAAACTTTAGTGGAATTCATGCTGCTCTGATAGGGTCTCTTTTCAAACTAATGTCTTATCCTTCTTAGTGCCTCAAATTAGATCCCATTCAGACATATTATAATAAGTTAGTCTGAGTTTATTTTAGTGTAAAAAAATTGAAATCCATGCATAATTTTTTCATGATCACATTTTCCATGAACTTTTTGAAGTCCCTTCATATTTTAGAGATTTATATATTAGAGGTAGGTATTTACCAATGTATTTGTGGATGAAATGGACTTGCTTTAAAACTAATACACAGACAGGAATACAGATATGGAATACAGAGGAAACAGTGTTGGCCAGGGGTTAATGATTATTTAAGCTGATGTTGGGCACATAAAGGTTCAATATATTATTCCATCTACTTCTGTGTTTAAAATTTTTTATAATAAAATTTTTAAATCTTCCTTGAGAATTCATAACCATAATCTGGCCCACATATGGGTATGGGATTGAATTCATAATATTTGTGTAGCATGAAAAACTCAGGCTGATAATTTAATTTAAATTGTTCTTGGGTTAATAGTACTTCTAGGAATCTGCCAGAGCAACACAGATCTTCTCAGGAAAAAAAATACCCTACATAGGATTCAAAGATGTCCTACAAATAAAGTTCTTCTTCAGAACAGAAGCCCACAATGAAAAATCACAAAACACTCAAAAAAAACCCATAGAAACAAACAGACAAAAATAAATAACCAAGCCACAATGATGGATCAGCAGAAGCAACAAGAATAATAAGGTTTCAAAAGACTGTAGTTTTTGTAATTATTGGAAATTGAACATAAAATAAGCATATTTAACATTTTTAAGGAAATAAAAACAGATATGAAAGTATAATTAGACAACTGAGACCATCAGGAATAGCTAGGCCAGAAGTCCTGTATGTCGGGGCTGAGGTTTTCAACTGGTGCATGTTACTATAGAAGTATCAGAATAGCTAAAATAATAATAATTTTAAAAATAATAAGGTGTATTTGAAAAAACACCATTTTATTAATTTAGTCATTCCACGATGTATACATATTTCAAAACAACATGTTGGACATGATAAATATATACAGTTTTTATGTGTCAATTAAAAAGAAGACTGAAAAAAAAGAACCATTTCTGAAATGAAGAACCCCCCCCTTATTGAACTTCGTAGTTAGTTGACAATTTAAAACAGCAGATTAGACACAAATGAAGAGGAACTTAATGAACTAGAAGATAGAGCTAAAGAAATTCCCCACATGGAGCCCACAGAGAGAAAATATAAAAGAAAGATGAAGGTGCATGGAAGATAGAAGGTATAACATAGCATCTAATCAGAAGGAGAATAGAAAAATTAGGAGAGAGGCAGTATTTCCAGAATTGATGGAGGACCTAAATTCTCTGAATCAGGATGCCCAGGCAGGATAAAGAAAGAGAAATACCACCTAGATAACATTAGAAAACATAAGATCTTAATATAAGCCAGAGAGAAAAATGAGACTACAGACTGATAGTTGACTTCTCAGCAACAGTGGAAGCCGCAAGACAGAATAGCATTGCCAGAGTTCTGAAAGAAAAATAATAATCTGTCAGGATTGAGAGCAAAATAAAAACATTGTGAAATGAAGAACATTTTTATTATGAATGGAAGAAAGTAGAAGAGTGTTTTTAAGCTTTCAGTTATAACACAGTAGTTAAGAGCTTAAACTTTGAGCTCTCCTGCTAGTGACTATGTTATTTAACCTCTGTGCTTCAGTTTCCTTCTCTGTAAGATGGGATGACAGTAGTACTTACCTTGTGGAGGGTTTTGATAAGAAGGGGAGTTGTTACATGTGAAGCATGTGACTGCCACAGAGTATGCATTTAGTAAATGCTAGAGATTACCACAACCATATTTTACTGGTTTTAAGATGCTATCAGTCATAAGGCATACCATTATTTTATGCTTCACTAAGAAAGAAAGAATGCTGCCCATTATTTGTACGATGTAAGATGACGCTAATTGTAAATCCTGTCTGGATTTGAGATGTTAATGTGTACAGAAAAAAAATTGTGCATCTCAAAATTGATAAAGTATAGTATTTTGATAGCAAATACCCAAACCCAGGAGAAAACACTGTATATGAAATATATGAAAATTAATAACAAAAAAAGTTAGAAGGAGAAGTTGATGAAAGTGTTCTGAAGCTAAGATTAAAATGTACAGTACCCATGGCTGGAGAGTTTTATGTATAAAATATTGACATTTAAAGCAGCTGTTTTACTTTTATTTCATCAGAGATGAATGTGAACTACATCCAAACTGCCCTTGAGTTGGATTAAAATTTCCCAGTGGCTGTTACTTAAACAAAAAGTGTTCTTTAACATCACATTGGTAAGCACTAGCTTGTGGAAAAGCCAGATGTTGAATGTAGAACATGTTTGATAAAACAGAAGTTTAATATGCAGCTGGAATAGTAGCATTCTTCTGCAGGTGCCTTTTGAAAATGTTTTCAATTTTCTTTTCCACTTGGTTTTGATTACCACTTCCATGTAGTTGAGGAGATTTTTGCTAATTTCGTCTGAGCTTGGATGTTGATCTGTTTTACTTGGTTTTATTGCTAATGATACTGTAATATATGCCAGAGCATATAAGCAACAACAGTCTTTCCAAACATTTTGATTTGGTTAGATCATCTCAAATCATTGTTGTTAGCTAAAATGCTGTCATTTAATATTATCATACACTCCAGAAATCTTTACAATTATATTACCACAAAGAAGATGACAACTCATTCAGCTATTAGGAAAAATTTTTGTACTTTGTGTTGTTATAGCAGCCTCATACCTCGTCTTTCTGCCTGTATGTGCTTTTATCAATTAGGAATAAATTAGGCTACATGTAATGGAAAATCCAACTTTGCTCCACCCAAATAAGATTTATTTTTTCTCACGTACCAGGAAATTGGGAAGTAAGTAGTCCAAGGCTGGTGTAGTCACTCTGTAGTCACTCACATTACTTTGATCCATCCTTAATGGAGGCAAGGTCATTTCTCTGCTTCCCGCTCAACATCACTCCACCTCCCAGGTGAGGTATAAAAGGTGTGCCTCGTCTAATGATTGGCCAGAGTTGTGATATGTGGTCACCTCTATTAAAAAGAATAATTGGGAAATCTCACTTTCTAGGTGAGCCCAGGTTACGCCTAGCCAAATCTGGATTCCAGTAGGAACTAAAGGCAACTACTATTTTTTCATGTGCCCCTTTATTATGTGATACATGTTTCCTGATGTATATACTTCATTAATTCAGCAAACATTTCCTAAGTACCTGCTCTGTGCCAGGCACTGTGAATACAAAGATGAGTAAGGTATACCCCATTTGATAAGGGAGATAGATGTCAAAACAAAATTATAAGTACAACCTGTAACTCCTGTGCTCAAGGCAGATGTGATTGACAGTTGCAGTGGCTCATCCATGTCATCACCTGGTAACCAAGCTGGTGACTAGCCTAAGCCTTCCATGCATTGTAGCTCCTCTTGCATTCCTATCATCCCCAACCCCAAGTATTTGTATCTTGAGTTGTCGTAGAAACATATGAATATACCAACTTCCGAAAGCCCTGTCTGTTGTATCGAGCACATTGATGTCTGTGGTAAATGATCAACCACTAAATGCCAGGATCATGACCAAAATTTTATGAAACTTGAGATTCCCTGTCTTTAGCCACAGGGAACTGCTGACATGGCCAGTTGAGTCTGTGAGGACAGCTATCGGTCATAAGGAGTGGCTTAGAATAAAGCTCAGCTATTACCCAGTGAATACTAAGAAACCCTGGTTGTTAATTGATGATCAGAGGAGTGGGTCTGTTAATACAGCATAGCATTATCTCTTTTGGAAGCATCTAAATTTCCTGTATAGATATGATATTTTTATTAATTGAACTCTGGATCAAACTTGCACTAGCATACAGGTAGTGTGATATTACTGTGCCTTGTCAGCAATGTGAGTTTGGGCTTACAAGATGAATGGGGGGACTTGATCAGAATATTGTCCAAGTACTTAATGCCTCTCCTCCCCATTACATCGCAGCCACAGAGATCATAAAACTGGTTCTACCTTCTCATGTCTTCTGAGAAATCTTCCCCCAGTCTCCTGCTCCTAAACAGTTATAATTTGTATTCATGTGCTACATAGTATATCAGATATATGCCAACAAATAGCTACAAAAAAAGACTGTTAATATTTCTTAGTTAGAAAGCATAATGTTAGATTTTGGTTTTCTTTTTTTTTTTCTTTCTTTCTTTTTTTTTTGAGACAGAGTCTCATTCTGTTGCCTGGGCTAGAGTGCTGTGGCATCAGCCTACCTCACAGCAACCTCAAACTCCTGGGCTCAAGCAATCCTTCTGCCCCAGCCTCCCAAGTAGCTGGGACTACAGGCATGCACCACCATACTCGGCTAATTTTTTCTATATATTTTTTAGTTGTCCAGCTAATTTTCTTTCTATTTTTAGTAGAGACGGGGGTCTCGCTCTTGCTCAGGCTGGTCTCAAACTCCTGAGCTCAAACAATCCACCCGCCTCGGCCTCCCAGAGTGCTAGGATTACAGGCGTGAGCCACCACGCCCGGCCAGATTTTGGTTTTCAGTAGTAGGGTTATATTGATCAGCGTGTACATTGGCATATGGACTTACTTTCCCATAAATGCAGAGAAGGAATTTATTAATTTATTTGAGCAGTTTTGTCAACATTGTTCTGAAAAGAACAAGTTGGAATGTGGTGCCATCGTGCTTCATTATGATAAAAGCTTTGATAATGGCGGGAATGGTTATCAGAGTTGACCATTAGGGGCCATGTGGCACCAAGCTTCAGGAAGGATATGGTGGAGGAGGAGGGGGAACAGAGACCTCTTCCTAACCTGCCCCGTCAGGGAGTTCACCCTGCTGATGGGTAGGATGTCACGTGGCATAGCTGGACCATCCTTACATCTCATCTGACTGGGAAGTTTGGACTATATTCTGTATGGGCTGGAGGCTTTTGAACTTTTTTGAACAAAAGAGTGACATGATTGGATTTTTTTATTGTAAGAGCAATTTATGCTCTTTATAAAGAACTTAAAGTTTATGAAGTAGAAAATGGAAAATTTTCCCATCCCACTCCTCAGAGGTACCTATTTTTAAAGGCTATTTTATTTATTTTTTATTTTTTTTATTTTTTTATTTTTTTTTGAGACAGGGTGTCGCTTTGTTGCCCAGGCTAGAGTGAGTGCTGTGGCGTCAGCCTAGCTCACAGCAACCTCAAATGCCTGGGCTTAAGCAATCCTACTGCCTCAGCCTCCCAAGTAGCTGGGACTACAGGCATGTGCCACCATGCCTGGCTAATTTTAAAGGCTGTTTTATATATTATTTTTACCAATAAGGATTAAATTATACATAATGTTTTGTGATGGCTCATTTATTTTAATCTAACAAGGTGGTGTGAACATCTTCCATGTTACTTTTATCTCCTTTTTAATGGGTATGTAATAATCTATTATTTCTATTACCAGTCCGCTAGTGGTTGACATTAAGCTTGTTTTCAGTTCAGGATTACATGTAGTACACCAGCAGTAGCAGTGAATATCTTTACACAGATACATTAGTATGCTTATATTGTTTTTGGACAATGCATTCTTAAAAAGGCATTGCTGTATCAAAGAGATGCGTATTTTAAATGTTGGTAGATGTTGTCATATTGTGCTGTAGAAAGGGAGTTTATATCCCATCATCAGTATATGATAGTGCCTTTGTGTTCATTCCTTTGCATTATCAATCTTCTTAATCTTTACCAACTTGCCAGGTGATTAAAAAATCATAAAATTGTTCTAAATCATAGAAAAGATTAGGTTTTTATGTAGTAAAATTTATTCATAATTTTTATGCCTTCAGGGTAATTTATCATGCTTTTAGGAAGACCTTCCTCAATTCAAGATTATAAAAATATTTTTACCCATGATATCATCTGCTACTATAATTTCTTTTGTTTTTTTAATTGAAGTCTTTGATTTACCTGGAATTATATTTAGATGTATGGGGTAAGATACATGAAATAAAGAATATAGCTTCCCACTCTCCATTTCCACAGTTACTAGCCAGTTATTCCAAAATCATTTGTTGAATAATTCATCTTTTCTCCACTGATTTGAAGCACCCTTTTAATCACACAATAATTTCCCACATATGGTACATACCTTTTTCGCTTAACTACCTTAAGCCCTGACCATGAAATCAAAAGATTGATACATTCGGCCCTCGGTATCCATGGGTTCCAAATTCATGGATTTGACCAATCACAGATCAAAAATATTTGAAAAAAATTGCGTCTGTATTGAGCAAGTACAGACTTTTTCCTTTATCCCTAAATAATACAGCATAATTACTGTTTATCATAGCATTTGCATTGTATTAGGTATTATAAGTAACCTAGAGATGACTTAAAGTATACGAGAGGATGTACATAGGTTATAAGCAAATACTATGCCATTTTATCTCAAGGACTTGAGCATCTGTGGATTTTGGTATCCACTGAGGGTCCAGAGCCAATCCCCCAACTGATACCAAGGGACAACTATGTTATTTTGGATGGAGACCTAGGGGTAAGGAAGATTGAACCTAAGCAACGTATAGGGTTGCTGTATCGGAAGTTAATAACATCTAGAGATCAGGTTTGGAAAAGAGTTCTTTCTGATAGGTTACGCTGGAGATTGGAGGGATACTGTGGAGGAAATTTTCAGCAGGTCCCCAAATTTTCTCCTGATCTTGGCCCATTCTCTACTCTTCTACTTCTCTAAACCACTAATTCTCAAGCTTTAACCTATACATTTGACAAAACATTGCCGCCCCACAGCCAGAGTTTCTGGTTCTGTAGGTCTGGGGTAAGGTCTCAGAATTTACATTTGTATTAGGATCCCAGGGGATGCTATTGCTGCTGGTCTGGGGACTGCACTTTGAGAACCTCTGCTCTAGGCCAGGTCCTCTTCCCTCCCATCTTAGATTACTCTGCTGGTCTCTAGTTTGGCTTCTGTTTCTAGTTTTCCTGTCCTTTAATGCCTCTTGACACAAATGAGGACTGCAGTGGTGAGAGTAGAAGTGGGGAGAAAGGAATAA
This sequence comes from Eulemur rufifrons, assembly GCF_041146395.1. Classification (NCBI taxonomy): domain Eukaryota; kingdom Metazoa; phylum Chordata; class Mammalia; order Primates; family Lemuridae; genus Eulemur; species Eulemur rufifrons. The sequence goes on from NC_090998.1 coordinate 88,985,997, forward strand.
AGCTGAAAGACATTTCAAAAGGATTAACAGGCTTTGGAGACTGAGTAGACGTGAGGGACAAAGGACAAGAAGCAAAAGAGGCATTTTCTAAACATCAACACCAGATTTATTCTTTCAAAAACGCTTCTTTCATCTTGTGTCCCTGTTCATGAACCTGCAGTGAGATAAATCTAAAATGAGGTTTATTTGAATAAAATACAACTGACAATTGACATCCAACCAATGTGTTTTCTACCGTTTTGTCTAAGTGAAATCTTACTATGACAGATGACTTTGCAAGTAGATCTCTGCATTACCAAACACTTTCATGGCCGAGCCAGTGACCTACTTTAAGCAGTATCCAATTTAACAATTCCAATTCAGCAAACTAATTTGGATAGCATTTTAGGACTTGTAGAATTTAATCTTAAGTACTATAGTACATTTGCATAAACGAACTGTTAATTTTTAAGGGTTAGCTTAAACCCTATTTAGAAATCCTGTTTATTGTGTATATATCATTATTTGTTTATCTTACTATGCACTATGCTGTCTATATTTACCTTTTTCTTGTGCTTGCTATTTGGACAAAAAATAAGAAAGGGACATTATGCCAAATACTCATGTTTGCAGTTACAAATGCAGATGAGGCCAAAGTATGTGTTTGTACAGGTGGGATGAAATCAACAAATGTCAATGAAAGCTTGCTTATCAACATCATTGTTTGGGCTCCTAGATTGGAAAATTACAAGTATAGAGAAGGAAGTTTGGGTTTCTAAGATATTTAATATTTGATGTAACAATTTTATTTTTTTATTTTTAAAAACTGACTTCTTCCTAGCACTCTGGGAGGCCGAGGTGAAGGGAGGATAGCTCGAGGTCAGGAGTTCAAGACCAGCCTGAGCAAGAGCAATGGAAAGAAATGATCTGGACAGCTAAAAATATATATAGAAAAAAATTAGCCAGGCATGGTGGCACATGCCTGTAGTCCCAGCTACTCGGGAGGCTGAGGCAGAAGGATTGCTTAAGCCCAGGAGTTTGAGGTTGCTGTGAGCTAGACGCCATGGCACTCTAACCTGGGCAACAGAGTGAGACTCTGTCTCAAAAAAAGAAAAAAAACTGACTTCTTGTTATGCCTTAATGTTGTGTGCTTTGGTCTTGCATGTGTAGATGAGATTGTAAACATGTGAGAATTATAGCTAGCTGTAAAAGAGTGCCAAGTATTTGGATTTTTTAAACAAAGTTTTATTAAGGTATAATTTATATAACATAAAATTCAGCCATTTTAGGTATACAGTTAAAACATAATAAATTTATACAGTTGTATAATCATCATCACAACCCAGTTTTAAAACATTTCCATCAGCTCAAAGAGATACATCTTGCCCATTTGCCGTCAATCCATGTTCTCATTCCACTCTCTAGGCAACCCCTAAAAATGGAATCATACAATATGTAGTCTTTCAAGTCTGGCTCCTTTCACTGAGCATAATGTTTTTGAGGTTCATCGAGATTGTAGCAAGTATTAGCAGTTCATTCTTTTTCATTGCTGAGTAATTTTCTACTGGGTCGATGTACCATAATTTGTTTATCCATTCACTAGTTGATGGATGTTTGGGTTGGTTCCACTTTTTGGCTATTACTTTTTTTTAATTTAAGACATGGTGTCTTTGTTGCCCAGGCTGGAGTGCAGTGGCTTTTCACAGGTGTGATCATCACACACCGTAGTCTCAAACTCCTGGGCTCGAGCAGTTCTCCTGCCTTAGCCTCCTGAGTAGCTAGAACTACAGGTGTGTGCCACCGTACCCGACAATGCTGCTTTTGTGAATATTTACATACAGAAATATTTGTTTTGACATTACATAAGTCATTGGTAACCAAAATGGAAAATGTTCAAAAGTGAAAATTGGGAAACTTTCATTGTAAAATATATATTTTTTATTTTATGTTTTTAGAGACGGGATCTCGCTCTGTTGACTAGGCTGGCAAGAGTGCAGTGGTAACTTTGAACTCCTGGGCTAAAGCCATCCTACCACTTCAGCCTCCCAAGTAACTGGGATTAGAGGTGTGACCCACTATGCCTGGCTAATTTTTTCATTTTTTTAAGAGATAGGGTCTCACTGTGTTGCCCAGGCTGGTCTCAAACTCTTGGCTTCAAACAGTCTTCACACTTCAGCCTCCCAAGTAGCTGGGATTACAGATGAGAGCCACCTTGCCCCATAGAAAAGATTTTTAACCAAAAAATGAAAATCTTATCTTAGACCATATCAGATTACAATTTTACGTTATATTATTTCTTTATTGCCCCTTGAAGCCCCTTCTAGACTTACAATTCAACAATAATCCTATTGTTTTATTAAGACAATGAAACTTCGTATAGGTTTTCACAGTCAAAAAAAAAATTTTTGGCCGGGCGTGGTGGCTCATGCCTGTAATCCTAGCACTCTGGGAGGCCAAGGCGGGTGGATCGCTCGAGGTCAGGAGTTTGAGACCAGCCTGAGCAAGAGCGAGACCCCGTCTCTACTCAAAATAGAAAGAAATTATCTGACCAACTAAAATATATATAGAAAAAATTAGCCGGGCATGGTGGCGCATGCCTGTAGTCCCAGCTACTTGGGAGGCTGAGGCAGTAGGATCGCTTAAGCCCAGGAGTTTTAGGTTGCTGTGAGCTAGGCTGACGCCACGGCACTCACTCTAGCCTGGGCAACAAAGCAAGACTGCCTCAAAAAAAAAAAAAAAAAAATTTTTTTTTTTCAATCGCCATCATTTGAGCCTCACAATAGCCTTGCAACAAGTAGACGGGACTAGTTGTGTTACCCTCATTTGTTGCTATCCAGAGGGAATCTATGCCTATATTCTCAGTTAATTGCTATGGGAATCCCATCAAGACTATGCTTCCATTTTGTGGTGTACACACAGTATAGAGCAGCACCAAAGGACTACCTACTCCTGTATGTGACAGCGATTCAAGTTTGAAGTCACCTTATTCTTTCCACAGATATTCAGTGAGCATCTACTACATGCCAGGCATTGTGCTAAATGTTGGGGAATTGAGATGTGAAGGATTTAGTCCCTGATCTCAAGGAATTAACTATCCATAAAGGCTGTATACAAGAAAATAAACTATAATACTGGGTCATCGGAGCCCAGAAGAAGAGTATCTTATGGGATGGAGATGGGAAGAGGGAGGTTATTAGAGTATATTGATGATAATAGTAATTAACCTGGTGCTTACTCTATCCCAGGTACATTCCAAGTACTTTACATATGTTTACTCATTTAATCTTCACTAGAGACACTTGAGGCAAGTAATATTTTTATCCTATTTTACAGATGAGGAAGCTATGGACTAAGTAAGGTTGGTACCTTGACCAATGGCACACAGCTAGCAAATGGCAGATCTGGATTTGGACCAGGCAATCTGGCTCTGAAGTCTGTGTCCCCTGGAAAGGATTCTCACAAGAGAGACACCCAGGTTATGTCTTGAGCGACAGGTTGTAGTAGTCTGGCAGAAGGGTGATGGGGATATGTCTACGTGATTTTCTAGACAGAGAAATACCACGAGTGAAAGTAAAGCACATGGTTAAGAGCGAGTGTGGCAGATTACTTGTGAAAATAGGTAGGTAGCAAGGGAAGACACTAGAAAGACAGGGCTGGATGATGACGGGCCTGGCATGCCCTCTAAGGAATTCTATGATCTAATTTTTTAAATTATACCAAAGATACCACTTTTCTCTTTGTATTAATTTTATTTTTTGTATTTATTTTGTATTAATTTTATTGTTTTGATTTAAATCTTTTTTATTGTGATACATATCACATAATCAGAGAAGTAAATAAATACAAATGTGAAATGATAAATTCTTTTAAAATAACCACCTCTGAGGTCAGGAAATAGGATATTACAGTGACCCAGCTGTGCCTTTGCTAGTCACAGCTCCTCCCCTGCCATCTATAGATAACCACTCTTTTGATTTCTTTGTTTTCCATTCTACTTTTACCACCCATGTCCCTCCAAACGTTACAGTTTTGCCTGGTTTTGAACACATGGAGTCATATGCTATACATTCTTTTGTATCTTGTCATTATGTTTGCAAGATTCATCCATGTTGTGTGTTGTTCCTTCATTTTCATGCTGTATGGTATTCCATTTTATGAATATACCAAAACGTATTTACCATTCTGTTATTGAGAATATTTGGTTGTACCCAGTTGGGGGCTATTTTGAATAGTGTTGCTCTATATATGCCTTTGGTGCACAAATTCTGCTAGGTATGTACCTAGGAGTGGAATTGCTGCTCATGGGGTATATCTGTCTTTCTTTAGAAGAATAACGCCAGAGTAGATACAACAATTTACATTCACATAAGTATTGTATGAGAATTCCTGTTGTTGCATATCCTCAACAAGACTTGATGTTACCAGATTTTCAAATTTTTAGCCATTCTGGTATATAATGGATGTATCATTATATTGATTTTCTTTTGTATTTCTCTTGTTATTGAGGCTAGACACGTTTTCATATGTTTATTGGCCATTTAGATAATTTTGGATTTTTTTGTTGTTTGTTTGGTGACATGTTTCATCTAACCTCTTTCCCCTTTTCCTTTTGGGTTATCTGCCTTTTTTTTTTCTTTTAGAAGTTGTTAGAACTCTGCTATTTTGAATACGAGCCTTTTATTGGTTTTATGTTGCCAGCTTTTTCATTTTCTTGAGAGTGTCTTTTGATGAACAAACATTCTCAATTTTCAGGTAGTCTTGTCTATTTATTATAAATAATAGGTGCTTTTGGTGCCCTGTTTGAGAAATCCTTCCCTGTGGACAGCATCAGCCCATATTATCTTCTAAAAGCTTTATTATTTATCTTTCACATTTGGATATACAGTTCACCTGGAATTGATTTTCGTATATGGTAATTCTTACTTAACTTGTTAGTGCTTCTCTGCCTTTAAGATTTTTTAAAATATTTTGTCCAGATTTTCTGGCTGTCCTCAGCAGGATGGTTGGTCTGAATTACCTAGTTTACCATTCCCAGAAAAAGAAATCTCTTTTAAAGTTTTAGTTTCATTTTGATTTAGAAATAATCTGTTCTGTCTTGTTAAGGGACCTTAATGAATATGTTTACTAAAAAAAATAAAAATAAAAAAGGACTGAAAAACTATATAAATTCATGGCTGTTTCTATTTTTTAAATTTTTTAAATTTAAGAGACCAAAAAGAGGCTTCTGTTTCCTCTGTGCTTCTGTCAGCTATAAAATACTGTTAGGCAACTTAAAGCTTGCTACATAAAATGAATATGGTTATACTTATTGCAGGATAATTTCAGAACATTAATCACAGGAAAAATTTAAATTAAAAAAAATACACACTATCAAATATTGACTTTGATAACAAAACAGTTTAACTATGGCAGTGGCCACTCCCCTTTCTCTGTTTATCCATAAATCTAAACCTCTTTTTTGGCCAGAGATGGACTGTATGCAAACCGTATCCAGAATGCTTTTAGTTTGTGCCACAAAATATGAAGAAAATGTTTTCAGTTTATGGCAACTAGATCCATGACATATGATGCTCCAGGAACTGTTTTTACAGTGTGCAAGATGCACAGGAACAGAATAGCAAACTCACATGATTGTTGGCAAGGAAAACCTGGCTACGTGGCTGATGTTAAATTTGCTTTTTAAGACAGCCAGATCAAGAAATGTCTGAAGACTTTGAGACTGCAGCAGGGAGATGATTTTGCAGTTAGTAAACACAGCCTTGGGAAGCCATGGCAAGGCAGTTTCTCGTGAGCCATTTACAGCTTCTCTTCTAGCAGGAGGGTGCAGTGGAGGCTCTAGAAAGGAAAACCTGACGTGGCCTCTAGGGAATGTTGCCCAGGGCAGTAGAGCCTCCCTGCCAGCACTGCTGTCAAGACAGCCCTGCACAGCCCTACCTTGCCCTAGCCATCTATCTCCAGGGAGGACAGCTTGGTTGTAGCTGAGCTGTTAAAAGTAGGGGTTTGCTAAAATGACTTCTTTCCTTTGAGTGGATACCCAGCAGTGGGATTGCTGGACTGAATTTTGAAATTCAAAAAAAAAAAAAAGCAGGAGTTTGCATCCTTGAAAGTTAGGGCTTAGGAGCCACACACTTCCTTCTTGTCTAGCCCTTGCTTAGACTATTTTCTTTACCCTTTATTTAAAAGAATGGTTCCCAAATAGTGGTCTGAGGATTACCCCCTCCAACCATCCAAGACCCTTTCAGGAGGTCACAACTATTTTAATAATACTAAGATGCTATATGCCTATTTTAATTCATTCTCTCATGAGTGCACAGTAGAGATTTCCAGAGGCTACATGCATATGATACTGTAAAAGATTGAATGCAAAAGCAGATGTTAGGATACAGCTGCCATCTCTTAAGCTAGATATTAAAGATATTTGCAAAAATGTTAAACAGTGGCACTTTTGTCAAATTTTTTATCCTTTGAAATATTTTTAATTTTAAAATGTGATAATTTATTATTGGTATTTTTAAATGAACTAATATTTTAAAAGTTGATTAGTTTTTATTTTTAGTATGGCAGATATTGATAACTAACATAAACGAAAGCTCTTGGAGGTTCTTTATAATTTTTAAGAGTGTAAAGAAATCCTGAGACAGAAGCGTTTGAGAATCACTGCTTTAAATCCTGTCAATTCCAGTTGGAATCCCAGTTTCTCTCTGAAGGTGGCACAGATCATCTGGCCTTCTGTTTTCTCTGCATTCTCTAAACTTCTGCGCCATACAGCTTAGTGCTTAGTTTCTTCTCCTTATCTGTAAGAAGAGGGATCATATCTTAAATGAGAGTTGTTGGAGACTTCCAAGGTGTATAGTGCTGGGCACTACATAAACAGTTAATGATTATTCATATTATCACTATCTTCATTATCAGTATTCAGCTCACTGGTTTATTGGAGAAGCAATATATGTCTAAAAATATGTGAACAATTTTAATAGAAATTGCCATTTGATTAAAAAACAGGCTGGGCATGGTGGCTGATGGCTGTAATCCTAGCACTTTGGGAGGCCGAGGCGGGAGGATCACTTGAGGTCAGAAGTTCGAGACCAGCTTGAGCAACACAGCGAGACCCTGTCTGTACAAAAAATAAAAAAATTAGCTGAATGTGGTGGCATGCGCCTAAAGTCCCAGCTACTCAGGAGGCTGAGGCAGGAGGATCCCTTGAACCCAAGAGTTTGAGGTTGCTGTGAGCTAGGCTGACACCACGGCACTCTAGCCCAGGCAACAGAATAATACCCTGTCTCAAAAAACAAAACAAAAAAACTACATAAAATTAATATACAATATGGAAAAAGAATAAAGATTTTACTTAATCACCAATAACTTTGTTACAAAAGCTGAACATATCTATTAATACTTAACTATTTTTTAAAATTTTTATTTTCTAATTATAAATTGACAAATTATACTTGTATATATTTATGGGGTACAGAGTGATGTTATGATTTATGAATACAATGTGGGATGATTAAATCAAGCTAGTTAACATATTCTTTACCTCCAACCTGTTTGACTCTTACACGACCAGCAGTTGCAATAAGACCTGGCTGTAGGCGCTTGCTGTGACGACTTGCTGAGCATGATGCCATCCATGCGCTTAGTAAGCATTCAGTCAAGCTGGTTGTGTTGAATCTACTGTTTTAGTCGCTGCCTCTGCTATTCTTGTAGCCTACAGTCCTTATTCCCTACTATCCCCGCCCCCATCTCCAGATGATTTGCAGTTGTGTTTAGGTTTTCAGAAGGTAGTCTTACTTTCTCAAGCCCTTTCTGTTAAAGAATTGACAGATTATCATGGGGCTAGGCTGGAGGGCATAAAATAGTTGAGCAAACTGGATTAGTAACCCAAGGTAGGGCACATATCTTTCTAATGATTCCTGCTTCAGACTGAGTTTGTTTTTCTTAGGCAAGCTTCCCTGACTTCCGAGATATAAGAATAAATTTAACATTTTTGTGCTAGGGTCCTGCCATCAGTCCCAGAGGCTCCTTTGCTGCTTTTCCCAGGAAGTCTAGGGATCCCAGGCAGGTAGCACATTACCCTGATATGCTGTTGTAATTGATAAGCAGCACCCTTATTTGAGTAAGCTCAGAATATTGTATTGAGTTGACTTAATTTTTTGCCTAAAAATGTGTTTATATTGCAAGAATTTATTGGGAATGTTCCTTGTGTTAGCACTGTATTAAATGATAGTGATACAATAATAAGTACGACTTAGACTTTGCCTTGATCAGGCTGGTCTCAAACTCCTGACCTCAAGCGATCCTCCCGCCTCAGCCTCCCTGAGTGCTAGGATTACAGGTGTGAGCCCCATGCTTTTTTTTCCCCCCAGCATATTACGGGGGTACAAACGCTTTGGTTCCATAAATTTCCTTTGCACCGCCTGAGTCAGAGCTACCAGCGTGCATCACCCAGACAGTGGGCACCCTATCCGTTAGGCATGAGTTTACCTATCCCCTCCTCCCCGCTAAAGGCTGTATTTTTTAAAGGTAATTCTAATGGCAGTGGGGAAGGGGTGGGCCTTGAGGGTAAGAAAACCAATTTTAAAAAACAACCAGAATAAAACTGGTGAGAAACTGTGCCAGAACCAGGGCAGTCAGTGGCGGTATGAATAGGGAAGAAAGTATATACTAGATAGTTGGAGATTAGAATTGACAGTTTGGTGAGAGGAAGGAGCTGCTAATGTTCTCAGATTTCTGACTTGAGTGGGACAACAGTATTCTCAAGTGAGGCAGAAGGAAAAAAAAAACACACACTTTGGGGAAGGATTGTTTTAGTTATAGGCACGCTGAGTTTTAGGGACCTGTGGTACGTAAGGTGGAGAGGTCCTTTGACCTTAGGCGGTTACAGAGATGGTTCTGAAGAGTGTGAGACAGCTCAACGCTGGAGAGAGGTTCGGGAGCCATCCAGTCTAGGTGGCGGTTAGATCTATGAGAAAGGATGAGGGCATGTGCATATAATAAAAAGAGAAGGGGGAGTATGAACTCCTGAGGAATACACCAGTAGGAAAAGGACAGGGGGAAAAAGACTGTCCAAGAAAAGAGGCTGGAAAGAAATAGTCTAAGAGGTAAAGAAAGTAATAAATTGGGCCCTTCCTGTGGGGTAAAGGGACTAACCATGCTCCATGTCAGATTGAGCATCACAACTAAGCACAATCATTGAAGCCAGGGGTTGAGTTTGGTTCCCTCTTCACGACCCTGTCCCCCAATCTCCTGTGTACAGCAGCAGCAGCCCCTCCCCCATACTGCTCCACCTTGCACATGATGAGCAGGCTGGCTGCAAACCTAGGGACACAGGAGGACCCACATACAACCAGGAGACCAGGAACTAAAACAGGGTGCCCTGGCCCAGTGACTGGACCTGCAGGATCCTTTTTGTTTGTTTGTTTTGTTTTTGAGACATGGTCTGGCTCTGTTGCCCAGGCTGGAGTGCAGTGGTGTCATCATAGCTCACTGCATCCTCCAACTCCTGGGCTCAAGCAATTCTGCTGCCTCAGCCTCCCAAGTAGCTGGAACTACAGGCACTACAGGCATGCACCACCATGCCCGGCTGATTTTTCCATTTTTAGTAGAGACGGGGTCTCACTCTTGCTCAGGCTGGTTTCTAACTTCTGGCCTCAAGCAATCCTCCTGCCTCAGCCTCCCCAAATGCTAGGATTACAGGTGGGAGCCACCGTGCCGTCCTGCAATATCCTTGATATCACAGTAGGAAGGAAGCGCCTGAATGACAAGTTCCAGGTGGTTCTGACTTTTAAATGCTAGAGAGAGGTTAAACAGGAATGATTGAATACTATCCACTGTATTTGACAACTGGGATCGATAGGGCAGAAATCAAATTGCAGTGAATGGGAGAGAAGGATATTGAAAGCCCAAATATAAACTGCATTTTCCGGAAGCTTGACTAGGAGAGGAAAGAGGGAAGGAAGAGCACAATAGCTAGAACAGATTTTAGGATTAAAGGGGGATGTTTTTAGGAATGGGCAGACTTGAACGTTTTTACAGAATTTCTGAAGTGTTTAATGGAAGTAGGGGTAGCAGAGGACAGGCAGGTACCCCGGCAAAGGTAGCATTTTCAGATCCTGGAACGATAGTAAATCTCCTGTGTATTGGTGGCTAAATAAACCCATCTGCTTGCAGCAGACTTGCTTTCACCTGTGCTCCATAGGCTTTTGATATTATTATTTGTGTTACGTAATCAACTAGGTATCTCCCCACGTGGGCCAGGTGCCCTGCTCACAGAGCTGGACAGGTTGTACCCTCCTGTCTCCGGGCATCTTTGCTCACCTCCTGGGAAGACCTTCCAGGCCTCCTTGCTGGTGTTCTGCTCCTCCTTCACCTCTGCTGCCTCACTTAAGACATCTCTTCTGGAGGTCTTGGTTGAAGTTAGGACAGTTGCCAACGATGTGGACAGTCAAGGTTTTCAGAGTTATTTGTGACTCAGTTAAAAGTTTTTAGTGCATTTGTAGTAGTTTGCATCTCAAGAATTATACTGGATTTCAAACTAATAACAGTGGTTTGTCCTGGGAAAATAGGGATGGGGGGAGAAGGGACAGTGGTCAAGAGCCTTATTCATACCGCCTGAATCTTTTAAATGAGAATTAAAATTAAATTTAAAAGAATCATGTTGAATAGTCAAGTTTGAAAATTAAAACCGTGCCATATCAGAGGTGATACTAGTAAAGTAAATATAGTTTGTTGAATATGTATTTCTTTCAGCTTGCCATATTCCTTAGGAAAGCTTTAGTTCTAATTACATCCTGTGAGTTTAGTTAGGTACTTGGCGTTGGAAGGATTCCTGAAGTCTGCTTGCAGTTTAGCAGGGCCTGGGGATTGATATAATCCAAGATCCACTGAACCTTCCCTCCCCCTGTGTGAATCCCAAGATCAGTCTGGTTGCTCTGCAAGAAGACAGAGGAGGCCGGGCGCGGTGGCTCACGCCTGTAATCCTAGCACTCTGGGAGGCCGAGGCGGGTGGATCGCTCGAGGTCAGGAGTTCGAGACCAGCCTGAGCAAGAGCGAGACCCCGTCTCTACTAAAAATAGAAAGAAATTATATGGACAACTAAAATATATATATACAAAAAATTAGCCGGGCATGATGGCGCATGCCTGTAGTCCCAGCTACTCGGGAGGCTGAGGCAGTAGGATCGCTTAAGCCCAGGAGTTTGAGGTTGCTGTGAGCTAGGCTGACGCCACGGCACTCACTCTAGCCCGGGCAACAAAGCGAGACTCTGTCTCAAAAAAAAAAAAAAAAAAAAAAGAAGACAGAGGAAACTGGAGTGGTTCAATTAGTTTTACTGCTGTAGCTATACATGATCAGATGGTAGGGTTTCAATGTAGTTCTGAACATTTCAAAATGATGTTTTGAAGGAATTTGCCATTATTCATACCTTAGAAGGAAAACACTGCTGTAGATAGTTTCAACTAGATAATGAAAATATTGACTTTAGAATTAATTTTTTGTTTATCTTGAATATATGTGCACCTAATAAAGAGGTTCACAGCCTTGCAGAGAAAGTAATGAAGCTGTTCTATTAAAAACTGTATTCAAGAGTACTTGGAAAACTGCCCAGTTTCCCTCGTCTGCTTGTCCTCTGCTTTAACTTCTTTTTTCCCTCACCGAGTGCTGGCAAATGTCTGAGACCCACTACCAAGCAGGCAGAGGACTGAGTTGGTCACTGTCTCCTTCTAAACTTGTCTTTTAAGAAGATATATAGGGCCAGGTACAGTGGTTCACACCTTTAATCCTAGCACCCTGGGAGGCCGAGGCAGGAGGATGGCTTGTAGTCAGGAGTTTGAGACCAGCCTGAGCAAGAATGAGACCTCATCTCTACAAAAAGAAATAGAAAAATTAGCCAGGTGTGGCGGCACACACCTTTAGACCCAGCTACTTAGGAGGATCGCTTGAGCCCAGGAGTTTGAGGTTGCAGTGAGCTATGATGACACCACTGCACTGTAGCCCAGGAAACAGAGCAAGAACCTGTCTCAAAAAAAAAAAAAAAAAAAAAAAAAGATATGTAATAATGAGCTACTTTATAAAGTTGGTACAGAATTTGGACTAATGATATATCTAGAGAAGTTGTTTTTTAGCCTAGGCAAAAACTTTAATCAGAATAAGGAACTAAAAATCAGTGTTCTCTTGATAGTCTGCAGTTGATAAAAAGTTAGAGAATCCAGTAATTCTCTGAGGTGCTGAGGGTCAGACATAACCACAGAGTACTGAGTGCTCCATGAGGACCAGAGCCATCTTGGAAGTTGCAGGTAACTTCTTGACCTTTCACCAGTGCCATTGAGTGGAGGTACATCCACGTTGAATTACTGAATTGCTGGGGTCCCATTGGGATTCAGTGCAGCTTATGTTTATTGAGCTCCTATCCAATACCAAATTCAGAGATGTGTAAGACATAGTGTTTGCCATTAAGGAGTTCCTGTTGAGTGAAGAAAACAGGCCCATGGACTTTAGCAATATAGAATGATAAGTCTCAGAGGACGAACACTTTGTCCAGCCAAGGAGGGTACGAGAAATTCCAGGAGATAACACCTAAAAGACAAGTGGAAGGGAATTAGGCAGAGGGCCCTCAGCAGATATCAGTGCCTGTGTCGAGGGCAAGGAAACTACACACAGTCCATCGGAAGTGATGATGGGTCTGGAGAGACCTTGGTAATAGACAGTTATTGACTGAATTTAAGCAGCAATATACCCAGAGGCCAGTTTTGCTTTTGAGAAAGAAAGAGTGCTGGAGCAGCAGTGTGTTTAGTAGGGGGATAGGGAGACAAAATATTTCCAATTCTCATCACAACACAATTCCATCTCAGATTTATTGATTAAAACACTCTAAAGTAAGCCAAAGTAGAGGTGATGACAGGTAAGAGGGCAGTGAGATGTTTTCAGGATTTACTATATATAGCACCACCTTATCACTGTGCATAACGTGGGGCTGAGGCTGTACTTCACGACCCAGAGCCGTGGGGAATGGAACACACTGTCTTGGACAGAAGCATTAGGTCGATAGTGAAACTAAGGGGCCGACTTCCGAGTAATGACAGCTTTCTGACAGCGGTGTAGACATCGATCACAGATAAGCTTTTGCTGGGCTCACCATTACTTTAACCACCTTCACACACAGATAGGTCTAACCTTGAATAGCATGCGCTTTTGGCATTTGTTTGTGCCATTGTAAAGTGAAGGGAATGGCCATTTCATATATGTGCATATATCTGTATATTCACATTATATGAAAATATATTTCATAGACATTCCATTATGAAATAAATAAAATTTTCACTGAATTTATTAGCAACTTGTTATGAATTGATTTCAAAGAGCCATTCTAGCCATTATTGGGGAATGGATTGGGGAAGAGCAAGAGTAGGACCGGGGACCAGCTAGGAGGCCTCCATGAACGAGAAATGATGATGGCAGTGAACATGAAGAATTGTGGATGGAGCTGAGAAACACACTTTGAAAGCACAAATGATCGGACTTGCTGACAGGCTGATATGAGGATTCTAGGGCAGAGTGAGAAATCCAAGATGAGTGTCAGGGTCTGGGTGGGGAGGGAGGGTGGAGTTCGGGACCTGTTGAATCTGAAGTGATTGGGAGACTTCCAGATAGAGACATTGAAAAAGGCGATTTGGTGTTTTTCTGGTAAAATAAACAAAAGTAAATAATAAGTCAGGCGTGGTGACTCATGCCTGTAATCCCAGCACTTTGGTAGGCTAAGAGTTTAACACCAGCCTGGGCAACATATAGCAAGATCCCATCTTGACAGAAAAATTAAAAAATTAGGTGGCTTGGTGGGACAAGCCTGTAGTCCCAGCTACTCGGGAGGCTTAGGCTGGAGGATCTTGTGAGCCAGGAGTTTGAGGCTACAATGAGTTGTGATTGCACCACTGTGCACTAACCTGGGCAACAAAGCAAGACCCTGTCTCAGAGAGAGAGAGAGGGAAAGTTTCATATAGCTTTTAATGTTTCTTCAGAAAGTGTTTCAGTTCATGTTCTTTTTTTTTTTTTTTTTTTTTTTTTTTTTTTTTAACAAAACAAGTTCTCACTCTGTCACCTGGGCTGGAGCGTAGTGGTACCTTGAACTCCTGGACTCAAGCGATCCTCCCGCCTCAACCTTCTGAGTAGCTGGGACTATGGGCGCACCACTGCACCTGGCTTCAGTTCACGTTCTTAATAATGCCTTGCCTTTTATTGAGCCTATGTTTGGTGCCCTGCCCTCTACTAAGAGTTTTAACCTATTTCATTTAAACTTCGAAAGCACCCTGTATGTAAGGAAGACACTGTTATTGTTCCCAGTGTTGGATGAGGAAGCTGAGGCCTGTGAGGTTAGGCTGAGGGCCCAGAGACGATGGCCCGTGAGCGCAGTGGCTGCGTGTCCCCAGGCTGCCTGCGCCGCTGCTTCCCTTGGCATCTTGCTCTGAGCATGCGGCTCACTGTGATTTTTCTCTCTTTTCAGGGCTTTGGTTTTTTGCACTGAATGTAACCTAGATTCATCTGCACGGGTTTGTGTTGCCCCAGGATACTGTCAAAGGTAAGTTTTTAAAATTCACATCCACCGTGTATGTGTGCCAGCAATGAAATGGGACAGTCCTCGGCCGGCATGGTGGCTCACGCCTGTAATCCTAGCGCTCTGGGAGACTGAGGCGGGAGAATGGCTTGAGCTCAAGAGTTTGAGTCCAGCCTGAAACAAGAGCGAGACCCCATCTCAACCAAAAATAGAAAAATTAGCTGGGGGTGGTGGCACTCACCTGTAGTCCCAGCTACTTGGGAGGCTAAGGCAGGAGGATTGCTTGAGCCCAGGAGTTTGAGGTTGCTGTGAGCTACTGTGACACCATTGCACTCTAGCTGGGGCAACAGAGCGAGACCTGTCTCAAAAAAAAAAAAGGGGAAGGGGGTTAGAATGGGATGAGTAAATTCACACCTAATGGGTGTGGTGCGTAATGTCTGGGAGTTGGGCAGGCTTGTAGCTCTGACCTGGGGGTCCAAAGGCAACATATGTAACCAAAATGTTTGCACCCCTGTAGTATTCTGAAATATAATTAATTAATTAATTAGAAAAAAGAAAAGAAATGGAACAGTTCCCATCTTAAAAAGAAGAAAAGTATTTTCTGACGTTGCTCCTTTCCTGAGTTCTTACAGAAGAATGTGTAAGGTGGCCATCACATCAGCCCCTTACATTCCTACTGTGTGGTAGGCCCCTTGGAAAAGCACTGGTATAGAGGGATAGTGACATTTGGTGCCTCATCCTGGAAAGCTAGATCTTAGTTATTAGAATTAGCGATTCCAGGGTTTTTTGTGAGCATATTTCTAGCTTCTCTGCCTCTCACCGTTCCTTTGCTTCAGTCTGTAGTCCACATTAGCTTTCTAAATGATAGATTTACTCAGGTCCACCTTTGCTTAAACAGTTCTTATGGCGCCCTGTAGCTACAGATGCGGTTCTACAAACTCCTTCAAAATCGAATTCCAATCACCATTTCTGGCTTCTTTTTCGGTGAATCCCTATCTGTAAGTCTTAACAGACAACTGTTTGTTTCCTAGATATGTAGCTTTCTTTTTCATGGCTTTATGCCTTGGTTGATGCTTTTCTCTTTGCTTAGAGTTTGGAAGAGGGGGGAAGAATGCAACTCTCTACTCTTCCTTTTTGTAGTTTTCCTCTTGTCCCCGTTTCCCAGGCTGTCTTGGCAGAAATCCTCTTTCATCTGTGTTCTAAGTGCACCTGTTGTTATTACAGTAATAAATTATTTATTATTTCACATTAAAGTTATTTATTTCTGTCTCCTTTACTAGTCTATAAACCCTTTGAGACTTCTTAGAAGGGAACTTATTTTTAATGCCTGTGGGCTACTCCTAGACACCTTGCTAAGAGCTATACATACGTAGTTTAATCGTTCTAACACCTCTTCCTGCTCAGTTTATGGATGAAAATACTGAGGATTAGAAGGTTAAGTAACTTGAGCAAGATTACACAGCTAGTAACTGATAAAGAAGAATGATTCTGCTCTTTCAAAGCCTCAGCTCACTCTAGTACACCACACTAGCCCAGCACCATCTGGCATGTGCTAGAGGCACAGTAAATGTTTACTGAATTGATATCTGTTGCATTTTAAATAAAAATCACTATAGTTGACTAATTCAGTCATTCTTACATAGAAATTTATTGAATACATATTAAATACCAGGTACACAGTTTTAAGTAGACGATGAGTACAGAGATTAACAAGATATAGTGGCTAGGATCAAGGGGTTGACAACCTAATCCCTATCACATAGAGGCATCTATGTGAGCAAATAAATCCAATAAAGTATTACAGATCCTATAATAGAATTCAAACAAGATCCACGGGGGACACTGAGGAAGGAATCCTTACTTCTGCTAGGGATGGATGAAGAAATACTTTATAAAGCTGGTCTCTCAAGTGACGAGGAGGGTGTTCCCTGGTGGCATTGGGGGAGGGAAAGCCAAAGGGAGTTATATGAACAAAAACGTGGAAACCTGAAACAATCTGGCATTTGGCAAAGCTGTAAGTAGTTCAGTATGGCTGGAACAAAAGGAACAAAGAGACTAGGCAGTTGTGGCTGGAGAGACAGGTGAGGGCTGGATCCTGGAGGGACCGGAAAATATTAACCTATTTGCCAACTTTCATAGAAGACCTTGCACAGATGCTGTATGACATTACTTGTATTTAGTCATTAACATTTGTTGAGTCCTGTCTGTGTGTGCCAAGCACTGTGCCAGGTCAAGACTGTCTACCACTCACCACGGATGGCAAACTGGTGACTAGTCTGAGGTGCAGTGATGTTCTGAAGCAGAAATCAAACACTTGTGTTGTCACATCGTCTTATGAGAGCTTTGGCGGTATTTGTTTACTCCAGCTGGTTTTTACATAAATGAGCTTTGCGTTGACTTGTTCATGAGCCTGTTAGCACCAATACAGAGACCCTTTGTCACTTCCCGAGTGGAATCCTTAGGTGACCATATGCTTCTGCATTGCCTACTTTATTCTCCTTACATTTTGTCAAAAGGACAGTAAAATTGACTTAGATCCCTAGAAACACAACTATAAGCCATGCCTTCAAACAAGAATGTCTTCAAGACTTTTAAGAAACACGTTAAAAACTATTAAGGATAGTTCCAATAATAACAACAAATGAGAGGAAATAAAATAAAGTACAAAGAAAAATAGGTATTGTTATGACATAAATAGATTATATGGTATTAATCAGGAAAGATTTTTAGAAATAAAAATTAACTGGAGAATAGAAAGGTAGAGATGTGGGTTGGTGAGGGAAGGGATTTCCAGCAGGGTGGACGGGGGGTATACAGAAATAGGTATTGGCACGTGTGTGGAAGGAATGGAAGGGTGTGAGGGAAGCACAGAATAGTGTGTACATTGGAGTAACTAGAAATGAGGTTAGTGCAAAGCTTAGGAAGTGAAACTATGTTATTGATACTATGGTAATGGGCTACTTGGGAAGGTGAGGCTGATAGAGAAAATTGAACTTAATTCTGAAGGGATAAGTTTCAGCTATAAATTGGGATTGAATGGGACCCAATAAAAAATACTCTCTTCCCTTCCCAAATTCTGAATCAACAGAGACATGGGACAAGGGAATAAAGCAGGTGAAGATCAAATTTTCACTTTTATTATTAAAAACGTCGACATTGGAGAACTAGCTGAAACCTAAGGGCAAATAGGCTTCCTAAAACTGAGTTCCAGCACTTACCAGGTTTATTCACCCAGCAGCACTAGGCTGGGATTAACCTGCCTCCTAGGGGAGCGGAGGAGCAGAGCGGAACAGGTGCCCCCAAGGGAAAGGGGAGGGTAAGGGAGGGGCCTGGACCGTATAAGTCCAGTTTCTTCTTCCAGACTTAGTTAGGTAAGTCACTTCACCACTGACAGCATGAGTCAGGGATATGATAAAGTCAGGAACATTAAATAATTGATATTTTCCCATGTGGAAGGAAGCCTCAAGAGTGGGGAGGAACATTCTCCAGCTTTTGTGTCTTAGCACATTGGTTTTAACCGGTAAGTCTGGGTCAGCTAGGGTGTGCCAATCTCCTTCCTCCCCTCCCTTCCTTCCATCTGTCCATCTTTCCTTCCTTATATGAGGTATAATCAGAAACTTCTTCATTTCCATTTCCCCTTTGAATCACCTATGTAAGCCTAGCACTGGCAACTTAAACATAGAACTTCACTGATTTTGTATTGCATTTGTGTGTTTGAAATTCAGCTGCTTTACAGCTAATATGCCGCAAATAATTGTTCTACTTTCTAATGTCTAAAATGCCTGTAGGAAGAAAGTCTCTTTTCTCTGAAGTGTAATCTTTACCTCAGCCACGCCTGCTTAGGAAAAGCTGCGCTGGCATAATTCAAGGTCAGGCAGCAGCCTTCTGTACACTGAAGCCACCCAAGCCTGCTAATGCCCTGTTCCCTTTGCTGAGGCCAGCACAGCTGGCATTTGCTTGCTAGGCCAGAGTGGCTAGTGTATGCTGAGGCCACCTGTAGAGCCGACGTTTAAATGAGTTTTCAGCCACCACGACCACCGCCACCCCACCATCGACTATGGCTTGTTTCTTGATAAGGCTTGCAAAGCCCCTAGCCTTTTGCTAAGGCTGTGTGCCTAGTGCCTGCAGCCTTGTCACTATAGAAACAGCCATTTAACTGAAGACAAAGTTGCCATAACTACAGTTACTGCTAAGGTCAAAATACCATGTGGCCTATGTTTTATGAATCTTTAATTCAGCCTCAGTGGTTAAAAGCTAGTGCACAACTGTAAAAACAACAGTAAAAAGCCTAACATAAGCTTCTACAAGAAAATACTTTTTCCCCCTTTAAAGTCCAAGGCCCCAAATCCTGGCCTAAACAGAAGCCTCAAAAATTCCACATGTATTTTACTCCCTTGAATTTTGCTTTATGCCTGTTCATCAAGATTTTAGTCCCATGCACCAGATGTTAAGGTCTTTGAGACCCAATGAATAGGACTGTCCTTCCCTTGACCAAGTTCTATACAAATTGAGAAATAGGATAAAAGAGGAGGGCATTTGGGAGACCAAAATACGGACTCTATTACTAATAAAGCTGTATTGGAGAATGTGACTTACATCTACAGGCAAGTGAACTTAACACTGAACCTCAAAGTTCTCCAGACTTACCTAGTCATGGATAGTTGTGAGGGTCCTGCATTTATGGGTGCAGGAGCAGAGAAGCATGCTCCCCAGGGGCAGCTGGCTTCCAAAAGGGAAAATGAGAAGGCGCTGAGCTCCACATACCTGTTTCTCCTCTTGCATTCACTATTACGGTAAGATCCTGTACTTCCGCTGGGGGTAGTGTGTGAAAGGGAGAGGGACCCAGGGTGAAAACTCCAGAGAGGGAAAGAAACATTCCTCTTTCACAGCACATTCCAAGGGAAATGGCCTAGAGGCCAGTGGGGATGTGAGCCTAAAGGAGAGTAAGAATTCGGAGTAGAGGATGCTTTGTGATTGGGGATCAGCATATACTTACTAAGTACCTATTATGTACCAAGTGCAAATACACTATCAGTTAATACTCAGAATAACTATTATTCCCAAGTTTCAATAGGGAAACCGAAACTGAGTCAAATTGAGTAATTTTCTCAAGATCACATGTCAAATAAACTTTCAGGTCTGTCTGACTCTTCAGTTACAGCTACAGCTATCTGTCCAGATTCCAGTCACTGCTCCCTGCCCCTTTGGGCCTAGCAATGGTAAGGTTCCCCTGTTGCCAGCCTCTGGGTGGTTTAGTAGCCTTTGTTGGTTTCCCTTAACTATTCTACCCTAATAAATTGGAAAATCGAGGGCTGGTAGTAGTAGAGAAGGTAAGACTTAAGTGCCCACTTAACAACAAATGGATAGGATCTTGTTGGGAGATGATGGATTTTCAGAAGTGAGCATAGGGGCAAAAGTCTTGGTTAAAGCCTAAAAGAGGGGGGCAGTAGGGAGGGTCGGGGAGGATAGATGATAGAGGTCAGTATTGGGCACAGAGGAGTCAGTGAGGGGAAAGAGCAGTGACTGTCAGAGAAGGGAGGACTAATTGAGCCAGGCAAGTCAGGCCAGAAAGAGACTTGAGAAAAATGGAAGACCCAGATAAACAGGAGAATCTAGAAAGGATAAAAGTAAAAAAGCTATAGTTGAAGGAGAAGTCGGTGAGATGGGAGCAGCGGCCTTTCATAGAGAAACACAACCACTGCCAGCCTTGCTTCCTCTACTGCCCTCCTGCCTCCTGTCAGTGCCTCACCAGCTTAGCCCAGCCAGCAGCCAGAAGGTGAGAGAGCCCAGTGATGGAGTCCCTTGGGGCACACGGTCAGGTAGAGAAGAACAGAGCGTTGATCTGAAGGGGCAAGCGGACAGTACGCAGCGCTGGACCCAGGACGGTCCATGCGTGTGGGCCCGGGAGCGTGAATGGAGTTCCAAGGTGTCTTTCTGGTTCATATGTGCCTATGATGCATTGTCTATGAAAGCAGTCTCTGTTTCAGTAAAGTAGGAGAACTTAAAGATACTGTGAAGCAATTTGCATACAAAACCTTTCTGGATATGTTATTGAGTTTTTCAAATGCTATCAATTTTTATAGAAAGAGCAATTTTGGGGGGGGGACACAACTATCATAAACAGGTGAGGGACAAAATCAACTAGAAAAAGCCTGTTTCATTTGCTGTGAACATCAGTTGTGTGTTTTATAGTAGGAGCGGGCAATGTTGATTAATCTGGGAGTGAGTGAATGGATGTCAGTTGAGAGGTAGCTATACTGATTTTACATTTCACGTCACAGAAATATATGTTTGTTCCCCAAAACCCTTGTTAGGTGAGCACAGTAGATCTTTTGATAACCTTTTCAGACAAGGAAACAGCTTCCCCGGAAGTGCCTTCTTGGCCTAGGTCTTGTGGCTGATTATAGAGGAGCTTGGATCAGAACAGATCTCCAGGACCCCGATGCATACCTAGATTTCTCTTGCACACCAAAAAACATACACCACGAGCATCTTTTTACCGTGTATATTTTATAGGTATGAGCCTTCTAAAGTATTTGACAGGTTTGTAAATATTCATACCTGTATTACAATGGAGATTTGTGTCAGTTTGAGTAATTATTCCTCAATAATTACATATTTAATGAATTCATGAAAATGTTGCATAAGTTTTTAGTAATTTCTTTTTGGCACATTTTATTTCGTAAAATTTTAACAAACTTTTGTTTGGCTTATTTTAGTCTAAGGGGAAAAATTATTACTTTTTATTGTCTTGCCTTGTATGTAGTAGCCTAGTCTCATATAAAAAGAAATTAACTGATATTTAGTTTATTAAGCATATTTTCTTTTAAAAAAATGGGATCCACCATTAGAGTGCATCTGAATAATTTCAGTTATAAAAAAACCAAGAATGTTGAACATAAATTGTAAACCCAAGAAACCTGGCCAGTTGCAATGGCCTTAGCCCAGCCAAGACAGGGTGACCTGCCGCAACGTAACAGCTGGTGCACTGCTTTGCTTACGGGCGTCCTTTGTTGCGGGTTGGTGTCTCCTGTAAGATTTTCACCATCATCTCTGCCAAAAGCCAAATAAAATAGAAAAAGAAATTTAGAGCTATTAATATTTCAGTGCTACAAACCTTTCCTATCTTCCTCCCCCAAGTAGGGGAAGATTTCTTCCCTACCTCTCTCCCTTCCTCTTTCTTACCTAAAATGCATGTGTGTATACACACAAACAGCTAAGTTACTAAAGGTCATTGCTTCACGGTATTCATGGTCTTAGTGACAGAATTTCAGTCTAAACCTTGTAAAAAAAAAAAAAAAATTTTTTTTGCCCTGAATTTCTTACATATTTTTTCTCTTCTTACCTCTTTTAGGCAGTATTTGTGAGTTTCTGCAGAGTTTTGCACAGTCTGTTCCCATGCAAACCAATGAGGGAGAAGTATCGGAAGAAAGCAGTTCCAAGGTCAGTAAATTACTTAAAGGTACAAACAATTTGAGTAGAATTGAACAGTAGAGGCTGCAGATGAGTAGAGTGGGTATTTTGTTTTAGATGAATTTAGAAATTAGATTGATTTCAATTAGAGCCTAACCTAAGATTGAGAATATTTTTTTCTTCTCAATACACTTTTTTGATGCATGTGACAAATTTAAAACAAATTTTACTGAACTACCGAGAACTTTATGATTCATTTTTAGACTACTAGTACTCTATCTTTTAAATTTTATTATGAAAGTTATATATCCTTGTAAAAAATTAAAACAAATCTGAACTAATAAGATAAAAAGTAAAAGCCTGGTCCTTATTCCTGCTGCACACAGGTGGTTATTGATAATTTTTAGATACTTTTCTATTATAAATTTTTCAACAGTAATTTGTTTGGTTTGGTTTTTCAGTCTGAAGCTGAAGGAATATTATCATCGAAGCCTATATATAGATAGTTATCTGTGTGTTTATCTGTATTTCTGTTTATATCTGGCTCCGTGTCCTGAATTTCCCTGGCTCGTTCTCGACATGGTCACATGAGACCCTTAGTATCACCTTTACTTCCCTCTTTCTGCATTCAGAATTGTCTCTAGTTCTTCTCGGAGCTCCTGAGAGTCTCTCACATTGTCTCCTGAACAGTCCCCAGCACCCACAGCATTATCTGCCACTCTGGATCCACCAGAGGGGATCCTTTCCTGCTGCCACTGCTGCCAGGACTCTCTGTGGTAGGCTTGTTCCTCCGTCAGAGCAAAAGTGGGAAGGTGTGAAGCTGTCACCGAGAACCTCCAGAGTATCATGCCAAGTGGAAGAAGCCAGAAACAAAGGTCACATGTTGGATGATTCCATTTATATGGCATGTCCAGAATAGATAAATCCATAGAGATGGAGTGCAGATTGGTGGTTTCTGGCAATTGGTGGAGAAGGGGAGTGGGCAGTGACTGCTTAATGGGTATGAGGTTTCCATTTGAGCTGATGAAAATGTTTTGGAACTAGACAGAGTTGAGGTTGCACAATATTGTAAATAAAGTCAGCCCTCTATTTCTCTGGAATCCATGGATTCAACCAATTGTGGCTCAAAAATATTTGCAAAAAAAGTAGTCCCACAAAGTTCCAAAAAGCAAAACTGGAATTTGCCATGTGCCAAGTACTACATTAAATCCAGGAAAATAA
Source organism: Eulemur rufifrons (assembly GCF_041146395.1). Taxonomy (NCBI): domain Eukaryota; kingdom Metazoa; phylum Chordata; class Mammalia; order Primates; family Lemuridae; genus Eulemur; species Eulemur rufifrons. The sequence goes on from NC_090998.1 coordinate 89,009,155, forward strand.
AGTGATATGTAGGCCTTGTATTAGGTATTATAAGTAATCTAGAGATGACTTAAAGTATTCAGGAGGATGTGCATAGGTTATATGCAAATACTAGGCCATTTGATCTAAGGGACTTGAGCATCTATGGGTTTTAGTATTCATGGGGGTCCTGGAACCAATCCTCCATGGATACTGAGAGATAACTATATATTAAGTGACAATGAATTGTTTACCTTAAAATGGTTAATTTTATGTTATATGAATTTTGCATTGATAAATTATCAAAATTTTTTAAAAGGAAAAAATGTCACTGGATTCCCATTATACCAGTCTTTGCTGCCTGTCTCCCTCAGGCTGTCATGCACTGAGGTTAGGGGGCCACACCTTTCTCAGCAGCTCTTTTGTGCTTTGCCAGCCAGGCTTCAGAGAAGCACAGCTGGTGCCCTTGAGTCGCTGAGTACCTCTTGAAAACAACTCCTTTAGCTTCTTCCTGAATCCCTCCTCTATAGGACTATGATCTGGTCCCTGGGTGGTAGAGGGACAGACAGCATCCTGTCCTCTTGGTTTTTCTTTCCCATCTCACCAGATTTCTTTCTTCTTTCTGTAACCAAAGCTAAAGCCTCTAGACTTTGATCAGACTCATCTAGACCCTGAATCTCATTTAGATGAGTCAGAATCTGTGAGATATATGCACTGTAGGCATCTGCTTCAAACACACACAGAAAAGCACACGTACCCAGGACCCCCAGGATACAATATACCCTAGGACTTCTGAGATACACATACACCTTCCCCCAAATCCTAATTTATTAATTTATAGTACAGTATAATGTTAAGGAGCATTGGATTCTTGGATTCTCTGGCAAGTACATTTTCTCTCTAGAAAGCTAATTTGTGATTGGAAGATCCCTTGGTGAGCATGTAATTGGACCAATATAGACTATTTTATTTTGCCATAAACTCAGTTTCTACCTTCTTTTTGGAATTAACAAAAAAAGCTTTCTTGATTTTTCAATACTGAATAGCTTTTCTTTTTTTAATTTTTTTAGAGTCGGGGTCTCACTCTGTCACCCAGGCTGGAGTGCAGTGGCATCATCATACATAGCTCACTGTAGTCTCAAACTCATGGGCTCAAGTGATCCTCTCCCCTTAGCCTCCCGAGTAGCTGGAACTACAGGCAGCACTACCACACCTGGCTAATTATTTTTTTTCATTTTGTAGAAATAAGATCTCACTATGCTGCCCAGGCTGGTCTTGAACTCCTAGGCTGAAGCAGTCTTCCCACCTTAACTTTCCAAAGTACTGGAATTACAGGCATGAGCCACCGTGCCTGGCTAAATCCATTTTTTTCCAATGAATAATTCTGAAGCACATGTTATCATAGGGTAGAATAATGAACCAAAAAGACATAGTTCCTACTCTCAAGGTGGTTACATTTTAGTGGCAGACACAAATAAACAAATATCAATACAGACAATAATCATAGATGATGGTAAGTACTATGAAGAAAAGAAAATAAAGCGATGTAATAGAGGGTGGCTGGGAGGATAAGCATAGGCAAATCCAGGAAGGCCTCTTTGGGAAGGGGACATTTCAGCTGAGAGCTACAGGCGAGGGAGCCAGCTGTGTGAAGAGCGGGACAAACAATGTTGGAGACACAGGAAACAGCTGCAGAAGCCCTTGGCCTCTTCCAAGAACTCTCAGAAACCTGTGTGCCTGGTGTGGCAGGAGGTTAGAGAGAGAGACAGAGACTTCGCAAGGCCTCAAAGGCCACTATGTGCAACGTGGGCTTATTCTCTGTGCACAGGGCAGCCATTGAAGGACGTTCAGTGGAGGCCTGGTGGGGTATGATTTGTGTTGTAAGAAGTCGCTCTGGCTGTTGTCTGGAGAGTGGACTGGAGAGAGGCAGCAGCGGAGCCCAGTGAGAAGGCATTGATTGCAGCCACCCAGGCGGGAGAGAAGGGAGAGGGCTGTGTTAGTGTGGTGGTCCTGGAAGTGGAGGAGAGACAGACTTGAGGTGTATTTTGGAAGTAAAACTGACATGACTTGAGGATGGATTGGGATAGTTTGCATCATAGAAATCACAGAGAGAAATTTCAAGAAAGAGGTTCAGTCAGTAAATTCAGATGCTGCCAAGAAGTGGAGGAGGTTGATAATTGAGAAAAGGCATCTGGATTTGTTTAAGATCTAATTAAAGGGAAAGCAGATGAAAAAACTTTCTGGGGAGATAGAGGTGTTCTATGTCTGATAGGGGTGCTACAATTTATAATTACGATAAAAATGACAATTACAATGTTACGTATGTTATATCTGATGCCACTGTAAAATAATAATCAATTGGGGTGGAGATGTACATGTCAGAACATTGACAGCTGTTGAAGCTTAGTGATGGGTAAGTAGAGGTTCATTTGTATTTACTTTTATATGTTTGAAATTTTCCATAATAAGAAAGTTTTAAAAAAGAATTTATTGGCTGGGCATGGTGGCTCACGCCTGTAATCCCAGCACTTTGGGAGGCTGAGGCAGAAGGATTGCTTGAGCCCAGGAGTTCGAGACCATCCTGGGCAATGTAACAAGACCCTGTTTCTACAAAAAAAATTTTTTAAATAGCCAGGTGTGTTGGCCTGTGCCTGTAGTCCCAGCTACTCAGAAGGCTGAGGTGGGAGGATCCCTTGAGCCCAGGAGTTCAAGTCCAGCCTGGGCAACATAGTGAGACCCTGTCTATTAAAAAAAAATTAAGGATATTTCAATAAAGTATGGACTTTAGTTAATAATAATGTGCCAATATTGGTTCAATACTTGTGACAAATATACTAAGGTAAGATGTTAATAATAGCAGAAACTGGGTTTAGGATATATGGGAACTCTCTTTGCAATCTTTCTGTAAATCTACACCTGTTCTAAAAAATAAAGTGTATATATATATTTTAAAACTGCCACCATAACAACCTTTTATTATTTCTCACAATTCTGTAGTTGGCTGGGCTCAATAGAATAGTTCTTCTGTTCCAAAGTGGTGTTGGCTGGAGCTGCAGTCATCTAGAGGCCCATTTGGCCAGAAATTTCCAAAAGGGTCCCCTCGCATGACTGACAGTTGGTGTTGGCTGTCAGCTGGGAGCTCAGCTTCTTGACCCAAGTGTCAAGGTTCTCCTCCATATGACCTGTCTACATGCCTTGGGTTTCTTACAGCATAGTATGGTAGTTGGGATTCAAGAGGGAGGGAACATTCCAAGCACACAGAAGCTATGGGTATCTTAAGGCCCAGCCTAAGAAGTCACACAGCTTTAACTTCTTCCACATTCTGTTGAATTAAAGCAAGTCATAGGACCATCCCAGATTCAAGGCTAGGAGAAATAGATCACACCCCTCAATAGGAAGATTGGCAGAAAATGTGAGGTCATTTTTAATTGATCACACAGTGATTACAGTATTGGGTGCCAGGTTGAAGAGAAGGGCATAGCAGAGCCCAGATTATCTTAGGCTGAAGAGTTTCAAGAATAGGCAGCAGATTTTTAAAGCAGGGAAATGAGATGCACATACTACTATATGCTTTGCTCTGTTATAACTGGTGTTGATGTAGAAGATAGACTGGAACATCTATATCTTGACACTCAGATTCTTAAAGAGAACTTCATTGACCCACACCAGCCTTTGGACTGATTTCCACTGGATCTTGAGCTCTCAGAGTAGGAGAGCAAGAACCATAGATGAGGAAGTAGATCCCATGGAAGGACCTCTGAATTAGCACAGTGACTAGCATTCCTTGAGCAGTGTCCAGTCAGATCTGATGTCACATGTCCTTACATTTCTTAGCAAGGATGGATTAGAATGCTTAATTTCAACTCCACAGCCATTTCTCATTTTAAATTTAGTCTAATTTAGGTTGATATCCTAAATGAGTTGGTATTAGCTTACTAGTTGTAGAGATTCTACAGCTGTAGGCTTGGAATATTCATTTTTAAAGTGAAATCTAAAGCAGATAGGGTAAAAAATTGTCATAGAGCTGAGCAGTTGGGTATTTGTGATCATATTCTCTTTTTGTGTATTTAAATATGTGTAATAAAACAAAAATAAATAAGCTGTAAGGTTTAAAAATTGTAACTGTGGATTTAAGTGCCCATGTGTTTCTACTAACAACTACAAATAAATATTTACTGAATCAGGAAGCCAACAGTTTATCTATAATATTGTTTATTATTATCAAAGGTAACAAGTAAATTCAGTCTTTGTCTACCGAGAATAAAGTGTTCTGTTGATTTGCTTAACATTAAAGACAGTTAAGATGATTCAGACATAAAGAAAATACACATTAGTATTTGAATTATCTATTTTAATTGGTTTCATTGACAAAGTAAAGAATTGCAAGATCTGTTCTTAATATTAAATGCTCATTTAGTCAAGATACCTGTTACACAATATTCCAGGAACATGGTGATTTGTTTGTGTTTTGGTGGAGGATGCAGAGGAAAAAAGTTCAGACACCATTTAAAAAAGTCTTTTGCTTTATTAGTTTAGAGTATCTCTGCCTTAGACTGCATCTGCTTTAGTAAATTATTACAAGATTTCATTGTAAGAGCAGATTTGGAAAAGAAGCCATGCAGGACAAGTATTTTTCCCCATTTGTTTACATAGCTGGTAAAAACATAATTTGAGTTGGAATCTAGGTATGTCTGACTCCAAAGGCCATGCTAAGTTCAATAGTCCATCCTGAAGAAGTTATATGGCAGAGTAATCAACGTTGTTTATTTATGTCAGAGAAACTTCTTAGAAAAGTCACCTGGGGCAAGGTGTGGTGGCTTATGCCTATAATCCGAGCACTCTGGAAGGCCAAGGTGGGAGGATCGCTTGAGCCCAGGAATTTGAGACCAACCTGGGCAACATAGCGAGAGAGACCTTGTCTTTACAAAAAATAAGAAAAATTAGCCAGGCATGGTGGTGATGACTTGAGCCCAGGTGTTCAAGGCTGCAGTGAGCTATGATCATACCTATATGATAGAGCGAGACCCCGTCTCTAAAGAGAAAAAAAAAGTCACCTGGATGTAGAAGAACACCTAAGAAGGAAGAGGGTGCTTCATGCATGTTCAGAGCCACACACATTTCTGGAGAAGAGATGGTTGGAGCATCAGGATATGTATGTGTGAGACCCTGGAGATGAGGTTATAGATAGAATCCTGTGTGTGCAATGGGGTTGAAGGGTTTTAAGCAGGGTAGAAACCTGGTCTGACATGTGTTTTAGAAAGATTAGTCTGGCAGCAGTATGGAGAAATGATTACAAACAATTTAAAATGGAGACAGAGATGCCAGTTAGGAGTGTTCTCAAGAAGATCGAGATAGGCTTGACATCAGGCAATAACAGTGGATCAGCAGAGGAGGGGATTTATGGGGGAAATGTTTAGGAAGAATGGGATGGGGGCACTTAGAGACAAATCTGGAAAGAATGGGTTGGATGATACCAAGAAATATAGGAGAAAGAACAAAGTATTGGATGTAGATGTTATTTCTGTTGTTGTTGTTAACTGGATGTGGAGGGTTTGGATTTTCAAATACTGAGGGGCCTACAGGCAGTCCAGGTGAAAAATATTTAATAGGCATTTTGCAGCTCAGTAGAGAAAGCGAGGACATCAAGGTATCCATTTGGGAGTTTTCAGCTTATAGGAATAGATGGGACCTGGAAAATGAGAAAAGACCCGAGTCTAGAACTGTAAGGACTATTTCAGACTATGTGTCAGACTTGAGCATGCATAAGAATTAGCTTTCTCAGAAGTATTAATGAAACCAAAACAGACAAACAAAAAACCCTAGCAACTCAAAATACTATTATAAAAAACAAAAAACAAGAATTAGCTTGGGTGTTTATTTTCTCCTTTTTTAACAGCTTTGTTAAGTATATTTCACATACTGTAAAATTTACTCATTTAAAATATATAGTTCAATGGTTTTTAATATATTCGCAGAGTTGCACAACCGTCACTACAATCTATTGTCTCTATAGAATATTCTATTCTGGATGTTTCATATAAATAGAATCAAACAGTATACATTCTTTCTGTGTGAGACTTCTTTCAGCTAGCATAATGTTTTCAAGGTTCATCCATGCTGTGGCATGTTATCAGTACTTCAGTACTTTTTATGGCTGAATGATATTCCATTGTAGGGATGTACCACATTTTGTTTATACACTCATCAGTTGATGGATATTTTAGTGGTTCTCATTTTTTGGCTATTATGAATAATGCTGCTGTGAACATTTGTGTACAAGTTTTTGTGTGGACATATGTTTTCATTTCTCTTAGTTATATACCTAGGAATGGAATTGCTGCGTCATGTGGTTTATGTTTAACTTTTGAGGAACTGCCAAACTGTTTTCCAAATGACTACATCATTTTATATTCCCACCAGAAATGTGTGAGAGTTTGACTTTGTCCATATTCTCGATACTTGTTATTGTCTCTATTTTTTATTTTAGCCATTCTAGTGGATGTCAAATGCAGTCTCATTGTGGTTTTGATTTGCACCTTGCATTCTTTTTAAAGTGAAGATTCCCAGGCCTTACCCTGGACTTAATGAAACAGAATCTCATTAATTGGTATCTGGGATCTGTATTTTCTTTACAAGCATCCCAGCTGACTCCTGTGCAGATAGTAGGTAGACCACAACTGAACTAAGGGGCAGTCAGTGGAGGAAGAACCAGTGAATTATTTAAGTTCTCTTTAAGAGGTGAAGCACACATGGACTCCAGAGTAGGATTTCATCTGGAGAAAGAAGAAGAGACTGCCTTTGGAAAGGGCTAGAACAGGGGACCTCAATTTTTCACTGTGCCTTCACTTTATTTCTTTAAAAACGAGAGAAACTTGAAAAAAATGACAAAGCAAATATATTAAATCTGGGTAATGGTTATGTGGGTGTGTTTGTAATTTTATTCTCTGTACTTTTCTATATCTTAAAAAATGTCCTAACTTACAAAAACAGAAAATTCTGTTTTTGTTAAAGGGAACTTGTAACTTTAACATAATTTATTCTTGTTTCTGCCTTATAGAATAAGATATGATAAAAATGTCCTTCTAGTCTACAAACACTCTCTCAAATACATGAAGACAGTTCTTACATCTTTCATAAAAATCTTTATAGGTCATCTAGGACTGGTATGGTCACTTCTCAATTATCAGGGACTCAGACTTCTATTTTATTCTTCCATTTTTTTTTTTTTGAGATAAGATCTTGATCTGTCACCCAGACTAGAGTGTAGTGGCCTCATCAGAGATCGCTGCAACCTCAAACTACTGGATTCACGTATGCTTCTGCCTCAGCCTCCTGAGTAGCTGTCACTACAGGCCTGCCCCGCCATGCCTGGCTAATTTTTGTAGAGACGGGGTCTTGCTATGGTGCTCAGGTTGGTCTTGAACTCCTGGTCTCAAGTGATCCTCCCGCCTTGGCCTCCCAAAGTGCTAGGATTACAGGCATGGGTCACCATTTTCAATATGTTGCTTCCACCGAATGTTTTAAGATGGTTGCTCCAGCCCCAACCATCACATCAGTATTCTGTGTAGCAGAAACTAGAGAACTTGTCACTTCCCTTGAAAGACTTCATGGCAGTTGCATATTATATTCTGCTTATATCTCATAGACCAGAATTTAATCGCATGTTCAAAATAAGCTTTAAAGGATATTAGAATGTGTCAGCTAAAATTTTTGGCTCCATACTAAGCAAAAAGTCAATTACATTTTATCTCAGAAGTCAATCACAGGCCTGGCGCGCTGGCTCATGCCTGTAATCCTAGTACTCTGGGAGGCTGAGGTGGGTGGATTGTTTGAGCTCAGGAGTTCGAGACCAGCCTGAGCAAGAGCGAGACCTCGTCTTTACTAAAAATAGAAAGAAATTATCTGGACAACTAAAAATATATCCAGAAAAAATTAGCTGGGCATGGTGGCGCATGTCTGTAGTCCCAGCTACTCGGGAGGCTGAGGCAGGAGGATTGCTTGAGCCCAGGAATCTGAGGTTGCTGTGAGCTAGGCTGACACCACGGTACTCTAGCCTGGGCAACAGAGTGAGACTCTGTCTCAAACAAACAAAAAAAAGCCAATCACATTTTCCTTAACACCAGCGTTACACTAGTCTTGCCCATCCTATAGTTGTACAGTTGATTCTTTTGAACTTAAAGTATAAGACTTCACAATTAGGCAAAAATTATGAAAAGACTCATCTAGTAAGGGAGAGATACTGGAGCAACTGGATAACCTTGTGGAATGCATGAACCTCAACCCCTTTAACAGACTGGCAATACCAAGTGTTGGCAAGAATGTGGAACAAGTGGAGCTCTCATACATTGTTGGAAGGAGTGTAAAATGGTACAAGCACTTGGAAAACTGATTCACAGATTTCTGAATAAAATTAAACATATGTCTGTCCTATAACCTAGACATTCTACTCTTAGGTGTATACCTAATAGAAATGACTCATATGTTCACCAAAAGACATTATATGAGAATGTTCATGGTAGCTTTATTTTTTAGCAGCCCCAAAGTGGAAATAGCCCAACTCTCCATCAACAGGTGAATGAATAAACAAATGGAATGTTTATGCATTGGAATACTACCAAGTTTAAAAACTGAACTCGACGAATGGTCAAAAAGTCAAGTAGAGGCTGGGAGCAGTGGCTCACGCCTGTAATCCTAGCACTTTGCGAGGCTGAGGCAGGAGGATCACTTGAGGCCAGAAGTTTGAGACCAGCCTGTGCAACATAGCAAGACTCCATCTCTACAAAAAATAGAAAAATTAGCTGGATGTGGTGGCGCATGCCTGTAGTCTCAGATATTTGGGAGGCTGAAGCAGGAGGATCACTTGAGCCAGTAGTTTGAAGTTGCAGTGAGCTATGATGATGCCACTGCACTCTAGCCCAGGTAACAAAGCAAGACCCTGTCTCCAAAAATAAAAAAACAAAAAAATTTAAGTAGAAATATGGAAGATACAAAAACAGACTGAAATCAAATTTCTAGAGTTGAAAACTACATTGTGTGCAATGACATGTATATAATACAGAGTAGGATTAGTGGCAGATTAGAACATGCAAAATAAAAGATTAATGAATTTAAAGCTATAACAATAGAAAGCATCCAAAGTGAAACAGAAAAAAGAGTGGGGGAAAAAAAGAAAAGCACATCACTGTGCTGCGGGGCAGCTTCAAGCAGCCTACTACACGTGTTGTACTTGGAGTCTCTGAATAAGAGAGAGGGAAGCCGAAAAATATCTAAAGAAATGCTGGCCCCAAATTTTTCTAATTTCGTAAAAACTATAGACCCACAGATCCAAGAAGCTCAATGTATCTGAAGTTTAAGAAATATGAAGAAAACCACATGAAAGCATATTATAATCAAATTGCTCAAAACCAATGATAAAGAAAATCTTGAAAGCAACCACATGAAAAGAACACTCTGTTGACAGGAACAAAGATAAGGATAGCAGCAGATTTCTCATTGGAAACAATGCAGAGGAGATGACAGTGGAGCAGCATCTTTAAAGTACTGAAAGAAAAGCTGTTAACCTTGAATTCTGTAACCAGTGAAAATTTCTTTCAAAAATGAAGGAGAAATAAAGTCTGTTCCAGAAATACAAAAGCTGAAATAATTAATCACCAGAATACCTTACTCACTACAAGAAATGTTAAAAGGAGAAGGAAAGTGATACCAGATGGAAATACGAACCTACACAATGGAATGAAGAGCCCAGGAAGTGGAAACTACATGGGTAAATATATAAGATATTTTCTATTATTTAAATCTCTTTAACAGATAATTGATGTCCAGGTGCAGTGGTGCACGTCCGTAGCCCCAGCTACAGAGGAGGCTGAGGTGGGGAAGGTTGTGTGAGCCCTGGAATTTGAGTCCAGCCTGGGCAATATAGACCCTGTGTCTTGGCCGGGCGCGGTGGCTCACGCCTGTAATCCTAGCACTCTGGGAGGCCGAGGTGGGTGGATTGTTTGAGCTCAGGAGTTCGAGACCAGCCTGAGCAAGAGCGAGACCCCATCTCTACTAAAAATAGAAAGAAATTATATGGACAGCTAAAAAATATATATAGAAAAAATTAGCCGGGCATGGTGGTGCATGCCTGTAGTCCCAGCTACTCGGGAGGCTGAGACAGGAGGATCGCTTGAGCCCAGGAGTTTGAGGTTGCTGTGAGCTAGGCTGACGCCACGGCACTCACTCTAGCCTGGGCAACAGAGTGAGACTCTGTCTCAAAAAAAAAAAAAAAAAAAAAAGATAATTGATAAATTAAGGTTTAAACAAAAATAAGACAAATATAGCATTTATATCAGGGTAATATATGATAATAGCATAAGATCAGGAAGGGGAAAATGGGAGGGTACTGTTGTACAGTTATTATATGTGAATTTAATATACTTTCACTTGAAGAGAAAGGAATACTTCCTAACTCGGTCTATGAAGCCAGCATTACTCTGATACCAAAACTAGACAAAGACATGGCAAGGAAAGAAAACTATAGACCAATATCTCTCATGAACACAGATGCAAAAATTTTAAACAAAATTTTGGCATAGTGAATCAACCAATATATAAAAATGATAATACATAATCAAGTGGGGTTTATCCCTGGAGTGCAGTGTTGGTTTAACGTTAGAAAATCAATCAGTGTAATTCATCACATTAACAAAGTGAAAAAGAAAAATTATATGATCATCTTAACAGATGCAGAAAAAGCATTTGACAAATTGCTGTTAAAAGCTCTCAGTGAACTAAGTATGGAAAGGAACTACTCAGCCTGGTAAAGGGCTTTTTTGAAAAAGCCTACAGTTAAACATAATGCTGAAAGACTGACAGCAACAAAGGATGTCCAATTTCACCACTTCTATTTAACATTGTACTACTTGAGGTTCTAGCCAGGGCAATAAGCTAGAAAAATAAAAAGGCATCCAAATTGGATGGAAAGAAAGAGTTAAATGGAAAGAAAGAGTTAAAACCACCTTTATTAACAGTCCATGTGGTTGTCTATGTAGACAATCTAATGGAAACTTCAAAACTACTAGAACTAATAAATGAGTTTAGCAAGTTGTTGGATACAAGAGCAATATACAAAAATCAGTTGTATTTCTGTATACGAGCAATGAATAATCAAATTGAAATTTTAAAAAATACCATTTACAATAGCATAAAAATATTAAATACTTGAGGATAAATTTGATAAAAATGTACCAGAGTTATACACTGAAAGCTATAGAACATTGCTGAGAGAAATTGAAGATGGCCTAATAAAAGGAGATATATAGCTCATTCATAGGTCAGAAGGTTGAGTATTTAGATTCTCTCCAAATTGATCTATAGACTCAGTTCAATCCCTATCAAAATCTTAGCAGACTTTTTTTGTTGTTGAAAGGGAAAAGCTGTTTTCTAAAATTCATATGGAAATGCAAAGAACATGGAATAGCTATGTTAGTTTGCTAGTGTTGCCATCACAAAGCACCACAAATAGAGGGGCTTAACAGAAATTTATTGTCACAGGTCTGGAGGCAGAAGTCCAAGATCAAGGTATCGGCAGGGCAGTGCTCTCTGTGAAGGCGCTAGTGTATGATCTGTTTCAGTTCTCTTGCCTGGTTTCTGACTTCTAGCTTCTTGACTTGTGGCAGTATAGCGCCTATCTTCACATGGCATTCTCCTTATGTGATTTTTTTTTTTTTTTTTTTTTTGAGACACAGTCTCACTTTGTTGCCCAGGCTACAGTGCCATGGCATTAGCCTCGCTCACAGCAACCTCAAACTCCTGGGCTCAAGCGATCCTCCTGCCTCAGCCTCCCGAGTAGCTGGGACTACAGGTGCACATCACCACGCCTGGCTAATTTTTCTATTTTAGTAGAGATGGGGTCTTACTCTTGCTCAGGCTAGTCTCAAACTTCCGAGCTCAAGCAATCCTCCTGCCTCGGCCTCCCAGAGTGCTAGGATTACAGGTGTGAGCTACCGCACCTGGGCTGTGATTTGGTTTTTGTGTCCAAATATTTTCCTTTGTATAAGGACACCAGTCATATGAGATTAAGACTCAACCTAAATGACCTCATTTTAACTTGATTACCTCTGTGAAGACCTTATCTTCAAATAAGGTCACGTTCTAAGGTATCATGGATTAAGATTCCAGCATATCTTTTTTAGGGAGCATACAATTCAACCCATTACAATAGCCAAACAACTTTTGAGAAAAACAAAGTTGGAGTGCTAATACTGCCTGATTTTTAAAAAACTAATTAATTTATTTTAGAGATGGTGTCTTGCTATATTGGCCAGGCTGGACTTGAACTCCTGGCCTCAAGCAATCCTCTCACCTCAGCCTCTCCAGCAGCTGGGGCCATAGGCATGCACCACTATGCCCAGCTTGATTTTAAAACTTAATATAAAACTGTTGTTATCAAAACACTGTGGTATTGGCAAAAAACCAAACAGATAAGTGGAACAGAGACTAGAGACATGTATATGATTATATGTAAATACAGACTTACGTGTATATGATTTTTGACAAAGGCAGTTTTGTGCAGGCAATTCAATGGATAAAAGGTAATTATTTTTCAACAAATGGTGCTGGAACAATTAGATAGGTATGTACAAAAAAATGAACACAGATCTGTACCTCATACCGTGTACAAAAATTAATTTAAAATGGATCTAGGCCAGGTGCGGTGGCTCACGCCTGTAATCCTAGCACTCTGGGAGGCCGAGGTGGGTGGATTGCTCAAGGTCAGGAGTTCAAGACCAGCCTGAGCAAGAGCAAGACCCCGTCTCTACTAAAAACAGAAAGAAATTATCTGGCCAACTAAAATATATATAGAAAAAAAATTAGCCGGGCATGGTGGCGCATGCCTGTAGTCCCAGCTACTCGGGAGGCTGAGGCAGTAGGATTGCTTAAGCCCAGGAGTTTGAGGTTGCTGTGAGCTAGGCTGACGCCACGGCACTCACTCTAGCCAGGGCAACAAAGTGACACTCTGTCTCAAAAAAAAAATAAATAAAATAAAATAAAAATAAAATAAAATAAAATGGATCTTATATCTAAATGTAAAAGCTAAAACTATAATATTTCTAGAAGAAAACATAGAAGAAAATCTTTATGACCTAGGGTAAGGCAAAGATTTCTTAGATGTCACAGCAAAAGCACAATCCATAAAAACATTTAAAAATTTATAAATTTGACTTTATCAAAATTAAGAATTTTCTTTGAAGGACACTCTTAGGAGAACAAAAAGACAAGCCACCGACTGTAAGAAAATATTTAAAAATCATATCTCATTAATGACTTATATACAGAATATATTAAAAACTCTCAAAGGGCCGGGCGCGGTGGCTCACGCCTGTAATCCTAGCACTCTGGGAGGCCGAGGCGGGTGGATCGCTCAAGGTCAGGAGTTCGAGACCAGCCTGAGCAAGAGCGAGACCCCGTCTCTACTAAAAAAATCGAAAAAAATTATATGGATAACTAAAAATATATATATATATAGAAAAATTAGCCGGGCATAGTGGTGCATGCCTGTAGTCCCAGCTACTCGGGAGGCTGAGGGAGGAGGATCGCTTGAGCCCAGGAGTCTGAGGTTGCTGTGAGCTAGGCTGACACCACGGCACTCACTCTAGCCTGGGCAACAAAGTGAGACTCTGTCTCAAAAAAAAAAAAAACAAAAAAAACTCTCAAAGCTCAATAATAAATAATCCAAGGTGAAAAAATACTGAGCGTGGTGGCTCATGCTTGTAATCCCAGCAACCTGGGGGGCTGAGGCAGGAGGATCAGTTGAGGCCAAGAGTTTAAGACCAGCCTGGGCAACATAGTGAGACCCCATCTCTAAAAAAATAAGAAAAAATAGCTGGGTGTTGTGATGTGCACCTTTAGTCCCAGCTACTCAGAAGGCTAAGATAGGAGGATCACCTGAGCCCAAGAGTTTGAGGCTGCAGTGATCTGTGATCATGACACTGCACTATAGCCTGGGCAACAGAGCAAGGCCGTATCTTTAAAAAAAAAAAAAAAGACAAATAACCCAAGTGAAAAATAAGCAAAGAATTGGAAAAGACATTTCTGTAAAGATAGACAAGTGGCCAGTAAGCACATGAAAAGATGTGCAGCATCACTAATCATTAGGGAAATATAAATCAAAACCACAGTGAAATAGCATTTTAACCTACTGGAAGGGCTAAGACAATAACAAGTATTGGTGAGGATGTGGAGAAATTGGAAATCTCTTACAGTGCTGATTTGAATGTGAAATGGTGCAGCTGCTTTAGAAAACAGTTTGGCAGTTCTTCAAAAAGTTGAACAGAATTACCATATAACCCAGCAATTCCACTTATTCACCCAAGAGAAATGAAGACATGTGTCCACGTAAAAACTTGTACACTAATATTTGTAGCAGCATTATTCATAATAGCCAAAAAAGTGGAAAAACACAAATATCCATGGATTGATGGAATGTCTGTTAAAAACAGTGGTATATCCATGTAATGGGATATTATTCAGTCATAAAAAAGGAATGGAATACTGATATATCCATATCCTGGATGAATCTCAAAAACATTAGGCTAAGTGAAAGACTTTCTTTGTTTCTTAGTGTTTCTAAAGAACAGAAATTTATTTATCACAGTTCTGGAGGGTGGGAGTTCAAGATCAAGGTGCCAGCAGTTTTGTGTCTGGTGAAGTTCTGATCCATACTTCCAAGGGGGGAAGAACACTGTTTTTCCTCACACAGGAGAAGGTGGAAGGGAGGAACTCCCTCCCTCAAGTCCTTTTATAACGACTTTAATCTGTTCATGGGGGCAGAACCTTAGGCCCCTAAACACCTCTCAAAAGGCCCCACCTGCCAACATTGTTGCACTGGGGAGTAGATTTTCAAAACATGAATTTTGGGGCCGGGCGCGGTGGCTCACACCTGTAATCCTAGCACTCTGGAAAGCCGAGGTGGGCAGATCGTTTGAGCTCAGGAGTTCAAGACCAGCCTGAGCAAGAGAGAGACCCCGTCTCTACTAAAAAAATAGAAAGAAATTATATAGACAACTAAAAATATATATAGAAAAAATTAGCTGGGCATGGTGGCGCATGCCTGTAGTCCCGGCTACTCGGGAGGCTGAGGCAGGAGGATCACTTGAGCCCAGGAGTTTGAGGTTGCTGTAAGCTAGGCTGACGCCACGGCACTCTAGCCTGGGCAACAGAGTGAGACTCTGTCTCAAAAAATAAAAATAAAAAACATGAATTTTGGGAGACACATTCAGACCATAGCAAAGACACACACAAACCACCACATATTGCTGACTTCATTTATATATGAAAAGTTCAAAATAGGCAAACATATAGAGACAGAAGGTAGATCATCAGTTATCTGGGGCTAAGAAGGAGTATGAAAGGAGGGCAGAATGGGGAGTGACTGCTCTTAGATAAAAAGTTTCCTTTAGGGATGATGATAATGTTGTTCTAAAATTGAATTATAGTGATGGATGTACAACTCTGTAAATCTGCTCAAAGACACTGAATTGTGTGCTTTAAACAGGTGAACTTCACGGTATGGAGGTTATATCTCAGTAAGGCTGTTAAAAAGTGGTCAAAAGATTTGAATAGATGCTTTACCAGAGAATGGATGGCAAAGAGGTACATGAAAAGATATTGAATATCAATGCAATTTAAACCACAATTAGAATGGCTAAAATTAAAAAGACTTACCCTACCAAGTGCTGGTGAGATATGGAACAACTGGGACTCTTCATACACTGCTGGGGGGAAGGTAAATGCTACAACCATTCTGGAAAACACTCAGACAATTTCTTTAAAAGTTGAACTCCCATATGATCCAACTGGTCTACTCTGTTACGGGTTGAATCGTGGCCCCCTCCCCGTAAAAAAATCATAGATTGAAGCAGTGGTCCTCAACCGTTTTGGCACTAGGAACTGGTTTCATGGAAGACAGTTTTTCCACAGACCCGGGGGGGAGGGCCAGAAATGGTTAAGGGGCGATTCAAGCGCATTACAGTTAATGTGCAGTCAAACCTCTCTGCTAATGAGAATCTGTATTTGCAGCTGCTCCCCAGCGCTCGCATCACCGCCTCAGCTCCACCTCAGATCATCAGGCGTTGGATTCTCATAAGGAGCGCACAACCTAGATCTCTCACATGCACTGTTCACCATAGGGTTTGTGCTCCTATGAGAATCTAATACCACGGCTGATCTGACAGGGGCTTACGCGGTGATGCGAGTGATGGAGAGCCGCTGTCACTACAGATGAAACTTCACTCTTGCCTGCTGCTCACCTTCTGCTTTGCGGCCCAGTTCCTAACAGGCCACGTACCTGTCTGCGGCCTGGGGGTTGGAAACCTCAGGATTGAAGTACTAAACCCTAGTACCATAGAATATCACCTTTTGGAGATGGGGTCTCTATAGAGGTAATCCAGTTAAAATGAAGTTATTAGGGTTGGCCCTAATCCATTATGACTGATGTGTGTATTAAATGGGGAAATTTGGACATAGAGATACACAAACGGGGAGAATACTGTGCGATACTAAAGATGGCCGTCTGCAAGCCGAGAAGAGAGAGCTGGAACAGATCCCTCCCTCACAGCCCTCAGAAGGAACCAGCCCTCAAAACTAGCCTGATTTTGAGCTTCTAGCTTCCAGAACTGTGAGACA
Source organism: Eulemur rufifrons (assembly GCF_041146395.1). NCBI lineage: Eukaryota > Metazoa > Chordata > Mammalia > Primates > Lemuridae > Eulemur > Eulemur rufifrons. The sequence goes on from NC_090998.1 coordinate 89,025,778, forward strand.
ATAACTCTATTTTTTAAGCTACTAGGCTTTTAGTATGTTGTAGTAGCCCCGGAAAAGTAATACACACTCTTAGGTATTTACCCAATAAAAAAAGAATGCATAAATGAATGTTCATAGCAGCTTTATTTGCAGTAGTCAGAAATCTGAACACAACCCAAATGTCCATCAAATCGTGGTATTTTATTACTATTATTATTTTTTGAGACAGGGTCCCATTTAAAGCTGAATGGTATTATATCATTCAAAATATAACAAAATTTGCTGGGCAATGATACCCAACTGTAGTCCTAGCTACTCAGGAGGCTAGGGCAGGAGGATCACTTGAGGCCAGGAGTTTGAATCCAGCCTGGGCAACATATCGACACCCTTATCTCTTTAAAACTTAATTAATTAAAAAAATTTAAATTAAAATAGCAGAAATTTTAAAATGCATTAGAAATGTTAGAAAGTAAAGTGGAGAGAATCTCTCAGAAAACAAAATAAAAAGTCAAGTAAATAAAAATGGAGAGACAAAGAAGAAAATTAGTGAATCAATCCCAGTGATGCAATGCTGAATAACAAATTCTAAAAGGAAAGAACAGAAATTGGAGGGTAGGAAATTGTTAAATAAGTAGAGCAAGCGTTCCAAACCTGAAGCAACCGAGTTTCTAGATTGCAAGTACCAGTTCAATAAATGAAAAAGGAACCATGCTTAGTGGTTTGCATTTTTAGAAACTAAAGAAATAAAAGATCCTAAAGGTTACATCAAAAACATTGGGACTTAGAATGATATCAAACTTCTAGATAGCAACTCTGGAGCAAGAAGACAGTGGAGCATCACCTTCAAAATTTTGAAGGGAAAAATGTTTACTGACTTCAACTTCTATATTTAATTGTATAGGTAAACAAAATTTCTATATGTCAGTTATATGCGTGGAAAAAACAAGGACATTTCAGTCATTCAAGTTCTCAGAAAACTCACCTTCCATATACCTTTTATCAGGAAATCACTGGAATATATGCTCCACCTAAACCAGAGAATAAACCATAAAAGAGACAAAGGATCTGAGAAACAGATGCTTCGATATAGGAGAGAGAGGAGGCAATTGCAGAAATGAATCCCTGGCAAGATGTCAGCAATTTAGCAGCCTGGAAAGCAAACAATCTGGACTGGAACAGGAAAAACCCCTGAGGAATGTTCCAAGGCTGGAATGAAACTGATAGATTACCTGAAGTGTTTGAATTGATTAAGAGGAGATTTAGAGCTCTGTTGGAGAGTTTGAGGACGAATTAATGAAAAATACATAACAAATACCAAGCCAAAAAAAAAAAAAAAAAATGGGGAAAGAGAAAATAAAGAATACGAAAAGGAAATAGTAATTGTTAGTTCCAGGGAAACCAAACATTATACAAGGAAGGAGATCTAATTACACCATTCCTTATGGTTCAGCTGTATATATGATTTACTTCATAATATTACTGTTAGTGCTGAATATTGATTCGAACAAAAATGATACATGGGAGGAAGGGAGAAGAGATGGAGGTTATGTGTTATGGGGGAGGGGCAGGGTGGAGAGCGCTGCTTTTGTTTATAAGCCTGTGTATTATTTGACTTTTAAAATCACATGTATGTATTACTTCACAAATTTAAATATTTTTATCAGATTAATAATAGAAACACGTAAGTAGTGAGGTATAGTTTATTCTCTTAAGAATTTGGGTAGTAAAGAGAAAGGTAAAAACAGTATATTTGGGAAATATCATAGGCCAAAAATAATTTTTCAGAATAGGAGAGATTATGAAATATGTGCAGATTGAGGGGATGTATTTATTGGAAAGGAAGAAAGAATAAGTGCAGGAGAAAGAAGGGGTCCTTAGGTAATAAGGTCCCAGAGGAAGCAGTGTAGTGTAATTTAGGAATTTAGAATACAAGTGATGAGGTCAGCCTTGCAAAGCAATAGAAAGGAGGAAAAATTATTGGAGATAAAGGTTTATAATAATAGTCATGAGAAGAATAAAAGAGGGGGCTGGGCATGATATGGCTCACACCTGTACTCTCAGCAACTTGGGAGGCCAAGGCAGGAGGATCGCTTGAGGCCACGCATTTGAGATCGGTCTGGACAACAGAATAAGACTCTGCTCTGTCTCTACAAAAAATAAAAAATTAGCCAAGCATGCACCTGTAGTCCCAGCTACTCGGGAGGCTGAGGCAGGAGGATTGCTTGAGCCCAGGAGTTTGAGGTTGCTGTGAGCTAGGCTGGTGCCACTGCACTCCAGCTTGGGTGACAGAGCAAGACCCTGTCTCTAAAAAATAAATGAAATAAAAAGAGGAAGAGAAGGGCCTTGTGTGAGATAGGCTCTCAAGGTAATCTTAGGCCTTGCCATCTTCTGAGGGATACACTAGGGTGGATGCCTAACAGATAAGTTTGGTGTCTTTGAGGAGACTGGAAAAGGTACTACTGAATCAATGAGTAAGGAATGTGGTTGGGTAGGTCATTCATTCGTCCTTCAGGCCAGTGCTTAGCACATAGATGGCATTAGGAAAATGTGTTGAATGAATGAATGACAAAGTAGGAGAGCTGTGTTCTGTTCTGGGATAGGCAGACAAAGATCACATGATTTCCCTCCCAGGCTCACCATCACGGGGGAAGAGGTGTACAAAGGGTCCCAGCTGCCGGGAGGCATTGCAGGGTAGATGTGGAGGAGTGCCTGGGAGGGTCAGAGAAGAGATGCTACAAGGGGTCAGAAGATGCTTCCTAGAGAAAGTAACTTTGGAACCAGTCTTTGAAGGTTGAATAGAAGTTCACCACAACGACAGGATGTGGAAGGGAGAAGTTCTGAAATGTGAGCCTGAGTGGAAGTTAATTGGCATGCATTTGGAAAGGACCTGTGTTACAACTTTCTCTGCAGTCCAGGAGCAGAAGAGAAAAAGGTAAGGGTTGGCTAGGCAGGCATGTCCTAAGAGCAAATGGGGTGGTGAACAATCGAGGAGAGTAAGGAGAAAAATCACTGGTCCAGCTGTCAGGTGAGGCTGTGAATGGACTGTAGGGAAAGAGAAAACTCTGGAACTAGAAGTTACAGCAAGGAACCCTTAACAGGTTCAAACAGAGGAGGCAGTCAAGAGGCGGTTGTGGTCAGAATGGGATTTCAGAATCCTTGAATGTTGGTGTGGGGCAGTATAGATTGGTGGTGAGGCCATGAGCCGCTGTCCACCATTTTCCAGCTGAAGGAGGAAGAAGATGGACCGGCTGTCTAGGATAAGTCTAGAGAGAGTTCAACTCCTTTAGGCTCGGGGAAGTGCCTTTCCTTTGTTGTGTCATTGCATTCTCGTAACTGTGTTGTAATTGACTGGTTTTTGTTTGTCTTTCTCACTAGTCTGTAAGTTTTTTGAGGGCAGGGACTGTCTTCTCTGTTTTATCAGCACAGCACCACATATTAATGAACGACAGTTGAGAAAGGTGAGGCTATGCTGTAAATTTTGCGAATATAAATATTGAAACTCCTGAAAATGAGTCAAGGGGGAGGAGTGGTTAAGTCCAAGTGTACAAGACATTTGTAGAAGAGAGAAATAAGGCTGCCAAGGGATTGGAAGGGAACTTGAGAAAAACAGGATGTTGCAATAAGGAGCAGTGTGATCTTTCTGGATGGTTTTTATTGCCTTCTGAGTTGGTGGAGAGTGGGAAAAGGTATGAACTCCAGTGTTTTATTTGGGTTTCCTTATTGTGTGTATGTATGTTACTGTTGTCTGTCATCTAGATTATTAGGTCCTATAAGAAACAGACTGTATTTTCCTAAGTTGGGAATAGTCCCATCTATTCATTGGGTTTTTTTTTTCTTTTTTCTTTTTTCTAAGAGATGGGGTCTAGCTTGTTGCCCAGGCTGGAGTGTAGTGGCACAATCATGGCACACTGTAGCCTTGAATTCCTGGGCTCAAATGAGCCTCTGCCTCACCCTCCTGAGTAACTGGGACTGCAGCCTCATGCCACCGTGGCTAGATAATTTTTCTTATATTTCGTAGAGACAGGGTCTCACTGTATTGCCCAGGTTGGTCTCAAACTCCTGTGCTCAAGTGATCCTGTTACCTCAGCCTCCCAAAGTACTGGAATTACAAGCGTGAGCCACCACACCCAGCCTCCATCTATTTCTTTGAATGCATCAGTTTCATTTTTTATTTTTTTTATTATTATTTTTTTTTTTTGGAGACAGAGTCTCACTCTGTTGCCCAGGCTAGAGTGAGTGCCGTGGCGTCAGCCTAGCTCACAGCAACCTCAAACTCCTGAGCTCAAGCGATCCTCCTGTCTCAGCCTCCCGAGTAGCTGGGACTACAGGCATGCGCCACCATGCCCGGCTAATTTTTTCTATATATATTTTTAGCTGTCCATATAATTTCTTTCTATTTTTAGTAGAGGTGGGGTCTCGCTCTTGCTCAGGCTGGTCTCGAACTCCTGAGCTCAAACGATCCGCCCACCTCGGCCTCCCAGAGTGCTAGGATTACAGGCGTGAGCCACCGCGCCCGGCCCAGTTTCATTTTTTAACTTATACCTTTTGAAGGGGTGTTCCTAGGACTGAGAAACAATCCTGTTTGTAGAGGTAGTCCTGTCTCTGTCGCTTACCTTCCTTTATTGACCAATTAACCATCTGGAACAGTAAAATACCTCTTTTTTCCTTTGAAAATTTGTATAAACCATACATATTTAAAAATATTGTGTGTGTACACACACACACACACACACACACACACGCGCAATTAAAGAAATAATTATGAAGAAGATACTCACATACATGCTGCACAGGCCAAGAAATAGAACATAATCATGCCCCACAACCCCTCTCTGATTCAATCCCCTCCTTCCCTGTGACAGTCACTACTTAAATTTTGTATTAGTCATTCCCTTTTCTTTATAGTTTTGTTTTTTTAAGAGATAGGGTCTTGCTATGTTGCCCAGGCTGGACTCAAACTCCTAGGCTCAAGAGATCCCCCTGTCTCAGCCTCCCTTATAGCTGGGACTTTAGGCATGTGCCACTGTGCCCGGCTTTTTCTTTATAGTTTTTTTTAAAAGCATGTATGTACATACATACGTCTATATAAACATACATATTTATGGTTAAATGTATATACTTGAACTTTATATTAATGGAATCATACTGTATATGTATTGTTTTGTGACTTCTTTCACATGATATTATGTTTTTATAACTTACCCAGGTTAAGGTATGTATGTAGCTGTAACTCATTCATTATCATGCAGTATGGTATTATATTGTCTGAAAGCACCATAGCCTATTTATATATTTTACTATTGATGGATATCTGTTTTTGTACTTTTTTCTGTTAAAAATAATACTACTATAAATATTTTTGTATATGTGCAAATGTTTCTCTAAGGCATTTACCTAGAAGTATAATTACTAGTTTGTACAGTAAATACAAAGTAGTTATACCAATTTACTCTCCCACTAGAAATGCATGAGAATTGCTGTTGTTCTGTACCCTTGCCAACACTTGGTATTGCCTGACTTTTTAAATTTTTTTCTCAACTGGGCATCATTTTTATTTGAGCAAAGTAATATTGCAATGTTTCTTATGAAAGTAAAGAATGTGCTGATAGCCAACAAGCTCATGAAATTATTTTTTTAAATTACGTTTATAGACATAGGGGTTATAGGTGCAGTTTTGTCACATAGATATATTGCATAGTGGTCTGGGCTTTTTGTGTAATCATCAGCTGACTAGTGTACATAGTGCCCTTAGGTAATTTCTCATCCCACTTCCCCTTCCCACTCTCCTACCCTCCCGCCCTTCTGAGTCTCCAGTGTCTGTCATTCCGCTTTCTCTGTTCATGTGCATACATTATTTAGCTCCCACTTATAAGCAAAAAAATGCAGTATTTGACTGTTTCTGAGTTATTTCACTTAAGGATGATGGCCTCCAGTTCCATCCATGTTGCTGCAGAAGACATGATTTCATTTTTTTGTGGCTGAGTAATAATCCATGGAACATATACACACTGCATTTTCTTTATCCAGTCATCCATTGATGGACATTTAGGTTGATTCCCTATCTTTGCTATTGTGAATAGTGCTACAATAAAATATGAGGACAAGTATCTTTCTGATATGATTTTTGCTAGATCGAATGGTGTATCTATTTTTAGTTCTTTGAGAAATCTCCATACTGTTTTCCATAGAGATTGTACTGATTTACATTCCCCCCAACAGTATATTAGCGTTCCCTTTTCTCCACATCCTGACCAATATCTATTTTTGTTTTGTTTTGTTTTGTTTTTACTTTTTAACAATGATTACCTGATGTCTTAATTTTATTTTTTAATTTTTAAATTTTTTTGTAGAGATGGGATCTTGCTATTTTGCCAGGGCTGATCTCAAACTCCTGGCCTCAAGAGATCCTCCTGCCTTTGGCCTCCTGACGTGCTGGGATTATAGGAGTGAGCTACCAGGCCTGGCCCTGACTTTAATTTTAGCCAACTTGGTAGTTGTGAAATGGTAGCTATTTGTGGTTTTAATTTGCATTTTCTTGAGTGACATGAGATTGAACATCTTTTCATATGTTTAGGAACCATTTATGTGTTCTCTTTGGTGAAATTCCTACTCAATTATTTTGCAAATTTTTCAAGTAGGTTGTCTTTTCTCATTGATTCATAGCTATTCTTTTATGTTCTGGATGCTAATCCTTTGTCACTGTTATATGAGTTGCAGATCAGTATGCCTCCTTTTTCATTCTGCAAATCTGGTCTGTCAAGAAGTGACTTAAGCAAACCTGGAGATTGAAAACCATTGGCCCAAGCTTCTGTTCTAGGCACTGTAGTGAAATGGCCTTGTGGTTGTGCACAGGGCAGGTCCTGGTACTTGGACTGAATGCATCATAGTTACTGACTGCTGCTGACCCGTGGTGCTTGCCTTTGCAGGTGGAACAGGAGGATTTTGTAATGGAAGGGCATGGCAAGACTCCACCTCCTGGTGAAGAAGGCAAACAGTGAGTCACAGTTTATTTTAAAAGGATCATATTACAGATCATTGGAAGCACGTTGGTTAAACTTGCTGAGAGCTTGTTTGCTGGGATATATACATTGTAGACATTGTGGAACTCACCAGTTGCTTTGGTGGCTGTTAATGCATTGCTCTATTTATAGACTGACGAACTGGCGGGACAAGAAAGTTGGCTTTGTAGTTTTTCACACTTGACTAATCAAAATTTATGTTATGGTTTAGCAAAAGGCTTTAAGGCTCAGTATGTTCTAAATTGAACTAATGCAGTTTGGTTGATTTCCAAAGAAAGTATAAAATGGTACATCCTTTTCTTAGCAATGTCTTTATGAAGTGAACTAAATTAATAGACTATTTCCCTGCAATCCAAGTTTGAATTTATTTGAATTGTACTTCCTGAAATTCTATTCCATTTGGTTATTTACACTTCTGATCTCTGTTTAAACAAATTGTTTCTCTAAAGGAGCAAAAATTATAAATAATATAACTTAGCCAACATTCTAAATAATTCAGGATCTCTCCCCTGACTTCTTAAGGGGTGATTGGTTTTAAACCTGAAGTTGAGAATCTGCTGGGTAGCTTTTTGGTAGCAGTGAGTAGATTTTTTTCTTACTTCTGTCACAGAATTTGAAAAATTAAGTTGCAGAGCAGACTGGGTTTTCATATGCCCTTTTAAAGGAAAAACAGTTAAGACTGGCTTAAAGTACTAACATAACTACTATTTTTTATTCAGACATTAGTCTCTTAAGTTGAATAAGCCAGTGATTCATAGAATTTACCAAAAGTCTGTAAAGAGAAACTCTTCTCTCTTATCCCTTTTCTTTCCTAGAAAATAGTTTAATTTTGGTCTGTCTTAAGAAAATTATGTCTCTGAAACGCTTAGGAATCAATTATGCAGAATGGACTGTGCTGCCACCAGGCCAGACTGATTAAAGGAGAACGGCTCTTGTCTTGTATTTGTTGTGAATGGAAACCAGGATATTTTCACAGCTGGTTTAATTTGCTAACCAGGCAGTTTTAAAAATAGCTTACAGTATAAATCCTAACTTTGCTGTATTCTGTCGAATGTACTTATATTCTGTATGGGCTGATGGAATCAATTCATCTTTAGCAAATTATAACGCCAGACATCTAGTCCCTACAGAATGACAGGAGAAAGACTTCAGGTACTTTTGTCCGTGTCTCTCTCATACTCCCTCACCCTTATACTCTGGTCAAAGGTCTTATAATATAAAAATCATACCTCCCATTTGTCAAGGATTTTCTATGCCTCAGGTACTTTGCTTAAATGTTTTTTAACCTGTCATTTCCACTCATTACAGCTTATCATCTCCATTTCACTCAGAGATCAGGGTAGGTAATACAGCTTGAAATGGAATTTAGATTTGAACCCAGATTCTTACTGACTTCAAAGTGTTTTATAATATTACTCTCTCAAATCTTTTGCCATCCTTGGAAGCTGTGTTCCTTGAAAAATACTGTGGTTAGCAAAACTGTAGTTGTCAAAATCAAAGTCTCATGAATAAGAGGGAGTTAGGGGAAACAATGAAAACTGCATTAAGCCTGTTTTTAAAACACAGATGGAAGTTCTGTTCTCTAGAGGGTATCCATTTCCCAAACAAACCAGTCTTTATCTCTAAAAACCCCGCTCTAGTGGCCCCTATCCTGAATCAGCTTCTTTAGGTATTCAGGAAACATTGCTGGGGCAGATTGCCCCACGTTTTATGTTATACAAACTGTACTTCTTTCAGAGAGTTTCCAACAGCCCCAGCAGACTTGAAATGTCACGTGTAGTGTCCTTACCATTTGCCCTTACTGTGCTTTCATAGGTCTCATACTGCCTGGCCTTTTCGCAGGTGGATTCTGTTCTGTTTTGGTTTTTTCTGGACCTGGTTTGCTATCCTAAACTAAAGTGATAAAGCAGAAATCAGTCCTCTCACTCCGTGCTCCTCCGTAGATCTGCCCGCCTCTTCTGTGAGAATGGGGATCAAAGACACTGTGTTCTTTTGTTTAAGGCAACGACGATAAAAATATTTACAAAAAAATTTTTTTTCAGAACTACAGTTGACAAATGATCACTATACTTTATAAGCATGATTGAATCAGGATAGGAGATCTAGGAACTGAATTTTTTTTTTAATTATAAAAGCAATACATGCTTGTCATGAAACAGTCAAACACTCCTTCCCCTCCTAATCTTCCTCAACATTTTCTGTACATTTTAAAACAACTAAATAGACTTTTTTCCCAACATAATTCTTCTGAGATTTGCTTTTGTAATTTCACATCTTTCCCCACCTATTTCATTCTTTTAAACATCTGTGAAACATTCTGTTGAATGGATGTACTATAGTCATTGTTTTCTAATAGATATTTTGGTGGCCTTCACTTCTTTGATTATTATATATAATATTTTATTGAATATCCTTATTCTTATATATTTATACACACATGTATTTCTGTAGACTAGATTTATATAGATGGAGCTGTTTAGTTTATGGGCATGTGTATTTTACATGGAGGCAGCTGCTATCAAATTGCCTTCCAAAAAAGCTTTACCAGTGTTCATTTCCATCTACAATGTATGGCAGTGCCTGTTTCCCCACACCTTGGATGACAATAAAATATTTATCTTTAAATTTTTTCCACTCTAAAATTCTGTTGTTTTAATTTGTACTTTTTTGCTTACTAACAAGATGTTATCTTTTGTTAGTTTATTTATTTTTATTCTTTTTTTTTTTTTTTTTTTTTTTAGTGATGGGTCTTACTATGTTGTCCAGGCTGAACTCTAACTCCTGGGCTCAAGAGATCCTCTGGCCTTGGCCTCTAAAGTAGCTGGGACTACAGGCATGCACTACCATACCTGGCAATTGGACTTTTATTTTTATTTTATGTATCACCTATTTACATATATTCCCATTTCTCTATTGAATTGTTTGGTTTTATAGCTTTGTAGGAGCCCTTTATAAATTTTAGATACTAACCTTTATCTGTTGCGATGTTTTATTTTTTTTTTTTTATTTATTTTTTTTTTTGAGACAGAGTCTCTCTCTGTTGCCCAGGCTAGAGTGAGTGCCGTGGCGTCAGCCTAGCTCACAGCAACCTCAAACTCCTGAGCTCAAGGGATCCTCCTGTCTCAGCCTCCCGAGTAGCTGGGACTACAGGCATGCACCACCATGCCCGGCTAATTTTTTCTCTATATATTTTTAGCTGTCCATATAATTTCTTTCTGTTTTTAGTAGAGATGGGGTCTCGCTCTTGCTCAGGCTGGTCTCGAACTCCTGAGCTCAAAGGATCCGCCCACCTCGGCCTCCCAGAGTGCTAGGATTACAGGCGTGAGCCACCACGCCCGGCCTGTTGCGATGTTTTAAATATTTTCTTCCAGTCCTTATCACTTAACATCAGGTATCTTTCATACTAACAAACCTTTTAAATTCTTATATAGTGAAATCAATCAGCCTTTATGGCTTTTATGTTTTTACTTGCCTAGAGAAGTCTTCCATACCTAACATAATAAAATGTCCTTATTTTTTCTGCTTTATTTGTTACATTTAGACCTTTAATTGAACTGGTACTCATTTTTGTGTATGGTACGAGGCAGAGATCTAACTTAATTTTTTTCCAGATTGATTTCCAAAATAGCTCTCATTCATTGGCATTAGCCTGTGTGAATAGCCTATTTCACTTATGAAGGCCAGTGGAGCACAGGGGTAATATAACTTGCTCGAGGTCACAGAGTAAATTCTTCTAAGGATTAGAAGTAAAATTATTTTGTTAGCTCATCTGTGCCATTTTCCTTGTTTCCTCATTTAACATTTTAACCATAGATTCCATAAGCCTTAAAATTTATTTTATTTCTGTGATGTTTATTTCAATGGAACTAAGTTCTATTAAAAGGCAGATTAAGGTAGCTATGCATGTAGAAAGCTCTCTTGAAAAATAATTGACTTTTGATGTTTAAAAATATCTGTGATAAACTGTTAAAATTTAGATCAGTGTACTGAATTCTGGTATGTATGTATGAATAAGATTTAGTAGAGTGCATAGCTTTAAACACTTTATATATGTTGTTTCAATATTGTTGCTTTTTAATAGGATTTATTTACTATTAGTATATCTAATATATCATTTTTCTGAGGATATTCACTTTGAGAGCTACTGTAGCAGCTCAATAGCTCTCAAAGTGAATAAACTCAGACAAGCTAAGTTTATTGCCATATAATTACTATATTAAAATTACACAGCTTTAATCGCATGACGTGTTTAATTTAGGAGTAAATATAAATACTATGACAACTTTTCAAAAAGCAGCTGAGCAGGCACTTGCTCATAGGTTGTGTTTGACCATGCTTATTGAAAGCTCATGTCAGATAAAGTGTTTCTACCCAGACAGGCTTTTAATTTGGTTTTATTTATTATATTGGTGATGGTCTAGATATTTGTGAGACGATTATTTGTTTTAAGTGATTTTGAAGCTAAATACCAATTTTGGTGTAGTAATGAGTTTGGCTCCTTTCATCTCTTCCTTCCTTCCTTCCTTTCTGTTTTTCAATACAACTTACAAACAAGTCTAAGCTTTAAATCTCCATGCTGAAATTGACTCTGATTCTCAAAAGATGCTTGTCTTTATTTAACCTATTAAAATGATTGAATTTTTCTATTAAATTTTTATTGAATTTTCTTAATTCTTTTGGTTCATTTATGAAAGGCCATTATTAAAAACAAATGCCTCAGAGTAGAATATTGAAGAGATATTTGCACACCCATGTTCATTGCAGCATTATTCACAATAGTCAAGAGGTGGAAGCAACCCAAATGCCCATCAACAGATGAATGGATAAACAAAATGTGGCATATACTTATTATACAATGGAATATTATGCAGCCTAAAAAGGGAAGTTCTGACCGGGTGTGATGGCTCATGCCTGTAATCCAAGCACTCTGGGAGGCCGAGGCAGGAGGATCGCTCAAGGTCAGGAGTTCGAGACCAGCCTGAGCAAGAGCGAGACCCCTGTCTCTATTAAGAAATAGAAAGAAATTATCTGGACAACTAAAAATATATAGAAAAAATTAGCCGGGCATGATGGCGCATGCCTGTAGTCCCAGCTACTCAGGAGGCTGAGGCAGAAGGATTGCTTGAGCCCAGGAGTTTGAGGTTGCTGTGAGCTAGGCTGAGACCACGGCACTCTAGCCAAGGCAAAAGAGCGAGACTCTGTCTTGGGGGGGGAAAAAAAGGGAAGTTCTGTCATATGCTGCAACAGGGATAAACCTTGAGGACATCATGCTACGCAAAAAAAGCCAGTTACAAAAGAACAAATACTGTATTATTCTACTCATGAAGTATCTAAAGTAGTTAAAATCATAGAAACAGAAAGTGTTAATAGAAAGGTGGTTGCCAGGGGCTGGGGGGGGGCAATAATTAATGTTTAATGGTTTAATGGGAATAGAGTTTCAATTTTGCAAAATGAAAAAGTCAGATCTTTTGCACAACTGTGTGAATTTACTTAACCCTACCAAACTGCACACTTAAAAATGGTTAAGATGGTAATTTTTGTTACTTCTTTAAAACTACAATTAAAAAAAAACTTTAGTGACCAAATTGAAATGTACTTTAAATGCAAACTACTCTCTGGATTTCAAAGTCTTAGTACAAAAAGAAAAAAAAAGAAAGTAAAATTATTAACTTTTATATTGATTTTATATTGAAATGGTAATCTTTTGAGTTAAATGAAACATTAAAAGTTGAGGAGGGGCCAAGGGCAATATATGTAACCTAAACTTATGTACCCCCATAATATGCTGAAATAATAATTTAAAAAAATAAAAAAAATTAAAAGTTTTTTAAAACTTATTTCATATGTGTTTTATAGATAACATCCCCCTTTTTTAGGGATTATTTATAGAATTTTTAGAATTGATAGGAATTGTATCAATTCCTATATTTTTATATTTCTACTCCCTTAGGGTACGATCTTTGTTTCATCATAGCTCACTGCAACCTCAAACTCCTGGGCTCAAGTGATCCTCCTGCCTCAGCCTCCCGAGTAGCTGGGACTACAGGTGGGCACTATCCCTGGCTAATTTTCTATTTTTAGTAAAGACGTGGTCTCACTCTTACTCAGACTGGCTGGTCTCGAACTCCTGGGCTCACATGATCCTCCTGCCCTGGCTTCCGAGAGGAGAATGCTGGGATTACAGGTTTGAGCCATCTTGCCCCACCAGGATGCCTTTTTTTTTTGTTTTTTTTTTTTTTTGGTCTCTAAGGAAGAATCTGTTCAAAGGTTGCATGGGAGACCTATAAGGAAATCAAAGTATTGAAGATAGTTTTATATTGATGATTCCGAGAGAAGAACGTAATTTACAGAGTCAGCACTGCTCTCCACACTCCAGTGTGGTAGTGTGGTATAGCATAGTTTTGTGCTACAGGTACTGTTTTTTAACTGTCTTGATTAAATTCTCTTCTTCCTAGCTACATTCTTCCCAACCTAGATGGCCAGTTATAAAATGCCCTTTTAATTTTTCTGAATTATTAATTATGTAAACTTTTAAAGTCCTAACAGTTTTTCTTTACTTTATCTTTATTTCTGCTCCTACTCTGACTCCTTAACTTACAGCTGTATCTTTCTCAGATTCATCTTATGCTGCAGCGCAACTTTTAAAAGTTTATTCTTGGCCAGGCGGGGTGGCTCACGCCTGTAAACCTAGCACTCTGGAAGGCCAAGGCGGGAGAATTGCTTGAACTCAGGAGTTTGAAATCAGTGTGAGCAAGAGTGAGACCCCATCTCTACTAAAAATAGAAAGAAATTAGCCAAACAACTAAAACTGGAAAAAATTAGCCAGGCATGGTGGTGCATGCCTATAGTCCCAGCTACCTGGGAGGCTGAGGCAGGAGGATTGCTTAAGCCCAGGAGTTTGAGGTTGCTGTGAGCTAGGCTGATGCCACGCCACTCTAGCCCAGGCAAGAAAGTGAGACTCCGTCTCAAAAAAAAAAAAGTTTATTCTTCCTAAATCTCTACTACAGTAAAGATTCCTTTTATTAATACCTTCTTTGTTTCATATTTGACCACCTAATTTAACACTAAGCTTTTTGGGAATCATTCTTTTGGGTGTTTGTTTAAAAACTTTGAGCAACTCCATAGCATTTCCTAAATATAGAAAAAAATGAAAGTATTTCCACATAGCAAATCTTACAGATAATCATCTTCAAAACTACAAACCTTGGTATTGGCCATAGGAAAGTTTTTTGGTTTTTCTTAACATTTTATTTTGTGTGTAAAGTTTTTACCAGTTTTTCCCCCTCTTTGAACCATTAAATTATGTGCCTATTAATATAAATTTATTAAGATGTTCCAAATTGAACTCTTTGTAAACCCAATCATTATTACATTGTAGTAAGCTAGACATCAGAAGAATAGTTGGCTTTTCTGTATATTTCAGATTTTGGGGGGGAGAGAGGAAATGAGTTTTATTTTCAAGTCAATTGGTATTTGAAAATGCCACAAAGAGTTTCCGTAGATTGTAGTTTATACTCATGGAATTTTTGTTGCTAGGAATTTTAGTAAAACCATCAACATTTTGTACTAGATCTTTGGGGAACTTAAAAGTTACTAATAAATTTTTTTAACTTGCATTGAAGTTACTTAAAAAATTAATTTTCTGAAAACATCCTTTTATCCTCAGGGATCTCAGAATCACAGTAAATTCTGAATTCTATTTTATAAGGCTTTTCTTGGATGCCTGAGCCATAGATTAATTACAATAAGAGTAACTTCAGTAGACATGTGTTTTGCAATTGAAAATGACTGCAAACAATATGTGTTACTCTTACAAGCTGGGGTGTTGACTTGAAACAAGAGTGAATAGGGCAGGTCATATAAGCTCTCTGAAAATTACAGTTAACTTTTAAGAAGTCTTATTTATTTTATGTTTCATTTATATGGATAAGTCATATACATTTATGGAAAAGCATTACTCAAAAGGCAAGATGTACTTATCCTGTTCTTTGGTGCTTCAGGGACAGGTATGGTGGCTCACGCCTGTAATCTCAGCACTTTGGGAGGCCAAGGCTGGAGGATTGCCTGAGGCCAGGAGTTTGAGACCAGCCCGAGGCACATAGTGAGACCTTGTCTGTATAAAAAAAAAATATAGGAAAGTTAGCTGGGCATGGTAGCATGTGCCATGCCCATTAGTCCCAGAAACTCTACTTGGGAGGCTGAGGCAGGAGGATCGCTTGAGCCCAGGAGTTTGAGGTTACAGTGAGCTGTGATGACGCCACTATACTCTAGTGAAAGGCAACAGAGTGAAACCATGTCTCAAAAAAAAAAAAAAAAAAAAGGTGTTTTAAGACTTCTCTGTTGGAGGTAATTTTTATATAGTTGTTAAATGTTTGGAAATTCTTAGCGTTATGTAAAAATAGATAAAGAAATACATGTTCAGCATAAAAAAATCTCCAGTGGTATCATGAAGAGAAGCTAGTGGTTTTTTCTACCCCCCTCCCCACTTTTTACTTTTCAGGAATAGGGTCACCATGTTGCCTAGGCCAGCCTCAAGTTCCTGGGCCCAAGAGATCCTCTTGAGTAGCTGTGACTACAGGTGCGTACCACCACACCTGGCCTTACTTCCCCCAAATTTTATGATCACTACAGGGTATGGATACAGATTCTGGCAGAGCATTCTTCCTGTGTTTCCCTCCCTTGGGGAATCACTGTGGGTGAAGTGGGGGAGGGAGAGGTGGGGAAAAGGTAGTAAAGGGGAGAAGACGAAAAGTTCACAACTCAGAAAAGATCAGGTTAAGGTTTTATGCTAGATCTTCAGCTCTACAAGGATAGATTTTTGTTGTCTTGGTCACTGCTTAGAAAAGTTGGTGGCACACAAAAAGCAGCAACAAATATATATTGAGCCAGGTGTTGTGGCCTGTACCTGTTGTTCCAGCTACTTGGGAGCGTTGCTCAAGCCAGACTGAACACCATAGCGAGACCTTGTCTCATTAATAGATAAATAGATCTGCTCCCATCAACTGTTAATCCCTTTTCTACACATTAACTTTGAAAGTCTAGGGTGGGGTTATTAAAAACTTAATTCCAGAATATTTTGTTTGTTATCGGCACAGAAAAGTGAATTGATAATATGTCATGTTTGACTTTATATTCAGTCCTTTCCTGAATATGTTCCAACAGATCTGATTTTATAACTATTCTTCTCTTTAAGCATCCCTACCTGTAAGCCAGTTGTTGGTTATCGTTTATTTTTCAGAAAATGCCTTTTTAGTGGAGTCTTAACTATTTATTTCTTTTTAAGGCCTCCATAAGATGCCTTTAGCATACCTATGCATATTTTTGCTACTCCTTAAAGAATCTTCCTGGCCCTTTCAGGGCCTCTCCTTAAGATCTGACTTGCATATCTGGTTTCCTTTCCCCTTACATGCCTCTGTTCAGGTGAAGAGACCTTTTTTTTTTGAGACAGAGTCTCGCTCTGTGGCCCAGGCTAGAGTGCCATGGCATCAGCCTAGCTCACAGCAACCTCAAACTCCTGGGCTCAAGCAATCCTTCTGCCTCAGCCTCCCGAGTAGCTGGGACTACAGGCATGCACCACCATGCCCAGCTAATTTTTTCTATATATATTTTTAGTTGTTCATATAATTTCTATTTTTTTAGTAGAGATGGGGTCTCGCTCTTGCCCAGGCTGGTCTCAAACTCCAGAGCTCAAGCAATCCTCCACCCTTGGCCTCCCTGAATGCTAGGATTATAGGCATGAGCCACCATGCCCGGCCAAGACCATTTATTCTGACCAGGTGCAAATCCACATTTTGTGGAAGTGCTCTTTAAGAAAAAGAAAATTTATTTCAAATACAAAATTAGGTTCAAAAGTAAATATCTATACCAAGGAAAGAAATCACAAAAATGGCAACTTAAAAAGTTGACAAATACCACAAAATTCAGAAAAAAATAGCTTAATATTTGTATTAATTCACTGCCTAAAACATTGCTATGAAACTTTTTCCCCTACATTTTTGGCCACATACTCTTTGATCATCCTTTCATATTATAACAATTCTGTGATATTTTCTAAAAAGAAAATAGATAAGTAATTCAGTGTTTCTTCTAGCATGGTTGATTAAAATATGGTTTTTATTACTGATAGATTATAAAAGTTCCTTTTTGCTTCACAACTTGTTATTGGTAACATCATATAAATTTGTGAGATTGTTGGCAATTTTGGGAAACCTCTATCAAGTATCTTTCATATATGCACTATAAGGTTGTAAGGCTTCACTTTTTTGTACATTGACTAATCTGAAATAATCTTTGAATTGACACCTTTATATCATGATGTAATCTGGCCCTGCACATTTCTGTCGTGATGCAGAGTATTGATCGAGTAACAGATCTTTGTAAAAAGGATGGTTAATGTTATCTCAGCCATACACAATTTTGTGAGAACCACATTAATATATTCCACTAAGCCCAAAATAAACGTATCCTCCATTTAAGTGCCCCTTAGGGGATCTCCAAAATGCTTGCAGCCACTCAAAGTCCACTGACATAAGGGGGAATCACAATGGGAATAAAGTTGGGATTCCACTTCTTTGAGGTACTTAGAGTAATCAAAATCATAGAGACAGAATGGTGGTTGTCAGGGGCTTGGAGGTGGAGGAAAGGGGAAGTTGTTTAATAGGTACAGAGTTTCAGATTTGCAAGATGAAAAAGTTCCGGAGATCTATTTCACAATGTGGATATACTTAGCACTACTGAGTTGTACACTTAAAAATGGTTACAAAGGTAAATTTTACAGTATATGTTTTTTACCCCAATAAAAACTTTAAAAAATACATGGTAACATAAAAAAATAAGAGTTCATTGGGCACATTGTTAGGACCCCTGCAAGGGCTTTGGGAGGGGCTCATGAAGTGAGGCGTCCGTCAGCTTAAGCTTCTTCAGCTTCACAGCAAAACAGCTCTGTTTTGACCATTCTGGTCCTCTCCTTCCTTTTGAAGCCCAGCTGAAGTGAGCTCTCGTGTCTCCATTTTCTTACTCCTGTCTCTTTTAGGGCAGAACCATCCAGTTAACAATTTAGCTGAAACTTCCTTGTTGACTGTCTCATGTATATATCTTACCTCCCAACTGTAGGATAAATGTTGTCTTCTTTTACACTCTGTAAGTACCTAGGATCATAATATTCATCCATTCATTCGTTCCTTTACTTATTTGTTTGTTCATTCTTTCAGCAAACATTAATTGAATTCCTCCAGAAAACCCACCTACCCTGCCTTCTGAAGGGTTCATAGTTTAGAGGAGGAAATGCCAAGAAAGTGGGTAACAATAATAGGGCATGAAGGTGCTACTGTAGAGGTATGTGCACATACCGGCGCCCTGGCCGGCAAAGCTTCCTCCAAATGCAACTTTATTTTTTGAGGCTTGGTTCTAAAGAATTTGAGGATATTTTTTTTTTTTTTTTTTTTTGAGACAGAGTCTCACTCTGTTGCCCCGGCTAGAGTGAGTGCCGTGGCGTCAGCCTAGCTCACAGCAACCTCAAACTCCTGAGCTCAAGCAATCCTCCTGCCTCAGCCTCCCGAGTAGCTGGGACTACAGGCATGCACCACTATGCCCGGCTAATTTTTTCTATATATATTTTTAGCTGTCCATATAATTTCTTTCTATTTTTAGTAGAGATGGGGTCTCGCTCTTGCTCAGGCTGGTCTCGAACTCCTGAGCTCAAATGATCCGCCCACCTCGGCCTCCCAGAGTGCTAGGATTACAGGCGTGAGCCACCGCGCCCGGCCAAGAATTTGAGGATATTTTTTAATGTTCCCTAAAAGGCTTGCTAGCTTTCTAATTTATAATAATATTATAAATACTAACATTCTAATTTTTAACTATAATCCAAAGATTATTGGATTCAAATTGCATTGGAGATCCTCATGTGGTTTTTGCTACTATTTATACCTTCTGACTTTGTTGGAAGGTAAGAATACTAGTAACACTTAGCTCTCACATTTACATTTTTTCTTGTCAGCCTTCCCACTCGCCATGGTTTGGTAGTACTGAAGTTGGTAAAACTAATAAAAGTCTTTGCCTTTCCCCTGTGAAATCTTTTCTGACTCTCTCAGCAGTAGCCCTTTGTATTCCCATTGCATAACCATGTTATATCTCTATTTATACTTTAATTATGATACTTACTATGGTATTTTAATTATGGACTTATATTCCTCTCTGTCCACTGAAGTGTTAATAATCATTTTTCGATCCCCCGGGCCTGGTTCTAGTGCAGTACCTCTTACACAGTAGGTGCTATGCGACAAATAATGCTTTTGATTTCATGAATGAATGGTAAGTCCAGGGTTTGGAGTCTTATTTTTGAATGAATTGATTGACCTTATTATATAATCTTTCATGGTCATAGGTTGCATTCTTAACAAGGGCCAATTATCTTACAATAGCATCACTTTGACCTTTGAAATATATATACTGCATACTTGTATACTTTTCTCCACCTCTACCGCCTCCACCTGTCTACCCCTCTCACCTAGATGGCCATAGTCACTTTCCAACTTGTCTGCCTGCTTCTCCTCTTGATCCTGTGTAGTGTATTCTCCAAACAGAAGCCAGGATGAGCTTGGGGAAACATAAATCTGATCATGTCTCTCCCAAAGTGGTTGTAAGACCTCCGTGGGTCCTTCACATGCTTGCTTTGGGAGCTTTTGAAGACTTCATCCCATGTTTATAGGAAAAGTGACAAGGAATCTCATACTAAATATTTGGTTTTATTTATTTATTTTTGCTATCACAGTTTAAAAGAATTTTTATAATTTTGCTTCTGAAATTCTTTGGCTACAAGTAACTGATGTAATTGATAATTATCTAAGACTTCTTGATCGTTAACATATTTAGGAATTTTTGCAAAGTGAGAATTGTTTTAAAATATAATGAAAATTTTATAAATGCTAAATTTAACAACAAAGGAAATTCCTGGGTGTTTATATTCCAAGGACATTAGTGGGCATAGTAGTTCACAGCGTGGGTAACATAGTGAGACCCCATCTCTAAAAGAAACAAACAAAATATTTATATATGGACATTTAAGCATTTATTAATTTTTATGTTTATAATTTTTTTCAAGTCCCATACATTTTTCTAGGTCCCTGAAAAGCTTATAGACCCTAGATATTCAGGGGACAGCAACTAACTAATGGATAAAATGGCGCTGTTCATTGTCCTGCTTAAAACTCTCCTGTGACTTTCCACTATTCCTAAAATAAAATCCTTACTGTGGCCTGCAGGGCTCAGTACGATGTAGCTCTTCCTATCTCTCTCCTCTGCTCACATGTGGTAGCCTCCTGATCATCCCTCCTGTTCCTTGACCACTCAAGCATTTGCTTTTCACCTCAGCTTAAAGGTCACAAAAGCCTTCCCTAACCAGATTATCGAAAGTGAGCCTCCCTCAGTTATTCTGTATCCTTTCAAACTGTTTATTTCCTTCTCAGTAAGTTCCTTCTCCCATGAGGATGTTGGCTCCATGTAGACAAGAACCTTCTGGTTTACTGCTATATCCCTAGCACTCGGCACAGAGTCTGACACAGAAAGTACTTGGTACATATTTGCTGAACAAGTGAAGAATTACGTAACTAGATAGTTTAACTATCCTTGTATTGTTGTAATTTAACTATCTTTATATTGTTGGCATAAACCCTACCTGGTCATAATGAGGTATTTTCTTAAAATTGCTGAATTTTTTTTTTTTTTTTTTTAAAGAGATGGGGTCTTGCTCCAGCCAGGCTGGAGTGTAGTGACTCCATAGCTCACTGCAGCATTGGATTCTTGGGCTCAAGCAATCCTCCTGCCTCAGCCTCCTGAGTATCTGGGACTCCAGATATGTGCCACCAAGCCTAGCTAATTTTTCTTCATGTTTTTAGAGATGGGATCTCAATACGTTGCCCAGGCTGGTCTTGGACTCCAGGCCTCAAGTGATCCTCCTGCCTCAGCCTTCCCAGTTGCTGGGGATTACAGGCATGAGCAACAATGCTGGGCAAAAGTACTGAAGTTTCTTTTTTTGTTGTTAGAGTCTCTCTCTGTCACCCCAGGTAGACTGCAGTGGTGTCATCATAGTGCACTGCAACCTCAAACACTAGGCTCAAGCAATTTTCCTGCCTAAGCCTCCCAGAGTGCTAGGATTATAGGTATGAGCTACTGAGCCCGGCCAAAACTACTGAATTTTATTTGCTAATGTTTTACTTCAGATTTTTGCATCTGTCTTCACAAGTGAAGATGGGTCTACAGCTTTAATTTTTTGTACCATTTTAGCCCAGATGGGTATTGGAAATATGTTGGCCTCATGGAAGAAATTAGAAATCTTTTTCTTTTATCCTTATACATTCTGGAATAGTAGGGATAACATGGAAATTATTTGTTCCATAAAAGTTTGGTAGCGTACGTCCAGAAAACCATTTGGGCCTGATGTAATTTTAGTGGCTAGCTCTTTGAATATCTTGAAGATTGCTGCTATGGGTGGTTGTTTCCCTAATCTTTCCTGAGTTGATTTTGATAATTTCAGTTTTCCTTGACTATCATCCGTTTTATTTAATCTTCATTTATTGACATAAAGTAATATGTAATTCTCACACAATTTAAAAGATCTTCTCTAAATCTGTAATTATGATATCCTGTTTCTCAGCCCTGATGTTTATTGATGCCTTTTCTCTTTTTTTAATTGATCAGATTTTCCAAAGGATTATCTACTTTTATTTATTTGTTTGTTTGCTTGTTTTTGAGACGTGGTCTCAGTCTGTCTATCCCCCAGACTAGAGCATAGTGGCATCATCGTAGCTCACTGCAACCTGAAAGTCCTGGGCTCAAGTGATCTTCCTGCCTCAGCCTCCTGAGTAGCTGGGACTATAGGTGTGCGCCACCACACCTGCCTAATTTTTCTATTTTTTGTAAAGACATGGTCTCGTTCTTGCTCAGGCTGGTCTCCTACTCTTGGCCTCAAGCAGTACTCCCACCTCAGCCTCCCAAAGTGCTGGGATTACAAGTGTGAGCCACTGGCCGTACTTTCATTTATTTTATTTATTTATTTATTTATTTTTGAGACAGAGTCTCACTCTGTTGCCCAGGCTAGAGTGAGTGCCGTGGCGTCAGCCTAGCTCACAGCAACCTCAAACTCCTGGGCTCAAGCGATCCTCCTGTCTCAGCCTCCCGAGTAGCTGGGACTACAGGCATGCGCCACCATGCCCGGCTAATTTTTTCTCTATATATTTTTAGCTGTCCATATAATTTCTTTCTATTTTTTAGTAGAGATGGGGTCTCGCCCTTGCTCAGGCTGGTCTCAAACTCCTGAGCTCAAACGATCCGCCCACCTCGGCCTCCCAGAGAGCTAGGATTACAGGCGTGAGCCACCGCGCCCAGCCTTATTTATTTTTTTTAAAACAAAAAACTGTTTTTCGTTTTATTGATCCAGTCTACTCTTTTTTTTTTGGCTGTTTTTTTAAGTTTATGCTTTTATGATTATTAATTTCTTTTGGAGGTTTCTTATTCTTTTTCTAGATTTTTGAATTACATGTCTAGTTCATTTTTTTCAATCTTGTTTACTAGTAAAAATATTTTGATATATAACTTAGAAAGGTGCCAGCTTTGAAAGCTACTCATTTGAATGTATAAGTTCTTGTTTTTTGTTTGAGAAAGTAAATTTTTTATTACTTTGTGTCCTTACCTTGTAATAATATAATTTAAAAACACTGGGCCGGGCGCGGTGGCTCACGCCTGTAATCCTAGCACTCTGGGAGGCCGAGGTGGGCGGATCGTTTGAGCTTAGGAGTTCGAGACCAGCCTGAGCAAGAGCGAGACCCCACCTCTACTAAAAATAGAAAGAAATTATATGGACAGCTAAAAAATATATATAGAAAAAATTAGCCGGGCATGGTGGCGCATGCCTGTAGTCCCAGCTACTCGGGAGGCTGAGACAGGAGGATCGCTTGAGCTCAGGAGTTTGAGGTTGCTGTGAGCTAGGCTGACGCCACGGCACTCACTCTAGCCTGGGCAACAGAGTGAGACTCTGTCTCAAAAAAAAAAAAAATAAATAAATAAATAAATAAAAACACTGCCTTAATTGTTTAATATGAAAAAGGATAATAAATATATCACAGAGTCCATTGTGTCAGGAAACACAGGGAAACCAGCGTATTTATTATACTTGTTTCTTTTAGATGAATGGTTGGACTAATTAATTTAAATCTAGAGGTATTACACAAAAAAAGATTATCTGGAGGTTGAAGAAAAAATATCGAGCATATTATTTGAAAGTAGAACCAATATTTTGTTTTAAAATGTATTCTGTTTTGAGGTTCTTCATGCAGCTTGCTATTTAACACTTGCAAGGCAACACATGTAAACACTCGTACACAATAATATTTTGCATTGGGGAATAGAGACTTAGCAAAATTCAGTTTCTTAAAGAAATTTGTCTGTCACAAATTAAAACAAGGTGGCTGTATAGTCTCCATGCATTTTCACATACTGGGCATGGTCCACGTAAGGAAGCTTTCCATAACTCATCTGGAAGGTATTGGAAGGATAAAAATAGACTAAATCAGAATTTCCATCCTAGGAGTTTCCTGCTTTTGCCTACATTTCAATTGTGGGTCCAAGGCCTTGCTCTTCCACTGAGTGCTGGGCAAAGCCAGTGGGCGCATGTTACGTCACAAATATTCAAGCTGCCAGATTGTCGAGGCATTGGCCTGTGCCTGCTCCGAAACAGCTCCTTTCCTGTTCTGTTTGAGTGGAAAAGCAAAGGAGGGAGACTGTATAAAGACCCAGAAGCTGGGGTGACAAATGTGTGGGATTTTAAAAGCATTCATTGGTTCCTTTTCAAGCAAAACTGGGCTTCCAGAATCCATCAGTTCTCTGCTGGCTGGCATGACAGCCTAGTTCATTTGGGAGACGCACACTAGGGAATCTCCCTTTCCTGGCTCATACAGACAGGTGGAGTCTGATAGTCGAACGGCACGCTTGCCTGCTTTCCTACCATTTTAGTTACTTCATTTCCTCAAACAATTCTCTAAACAGATAGATGGATCCGAGTTTCTGGGAACTTTCATCCTGTGACTTTCATCCCTGTAAATTCTTTATATTTGGGTGGCAGGTTTCCTCTTACTCAGCCCAGCCCTTCTGAATGGGGTCCAAGTCATCCATTCATTCATTTATTCACTACTTTTCGGGGTTTTGTGTGGAGCCTCAGAGAGCAGTGAAGGAAGAGGTGGTGTTTGCCCTTATACAGCTTACAATCTACTGGGGAAGACCAATATTAAGCAAATTCTTTTTCAAATAATAGATTACAGTTATGACCATTGCTCTGAAGAAGTAGTGTTATGGGAGTGTTTAGCAGGAAGGCCTGGTCTAGACCACCAGGGGCAAGAAGCTTTCCCCTGAGTAGTGACTTTATTTTGAGATGGCCAGGATAAAATGAACAGAACTGCTAAAGAAAGAAGCCAACTGCAGAGTTTTAGAGCTGAAAGAAACCAAAGATACCATCTATCGAAGTTCAATCTCCACATTCTACAAACGAGAAAACTGAGGGGTGAGGGAGTTCGGGACTTGCCGTTGCTACTAAAGTTACGCAGCCTATTAGCCACAGAGCTAGAGAAGCAAACCCAGTTTGGGTATCCTAGGTGGGTAGGAATGGAGATGCATATAGGGAAAAGAAGGGACTCTGGGCTGATGGAAACCAGGTAGGTTTTAATTTAGTGCTTATTCTGTCAGCTCCAGAGCTACTTCCTGTCGTGGGGGAGGGGATTAAAGATGACTCAGACCTGCCCCAGCCCAGAGGAACTCAGTTTGCAATGCTGTAGCACAGTTTTTACTTGGGTTTGGGGGAGGAGGTACTGAACACGCAAAACTATAAATGTAGAGTTCCGAAATGGGAAGCCAGTCCCTGTTTTGGGGGTAAGTCAGTTAACCTTTCTGAACTGCCATTCAGTTTATACTTGGTGCATTTCCTTTGCTTCTTTCCCTGTGCATTGTAGGAGCTTGTTAGAAATCAATTGTGCCCTATATTTCACCTTAATCTTTAAAAACTAAAGTCTCTTGTTTAGCTAAAGCTTTGTTTAAGCCCCCTTAACAGAGCAGTTTGCCAGCCTGTGCTTGCCCAGACATCCTGGAGAATAACTAGCAAGCGAGCCAGGATAAGAAACGTTAACAACTGAGCATATTTCCATAAACCAATAAAGGTTTTTCTATTTTGTTCATCTGTTACCCTTATGCTGTTGCCACTTTCGCATGCAGTGTCTGTAGGCGGAGAGTATGAGATAACAGCGTTTCACAAATGAAAGTGAGTGGAAAAGGGCTGCTTCCCCTTTAAGGCAGTCTCAGCCTCCGTTCCCTCCCCTTTTCTGATTGACAGACCTACCCAGAGTCACATGATCCGCCTCTATTTGAAGGTCACAAAAAGCTGCTTCCTTTAGAGACAGAGGGGGAGAGAGAGAGCTAGAGGGAGAGTGAGTGAGAGAGAGTTAGTTCAAGCCAAAATGGCCGACAGAGTCTCTGCTGGTTTCTGAATATTTAAAATACAAAAAAACAGATAGACAAAAAGAATTCATTTTTTGGACCTTTTTTTCATTTCCATTTCTACCTTGTATGCCTCAATTTGCTGGATTTAAGCACTGCTGCACTTTATGAGGTTGGTAAATATTTTCAATTTTTTAAAACCAATTGATTTATATGGATCTTGTCTAACCGTTTTCACTGGTGGTGTTGCAAATCGACATTTGTCTAGCATGGAGACTGGCTTCAGACATTTCGTGGATCAGTGTAAATCAGACCCGTGATGTACTTTTGGTTCGGCATTTTAGAAATGGAAAAGACTTGGTAAAATATTTAGATTTTGAAGTGATTTGATTGCACTTTATTTTATATGCAGATTTTCATCTTCGTTTCTATCTTGCAAATAAATGAAGCTGCGAGTAATTGGAAATTTGCTATTTAGAAAGAGGTTTTTAAAAAACACAGACCTCCCCCTCCCCCCTTAAATCTGCTGCAAAAATTTGCATAAATATAAATGGGTTTGCATTCTTTCGGCTGCTAAGGCCGACAAAGGATCTGGGAGGGCAAGCCCTAGAAGGAGAAAGCCTTTTAAATTTTTTTTTATTTTTTAAACTGGGCCATTCTTCCTAGAGAGATGTAAAACCTAAAGTAAGACCTGATACATTTTAAACATCAGGTTGGGGGCGGGTGAACGCCAGGAGGTTTGAGGTTTGTAGATTCCCCTGCTTGAAAACCTCCCAAGCAATATGTGGCTCACCCCTCTCCTCTGCGCGCGCTCATTTGCACTGGGTCTCTGTGTGTGTTCTCAAATGTGCAGCCAGATGCGCTTTTATTTTGATCGTGGTTTCAACCAAATGGTAGGACTATCTTGTAAACATGGTGTTTTAAAGATATAAACAGCTATTCACCCTAGTTAGGAATTATGTCTTTATCAGTTCTCCCTGTAGATTGGCCTTCTCCATTTCTCACGAAATAAAATTTTTGTTTAATTTTGTGCAGATGAATAACCAGGCTTTTCAGCACAAATTCAACGTGTGTGTGTGTGTGTGTGTGTGTGTGTGTGTTTGCCTGATTCGGCCATATATCCATTGTGAAGTGGTCATTTAGGGTCACATAAATAAGTAGCTGTCTGTGCGATTGTTGGTAGACCCTGTAACTGTGCAGTGCCTGAAGTTAAATTCCATTACTCCTAGTGCAGGATTCTAGAAGCCTGAGAGCAGGGAGGAAAGAAAGCTGAAAACTTGCTTTCTCAGAGCCACCTCCCCCTATCATTGTGAGAGTGTGATGTAATGCTTCTCGGTCTGGTGGGCTGAAAGGATTGTAGTTTGTGATGTGGCGGGTAAATTGCCCCCACCGCTGGGTAAATTACCCCACCCCCCTCAGCACATCCCCTGGCTCTGAGAGGCCTTGTTTTCTTTTCTCTTTTTTTCCTAATTTGTATCCTTCTGATTTGTGCTGTGGCATATTGGCATGAGAAAGAAACTGTTCTTATAAATCTGTTACAAAGTATAGTTTAGAAAAGGCATTTAAAATATGCAAATTAGTTGAATTGTCATATCCCCATCATTAAATATGTAGACGTGGATTAAAGCTAATTAAGCATAAATGGAATAATTTTGATCAGAAGGAAGCAGTGTTTTTTGTTGTTTCCTTTTTTAATTAATCTAATTATGAGATGCTTACTGGGCCTGAAAGTGTTAAAAAAGATAAAATGAAAAAATGCTGGACCATTTTGAAAATTTGACAGTCTGGAAGAGGGTGTGTAGTGCTTTCAAAAGCTTTATTCACTGTTAAAATGGATTGGCCTCTTGTGCTGAAAATGGCCTGTTTCTTTGGGCCAATTGTATGTAGACGAAGGGACTTTCACGCTAATTTAACAAAAAGACTTTCCATTTGAATACGTAAAGATAATTAAAGTCCTCTGTCTCTGAAGAGCAAGTATTTTATTTTTTTTAAAAATTAATGTTGTTAGTATATTAGTAATGGTAATAAGTAGGGAAGTGATTGTTTAGATTCATTGTAAATTTTTTGGTGATATTAATTCAGCTTGTGTGTAAGAGGGATTGGAAACAGTACATTAAAGAGGCAGTCTGAAACAAATTTGTGTCTTTAAATTTTTTTACAGCTTGAATTTAAAGGGAAAAAAATACAGAAATTATCCTAGTGATAGAGAGTGTTGTATTGTGAATCTAAGGAAAATTAGAGCTCTGATTTTTGTTGTTTTTCTGAAAATGAAAGCACTTATTTGGGGCTTTACTTGTTAGATGATTAATTTTACACCTATTTCCTAAATTGGTCTTACTGGTGAAGAGAGAAAAACCTAGGTTTTCCTTGTTTTGCCATTAGCTTGTTTTTGTGGACTGGGTAAACATGTGAATGGCAGTTTAATTCAGTTTGCAGAGCAGAAGACCCTGAGCAGAGTGCCTGCTCTCTTAGGCAAAAGGGAGAATGATGTACTAATGAACATTAACAGAATGACATCTGATTGTTCAAAAGGTTTTATAAATATTCTTTTCCCCCAGACAGCTGAAAGGTGAGATAAATAAGACCTGGTTTCGTGTGTGGTAAGCATAGCTCTGGTGAGTTTCAGAAGCTCAGCTGCCATTTTGGATCTAAGAGCCTGCAGAGCCAATCCTTATGGCTCACGAAAATGATGGTAATTCAGAAGCAAATACATCAAACGTTGGGTGGTGTTTAACTTGTACCTTTTGTTGAAGTTTTCTTTCTGTAGGTAGTGTGAATTGAAGCTTTAAAAACTTAAAAGACATGGCTGATGTTATGAAGAGCAAAACTTGCATCTTGTGGTTTTACTTTTTAAAAATGTGATGGTGTATGTAGAGGAAGTTTCTTGCTGGAGAACGAATATAATCCTTACTAAAGCACCCCCCCATCCATATGTCCTTGTGTTGAGTATTTTGTGATGTTGTAGTAATAAGCCATCATTCACAACACTACTCTGTCTCAGAAGTGTCACAGGTTCATTACTGAAATATCACAGAAATTGATAGCGTTGATCAGAAGTGGTATCTTAATTTTAAAGTGTTTTTCGGTCATTCCTTCTGCTTCCCAGAAAGGAAGCATTGGCATCTTTGACACAAACTCAGCTCTGTTGTTCAGCTTTGAATAGTCATTTGTTATTCTCTATCAACACTAGGATAGTCCTTTAAAAATAAACATCTGAAAATTGAAGTAGAGACTTATAAGCCTTTTTCAGCTCTTTCAACTCTGCAACAGATACTGAAAGAGTGGTATGTGGTGATGAGAACTTCAGGTTCTGCAGAGCAGGCCGAGCAGATAACGGCAATAAAGGATGGTCCTCACCCTACCCGGCTGCCCCACTACTGAAAAGTTTGGGGGGAATTTAATTTTTATAACTCAGATCATGTAATCATTGATTATCTGCAGTTTAAACTGGACACAGCCTTGAGGCAACACAGATAGATGTATGTACTTTGTGCCTCCCTTCAGGGGGTACCAATCCAGCATGGTTGGTAAACAGATCATCACAACTTGGTGGTGTAGATGCAGTTTTTAGAATAAGTACGTGGTAACAAGTATCCTGAGTATCTTCATGAGGAGAGCCCTTACTGAAAAATTCCTTTAAAGAAGCCCAGTAATTACCCCTTTATTAGTGTCTGGTTATCATTTGGATGTTAGACTTTCGTTAAGTGGAACTTACGGCTTCAAGATGGGGTTTCAGACTATTGGCTGGGGAACAGGGTGGCCTATGCTAATTGTTTCCTAGTATGGTATTGTTCATGGATTTGCGCTAATCCCACTTCCCTCACCTGCTTCTTGTGATTAAGACTGGTGGCAGAGTGGGGTGGGGTGAATTGAAGCCACTTAGCCTGAAAAGGGATTTAATCCATGACAGTGACATCTTAACATTGTTCTCCTTCCTTCTTTCCTTCATATATTCACTCAGCAGTTGTTTAATTGTGTGCTGTTGTAGGTGCTGGGGAATCTAAGAGAGTTAATTTGGTTAGTCCATTGCCCTGAACAGCCACTTGGTCCGTGGGGAAGGATTCACTATCTGGTGACTATTAACGTTGCTGCTTTAGGTTATCACTGGGGTACCTCTACAGTTCTCTTTACTAATAATCAGGGAATGAATGGTAATTTTTTACTTCTAGTAGTTCTAGAGACTTCCGTTTAAGGTTTAACTTTATAGTCACTTTATCAAACATTTTCTATAGCTTGGCATACTCTCTCTTCAAAACTTTCTTTTGAATTATCTCTGAGAACTTTGCAACCTAAAGTGCCTTCCTAGTTATTCTGTTACATCCCTCAGTTTTACTTTTTTAACACCCCTTAATTGTATTACTGTCTAAAATTATCTGTTTATGGTGCATCTCTCTAGAGATGTACTATAAGTTTTCCTGAGAGCCAAGACTGTATCTGTCTTGCTCACTGTTCTGTTCCCGGCCTCTAGGACAGGGCTTGGCAGGAGCAGGTGCTCAGTAAAAATGTATTTGAGTTAGACCTGAGTATAAGGTCACCAGGTCTGGCTATGTGACTGTTGAACCCTATTTCCTCATCAGTATAATGGAGAAAATATATTATTGTGAAGCATAAAGAAAATACACGAAGGCCGGGCACCTAGGCCTGTTGCTTAGTAAGTGTTTCCTTCCCCTTTGCTGTATCTCCCTTTGTTGAATAAACCAGAAAGGCTTTTATGGCCCGGTAGAATGCCTCCGTTCTTTCTCAAGGCTGCCAACATCATGAGGCATGCGCGGTGATTACACGGAGCGTTAGCCTGGACAAGGACAGGAGCAGTGCTGAGCCTTTCCTTTTTATTAAAGTCCCTACATTCCTATAGTCTGATGTCGTCTCTTCATACTCTCTACTTTGCTTCAGGCTCTGCCTCTGTGATGTATCCACATTTGCTTGGCTGCTTTTCATACATTCTGTGTTTTGCATCAAAAGGTTCTCAGCAATTTCAAATGAATTGGTCTTGGAGTTTACAAGGCAAAAGAGAACATAGAATACCGTGTTTCCCCCTTCATTTTGATTATTCTGAGCCTACACTTGTAAATTCTGTTTATTTAACCAAATTATTACTGGTTTTGACTCAGTAGATAAAATAAAAATTTAGGTCAATTGCCCACTTTACACAATGGTCAAGTTGAATTAATAGAGGTGACAGAAATGGCTTTCATTCATTGACCTTGGAATTTTGTTTGTTTTTTTTTTTAACCCAGAAAATTACGATCTGCTTACACATTTATTCAGCAAATAATTATTGAGTGCCTATTACATGCCAGGTGTCAAGATAACTACTAACGTAGAAATAGCCTGAAGATTTTCTCCAGGCATTGTTGCTGAAGTTAGAAAGAATATATATGTGAGGAGGCTGGCCATTGGTCAGGGTGTTGGGTGATTGATTATAAAGGAAGGACACCTAGCCCAAATAGATGGGACAGCTTGTGCAAAGGCCCTGGGGTAAGAGTGGACATTGGCATATTTGGGAAACTGCTTATAGAGTACTTGGCCATGGTTGTATTGTAATGTGCTTAATACATTGACTGCCACAGTAGAAAAACAATTTTTTCCCTTGGAGCCACGGTGTTTCATTAAGAAAATAGAATAAAAACTTCGAAAACAAAATGGTCGCTCCTAATTCAATGAAAAATTTGGTTTTTATTGTTTTCTGTACGTGAGTTATATGCAACTTGAAAAATAGTTCTCATGGCTCCCAAGGTGAAGAGACATGTGAGTTACATGTGCTTCACAAGGCCCTGGGCTCAAAACTACTGGGAGTTAAATACAGCTCAAGTGGCAGTTAATGTGTTAAAGGAAGAAATGATCTGGGAAATGAGAGGTGAAACTGAAAAGCTAATCGTTGGCCAGGTGCAGAAGAGTCTGTAAACCATGTTTGGAAGTCTTTTTCCTGAGAACAGTTGAAGAGTTTTAAGCAGGAATGTCACCCGTTCAGGTTGAATTTTTGAAAGATGATTCTGGTTTTGTTGTGAAAGTTGTCTGGGGGGTTAAATATAAAACCAGATGACATTGTAGTAATCTCACGTAATGGTGGCCTGAACTGACAACAGAGTTGGGAAGAAGTGGGTGAATTCCAGAGACATTTAGGAGGATTTCATAGGAGTTGATCATTGGGTATGAGGAGGCGGGGTTGGAGAAATTAAACATGACACCTGTGCTGGGCTATCTGGGGGAAGGGGCTACCATTCACTGAGTTAGGGTCCATTTACATGAGGGACAGGTGTGGGCTTGAGAGCATGAGCTCAGTTTGGGAATTATTGAATTTTGGGACATCCAAATGAGGATCTGGAGTAATTAGAAATTTGGTCTGGAGATAAAGATGTGAGAATCATCAGTAGTTCCAAGTTTACCAAGGTTTTCCTTTTTAAGTTGATTTCTTTGGTATGATGTCCAAAGAGTGTACCTACAATATGCAATGCAACGTGCTGTTTGATGCTGTTAAGGGGATACTATTTTATAAAGAAGGCCATATACTCCCATTACAACAGTGGTTATTAGAAATACCAAAGGATTTGAGGGAGGAGAAACTGTCTTGAGTAGAGAAAGCTTTATTGAGGACCTTGTATTTGAGAAGAGCACCAAAGATTGGACAGAATTGTGATGAGTAGACTCTGAGGGCAAGCTGTTTTAGCACGAGGAAGGTTGAGGACAGCCTATGTCCAGGGAGGACTGGGTGTGTATAGAGGAGCTAGATGTCTGCTGAGTGGTTTGGATTGCCATGGTGAACAGTGGGGACCTGTTGAAAATTTGACGGCCAAAGTGGTATTTTGGGAATACTAATATGGCAATGGGACAGAGGAGGACTTGGGGGAGGAGAGATTAAGGGGAGAATTTAGAGTCAGGCAGGCCAGTTAGGAGGCTGGGATGAAAGGACTGTTATGAAAGGGCCTGCTAGAAGACCATGACCATGGGACTAGAAAAGGAAACAGAGTACTCCAGGTTTTTAAGGTGAATGATGAGAATCTTCAACAGACATAAAGATGATGAATTCCAGGGCAGACATACTAAGTTTACAAAATTGGTGGGACTTGCAGATGGAACTGTTCAGCAGGCAGCTGGCATTGTGGAGCTGCAGCTTGAGAAAGAGGTCAGAAGCAGAGATAAAGAATTGAAAGGCATCCCCATATAAGTGGTAGTTGAAGCTGAGGGAGTGGATGAGGTCACCATGGGATGGTGAAGAATAGAAAAGAGAACTGAGAATGGGACCTTGGGGATAGGAAGAGAAAGAGGACTTGGGAAAGGATTCAAAGAAAAGTGGTTCTGTATGAGGACAGTCATAGTCACTGAAGATGGGGGAAGGACTTTTTTAGACACTGCACAGGAAGAAGAGTATTTGGGTATGACAGTGTTCCCGAACCTGGTGTTGGGAGGTGTTCCAGTGGGAAAGGTTTGGGAATCATTAGATTATGCCAGCACTGTCCGGGAGGAACAGAATGCAAGCCACTTGTGTTATTTTAAATTTTCCAGAAGTCACATTAAAAAAGTAAAAAGAAATAAGTTAAATTAATTTTAATTATATATTTTATTTAACCCATATATGCAAAGTATTAGTTCAACATGTAATCGATTTAAAAATATTAATATATTTTACATACTGTTTTTTCATACTAAGTCTTTGAAATCTGGTATATATTTTACACTTAAAACATTTCAATTCAAACGTAAAATGTTCATTGGAAATACTGGAACTGTATTTAGGTTTCATAAAATTTACTACTTTTCCATGAAAAAGTGGTTCACATACCCAAGTTTTCCCAAACATACAAAAGTTTTCCGGTAATAGAAATAAATGTCAGTGTTTAGATTTAAATTAAACTAAAATACGAATAAAAATTCAGTTTCTGAGTGGCACTGCCTCATTGTAAGTGCACACTAGTCATGTGTGGCTACCACACGGGACAGCAAAGTAAAATACTTTACAGCAAATGTACACCTTGAAAATAACCAAAATGGTTTCATACCATCACACAGCATTTCACAGGATTAGTGTTTCTTAGAACACATCTTGGCTTATCCTAGTGGAATTTTTAGAATTAGAAGGGTCAAATCCCTAAACTTTGTATAAAAGTACACAGATTCCAAAATTTAAAATGGGAGTTTAAAATAGTGTTCTGACTAAGGTCAGCAGAATAGTACATTGGTAGAAGTTCCTAAACATCCTGGTTTGTGTCATTTTCTGAAATGCTCGGTACAGAGGCTTACATTTTAAAACAGATCCACTGGGGTGCTGGGAGCACTCCTGCTCCTTTTTATGAATTTCTTTTGAACTCCCTGGAGTCAGAGAGGTGGTGGTGGCTTCAGGTGAGGAGGGATGAAATTAGAATTGCTTCAAATCAGTGTCCCAGCCTCCCAGGGTGGTGGAGGTGTGTGTCTCTCACTACTGTTTAGCCACGTGCAGGCTGTTTGGCCACGTGCAGGCTGTTTGGCCCATTGTGTATTTTTTGCTGAGTTGGGCTGGTAGAACTAATGTTTACTAAATATGGGTAGTTCTTTTTAGTTTATA
This sequence comes from Eulemur rufifrons, assembly GCF_041146395.1. Taxonomy (NCBI): domain Eukaryota; kingdom Metazoa; phylum Chordata; class Mammalia; order Primates; family Lemuridae; genus Eulemur; species Eulemur rufifrons. Next base: position 89,059,792 of record NC_090998.1, read on the forward strand.
AAAAGCAGGTTCAAAGAGTTTCATTTACATCTCATTGATGTAGACTGCTTTGTAGTTAATCAGCTAGACCTTTTAAGTAATAACCGGTAAAGATAGAAATGACTTTGAATTCTACCTGCAACCAAACCTTGTTCACACTGGAGAATAAGTGCTGGTTTTTGGTTATTGCACAATTCATTTCAGTTCACATAGAGGAGCTTATTGTTTTGTGAAGTACCCTGTAAGAGTTTGGGGTGTCAGCTGTTATATCTTGTTTTTTGTTTGTTTAATAAATATGGACAGTAATTTCTTACATTTTTGTTTCCCTTTAGAGGTACATTTTGGTTATCCTTTTATGACTTTACAAAGCGGTGGGCTTAAATAATGCCCTTAATGCCTTAATAAGGCCGGAGACCTACCAGGTGACCACGGGCTCCCTCCCAGGACCCCAAAGCAGCAAGGCTTATGATCACTAGTTGCCTCTTGGTGCCATTGTTTCTTTTACCCGTTTGCTTACAGAAAATAATTACTGTTCTTTTTATGCCAAGAAGTTCTTATTTATAAGCTGAAGTTAGATAATTGGGTAGCTTAGAGCAGTGGCTTTCAAATAATTTGATTGGATCTACTATAAAAATTCTATTTGTGTTGAGACCCACACTGAAGCAAAAGTATTGCTTTCTGATACTATGTGGAACGTAGTCAGATATATTCAAGTGCATTTTATAAAATACAAAACTAAACCCCCCAAAAGCTGATCCCAACTCACCAAATTGATTTAGTGATCCACTGAGGGTTGGCTTCCTGTGGTTTCAAGAAGTTTTAGAGGGAGCCACTCATGGGTTGCAGTATTCTAGGATATGATCCCCAGTTTTGCTGGTCTAGAGAATCAAGTTTATTAGTCCCACTGCGTCATCACATCAACCAAATTCATAAGCAACTTTCAAAAACAGTGTTAATTTATTATTTCAACATATGGGAGATAGATATTTTTGATGACCAGAATGTCATCTTTCCTGTCCAGAGCTTCTCATTTTGATCTAATGGAGTTGGCCGTCTATATTGAGAAATGGATATAGATATATTTATATTGAGAAATAAAAATATGCATACTCTCCCCCAGGTTTTGGAGACACTTAAGTAGAAAACACCTTTTTAGCTACCAGATTATGTCTGTTTTCTTGGAAAAGCCTCTCAGGAAACACTGCCATGCTCTCTTTTTTGGAAGAGGGGGACACACACCTCCCTCCCCCCAAGTTTCATGAAGGCACATCTCTCAACTAGCAATACATTCTGTTTCCAGACACACTTTTCAATACATTTGATTAGTTCAGCATTTCCCATTGTTTGTTGGGGTACTGGTAGATTTGCCTGCAAAAAAACAAAACAAAACAAAAAACAGGTTTCTTTCCTGATTATGGTGAATTAAACTGGCCTCTGCTTGCTATAGGACTTAAGATGTAGTGTGTACTAGGAATCTTAAGTGATGTGTATATAAAACTTTTCTTAAAGTACCAGGTTTTTGTTTTTTGTCTTTTAGTCTTCGTTTGAGGAAATTATCGATTAGCTTTCCATTTCAATTATTCCCTTGTAAAACTATATCCTAGTCAAGCAAGCTGGATTTGGGTGTCTCCAAAGTCTCCTCAAGCATTTCAATACGGTGGTTCCCAGACTTGGGTTCCAGATAACATTGGAAAAGTAATACTGGGATCCAACATGAGTTACTTACTGGTTTTAAATTTGCCAAGTAAAGGCATTTTTAAAAACTCACCATTTATTAACATCATTTCAAAGAAATAACTATTTTAACATAGAAGTAGTACAATAGACAGTCTCACAATGAGACATCTCAATAAATTGAATTAACTTTATGAAAACCATTACATTGTTTTTTTTCTTTTTTTTCCCATAGATCAGCGCAGGTACTAAAGTTCAACATTTGTGAACCACATCCTAATTATAGACCATCTCTTAGCATGTATTGCAATAACTGTATGCATGCTGGTTTTATTAGCCTCACTCTTAGGAATAAACCTTATTTCAAGTTCTGAGACTACCTCCCTTCATTCTATGATGATGATTTCATGACTCACACTTTAAAAAAAAATTACTTTGTTCCATTGGAATATATTGTGAGAGGATAATCATTCTACATTATTGTATGAAAAAAAAATAAACCAACTCCATTAGGTGCTGAGCAGTTGTAGAATCTAGAACAACAATCAAAATTTACAGCAAAGTTTATCTGATTCAGTGAAGTATATGGTAATGGTGACTAAGTGGCAAGTATGTCACAAAACTAATATTTCTATATACTTTATGTATGTTTCAGCCAGCCTTTTGGCTCTTTATGAGTTATGAATAGTAGCCATGACAGATTTTCTATCTTGTACATTTAATTTGTATGTCTGTCATCCATTGTCACATTTTAAATGACAAAGACCTTAAATCTGGAAACCCCACATCAAATGGCCTCTCTGTCCCTTTCTTCCAAGGAGAGAAAGTACTTCTTAGATGCACTTCAATCCTGTAAACAAGAGGACCATAGCCAGCAGCTCTGAGCCTGCCCTGGCTAAGATAATGCTATCAGCTGGGCATGGGAGTTGGCCACCTCATCAAGGGTTGACTCCTCATCACTGAAGAGTCCTGGGGCAGGGAGAAGGGGAGAGCTTAAGGTTAGCTGTGTAGGACATTTGGAAGTAGTAACGTGCTGGGTAGACTTGAATCGGAGCTTGGCATAATCTAGGTCCTATGTAATTGGAAGGAAGTGTTTATTACATAAGTATTTATTGAACATTTGGTAAAACGAGGGCAATAATAGTACCTGTCTCAGAGAATGCTTATGATGATTAAATGAGAATTTGTTTAGTGTTTAGCACATTGCTTGGGTCGCTGTTAGCTACTGCTTTCCTTATTATTATTATTATTACTGTTAGCATTTCAGGCAGAGGAAATAGCGTAAACAAAGGCAAGGACTTTGGAAGTGAGCGGGAGAATGGGAAATGGTGAGATTAGAGGGACACAAGTGTTGGCTGTCTGGAGGAGAGGAAGGGTAGTTTGTGGTTGTATTCTGATGAGTTTTACATTCTAAGAAATTTGGATTTTATCTTGTAGAAAGAAAGCAGTTAAAAACCAGCTTGCCGATTGCAGAGACACTCTGAAAGTAGAACCAGTCGGACATGATGAGAAAGGGGGGGTTTGTGGCTCAGCCCCAGGCTGGGTGAAGGGATGATACTGTGAACTGTGTTGGGTGTTCAGTGGATGGAGCAGGGGGTTGGGTATGCAGTGGGGTGAGCGCCAGGGGTGGAAGGCGGTGTGCTTTGCTTGCAACATGTTTTGTATGTGGCAGACATAATATAACTTGGTGGGCAGAAGTAAGGGTCTGGAGCTCAAGAGAGAAGATTGGGGGCTGTTGATTTACACAGAGATGGTCATGTAGGCCACGGGAGTGACGCCTCCTGTAGCATTTTATCTGGGGAACGGGAGGAGAACTGGAAAAAGGGTGGTGCAAGAGAAACCCAGACGGAAGGAGTTTGGGTAAGTAAAGGATAGGATAGCATCAGGGCCGGTGTGTGTCAGCCGAGGAAGCCCAGCATGCTGTGGATGTGGGCAGTTAGATTTGGTGTTGAGGAGCTTTGGGGTTGTTCATCCTGCTTGCCACTGTCTGTCACATTGGAAAGTCTCCCCATGGGCTTTTGGGTGTCTTCCTGGAACTACCTCCAGCGGCTTACCTCCGTAACCCCAGCACCTACACCAGCTCTGACACTCATAGTGGGCACTCAGGGAGCATTTGTTGAATGTATAAGTGAATCAAGGATGACTTGAAGTAACTCAACAAATATTTATTGAGCTCCTTATGTGTTCTAGGAGCTATGCTAGTCTGTAGGGACAAAAGAGTGAGCAATAATAGAAAATCACTGTCCTTTTGGGCTTACATTCTAAAGCACGAAAGGAAGGCTGAGGCAGAGGAGCAAGCAGAGAGGTAGGGATTGAAGGTACAAGGATGCGCTCTGTATCTTAGTCACCCGTGACTTGGAGCCTGGCACCCAGGGGGCATTCGATAAGTTAGTTGACTTGAACATGAGAGAAGATCTTCCGGGAGTCACCCTCAGAGGAGAGACCTGAAGCCTGGGAAGAGGTTTGCTGCACAGATGACAGGTTAGCCTCAGAGGGGGAAAAGTAAATTTGGAAATGGAGGGAAGGGTATTTGAGGGAGTTCTCCTGGGCAGCATTCACGGTTTCTGTAAAATAGGAGGTGAAGTCTAAGTGGAAGAGGGAACCTGAAGAAAGATAAAACATTTGGAACAGCGCTCCCCCCACCCCTCAAGAAAAAGAAAAAGTGCTACAAAGAGAACCGTCTGCTTGCTCTAAAGGCTGTGCTGAAAGAGGAGGTGGCTTTATATTGCAGTGTTCTGTAGCTGTGCAGGTTTTTCCCCAGCAAGTCAAGGTGAAGAACACAGTGGGGGTTAGAGTTTGTCTGATGCTGAGTCTAGAAAGGTAGTGTGGGATAACCAGGGAGCGAGGTCTTTGGAGAATGCTGGTGAATGTTCATGAGAGTCCGGGCTGTGTGGGAATAAAATAAAACCTGGAGCAGGCAGATGGTCTGAAAGAATAGGGAAAGAAAGGGTCTTGGTTGGAAGAGGCGGGAATTTATGTATTGGAGGGAAAGAATATTACTTCCTGTGTGCTTCCTGTGATAAACTGCCCCCGCCCCAGGTGTTCTAAGGGCCTTACATATGCTAACTCACTTAATCTTGGAGACCCTAGGAGCTTGCTGCTGAGAGGTTAACTCTGTTGCCCAAGGCCACACAGGTAGGAAATGACCCACACAGCCTTGCCTGCTGAGTTTGTCTGCCTTAGGGAAAAAACAGACAAAAAGCTTCTCCCAGGCCAAATAGCTTTGCAGTAGCTTCCTGAAGTTGCTGGGCCAACTTTTGTTCTTGAAGAAATATTTGGGGTAATGTGGAAGAGGACTATGGACTGCTCCCCCATCTTTTAAAATAAAATACTACCTATATTTTAGGCAACAGTGTACTTTATATAGAACTCTTCGTTTTCCTACCTGTTTGGCTCATGCCAGAACATCCTTTAATAATAGGAAACAAAGAATGCCTAACATTTCATGATTAAGACTTTAAATGCAAATCCAGCGTCTGGTGGCTCACACCTGTAATCCTAGTACTTTGGGAGGCTGAGGCAAGAAGATCACTTGAGGCCAGGACTTCGAGACCAGCCTGGCTGACATAGTGAGACCTGGTCTCTACAAAAAAATAGAAAAATTAGCTGGACACGCTTCTGTAGTCCCAGCTACTTGTGAGACTAAGGCAGGAGCATCCCTTGAGCCCAGGAATTTGACTTCTGCTGTTGGGTAAAGGAATTTAGTCTCTGGCCCTGTGCCCTTTACCTGCATCTAAGGCCTGTGACATACCACTCAGGGTCTAGGCCCTTTGTAAACTCAGAGGAGACCTCCTTAAACTTTGCTTGGAGGCCATTTGGAGGCACAGGAGGCATTGCAAATGACACATGTAGACAGCTTTATCCTTCTGTATGAAGAAAGAATTATTTGCAGAGACAACAACATATATTCATGGTACCTTTTTTTGTTTGCATTTCTAAAATATCTAGCCCTGCTCTTGAGGCAGTTTGGAAGGAATCTCACTATACGTTCTTCAATGTAAACAAATTTTCATGGTATTAAAAGAAACAACACACCGAAATCACATAATCTTGTATGCCAAGAAAGGTTAGATACTTCAAATATTGAAAATGTGTAGCAAATAGATCATCTGGCATTATTTGCTGGCAAATTTTAGATTCACTCCTGATCCTAGCGTTTTCTGTGGAGGCCACGTATTTGAAGTGTTTCACCTGCTGGGACCTTTCCACTTCTGCTTGATTTAGTATCAGGGATTTTCTTTTTTGTTTTTGTCTTTATTATTTTTTTTTTAACACTGCTAGGATAGCCCATAGTGCACCACATTATTAACACCTTTGATTTTTAAAGTTGCTTACCGCTAATGGATTTTTAACAATAAGACCCTAATATTTAGTCCCTAGTATACTTGGCAAAGCTGGAGGTAAAAAACCAGATCAGCCACCAGTGAATGAGTCTGTTCACTGGTCCCTCTGCCCTCAGGCCAGAATTCGCTGGGATCTTTAGGACTAGTTGGCACCTTTATTTGGAAGTCAGGGTAGAAAATATACCTATTTATTCCTCATTTCTTTTCCTCTTGAATACTGATGCTATTTTCCCCAGGGGAGGGATGATTTGGTTGCTTATTTTCCGGTTATGGAACTCTTGCTGGTGTTTTTTCTTGTTTCTCTTTGTTTTGGTCAGGGGCAGACAAAGTTCAAGTTGAAGGTTATGACTATTCTTCAGTAGGTTCTCTCTGAGGTTCTGTGTGACCAAATTTTAAAACATTGCTCTGAGTCAGACTGAATTTTTCCATGAGGCTCTGTGGGGAAGGAACATGAACTAATATTCATTAAGTGCCTATTATATAGCACGTACTTTACCTCATTACCTCCTGACAACTTGGTGTGGAGAATGGTTTTATCTTCACGAGGAAAATGGAGTGCCAGCAGCTTAGTGACCAGGCTGAGGCCAGAAGGAGGGGGAGGAACTGGGTGCTACAGCTCCAGAATGCCTTCTCTTTCCAAGCCTTCCTAAATGCAATGCACAATGATTTGTTAACTGATTGGGTGAATCCTTGTTTTGTAAAATGGAGTGTCTTAAATAAAATATGGACACAAATGATACAAACCAATGGCTTTATGGGCATCCTCAGTGCTGCAGTTGTGATAAATCACAGGAGAACGAGACCTGGGCTGATGGGGTGGGTACAGAATAAGAGGTCTCGGGGAGCAGTCCTGGATGGCCACTGAAAGGTGTTTTCTTTCTTTACGAGCAACATGACACAGTAACAAAAAAGGGGAAATCACTGAATGATTAAAAACTTTATTTCAGATTAGTTGAACAGCCAAATTGATTAATAAAGAGACATTTTTAAAAGGATCTTAACTGTATAGAGTTTGAGTTATAATTCTTAAAGTGTAATCAAATAGAGGGCTTATCAAAGCTATAATGAAGAAAATAGAAATCATTTGTAATTAGACAATAATTAAAGGCAAGTACATGCCCAGTGATTTTGAAGTGCTTGAAAACAATTAGTTTTCTTAAGTAGGTTAAACATCTGGGTTACAAGCTTGTTTACACTATTAATTTACTTAGCAAACCTGTTCTTCAAAGATGATGCAAAGGTGAACTTTACCTTGGCTCTCTGAATTATCACAAGTTCCAATTTAATGGATATCCTTTATAAAAATATTTTTTACATTAATTCTTTTTAATTATAAAAGTATTCTTCTCTTTCCTCTTTTCCTTCCTGAACAATTCCATCCTAAAGGCTATTAAGTTTGCAGAGCAAGGGCCAGGCCAGGGGTGTCAGAGCCTGAGTAGGATAAGGAGGTCTTCACGTAGAGGGAGGGTCTGGTATGGTGCGTCAGAGCACAGAAGAGATGAGAAGGACATCCGCTGCTGCTGGGGTGCCCTTCCTGTATTGATTGGTTCAATATAGGAGGCTGGATCAAATAAGTATGTTCAGGATAATGGGAGCCAGCAGCTCTAACTGTTGCAGAAGGGTATTACAAATATCGGAAGAAGACAACTAGAATTAATCCTGTAATGTTAGATTGGAATCAGAAGTATTGGTATTAATGCATAGATTTTAATAAGGACCAATAAATATAGAAATAAAATCATTGTAAAATATGCGTGTGCGTGTGTGTGTGTGTGTGTGTGTACATGCACATACAAACATACATCTGTTTCCTAGCTGTGTCCACAGTAGAGGGGAAGGGTGCCTGGAAGCATTAATACTCCAATAGCAGTGAGTGCATCAAGTTCCCAGATCTTGGCTTCTGTATAACAGTTCCCACTAAAAGGAGCCCCAGCTTCTTGGGAAAATGGCCCATTATAGGATCAGGGCAGAAAAGTTCAAGATGAACCTGGAGGCTGAGCTTGGTGGCTCACGACTGTAATCCTAGCACTCTGGGGGGCTAAGGCCGGAGGATCACTTGAGCTCAAGAGTTGGAGGTTGCAGTGAGCTATGATGACACCACTGCACTCTACCTGAGGCAACAGAGGAGACTGTCTCAAAAAGAAAAAAAAAAAACATGAACCTGGAACATCTTGTGTTAGAAAGCAAAGAAGTCTTCAGAGAGTGATGGAAACATGCTAAAAGGATCCAGAAGTCACTTTGAGGGGGTGCTCTCTGGCCAACTCAGAGGTAATTTGATCATCAAGATTTAAGAAGTGATAGACATGAATTTAAAACCTATTCAATAAAAAAGAAAACTAAGAATTCTCACCCAGCCTCAACTACTTTGTTAGAAAGCCTATTTATGGACTCATGAATAAATTCCAAGTTTGAAGACTAGATTATTTAAATTTCAAAGTACCTCTTCACAAAATACCTATTGATTAAAGGGGGGGGGGGGAAGAGCAACTTTACAGTGGAGAAGACTGGCAGATGCCACCTTAACCAAGTGATCCCAGTGACCATCACCAGCAGTGGGACAAGTTGAAATCATGCCACCCGCTAGGATGCAAAGAGAAAACAGCACTGCTTCTGTGGTATTCCTGCCAGGGTGCATGACCTGAATCTAATCAGGAGGAAATGAAAGACAAACCTAATTGGTGAACATTCTACAAAATAACCTGTGATCTTCAAAAATTTCAAGGTTATGAAAATCAAAGCAAGACTGAGGAACTATTCCAAACTGAATAAGGATAAGGAGACAAGACAACCACATGCAGCACATGATTCTGACCTGGATCTCTTTGCTGCAAAGGCCATTGCTGGGACAAGTGGGAAAACTTGAACGGACTTGAGGATTAAATGGTAGAAAATGTATCATTGTTAGTTTTCTGATTTTGATGGTTGTATTGTAGTCACATGGGACAATGGTTTGGTTTGGTTTTGGGGAAAACATACACTGAAGTATTCCAGGTGATGAGGCCTCAGACTGGCAACTTCCCCTCAGTGGTTCTGGGGAGAGAGAGTTCTTTGTACTATTCTTGCAAGTTTTCCATAAGTTTGAGATTGTTTCAAAATTTAAAAATAACTTGGAAAGTAATATTCTTGCCTAAAACTTAAGCCATGAGAAGTACGTAAAATTATAAGTTCCTTACTTATTTTAACCTCTTAAGGATTTTTCTTTACTATATTGATTTCTCTTTTTTCTTTTTTTTAATTTTTTTTATTGATACATAATAATTACATATTCATGGATTACATGTTAAATCTTGATACAAGCACACAGCATACAATGATCAAATCAGGGTAACTGGGACTTAAGCGTTTTTATTTATCAATGTATATGTAGTATATAGTGTAGATTATAACGAATAAATTGCTAGGCACACTGTACTCCTGGGAATTACAGTGGTCAGCAAGCAAAACAAGCAAGCTTCCCAACGCCTGACACTGCACGCCCTTGTGTTATTTCAAGGTGCCATCATTTCTTTAAGCTCCTCACATGAGAGGCAGTGGAATGTGGTGGTGAGAGCTTGAGCTCTAAATTCGTATCCCAGCCCTGCCAGCAACTCTGAAATCTTACTCAACTTCGCTGTGCCTCCATTTCCTTACCTGTAGTTTGGAGATACTACTCATCCCCATCTGACAGAACTGTTGTGAGAATTACTTGCAGTGATGTGTGTAGGGTGCTACACTTGTGTGTGGCGTGTAGCAAGCACTCAGTTAATGGTAGCTCCCACTGAGGGACATAGGAGTTACCCTTTTGTACTTCTGCAAATCTAAAAATTGCCTTGTACACATTTTTTGCATACTGAAGCTTTAGAAACTTTTAAAAACGTTTGGTTACCTTTCTGTCGTGAAGTTTTGCTTTTAGTGGCTTTCATAGTCTGTCAGAGTGAAGTGAAAAACTAGACAGAGAATGGGGAAGATTTGTGTGAAATTCTGTGCCATACAGTGCTGGAACTTGACAATATGGCATATGAAGTACTGGCTTAATTCCAGATTGATCTCTACTCAAGGGTTGGTGTACTAACATAATTGTTTTTATGTGGCAATTTGCCCGTTTTCAAATACAGGTTGAAAATCCCAAATCTGAACATCTGAAATATGAAATGCTCCAAAACCTGAAACTTTTTGAGTGCCAACATGACTCTCAAAGTAAATGCTCTTTGGAGCATTTTGGATTTGGAATGCTCAACCAGTAAAAATCATGCACATATCCTAAAATTCAAAAAAAATCTGAAATCCAAAATACTTCTGGTCCCAAGCATTTCGGATAAGGGATAATCGAACTGCAATACAATTTTAGAATGATTAGGTGAGTTTCTCTCAGGTTTGAAAGGATCATGTAATGCCAATCACTAGGAAATGTGAAATTGCTTTTGTCTCAAGTGGCATAAATCAAGAAAATGTTGTATATGAGATTTTGAGAACATTGCCTGATGGATTTTGGATTTTGAATGTCAGAGAAAGAAGTAATAGAATTCCTATTTGTTCCTCGTTTAAAGTCATTTAATTTGATGTTTATATTCTTGTATACCCTGCTTCAAACCCTGCTTGAAAAACCAGAATAGGCTTTTAGAACCTCTAAATGGCCTTTTATTTATTTATTTATTTTTTGCCTTTGGCAGACCTATTTTGCAAATGACCAACTTTCTATTATGAGTTTTTAACAAGAATGTTGCCACTTGTTACTTTTCACATTTGAAAGAATCAAGTAACCTATTTTGGGGGTATTATAATTGCAAATAGATTGTGATTTTCCTGCACTCAATGGAGGAGTGTAAATAAACCATTGCTACTCTGACTATATATAAACTCATGTAGGACAGGAGATGTGCTTGAAAACCATGAAGCAAAAGGGAGTCTATCTTTCAAAAAGAGATAACCCGGCTGGGGGCGGTGGCTCACAGCCTGTAATCCCAGCACTTTGGGAGGTGGAAGCAGGAAGATCACTTGAGGCCATGAGTTTGAGACCAGCCTGGGCAACATATAGAGACCCTATCTCTACAAAAAATTAAAAAATTAGCCGGGCGTGGTGATTTGCACCTGTAGTTTTAGCTATTCAGGAAGCTGAGGCAGGAGGATTGCTTGAGCCCTGGAATCCAAGGCTGCAGTAAGCTGTGCTCACACTACCGCACTCCAGCCTGGGTGACAGAGTAAAAACCTGTCTTTTAAAGCAGTGGTCTCCTACCTTTTTGGCACCAGGGTCCAGTTTCATGGAAGACAGTTTTTCCATAGCAAAGAAGATGAAGGCAGAGTTTGCGGCCTGGTCCCTAACAGGTCATAGGCCGATACTAGCCTGTTGCCCGGGGCTTGGGGACCACAGTTTTAAACAAAAAAAAAAGAGAGGGAGAGAGAGATAACCTGTTTCTTTAAGATGAGTGTGATTTATGTATTGCCTCAAGATAGCAAATGACTTATTTCTCTCAGTTTAGAGATACATAGCCCACACTGTTGAATAATAACCTTCGTTACTTTATGAAGACCAAAATGTTTCCTCCATGTCACTGGCCATACGATATGGATCCCTAGTCCTTGAAGATGTATAAAAAGGGGTCTGGGCCAGGCGTGGTGGCTCACACCTGTAATCCTAGCACTCTGGGAGGCCAAGGCAGGAGGATCGTTTGAGCTCTGGAGTTCGAAACTAGCCTGAGCAAGAGTGAGACCCTGTCTCTATTAAAAAATAGAAAGAAATTAGCTGGACAACTGAAAAAATGTATATATAAAAAATTAGCTGGGCATGGTGGCACATGCCTGTAGTCCCAGCTACTTGGGAGGCTGAGACAGGAGGATTGCTTGAGCCCAGGAGTTTGAGGTTGCTGTGAGCTAGGCTGATGCCACAGCACTCACTCTAGCCCGGGCAACAGAGTGAGACTCTGTCTCAAAAAAATAAAGGTGGGGGAGAGGGTCCATATATCGAGTGCCTGCTGGCATAGGGACCGGAGTGGGCTGAGTGGAGGGGATAACTGCGGGTGGAAGGGATCTCTTTAGATTATCCATCTGAGAGTCTGTACTTTTGTGTATCTCAAAAGTGACAACTCATCAGCATTGCTTCTATCCATCTTTCCTGCACTTGTCTTTTCTTCCTCACTCTTTTTTTCTTGCCCAGGTTTTCGCTAACATTTTGATTGTTAGATTAAAATGGTTTAGATTTAATGAAGAGGACTTCAGGCCTGTTGTCCTAGACTATGTTAAGGCCAAGTTTTGTGCTGAATGGGCTTCAGGCTTTGCAGATTGGCATTACCTTACCAGCAGGTTCCAAAAAGTGCTGGCCACTGATTATCAACCTGTCTTGTTGAATGTAGTAGAGAGAAATAATTATTGTTGATCACATAGTGGTTAACAAACTTAACTGATAGGTCAAAACAAAACATATTTTGGGTCTTAAGCTATTTGTGCTTCCCAGCGAGGTGTCAGGACACTTCAGTGCATCACAAAGACCTAACATGTCACAGCATGCCAGGTTCCGCCTGTCCAGGGTCTGGCTCACCACCTTAATGGATTCCCATCAGGGTTGCTTCTGGCTTGTATGACCCACCCTCCTCTTTCCATCAGCCCCCTTCGCCCCTCCATAACAGAAGTGAGCTTCATGAGCATACTCTTTGCTTCTCCTTCAATCTCTTCCAGGTATGCCATAAAAATCCAAAAATATACAAGTCTGCAGTGCAATAGAATTGGGAATATAGCCCCCAAAACTCTTTGATTACTTTAATAAACACCACTTATTTTAAATCTTTACAGTTATGATCTCTATATTTAAGATGAAATTTTGAAACCCAGTGTTTTCTCTCCTCAGACAGCCTTAGGCTCTGTCATCAGAACAGTCTCCTGTGGTGAAGCCTTCTGCTTCTGCCAATTTTGTTTTGTTTTGTTTTCATTTCCTGCCACATGGCAGGTGCAGCTGAAAAGTACCTTCAGAAACTGCTGAAAATTCAAGACTCATCTTTCTAAGAGTTCAGTGATCTGGGTGGGAGGAGAGTGGCCAGCATTGACTTGGGCCTCTGGCTTGTCTTTATTGCCCCTTATAACGTGTTTATCTCACTTTTTCTTTCCTTCCCTTCCTCAGTTTTCCTTATTTCCATCTTCCCCCCAAATATTAATAGCATTGCCTTCTCCAGTGTTCTTTTTCACCCCCATTTGCCTCTTAATAAATAAATCAAAAGGAAATCAAAAAGGAAAAGAGAAAGAAGAAGAAACATTTTATAATGCAAAGTTTTGAGCAAAGTACTTAACTGTGTCTATATGTTGCCACATCTCTTTACATTTTTAGAGGATATGAACATATAGCCTTTTGTATTCCATAAGCCATCTGTACAGTGTTTAGACCCTGTGGGTTCTTTGTTGTTTAATTATAGGAGGAGGAGGAGGTATGCCCCAGGAACTTTTTACATACTTGCGATTTTTGGTCAGTCCTGTGAAATGCAAGAGTCTAGCAGTTATTCACAGACCTCGTTAGGGTAAACTGGTTACGTAGATTCAATCCTTTTCCCCCTTACCGGGATGCTGTGGCCAGTGGCCAGGGACAGTCATTCCAGATTCACTCACTGCCACTTTGGTTCTCAGGGACTAGCAGAGCCCAGGCAGTGAACATTTTCCTGGCTGTTGACCTGTACTTCTGCTTCCTCTGTCCCACTGTATGCAGAAAATGCTAACAAGTGACCAGCCAGAGTAAATTTTATGTGTTGCAAAGTAGTTTGTGGAACTTGGGTTTTAATGTTTGCACCACTATTTGTAAGCATGATGTTACCTCTAAACGATAGCATGTGTAACTGACTCAGGGGGCTGCCTGGCCTCACTGATGCTCTTCTGTGAGAATAATTGATTCTGGTAACTACAGTGCTGCCTGCGGCTATCAAGAAGCTCTGCTATACTTATACCACCTGCTATTGTTCTCTCTCAGCTACTGCTGCTTTTTCTATTTTTAATAAGTTGCGAATTACTTGGTTTTGTAGGGATACCAACAGTTCGCTAAAACGGGCATAGGAAAAATGTAATTGGTTTCTAACCTTCATTTTCATTTATCCAGTAAAATTAATGGTATTAAGAAGGACTCTGATCAATTATTATCTTATAAACAGCACTGTTTAGTTTCACATTTTGAAAACAGTATATAACTATGTAGCTAAGAACAGTTTGCCCGACATACACTAATTTTGACAATGATGTTAATTTCAGGTGTGGTCTAATAAGCTGATCAACTGTTCCTGACCCACTCCTGGGCCACACTGGAGTGTGCTAAGTGTGCGCCACCCCATAGGGGAAATTGTCAAGGTCTTTTGTCTCTTTTGTTCAGTGATGTACCCCAAGAGCTTAGTAGAAGTGTAATTATTATTTGTAGAATTGTAGTAAGTAAACAAATGTAATTAAATAATTAGATGATGTTCACAGATTATTTGTTAATAAAAGGTAAGACCAAAGTTTTATGCACCAGTACTGAAAATAATTCATTGGTATCTACTAAGGTCAGATTATTGGAAGGTGATTTTTTATATGCCCCTCTGGTCCCAAGAATGGCCAGAAGGATATCAAGATCACCAAGAGTAATTTGGAGGTTGCCAAGGACTTATTTAAAAGTGTTTTCAAGTCCGACCGAGAACTCTGACATTTAGAGAAAAAGAAAGAAAGAAAAAAAAGATTTACTGGTACTGCTGATTCTGTAGCTTATATATTAAGGAATTTAGACATAACACATTAATGGAATCACCATTCTATTCTAGTAAAAATCATCAAAACAGTCAATTGTTGGTTTGCCCACATAAGCAATAATAATCATGAACCTAGAACCTTTGGAATCTGGATGAGGTCCACTGCTAAATCTTGAAAGTCAATCGTTAATTTGAAAATTGACAGTTAAGCATTTTTTTTAAATAATTAAAAAATTATTGGGAAGTTACCATTGTAACAGAAATACTAGTTTTGTGACATTCTCAGTTAACTATATTGTCTAATTATTGAAAGTGTTGGGTATTTATCATCTGTAGAGTATTTTATTGTAATTAATCAGAAAAGTAGTTTTGAATCCATAAGTGCAGTCAGTTTCATTGCTATTTTGATTTGGAGAACTCACCAAGTGAATTTAGGTAGTCAGAAGGGATTTTTATTATTAGGAAAGTCTTCTTGGATTCTGAGGTTACAGGTCGATTTTATTCTTCTCATCTGTCACAACAAGGGAGCAATACATACAATACTACTCAAGAAATTATACAGTGGAGCCAAACACTGCTTTCTGTTTCCAGTGCTCATTACCTCTTTAAGCCTCAGTTTCCTCAACTGTACAATGAGGTTAACAGAATTTGCCTCAAAAAAGTTTACGCATTTAGGGCAGTGTCCAACACATGATGGAGCACTGACATAGTAGATATTAATATGGTTGTTAAAATGTCTGGCTTCTGTTTGAGATGCTCATTCAAGAGTTTACTGGGCATGAGTGTATGATTAGGAGCTGTTCTAAAGATCAGCATAGTTTCATCTATTTTTATTTAAGTGATTCCCTGTTTAAGAATATAATTTTGAAAGATACCATTACAATAGCAAGAGAAAATAGAAGAAATCTGGGAGTAAACCTAACAAGAACTCCATGAAGAAGATGTAAAACTATATTAGAAGACATTAAAGTAATACCTAAATAGACATAGAGCTCTGTCATGTCCATGGATAAGAAGGTTCTGTAATTTTAAAATGTCATTTCTTCTTGAATTATTACATAAATTCAAAGCAGTTCTAATAAAAATTCCAGTAGTTTTTCTGAAACTTGATAAGCTGATTTTAAAATTTATATGAAAAGAGAAAGAACAGGAATCACAAATAGGATTTAACCTACTAGATCTCTTACCATCATCAAGCTGTAGTGAGGAAGGCAGTGTGGTGTAGATGCGCAAGGGTTGAGATTGGTCAGCGGATCGGAGTTGGAAGCGTAGACTCACACTACCATGTGTGGGGTCTTGCTCTATGATAAGGACTGGCTTTAACAATCGGCGGGGAGAGGAGACAGTTGTTGCTACAGATTAGTGGGGGAAATAATGGACTTTCCAGCAAATGGTGCTGGGATACTACAGATGGATTGTATTAGTCGTTTAGGGCTATCACAACAAAAGACCACAAATTGGCTTACAACATTAGAAGTTTATTCTCTCAAAGTTCTGGGGACTGTAAGTCCAAAATCATGCTCCCTCGGAAGGCTCTAGGAAAGGATCGTTCCCTGTCTTTTCCTAGCTTCTGTTGTTTGCTGGCAGTCGTTGGTGTTCCTTGTCTTACAGCTGCACCGCTTCACTTTCTGCCCCTGTCTTCACTCAGGTCTTTCCCTTGTATGTTAAGGATCAAGCCATACACCATATATACAAAATAAATACCACATGGATTCAGATAAATATGAAAAAAATATTATTTCTAGAAATAATGTTTATGACCTTGGAGCAGAGATGATTTAAACGATAATAAAAAGCACAAAACGTGAGTTAAAAAGCTGATACATTCATGTTCATTATAATTAAGAACTTACATTCACCAAATGACACTATAATGAAAGTGAGAGAGAAGCCAAGAAAAAATATCTTCAGCACATATGATCAACAGTGGGTTCATATCCAGAATACGATACAGAACTCCTGCGAATCAGTAATAAAAAGACCTAGTAGGGAAAAAATAGACAAAAGAAACAAATAGAAATTTCACAATAGACAAAAATCTAAATGGCCAATGGATATAGGGGGGAAAATCCAGCTTAATTAGTAATCAAAGAAATGCAAGTTAAACCATGATGAGATACCACTTTATACTCAACTTGGCAAAAATTAAAATATTTGAAAATACCAAGTTTTGGTGAGTATTTAGAACAGTGAGAGCTTATATTTTTCTCATGGGGGTGTAAATTTTTGTAACCACTCTGGAAAATGGTGTAGCACAATGTCCAGTTTAGTTTGAAAACACGGACAACCTATGATCCAGCAGTTTCAGTTGTGGGCAAGTACTACCTCACAGAACCCTTGTGTGTATGCACGTACAGAAGACATGTACTAGGATGTCTGCAGCCACATGGCTTGTAGTGGCAAAAATTGAAAACCTAAATGCCCATCAGAAGGAGAATGTATGAATACATTGTGGTACTCTTTGCAGCATTTACATGAATGAACTATAGCTGATGCATCAGTGTAAGTGAATTTTAGGACCGTAGCATTCAGTGAGAAAAGCAAGTCGCAGAAGAATAAAGTAGCATAGTTGTACTTTATAAAATTCCAAAATAACACTGAAATTATTGTTTGGGTTACCAAGCATGTGATAAATCAAGGGGATACTAAGCATTCAGTTAAGGGGGTGGTTAACCTTGTGGAGTAGGAAAAACTAGGACCATAGAAGGGGCTTCTGGGTACTGGAAATGCTCTGTTCCATCATGGGTACATGGAACTTCTTTTGTCTGTATTAAATATTTAATAATAAAAAATTACCCTGAGAAGTTTTATTAAAAAGAGTGGAAAAATAACAGAAATGTCATCTCCCTCCAAAAAGTAATTTAATACTGGACACTTACTTTTAAATGTGTTTTGAATTCTTTGTAGATGAGAGATGCTTTAAACACAGAGAAGGGAAAGGCCGAGTGATCCTTGTTTGTCCCATACTTTGTCGTTGAGAGGCTTCCGGTGCCGTAGACGGGACAGTGTGTCTCAAGAGCCAGCCAGAGGGGGTTTTAGCAGCTTATGAAAGCATATTCACATTTTGATTGAAGCATCAATATGCCCATCTCCTGTTCATTTTATTTTTTCTTGGCATCTAAGTAATTGAGCCAGATGGAAAATGTTTCCCACATTAGGTTCTCTTTCAGCGTGTCAGCCATTTAATTTTGCTGTTCCTAATTTCCTAAGGATGAGACTTCGAAATTTGAGTAGTTGACTAAGAGAGTCCAATGTATTCTCCTGTACCGAAGGTGGTTTTTTTTTTTTGTTTTGTTTTTTGAGACAGGGTCTCACTCTGTTGCCCGGGCTAGAGTGCAGTGGCGTCGTCATAGCTCACTGCAGCCTCAAACTCGTGGGCTCAAGCAATCCTCCTGTCTCAGCCTCCTGAATAGCCAGGACTATAGGCACGTGCCACCACACCCAGCTAATTTTTCTATTTTTAGTAGAGACAATGTCTTGCTATGTTGCCCAGGCTGGCCTCCCAAAGTGCTGGGATTACAGGCATGAGCCACCACACCCTGCCAGTACAGAAGCTTTTAAGGATAGTTTGTACCTGCCCTTTTGTGTTGCTATCATGTAGTTAATAGATAGTAAGAACAAAATAAATAAACTAGCTTTCATTTCTTCCAGGCCTGTCTGGACATGCAGGCATCTGGTCAGCTAGTAATAGAAAAAGCTCAATCGTTTATTTTACCATAAGAACATGGGCTTGGAAATCAGACAGACAAGCCTAGGTTCAGGCCTCAGCTCTGCTTCTTACTATGTGTAAAAATTTTGTAATAACAGTCTCTGAACCTCAGTTCAGAACATGGTGGTAGTTCTGCCATTGGCCTCTCTCAGAATGGTGAGGTCCTTGTGCTTATCTGGGCTCTTGGCCCCATGACATGCACGAGTAGCATTATCCCCGTGAGAGGAGCCCTGAGTTAGGGCTCTCCCCTGCTGCAGTCACCAGTTGCATGATCTCATGTAATTCACTTGACCTCTCTGAGCCTCAGTTTTCCCATTTGCAAAGTAGGTAGAAAGACTCCCACATCTGGGTGCATAAAGAGCATGCAGATGTGAGCATGCACATATTTGGTGACCCGGAGATCTCTGCAAACTGCAGACCCCACATTATCACTGTCGCAGACCCTTGCCTGCGTGATGCCCATCTTGATGCTCACTCCTTGCTGCTATATCCCAGGCTCCTGGAGACCTTTCTCCCACCCTCTGCTTCCCCTGTCTGGATGGTTTCTTCAGCTATAAAACAGAGATGGCAATGTCTGTGTCACAGGTTTGCTATACAGATCAAGTAGTCAAGTGAGATGAGACAGAGGATGTGAAAATGCTTTATCATCTCTAGCACCCTGGGAATATAGGCACAGATGATGTTCACCCTAACTAACACCAGGCATCGGCCCCCTGAGCAAGCCTGGTAATGTTTGTTCATCATGCAGAGTTTGATCTTTGTAAAATAGCTTTGGGGGTCTATGGCCTGGTTGGTAAGGGAGTTTGTGTATCAATTTCTGCTTCTGTATTCATTGAAAACTATTAGCACCTTGGTCAGAATTATTGTTTCTACCATTTTATATTCATTGCTTTTAGTAGTTAAAACACATACAGAGTCTAAACTCCTTTCCACTGTTAAATTGTTCCCCTCTGACTGCAGCGGAGACAGTGTTTTAAATAAAGACTGGCACTGGAAACTATTAACATACTTTTGGTAGCAACATTCTTTGATAATTGTCTTTCCTAGAACTTAATTCAATTAAATTGTAAGAAAGATGTGATAGTTTTATATGCCACAGTTTGCTAAGATATATGTCATCCTTAGATTTGTCCTTGGCCATCCTCTCTTCATGTTCCCTGGATAAACTCATTATTCCTATTAATCCTAGGACTTTGGCTTCCATCTCTGTGCACTGCGAGACTCCTGATTCTTATGACCAGACTGTTCCTCTGATGTGTTTTCAAGCCCTTACTCAACATCTGTGTCTGGATGGTCCATGGGAACCTCTGTTTCACCATGTCCACAACTGAATGCATTTCTCCCCTGCTCTCTCCCCCAGCCCCAGCCTGTATTCATCCTCCTGTGTGCTGTATCTTCATTGACAGCCCCATTCTTTACCTGTCGCCCTACTCCAGGAACCTGGAAATTATGCTAGACCAGAGTTTCTAAACCTTGGAAATATTTGGGGCTGGATAAATCTCTGTAGTGGGGGCCATCCTGTGCATTGTAAGGTGTTTAGCTGCCTCCTTGACCTCTACCCACTAGATGCCAGTAGCACCCTGCCCCCTCAGTCGTGACACTCAAAATGTCTGTATACATTGACAGGTGTCCCCTGGGGGGCAAAATCATCTCTGTTGAAAACCACTGTCTTACACTCATCTTTTTCACTTCCCTTCCACATTTAGTCAGTTACTAGACATTTTTTTTTTTTTTTTTTTCCCTGAGACAGAGTCCCTTGCTCTGTTGCCTGGCTAGAGTGAGTGAGTGCCGTGGTGTCAGCCTAGCTCACAGGGACCTCAGACTCCTGGGCTCAAGCAATCTTCCTGCCTCAGCCTCCCTAGTAGCTGGGACCACAGGTGCTCGCCACCACACCTGGCTAATTTTTTGTTTCTATTTTTAGTTGCCCAGTTAATTTTTTTTTTTTTTTTTTTTTTTTTTTTTTTTTTTTTTTGAGACAGAGTCTCACTCTGTTGCCCAGGCTAGAGTGAGTGCCGTGGCGTCAGCCTAGCTCACAGCAACCTCAAACTCCTGAGCTCAAGCGATCCTCCTGTCTCAGCCTCCCGAGTAGCTGGGACTACAGGCATGCGCCACCATGCCCGGCTAATTTTTTCTATATATATTTTTAGCTGTCCATATAATTTCTTTCTATTTTTAGTAGAGGTGGGGTCTCGCTCTTGCTCAGGCTGGTCTCGAACTCCTGAGCTCAAACGATCCGCCCACCTCGGCCTCCCAGAGTGCTAGGATTACAGGCGTGAGCCACCGCGCCCGGCCAATTTTTTATTTTTAGTAGAGACGGAGTCTCACTCTTGCTCAGGCTGGTCTTGAACTCCTGAGCTCAAGCAGTCTTCCCATGTTGGCCTCCCAGAGGGCTAGGATTATAGGCGTGAGCCACCATGCCTGGCCTACTAGCCCTTTCAGTACTGCTTTCTGAATATCTTTCTGAGATTTCTTCTTTTTTCTTTATTCTCATTGCTTGTGCCTTAGTGCAGGTTCTTTTCCCATGCCTGAACTATTCTAGTAGTTACTAGGAACACCACCTGTGTTGAGTAACTGGTATGTGTAAGACACCGCGTTTGGTGCTTTGCATGTTTCATACGTAATCCTTACCACAAATTTATTGTAGATCTCTGGGTTGTAAGCAACCTAAATCCAGCTCACACCTTTAAACCCAAATAGGCACATACTAGCCTAAGTTACTAGGAGGCCCACACTCCACCTATCCACTCTATCTCAAGGCTATGCATGCTTGTGCTTTGCTCTAAGTCCACCTTGTCCTTACAGCTCTCCATCCCAGAAAGGGACAGCAAGAAGGTGTCACCAGAACTCTAGCAGCAGTTCTTGGAGGGGCCAGTCTTTTATCTCGACCAAAAATGTACAGGGGGATATCCCCATTTTATATGGCCGTAAACTGAGGCTGTGGGAAGGGAACCCTGTGTCCGTCCTAGCCTACATTGTAGGTAGAGCTGGTGGACTCTGACTCTAAAGCCTAAACTCTTTCCACTACTATGACTGCCTCCTGACTCCTCTTTCCTTTGTCTACCTCTTCACCTGCAGGATAGCCTTCCCTCACTTCAAATGTTAGTTTTCTAAAATACAAATTTGGTTGTTTAGTTACGTTGCTTAGGAGGTTCCTTCAGTGGTTCCTCACCAAGATAAAGTCCAAATTTAGCCTGAAAGACAAAGCCCTTTATCTTCCTTGACTGTGCTTATCTTAGGGTTATAGATTTAACCATCTGTCATTTACCTAGTTGTGCTTAAGGCTCCAGCTACCCACTGCTTCAGAACTTCATGCTTTTGCTTCTGCAGTTTCCTTAGTCGAGTGGAGTGGTCAGGATCACGGGCCATGGGAAACAGACCTGTGTTTGAATCTTGGCTCTACCACCTCCTAGCTCTGTGACCTTGGACCCTTCCTAGAATGCCCTGCCCACTGTGTCCCCCTAGCTGATGTCTGCTCCTTAAGAGGAAACAGCCCTCAACTGGAGAGGCCTTGCCAGTCTTTCTGCCTCTAGCCTCTTAACCATTTTGTTCTTAGCCTCTGTACATAGTGCTGTCAACACTCTCATTAATGTCCATATTGCCAGCATTTGTTATTTTTTAAATGCATACCTTTGCGAACAGATTAGTTGGGAACTTTTGTGGCCTTTGGAGTATGGACACAGGCCAAGGCTGTGGTGTCTGTGTACTGGATTTCTACATGCTTCTAGCATGAGTTGTTTCCTCTGTGGCTGGACAGCTTTGCTCCTGCCTATATGCCTTGCCCCTCACCAGCTGGGTCTATTTTTTTTTTTTTTTTCCAAATACTCTTTTTTTTTTTTTTTTTTTTTTTGAGACAGAGTCTCACTCTGTTACCCAGGCTAGAGTGAGTGCCGTGGCGTCAGCCTAGCTCACAGCAACCTCAAACTCCTGAGCTCAAGCGATCCTCCTGTCTCAGCCTCCCGAGTAGCTGGGACTACAGGCATGCGCCACCATGCCCAGCTAATTTTTTCTATATATATTTTTAGCTGTCCATATAATTTCTTTCTATTTTTGGTAGAGGTGGGGTCTCGCTCTTGCTCAGGCTGGTCTCGAACTCCTGAGCTCAAACGATCCGCCCACCTCGGCCTCCCAGAGTGCTAGGATTACAGGCGTGAGCCACCACGCCCGGCCTCCAAATACTCTTAAACAGTGCTGTCCAACAGACTTTCTGCGATGATGGAAATATTCCGTATCTGTGCTGTTCAATACAATAGCCACTGGCCACGTATGGCTATTGAGCATTTGAAATGTGATGGGTATGACTGAGAAGCTAATTTTTAAATTTTAAGTTAAATTGCCACATGTGGCTAGTGGCCACCATGTTAGACAGCTCGAGTTTTAACTGTTAATAGTTTCCTGTTAAATGAGACTTCATGTCTTCTCTAATTTGTAACTCCTGATTTTCTCCTTTCTTACGGAAAACTATTATGTATTTCATTCAATGCCTGCTGCACCTGGAATAATAAACTTATAGGAAAATTGAATAAAGTGCTAATGGCACTGAACTGTATGTACACTTAAAAACAGTTTTAAAATGGTAAATTTTGTGTTATGTATATTTTAACCACAATTTAAAAAAGCACGTGGTGAAGCGATCCAAACCTGCAGTGGGCCTCAGGGAGGTTTCACTGAGGGGGTAATAGCCCGAGTCTGACAGGCACAAGCTGTGGCCCAGGAAGGGAGATGGCTAGTGGCTTCCTGACCTGGACCTGAAGGGGCTGGTGAGCAGCTGGCACGGCAGGAACGAGACTTGATGCAGAAAGCCACGGGAAGCCACTGAGAGAGTTGAAGCAAGCAAACGACATGCTTGGATTTTATTTCTGTAAAGAACACTCTGTCTGCTCTGTGGGAAATGTATCAGAAGGTGGCAACACTGGATCAAGGGAGACATAATCAAGCTAATAACAATCACAGTGATAATAATGGCAGCTAACATTCAGTGTTGTGGGTTCAGGAGATGATGAGAGCCTGAAAGGCCATGGAGAGTGCAGTGATTGTACAGCTTGTAAAGATGGGGTTTGGAAAGATGCCAGGATTTCCTCATTTGGAGATTCCTTTAACCATTTTGCAGTGCACTGCTGTATAGGAGTAGCTGACCCAAAGTTAGCTGAGAGATCTTGTTCATTAATCACTCTTTAAATATGGAAAAAAGAACTCGGGTTGATAGGACGAATAATGATAGAATAATTTATAAGCTCTTTCCTTAAGAAATAATGTAGACAGGTACGTTGGGGAGAGAGATGGCTGTTGATTATGAAAGAGTAGCATGAGGGATCCTTGTGGTCGAACTGTTCTCTTTTGACTGTGGTGGTGGTTACGCGAATCTACACACGACAAATCTCAGAACTATTAATGAATACACACAGATACGTACACAAATGGGTGCATGTAAAACTGGTGAAATCTGAATAACATTGGTGGATTTTATCAATGTTGATTTCCTGGCTGGGATATTGTGGACAGTCATGTAAGGTGCCACCATTGGTGGAAACTGGATGAAGGGTATGCACGATCTCCATGTGGTATGTCTTACAGCTGCATATGTATTTATAGTTATCTCAAAATAAGAATTTAAAAACAAAAAAACTTAATAAAGCAGGTCTCCCTTCGTGCTCCTAGTTTTCAGTATTTTCCTTTTATCTGGATGTTTCTTCAGTAATAGTTTTCTACAGAAATGATTTGTTTTGATTAAGTTTGACACTTTACTAAAGAATATTTAGCGCTTTTTTTTTTAACCTTTTAACGTCTTTGAAATAAGCAATTCATGGAGAATTAGCATTGAGTCAGTTTAATTGGCAGCAGTTTTTCTTAGTGCACATAAAAAATTGATGGGTCTCACAATCACTGTTGTTCTAGATTTGATACATATGATTAGTGAGTCATTCGGCTACATTGGAAAGGAATAGTAGCTGGTAAAAATTTTGTTAGATACATTTTCATGTGATTTATCAGTTATTAAGTGTTGGCTTCTCAGCCCCAAGCCCGCCCCCTTTCTCTACTCTGTTTTGTGCCTTTAAAGCTGGGATCCTACTGAGCACTCTTTCTGTTGCCACCTGGCTCTTCATTAGGCAATGCCAGCAGGGGGTGCGAAAGGGTGAAAGAAGGAGGAAATTGCTGCTTCCTGTCTGTTTCCTGTTCTCATAAAAGGTACTTAAGCAACACTTTTTTTGCCCTAGGGGCAGCAGCAGTTCTTTTCTGTAGCAGTGGCTGAATCTGTTTTGCAGTTTTTCCGATTATTTGTAGGACCAGCTTCATTGCACCCACTAAGGTGTTGACACCTGACCAAAGCCCATGGAAGCCTTTTCTGTTTGTTTGCCCAACCCTGGAGCAGCTTCTACCTCTAACCCTCTAACATACCTTCGTGTCCTCTCTCTCTCTCTCTCCCTCCCCCCCTTTTCAGTGACTGGTTAATAACTTTATACCTAATGAACAAAATAATGAATGTGGTTTCTATCTCCTGTGTGGACCTTGACTGATACCTAGTCAACAGAGCCACCAGTTCCAGCGTGAACTGCATCCAGGCTTCTTTCTCACACATACTCTGTTCTGTGCAGCCAGTGACCTCTTGAAATGTAAGTCTGATATTCTTCCACTTAAAACCCATCAGTGGATTCCTGTGTTCTCAGGAAAAGGAAGAAAATTCTTAGAGGGCTTACGAGGGCCGTGAATGATCTTGCCCCATCTACTGGCTCCTTCTCATCTCACACTTTGCTTTGTGAGATGTCTTTGTGATCCAGCCATGCTGCTCTTACTTAGTTCTTTACAACCAGGTTTCTTCCTGCTGCTCAGCCTTTGCCCATGGTGCTCCCTCTACTTAGACATCCCCTCCCCCTCTTGCCTAGTTAGCTCTTTCTTTGGTCTCAATTTAATTGTAACTTCCTGAGGACACCCTTCTGCCAAGGTCCATTCCCCCACTGCATGCATCATAGTACCTCGTTCCCCTTATAGCACTCAGCACCGTCTTAGTGTGCACGTATGTGTGCTGCTCTCTAAAGCATGCCTCTTTCGCCAGCCATACCATTCAGCTTCATGAGTGCGGGAACTAAGTCAATGTTGTTGTGGGTATTTTTCCCCCTTCCTACCGCTGTGTCCCTAGTGCCTGGGACATTGTATATGCCCGATAAATATTTGTTGAATGAACAGTAGAAAGAGACCATTGGTGATATCTTGATAGTGAATCAGTTTTTACTGTAAGCTAAAAAATTTTGAGAAAGAAAATCTCTCTTGCTGTTCATTAAATTACTTCAATAAAAATACTGATGAGAAACCCCAAACCATGAGAAAAAATTCACTTATTAACTGCAAGTCAACATGGTAGATTGCCACCTTTTATAATTCTCAGATGAAAAGATAATCTGAAAACCTGTGTACCCCGTTGAAGCCTTATCCTTATAGTGGTTTCTATATTACCACTCCTTCTTAAAAGATAAACATGAATTATTCTACTTCCTTTCTTTGAGTTACTATTAGTCTCACATTGGAGGTTTTGCTACAACATGAACTCACAATGTATAGATGTTTGCTCTCCTAAAATTTTTTCTTGTAATCTAGTGTGGTGCCTTGTGTTTGATAGAACTATACCTTTGCCTTCCTTTCCTCCAAATCTTCTTAAGCTCTTGTCTCATGGACTAAGCCTTCTGCTCCTGCTAGGTGTACCACACGTCCTTTCCCATTACCCTACTCCAAAAACTCCTGACCTGGCCCATTACTGTACTCTGAAGAGTCTTTCTGATTTTGGAAGCATTTCTTTCATTGCTCCTCATTTTCTATCGCTGCATTATTGGTGTCAACCTTTTTATAGTGAGCAGTAAAATTAGAGACTATGTTTTTAATACTTGTCCCACATAGTAGTTCCCAGATTAGTCTGTTGTTGAAATTGGATTTTAGTAATTCTCTAAAATCAACATAAAATCTAGAACTGAAGGGAACCTGACATTATCTAACCCAATTCCCTCTCTCATGTGTATGACCCAGAACATGTGAGTGGCCGCCCAGGTTCCATGTGGTGTCAGAGGCAGAGCCAGGGCTCCAAGAGGCTCTACCTCCTGTTTCTGGTGACAGGACTACAAACCTATGTATAAGGCAGCATTGTGAAAGGATGGATGATGTGACTATGCAAATTAATTTATTTTAAAACTAGTCTTCTAGAATTTACACATCCAAATCAGTGTTGCTTTAAAAAAGCAGACTTTACAGATATTGGTAAAGGTACCACAATGTGCTACTGCACTCCAGCCTGGGTGACAGGAGACCCTATCTCTCTCTCTCTCTCTCTCTCTCTCTCTCTCTCTTTTTTCCACACTGTTGCCCGGGCTAGAGTGAGTGCCGTGGCGTCAGCCTAGCTCACAGCAACCTCAAACTCCTGGGCTCAAGCAATCCTTCTGCCTCAGCCTCCGAATAGCTGGGACTACAGGCATGTGCCACCATGCCCGGCTAATTTTTTCTATATCTTTTTAGTTGTCCAGCTAATTACTTTTTATTTTTTTTAGTAGAGACAGGGTCTTGCTCTCACTCAGGCTGGTCTGGAACTCCTGAGCTCAAACGATCCGCCTGCCTCAGCCTCCCAGCGTGGTAGTATTGCAGGTGTGAGCTACCGTGCCCAGCTGAGACCCTATCTCTTAAAAAAATAAAAGGGAAGAAAAAGTTGCCCTAGCCCTGGTTTAGTCTGTCTAAAACAGATGTTCCAAAATGGTATGAACCAAGAAAATAATACTGGAATAAGCACAGAACCCTCCAAGGTAACTGCTTTGAACAGGACAAGACAGACTTGTCTCAGTAAATTCTAGTATGATTGTTAAAACCTCAGACTTATCTCTTGGTAATAGAGTTTATAGAGTATGGCTACTATTTGCAAGTTGCTTGACCTAATTTAATAATATTAGAAATAATTTTTAAAATCCTATTACATAACACCTTGTTGACTACCAAGTGATAGTGAGGACTGGGCATTCGGAACAGGGAGAGGAAGTGCTGCCGGGAGAGCTTTTCCAAGTTAGCTCCTGGTGTAGCCGCAGGGACATTCCCTTCGTTTCTTTGTTTAGCAAGCGTTTATTAAGTGCCTTTCTTGGACCAGGCATGGGTGGCACAGAGTGACCAGAGAAAGGCAAAAGGTGACAAATTACAGGGACATTCTGGGAACAGCAGGTGAAGGTCTGTTAAGGCAGACATGGTAGAGGAGATGGGATGTAAGTTGAGGCCACATGAATAGCAGGCTTTAAGAGCCAGGCCAAGGCCGGGTGCGGTGGCTCATGCCTATAATCCTAGCACTCTGGGAGGCCCAGGCGGATGGATCGTTTGAGCTCAGGAGTTCGAGAGCAGCCTGAGCAAGATCGAGACCCTGTCTCTACCAAAAATAGAAAGAAATTATATGGACAACTAAAAATATATACAGAAAAAATTAGCCGGGCATGGTGGCACGTGCCTGTAGTCCCAGCTACTCGGGAGGCTGAGGCAGGAGGATTGCTTGAGCCCAGGTGTTTGAGGTTGCTGTGAGCTAGGCTGATGCCACGGCACTCTAGCCTGGGCAACAGAGTGAGACTCTGTCTCAAAAAAAAAAAAAAAAAAAAAAAAAAAAGCTAGGCCAAGAGTGGTGGCCTAGTCCTGATAGGGGAAGGGTGAAGTGGTTGTCCACAGTGGGACACTTTTAAGGAGCCATAGGTTTAAAATAGAACTTCCTAGGCATTCTGGGAAGCAGGTTCACCTGCCACTTGAGTTTTCAGGCTGATCTGGGCAGATGACATCATATGCACACTCATGAAAAAGTTAAGTTGCTGTTAGAGGCCGTTATCTGAAAAAAAATCAAATGGAATTTTATGGTTACAATCAGCCCATTGTATAGAATTTGTTTGCTTACCAGTCTTCTCCCTGGGGCACCAGCCTGAGTCTCTTGAAGACAGGCTGTATCTGGTTCACCTCTGTCTCTCCCCAGGGCCAGGTTAATACCTGGCGCTTAGTAGGTGGGCAGTAATAGTTGCTTAAAAAATTAGTAAGTGCTCTGGGCTTTCCGGAACACTGGAGAAGATGAACTTTGAGTGGGGAAGTATATGAAGGAGCAAGAAAGTCATTTCTGGAGGTGGGAATGACCTAAGCAAAGGTGCTGATAAGGAAAACCCCCATCTATTACTTAGCACAGCCGCCACTTGAGCCCCCCCACCCCTCACGGAAGACCCACATTAGCATATGACTAACCTAACACTTGGTACATTAGCATACCACTAACCTAACATCTAGCACATCAGCATAACACTAAACCTATTACCTGGTGCAAGACACTAACCTAACACCTAGTACATTAACATATCACTAACCTAACATCCGGCACATCAGCATAACACTAACCCTATTGCCTAGTGCAAACACTAAACTTATTACCTGGCAGGCATTAGTCACCTGAGACCCCACCCCTTGGAACACCCCAACTTAATAAAAATGGTGGCGAGACCCCTCTGAGCCCACTGGCGAATAAACATTGATTCTCCGACTCTCCGTGTGCCGACTCTCCGTGTGCCGCTAGGTTTGTCCTCGGGACCACTCACTGTAACACTTGCGGTAACATGCAAATTGGGAATGAGGCCAGGAGGAGGCTGAAGGTTTTATAATTGCAACCCAAGGAAAGGAAGAGTCTTGGAAAGGCTGGCAGGGGCTCTCCCCTTTTGTATTGTGTGGGCATTTGCCATGGCACCCCTGCCATACTGTTCCTACTCTCCTAACTTCCAGCTGTCCTGCCAACTTAGTCGGTGTCCACAGTGGCCACCCAGACCTTATTCCTGTGCCTTACACTCAAACAAGGCAGTTCCCTCATCCTTCCTGGATTAGACTTCCCCAAGGGCCTGTTTTCAACATTTAGCTCTCTGAAGCCTTCCCTGACATTATCTAAAGATAAATATCCACAGATCCATTCTCCACCCTCTCCAAGTTGTGTTCCATTAGCCATCTAGTTTCTTTTATTTCTAGTATTGATCACTACTAAAATCATCTTATTCATAACTCCGCTGGTTTAGTACCTATTCCTCTTACTGGAATCAATGTACACGTGATTTCGGTCTTTTCTGCTATCCTGAGTACCCAGAATAAGGCGTGGCCTGTAGGGGGCACTAAGTGAATGCACGGCGGATGTGGGGGGCGCGGGGAGGAAATAGGTTTTATTACAGAGGGAGAACCTTTGTGTAAAACAAATCATTTGTAAATTTAGGAACTTTATTAACAACAAATTATGATAGAGCTCACACTGATCTCATTGAGAATTGCTGCTGTAGGAGATGAGGGGTGGAGCTTTTATAGGCAAGCATTTCAGGGTGTCCTGGCTCAAATGCCCTGGCCTCCTGAGCTCTGAGTCTGTACTGCTTACTCTCAGGTTATGGGGTGTGCAGTAGGGAACCCTTGTTGACAGATCCCCAAACCCTTGATAGCCAGGGACAGGCCCCAGTGGTCCTGGAGCCAAAGCTAGAATTCTGAGTATGACCAGAGTTTAAGGCATGGCAGTGGTTGTACTCCCATACATTTTCCATTCCCTTTGAGGACAGGGTAGAGGTTTGAGTCCCCTCCAGGTCCCACCCCCACTGTGGTTCCTTTGTCATTCTCTCAGCTTTAGAGTAACTTGGAAGGGAGGCGTGTGGAGGGGCGGGGACTATTTGAGCCTACCCGGCTGTAGGCTGTAAATAGTTTTGTAAGTGTGTGTACACTCTATTGTTTAAGTTTTTTTCACCTTAGAACTTTGTTTTACCTTTTGGTTAGCGCCTTTACAGTTTAGTTTTGGTAGTTAGTATTTCATTTCCTGTCTCCTTTTGTCTTTTTTTTTTTTTTTCTTCAAGCAAAAGATGCACACATAACAGTGGAAAGCTTAACCGTAGAAACCCCAAGTTGGCCAGAAGAATTGGCAGGCGTGACTGCGCTTTCTTTCTTCGCTTTCCTTTCCCTTTCAAAGCCTTTGTTTTAGAAAAAAGGAAATTGGTGTGTTTGGAGAGCAGTTGTTAGCTTTTCAAGACTGGACTAGTTGGTCTAATTTGGTAAGGGCCCAGAGCACGTGGTGTGGAGTGAGTGAAAAATGTGAAGCTGAAACAGGCATGTAGGGGAGAACAAGCAACTGCAAACTTTAACCCCGGGGCCCCACCTCATATGCGTTTAGTGAGAACCTTGGCTGTTTCTGGGAAGCTTTAGGTTTCCTGATGATGCTAGCACCCCTCCATGTTGTCCCATTCCCTGCCCTTCCCCCTGTTCTTTCTATACCAGTAGCATTTCTTCTTGTGTCTGGACACTCAGGTCAGGCCAGCATGTGGAAGATTCCAGTTCTTTCCTTCACTGTTCCTTGTGACACAACATGGTGGGTAGTTTCCTTTTTGTCGGAGCAGTTGTTTCCTTTTTTAGGTGTATGGATGGTTTGACTATAATACTTACCTAGGTTCCTAAGGTCAACCTCAAGTGTCTAGGTTGAGTGTCTAGCTGATGTTTCAGGAGCAGTTGAGTGCTCAGGAACTAGAGGAGTGTAAACTTACTTAGTTGTTAGTTTTCTCTCAGAGGTAGTTCAGCTAGGTGAAGATTGCTGGCTACCTTATCGCCTTTACTGACTCCTGTCTACCTTCCTGCTGCCTCTTGCTCCAAGGCTCCCAGGGGACATTCTGCCCAGCGCTGTTTTTACCCAGGTGTCCTGTGTAGGAGAATCAGATGGTTGCTTGGTGAGCAAGGAGTCCATATATGGGGTGATTGGACTGCAGGATCTTAATGCCTAGTGTCCTGAAGTTAAGGTGTGCTGGCCCATCCATCTCTTTTTTTCATTTTAAGGTGGAGGCAGGGTGGTTCATATCTAATAATGGAGGCACTTTCAGCTCCAGGAAAACTGGAGACACCAACAAAGTCTGGCTCTCTGGAGACACCTCCGACCATCTCTCTTGTGCAGTCTTCACACCATCTCCTAGCACCTTCCTAAAGGTAAAAATAGGGAGTCCCTGAATCCTCTTAGTTATCCGTTGGCTGCTTATTGCTGAGGAGAGTTTAATTCTGTCATGGCTAATCTGGGACAGCTTGCATCTTCATGTTTGAGGCACCTTAAGTTACCTCTATGTGCCACTATACGAAGTGCTGAGGTGTTAGGAATAAAAGAGGTTTAAAGGGCATGCATGGAGGAAGGGGAAATCTCATGGCTATTTGAAGGCCTTGCTGGACCAGAAGAAAGGAGGAGTGCAGTCCGCGTGGGGAAATGCTTGAGCCAGAGGTCACGGAGGAATGGGACTTGTTTGCGGGAATGAAGCATTCTCAAGGAAGAATTGCGGGCTCCTATGGGGCAGCCTAAGGTGGTCTTTCTTCTGAACTCAGGACAGCATTGCTGTCTGGACCACATGTTTGACTTCCAGATCCAGTTTATATTACTTATTCAAATAAAGCAGATTATCTTTTCTTATTTAAAATTAAAAATTTTAAATTAAATTTTCATTTTCAGATAATCGTATATTCACATGCAGTTAGAAGAAACAATCTCTTGTACCCTTCTACTCAGTGTCCCCTATTAACATCTTGCTATATTATCTTTTGTTTGTTTGTTTGTTTTTTTGGAGACGGGGTCTTGCTATTTCCCAGGCTGGTCTCAAACTCCTGTGCTCAAATGATCCTCCTGCCTTGGCCTCCCAAAGTGCTAGGATTACAGGTGTGAGCCACCGCACCTGGCCTGTATTATCTTTTGTAAAATGGAATTAATCTAGTTAAAAAGGGTATGTAGTTGTCTTACAGCCACCAGCTTTTCCTTTTCTATCTCAGTAGTATTACTATAATAGTTTTTTATTTCCATTCAAGGAGTCCCTATTCACATTATATATTAAAAATTACATATGAGCCCACTGTTTTTTATACACATGATAGTATAAAGTACACTTTTTTGGATCTTGCTTTTTTAAATTTAGCAACGTATCTTGAAGATCTATCTTCATTAGTACATAAAGAATCTCTGTTTATAATTGTATGGTATTCCCTTGTGTGGATAAGGTATAATTTATTTAATCAGTCCCTTAATTAATGGACTGTTTCCGATTTCTTGCCATTACAAACATTGTTGCAGTGAATATCCTTTATATACATAATTTCCCACGTGTGTAATATTTTCCTGTGATAAACTCCTAGAAGTGAGATAGCTGGGTCAAAGACTATGTACACTTTCAATTTGATAAATAACTGCCAAATTGTCCTTCATATAGAGACTGTACCAGTTTGTGTTCTTGCCAGCAATAATATATGCGAATGCCTTTTTCCTGTTACCTTTGACAGCTCTGTGTTATTAGCAAAATTTTAGCTTTGCCAGCTTGGTCAATGAAAAATGGTATCTTAGTATACTCTTAATGCTATTCCCTTATGGGGGAATGGGATTGGTCTTTTCAAATGTTTTGGAACTCTTTATTTCCTTCTTTGTGAGCAGTCTGTTGATTTCCTTCACCCATTTTTCTATTGGATTGTTGGTCTTTTCCTTGTTTATTTGTAGGTGTTCTTTATGTGTTATGGAATCTAGCTCTGTGACATAAATTGCTGATATTTTTTCCCGGCAATACCGACTTTGTTCCTGGCAGGTTTTATCATCATAAATTGTTTTGAAGTGTTTATATAGTTGGATATAGCCATCATATGTTTATGGCTTCTGAGTTCATATCATGGTTAAAAAGCCTTTCTTCACTCTGCATTATGAAAAGAAAAATTAGGCATAGTTTCTTCAAGTGCTTTAATGGTGTCCTTCTTTTCTCCTTCCTTGCCTCCCTCCCTTCCATTTAAATGGTTCATCCATCTGGAGTTTATTTTCATGTAAAGTGTGAGGTATGTATCTGATTTTATAAACTTGTGTGGTTCTTGAGTGCCTTCTCAGTGGTGGTGTGTGTTTCATACCTCTGTGTTGCTCATAACGCCTTCTCTGATGCTTTATGCATAAAAGGTACTTGAGGTGGAGGAAGAGGCGGAGGAGGAGAAGGACCTTGCTGCCGGAGCAGTAGCAGCAATAATAGCAGCCCATGTGTTTTGTATTGTTAGGTGCTTTCCATCCATTATCTCTAAGCAACACAGCCTCTCTTGAAGATAAGTAGTATAAGACCCTATTTTACAGGTACAGAAACTGACTTTGAGGCGAGATGATTTGCCCAAGTTCCTACCATCAGTGTCTGAGATACATGTAATTTGATCTTAAACTGTCAGACTCCAAAGCCTGTGCTTTTTTTCTCTTTACCGGGCTACCACGTAGAAAGGGAACACTTTGGAGTAGGGGGGCATCAGTGTGTCACAATTGATCTTGCTTGGGTTTAGGACTTTGGAAGATGGATTCAAAAGAACTTTGCAGATGACGTTGGAAGCTGAGGATCCTGAAACATGACGAAGTGCAGAAATACTGTATGCATTCTTTAACAGAATCCCTAGATTCAAATGATACATAGAGAACACACTTCTCAACTGTCCTCTTCATAGCATGTTTAAGAGAAACTTAAGTATCCTCTCAGAAAAAGGTGATATTTAACATAGCTATTGCTGTGATTGTCTATTAAAGAGTATAGTGGTAGATCATTCACTAAACATTTCCCCAGGATACTTAAGTAGAAATTAGGTAGGTGCTAACATGTGTATATAGAGACTTGGATATCATTTTGAATGGAGCCAGACATCCTGTATCTGATCCTGAGGAGTTAAACACAGGTAAGTTGGCTTAGTCCTTACCAAAAGGCTGTATATAAATGATGTTTTAGATTTTAAGACCTTTTCCTACTGGTGTATAATTTCAGTTAAGAACTGAGTCATGAAGCCAGGTGCAGCGGCTCACACCTGTAATCCTAGCACTCTGGGAGGCCGAGGCGGGAGGATCAATTGAGCCCAGGAGTTTGAGGTTGCAGTGAGCTACCCAGGGTGACCAAGCAATACTCTGTCTCAAAACAAACAAACAAAAAAAAGAACCTGGTCATGTAAGTTCACAAGTCAGCTTTACTCTGTAGTTTGTTGCTTATTACTATTAAACATGCTTCTTTCAGAAATATACATTTCCCTCAAGGTAATTCAATTATTATCATTCAGCTTGCTAAATTTAAATGACAACTGCTGGCACACAAGAACACGACTTTCCATTTTTACTATTCTGAAAGTAGAGCACAAATTAAGAGCATTGAGAAGTAGGGTACGACTGTCACCTCTGGAATCTTGAATTTAGAGTTGACTTCCTTGTCTGCTGATTTTTTTCAATACCAAGAAAAGTGTCACAAATAGCACCGTTTCTCAGAGGATTTCCAGAATTAGAATAACAGACACAAACTTAATAAGATGGTAGTGATGCAACATAATCAGGAAGCTTACACGCTGCCTGCTGGCTCATTGTTTGCAGTAGACACTGTACTGTGTGATCCCTGAAGAGAGTTCACGTATCTTCCATTTAATTTCTGACATAAAATGCTTGGTTTTTTCCTTAAAGCACAGATCTAGAAAGATGTACAGAAGTCACTTTCCTTAGTAGGTGGACCAGACCGCATTATGACAAGACTCCTTGGATCTTCCTTTTGTCTTTGTCATGGGGTATGCATCAGCCTCAGAGTTGAGGACATGTGGTCAGAGGAGAGCCAAATGTACGATTGTTTGAATTCATTTTTTCTTTTTGATGCCTTAAATTTGAATAATGTTTTTAAAGATTTTCATGCCCGTCATTTAGCTCCATTTCTTCTGTCTGCAAGTAAGAAGTGACTTGGTCAGAGAGAGGGTCTGGAGCCTGTAGGTAAGGCTCTCAGTTGAGGGCACACACTCCTAGCTCCCTTTCCTGGTGTTGGCCTGCAGGGGGCTCCCAGAAACACTGGTTACTCCGTTGGGAATGCTCAGGCCAGGGGTGGGGAACCTGTGGCCTGCTAGGTCCTTAAGTGTAGCCTTGGACTGAATGCAAATATTACAGAACAAATCCTTTTATTTTTATTAATACATTTTTGTTTGTCTTTTATATTTTTATTTTATTTTTAAAATGAACATATTTAAAATACCAAAGAATAAAGTAATTTTCAACGAAACAATCCTCTCAGATTGACCAGCACAATCAGAATATTACTAAGCCGTAAGGGCTACATTGACGGCCGCTACGCTCATGATTTAGTTCTAACTTCCACTCCCTGACTGGCACCACTACCGCACGAGGCTCGCTGGTGAGAGTTTATGGGGGTCAAGTACGCCAGTCTGTTATCAGCTTTTGACAACGGTGCACTGTGTTTCTGTTTGAAGTAGAATTTGTGAATAGTTGCACAGCTCGACAGTGTTTTTTAATTCTGTCTGCTTAACAGCCCATCGTGTCAAAGACCAAGAGAACACTGAAGAAAGAAGATTTTTTAATGAGGATTGGGAATTGCAGTGTTATATAAGCTGCTGCTTATGTACTCAGGCGGTGGGGGGAGGGAAGCCATTCAGTGATGTAGAAATTGTGAAAGAATGAGTTGTCGAAGTTGTAGGATGCTTAGACCCCAATAAAGTTCCAAAGTACAACTAACCTCTTCAAGGAGAACCATGACTGATTGACAGCATGAATTACCCTTCAACTTAACAGAAAAAATTCATGCAATACTTCAAAAGGAAAATATATATTATTCAGTTGCTTTGGATGAATCAGCTGGTACTACTGACTCAGCACAGGTTTCATACTTCATTCGGGTCATAACAGAATTTCTTTGCTACGAAGAGTTACTTGCTTTGGGCACTCTTGGGAACAGAACATGGGGAATGGATGCCTTCAACAACTATCATGATGAATGTCATGAAGTTGGACTGAATTTGGTAAATTTAGTGAGTGTATGTACAGTGTACCTTCCATGACAGGAAAACATGAAGGGTTTGTTGCACAGATACAAACAAGTATTAACAGATGCAGATGCTCTCATTTCTTTTCATTGTATCTTGCATCAACAAAATCTCTGTGCTAAAGCTCCTATTTTAAGTGACACTTTTCAACAATTTATCAGTATTGTTAACTGTATTTGTGTAAATGCAACACCGCATCACTTTTGTAACATGTTAAAGTTGAACAATGAGATATTTTCAGTGTGGATTTGCCGTATCATTCTAAAGTGCATTGGCTATCGTAAGGACAGGTGTTAGTCAAAATTTTATCTCTGTGAGAACAGAGTTAAATTATATGAAGAACAGACTCAGCAGTGTGAATTATTGAGAGAAGATTTCTATAGGAATGCAGCGTTTCTGTGCGATGCCATGTCAAAATGACTTGAATTGTTCTTTGCAAGGTAAAACTAAGTCTGTATATGATATGTGGCAGAAAATCCAAGCATTTCGAAAAAAGCTATCTTTTTCCAAAACACTTTTTAAAAAGGAAATTTTGGATGAACATTTTCCCCAGTTAGCAAAGGTCATTGATGACCAGGATGATATATGCAAATCATTTGGAGAATACACAGCTGTTATAGACCTATTAATTGGAGAATATAATGAAAGGTTCACTGACTTTGAGAATCATGACATCACACTCAAATTAGCATTTCAGCCTCACCTAGTTGATATCACCAAGGCGCCTAAAGAACTACAGATGGAATTGAGCTCTCAGTAGATGACATTTTAAAGTCATTGTTTTATGCAAAGCAAGATCCAATTGAAATATGGAAAAATGCAGTAAAATACCCACGCCTTTGGCAACATGCTCAAAAAATGCTTTCTTGCTTTTCTACCACTTATTGCTGCAAATTTACATTCTCCTACCTAACCCAAATCAAGACACCCTTAAGGTCAGAAATAACTGTGATACCCAATCTAGAGGATCATCTGAAACTGCAGACCTCCATGCCACAACCAAATATTCAAATGCTTTCCAACAAAAAGCAGACACAACAAATTCATTAAAAGAACTAATTTTAAAATTAACAAATAGTTTTCATTTTTTTAATTATTAAGTACATAGCAGTCAGATTTTTACAAAATAATATATATTTTTAAGTATATGTAATTGAAGTTTCTTGAATGCAGCCTTATTTGATTACAGCTAAATTAATGTGGCCTTCCAACATGAAAAGTTTCCCCACCCCTGGCACAGACCATGGCTTCAAATGAGCACCTTCAGATGAAGAGGCCCAGGTGTGCACAGCATGTTTGAAGTACTTTGGCTCATTTCTGTGTCCTAGCCACTGAGTCACTTTTTTTTTTTTTTTCTCTGAGAGACAGAGTCTCACTCTGTTGCCTGGGCTAGAGTACCATGGCATCATCCTAGCTCACAGCAACCTCAAACTCCTGGGCTCAAGCAATCCTCCTGCCTCAGCCTCCCGAGTAGCTGGGACTACAGACATGTGCCACCATGCCCCGCTAATTTTTTTCTCTATATATATTTTTAGCTGTCCAGATAATTTCTTTCTATTTTTTTTTTTGTAGAGACGAAGTCTCGCTCTTGCTCAGGCTGCTCTCGAACTCCTGAGCTCAAGCAATCCTCCCACCTCGGCCTCCCAGAGTGCTAGGATTACAGGCGTGAGCCACCGCGCCCGGCCTGAGTCACTCTTGATACATTTGTATATCACATACTCTGACAGTCATATGTCATGCTTTAATTGGTTTAAAATTGCCTTTTAATGGAGTTTCAACTTACTGTAATTTTGGTGTTGAATTGCTAACAATCGGATAGATTTCAAAGATCAGTTATTATTTATTCTCTCAATATAAAAGAATAATTATGTTGGACCATACGTGGAGGCAGCAGACAAAGAAGAAAAAATATTGTAACATAAAAACGAAAGCACCTAAATGTTTGTGAAAGCAGCCCCACTGTCTACTGTTGATCAGTTCTCAGTTCTCCTAAGGAGCATGTGCCTCAGAGCTGTGGACTCTAATCGATAAGCATTCTGTTGAGGAGCCGTGTTTCATCACTCTTCCATACTGTGTAGTTATTTCCAAAGCCATGGTGCAGAGTCCTAGTCCTCATTTTCTTTCCAGTTTCCTTGCTGTGGAATGCTGAGGGTAGAGTGCTTCTCCGGTTTTGTGGGTTTGTCTGGCCCTTGAGGTGTAAACATAGTTTTTAGTGGTTCTAGATTATAAATATTAGAATGGGTGGTATAGCCCTCACCGTGATGCTGCTCTTTAGCCTGGTTGGCTGTTTGTAAAACTACTCCTTATTTGAGGCTCCTCATTAGGAGCCTGGCATATTAATTGTATTGTATGGGAAAGTAGTTTTAGGAGTAAAATGTGAGGTGATGTTAACAAAGATTTATTTACCACATTTTATTAATACATTAAAACCCAAAGCGTCCTTTGAACTTAAAGAATGTTATTTTAAGGCAAACAAAACCACAAGGATGGTTGAAAAATTAACAGCTTTGATTGGGTTACTATATAAACACACAATATGGGTTTTACCAATTGCATGAAAAGTTCAAGAAAAACCCTGTTGAAGATGCTGGTAATTTATGATGGTCCAGAGACTTAAAGTAATGAGATGTCAAGGTACAGGTCTAAAATTCAGATGTTTGCCTTATTAAGCTGTCTCTGACAGGAGACTTCATTGCATTGAAAAATGGAACCTGACACCCATTGTAGGAATGTTATCCATGCAGAATCTCCTGTTTAGAGATTTGCCATCTTAGGGAACAATGTGCACACCCAGGGTGAAATTTCAACTGATAAAGAGATCTCAATTACAGGGCTGTATCAGTCAGAGTTCTTCCAGGGAAACAGAAGCCATTCTAGGTATTCCATGTAGGAAAGGTTTTTTCCCTGTTCTTTATTTTTCCTTTTAGCCCCCTTATTGAGGTATAATTGGCATATAATAAACTGCCTATATTTGAAGTATACAACTTTCTAAGTTTTGAACTATTGTATACAAAAGAGAATGACCATATCCCTCACCCTTCCCTTGTCAAGTCTCTCTTTGCCCATTTATCATCCTTTCTTCTCACCCTTTCCCACCCCTCCCCCAGCCCCACTGATCTGCTTTCTGTCACTATAGATTAGTTTGAATTTTCTAGAATTTTATGTAAGTGGAATCATGCAGTAGGTACTCTGTTTTGTCTGACTTCTTTTACTCAACATAATTATTTTTAGGTTTATCCACATTGTGTGTATCAGTAGTTCATCCCTTTTGTTGCTGATCCTGTTTTTGATCCTGTTGTAGGCTTCATCTTGATTTGTTTATCTCTTCACCTGTTGATGCACAGCTGGGCAGTTTCTAGCTTTCAGCTATTATGAGGAAAGCTGCTATGAAGATTCATTTAGAAGTCTTTGTTGGACATATGCTTTCTTTTCTCTAGGGTAGATACCTGGGCATAGAAAGGCAGGCTGGGTTATATGGTAGGTGTATGCTTAACTTTTCTAGAAACTGCCAAACTGTTTTCTTTTTTTTTGAGACAGAGTCTCACTCTGTTGCCCAGGCTAGAGTGAGTGCCGTGGCGTCAGCCTAGCTCACAGCAACCTCAAACTCCTGAGCTCAAGGGATCCTCCTGTCTCAGCCTCCCGAGTAGCTGGGACTACAGGCATGTGCCACCATGCCCGGCTAATTTTTTCTATATGTATTTTTAGCTGTCCATATAATTTCTTTCTATTTTTTTAGTAGAGATGGGGTCTCGCTCTTGCTCAGGCTGGTCTCGAACTCCTGAGCTCAAACGATCCGCCCACCTCGGCTTCCCAGAGTGCTAGGATTACAGGCGTGAGCCACCGCGCCTGGCCCCAAACTGTTTTCTGAAGTGATTGGACCATTTTGTATTCCTACCGTGAGAGGGTTCCAGTTGCCAATGCTTGGTGTGGTGAATCTTTTAATTTTCGACATTCTATAAGTCTGTGTGTTGCCATCTTCATTGTAGCTTTAATTTCTTTTTTTTTTTCTTTCATAATCACCAGTGATGTTAACTTCTTTTTATATGCTTTTTTTGCTATCTATATATCTTCTTTGGTGAAGGACTGGTTTAAATCTTTTGCCTGTTTTTAAAATGGGATGGTTTGTTGAGAGTTCTTTATGTAGTCTAGTTATAAATTCTGTATCAGATAAGTGATTGCAAATAACTTTTTCCCATACTGTGGCTTATCTTTTCATTCTTTTAAGTGTCTTTTGAAGAAC
Organism: Eulemur rufifrons; assembly: GCF_041146395.1. NCBI lineage: Eukaryota > Metazoa > Chordata > Mammalia > Primates > Lemuridae > Eulemur > Eulemur rufifrons. The sequence goes on from NC_090998.1 coordinate 89,100,211, forward strand.
AGAAGTTCTTAACTTTGATCAAATTTATCAATTTTTTTCGTGGTGGCTCACGCCTGTAATCCTAACACTTTGGGAGGCTGATCGCTTGAGGTCAGGAGTTTGAGACCAGCCTCAGCAAGGGCGAGACCCTGTCTCTACAAAAAATAGAAAAAGTAACCAGGCATGGTGGTGCACACCTGTTGTCTCAGCTACTCAGGAGGCTAAGGCAGGATGATCGCTTGAGCCCAGGAGTTAGCAGTTGTAGTGAGCTATGACGACGCCACTGCACTCTTGTGGGGGATGGGGGTGCGGGGAGGACAGAGCAAAAACCTATCTCAAAAAAATAAAAAATGTTGTCAACTATTCTGGGTCCTTGCATTTCTTTATGAATTTTAGAAGGCACTTGTCAATTTCTGCAAAAAAATCCTGCTGGAATTTTGATAAAGAGATTTTGTTGCAAATATAAATTAATTAGGGAATTAACATCTTAACACTATTTAGTCTTTTGATTCATGAACATGTTATATCTCTCCATTTATTTAGGATTTTAAAAACTTCTATCCACGGTGCTTTTTAGTTTTCAGTGTAAAGGGCTTACATGTTTTTGTCAGACATATTCGTATTTATTCATATTTTTTGATGCTACTGTAAATGGATTTTTTTTGAAATTTCAATTTCTGATTATTATTAGTATGTGGAAATAATGATCAATCTTTATATATTGATCTTGTGTTCTGCACTCTTGCTAAACTCATTTATTAATTCTGATGGTTTTGGTGGTTTTTTTGTTTTTTGTTTGTAGAATCCATTGGACTTTCCAAATGGGAAAGATTTTAATACAGGGGATTAAGGGCTCACACAACCATTAGAAAGTCTGGGGAAAGAAGTTTAGGAAAGCCACAGTTACTGTTGATGAAATTGGAGTGCTGGTTCCCAGGGAAGCAGTGATCTCAGCTGTCTGTAGCTCCAGTGTGACTTTAGGCCATCTGGAAGCTGCTGTAGAAGTAGAAAGTCCTATCTGCTGTTACCCATGTGTCTTTTTGCAACTGTTTCTAGAGAATATTGACTTCTTTTCTGCCTTCCCGATCTCAAGAGGGTGCCTATTCTTGGTGGCTGCTGACCTGGAACCATGTGTGGAACGAGATTCTGAGAAATGTAGTTCTAGGCTTTTCCCTGCGCTGCAGGGAAGATGGGCATGATGATGAAGGCAGTTGACAGTCTGGCTCAGAGGGCATTAATAGGGATACGTGTAAGATCCTGTGCTTGGTTGTGGAAGAGTGAGGTAGTAATATTGTGAAAAAATAGGGGTGTTAGCTGTCTGTAACTCAGTAAAATGTGATTTCCAAGAAAGTGAGCAGGCTCTTTGTCGGTATTGGCAATGGTATATCATCTGGGATGATGAAGTAGCGGGCCCATTCTATTTGGTCCTGCCTTGCCCAATAATTGGATGAGTCTAGACAAACTGGAAAATGTTTAAGGGAAAATGACCCCAGTGGTAAGGGAATAGGTCATGAGTGGAATGTTTGAAGGAACTAAGAATGCCTCAGGGATGCATGATGGATAACTACAAATATTTAGAAGATTTATTCTTTGTGATCTGAAAAGGAAGGCTTAGGACCATTGGGAGGCAGCTATAAGGAGACATTTCTCAAGGCAATATGAAGAACTTCCTACCCAGTTGTACTAAGATTGAATAGGAAGTCATATCTCTCTTTGTTAGAGATTGCTGGGCTGCCCAGCCAGAGTATATAAGGCGTAGGGTAAGTGGTTTCGAATTCTATGTGCTTCAGACATTCTAACCCTGAACTTCTTTACAGGGAAAAATTCTCCAAATCATTGGTTACAACTTTTCCCACATGGTATTTCTGAAAGTAAAAACAAGTTTTAAAATATATATTATCTTACTTTATTTGATTTGAGTAATTCCAAACAAGCCAATTCCTTGCATTTGCCTCAAAACTGGGAAACTCACTTGACATCTCTGAAATCTGCGTTCACCCTACAGCTGATGGCACCCTTGGATGGCTAATGTCTTAGTGCCTTACATTTGCTGTCATCCAGCTAGCAGTTGTCCTTGCCTGCACATGCAGATTGATCCTGGCTGTCCCTAATGTCATCGTTTCAATGGAGTTTCATGCAGTTGGTACTACATGAGTTTCATTGCGTTTTAAAGTACCTTCATAAAGATTACACTGTAATTTGGTGTTAAAACAAAGAAATAACAGGCATGAGCTTGATTTTAATGAGGTTATGACTCAATGAGAAATGACTACAATTCCCTATTTTCTTGAAAAGAAACAACGAAGTACATTATACCTGTGCTACTCAAAGTAAGGTCCAGGGAGCAGCTTGTTAGAAATGGAGAATTGTAGGCACCATCCACACCTACTAAATAAGAACCTGCATTTAATAAGATTCCCATTAAAGTTTGACAAGCATTGCTTTATACAGCCTCAGAAAAGGAAGATAATCCAGATGTAGGAGGGAGTTGTGTTACATTTTGTTGCTAACATATAAAAATATTACTTGTCATATGTCACAGGATATAACTGAAGGCAGGAGAAATTTCTACATCCTTCTAAATCAATGAAAAATGCCTTTACCTTAATTTTTCTAGGTTTAATGTTACTGTTTTCTTCTCATGAGCCACTTAGTCTCAATGATTTTTGTGCCCCAGTGCTATTTGGCCTTGTCTGCTAATTTAATATGTGCAAATTACATTAGCATTCCATTAAATTTCCTTAGTGAGATCCAGCAAATGAAAGAATGTTAAGAACAAATCCAACACAGATATTTGGAGTACCCTACTATGTAATTTCCTCTGCCTGAATGGATATATTCCAACATGCTCTCTTTTTTTAAATTATACATTTTTAATTAAAAACATTCTAAATAGATACTTTGAGCATTTTGCTTAATTCTTTTCATTGCAATCTTTTGTTAATTTTTCTTACTCCAAACATGTATGTGGTATCACTAATCTTTAATTGGTTATGATTGGTAATGTTTTTTTGCCTGATTATTTTCTTACTGTCTTATAAATTGCCGAGATTACCTTTTGTCTTCTAAGGAAATACATGTCTGTGTGAGTAACGTGTAGTAATATTAGATGCATTTTGAAAAACCCTGTTTAAATCTGCATTGGGCTGAGTTCTCAGTGTGTAGATAGTAGAATTCACTCTCACTGGTGTGCAGGATTTATTCAATGGTGAGGCTATCTCACAGCCCTTGAGAAGCTGATGATCAAATGCCTCCTAGCACCACACCACAGAACTAGGGGTCCCTTGGGAGCTTTTTCCTTTTCTGGCACATTCAGGAAACTAGGACCATGTCTTCCCTGCCATGCTGCCTGAGAAGATGGGTGTTCCCTGTTAAAATCACAAGTATACCTTATTGGCAGAGCATAAATCATATCTCCAAATTCAGTTGTGAAGGAGTCTGGGAAGTAGGGCAGAAGGGGCCTGGAGTTGGTGTTGATTTAGCTGGTGGGTATCCCACCACAAAGTGAAATGATATTAACAGCTTATGTGACTGTTACACCACTGAAATTCTTAGTTAGAGAATTATATTGTGAATTATGTGGGAGAGGAACATTTTAAATACCTTTGTGTAGATATCTATCCTATATCTAATTGTACTTTTTAAGACAAGGAACTATCAATTAAACTATAACAATTTGAACACTTTGGGATGAAGTGTAGATTCCAGGATATTTTGGGAAATGTGTTTCTGTGAATGTTGGTACTAAATGATTTCTAAAATTCCTTTTGACTCTAATGTGACTTTCATAAAGAGCTGTTAACAAAATGGTTTGAAGTAGAAGTCCTTAAAAAAAATTTTAAACAGGTGACCAAAAGATGAGTCAATGTTTGAAGCTCTTTTTTTTAAATGAAATTTTGTCAAAAAAAAAATTGTAGATTCACATGCAGTTGTAAGAAATAACAGAGAGATACCATGTGCCATTTCCACCAATGGTAACTTCTTGCAGAACTGTAGGACAAAATCACAATAAAGATTTTGACACTGATACAATCTGCCAATCTTATCTTGATTTCTCCAGCCTTACTTGTACTTAATTGTGTGTGTGTTTAGTTCTTTTATAGTATTGGTTTGCTTCTAGCCTAGTTCATGTGTTGGTTGGCTCTGCTTGCTCAATTGTGTGGAGTTGGTTACGAACTAGGACCCAAGGTGTTGCCACACTTGCTGACCACAGAGTGTCAGGGATAGGTTTTCATGCTGTTAGGGCTGGTTATCCAGACCTTAAAAAAAAGGCAGATGCTCCTGGACATCTGCAGCCATTTTCCTGTCAAGATGAATTCTGGCTGTTTGTCTAAATCGAGGTTCTTAACAATCATCTTACTCCAGTGATCACTACTTGCAAGTGTGAAATGGTCAGCCCTGCCTCTCCTTCATGTTTGAGGCACAGTGGGCTTAGGGCATGAATTCGGGAACCACTGGTCATGACTCTAGGTTGTGGAAAGAAGTTGGTCTCTTACTGGATTTGCACAGCTTGAATTCGCATGTCCAGGGTTTTGGTACTTTCGAGACACCAAAGGCACTGCAGGCTCTCTTCAGAGCACCCCCAAAGTGAAGATGGAGAGCAGAGCAGGACGAGCACAGGTTCCTGCCCCGAAGGTGCTGTCCAGAGGGCTGTGGGGTGAGATTGAGCTGTTGAAACTTGGAACACGGAGCACCAGGAGGGCAGGCAGCTCCGGGTCTTGTTTGCTGCTGAATTCTCGGCCTCAGCCCCGTGCCTGGCATCAAGTGGGCACTGAAATACTGAATGAATTAATGAGGTAGAAGGGAAGCTTTTAAATAGGATGCCTGGTTCTTTTGGTGTGGGTGAGGGCTAGTACCAAGGAGGCACAGAAACCTCTGAAGGGTGTGGACGTGTGTCGGAGAGGCTTGCTGTGGAGGAGGTGGAAGAAGGGAGCATGTCCCTCTCTCTGCCCCCAAACTCACAGCAGGCACTTGCCTGTCTGGGAGTGCTGGGACTCACTATTCTCTCTGCCTGATTGCTCGTCTCCCAGATAATTTTCTTCGTTGAGGTGTCTAAATGTCACCGCCTCACAAGAAGCCTTCTATGGACATCTCATGGAAAATAGCACACCCTCTTCCCTGTCCCTTCCCTTGTGGACACTCTCTAGCCTCTTATCCAGCTGTTTTGTCTGTCTCTCATTTGGAATGTCCGCTCCCTGAGGGCGGTGACTGTCTTTCGTTTGCCCACTGTTGTATCCTCAGTGCTTACATGAATGCCTGGCACACAGCAGGCACTCAATGTATGTTTATTGTATGATTGAGTTCATTATTTTGAGGCTTTTCTTTAAACACATCTCCCCTGGGTGGGGTAGAAAGCATTGTTCACTCTTTAATCATGCCTTTCGATAACATTTACGTGGAGGCCCTGCTGTGTTCCAGTATTCGTGCCAGGTACCCATGGCAGGAAGAAGAGTAGGGTTGACTCCCCGTCCCCTGTGTTCAGAGACTCTAGTGGCAGGAAACGCAAACATACTTGGCTCCCTTCTCTCTAGTGTGATAGGTGGTCTGGAGGAGGCAGGCCAGGCCTGTGAGGACAGACGCAGGAGCTTGGTTGTTGACACCTGAGAGGAGTGAGGGGACTCTTGAGTGGAGGTGGGAATAAGAGGTTTTGGAAGTTGTGTTTCATGTATTTATGTACACCAGTCCCAATTTGATTTCTTATTCGGTTACCAGAAAATGTGTGCCGGTTAATTTGAAAAATGCATTCCCTCTAAGGAGCCCCTGCCACTTTCTCCCTTGCTCCCCGTGCTGCACTCTCCCTGCACCTCCTCAGACACACCAGTCTCACTCCTGTACCTTTGCCATTCTCTCTGTCCAGAATGTTCTCTCCCCAGATGTCCACATAGCCCCATCCCTTGCCTCAGTGGGTCTCAGACTATTGGAGGGTTCTGCTGTAGGATGCAGCAGGTCTTTAGGAATGTCACCATCATTGCTCGTCAGTTCTGAACTTGTATGCAGAGCAGGAGTCTTGCCATGCCTCAGCACAGGTGAATATTAGATGTTTTCCTTTCTATTCAAGTACTGCCTTTCTTTTAAAAAGTCACTTCTCTCAATTAAGGATTATTGTGGAAAAAAAAAGAAAGAGAAGAAGAAGAAAACATTGTTGTAGTCTTTCCTCACGCTACAGGTTAAGAGTAGTCTGACCTCTTAGAATTCTAGATTTATTCTAGATACAGTGTTTGTGCTTGCTTTATCTTTTGCTTACCCACACAGTACTTCAGTTCTTCCGTTACTGACAAGAGTCAAGTAGAAGTGACAGGAATTTGTCTCTTGCAGAAGCAGTATTAAACCCCCAGCTCCTAGCCACGTGCTTCCTAACCTGTTCATGTCAAGACATACATAAAAAAGATTTGTACAGCACACTGGGGTAGATGGATGGGGTTGGTTTGGGCTGGCAGCCCCAGGTTCTGGCTGGGAGTCCCTGAGGGTCCCGAGGGCCATGAGGGGCTTTATACTCCTTACCTGCCTAGAAACCAGGCACAGCTGTAAGCCATTCTTGGCTACAAAGTAGGGAAGGAGAGGTGCCCATAGTATAGCCTGGCGAGCTATAGTAAATACTTAACTAAATTTGTTGAATGAATTAAATAGCAATTTGGAAGTAATGAATTTTACATCTGGCTGTGTATTTAGAGATGAGAGAGACTATGAATGATTTCTCCTGCCCTCCAGACTTAGAAGCAACTGATGGTCGAATAGGACCCACCTAGTCATCTGGCATATATTTGGTTGCTGTATGGGAAGTTTGATTTTTGAGGTATAAATTGGGTAATAATGTTATTTTCTCTTAAGAGATGGGATTGTGCTTTGTAGCATGGGCTGGAATGCAGTGGTGCTGCCATAGCTCACCGCAGCCTCCAACTCCTGGGCTCGAGAAATCTTCCCAGCTAAGCCTCTTGAGTAGCTAGGACTAAGTCGTGCACCACCATGCCTGGCTAATTTCTCTTTTTTCTATAGAGATGTCTCACTATGTTGCCCAGGCTGGTCTCAAACTCATGTCCTCAAGCAGTCCTCCCACTTTGGGCTCCCAAAGTTCTGGGATTACAGGCATGAGCCACCGCTTCCAGTGATAATAACGGTGTTAAAGTGTAGGTTTAAACAAGAATTTAAAGCACTGGTTCTCAGCCCTAGCCACATGTTAGAACCACCTGGGGAGACTTCTGAAAATTCCTAGAGATTTCTTTGTAATTGATCTAGGGTGCTGCTTGAGCAATGGTTTTGTGTTTGGTGTTTGTATTTTGTTTTGTGTTGGGAAAAAAATCTCAAAGTTACAGAATTTGAATCTGTATGATTTTAAAAAGACTCCTCCCCCCCAAGTCATTTGAGAATAAACTGCTGACCCAGTGTCACCTGGAGCCCTTTCACCAACACTGTAGTGTGTTTCTAACAAAAAAGAACATTCTTCTATAGAACCACAATAGAACCACCAACGGAAAAAATTAATGCTGATATGTTACTATCTCTTGCTCTTCAGCTCCATTAAAGGTGTGACACTTGCGCTTACATCGACAAAGGACCACAGGTTGCATCTGGTTGTTATGTCTCTTTAATCTCCTTCCATTTGAAACAGTTCTCATTCTTTCTTTGACTTTCATGGCCTTGAAACTTTTGAAGATTGCAGGCCAGTTATTCTGTAGAATGCCTATCAACATGGAGTTGTCTGAGGCTTCTTTGTGATGATATTCAGGTTATAGGCATTTGAAAAGAGTATCACAGAAGTGATGAAACATACATTTCAGGTTCATCTAGTACTTTTTGTTACCCTACCCCCCCCAAATTAGCTCTTTTTCCAAAGAACTCTGTTTAGTGACGAATGTTGTTTAGGAGCCACAAAACCGGATGCTAAATGTGTTCATTGCTATCTGGATGTTGCTTGTTCTGTAGCCTTTGCAGAGAGAGACTCAGCAAAGGGATTTTTTAAAGTTCCCCAAATGATGCTAAGGTGCAGCCTTAATGAAGAGCACAAATGAATTAGAAGAACGGTGAATCCCACACTATTTGATTTATTGTTCAGTAAATGGCAAGTTTTTAAGTCAAGTTTGGCAAAGTAAATTCTCCCTAAGGAAGTAAAATTTAAAGAGAAGACTAAATTCTACCCAAATCCATGGTAAAAACAACAAAAAAAATCAGGGTGAAAGCACAGACTGTCTCCTGGAAAGCTTTGAAAAATATTTGTTTTGGAAATAAATCCACTTCTAGTAAGCATGAATTTCTATCTCTTTCCCTGAATTACCTGTTTATAGGGAAAATATTTGAAAAGGTTAGTTGTTTTTTAAGAATGTCTCTCATTAAAACTTACTGCTTTTTTTTACACTGTATTTTTTTAAAATAAACTTCTAATTTTAGAATAATTTTAGATTTAGGAAAAAAGGCAGCATAATGCTTTTTTTTTTTTTTTTTTTTAAAACACCGAATATTTAAACAGGTATTTAGGCTGTGGTTGCCTGAATATCCTTTTCTGCAGTTTCACTATAAAATGCAGAAGCCAAATTAGAGCAATTTTGGCATGAGAAACCCCCTCCTCTCTCCACTTGCAGCTAGAGGAAGCAGGAGGCCCTTAGAGCCAAGTATAACGGGATTGGTGGCCAGCCTACCTTAGATGGTCAACATCCATCTTGCCAGTTTTTGTAAATCCATTTTCTTAAAGCAGTACCCTGCTGCAAGTGGATTTTCTCCAGGAGCTTCATACCTAGACAGATGTACACATTATCTGACTCCAAAGAAATCCAGCATTAGACCTAACGAATTTTCAATAAAATCTCATCCTAGATTGTGTGAATTTTGCATATTAGGCTTTTGTATATTTATGCCCAGAGGTGCAGAAGGAGAAAGGCTAGGCTAGTATTTGTGAATGTGGACAAAGTCAGTGATAACTTAACATGTAGGTAAAACAACTTTTTAATTTTTGTTTTCTATAAATAAAAGATTAATTACTTATTCAGGAGAGCCCACCTCAGGTTTGGTCCTTATTTTGTTCCTTTTGTGTGGATTGAATGTATTAAACTAGATCTCCACTTCCCAAACTTGAGTCCTTCAGGAATCATCTTTGTGATTTTTGACCTGTTTGCAAACCTATAATTTACTTAGCATTTTTCTTTAATTTGACTCACTTTTTTTTTCTTTTTGAGACAGGGTCTCACTCTGATGCCCAGGCTGGAGTGCAGTGGTGCTGTCAGAGCTCCCTGACATTATGGGCACTCAGCCTAGTTTGACTCACTTTTAACTTGGCCTTAATCTAGGTGATATCTGTGAAACTAGGGATTTGTTATGTTGATCACATAAAATCATAAGTACTGCAGACATTATCTGTTCAGTTCTCTGGGGACCTGAGAATTACATCTCCGGTTTCTAGCTCTGAAATTCAATAAGCATCCAGTCTGGGGTTTCCTACCTTGAGCTTTGAAGTTGTACTAGGTGGTTGCTTATATGGTTTTTCTCAGTTGATATACAGAGTAGAAATTATTGCCATTAGAATAGATGTTCCATTTCAAAGTTATTTTTGAAATGTGAGGTATAAATTATCTTAATTTCTTAAGATTCACACATTTGTTCAGTTGGCATGTTTATGTATTATTTTTATTGTAAGTGAGTGGAGCAAAACCTGATTGTCTTAATTGAGCTGCATGAGAGGATGCAGTTGTGCACTCAATAGGGAATGTGCTCTTGGTAACTGCCTTAAAAACATAAGTAAAAATATGTAAAACATGTAGTATTAGTAAATGTAGAGAAAAAATATGGAATACAGAACATAAGAGTTTTATGTTCACCATTCTAAGGATGTCATGGGAGAACACCTAAATTATGATGAATACATATGTACTGTAATTAATTGCATTATTTGTGAGGAATATTGCCAGAAGCCAACTGGATATTATCATATTCAAATCAAGTCCTTTGCTGAGTGGAAACACATTAATCCTCTGTGTGTGTGCGCACATGTATTCTTTTAGGTAGATACTATAAAAGCTTATCTTAATAGGCTTCTTTGAAACTAAACTTAATGTCGTGTTTTACAAAAGGGGTGATAAACCAAGATGTGAGAATAATTAAATGTGGTGCATTTTATGCATCCTTTTGGTTTAAGTGAAATAACTGTGTTCTGCTCGGTCACAGAGATGAAATGTTGTCTTGCATATCATCTATAAGCATTTAATTTGCTACAGAAATGAATTGTGAATGTAGATGTATAACCTTCTGGTATGATATTACTTTAACAGAGAGAAGGAGCAAGAAAGGGAAGAACAGTTAATGGAAGACAAGAAAAGGAAGAAAGAGGATAAAAAGAAAAAAGAAGCCACTCAGAAGGTGGGTTTAATCAATTAAGTCTGCCTTTACATCTGCAAGCATCCAGAATAAGAAACTGTCTCAGCCCAGATACCTGACATCTCAATAATGCTGCTACCTGAGACATTAGTTTACTTGAAAGTTTTAAGATTTGGAAGTGGGAGAAAGTTCAAGGTCTGTACTTGTTACCGTAAAGTACATGTTAAATAATGCTGCAGCTGATTTTGTGAAAACAACAATAAACAATATTGAGAAAGACAAGAGAGTTTTCAAATGCTCAGCTCTTACTGTGTTTCCTTATTTGTGTAATAATTTAATCTTAATTTCCTTAAGGAAGTTTAGAGAATAACTTTTAAAAACGTGCTGGAGTTTGCCTTGGTATTCTTTTGGTCACTCATAGCACTGTTGTTTTGATGAGTCTGCCTTTGGATAATTCCATACAGAAACCCCCTTCAGAAAGGATCCAGTGGTTCTTCGTAGTGTTTGGGGGGATACAGCACTGCATGGCTTTGAGGAATTTACTTAGGAAAAAAGAAGAGATGCTAAAAGAAAAAACACACAGGGCTGACAGCTCTGAGCTGTCAGGTCTCAGTTGAAGTGTTAGTCTGGCAGTGCTGTCTGAGTGAGGCGGAGAGCGGTTAGAACGCCCTGCCCCCTCTTTGCTTCAGAGCATCACCTCTGCCCTGGCCATTGCCTGATGTGACTTCACTTCCCCACCTCACCATTCTTTTTATATCTCCTGACTTGGGCTCTGGCTCAGCAGGGTTGCTGTGGTGCCTTTTCTGGAGGCAAGGTGATTTGTTACCAGTTCTTGTTAGCGCCACTTGAAGCACCTGGGAAACGGGGTCTCACTGTGGGGCAGGTGTGAGGGTCCCTGCTGTGGTGTTAGTTATCGAAGCCTAAGTTTAGGGAGGTAGAAACTATTACTAAGGTTCAGAGGATATCTCTAGATTAAGTATAGAGTCAAGGCGATCAAACACAAGCCAATGTAAGGTGTAAGGGGCACTGCAAGTTTTCCCAGCATTATTGGATATAGCGTTTCCCATAATTCAATTTCTTGAATTATTGAAATAGATCATTTCTTATGCTGGGTACCAGCATAAGAAAAATCCTAGAAATATTTTCTGAATTGGATTGCATGTGACCCTGCCATGTTAACTATATGAAATATAATTTTATCTTTTCTTCATGACTTAATTAAAAAGAACATCCATTATTATTTGGTGCTATAATAGACTGCTGTGCTCTTGAAGATTTTGTCTGTTTTTGTTTCTGTTAATAGTGGTATCTTGCGCATCACATCTTTGTGCTATTAGGGTATCTGCTTCTCATCTGAGTTTGTAAGAATTTTATGAAATTCTAGAGTAAAGACTGTGGGCTGGGCACGGTGGTTCCCATTTATAATCCCAACACTTTAGGAGGCCGAGGCAGGAGGACTGTTGATCCCAGGAGTTAGAGGCTACAGTGAGCTATGATTGTACCACTGCATTCCAGCCTGGGCCACAGAGCAAGACTCTCTCTCTAAAAAAAAGAAAAGAAAAAAGAAAAGTCCGAATAAAGAAGTCAGATAACAACCTCGAGGCTTTTTTGCACTTCCTTTTGGGTACACAGCCACATTCCCTATCACTGAGATTACAATATGCAGGTCCACCACGTATGAGGTGTTAGTGGCATTGCTCCTGTGGCTTCTGGGCTCTTGTCCCTGTGCCCTGCACACACTGAGCACGCCCTGGAGTGATGTGAGATTGAACCTTAGTGAAAGCTTTCCTTCAAGGTACTCACACACTTCATCTGCTAAACTGGTACAAAAATCAGATTTTGCAGTCTGTTGAAATGGATGGTTAATAGGTTAGACACCAGGGAACTTGAACTAAGGCTGTTAACAAGGGGATGCCAAGCAGAGCAATTATTTTAGACAGTATACGTTCTATTTTCATTCTTGACATAAATAATGTTTTCTTAAACTAAAAATATCAATATTTAGAAATGATTAATAAAATATGCATCTGTAAACTTGCGTTGTGGATTCCACTAAGAAAAATGATTTCAAATAAAGATGGTATGGATATATTTGAGAGTGAATTGGGATTACTTATGCAGAGAATGTAGTTTATGCAACTGGACAAGCTCTCCTGTGTGCTTGCGTCTGCATTAAGAACTGATGTTGAAGAGGAAAAGCATCATAAATAAAATTTTGAAGTGGTTAATTGCAAGCAATAAAAATTCAATCATTTTTGGTTGAAATTTTCTAGATCGGCTGACACAGAGTCTAGGTTGACACAGGCTGACCCATGGCCTTTGATACTGTTTTATTATACTGAACCATTGCATCATTTCAGAATTAAATTCTGATTTAGCAGTTTTAAGGAGAGAACACAAAGCTTGCCATGTGATTGTCTAAGTGGTTTCCAACCTTATTATAGAGAAAACGCCTCAACTAGGAGGCATAAAATGTGCTATGATGAAAAGAATTGTAGAGAATGTGCCAGAGGTTCTATTATGTGGTCAGTCGTTCATTCATTCAGTCAGCAAACATTTGTGGTGCCTCATCTAAGTGTTTCCACATCTTTCGTGCTGCTTACCCGCACTGCTTTGTAACCAGTTCTTTGTGTCTGTCTTCACCACTAGACTGACTGTAAGTTTCTCAAGGTTTTATTCATATTTGTATTGCCGTAACTAGGGCAGTGCCTGGTGCAGAATAGTCACTTAAAAATTGTATATTTAATAAGTGAATGGTCAAGAATGAATGATGGCAACATAATTTTCTTAAAGAATCGACTTATTTAAAGCTAAAATTAAATTACTTCCACACAGAAATCAAACATGAGCTTTTTGCACTGTGTTCAATGGCTGTGGCAGTTTGCTCTCTCTAGAGCCATCACTGAGTAAACTGTTAGATTTCCATTCATGAGAGAGGTGTCAAAGAAGGATTCCATTCACATTCATTAGGCTGTTGCTGCTAAAGGAGCATTGTTTAGTGCTGGCAGAATACATACTTTGATCATCCAGCTTTTTACCATCTGGGGGACAGCTCTTTTAACAGAACCCACATTATAAGACATATTTGACATTATTTGGGTTTGTTGCTTATGGCGGGAAGGCATTGATTTCCTGTATAACTGATTTTCAAAACTGGCATTCTAAGAAATATTTACAATGGTATAAAACCTAAATTACCTTAGGGAATTGATATGTGGATGGATAGAAATCATTTTTCTTGGCTAAGTGGGGTCATAGAAAAATTATACAAGGGTATTTTTTGGTAGAATTGGTCTCTGTAACAGTTAGTACTGAGAAACATTGATTTCAAGACACTGTGTTCCACAAATCCACTACAATAGAATTAACTTGTGCTTTCATGTAAGAATATAAGAAGCATTCCAGGAAAGTAGATTGTTTAACTCAGACTTAGAGTCCGACAGTGGTGTGCGAGGATCCATGCTGAGGTGGGCAGTTAGCTGCAAGACCTTCCCTCCGAAGATGACCATGTTTTTGTGAACCCCCCATAGCAATAACCCAGTATGATCACCAGCCACAAATGATCAGACCTCTTCTACCTGAATATTTTTATTACAAACGTCAGATAACCAATATAAAAATGCTTTAGAAGATTAACAGTTGGGAAAAGTGGGTCAAAAGCACCCACGAGTCTCAATAATGTAAAGTAACCACTGTTGGAACTTTGGCATATTTCCTTTTGGATGTTTTTCTTATGCGTGACCTTTGTGGGTTTTATACAGGGCATGTATAATTAGACACCCTCCTTTATTTTCCCCTCTTACCTAATCATCATTTCCAAACTGTCTAAAAACCCATTACTGTACTCAGCCTGTCCACCATTTTAGGTTAATCACTTCCATAGATACGTTAGTTACTATATAAAGAAATACTTTTAGCAAAGAACTCTTGATTTGTTCAAAATTTACATATTTCAATCATATTGCTGTACTTCATGCTGTATGTAAACTTTAATAACAACAGCAAACATGCATGAATATCTGATTTAATCCTTACAACAACCCTTTGCAGAGATATACTATTATTAACTCTGTTCAACAGATAATAGAAAACTGAGATCACACAGCCAGGAAGTGACAAGTGTTGGTTTTGAATCCTGCTTTCCTACCGTGACCTCTGTTGCCTCTGATGATGTATCTCTGAAGTTTTGCTTTTTAGATTTGGAATTAAGTGTTTGAGTCCATATTCATAGTGGAATCTTTTTGTCTCTATGGCTAATTCAGTTTCTGGGCCATATCCATTTGATTTTGTCTAGTCATAGCAATCAAATGGCAAATACTCACAGTACAGGGACTACATCATGTAATGAGAGTGAAGTGCCTTTTTTTTTTTTTTTTTTAATTTTTAGTATTCTTCCTAATGGTGGTCATGTAAATTATAGCTGGACATATGGCTGTAGTCTAGAAGGATGTCTGAATGGAGTCTCCCAGCTGCTTTTTCTAGACTTCAACCATGCCTGTGTATCTGACAGCCTGGATTACTTAAGTTATCAGAATTAAAGTTGTCTTACAATGCTGAATTAGAAAGCAAATCTCATTTACTGATGTCTGTTCATTTTGCAGGTCACGGAACAAAAAACCAAAGGTAAGATTTTTTTTCTTTTTAAATTATTAGAACCTTTGTGTTTAGATTTTACACTCTTGCTGACTCAGCCTCCAATCCACTTGGAAAGAGAATGGGTGTAGAGTAATTAAGGTGCGTTGTTTGCAGTCCCTGAAGAGCAGTAATAACAAATTAAAAGTACTTGTACTAATGTTTCTAGTTGGCCTTAAATTTTTTAGGAGACAAAAGAGTAAATACCTTGTTGTAAAAGTATATGGGTCATGATTTTGAACTGAACCTTTTCCGAAAAATTTTTTAGAACAATAACAAAAAACAAACCACCAGCTCCTAATTTACAGAGGGGAACTGCAAAGGGCTGTTAACCACTTTACCCATGGCATGCATTGAGTCTGAAAATGGAATGTTGCATCTACACTCTCTTCTGAGCTAAAGCCTGGAGTATGCTTTTTAAAGGTAATACATTTTGAGTAGGTTAACTCTGTTACAAAATGGTGACGTCTTGTAAACAGAAGCAGGTGTCCCTCGGGTCATTCTCAACTTAATGGTCTATGTCTTTTTTTTTTTTTTTCTTTCCTATTGATTTTGATCATGTAGTTTTTGTCTGCTGATGGTCACACTTTGGGTCAGTTCCCCTTAAGAATGGGAGACTTCATCCTTTGATGCGGCTCTTCTCCTTGCTCACCTAAATGTGTGTGTCAATTAGGTATGCATGACAGAGTATCATTTGCATAGAGCTGTCAAAATACACAAGCCCAGCCCTCCTGCCAAACCTTCACAGTCCCAGGCCACGGCCCTAGCAGATGTATTTTAAAAGGCTCTGTAGGTGACCCCAGTACATGACCCTGGTTGAGAACCGCTGCTCTGGATGAAGGGAATCAGATGTGACTGTAACTTGGAGGAGGGTAAGGGTGATGGAGAGGCCAAGGCTTGACAGGAGGCTCTGTAAAGATCGGTTTCTTCATTGTCTTTTGTTTTGTTTTGTTGGACTGCCGGGCCAAAGCGTGTCACACAGTGATGGAAGACTGATAAAGACAGTGCTAGTTCCTTAGGAAATTGCGAAGAAGACTGTAGTCTGGGACTTTGTAGTGATTTATAAAATAAACTGAGAGAAACTATTATTAGTTATAATTATCTTAATTGGTTAGAGAGAATAGTATTCTCCCCTGTACATTCCCCCAGTTCCCAGCCCAGAAGTAGGCTTTATTTTGGAAGTATCTTTGTAAATTACTTGCTTGAAGTATAAATTATACTTTATCATAGAAATACGGTTATTCATAGTGGTACAGTGTCCATATTTTCTGAACCAACATACTGTCTAGGAAAGGGTTTGGGCACTTAAATATTGATATTTATAGGACTTTTTGATAATTTATGGGGGCAGCAGATGAGATAATTGTCATTTTCCTGGACAATCCAGGTTCTGTGGTTTCTGGAACGTGGTGGTTGGGTTCCTAGGCCTGGCCACAAGTCTAATGCTCATGAAGCCAAGTATTGGTTGTGCTATAAAACCAAGCTGTTTTGTACGATAAGTGGTGTTTCTATTGGAAAACTGAAAATCTGTTAGGCATTTTTTCTCACCAAAAAATTTTTTTGGTACCAGATCTGTTCTCAAATGCATTCCTCTTTCCTCTGCCAAAGTCTTAAAAATCAAATTTTGTTTTCTATTCACTACCAGATTTTTTTTCTAACTAGGATCTTTCTCATACCTATCATAGAATGGAATACAGTTTCACAGTCTCCATGCTCTCCCCACTCCCCACCCCTCCAATCAAAAAGTAAAGTAAAATAATCCTGAGGGCAGCTGAAAGCCCATTTCAGGTTTCCTAAGGGATTTAATTGTGAGAACCAGGGAGTAGTCAGGAAGTAAAAATACAAATTATCCCTGAGGTATGTTAGACTGTAAGTACAGGGAGGCCTTGATCGTTCTAGTTTGGGGCCCAGGTTTACAGCTACAGCTTTATCTTTGTTCCTGAGAGCCTGCCTGGGTACTCTAAATCTTCTTATCTTCCCTCAGCTGATGTGTCTGAGTCCTGTTCCTCTCCCCAAAGATGATGTCTTCCTCAGGCCATCTCCCTTTAACTCTGAATCTACCCCTCTTTCCCCAACAGACCCTATAAGAAAAAAGAAAAGACTGTTGGTGCCGAATTTCTGGTTGTACAGAGGACTAAAGTAAGATTTTTCCATATTTCAGAGAAAAAGTAGATTTATTATATGTTCTTTATCTTCCATCATTTAAAAAAAAATGGTGAGAATTCTGAAGAGAAGAATAGGACATTTCAAGTGGAGGTTATATGAAGACACAGGCTAGAGCTGGCTTGCTACCCAGGTACCAAATAATAATAAATACTTAAGGTAGAAGTTAATATACTCCTTTATTGGATGTTAGACTTGGAATCCAAAGAGTTTGAGGGATTGGTGTAACAGATCAGATCTAGGAGATGAAATTTAACAGGGATGAAGGATAAGTTTAGGATTAAAAAGACCAGTTGCATAGACTATGTAATAGGGAAATTCAGACATAGCAATTTAGCCTTATTAAAAAGATGTTAGAGTGATGGTTGGCTTAATTAAAGTTATCAGCATGAAATGACTGATTTATAAAAACTAGCATGACCTTAAGCTGCCTTAATAGAGATATGGTATCCAGGAAGGGATTTACAGTTCCTGTAATGGGCACCATGCTATGGAAAGAAACAGAGATCAGCCTCCATGGACCATACGGAGTTTGGGCCAGATCACTCAATGAATTTGTCACCTTATGAGGTTTAAACACCTGTGGGGGGTTGCTTAGCTTCCATGGGAAGGCTTCCCACCTGCGGAACCTCACGTTAACTGTCTTCAAAAATGTGAAGGGCTCTGGTGCCTGACATTTAATAGTTGGTAATTGTCTGTTGTATGTTTTGTTCAGTGAAACTTATTCTAACCCTTAAGTACCACTGATGAGTCAAAGCAACAGAGAAAGGCTTCCAGCTCAGCGTAAGTTAAAGTTTTTAGATATTATTGTCCAAAGTAGTTATTCATGACATTGCCCCTTACCCCACTGCGACACAGCTGAAGGACAACACCTTCCCCATCAGCATACGTGAGGCATGGGTCTTTGCAGTAACTTGGCTACAACTCTACTTTTGTTTGAGCCTATTCCAGAAGACATGTTTCAGTGAGTACAGGGTAACCTTGAGTCTACTCTTATTTATTACTATTGGAGTTCCCCCCACCACTAAATAATTAATAAACTACTCACAGCACCCCTCACATCTTGCAGAAACATCGGTGTGTTCTAACACTATTGTGGGTAACCACTTGTTCAAAGATGGAACTGGCTGCCTCTAAGAGAGTGAATGAATGTGAGGTATTATGAGACATGTGGATCAGATAAGTGGACATGAAAGTAGCCTAGATGGCAGGTAATGAGGACTTGAACCTGATTAGGAGAACTGGTGGTAGAGATGAAGGAACGAATTGCAGAGGTGCTTTAGTTTAACTTAATGGTGTTGGATAATGATGTGGGGTGTGGTAGTACTGAGAAGTCTAAGATACCTTCCAGGTATCTGACTTGAGCAGCTGGTTGGGTGATGGCTTCATTCTTTGAGGGAGGAGAAATGGGATTGGGAGCTAGGGAATAAATTTGAGGAGGAGGGGAAGGGTGAAAGAGATCTGACTTAGAGATTGTGATTTGGGAAACATTAACACATAAGTGATGGTTAAAGTGGGCGCATGGGAGAGTTTTGTATACAAGTAACTTAAATGAGGGAATGATGTGGGCTCTGATTTTTGTTTCTTTGTTTTTTCAGACAGAGTCTCGCTCTGTCACTCAGGCTAGAGTGCAGTGGCGTCATCAGAGCTCACTGTAACTTTCAACTCCTGGGCTGTCTATCCTCCCACCTGAGCCTCCAGAGTAGCTGGGACTATAGGTGCAAGCCACCATGCCTGGCTGATTTTCTTTTATTTTTTGGTAAAGATGAGGGCTTGCTATGTTGCCCTGGTTGGTCTCGGACTCCTGGCCTCAAGCAAGCCTCCTGCCTCAGCCTGGCATCACAAAGTGCTGGGATTATAACATGAGCTACCTTGCCTGGCCCACACTGATTTTTTCTTTTCTTTTTTTCTTTTTTAAGCCACAATTCAATGGCCAAATTCAGCTGCCATTCTGCAATTATGATTATGGGGATAGTCAAAAGCAGGGGATGCCAACTGTGGCCACAGGCCCACTGTATCTCACCACCTATTTTTGTACTGCCCATGAGCTAAGAATGTTTTCTACATTTTTTAATTATTGGGGGAAAAAAAACAATATTTCATGGCATGTGAAGATGTGAAAGTCATATTTCACTGTCTATAAGTAAAGTTTTGTTGGAACACAGCCACACTCACTTGTTTACACATTGTCTGTGACTGTTTTTGCCCTAGAAGTGCAGAGTTGAGTTGTTGTGACAAAGACAACGTGGCCAGTAAAGCCTAAAATATTTTCTATCTGGCCCTTCACAGAAGAAGTTTGCTGACCCTGATCAAGAGTATGAGAAGCCGAGCAAGAGAGAGAGAAAGGAAGAGCTAGCAGGAGCGGCTCTCGTAAAAACACAGAGGGAGGGAATGACAAGTAGTGTCAGAAGCTGCAGAAAGTCAAAGAAGAAATGGTCCAGTGAGCGCTCATTGGATTGGCAGTGAAGATGACTAGTGACTTAGGGGAAAGCCAGTGTGCTGCTTTTGTTTCAACCCAAAGGTTGAGAAGTGAATGGAAGGTAAACAAATGGAGACAGTGCTTAAAGTTTACTGAAAATTGTTCAGTATGTGTCAGCCATTCACTGTGTGTCATCAGATTTAAAATTTCAGACTAAAATAATATCTTTTCTAGGCCTGGTTTGTATTTTAAACATTTCTAGGTAATTTTTTATGTTTGGTCCCATTGAGATGGTTAAAGGAAATAATAGTTTGTATTGGTCCTGTATAGTTGTTAGGTTTATCATGAATGTATACTTTTTTTCCTTTTTTTTTTTTGAGATGGAGTCTTGCTCTGTCACCTAGTCTGGAGTGCAGTGGCATCATCATAGCTCATTGCAACCTTGAATTCCAAGGCTCACGCGATCCTTCTGCCTCAGCCTCATGAATAGCTGGGACTGGGCTCGCACTACCACGCCCAGCTAATCTATTTTTTGTAGAGATGGGGTCTTGCTCTTGCTCAGGCTGGTCTCGAACTCGTGGCCTTAGGCAATCCTCTTGCCTCAGCCTCCCAAAGTATTAGGGTTGCAGGCATGAGCCACTATGCCCAACCTACTTTTAAAAAATTCAGAAACCTACCTGTTTCAGGAGTTTCTTAACCCTTTTATCTGAAAAAGTAGTATTTTATTGAAGTTTTCCAGATATAGGGGCAATTAGAAGTTCAAACTGTAAGACATGAGAATGACATAAAACAAAGAGGCTAGGAGTGGGGAAAATTCAGTCATTAGAATACGTAAATGGTTTGTAGAAGTAAATGAATAGAAATTAGAAAATAGGATACCCAGCATTTTCCACAATGTTTTTATTTCCTTGTGATACAGAGACCATGTTTAAGCCATGGACCTTTTCTCTGGAAAATAAGAAACTATGCCCTTATTTAGAAAGGCATCCTCTTTAGAAATATTTGCACTACAACCTGCAAATCCTTAAGATTCAGAAAAGAAAGGGCCTGAAAAGTAACATATTCAGACTTAATGATAGTGTCTCTCTCTTCTGTTATCATCTAACATTTTGGAGCATGACTAGGAACACTGATTCTGATGTCTTAAGTTTGGACTCGGGGGGATCAGATTGGATCAGGCTTCTTGCCAACAGCACCATTGCTCTCCATTTAGTTCCTAGAATTCTGATTGGCCTTTAAATGTTTGATGTTCTTGAACCCATGGAAAGGTATAATTTAAAAAAACAGAATAAGAATTCATTCATTCATTCATTCATGTCCTGAAACAGTTATCTTCTGACTAACATGGTATTGCAGGCTTTTTCGGACGATGTCTTGGGGTTTTAAATGACTCGTCTCCCAGGACAGAGCACTGTATTGGAAGGAAAGTGGTTGCAGCGTGTTCCACTTTATAATGGATTTATCATTTATGGTCCATTCTATCTCTGAGATGTGATGTGAGGGTGGGAAAGTGCCCTGAGGAGCTTTTGCAAGGAATCTTGCACAGTATGTGATGCCCACCAGATTTCTTTGATTGAAACAGTGCTGTGGATGTTATAAAGTTAATCAAACTAGTGTTCAGCCCTCAGACCTGTAGGCTGTTCTTTGTCTTACTCGTTTTTTAGGGAAATTAATTAAGACTTGGTTAAGGTCAAGTGAAGATCCTAGTCCTTTTACAGAAGGGCAGCCTCACAGAGACATGGCTCCTTCTGTCCTAAAAACCAGTTGGGAAGAATCCCTCCCAGCCTTTGCCACCTACTTATTTTCCTAATAAGAGAAAAAGGGATTGAGAATGCCATATGCTGGTGGAATCCTCCAGAAACATACAGAAAATGAATCATTAAATCATCTTTATTCATTCACTTACCAGATATTTATCCATTTGTGGTTATAGGTCATTAATATTAGATAATGGCTAACTTATTAAGTCTCATTTTTATTCTGCTCATCAGATTTTGGATCCTCTGACCTCCCTTACTAGGAGGACCAGTACTGCCTTTTGATTGGCTAAGGTTAAATATAGGGGTCACCTGGAAGGCAGGCACCTGCTTTTTTCTCTTGTCTCTCAGAGTACTCGTTAACGTCCAGTGGTGCTATAGATTGGGCCCCCGGATTTCTGATGATGTATCTCTCTCCTCATAAAGGAGCCAGTTAAATGAGCGACATGCTGGCCCAGCATCATTTTAGCAGTCAAAGCAGTACTGCCACCAGAGCTGGCCCTGCCGTTACCCTGGGTGGCAGGGATTTGGGCCTCAGAATTGTCTGACTTGTCAGGCTCAGTGATTATTTCTGTGATACTTCCAGCCTCAAGTTGTCACATAGATTTTTGTGGAATGGGTGTGGAATGTGGTCTTTTGGTAGCATGAAGCAAGGAGGGTGCAGATCCAAGAGAACGTTCTCTGTGGAGCTGAGAGGGGAGGGCCTAAGGTCTGGCAGCGTGTGCTCATGGTTGCCCGGCACCATCCCGTGCTGTCTGTTTGCCATTTCAAAAATGAAGGTAAAAAAATTATTTGAAATAAATAGAAAAGGTATCTATATTTTGAAATTTTTATCTTAAAGATTTGGGGAAAACAATTTTTGTTTGACAACAGCAAAAAGATTTATGACATTTGTAATATTTACACAGAGAGCCATATGAGTCTTTGAGTCCAGGTGACTGTAGAAACCAGAACGATTTGAGTTTTGCGATTCTCCAGTCCCACTGTTTCCTGTTGGGGTCCACTCTGTGCCGTGCATTAAGAACAGAAATATGGAAGATGGGTCCCTGCCCTGAGACAGTCATGGCCCAGTGAGGGAGAGTGTCCTGTAAATGGAGAATTTCAACATGATACGGTAAACTCCATGGTAGAGAGAGATGCGGACAGCGTGTTCCAGAGCACAGATGAAGGGTGCTTAGCCCACCTGGTCCAGGAACTGCAGGAAAGTCTTTTCAGAGCCAGATCTTTAAAGAAATGTGGATGAAGGGAGGGAGCCCTTGGGCCAAGAGGCTTGAACCCCTTACCAAGGACTCTGCCACAGACATTTAACCCTGCAAGGCAGCCCTTCAGGGAATTAATTCCACTGTTGATATAGGGAATGAATGATGATTGTGTCCCTCTCCCCCTTCATTAATGGCATATAATTCCATGATCTTACTGTGTTTGAATCCTTGTCGCCATCACCCGCCGCCTCCACGCTACCTTCAGTAAACTGGAGATACTGTGGAGAATTTGGAAAGACTGTATCTCTCTAGAGTAGAGTGAAAGGAGAAGAGTTATTGGTCTCATGTACGCTTTATAAAAAGTAATCTTTAGAAAAATGTATTCGATATATTTCAAAGACCGTTCCCAACCTCTCTCTTTCAGTGCCCGAAGTGACGAAACCAAGTTTAAGCCAACCAACGGCCGCCAGCCCAATTGGCAGCTCTCCATCGCCACCAGTCAATGGTGGCAACAATGCCAAAAGGGTGGCAGTGCCGAACGGACAACCGCCAAGCGCCGCCCGCTACATGCCTCGGGAGGTGCCGCCGCGATTCCGTTGCCAGCAGGACCACAAAGTGTTACTGAAACGTGGGCAGCCCCCTCCACCGTCCTGCATGCTCCTCGGGGGTGGGGCAGGGCCTCCTCCCTGCACAGCACCTGGAGCAAACCCAAACAACGCACAAGTGACAGGAACGCTGCTGCAGAGTGAGAGTGGGACTGCGCCAGGTGAGGCATCGGAGGTGATGGCTTGAATTCATGGCAGCTTTAGAGAGAGAGAGCGCTTTGTTTGCATTGCCTGATGTAAAGTCCAGGAAAACTGTGAATTACATAGATTGTTGGGATTATTCAAAAGATGGAAGAAGATCCCAGTATGAAATGTATTAGGCAGTTCTCAGAAACTGGGTTTTAGTGTCCTGTAAGTGTGGGCTCTGGGCATGAGAGGCTCATGTAGCTGCTGTTGGTCATCACTGTTTGGGCCTTTCTTTCCCTTCTCAGGCAAGAGTGTTATAAATTTAATCCTGTAGTTCCACTGTGTGTTCAGAGCATGATGGCAAGTGGAGCTTCTGTGGAGGCTCATTCTGTTTCCGGAATGCTACGAGTATAGAGAAAATGATTTCTTAGATTAAAATGTAGAATCTTGGGAGGTTACCAAATAAAACCATTCTATAGTTTTTTTTTGTTTTTTTGTTTTTTTGTTTTTTTTTTTTTTTTTGAGACAGAGTCTCACTCTGTTGCCCAGGCTAGAGTGAGTGCCGTGGCGTCAGCCTAGCTCACAGCAACCTCAAACTCCTGAGCTCAAGCGATCCTACTGTCTCAGCCTCCCGAGTAGCTGGGACTACAGGCATGCACCACTATGCCCGGCTAATTTTTTTCTCTCTATATATATTTTTTAGCTGTCCATATAATTTCTTTCTATTTTTAGTAGAGATGGGGTCTCGCTCTTGCTCAGGCTGGTCTCGAACTCCTGAGCTCAAAGGATCCGCCCACCTCGGCCTCCCAGAGTGCTAGGATTACAGGCGTGAGCCACCGCGCCCGGCCTATAGTTTTTTATTAAATTTTTAAAGTCATATTTCTTCTGAGGGCCCTGGATTTTGAGCCTTGTTAAAAACTGTATGTGGACATAAGATCTTTAGCTGAAGGGTTCTACTAGAAGTTTTGAGAGTTTTTAATTGATGAATACTAAGTTAACTAACAGCTAAGAACTTCTAAGTACATTATTTTTATTTTTAGTTAACAGATTTTGACTTTCTTAAAATGCCTTTTTAGGCGCTGTTAAAATTCAGAGCTTGAACATGATCATGCATTAGCAAGGACAATGAATTGATGGATTGATGGTTGTCACCAGTAGGATGCTTTATTTGAGTTCTGACTTTGAACAAAGAATTGCCTAGAAAATTCTTTCACCATCTTGTTGTGTGCAGAGTAGTAAGGATGTAAAGAAACCTAGTGGTAACACAGGCTTCACGCAGAGATAAGCCCTACCTGGGAGGCTTCAGGCCAGGCCCAAAGCAGACACAGAAAGGTCTTGTGGCTCTTTTGTCCTGGCCCTGGTAACCAGCTGCAAAAAGAAGCATGGGGGAAGATGGCCCTGTCAGGCGTTTCTGCAGCTGAGTCTAGCCAGGCCTGAGTGGAGACGCGGGTCCCGTGTGAGTCAGAGTCTCTTCTTTATATCATTAAAGCCAAGGAGGCCCCTAAATATCCCGAGTTTCAGGTTCTATGCTTTCTGATTGTTATATGGCTCTATATGATATTTTGTTCAACTTCATACTGATTTTAAGCTGCTTGGTAAAAGGAGCTAAAATAAATTTAAAAGAAATTATCTCATTAAAAACATGTCATTTTTTTCCCCCACCAAATATGGTAAATTCCACCCCAAAATGTGTGCTGAGCCAGACTAATTTATCAGATTAAGTTCCTTGGGGCTACGAAATCTGATTCATGCTTGTGTGTCACCCAGCATCTAGCTCAGTGAGCATTTATCATTCGGCAGATCTGTGGAATTCAAACATTAGCAAGACAGGGTCTCTACCTAAAAGGCGCTAACATGGGGAAGGAAAGATGTGAACATAGTACTGCAGCACTGAGGAAAATGGCTCTGGACAGGGAAAAATTATTTTCAGATGATGAGCTCAGAAACAGCTTCCTAGGAGAAATGGCACTTGAACTAGGCCCAGAAGGATGAGTAAATTTCATTGTGTGACTGCAGGAGGTAAAAACAGTAGGTGCCAATGTAGAATAGTGCCAGAGGGAGAAGGCACAAGTTGTGGAAGGTCAAGTGGTATGGATCTACGTGGAAGGTAGTAGGACATAAGACTAGAAAGTTGGTTGGTCCCAGGTCATGGAGCATCTTGAACTCCCAACCAAGGAGTTCAGCTTTATTCTTGTGCATTAAGGAACTATTGGAGGCTCTCCATACAGCAGTGATAGAATCAAAGGTCAAAGGTATCCTTTAGAAAAATTTGTTCAGCCAGGAGTGTTTAGAGTAGATTGGAGATACAGAACAAGTTTAGAGTGCTATTGCACTGACTCAAGATACAAGAAGGCCCTTCTCTGTCAACAGGAATGGCAAGGAGATACCTTTGAGAGATGTTATGGAGTTAGACTTGGCCAATGTGACATCAGACAAATGAAAAAAAGATGACTAAGACAGTTGTGATGCAGGAACTAGGTAGTGAAGCTGATTTGTGGAGAAATGTGATTAGCTCTTCTAGAGGCAGTCTGAGTTCTGGGTTTTAATGGGTAATAAATGCATGTGAAACTGTGATTGATAAAACGATCTCTTTCCCAGAGTCAACCCTTGGAGGTGCTGCTGCTTCAAATTATGCAAATTCCACTTGGGGCCCGGGAGCCTCCTCCAACAACGGCACCTCCCCCAACCCAATTCACATCTGGGACAAGGTGATTGTAGACGGGTCTGACATGGAAGAGTGGCCTTGTATTGCCAGCAAAGACACTGAATCTTCTTCCGAAAACACCACCGATAACAACAGTGCCTCGAACCCTGGCTCTGAGAAGAGCACTCTGCCAGGAAGCACCACTAGTAACAAAGGAAAAGGGAGCCAGTGCCAGTCTGCAAGTTCTGGGAACGAATGTAATCTTGGGGTCTGGAAATCTGACCCTAAGGCTAAATCTGTTCAATCTTCCAACTCTACTACAGAGAGCAACAATGGACTAGGAAATTGGAGGAATGTGAGTGGTCAAGATAGAATTGGACCTGGCTCTGGCTTCAGCAACTTTAACCCAAATAGCAACCCATCTGCCTGGCCAGCACTGGTCCAAGAAGGAACTTCTAGGAAAGGAGCATTGGAAGCAGATAATAGTAATTCCAGTGCACAGGTTAGCACAGTAGGTCAGACATCCAGGGAACAGCAGTCAAAGATGGAAAATGCGGGTGTTAATTTTGTTGTCTCTGGCAGAGAACAGGCTCAAATTCATAACACTGATGGACCAAAAAATGGAAACACTAACTCCTTGAACTTAAGTTCACCAAACCCCGTGGAGAATAAGGGAATGCCCTTTGGAATGGGCTTGGGGAACACCTCCAGGAGCACTGATGCCCCTTCACAAAGCACTGGAGATCGAAAGACTGGGAGTGTTGGATCTTGGGGTGCAGCTAGGGGGCCTTCTGGAACTGACACAGTCTCTGGACAAAGCAATTCTGGAAACAATGGGAACAATGGAAAAGAAAGAGAGGACTCCTGGAAAGGAGCTTCTGTTCAGAAATCAACTGGGTCAAAAAATGACTCTTGGGACAACAATAACAGGTCTACGGGTGGGTCCTGGAACTTTGGCCCTCAGGACTCTAATGACAACAAATGGGGTGAAGGGAACAAAATGACATCTGGGGTCTCTCAGGGAGAATGGAAACAGCCGACTGGGTCTGATGAGTTGAAAATTGGAGAATGGAGTGGTCCAAACCAACCAAATTCTAGCACTGGAGCATGGGACAATCAAAAGGGCCACCCCCTCCCTGAAAACCAAGGCAATGCCCAGGCTCCCTGTTGGGGAAGATCTTCCAGCTCCACAGGAAGTGAAGTTGGAGGTCAAAGCACTGGAAGCAACCACAAGGCAGGAAGTAGTGACAGTCATAATTCTGGCCGTCGGTCGTACAGGCCCACACATCCTGATTGTCAGGCTGTCTTGCAGACTCTTTTGAGCCGAACTGATTTGGACCCCAGGGTGCTCTCAAACACTGGCTGGGGCCAAACTCAAATTAAGCAGGACACGGTGTGGGATATTGAAGAGGTGCCAAGGCCTGAGGGGAAATCTGACAAAGGAACTGAGGGGTGGGAGAGCGCTGCCACACAGACCAAGAACTCAGGGGGCTGGGGAGACGCACCCAGCCAAAGCAATCAAATGAAGTCTGGATGGGGGGAGCTCTCAGCCTCTACAGAGTGGAAAGACCCCAAGAACACAGGAAGCTGGAATGATTATAAGAACAACAACTCTTCCAACTGGGGAGGAGCACGACCAGATGAAAAGACATCTTCCTCTTGGAATGAGAACCCCAGCAAGGATCAGGGGTGGGGAGGTGGACGCCAGCCCAATCAAGGATGGACTTCTGGAAAGAATGGTTGGGGAGAGGAAGTTGATCAAGCAAAAAACAGCAATTGGGAAGGTTCTGCAAGTAAACCTGTGTCTGGGTGGGGTGAAGGAGGACAGAACGAAATCGGAACTTGGGGTAATGGTGGGAATGCAAGCCTAGCTTCAAAAGGTGGGTGGGAAGATTGCAAAAGATCCCCGGCATGGAATGAGACAGGCAGACAGCCCAATTCCTGGAATAAACAACACCAACAGCAGCAGCAGCCACAGCCACCACAGCCACCACAGCCAGAGGCTTCTGGCTCATGGGGAGGCCCACCTCCACCACCTCCAGGCAACGTTCGACCTTCCAATTCCAACTGGAGCAGCGGGCCACAGCCCACAACCCCTAAGGATGAGGAACCCAGTGGTTGGGAAGAGCCATCTCCACAGTCAATTAGTCGAAAAATGGACATTGATGATGGCACTTCAGCGTGGGGAGACCCTAACAGTTACAACTACAAGAATGTGAATCTGTGGGATAAGAATTCCCAAGGGGGCCCAGCACCTCGTGAACCAAACCTGCCCACCCCGATGACCGGGAAATCAGCATCAGGTAAGCAATGGTTTTTTCTCGCAGATTTTGATGAAGAAAAAAAATCCTAGACCAAGGCACTTTTATTAAGGTGCATTTATTCAACTTAGTTTTATTCTCAGACTCTTTCCTACAGTTGCTACTCTGTTGCTAACAGAACCTCTCTTTTTATAAACCGCTAGTGCTGGCAGATGCTGGTAGTACTTTTTAATGTTCTTTCTCGGCAAAAGGAAAAGATGATAACCCCGTGTTAGTCCCCAAAATTATTTTTCTCCAATTGTATTGGTGTGCATAATCCAGAAGACTTCTATCTTGCCAAACAAACTATGCTCTAGATTTTAAAATAAAGAATTAAAGTAGTAGCAGAAATAGACCTAATTTCCATTCTGGTTCCACCCATGGACACATCCTCTGTGTTTCTCTTTCCCCAGCAAAGGGGGAAGTATGCTGAGTTGTTCTGCCAGAGGCCATCAATGCTGTAGCAAAGCTGGTGTCTGGAAGGTTTTAGTCTCTTTCCAGATGGTTTTTAATGATTATCTCTGGAAGGGGGAGTACTTTGGATTAGAGATTATTATCTCATGATAATCAATTGCCCAGAATTAAACTTTCTTCTCTCATTATTTGAATAGGAAACATCCTACCTGGCAAATTAAAAGTTATGATGGTAATGGCATTCTTAGTTTGACATTGTCAACCTGAATGTTCTCATAAAGCAGAGAATTCAACAAATTAAGGGGGATGTACCTTTCAAGTCTTTTTTTAGTTAAACTTAATCATAATATTAATAATCAGTTTTCCACTTCTCAAAGTAAACCCAGTGGTTATTGAGTCCATTTTTGACCACTTAGAAAATGATTACTTTTAACTAATTCTTTTTTTTCAAGTATCGAAAAGAATGAGGAAGGAGATGAAGATTGCTCATTAACTCCTATCTAGAATAAAACCTGCTAACATTTTCGAAAACAATATCCACATAGTAAAAACCTTCAAACTGTATGGAAAAGCAAAAAATAATAATAAAAGAATCTTAACCCCTAGGGTCTTTCCACATAGGTAATCTCTTTGAAGTTTGTGTCCCATTGAGAAATGTTGTTCGTGCCTGCAGCAAGAGTTTTAATATATCAGTCCTTTACAAATTTTACAGAGAAAGGATTATACTTTCTACACTGTTCTTCACCCTGCTTTTTTCATTATATACTTATAAGCTTTCCATTTTAGTACATACAGTTCTTTTTCTTAATTGCTTCTTAAATAGTATTTTGTGGGGGACCCACAATCAGTCTATTTGGGTTGCTTCCAAATTTTTTCTAACAGTGATGCAGTGAGCATTGTTGTACATGGAATTCCACCTACATTTACAAGTATATCTGTGGTATAATTTCCTGGCAGTGGAGTTCACTGAGTCAAAAGTCATGTGCATCCGACTTTTTAAAAGTGACATTTCCAGATGCCCTCCATGAAAGTTGAGTTTTTACCAACAGAATATCAGCATGCCTGTTCCCGTCACCTTCACCTCCATTGGATATTATGGTATTTCACTTAGAAAGTCATTCACAGAGACATATTTCCTTTCTTTACAGTCTGGAGCAAAAGCACACCACCTGCTCCAGATAATGGTACTTCAGCTTGGGGTGAGCCCAACGAAACCAGTCCTGGGTGGGGCGAAATGGATGATACAGGAGCAGCGACCACAGGCTGGGGGAACACACCCGCCAACGCTCCCAATGCCATGAAACCTAGTAAGCATGCGGCATTTGTATTTTTGAGAGATTTCTTTGTTAATTTGGACATCAGACATTTTGGTGAGAGCTGTTTAGTGTTCAAACTGTTGATTCAGTGAGATTCAGGACCTCGAATGTTAAATAAATAATTAATAGCAAATGGTGGTGACTTGGCTTGGCATATGTTAAAATGTTCACGGTGAACTAAAAATCATAAACTGGGCATGGTGGTATGTGCCCGTAGTCAGTCCCAGCTACTTAAGAGGCTGAAGCTGGAGGATCACTTGAGCCCAGGAGTTCGAGTCCAGCCAGGGCAACATAACAAGACTCCATCTCTTTAAAAAAAAAAAAAAAAAATCACAAGTTAATTTTGTTTTAAATTAGGTTTAGAATCTAGACAGAATTATAATTTTGATGTGTTTTTTTTTTTTTTTAGCTCAGTAAATTAAATACGCTCACTGTGTCTAATGTGTGTTTCTGCTTTTTTGTCAGTATAATTTAAAATAGGAGTTCTCTGGCTTTTAAGGTGGAACCTGGTCTCTGCTACCCAGTGACTTCATCCTTCCATGCCTTCCTTTTGCCTTTGTCTGTCTTCTCTTATAGCCACACACATAAGAGCTTTTCAAGTTTCTTGAAGCTGACAAAGATTTCATAATTTTTTAAACGAAGAATGCCATACTCATTCATAACCATTGAAAATCTAAGCTGTACATGATACAGCTGGCAATGTGTAGCCACAGTAGTTTGCAAAACTTTGTAGCCCGATGCTATGGAATGTCTCATTGGATGTTCCTAAATTGAAAAATTGAATTTCAAGTGCCTGTTTTTCCACTTGTTTGTTTGTAACTTTCTTTAAAATGTCCATCATCTCTTTTCTACCAAATAGCAGATTTAAGGGACTATCTTTTGATTAAATAATGAAATTTTATGGAATGCTCAAAATTTGAACAAGAAAAAAAATTCTGTGAAGTTTATCAGTATTATATTTAGGACTTTTACAGTGCCACTTGAATGAATGATAGTCTAGAAATTCACACTCAGGTGTACATAGTCACTTGACTGCATTTTAAAAATCATGCATCTCCTCTACTTGATAGAAATAGGTTTGTGAAGATTTTGTTTCCATCATGGTTTTCATTGTGGAATCAGTTGTGTCATCATGGGAACCGTCATCTAGTAGACTTGAAATAGATCTAAAGTGCTGTTGGAAGACATTAACCAGAACCTTGGCACAAAGAGGTGTTTAGCAGTACCTTCAGGATCTTTGTGTGTCTTTCCCAACCTCAGGATCACCTCTCTTCCATCACAAAACCCTCACTTTTCTCCAGATTCTAGAAATGTCTTCTAGTCTTCAGGAACATCTGTGGTTATAGCTCACGTGTTTTCTCTGGGTAACTGGATCGTGTAGTTCGCAGAGGAAAAGGCCAGCTCATCGCAGCCACCAGATGATGCTGATAGGTTACCCTGTGATCTTCTCTGGCCTGCAGATGTCTTAAATTTTATGTTATGAGTCCATGATTAAAAATTAGAGCTTATCTTTTCTGTAAGAAACATTCGTTAAAAGTTTAGCTCCTTTCTCTCATAGAACAGTTCACGTGCATGCCATTTTTCTAAAGGGGTCAGCTTGTGATTTATATTGGGTTTTTAATTTCTGTTGCTTGTCAGTGGATGCTATAAAGCCTGTGCTTACATAATATAAATCATAAGTATATTACGGGATTATATAAATTTATAATTCAATATGCAGAAGAAGCAATCCTGGTTATCAACAGCACTTCCAGCAGCAGGGACAGTGGCATCCTTAGCCCTGTTTCTTGCTGCCCAGGCAGAAAGCCCCTTTATGTGGCTAAGATATTCACTTGGGGAGCTGTCATACTCACTTGGGCCTCGCTACAGGGGTGAAATGCCACAGTTAGAAGAAATTAATCATCCTGTGCCTTGTCTATTTGGTGGGAACTTTAAGTGGCTGTCATAGGCCTGGTGTCCTGAGGAGCAGTAGCTGTCATTCGAGGAAAGGCCTGGAAGAACCACTTTTCTGGCTCTAGATTCTTCATATGGAGCCATCTGTAAATCAAATGACTTTCATAAAAGTCCTGTCATTTGGGACAGTTGAAGGAGTGCATGGAAATTTCTAGACGAGAGAATGTATTTCCTTTCTTTCATCTTTTCATACAGTGTTATTACTGCAACATGTATATTTTGATTCCACACAGTATTTTCAAAGGGAAATTAAGGTCTTATTCCAATCTTCAAATTAAAGATCTTTGTTTAGAAGGGGATGTTGGTAGAATAGACTATAGATACTGACATCCTACTTCCTCAAACATGAAAGCCTGTTCTTTGATTTCTTTCTGTTTTCCTTCCTCCCTTTCTATATCCTCCACATTTCTTCCTCCTAACTTTTCAAAACCACTACATACACATCCTCTTTGTCTAGGATTGCTTTAGTATCTAATAAATTTCAAATTTCGTGATCATATGTGAATTTCTCTTATTTTACCATAATTTTGATGTTCAAAATCTTACAAAATTTCCTTTTTTCTTCCCGTTTTCATGTCCTTTTTTTGTCTTCCTGCAAGAAGACAGTTGTCCTTTATTATGCCTCATATTTGTAATGTCCGTTGTATGTAAAGTACATAATGTATAGAAGAGTAAATCTAGGACTCTGGTAAATCATGCTCATTAAGGGGAACAGATATCCCTTAATTAAGATGTGAAATTTCTTGTCATGAAAGTAGTGATAATTTCTTTTCAGTTTTGAAATTCCTGTCAACTTGATGCAAGGGAAAAAGCATTGACCCAGAAGTCAGAAGGTCTTGATTCTCTAGTTTGTTAACTTAGTGACATTGAAATTTTACCAGTTTCAATTTCCTGTTCTCTAAAATATGAATAATAGTATTTGCCTTGCCATGTAGATGGAGTAGATAATATTACAAAGATACTAAAATGCTACATCTGCAAGGAATTATTGTTCTGGTTATTGTTATATATAGCTGTTGCAAAGAGTTGATTCATTCTTTCCTTAAAGATTCCAAATCTATGCAAGACGGCTGGGGGGAGAGTGACGGGCCAGTCACAGGAACTCGCCATCCCAGCTGGGAAGAGGAGGATGACGGAGGAGTCTGGAACACCGCCGGCTCTCAGGGAAGTGCTTCCTCCCACAACTCAGCAAGCTGGGGACAAGGAGGGAAGAAACAAATGAAGGTAGCCCACTTTAGAAATGTTTCCACTTGCTTATTAGTTCTTAGAAGGCAGAACAGAGAAATTTTTATTGGAAGTTGTGAGACAACTGCGGTCCTCAAGGTCCTAAGTAAGGGGGAAAATATTTTCCTACAAACAAATAATGATTTCCCTTTTACCCGTCATCTTCCTTTCCCATGACCTTGAAACCTTGAACTACAGAACTGTTGCTGTGGGTAAGATGAAATTTTCAAAGATATGAGATACTTTTCATTTTTAGTTTCCATCTTATGTCCATAATAATTCGTTGGAGGCTCTCAAGGCATACTTTGTATTAATAAATGCTTTATGCTTTTGCATTCTAAAGCCAAAGAAGTCCTTAGAGTAAATCCCCATGAGTATGCAGAAGAGAAACCAAAGGAAGATAATACTGGCTTCTCTAGTGGCAGTCAGCAAGCATGTCTTGATTTTATCTGATTTGGAGGAGTCCATGGCCCAGAACCCTTCTACTAACAAAGTGAAGTACCAGTGTATAACCCAGCAACAGCAGCTGGATGATCTCTCTACATCCTATACCACTGCGGTGCCCAACACGCTGGGCTGCGGAGCTCCACTGCCGCCTACCCCCACCCTTGTCTGTCCGTGGAAAAATTGTATTCCATGAAACCAGTCCCTGGTGCCAAAAAGGTTGAGGACTGCTGCTATACCAGATTGTGTTCTAAACTTTTCATTTTCCATATCTTATTACAACTTGTTTCTCTTTGGGTTTGTATAATTTGATGAGAACTTTGGTTTTTAACCTAGAACAGTAGTGTTTGAATCTGAACCACTGTCTTGGCAGAAGCTCTTTTTTCCTCTTTTCTTCATTCCACACATAAAATGGGTGGAAATAAATGGGCATCCATTGCTTAATTTCAACCTGAGAGCCTTATTGCCCTGTGAAATGCTTCACGACTAATATTCTCGTGCGTTTCCAATACCAGATGCCGTCTTAGACGGCCTTCCGGTGGCTAAGGATTGGGCCTTTATCCCCTTTGCTGCCTATTGGATATCAATTTTTTTGAATACCCTAACTTTCTTTTATAGCATAAGAATATAGTTCGTTTCTATTAGAAACATTTTGTTTAAGCAGTCCTTCATAGTTTTCCCTCTTTTAAGGACTTTTATTTCCTTACTCTATCACAGAAGGAATTATTCAGCAAAATTTTCAGCATTGTTTGTACTCTTATGTTGTCTCATCTGCTTTTGGCTTTCTTTTGGTTACTCACAAATTAACAATAAGACCAAATTAACTGAGTGAAAAGTGCTAATAAATACCCCACGCACGTGACAACCAAAATTTAATTAATTGGGAATCGAATGTGTCAGCTCCAGTACCAGCTATTCTGACTTTTCCTACTGTGGCCCATTTTTTAAAAAATGTGATAAAATGCATATAACATAAAATTTAGCATCTTAACCGTTTTTAAGCATACGGTTCAGTGGCATTAAGTACATTCACATTTTTGTGTTACCATCACCACCATCCATCCACAGAACTCTTTTCATCTTGCAAAACTGAAACTCTGTACCAATTAAACAATAACTCTCCCATTCCCCCATTAAGGGCTTTTTTGGCCTTCAAACCTGTAACTAAAGTTAAGTACCTCATCACTTTCAAGAGTGATAAAATTGACGTGATTCATATCATCACAGCACACAGAATGTCTACTTCTGGAACGCACACGTGCACAAAGCCTCAGCATCCTCTATCCCACCAAATCCTTGTCATAATTCCACCTGCCTTCATAGGTGTGAAAGTGGAGCTGATGGTTGGTGCCTTAGTCCAGGGAGAAACTAAATTGTCCCATTAAAAAGCAAAAACCCACCTCTGCCTTGCTTTGCCCAGGGCATGAGTGATAGTGTCTTCCAGTGGGCCTCTTTCCTACTGGGGACCCATGTCCTTTGTGCTGTGAAGCAGGCAGATGCAGTGCTGCATGGTCGTTCCTCGTAATGGCCCGTTTAAGTAGGCTCCTTTCCAGATAACCTGAACTGGCATCAAACTCTCTTTTCTCCTCCTGCAAACCAGCTTGGGTTACTAGGAGAGCAGCCTGCTGAAAGTGAAAGTAGTAGCCTGCAAAAATTTCATTTTAGAAAATCTGGTACTGACTCCTATTTAAAAAGTAAAAACACCAGCCGACCGTATACTTTTCCATTTACTCCTAGTTGGGTGCAATGAATAAAAGAGAATGAAAACGTAGATATAAACCTGCACTTATTAATTGTTTAAACTAACAGAAAAAATATCAAAATAACTGTAGTTAAAGAGAGAGAGGGTTCAGAAAGATAAACTCTCACTTCTACACTTTCAGTCTGTACTTATGCAACTCAGGAGGTTGAAATAAATTATTTAGTTCTGAGGTTACGTATTTCATTTCTGTAGTGCTCACTAAAAGGAGGAAACAATGATTCATGGATGAATCCTCTTGCCAAACAGTTTTCAAATATGGGATTGCTGGTAAGTTTTATTTTTTTTCATGTATATAATATATCCCAACTGTAAGGTTTAGTAAAAATTTTAAGAGCACTGCCACGTACAGTACAAAATTACAGATTTAGAAACTGATCAGTGTTATTGATCTTTTGGATTAAGCAATGTTTGTTTTCTCTTACTTTATTCTTAATGACATATCCAACATGTAAAGGGTATGGCTTTTGAATTTGTAGTCTTTTGTGTCTTTTTCTTCGGGAGGGCAGGGAAGAAAGAGTTAGGCACTTTAAATTTATGAAGTTTTCCCTGACTGCAGTGCTGTACTAGTTTTCATATTATAATTTTTAAAAGGCAACAACAACAAAATATCTAATAAAACTATATTGGGACTACTTAGGGAATTCTTGTAGAATTTCTGATTTCCTTATCTCTTGGGAACATTGTGGGGACGCCCTGTCCCTGGTTGCCAAAAGACAAATGACATGACTTGGCTGCACATTTGAAGATTTGATGACTTGACAAGTCACAAGAAGAAGTTGTCATCATTTGGCTGCCGCTCATGGAATTTGATCCTGCGCTGACTGGAACTTGAGGACAGGGGTTTATTTCTTCAGGCAGCTGTTTAACTATTGCTCTGTTCATAGATTTATTGAGGCTAATTGTGTGCAAAAATTGAATTTTAGGAATATAGGCACCAGCAGGAATTAAACTATTAAAAATGTTAATATCTTATTCCAGTTTAAAGTTCATTTCAGAGGACCTTGTGTAGTGCCAGTGTAAGATGTGGCTCTCACATGACTAATGCCACTTCTCTGATTCAAATATGTACATCCTTAATTCTCTCTCATCTGTTCTTTATTTTTCAGAGTCAAACTGAAGATAATCCAAGCAGCAAAATGGATTTGTCTGTAGGTGTGTACCATTCCACTGATAGGAGTGGAATATATTGGTGTTAATGGTATCCTGTTGGGCTCTTTTGTCCAATTTAAGTCGGGATGGGTATAGTTCAATAGACATCGATTGAACACTTACTCTTTGTAAGGTACTGTGCTAGACACTAAATAGGGGTTGAAAAGTCAAATGACTGTAAGAATCAGGAAGGAATGTGAATGAGTGATGTGTCCCAGGTATAAGAAATTAGGATGAAGAGGGTGCTGGTTAACTGGAGAAGTGTGTAACACCTTAAAGAATCGGCCTCACTTGGCTCCTAGCGGTTGTTGCTGTGGAGGAGTGCGGCTCAGCTGTGCCAAGTCTTCCAGTTTTTCAAGAGAGGCCAGACATTCAGATATAGATTGACATCCTGATTTTTAAATACTGGAAACAAAATCAGATCTTTTAAAATGCTGTTTGGGGCCAAACAAAATATGTCCATGGCCCTGCCAGACTTGGCCCTTAGGTTGCCATCCGTGTCTGCACCAGGATGTTTCATAATTGACAAACTCTCCCATTGCAGCTGGACAGGTGCAGAGTCAGCCATTAGTCTGTGGGATTGTCATAGTCATGTTAGCTGTTGGTCACCCTGAGGAACTTAAAAAGAATCGAACTGAGAAGAAAAGAACCCTGGGTAGTAAGGGAAATAGGTAGTCTTAGATCTATGATATTTTTTAATAGGAAAATGATTAAAACATAAGCTTCCTGGGGCACAGATGATATCAGTTTGCAAAGCTGTGAAAGGAAAGTGGGTATAGTCATCGTACCAGGGAAAAATGCATCGTGCAGGAATTGTGGACACATCTTCTGTGTTCACCTCTTAAGTTCTAAATTGTAAGGCAACAGCTGTGCCTCTTTGATCTTTTTATTCCCCATAACTATGTTTTACAACCCTGATCATTTATCTAGCAGATGCAAAAATAGCAAAAATAGACCACTTCTCTCATGCAGGACATTTGAATTTATGAGCAAGATGTGTTCATTAAATATAACAATAACCAATCTAAATATAATATGTTCTCAGCCAGGGTTTTGCCAGGTTAGCTTTAAGGCTCTCTTTCAGTCTTTGAAGGAAAACAAGCTCCAACAGATACATACTTTGTTTGGTTTTTAAAAAAGGACCCACTTGTGTTCCAAGGACCAGCACTAGTAGCCTGAACCAATGAGAACTCTTCTGGTTTTATCCCTAGAAAGTGGAAAGAGCTTGTACCTGGCACCCTGGGAAAGACAGTGGAGCAAGTCACTTTTGGTTCATGAGGGAGACACTGATTCTAGAAATTTTCACTTTATTTATACTCCTTTTCAGGAAGCCTTTCAGATAAAAAATTTGATGTGGACAAGCGAGCAATGAATCTCGGGGATTTTAATGATATCATGAGGAAGGATCGATCTGGGTTCCGTCCACCTAATTCCAAAGACATGGGAACCACAGATAGTGGGCCTTATTTTGAGAAGGTGAGTTGAATCCTTTGTTTAAGATAATAATTCATGAGAACCACTTTGGTTCCCATTTGTCTTTAGATAACTAATTTTGGAGAAAGCATAGAATTGCTGAATTAAGTGAGCAAAACACAAACATCACTTGCATTAAAGTGGTGACATGAAAACAGTTGATGTCAGTAGGTGATTAAGAGCTAGAACCATCTGTCTTTAACATGTGAGTATTGTGAAGAAAGCCTGAGTTTTGAAAAATTCATGAAGTTTGAAGATTTAAGAGATAAATTATTCTGAATTCTTTTTTTTGCTGCTGTGCAGCTACAAAATAAATTTTGGGATTTTGTATAAATATACCCCATGTCTCCTAAGGTCTTACCTTATACTTTTGAGGAGCTCTTTTGTTATCTTTCCCCATTTCCCTGGTGACCTGTGTTTAGTAACAATGTTACATTTTTCAAATTTTCAACTACCTGATTTAACCAAGTAATTGGCTTTGATTTTTTAACATTTCTAATGGAGGAGATTATTTGATTCAGAATAACAATTTGCAGTGTTCCTGGTCTTTAGAAAGCAGTTAAAACCAAATTTTTTAGATTTGGCACATTTTGACACCACTGGTGCTGGTCTGGACAGCAACATATTCACAAGAAGATTGCCCTTGGCTTCTGTTTCAGCAGCCACATAGAGTAATGAATAGTAGATGTGCAAAAATAAAGCATCTGGCAATTTTTATCTTAGTGCAATAGAGAGAATGTGTTACTAACTCAGAGGATAAGAAAAATCTATATCAAAGAGGATGGCAGATGGTGTCTGTTGGGCAGAGTATGATGATGATGATTACCAGATCCAAGTCCATCCTCAGTTATTGCTAATACACTCTAACTTTGTTTATTGCTAGTGTTTCTCTCTTTTCCCTTCTTGCATTCTGTTGCTTCACTAACCAACACTCATTGTGATTGGCTAACTCCTACTACTTTTCAGCTGACTTTGCCTTTCTCCAATCAAGATGGGTGCCTTGGGGATGAGGCTCCCTGCTCTCCCTTCTCCCCTTCTCCCAGCTACAAGCTGTCTCCCTCTGGTTCCACACTACCCAACGTCAGCCTTGGAGCAATCGGCACAGGGCTCAACCCCCAAAACTTCGCTGCTAGACAAGTAAGGAGGCCTCTCAAATTTATAACTGCTTGACTGTGGCCTCGCCTTGGCCCTGGTCTGCAGTTTATTGCATCATTTGTCTGTCTTGGGAAATTTGTTGATTACTGAATGCACAGAATGATATAAGTGTAGGTTTTAGATCTTTCAGCCCATAGAACCCATCTCTCTTCATGTTTCTCAACATGGATTTTATTTTAAACCTGTTTCTTTTGTCTTCTCATTTTTGGTCATAAGTTCGCATTTAATAAGCTAACTAATAACTGACTTAGGAAAATGTTAAAGAGCCTACCTAAGTACCTTATATAATCTAATTTAGCAGTCCATTTGCCATTTTCAACATTAGGTTGAATGATAAGTAATACTTTGGAGGTCTTTTCAATTTAGTAAACCTGCTAATTTAAACATAAGTATCCTAGCTACTCGGAAGGCTGAGGTGGGAGGATCGCTTGAGTCTAGGAGTTTGAGGCTGCAGTTAGTTGTGTAGTTGTAATTGTGCCAGTGCACTTGAGCCTGGGCGATAGAACAAGACCTCGTCTAAAAAGAAAAATAAAGAGCAAAAAATAGTAGCAAAACCATTAAGATTAAGTATATTTGAGGGTTACAACATCTTGAAATCTAATGTCTTAAAGTTTAAAATGTAATAATTACCTAGAGAAAGGTAACTTTAATAGTAGATAACAACGCTTCCAGAAGAGTGGGTGTTGCTCAGACATGGCAGTGTTTCACTGGCCCTGGGGTTGAACCTGGCAGTCCTCCGAGGAAGGGCTTTACAGTCAAAACAAAACAGGCCGAGCTGGTACAGGCCTAAGGGCACACAGCAGGGCTCTGCCTGCCACCCTACAGTGGCTCTGTTGTAGTTATCTTGGAGACAACCAGGAATTTGAGTCCTTTGCAACAATAACTCCAGCAGTGATATTTTCCTAGCCATAGTTCTGTGACCACTTACTTGTCACTGTGACCTTCACTTCAGAACGTCATGGGAGGACATTAATTATACAGCTTATAATTATCGTACCCATTCCGTCTCCACGTGACGACTTTCCCATGTACATCACAGGATGACGTAAAGCAGCACCTCTTACACCATAGTCAAGTTGCACGTAGGCCTTTCATGTGCTTTCTACTTGTCACCGTAGCAGACTTTGAACAATGTCTGATACTGTATCCGTGTATTCAGATTGGTTGTCTCTGGATTGGGAGTTACAGCTAATATTTTGTTTTCTTCCCTTATATTTCACTTTTTTTCTTAATGCTTCCACAGAGGACATGAATATTTATTGCTTATATAAACAAAGAAGAAATAATTATATCTGTTTTGGGGGCTCTTTTGTTTTGAGTTGAGGTATAAAAAATATAAAACAGGCATAACACTTACAGTTAATGGTGATTATAAATGGGGTTGTAAGATACCATGATTATCAAAAGCTATTAGTACATAAACTTGAGTATGAGCTTAATAAATGAGCCAAACTAGCTGGGCATTGGACTCTACAAAAGGTCATTCTTTTCTTGATCTGTGGATTGTTACAAAGTCCATTGTTAACCACGTTAGTATACACATTCTATCCAAATATGGTCATGATTTTAAAGACTGTTTTCATATGTAGGCGATTTAATATACTTCATAATTAATAAAATTTAAGATTTTTTATTTTCCAAATCACAGAAGATTTCAATCAGCTTGATAAATTTATTCTTAATTTGTATACTATTCTGAGTTAAACACTAGTTGAGGCAAATATCACCAGTAACTATGAGGGCTTGGGTCACTGTAAAAGCTTCGTATATAACAAGTAGCAATAGCCAGATAAACCAGTGTTAGGATATATACTGGCTTTTGATTACCATTTTCCTAAGTTTTAAATATTTTTTTAAAGGCCAGATCTGTATGATTTCCCCCAAATACATCACTGTGCAAAACAGCTGTATCCAAGCCAAGAAAATGACCGGAGACAGGAGAAGTAGCACTGTTTAAGTTTCTCAAATTAAAGGTCTTCTGATGTTTAAACAACCCTTTGGGAGACATAAAATTCATGGCGGATCTTTGATTTTCTTTTATGAGATACACAGGTTTTAATTGCCATTTCTACTTTATGTTTATAATCATCTTTATTTATTATGCTTTCAAGTTCATTAATTTCCCTGTAGCAGTCCCTTAATCTGTTTTTGAATCATTAAGCCATCACAGTATCTTTAGTATTCTAGAACTTAATGATGCCATTACAAAATTCTTTAAAATTACCTTAGTTCCCGTGATTCCAGGGATGAGATGATGGTGGTGACTTCAAATTAGACTATACATAGTTGGTATAAGCAATGGTGCAGCTATCTTTGCCAAAGGTGTTCTGTGGGATATTTTCAAGTGTATGGAATTGGTGGGACATGGATGTTTGCAAATGATGCCCTCATCCTACAGACCAGGGCTATATTGAGTCCTGGGAATGCAAGGATGGAAGGATTAAGCTGATGGTAGAAAGACAGAATGAAGAATATCTACAATGTGGTTTGATGATGTGTGTCATCAAAGAGTTTTAAAGTGTTTTGAGAACAAACAGGTATGCTCAATTAATTTGTGGAATAAGGAGGAAGGTTTTGGGGGAAGACTCTTGATGAGGATGACCTCCAAGCTGAGCCTTGAAGAAGCCAAGTGAAGATGGTATAGAAAAGAACCTCAGGCAGAGGGAACAGTGTCAAGTCACCAAATATAGTTTCCATGCTGAAGGACTTTCCTGGGCTAGAAACAAGTCAGGAAGGAAGGCTACCATATATAACCCAGCTTTCCATAGCTCTCTCATTGGAACAGTGTAGAAGTGCTCCAGTGAGTTGGTCCTCCAGAAATCAGGGAGTTAAGCTTATTTTTAACTAGACTGATATTCATGTGATTGAATGAGAAGTTACAGGTGAGTAATACTTGTTTTGGTATCCCTGTAATGATTTTTACTTTTTCCCTTTCTTCCTTGTTTATCTCACTGTGTGACTGATCCACATTTCCTCATCTAGCAAAGACAGGGTCAAGCAGATCCAGGACAAAGAAGGGTGTTCAGATCTGGAGTAGGGTCCTCATGATGCTAGGCTTGCTCTTTGATGGCAGTGATTTTGTGATTAACCAATTCAGAGAAGTAATATTGTGGTGTTGTTTTACATCTGGTAATTATTCATAAGCCTGAATGTTTACTCAAGTGCCTTTCAAAATGGATCTCAGATTATAAAGTTTGAGAATAAATTTGGTAAACCCAATCTCAAAGAATAGTTGAAATAAATGTTATGTTTATGTTGCCTTTACTTTTCAATCACAGAAAAGAATGTAGAACTGCTTCTGACATTTGACTAAATTTAACCCTTTTATTATATAGAGTTCATCAGACTGCGCAGGTGGTGGTGATATACCCATGATTCTATTTAAGTAATTGCCTCAGGCTTTCCAAAATGAGGAACTTCTCAGTTATAAAGTTCTGTGAATCCATGGAACACAGTGTATGATTCTTCTGAGAGATAGAAAACCAGAACTGTTTCTTACTTGCATTTTCTTATGTTAACAAAAAGCCTTACTGTTGCTCTTATGTTTACAGGGTGGTAATCATGGTTTGTTTGGAAATAGCACAGCACAATCGAGAGGTCTGCACACACCAGTGCAGCCACTAAATTCTTCTCCTAGTCTCCGGGCACAAGTGCCTCCCCAGTTTATTTCCCCCCAGGTAAGCAATTTTGTGTTTCCATGAATCAAAATTAAAGTCCATTCAGGAGGTTACCAGTTGTTAACTGACTGATATTTGTGGGCATGAAAGAAATAAAAG
Organism: Eulemur rufifrons; assembly: GCF_041146395.1. NCBI lineage: Eukaryota > Metazoa > Chordata > Mammalia > Primates > Lemuridae > Eulemur > Eulemur rufifrons. Next base: position 89,143,003 of record NC_090998.1, read on the forward strand.
TTACTGGTTTAAAATATGAAAAATCCATTGTTTCTTGGTCTTTTGGCTATGGTCAAGTATAGTAAAATATGAAATATCCACCCAGCAAGGATCGAGATTTTTAGAACAAAATATCAAATCTCATGTTTTATTACTTTGGGCATACTAACAAAGTAGATGTCTTTGCATGAAAAACAGTATGCGTATATTCCATTTAGATCTAACTGTTTTTCTAATACTACATTGATATTTAAGGTTACATATAATTAAAACTACTTTATAAATTGTGACTTATCAACATTCAGAGGTTGGTTGCCCTTGGTGATTCACCCACAGATAAACAAGAGAAATTCAAGATTCTTGGTTATTCTGAAAAATTTTGAGGTGCTATCTGCTAACATACTGACCAGATACTCTAGGGGGAGTTTTAGAACTAATGAAGTAGCAGAGACCCTGTACCAAAATCTCATTCGTAGGGCAGCTCTGTGTAGGCTATGGTCCATTGGGTACCATGGGAATCCTTTAGATCTTGTGCAATGAGTTGTTTTGTCTTTGTTCTTGTTTTGTTTTTATTGTGGGTAAGGGGTAAAGGCGAGAGATTTGTGTCGGTCTGCCACACACTGTCCCTCGTACCTCTTTGAGACAAAATGGGTCTTAGGAGCAGAATAAAGGCTGAGAAGCCCAAGTAAGGATTCAGTGTGTAACCTTTAGTCTCTTTAGAATGTGACTTTAATGAACCAAGGTCAAGAGCTTTGAGTCCCTCTCATTCTATAAAAGAGGGTGGGAGTACTTACTAGATCCAACCAATGTGTTATGAAGGGTCAGTTTTTTTGCTTGTTTTTTGAAATTTCTTTTAAAACAATGGCTTAAAATAATTATTTGAAACGATAACCTATAGATTTCAAATCCTGTTTTTAACATTCTGAGTCTTTATCTGTCTTAGTAGAGGAGGAAATTTTCACCCATACCCCATCCCCTCCAACTGACCTCACAAGGTCTTGCCGGGAGTTGGGACTCTGTCCCTTTAGTGTCTCTCTTCTTCTTTCCTTCTCTTTAAGTTCCAGTCATCCTTTAAGCCCCAGGTGATATGTCCTCTAGACAGAGCCATTCCTGACTTTCCTAGTGCTCCACGATGGCAGCAGAATCTCGCTCTGTCGCCGCCGGGGCCAGAATACAGTGGTGTCGTCATAGCTCACTACAAACCCAAATTCCTGGTCTCAAGTGATCCTCCTGTTTCAGGCTTCCAAGTAGCTGAGAGTACAGGTGCACACCACTATGCCCAGCTAATTTTTCTATTTTTTGTAGAGATAGGATGTCACTATGTTGCTCAGGCTGGTCTCCAACCCCTGGTCCAAAGCAATCCTGCCTCAGCCTCCCAAAGTGCCGGGATTACAGGCGTGAGCTACCGCACCCGGCCAACAATGCAGTATCTTAAGTCTTTTTTTTTTTGGTCATTTTATTTTTTATTTTTTATTTTTCTTGTCTCTAGAACTGTGAGAAAAAGTATCTTAAGTCTTGGAGCACTTTTTAGTATCCCTTGGTATCAGGCTGACAGTCATCCATGGTTATTGAATGTCCATGGTGTGCTAGATAATGTCTTGGTGATACACAATTGAAGAAAACGCCATCTATCCCTTCACAGCCTCTTGGAGTTGGTGGCAGAGGGGCAAGTGGGGAAGGGGTGATAGCAAAAGAGACAGCAGATAGTGTGATAAATGGTTATATAGAAATGTTTAACAGAATTTGGGGAATCAGGTGAGGCTTCTTGCTAGCAGTAACATTTAAACTGGATCTCAAAGAATGAGTCAAGAATTTTTTGGGTGCAGCAGATTAAAGGTGCCATCTAAGCAGTAGTAGCCTCATGTACAGGGGCATTAATATCTACAGGAACATGGCATGTTTTGGGAAATGCAGTTTGAAGAAATAGTCTGAGCTTGTTGAAGTGTGTGTGCACATACACACACGTGCCCATCAGGAATGAAATAGGGAAAAATTAGATAGGAAGTTGGAGGCCAAATTTGGACCTTATCTTGCTCAGGAGTTTGAGCTTTGTCCTGTAGGCCAATCCTTGTCAGCATGGTTTATAACCAATCTCTGGGCTGCTACTAAAAGATATAATCCCCAGGTCTTCCTAATCTCCTGATACAGAATCTTGTGCTTTCGGGCCTAGTCACTCCCAGGTGATTTTTATGTGCATTCTAAAGTTTGGCTACAGACACATAGTGTTAAATATGATTTTTTGGCTGAGTGGTGATGTAGGAAAATTTAAGGTTTAGGAAGAAAGATAACATTGGTAGTAATATAGAGGACATGTTTGAGTGGCGGAATTACTAAAGCAGAGGAGAGCAAGCGTAGGGCTAGTACGGGAGTCCAGGTAAGGCAGTGGCAGTGAGAATGGAAACCCTCTTGTAAAAGTTGCCTGTGATCTTTGTGCTGCAGAATACGGTGGTCTGCTCTGCAGTCGGTATCAGCAGCCTTTGGCACAGTGAACCACTCCTCCCTTTTTGAAACACTTTGTTCATTTGGCCTTGGGGCATCTTCGGTATTGGTTCTCTGTCTGCCTCTTCTCCATCTCCTTCACAAGTTCCTCCTCACCATCCCAACCTCTCCCCCTCACCTGTAGCCGCTGCTAGGTGATTTACCTAGTGGAATAGCTTTAAGTACTAGATTCCAAAATGGTGTCTGCAGCCCACATCTATTTTCTCAACTGCACAGACTACTGGACATCTCTACTAGGATCTCAGGTTAACACATCCAAAACAGACCTTCTGATTCCACCCCACACTCCCCTCAAAAACATCCTCTTGCTCCAAGTAAGTGGCACTCCCATTCTGCAAGTGTTCAGGCCAAAGACCTCGAGCCAGTCATGTCTCTTCTCAGAGATCACGTTCATCCCATCAACAAATTCTCTCTTCAAAACTTCATCCAAAATCCAACCATTTCTTATCATCTCCACTAACATGGTCCCTGGCCAAGCCACCACTGTTTCTCTCGTAGATTATGGCAGGGATCTCCTGCCTGGTCCCTGCCCTGCTTCATTCAACACTGCCTGTCTCAGGTGTGAGTCAGACTGATCCTCTAACGCGTCATTGTCCAGTGTGGTAGCCAGTAGCCACATGAGCAACTGAAATGTGCCCAGTGGACTGGAAGAAGTAAATTTTTTATTTTATTTCATTTTAATTAACTTAAATTTAAATAGCCACACCTAGTTAGTGGCCACCGTACAGACAGTGCAGCTACGGAACATTTCAGCATTGTAGAAAGTTCTATACAACCGTGCTCTAAAACAGAAGGTAGGTCATGTTATTAATACTACTTTACCAGGAATACGCTCGTGGCTCTCTCTCTCCCTGAGAGTGCAAAGTAGGGAGTCCTTACTGTGATCTTTGAGGCTCTTGGTGATCTCCCCTCACCCCCATACATTCATGCCACTGTAGCTAACTGCTCCCAGCACACCATTCTCCATCTTTATTTCCTTCGGCTCCCTGCTTCACTGTCACCTTATCTGCACAGCTTTTGCAGCCCAGCCGTACATAGCGCAGCACCTGCCCCACTACTCCATCCCCTTACCCTCCTCTGATTCATTTGTTCCTGTCTTTCTCCTCCTCTGCCCCAGGAGTGTCATAAGCTTCACAGTGGCAGGGCCTGGATCTGCTTGGTTTGCTGCTAGAGTCTAAGTATCTACAGCTGTGCAGGGCATGTTGTTTTTCAGCTCAGTAACTCTGTATCGAGTCGTGGAAACAAACGTGGGTATCAGAATGGTTTTGAAAGTGGAATTGTTAGGAAAACATAGTTAACTTTGTCTAAGAGACTTAGGTGCCACAAATCTATGACCAGAGTATCTGTTCTACTTAAAAAACTGGAAGTACTTGTATTCCCTACATTTTTGAAATTTGCTTATTTAGGAAAACATGGTTTAACATTTATTTAATGCATAATGGGTACAGAATACTAAATAATAGTATTAATGTTACATAATTGAATATTAAATAATTTATATTAAATATAAATATTAAATGATCTTCCATCATTTCTTGACATTTCTATATTTTCAAAAAACGAAATAGTTGAGTAGCTCTATTTAATAAAAATTTTAAAAGATAACCACACTGAAAGTTTGGATAGTGAAGAAAAAAATTCTTTTAGAAACTCCCTACCCAGATACAATGACTGCGGTTATTTTTATACAATCCTCTATTCAGACTTTTTTCTTGTACAGGCATGCTTTTCACATAATTGTATTCATTGTCACTAGAACCTGCTGGTTTTGTTAACATCATGTCCTAATATTTTCCCCTGTTCCTGTATAGTCTCCATGTTGATCTTAATGTTTCATCAGACAGATTTACCTTGATTTACTTGACATTCTCTTCATCCATTATTAGGTATTAAATTGTTTCCGATTTTTCACTGTTATAAATAATGCGACAGAGAAATCCTTATACCTAAATCTTTCCCTCCCCCCCTTTTCTTTTTTTTTTTTTTTTTTGAGACAGAGTACCGTGGTGTCAGCCTAGCTCACAGCAACCTCAAACTCCTGGGCTCAAACGATCCTTCTGCCTCAGCCTCCCGAGTAGCTGGGACTACAGGCATGTGCCACCATGCCTGGCTAATTTTTTTCTATATATATTTTTAGCTGTCCAGATCATTTCTTTCTATTTTTAGTAGGGACGGGAGGTGGGGGTGGGGCGGGGGGGGGCGTCCCACTCTTGCTCAGGCTGTTCTCAAACTCCTGACCTCGAGCAGTCTTCCCGCCTCGGCCTCCCAGAGTGCTAAGATTACAGGAGTGAGCCACCGCGCCCGGCCTGCCCATATTATTTTTAAATTTAGTTGCTCAGAGTGAAATTTCTAGGTCAAAGCACATGAACATTCAAAAAGGCTTTGATACATGTCATCAAATTTTACATCCATTCTGACCACATTATAGGGGCACTAACTATTTAATGTAAACATAGAGAGAAGACACTGAAACTCACCTTTACAATTTATTACAAGTGTCCTGGGCCTTAGGTTTCTGTCATTGCCTTTTTCCTCCAGGTACGCAAATGCAGTATTCAGAAAGCAATACATTCTAGTAAGCTTTTGTCTTGCCTTTAAATGACTGTCATTTTGCACCTGCAATGCTTTGTTAAATGCCATATTGATTGCAATAAGATCTTCACTTTCTCCAACCCAGCTGGAGACTGAAGAGCTTGTAAGCCAGAGTAATTAACTCCCTGCAGTAAGGTATGTGCAAACCTGCACTGTAATTACTCTGCAGCCCAGGTATGAATAGGCATTTGCCTGGAGCCTAGTGGAGTTTCTCTCTGGTCCTTTTTGTATTCTTTGGAGAAGAATAGTATAATACATTTGCAATCTGAAGAAGGGAGAAGTTGGACAAGGCTGTGATAGGATGTCCTCAAAAGTATGATTTTTTTAATGGTCTGTGAAATTGTCGGTGTATGGAACATACGATGATACCTTCTAAATATAAAGTCACATTCCTGTGCTTTTCTTTATAGTCTTTCTGTATCTATCTTTCTATCTTTAAACAATATGTTGTTTTCTTTTTGCTTTTTTTGCCCTTTATATAATGAAATTATATAGTATATAGCTTTTTTTTTTTTTTTTTCTTGACATTGTTCCTAAGATTTTCCCATGTTGATTTGGGCAATTTGTGGTTCGTATGGTATTCCATTATATGAATAGACCACAATTACCTATTCCTCTACCGATTCTACTGTTGATAGACATTTGGGTTGTTCCTAGGTTTTTGCTATGATAAATGGTGCTGCTGTGAATATTCTTATATTTATCTGCCAGGATGAGTTTCCCTAGGGTACTGCTGGGCCATGGGCGTGTTTTACTTTGAACGGTGTTTTCTTTAGCTAATTTTGAGTGGTAGGAATTGCTGGAGGGAGAGGAGAGAATAATGGTCTCTTGGTGAGGGATGGCCAAGGGATGGCATCCCTTCCCAAGACTGAAGAGAAGTGGGTTAATCCAGAGACTAGCCAGTTTGTTCAGTAGAGCTTTTAAAACTGAACAAAGAAGGAAAGAGATACGAAAACTCAGACAATGGCCATTCATTTTGGAGGCCAGCAGGTTGGAAAAGAAATAAGCAGAGGAGATTTCTGGTGCATCCCAGAAGAAAACTTCGGAAAGGAAGTTGGAAACAATGCTGATGGCCCAGAGCAGTGCTTTCCAATAGAAATACAACACGAGCCACCTAATGTGATTAAAACATGTTTAATAGCCACATTAGAAAAGCTAAAAAGAAATGGGTAAAATTAATTTTAGTAACATATATTCTTTAACATAATATTTCCAAAATATCATGTAATTAGTGCTTAACATTATTATTGAGATTTTTAATTTCTTTTTTTTGACACAAAGTCTTTGAAATCTGGTATGTATTTTAAACTTAAAGCACATCTCAATTGAGACAAGGCTTATTTCAAGTGCTCAATAGCTGTATGAGACTAGTAGCTAACATATTACAGATCTGGAGAGTTGAACAAAGTTACTGTATTAGTTTCGTAGAGCTGCCACGACAAATTGCCACACACTATGTGGCTTAAAACAGCAGAAATTTGGCCAGGCGCGGTGGCTCACGCCTGTAATCCTAGCACTCTGGGAGGCCGAGGCGGGTGGATCGCTCAAGGTCAGGAGTTCGAGACCAGCCTGAGCAAGAGCGAGACCCCGTCTCTACTAAAAATAGAAAGAAATTATATGGACAACTAAAAATATCTAATATAGAAAAATTAAGGCCGGGCGCGGTGGCTCACGCCTGTAATCCTAGCACTCTGGGAGGCCGAGGCGGGTGGATCGCTCGAGGTCAGGAGTTCGAGACCAGCCTGAGCGAGACCCCGTCTCTACTAAAAATAGAAAGAAATTATATGGACAACTAAAATATATATATACAAAAAATTAGCCGGGCATGGTGGCGCATGCCTGTAGTCCCAGCTACTCGGGAGGCTGAGGCAGTAGGATTGCTTAAGCCCGGGAGTTTGAGGTTGCTGTGAGCTAGACTGACGCCACGGCACTCACTCTAGCCCGGGCAACAAAGCGAGACTCTGTCTAAAAAAAAAAAAAAAAAGAAAGAAAAATTAGCCGGGCATAGTGGCGCATGCCTGTAGTCCCAGCTACTCGGGAGGCTGAGGCAGGAGGATTGCTTTGAGCCCAGGAGTTTGAGGTTGCTGTGAGCTAGGCTGACGCCACGGCACTCACTCTAGCCTGGGCAACAAAGTGAGACTCTGTCTCAAAAAAAAAAAAAAAACAGCAGAAATTTATTCTCTCAGCTTTGGAGGCTACAAGTCTGAAATCCAGGTAGCATCAGGGTTGGTTCCTACTGGAAACTGAGGGAGAATCTATTCCCTCCCTCTTTCCTGGCTTCTGGTGGTTGCTGGCAATCCTTGTTGTCCCTTGGCTTATAGATATATCACTCCAGTCTCTGCCTCTGTGTTCACCCGGCGTCCTCAACTGTGTGTGTGTGTCTGTCTTTACATGGCTTTTTTTTTCCTTCTGTTGTCTCTGTCTGCAAATTTCCCTCTTCTTCTGAGGACAGTGGTTATTGGGTTAGGGCCCACTCTAATTCAGTATGACCTCATGATTGCATCTACAAAGACCCTATTTCCAAATAAGGTCACATTCTGAGGTTCCAGGTGGGCATAAATGTATGGAAAACACTAGATACAGGGCCAGGCGTGGTGGCTCACGCCTGTAATCCTAGCACTGTGGGAGGCCAAGGCGGGCGGATCGTTGAGCTCAGGAGTTGGAGACCAGCCTGAGCAAGAGCGAGACTCTGTCTCTACTAAAAAAATAGAAAAGAAATTATCTGGACAACTAAAAATATATACAAAAAATTAGCCGAGCATGGTGGCGCATCCCTGTAGTCCCAGCTCCTCAGGAGGCTGAGACAGAAGGATTGCTTGAGCCCAGGAGTTTGAGCTTGCTGTGAGCTAGGCTGACACCACACGGCACTCTAGCCTGAGCAACAGAGTGAGATTCTGTCTCAAAAAAAAAAAAAAGAAAACATTAGGTACAGTTGCTAATTCAAATGAATTTAAAATTCACACTGAAGAGAGTACATATGATTTCATGGATCATTGAGGTATAGTGAAATAAGACTATGGTTTGAAGTATAGTTTTGAGAGCATAGGATATCTATACACACCCTATCCCCCCCAAACTTTTTATTATAGTGCGGTTAAAATTATTATATCAGAGATAGTAAGTCACACTGGTGACATTTAGGGTGAATTGAAAGGAGAGGTGAAGAGTTATTTGGGGGAAACTGGAGGAAATGTGTTCCTCATGCTGGTCCTAAAGCTGGTAATAAGGCAGAATGCACAGTAGTGTGTGCTCACATCTGCTTGGAATACAACAGTTAAAACAGAAACTCAAACAAGTTTTTTAATTGGTTGGTAACACTCAGCATCTTAGGATAGAGAGGAAGCAGCTGGGAGAACTATTAATTTAAACCAGAGTACTTTACAAAATGGTAGAATTCGTGGGTTATGAGTGGTCCCCAACCTTTTGGGCACCAGGGACCAGTTTCTTGCAAGACAGTTTTTCCACAGACGAGTGGCAGGGGATGAAGTGGGGGGTGGTTGGGGACTGGAGGGTTAAGTGACAGTGACTGAGATTTTGTAAGAAAATGAGCAGGTGAGACAAGTATAGGAAACCTGAACTTGGTCAGATGTTTCAAGACTAGAAGGGTATCAAAGGAAAGATAGGCATATATTCTTAGAGAACATGGCAGAGATGGTGGCCCAAAAGTATTAGAAAACTGAGAAATTTTAATTCTGACCATAATGCTAAAGAAAGATAAAAGAAGGGAAGACCCAATGGGGAAGCTTTCCAATAAACTCATTTTATAAAGGGGAATTTTCAGAAGGTGGAAAGCAAGGGGAAAAGCAAGGATGAATGTATATAAGAGGTGCCTCAGGGAATTAGAACACAAAATAAGTTGAGGCTTGTGAAAAAGTATGCACATTTAAAGAACCTTTAGAGTTTGGTTTGGTGCAGTTTGGTGACTGGGAAAGGAATCATTGCTTTGGACTAGTGTATCACGCCCACTGATTAGAAAGTGGAAATAAAATCGTTATTGCTTTTGTTAAGAAGAACGTTCAAACCAAAAGAATTAAGACAGGTGAAATCCTATAGCAGAAAAATAATTTGTGAAAAGATTTTCAGAGCCCTCTCTGTGATCTTTGAGAAATGCTGAGAGTCTTCAAGGAGAATTCAATAATGACCACCCCTCTTTCCTGCCCAAATTCTTTTAAGGAAAAGAGGAAGGCATATTGGGGCCAGAATAGCTCCTTTACTACCAGTTAAGCAGATGCTGGAGAATGTGTGCTTCCTAGTACTGAATTCCAGACTTCACCCTGAGTAACTGGAACGGGGCAGCCCTCCCAATAGCCTTGCTTCTAAGAAGAAGGGGAAAGAGGCCTGGAGTGCCATGATGAAGATGGAGGTCCCTCTGTGTGCAGCCTCAGATCAGAAACAAGCATACCTCCCTTAAAAGGAAGTGAGGGGAAATTTTTTTTTAAATGATCTCTGAAGGGAGAAATAAGGAAAATGGCTTAAGACTGATTAGCTTAGTGCCAATTCCAGGCAAGAATCTAGACTAGATTATCAAAAAGATTGCTTTTGAGTATCTGTGGCAGTAATCAATAATCATAGTTTGCTAACAAGTTTTAACTCATTCCCTTCATTGATTGGTAAACATATTGGAATATAAAAATGATAGAGGCCGGGCATGGTGGGTCACACCTGTAATCCTAGCATTCTGGGAGGCCAAGGTGGGAGAATCACTCAAGCTTAGGAATTCGAGACGAGCCTGAGCAAGAGCGAGACCCTGTCTCTACTAAAAATAGAAAAAACTAGACAGTCATCGTGGGGCACACCTTTAGTAGCAACTGCTTGGGAGGCTGTGGCAGGAGGATCGCTCAAGCCCAGGAGTTTGAGATTGCAGTGAGCCATGATGATGCCACTACACTCTACCTGGGATGACAGAGTGAGACTCTTGTCTCAAAAAAAATTTTTCTTTAAATAAAAATGATGTGGTTGATGTGTCTCTAACAGACCATTTGACATGCTGTCTCTTTGTATTGGATGAGATGGAACACTATGGGCTAAATGCTAAACAGTTGTGTGAATTAGTAAATGATTGACTATTTCTAGGTTGATCTGTTTCATGTTGAAAGGACATTTTAGTGGCCTATGACTAGATTATCCCAGTTCTGTCATGTTCAACATTCCCATCCGTGACCAGATGGGAGAATACAAACTGGAATAAGTGGAATGATGTGATCAAAAAGAACTTGGTGGAGTGACTCTTAACATGCCAAAATATAATAAAGACTCATTCATTTAATAGGTATTTATCAAGCATCTACTACATGACATACACGTAAAAGCAAATATAAGGTCCTAAGCTCAAATGAAAATACAAATTAATAAAATTTTAAAACTTAGCTTCATGGGATACATATGATTAATAAATATTACATGGGGGAAGCATTTTTAAATATAGTGGATTTTAATTGACATTAAACTTAGTGTATGAATCAGGAGTTGTGATGTGATCACCAGAGAAATTGAGATCTTGGGCATTATTAATAAAAGCATGACTTTTAACAGGATGGTTAGGGATGGCCAGGTCTACGTGGGACTACCCTAGAAAATGGCCTTCTGTATTTAGCCTGAAGATGAGATGCAAGAGAACTGTATTCATTGTCTCTAGACATTTGAAGAACCAGCCTGTGGAATAATATGAACATTTATAGAGTGCATCTCTAAGCATTTAACATATATTAACTCATGAAAATCCTCAGCCCACTGAAGTTAATATTATTATTCCTCTTTTGGAGATAAGGAAAGTAAGGGTCAGAAAGATTAAGTAACTTGCTGTGAGTCACACAGCTTTGAAGTGGCAGAGCTGGGATTCAGGCCCAGGCAGTCTGCCCCGAGGACTGAACTCTCGACCAGCGTGCTGCTAAGTTCCTAAGTTCGTTCTCTGTGGCCCCAGCTCGTCCAGTGTGTTCAGTGGATGAAAGTGCAGGGAAACTCATTTCAGCTCACTTAAAACATCTTAGCAGACCAAAGATGGGAGGGAATCCTTTCTCTGTCACCAGAGCTTCCCCGCAGCCCAGCCTGGCTCACTACTGAAAACCAAGGAGGGGAGCCAGCTGGGCCAGCTGACCTTCCGGGCGCTTCCACACTGCGATTCTGGGAGTGTTTCCTATCAGAAGTCATGAGTTGACTCTCCTGTGTCTCCTATTTACAAGTTAACATATTTTTCTTATTTGTGTAGCAGAAGTGCTTTCTTGTAAACATTTATGTATTAGCTTTGTGCAATTTGGTGTATATTGTTTTATGACACGTTTCCAGTAACAATTTCTCAGTTAGGCAAAAGCCATATTGTCATCAAAAATTTTTTTTCTTAAAGATGTTTTCCTGAGTACAAAATTCATAGTTTTTATTGTAGAAAATTGGGAAGTCTAAGAAGATAATTAAAATCTCTTATAATCCCACTGCTCAGAGATAATCACTGTTAACACTTGCTTTAGACGCATCAAGATTCTTTTCATAGAAAAAAAATACTTTGATAAATCCTGAGGATTCCTTTTTTTTTTTTTCTTTTGGCTAGGTTTCTGCCTCAATGCTCAAGCAGTTTCCCAACAGTGGCCTGAGTCCAGGTCTTTTCAACGTGGGGCCCCAGTTATCGCCTCAACAAATTGCCATGCTGAGCCAGCTCCCACAGATTCCCCAGTTTCAGTTGGTAAGTGGCAGATTTTCTTCCTGTAGCTAAAAACATTTGCTTTTTTTTTCCCCTTTAGCTTTGATCTGCTTCATACATCTTTGCCACTTTTTATGTTTGGAGGGTACTAATTCACACTTTTATGCAGATTACTGAGTGTGCTTAAGGGTTGATGTATCAGCTCAACTGGATGTAAATGTAACTAATAGACAGATAACCTGTGTTACTTCCCTCATTGATACTTCTGATTCAGTGACCCATACTTCAGTGCACAGACCCCTTCGGTGCTCTCTAGAAGTCAATCTTAGGAAACTTTGGTTCCCTATTTCCTCCTTGTTTTGTAGGCATGTCAGCTTCTCTTGCAGCAGCAGCAGCAGCAGCAGCAGTTGTTACAGAACCAGAGAAAGATTTCTCAAGCCGTGCGCCAACAGCAAGAGCAGCAGGTACGTAGGATGGGAAGGGTACCTCCAGTGCTGGTAGCAAAAAGGCATCACGTGTGGTCTTTTCCTAGGAAGTTGGGGATGTTGGCTTCTCATTTGTCTGTCTTCTCCTGTCCTCCAGCTGGCTCGAATGGTGAGTGCACTCCAGCAGCAGCAGCAGCAGCAGCAGCAGCAGAGGCAGCCCAGCATGAAGCATTCGCCATCTCATCCTGTCGGGCCCAAGCCGCATCTGGACAACATGGTACCCAACGCGCTGAATGTGGGGCTCCCAGACCTTCAAACCAAAGGGCCAATACCTGGATATGGTTCTGGTAAGTTGTTAGTGATAAACACTACCTTATAAAAAAAATCTGCCTATCTAAGCCTTTACTAGGGGTTGAACCTTTATTACCTTCTGTTTTTACAACAACCATACAATGTAGATAAATATTCTTATCCTTGATTTACAGAGGAGCTATCTGAGGCTTCTCAAGTTTCAATGGTTTTCCAAATTTCACCACACAATTACTAAATAGCATAGATAGGCCTCCAGCTTCTCTGGCTCCATAGCAGTCTTTTACTACAACATGTTTATGAACAACAAACTGCTGTCTTACCACCAGGAATTTCTAAGAGCCAGTTTAACTGTTAGTATGTGCTGTGAGTGCTACACATGGCTGAGGTTATGATCTATTAAACTATGTACTAGTTGAAATGTTTTGCTCCACTGATAAAATTGTCTTCTCTTGAAAACATGAGGAACTCAAATTATAAGGCAGATTGATAAAAATTCATCTGATATTAGTATTTCATTTGATTTAAATAGAATTAGCTTAAGTAAGATTATACCTTTGACATTCATCAAGAATTTTTTGGCAGACAAATCGTAGCTCTTTCAGAACTGAGCAACATGCTGTAAGCAGAATCCAATCAGTGAGGCAGCAGTGATTTCAAAAATAAAACTTACGAATTAAAGACACCATACACCACAGTGGTTTCATCTCAAACTAACAACATTTAGAATTTATTTTGGTAAAATATATGCTGTTCTATGCAAACTTGAAAAACTAGAGTTGGAAGACCTGAAGGCCATGCTCCTAGGTGACAAAGTGACCCCGGACAAATGGCTCTGCTATTTGTGCTTTAACCCCATGATCTTCCTACTGGGGTGCCCATGTGTGGGGTGAGCAAAGACTTCAGGCATCCTTGATCCTGGATAATTTAAGGGAATTAGTTTCCAGATCCTTAATTTCCACCAACTGTTCTCTTTCTTAAAAATGATCTAGTTGAGAACTGTCTTAAATTCAAAATAACCTTTCTTCCACTTGACATGAATGAAGGGCAGACCCTCTGCCCATCCCACATCTTCCTACTGTGTGTTCCGCTGGGCTACAGAATGCCAGGGTACCAAGCACGAGGGAGCCTCCCTTGATGGCTAACGAAGGTGTTCTGACTGCGGGGTTTCCAGGCTTCACCTCTTTAATCACATTTGCTGTTGAGGATGAAGCTTGATGGAAGATACTGGGTATTTTGGTATGTGTTGGGTTGTTCTGAATGTAGACACTGCGTGATAATAAAGCAGAGCAACTTTCCTCTTCGTGCCCTTTTGTCAAAGAGTGCATAGTTCTGGAGGTACATTCCAGTCAGTGCAAAGGAAAGAGAGCAACTGAAAGCCACAAGCAGCCTTTTCACATGTTTAAGTGCACGTAGTTCTTTTCAGCTCTGCTCTGTGCTCATCCCTAGGGCATGTCATTAGGTGGAAAGAAAACCACCTTCCAGCAGCTTGAGCAGGATAGGTTAGTGACACAGATTCTGTTAAATACACATTTTCAGGATGCATCAGGTAAAGCCCATGGGAAAATGTTCACATCATTTCCTTTAGGCTGACTTAGTATTAAAAACCTAAAATCATACGATGTATTCATTTTAGTGACAGTTCTTATGACATCTTTAGTATTTTCTGCCTCCTAATTTAGTGAAATTATATTTTGGCTATGAATCTGTTAGTTTTTAGCAACATATACTTTTCTCATTTATTAAATACACAGAAAATTTTTATCATGATGTCTTACTAGATTAATAGTGTTATTTGTGATTATTTTGCTTATTTCCTACTTGTTTCTAATGGCTGAAGGATCAGAGCACAGTATACACTTACATACACATTCACTGAAGAAATTTCATGTTTTTTACCTACGAAACTCCTGTTTCATAGGTAACTTATAAATTTAGCCATGCATTATATTATTTCAAAATAAGTAAGGAGAAAGAACATCAACTTATTAACTTGTTTTTACATTTGATATCTTATTAAAGAAGAGATAAATTAATTTCATTAGGTCTTTATCATTTTAATTGTGACCTGTTTATAATTTGCTTTATGAGATGCATTTTGTCATTTATTTTGCAGTTGTAATTTTCCTTAATTTATATTATCACATTTATTTGAATTGAAAAATGCATTTTGGGACTAAAAGCGAGTTTGATTTGGCTGCCTGTTTTGAATAAACTAAATCTATAAGATTTTGCTAAAAATACATTTAAAGTATATAGAGAGGTTAAAATTACTTTCTAAAAAAATTAAATGTCAAAATGTAATAATATTTCAATTTTCCTAATGTTGAATATATCAAACTAAAAAAGATACCTCTAGGTAAAAGAAGAACAGGAATATTTAAAAGTTTCTTAATATGTTTTGATACAGCTTCCTTTGTTATATTTTCTCAAAATTAAAAAGTAGAATGACTAATGACGACTGAACTTATTCTTACTGATTCTTTTGTGAAATAGATGGTTTCTAATTCTTTGCTTTTAGCAAAACTGAAAATATACCTAATTGTCAGGATAATGACCTATCTCAAAATTATGTTTTAGTATCTGTGTTACTGGGCTGGGGAGGGATATACTTAAAAAGAAATTCAGAGAATTAAGTGATGTTATAACAAAACCCCTTCTATTCCCATCTGCTTATTTATATGAGTAAGATGTCTTAGTGCTTTATGTCTACAAAAATTTTAAAAATACTAGAGTGAACTCTGTCTCGTTCTAGTAGTGAGTCATAGTTATCTATGTATGGATAGCTGAACTAACTGAGAAACAAAGTCACTCATTATTAGAAAGTGCATGCCAATCAGCTTTTACTTTTTATGTTTAAAATGTATCAAAATTTATAATATTTACAAATTTTATTTTCACTGTGGTACACAGTGAATATTGGAGATTATAAAAGTGACAGAAGAGCAATTTGTATCTCTATTGGGATTATGATTGTGTCAATATCAAGTATGCGTGTAGATGTGGATTAGAACAGTTGTGTTCTAATTATGACTGGTGTGTTTTTTATAATTTATTTTTTGTTATGAAAGCAGTAAACCTTTTTTAATCTACAGCAAAAGGAGTAGCAGAATATAGAGAACTATAGACAAGGGAGTGAAGACATCAATTTAAGGACAAGTTAATTCGAGAGGGTTTCCTCAAGGATGTAAGAGCAGCCACATGGTAGTGATGGATAGACAGTACACTGGGGTGTGTGGAGGCAGGAGAAGGTAATTCTGGCAAGGGCAGATAAGGTGGTAGGCAAAGAGTTGTATTTGTAAGAAGATAAGACAAGTGAAAGGGCTGTCCTGGTGAAATGAGTCCCAGGGAGGCAAAGGGCATGTCTTATCTCTACTTGTACCTCAACTCCTAAGACAGCCTGGCACAAGTTAGGCTGTCCATAAATATTCATTGAGCCAGACTTAATGGCTTGTCTGATTTGAGTTAAAGTTTTGTGTTTGTAAGCTGGAAATTACAGGGAAGCCACTTGGTGGACTGAGGAAATTTGGTTTTGATGTAGTGGCAAGTCCAGTAAAGTAAGTACTTTCCTGGGATTAGAACTGTGACCGTTCATAAATAGCCCAGAGGTCACTAGTGAAGCACTGGTCTGCTCTTTGTTGATGTAGGTGCTGGAGCACAGTGCTTCAGAATTCCTTCCCTCAAGATTCATCAAGCACATTCCATGTCCCGGCATCATGCCGGTTACTATGTGACATCATAGAAAATTATGTGCATATTGCACTGATTTTTCTTTTCATAGTTTTGGATTTGTAGATATAACCTTTCAAGGCAATTTCATCTCCTATTTTCCCTCTGCCACCCTTCAGTTTTTTTTTTCCTTACCAACCTTCTGCTGTAGTTATGGTGCTGCCATATTGTGGTGGCACTTGGTCGCCAAGTTTCTAGTGGGAAGGATGCTCACTTTATCTAAGGTTCTGATGGAGCTGCTCGAATCCTTCCCTATTCTAAGATTTATACCTCCTAATTTTCTACATTGCATGTGTCACCAAAAAACCTCTAAGCCACTGAAATTATATAACTTTAATTCACTATGAGTTTTACAAAAGTTTTAGAGTAACTTCAAATAAAATTAATGTTTAAGGAATGATTCCTTCTTACTAACCCTTGCATTCTTTTTAGTCTTTGCCAGAATCCTAGGTTATTTTCAAAAACTCTTTCTTGGTTATTGGAACTCAGCTTTCAGATGGCCTGGAATTCGCACCTTGGCCTGGTTTTCTCTCTCAGAGGCAGAAGTATAATTTGCCCAAAGATCAACCTGCTTAGGCCATTAAGGTTTATGTCACAGAAAACCTTTGTTCCTTGCAACCTCCCTGCCTGCCCTCCAATCTCATTTCATTTCTGCTACATAGGAAGAAAGAAAAAAATGCCTTGAATCCTTCTTTTTTTTAAAAAATATAATAATTTGTAATTTGAGGTATTTTCGTCTCCTTCCAAGGATTTCTGCTCCACACCCTCCCCCTCCAAGCAATCATTTTGATTATTAAGTTTAGTTTCAAACAGTGTGAAAGAACACTTCTGTATATAAATAGTAACATTTTAAACATAGATCAAGAAGGTATCAGATTTTAACTTGATTTGCTACATGTTTATAAAACTACCCTAGACAAGTAGGGTAAGCATAGGGGAAGAAAAACATGACCTGGGCTTTCCGTGGGATTTGGATAAATGGAACTTAAGGACCAACAAGGGTCCAACAGATGGCAGGGGAGCAAAATGGACTGGTGTGGAGTCTGGCCTGGCCAGAGTTGCGCATCTCCTTGTGTAGGAGGAGGTTGGCTTTCGGCTCCTACAGGCCACCTTCACTTTGATGTGGGAGGAACCTTGCTCATCTCTTGCACTTGGGCCACTGCTCTCCACTTACTATGGCTCATTCTCATTTTTCTGTGGTTATTGTTTTTCACTTCCCCTGTTTCATTTTGTTTGTTTTAGTCCTTTATTTTAGTTTTTTGAGAGTCAGTTTAAAGAAGTGTTGTATACATTCTGACCCACATGGGTGGTGGACGTCGTGAGACTCCATCACCAGCCCTCTCCCCTGTGGCTTCCAGCTCTCCAGCCCTGTGCAATGGGAAAACCTTACCCACCAAGACTCCTGCTGACAGCCTGAACCCTGAGGCTTACCTGGGGGCCTATGGCAAAGTGAACTCATAACTTCCCACTAACTGTCTACTCAAGCTTTGGGGTCTTCCTTGTTTCATGAAGACTGTTTCCAAATGGTCTCTCAGATTCTACCGTGACTTTCATCGACCCCATTATCACACTGCTGGTTCTCTTTTTAAAATTCATACCTGGTTCTCTCTCTCTCACTTGCTGAAAAATTTCTTTGTCTCCTGTCTTAGAGAAAAAAAGGTCCCAACCAACTCCTTGCCCTTTTATATAAAGACCCTACACAGCATGACTTTTCAGTTTCCCCCATCCCCTGCCACTCTTCATCTCATAGTTAGCTAGACATCGGCAATCACGTTGAACTTCTCACCTTTCCCCAAACATGCTTGACTGTCATGAATGAGAGCTTTGTACTTGGTTTCCTTGACTTACCCAAATACCTACCCTAGGCCCTAGATCACATGTCCCTTCTGCAAAGCCCGTCCTCCCCCAGATACCCTTATCACATCCCTGTCGCTGCTGTTGTACCGTATTGGTTGGATGTGTAGGCTTCTTCATGTCAGTTGGAGAATGGCTGGCCCCAAAGGAAAAAGGGGACGTGTGCGTGCACTGAGATGGTGGCCATATGCATCTCTGCACCTTAACAAAGAGTCATTACTTTTTTAGCAAGCAAGAGCAAAGATCAGATTTTTTAATCAAAATATCTGTTTCTGAGTGGAGAAACTTTGTGAATTGGCCATTCAATGACAAGTGAAGACATTCATGGGTTCTGCATCAGAACTCTTGGTTGCTGATGCTAGAAATTTACGGAAAGACATAAAATGTGGTATTCTCCATTTTAGGCTTCAGCTCTGGCGGCATGGACTATAGCATGGTTGGTGGGAAGGAGGCTGGAACCGAGTCTCGCTTTAAACAGTGGACCTCCATGATGGAGGGACTGCCCTCCGTAGCCACACAGGAAGCCAATATGCACAAAAACGGTAAGAGCAAGCTATTCCGACCCTCCACAGGTCTTGAGGAAGCATCCTGTAAGATGATTTTGAAGCATAGATCTTTCCCTTTTTCTTAATGAGTCTTTTGATCTTTTTTCCCTCCAAATCTTATGATCGATCACCTGTGAGAGGAGGGTTGGAGTTACATGTATTTAAAATTACAAGAAATTTAAAGAGCTAATTCTACTTAAGGGGAGCAAATTTCCCAGCTGCCATGGGATTGAAGGTAGTGAACCTGGGCACCTGTGAAGGTAAAACCCTTAAAAATTGGCTGACCAAACAGAATCAGCTTGTTGAGTTGGGATTTTTTTATTTTGTTTTGGTTTTTTTTGAGGGGCAAGGGATCACAACAGATATACATCTTGTTCATTATTTGAACCACATATTCACCAGCTTTTTCAAAAATTCCTGCTTTTAATCTCCAAAAGATGACTGATACATGAGATTTGAACTTTTCACAAAGCTTTCTTGTTCTTCGTGAATTATAGTGTCTGCAAGACACCATTTGAGGGCATTGCAGGCTTTGGTTGTGAATGTAGGTCAGCCCTTCCTCTCCATAATTCTCTGTAAGGGCTTCTCCATTTCCCTGTAAAACAGATAAAAGGTCTCAGAACCTTCCTTCAGCCTTTGTTTCAATGTTTGTTTCATTTGACGGTAATTCACTTGGACTCAGCTGTATCCATGAGAACCAAGTATAAATAGGTATCTGTCTGTTCTGCTGCAGCTGCCTGGCAGGCCTCAGCTGCGTCATTCGGTCCGAAGCCTTTCAGGTTTCCTTTCTGAAGCGCTCTTGAATAGCCCGTCCAGGAGGCTGGTGAGGTAGCCACACGAGGCTCCCTGCCTGATATCTCTAAGCACTATCATTTGACTTCATGGCACAAAGTCAAGAATGATTTATTGAAATTATAAAATCTGTTTATAGACTGAATAATCCTAGCCCAGTATCATCTATAGCTTTGGGCACTTTCACAGCTTCCTTAGGCTGATGTTTCGTGTTCCCAAAGACAATGATAGGTACATGATAATAAATACAAAATGGCACATGAGAGGATATCTTGAAGGTAAAATATCCACTTGCCTTTTAGAGTTTATAGATCATGTTTTCCTCATTTCCTTAGCAATCCCCAAGATAATCGAGCTTTTCATTTTCCACTACTTCACTGTAATGTGCCCCTGAGCCAACTTTCTGTCAGTGGCTCCAGAAAAGCAAATGTTCCCTTAGCTGAGCATGGAGATAGTTTTGATAATACTCCTGTTAGGCTGCATCACCCTGGAAATAATTTTATCTGTTCACAAGCGTCATCCTAAGAATAGATCGAGTGACACAATACAGCATGTAAAATTCATTTGAAAAAAATAAGTATAATGGCACTTCACAGACATCTAAAATTTTATTTAAAGCACCTTTTTTGTTAATTTAAGGGAATTCTAAGCTTTTAGTTTTTTTCCTGCCCCATAGCATATAAAAATGCACAAAGGGGGCACCAGCAAAACCACTGAAATGCTCTCGGGAAAGCGGTTACAAAGGATTTGCTGTTCTCCGTGTGTGAGGCCGTGGATCTCAGAGCAGCAGAGTTCACTGCTGGTCTTGTGCTGGCAGAGACCCTAGGCGGGAATTCCATCTCATTGCCTTGGAATTTAAAGCAATTGCAGATGCTTTTCTCGCCAGTGGACTCACTGTGTTTACACTGCTGCTTCTAGCTAATCTAAGCCTGATCAGCCCTTAAGAACTTGGGTGGGTAGCATCCGTAGAAATTTAGTTAAAACCTTCATTTGTGCTGCAGATTGTTTAGTGATTTTCCCATTTCTCATTCTTAAGTCATTAGCATAGAAACAATGGGGATGATGGTAGGATTCATAGTTTGTGAACATTTCATTAATTTCATAAGACTGTGGAATTTTACAACTGGAAGGAATATTTAAGAACGAGAGCAGTCCTGTGTGCCTAAGTGAGACACTGAGAGGTGAAATGAATTGTTTGTGGTCACATTGCTTATTAATTATATTCTAAGTCCCAAGTGCAGCCTCATTCCAGTACTCTTTTTACTCCATAAGCTTCAGAATACTGTATTTGTTTGATTTCTTCTGAATAAAAAAGATAAATTCTGTTCATAGGAGTTACTCTGGATGAATTAATTTCCTGTCTCTCTTCTCAGGCGCTATAGTGGCCCCTGGTAAGACCCGGGGAGGGTCACCATACAACCAGTTTGATATCATCCCGGGGGACACACTGGGTGGCCATACAGGTCCTGCTGGTGATAGCTGGTTACCTGCCAAATCTCCACCAACAAATAAAATCGGAAGTAAATCCAGCAATGCCAGTTGGCCTCCAGGTATTGTCCGGGAAATTCTTTTTCTATGATAGCGTTTGTTTTTTAATCGTTGATTTCAGGTTCTGAACATACTGCTTTTGTGACTTACTTCACTAAGGCACCTGTTTTCATTTTTCATTCAGTAATTATTGTCTGATGAAAGCAAGACATGTGCTGTGGGAAAGATAGAAAATTTGCATTAGATGGAGAATCCAGGGATAAAGGAAAGTGACGTTATGGCTGGGACTTGGCTCTCATCCCATACGTAGAATTCCTCGTGACATAGGTGCTGTTGAAGTGTCTTTTGAATAGGTTTATTATTAATCTTAGGCAAGTATTTATTATCAGTTCTGTTCCAGGTATGCAGTAGTGAGTGCAAGGAGATTATTTGTTAATTTTTTTCTTTCTCTCTCTCTTTTAGACATAATAATCTGTTTCATTATGGAAAAATTAGAAAATTTAGTAAAGCAAAAATATAAGTCAGTAACTCCATAAAGATATGTCTTTCTAGACCTCTTTCTGTACATGTATATTTGTGACATCAATATATATAATTTCATTTTATTAAAGTAGGATCATGTAATGCATATTGTTCCTATATAATACATGTTACTCTTTCTCATGATTAGGAAAATAAAAGTTTATTTCTATCTCATAGCTTTAAAAATGACTTAAATTGACAAGTAAAAAAATTATAAGCTCTCATGTACATTCTAGGGTTTCTGATGCTACGCTAAATTATTCCTGCTGGTTTTCCCTGGATGTTCCATGTAGCAGTGGTCATTTATATTACGTTCTACGTGTTTGGGCCAATATCCAGTGAGGAAAACGGGAGAAGTCACTGACCTCCAGCCTAGATTTCCTCCCAGTTCTTGGCCTAGATACCTGGACAGTTTTGTGAGCACCAGAGTCCTCACTCCTGCTTTCTCTGCCTTCAGGCTAAATTCCTGGTGTGCAGGTAGGGGCCAGGCCTTGATGAGCTGTGGCATCAAGTTCACTTCCTCAGATCGGCACGCGTGATAACACAGAGGTGCTATTGGCAAGAATATATGTTCAGGCTGATTTTTTTCTTTAATTTCATGATGAAAATCTAAGAGACAATAGATTCAGTATTTAGACTTTTCACAGACCCATTTCTTGTATCAAAAAATTATTTTATCATTTTTTAAACAATGTCCTACCTCCAATATTTGTTCTCCCTGTCTCAGAATTCCAACCAGGAGTGCCATGGAAAGGTATCCAAAATATTGACCCTGAATCTGACCCCTATGTCACCCCAGGAAGTGTGCTGGGGGGCACAGCCACATCTCCCATTGTCGATACTGACCACCAGCTGCTGCGGGAGAACACCACAGGTAAGCGACGACACTCCCTGTGTGTGTTCAGCGCCCAGTGTTTTCATAGTTGTCCATCTGTGGCTCCATTTGTACTTGCTGATACCTAAGAATTTAACCCCAAAATATATGAATACTGCTTTTCATGTGTTTTTTTAAGACATATATTGTTCTCCCTTCTATTGAAGTTTAAATAAAATACTCTGAAGGTTTCATTGGTTATACTGCCATTTATCTTCAGTATCTTCCTCTTGTTCTTCGTTTATCATCCCAAGGGTCTAATTCTTCCCTCAACACCTCGCTGCCTTCACCTGGTGCCTGGCCCTACAGTGCCTCTGACAACTCCTTTACCAACGTTCATAGCACTTCAGGTACGAGCGTGCCCTGTTTGTTTCCCTTAGGTTAGCGCTTTCCATCAGGTTCTCTGTTACAAAGAAAACTGGCATTTATTGCTTAAGGAGTACTTTTACAGAAGTTGAATAGCACGGGTCAGTGTAGGTAGAAGCACATCTTTTGTATTTGCCACGTCTTCAAGGAGCTTCTAGTCTCACAGGGAGGATGAAGCAGTACAGCTTTGGGATAAGGCTCATGAGTGACATAATCGCTGGGAGCTGGGGGTGTTCAGAGGGCCGAGGTCATATCCCGATGACACAAATCCTGCTCTTTTAACCATCCTAGGAAGAAATCAAAGGCCTTGGGAAGAACCACTGTAAGTCCAGGTTACTATTCCTAAGGCTGCCAGTTACAGCTTGCTTTTCTCTAAAAATCCTTGCACACAGGCAAAGACTAAGGGCAGATGGCCATAGGAAAAAAGAAGACCTCAGTTAATTTTCCCAACATTTGTTGAGTTCCTCGTGTTTTTTTGAAAGATGGTAGGCAGTGGAAAAGTTAATGGGTATAATAAAGGCTTTGAAGTCACTCACTTAGCACAGTGCTTTATAGATTGGTAGATAAATCATTAGTAATTGGCACCTTGGTTTTACAAAAGTTGGACCTTAAGCCATTAAAGTCATTAAGACTTCTGTGCTTTGTCCAGGCAAGAGCAGATAAAGCTAAGATGCTGCAGGCTAATGGTCTACAAATAGTCGTCTTTTTCTTGCCACCTCTGTGTCCAGGCATCATGCTAAACCTTTAGCATGAATTTTACTTTACCTTCACCAAAGGCTATGAGTCCGCCCTCTGTCATCCTCATTTTTTAGATAAAGAAACCGAGACATAGAGCTGATAGGCTTTGCCTCAGGTCTGAGCAGCTGCATAAAGGAGGCATCTCGCCATTCCATGTTTCTAACCACCACCCTGCATGACACTTTTACAGGACTTTTACATGTAACAAGTTACTTTCACTCAACTTTTACTCCTGTAAATGCCCGTACCTCAGGTTGAACCATGTATCTTTTCCCTAAAATTGGATATTCACCTGAGAGATGAACCAAGAATCACCTCAGACTTGTCTAAAACTGAACCTAGACTTCCCCATCCCCCCAAATTGTCTTTCCTTCTTAACTCAGCTCTTTATTTTCTTCGTGATGCCCCAGGTATCACCCAGTCACAGATTCCCGGTATTTTCTCCCCTTTTCCTCTCCCCCTCCCTGGATCCAGACAGTGATGCTGTCTCCCGAGTGGTTTATTCTGCGGTCCTGTTGCTCAGATCCACTCCTTCTGTTCCATTCCATTTGCTGTCACACTGATTTAAACACTCCATGCTGATTCTACTGCAGAGACTCCCGCTAGCATCTTATTCGGCCCCCAGCCTCCCTTTGTGGCGTCCGTCACCTCTCTGCTCCTATGAAATGTTCAACCAAAATTAAAGGACATACTTGGTACAGGGGGAGTTTGTGTTGAACCTTGGTTTACATTTTCCTGTTTGTGTGAGCCCATCCAGTTGTGTAAATCCTTCAAAGCCTTTGCTGACAGCTCAGCATTCTTTTTCTCCCTTGTATACTGAACATATATGATGTTGCCGTGGTTACCAGTTCTGTTGTTCATCTGTTCTGTCTTCCCATCTGAACTAGAGGTTCTTGGGGAATAACTGTTTCTATATCCCACAGCACTGATTCAGTGCCTTATACATAATAAGCCCTTAGTGGATATTTGTTGATTGTTTTGTAAAAATCTGTTTGAATGTTGTTATCTGATATGCTGAATCCAGGCAGAAGAAAAGTATAATTTTCTAATGTACTTTTCATTGAGTCAATGAATATTTATAGAATACTTTAGTTCTGCTAGGCTTCACATTCTAACGATGTATATAAGCCCGATGTCTTTAAGAGTACTTGCTCCTTAAATTTGTATTCCCTTTCAAGTTGTTTTTAGCTGAGAAAGAGTAGAGAATTAGTTATCTTATTAAAGATTTAGTTCATGTAATGTTGTCATTTCAGAGCAATAGTCACTTAAAATTTTATATTCAATAAGGTCAAAGAACAATGCTATTTATATATTGCTGTTTTTAAAATGTGTACTTTTTAGAATATAAGTATGTATGTATTTATCTGTGTGTAGACAAAATTCTTGTGTATTCGTCAATAAAAGTGACCCATCTAACCTTATTCCTTCCTTAATTTTCTCTTCTTACAGCAAAGTTCCCTGATTACAAATCAACATGGTCCCCAGATCCCATAGGACACAACCCCACTCATCTCTCCAACAAGATGTGGAAAAACCATATTTCCTCCAGGAACACTACACCGCTGCCCCGCCCACCTCCTGGTCTGACCAACCCCAAACCGTCATCTCCCTGGAGCAGCACAGCACCCCGATCAGTCAGGGGGTGGGGGACGCAGGACTCACGGCTTGCCTCAGGTGAGAAGGATCTGCCTGAGGAGCGTCGTCGTTCATCCATTATGTTAACACAAATGGTAAAGACCGGAAGAGATCTTTACAGAAGAGGAAAAGCATGGGTGTCTGGTAGAGGAAAAAGGATCTCGTGAGTGAAAGTTGTAGCCAGTGTAAGATGGAGGGACCCAAGAACTCCCCAGGGACAGATGGAGTAAAAATGACAAATAACAGAGTGAGACACTGGGAGGAAAATACTTTCTTGCAAATAAGGCAGAAGAGTACACAGGAGTCGAGGACCAGTAGACAAGAAAAAGATGGTCAGAGACTGGTAAAAAAGAGAGACTATTTGTAAAAGGGGAGTAGAAACATGTGGGCTACAGGAAAATGTTTCTCCCTCATGGCTTTCTTGAATTTTTTGTTCATCTTCCTGATCCTCTTTCTGGTTGCTTTCAGCCTCTACCTGGAGTGATGGTGGTTCGGTTCGTCCTAGTTACTGGCTAGTTCTTCACAATCTCACTCCGCAGGTAATCATGCTTTCTTGTGGTCTTCCAGATAGGACTCCATCGTATTAAGAGAGGGAGAAACTCAAGCGATGCGGGAGATTGGCAGATACGAAAGTTTATTCATTTCTCTGTCTCTGCAAAGAGAGTCTCCTCTCCCCACCCAAGGTTCATAGCCCACTTCTGAAAGGGGGCGGTGCTGACCACTCAGCTTCACGCCTGCCATCAGGGTGACGTTAACACATGTAGTTTATAAAACTGAAAGTGGGGCAGTATTATTTGGTGATTTCTGCACAGCAGAGATAATTTTCTGTATAGGTACGCCTCTGAGAATCTGGAACATCTAGGGGGAGAGGAATGTTTTAACCACACACAAAAAAGTTACCTGTTTCTGGCCGGGCGCGGTGGCTCACGCCTGTAATCCTAGCACTCTGAGAGGCCGAGGTGGGCGGATCGTTTGAGCTCAGGAGTTCGAGACCAGTCTGAGCAAGAGCGAGACCCCATCTCTACTAAAAATAGAAAGAAATTATATGGACAGCTAAAACTATATATAGAAAAAATTAGCCGGGCATGGTGGTGCATGCCTGTAGTCCCAGCTACTCGGGAGGCTGAGACAGGAGGATCGCTTGAGCTCAGGAGTTTGAGGTTGCTGTGAGCTAGGCTGATGCCACGGCACTCACTCTAGCCTGGGCAACAGAGTGAGACTCTGTCTCAAAAAAAAAAAAAAAAAAAAAAAAAGTTACCTGTTTCTATGTTAGTTGTCCAGCAAGACCTGAGGTGCCACATTAACCATTTGAATGCATTATAAATAATTAACTGTCCATCTCTGTAGTAGAAGGAATCAGTCGGTTTCATAGCTTATAAATGCCACACGGATGCTTTTAACATTCCATCTGTTGTCCTCGTTGTATGTAGATGGTGATACTAACTTGCTCTCATCAGAACATGCCCTCTGGGTGGTTTTTCCAGTGGTGCGATTTCTTTTGCATCGAGCCACCCTCCCTTTGTCCTTGGTTGCTCGACAACTGACATATTTGCGCAGCATCATGTTGAGCACTTGACTGAGGTTAAATGAACCCATCGAAACTGAGCCCATTACTTTCATCTTGACTTAACAGTACAACCTTTACAACACCTTCTTAAAAGTAGTCAATTATGCCTCCTCCTTTTTGACACATAAGGTGCATTGTCTAACATTTAATTCATACATGGATTCATGCACACTTTATTAAGCTAACATGTTCCAGAGTATTCCCATGAGATATTACTAGGTCTCTGGCCTAATATGTTTGAAATGCATAATTGGTTAAATAAAACTAAGCAGGTTTCTTCACTATGAGACTTCTTAGACCCTTTAATATGTTAATGTATATTATGATTCTCTGTGGAGAAATACATCTTCTCCTACATTTCTTTGCCCAGGGAACCCATTTGTGAGGTGTAAATTACAGGACTCATATTTCAAGGTACATGTTGAGAAAGGCAGTTACACGAGGAAAGGTATGGGTCAGTGCCTACTCTCCATATCTAATAAACTCAGCTAAAAGTTCCAGGTTATTTATTTAGCTAACAGTTAACTGAAGCACGAAGAATCTTATATGACCATCCTCAAAACTATGCGTGCCTCGTTTTTTCTAAGAATTGCCAAACAATGTGGTTACAATGTGATTTGGGTGAGAGAGGCAGTAAGGGCTGCACTGTTTGGAGAGAAGCCTGGGCAAGCTAACCAGCTGTTCACTTGTTCTGTCTTACGAAAAATAGTAAGTATATATGTATATATATATAAAATGAATATGAGGGTCACTATGTTTGTATTAAAAAGAATTAGTTAATTTAAAAAATCAAAACTACCTAATAGCAGACTAATCTCAATCATAACTTAAAAGGTTCTAAGAGCAAATCTTGATAGAGTAGTCCTCCCCTTATCCAAGGTTTTAGTTACCCACAATCAACCACAGTCTGAAAATATTAAGATACGTTGAGAGACACCACATTCACGTAACTTTTATTGTAGTATATTGTTATAATTGCTCTATTTTGATCTCTTACTGTGCCTAATTTATAAAGTAAACTTTATCATAGGTGTGTATAGGGTTGGTACTGTCCACAGTTGCAGGCATCCACTGTGGGTCTTGGGATGTGTCCTCTGAGGATAAGAGGGACCTTTTGTACCTGGATAAGTTTATTTTTTATCAACTAAAAGTTATATAGAGGACATCTATCCTGAAAGTCTCTTGTGGCATGGTCTCTCTACTGACATAGTTATGTAGTCAGTTGTCCCTTAAAAAATAATGATAAGAGTGGTTTCTGTATTTTCTATAGCCATAATGTATCATTTTTCCATATAGCTATGGAGAAAGTGCCAGTTTTCATCCTACAGGGTTTCTACCACTGCTGTCAGTGGCACAACATTTAAGTCAGTTCCATTAGTAATGTGTTTATCTTCCAAAGAAATGAAATGTTGGATTGGGCAGCTTAAATAAGCCTATTTAAGATCTTGATGCAAAATAAATTAATCAGAGTGAATAGATTTGTTTATCCAACTCATAGGTTAGGGAAATCACTGAATATCTTAAGTGGTGAGAATCTAACCAGGGAGGTCAAGTATAGCCTTTGGGAAGCAGGTGTAAATAGTCCCACCTCGAAATGGTCAAAGCCGGTGTGAGGCAGTGTTGGGATAGGCTGTGAACTAGAGCGGCTGTCAACATCTTAAATGATCCGATGTCTAGCAGTGCTTTTCTTATTTCTATCCTTCTCTTAACCTCTTTGTGAGATTAACCTGGAGAGGTAGAAGAATAATACATTAGTAATCATGCTGAGAACTTTTCATGTTAACTTAAATTCTTACTTGGATACCATCTCATTTCTGCCTTTTTTTAAAAAGCTCTATAGATTAATACACACTCATTTACCTCTTAAAGAAAACAGACCATAAGTTGAATTACATGCTTTTGGTTCGAGCTGTATTTATGCAAACTTTTTTATTTGCAAAATGGGTACACTACATCTCGCCCAGTGCTTTGAATATCTTAAAATTTGCCTCTCCCACTGCACCTCCTCCCCCCACCCCCCCAAGACAGAGTCTTGCTCTGTTCACCCCCTGGGTTAGGGTGCAGTGGCATCATGGTAGCTCACTGCAACCTCAAACTCCTGAGCTCAAGCAATCCTCCTGCCTCAGCCAGCCTGAGCAAGAGCAAGACGCCCTCTCTACTAAAAATAGAAAAATTAGGCAGGCATTGTGGAGAGCGCCTGTAGTCCTATCTCCAATTTTTATCTCATGAATGTCGTTGCTCCTTAGATTGATGGGTCAACCTTGAGAACGATCTGCATGCAGCATGGCCCACTGCTGACATTCCATCTGAATCTAACCCAGGGCACTGCCCTGATCCGATACAGCACCAAACAGGAGGCAGCCAAGGCCCAAACTGCACTGCACATGTGAGTATTCCATCCTATACCCACTCAGACAGACATGCCTGGAGGTGAACCTGTGAGTATTCCAGCACCTGCTTAATTAAAGATGCATAAGAACATGCACAAAAATGAATGGCACCACTGCGTATGCATTTGCAAGTCTTAGGTACTGTGGTACCAAGTCTTTTCTAGCTGAGCTTAGATTCTCCTATGTATATCATAGGCCGATAATCAAAATACCAAATGTAAATAATTTGTGAAATAGTAAATTTTAAGTACTATAAAAACAAAGCCAATATTTATGAAAATGTGAAACATTATAAATGCTGTCATTTTTCATAATAAAATCTCGCTGCTTCCTGTGGCCTCTTTGTAGATGAAGATGAAATATTGTACTCTTGGTCAGTAGTAGAATCTTTGCTTGAAGTAGGCGGAACTGGATCAGACTTTAACCATCCCTCTCCCTGCCACTGTCAAACTGGTGGACAGAAAAGAGCTGGCTCCCTTTGGCTGCAGATGCGGTGACAGAAAGCGACACACATGGCAAGCACACGGTGGTGAGGCTCAGGCAGCGAGTGCCGTCCCTGAGACAGAGCAGCACTTCCAGGTGTCTGAGCCTAGTCTCCTCGATCCTCTGGGTGTGATCTTTTACCTCACATGGGAAAAGAAGATATGGCATTTTCTTTTTTTTCCTTTTCTTTTCTTTTTTTTTTTTTTTTTTTTTTAAGACTTTATTTTTAGAGCAGTTTTAGGTTCACAGCAAAATTGAGAGGAAGGTGCCTAGATTTCCTATATGCCTCCTGCCGACACACATGCATAGCCTCCCTATTATCAATGTCCTCCACCAGAGTGGTACATTTGTCACAATTACTGAACACATCATTATCACCCAAAATCTATAGTTTACATTAGAGTTCACTCTTGGTATTTTATATGCTGTGGGTTTGGACAAGTGTATAATGGCATGTGTCTACCATTATAGTATCATACAGAGTCATTTCACTGGTCTAAAATATCCTGCGTATTCCACCTATTCATCTTCCCCCCCATCTCTCTCTCTCTCTCTCTCTCTCTCTCTCTCTTTTTCTTGATGGCTGAGTTGTTTGGAATATATAAATTTCATACACCAAGGGACATTAATACATAGTATTCTCTAGTAGTCTTTGGATATCTTGAGATTCAGTGACACCTTGTTGTTTTGAATCGGTACTTCTCAGTCACCTGACGATCTGGTTGAAATACAGCCTTCCGATCCCATAGGCTTTGGGTAGGGCCGGTGACTCTGGACTGAAAAGTACCCAGGGATATGGAAGCTTCTAGTCACAGGACCACACTCTGAATGGCAAGGACTGAGAGTACTTGTTCCCTGTGTGTGCTTCAGGACTTTCCTCAGTTCCATCGTTCTTTTCACTCCTTTTTCCAGGTGTGTGTTGGGAAACACTACCATCCTGGCTGAGTTTGCCACTGATGATGAAGTTAGCCGCTTCCTGGCACAAGCTCAGCCCCCTACACCTGCAGCAACCCCGAGCGCGCCCGCTGCAGGGTGGCAATCGCTGGAGACCGGCCAGAACCAGTCAGATCCCGTCGGACCTGCTCTGAATCTTTTCGGTGGGTCCACTGGGCTCGGGCAGTGGAGCAGCAGTGCTGGTGGCAGCAGCGGGGCCGATCTTGCCGGCGCTTCATTGTGGGGGCCCCCAAACTATTCTTCTAGCTTGTGGGGAGTCCCGGCGGTGGAAGATCCCCACAGGATGGGCAGCCCTGCTCCTTTACTACCTGGTGACCTTCTGGGAGGAGGGTCGGATTCAATCTGAACTTAGAACTTTCAACTCTGACCTCGTGACCTTTTTTGGAACAGCAGCAGCACTAACTTGACCTTTTCGTTTTTTTTTTCAACTTGCAATAAATACATTTTTAAAAGGAAAAAAGAAAACGGAGAGAGAAAAAAAGGTGGGTCATTGACAGACTGTCTGAGCACATAGTTGCCTCCCTTATAACTTCAGTTTTTTCGTTTGGAATATGAATCCAAAAAGAGAACATATCACTCTTGAAATACTTGAATCATGAACGCCAACCTAGAAAGACAATGTGAAGCAAGTACACATACCATTTAAATTTAAACACAAAAAAATTAAAAAAATTAGTTTCTAGTTTTTCACTTTTTTCATGTTATATGGAAGTTGTTGCTAAGAAACATATATACTGAAAAAATAGCTTTTTAACTTTGTTTGCACTGGGTGTGTTTCCGTCCTTAGGTCTACCATGTTTGGGAGGGAGGGAAATTCAAAAGAATTGTTGGGGGAGGGGGGAGGGAAGACTTGACGGAGCCTCACTTTAAAAACAAAAACACAAAAAACCTAAAAAAAAAAAAAAAGGAAAAAATTTGTGATTGGCTGGTTGATAAATACCAGTGTGTTCTGGCACATGTAACCGCCCAGGCATGCTTGTTCTGGTGTGTGTGTGCACGTGTGTTCATGTGCATTCGTGTGCATCCTTCTCTGTCTCTGTGTGCCTGTGTCCTGCCCCTCCTCCTCCCCCACCCTGATTTCTCAGAAAGCTGCATTGCTGACAGTCCGCAGGCTGGCAGGCCGGCCATCTGCTTTTTATTTTTATTTTTTAAACTATGAGAACACACGAGCATGGAAAGCCACTGCTACTAAAGCAACTCCATTGGGCTGCATTAAGATGAACAGTGTAATTAGCTGGGCGTGGTGGCGCGCATCTGTAGTCCCAGCTACTCGGGAGGCTGAGGCAGGAGGATCACTTGAGCCCAGGAGTTTCAGGTTGCAGTGAGCTATGATGACACCACTGCACTCCAGCCCAGGTAACAGAGCAAGACCCTGTCTCAAACAAACAAAAAAACAAACAAACAAACAAAAAACCGAAAAAAGATGAACAGAGTGCTTTTTAATTATGAAAGCAGGGAGCTCCTTTCCATTAGCCTGAGTGTGAGGTTTCTCTAGCTTTTCTTTTGACCTAGCAGTAGAGTGGAGCACTGCCAAGTCCAAAAAAAAAAAAAAAAAAATAGAAGAGCAGGAGGTACCTCTTAGAGCAACTGTGTGTTTATTTCTGTTTTTTTTAAAGCGAATGGCCATGAGGCACATTTGAATATCTGTTAAGTTTCATGCAGGCCTTTTCATTAGTTTGAATGGGAACAAAAGATAGTTTTCATTATATGATGTCTCCAGAGCAGAAAAACTGTGTTCCCTCTTTCCTGTATGATCAGGTATGAGAAATTCATCAAAACATTAGTAAATGCTGAATTGAATATTTCTATTGGTTCTCTTTTTCATTCTGTGAAAACAGAAAACAAAGTTTCAGCAGCCTCCTGAAAGCACACGCAGCTACTCTCTCTGCTCCTGTCCCGCTGAGCGTTACCTGTGCCAGGCCGCAGTGTGCGACAGCACCAGGCCATCACTGACAGAAACGTTTACTTAACGAATGTTCTTAAACCAGTGTGTACTTCAAGCGTTTCCTTTTGTTTCTCTGTGTTGTGTATTTCCTGTGTATGTGGTTTTGCTTAGGCAGATATAACTTAGCAAAGACTTTTAAGTATTGCACCTTTTTTGGTTTTGACCTCTTTTTTTTTCCCCCCTTGTAATGTTGCTTTTTTATTTCGGTATTTAAAGAGTTTCTTTTTTTAAGCATCAGTGTAGTAGTACTCTGGGCCGAACAAGGGGCAACGTTTAATCCACAGTTATCACCAACATGTATGTACTTATGTTGGAATCCAAATGTATGAAACTGCTTATTGCAAAGGGAGTTACAGCAGACCTGAAGGGGGGTGCAAAGCAGATGGCGGGTGGGGGGAGGGGGATGTGTGCCGGTAACGTGCTAGCACTTGTGTGGACATCCCAGTCTGCATCACACTGTTTAACATGAAGTGCCGACATTTTGTACCAGCAAATACCTGCCCATTCCAACCCTTGGTGGGAGTAGACCTCTACTGTCCTCCATAACTTGCTGCTATTGAGGACAAGGGAGTTTTTCTTTCTTTAGCATCTTCAGTGAAGGATACAACAATGCCTAACGTGTTTGACTTTTAGCTTGTGTCTGTGTGTAGGAGGGTGGGGGGTGTGTGTAGGAAAAGGCAAAAACATGCTATTTGCATTTAAGTGGTTTTGTGAGACAAAGAATGGGAAATTCTGTAGTCCTCTTAGCTTACCCTGTTGATTTATAAACCTAGCCTCAAAAGAGATTGACAGGCATGACTCAAGTGAGCGCTCGGGCATAGAAGTCTGTGTGAGCCCTTGGCGGGTCTGTGGTCACACTTGAGTCTGCAGCGCTGGCTTGGCCCCTTGGATGCCTTGTGGAAAACTGCGCGTGCCCTCTTCCTGCTCTCCAGTTTTCATCACCACCGTGCCCCTTCCACTGCTGCCCCGTACACAGTGTCTCCTTCCAGCCCTATGACTGCTCTCTGTGTGTGGAGCAGAGCCCTGTCGTGTGTGGTGACTGCCAGGTGAAGAGCAGCTTGTGTTCAGACATCTACGGAAGGCTAAATCTTAGTGTCCCCGGGCCAGGAGCGCGTCCCAAGGCTCCTGCGAGCCAGTGGTGACTCTGTCCACTGCCTCTCTTGGCTCACTGCTGTGTCCTGCCTCACCTCCTCTCCTCCTGCCTGTTGGTTCCTTGACCTGCACTATGGGTTAGTTGAGTTCCTTACGATACTACGGTGAAAGCCGGGTGCTAGAGCCCCTCTTGTTTACAAGACATAATGAGGGATTTGAAATATGTAAAAATAAACATGAGAAGCTAAAATGTTCTTCCATCATAAGCTTAAAGGGAAAAAAACTAAAAACTTAAAAAAAAAAAGACCAAAAAGTGCGTATATATATACATATAAATATATATTTTAGATGAAGACTAACTCTGGGAGCATTTAACAGTGTTTTTTTGTTTCTGTTTTTAACATTTATTTTCCTGCTTTAAAATTTGCAAGCATTCTCAGGAATTCTAGGGTAGGAAGCCAGTTTTTTGAAGATGGTTTATTTAACCGTATCTTATCCTAGATAGACGGCTGTTTCTTTCCTGTTAATAAACTTTTACAAGTTCCTGAAACTTCAAAAAGTTTAAACAATTTTTACTTAAAAAAAATGTAAAAAGAAAAGTCTCCAAACGTTATTGTCATACTGGGGATCACACATTTTAAAACACATAGAAAGAAATATTTTTTAAAAATTATCAATTTAGCAGCAACAGGTAAATTCATTATCTTAAAAATATGGGAGAAGGATTAAGCTTTATAAGAGCTCTATCATGGATTCATTTGAAATTGTGTGTAGTTTAGTGGGAGAGTGTTTAGTGTATATAAATGGGGATGCCATCACTTTGTTCCTTTCCATTTAAGACTGAACTGAAATCTCCCCTAGTGATTTTTATTTTTTTAAAGGAACCCTTCTCCCTGTCCCCCCAACCCCAGCAACAAAAGAATGGAAGAAAGAAACAACGGCTTAAAAAAGAGTAACTCTAATCTGTAAAATAGTACGGTTGGATTGCTGAGAATCTATGTAAAGAGTTAGGAAATATAGGTTAATAATTTTTGGAACAAATTTTAAATATAGGCATTACTAGAAGAAAATTATCTATGGACTGTTCTATTAATGAAGAATGTCTGTCTTACCTCCGTTTGTTAAGGGAGGAGGAGAAAATATAGAAGAATCTAATAAGGAACAAGTGATTTTACTTTTTTAGCTCCCAGCTACTGTTGTGCTCGTTTTAATTGCTGTTTTGAAGATCTGCTGCTTAACTATCCCCATCCCTCAGCCGGAGATGTGGAGTGTTTCCTTTCAGTTTTTGATGATGTTGAATTCTCCTTTTGTATTCCCTCCTGGGGCTAGGGATCAGAATTCCCAAGCATGACCACAGCTTCTTTTAAACATTAAGCTTCCCAGTGGGAAAGAAACTCCAGCTCGACAGGTAAAGGGAGTGGGTGGGGTTGCTGCCTGCAATTTCTCTAAAACCGCTTTTGTGCCTTCGTACATACACCCAGACATCCTAAGCAGGGACCGCGTGCGGATGTGTATGCGGTCCAGTCACTCCGCAGATGTTAAGATGCTTACCCATAAAAGAAATTGGAGTGGTTCTGGACAGGCCCCAAAGACAGTGGGGTAAATTTAAAATAAATAAGCAGAAATCAAGGAAGTTAAATATGCTTTTATGTCTCCATATTGTGGAATGCCAAGTTCCTTCCTGGTGTGTGTGCCCTCCATTCCTGCACATTGACTTCTCCAGGTATGTAACAGTGACAGCTACAGTGATTTGGAAAGTCTCTGTGTTGGGCCAGTAGAAAGAGGTTTCTGTGTTTCCGCTTGTATCCTCTTCTGTCTTCTCCCCTTCTCCCTGCCCCTTTTCCCGTTCTTTTTGTCAACTTGCTGGAAGCTTTGTTTTATTGGTTGGCAGTGACCTAAGAACAGGATATGGTGAGGATGTCATGGAAGAGAGTTGCTCTGTTCTTTCCATGGTATTCTTTGGCAAGAGCCATGTCTACTGAGAGGTTAGGTGGCTTCAGTACATTTGCAAAGTTCAGTGGGAGTATCTTCTCTTCTACCACATTCTGGATATGTACAGACGCTTGCTGGTCACCCCTCATTGCGTAGCTTTATTTTTAAAATATTTTGGTCATGTAAGTTTGAGCTTTTCACTAGTTTCATTTTTTTTTTAAACACTTGATTACTGGTGGCTAGAGGTGTGTGCATCTCTTAAACATCACAGACTTGGTTTATGTCTACCACATGAGTGACCAAAAAAAGAGAAGCACTAGTGGGGAAGAAATGTGTCCCATCAGACAGGGAGGGACCTCTGCTGTCAGTTAGATCCAATACCATGACCTGGCTTGAGGTGTTTAAAAAAATTCGGATGTCCGAGACACTGTGAAGAAGTGCATGGCCCATGTAACATCTCTGATCCCTCGGTCCTTAACCCTTGAAATTTTTTATTTACAACATTCACAGGAGTTAACTTAGCAATGCTGCAAGTTAAGGTTCCAAACCAAATTCTTTCATCAGAGTCCCCCAGTAAATCAACATTATCCATTTATTGCCATTCAGTTAGTTTTATTTACAGTAGCTTAATTTTCTATTACTATGGCTCCTGTTCTAAGAATTTCCCCACCTCTTCTGACATGAATGTAGCATAAGTTAGCAATTGGTTCTTCCAAACTCTTGTGGGTTGAATGTGGTGTATATGGTATGCAAGGGGGAAAAAAAGAAAGGAAAAGAAATTCCTGCCTAAGAATTTGGAAGCACCTTTATGAATGCATATATCTAATAGAAAGTAAAAAGTTACATGGGCTGTTAACTTATTGCAAATAGTCACTCTCAATTTCGCCACTTTTTTTGGGGGGGGGGTGGGAAGCAGTTTTGTAGGGTTAACAGCCAGATTCCATTTCGACCTCAGATGCTGTGTACTTTTTAATTTTATTTTTTGTATTCTGCCATCTTGACTCTTCTCTTAAGCAGAATGAAAATATCTGCATTTTGAGCAAAATGCTTAAGCCAAGCCAAGCCTGTTTTTCCCTCCATTGTAAACAGGATGTTTTCAGCAGTCTTGGCAGAAATAGCCATTTCTCTAAGATTAGGGAACAATTGGGTCTTTATGTAGAAAAGGTCCCCATCCTCACAGTTAAAAATTCAACATATAAAGTTTTGTAGGTTATTGTTTTGGGTTTCAGGGGGTTTTTAAAATTTTACTTTAAGTTTATATAAGGTCTTTAAGAGTAGAAATAAATTTTTAGCTGGTTAAAAAAAAAAATCAGAGTTTCTTCTCCAGTGTTTTTGCCAAGTTCTGTCACATTTCATGTCTATGCGTTAACTATAATTCTTAGTGTTATTGCAAAAAGAAATCTTGTTCTTTCATTGTGTTTTCCCCCCTGTGAATGTACAATTAAGGCCACATGTGATAGTGCAGATGAAAACGTTCTAGCCCGTGTGTGTACAATAAATTGTCAGTCTTTAGACCTCAGTATCAGTCAGAAAATAGGGTGCCCTCACCCCTGCTGCACGCCAGGATGTATCCACTTTGCTTCCTTACCTGTGAATACAGGGTGTCCGTGTAGTCTAGAAACAGGCAAATATACAGAATGCTGTCGAGGACATCATCAATCTGTAAGAAAACATAGAGCATTATCTGCATTTCCAGAGTTTGTGCACATCTTATAATATGGTCTGTAGGTTTATAGCCAGTGCCAAAGGTGTGTGCATTTTCAGAGCTGGTGCCCACTTGTCAATGATAGTGTTTTATTCTTGACCTTAAATTTGACAAAGGGGGTGATGGTATCACATTCTTTAGATCTGAAATAAATATCAACTCCTAGAATCTATGAACATGGTGATAACTTAATGAAAATTGAACATGGATCCTCCCTAACCTGCCCACAGCACCTCCCTGTCCCCTTCCCTGTGCTGCCAAAGAAAGAGGCCATGAACACCCACAAGATGGTGTAGGGGATCACGGGTCAGGGGGTGGAGAGCTGCTACCCCGGCTCAGCATCCACACCACCCACATGCGTGTGGTCACTCGGACTCCATCCTGAGTGATTGCGAAGTATTCCTAACATTTGAATAGTTTTTACACTGTCAATCTCTTGTCATAACCTACTACTACCACCCAAAAGATGTAACAAAAGTTGCAGAAACTGCCAGCATTTGCCTCGCAGAATTTAAAGTTCCCTTTTCAGTTAGCTTTACACCTGATTTGTTTTTACCAAGAAACTGCATGCTAGGAAAAATGGTACTACCCTGACCAAAGGGTCTCTGCAAAGCTCAGTTCCTTCTTGTAACCAAGGCTTGTTACGTTCATGGGAGAGGAAAGGTCAGATAAAAAGGCAAGAAGGGTTCTGTTTTAAATAAAAATGTAATAGTGTTTCCCTGAGGCACTTTGTGCCTTATCTTAGTTTGCAAGCTGTATGTCATTGCTTTGCAAATAAATTATAACTGACCCATTTCTAGCTCGTATCAATAAGTTGGGATTGTTTTTTCAAAAAAGGAAATTCCTCTTTACTGCTCATGGTGAGCACCAAAAGAAAGTTGTCAAGGTGGCTTACCATACTGTTGTAGCAGAGTCTTTTCTTGCCCTTCTCCTACCCTGGCTTTCTGGACCTCTCCAGAACCTGGCATTCCTTCTCCTTAGGCTCCTGAAATGTGTGTGCGAGGACTCCCAGAGTGGTGGGCATAAAGGATGACTGGAGGCAAATTGGAGCATCCTCCCAGCCCTCCCCAGGCCAGAGCTTTACAGAGAGGAAGGGAGTATATACTGTGTTCACCAAAAATGAAAGGGGGGTATTTATGGAAAACAAAACAAAAACCATAGGAACCCTTTAAGAAGTTATACACCTTTTACAGGACACTTCTTGCCAGAAAATTTTGGGATTAAGTTAGAATAAATGTGTTTAAAACACCACCCTCCCCCCTTTTTACTTTTGTCTGAGGAATTACTTTAGTATTTCTGAATGTGCCTTTGTGAGTACAGAGACCGTCTGTTTTAGGATGAGGCTGTCCATTGGGATACTAACAAAAAGACGGTCAGCATAGTTTTTAGGGAAGTCAGAGTTTCTCCTGGAAGTCCCAGGGGCAGCGTTGAATTTTCATTCGCATCACTATTGCACAGTGTAGAGTTGTGTGGAAGAGAGTCTGGGACTTGGGAGAAGGGACAAGTGGGTGATGGTGCACAAGTGACAGAGACCCAGGTTAGTCCAAGAGTGCAGGTTGAATTTGTACATCTGCATTACCTAGTTTTCTTTGTGTGTGTGTGTGTGTGTGTGTGTGTGGCTGTTCTATTGTTTGTTTTTCTGTCAGCACTGGAGAATTGGAATCTGGTGGTGTTTGACATGTTTGTGCACGTAAAGAAGGTGTCTTCTAGCTTCTGCCGTGTGCGGAGCGGGCAGCGCATTTTTACCCTCCCTGTCTGTGTCCCAAGATGGTCATTATTGTCCCAAATGGAAGTCACATCATGTTGCTGT
The DNA here is from genome assembly GCF_041146395.1 of Eulemur rufifrons. Taxonomy (NCBI): domain Eukaryota; kingdom Metazoa; phylum Chordata; class Mammalia; order Primates; family Lemuridae; genus Eulemur; species Eulemur rufifrons. Next base: position 89,181,859 of record NC_090998.1, read on the forward strand.
TTATGTGAACAGGGTATTACACACAATGAAAAAGGTTTTGAAAGAGTTAAGATTGAAGTATTTAAGAAAGAAAAGAGAAAAATCTGAAATCATATTTTATTTCTTCAGAACCATTATAGTTAAACGTAGAAATCTGCAGTGTCTCTTCATTTGTTTTTATGTTTGTTTTAAACAATTCCACCTCTTCTCCCCACTCCCTATCTTCTAAAGAAATATCAAGCAAATGCTAAGGGCCATTTCCATAATTCCTCAGAACTCCCCAAAGAGGAAAACGATTCCTTCAGCTTCATTCAGGAAGACAAAGGGAGGAGCGATGCTGCAGCTTTCTGTGCTTCACTCTCATTCCTCTCTAATGGCCTTGAAATGTATTATTATGCAAATGTGAATTTTGATACTGAATTTAAGAAGAGGTTGTTGGATTTTTCTTTTTTTGGGAAAAAAAAAGTCCCATGTGTGGTCATCATTGCTTCTTTATTTTGTAACGTGAACTGTAACTATGCATTCTGCAAAAAGGGGGAGGAGAGGGCAGAAAGGGGAAGGGAGTAGCTTTGCATCCTTGTTCTCCAGTTTCTGTGTCCATGGTGTCCCCGTGTCCTGGAAGGGAGGGGGAGCGAGAGAAGATGCAGTAATGCCGGCACAGTGAGGTGGAAAGAGACCTCCAAGTCCCCTTGCTGCCTTTGATGGCAGGTCTGATGGCCAGGCAAATTCCAGGGGGCCTGCAGTTCCTGTCACCCGGTGTGGTGCCGGGTTCTCGACCCTAGCCGTGCAGTGTTACTCCAGTGCAACAGTGGGACTCCAAAGGCTCCAGTGTTCTCTGGAAAAAAGTACTCATCCTTTCCTGAATTAGAACACTTTCAAGCTCAGGAAACCATGCCTCACTCGTGCTGACCTTAAAGTTAATCTTTAGGTCAATTTCAAGAACTCTTCCTCTCTCTCCTTTTTAATTTTTCTTTCTTCCTTTTTAATAATTTTAAGTGAACTTACTCTTAATTATAAGGAAACTCTCCTGCTCTGTGGGGAAGAGGGCTGTTGCTTGGCAGGCAAAACAGGATTCTCTTCCCCATGCGCCATCCCTCCCTCTGCTGTGTAAAGCCAGTGAGCTGGGAGGTGTGTGACGGGGAGGCCTTGCATGCAGCCTGTTCTTTGTCCTGACAGAATTCCTTTGTTGATCTCGCCTGTGATAAATCATGGCACCTGCATTGCTCTGGTCCAGGCATTATTTACAGCATACAGTATCGTAAGCAAGAGATTGTTCTGCCTGTATTCAGTGTTTTCCATGCAGCAGTTCTTGTTGTTGACGTTCACAGTACTGTAACAAGTAACAGACTTGATCACAGTCTCCTTGTGCCGGTGCGCAGCTGCACGGGCATGATCTTATCAGGGTTCCAATCTGTTAGATTGCCTTTAAACAAAAAACAAAACAAAAAAAAATAAATAAAATCCCGACGTTTCAACTGTCTCTCACAAAACGATACCTCGAGGTACATTCCCCCTGCAATGTAAACCCTTCACTCCTTGCTGACATCGGTGGATTATCCTTTTTCAAATATGAATATGTAAATAGCAAGATAACTTTAAAAACATTTTCTTTGCTGTGAAAGTAACCTTAAACTATGATATTTTCCATTTTTTTAAGCCATCAGAGGTTTCAGATCTTATTCTTTGAAGTTTATGAAAAAAGCAGAGCAGGTCAGGGGAGCAGGTTTGCATTGGTGGTAGGGGGGTGTTCTCTCCCTTGCCTCCCACGCCGTGACACCCCGTCTTAAACAGACACCACCTATTCCAGCATTCTACTTCCAGGGCAGGGGGTGTCTGGATTTCTCTCTTCCAGAAGATCCATCCACTCCAGGGACTCCAGAATGGTTTCTACAAAAGACCTTGAGCTCTCAACCTTTCTTGGTTCAAATACACACACACCCCTTGAGTAACTGAGTATCATTCTGTAGTTCACGAAGAGATTTAGTCCCTGGCATTTCAATTTGCGCTGTAAAATTCATAGCCTTGTCGTTTTGTGATGCTCTGGAAATGGACTGATTTCTTACTTGGAAAGATACTTGTCGAAGGACATGTGCAAACCACCCTTAGAGCCGCGTGCATCCTCACATCCTCCTTCCTCCATGAGGCTTAAAGCTGACATTACTTTAAGTAGAGTGAAATACGTTTAACCAATGCTGCTTGTGTGGCTCTGTCAGCTACTGCTCGCCTAGATCTGGGCACCCATAAGGCAGGGTTGGAATGGATCATTTCAAATAGTTTCTTCACAAACACCCCCTTTCTCCCATCTTTAAGATAAACTCTATCAGTCAAGAAGCCCTTTTCAGTTAGATCTCACTGATCTTGTATAGTGACGACTTCCTTTGAGGGAAGAAGCTTGATTATAAGTGCATGCATATTATCCACCCACCTTCTGATTTGGGCACTGTCGACCTTGGAATTTTATTTCTCTTGTTTATCTGGAGGCCCTTTTTCTATCAGCCTCCTTCCTTCCTTTGATCCCTTGTGGGTTCGGCCTGCCCTTATATCCTTTATATGATGCTCCCAAAGGGCTTTGCTGATCTCTGCACTTCTTTCCTGGGACACTCCCCCCACCACCACCCTTTGCACACGGTGACCAAAGTGTATGCAGTGATCTCACAGAAGACATCAAACATGGTGCATGCACCGAGAATGTGCTCACAGAGACACGTGCACAAGATTCTGCACCCTTGGCCTTAATCTCAGTGTGACTTAAGGTGCAGGAACATTTTTAACAGGTTTTAAAAAAACAAAAAACCTTTCTGGGAGGAAATTAAAAAGTAGATGCAACAGCTCAACTGTGCCCACTCCTAACTCTCCACTATTTGCTTATAACTTCGCATTCTGTGCCGACCCCACCCCATCCCTGTTTTGCGTAACCAAAAACAGACAACAAAAGCAACCTGAGGAGAGGTTTCTGGACTATTTTACCTTTCTCCATTTAGATGGAGATATAAATGCTGCTTTGGGTTCCATAATCCTAGGGGGCTATGTTTACATAGTAAAATACAACCTACCAAATCAGGAAACAATGAAGAATGGGAGTCACTTCATAGAGACCCAAGAGGACCTGGGCGTGTGGCAGAGGAGGAGAGGTAGAGAAGTACCATTTCAATTATTTGTGACACGTGGCTCCCTTCCTCCTTTTCTCCTCCCTTCACGTCTCTCCTTGCCCCCTGTAAACAGAAGGTGCAGAAAAGGGCATCAGAAAGAGGCTGGATTTTTAAAGGCAGCTTTCCAACTTTGCACACAAACAGGTAACAGGAAGGTACAGCAAAGATCCTCTCATCTGAAACACTGTTAGCAGAAACAAAACCTGTAAAAATGATTGATTAGCTGCACAGATTGATGCTCTCTGCAAGTTACCTATAAGTGTTTTGTTTTTCTTATACTTGAAATAGCTTTTACAATATTATTTTGGTGGCTTTCTTTTCTCTCTTCTGATGGGCGATAGAGAAAGTGGATGATGGGATTTGAGGACGCTTGGGGGGAGAAAAGAGAGGATATGGCATTGTCTTTTTTTTTTTTTTTTTAACATAGAGGTTTAATCAAACTCCCATACGTTGAAATTGCTCCTCATATTACTGGTTTTACATGGACACAGAAACTAGGCACTTTAGAGGTGCACTTGCATGGCAGGCTGGGCCCCCCTTTTCTATATTTTATTTTACTTTTTTAGTATAGTGGTACTTAAAAATCACTGGTTCACTTAAAAAAACAAACAATAAAATGTTAAACTCTACTAATGTACAAATAAGCTGAAAAATTGCATTTTATGTGTATTTTTTGCCATAGCAGGTACTGTATTTCTCATGCTGGATTTCAAAAAAAAAAAAATTATCAAAAACAAACAAAAAAAACTAAAGGGTGGTGTTTTATTGGATTGTGACAGGTTGAGTAATAAGAAATTAAGTCGTCGTCATTTCATTAAAACTGAGAGATGATGTAATGCATATATAAGTTTTCTGAAGGTTTTTTTGGGCTTTTAAACAGCTTATTTTTGTTTTTGTTTAGTTTTTTATTTTATTTTATTTTGGAAAGATATGATTGTATTATGTGCAACTCAGTTGCTTACATTATAACTACAAAATATTTTTGGGTTCCTGGAAAAAAAAAGAAAAAAGACTAATAAATGTGTTTGGCTGCTAAGCATTTACTATTGTGGTTTCCTGTTTTATTCTGCCAATTTAATTTGCTTGTTGATTGTTTACAAGTTTTCCCCTATTCTCTCTTCCTGCTCCACACCAAAAAGCTGTCAGAAATTCAGCATTTGAATTTGGGCCTCAATTTTGTCTATCTTGTCTTGTTACGTTTTTGTTGTTAGGGCTGTCAGGTTGGTCAGTTGGTTTTGCTGCCTGCTGAACGTGGCCCGCCACAGTGCAAGGTTCAGATTCTCTGAAAGAAACTGTTGTTCTCCTTCTAGCTTTGGTTGTTGTCTTGTTTAATCCTAACTTGCACGTGGAGGGAGAACACAAGAGGAGAGAGAAGATGCGCACCCAGAGTTCTGCACCGCACTGCTGCTGTTCCCGGGGTCAGTCACCAGCCAGCTAGCTTTGTCTGGATCGTGCCATGCTGAGGGCTCCTGCACCCGGCTTGGGTGCTGCAACACTGCTCAGGGGCATGGTAACCTTAACCTTTAGGCTAGGTTGTTCCCATCTCCAGTTTTTTATTCATCATTAGCTGCTAAAATAGAGACTTGTTAGATATGTGATCATCAAACACCTCTAGAATGGCAAGGGAAGGAATGGACAGGAACTAGTATTTTCTGATTTCTAGGTACTTTCATATCTGATTTTATTCCCAGAATGCTGTGTGAGGCAGAAATCAGGAAGCTGAGGCCCCAAATTATTTAATTAGCCAACAATAGATAACATTGGGTGCTTACTCTAAGCTGGGCACTGTTCTAAGCATGTCATGTGTATGCACTTATTTAACTGAAACTCATCTCCATCTCTGATGAAACCATAATAGGAAAGAGGAAACCAGGTTGGATTCAAAAGTTAGGCTAAAGTGCCTCTGCTGAAAAATACCTGGATTTCTGTCTTAGAAAAGGTCTTAAAGAAGTTTTTCATACAAAGTGATAGGCCACATACCATCCAATTCTTTCATCATAAAAAAAGTAAACACTGGAAAATGTGGGGTAAGAAGAGATGAACCAGATGTTTAAAAAAAACACCGTGAGGGCCTGCCTGTCACAGGCAGGTGCTCCTTTTAAGGAATAGAGATCAGTGCAACAACCAGGAAGACCTTCATTACCAAAGCCTTTATTTTAAATTTTGGGTATTTAAAATGCATGAATGGCTAAGGGGTAATATGTTGTAGAATTAAAGGTGGTGGTTAAGACTTTAGCATCTGATTCAGTCTTCCTCACGGCCACGTGTGCTGCCATCATCATCTTGGGTGACTTCAGTGTTCACATAGAAAATCCATCCCATAACCCAGGCTCTCAAACACTCCAGCCCACCCCAGCCACACATACCCGGGCTCACCTGAAATTGCTCCCCTCCAGAATCACTAATTTCAGCATCCTGGATCGTGACCTCCTGCCCTCCCAACTGGCTCCCATTCCTCCTGTCTTTTTCCCCCGCCTTATTTGAACCCTCTTTCCAAAAAAATACTATTTTTTTTGTTAGAGACAGGGTCTTGCTCTGTCACCCAGGCTGGAATGCAGTCGCATCATCATAGCTCACTGCAACCTTGAAGTCCTGAGCTCAAGCAATCCTCTTGCTTCAGCCTCCCGAGTAGCTAGGACTACAGGCGTTCACCACCACGCCTGGCTAATATGTATACATATATATATACACACACACACACATTTTTTTTTTTTTTTTAATTGAGACGAGGTCTTGCTATGTTGCTCAGGCTAGTCTTGAACTGGCCTCAAGGAATCTTCCCACTTTGGGCTCCCAAAGTGCTAGGATTACAGGTGTGAGCCACCACACCTGGCCTCCGGCTTCTCTTTGGTTGTGTTTTGACTTCAACAATTCCACCCAATTCAGTTTAGATTTTGTAGCCCACAATTTCAAAAACATGCTTGCCAATACCTATACATTCCCTTGCCCCTCTGTTTTCTTGACACCCACATAACAAAATTCCCACTTTAGAAAAACCGTTTTCTACTCCGCTCCGCCCAGCACCCAAAAGCAGCCCAGCATTGCTGGGGGAAGAAAAGTCACTGCACAGCAAATAAGGACTCCCTTAAATCTGCTATAACCAACTACCAGTGAGGCCTTGACACTGCCCAGCAAGCTTTCTGTGTTCCTCTGATCTACTCACTCTACCACTCCTTAAGACTTTCTCTGATTTCAAATCTTAGCCCCACCTCAAGCAACTGAGGACTTTGACCACTAGTACATAGAGAATATTAGACGTATCAAAAAATTCCCTCAAATTCCTGCTTCCAAACTGAGTTGTCTCCCTCCCCTTTTTGTGTTGGTTCCTCCTCCAGTGCTTAGGATCCTTCCCTTCCTGACCCCTGAGTTCTGTGACCTCCATCATCCATCCTCTCCCCACATGTTCACTGGGGCCCTCTTGCCAATCAACATGCTCAAATCCATCCCATGGTAAAAACCGTCCTGTGGGCTCAAGGTCCAGCCTTTGCCTCACCAGCGACTGTCCCCCCACCTCAGGCTCTTCCAGTCTGGTTTCTGCCCGTATCATTCTGGTGAAAGAGCTCTCTCCAAGGTCACTAACAGCCTCCCTAAGTCCAGTGGACATGACCGTTTGCCTGTTGAGACCTCAAATCCTGGGTTTCCTTCTGATGTGTTCCTCTGTCTCCTGCATCTCTCACACTTTGATCTACTTTACCTGGTCATATTGGGTCACATCATTGCTCGGACCCAGGCCCTCCTTTGTGCTCTTTATGCTGGAAGCCTGGACAATGCCATCCACCTCACTGGCCTTTATTCTTCCTCCCTTTTCTTGAGTGAGCTCTAAGTTTTGGAATAGAATGCCCCGTGGCTCAGTCCTAAATCTTCCATTTCTAGTCATGTTGCTCCCACTAGATGGTTTCATCCAGCTCCGTGTTTTTAACATTTGTGACTGTCCTGCCCAAATTGTATCTCCAACCCTGACCTCTCTAATCTCCTGTCCAACTACTGAATTGCCTGTTTCTAATCGACAAATCCCTGCACCCTCAGCTCTACTTCTTTCTCTGCAGGAAGTCCTGCAGCTCTGAATGCACATCACTTATGGTCCACCTCTCCCATGTCACCACCACCAACTCTTCAGTCCAGACATCCTACGCGCTCACCTGGACCACTGCAGCAGCTTCCCAGTAGTCTTACATCTTCTTCACTCCACAACAGACTGTTCTCTGCACAGCAGCCATAATTTGGTCCTGTCACTACCTTACAATGGTTTCTTCGTAACACTTCACAAGCAAACTCCATACCACTGTTCATAATTCACACACAATGTGATCTCTTTCTGAGTCCCCTGAACTCAATCTCACACTATGCCTGTTAGCTTTCCTTTTTCTTAATTACACTAAGCTTCTGCCCACCTCAAGACTGACTGTTCAACTTGTTTCCTTTGTCTGGAATGCGCTTTCCTCTAGTCTCTGACCACAGGATTATACTGTCCAAAAATAGCTGTTACTAGTCCCATCCCCACCCTAAGTTACTCTCTATGCTCCTGTCCTGCTATATTTTCTTCATGGAACGTATCACTCTTATCCATCTCCCTCACTGGAATGTAAGCACCAAGAAAGGCAGAATTCTGTGTTGTTCACCAACTCCAGGGCCTAAAACCCCTATGGCTTTAATTAACCATCTATATGCTAATGACTCCTAAATTTGTATCTCCAACCCTTGCCACTGAGCTCCAGACCTATATATACAATCGTCTGCTCAGCATTTTGAACCACTTGGATATCTTGACTCAGAAAACTCAATTAATCCAAAACAATTTGATCCTCTCTGCTTGCACCACCTCCCACCCCGTGGTACCTGGCATCACCATCCATCCAACAATAAAACCTAAAAACCTAGGAGCATCCTTGAGGGCTCCTCCTTAATTCCCTTAACTAATCCATCCTCAAACTGGATTGATCATATCTCTTTGTCTCTTTTCCTCCTTTCTTTAGCCACTTCCCTCTTCCAAGCTAGACCACCTACACCACTAGGTCTTATCTAGTTCACTGCGTTGGCCATACTGATATCTCACTTGGCATTAACTCCAGTTCCCCTGCCCCCAATCCATTCTATATGTAATATCTAGGTGATATTTTTCAAAACACAAATCTGATGAAGTCATCCTCCAGCCTAAAGCCATTTACTAGCTTTCCATTCCTTATATATGTTTCCCCCTTGGAAATATCCTTAGTTCCAACAAGGTTCTCACTGTCACTGTCTGGCTTCCGTCTACTTCTCCAAACTTACCTCCCTCTCCTCCCACCTTTATCTTCTCCACTCCAGCCTCACTGTATCCCAGCGTCTAGTGTAATGCCTGGCACATCGTATCCACCATTGTGGTATGAATGATCCTAATGGATAACAGGATGTTACATCAACAATTTGTTTAAGAAACTAAGTTTTTAAAAGCCTTAAATAAAAACAAATAGAAAACAATCAGAAGACCTGTTCACTGAATTAGGGCACAAGAGAGAGAAAAAAAAATGTTTTTTTCTTTTGGCTGTTGAAGAGGCAGCCAGAAAAAGAGGCCTCCATTGTTAAAGAGATACCAGGGCAAGTGAAGATGTTCCTGTAGTGGAAGAGATCCATGCATCTAAAAAAAAACAAAACCAAAAAACAGAGGCCAGGCAAGGCAGCTCACACCTATTGCTTGAGGCCAGGAGTTCAAGACCAGCCTGGGCAACATATCAAGACCCAGTCTCTATAAAAAATAAAACAACAGGCCAGGTGTGGCATGCACTTATACTCCTAGCTACTTGGGAGGCTGAGGCAGGATGATCACTTGAGTCCAGGAGCTCGAGGTTGCTGTGAGCTATGATGACACCACTGCACCCTAGCTTGGACAACAGAGTGAGACTCTGTCTCAAAAAAATAAATAACAAATTTTTAAAAATCAGAAGAGAAGGGAGGCAGAACTGGAGAGATTAAAGATTCAAGACAAAATAATTGAAGTAAATTGTTTCCCGAATGAAAAAGTAGAAGACTGGAGGTAGTAATTCCTATTTTGAGGAGGAAAAGTAACTGCAAAGTGAAACAGAGGCAGGAGAGAGGGCTGGAAGAATGGGGAGATAATTGTTTGCAGTGGTCACAGTGGAAAGTGAGAACAGTAAATTTATCACAGTATATGAAAGCAATGACAGGTGGGGACTCGCTCTGTGACAAGTGGGGAGTTGCAGGAAGCAAATTCTTCATCTTTCCAGAATTGTGTCTGCCCTAACCCTCAAACTGGTCCTCTACAGCTCAAGAGAGGAGGTGGGAGAAGACCTGGTGATGAGCCCAGGTAACTGATGGGCTCCTCTAATGGCCAAGATATTCTGGAAATAGCACTGCAGTCAATTCTGACTGCTAATTCTGGAGTCCAGATGGAGACAATGAAGGAGGCAGGGAATGAGGACACTGAGGAGGTATGAGAGAGGTTGGAAAGAGGAAGTATAGTGTCAGAATCTAACTTCTGTCATGGCTATTGTGGGACTTACTTCTCTTGCTGGGCTAGGCTCCTTTGGGGCAGTACTTATTTATCCAGCAATCATTTATTGAGCACTTACATTATACAAAATTTGGTGCTAGGGACACAGATCCCTGCCCCTACCAAATTTGCCATTAATAGGAATCAATGGGAAATGCAGACAACACTGAATTCTGGTAAATGTGAGTGTGTGGGGGGGGGCGGGGGGGTTGTTTGTTTGGTTTTTGACACAGGGTCCCACTGTATCACCCAGGCTGGTCTCCAACTCCTGGGCCCAAGCAAACCTTCCTCCTCAGCCTCCCAAGTTGCTGGGATTACAGGCTTGAGCCACCTCACCCAGCAAAGAAGAAATCTTGAAGCCTTGAAATATAGTCAGTAACTTTTAATGTTCTTGATGTATTATAGTTACTGGAAAAGGGAAGTTCACTCTCAGCAAACAAGCTGGGAATTCAAAGTGGAATTCCTACAGGAGGTCTCATTTTAGTGAGGAGCTCAGAAACAGGTAATTTCAAACCAGCATAGTACCTGCTACTGTAGCACAAAGGAAAGAGCACATTTGGAGCTGTTAAGAATCAGGTACCTTTGGTCTGTTAGAGCTTGGCAGAAAAATCAAAACAAAAGAAAAAAAAGAAAAAAAAAAAAAGAATCAGCTACCTAGATCTTCTCCCCTTCTATGTGAGCAATCTAAACACACTCAACCCACCAAGGCCTTTGTTTTGTCATCTGCAAAAAGGGGACTATAATAATGACTGCCATTTATTGAGCACTTACTGCGTGCATTGTACGAAGAACTTTACTTGTATTGTCTCATTTTATAATACCTGAACAACTCAAGATTGTTACAAAGATGAATGAGGTCACCTGTGTAAAGTACTTAGGACAGTGCCTGATACCTATTAAGACCTTCATAAACATTAATAGTTTTCATTATTATTATTGGCTTAAAAGAGGACAGAGTGGCACCATCAATCATTTTCTAGACTGGGTCTTAAGTAGGTGGTAGAGAGAAAAGAAAGAGGTGCTCCAGGCCGGAGGGTGGAGGGGAATGCCTTCACCAAGTCTTGGTGTGAGCCGGGTACGGTGTGTGAGGGCAGATTTCCGAAGTGAGGTAGATCTGGGTCTTAAGTCTGGCTCTGCTTCCCAGCCGGGTAGCTGGCTTTCAGGAAGTCACTCAGCCTCCATGACTCTCAGTTTCCGCATCTGGAAGCGCTTGTCTAAGTCCATTTTCACCGAAGTTTGACGCAAGGAGCTCTCTCGGTACGTAATAAATGCCGATTTCCCTTGGGCTTGGTGCGCGTCAGGCAATCGGAGTAGGGTGGGGCAGGCCACAGTAACAATAACAGCAAACACGAACAGGGCCTCCTATGTGCTCCAAACATCGCTCTAATACTGCATCCGCATTTCCGCATGGAAAAACTAAGGCGCAGAGCGGTTAAGTAACTTAGGAAGCGCTAAGGACGTTTCTGGCAGCAGACAAGCTATCGGACCTCTCTGCAACCAGACGCACTCCCGGCTCGGAACCCCCCCAGGGGCGGGACTAAGTGGAGGAAGTCCCGCCCCATTCCGGCCTCCAGGCTTCCGCTTCCACTCTTGTTCGTCCGGTCCTCTCCGGCGGGGTCGCGGCTTCGGCATGGCTGCCGGTGGTGACCATGGCGGGCCCGATAGCTACCGCTCCCCGCTTGCCTCCCGCTACGCCAGCCCGGAGATGTGCTTCGTGTTTAGCGACAGGTACAAATTCCGAACATGGCGGCAGCTCTGGCTGTGGCTGGCGGAGGCTGAGCAGGTAACGGGCCCCGGGGCGGAGGGGCCGGGCGGGGAGAGGCGGGCTCGTCCCAGCACGTGCCGGGCTCCGAGCCGGGCTGGGCTTAGCCGGCTATTTTCGGCCGAGTGTTCACTGTTCTGAGGAGCTGCGGCCCCAGGAAGGCAAGGGCAGGAGGCCCGGGAGCCGACACCTGTTGCCTCACGTGTTTTTAGTTCTGGAGGGTTCGAGACACGCAGGAGGCTGAGAGATATGCAGTCTGTCGTTTCAGGGAGTTAATTCATCTTGGCCATTCTGCACGAGCATACCGCTATACCGCTAACCACAGATACTGAGCGCTTGTTAACGTGACATTGTGCTGATTTCACACATCTTTTCTCGTTTAATCCATAAAGACCTTGCAAGCTTGGTGGTGGTTTTCCCACATTGCAGGGAAGAACACCGATCCTGCAGAGCGCTCTGTTTGCCTTAGGCCACCCAGATATTAAGAGCGGAACTGGGATTTGAACCTGCATTCAGTCCAGAGCCTGGGCAGAGTGCTTAGCCACATTGTCTTTTACAATGCTTGTGAGTTACTGATAGGGCTGGAATGGGTGTTTTCAAGGCCACTGTTTTTGCCTGATTCGGCTACACTTTGCCTCTGAGGAGGGAGAATCTGGACAGGGGTTTATGGTTTCTCTCATGAGGGCTGCATATAGAGCTACTTGGCCAAACGGTTTCAGAAATGACGTCAGAGGGGCCTTCCCAGAGGAGTGGAAGGAAACTGAAGATGATCTAAAGAGCTATGTTTCTTCTCAAGTTTCAGAGGAAAGTGCCACAGCAAGCAAGTTGGCAGTGCCCTCTCAAATGGCATAGTAAAAATGGAAACAATCTGAGTAGTGCCTAGGACCATGGTACCATGAAACTCCCCAAACAGGAAACTTTCATCCTAGATTCCCTGCCCAGCCCCCATCACTGTGCTCCCAAAACATCAGCGGTACAGTATAATAACAACAGACAATTATATAGTTATATACAGTGGTGAACTTGAAACTCACAAGGCCTGACTCTGTGGAGGATCTTATATCTTAGACCTAGTATTATCTAAGACTTGAACAGTCCGAGCCCCAGGCACTGTTTTAAGACTTAACATATAATTGCTTATTAATCCTCAAAACAACCCTGTAGGGTAAGAGCTATTATTGTACCTATTTTATAGATGGGAGACTGGAGGCATAGAGAAATTTACTATAAGCTATTGGCTCAGATAATTATAGTAGTAGATCTTAATCGTGTGTTGTGGTGTATGATGTCCTAGTATGTACTCTTTTCTATTTCATTTGATACTCCATGCTATAGATTAGGGGAGTGGCACTCAGAAAGACTTTGCTAGAGTCACCATAGGTAGTAAATGGCTGCAAGCTGGAATTGGAATGTAGAGTCTGAATATGTGTTCTTTCCTCTGTTTGGTCTGCACATTGTCTGAAATGCATACAATTTTGGGTTTGGATTATCGGGGTATCAAAATTAGCATAAATTATGTAAGTTAGTAGTTAAAGAAATTTGGAGAATGAGAGATTAGGAGGAATGCAGAAAATCAGCTATAGGGAAAGTATGAATTTTGAGAAGATAAATTGCTTGGGGGAAGGAAGTAATATGGCCATGTTGCCCCCTGCTGCTTTGCTTTGGGAGGAGCCCTGATACATCATTTCTGCTGTAAAGGTTCCAGGCAGTTCTGCCACAGGTGGCTTCTGAAATGTGACTAGTGCAACTGAGAAACTGAATTTTTACTTTTTAGTTTTTATTAAAATAGCTACATCTGGCTAGTAGTTGCCATGTTGGACAATAACAGGTCTAAGATACAAGATCCTCCCCAGAGTCAGGCCTTGTGAGTTTCAAGTGCACCACTGTATATATTCAGCCCTTGGATCCAGGATTCTGAGCTGCCTATTTTTTGCCAGCCTAATTTTTCCAGTGATAGATGAATTTAAGATGTTGATGTGTTTTTTTCTTATCAGTATCACCTGGAATTGCTTTCAGTTGCACTGAATTTGCTGGCAAAAGTACTTAACAGAACTTTTAATTTTGGTTTCTGTGAGTAAATCCATCTGGGTAAAATGTAAAGCTGCCACACTTTGGGCACCTGCGTGGCAAGCACTAAGGACTAAGCAGTAAATATAACAAGGCTCTCCCTTTACGTATACATTCTAGAGGGAAAGGCTAGGCTAATAAATATGTAAAAATGTCAGGTAGTGCGAAGTACTCTAAATTTAACCAGGCTAAAGAGATAGATCAGTGACATAGAAAGCTAGTTTACATTGAAGTCAGGGAAGACCTCTCTGAGAAGATGACATTTGAGCCCAAAACGAGTGAAGGAGGAGTGAGCTAAGCAGAGGTATGGGGCAGAGGGAGCGGTCAAGAGCAGGATTGCATTGTTGTTTTATGTATTGGTGTTTACTTAGAATGTAATTTACCATGATTCATTGAAAAGGCCACCCCGCCAACCCCCTGCCCCCACTTTTAGCTTGGTTGCCCTTGGGGAGTGGGGAGGGCTTTTCTCCTGAGACAGGATCTCACTCTGTCCTAGGCTGGACCAGTGGTGCTATCATAGCTCACTGCAGCCTTGAATTCCTGGGCTCAAGCGATTCTCCCCTCAGCCTCCTGGGACTACAGGCTGTGCCACCTAAATTTTAATTTAAGAATTGGGAGGTAGGGCATAAAGGCTAACATGAACCAGGTTTTTCTTGGTGTCACTTCAGTTCAAATAATAGTGATATTGAGGGTATTTAATCTTATTTTGCCTATTCTGCAGACTTTGGGTTTGCCTATCACAGATGAACAAATCCAAGAGATGAAATCAAACCTGGACAACATCGACTTCAAGATGGCAGCTGAAGAAGAGAAACAATTACGACACGATGTGATGGCTCATGTGCACACATTTGGCCACTGCTGTCCAAAAGCTGCAGGCATTATTCATCTTGGTGCCACCTCCTGCTATGTTGGAGATAATACAGTAGGAACCCATATTGTTGATACTTAGAACTCAATCTTTATAATGTGCTTATAAATTTCATATGATATCTAGTTTCGGAAATGACTTCGTAGATCTTTATTTTTAGGGGTATCCTGGCTGAAAACACTCAGGAATTTTCTGCTTTTAGTATCCTTCCAATCTAAACTATAGGACCTAGTGACCTCCGTAAAATAAGATCTACAGATATTGCTTATGCGTTGGTATGCTGGACATAAGCTAAGGTCTTAAGCGTTTTAGGGGCTGAGGTATTAATAATTTTCCAAAGGGCTTTTCCCTCCAACATCCTTTATAACTCTTCATTGTGGCTCCTAAAAAGAAAGGATGATTGCATTATGATTGGTCTTTTGTTTTGACAGGGTCTTGCTCTGTTGCTGGGGCTAGAGTGTAGATCATAGCTCACAGGTTGCATTGTAATTGTTAAATGAAACTTTTAATTAACAAAAGTGTTTTATAGTCGGACATGGAAAAGTAACAGCAAACATTTTCCTGAAAGTTTACTAGATGCCAGGTACTATTGTGAGCACTTTGTATGTATTACTTCATTTATTCTGCAATAAAACCATAAGAGATAGATGCTATTATCTCTGTTTTTAAATAGTCTTATTAAGTTTTGTAACTCAGTGAAATGTATCCATTTTAAATGTACAGTTTGGTGAGTTTTAGTAAATTTATGCAATTGTTCAACCTTCACCATACTCCAGTTTTAGAGTATACCCCTCACCCGAGGAAGTTCTCCTGTGCTTGTTTGCAGTCTCCCCCACTCCTGCCTCCAGTCTCAGACAACCACTAACCTGCTTTCTGTCTCTGTAGTTTTGCGTTTTCTAGAGATTTCTTTTTTGGGAGACAGTCTTACTCTGTTTCCCAGGCTAGAGTGCCGTGGCGTCAGCCTAGCTCACAGCAACCTCAAACTCCTGGGCTCAAGCGATCCTCCTGCCTCGGCCTCCCAAGTAGCTGGGACTACAAGCATGCACCACCATGCCCGGCTACTTTTTTCTATATATTTTTTGTTGTCCAGCTAATTTCTTTCTATTTTTAGTAGAGATAGGAGTCTTGCTCTTGCTCAGGCTGGTATCGAACTCCTGAGCTCAAACGATCCCACCCGACTTGGCCTCCCAGAGTGCTAGGATTACAGGTGTGAGCCACTGTGCCCGGCTGAGATTTCTTATAAATGGAGTCATAGAATGTATGGTCTTTGGGGTCTGGCTTTATTACCTTCATTTTTACAGATGAGGAAACGTAAAGAGAGGTTAAAGAAATGGCCCAATATTACACAGCTAGAAAGGGTACAAGATCAGGAAGGATGACTCCAAAATTTGTGCCATTAATTACAGTGTACTCATGGGGCCAGAAGTTAAGTTGTCCCAAATACTTTTTAGTCTTAAGTGGTACATAATTAAAGGCATCGTTGTATAATTGGTAAGATAATTGGAGGAGAACAAGCATCTTACTTGGAAAATCCTTTTAAAAAGTACTCATTGTAGGCCGGGCGCGGTGGCTCACGCCTGTAATCCTAGCACTCTGGGAGGCCGAGGTGGGCGGATCGTTTGAGCTCAGGAGTTCGAGACCAGCCTGAGCAAGAGCGAGACCCCATCTCTACTAAAAATAGAAAGAAATTATATGGACAGCTAAAAATATATATAGAAAAAATTAGCCGGGCATGGTGGTGCATGCCTGTAGTCCCAGCTACTCGGGAGGCTGAGACAGGAGGATCACTTGAGCTCAGGAGTTTGAGGTTGCTGTGAGCTAGGCTAACGCCTCGGCACTCACTCTAGCCTGGGCAACAGAGTGAGACTCTGTCTCAAAAAAAAAAAAAAAAAAAAAAAAGTACTCATTGTATAGTTGAGCTTAGCAATTACTGTTTTCTACAAGCACATGTTGGAGTTGCCTGAAATACATACATCTCTTATCTTCCTCTGTAGCAGCTTAAAGTTTCCTAAACCTTGATGTTCTGGGTTATGCCTTGCCTTATTAGCAACTATAGGTAAGAAAAAGGGGGGAGGAACCAATGGAATGTGCTCAGAGACTCAACCACTCCTCTCTGGGAAAGTATAAACCTTGTTGACTTGCACATTTGCTGGTTGTTTTAGATACCAGATACATTGGGCTTTATGAGTATAAAGGTTTTGTTTCTTATAGATCCAGTAGTACTGCTTTCTAAGTTGGTGTGCTTTTAAAACAGTAATCAGAAAAGAACCAACTTAACGTTAGCATCTTCAGGTGTGCATAGTGGGTTGCTAATGATAAGATAGGTTGCTAGCTCAGACACCCAGCCATGATATGGCCAAAAGGTGTTACACAATATTGTGTGAGCAAAGCTCTTTAATGTGACACCATTGCATTTTACTTTGTAGGACCTGATTATTCTTAGAAATGCGCTTGACCTGCTTTTGCCAAAGGTAAGGAGTCAGCATACATTTCCGACCAACCTTAGATTCCCTGTGATAGGAGATGAGTACCAATTATGACTAAATCAACTAGTATAAATGTATATAGATTATCATATTCTCAGGTGAATGACCCTATTTGTAATCTGTGGAACTGATTGCCTCTTTAAAACACTGTAAGTGAAGACTTTTTAAAGCATAGCCTTTTGAATGAAGCAAAGGCATGTCGCTGGAACATGTCGGTCAGGATTATGATTTTGTCCTGGTTTTCTGCAGTGGTCTTAAAATAACTTTTTAGGTAGTCAACTCAGTTTTCAAATGTTGGTTGCTATGAACTCTATGGGGCACTTCAGGATACAACGATGAAAAGAAATGGCTGCTGCCTTTCATGAGCTACAGGTCTAATTTTATATAAAATTATTTAAAAGTTTAGTTCCTATTATGTAATGAACTCAACCTGAATTCACCCTCTTTCTACCACATGATCTTTCTTACAGCTTGCCAGAGTGATCTCTCGGCTTGCCAGCTTTGCTAAGGAACGAGCTGATCTACCCACGTTAGGTTTCACACATTTCCAGTAAGTGATAAGATTACTTCTTGGGAGTTGGGCTTGTTTATATGCATATGGCTTCCAGTTACTTCTTCAGTTCTCCCTTTTCCATGGTAACCTTGAGGTGAAGGATATTAAAATATAACTTATAACTTGGGGTGCTTATAAGGAACGAGTCTGATATCCACCTTAAAAGCCTTACTGGTGAGAGAGTAAATCTAACAGTTCATCTGGGAAACATTTGGAAATATGTATAAAGAGGCTTAAAAAAATTTTTCTTATGATAATAAGCATTGGAAACAATCTAAATGTCCAAAAATAAGAGAATAATTAAATAAGGTATAGGATATTCATAAGTTGCAATAATATGCAACCATTAGAATGATGTTCACGAGACCTTTTTTTTCTTTCTTTCTTTTTTTCTTTCTTTCTTTCTTTTTTTTTCTTTCTTTCTTTTTTTTTTTTCTTTCTTTCTTTTTTTTTTCTTTCTTTTTTTTTTTTTTCTTTCTTTCTTTCTTTTTTTTTTTTTTGAGACAGAGTCTCGCTCTGTTGCCCAGGCTAGAGTGCCATGGCGTCAGCCTAGCTCACAGCAACCTCAAACTCCTGGGTTCAAGTAATCCTTCTGCCTCAGCTTCCCAAGTAGCTGGGACTACAGGCATGAGCCACTATGCCCGGCTAATTTTTTTCTATATATATTTTTAGTTGTCCAGATCATTTCTTTCTATTTGTAGTAGAGATGGGGACTCGATCTTGCTCAGGGTAGTCTCGAACTCCTGACCTTGAGCGATCCTCCCACCTCGGCCTCCCAGAGTGCTAGGATTACAGGCTTGAGCCACCACACCTGGCCTCACGAGACTTAATAGCGTGGAAATGTGCTTAAGTTAATGTTACGGGGGAAAAGAGCTTATAAATTGCACAAAGATTGGATAAAAGTATATTACAATGTAAATATTGATAACTGGTTTATGAGATAATTTTTTTCTAGTTTTTGTATTTTTGACTTTTAAAATATGCAAGTATTTTTATAATTACTGAGTAAAGCCCTTTTAAAAAGCCAATGATGGCTGGGCACAGTGGCTCATGCCTGTTATCCTAGCACTCTGGGAGGCTGAGGCAGGAGGATTGCTTGAAGTCAGGAGTTCAAGACCAGCCTGAGCAAGAGTGAGACCCCATCTCTACTAAAAATGGAAAAATTAGCCAAATGTTGTTCCCCGTGCCTGTAGTCCCAGGCACTCAGGAGGCTTATGTTTATTGGTAGCAGAAACCTGAAGAACTTGTTCATGTGAAGGAGTTAATGCTCAGCATCTCTGGCTTGACTATGAAAAGTGTTGCCTTCTGCTGGCTTCCCTGCACACCCAGCATCATCTGTATTGCAGCTCCTCTGTCTCTCCTGCCTCTGGGAGAGTGCCCAGGGAAAGCAGAAGCATTCTGATATGCCTCTGGGGTTAGCATAAGAAAAGATATTGGCCACCAGTCAGCAGATGTTAGGAACTCTGAAAATGGTCAGTCCATGCAATTAAAAAAAAGCTTTGCTGAGATACAATTCACATAACATAAAATTCACCATTTTAAAGTGTACGTTTCAGTGATTTTTAGTATATTTACAGAGTTATGCTATCATTACCACTATTATATAATATCACAATATTCCTGTCATCCTAAAAAGAAACCCCATACCCATTAGCAGTTACTCCTATTCCCTCTTTCCCCAGCCCTTGGCAACCACTAATCTATTTTTTGTCCTATGGAGTTGCCTATTCTATACATTTCATATAAATAAAATCTTGTACAATATGTGACCTTTTGTGTCTGGCTTCTTTCACTTGGCATGATGTTTTCAATATTTATCCATGTTGTAGTATGTGTCAGAACTTCACTTCTTTTTATGGTTGAATAACATTCCCATTGTACCGCTGTGCCACATTTTGTCTACCCATTCATTCACTGGTTGACGGACAGTTGGGTTATTTCCACTCTATGGCTATTATGAATAATGCTGCTATGAACAAGCCCATGCAAATCTATTAGCAGGAGTTAAGGAAAACAATGAGATGAATCTGAGGATGTACTGTAGCTTGTGATGTGCCTACTATAGACATTCCTATTGGTGTGCATCGATGGTACTGTCAGTATCATTAGCCTAAAAGGAAAGAAATTCCATTTGGAGTGGGCTAATTAAAACTTGGACATTATTGTAGTTTATTCATAATTATGTTTTATATTCAGAAACAGACCTTCAGTGGATTAAGACATCACGCTAGAAACAAAGCCATTAGCTGTGATGTTAGAGTCCTTTGGTTATATGTGTTTTGGGCTTCTCCATAGCATGACTGGCTGCTCACTGGATCTTGGCTCCTCACAAGGGCCTTCCTCTGCCACCAGTCTAGAGTAGCTTTCTCCATTGTGATCCTTATTTTCTTCTAGCATTTAAAATATCAACAGTTATCTTGTTTTTTTCTTTACTTGTTTACACTACAATGTAAGGTCCATTGGATAGGGACTTCACCTGTTTTCTTCACTGTTGTGTTTCCAACAGCAAGAACATATTAGGTACCTGGCAAATATTACATGAATATCCAATATATTTCTTACCAGCGTCTGGGGATATAGCTATGAACAAAATGGACATTGTCTCTGCCCTTATTTTACATTGCCTCTTGATGAAGAAAGAACTATGCTAATAGCCCTTTAGATTTACAGTCTTTGAATGTTTATAAATGACATTGAATCTCCTTAACTATTACTTGCTCAAACTTTTTAGCTCTTGTTTTGTTGGGGTTTTTTTTTTTTTTTTTTTAATAGAGTTAATTTTATTTGTTCAAGGGCTCATATTGCCAGCATTAGATCAAGCATGGGCTTTGATTCGTTGAGCCCAAATTCATTTATGCAGGAAGATAAAAGCAAACTATGATCCATGTACATGGATGAAAACTAAAGGCTCAGGTTAGCTCTTGTTTTATCTTTACTAGTTTCTCCCACTCTTATTCTTTTTTTTTTTTTTGTTTGTTTGAGACAGAGTCTCACTCTGTCACCCTGGGCTGGAGTGCAGTGGCATGATCATAGCTCACTGCAGCCTTATACTCCTGGGCTCAAGTGATCCTCCTGCCTCAGCCTCCTGAGTAGCTGGGACTACAGGCATGTACCACCATGCCCAGCTAATTTTTCAAAATTTTTTTGTAGAGACAGGGTTTTGCTATGTTGCTCAGACTGGTCTCCAACTTCTGAGCTCAGGCAATCCTCCCACCTCACCCTTCTATAGTGCTGGGATCATAGGCACGAACCACCACGCCTGGCCCTCCAACTTTTACTTTAATTGTTCCCCCTGCAGTGGGTAATAATGGTTATTAAAAGAAGCAATGAAGCTTTGATGAAGTAAGGCCTTGGTCTCAGACGACTTTGTGTTATCATTGGGTTATTTTCAGGCCTGCTCAGCTGACCACAGTTGGAAAACGTTGCTGTCTTTGGATTCAAGATCTTTGCATTGATCTCGAGAACTTGAAGCGTGTCCAAGATGACCTGCGCTTCCGCGGTGTGAAGGGCACCACTGGCACTCAGGCCAGCTTCTTGCAGCTCTTTGAGGGAGATGACCAAAAGGTATTCTGAAAGTGACCTGAGGGAAACTGAAATTCAGCGATGGGGAGCCCAAGAGAAAAAGCTGACCTCCGGTATGATAATATATTGAGATTGATCCAGGATGGGGTGTCGGGGTGGGCTTTGGATTAGAAGGAGGTTGGAGGGCTGAGACCTTGGCAGGATGGCAGGTTGAGATAATCTTATCCTAGATACCTGGATTTCTGTACGGATGTGTCTTTTTTCTGGAAAGGTAGAACAGCTTGACAAGATGGTGACAGAAAAGGCAGGATTTAAGAGGTAGGTAAATGGGACAAGTGTTGGCCTCCCTGTTAAGTTGATGAAGGGCTCTAGATTGGACCTTAACTTTTTTGATTTTTCCTCTGTTTTTCTACCCATTTCCTTCTCTCTCTGGCTCGAGTTTTATTTTCTCATAGTCTGGATTCTATTTTCTTATAATCTATAAGAAAAAAATTATTTACTTCTGATTTCTTTAGAGTACCCTTACCCATGTTGTAGCTGTTTTTGTTTTTATTTCTTTACTGAGGCTTCCAATGGGTTAGACTAAATCTGACCCATTTCCATGGGGGGGGCCCCAGGCTCCACAATGGTTCCTTCTCCCAGGCACTTCCGTCAAGCTCTGGTGGGACATGGGTGTACCTGACCATGTTTCTTCCTCAAGTAAGGACAGCTTCCTGAGTATTGGTAAAAAAGCTTGGAAGACTAATTTGTTCCAGGAGCAAATTACCTACCAGTCAGGTCCTCTGGGTTCAGTGTAATATAGTGTGCCAGTAAGACCAGAGCTTTGCTGAGGACCTGCTTTTGCTTGTTTGACAGAGCCACATTTTTTGTACAGTTTTTTAATTTAATTTAATTTTTTTCAAGACAAGATCTCACTCTGTCACCCAGGCTAGAGTGCATTGGCCTAATCATAGCTCATCGTAACCTCAAACTCCTGGACTTAAGGGGTCCTCCCACCTTAGCCTCCCAAATAGGGGTGTGTGCTACTGTGCCTAACTAATTTTTTTTTTTTTTTTCTTTGAGACAGAGTCTCACTCTGTTGCCCGGGCTAGAGTGCCGTGGCATCAGCCTAGCTCACAGCAACCTCAAACTCCTGGGCTTGAGTGATCCTCCTGCCTCAGCCTCCTGAGTAGCTGGGACTACAGGCATGCGCCACCATGCCCGGCTAATTTTTCTATATATATTTTTAGTTGTCCAGCTAATTTTTTTTTTTTTTTTTTTTTTAACATAGTCTCACTATGTTGTCCAGTAGGGATTTGAACACCTCAGCCTCCCAAGTAGGTGAGACTACAGGCATGTGCCACCATGCCCAGCTTTGATCTATTTTCTGTTTATTTCCAGGCGTTTCATCATCACGGGACAGACCTACACTCGAAAAGTGGATATCGAGGTTCTGTCTGTGCTGGCTAGCTTGGGGGCATCAGTGCACAAGGTGAGTGGTGGTAGCTTGTGGGGGAGGGGGAATGGGAGTTTGGGCACCACAGACAGACTGAATCAGTGTCAGAATTTCACTTAATTGTCTTTCTTTAGGTATCACAATTCAGTTTTACAATTTGGGGCCCTGTAAATGGAGCCCTTAAATTAAGGCATGTTTCAGGGAAAGACTAGTTTTGGCATTCTCTTTAAAGTTTCTCCAGGGACTGTAAAATTTCCCTCTTGTTCAATGGCATATTAAAGTTAATCTTGCCATTACCTTTCCATGATGTCATAAGTAGTGTTTCACAAAAATGTTTCTGTGCTCCTTGAATTTGTCATCCTAGCTCTTTGGGAGTGGAGAGCAGTCTGAGTAAGATACTCTTCAGGAGCTGTTGGGGAGGTCGTGCTGGTCATTAGCTCAGTGACAACACCTAAAGAGCTTATCTTCATCGGCCTAGTTGCTGCTCCCAGACTCCCATGCACACTGACAGGGTGGGATGACGCTTGTTCCCTGCTTCCCACAGATTTGCACCGACATACGCCTCCTGGCAAACCTCAAGGAGATGGAGGAACCCTTTGAAAAACAGCAGATTGGTGAGTGTTAGATAGAGATCTTGAGCACCACAGAGCTGTTGGAGAGCCTTGTGGACATGTGCTGACAGCTCACCCAGCAGTATGTTGCACACTTGCTCTCCTCTGAAGTCTTTCTGACTTTGCATCTTGTCCTTTTACGTGGCAGGTTCGAGTGCGATGCCATACAAGCGGAACCCCATGCGCTCAGAACGGTGCTGCAGCCTTGCCCGTCATCTGATGACCCTTGTCATGAACCCACTGCAGACAGCATCTGTGCAGTGGTTTGAACGCACGCTGGATGATAGTGCCAACCGGTTAGTGGCACAGGGATGTCACATAAAGCAAGTTGGGAGGAGGAGTAAAGGAAGAGCCCAGAAGCAAAAGGATGTTTTTGAACATCTCTACATTCCCTCCTTGTCCTCAAGGAGCCTGGAGTCCAGCACAGAGGCAAAAACATAAAAGAACAGTGTAATAAGTGTTACGATTGAAGTATGTACAGGGTACTATGGGAACAAAGTGGGAGGAGTAGTGTTTGAGGAATCAGAAAGTGTCACAGTAGGGGTGATACCTGAAGCCTTAAGAAATACAGGCCTTAAGGCTGGGTACAGTGGCTCACGCCTGTAATCCTAGCATTCTGGGAGGCCAAGGCAGGAAGATTGCTTGAGCTCAGGAGTTGGAGACCAGCCTGAACAAGAGGGAGACCTCGTCTCTACTAAAAATAGGGGGGAAAAAATTAGCTGGGCAACTAAAAATAGAAAAAATTAGCCTGGCGTGATGGTGTGTCCCTGTAGTCCCAGCAACTCAAGAGGCTGAAGCAGGAGGATTGCTTGAGCCCAGGAGTTTGAGGTTGCTGTGAGATATGATGAAGCCACTGCACTCCAGCCTGGGCAACAGAGACTGTCTCAAAACAGAAAACAAACAAAACGGAAATACAGGCCTTTTTTAAAGACAAAATTGGGAGCATGTATAAAGGCACAAAGGTAGGAGAAAAAACACTTGAAGGGCTTACTAATTACTGTGTAGTGCTGGGGAAGGAAGTCAGTGTGGGGCAGATCATGATCACAGGTGGTAGCCCATCTATGAAGGGTCTTATAGGCCCTGAAGAGGAAAGTTTAACTGTTACCCTGAAAGCAAATAGATGTCACATGTAGTATCTTGGCACAGTGACATCTTGATAATTATGAGGTGAGTCAGAAGTCATGTGTAACTATAAATAAGGTATCAGCTTGCACATGGTTTTCTGCTTTATGTATATAATCATTTAAAGCAGATTCACATTACTCTCACATTGTACTGAGATTTCTTCAGTGGATAAGGTTGTGTAGTTAAAACCAGCTCTCTAGGATCTGTGCATAATCCTGGGTTTATCTATGGAAATAAGTCGTGTGAACTCATTCAGAATAAGTCAGGCATTGAGAACTTTTTAGCAAGGTGTGACCTAGTGAGAGATGGCCTGCTAAAACACCCTGGCAGCACTTTCTAGAATCAGCTGTAAGGGGACATGGATCATGTCAGAACAAGTTAGGAGTCTACTTTAAAAGTCCCAAGTCCCACTGGTATAGTGGCCATGTAAATGGAGGACATAGATACGGAGTCAAAGGCAGATTAGCCAGCCTTGGTGATTGACTGGAGTGAGTATAAAGAACCCAGTGACTGGGGTGCTAGTGCCATTTACTGAGGCAGGAGCTACAAGAGAGAGGAAAAGCAGGTTTGCCATGGTAAGTGGGAGGCAATGAGAAAGTGGCTGAATTCAATTTGGGGTTTGAGGTGCCTATGGGTCAACCAACTGGCGCTTTCGGGTATAAGGTATAGTGCCTGGGTATGTGGTCTGGACTGGAGGTGATAGATTTGAGGGTCATGAGGACATCGGGGTATTTGGAGTCATGAGATTGAAGGAAATTGTCTCGAGCACATATGGCATGAGAGATCAATAGGGCAGCCTCTTGGGACACACCCTGCTTTTCACTGAAATTACGTGTTTAAAGAGATAACTAAATGGCTGTTTGTTTTCTAGACGTATCTGTTTGGCTGAGGCATTTCTTACTGCAGATACTATATTGAATACGCTGCAGAACATTTCTGAAGGATTGGTGGTATACCCCAAAGTAAGAGGCCTCAAAAAAGTAAATTATTAGGGAAGGGTTGGAATGTGGGAAGAGGAGTGCTCTGGAGTGTGTTGTGGGAGCTGTATTCTGGTCTAATAGGCGTTCATCCCAACTTAGCATATCCTCGAGTGCATGACATAAGGGAACGAGGTCCGTGGAATTCATAGACACATTTATAGAAGGAGGAAAAAGAAGTACTTTAAATTGCCTTGAACCATCTACCAGCACGAATCATCTACTCTGGTGTGACTAGGCACAGTAATGGCTCCATTTGCCTGTTTTTAAGTTCTTACCAGATTGCTTCATTCCCATAATATAGTCAGCTCTTAAGATTGGGCACTGAAATGTAACACATTTTGGTTTTAGGAATCATCCCTCTGAAGCAACTTTTTTACTTAAATCTATACTCTTTTTTTTTTTTTAAATTAAAATAAATCTCCAAATTAATAAGAAAACTGAGAAGTACCATATAGAATAAAAACGACCCATTACTCTCTCCATAAATATTGTAGCTTGTGTCCCTGCATTTTGCTTGAGATAGTTGGTGTCCTGCTGTATGTATGCCTTTGTAACCCTGAGGCATCTTGATTGGCCGTTCATTTCATCTTTTTCTTCTAGGTAATTGAACGGCGTATTCGGCAAGAGCTGCCTTTCATGGCCACAGAGAATATCATCATGGCCATGGTCAAAGCTGGGGGTAGCCGCCAGGTTTGTAACCCCTCGTGCTCCTGGATAAATTGAGAGTGCACCTTCCGTCCTGCTCTCACCTCCCTGAAGAAGAAAGGATGAAGGAAGGTGTTACCTTCAGTCACAGTGTTGGTATAGAGCAGTGACCATACTCTGCTATCTCTGGAAGGTGATTGTGGTGAACTCAGTTTATTAAAAGTCAATCACTTAATCTCTTGTAGAAAAAGTCCACTCTTAGTGGAGGAGTAAGGTCTGAAATTCCATAGGAAATGATGGGAAGAGAGCAGGAAGCAAGAGCAAAAGGTTCATGAGGCTTTAAACAAGAGCCCAGGGCAAGGTGGGCACTCACTTCCGGTTCATCCGAAGATGCGGTCAGAGAGTTGAGATCTTAGTGGACTCAGACTGAAGGGAGCCACTTTAGCCTAGAGCAGTGTTGTGTACCAGCATGGATGTGAAGTATCTGATGACTTTTTAAGCGTGTTCATATGCCTTGTTAGTAGTGAACTGACCCCCCTTCACTGTCTTCCCAGGATTGCCATGAGAAAATCAGAGTGCTCTCCCAGCAGGCAGCTGCTGTGGTTAAGCAGGAAGGGGGTGACAATGACCTCATAGAGCGGATCAAGGCCGATGCCTATTTCAGTCCCATTCATTCCCACTTGGACCATTTACTGGATCCTTCTTCTTTCACTGGTCGTGCATCCCAGCAGGTAAGCATCCATCAGAACTCTTCTGGGGGTTCTTCCCTAGATGCCCTATTTTCACACTGCTGGGCTGCGGAGCTTGGCATACTGTGTTTGTTGTTTCTATTTTATGATGGGAACAGGGCTAGTTAGAAGGAAATCAGATTGCCTTAGATGTCCTGAAAAATAAAAAGAATGAATGGAAATCAGAGAAGCTTGCTGGCTAAAATGTGAAGATTTGACTATTTTGAGCTGCCTTAAGTATTTCCCCATGTGGATTTCTTGGGCTTCTCTTTTGGTCTCAAGAATATGTTGTAATGGACAAAGACTTGGGTTTGATTGTCGGGTAGATCTGGGTTCAGTCCTGACTTCTGGCATTTACTGTCTGACAGCATAGAAATAATACATCTCATAGTGTTCTTGTGAGGGTTAAAACACCTAGCCTAGTGCTTGCTGCATAGTAGATGCTCAGTAAGTATTTTGTCATTTTTTCCTGCTGACCTTTTGGAAAAGACTAGAAACGTTAATTCAAAAACATTTTCTCAGTACACACTAGGTGCTCTGTGTGTGTTCAAGTATTGTGTTTAATTCTGGGGATTTAAAGATGAATAGATAATTTTTGTCTTCATGGAACTCAAAACTTAATGGTAAAGATTTGTAAATATGTCATTACACCAAGCAGTACATGCAGGGATTGAGGGAAGTATATCTTTTGGGGGTTGGGGGTCACAAAGAAGGAGATATCCCTTTTAAGGCAGAATGTAGTAGAAGTTAGGAAAGACTTCCTGGAAGACACCATGTCTGAGCTGACAAGTAGGAGTTAGCCTGGGAAGGCCAGCTGGAAGGAGATGGCAGACCTCTAACATGAGAAGCTGCTGCAATCAATTGAGTGTTGCTAGAGTAACAGGTGCCCCAGATGTAGTAACTGGATTTGAAGCTGAGGGCAGGAGTTTGTCCTTCAGGTTCAAATCACTCGGGTGTTATATAAAAGTTGGACTTTAAAGACTTAAAACTTGGAGGTAGAGAGACCAATGAAGGGGCTGCTGTAATGGCCCAAGCAATAGATGATGAGGGCTTTGAGCAAAGGCAGTGGTGGTGGATAGAAGGGGGGAGAGAGGAGGGTAATCTCTTGGTGGCTGGTTGAATAGGGCTGGAAAGGAGAGAGGGGAGAAGCCATGGTGATTTTATTAATAGCTTGGGTGGAAATGGTGGGACCAACTGAGAGAAGACAGGCGGGGTGGTTTGTGGGGAAGGATCGTGGGCATGTGGGTTGAATCGCCTGTGTCTAGGGAGAGATTTCTGGCAGGCAATTGAGGAAAACACACACTCAATGATGGAGTAAAACCTTTATCAAATTAGGTCTCAGTGATATCAGTTGATATTGAAAAAGCTATTCTCCACTCATATCCTAACGTTTTCTTTTGTCTTATGTTTGCTTTCCTCTTTGGAACAGGTACAGAGATTCTTAGAAGAGGAAGTGTTTCCCCTGTTAAAACCATATGAAAAAGTGATGAAGGTGAAAGCAGAATTATGTCTGTAGAGTTGGAAAAGAATTAAAAAATCATTGTTGGTTTTGTCACCTTGATTGCTGAGGTGTGAAAAAGTGTTACTCTAGTGTCTCATTTTTACCTTAAGAATTATTGCCTTACATTAATACAGCATTTTCTTCTTCCTGTGGTGGTTTTCATGTTTCTCAAGATTAACAATGCAGAAACAGAATGCACTGTAGTTGACTCTGTTGTTTACAGCAGCACAGACTTGCACAATAAATGTAGCTCATACCTGCTCTCTGTTCTTTCAAGGCACATTTTCCAGCTGTCTCAATCTAGTCCCTTTCACATGTTCACTTGATTGTGCAGTGGCAAATTCTTGGTCCTCTCCCAAAGGTGAATTTGTTCTAGGTCTAGAAAAACAACCCGAATTCAGCAAAGTTGGATACCTTTATTTCAGTTATAGCTGACTAGAATAAGTAATGAAATTTGGAGCTACAATAGTAAAAAAACAAAAAAAGAAAACCCTGATGTGATCATCAGGCTTCCTCAGTTCAAGTTGTGCCCGATGTCATTTTATCTTTTGTTAAGGCATGTATGTCAGGGAAATGCTAGCTGGATATATTGATTGCATCAAGGCATCTGACAGTCTTTACTCCTTGTCATGTGGGTTTTTTTAAATAATAAAGAATAATTGTATATATTCATGGGGTACAGAGCGACGCTTTGATACATGTATAGTGATTAGATCAGGGTAATTAGCATATCCATCACCTCATACATTATTTCTTTGTGTTGGGAATATTCAGTATCCTCCTTCTAACTATTTGAAATTATATAATGTTAACTGTAGTCATCCTACAGTGGTATAGAACACTAGAACTTATTCCTCCTATCTAGCTATAATTTGTTACATGGATTTATATTAGGTCATTAAATATGAAATCTCCGATTTTTTTTTTTTTTTTTTTGAGACAGAGTCTCGCTCTGTTGCCTGGGCTAGAGTGCTGTGGCGTCAGCCTAGCTCACAGCAACTCCTGGGCTCAAGCGATCCTTCTGCCTCCCTCCTGAGTAGCTGGGACTATAGGCATGCACCACCATGCCCGGCTAATTTTTTTCTATATATATTTTTACCTGTCCAGATCATTTCTTTCTATTTTTAGTAGAGATGGGGTCTCACTCTTGCTCAGGCTGGTCTCGAACTTCTGAGCTCAAACGATCCACCCGCCTCGGCCTCCCAGAGTGCTAGAATTACAGGTGTGAGCCACTGCGCCCGCCCTGAAATCTCTGATTTTGAATAAAAAATTTATTACACCTCAAACAAGAAGCAGCACAATTAATCAAAGTATGTGCTTAAGCTATCAACACAGTTTTGCCATCTTAACGGTAGCTTGCTTATGCCAGCAGCGAAGAAGGCTACAGAGCAAATGGCGATGAAATCGTGTAAGCTGTTTTCCTCAGCTTGTTGAGAATTGAGTATTTTTCCTTGCAAGAAATGGTCCAAAGCCTGGAAGAAGTAAGTGGTAGTCAGTTGGTGGAAGGTCTGGTGAGTATGGTGGATGACAGAAAGTGTCCAAGTCCAGCTTCTGTAGTTTGAACAGCATTATTTTTTGTGACATGTGATCTTGCAAGAGGCTTGGCCAGTCTCTGTTAACCAATATCCGCTGCTTCATTGCAAGCATCCCCATCATTTCATCCAATCGGTTGCAGTAGACATCCACTGTAATTGACCAGGTTTCACGAAGCTGTAGTGGATAATAACCAGTGCTGGACCACCAAACAGACACCATTAGGTTTTTTTGATGAATATTTGGTTTTGGACCGTGTTTTACCACTTCACCTTGATCCAGCCATTGTGCTGAATGCTTGTGATTGTCAAAAAGAATCCATTTTTCATCTCATAGTACAATGTAGAAATGGTTCACCTTTATGTTATGACAGCAAGGAAAGGCAGGCTTTGAGATGATTTCTCTTCTGATGCTGGTTTAATTCATGTGGCACCCATCTATCCAGCTTCTTTACCTTGCCCATTTGTTTCAAATGGTCCAGTATTGTTGGAATCTTAACGTCAAACCTTGCTGCTAATTCATGCGTAGGTTGAGATGGATTCACTTCCACTACAGCTTTCAGCTCATCATTATCCCCTTTGGTCTCAGGTCACCCACATTGCTCATTTTCAAGATTAAAATTACCAGAATAGAGCTTCTCAAACCATCAACGTACTGTGCATTCATAAGCCACATCCTTCCCAAACACTTCATTGATATTTCAAGCTGTCTGTACTGCATTGGTTCCACAATGGAACTCATATTCAAAAATAACATGAATTTTCGACTTATCCATGGTTTCACAAAATATGCTCTTAAAAAAGAAAAAAAATCTGAAAGTCACAAGCCAAAACATGCATTTTAAAGAATTAGGATGTACCTTCATGATAAAGTGTCAAAGTGAAATGTCAGAGATACCAACTGTCAAACTTCGTACTTAAGGAAATTGGATGTTCCACACTTAATAACTTAATAGCTGATTGGAGCAATTGTAGCCAACTAATATTGAGTTATGAGTTACCCACCTGGGAGGAGAACACTACTATTATTTAACCCAGTCTCATTCAGCATAGATGGAAATGATGAAAGCTTTTGTTTATCAGATTTTCAGGTGACACAAAACTAGGAGAATTATCCAGTCCATTTTTTCAGTAAAATAAGATTTCATCTAGCTGGACAAGGTGGTGTGTGTCTGTAGTCTCTGCTACTCAGGAAGCTGAGGTGAGAAGATCCCTTGAGCACAGGAATCCAAGTCCAGCCTGGGCAACATAGTGAAACGCTGTCTCAAAAAAACCCTTTCATCTAAACATTGAAATGGTGTAGCCCAGACTATAAAGAAAAAGTAAGGATAAATGTAAGTAAGTTAATCTTAAACTCAGTATAAGCCAGAACTGAGAGAAGACAGTTTTAGGATATATGTTAATGATATCATAGTGTCCAGAAAAGCCCCCAGAGGCTTCCTGTTTCACACTCATAGCATTACATGCAAATTTGGACACCCAGTCTAAAGAGCAGATGAACTAGAGAGTCAACCTCCAGGCTGGGCGTGGTGGCTCACGCCTGTAATCCTAGCCCTCTGGGAGGCCGAGGCGGAGAGTGCTTGAGCTCAGGAGTTCGAGACCAGCCTGAGCAAGAGCGAGACCCTGCCTCTACTATAAATAGAAAGAAATTAGCCAAACAACTAAAAATAGAAAAAATTAGCCAGGCATGGTGGCACATGCCTGTAGTCCCAGCTACCCGGGAGGCTGAGGCAGAAGGATCGCTTGAGCCCAGGAGTTTGAGGTTGCTGTGAGCTAGGCTGATGCCACGGCACTCTAGCGCTGGCAACAGAGTGAGACTCTGTCTCAAAAAAAAAAAGAAAAAGAAAAAAAGAGAGTCAACCTCCAGAGAGGACCTCATCATGAGAAGTGGTGAAGGAGTGTTAGGGCTCTTTATCCTATACAGGAGAGAACTTATCAACATTTCAAATATTGTGTGGAGGAAGAGTGACTTGATTGTTACCCCAAGAGACACAGACGAGATCATTATCCATTGTTAAGGATCTGAGACTGGTTTGAGTTAGTGACCCACCCCCAACCCCCCAGGTCAGACAAGCTGGAAGACTACCTAGTGGTCAGGAATATTGTGAGGGAGGGGAGGCTGAATGAATCACCTCAAATTTTATCTAATTAAAAGTAGCCAGAAAAGCCAAGCCAGATGAAGTAGTGCGCTCCTGTAGTCCCAGCTATTTGAGAGGCTGAGGCAGGAGGAGGCTGAGGCAGGAGGATTGCTTGAGGCCAGGCATCCAAGTCTAGTTTGGGCAAGGTAGGGAGACCCTCTCTTTAAAAAAAAAAAAAAAGAAAAAAAAAAGCCAAAAGAAAAGAGCTCAACCTATTGGGGAAAAAAACTAATAGAAGGAGATTCTTTACTTTTTTGGTGGGGAAGACAGGGTCTCTCTCATTTGCCTGGGCTAGAGTGCAGTGGCGTCATCATAGCTCACTGCAACCTCAAACTCCTGGCATAGGTGTGAGCCACGGTACCCGGCCCATCAGTTCATATTGAATAGTGATATTAAGCAGCCACTTGTGTGTGAGATTCAGAGGGAGACAAGTCATGAAGGCTTCCAGTTTCCATCCACAAGTGAGCTGCCCTTTCATTGCTCTGGCTCTAGGACACTGAGAAATATCCTATTAAAGTTTAAAACTATGGGAAAATGTTATACCTCTCCCATGGTTTTAAATTTTAATAGAACAGCTGTCTTTAAAAGTTGTAATTAGGATGGTGTTGGTTGTAAGAGTATAGGAAAGTATATTTAAAATATTCCTGAACACTGTTGGAGCTTTGGGTGACTTTTCTGGCACTCAA
Organism: Eulemur rufifrons; assembly: GCF_041146395.1. Taxonomy (NCBI): domain Eukaryota; kingdom Metazoa; phylum Chordata; class Mammalia; order Primates; family Lemuridae; genus Eulemur; species Eulemur rufifrons. Next base: position 89,214,116 of record NC_090998.1, read on the forward strand.
AGTGAGAATCATACCCTAGGCCAAGAAGCCAGTGGAACTTTTGGGGACTTTTCTACAACAAGGCAAGTTTTTTTCAGGCTAGAGCCTGAGGTCCACTAGGACCTGGAGGTCAAATGGAGATGGGCTCGTACCTTCCTGGAGCATTCATTCCTACTAATGGAAACATAAAGAGTGGATAGAAATTATCCCATGCATCTACCCAAAGTAAAAGAAAAAAATTAATCCATGATTCATTAAATAGCTAAGGTACTCTTTTTTTTTTCCAAGACAAAAAAAAAGGGTAAAATAATGTATTTATACTTTGCATTTCTTTTGTGATAGCCTGGAGAAAACAAGTATTTACAAAATACTTTATTTCTGATCCAGGTTTTATACCTGAACTGATATTTTTTTCAGCATCCTACTGTGTACTGGGAATACAGTGGTGAGCAAGATGCCCTCCTAGAGCTTAGGGAAGCTAGGGAAGCAGAATGTACTACAAAGTGGTGAGAGTGGCTCCTCAATAAGTAGGACATAATTCAGCCTTCGAACACATGCAGAGTTCTGCAAGTTACAGGGAGAAAAGGGCCTCTTGAAATGATACAACTTTTCAATTACAAGAAACCCACACTACTTCTCTTTTTAGTTAGTGAAACATTTCATATTCACTCCATCATGATGCAGACGCTGCTTTTCCCACCTACATGGTGCTTGGCTGAATTACTTCAGTACACCTGGCTCCATATGCACCCATTTGGCATTGCCAGAATTGAGAATGACCTTGCCTTGGGTGCTGTCTATCCTAGGAAACTTTTAACAATTTGACCTTTTTCTTTCTCTCTCTTGTTGTCTGACTAATGGAGGCTTAAAATGTACGTAGAGTTCTTACACAGCATTTATAAATAAGAAAGTTTCATATAATTATTAGCAAGTCTACCATTCCTCAAAAGGGAAGTATTTGCTTGTGGCCTTTAGACCTACCTGGTATTGATCTCTGCCAAATGTCCCATTGGAGTGCCAGGGAAGGGCTGGAAGCTTTATTTGGCAATAGCATTGACAACTCTGTCGTTCCCTATTGTCTGTCGGAAAAGTAGGCAAAAATGAAATAGTAATTGTTTATTGCAAAAACCTAAAGGGTCTGTGCTGAAATTAGCACTAATCAGCCATCAAATTTTTACACCTCAGCTTATCTTACAGCTATTCTCAAGGAATCGTATAGATTCAAAAACTATAGCCCCTGCAAATTGTGAGATGAGAAAAAAGGAATGTCACCACATTAAAAGGCAGAAATTTATTGCCCTATGGCAATATTTTATTTTTTAAAAGAATTAGAGGTAGTGTTGTGATTGGGAAGAAAAATGAACTTGACCTCAGAAAGTGGGTTCAGATCTCTACTCTTGCCACTTAATAGCTCTCACTATTTTGGCCAGGTCCTCTTCTGTAAAATAAATGCAAATAATAAAATTCACCCTGCTTTCAGCACATAAGTGTTGTGGAAAACATGCCAAAGTGCTTTGTAAACTGTACAGCCAGCACACCACTGAGACATCACCTTGTTGTATCTTGCAGGCTAGGTACCGCTAGGCTAAAAACGGGTTTCGCAGGCCTCCTGTGCCCGCGCCGCCGCCCCCTGGCGGTGGGACCGGGGCTCGGAAAGCCGGCTCGTGGGGTGGTGCCACACAGCGCGGAGTACTACAGCCCCCAGAATGCCCCACGGCCGCCCCGCTCAGCCCGGCTGCGCGTGCGCGGAGGCACCGCCGAGGGCTGACGGGTGAGAGCTGAGGTGCCACTAGCACGACCTGGGATTGGCGCTGAGGTGGCACGCGGGGCAGGTGAGTGCGCGTCGCGTCGCGGAGACTCGCTTGGGCCTGCGGGCCTTGTGCCTATACGTTCCTCTCGGGCCGGTGGGGGCCGCGGGCGGCCGTGGTCGGACTGATAGACGCGCCTCAGGCCGGGCTGACCTCGCTCGCGCCGTGGCTGGGATGGGGGCCCGGGTGCGCGGGGGGCTGGGCCTGCGGGGCTGGGGCGGTCGCTCGGACCTGCGCGCCCCGCCGTGTCCGGGGTCAGGCAGGGGCTGGTCGAGGTCGCACGGCGTCGCGGAGGCAGCGCTCCAGTGCCGGGGACACGAGCCAGAATCCATCCCCTTCCGCAGCTGGGAGCGATTTTACGGGAATTACGCTTAGTGCCGGGGACTTTTTTTCCCCTTTAAGTATGGGTACTTCAGGCACATTTACAGCTGCAAACTCTTCGTCTTATTTAACTCGTGGCTTTACATTTAAGATTCGATCCAGGTTCGGAACACGGGCTCAGATTCAGGCCGAGACTCGGGACCCTGGGAAAGGTGTTTGTATTTTAGCATTGGGGAAATTGAGGCATACTCTACCCAGAATCACCCCGTGTGGTTTAGGATTCGAATTTTGAAAATTATACTTAATTGGCTGGTCCAGGTTACTTTTTATTTGAGGAAAAAATGAGGGTTTTTTTTTTTTTTTTTTTTTTTCAGTGCCTGGATGATTATGGTATCTTCCAGTCTCCTGAGGCACATTTGTGGTGGGTTGCTGGTTCTTTTTTATATTCTTTTTGGTGGGATGTTTAGCGATGTCCTGGAATATTCTTTGCCCTATCTTACTCTTTCTTGGTAAATTCAAGTTCTTAATCAGATTCTGATTTACAAAAACTGAGTTTTCAACTTTGACTTGTTTACTTGTAGCTTTTATGGTGTTTGTAGGTACGTGTATTTTCCACTTTTCTTGTTCATCTCTTTTACTTCCAGTTCCATCTGCATGCTAAAGGACAGAGTTATATCTTTGTTTTATATACTCATTTCTGTTCTCTGATTAATTTGTAATTGATTTTAAATAAAGGGAGATAACTTTCCTGTCTTTTGATAATTCTAAGTAAATATAGCTTTTTCATTACTAAATACCCCTAGTTCTCTTCCCTATCCCTTTTTTTTTTTTTTAAAGACAGGGTCTCACTCTGTCCCCTGGGCTAGAGCGAGTGGCGTCATCATAGCTCACAGCAACCTCAAACTCCTGGGCTCAAGTGATCCTCCTGCCTCAGCCTCCCGAGTAGCTGAGACTCCAGCTAATTTTTTTATTTTTAGTAGTGTGGTAGGGGGATCTCACTCTTGTTCAGGCTGGTCTCGAACTCCTTGCCTCAAGTAATCCTCCAGCCTTGGTCTCCCAGAGTGCTGGGATTACAGGCGTGAACCACCTTGCACAGCACCCTATCCCTTTTTAAGCATGGTCTGAGGACGAGGAAAGAGAGGGTGAGGTATTTCTGTTGGTCACATATGGGTAATATATGAACATGACCCATGACCAAACATCAAGAGGCTGTAGACAAAAAAATTGCTTCAGTATACAGATATATAGTTAACATTCCTTAAGTGAATTGGGGAACTTGTCAGGATGACAGAAAAGTGAACTGGGATAGGACCTCACAGAAATGAACCTGACATTATGGTGAAATATTGAGAAAGGAACTTGGGAGGTAATTATCACTTTTATTACACAGTCATCTTTCTGTGCCTGGAGTGGATGTAAGAACACCTTGCTGGCTCAGAAGCTTAAAAAAATGTGTGTTTTCAGTTTTTCTTTTCGTAGTTCTAAATGAAGGTTTTGGCGGGAGCCAAAAATCTTGTACATTTGATAATTTAACATCAGTTTCATTTGCTCATTCTCCATATTGTCTCTATTACTCATTTGGTGACATCAGTAATTTTCCATAGCAGCCATTCACAAGCCCATGCACACTGTCATAAGGAAATGGGAATAGCACAAAGGATGGTAAACACAGAAGAAATACCAATCCTGTTTCTTTTCCATCACATGTTACACAGAGATTTAGGAATTCTGGAATGGAGCACAAGATATTCGGGAGGGGTTAGAACACCAGAGTCAAGGCTTCTACCTGCAGTAATAATCATTGATATGATTGATTGAATGTCTTCTGTTTACTAAGCATTGTAACTGTCATAGTGAACTGTAGGTAAAATCATTTTACAAATGTATACATTGTAGCATAGAGGTTAAGTTATTTGCCCACAGACACAGTAAGTTACAGGGCAAGAATTCAAATTTAAGTCTGCCTGACTCTAAAACTGTTCTTTTGACTGTGCTATACTATACCTCATCAACACATCTGTTCAAGTCTTTCTCATTCTTAAAAAAATATGTACAACTTTCCTATGATGATATTTCCCCCTCAAATTACTACCATTTCTCCTACTTTTCCTTTCTAGACTTGTTCTTAAAAAGCAGATTCTATGTACTTCTCTTTCATTTACTCCTTAGTTCATCGCAGTCACTTCCATCCTCAACTCTTTTGAAACTACTCTCATGAACTCCACTCAACTATTTACCTAATATCTACTGTATGTCCCATCTTCTAGTCTTACAAAGATGGCTAAGACATGATTTTTGCCCCGAGGGAGTTTAGGGATTGATGAGGGAGAGAAGGTATTACAGTTCATACATGTCAATGTGGTATGTTAACTGCCAACAGGGCAGTCTTTATTTTGGGAGTTAGGGGAGAAATACTTCATTGAGATATTGCTGACTGCCAGCAGAGAAACCTTAAATTGTTCTAGACTGTAGTGTGTAGTGTCAAGACTGCATGCTTAGATGTACAGTTTTGGGGAGATGCTGTATCTCTCCAGGGAGAAATGACCTTGGTTGAAAGATACAGCGTAGGCTTTGGAGTCTGATGGACCTGGTAACTGAGCCACAATTTCTTTGTAATACCTGCCTGCAATGTAAGCTGTATGAAGGTAGGACCTTTGTCTTGTTCACCATATCACCCCTCTTTTCTAGAACAGTGGTAGGTGGTCAATAAATATTTTTTGAACAAATGCCTTGGGGCTATGATATTCGATGGTAGGTACTGGCACTATCAATAGTAGCATATGACTGAGATAACGAGGATAAATTTTCAGTGTGGCTTATGAACTGATTTTGAGAACACCATCATTTGAATATTACACATAGAATCACCTCCCCTTCATTTTGAAAATTTAGGCTCATGACTTTATTATGGTCATCATTTATAAATGAGGAGAGATATATTCACCTCTTTTCAGTAGGCACAGTTAACTCTTCTAACATTATACCTGTCTTCCAGTTATATACACATTCCTGCTTTTTCTAAGTATTTGTTTTGTATTTGTGTTTTTCTCTCTGCTAATGATGTGAATTGTTTTGGGAGGTTAACTTCTTTGGAATCATTAAATAGCTTTATCAATAAGAGTAACATCAAGAATGAGATTGAAAGCACCAATTCAGTTATCAAAAGTCTTATTCTTGGAAAGGGCTTGATTTCCAGTAGTGCTAAGAGAAGATTCCTCTCTCCCTCAATAAAATAATATCACTGTTCCCAGCATTCTCTAGATATCTAGTTAGACTTATAGCTAACATTCTAAAGACATGAAACAACAGATCATTTCCTTCTTTTGTTTGTGTTTCATTTGTAAATATCCTTAATTTGTGTGACTTGAGGATAGGGTTAAAGTCCAAATACTATCTTTTTTTTTTTTTTTTTTTAACTTTTGAAAGCAGTATAGTAGTTAGGAGCATGAACAATGAAGTTTGAGTTCTGGCTCTACCACTTTATTTATTTATTTTTTTTTTGAGACAGAGTCTAACTCTGTTGCCCGGACTAGAGTGCTGTGGCATCAGCCTAGCTCACAGCAACCTCAAACTCCTGGGCTCAAGCGATCCTCCTGCCTCAGCCTCCCGAATAGCTGGGACTACAGGCATGCACCACCATGCCCAGCTAATTTTTCTGTATATATATATTTTTAGCTGTCCATATAATTTCTTTCTATTTTTAGTAGAGACGAGGTCTCGCTCTTGCTCAGGCTGGTCTCTAACTCCTGAGCTCAAACAATCCGCCCGCCTCAGCCTCCCAGAGTGCCCGGCCTACCACTTTAAACTTTGAAAATTTACACAAGTTATGTAACTTTCTGATACCTCGTTTTTCTCACCTGTAAAAAATGGGATAATTACTAATAACAATAGCTAATATTTATTTGGTGTTTAATATATACACCAGGCACAGTTCTAAGAATTTTATTTTTATTAACTCACTTAATCCTCACAGCAACCCTATGTATTATTAGTATTACACCCATTTACAGGTGAGGAAACAGTCATGAAAATGCTAAGTAACTTGGTCAAGGTCCTGCAAGTCAGTGGTAGAGTCAGGATTTGAATTTAGATAGTCTGACTCCAGAGTTCGTGCTCATAATCTCCTCCTTCATAGAGTTGTTTTGAAGTTTAAATAAAATCTATGTAAAATGGCTGTGACAGGCATTCAGTGTGTTAGCTACTGTAGTTAGCTGTGAGTTTGTAAAGCATTCTGCATGTATTTTCTTACTTGGTTGTCAGAGGAACAATCAAATGTTTTTGTGACCATCACCCTCTTACAGATAGGAAACTGAAGCACCAGTTTGGTCACTTGTCCATAGTCATGCAGCATGTGTGGAAGCAATACCCTGGCTTTGCCCCTCCACACCTGGATTATTATGTTGAATTGAGGTATCATGTTTTGAGAGAATTTAGTGGACATGAGTTGTTTTGGCCTGCCCAGCATACAATCCAGGTTATTCTGGAAGTAACAGCTCAGTTTTGCTTTGGGGAACATTTCATCCCTGACCAAGTAGGTGGTGGGCACGTGACCCAACAAGTTAGGCCAACAGATACTAGGCGAAGAGACATCTTCCTCCTTTAACTGGAGCTCAGGTTGACTAATACAGTGACAAACAGTTGTAGCTCCTTCATCACAACCATGGGTTAATTCGTAACATCTAGACACTGTAACTGCTCTTACATGTTTTCAAAGGCCTGATTCTTTAGCTTGTCCTCAGTCCTGTGTCTATATACCACATATGCTTCCAGTACATTCCTATGTTACACAATTGAAGTTACCCAAAGGCAGCTTTTGTGGCTTGTAGCTGAGACTCCCTTAACTTACTATTACATGGCATGAGGCCATGTCACTTAAAAGTTAAAATAACTGGCTAACTTTAACCTGAAGAGGAGAGAAATCTTGGAGAAGACCTGAAGGTTATCTTCAAGAGTGCAACCTGTCTCTACTAAAAATAGAAAAGTTAGCCAGGTGTTGTGGTGTGTGCCTGTAGTCTCAGCTACTTGGGAGGCTGAGGCAAGAGGATCGCTTGAGCCCAGGAGTTTGAGGTTGCTGTGAGCTATGATGACACCACTGCACTTTAGCCCAGGGAACAGAGTGAGACTCTCAAAAAAAAAAAAGAAAAAAGAAAGAAAGAAATTGCAAAAGATGTTTTCCACAGCTTGTTGAGAATTGAATATTTTTCCTTGCAAGAAATGGTCCAAAGCTGGAAGAAGTGGTAGTCAGCTGGTACAAGATCTGGTGAATATGGTGGATGACAGAGAGTTTCCAAGTCCAGCTTCTGTAGTTTGAGCAGCGTTGTGTTTTTGTGACATGTGGTCTTGCAAGAGGATTGGCCTGTCTTTGTTGACCAATCTTGGCTGCTTAATCGCAAGCATCCTCATCATTTCCTCCAGCTGGTTACAATAGACATCCACTGAAATCAATTGACCAGGTTTCATGAAGCTGTAGTGGATAATACCAGCACTGGACCACCAAACAGACACAATTAGCTTTTTTTGATAAATATTTGGTTTTGGACTGTGTTTCGGCACTTCATCTTTATTCAACCATTGTGCTGAATGCTTGCAGTTGTCAAAAAGAATTCATTTTTCACCACACATAACAATATGGTGTAGAAATGGTTCACCTTTATGTCGTGACAGCACAGAAAGGCAAGCTTCAAGGTGATTTCTCTTCTGATGCTCATTTAATTCAGGTGGTACCCATCTATACAGCTTCTTTACCTTGCCCATTTGTTTCAAATGGTCCAGTTTTGTTGTAATAGTAACATCAAACCTCGCTGCTGCTAATTCACACATAGGTTGAGATGGATTCACTTCCACTATAGCTTTCAGTTCAGCATTATCCAGCTTGGTCTCAGGTCACCCACATGGCCCATTTTCAATATTAAACTCACCGGAATGGAACTTCTCAGACCATCAGTGTACTGTGCATTCATTAGCCACATTCTTGCCAAACACTTGACTGATACTTTGAGCTGTCTGTGCTGCATTGGTTCTACAGTGGAACTCATATATTAAAAAATAACATGAATTTTTGACTTATCCATGGTTTCACAAAAATCGATCCCCCCCCAAAAAAAGTGAAAGATAATCACAAGCCAAAAGGTACATTTGAAAGAATGAGGATGTACCTTCACAATAAAAAAAAAAAAAAATGTCAAAGTGAAATGTCAGAGATATCAACTGCCAAACTTAGTGCTTAAGGAAATCGGACATTCCATACTTAATAACCTAATGCCTAGTGCAGTGTATGCATATCCCTCAATGAGTTATTAAGTAAAGATATGTCCCCTTGATGAAGACTTTTCCACATCAACCTTTAGTTATTTCTTCATTTCTTTGAGTTCTGATAATATTTGTGGTCTCTCCTCTTATTAACTGTCCTTGAGTTGTTTACCATTTCATGTGTCTCTAATTGCCTGGTCAATGAAATTATTATCCCATGGGCAGAGAATAAATGTACCCACAACAGAACCTAGTCCTGGGAGACAGTATAATATAGTGAAGTGCTATTCAAGGGAACTTATGTGATGATGGAAATGCTCTTTTGTGTTAGTTAACATTAGTTAACGTTTCTCTTTTAACCAAATGTGTGTATTATTAAGTAATCACATTTTCCCCACTACATAGAAATAATCAGTAAACATTCAGACATTCATTTCTTTATTCATTTATTAATTGTAAATTTTCCAGCTTTTCCACAGTTAGTGTCTACAACTTTTATAATCATAAAAAATATTAGGGCATTTGTGTGAGTAGATTGTTTTGGGTTTTGTTTTATTGTTTGGAGATTCAGGAATTGGTAGACAATGCTATAGACAAGTAGAGAGTAAGGGAATAAGGGTAATAAACTTTGGAACAGAATTAAAGTTCGTTCTTTCTTTCTCTCTTTTTTTTTTTTGGAGACAGAGTCTTGCTCTGTTGCCTGGGCTAGAGTGCTGTGGCACCAGCCTAGCTCACAGCAACTTCAAACTCCTGGGCTCAAGCGATCCTCCTTCCTCAGCCTCCCAAGTAGCTGGGACTACAGGCATGCACCACCATGCCTGGCTAATTTTTTCTATATATTTTTAGCTGTTCAAATAATTTCTTCCTATTTTTAGTAGAGACGGGGTCTCGCTCTTGCTCAGGCTGGTCTCGAACTCCTGAGCTCAAACGATCCACCCTCCTCGGCCTCCCAGAGTGCTAGGATTACAGGCGTGAGCCACCGTACCCAACCTAAAGTTCATTCTTAATAGATGTACATTGCATAATAAATAATGTATTTAATTTTACAAAGTATGTGTATTCTTTAAAAGTTGCTGCAACTTCTATTTTTGTAAATGATATTTTTCCACATTGATTCAGATAATATAAACAGTGTTTTAACATTATATTCATCCATATTGGGAAGAACCACATGCTCAGGAAAGATTATAGGAAGATTTTACTAATGTATGTAAGCTATCAGAGAAGAGGCACAAGCATTTTAACAATACAAGATACAGGAAATGGGCAGGGTGAGTGGCTCATGCCTGTAATCCTAGCACTCTGGGAGGCCGAGGCAGGCGGATTGTTTGAATTCAGGAGTTCGAGACCAGCCTGAGCAAGAGCAAGACCCCGTCTCTACTAAAAATAGAAAGAAATTATATGGACAGCTAAAAATATATATAGAAAAATTAGCCGGGCATGGTGGCGCATGTCTGTAGTCCCAGCTACTCAGGAGGCTGAGGCAGGAGGATCACTTAAGCCCAGGAGTTTGAGGTTGCTGTGAGCTAGGCTGATGCCATGGCACTCTAGCGCTGGCAACAGAGTGAGACTCTGTCTCAAAAAAAAAAAATAAATAAATAAAAGACACAGGAAATGGAGATATAAACTGAAACATTGTTATTATTATTTTTAGAGAGAGGATCTTGATTTGTCACCCAGGCTAGAGTACAGAGGCACAATAATAGCTCACTGCAGCCTCAACTTCCTGGGTTAAAGCAATCTTCCTGCCTCAGCCTCCCGGTAGCTGGAACTATAGGTGTGCATCAGCATGCCCTGTTAATTTTTTAATTTTTTGTAGAGACGAGGTCTTGTTCTGTTACCCAGGCTGATCTTAAACTCCTGCCTTGGCCTGTCAAAGTGCTAGGTTAAGGCATGAGCCACCTTGCCCAGTGTATTATATTTATTATACTAAATTTAAAAGATAATCTGGATGGTCACTGAAACTAAAAAAAAAAATTCTTTGATAAAATGAAAGATTTGATAAAATCAAAGATTATGACTTAATAAAGAGACTTGGAAGTTTATAGATTATTCCACTTGACTACTGTTGCCAGAAAGACCAACAAATACGTGAGGCACTATTGAGAAATATTTTGAAAACAAAACAGAAAATTCTGTCTCATCCTATATTTTGAATTAAGATGGCTCTGAGTTTAGAATTCTTTGTGTTTTTCTAGTAGAATATAGATTCCTCTAGTCTCTAGAAAAGGACAAATAAAATGATAAGCATGAGAGAGAGCCCTTATCACTATATACAGATTTTAAATTAATACATTAATAATTATTATATTATGGGTTTATTTGTCTCTCTACTAGTCTAGAATTAAAGCTCCACAAGCACAGGATTTTGTTTTGTCACTGTTGTACCTAGCACAGGTTTAGCTTGGAGTCCAACACAGGGTAGTCACTCATTTATGTTAAATGAAAGAGTGGTCCTGCCGTGTAAGATTAGAGCTCCTCAATCTGAAAAGTAAGAGTTGAGAGGAGACTGAAATTTAAAATGGCATTATATTAATAACTACAACATACTGAGCATCAGTCCTTTCATTTATCTATTGCTGTGTAGTAATCACCCCAGAATTTAGCAGCTTAAAACAACAATAATCATTTTATTTTCCTTTTTCACTGGGGGGTTGACTGGGTTCAGCTGGGAAGTTTTTGCCTGGAGTATCTCAAGCAGTGGCAGTCAGATGGGGCTGGGGCTGGAGACATCTTGAAAGTTTCCTCACTCACATGTCTTGGGGTTGATGGTGGTTGTCAGCTGGATCTCACCTGAGACTCTTGGCTGGAACAGCTATACATGACCTCTTCGTGTCTGCCATAGCATAAGAGTTAATGTCTCAAGGAAACAAGGTGAAAATGCGTGACATTTTTTATGACATAATCTCAGAAGCCACATAGTATCACTTTCCACTATATTCTCTTGGTTGAGGCAGCCACAGAGGTTTGCATGGGTTCAAGGGGAGGAGATGGGATGTAGACCCCACCATTCAATGGGAAGAGTGTCAGTGTCACATTTTAAAAAGAGCATGTGAGATAGCTCATATTGTGTTGCCTACCTTTAGAAAATAGGGTCTCTATGCCAAGTGTGTCCTGGGGGTTTTAGGTACTTTTTCACTTACTCTGCAGGTACTTATTACCCTAATTTTACTGATAGAGAATCTGAGGTTATTAGAGATTGTTTTGCCCAAAGGCCACATAGGTAAGTGGCAGAGAGAGTTGTTAAACCCATGCCTTCTTGCTTTCACGGAAGCATGTATAAATAAGATGAACATAGATTTCTTCACCAAATTCCAAAATACTAAGGAAGGTCTGTTCATGTAGGTACTTCATTAAACAGGTGATTACTATCTCATATTAATTTCGAAGTGATTAGTCACTTAGAAACATTTATTAAATCCCTAACTACTGTAGTAGGTGCTGAGGAGGGTTCAGCCCTTAAGGAGCTATCAGTTTAGTAGAAGTGAAAAGGCACACACAGCTAGTTAAATGAGAGAGAGGTCGGTACGTGGCATTAGATGGGTATAAGTAAATGTGGAGAGGAAGAACTAAGGAAATCTTCACAGAAGCAGCATTTCAGAGCCAAGCACTGAAAGATGGATAGAATCTGGACAGTTGGAAATGGGAGGTGGCCTTCTAAGTGGAGGAAACAATATAAATAAAAGCACAGAGGCATATTGAGATAGCAGTGGGTGGCCCAGTTGATTGAATCTTAGGATATATGAAGGGAAAATAAGAGCTAACTCAAAAGGTGGATTGGGGGACTGTAATCAGAGCCATGCTTCAGGGGATATTAATCTACCGTTTGTTTAACCCGAATGGATTGATAGTCTGGGCACAGAAACCTTTAGGAGATTTTTACAGTGGCCCAGAAAAGTGACAGTGAGGGTCTGAAAATGGAGATATTAGAGGTATTTTAGAGGTAAAATCAGTAGCGTTTGCACTGATTTCAATGTGCTAATAAGAGAAAAGTAGGAGCCAAAAATTACCCTCTAACCCTTAGGATCTGAGTGTCTTGGAAGAAGAAATAGGAAAAAAAAAAAATCATCTGGGATGAAATAAAAATAGATACATTCAAGAAATATAGATTTTTAAGTCAGGCATGGGGGTGTGAGTCTATGGTCCCAGCTACTGATAAGGCTGAGGCAGGAGGATCACATGAGCCCAGGAATTCTGAGTCTAGCCTGGCAACAGAGCCAGACCTTATCTCAAAAAAAAAAAAAAAAAAAAAAATTTTTTTTTAAATAAAAAAATATCTATTTTGATGTGTCGTAGCAGCAGTCTCCAACCTTTTTGGTACCAGGGACCCACTTCATGGAAGATTATTTTTCCACGGATGGGGGGGTGGAGCTCAGGCAGTGATGCACAGCCCAGTTCCTAACAGGCTACGCATGGACTGATGGTAATGGGCCTTAGCCCAGGGCTTGGGGACTGCAGTGTTACAAAATAGTCAAATAGTCTACAGCCATACCACCCTGAACGTGCCCGATCTTGTCTGATCTCGGAAGCTAAGCAGGGTCAGGCCTGGTTAGTACTTGGATGGGAGGAGAATAGTCAAATAAAGCTTCCAACAGAAAGTTGGAAATAATCAGCATTGTTGTCATGGCTAGAGATAGAGATTTTTAGTTTATTTGTATGGCAGTGGCAGCTAAATCCCCATTTGGAAGAGGAATGGATTTCCCAATAGGGATCCATTAGGAGTGGATTAAAAGAAAGAGGACTGATTTGGGAAATGTATTTTGGGGGGGAGGGTCTGGAGAAAGAATAGGCGGTAAAGAAGCAGTTAAACAGAGAAGAAAAACCAATGTGGTTAGTGCGCCTGGAGTCATAGAACAGTTTCAAGAAACTGAAGTAAGTCAGCCAAGTTAAATACTGCAGGATGTTTAAGAAAATGAGTCCATAGGAAGAAGATTCCATATGATGATTAGGAAGTGAGTGGAGACCTTAGAAAGAACAGTCTAGGTAATGAGAGAAACTAGGTTGAAAAAGCCTAAGGAGTGAGTTGATTGATGAGGCATGAGTGCAGAATTTCATACTGCCTTTGAAAAGCATGGTAGTAAGGCAGAGGAGCAGGAGAGAGAAAGGGAGGTGGCTTGAGTGGGTCTGGGGATAGTTGCTTTGTTTTGCTTTACTTTAATTCAGGATACAGAAGATCTGAGTATATGCACTGGATATGAAGCGAGTGGAAAGGAAGACTGAAAATGCACAAAGGAAATGGACTGAAAGGTTATTGTGGGTGGAGGAGTTAACCTAGGAAGGGAGAAGACAGACCACTTTCTTCTGGGAGGGAGGGTAGGAAGAGAGAACAGGTGAAATGAGCAGTTTTGATATGGAGAAGAAGGAAGTTGAGGGAACTTAAAGTCTGATAATTTCGACTTCATTAAGGCTAGTGGCTGCTTGAGCCCAGGGGAAAAATAGGGCTGGAGGCCATCAGCTGAGAGTGAGTGACAGCAAAGCAGATAGGTGGGCATCAGAATAATCATGGGAAAGGTTTGAAAGTTATCACTGAAGGAAAGATGATATAAAGTCTTTTAGAGATGAATGAAGGTTGCTGAGCGACAGTGAAAATAAATAGCATGTGGCTTATTCCTTGACTGTTCAGGAGGGATGTGAGCAGAGAAAGCAGTGAGAGGAATTTACATGAGAGGGGCTAGATAAAAACATTCAGTCATTAGTTCAGGGTTAGTTCAAAATGGTAATGTAATTCCTACAATGTAGGAGTTAAGTGTATGGACCTGATTGTGTAAATCAGCAGTGTTTTGTATGAAATAAATATAAAGATATGGTCTGTTTAATCCTAAGGTTCATCATAGGAGGAGGACAACCTGTGACATCTCTCTTGGGATTTCTATTGGTGATGATGCTGGTCTGAGTATAATTACTTACCAACTTTTCTGTTCCTATGTTATTTCCAAGTTTTTGAGTTAGTTTCAGATTGGATTAGTGGAAATCAGAGACTTAGCTTCTGGTCTGGCTGTGTCACTTACTTTCTTTATAGCTTTTATTTATTTATTGAGACAGAGTCTCTCTCTGTCGCCCGAAGTAGAGTGCCGTGGCGTCAGCCTAGCTCACAGCAACCTCAAACTCCTGGGCTCAAGTGATCCTCCTGCCTCAGCCTCCCGAGTAGCTGGGACTACAGGTGCACACCATGACACCCGGCTAATTTTTTGTTTCTATTTTTAGTTGGCCAGCCTATTTTTTTTATTTTTAGTAGCAGTGAGGTCTCACTCTTGCTCTGGCTGGTCTCAAACTCCTGGCTTCAAGCGATCCTCTGGCCTTGGCCTCCCAGAATGCTAGGATTACAGGAATGAGCCACCATGCCTGCCTGCCCTTCTTTGTGGCTGTAAATCAGTCTTTTGACTTCCATAGCTCCAGTTTCTTTTTTTGAGAAAAATGAGAGATGAACTCAAAGGATCCTTCTGTGTCATTCATGCATGAGTCTGAGTCCCTCTGCCCTGTACTTCAGTACTGAGGAAGTCACTGATCTCTAAATATAGTTGCAGATCTGTTAAAGAAATTCATTTGCTGTTGTAATATTGGAATTCTCTCCTAATTTATCTGATTAATTTTGAATTTTCACAAAAAAAATTTATGTTTTTAAATACATTTGCTGGCCGGGCGCGGTGGCTCACGCCTGTAATCCTAGCACTCTGGGAGGCCGAGGTGGGCGGATCGTTTGAGCTCAGGAGTTCAAGACCAGCCTGAGCAAGAGCGAGACCCCATCTCTACTAAAAATAGAAAGAAATTATATGGACAGCTAAAAATATATATAGAAAAAATTAGCCGGGCATGGTGGTGCATGCCTGTAGTCCCAGCTACTCGGGAGGCTGAGACAGGAGGATCGATTGAGTTCAGGAGTTTGAGGTTGCTGTGAGCTAGGCTGACGCCATGGCACTCACTCTAGCCTGGGCAACAGAGTGAGACTCTGTCTCAAAATAAATAAATAAATAAATAAATACATTTGCTTTGTATTTTATTTTAACTCTGGCTCCCACTATGTTTCATATCCCCAGTCAAGATATTTTGTTCCTGCATATGCACAGGTAGCTTCATGGTCTGTCCTGGTAGTTGTCCTGCAAAATTGACAAATATAGTTACGCTAGTCATTGTGGTGTAGTGGTATAGTGGGACTGCTTAACAGTCAGTCCTGACTTACTATTGGTTTTGTTTTTGTTTTGAGACAAGGTCTTTCTCTGTCACCCAGGCTAGAATGCAGTCACCCAATCATAGCTCACAGCAACCTCAAACTCTTGGGCTCAGGCTATCCTGCCTCAGCCTCCAGAATGGCTCGGACTAGAGGCACACATCACCATACCCAGCTAATTTTAAAATTTTTTGTAGAGACATGGGTCTTGATATGTTGCCCAGGCTGGTCCTTTTTTTTTTTTTTTGAGACAGAGTCTTACTCTGTTGCCTGGGCTAGAGTGCCGTGGCACCAGCCTAGCTCACAGCAACCTCAAACTCCTGGGTTCAAGCAATCCTTCTGCCTCAGCCTCCTGAGTAGCTGGGATTACAGGCATGCGCCACCATGCCTGGCTAATTTTTTCTATATATATTTTTAGCTCTCCATATAATTTCTTTCTATTTTTAGTAGAGACGGGGTCTCGCTCTTGCTCAGGCTGGTCTCGAACTCCTGAGCTCAAACGATCCGCCCGCCTCGGCCTCCCAGAATGCTAGGATTACAGGCGTGAGCCACCGTGCCCGGCCCCCAGGCTAGTCTTGACCCCCTGGCATCACGCTATCCTCCCACCTTGACCTCTCAAAGTGCTAGGATTACATATGTGAGCCACTGCCCAGCCTGATTTTTTGTTTGATATGGACAAGGTGCTTAATCTCTATGAGCCCTGGTTTTCTCAGGTGTGAAATGGGAATAATGTGTGTGAGAGTGCTTAGCAGTATGATAAATGCTTAATAGATGTTATTTTTCCTTCTTTCATATGTACCTCCCTTCTAATTCTTTTCATCTACTCACTGGCACAAAGTAAAACAGGATTGGATTCTTTAGGATTATTATGTAGATATTTTCATATCTGCAAATGAAAAATTCCCTTTATATAGATGGTAAAGCCAGATAAATGATTTAAAGATGAGATAGTTTATTGATCTCTGTGGTTTAATTATATGAGAAGTAGGAGCTTTGTTAATTATGATCTGTTCCTTTTAAGTGCCTAAACTCCTATGTTAATATAAAACTTTAAATACAAATTTCTCAGTGGCCTTTTTTGCCAGTTAGCCCTCAGGAAGCTTTATTTTCCATAAAAACTCTTGTCTGCTATTTTTCAGAGCTACCTGAATGTTGAGTGGCAGTTAGCTAACTAGTATTTGTTTCACTTTTACGACCCAAGGGGTTGTTGCCCTCAATCCTGGTGGTGGGAATAAAAGAAAGTCCTTGCAGTTACCTTGCTTTTGTTTTCCTTATCATTGTCCAGAGACTGCTAGGCTGTAACATTAGAGGAATGATCCTGGGAGGGACCCAGGTAAGTAACCAGATGACCATGGATGATTAACTATTTTCCAGGAAGACCTAGAGGGGATGGCGTGGTTATGAGCATGAGCAAGTCCGCAAAGGACAGCTGCACTTAAGTGCTGCTGCTGTTCAGGAAGGGGAGCCCTGAATTCCACCTTGGCTCGTGGAATTCTAGGGTGAGGTTCCTGTTTCCCTGGTCTGTGTTTCAACAGTGTGTGTTCTACCTTACACGGTTACACCTAAATCTTGCCTAAAGGAACACTCTCTATCTATCTCTGGGCACAAGGGAAATATTGACTCAGGGAAGGGAATGCAGCCTGAGCTACAAACTTTATGGGAGCAGGAGTGGAGCTTGGTGTAGAGAGTAATTATTTTGCTTTTCAGCTGATGCCAGTTTAGGGGGAGACAGTTGAGAAATTTGTATGATGCAGTGGGTGTTTGCCTCCGATGTCCTTGACATTAAGGGAAATAAAAGGTGATATGAATAATCTACAAAAATGACTGAGGTGACGGGAGGGGGAGCCAATTCTACAAGTTCAGTGCCACTGGCTGCCTTATCAGGGAGTTTGGTGGGGTCCAAGTTTCAAGGCTGTCTTTACATACTGCTGCGTAACTGCTTCATTTAGCAGCCCACTCTGAGAGAATGCAGGTGAGTTCCAAGATCTGAAAGAAGTATACTATGGCTGGAGCATAAAGTGCGGGTTGAGGGCAAGAGAGAGATGAGGCTGCAAAGGTTAGCAGGGGCTTCTGGGTCATGCAGGGTCTTATAGACCAGGTTAATAAATTAAGACTTTTTCCTAAACGCAAAGGGAAGGTTTTAAAGAGAAGAAGGAAATGATTGGTTGCATTTTAAAAGGATTTCTGTGGCTGCAGGGTAGAGAGTGGATGGGGGCAAGACTGGAGGCAGAGGTCCCAGTTAAGAGACTTGTAATAGGCTGGTCCGAGTGCAGTGGTGTTTACAACTAATTGATCACAATCAGTTACAGATTCTTTTGTCCCTTCTCCAATCCCACTGCTTCTCTTGACTAGCCTGAAAAAAAAAAAGAGAGAGAGAGAGACTTGTAATAATCACGATGGTGAGAAATGATGACATCCCTAACTGGAAAATAGCAACAGATTGTAAGAGAAAAAAGAGCTTTCAAAAACATTAGCAAAGGCCTAATAGTTGAGGGGTGCAGATGGAAAGATGGAGAATCCATTAAACCTGATGCCCAAGTCCTGGCTGGAGAAGGTGGGGTGGGTAGGTTGTGATGGCAGTTTCCTGAGATGTGGACCACTGGAAGAGGACCAGGTTCTTGAGGGAAGATGATGCGTTAACTTGAGGCATGGTAAATGTGAAGCATGCAGAGGAGCTGCCCAATGGGCAGCTGGATGTGCTGGTCTGAGGTCAGAGAGATGTGTCTTGGAGATAAGAGATTGAAATCATCTACCTGTGTGTGTTCATTGAAGCCATGAGAGTAAATTGAAGCTCCAGGAGAGTGCAGAGAACTAGAGGAGAGTCAAAGATGGAACATTAAGGCATTTTAAGAACAGGCGTAGGAGGAGGAACTGGGAAAGGAGACTAAGAAGGAGCAGCAGGAAAGGCAGGAAGAAAACCAGATGATCATGACACTTAGACACCCAGAGAATGTTTCAAAGAGGAGAAAGAGGTTATAGAGCTAAATGCTATGAGTGGTCAGGCGTGGGAAGAACTCCAATGTAGTCATTAGATCTAATGAACTTTAGCTGTACTGGTTGACGCTTTAGACCAAGAATGTGCTGAGGGCACTAATAAACAGAGACATGAAATAAAGAGAGAAACAACTTGATATTGGCCATTTTATAGAAACACAGCAAGTCATCTGGGAATAAAACCTAAACTTTGTTGAACTTCCTTATACTCATTTCATTTTTATGTTGAATTAACTGGGGACACCTATTTAATTTGTTCTGTGATTCTTCAAAATCTTTAAAATTGTTTTCATGTTTATTTGTTTGAATAGATAATACATTAACATGGTTCAATATTCAATACAAAAGAGTATTAAAGTAAAAAGTCTCCCTGCCACCCAGATCCCCTCGCATGTAACCTATATTTTTTGTGAAAATTTCCCCCTTTTTTTGCACAAATGTTTTCACATTCTCTTCACTGTTTTACTCCTTGCTTTTTTCACTTAGCTATATGTCTTGGAGATCATTCCCTATCAGTGCATAAAGAGCTGGCTCGTTCTTTTTTGACAGCAGCACACTATTACATAGATGCACCGTAATTAAAGAGTTCTCTATTAATGAATATTTAGGTTTTCAAACACTGTGCTGTTAGGTACTTCATGAATAGATTATTAAATTATAGAACATATGGTTATGAAGAATGCATAGTTATATATGGTTATAAAGAATGCATAGTTACTGGGGAAAATGCTGATAATGTTCAGTAGAGAAAACATTTAAAAATTTTATAATATAAAAACTATATATCTATTTAGAGGAAAACCAAACGAGTGTACAAGAGGAAAATGGGATTTGTCGGGGTGGCAAGCTTGTGGCAGAATTTTTAAATTTTGGTTTCCATTAATGTTGTGTTTGTACAATTACAAAACTCAAAGAAGAATCCAGAACTTCCTTCCCCAGTAACTGTGTTTATAATCCAGAGATTTCCTTTGCCCTGTAGCTTAAATTTATCCTGCTATGACTTAAGTTCATCATTTGTGTTTGCATTTTACTGTATTCTCATTGGAAAAGAACAGTCCTGTGAGCATTTGTGCAAAGTACCCAGAGGTGCTGGGAAGAAGCACTTCTGAGCCTTGGGCTCTGATAGCCTGGTCCGGCCCAAATCCAACTCAGGCTGGTCTGGGAACCAAATGCTTGGACAGTGGAGAACACTAGGAGACATGGAGGCATTTCTGTAGATGTAGATTCAGAAATAGCAATCTTTTTCCCTTAGAGCCTATGTTGCAAATTGCTGTACTTTTCTGGTCCCCTTGTTTGTAAGTTTCCCTTTTCCTTTAAACTGCCTTTAGTAGCTTTTGCTTTTTTTTTATTTTTTGAGACAGAGTCTCACTCTGTTGCCCAGGCTAGAGTGAGTGCCGTGGCGTCAGCCTAGCTCACAGCAACCTCAAACTCCTGAGCTCAAGCGATCCTCCTGTCTCAGCCTCCCGAGTAGCTGGGACTACAGGCATGCGCCACCATGCCCGGCTAATTTTTTCTGTATATATTTTTAGCTGTCCATATAATTTCTTTCTATTTTTAGTAGAGGTGGGGTCTCGCTCTTGCTCAGGCTGGTCTCGAACTCCTGAGCTCAAACGATCCGCCCACCTCGGCCTCCCAGAGTGCTAGGATTACAGGCGTGAGCCACCGCGCCCGGCCAGCTTTTGCTTTTGAAAAAGTAATTCACTTTATTTAATAGAAAGCAACTGCAACCCATGTGAAGTGAGACACCTGGGAGTTTTGTTTAGCCTTAAAAAACAAATAAAAAACCCAGTTGCTTGGAAACCTGAGTTTCAAAAGTGTTGTCATTTCTTTTTCCAGTACTTATTCCAGTTATTACTTAAACTATGGGAGACTTGTTACAGTAACTTGAAAAATGACATAGACTTTACCTTTTAGCAGGTTAGGAAGTTCCTGACTTCTTAGGTTGCCGGGATGTCAAATTCATGCTGAGCTGTGTTAGTAAAGTTAGTTACAAATGAGAGAGAAAGGGATCCATTTCACAGTTATAGATAAGCTACTTCTAATAGTTAGCACTTGTTTTTCATTTTTGCTTTTCTTGGTTTTTGTATAAACATTAAATCCCCGAAGAGATAGCTATTTGAGGTAATTGAGTAGTAGCTCTGTCAGAGGAAGAGAAAGGCAAGTTTAGAGAAGCTAGATCACTGCTGTCAGTCATCAGGGCTTCATTTGTGAACCTCAGAAAAAACTCAAGGAGGTACATTTCTTACTCTAGTGTTCTATACTTAAATTGTAATTATTTTTTAATTGAGATATAATTTACATACTATAAAAGTCACCCTTTAAAAGTGTACAGTTCAGTGGTTTTTATTATATTCACTCTGCTGTGCAACCATCACCACTGTCTGAGGGTGCAGATATCTCTTTGAGATACTGATTTCATTTCTTTAGGATATACAACATGAATTCTGCTAAAATTGAAGCAAGAACAAACACCAAATTTATAGGAAGCTTGGGTGGAAGAATGGTGAAATCATGGATGCTTTATGAAAAGTTTATGAGGGGCCGGGTGCGGTGGCTCACGCCTGTAATCCTAGCACTCTGGGAGGCCGAAGCGGGTGGATTGTTTGAGCTCAGGAGTTCGAGACCAGCCTGAGCAAGAGCAAGACTCCATCTCTACTAAAAAAAAAAAAAAAAATAGAAAGAAATTATCTGTACAGCTAAAAATATATAGGAAAAAAAAATTAGCCGGGCATGGTGGCAAATGCCTGTAGTCGCAGCTACTTGGGAGGCTGAGGCAGAAGGATTGCTTGAGCGCAGGAGTTTGAGGTTGCTGTGAGCTAGGCTGATGCCATGGCACTCTAGCCTGGGCAACAGAGTGAGACTCTGTCTCAAAAAAAAAAAAGTTTATGAGGACAATGTCCCAAAGAAATCAACAATTTACAAATGGATAACTCATTTTAGGAAGGGATGAGACAATGTTGAAGATGAAGCCCACAGCAGCAGACCGTTCACATCAATTTGCAAGGAAAAAATTCATCTTGTTTGTGTCCTATTTGAGGAGGACTGACAATTAATAGCACAAACAATAGGCACCACCATAGACATCTCAGTTGGTTCAGCTTACACAATTCTGACTAAAAAATTAAAGTTGAGCAAACTTTCCACTCAATGGATGCCAAAACTGTTGCACTCAGATCAGCTGCACACAAGAGCAGAGCTCTCAATAGAAATTTTAAACAAGTGGGATCAAGATCCTGAAGCATGTCTTTGTAACAGAAGGTGAAACATGGCTTTGCCAGTATGATTCTGAAGACAAAGCACAGTCAAAGCAATGGCTACCAAGTGGTGGAAGTGGGTCCAGTCAAAGCAGAGGTAGACTGGCTAAGAGCAAAGGTCATGGCAACAGTTTTTTGGGATGTTCAAGGCATTTTTCTTGTTGACTTTCTGGAGGCCAAATAATAACATCTGCTTATTATAAGAGTGTTTTGAAAGATTACCAAAATGTCCAGGAAAGCTTCACCAGAGAGTCTTGTACCACAATAATGGTCCTGCTCCTTCCTCTCATCAAACAAGGGCAATTTTATAGACTTTCTGTGGGAATTCATTAGGCATCCTGATTTGGTTCCTTCCAACTTCTTTTTGTTTCCTAATCCTAAAAAAATCTTTAAAGAGCACCCATTTTTCTTCACTTAATAGTGTGAAAAAGACCACATTGACATGGTTAAATTCACAGGACCCTCAGTTCTTTAGGGATGGACTAAATGGCTGGTATCATCACTTATGAAAGTGGCTTGACCTTGATGGAACTTAGTTGAGAAATAAAGTTTATGTTTTTTATCTTTTAATTCTATTTTTCCATGAACTTTTTGAAGTCCCCCCATATAGACACATATATGGATGTATGTATGTTCATATAATTATATGTGTATGTGTATATATATATATTTTTAAATAAAATAATGCTGGTAAAAATTTTTTGTGGTAAATACTAATTTACTCCTAAATTGCTATATCCCCTTGGGAATGGAATATTTATAAATATTTTGATACCCTTTGATCCAGTAACTATTCTCCTGGAAACTTATCTTAGGGGAAATAATTCAATAGAAGCAAAAAGGTATGTGCATGAAAAGGTTTACTTCAGCATCATTTATATCACAAAAATTTAAAAATAATTTAAATGTCAAACATTAGAGGAGTTAATCCAGTTTTGTATGTTGACACCATAGGATGTGATTCAGTCGTTTCATATTCCAGCTCTGGGCTTCTGTGTCTGGCCAAGATGGAGTTATAGGGACTGGATTTACCTTCCCAACTTAAACAACTAAAAAACTGGAAAAATATATAAAACAGTGGTTGTCCAGACATTGGGCAACAGGCAGCACAGTACAGTGAACCCTGAGAGAAGGCAAATCAGGCGAGCTCTGTGAGTACCCTGGTCACTGACTGCCTGGGAGTCTCCAGGCTGCGGCGCCGGGCTGAGGAAAGGGAGTTGAGATCTGCAGAGGTGCCCCGACACGGGCATCTGAAAACTGATCAGCGTGTGTATGTGAAGAAACTACACGAGGCTGGGAAAAAACCACCTTAGTGGAACATAAGGAATAATACTTGAAGCTCCCCCCACTGATGGGGTGATTGTGGTGATATATTATCCTTTTTATATATTGTGGAATTCAATTTGCTATAATAGAATTTTGTTAAGATTTTTTGCATCTATGTTCATGAAAGACATTTGTAGTTTTCTAGTAATGCCATTTTCTGGTTTGGGTATCAGGATAATGCTTGCTTCATAGAATGAGTCAGCAAGTGTTTCCTCCTCTTCAATATTTTGGAAGAATTTTTGTACAATTGGTAGTATGTCTTCCTTAAATATAGGGTAGAAATTACTAATGAAGCCTTCTGTGCCTGGAGTTTTCTTTGTGGAAAGGCTTTTAACTACAAAAGTAATTCGATTTCTTTAATAGAGATGGGGCTATTCATTTCAGATTATCTATTTCTTCTTGAATGAGCTTTAGTAGTTTGTATCTTTTTAAGGAATTTGTCTGTTATTTAAGTTACTAAATTTCTTAGGTTATTATTTGGTTAGAATTTAACCCAAAGTATACAGAAGAAAGAAAACAAAAAATAATAAAGATAACATTAGAAATTGATGGAGTAAAGAATAAAAAAGTGATCCATTTATATGACATTCTGGAAAAGCCAAAACTATAGGTACAGCCTGGGCACGGCAGGGGGAGTTGACTATACAGTGACAGGGACTAGTCTTTTGGAATGATAGAACTGTTGTACATCTTGATTATGTTGGCAATTACGTGACTATATTTGTTAGAACTTGCAGAACTGTACATGAAAAGGGGTGAATTTTATAGTATGTAAGTTATACCTTAACATAAGAGAAAAAAGGAAACAGTAAAAGAAGCCAAAGAGTGTAAAAAGAATTCCAGTATGGGAACTGAAGAAACATGGGTACTATTTGTGATCTAACATTTGTGAAAACATCATAATATAGTATGCAGACCCAGAAATGTGTATATCATTCATTCACTTCACAGATATTTCTTAAACACATACACACTGGGGCAACAATGACTTACAATCTAGAGGGGTAAAATCAAACAGAAAACAAATAAATGAATAAATAAATGAGAATTCGAGAGTATGGTAAGTGCTCTGAATAAAACAGAAAAGCCTTGTGCCATAGAATCCAGGCAAGGACTCTCCGAGGTGCCATTTGAGTTGAAACCCAGCAAAGAATGAGGGGTAGAGAGCCAAGGGAGGAGGGAATGACAAGTCCGAAAGCTCTGAGGTCCATACATCCAGTAAGGGGTTAATGTGTAAAATATATAAGGAAATCATACAACTCAATAGCAAAAAAAACCCAATTTAAAAATGAAGGCCAGGCACGGTGGTTCATGCTTGTAATCCTAGCACTTTGAGAGGCTGAGGTGGGAGGATTGCTCAAGCCCAGGAGTTTGAGACCAGCCTGAGCAAGAGTGAGACCCCATCTCTACAAAAAATAGAAAAATGAGCTGGGTGTGGTGGTGTGGGCCTGTAGTCCCAGCCATTCAGGAGGCTGAGGCAGAAGGATCATTTGAGCCCAGGAGTTTGAGGTTGCAAAGAGCTATGATGATGCCACTGTACTCTAGCCTGGGTGACAGAGCGAGACCCTGTCTCAAATAAAATAAAATAAAATAAAATAATAAAAACAATAAAGATGAGCAAAGGACCTGAATAGACATTTTTTCAAAGAAGACATACAAATGATCAACAGGTATATGAAAAGGTACTCAAAATCACTAATCATCAGAGAGATGCAAATCAAAACTTCACACATTTTAGGATGGCTATTATCAAAAAGACAAGAGATAACATGAATTGGCAGGGGTGTGGAGAAAAGGGAACTCTTGTACCCTGGTGGTGGGAATATAAATTAGAATAGCCGTTACGGAAATTCCTCAAAAATTTAAAAATAGAACTACCCAGCAATCCCACCTCTGGGTATACACGTGCTTCTATCACCAATGGGAAATGGCTTCCCTGGCTGTCTGGGTCTCAAATTCAAAACCTCCAATTAGGCACTCCATTTGGGCCAGGGGTTCACCCTGGTCTGATCACCGTGGCAGTGACTCTTGACTGTTATGATTGGCCCAGCTTAGGTCTGGGCTCACTTGAAACCAATCCATTAGGCTCAGGGAGCTGAAGTCATATAACAGCTTCCCCAGAACTGTGCGGTTGGAAATGATAGGTGAAAGAAGAAGATTTTTAAAAGTTTGTGGTCATTATGGTGGGGAGGTGGTTGTTTTCCAGAATCCAGGAAGGGAGACTATGGGGTAAATAAAATAATAATATTATGGTATGAAATGTGACTTTTATTTTCTTGTTTCTCAATTATTCATTTGTCTAATTTATCTAACAAATGTTGGTTGAGAGATTTCTGAGTGCCAGGTATTGTGCCAGGTGCCAGGGATGCAGAGATGAAGATGCAGTCTAGTGGAATCAACTGGCAAAAAAAAAGACAAAAGTGCTGAATTAAGTGCTGTGGTGGAATTATTCACAGGGTTCTATAGGGGCAGAGAAGATTCATGAAAGTTAAGTTATCTATTGGTGTGTAACACATCACCCCTAAACTTAGTGGCTTAAAACAACAGTAAACATTTATCATTGTTCATAGTTTCTATGGGTGAACAATTCAGGAGCATTTCAGAGAATTAATATTCTGCTTTGTGAGAGAGAAGGGCCTCTGTCATCACATTGCAATCAGATATTGGCCAGGGCTGAGGTCATCTGAGGATTTGAGGCTACAGGATCTTCCAAGGTGGCTTACACGTGTGGCAGGCAAGTTGGTGCCTCTCCGGGGGCTCCTTGGATGTGTGGCTGACTTTCCCCAGAGCAAGTGATATAAAAGAACAGGGTGGAAGCTCTAATACCATTTATGGCCTACTGATGGAAGTTGTATACAGTCACTGTGTTCTTCTGGTGGCTGAGGTTTGCTGTGATTTGGTGTGGAGCAGGCCAGTATAAGGGTGGACTACCAGGAAATAGAATCATTTGGAGCCATCTTGGAGGTCGGCTACCACAGGAGGCTTCTGTCTATGACGAGACGTTTTTTGAGTCTTAAAGTATGAATAGGAGTCTGTCTGGCAGATAAGAAGACCATTAGAGACAAAAGCATGGAGAAAGAGTACAGTGCACTTGGGCAGCCGAGAGAGTGGGCCAGCATGACTGGAGTGTGGGGTGGGTGCGTGTGGTGAGAGGATCCAGGGAGGTAGGCAGGGCCAGATCGTGCAGAACCTCATGTTCTTAAGGATGTGACTCCTCTTCTGGGGATGGTGGCAAACTGTTGAAAGCATTAAGCAGGAGATGGCTGGGATCTGATTTGCACTTAAGAAAGATAACTTTGGTAGTAGGAAGCAGCTGGAAATAGGAGTGGAACTGGCAGAACAGTGTCACTAGACTAAGGAGTCAGCAGGTGGTCTTGGAAGCTGGTGGGGGCAGGATGAGAGTACCTGGGAAGAGCTCAGAGTGAGAAGAGCAAGGGGCAGGGGGTGTAGCCCACACAGTCAGAGGTGTGTTGAATAGAAGCCAAGGAGAAAAACCAGGAAGAAAGCAAGTATTTTTGTACTCTTACCTTGAAAAAAGTATTCATGGATTTTTTCCTTCATTTTCCAAAAAGTGTTTATATTCAAATCTAGCCTTTCTTGAACTTTCCTGGCTTTGCACTTCTCTACCCAGGTTAGTTGTTACCAACAGCTTTCAGTGTCCTCTTATCTCCTCACAGAGAAAAAGTAGTCTTCAGGATCTCAGAGGCCTCTTAAAATAGAAGTATTTTTGCTTATGCTGCTTACATCTTTCATGTGCCCTGGCAAATGTCTGCAGAAAACCACCTATGTAGTAGTAGCGATGCTGGGCTTTATTGTCAAGAAAAATAGGAAACAGGATAGGAGAGTAGGTCAAGAGGGAATGAGGGGCTGTATCCCTCTGATCTGTATCAAGAGGCCACAGGAAATGAAGAGAACCTTTTCTGTACCCTCCATTCCCCGCCACATATATGTGGGAACACACAGGAATTTATAGTGATGGTCTGACCTTTGCATCGTGAACGAAATTCGTTTTATAGGAAATTGTAGGATTGGCAAACTAGGGAGTATGTACAATTAATTTTTTAAAATTCCTCTAGAAACCTCAAAGGTGCTTGACTCTCCTGGTTTTCAAAAGTGTATGCCTCTCAATAATCGTGTGACAACAGAGGGCAGCCAGGGTGACGTGGCTAACTCCCTGGGCTGCTCCTGCCAACTCCCAGGTGGCTGCTTTCAGGAAGGTTTCCATAGCGACCAGAGGCAGGAAAAACCTGTCCACCCAGCTTAGCAATATCACATCCGGCTCAGCTCCTTAGCCCGAGGAGAAGTGGCACATACATATGTGTACATCCATTCACACAGACACACAGATAACATTGCATTGCAGAGCTGACCCTCACAGACTCCTCAAAAATATATCCAGAATCTAACCATTTCTCAGTGTTGCCATGACAGCAAAGCCAACATTATCTTTCACCTTGACTAGTGCAAGAGCCTCCTGTGTCCACTGCCTCCCTGTTTGCAGGGTGGCCAGAGGGAGCTCAGAACCCTCCTCTAATTTCCCAGCCCACTGAGAAATGAAGCCCAGAGTCCCCACTGTACTGTGAAGTGCCCGTGGCCCCCTGCTGCGTCTCCTCCCACTCTTCTCCCCTCACCCCCCAGCCCCTCTAGCCTGCTGGCTGCCTCGTCTGCAGGCTTCAGCCTGCCAAGGCTGCTCCTGACTTGCTGCCCCTTCTCCCTTGGTCCCCTTTCCCTCAGATAGCCACAGGACTTGAGCCCTCATGTCCTTTTGGTCTTTGCTCAGATATCACCTTATTTTCAAAGAGCTTTTCCTGACCACTTGACATAAATAGCCCCTCTCTTCTGATACTCTCCATACCTTCGCCTTGCTTTATTTTTCTTGTAACATTGTAGTTATCGCAACACATTTTTATGTTACTGTCAGATCCTCCACTGTAATGTAAGGGCCAGGGCGTTGTCTCCTGCTTTGCATCCCAGCCCATAGGAGCGTGCTTGGTCCCTGTTTGCTGCTGAATGAATGAGTGGGATGGGAGCCGGGGTCAGGAAAGGGAGCTGCTCAGGAGAGTTGCCTTCCCAGCCCCTCAGTCCTCCACGTCCAAGGTAGCTCATTCCCTCCACTGCAAGCAACTGCTTTCCTTCAGCTTTTACTCTGCTCTTCCAGAAGAAACAACCAGACCACTACCTGTGGGGTCGCTGGTGATGAGGAGTCTTTCTCATGATCTCAATTGGGATATTATGTTGAACCATATAAAATTGTCATTTTTGTAGGTTGTAATGGATGAATATTAGCAATTTCATGTGGTTCAACATAATAGCTTTGCGTAGATCTCAACGTAGAGGGCCCAGATATTAACAGTAACTTCTGGGAATCATTAGGACTACTAATTGCCCGATGCTCAGTGAGTACTTGCTGTGTGTCAGACAGTGTGCCCAAGGGCCTCAGGTGTGTTATCTCACTTAACCCTGATAGCCACAGTGAGGCATAGGTATTGTTATGCCATTTTATGGATGAGAAAACCAATATTCAAGTGAAGTAAACTTGCCCAAGGTCATAACAAGTGGGTAGTAGCTAGGATTTGAGTGCAGATCTGACTGGAGATGTCTGCACTTTAATCACAGAGGGCGGGTGCGGAAGCCAGTCCCCCCACAGCCGACTCACTGTCATTCTGCGGTCATTCTGCCACAGCCAAACACTGTCCTGGCTACTTTCCTGTTGACACTCCAGTGGGTAATCGTAGGTTCATTTCTAGTTTTAATAGGAGCAGGAGCTTAGAAATAGAAAGTTAGAGGAAGCCCCTACTAATTCCCCACTTGATGGCTTTTTCTTTTTTAAATTGAGATACAGAGATACAATTCACATAACATAAAATTTACCGTTTTTAAAGTGTACAATTCAGTGGTTTTAGTATATTCACCATGTTGTGAAACCCCAAATAGAAACCCTGTTAGCAGTCGCTCCCCATGCCCCCTTCCCTTCAGCCCCTGGCAACCATGAATCTACTTTCTGTCTGTGTGGATTTGCCTTTTCTGGACATTTTATTTAAATAGACTCATACTATATTCATCCTTTTGTGTCTGGCTTTTTTCACTGAGTATAATGTTTTCTGGGTTCATCCATGTTGTAGCGGGTATCAGTACTTCATTGCTTTTTATGGCTGAACATATTTCATTGTATGGATATTTCATA
Organism: Eulemur rufifrons; assembly: GCF_041146395.1. Classification (NCBI taxonomy): domain Eukaryota; kingdom Metazoa; phylum Chordata; class Mammalia; order Primates; family Lemuridae; genus Eulemur; species Eulemur rufifrons. Next base: position 89,243,396 of record NC_090998.1, read on the forward strand.
TGCTTTTTTTTTTTTTAATTTCAGCATATTATGGGGGTACAAAAGTTTAGGTTACGTGTATTGCCCTTGCCCCCCAACCCCTTCGTATGCTTTATATGCATCCATTCATCAGTTGATGGACATTTGAGTTTTTACTTCTTGGCTATAATGAACATTCATTCATGTACTTGGCTGCCGTGAACATTCATGTACAAGTGTTTGTGTGGACGCAGGGTTGTTATTTCCTTGGGACGTACACGTAGGAGTGGAATTGCTGGGTCGCGTGGAAACTGTTCATTGAGGAACTGCCAGACTGTCTCCCACAGCAGCTGCACCATTTTCTCATTCCCTCCAGTAGTGACATGAGGACTCCAGTTTCTCTCCACATCCTCACCAACGCTTATCATTGTCCGTCTTTTTGGTTATTGCCATCCCAGTGGGTACGAGGTGGGGGTCTCATTGTGGATTTGATGTGCATCTTCCGGTGGCTAATGACATCAAGTGTCTTTTTACCTGCTTTTTGGCCATTTACATCTCTCCTTTAGAGAAATGTGTACTCAAATCTTTTGCCCATTTTTAAATTGGGGTATTTGTCTTTTTATTGTTGAATGTTTTTTAAGAGGACAAAAAAGGGAGGAGGAGGCCGGGGTTTAAACAGTGACAGGAGAGATTTAACTTAGGTTGTACTTGCTAACTTAGTTGCCCAGCTGCAAGGCCAGTGGAAGATGTGGCAGAGCAGACTGCTGGCGTGGGCGGAGCAGCAGAGGGGAGTGGAGGTGTCTACTCAAGCAACGTGTGCTAGCGGAGTGACGTGTGCTAGCGGAGTGACGTGTGCTAGTGGAGTGACGCCTCAACGGCTCTGGCTCAGGGAAACCCATTAACAGAGGTTTTGTTTTCTTTTTCTTTTTCTTTTTTAAGAAACGTTACCTGAGCACAGGGCACTGGGGAGTCTATATGTGATTCTTCTTCTATAATAAAAGGGGAACTGAGTGGACAGTCCCCTTGGGTTCACAAAGGAGTTGAAAACATCAGTTATGTAGCTTCTTCAGAGTGTATCCTCTCTTAGACAAAATGTTCAGACAGGAGGCTTTTTCTTTCAAAAAAGAAACAGGATTTCCTTTAAATCCTGTGCCCCCCTCCATTGTTTGTCCTTAAAAAATAGGGACTTAACAATAAAAAGGCAATTAAAAAATGGGCAAAGGGTGACTTTTCCCTTCCCTTTTCCACAGTGGCCAGGATTCTGGGCTTGCAAAATCAGAGGGTGGGGGGAAAGGACTCACCTTTGCAGGAGTGTGGGTGCTTCAGAATGACTCCCCTTTGCTCTCCTAACAGGGCAGATGTCTCTGAACCAGATGAAGCCTGAGGAGCCTTCCAGCTCTAAGATAGCAGGATAGTAAACTTCTAAGTCTGGAGCTGCAGAAGGCTTGCCCTGCCTCCCAGCGCGATGTCAGGTAGAAGCAGGGACTGGACTTGGAAATGGGATTGGGTATGAGGCTCTCACAGAGAGCCAAAGGAATGGGAGCTGGCTTGTTTGTTTTCCACAAAATACCATCCAGATCAGAGAGGTGGAGGATGGGGAAGGCTGGCTCTGGCTGTCTGAGCAAGTTACTAAAACTCTTCTCAGCTTGGCTCTCCAGTTTTCTTTTTGCCTCCCTCCAGCCTGCAAATCCTCCTTAAAGGAAGAGGCAAGGGGGTGATTTGATTATGTTTTACGTAATAACATATTGCTTCTTTTTCCCCCCTTTCTGTAGAAATGTGCTCATTTCTAGGTTTCTTCCATTCTGACCCCTCCCCACCTGTCCCACTTGAGATGGCCCAGTCTCTTTAAGGCTGGTGGGTGCTCTGGGAGGGAGAGGGAATATCCTGACTTGAGTTTTGCCTTTGCATTTTCTTGATTGTTTTCCTATTACTGGTCCTCTTTGGTTTTAGGAAGCCCCACACCTGCCAATGGCCCCTTCTCGGCCCTGACTGCGAGCATATGGCCCCAGGAGATCCTGGCCAAGCACACGCAGGTACAGCAGCTAGTCCAGGCAGGCACCAACCTGCTGTGCTCCCATGCTGTGGTGTCCAGGCCACCTCTGCAGGCTGCGCAAGAGTGGGTGGCCGACTCACACAGGATCATGGGGTCACCACCAGAGATGGATCCTAATTCCACATGCATGTGTGAATCAGTCACTATGCTGGAGGACAAGTATCATGGCACTATTCTCTCAGTATTATGGGGACACAGAAATACATAAAACATGTTTCTTGCCTTGATCTTACTATCTTTGATCTCTGAGAAGAACAAGGAGAATGCTAGGAGAATTTAGGGAAGGTAGTCACCCCCTGTAGCTGAGTGATGACCAGAGAAGGCTTTGTCGAATGGTGGCCTTTAAGCTGAGTCTTGAAGGCTGGGTGGAATTTTAGCAGGCAGCCATGTGGGTGGCATCTTCCAGAACCTATGATTCCAGCGAGGGGATAGACAACTGATTTTCTTCCTAATCCTGGTTCTAGAAGGAAGAGTCAGCAGAGCAACCAGAGTTCTACTACGACGAGTTCGGTTTCCGTGTGGACAAGGAAGGTAAAACGAAGCCCCTCCTGTGTGTTATTGCTGACATCCTTGGAGAGGACTTCAGCTCCCATGACTCGAATTATGTAGCACATGACCTGTGAGTGCTGGATGTTTCAGCTGTTCCAGATTTAAGGACAGAGTTGCATCCGAGGGTGATGCTGTTATAAGTATATGGAGACCTCTGATTTTTTTTTTTTTGAGATAAGTTTTAGTGTTCTTCACTTGATAATAAAAGAAATAGAGAAGTAGAAAAATTCAGAAAAGCATAAAGATTAAAACAGAATTAACCCATAATCCTATAAACCTGAAGATACCTGCTGATATTTTAGTGTATTCCTTTCCTGGTTTTGCATGTATCTATAGATACTTTCCATAACTAACATATATACATTGTGTCTTAAACATTATACTCTCAGCATTTTGCCATGTCAGTTAAGACCTCTTTAAAGTCATATATTTCAATGGCTGCATAATATCCTATTATAATGGATTTATTTATAATATTTTTATAACTATTTTTCTATAAAGGAGCCTCTAGGCCATTTCCCTTTGTTTTATTTTTATTTTTTCAACTATAAATGATAAATGGCCAGGTGCGGTAGCTCACACCTAGCACTCTGGGAGGCCAAGGCGGGAGGATCGCTTGAGCTCAGGAGTTCAAGACCAGTCTGAGCAAGAGTAGATCCCGTCTCTACTAAAAAAACCAGAAATTAGCCAGGCAACCAAAAAAAAAAAAAATAGAAAAAATTAGCCGGACATGGTGGTGCGTGCCTGTAGTCCCAGCTACTCGGGAGGCTGAGGCTGGAGGATTGCTTGAGCCCAGGAGTTTGAGGTTGCTGTGAGCTAGGCTGACGCCACAGCACTCTAGCCCAGGCAACAGAGCAAGACTCTGTTTTAGTCAATCAATCAATTAATTAAATGGACCTACTGATTCCCAAGTAGGTTGTTGGGAAGGCCTTCTACCAGGACCCAGGATGGCCTGTCACCAGGCCAGAACTGTGGCTAAAACATTTTTATTGGCTGAAACTAATGTTCAGGTCACTCATGTTTCCAATTCTGACATCAGTTTTCCTTGTTCTTCTAATTTGCAGGCAGCTATTTGGAGGTTAAAAACTGGCATTGAGAGGAACACAGGGAACTTTCTAGTATGTTGGAAATGTTCTGTGTCTTGATGGTTCTCTGGATTCAGAGTCCAGAGTGCTCACCATTACACCGTGGAACCACTGTATCTTGACAGGGACAACATTTAGACATTTGTTTATTGATACTCACCAACATGTACACTTAAAATTTGTGCATTTTGCCTTATAGAAAGTCATTAAAGTTGGTATTTTTAAAAGCTGGGCTGAGGGCTTGGCTTTAGGATGACTGCGGATGAGGCTTTCTGTGCAGTTCGCCCACACAGAGGTTGCAGGGTTGCCACAAGAGAGCCTCATCCTGGTTCATTCAACAAAGATTTCATGAAGCCGACTGTGGGTCGTGCACTCTTCTCAGCTGTATCCCCAATGCCTTGAATAAAACTCAAGGTGGTCTTGACTGCATGGAGTTTTCACTGTCATGGGGGAGCCAGGCAGTACACAAACATAATATGCTCGGGGCAAAAAGAGCTATGAAAAACGTTCTGAGACTAGAGAAGATGGGACGTGAATTGTATGTAAGTTGGTCAGGGAAGGCTTCTCAGAGGAGGAGACGCTTGAATAGAGACTGAAGAAAGTGGCGGAGTGAGTGTCACTGGGGAGGGGAATTGAGATGCTGAGGCCCTGAGGTGGGGGTGGAACTTGGTGGGAGGAGCAAGAGGGATGTTTCAGTGGAGTGCGGGGAGCGGGAGGAAGGCAGCAAGAGGTGAGGACGGAGGGGCAGCACCGGGAGGAGGCAGCTCACGGTCCCTGGTGGGCCTTGGGCTTTGAGTGTGAGTGAGCCAGGCACCACTAGCAGGTTCTGAGCAGTGACATGATCTGACTTGCACTTTAGAAGGGTCACTGTGACTGCTGTGGAGAACAGCCTTGGGGAGGCGAGGTGGCAGCAGGGAGGCCAGGAGGAAGGCTACTGTGGCGACCCAAAGGATGGTGGCTCAGATAAGGGCAGTGGTCAGGGCGGTGAGTTCCTGCACACTTGCTGCTGGACTGAACGTGGGGTCTAGGCAAGGAGTCATCAGAGGGGACTGACTCCAAGGTACAGGCCTGAGCGTCTGGAGAATGGCAGTGTCATTTCTGGATCTGGGGAAGACGGTGCTGGGGGCGGCTCTGCAGGAGAAAGTGAAGAACTCAGGTTTGTTCGTCACAGGGAGGCCTGTCCGATGCACACCTGGAGCTCCAGGAAGCCATTGGCAATGCGAGTCTAGATCTCAGGCAAGAGGTCTGGTTTGGAATCATAAAGCTCATGTTTTCCTCCCTCCACTGCTCACTGCTGTTCTCTCCCTGGCTCTCCCCTGGCAGAAGGTGCTGAGCCTGGTTCCTGTCTGCCGCCAAGCACTGCTTTGACAGAGGACCCTGCGCAGAGGCTGCGGTGGCAGGCCCACCTGGAGTTCACCCATAACCACGATGTGGGGGATCTCACCTGGGACAAGATCGCAGTCTCCCTACCCCGCTCTGAGAAGCTCCGCTCCCTGGTGCTGGCTGGCATCCCACATAGCATGAGGCCACAGGTGAGATGGCCACAGGGACCCAGAGGGTGTCGAGGGAGTTGTGGCCCCTGTGATGAGGTATCACAAGAAAGACCGAGGCTCATGTGGCTCCTTCCCTTAGCTGTGGATGCGTCTCTCTGGGGCCCTGCAGAAGAAGAGGAACTCGGAGCTGTCCTACCGCGAGATTGTGAAGAACAGCTCCAACGATGAGACCATTGCTGCCAAACAGGTGAGGCGGGTGGCCAGGGGCCCTGCAGGAAGAGCTGCCTGTCCAGAGGCTGTATGTGCACCCCAGGAGGGAGGTGGTCTGCCTGGGGTTCTGGGAGCACACCCTTGGCAGGGGTGGCAGCCCTGCCACCCACAAACATGTTCCTGGAGGACACCTGCTCCTTTCTGGGTCCTCCATAAGCCATGGGAGAATTTTCTAAAAGGCCACCAGTGCTGTGGAAAGACATGGAGGAAGTGGGGTTCACAGCTGGGGATTCTAAATGCAGACTCCAGGCTCACGCCAGACGTTGTCATTCAGAGGTCTGCGTGAAGTTCCCCAGGTGAATTTGATGTACTCGGCTCCACACTAGCTGGGATCTAATCCCGGAGGGAGGGGAGGGTAGCTTTGACCTGGAGCATGAGGAATCCCCATTCCTGGGAGAGAAGCCCGCCTGGGCTTTGCCTCTCCCACAGGGTGTCACAGGGTCTTGTTGGTGCGGCTGCGTGACAGATTGAGAAGGACCTGCTCCGCACCATGCCCAGCAACGCCTGCTTCGCCAACGTGAACAGCATCGGGGTGCCCCGCCTGCGCAGGGTCCTCCGAGCACTGGCCTGGCTCTACCCAGAGATCGGCTACTGCCAGGGGACGGGCATGGTGAGCACAGCCCCAGGGAGGGCGGCGGGTATCCCAAAGGTCTTCTCCAGGCTGCTCGGGGGTTGTTACCTTCCAGGGCAGTGGAATGGGAGGTGGGGGTGGACCAGGAGGGCAGGAAACTGAGGCCCGCCGAGGAAGGTGTGCTTTCTACAGCGTATCCCCACAGAGGCTTTTCGGGTTGGCATGGAGACCTAGGTAGAGGCCCTTTGTTCCCCTGCCCTGGCCAGGTGGCCGCCTGCCTTCTGCTGTTCCTGGAGGAGGAGGACGCCTTCTGGATGATGTGCGCCATCATTGAGGACCTGCTCCCTGCCTCCTACTTCAGCACCACCCTGCTGGGCGTCCAGACTGACCAGCGGGTCCTGCGCCACCTCATCGTCCAGTACCTGCCTCGCTTGGACAAGCTGCTCCAGGAGCACGACATCGGTAAGGCCTGGCAGCCACCCAGGGGTCCGGAGACGCTGGCTGATTCTGCAGCCCTTGAGGCCTTGTGACACACCTGGCAGAGGCTGATGGCCGGGCTGTGGACACAGGCACACGCAGTCTTCGTTGCTCTCTTGCTCTCCCTCCACTTCGAGCAGGCAAGGCCTCTTGCCACTCTTCGGGAGGTATCCTCCACCTCCTCCCCAGGCTGCCCTGTGGCCAGGGCTGTCCCTGGTCCCAGCCACAGTGGCCGGTGTCTGTTCACAGAGCTGTCCCTGATCACGCTGCACTGGTTCCTCACGGCCTTCGCCAGCGTGGTGCACATCAAGCTGCTGCTGCGCATCTGGGACTTGTTCTTCTATGAGGGCTCCCTGGTGCTGTTCCGGATCACTCTGGGCATGCTGTGCCTCAAGGTGCTTGCTGAGCCCCCGCCGTCCCCACCACCGCCGCCACCCAGCTTTCAGGCTGAGGAACAGCAGCCCATGTGGGGTGGGTGGGGGAGCTCCCTGGACCGGGCAGGGCCAGCCCGATGGTCACGCCAAGGGGTCACAGGTCTCTGAGGATGGGGGATGCCCGGCAGTGACATCCTCCTCCCCTGTCCTGCCCTGGCATGGCCCAGGAGGAGGAGCTGATCCTGTCAGAGAACTCGGCCTCCATCTTCAACACGCTGTCAGACATCCCATCGCAGATTGAGGACGCGGAGCTGCTGTTGGGGGCGGCCATGCGGCTGGCTGGCTCCCTCACTGACGTGGCTGTGGAGACCCAGCGTCGCAAGCACCTGGCCTACCTCATTGCAGACCAGGGCCAGCTCCTGGGGGCCAGCACCGCCACCAGCCTCTCTCAGGTGGAGCAGGAGGGGGAGACCCCACCTCAGCCCACAGTTGCAGGGCGTGTGCTCTGAGGAAGCCCAAAGAGAGAGGGCCACGGGGAATGGACTGGCCCTTCCTGCCCTGCTGTTCTGCCCCTGAGGTCCGGCACGGCCCCCTCCTCGGGCCTCTAGGGGCTCTGTCCCCAGCACAGCTGATTATACTTTCCCGATGCCCAGAGCCAGCCTCAGTGGCTGTTTCAGATGAGACCATGTGAGAGGAAGGCTGGTGGGTTCGCTCCCTCCTGGGCGGGGTGCCGGGGGCCACTGCCGACCTGCTCTCCCTCCCTGTAGGTGGTTCGCCGCAGGACCCAGCGGAGGAAATCCGCCATCACCGCCCTGCTCTTCGGTGAGAGCTCTGCTGTGGGCACCGAGCGGGCAGGCAGTGCAGACGGGGCCGTGTGTCCTCACACCTAGTGTGGACTTGGGGGCTTCCTCTCCTCGGGGGCCTGGGGAGGGCTGTGGTCCCCATCGCTCTCTGGGCCTCCTAGGGGAAGACGACCTGGAGGCACTTAAGGCCAAAAACATCAAGCAGACAGAACTGGTGGCCGACCTCCGGGAAGCTATCCTCCGCGTGGCACGCCACTTCCAGTGCACAGACCCCAAAAACTGCAGCGTGGTGAGTCGCCGCCCCTGCGCTCTCTTGGGGAATGGACCGGCCCTCCCTGCCCAGCCCCACTCATGGTGCTGAGGCTTCTCCCCTCGCTGGCCTTTCTGTCCATGTCACCTCTGTCCACTGTGGCAGGAGCTGACCCCAGACTACAGCATGGAGAGCCACCAGCGGGACCACGAGAACTACGTGGCGTGTTCACGCAGCCACCGGCGTCGGGCCAAGGCCCTACTGGACTTCGAGCGTCATGACGATGACGAGCTGGGCTTCCGCAAGAACGACATCATCACGGTGCGTGGGAGGCTCAGCCACCTGCCCCTGAGGCCGGGCCGGTTTCCTTTCCTTGCTGAGGGCCCCTGTTTCGGAAAACAGGGTTTCTGGAAGGGCCGAGTTGCTGAGCACAGACTCAGACAAGCTGTGTGTGAGGCACCGGCCCTGGGCACCCAGCTCTGGTTCCTGCTGTCTTCCCTCCCGTGCAGATAATTTCTCAGAAGGACGAGCACTGCTGGGTGGGGGAGCTGAACGGCCTGCGAGGTGAGGGCCTTGGTCTGCTGTGGAGTGCGGGAGGGACACCTCCCTGCCGTCCCCTCCACGCCCCTGCCTGTGTGTGGGCTGTGCCTGCTCTGTCCTCAGCTCCTTGAGAGCAAGGGTGGGGCCGCACCGGGCTGCTGCTCACAGGGCCTGCTTCTCCCGCAGGCTGGTTTCCAGCCAAGTTCGTGGAGGTCCTGGACGAACGGAGCAAAGAGGTGAGGGGCAGGACAGGGCCTGTGCTCGAGTGAGTCTGGGCTTGTGGCAGGGGAGGTGGCTGGCTGCCTGCAGCGTTGGGCAGGGCTTCTCAGACCCATTCCCCCCATCAGTACTCCATCGCGGGGGACGACTCGGTGACGGAGGGGGTCACGGACCTTGTGCGAGGGACTCTTTGCCCGGCCCTCAAGGCCCTGTTTGAACACGGACTGAAGAAGCCGTCCCTGCTCGGGGGTGCCTGCCATCCCTGGCTGTTCATCGAAGAGGTAGGTTGGCCTGGACTCCTGTCCCCTGTGCCAGCTCTGCCGTCCCCACAGTGCCCCTGAGGCCCTTCCTGCCCGTGGGCCCCTTGGAGGTGCAGAACGAGCGCAGGGTAGTGACGTGTGCTCTGTTGCGCCTTCCTGTCCTACACCCGCACCGTGTGCCACCCCTCACAGGCAGCCGGCCGGGAGGTCGAGAGAGACTTCGACTCCGTGTATTCCCGCCTGGTGCTCTGTAAGACGTACAGGTAACTGGGCCCTGCCCCAATTGTCCTGGCAGGGTCACCTGCCGCGGGGAGTGAAGGAAGGGCCAGACCCTGTGTCCACCTGGCACACCAGGGAGCTGTGGTCCCTTGTCAGGTTGGATGAAGACGGCAAAGTCCTGACCCCGGAGGAGCTGCTGTACCGGGTAAGCAGGGCCTGCTCTGCCAGACCCCAGACACCTCTCCCAGGTTGGCCAGTGGGGGTGCCTGAGTGACAGCTGTGCCCCCCAGGCTGTGCAGTCTGTGAATGTGACCCACGACGCAGCACACGCACAAATGGACGTCAAGCTCCGCTCACTAATCTGTGTGGGGCTCAAGTAAGTGTAGAAAAGAGGGTGGCAAAGGGACAGGAGGAGCCGCAGAGTAGGGGTGGCTGAGTCCAGCATGGGAGGGGTCCTCTAAGGGGAGTCTAAAGGACAGAGAAGGAATCTCAGGGACTTGGGTCCTGCTCAAGGCCTTGCGCCCTCCCCATGGAGGGTGGTCTGGGAGCTGCTGAGAAGGGCAGGTCGGAGCATCCACTGTAGGCCACAGCCAGAAGGGCCGAGAGCAGCCCCTGCTCCTCCTGGACTTGTCCCCAGTGAGCAAGTGCTGCACCTGTGGCTGGAGGTGCTCTGCTCCAGCCTGCCGACCGTGGAGAAGTGGTACCAGCCCTGGTCCTTCCTGCGCAGCCCTGGCTGGGTCCAGATCAAGTGTGAGCTCCGGTGAGGACCATACCTGGCTTCTGGGTGGGTCGCACGGCCAGCTCTGTAGGGCCCAGGGGTTGGGGGATGGAGGCAGGGGTGGGTGGCAGGGCCCACCAAAGGTGAGGAGAGCCTCACCCCACCCCCACCTCCTCACCTCCAGCGTCCTCTGCTGCTTTGCCTTCAGCCTCTCCCAGGACTGGGAGCTCCCTGCGAAGAGAGAGGTGGGTGCTATGGGCTGCTCCGAGGCCCCGAGTCTGCCTTCTCAAGGGCTGCGCTGGCGGAGCTCCCCTGTGGTTTCTCGGGTGGCTGAGGTGGGGCCGGGGTGAGGACCCAGAGTGCTGGCACCAGCTGTAAGAACTGCTCTGGCCCCAGGCACCTTGGGCTCCTTTGGGCATCCCCAGCCCAAGGCCTGTGAGGTGAGGGGCTGTCCCTGTGTGCAGGAGGAGAAGCAGCCTCTGAAGGAGGGTGTCCAGGATATGCTGGTGAAGCACCACCTTTTCAGCTGGGACATAGACGGGTGATGCTCTTCCTCCAGCTGCCCTGTCACACCCAGGCCTCCCCCAACCCACCGACTACCAAAGAGGCCCTGCCGGCCAGCCTCAGGCCTGCTCCGGGGCCACCCCAAGCTGTGGGGTCTGGGGAAGATGGTCTCTAGAGCCCTGTGATTGGGAGATAAGGGTCTCCCCAGAGCATTGCTGGTGGCAGGAACGGAAGGTGGGTGCCCAGCTCAGCCTCTTCCTCCTGAGCACGTGGGAGGTGAGGGCTCTGCCTCCCCAGGGTCCTTAGTGAAGCCCCAGGCCCCAACTACCGTTTGTACCGACCAAAAACCTTGTGAGGAGGTGGAGGGCTGCACCTGTGTGTCAGTCTTTGCTCAGGAAAGCAGGTGTGGGGTGGCTAATGGCAGATAAAGGCTCCTTGGCCTCTTTGGTTTGTAAATAAACTATGTCTTTGAGAAAGTGCGTCCTGTCTTCTGTCCAGCCAGAGCCGCAGGAGTGTCCAAGGTTCTGCCCTTCCTGGAGTGGTCTGGAAGGCACGGCCTGGCTACTTTTTCCTGTACAGGTAGGAAGCCTGTGCTGACCACTCCCCAAGTCAACCTGATGGGGAGGCGGACTAGGCTCACTGCCCACCCTCTCCCCAGGCCCCAGCCGCACTGCCCACCCCTTCCATGGAGTGAATGAGTTGGACTAACAAGCTGGTGTTTTTGTTTTTATTTTAAAAAGTTCACACAGCTTCCCCACCTTTGTCCCAGCACTGGTTTTGGTGACTCCATCCCTACTCCCCTACGACTCAGGGAAAATGAGAGGCCACAGCTTCATGGCCACCTCTGAGGCCCACAGCAGGGTGGAGCTGGGCCCGAAGCCCCTCCTGTCCCAGGGCCGCGTTGGCTGCAGTGAGGCGAGGGGGACGGAATGTGGGTGGAGCGTTCCTGGCAAGATGGCCAGGAAGCACCTCTGCCCTAGTGGCACTGATAGGGAGCCAGGAAGCAGGGGAGGTGGGGCACAGGCCGTGGCAGGGTGTCTGCATGTCACACACACGTGATGGGTGGGCCTGGGCAGCTGCATACCAGGTAGGGCACCAAACCATGTGGCACATAGCTCAAGGGTGACCCTGCATCTAGTACCCAGGAGCTGTGGCCCTGTGGGCCCCTCTGTATGTGAGTAGGATGGGAGGGAGCTGCACCCACCTCCTGTCCCCCCAAAATATATGTATATAATGTATATCAATATATAATATAGAGGTATATACACCTGTACAGAAAACTTTTGCCGCCAACCACTGAATGGTTACACTACACCAAGACACTAAAATGGCAGGGAGCCCCCTCCCAGGAAGCCTTGGGAGCCTGGGGTTGGCAGACATGGGGAATGGGGAGGTAGAGGCCCAGGCCAGTTTATTCCCTTACAGCGAAGGGGAGCAGACAGGAAGGAGATTCCTCCCTCAACTCACCTCAGAGCCAGAAGAGCGGCCTGCTGGCTGGGTCTCGCCTACCTTAGCCAAACTGCAGCCAGACGGTGCACCTCTGACCTCAAAAAAGGAGGTCAAATAGAAATGGCCCGACCCTGTCCAGGCCTCCAAAACCCCAGATGGGACCCAGGATTGCTGCTTGACAGCTGTTCTCTTCTGCCCTGGGTGAGCCTGAACCAGGAGGCGGCGCCCCTCTGCTCCAGCCTCCCAGGGAAGGGAAAAAGCAGGGACTGTGATTGTCAAGACACAACCACGTGGAGAGGCCGAATCAAGCAGGAGCCACGCTGGCCGAACTTCCACGGCTCCCCAGCGTCCATCCCCTCCCCCAACCCCAGTCTCTGGAGCCGAGAACTACAAGCAGGAATCCCAGTGTAGCTGCAAATCATGGCCATCGAGGAAGTCTGTGGAGAAGAGACTGGGGGCTGTGGTACTGAGGGGGGCCAGGCTCAGCACAGGGCCGCCTGACGACAGCTCCAGCCAGTCCATGTTGTCCAGGTGGCCGTCAGCCAGGTCCAGGCCCATGCTGCTGCTAGGCTCAGGGACAAAGTGCAATTCTGAGGTGTCCATGGGCGATGGGGGGTGGTCCAGGATGGCAGAGCTGCTCAGCATCTGGCTGTGGAGGTCGTCAATGAGAGAAAGGGGCTCTGGCCCTTCGTGCCCACTGGTCAGCAGGGGCAGCCCCGTGCTACTCTCCAGGAAATCCTCCAGGCGCCCAGGGAGGGAGGGTGAGCCTGGTGGAGGCGGCGCAGCCTGGGGAAGCTCAGCTGAGGGCGAGGGCTGTGTGGCCAATGGGGACCCACAGGCTGTTGTCAAGGATGGCTTCTCCTTCCCTGGCAGGGATGATGGCTCCTTGAAATCTGCTGAAATTTCTGCCAATCAAGACAGTAAACGGATGTTAGAAACCGGGCCTGAATATCTACATACAAAAGAGTGAAGGTGGACCCTAACCTCATACCACATACAAAATAAAATGGATCAAAGACTTAAATGTAAGAGCTAAAACTAGTAAAACTTTCAGAAGAAAACATAAGGCAAAATCTTTATGACATTGGATTTGGCAATGATTTCCTTGTTATGACACCAGAAGTACAGGAGGACAAACTGGGTTACCTCAAAATTTAGAACTTCTGTGCATCAAAGGGCACTATCAAGAGGATGAAAACCCATAGAATGGGAGAATGTATTTGCAAATCGTATTTGATAAAGGATTAAGATCCAGAATACACAGAATTCCTAATATGCAATAAAACCACCCAACTAAAAAATGGTCAAAGAACTTGAATACACATTTTCCCCAAAGAAGATATACAAATGGCCGATAGCACATGAAAAGATGCTCAACATTACTGATCGTGGGGAAAATGCAAATCAAACAACAAAATACCTCCTTCAAACCCTCTAGAGTAGCTACTATAAAAAAAGTAGAAAACAAAATAAGAGGATATGGAGAAATTGGAAGCCCTGTGTCCTGTTGTTGGCAGAAATGTAAAATGGTCCAGCTGCTGTGGAAAACAGTACTGAGGTTCCTCAAAAAATTGAAAACAGAACTACCTTGTGATCCAGCAATCCCACTTCTGGATATGTGTGCAGAAGGAGTGAAGGCAGCATCTCAGAGCTACGTGCACACCCAGTTCACAGCAGCATCATTCACAACAGTGGACCGTGGAAGCAGCCTAAGTGTCTACTGATGGATAAATGGATGAACCTTGAGGATATTATGCAAAGTATAATAAGCCAGTCACAAAAAGACAAATACTTTATGACTGCGCTTGTATGAGACGCTGAGAGTAGTTGAAGTCATACAGGCAGAAAGTAACATGGTGACTACCAGGGGCTGGGGGAAGGGAGAATGACTGCTACCGTTTCATAGGTATGGAGTTTCAGTTTACAAGAGGAAAAGAATTAGAGCTAGGTGTGGTGATGGCTGCACAACATTATGAATGCATTTAATATCAATGGACTGCACACTTAAAAATTGTTAAGATGCTAAATTTTATGTGTATTTTCCAATTAAAAAAATGGAAAAAAATGAACGAAGAACTCAAATAGACATTTCTCCAACAGGGGACACACAAATGGCCACTGAGCACACAAAAAGATGCTCAACCTGGCTGGTCATTACAGGAATGCAAACCTCAACAAGGTATCACTTCACACCCATCAGAATGGCTATTATCATAAAATTGAAAAAGACGTGTCTGCGAGGATGTGGAACCCTGGACCATTGCAATGTAAGATGCTACAGCTGAAGTGTAAACAGTTTGGTGATTCCTTTAAAAAGTTAAATACAGAATTACCGTATGATCATGCAATTCCAGCCCTAGGTATATGCCCAAAAGAACTGAAAGCAGGGACTCAGACACTTGCACACCAATGTTCACAGCATTGTTCTCAATAGCTAAAAAGTAGAAAACCCAGGTATCCATCAACATTCACTGTACGAGCAAAATGTGGTACATCTGTACAGTGGAACATTATCCAGCCATAAAAAGGAATGAAATTCTGACACATGCTACAATGTGGATGAATTCTGAAGACATTATGCTAAGTGAAAAAGCCACCCAAAACACCAATATTGTATACATAATTCCTCTTATATGAGGTCCCCAGAGTAGTCAAATTCACGGACAGTAGAATGGGGGTTGCCAGGGGCTGCGGGGAGGGGGAATGAGAGTTACTGTCTAAGGGGTACAGAGTTGCAGTTTGGGATGATGCAAAAGTTTCGAACCGGATAGTGGTGCTGGTGAATGTACTTTACAACATTGACCTGTACATTTAAAATGGTTAGAATGGCAGATTTCGTTACGTATATTCTACCACACACACACACACACACACACACACACACACACACAGAATTATACATAAATCAGGTTTGCTCCCTGACCCCTGTGTCCTGCCCGCTCCAGTCCCAGCTGAACACACACATTCCTTCCCTGTGACTGCTCTCAGCAGGGGAGGAGCAGTACCCGCCTGTCCAGCCGCCACCACCTACCCCATTCAAACCCGCTTCTCTTCAAACTGAAGGAACGTGAGAGCTAAAAACAAAACAAAAAAAAACACCCGCTTCTCTGGGCATCCCTGCCACCTCTCTAGCCACTTTTCAGCGTCCCTTTGGGAGCAGGCAGCACCCCCATCTCCCTTTCCCTGCCAGCCCATAAATGCTAGAGTTCAAGGCCTGCTCCCTTTCCCTTCTCAAATAATCTCTCTTCTCTAGGGTGGCCGCATCCTTCCCACAGTCTGTTTGGACCCTGGAACCTCCCAAAGCTCATTCCCAGGCTTGTCCTGAGCTCCAGTCCAGCGGTCCTCAGAGTGGGTCCCACACTTGCAGCCTCAGTGTCACCTGCACCAGTTAGACGCACCTCAGGCCCCTCTCTCCTCCCTAAAGCTTGAGAATCCCCGATCTCAGGGATTGACCTCAGCTATTGAACCTTTATTTTATTTCTTTTACAGCCCAGCAAGCTAAGAATGAGCTCTTATTTTAAATTGAAATAAAATTCATATAACATAAAATGCACCATTTTAAAGTGTGCAGCTCCGTGGCTGGGCTCCTGCCTTGCCCACACCATCTCATTACTCCTCTTTGTGCTCAGGCAGTTAAAGCACTCGGAAGGGAACACCCAGCACCTGCACCACACGCTCCTGCTGCCACCAGAGAAGTCTCCGTGCCCCCTGGGAAGCCAACACCACCTCCCCCGCTGAGGGGTCTCGCTCCCACCCAGCACCCACCTGCTTCCTTGCTCCCCTGTGCAGGGAAACCTTCCGGAGAGCTCCCCCCAGGCAGCCTTTTGCAGCGACTGCCACACGCCCACTCCCCTGACTGGGCTTGTCCTTTGCTGCTGCGACTGTCCTTGGCTTCCAGGACATCATGCTCTGTCCACTACTCAGTGGCACCTGCATGTCCCGTGTCCCCCTCCTCTGTCCTCTGCTCCTCCACCCCATGCCCCGGATGACCTCACAGCTCCAACTGCCAACCTAGACGCGACAACTCCCCAGCCCAGACCTCTCCCAAACGTCCCTGTCCACATGAATCCTTCACTCCAGTGACTCCTGATGCACGTGAACGCATCTGAGGCTGTGCCACCGTGTCTCCACACAAGCCCCCCAGCTTGTTCTGGGACCTCAGGCTGTGGCCCTTGGAGTCTCCTTCTCCCTCCCACATAACTGGGAGCCACCAAACTGGCTCTCCCGGCACACCTGACTCCAGCCCCTCCTCCCACCTCACTGCTGCCCCCCAGGCTCCCGCTTCTGCCCTTGAGCAGACCAGGCCACTCTGCTCAAAGCTGTGGGATGGCTTCCTAGCTACTGAGCCAAAGTCCCCTGTCCTGCTGCCCAGGAAGTCCCACGTGATCCACTCTTGACCTCTGCCTTGTTCCTCTCCTCATTCTTCCCTCACTCTCTGTGCTCCTAAAACACTTACTTTCCTGAGGCCTGCACTGGTGGCCTTTCCCAGGGACACCACGCATGGCTACCCACTTCGCCTCCTTCTCAGCAAGGCCTCCCCTTGCACTCCCCCAAGGCCTTTCTTCTCCCTTCCTTGCAATTTTTTCCTAACGCTTCTGCCTTCTGACACACCATACAATTCACTCATTTTTTTGTTGTCTACCTCCCCAGCTAGACGGGAGCTCTGTGACGGAGACTTCTCCAAGGGTAAGTGGCCCAGAGCAATGGAGGCCTCACAGCATGTCCTCCCTCTCCCCAGGCCTTGGAGACAGGGGCTGCCCTGTCACTGCTATATGCACAGTGGCTGACAAGGCCTCTCACTCGCTGAAGTGTTCAAGAAATAAACAAATCAACCAACCTAGGGCTCAAGAGACCTATGAACAGAGAAAGTGGTTAGGGAGGCAGCGGGGCTCGGGGTTACCTCCACTCTGAATAAGAATGTCAAACAGGTCGTCCATCTGCTGGCTTGAAGAGCCATTTTCCTGTGGAACAGAAACAAGATGAAAATCTTGACCAGGAGGCCCCTAGCCTGGCCCAGGACCAAGCCCTCTCCCTCCCCTGCAGAGTGGGCAGCTGGACCCGCAGTGCCCGCGGGCTGTGCTCAGATTCCCAGAGCCCAGACTCACCCCATCAGGCCAGGCTCTCGTGCCCTGGCCCCCAGGACCTGCTCCCCAAGGCCTCTTTGACCCCAAAGAGGTGGGACCGAGGGAGCCACAGCCTGACAGCCTAGGGCAGCCACGCACCCTGGCCATGCCCAGGCCACTTTCCTCACCTGCTGTTTGGGCTGCTGGTTCACAGCTTCCTCATAGCCAGGTGGCTCCTTCTTCAGCAGAGAAGTGGGGGTCCCAAAGAGGGGCCGCAATGGGTGCTCCAGGTCTATCTGGGTGGGTGGGCCAGAGGCTGGAGAGCCAGGCTGGGACAAGGGCTGGACAGAACAGGGAGAGGACCGGTGGTCGCACACCTGCCTTGTCAGGGGCAGGGGACGCAGGGCCCAGGCACCCGTACACCCCAGGAGGGCAAGGGAGGAAACACCTGCCTTCTTGGCCAGGCCAGCTTTGCTAGCTGCACCAGCTTTGGGGGAACTTTTATGGAAGCCACTGGGAAAGAAAGGATACAGGATGACCCCTAATCCTTAAAGGGGTGATTAAATGCCTGGGGTGCGAGGAGGGAGGAGGGGCTCTGTGCTGATCACTTCCTGAGATTTCTGCCTCCCATCCTGAGGTGCCTAGTTCTTGTCACTGTCCCCATCCCCTCCAGCCCCACGCTCTGCAGGGCTGAGGCTATACACAGCCTAAGAGCAGCCTCACCTCTGGTCTAGGCTGTGAGGGAGCCAGCTGCTGCTGACGCCCTGGTGGCATACAGCTGCCCTCTGAGGGAAGGACCCTAAGCTGGAGCCTGGGCCAGACGGCCAATCCCAGAGCCTCTCCCCAGGGCAGGGCACCTCTTTGGCTGTCACCTGCGTCCTCCCCACCCCATGGAGCAGTGCTATGGGAGGCTCTCAGCCTGGCTGGGGGCTGCTCAGGGGCCCTGCTGCCAGGGTACAGGAACGTTCTGGTATCAATGGCCAGCTCCCTGATGGCTCCCCCTCCTGGCCAGAGGGGTCTTAGGCAAGTCCTTTAACTTTCCTAAGTCTCAGTAGCCTTCTTGGTGAGATAGGGTAGTGATCCCTCATTTTGGAGGGTTGAAGGGAAGATTAAATGAAGCAAACATAAAATACCCAGCACCAAGGATGCCTGAGAAGGATCTTCCCACCCTCTGGACCCCGCCCTGCTCCTCACCCCCCCGAGCCCCCACAGCCCAAGTACCTGCTGGGGGCTCCCACTGGACAGGCCAGGGCTGTCTGCATTCTTATTGGTCACGGCGAGGACAAGGTGGGTCCCTGTGGAGTCAGTGATGAGGGTGGGCGGTGTGACCCCCTTGATGAGGCTGGGGCCCTGGGAGCCCAGCAGCAGCTGGGGGGCAGGGGCCGGCTCGGGCTCAGGCAGCACAGCTTCCTGTTTCACCACCACAGCCGGGGGCCCGGGGACCGGGCCACAAGTGTCTATGCAGTTGGTGGTGGAGGCCGCCAGGCTGGGGCTGAAGGGGTGAGCGGGGCCCACGGGTTGTCGGCTCAGCTGGCAGCTGGAGAAGCTGTTCTCCTGCTTTACTGGGGCGCAAAGAGGGGCCGGGGCGGGGGCGGGGGTGGGGGCGGGCTGCTGGGCCCGCTTCTCCTGCTCTAGCTGCAGCCTGAGCCGCTCCACCAGCTGCTGCTTCTGCCGGAGCATGCGGGTCAGCTCCTCGATCTGCTTGTCCTTCTCCTGCAGCATCTGGTCCTTGTCGCGACCCTCCAGTTCCGCCCGCCCCCTAGGGCTCAGGCAGCAGGACCCAGCCCGGGGGCCCTCCTCCTTCACGAGGATCTGCAGCGGAGAGGCCTGCAGGGTGAGCTGTGTCAGGGGTGACGTCACCATCTCACCAAAGGTGTCCCCAGGGGTGGAGTTCTCGTCACCCGTGCTAAGCAGTGAGCGCTCTGAGGGGGTGGGAGACACGGGAGGTGTGGAGCCCGTGCTGCCAAATTTCACCACTCCATTGCTGGTCACTGTGGCCACCACCACCTCGGTTGGGGCCAGGCCTGCTGCCACCAAGGCTGGGCCCGTACTCAGCCGGGCTGCCGGGAAGGCTACCACCACCTCGCCAGCCTTGGGCAGGATAGAGGTGGTAGCAGGGGCTTTGGGGCCTCCTGGGGTAGGGCTGATTTGGTCTTGGTAGGTACGCAGGCGCTCAATCAGCTCTGTCTTGGTGCCTGACACGGGCAGTGACCGCAACTTCAGCTCCTGCTTCAGTTCTGCCACCTGCAAGGGGTCAAGAGTCAGAGCAGCAGGGAGACCGGGAGCAGTTGGACAA
The DNA here is from genome assembly GCF_041146395.1 of Eulemur rufifrons. Lineage (NCBI taxonomy): Eukaryota > Metazoa > Chordata > Mammalia > Primates > Lemuridae > Eulemur > Eulemur rufifrons. The sequence goes on from NC_090998.1 coordinate 89,262,547, forward strand.
AAGGAATTGGGTCCAGGCAGGAGGACAGTCTGGGGAAGCTGGGAGGGATGAGCATTTTATAAGCTGGGCCTCGTCTGTGTAGGCCCCACTGGCCACTTTATGTTTTATTAGAGACGGGGTCGCACTGTATTGCTCAGGCTGGTCTCAAACTCCTGGCCTCAAGCGATCCTCCTGCCTCAGCCTCCCAAAGTGCTGGGATTATTGGTGCGAGCCACTGCACCCAGCTCCGCTGGCCGCCATAGATGCATCAACTTCCCTATTCCTTCAACAGCCCTGGAGAGCGAGATCCACCTGGCATCCTCCCTTTCACTGTCCTCACTCCAACACCGGCCTGGTCAAAATGCTCCCCTACTTCTGCAGGCAACAGGGTCTGGGCACCTCATGCTCACAGCTGTCCCCAGCCCCCAGCACGATGGCTGGTGCTCACTAAACATTTAATTGAATGGACCGAATTTTACAGATGTGAAAACAGCTCATGAAAGTAAGATAACTTTTTCAAGATCATAGAGCTAGTGAGTGGCCAGGCTAGGATTTAAACCTGGGTCGGATGGACTCTGAAGCCTGTGCCCAGCAGCCTCCATGAATGCTGTGTCTTGCTGGGACCTGGATCATGATGCAGGAGGGGTCAGCCTGGTTCAGAAGACAAGTTCTCAAGAGAGAATTTGGTCCATTCCATCTTCTGACTGAGGCAGAGAGAACAGGTGAGGCACTGGGCATGGCCCACTCTCTAAGGCCTGAGGACACGAGCCAAGCCCGCACCCCTGAGCATGGGCCACTCTCTCCTTGGCAGACGAGGCATGTGACCAGCAGGTTCAGCTGGCGTTACCTGGCCAAGTGGAAAAGGGGGCCCTGTCTACCACTGGCCAGGTCTGTGGCCTTGGGCAAGCTCTTTTTTCTGTCAGCCTCAGCTTGTTCGTTCTCAAGGAGAGGAGACCAATCCCCGTTCCTCACCCTGCAGCACAGAGGTCAGGGAAGGTAAGAGAGAGATCACTGCTTGGTCCATCCCAAGGCCCTGGACAGACACTGGCTGTGTCACTAATGAGAGCAACTACCATTTGCTATGACCACAGCCAAGCAGTCCTTGGAGCAGGTTCCAAGGTGCCCCTGTCTGGTGGAGACAGAGCCCTGTGCTGCCTTCCATGCTGGTGGGCCCTGGGCTGGCTGACTTCCCCGCTTAAAAACCAGCACCCAGACAGCCCCTGTGGGAGAGGCCAGACTGGCAGTGGCTCAAGTCTTTCTGTGGGAAGGGGCAGCCACCTACCTTCATGTCATCCAGGTTGGCCGGCAGGGCTCCTGGCTTGCCAGTCACCGAGGTGCTGTTCTGACGTGCCAGCGCACTGGGCCCAGGGGCGCCTGAGCTGGAGCTGCTATTGGTAGTGGAGAGGCTACGCACTGTGGGGGCCCCGCTGCTTCCCAGAGCCTCACCTGCTGACCTGAGAAGCAGAAAAGGCAGAAATGGGCGCCTGTCAAGCATCAGCCTTGGCTGCCGCCTGGGCTGCAGGTTTGGGTACAGATGGACGTGGGGCGAGTGCCCTGCACGCAGGCCAGAGAAGTCCTGCCTGGAGACCACTCTGTAGGATCCAGACCAAAGAGTCCTTTAAGACCCGCGGTTCTTCAGACTGGCATGTGCCTGTCTTGGGGCAGCTACGGCGGGCAGGGGACAGACAGTGCGCGGGGCTGGGGGGGCTCCTACTTTGGCGGGGCAGGCAGGATGGTCTGGTAGTTGTAGTGCTGCTGTTGCTGCTGGTTGAGGATCTGCAGCTGGAGGAAGAGCTGCTGCTGCTGCAGGATCTTGGCGTAGGAGGAGTCCATGGGCGGGGCCCCCTTGTCCTGCTTTTGGTCCGGGGGGATGTACTGGTGATACTTGAGCTTCTTCACCTTTGGCTTCAGCTCCTTGGCCTTCTTGCTGCGCTGCGACTTCTCACTGGCAGACTTAGGTTGGCTTTGCTGAGGGCACAGGAGACGGTGCCATCAGAGGGCAGCCATAGGCTTCCCGGAGTGGGGCTGGCAGCCCCCACCCCACACCTGCGTGGCCTCTAAGAAGGCACCATCATCCACTTCACCTACTTCCACTCTTCCCCTGCTGGACTGTGCTCTCCACCAAAAGCAGAGGCCCCTCTGGTGCCTGGAAGTGTGCCAGGGAGGGGGCTGGGATACAGAGAGGGGCTTTGCTCAGCCTTTGTCTTAAATGAGCTTCCAGCCTGGAGAATAAATCAACTGAATGTACAGGCACAGACACCACCATGATCCTGAGCAGAGTGTGAACACTACAAGGAGGTAAAACACAACTGGCTGACGGAGTACGGGCCGGGCCAGGCCGGACCAAGCACTTTACAGATCGCGCCATGCAAGCCTCTCACCAATCCTGCCTAGGCAAGAACTGCCATGTCCACTTAAAAATGAGGAAACAGATTCAGAGAAGTTACTTGCCCAAGGCTACCTGGTGATTTTGATCTTGATGCAACCCAGGTCTCCAAAAGCTCCCGCTTGTGCCCCAAAGACTCCTAGCTGGCACAACCGCTGGACATGGAGGGTCAGAAGACCCAGACCAACCAAGAAGGGCCAGTGGCCATGCTTTGGGGGTGCTGTCCGTGGGGTGGGGAAGGACGAGTTGGATGAGGGGCAAGAATTAGCAGGGGAGTGCAAGAGAGGGACAGTGGAGAGCCTGGAAGTTTCTGAGTACAGAATGGCAGGCAAAGGAGAGACTTGATGTAGGAGTCAGATGGGGTCTCAACCAGATAGCAATGGGCTCCAAAAGGAAGGTCTGGCAGAGGTGACCCACTAGAAGAACAGGCAGTGTGAACGTGTGGCAGGTGAGGAATTAAGGATCGTGAAGTCAGGAAGAGGTTCTGGTTTTGCCAGGGAGTGTAGAGAAAGGACAGGTCTGTTGAGCTGCAGGGAGGACCCCCTGAGCACAGGCCGAGGAACGGAGGAACTGCAGGGAGGAACGAAAGAGGAGGGCAGACCCCAGGGCACATCCCCTTCCCGGGAAGAGGAAAGGCAGCAGGGGAAGTGCAGCGGCCAAAGAGAGGGAAGCCCTGGGAGCTGGGTGGGGAACATGCCAGGGTGCAGGGTAGGGAGGCAGACGCTGCCAGGAGGGGAAGGCAGGGAAGGTGGGTCTGGATTAGGGACCCTTGAGGAACATGTTTCAGTCCCCTGGTGGGGCTGGAGCCAACCCACAAGAGGCTGAAGCATAAACCAGAAAACACAAGTGTAGACAGAACACATGCAGGTGATTCTTTCAAACATGTGGTGGTCAAAGGGAAGCAGCAGGAGTGTGACAAGCAGTGCATTGGAGGGAGGAATTCTGGGGGAACCTGTGACATCTGAGGACATGAGGAAGAGCTTGCACATGCAAAAGAGGTGCCAACCAATGAGGCAACATCCTGGTGCACAGATGACACTGAGGGCACAGGTGGTCTAAGAGGGGCTACTTCCTGCTTCCCCAGGCCCAGGGGAGGAGACAGTGAGGGAGAAGCTACAGTGACTTTCTGACACAAGCAGAGCGCAGATGGCCTCCACAGAGATGACACGCAGTCACATGCACACACAGGTGGGACTGGGGATGTTGACAGGACAGTGCCAGGGAGCTCCAGAAGATAGACAGGCAAGGGCTGTGACCAGAGTCACAGCAAGGGCTCAGCTAAGGCCAGAGCATGAGAATCACACTGCTCCCAGGCTGTGAGCTGTCCATCTCTCCTGAGGCTCATGGTGAGAGGACAGGAGCTGCAGATGGTCCTGGATGGCCGGGGGTTGCCAAGCCAGGCACGGGATCCGTGGGGAGGGAGCCTAGAGAAGAATACAGGACAGAGCGGAGAGGACAGGACGAAGCGTGCTGTGGAGGTGCGGGCCAGGTGGAAGTGCAGGACTTGGGTCCCGGAGATCCCGGAGGCCAGGCGGTTCTGCAGGGTGGGGAGGGCCTGGCATTCGCTTTTGGTGCTGCTAAATGTAGTATCGGACACCTTTGTGCACGTGAGGCCAGCAGTGCACAGCACAGTGTCCCCCACACCAATGACAGCAACCGCTGCCACCTTCAGGTATTTCAGGCCAGGCCTTTGAGGAAGACTTGGAAGAAGACAATAAAAACAAACACTCAATGGTGCCAGCTGTCTGACTTCGGGCATGTCACTTTACTTCTCAGTTTCCTCATCTGTAGCACAGGGCCGCCTTAGGCGGTTGTCCAGGGTAATGTGTGGGAGTATCTTCGTGGATGAGGGCAGGAGTGAGCACCTAGAAAGCGCTAGGCTAGGGCCTGGCGCACTGTGCTCAATAAACGGCGGCTATGAGCGTGACAGCCAGTGTCTCGAGGGATGGTAGAAGATATGCACACCCTCCCCTCCCCCGCAGCTGTCCTCACAGCTGGGATGAAGTCACAGCCGGACTCTGAGGGGCACAGGGGAGGAGGAGACATGATCACTGGCAGGACTGTACCTTAATGAGCGTTGGGGTGGGCTTGGCAGTGGGGACCACGGTTCCGTTGGTGAGGCTGGGAGGCAGCAGAGGTGGGGGAGGCAGAGGAGGCTGCTCTGCTAGGAAGAGCATTTCTCCGGAATCCTGCCCCATCGGGAGTTGAGACACAACCTGCAAGGGGAGAGGGGTGAGGGGAAGTGAGGACACCGATGACCTCCAGATGGAGTGCGCCCAGCTGCCCCTGCTAGGAGCCAGGGGCCCTGCACGCAAGAGGTGGTGGCAGCCCCTCCTCAGAAGGCAGAGATCAAGAGATGAGAGGAGCAACCCCAGGGAGGCTGCTCGGAATGAATGAAAACAGGGCTCGGTCAGGGAGGTTTGCAAATCCAACTGCAGGGCAGCCTTAGCCAGCACCCTCTGCCTAGGACCCCGGGCTGCTGCAGAGAGGGCCCACTGCCCACATCGCCTGCCTCACCACTGGGAACCACGGGAGCTTGGGCAGCCAGAACCTGCGCTACTAAGGCAACGTGCCCCTGGCTTCCCTGTGTCAGAGAAGGAGTCACCATGTGGCTGGGGAGACAGATCTTATTCTGGGCAGCCCCAGCGACCTTGGGGAGGCATCTGGAAGTGGGCAAGCTCACCTGAGTCGGGGATACAGAGGTGGCACTGGGCAGTGGTTCGCTGACTCGGGCCTCCAGGGGTGACGGCACTGAACCCTGGGACTCATGGCTGGCAGGCTGCTCAGGGGATAAGGCATCGCTGCTGTCCTCATCGAAGGAAGAGCTGTCCGCTACTTTCGGATAATTCACCTGGCCCACTGAAACCCAAAGCCAGCATGAGACTCCACCTCCAGCCCAGTGCACAGGTAGCAGGAAGAAAGAAGGGCCTTGCTCATCAGCCAGAGGCTGTCTCAGCAAAGCGCCTGGCCCTCAGCCCCCACGCCCCGAGAGGCAGACAGGCCGAGGGAGACGAGCAGCCAGCCTGCTTTCTTGCTGCGAAAGAGCTCTAGGAAAGGTCACCATCATGACCCTGCACCAGAGGCCAGAAGGCCCCCATGGCCAGAGTGCTTCCTTAGGCTGAGGAAAGGCCTCATTTTTAACCACTTGCTTTTAACTCTATGCTGAGTTTAGCCTTCAAAGTCAAGTTCCTCCCTCTCTTCCTCCAGCCTGCTCCTCCCTGGGAGACCCAGGCTGCCATTCCACTTCATCTGTTTCCCTGCTGTTAGAGATATTTATCTCCATCCTGTGGCTAAACACACAACTCTCTTCTTTCCCCTGATGCTTACAGACTGTGCAATGAGGGCTCTGAACCTGCTGGTGAGGGACCAAGGGAGCTTGGGTGACAGCCACATGAGAACAGCTGACTTCTCCAGAGGCCAGGAACAGGCCAAGGAGCCTGGCTGTGAGGCTGTGGGAGGAGGGCATCCCGAAAGGGACGCAGGCGGCCCCCACAGGTGGAAGAGGATCAGCAGAAGTGTGGTGACCTATTTTAGGGGCCAGCGACTCCCACAGACCCAGTACCTGGGCAGCAGGGGCACCAGAAGGAAACATTGGGCTGCCCATGGCTGCCCTGGCCTGACCCACAGCCAAGCCCCGGGAGGGCTGTGTGAGCGTGTCCTCCCGGGGCTGGCTCGGGGCAGAGGCACGGGAGGAAGGTGCAGCCCAGGGCTTCTGCTCCACGGGGTCCCCGCATGGGACTCCCAGGCTGCAGAGGGAAGGAAAGACTGAACAGAGGCAACAGAGGCATTTCAAGAGTCAAGTCACCACCACCACCTCAGCCCTGTCACAGGAAGAGGCAGGTGTGGCAGGCTCTGAGCAGGCCGGCTCCACACAGGAGGAACTGGGGCAGTGGCGAAGGCAGAGGCGAGCCTGGGGAGGTGTGCCGTGTGGGAGGTCCCCAGATAAGCAAGAGGAACAAAGGTCGGCTGCTCCTGCTGGGTTTGTCCAGGTGTTCCTCTTCAGGGCCAGGACCTGAGGCTCTCTCCTCTCTTAGGACCTGGGAAGGACACACCTGAGCTCCTCCCTTACTGCGCAATTGTGGCAACAGAGCCAGGAATGAGTGTCCACGGCTGGGTTCGCTCCTCTGTCCCCTCATCTGTCCCTACAGGGGCAAGCATGCAATGTGCAAAAGACACGGCCTTTGCTGGCCACATATCCTTCATACTAATCTCTAACTCCCAGCAAGGGCGCCTGGCGTGGGACAGCAGCCACATGGCGGCCGGCACTGATCATGGTGGTCCAGGATGGAGAGCTGCAGTTCCCACCCTGACCAGTCCAACCCAAGGAAGCTGCTGGCCGTCCTGGGGAAGATGCAGGGTTGGTGCAGGCCAGGGTCACTACAGAGTCTATTTCTCTCTCCACCGTGGTCAGCGCTCCACTGATACCAGTGCTGCTGAGTAGGAAGGCCATGGTCCTGTGACGCTGCAGCTGAGTTACCTCCCTGTGGGACTGTGTGCAGGATCACACACAGTGACGGATATAAAGGGCCCAGCATGGTCCTTGACGGGGTCCCTGCCCTCTAGGAGTTTATCGTCCAATCCCCTTGGAGCACAGAAAAACGGTCTGCTAGAAGGAAACACAGCAGCTAAGGGCATGTGGAGGAGAGACTCAGGGAAGACTTCCTGGAGGAGAGAGCTTGACTCGGATCTTGAAGATAATTATGAGTGGCCCGGAGGAAAGGGGTGTGCGCGTGAGCACGTGTAAATGGCCTCAAGTGTATGGAGAAGACTCCAAGCCCCCTGCCAGCCCCATTCTCAGCAGGCCTCAGGATGGTCCCCTCCCGCTGCCCCCTACCTTCCCTCCGTCTCTCGCTCCTCCTATCTGGGCCAAACCTCCACCTCGCTGTCAGCGCCAGACTCCTCAAATGAGCCGTGTGTCACCAAGCCACTGGCCACGCTGCTCCCTCTGCCTGGAATGTCTCTCTGTACTTCTCCACTGGGCAAACACTGATCCAACCTCCAGGTTGGCCCCAGATGTGCTATATCATGTGTGGGTACCTCCCTGGCCACCGTCACTTATCCTCATCCCCGAGAGAAGTCCCTCTGCCGAGCTCCCCCTGCACTGACACACACACTCCCAGTTATACTCTGTCCATACAGCAGTTGTCACTTGGTCTGGGAAGAGCGTTATTGCTGATGCTGGCAGCAACCATTACATAAGCCTCTAGGCAACGAGGGCTGTGCTGGGCCCTTAATATCCATCACTGCGTGTGATCCTACAACAATCCCACAAGGAGGTGACTCAGCTGCAATGTCACAGATCAATGGCCTTCCTACTCAGCACTGCCATCTGACCCGGAACCAGACTCAGAAATCACTTGTTTATATATCAGTCTTCTCACATCAGACTGAGGTGAATTCCTTGAGGGCACAAGTCATATTTTATTCATCTTTGTGATTTTAGGACTGCACACAGGGCCTGGCACATTGCCGACTCTCGGCAAATGTTTACCAGGCTGTTGCTGGCTGCAGAGTCCAGAAATGCTTGGCCTGTACACTGGCCTGTAGCTAGGGGCTGCTGAGGAATATGGGGAGAAAAACACCGAGATGAGGCAGGATGAATGTCATTGAAACTGTAAGGGCTACACACCAAAATGGGAAAAAGGCTATTCGGGGCCCAGGGTGTGCCAGCTCCCAGCAGGGTGGCTGCAACGAAGACGAGGCCCTAGAAACCAAAAGTCTCCTTTGATCAAGGCCTTGGGGTCTGCCCCAGTGGTTCCACTCTCATGCCCTCCCCAAAGCTATTATAAAATGTGTTACTGTGGGAACCTTGAGCCTCTTTCTCTGAAGGCATAGCTACCTTGGGGGAGGCAGGCATCTGAAGTCTTGTCAGGGATCAGGTTTTGGGCCCACTGCAGTGAAGAAAATATATCTGTACCAACTGTCACTAAAATCTAAGTGTGGTATAATAAGAAATATATTTGTTTTTTTCTCCCAGTTCCTATCACAGAGCAACTAAAACCCATGGAATTTCCTTAAGGACAGGAGAATGTTCTGTTATTCATAATAAGCACCTGTCCATAACATCTGAGCTTGTGCTAATGAGGTGACCTGGGTGGGAGGGAAGCCTAGGTAGTCCAGGGATTGGGCCAGACACCAGAAAGACCAAGTGATTAGAGGATTAGAAGACTAGATCTTTCAGCGCCCGGCCCCACCCCACCCCCCACCAACCTGCAGGAAAGGTGGGGCAGGAGACGTGGGGTCCTGGAGATCAAGTTCTATAAAAACCCTTAGACAACCCTGCACATTCTGGACTGCTCACCTCTCCCCATCTGTCTAAGATTTGATGAGCTTCAGGGTTGCTGTACACACAGAGGCACCAGAAGGGTGGTACACACCCCACCCATTGCTCCATCTGACTGTATCCTTTATAATACCCTTTACGAAAATCCAGTAAATATAAGTGTTTCCCTGAGTTCTGTGAGCCATCCTAGCAAATTATTGAACCCAAGGAGGGGTAGTGGGAACCTTGATTTATAGCTGATTGGTAAGAAGTGCAGGTCTCCTCTCATCCCCTACCCGTTCACATACTTTGGCTAATTCCTAACCATCCTTCAGCCCCAGGCCTGGCCATCACCTCTTCTGAAAGCTGCACTCCCCACTGCTAAGGCTGGGCTGGGAGACCCTCCTCTGAGTGCCCGGACCATCCTGTGCTCCCTCCAGTAGAGCCGCTGCCTATTCACCTGCCTGGATCTGCTCCTAGGCATGAGCTCCATGAGGATGGAGGAACGTGGTCTGCTCTGTGGGGCTGTGATCCTAGCACCTAGCATACCACCTGGGTCCATCAATGTTTGTTGAGTGCAATATTAATATCTGTGGAACAGGCCGGGCTCTAAGAGAAGATTTCACCAACAAAAATAAACAGTAAGTAGCCGGGCGCGGTGGCTCACGCCTGTAATCCTAGCACTCTGGGAGGCCAAGGCAGGAGGATCACTGGAGGTCAGGAGTTCGAGACCAGCCTGAGCAAGAGCGAGACCCCGTCTCTACTGAAAATAAAAAGAAATGATCTGGACAGCGAAAAATATATATAGAAAAAAATTAATCAGGCATGGTGGCACATGCCTATAGTCCCAGCTACTCGGGATGCTGAGGCAGGAGGATTGCTTGAACCCAGGAGTTTGAGGTTGCTGTGAGCTAGGCTGATGCCACAGCACTCTAGCCTGGACAACAGAGTGAGACTCTGTCTCAAAATAAATAAATTAATTAATTAAAAATAAATAAATAAATAAATAAAAAATAAACAGTAAGGTACAGATTTCTAATTCCTGGCATCTCTGCGTGTTCATACATGTTGATCATGACATCTACCTACCCTGTGAAAGAGGGATAAGTCCCTGAATTTATAGAGATGGAAAGTGAACAGAGACCTTTCTGTTACTTATTCAGTTATTTATTATTGTATGTCCCTGATCCCTGAGGCAGCTGGCACTGTCCCAAACTAACACAACCTGCTTATCAGGCCCTCAAACTCTGCGCCTTGGTTCTCCCACGGCTAAGCAGGAAGTCTAAGAGCAAGCAGCCAAGAGCCCCAGCCCAATCCTGCTGTAGTCACGGCGCTCCCTCCCCTCCTGCATCCTGGCTGCAGCCCACACAGGGTGGCTGGGCCCCTCACCAATGATGGCTTCCTTCAGGCTGGACTCCACGGGCAGGATGTTCTTCTCCACTAGCTCCATGGGGCCCGGCCTCTGTGCAATCTTCTCATTGAGGTCGTCGGCTAGCCTGGCTCTCTTCAGCTTCAGTTGCTTGGCCTGGAGCGAAGGCTCGGCTGAGGTTTCTGTCCATGGGAAAGAATGGGGTGCAAGACGACGTATCAGTGGACTTGGTTCTGTCCTGGGAACCCCAGAGCAGCTCTCCTTCCTCCTGGACAGGACCAGAGACTGTCAGAATGGAAAGCACACCCCGGGCAGAGAAGGGGCCTGGCCTGAAGTCTCGTAAGAACAAAAGAGGGGCCCCTGCTGTGGGCAGCACATGGTCACACACAATTGTGCCCAGGCACGGGTCAGCTGAGAGGACTTTCTGAGGTGCAGCTGCAGAGCTGAAGGAGCACCAGCTGATGCAATGGTCTCCACTTTCCCTCAGGCTTGCTGGGTTACTGGGTAATTCACCTCTCTGTTCTGGCTTTCAGTGTCTTTATCTGCAAAATGTGGAGTTCAGAATAGAAAAATTTCCTTCTAGTCCTAAAGACAGCTCAAAACTAAACAAACCAAAAGTAGATATATTAATGCTGCTTCCAGGAACCAAAACCATTCCTTCACTAAAAATGTGGAAATGTGTATGGCTGGGGGCAGGTGGGGTACATCTAGGACGCTCTTAGACGAAGAGGGTATTGTTTGTCACAGGTGCTCAAGTAAATGCCAAGTCAATGAATGAATGAACATAAAAAAGAAAATGAATGCATTTTAAAAGCAGATTTTGGAGGAGAGCAGGGATATGCCCTGGCAGAGAGAAGCGATTTCACACCGATGGTGAGACCCAGGAGAACAAGTCAAGCCAACCCAAGAGAATGTGACTGTGCTTCTTGGGAATTGCCTAAACCAATGTGCAGGTCACAACCTGAGACTTACAACTGGCATCTGAAGTAGGGGCAGTCTTGTGGGACTGAGCCTGTGGGATCTGACACTATCTCCAGGCAGACAGTGTCGGAATTGAACTGAATTAGAGGATGCTCAGTAGGTGGCCACCGCAGCACAGCTGTCTTATTGTGCTAGGACTCTGGCTCACCCGCTACCGACAGAAGTGGGAGTGAGAAGCAAGAAGGAGACAGGAAGGAAGTGGGTGGTACAGCAGTGAGCACATGGTGAGAACAGGGTTTACATGAGAAGCATTTCCAGTCTCACACACCTTCCAAAATGTGCATCCTGACCAGCTCCGATCTCTCAGGCCTGGAACGAATCTTCCGTTTCAAATAGTCCTCTGTCTATAGAAAAAACACAACAAGAAATTCTCAAATTCAGGGCACAAGCTTATAGCATGAACAGTCCCACAAAGCAGCCTTGGCCATAGTGGCTGCTGCTAATTATCTCTGCAGCCCCTGTGACCTCAATTTGGTGACTACAGGGTTCTGAGGCCAGGGGAGGCCACATCAACTTCCGACTGCACCTGCCAAGCGCTCCATCCTTCAAGACCATTTGTCTCTCTGAGGCTGGACTACTACTATATCTATTAAAAAAAAATATTACTTTTACTATCATAAAATCAATATATGGGCTGGGTGCAGTGACTTACATCTATAAACCCAGAACTTTGGGAGGCCAAGATGGGGGGATTACTTGAGGCCAGGAGTTCAAGACCAGCCTGGGCAACACAGTGAAACCCCATCTCTACAAAAAAATGAAAAAATTAGCAGGGCATGGTGGTGCAAGCCTGTAGTCTCAGCTACTCAGGAGGCTGAGGCAGGAGGATAAATACCACCTGAGCCCAGGAGTTTGAGGTTACAGTGAGCTGTGATCATACCACTGCACTCCAGCCTGGGCAACAGAGTGAGACCGCATCTCTTAAAAAAAAAAAAAAAAAGGTAATATATGTTCACTGAAGAAAATTTAGAAAATTAGAAAATAAAAAATTCTAATTATCCACTGTAATTTGGAATATTTGTCTCTAGTCATTCTTCCATGCAGAGGGTAAGTTTAACTTTGCAGAGCTGTAATCATACTGAATATAATTTTATATCCTGTTTCAAAAAATTCAGCACTGTTGTGATCTCATGAACATTTTGCATTCATTTTGAGAGTGGCTGCCGACTGGAATACTAATTTTGATACATGGGGTCATAGCTCTAGTTCCTCAAAGTCCGATGTCCTCATTTCTGCATTCATTAGACTCTGGGCAAACTAAACCATCCCCTCAACAGTCACAGAGTCACCCCACTGCCTGGGGCTAATTATAATGTATATGTGACCCGAGATCTGACTGCAGAACCTGTACTCTTCATTTCTGCCTCAGCAGTTTTCAAACCACAGAACATCAGTGAGTCAAGACCAGCAAGCACAGGACAGTATAGGGTAAGATAAAGCACAGTAGAAAATGAAGTATCAGAGCATATTGTTAATATATCTAGCAAAGGTCAATGGTGGTTCTTGCCCTGGCCATCTGCTGCCTCGGTGCTCTGGCTGGGCAGCTCTGTGCCAGCCCAGGGGTGGGAAGGGGAGTGCACTGAGCTCTCCAAGAGACGGTTTAAAGTGCCTTTGGGCTCTGGGTTTATCACCCCACCTGCAGTAGGCAGAGGTCCTGCCTCAGGTGCTGCAGAGAATGGTGGAGCAGGTGTCTGGTACTGCAGGTCTTCACAGGGATCAAAGGGAGGCATATTTTCTAAACCATCTGAAGCTCTGAACAATGGCCAAGGCCAAGGCAGAATGCAGTAATGATTAAGAAAATATCCGGAGCAGCTTCTGCACTGGCGAATGCACGGAGGTGCTAGGAGGGTGGCACACCACTCAGAGAGGACAGGGAAGCCCTTCACCCCTTCCCACATACCTATGAATCTCTTCTACCTGGCTGTTCCTGAGTTGTATCCTTTATAACAAATAGTAAACATGTTAAAGATGCCAAATGGCCGAAACCTAGCTACCTAGAAGCTACCCTGGGCTGGTTTAGAGGGTACAAAGTTCCTGACAGAAAACCAGAGAACTAGTTTGCTTTTGGTGCAGAATTTAAAGATAAGGACTTTGCAACTGACATCATTAAAAGCATTCATGACCATGGGAGAGCATTAGTGTCTAAGAAAACTGATGGAAAAGGAATCAGCTGTGGGAATACAAGAGTGTCTGAGAGCCCTTCTAAGTGTGACCCTGACACTGCCAAAGCCACCGTGGCTGCTCTTCTACAACCATGTGAAGCTGCCTACACAGCGCCAGCAGATGTAAATGACTGGTTCTATCACTGGGAGAACAAATGAGATATCTCAGGAATATAAGCTGATATTGCAGTATCTTATTCATCTGGAAGTATGAGATGCAAATGTAGCAGTTTTTCAAAGCTTTAAATTTTCAGAATTAACTAATGCAAATTCTGCTATAACCAATCCAATATGTTCATTTTTTACATATCAACTAAGATAATTCTTAGTACATGCTTAAATAGGAAAGCAGTTATTGGGATGTGGAAGTCATTTGTGAACATATGTGCAAAATAAGTACATATTGGATGTACATAGTTACCATGTGTTATGAAATAAAAGTATTTTTCTTAAAAAAAAATATAGAATCCACAGACCAGGGTTTGAGTCCCAGCTTTGCCACTTTGCTGGACAAGTCAGTTAACCTCTCAGCTGCATCTACAAAATGAGGATGATAACACCTAATTCATAAGAGTTAATGTGAGGATAAATAAAAAACAGACATAATCTCACACCCAAAAGTGCTCAATAAAACTAAATTAGTTCTCATTTGCTCCTTTCCTATGTGAGAAGCAGTCAAGGAAATGGTGCAGGGTCTGCTGACCGGGTGGGGGCGCAGGCAATGCCACTCCTCTCCCCCTGCTGCTACTCCTTACTGCTTTGGTCCCCAGTGCCCATGACCTCATTCTTCCCACTCACTCTAAGAAGTAATCATGATTTTCTTGGGGAAAAAAATTGAAGAAAGTAAGAAAAGTCTTGGAGGTAAATATTTCCAAGTCTCTAAAAGAACTGTGGGTCTTCCGGAAGCCATGGCCCACGGTCCTCCCTTTGTAGAGGTTTCTCTTTCCTTGACTTAATGTAAAGGTAAAAAGTAACAGGGGTGGGAGGGGGAAGCAACTTTTGGCAACTTCCCCATCTCTGCCCACAATAAGCAGCAGAATATTCCCCAGGGGCCCTTGGGGAACTGAAACTGAGAGTGGGACGGGGACACAAGTAAGGTGCTGCAGCAGGAAACCTGGGCCTGGAGTGCAGGCCAGCTTCTGCTTTCCACAAGGGCCAAGTGGACACTGGCTGCTCTGGACAGACAGAGACCAGGGAGGTTTCCTGGTCTTGCAGAGGTGTGGGCAGTGCAGCCCTGGACTCAGGAAGCTTTCCCAAGGCTGATGCTCATGTCCTAATATCTACAAGAGGTGACATGGAATTGAAGATGTGGAAATACCTGGGGTCTCCAAAGCAAGGGTCAGGGAAGGAGGATCGGGTAATCATTCCATATTCTTAAATGTACTAAAAGAGAAACTTTATTCCAATCATGTTCCATATAATCACCATGGGAGATGGCTGAGGTTAGGTAGTTAGGTATGAAGTTTCTATTTAGAACTGTGAGGCCAGGGCTGATCCTAGAGTTCTGCTAGACTGAAAGGAAATATAACCAGCAATTCAGTGAGCTCTGAAAATGCTCTTTGGGAGTCCCTGGGGGAAGAAAGGTGGCTTACCCTGGCCCGCTCCAAGCTCCTTCTCTGCTCATGAAATGCAGCTGGACTTTTCAAAGCTGTTGAGAGAAGAACCATAAAAGAATTACCTTATAGTAAAGCATCATGTCTAGCGCTACAATTTTCAGTGGAGAAGGCATCTTAAATTCAAGTTAATTTTAGCAGTACTATTAATATCGGCTGAAGTGAAGAAGGCAACGACATCTGAGTAAGCATATATCTTTATAGTTCAGCTATCCCATCAAAACAGTTTTGGTTACTTTATGATTCCCAATGGGAAGAGTCACTGGCTAAGCTTGAGCTCTATAAAGAGTGCCCATGGGATATAACTTAAAAAAAAAATATCCTGGACCATTACTGGACTGTCCCTGACAAATGGCCTCTTATCAGCCAAGCCTCTAAGAACGCCTGCTAGGCCTCATGTTACTCTCAGGAGACCTGGACACAGGGAGGGGCAGAGCTGCATGCCGGGTCGGCCTTACTTCTTCAACTTCATTAGGAATCATAAAGTGGCCAAACTGTTCCTGTGGGACAGTTAAACCAGAAAGATACATGTCCATTCAGGTGCCATTTCCTTCTTCAATTTTAATAAGTGCTGCTAAAGTTAACTTGAATTTCATCTCTAAGGACTAAAAGAACTTCACAGCAATCATATGCCTGACCCTGGTAAAGGAACACACACTACCGACAGCTGACGAGAAAAGCTCAGCTCTATTCTGGGGATACCACCGCACAGACCACAGGTCTCAACTCCTGCAAACAATGTTCAGGTGGCAAGCCCAAACCAAGACCCTCCAGAAACAATGCACCATGAATGTCTGTCTCCTTTTGTCAAAAACTTGGCTGTCAGGACAAATAACAATTTAAGACATTCTGAGGATGAGAGTTTGGAAAGGCCTGACTCACTTCAAGTAAGGAACAATGGCAATAAAAGAGAAATTTACAAGACTGTGGTCAGTTTCACTTCTGCTGCCCTAGAATTTCAGAACAGCTGTGAAACTGTGCAGGGAGATAACTTTTGCTAGGCTGCTGGCTGTGGTGGGAGTGCAGGGGTAAGGAGCCGCTAAAAGTAGCAAGAACACAGATATGACCCTATCCTGCCTGGGCCTTTGTGCTTCCTGCCCCCCCTCCCCTCAGTGGGGGCTGGGCCTCAGCAACAGCAGTCCCAGAAGAAAGCTTCAAATGTCCCAGCAGTACTTTTTTTTTTTTTTAATTTTTTAAATCTTAGGATAAAAAAAATTCTCTTAAAAGCGCCACTGAGTGCCAATCCCATCTGTTAACAGCAGGGGGAGCTCTAGATTTAACAAATAATATCTAAGAAAAACCAGTACAGGTTCCCTCCCCAATCCACCAGAGCATTCCCGGGCACTTTCCAGGCTGTCCCAGTTCTCATACAGGAAAGGAAGGTCTTGGGCATTTCGGTGGGTAAACAGATGCCTCCTGCACCTGATTCTACTGTGTAAAAGCTGGTTCAACTCCAAAATTGGTCTCCAAAAGCCCTGCTTTACAGGAACCTGTCTGTACTGGGTGTGATAAACCACAGGGAATAAACAACCTAAATGAGACAATAAGCGCAAAGAACCAGGAGAAAACTTACAGTGTCCAGCCCGCCCCACTCCAGCTTCTTTTTCTGTCTTACTTTTCTCCAAGCAGTTTCCACCGTCTTGACATTCTTTATAGGAATACAACATATTTTTCTTATTTGTTTACTGTCAGTCTCCTACCTTTACAATATGTCCCATCAGAGCACGGGGTGGGGGGTGTCTTTTTCTTTGTTTCCCACAGTATCTCCAGTGCCTGGAGTACCAGGCACACAGTATACCCTCAATAATTATTCATGCAATGAAGTAATGAATATTCTGTAAGAAACATACAAAGTGACTAGGGACAGGAGAGCTAGAGGATTCTGTGACAGAGTTCTAAACTTTCATCTGAACAGCCATAATTCTGGCTCTCATCACAAAAATCTCAGATAGAGAGTCAAGGCATTTGTGTTCTAATACTGGGTTCTACCAATTACTACTGTGGTGGCACAGATGTGACTGCTTTCTCGGTCTTATTTTCTTTGGTAGAATGAGAGAATCTGTGCACCTTCCAGAACTCCTGTAAGAATCAAACGGGAGCGCCAAACCAAGTGGTACACGTATCACTGATATACTTAAGGTGCTGCTGTCACCAAATGCTGTATCACTGGTTCAACAGGCCAGCTAGTTTCTGTACCACAGCCACAGATTATCTGTCTAAAACTCTGGCTGGCTTGCTGCCTAAACAACCTACAATGGCTATCCCAAGGGGTAAGGCACAAATCCAACTTCTAGAAAAACTCACACGCACAGAACTTCTTGAGGGATGGAAAGTATATCATCTTCATGTACAAGGATGGTGTACAACTAATGAGGGATGAGGGACAGGTGAAATGGCTGTAGTATACAGTAGTCCCCCTTATCCATGGTTTCCACACTTTCAGTTACCCAAGGTCAACATTGGTCCAAAAATGGTAGAGTATTGAGAGAGACAGAGAGACAGAGAGAGAGAGAGAGAGAGAGCGAGCGAGCGCGCGCGCGCGCGCACAAGGCACATTCACATACTTTTATTACAGCATATCGTTATAATTGTCCTATTTTAATCTCTTACTGTGACTAATTTATAAATTAAACTTTAACATATCATAGCTATATATGTATAGGAAAAAACAGAGTATATATAAGGTTTGGTACTATCCACAGTTTCAAGCATCCACTGGGGGTCTTGCAACACGTCCCCCACAGATGGGGGGACTACTGTATATGAATTTCTATTTGGTCCCATGGAGTTAAGGAAATTTTCATATCATAATAAGGGGATTAATATTTATTCAATGCTTACTTATGTGGCAGGCACTGTTGTAGATATTTTAAACATGTTTTCTAATTTAATATTCCTAATGATTCTATGTGGTAGGTAACATTCCATTTTATAGATAAGAACAGGCCCAGAAAGGTTAGGAAAGACTAGCAAATGGCAGAGTTAGTTAAGATTACAACCCAATTCTGTATCACCCTCAAATCAGAGTTCTTTCCACTCCTCTGAGTTGGTTTCTTAACTTCGAAAAACAGAGAACAGAACCTGTGGGATTGGGTGGAGCAAGGTGGCCTCAATGACACATACTGCTAACTGCAATGTGGGTCCAGGCAACATTGGAAAAGTCAGCTTGACCACAGCACCAGGTGAAGGAAAACTAAGAAGAGGGGTTCAGGGACGCTTCTAAGGACCGCAGGGCCCTCAGGCATTAAAAATCATAGTTCAAAACCTGGGGCTCACCATGAAGTAGCTTCTGGCACTGATACTAGAAGGTAAGCTGGGAGGGGTGAGAAGGCCAGAGGAATTCACTAGCTGCTCAGGGCCTAGACAGGAGAACCAGAAACAAAGACCAAGAGAAGAATTCAAGACAATACTGACCAATCCCAAAAGACTTTCTCATATATATATATATGTAAATTTTTTTTTTTTTTTTGAGATGAGGTCTTGCTACATTGTCCAGGCCGTTCTCAAACTCCTGGCTTCAAGTGATCCTCCCACCTTGGCCTCCCACAGTGCTGGAATTACAGGTATGACCCACCGCATCTGGCCAAAACTTTCATTTTATAACAACAACATTACAATGTCACTGAATCCTCTTCACACCCCATGAGGTAAGAGACTGTTATTCCAATTTTATGTGTGATGAAACTGACACTTGCTGAGATGCAGTAACCTGTCAGCTGATTCACTGAGTGGTGGACCCCAACCCAGGTCTAGTTCTATCTTCCTTTTCTTCCCTTGTGTAAACCTTCTGACAAGTGTGTTGGTTACTCAGACCCTGAGTAGCCCAGCCAAGTTTGTGCTTCTCTTTCCCCATTTTAAATTCTGCCCTCTGACAGCAGGCTCGGCAATTTTAATAGTCACTTCTGCCAGGTGAGAGGAGGAGGGAGCAATGGCCCCTCTTCCTTCAGGTTTCTCTCAGGACTTCGCATTGGGCACTTCTTAGGTTAATCTGGGGAGAGGCTGGAGCGGGGACAAGAAGTCATCTTGGTGCACTGGGTTTTGAGGTCAGGAGGGCAATCTCTGTGTGTCCAGCCAGCATTGTTAAAAGCCACACTGTGGAGGGGAGCCTAGTGAAGGGGATGTAAGAAAGATGCACGTAAGCCTTGGGCCTTTTTTTTTTTTTTTAATTCTTATTTCAGCATATTGTGGGGGTACAAAAGTTTAAGTCACGTATACTGCCCTTGCCCCTCCCACCCCGAGTCAGAGCTTCAAACGTGTCCATCCCCTAGACAGTGCGCACTGCACTCATTATATATGTATACACCTATCCCCTCCCCCACCCACATCTGCCCAACACCCGATCAATGTTATTCCTAAATGTGCTCTTAGCCTTCTTAATGTAGGAGCAAATGACAATGGGGAGTCAAAATCACCTCAAGCTTCCATGAGACACAAGGGAGCAGAGCAAAGCAGAAAACAGGCTTCAAAGCTTAGGCCTCTGCTAGTTGTGGAAAACACCAAAGGACTCAAAGTTAACCCATAAAATATGTGTCCAACTAGAAGTGCTGCATTCATCTTGCACTCTATCTCCCCCTTCCCTGCTGCCTTGACAGCTTTGCCAGGAGGAACCAGGATATTACTGACTCAAAATCAAATTTGCAGCCAGGCAGTGGTCACACCTATAATCCTAGCACTCTTGGGAGGCCGAGGCAGGGGGAGGATTGCTTGAGGCGGGTTCAAGACCACCCTGAGCAACATGGTGAGACCTCGTCTCTACCAAAAAAGGGAAAATTAGCTGGGCATGGTGGCATGTTCCTGTAGTCCCAGATACTGAGAAGGCTGAGGCAGGAGGATTGCTTGACCTCAGAAGTTTGAGGTTGCAGTGAACTATGATGATGCTACTGAACTCTACCCTGGGCAACAGAGCAAGAACCTGTTTCCAAACAAACAAACAAACCAACGACCACATTTTTCTAGAAACTCCTAGAAGGCAGTCTCTGGAAAGAGAAACTCCCGAAGATCAATGCAAACACAATAGCTGTGTGTGTTGTTTATAAGAATATACAGTTTTAGTGTCAGAGGTCAGTTCTTGATACTTTTCTGCCACCCTGGTAGCTGGTTCCATCACAACTCTTATATTGCTTTGTGTGAACAAAGGGAAGTTTCCAGCACGTACTGAAAGGAAAAACAACCAAGGCCCCCACAGAAATCAAATGAACAGAAGTGGCCCAGAGGTGTGGCATTCTTAATCACAGTTTCAGTTCTAGATGTGGGTCCTGCCCCTGGCTGGTTATAACTACCAATTAATATTCTGTTCTTACTCTCCAGCACCCATTTCCTTTCTCCCCTGGCCCATTTGCTGTCTTAATTGAGGTCACTTATGAATAAAAACAGAAAAACTATTTCCATTTTCTTTTTAAAAATATATTGGCATCCATTTAAAAGGGGGAACTCAATGCTATGCTTCGTGTGTGTCTGCATGGATTTGTGCTGACAGTGCAGGGGCCCTGGGGCCAGCCTGGTCTTGATTTAATCTGGCACCAAAGTAAGCATGAGGACCCTTAAAAACGAATCTGTCTCAGTAATTTAGGACATCAAACTAGCACTTTCCCCTCACCAGCTCCAGATTTACTTAAACATGCAGGCAAGTGAGTTGTCTAGGATCCACAAAGCAATTCTGGAAATGCCTCTCAGCAGGGAATGACAGCAATTCACCATCAAGCCTCATTTCTTTATCGTTATCATTACGGAATATATATTAGGTACCCGGGTCTAGATGTCCCTTTATTAGATGCTGTCATAAAAAAAAAAAAAAAAAAAAAAAAGAAAGATGGTTCCCATCCTTGATAATATGCCAGAAGCTTGCCAACAATTCTATATTCAGAGGAACTCAAAGGCTATGAACATAATACAGTTAACAGACATCACTGGAGTGGCGCAGTCCAAGCAGCCCTTCTTGCAGACAAGCCTGTTGGGTTTCTTTTTCCACTGTAGAAGCAGCAGGCATATACAGAGTGCATCAGACGGGGCTGCGTGTATGGGAAGAAACACATATAACAAACCAGGTAGGAAACCAGAAATATCATATAGCCGTCCATCTATGTATCCGATAAGCAATTCTCAAGTATGTACTATGCCAGTTATTGAGGACAAGGATAGAAAGATGGGGTCCCAGCCCTCAATGAGAGCTGATGGTCTGAGGGGCAAAGAGACAAATAGTTATGATCCAAGATGAAAGTACAACAGTGGAGGTAATTTAAGGTGCAACAAAGGACAGAAGAGACAAAAACGAGCCCCCAGGAAAAGAGTGTGTGAACTGTCCAGGAAGATTTTACAGAGAAAAAGTCAAATGAAGTGAATAGGAGCACCACAGGCAGACAAGAAAGAGTGGGGAGATCATCACAGGCCAAGGAAGAGCAAGAGCACAAATACGAAGATATAAAAGAACAAGGCAATTTTAAGAAACTCCAAGAACTTTGATATGGTTGGACCAAAGAGTTCACGTGGGGATGATGTGGCTGGAAGGGTTGGCAGGGCCCAGTCCATGAAGAACTTTTCTGTGCTACTGTAGGGACTTCTGCTTCAGGGAAGATGGGGTAGACATATTTTTCTGTGTCTTCCCACTAAGTACAACTTAAAACTCTGGACGTTCTATATAAAACAAACAAAAGTAAATTCTGAAAGGTGGAGAGAAGGAGGCACACCGGCTAGGGACCTTGGCACCCAAGGAATGACATAGTGGCAAGTTCTCTGGATTTTTTTTTTTTTAATTTGTCTTCATATATTCCCAACTCTGAGCTTAAGAAGCTGGCAACCTGGGAATGCCAATGGGTGTACACAAAAGAAGGCCCAATAAAATGTGCTCTCTCTAGCCAAAGGACCAGGAAAGGGCAGCCTAGCGAGACAGAAGACTTTCAGACAATAATTGCTCTACTCTAAACACCACAGAAAAAAACGGTGGCCTCACACCCCCCGACTCCTCGTAAAGGCCAAGTTGGGAGTCTAGACTTCCACCCTCACAAAGCTGTAATGAGGTGCCCCAATACCCCTGCTGGTGTGGTGTCAGAGAGGGTCAAGCAGGAAGCGGGGGCTTTCATGCTCATCAGCCAGTAACAAACACACCCCCAACCATGTAAGTGGAGACCAAATGGGGTGTCTGGACTTACATCCCTACTTAACATTAACGAGGCACTCCTCCCCCTCCTCGCTGGGTGATGTCGGAGGAGGGCTGGTGGAGAGCCAGGACTTTTACCATTGTCCAGTGGTAACAAGCTCACCCCCACACAGTGTTAGCACAGACCACATGGGGAGGTGGAACTCTCGTCCTCAATGAAAAGTCCTTCTCCCACCACCAACTTAGATGTCAATGGCTGCCAAATGGGGAACTTGGACTTCTACCTCTACCTCCATCTGGTCATAACGAGGTGAACACTATTCCCACCTCGTTTCCCGTAGGGAAACTATGGGAGCAGTGTCAAGAGAAAGTCAGCTAAAAACAGAAGAAATAAAATGCAGAGGCTTAAAATATATTACATAAATGTCCACGTTTCAATAAAAAAACAACACACAAAAAATCCAGGAAGATCTCACACTGAAAAAGAGAAAATCAAAAATCTAACACCAAGACCACAGATGCAAGAGTTATCTGATAAAGATTTTGAAGCAACTATGATAAAAAATGCTTCAATGGGCTGGGTGTGGTGCCTGTAATCCCAGCACTTTTGGAGGCTGAGGTGGGAGGATCACTTGAGGCCAGGAGCTCGAGACCAGCCTGGGCAACACAGCAAGACCCTGTCTCTACAAAAAAATTTAATAATTAGCTGGGTGTGGTGGTGCATGCCTATAGTCCTAGCTACTCAGGAGGCTGGGGCAGGAGGATCACCTGAGCCCAGGAGTTCAAGGTTATGGTGAGCTATGATTTGCCACTACATTCCAACCTGGGTGACCCTGTCTTAGGAGGTCTCAGCCAAGAAACTGAAGATATAAAGAAGAACAAATGAAAATTTTATAAACGAGAAACATAATAATTGAAATAAAAAGCTCAGGGGGTGGGCTCAACAGCAGAAATGGAGGGGACAAAGGAATGAACCAGGGAACTGGAAGACAGAATAATTTGAACAGAAAGAAAACAGACTGGGAAAAAAAAAAAAAAAAAATGAACAGAGCCCCAGGAACCTGTGGGACTTTTAACACAAAATCTAACATCATGTCACCAAAGTCCTGAAAGAAAAGAAAAAGAGAGTGGGATTGAAAAAGCACTTAAATGGCTGAAAACTTTCCAAATTTGGAAAGAGACATAAGTCTACAGATTCAACAGGCTGAGTAAACCCCAAATAAAGACAAACTTAAGAACTAATTTGAATGACAGTATATTTCTCATCAGAATCCACAGACAACAGAAAGAAGTGGCACAATATTTTCCAAGTGCTATTAAGGGTTGTATACTGAGATCAATGTGTAGCCACCACACTAACCAGGGGGAGTGAGGACATCAGAGCTGCATGGAGGGGGAGGGGCAGTTGTTTCTAACTTGACGTTTTTACATTTAAAACATAAAATGAGTAGAAACACATCTGGTAATTGCCATGTATTCATTTCACCCCTACCCCCATCTGCAGTCACATGGACCCTTTCCCTTGCTCTCCCCTCTTTTAATTTTGAATTTTTCAAACCTATAAAAACAACAAAGAACAAATAATGAACACCCTTATAACTCTGATCTAGATTCACCAGTTATCTTTTAGCCAAATTTCTCTCTCTCTCATACACACACACACTTATCAATTTTTTTGGTTTATGGAGTCACCTCAAAGTAAGTTGCATGTAACATCAGGACATTTTACCCCTAAATTCTTCAGTGTGCATACATGTCCTCAGAATTGAGGACATTCTCTTATATAACTAAGATACTTTATTCACACCTGTGAAAATTAACATTAATGCAATAATCTAATCTAATCTACAGTCCATATTTGAATTTCTTCAATTACCCCCCAAAATGTCTTTTATAACTATTTGGATTTTCCCCCTAATCCAAGACAGAATCAAGAATCATGCACTGGCCAGGCGCAGTGGCTCACGCCTGTAATCCCAATACTCTGGGAGGCCGAGGCAGGAGGATCGCTTGAACTCAGGAGTTTGAGACCAGCCTGAGCAAGAGTGAGACCCTGTCTCTACTAAAAAATAGAAAGAACTTTGGCCCGGCAACTAAAAATATAAAAAATTAGCCGGGCGTAGTGGCATACGCCTGTAGTTTGAGGTTGCTGTGAGCCAGGCTGATGCCACGGCACTCTAGCCCGGGCAACAGAGTGAGACTCTGTCTCAAAAAAAAAAAAAAAAAAAATCATGCACTGCATTCGGTTATTGTTTCCTTAGTCACAATATAGAACAGAACTGCCTTTTTGGTTTTCATGACACTTACTTGTTTTAAGTATCTAAGCCAGTTGTCTTGCACAATGTTCTACATTCTGAATTTGTTTCCTCACAATTAGATTTATGTTAAATATTTTTGGCAAGAAGACTACATAGGTAATATGTATTTATTAATATCAAGAGGCATATGATATCAGGCTGTATAACCACTGATTGTGCTAAAAGTTTGAAAGGTGGCACCAGATCTCTCCATCTTAAAAGGTAGCATTTCCCTGTTTGTAATTTATATGTAATCTGTGGGGTAACATTTTAAGGCCATGTGAAAACCCTGTTCCCCCAAAACCAATTACCTAATGGTTCTAGCACCTATTGATGATCCTTGTCTGAACCGATTTTTGTAAGCTGAAATAGTGAGAATTGCATTTTTACACAATCACTCTAGTAATGATTAGGAGGCCATTTAGAAGAACAAAATGGAGTGACTGCGTGAATGAATGGTTGTGCAATTAACACCCTCAGACAGGGGATCCAGGGAAAATAAGCTAGGGGGAGGAGGACAGAGACTGCTCAGTTTGGACATGCTGAATATGAGGTGATAGTGAGATACTCTATTAAGAAATATCCAGGCCGGGCGCGGTGGCTCACGCCTGTAATCCTAGCACTCTGGGAGGCCGAGGTGGGTGGATCGTTTGAGCTCAGGAGTTCGAGACCAGCCTGAGCAAGAGCGAGACCCCATCTCTACTAAAAATAGAAAGAAATCATATGGACAGCTAAAAATATATATCGAAAAAATTAGCCGGGCATGGTGGTGCATGCCTGTAGTCCCAACTACTCGGGAGGCTGAGACAGGAGGATCCTTTGAGCTCAGGAGTTTGAGGTTGCTGTGAGCTAGGCTGACACCACGGCACTCACTCTAGCCTGGGCAACAAAGTGAGACTCTGTCTCAGAAAAAAAAAAAAAAAAGAAATATCCAAGTGGGGTATATGTGTCTGTGTATCAAAACTTCCTAATACTACGTCTGTGTGTGTGTGTGTGTGTGTGTGTGTGTGTGTTTGTGTAGGAAAGAAAACCTACTAAAGATGACATTATCTAGAGATGATACAATATATGTAGAGACAGAAGAAAACACTCCCAAGGCGGGGAACCTCAGAGAATCCCAGAATTCTAGGATAGGAGATGAGGAAAGCCCAGCAAAGGCATCTGAAGTGGGTCACAGAGGCAGGAGAGTATGAAACAAGGCTGTCATCTGGAGTAAGCTTCATCAAGAAGGGTGTAGGTAGAAAGAGAGAGATGTTAACTAACAGTGAGGAAGTCAGGTAAAATAACGGTTGCAAAGTTTCCAGAGGATTACTATACTTACAACACGGCCTGTGGTCTCAGAGCTATGCCAGTGGGCTGGTAGAGGCAGAAACTTACTGCAACAGATTGAGGAATGAATAGAAGGGAGAAAGTCGAGTCAGAGGTATGTGTCCCTAAGAGGTTAGAGAAGTGCCAAGAGTTTATTACTCACTCAGTCTTTTAACAAATATTTGAGAGTTCATATGTCAAACTCCAATTTGGTGCTGGAATTTCCATGCCTTTGAGGAGCTTACACTCGAGTGAAGACAGACACACGTAAAACAAATAAGCATGTAACCCAGTAGGAGGTAGTATATACTACGAAGAAATGTAAAGCAGGGTATGGGTGATAGAGTGACAGGTGAAGCCATTTTATATGGAGTGGTCAGGGAAAGACTTTCTGACAAGGTAACATTTGAGCAGAGACCTAAAGGAAGGGAGAAAGCCCAATAGCCATGTGGGGAAGAGCCTTCCAGGCAAGGAGAACAGCAAGTGCAAAGGCTTTGAGTGCCAGAGGGACATGAAGGAGGTCAGGGTAGCAGTGCAGAGTGAAGAAAAGACAAGACTGGGTGGTGATGCAGTAAGAGACAAAGCCATAAAAGGCGTTGTAAGATTCTGGATTTTGCTCTGTTCTCAAGGGGCACTAGAGGAAATAAAATGAGGAGAAGAAATAAAGTAGGATGGTGCCTGTGAACCTGGACATTGACAAAGAGGATTCCAAGAGTAACATAAATAAAAAGATTTGCTGCAAACAGTCTCCTTGTTTTCCCTCTGATATCTGCACAATGTGTTAGGAATTATCGTACTTGGGCTTCTTGGTACCTACTACTTTCCATATTTTATAGTTGAGAACTGACTTGCCTGAGATCACTTTCTAATCAACTGCAGAATGAAGACTAGACTCTGGATTCGTCTGATTCTAAAATTCAGATCAGGCAGGAGAGGGAGGGGGGAAGAGATGAGGGAAGAGGAATAGAATAGACACTTCCCTGAACAAGCATCTTCCCTGCCCCCCCTTCCCTCCCCCCGCCAAATCGTGTGATAGTTACAAAAAAAAAGTGATTTTAATCAGATTTTTTACATTTTGCCTTCTTTTCCTGGCTATTCCTTTGGAAATAAAGCTGCCTTGTCATTTTCTCTAACATTAGCAGCTGGACAGGAGGGAGGGCTTCAGATCCAACCTTAGAAAATGTCGAGGGGGCACACATTCTCCTATTCCTTTTCCCTCCTGCCCTCTCTTGAAGGGGCCAAAATAGCAGAAAAGGGAGTCACTGTATAATCAAACTCCATCCAAAGTTTTTTTTTTTTTTTTTTTTTTGAGACAGAGTCTTACTCTGTTGCCCAGGCTAGAGTGCCGTAGCATCAGCCTAGCTCACAGCAACCTCAAACTCCTGGGCTCAACCAATCCTTCTGCCACAGCCTCCCGAGTAGCTGGGACCACAGGCATGTGCCACCATGCCTGGCTAATTTTTTTCTATATATATTTTTAGCTGTCCAGATCATTTCTTTATATTTTTTTTAGTAGAGATAGGGTCTCGCTCTTGCTCAGGCTGGTCTTGAACTCTTGACCTTGAGCAATCCTCCCACCTCGGCCTCCCAAAATGCTAGGATTATAGGTGTGAGCCACCACGCCCGGCCTCCATCCAAAGTTAACTGAGCCTTTTGCCACATTGCCTGGTCCTAGCATAAGAGTTTGTCACACAGCTCTAGGCAGTTTATTGACTTGCCAAAACTGACCACTGACATGGTGCAAGGCCACAAGAGAGGCAAGTGAGTCAGGCTTTTCCCAGCACTGGAGACAGGTTCATAAGTTGTCTGCACCCAGTTATCTTACATGCAGCACACTCATCTATCTTTGAAATCTGCCATCGCTCTTCAATCACGTGGATAAGGCAATTCTCTACTTGAGAACTCCTGGGAGAAGACAATAACAATATTCTACCCCATACTAAAAATGAAAAGGGGGGCGATGTCAACAACCCCTGGCCTAGTGTTTCTTCAAGTGTGGCTCAAGAACCATTTGCATCGGGCTGGGCGTGGTGGCTCACGCCTGTAATCCTAGCACTCCAGGAGACCGAGGCAGGCGGATCGTTTGAGCTCAGGAGTTCGAGACCAGCCTGAGCAAGAGGGAGACCCCATCTCTACTAAAAACAGAAAGAAATTATATGGATAACTAAAAATATATATACAAAAAATTAGCTGGGCATGCTGTAGTCTCAGCTACTCGGGAGGCTGAGGCAGAAGGACTGCTTGAGCCCAGAAGTTGGAGGTTGCTGAGAGCTAGCCTGACACCATGGCACTCTAGCCTGGACAACAGAGTGAGACTCTGTCTCAAAAAAAAAAGAGCCATTTGCATGAAGAACGTCTCTGAAGTACAAGAATCTCTCTGGAATGCAGATTCCTAGGCCTCGAGTATTTTAATCTTTAGTAAGTTCTTTGAGTGATGCTGGTGTCACTAAATCTGAAAACCATTGCTTCCCTAGTCCATAAGACAAAGAAGAGGTGAGAAAGTAAGAATTTTATTTGCTCACTCTCCACCACAGGTGCTGATTAAAAAGTACACTTAGTAAACAAGGACTTAATAAATTTTCTCAACACAGCAGAGGCCGGCTACGTCACCGCTGTGTAAGGGTTAACTCTAACAGGTGGATGGATTTTTCTTAGGGTTCGCCATCCCGGCAGAGTGGAGGCTCTTAACCTGGGACATGCTGTACCAGCTTTAGAGTAACTATAAATCCCTGGAAATTGTGAGCTGAATTTTGGGTGATTGCTGGGGCAACTGGTTAGCAAGAAGATGTGCAAGATTCTCCAAGGAGAATTTACGGCACAAAAGAAATCAAGCACCTCTGATTTAACCAAGGGCTATTATGATGGAAGTGGAAAGATGCTCACTGCCTTCCCATCTCACAAGTAGTAGACATGAGCGGCAACCTGGAAGCAGTTTTACTGGAGGGCTTAAAAGTGATGCATTACTCCCAACTCCACCATCTTTTACCTAACCTCACCAACTATAGGTCCTGATCTGATGCTATTTCAATTTTCAAAGCTGAAATTTTGGTGAAAGCACAGTAGGCTATCATCACAAAATACCCACGTGGACAAGAACCACTATAATCTGTGACCTTCAGGAATTAGTACAGGGTTTGGAGCCAGAAATCCTAGACTGGATCTGCCTGTCTTTCAGTGGCAGTGTGACCCAGGGCAAATCACATGACCCCTCTAAGGTTCAGTATCCTCATCTGCAAAATGCTAACTACAGTACGGGGTGATTATTAGCATGGAAGTGAAAGTGCTTTGCCATCTGCTAGAAGCTATGTTAAGCTTAAGGGAATGTTACTGCTCTTAACTTTTTTTCTGTATCATCTTCCTTCTAAAATAAACAGCATGTGTGTACAGTCAAATGCTGAGAGCCAACTGGGCTTCACTTTCATTTTTTGTCTTTCTGTTTTTAGCTGACACTCTAAAATGCCTACAAAAATATTCTGCAACAAAGAGTTGTGTCAACAGTTCCAGGGACTGACCATGACAGTGAGAACCAAAACTAAGTTCATATGAACCAAAGAAAGAACTTCAGTGGCAGCGTTGCGGAGAAGGGACCACACATTCTGGGGCAAGCAAGGATCCAAACCAACAGTCATAAAACGCTCTTCATACACATCCTGTTTTGGTATGCAGGCTTGCCATATCGGCACCTGGGCTGTCACCCCCACCCAAACCAGCAGGAAGGCCAACTAACAAGAATGAATGTAAGAAGTGGAGACTCAAGGATGCTAAATCTTCTCCTTCCCAGAAGTGCAAACTGCTCCAGAGTCTCCCACGCTTGACTCACTGATGGTAAAAGACGCTCAAGACTGGTTGAGGTGAGCAAACAATCTCGTACAGCTTAAGTGTCAACAGATATAGTGAACTCTAAAAGGTTAAAATATTAGGAGACAGGTATTTTGAACTTGACCTTCCAAGCTTCTCTTTTTGAAGGCCCCATAATCAATATGCCTAAGTGATCTATTTTCACACAAGCTCCAAATCACCTTTGCCCTTCTTCAAATAACATCCTACTATGCTGAAGAACTGTAAATCTTCACCACTATCAGGGGGCCCTTTGGGCATGTGATTCTTTAGGACTTGTATTGTTTGAATAAAATCAGTGAGTAGCACCAACAAGTGACTTTATAACCTTATCTACTTCATTTATTATCTTGAAAAGAAGTTGGCCTTGAATATCTCAGATTCTTCAAGAAGCAATTATTAAATGAAATGTAACACCTACTGTACTTTTTAGATATTAAATTGTATCAAGAATCGTATCAATATCAGGCAGGCCTGGCCTCACTGCCTGCAATCTCAGAGCGCTTTGGGTGGCCAAGGCGGGAGGATTGCGTTAGGCCAGGAGTTCAAGACCAAGTGCAGTGACAGCAAGACCCTGTCTCTACAAAAAATAAAAAAGAATTGCCCAGTTGTGGTGGTACACACCTGTAGTCATAGCTAACTCAGGAGGCTAAGGCAGGAAGATCACTTGAGCCCAGGCTGCAGCGATCCAGCCTAGGCAACAGTAAGGCCCTATCTCTTAAACAAACAAACAAAAAAAAACAACTCATATCAAGAAGACTACTTTCAGTGGTGGATGAAGAGAAATTTCTTAAATGGGTACAATGTACCTTATTTAGGTGATGGGTTCATTAAAACCCCAGACAGACCTCACCACTATAGCAATATGTCCATGTAACAAAATTGCACTTGTATCCCTTAAATTTATACAAACAAAAAAAGAAGATGACTACTTTCCATGGCCTGTTCAAACAGCTCACTGATGGATTCTTTGGATTCAACAATGAATACACTCAGAACATGAACACACAACTGACTCCACAATACTATTTTAGTATTTGTTAACAACTGGCCAAGGAGGCTCTATGCTAGTCATTGATCATTAAGATAGAAATACACCCTACAACAACAGGAAGAGAGATAAGGATGCTGACATCTATCACAAATGCAATATAAAACACCTGGGAGTGATATGCCCTGTTGGTTTTCTCCTGGGATAAAAGAGAAGATTACTGAGGCCGCATGCCTAACACAATTTTCTCTCAGCTTCAAATCTAGGAATCAGGTTAGCCTCACTCCGGGAGCACGTTTCCCTATGGTGTTTATCAAATGCCATTTAAACCAGGGATTCAACTACAGTTAAATGGTCACATTCCTGTGGTGAAGATAAACCATCTCATGAAGGAGGTGGGGGGGGGGGAAGGGAGGGGAAACTATCTCTTTCATCCAAAGATATCTCTATATCTGAAAGAGCCAAATGGGTCACACCAACATGCCCTGCAATTGAGCTGAGGGATACCTAGGGTGGGGACCAGACTGGGGTAGTGGGCCAACTGTGGGGCTTGGGGGAAGCTTTTTCCGAGCTCCTACTGGTTGGATCTTGCCCAAACTTCTTTGGCTCACAGGCAGCAATTCAGAGACACACAGAGCTTCTAGCAACTTCCAAATGGACTGGAACAAATAGGAGATGATCAACCCCAGAGAGACCAGGATCTACCCTCACCCTAGCCCCCACCCCAAACTCACTCATCTATGAAGTATCCTTTGGGACATAATGTCCCTGATAATGTAACACTTCACTTAAAAGCAAACAAATGACATTTCCTTAAAACCTACAATTTTATAAGGAAAAAAGGGAGGGGGCAGATCACTCTCAAACCAGACCCTCATCTGGCCTGGAAGCAATGCTGTGTCCTCACGGGTAAACATTTCTGTCTCTTGGCAAGTTGCCTAGAAATTAAAAAACATTATTTCTAACACAACAATGTGGTATTTTTTGTTTTGTTTTGGCTTGGTTTCGTTTTAAGAGAAAGAGGTTAAAAAGAAACATCCACTACCAGAGAGCAGGCAAGCTAATAAAATGATAGTCCTACTAATATATGACCAAATGGTGAATGATTTTAACAGAGTACCAAGTTGGGCTAGTGGTTCTTTAACTTTTAACAATTTATAGCAAATACTTTTTAATCCACTGGTAGGAAGGAAAGTAAAATTAAGAAGGATTTTATTTATTAAAAATAGTTCTTCTTCCTAAACCCTAGTTTTGACAGATCTTAATTAGATAGATATATATTAAAAACCACTTTCAGATTCACAAGATGGTAGGCCCAAGCTAATGTTCTTCTCATTCTTAAATGAGAACAATAATGCCTACATCTGTTCTCCAAACCAACTGTGTGGTAAGTTACCACTCTGTGGGTAATCCGAGAGATGGGCTGTTACCCCAGTTTTATAACAATGGAAGTTGAGTTCAGCAAAGTTATTGAGTTGCCTAAAGTTATCTAATTCCTAAGTAGCAGAGTAAGGTGTAAAACTCCACTAATACAATAGCCACTAACCACATGGGACTATTTAAATTTAAATTAATATTAAATTAAAAATTTAGTTCAACTCAAACGTGCCACATTTTAAGTGCCCCACAGCACATGTAGCTAGTGGCTAGTGTTATAGAATATTTCTATCATTGAATAAAGTGCTATTGGACAGGGCTGATCTAGAAGGTAGTTCTTTTGAATTCATAGTAATTTGGCAAAAAGATTTCACAGTATCCCAGTATTTAATAAAGATGGCCTAATAGTGACAATATTAAATCATACCCCCTTTCTTATTACAAGAAACTCTGAAACTTCAGGAGGTTGGTTTATCTTCCCAAGGGTTATAAAAACTAAAAACCTAAAAATTATACATAATTTTTAGCAGGGGGTATATGGGAAATTTCTGTATCTTCTGCTCAATTTTGCTGTGAACCTAGAACTTCTCTAAAAAATAAAGCCTATTTTTTAAAGATTTAGGGGGTTTTGCTCATTTTATATCTTTATTACATTATCACTGCTGTTAATATATCTGCTCAGTCTATCATAAAAGAAATTGTAGTCTCTCTATTTTCTGATTTCTATTATCATCTCTGCACAAACTGCAATAGCCTAGGGTATTAGATTCTGTGTATTAGTTAAATCTCATTTGTGATTGATGACCTATCCTTTTTTTTTAATTTAGTTTTAAGAGAGCTTTACCAAAATGGATTTGATTCACATGTACTCAGGAAAAAGAATTTTGAAACTTAGGTTATACCTTTTGGTGAAGAATAATGTAAGTAATGATTTTCAAGTTATGAATAACAAAAACACTATTAAGGAAGAATTTTAGCTTCAGAGGAAAAGGGATGGATCACAGTGATCAACCCTGACACTTCCAAACATTAAAAATCTTTTGTCGGAGGTAAGAAGAAATTTCTTAATTCTGTTCTGGATGCACAGAAATGCCATTTAAAATGAAAAAAACCAAGCTCACTGAAGAAGGCAGAGCATAATTATTTCTTCATGTGCCTGCCAAGATATCAAAGTTTTTCTACTACTTGCACATGGGGAAAATGAATGATTTGAGGTTAACTGTAGCACTAGAAACATGTTACTGCATGCTTTTTTTCAAGGATTCTCAATGAAATAACAAAAGGCTGAGAAGGAAGAGACAAACAGGATTCTCTCACATCCAGAAAGATTACAGGAGACTTATTCCTCATTTGTCTGGGTCAGGAGAACTTCCATGTTTTCCTTTAAAAGGTTATTTCTCTGCAACAGCTCTCACTGCCAAAACATTTTTCTTAATTTTCACCTTAACCTTATGACCTTGTACACCTTTAAATGTCAAAGAGAAAGGCTGCGGGGGAAGCTTTGTTTGAGAACAGAGTGTACCACATGTGATCCTTCTCCGTGATCTTTCTCCTCTGAGAGTCATCATCCTGGATACAGCAGCATTCCTGGTCTTAACCCTTGGACTTGAAGACTAGCTCCCTATCTGTGCCATCCTCCCTCTCACTCAAGACATGCAGAAGCTTCAGATATCATTAGTGAAAGTTTAGGGCCCAGACTATGTGAGCCTCTGTATGCAGTCGAGTTTAAGTGGAGTTGAATTCGAAACATATGTTTACACAGTGAGAATAAAGGATACTGGGAAATGATTCTGTTCAACTGCTATCCCCTACAGTTAAGATGCCATGAACAGAGCATATCAAACAAGCAGGAAAGAAAGAGCTATGTGAGAAATGGGGAACTCTTTAATCCTCTAAACCTGTGGTCCCCAACCCCTGGGCCGCAGACCAGTACTGGTCCGTGGCCTGTTAGAGACTGGGCTGCAGAGCTCTGCTTCCCCCCTCCTCTGCCCATGGAAAAATTGTCTTCCATGAAACTTAGGAACCAGGGGGCCACACAGCAACAGGTGAGTGGCGACTGAGGAAGCCTATTTACAGCCACTCCTCATCGCTCGACTCACCACCTGAGCTCCGCCTCCCCTGCCCACTAGAAAAACCATCTTCCATTAAACTGGTCCCTGGTGCCAAAAAGGTTGGGGACTACTGCTCTAAACTTTATGGAAAGTCCACAACCCTGAATGATATACAGACTTTGAATAATATACAGAAACGTGAACAACCCTGAAGGGAAGGGAGCACTGAAGCACATTGAGTCCTACAGATATGATGTCAGTACTGACAGCCAGTCCTACATGGCAACCGTGTGCGAGTGTTCTGGGAAATGAGGTGGATGGGTTTTTTTCCTTCCCAGAGCTAGAAAAGACTGGAATGAGAAGAATTTGATAAAAGGTACAAACCAGAAATGATGACACAAAATATAACCATGTCTATATTGTTTTGTTTTGTTTGTTTGTTTGTTGTTTGGTTTTGTGTTTGGTTTTTTTTTTTTTTTTTTTGAGACAGAGTCTCGCTCTATTGCCGGGGCTAGAGTGCCATGGTGTTGGCCTAGCTCACAGCAACCTCAAACTCCTGGGCTCAAGGGATCCTCCTGCTTCAGCCTCCCAAGTAGCTGGGACTACAGGCATGCGCCACTATGCCCGGCTAATTTTTTCTATATATATTTCTAGCTGTCCAGATCATTTCTTTCTATTTTTAGTAGAGACGGGGTCTCGCTCTTGCTCAGGCTGGTCTCAAACTCCTGACCTTGAGCGATCATCCCGCCTCGGCCTCCCAGAGTGCTAGGATTACAGGCATGAGCCACCATGCCCAGCCCGACTATATTGTTTTTTTCCCTAGCTTGAAGGCCCTGCCTACCTCCTAAGTTGTACAACAAACTTAAATATTAATATAAGGGCTCTTTTCAGAAACTCCTCAGGCCCACAGAATGGGAATGGAAGAAAGCACTTCAAATGAGATGTGACTTTTTCAGGTCTCCAAATCTTCAAATATGCTATTTATGATTTTTCCCCAGCACTCTTCACATTTTCTTTAAGACATGGAGTTGAGGCTAGTGGAAGACAGCAGGGTGAAGGGGTGTCAGGGAGTGCTGAAAATTACAACAGGAGTGATGGGACACAGGGTGGTGATGAGACAGGGTCACTCACCTGTAGTGGGGCTGGCAAAAAAAATGAGCCTCATCTATCCATGTATCAACAGGTACATGGATGAGCAAGGAATTCACACTTGAAAATACTCCTAGGCCTCAACATTCTCTTTCAGAATCTAAGAGTTTACAACCTACTGCTTTCACCAGAAAACGAGAAAAATAAGATTGTGTCCATAGCTGAAGGCGGGTAGCCCATGGTAGATGGGAAAATGCAATATTCTCATAGAAGCAGGTCATTTCTTTCCTACAGGAAAGGCAATTATTCTCTCTTCACAAATACAGAGAACAGCCCAAAGTATACAATTAGATATTCAGAACAATTTTAGAATCTGGGCTTCTGACAGAATGGAAGCATTTCAAATTCTGTGCTCAGAATTCCTACAGGTTTAAAACAGACTGGTCTCAGTTTCTGTCTGTCTGTCTTTCTCTCTCATACACACAACCATGCATGTACTTTACAACTGGCTGTCTTCATTCATTCAGCACCAGGCACTGAGGACAGAAATATAATTAAGATACTTTCTCAAGGAGTTCGTGGTCTAGTTAGAAGTACAGGCATATAAGCAGATAACTACAATAAACTGAAGCATCATTTGTCTTAACAACATGGAATACTATAAAAAATGCTAAGCAAGGAGACTGTAATTGATAAATACTATTAAATGACAATCTCCATTAGTTCCTGTTATTAAATGAAAGACAAGAACAAGAATGAAAGACACTCACCCTGTGCATGGCTTTTAGATCCTGAACATACTACAAATCCTGAGAAGTAGCATTATGCTCTCAGAACTAGTACTGTAATTACAGTCAGCATTCAACTGCTTTTTATTTTGTGTATGGGTAAATTTTGGCTACCCAAATTGTGGTTGTTCAATGTCTTGAAGGTAGGTACCCTGCCTCTTATTTCTTTAATCTTTATAACATCCAAGACTCCCCTGGGCACAAAGTAGACACTAAATACATGATGTCCTTGGTGAAAGGACATCTTGACCGTCTTCACTTACCCCACATTCCCCCTCCACTATGCTCTGCCACGTTGGCTTCCTTGGTGCTCTTTAAACACGTCAAGCTCTCACCTGCACCGGGCCCTTAGGCTTTTTTTCCTCCCTTGAGCCCTCTCCCTGCTTTCTGAATGGCTAACCTCCATCTCATCCTTTAGATCTCAGCTCAAATATTTCCTCCTCAGGGAGGTCTTCCTTAACCATCTTATCCCTATTACTTGTTAACACACCAACCAGTTCATTTACTTGACAGCATTTACCATGCTCTGAAATTATCTTATTTATTTGCCTCCTTGTTTATTACCAGTCCTGCCCTTCTAAATATAAATCTGACAGCAGGAACCAGATTTATCTTGCTGTATCAACTGGCACATATTAGGTACTCAAATATTCTGAATGAATGAGTGAATGAAAGGAAAATATGGTGGCAATAGGTCAGCAGGTATTGAGTTAAGGTGAAAAGACATCAGTTCTCCCATTATAAAGCCACAAGTAGTTGTAAGACTTCTTTTTTTTTTAACTTTATTAGAGCATATTCAACTGGTGATAACATACAAACAGAAAAGAGGGAGAGCCTATGTTCTCTGATAATGACTTAAAAAAGAAATGTCAGAAAGAGCAGTATCTTGTTGGCTCTAGCTTCTACTCCCTTTATAATGCTGTTAGTATTAAAAGCACATTTTCTTACTTCTAACAGATTCCAAGGTTTGGTTTCATTTCTCCCCTAAGGGATGCAGTTCTGCACATACTGAGCCCAGCACTGTGAACTACTCCACTCAGCCATGCTCACACGCGTGCCAGCCTCAGGGTATTTGAGGACCTCACTCTAAAGAAAACTGTGGTTGATTCAAAATGCCAGATGGTAAAGAGGTTTCTCTTCCTAAGAACCTGAACACAAAGGCAAAGCATATAAAAGAAGTGGGTTCTTCCTCACAATACCACACCCTTCAGCTCAAGATCTGCCCCTCCTATAAATGGAAGTGTACAGGGTTTGGCAACCCTTTTAAAGGTGCAGTTCCAAAGCTAAGTATGATTCAATGGCAAGCGTTAAACCTAATGTTTGTTTCACTGAACTTGATCAATTAGTTATCTTAACTATTTAGCAATTGAGAGTCCCTAAACTTGGAAAAGCACAAGACAGAAAAGAATGGAAAACAAAAACTGTAGCCCTTGTTTTACATTAGGTATTTCCCATGGCATACTGGGTACACACAACCATGTCCTAAAAGCAACTCTATCTATCAAGTGCTGAGAGAGAGAGAGAGGCACTTACGCGGCATGATCCCTTGGCTCACCAGTTCTTCCCGGGTCCGGCGCTGCTGGAGCTTCAACTGCAGCACTGCAGGGCAGCAAAGAGAAAGGACAGATGAAGGATCAGTAGAGTATTCCACCTCAAAAGACACATTTTCAAATGTGTCTTAAAAACAGAAAAATGTAGTGTTAAAGAAGGATCCCCTTGAATTGCGACTGTCTGTAATTGCAGAAGTGGCCTGATACAGCAGGGTTTCCGTATTCTGCTGTGGGCGGCAAGAGGAAGTTGCGAAGGGTCTTGCAGGGCGATAACAATCCACAAAGTACCAGAGTCTTGCCTCTTGCTCAAAACCTCCTACAACAGCGGGTCCTCCTCCTAAGACTGAAAAACACCAATTCGAAACTCAAAGAAAATATCATAATGGGGACCACCATCCAGCAGAAAAAGCTTTCCAGACACTCTACACTTTGTTAGGAAATGTTTACCACCATGAGCATAATGAATGAAACAGCTACTCACAGAGATCAGGAAGTATTGGTTGTTTGTATACTCTTTTGTATCTAAAAATTATAGCGATTTCACCAAGCAATGCAGTTTTCTAGACTAGAAAATATTTTACCATTAATATACCTCTTTTCTTCTTCTTCCTCTTCATTTAGAGCCTTTTTCTGTTGAGGTAAAACAACCAAGCAAGATGACTCAAAGCACATCCGGACCAGCAAGAGAATGACGGGTATTTCTCCTGTTTCTACTCTGGCAACACTGCTTAATCAAACAACTTAATAAGGATTTTTTTTTTTTAAGTTAAAAATAAATCATCTCTATTTCAAAAGCCAATGAAACCAAATGGGTGTTACAACCATACAGGATGCAGAATGACGATGGCACAGCTGTCATTCAGAGACTAAGTGAGAAAATGTTCAGAGAAGGAGGGTTAGGAGGGTCCCATAGGCAAAGGAAAGTCTCCTTACATAGTAAGTCTTCTATTGTAGGGGCCCTGCAAGTCACATCTGAGGGAAACCTGCGTCTATTGGGAATCATACTGTTTTAATATCTGACTTTTCCATCCACAGAGCAGATTTTAGGGAGGCCTCCAAGAATGACAAAACCATAACTAGGGCTCCTGCTTATATCTCAAATTCAAGAGATCCAAAGTAGAATTTGTTTTTCTCCTAAAAACCTAATCGCTTCCCATATCCTTTTTAATGGTATCACTATCCTCTCTAGAACTAACATCAAAATGTTTTAGCCAACTTTAATTCCACCTCCTCAGTCCTCTCTTACCAGTTGTACCTCACCCCACTTTCCCCTGCTACAGTGGTAGCTCCCTGGTGTGTCCTTACCTGTGCTATGTCTCTCTCATTCTAAGTCATCCCCATCAAAGTTGTCTAGTTACTCTTATTCAAGTACCATGAACTTTCTGCCCTCTTTATCTGAACTGCCAACTCATCCCCCAGCATTCAGAATTACCCTAGACCTCCTATAAGCTACCTTTTACGTGTTCTAAAAAGGATAATAATATTCTGCCCTGCATAATAGTTACCCCCTGAACATATCTTATCTCTCCTACCAGTTTATAAAGTTCTAGAGAGCAGGGAATATATCTTTTTGATAAATGCCCCCCCATGGCACTTAATATATGTAAGCTTTTTCTTTTTTTTTAGACAGAGTCTCACTCTGTTGCCCAGGCTAGAGTGCCGTGGCACAGCCTAGCTCACAACCTCAAACTCCCAGGCTCAAATGATCCTCCTGCCTCAGCCTCCCAAGTAGCTGGGACTACAGGCATGTGCCACCATGCCCGGCTAATTTTTTCTATATATATTTTTAGTTGTCCATATAATTTCTTTTTCTTTTTCTTTTTTTTTTTTTAGTGGAGACGGGGTCTCGCTCTTGCTCAGGCTGGTCTCCAACTCCTGAGCTCAAATGATCCGCCCGCCTCGGCCTCCCAGAGTGCTAGGATTACAGGCATGAGCCACTGCACCTGGCCATATGTAGGCATTTAATAATTGTTTCTTGAACTGGATCTCAACTCCATTGACTGGGTGATATATATAGTCTGAGAAATCTAACCAAGAGGTTATTATTTTACAAATTAACATCGTTAAAAACAAAGCCTTGGAAAATTAAATGATAAAAACAGCAACAGCTACACTAGTAGCTGACATTTATTGAGCATGTACTCTGTGCTAGAGTACTGTTCTACATACTTTTAACTCATTTAATCTTCATAACATCTATATGAAGACAGATATTATTAATCCTATTTTACAGATAAGGGGAGTGACGCCCAGGGGGATTAAGTAATTTACCTAAGGTAATCTCACTAACAAGAGGTAGAAGAGGATTTGGACCCAAGCGTTCTGATTCTAGAAGCTGGGCTCCTTAGTTTACTTCTTCAATATCTTCTGGAAGCCTGCTCTGCTGAGGTGATAGGCATGGAGTGTGATCACCTGGGCTCATTCTCTGGTGAGACAGAAAAAAGGGCTAAGGAAAATGGATGGTTCAGACCAGGGTCAAAGGAGTTGAGATGACCAACTTCAGTAAACCAATTTAATCTAGGAACTTGATCTCAAAATAAATCATAACCACAGATCAGCAACAATAATTACATTGATAAAATACAAATAGTAATAGTTAAGAGCACTGAGTGTATTACTATGTGTCAGGCCCTGTGTTAAATTATTGACATGCTTTTAACTAATTTAATCCTTTAAGAAAAAGCCCTGTGAGGATGGTGCAACTATTATCTCCATTTTGCCAATGAGAAAACTAAGGATTAGAACTTTAAAATTTGCCTTCTGTCACACAGCTCAAAAGTGGTGGAACTAGGATTTATACCCAGGTCTCTGTTACTCTAAAGTGTGGGCACTTCAAAGTATGAATGCAATACATCTCTCCATAGGGAAGAAAAGGGAGGGCCAAGGCTCACTGTAAGATAAACTATGAGAAAACGATTAAATATAACAAATTAATTTTATTTCAGAGAATAGGGAAACTGTAATTCAATAAATCTGAACACTTCAAAGAAATAATAATTAATGAAAGCATTTGCTATTATCCAAAAATAATTTTGAAATATAAATCAGTAGCCCTCTTAAGTAAACTATATACAGATAGGACCATAAGGGATATAATGCAAACTTCTTGATTAAAAAACTTCTTGGCCGGGCGCGGTGGCTCACGCCTGTAATCCTAGCACTCTGGGAGGCCGAGGTGGGCGGATCGTTTGAGCTCAGGAGTTCGAGACCAGCCTGAGCAAGAGCGAGACCCCATCTCTACTAAAAATAGAAAGAAATTATATGGACAGCTAAAAATATATATAGAAAAAAAATTAGCCGGGCATGGTGGTGCATGCCTGTAGTCCCAGCTACTCGGGAGGCTGAGACAGGAGGATCGCTTGAGCTCAGGAGTTTGAGGTTGCTGTGAGCTAGGCTAACGCCATGGCACTCACTCTAGCCTGGGCAACAGAGTGAGACTCTGTCTCAAAAAAAAAAAAAAAAAAAAACTTCTTCCTTCATGAAAACAAAAATGTAAGTCTATGAAAGCTAACACATGTGTTCTTTAATAAATTTCTGATTCAAGTTTCTTATGGAGAGCACAGTAAAAGACCTATGTATTCAGTTTTTATATATACATATACATACAAACGCATGCACACACATATATGCATACAGTAAATATGTATATTGTGTATATATACATCTATTTATACACAGACCTATATATACACATATGCACAGTTCTAGTTCAAAGAAGGCTTATCTAATTAAACCTTTTTCATCTCTAAAACTAAAGTCCAGTTATCTGAAAACTCTGTCTCGTCCCTCCCAGAAGTTAAAACTCTGAACTCTGCTTATCTAAAACCTGACCAAGTTCCCTACTCAAATAATGGAATTTACCCTGTATCACTATTATCTTGGTTATTGTAACAACCTTATTGTAGGTATGTGTTGTTTTATACACTGCATAACCCTCTCCTGCTAACTCTAA
Source organism: Eulemur rufifrons (assembly GCF_041146395.1). Lineage (NCBI taxonomy): Eukaryota > Metazoa > Chordata > Mammalia > Primates > Lemuridae > Eulemur > Eulemur rufifrons. The sequence continues at coordinate 89,303,632 of NC_090998.1, forward strand.
CAATGTTTACAAGAAGGGGAAAAAAGACCAAAGCAGTAAACTCAGAATTATGGCACCCAACATATATTTCATTTTATTTTGTAATTTATCTGCTTAGCTGTGTAGATTTATAGTGATCCTTCTCAGAATTTCAACTACAGAGAAAAGGCTGTTTATATGAAGTTTCCATTTCCTTAGTCTATCTTAATTCCTCTTAATTCTAAGCACTCTAAATAGAATGCCTTTACATTTCCAGACTTTAGGATTATTCATTTTAGAAGATATCATTTCAAACTCACTTCCAGTAAATACCATAGAGCCATATGTTCTGTGTTCACTGCAGAAGTTACCCAAATCAGGAAAATATTTCAGAGACTATATAAATTTAATGCACAACCACACTCCCTAAAAAATATCTAAAACAAATGATTATTTTCACAGATAGTACTAGTCTAGGAAGATTCAAGAGAATAGGAATTTGACATAATCTCTGTCACTGTACATCCCTATTCATGTTTCCTCCCACTTCCCAAGTCAATAAAAACTAAACAAAAATACCTATTTGTACACAAGCTTAAGTCTTTATACCTTTACTGCTATTAAATTCCACAAATTTAACATGTCATGTTTCTAACTGGGTCTATGTGAACAGTCTATATATACATGAACAGATGTCTTTAAAGCTGATGGATGGTGAATCAACTGAGTTGCCTGCCAGGAAAGAATTAGAATAGAAAGAAAAGAAACCAAATCATAAAGTAAAAAATCCTAGGTTTTTCCACTCTCCATGGAAATAATCAGATTTTTCATCTGCCTCAAACAAAAGCCTCAATTGCTATTTGAATAATTGGCTACTTGGGAAATCAAAACCAAGGAGTGACCTTAATAATACTTCTGCCCTGCAAGACCATGGAAGCATTTTGACGGCATTAAAAAGTAATGCCCAAGAACTGGACACATCAAACAGCAGGGTCAATCAGGACTGAAAAGAAAAAGGAATAAGAAGTGAAGTTTTCTCAAGCCCAGCTATGTGGCTTCCACTGGTCATTAGTCCTGCATTTCATGGGAAAGGGAAATGTGCAGTTTGGTGCTGCTCCTACCTATCCATTTATTGATTACCACAAGGCTTCTAAAATCAGGAGATAAAGCTAAAAAGAAGCAAGAAAAAATACGGAGGGGATTAGTATGGGAATGACAGGATAGCAAAAATAACCAAAACTCCTCCCCCTCCACAGCATCCTTTGCTCTGTAAATCCTCTCACAGAAGTTTCTCAGACTGTAGCGACACTCCATTAACTTGGCCCTAACTGAAGAACACTGACAAGTGTTTTTTCTCATGAAACTTTTAATCAAATGACAACTGAATCTGGCCACAGCTTTTCAGAATATTTATAAGAAAAGGCTCCTAAACAAACTTGTTGGCAAATAAGGGAAATGCTCTTTGACTAGGAATTATAAGCTATTCAAAAAACTGCTGTGTTAGAAAATCAATGATGTTTATATGCTTGAGGAAACCAAAAGGCAGACAAAAATACTCCTCAAAAATCTTTTCTCTTTCCCCACTCAGATATTTGGCTCTAACCTATGGAGGCTCTCACACTTCAGAGAAGGAAACTGTTATCCAAAACAATCAACTGAAAGACTGGTCTGGCTGGAACCACGTTTGAAAGCATCAGTTTTCAGGACAATTAAAAGTATCCTTCACACTAAAATAAAACATTAAAATATTTTATTTCCAATATACTAGAAAGTAAATTAGTAGATGCCATTTCTAGCATTCCTAAAATAAAACTAATACTAGAGGATTTCTACATTTTAATTAGATTGCATGATGCTTATTTAGATGATTTAGAATAAGGAGTATTTGAGTTTATCTCCTCAAGAATCACAACCTGTCTCATTCTCAATAACAGGCAGAACAACTAGGCAGAATCAACAAGGATATATAAGACTTGAACAACACTATCAACCAAATAGAACAAACACATATAGAACACTCCACCCAACAACAGCAGAATACAAATTCTTCCCAAGCACACATGTAGCATTCCCAAGGATGGATCATTTACTAGATGTACAAGTTTCAGTACATCTAAAAGGATTAAAATCATTCTCTGATCCCAATGGAATTAACAAATTACAAATGAACAACAGAAGGAAATCTGGGAAATTCCTAAATATGTAGAAATTAAACAACTTTTTTTTTTTTTTTTTGGAGACAGGGGTCTCACTCTGTTGCCTGGGCTACACAGTGCAGTGGCGTCACCATAGCTCGCTGCAACCTCAAACTCCTGGGCTCAAACAATCCTCCTACCTTAGCGCCCTGCCCCCGAGTAGGAGTAGCTGGGACTACAGGCGTGTGCCACCACACCCGACTGATTTTTCTATTTTGTAGAGACGAGGTCTCGCTCTTGCTCATGCTGGTTTCAACTCCTGGCCACAAGCAATCCTCCTGCCTCAGCCTCCCAAAATGCTAGGACACAGCTGGCGCAACACACTCTTAGTCAAAGGGTCAAAAGAGAAATAATGAAGGAAATTAGAAAGTATTTTAAACTAACAATTCACCAAAATTTATGGGATACAGCTAAAACAGTGCCTAAAGGGAAATTCATAGATTTAAATGTCAATATTAGAAAAGAAGAAAGTTATCTCAAGTACATCCTGTAAGCCTTCACTTTTAGAAGCTAGAAAAAGAGCAAATTAAACTCAAGGCAAGTAGAAGAAAGGAAATTAAAGTGATAAATAATGATACAGAAAACAGAAAAACAACAGAGAAAAATCAACAGAATCAAAAGTTTTGTTGTTTGAAAAGAACAAAAACTGACAAGCTTTACTTACACTGACCAAGAAAAGAGAGAAAACAGATGCCAAACGCAGAAATGCAAAAGGAGACATTACCACAAACCCTACAGAAATTAAAGGATTGTGAGGAATACTAGAAACAAGTTTATGTCAACAAATTAGATAACTTAGATGAAATGAGCAAACTCCTAGAAAGGCATAAATTATTCAAATTGACTCAAGAAAAAACAGAAAATCCTAATAGAACTATAACAAGTAAAGAAATTGAAATAGTAATCAACAATTTTCCCACAAAGAAAAGTCCAGGTCCAGAGGCTTCACTTACAAATTTCTCCAAATACTTAAGAAAAGAATTAACACCAATCTTTCACAAACTCTTCTAGAAAACAGAGTAGGGAACACTTCCCAACTCATTTTATGAAGCAAGTATTATAGTCTGATAATAAACCCAGACAAAGACATCCCAACAGAACTACACACCAGTATCCCTTATGAATATAGATGCAAGAATCCTTGACAAAATACTAGTAAATAGAAGCCAGGACTGGATCCAAATCTTCTTTATCCATATCCTTGTACTCTCTGACTCCAGTGGTTCTTAACCCTTGCTTCACAATAAAATCACCTGGGAAGGTTGTTTTTTTTATTTACTAGGAAGGTTGGGGGGTTTTTTTTGGTTTTGTTTTTAAACAGGGTCTTACTCTGTTGCAAGTACTGTGATGTGCTCATAGCTCACTACAACCTCAGCCTCCTGGGCTCAAGAGATCCTCTTGTCTCATATAAGTGAGAGCCATCACACCCAGCTCATTTTTCTATTTTTTGTAGAGATGGAGTCTTGCTCTTGTTCAGACTGTTCTTAAACTCCTGACGTCACTCGATCCTCCCACCTCGGCCTCCCAAAGTTCTAGGATTACAGGCATGAGCCACTGTGCCTAACCTGGGAAGGTTTTTAATTGGTCTGGAATAGGGCCTGGACATTGATATTTTTTAAAAGTTTACCAGATGATTCTAATGGCTACCCTACTCTAATTCTAAGGGCTACCCTATTTAATGCCACTTTGGCCTAACTTAAACTCACTTATATTAGGAAATTAAATATGCTCCATTCATGTTCATGATGCCAATTATAGATCATGTCAAGTAAATAGTGCAAAGCAGGTTTAATTTACCCAGTAAACAATAAGTAGACTTTCTTCTGATGCTCCCAATGAACTGTTTTAAAGCACATCAACTTTTAAGGGGCATTGAACAATGAACGAACACCAAGTAAGTACTAATAATGTGAAGAGTACTTTCAAAGAAAATATTAATAGACACTACTTTCCAACTAAGGGGTTTGATTGTTTCCATGATCCAATTCATGCATTCAAACATCTTTTTTACTTTCAAAGGCAGGGCTAGGTATTAAACATACAATCTAAAAAAGACATGGTTCTCATTCCTAGGAGCTCTTAAGTCTGATGGAAAAAAAGGATTCAAAATGAATAATTACAATGCTATAAAAAAGATATTAATGTCTGTAATACAGACTTTTACTTAAAAAGACATAGGAAGTAGAACTTTCCTAGCACACATGCCAAAAGTGGGCCTGACCTACTACTAAGAGTTCTTGATGAATTCAAGTCTTATCTGGCCTTATGTGTGATGTGTATGTATGCATAAATACTAAAAAAGAGATGTTGCTTTCTTAAAAAGAAAAATATTAAAATAGTTATGTATTTTTAGGTGTTATGAGAGCACAAAGGTGATACTGCCCAACACTGGAAGTCAGAGAGAAAGAGAAACAAGATCCTTTCTATGCAGGGTAGAACTAGTGAACATAAAAACTGGGCCTTAAAGATATTTTATCTTCATGATCAGTTTCTACTAAAGTTTCAAGCAATTTCCTGATATCATTCCCCAAAAGTAATACTTCTCTGGGCCCCTACTTATTGTACGCTCTTATAAGTCTTTCCTGATACAGCCTAGAAAGATATAAAAGAAAGACGTCTCTTGTGTTCCTTAATTTGGTTCCACTGTCTCTCTTGCTTTCTGGTTCTTGATCCCTACCCTGTCCTATAGCATCTCATGAAATTTTCTCTACTGCTTCTTATATATAATTTTCTTAAACTTTCTAAACACTAAGTTTCTCTAGTCCTTTTCACAATTAATTTTCTTCCCTCAACTTGGGAAACCAGCCTAAATGGGTTAGCACAGTGTACACTGCACCAAAAACTTATCTCTGGCTTGTTTTTAATATAAACAACAGCATTTTAAAGATCCAATATATTCTATAATTAGTCCTACCCTTAACCAGAAAGGGTTTACTGTCAACTGATTATGATTTCTGGGGAAGGAGGTGACCACTGCATTTGGGGTTGGTTATATAAATATTTTATAACTTTCAAGTGAATGCAACACACCTATAGAATTGACCTTTAAGGGGAGACCAAAGGATATCAGAGAAAGAATCAGAAGACACAGATTCCTAGTTTGGTTGCTACCTAATCAAGCCACTTAACTTCTTTTAGCCTCAATTTTCTCACTATAAAACAATTTGGAAAACTAATCCCTGCCTTTTGAAGCTCAGAAAAACAAAAACACAACACAATGTACACGAAAAATGCTTTGTAAAACTATACTACAGATTATAAATGTTTCACTAGAGGCATTTACATCAGACAGATTTTCTCTAAGGCAAAAGTAAGAACAGCTTATAATCTGATACTACACCTCCAATAAAATATTTTATTCTGTAAAGTATTATAAAAAATCTTGTATCAAAACATCCTTATTTAAAATCACATCCGAAGTTGTTCTTGGTAGGGTAGGTAGAAGAGATGAAAGGAGGGGAAAGAGAAGGGGAAGGGGAAGGGGAAGGGGAAGGGGAAAGGAAACTATTGTCTTTTTTTTTTTTCTTTTTGAGACAGAGTCTCACTCTCTTGCCCAGGCTAGAGTGCTGTGGCGTCAGCCTAGCTCACAGCAACCTCAAACTCCTGGGCTCAAGTGATCTCCTGCCTCAGCTTCCCAAGTAGCTGGGAGTACAGGCACGCACCACCATGCCCGGCTAATTTTTTTTTTTCTTTTTCTATTTTTAGTAGAGACAGGGTCTTGCTCTTGCTCAGACTGGTCTCAAACTCCTGAGCTCAAGTGATCCTCCCACCTCGCCCTCCCAAAATGCTAGGATTACAGGCGTGAGCCACTGTGCCTGGCCACTATTGTCCTTTAGAAGGCAGTTCAGGAACATGTAGTCAGTGAAGCATGCTCTGGTAATTATAAAGAGCAAGACTCAGAGAAAGGCAGAAGAATAAGCACCCATTTATTATTAAAATTAAATATGCAGTAAGTGTTCAAAGCAAGCTTCCAAAATTCTATGCTGTCAAATACAGAAGCAGTGGTTGAAAGACCCAAAAAGGTCCTTTTTTTTTTTTTTTTTTTTTTGAGACAGGGTCTCACTCTGTTGCCCGGGCTAGAGTACCATGGCATCAGCCTCACTCACAGCAAACTCCTGGGCTCAAGCAATCCTCCTGCCTCAGCCTCCCAAGTAGCTGGGACTACAGGCATGTGCCACCATGACCGGCTAATTTTTTGTATATATATTTTTAGTTATCCATATAATTTCTTTCTATTTTTAGTAGAGATGGGGTCTCGCTCTTGCTCAGGCTGGTCTCGAACTCCTGAGCTCAAATGATCCACCCGCCTCGGCCTCCCAGAGTGCTAGGATTACAGGCATGAACCACTGCACCTGGCCCCCCATTTATCTTTTGACAGAGAAAGAAATTCAAATCCAAAATTAAGACAAAAAGGGAGAAGTGGAAGTGAGAAAAGAAAAGTAAATTCTCACTGGGATCCTACTGATCCACATCTAAAAATCGTATGACTAAATGCAATATGGTATCCTGGATGAGATGCTGGAATAGAAAAAGGACATTAGTGAGAAAACAAATGAAATCCAACTAAAGTTGAGATAAGGGATATTCAACCTGTAATAGCAAAAAATGGTAAGTATTTTCTATTTAATCTGAATACTGTCAAGGATAAAGGTGTAACTTTAGATGAAGTACCCTTCTGGGTTAGTAAATCTGGACTACTTATATATCTAACCTAGTAACTTACAAAGCATAAGCTTATGAAAATCTAACTTAAGTTATTAAAATATGCATAGTTAAAGGTCTCTGTATTGTGTAATAATACTTATAAAGTTCAAGCATCATCTTATTTAATTCTCACAACAAAACTATTTGAAAGATACTATTTTTTTTTGAGACAAGGTCTTGCTTTGTCACCCAGGCTGGAGTGCAGTGAGGTCATCATAGGTCATTGCAACCTAAAACTCATGGGCTCAAGCAATCCTCCTGCCTCAACCTCCTAAGTAGCTGGGACTACAGGCATGCACCACCACACCTGGCTAACTTTTAAATTTTTTTGTAAAGTCAGGGGTCTCATTATGTTGCCCAGGCTGATCTCAAACTCCCAGCTTCAAGCGATCCTCCTGCCTCAGCCTTCCAAAGTACTGGGATTACAGGTGTGAGTGATTTTCCCTGGCCTGGAAGATACTATTATAATATCATTTTGTAGATGAGGAAATTGAGTTTTAGAGAGATTAAGCAACTTGCCCAAGCTGATAGAGTAAGTAAAAGGTAGAGCAGAAACTGGAACTTAGCTCTGCCTGAATGTAGAGCCCAAGCCCTTAACCACTACAATATGCTGCACCTCTCTTCTTTTGTAAAACATACCAGTCCTCTATGCATTATGTTTTAAAATGAAACTATATTAACAGTGCTATTAGCATGATGTCGCTGAGAAAAAAGTAACTATATACTTACCAACTAGGAGAAAGTCCAGGTGATTTCGGTGAAAATAGTATGTGACATGTACAGTACATGATATGTTAGAACTCTACAATCTAAAAAGCCTGCTTATATAAGAAACAATGGTGATATAGCACCTCTTGTATTTTCCTGGATAGAGCTAGAACCCATTCTACTAAGTCAAGTATCCCAAGAATGGAAAAATAAGTACTACATGTACTCACCATCAAATTGGTTTCACTGATCATCACCTAAGAGCACATTTAGGGATAACATTAATTGGGTGTCGGGCAGATGTGGCGGGGGGATGGGTGTATGCATATACAACGAGTGCGATGTGCACCATCTAGGGGATGGACACACTTGACGCTCTCACTGGGGGGCGGGGGGGCGGGGAGGAAGGAGGGGCAAGGGCAATATACATACCTAAACTTTTATACCCCCATAATATGCTGAAATAAAAAAAATAAATAAAAAATAAAATAAAAAATAAAAAGCCTGCTTATAGTCAAATTCCAAAAGGTATAGAGATTCTAACAGGATAAATGTAGTTACATCTAAAGTTCAATCAAAGGAGCTCCTTTAAGAGACAGAAAGATGCAAGGGTAATTCACAGGCCTACTTCTCATCTGGCTCTCAACGTGGGAACATCCACTCCACAAAGGCAGAATGCTACTACTTCCTGATACAACTTCCTTTCCGCATTCTGCCAGGGGTTCTTCTCTGGTACTAGGAAGAGTCTCAGTTGGTTCAATAATTCATTTTATTGAATTAATATTTACCATGCACCTACTGTATATGCTAAGTGATAAAACAATAAGATGGATTGATGAGGTCTCTGACCTCACAGAGCGTATGTTCTAGCGGAGGAAACACAATAAATAAATTGTATATATTATAATTTCAGGTGGTACATTATGTGAAGAAAAATACAGTGGAATAAGAAAACAGAGAGTCACTAGGGAGTGGGGTGGTAATTTTAGATAGAGTCCATAGAGAATGCCTTTTCAGGAGATACATGACTCTTATATAGAAACCTAAATAACATGATAAGCCATGGAAATGATCTGGACAAAGAGTGTTCCAGATGTCAGAAATAGTAAGTGCAAAGGCACGAGAAAAGGCTTGTCTTGAGAAGAAAACTAAATATAAGAAGTGAGAAATCTAATATTTTAATATGTTGAATTTCTACCTTATGCACTCACTGAGTTAGATGTACTACTACAGTGGCTCTCTTTATCTCAATAGCTATTTGAGGTAGGTACTACCTGTCTTATAGATGAAGAAACTGAGGTTCAAAGAGGTTAACTGATTGCACAGCTAGTAAGAGGTAGAGCCAAACAGAGGTTACCTTAATACCAAAGTCTATGCTTTTTCTACTGTATCACATTTAATGCCAAAGTCATATCAAAAATATTAATAACTATATATAAGTATATAAGTAACTAAATCAAACTCTTTCCCACATCCTCAAAAATCTGGGGCTCACATTTCATTTTGGGCAGGTGCCTCTCCTCCTTGATGTGATCTCCTTCTATAATTGCAGCAGACAGATCTCAAATCGCCAACTACTTCTACATCATTACAGTCTCTTTCCTGAGGATCTATAAGGCAATGCTCAAATAACTCCATCACATAAGATCTGGGCATAGCATGTACTTGCATCGGATGCCTGAATGGGGTGGGGATAAATTGGGAACAATCCCTTCCAAAATTAAAGGCACCAGGAACAGCACTTTCCCTGTCACATTAGCTCTGCACGTTCACTCAGAAAATGTGGGCAGCTTTGAATCTCATTTGCTAATCCCTGCTGGTATCACTGGTGCTGACATACTTCACCCAATTTTGTTGAGGGCAGGTGACAGGTGAGCAGATTCAAAACTTGGAGTAGGGTAGTCATTCCACAGCAAGCCATAAAAGACAAAAAAAAAAAAATTTCTGAAAACTAGATTAGCATACTTAAGCTTTCCATATCTTTATAATACGGACTTGAAAAATACATAGCATGGTAGAATAATCATGACAAAGCATGAGGGAGGCCTATATCCTGATATAAATTCTGTAAATATTAATACTTGGAATGTTAGTTTTTTTTCTAGTAAGGTATTCAAAGCTGTCATGACATGCTTTTCCTACTCAGCTTCTCGATATTTTTTAAATTGTCAGTGTTTGTACTAATTAATGACATTTCATTTAACTGACATTTTGGGGAAAAATAATAAAGTAAATTTCGATTAAAATAATTTTTTTACCTTAGAAAAATATTTTCTAGGCGATGGATTAGGGAGCATAGAGATGATTAGAAATTTAGCCACTGTGGTGACACACACCTGTAGTCCCAGCTTCTTGGGAGGCTAAGGTGGGAAGATTGCTTGAGCTCAGGAGTTCAAGACCAGCCTGGGCAATGTAGTAAGATGCCATCTCCCAAAATAAATAAATATATAATAGATAAAGAAATCAGAAAGTTGACCATATGGGAAACACACACACACACACACACACACACACAGAGAGAGAGAGAGAGAGAGAGAGAGAGAGGGAAACAATCTGAAAGTTCTTCAAATGTTAATGTATAAAGTTCTCTATGAGGGGGCCAGGTGCAGTGGCTCACGCCTATAATCCTAGAACTCTGGGAGGCTGAGGCGGGTGGATCGTTTGAGATCAGGAGTTCGAGACCAGCCTGAGCAAGAGCGAGACTCCCATCTCTACTAAAAATAGAAAGAAATTATATGGACAACTAAAAAATATATATACAGAAAAAATTAGCTGGGCATGATGGCGCATGCCTGTAGTCCCAGCTACTCGGGAGGCTGAGGCAGAAGGATCGTTTGAGCCCAGGAGTTTGAGGTTGCTGTGAGCTAGGCTGATGCCACGGCACTCTAGCCTGGGCAACAGAGTGAGACTCTGTCTCAATTAAAAAAAAAAGTTCTCTATGGGTATTTAAAGAAAAAATACAATAATTTCTCACCCTTAAGTCCTAGGTGATATAAAATTTTAGCTATTTAACTCAAAAAAATTACAAGAAGATTTAAAAATAAATTTTGACAAAGGCTGCAGAAAAATTTGTCTTCTCTGTGAAAGAATGAAATCTGCAAAATTAAACTTTATGCAGTAAGGGTAAAAGCTACAAGTCTATCAGCTAAAATCGTTAGAAAAGGTTAAAATTCCAAGATCAAATACATAAAGGAGAGGCCAGTCCATTACAACAGAGGAGCTCATTTACCTACTATGGGATTTTCCCATTCCTCATCCGCCAGGTTTAATAAAGACATCTCAAAAGCAAAGGTATGTGTAACCATAGGGGAGTTCATGTTGTTATAAGAACTGCAACTTTGTATTTCCTGAAGATTGTGTGGTCAAATTTGCAAGTGGAACATTTCATTACTATAGGTTTTGCACAAATTTTACGAAACAAGTCTGCATTAAGTTAAAGCAGAACTGAAATTAATTCCTTTTCTGGTCACTTCAGAAATGACTTCCTATCACAAAATCCTCCTTTTTATTTGGATATTTGGTTCCTTCAACACATATGGGTTGAGGGGACATTCCAGTTCAAAAGCTAAAAGTATTAATAGAATGCAAAGTGATCAAAGAATTACTCTGTTACTACATACCACAGTTTTCTAGAATAATTTTGAGTGACGCAGACAGAGTATACCACACCTATCAGCAGAATGCTTATTTTTAAAATGTCCCTAATACTAGCTTGTCCTTCCCACACTTTCAAATTACCCCAGTATTAACATCCCTCCCTAAGGCATCTCATTCCAGTGGTTTTTAAAAAATGAATGAGACTTGTTTGGCACACTGTATGACACACAACAATCAAGACCCCTTTTCCTCTGACTCTTCTGCTTATCCTGAGCATGAAAACAGCCAGAACTACAGCAACAGCTGGGGATCATTAAACCGACAGAAATAGCTTAGGAGACTCCGATGGTGTGTGAGTGGGGGGAGGAGAGGCTAAGTATCAGATTAAAAAAATCGAAAGAGCAACAGGCAAGTGGGGGTGGGGGTAGGTAAAGCCTAAGGTGTGCATCGCACCTAAATTTCCTTTACACAGCTAAGGAGATGCACTGAAGCAAATAAAGGGACAGGTGCCTGCGGCCTAATTTGCCTAGCCCCCCATCTATTCTTAGATGGAAAGTTTAGTCAAGCCTAAAAATATGGGTCTGAATGAAGGCAGGCTGGGGGTGAGAAGAGAGAGGAGTTGTGGAATCTCAAAGGCTAGCCCTGGGGCATCTCCAGCCTGGAGGAATCACTTAGAGGAGGTGAGTCAGTTCAGGGGCTGTATTGACAGTAAACATTAACAAGATGAGGTAGGAGTAAGGGCTGTGAGAATATATGCCAACCCCTAAGTGGACTTAGAGACTAACCCAGTCCCAAGGCATCCCCTCAACTGGGGAGGACCAAATGCTACATATAAAGCAGGCTCTTGGCCGGGCGCGGTGGCTCACGCCTGTAATCCTAGCACTCTGGGAGGCCGAGGCGGGTGGATCGCTCGAGGTCAGGAGTTCGAGACCAGCCTGAGCAAGAGCGAGACCCCGTCTCTACTAAAAATAGAAAGAAATTATATGGACAACTAAAAAATATATATACAAAAAATTAGCCGAGCATGGTGGCGCATGCCTGTAGTCCCAGCTACTCGGGAGGCTGAGGCAGTAGGATCGCTTAAGCCCAGTAGTTTGAGGTTGCTGTGAGCTAGACTGACGCCACGGCACTCACTCTAGCCCGGGCAACAAAGCGAGACTCTGTCTCAAAAAAAAAAAAAAAAAAAAAAAAAAAAAAGCAGGCTCTTGGGGCTGCTGTTATTAAAGCACAGCCACGCCTCCCCATGGTAGCTTTTGAACCTGGCAGGCCTCCAAAAGTCTGTGCAGGAATGTGCCATTTCCCTGGCCCACTGCCCAAGTGAGTTCAGCACATACCTGAATGCCCTAGAGGAGCTTTATTCAGATCACCCCAAGGGAGTGGGCTTGCAGATCCTGATCTATGCCTTTAAGTTTGGTTAGTCCCAGGATCCTAGGGTACCTTCTTCATCCCCACACTTGCTAGGTTGTCTATTCAGTATCATCAAGGCCTCTCCCACCAAGGCATTTTCTTTATAACTAATCTTACAGGACTGCAGTTTCAGACGGTTCCCCACCTGCAAGCCTGAACAGGAAATGATTCGATTGCAGATATTAAGAATGCAACTTTCTTTGGCAAGAGTGTTTTGTAACTGTGAGATTGCATGAACTTCAGCTAAACATTTTATTTGATGAATCTAATGATTTACTTGAGCTTAGATTTACTAGAAAAATTTCCAGGCTGATGGCTGGTCTCAACAAAAAGCAACCCCATACTACCCTCTTCTTGAATAGCTTGCTTCTTTTCTAACCACAAATGTGGCAGGAAAATATGTTCATGCATATTTCCAAACTATACTACTTTTATCTAAATAACTTGGTTTTCTACAATGAGTCCAAAAACCCCACAATAACTGGCTCATTCTGAATACTTTAAGTTAGTATTAAGACGGGTAGAGAGTATACAAAAATAAATCCACCAGAGAGAAGACTAACAAATGAGGGTAAACTTTTTAAAAAATATATATCACATACAGTTCATTTTGAGGCTAAATATCTAAGGACAGGGTACACACTAAACAAACTATTGTGACTATAATCATCTCTCAGTGTGAGCAGTCTAGGTGAGTGCAATTGTATCAATGCATCTCTCATCACCCTTTAACAGAGTACATACTTTACCTAAAATTTAAACATTAATGTCATAAATATTTATAATTAATCACTTACTATGTGCATGCCTTGGTACCAGGTACAAGATAGGAAATGAGAAGGAAAATAACACTATACATTTACTTTACAAAGCTACATTCACACATATGGTCTCTTTTGACCCTATGAGTTGGGACTGCAGACATTATACCCACTATGCAATGAGAGGAACTGGTTTGCCAAGCTTAGAGCAACTTAGCCAAGTTCACCATTGGCAAGATCAAACCAAGAACTTCAGGTTCTTGACTACCAGCTCAATTCTGGGACACTAGCTGTCTACCACAAAAAGGCTTCTGCCCTCAAGGAATTAATCTCTGATACCTAATGCCTTGGCCAGTGTTTCTCAGATATACCAAGTTTCTTCCCAGTGTATCTCATCAACTCCTGGTCCAACATTATATTCTGAATCCAGTTCAGGATAATTACAGAAGAAGGTTATTTATTAGTATTACTAATGATTAACAGAGGTGAGTTCCTTCTGAAGGCTAGAATTATTGAGACTGAATAAAACTGATTTAGGACATAGCACTAAAAATATAATCTATCACTGGGATAAACACCTCATTTTGCTTATGGGCCTGACACTGCCCTCTAGTGCCAGGAAGCACAGAAGCACAGTGATCATCAGCAAACTAATGCATATGAAATATTTACTACGTATAAAAAGACTTTGTTAGACACTTTGGACAAAAGAGAGAGAAAAGGTAAAACCTGTCACACATACGCAAGTATAAAAATTACAGAAACCCCTCAAAGGAATCTATAAATATAATGGAGAAGATAAGAAATGTAAAACAAGTCACTGTAATCAGTGGCAGTGTTAAAACTGCTTTAAGAGTGTGCAGATAATAAATTACTAGAGTTCAAAAAGGATTAGGTAAGTTTCATAGGGGCAGGAGCACATAAGCAATCTGAAGGACTTAATAACACAAGATGAACAATATGAGCCAAGGCGTGGAGGTAGGAAATATTATGAGGTTAAGAACACAACCAACACTCTCCAATTTAGCTGGAGCATTAAGTTTGTGAAAGAGAGTAACAGAAGGAAGGCTGGCTAAGGTCAGACTGTGAAGAGTCTAGAACTGTGCTATCAGACATGGCAGCCACTAGTCACATATGCTATTTAAATTTAGTCAAAATCAAATAAAATTAGTGGTACGTATCTGTAAGTCCCAGCTACAGGCAGAAGGTCAGTTGAGCCCAGGAATTTGAATCCAGCCTAGGCAACATAGTGAGACTCTGTCTCTTAAATAAATTAAATTAAAAACTCAGTTTCTTAATCACTTTAGCCACATTTCAAGTCTCAAAATATGCATTTGAAGGCCGGGCGCGGTGGCTCACGCCTGTAATCCTAGCACTCTGGGAGGCCGAGGTGGGCGGATCGTTTGAGCTCAGGAGTTCGAGACCAGCCTGAGCAAGAGCGAGACCCCATCTCTACTAAAAATAGAAAGAAATTATATGGACAGCTAAAAATATATATAGAAAAAATTAGCCGGGCATGGTGGTGCATGCCTGTAGTCCCAGCTACTCGGGAGGCTGAGACAAGAGGATTGCTTGAGCCCAGGAGTTTGAGGTTGCTGTGAGCTAGGCTGACGCCACGGCACTCACTCTAGCCTGGGCAACAGAGTGAGACTCTGTCTCAAAAAAAAAAAAAAAAAAAAAAAAAAAAAAAAAAATATGCATTTGGCTGGTGGCTACCATATTGGACAGTACAGATCTAATACTGGTCAGTGCTGTATCTGAAGGTTGTACAAAACCATGAACACCAATCTTTCAAGATGGCTCACTTCTCCCAAAAAACAATCAAGCAGATTTGATCCTTGTCAAAGTCTATCAGTAAAGAAAATAAAAGTATGAAAAAAGACAAGATTATTAGGAATGTATCTATAATAATAAAACACAAGACTAAGAAGAATCATTTTCACTGCTATCTTTTGGTATGTCAAGGAAGAACTATCTTTGTCCCTCAAACACCTGCTTTGGCCCAAAAGGAGTAACATCAGATATCCTTTATACTCTTACCATATGATGCACAATCTATTTCTCTTGTGCAGTTTACAAAATGACAGCAAGTTTTTAAAAATATGTGTATTTATTTATTGAAGACATAATTTAAATCCTCTCGAGATACAGAAGACAATACCAAATTCTAAATATAAGGTTCTATGCACACTATAAAATCATAAACGTATACAGTTGAAGACATAATTTAAATCCTCTCGAGATACAGAAGACAATACCAAATTCTAAATATAAGGTTCTATGCACACTATAAAATCATAAACGTATACAGTCAATTGCTCGGGGTAGTTATCTAAAATTACCACACTGATCCTAATGACAAGTCTCCATTTCTATTTCCTGTAGGTTTTTGCACTGAATGCAAAGATATTCTTAATGATCAGACTGGGAATCTGGAACATTACAACCCTCTGGATAGAAAAAGTCAAAGGTAGCAGCCCAAAGATTGAAGGTCCTGAGCCATACTATCTCTCTGCCTTTCAAATAATCTTCCCTCTAGATTGGCACAGTGTTTCTTTGACATTAGTCCAGAACACTTCTAGATATTCAAAGAAAATCAACTGCCTCTCGACCAGTTCTTAAAACTATTCTCTTTGCAAACTGGACACAGATTCGATTTCCTCTTTGGCGTGTCCATTCATTGCCGACTCCACATGCTCAAATCATCCTGCCAAATGTTAGTAAAGTGCCAAAGAGATCTTGAAAACTCAAAACAAATGTCTGTTTGTTAACAAGTAGCATTTATGTAATAAATATTATAGACTATATAAGTTCTGATAGTAGATAATTAAGGTTTCCAAGCTAGGAGAAGAAAATATTGATAATTCTTTTCTGTTCACATTTTACAGAATTTAGATAAAGTCCCTACCCTCTTTTTTTTTCATAACCCAGAACTCTTCTGAAAGAATTTTCCTGCAGAACTCAAATGTGTCCATTCTACTCCCAAAGGATATTTTTTTCAGCAGTTTAAGACTATGAAAGAAGACTGTTCACAAATGAAAACTCCTTTAAGATTGATAAGTCCAGTCCAAATTGTTCACCATAACCAAAACTAAGATGCAATACTAGTACAAAGCCTTCCAAGTGTTATTTTACTTTAAATTATGATGTCTTAGTATTATGAGACTTTAGAGGTTATCTACCCACTTTCAGTATTTAACAGACAAAAGAAACTGAGGTCATCAATAGCTTTCTATTTATTTGTATAGTATGTATGGCTGGAGTACATTTTATTGATAAAACATTGAATTTGAGCCACATAAAGAGGTAGAAACCCATCTTATTAAAGTTTTTTCTTCCTTTATTCCACAATCTAGGCTTGGGTATATGAACTGTGCATGAGGGAAGGAAAGGAATAAGAAAGTCAAACACTATCACTATCAGGTCATGAAATGTACCCTACAGTACTGTGCCCAGTTATCTATCTGTTGGGTGCTCAAGAAACTTTAAAATAAATCCTGGGAGAATAAACTATCCAAAGTCAAAGCCTGGATGGCTACAGAGAAATAGGAAGGGGATAGAAGACAGTAGTTAAGTTTAGGAGGAAACAAAAACATGCAAATACCAAAGGGATAAATACTCTAACCTTCCCGCAAACTGTGATAAGGGGTCAGGCACACTGCTGAGTAGCTGTCCTTTCCCGGCTTCAGGACAATCCACGAGAGTGGCAGAATCCTGCAGGTGGGCTGATGAATCTTGGTCTTCTCCTCTAGCATGCTAGGGGAGATGTGAGATTCCAAAGGCCCATGTTGCAATAAACCAGTCTTCCTTCCCTCACTCCTTAAAGATGCCATTTATTATTTGCTGAAGATCTCATTAGCATTGCTCTTTAGGTTAAAGTGGCCACTTCATTTCTGCAGTGCAAAGGGTTGCAAGAACAGCTAGATCCCAAGTTTACTTAGGGAGTGGGGCATTAAAAGCAGTGACAGCAGAAGGTCAGAATCAGTAAGTCTCCTGGCAAAACATTTCTTCCTGTCAGCACTGGGCCTCAACACAGACACCTCCTTCCTCTACCCAAATGCCAAAAAGCAGGACTGGGACGGTTTCAATGTGTAGAGCTGGAAATGAAGAGGGTTCCCTTGGAGAAAATGCTCGTAGCAACCAATCAACCTCATTCACCCAAAATAGTAAACAGTTGGTTTCTCTGCTCAGAACCAAAAGGCTGCTGCCAGACAAGCAGTATCACATGACCAAGTTCCCTCTTCTCTACCCTGCCCTCCCTCCCTTCTTGTGCAAAACCTGCACCAAAATGGAACAAGGAGCTATAACACAGCACTATTTTATTTTCTTTGACATTTGTTTTTAAAATGTTTATAGATGAACGATACCAAATTGGAGGGTGAGGGGAGGTACCAAAGGGAAAACTCAGGAAGAATTTACTTTGAAAAAAGCCGTATCACATCAATGAGATGGGAACCATAAACATAATGGTTAATTGGCAAATGTGCTCAATGAAATGAACAAACAAATGGATAGATACTTCTTAGCAATTTGCAAACACTTTGCTGATAAAAATCCCTAAAAGAAAATACAGCTCAGTACATATTTCATCTTTTCGTTTAGAAAGAAAAGAAAGGCGCTTAAGATGCTAGCTAGTGTCAGAGATAACATACTGAGACGATACTGGTAGTTCACCAAAAATTTGAGATTCATACACTTATCTTATTGACCTCAGCTTACCTCACTCTTTGATTATACTCCTTAGATGTCATTAGTCTCATCATTTAAATCACTGGGTAGGCAATCAGGACAGCTATACCCACAGACTGAACAGAAAAATCTACCCAGCTGATTATAGAAACTGCCACCATGACACTCACTGGGCATTTCCACCCAAGGGGAAGGGGGAAGACAGTAAGTCTGGCAGCACAGCTGGAGCCAGATGTGCCACCATATTCTTCTCCCTACAAGTTTCCTCAGCATTTGAAAGCTGAGCAAGGAATGCAATGCAGAGAAATGGAAGTAGAAACCTCTACGATCAATTTGTTCCTAGGAAACTAGGTGGAGTATTAGAATCAAATGTGTCACTATCATCTGCCATGACCCCTACTCAAAGAGCCAACTAGGGGCTTTGAGAGTAGAGTCCCTCATTCTCATCCACCCCACACATTGTAAATTGCTCAATAAATATTTGTAACAGGGAAAGGAAAGAAAAAGAAAACACTTAACATCAGAAACCCTTAATTTCAGCAACACCTTTTTCCAACAAGAACATGTGAAGATGACTATTTGGCTAGTGTCAGAATACAAATACTGTTATAGTACTAATAAATAATTTGCTATTGAAGATGAGGAGCAATTGCAACTCTCAGACATTACGGGGGGATACAAAATGATAATGCTACTTTGAAAAATAATTTGGAAGTTAAGTTAAACTTACACTTACCATACAACCCTGTAATCCTATTCCTATTTACCCACGGGAAGTGAAAACATATGTCCACATAAAAAGCTCTATGTGAGTGTTGACAGCAGCTTTATTTGTAATTGCCAAAAACCAGAAACAACCCAAATGTCCTTCAACTTGTGAATGGAATAAAAATTATGGTACATCCATACAGTGGAATATTTCAGCAATTAAAAATTCCCTACAAACTACTGCTATAGGCAACAACACTGGTGAACCTCAAAGGCATTATGCTAAGTGAAAGAAGCCAGACACAAAAGGCCGTATACTCTTATGACTGCAGTTATGGGAAATTCAGGAAAAGGCAAAACTATAGAGACATAAACCAGATCAGTGGTTTCCAGAAGTTGGGAACGAGAAAGGAGACGGTCTACAAATATTCTATAGATCTCGACTGTGGTAGTGATTTACCTTTTACCAAAAGTCACTGAACTGTACCCCTAAAAAGGGTGACTGTTACTACATATAAACGACCTTAATTTTTTAAAAAAGTGGATTACAAAATAGTACACAACAGAATGGAATTGTAGTTAAGAGTACAGGCTCTCGAACTGATTGCCTGGGTTCAAATCTTTGCTCTACCAGGTACTAGCTATGTAACTTTGAGATATTTAACATCTCGATGCCTCCATTTCTTCATCTGTCAAGTGCGAATAACAGTATTCATCTCAGAAATGCTGTAATAAATGAGTTAATACATGTAAAGCATTTAGAATAGTACCCATTCTATAAGCATTCAGTAAATTCAAGCTGTTGTCATCACACAATTATGTAACACATACACATACAATCTTATATATGCACTGAAAAGAATAAATGGATGGTCATCACCTGGGTGGTGGGAATAGAATGATTTTATTTTCTCTTTCTCCCTTTTGTTTATCTATTATCTTCTAAATTTTCTTTTATTTATTTATTTATTTTTTGAGATAGAGTCTCGCTCTGTTCCCCAGGCTGGAGTGCAGTGGCATCATCATAATTCACCGCAACCTCAAACTCCTGAGCTCAAGCAATCCTCCTGCCTCAGCCTCCTGAGCAGCTGGGACTACAGGCACGTACCACACCCAGCTAATTTTTCTATTTTTTGTAAAGATGGGGTCTTGTTCTTCCTCAGGCTGGTCTCGAACTCCTGACCTCAAGTGATTCTCCGGCCTCAATCTCCCACAGTGCTAGGATTACAGGTGTGAGCCACTGTGCCCAGCCTAAATTTTCTAAACTGTCTATATTAAAGAACTATTGCCTTTACAGTAAGTAAAAAAAAAAAAATTTTTTTTCTCAAAAAACAATGAAGGAAAGGACACTAGGCTAGGAATAAGAAGTCCTGGTTTTCAGCTATGTTGCTAATCTCTACAAAGGAGTGGCTAGAGCAGATAGGGTGTCCTTTATCTACTCTAAAATGCCTCTTTAAGATTAATGGTGGGATTAGGCAAGCTATATTCTTTGTTTCATTTTTCTGTGGATATTTATCATCTGCCTAGCAAGCACCAGGCATTGTAGACACAGAGAGATGAAACACCTAAGTCCCTGTCTTCATGGAGTTTACAACACAGGCTGTTCAAAGAAACAGAGACAGACTTGTACCCACTCATACAATCCTTCAGCATAAGTGCTCTGATGGGAACACAGAAGAGGAGACCTGGCTGGGTTCGAAGGAGTCAGAGAAGGCCTTCAGGAGAAGACACCTGAGCCAAGTCCAGAAACAGTTTTTTGTCTTTTTTTTTAAAGCCAAACCAAAAAGATGGGAGGCATTCTAACCAAAGGGAGGGGAATGTACGAAGGCAAAAGTTGTGAAAATAATAATTACTTAGGGAATGGAGGACAGAGAGAAGGAGAAATCAAGAAAGGCCATTTTGACAACAGTCTGGAAAGGAAGAGGAACAAGACTAGCAGCAGGGAGGCTGAATAGGAAGAGGGAAGCAAGAATTCAAAATACTGATAATCTCCAGAAATCACATGGGACAATAAATGTTTTGTTTTTATCTATTATAAAAGGCTATATATGCCACAAATAAACCTGATAAATATTAAAGATGTACTTTACTATATTTATAAATATAGCATATACTTACAAAATATTACAAACAATGTCAGTATACTTCTATTTTCCATGGTTAATTGTACATACCTGTTCATTTAATAAATATTTATTGAGTGTGTGTTATGCATATGGTAGGTGCTAGGAGAGACGGGAAACACAGGCAGTAAGCAGAAGAACCACCAAAGCAACTGAGAGAACCAGATCGCTTTTTGTCTGTCCAAGACCTATCCAGATCTTCTTCCCCTCAGAAGTAAGATAGAGGCACTGTGATACAGTGGCTGAGAATCTGTACTTGGAATCAAACAGACTTTGTTGAAATTTTGGCTCTTATCACTTACCACCAGTCTGGCTTCTGGTAAGTTACTTAACCTTTCTGAGCTTTCATTTCCTTACCTGAAAATGGGGATGATATCATTAAATTCATATGGTGTTAGGATGAATTTAATGAGACGATCAATCAATAATCAGTGTGTCAGATATATAGAAAATGTTCAATCATCCCTTTTATTATTGTTTAATTTTGGTTTTTTTTTTTTTTTTTTTTTTTTGAGACAGAGTCTCACTCTGTTGCTCAGGCTAGAGTGAGTGCCGTGGCGTCAGCCTAGCTCACAGCAACCTCAAACTCCTGAGCTCAAGTGATCCTCCTGTCTCAGCCTCCCGAGTAGCTGGGACTACAGGCAAGCGCCACCATGCCCGGCTAATTTTTTCTATATATATTTTTAGCTGTCCATATAATTTCTTTCTATTTTTAGTAGAGGTGGGGTCTCGCTCTTGCTCAGGCTGGTCTCGAACTCCTGAGCTCAAACGATCCGCCCACCTCGGCCTCCCAGAGTGCTAGGATTACAGGCGTGAGCCACCGCGCCCGGCCTTATTATTTAATTTTGATTTTTCACTTTTAAGACAGCCTATGATCTCTCACAACACAGACAAAAATACACGCAGGGTAGAGAAAAGGGGGAGCAAGGTACAAAAAAGATCTGTTTAACATTACTAAATTCACATTTTTAGGGAATTCACAATCATTTTCTCGTAAAGATGTCATGCTTGGAACTTACATTCCTTTAGGATTTCTCAAACTGTTAATATCTGCCTACATTACATGACCTAGTATATTAAATAAAAAACATCACCCAAAATAGGGAGCCAGTCACAATCTCTCCCAGGATTCCTTGTTCTGATTCTCTAATACTGAGTCATTAAAAGAGCAGAGACAACGCAGAGTACTGATAAGTAGTCTGAACACAAAACTGTGGCATGGAGTTGCCAGAGCACACTGTGGACTGACCATTTACTGCAAGCAGAACTTTCTAAAACAGAAACACCATGATGAAAGGAGAGTTTCACTGGCTGTGCCTTTGAAGTAATCATGTCTTCCAAGAGAAAAGAGGCACAGCAATTAATACCTTTCTCTAGCCAAAAAAATTTTTTGAATAAATTTTTTAAAATGCTGCCTCCCTATAATTATTAATATACACTAAAAATGTTTTAACTGTCTTTTTAAAAATTTCTTACAAATGACTTTGAAAGCTTTTGAAGGCAGATGTAAAACGCAAATAGAAAATGTCTTCTCTGTGATTCCAAGCCTTAAAGGCCAAATTGACTTTACTCAAACTTTCCCCATAAATTTCCCTTTGCACTGAAACCATGTGTATGTGACACTTCAGCTCAAAAACCAGAACTTAAGAACCAGTGGAAACTTGGATAGGATTTTCAAGTACAATTTTTTATACTTAGTAAAGGAGAAGTCTATGCCTACAAACAGAAAGAATACCATACTTCACATCACTTTCTTTTATTGGTGGTTTACAATCTCCTTTAACTTACAGTCTTCTGTAGATTAATTATCATGCTTCCAGGGAACCCTAAGATCTTTTTCCCTACCTAGTGCCACAGAGGACACCTATTTGCTACCCTTGTCCACTCTGCCCTGCTGGCTCACACATCCTGCATCAATGCACAAAGAAGCCAGCAGCTAGTGAAGCTTCTGAACAACCTGTGCATCCTAGCTCTGCTCCATTCTGCTTTACTGGCCTCCAGGCTGTCCTGTGTGTTAGCAAGAAGAGCCTAAAAGAACTACAAAGGCAGGCTGTAGGCACCTCCTTTCGGTTCAGGAGCACTAAGATAATATCGCTAGAAATTCTGTTCGTTTGTGCATCACCATAACTGCTTGTGATAGCCCCATAACACTGTGCCACCATTTACTCTTTTTTAAGTGGTTCAGACATCACCAGCCAATCAATTTCTCCACATTATGAACTGTCAACAAAATTAGAAATACACAGTCTGAGAAAAAACTATCAGATGATGTCAAACTATGTTTCTGCTGGCTCCTTCTCACTACCTGCTTGTCTTTGATTCTTCAAGTCTTTCAAAGCAGAAGGCTACCAGAGCTCCTCCATCACAAGGCCGTCTCTCTTCAGTTATCTTCTCTGCAGCAAGCAAAGGCACTGCATATTCATTTTTCTGCAAATCCACACATTTCTCCTATAAGTCAAGTACCCCAGCACCACTCACTCACCAGGGCTATGTGTTTTGCTTCATAGGCATCAATCCTCTAGCATCCTCTAGCTCACATGATACACACAAGGACAGGACAAACAGGAGAGCCATTTACCTACTGAAAATCTGAAGGAAGTTTTAGCCTATTAAGATAATGAGTTGACTGAGCTCAAAAGGTATACCATACTTAGAGTCAGTTCCAATTTGGTATGCTTCATAATGCTTTTTAAAAAGATTGGAGGCCAGGCAAGGTGGCTCACACCTAGCACTCTGGGAGGCTGAGGTGGGAGGATCACTTCAGCTCAGGAGTTTGAGACCAGCCTGAGCAATAGCAAGACCCAATCTTTACAAAAAATAGAAAAATTAGCCAGGCTTAGTAGCATGCACCTGTAGTCCCAGCTATTCAGGAGGCTGAGGCTGGAGAATGGCTTGGGCCCAGGGGTTCCAGGCTGCAGTGAGCTATGATAACACCACTGCACTCCAGCCCAGCAACAGAGCAAAACTCTGTCTCAAAACAAACAAACAAACAAAAGTGTGGAGTGTCCTTCATCATATATACTAACTTAAGATTCTGATAAAATTCAACAAATAATCTTTATCAAGACGGCCCTGCGCAGTGGTTCACGCCTGTAATCCTAGCACTCTGGGAGGCCAAGGCGGGCGGATCGTTTGAGCTCAGGAGTTCAAACCAGCCTGAGCAAGAGCGAGACGCTGTCTCTACTAAAAAATAGAAAGAAATTAGTTGGACAACTAAAAACATATACAAAAAATCAGCTGGGCATGGTGGCGCATGCCTGTAGTCCCAGCTACTTGGGAGGCTGAGGCAGAAGGACCGCTTGAGCCCAGGAGTTTGAGGTTGCTGTAAGCTAGGCTGCACCACGGCACTCTAGCCCAGGCAACAGAGTGAGACTCTGTCTCAAAATAAAATAAAATAAAATAAAAAAAGACTGCCCTGCATTGAAGATATCAAAATTTCCCAGGATACCTAAAAAAAAAAACTATCTAAAGGTACATGGACTCATTCAAAAGATTCAGTTAAATTTAAAAATTATTAGTTTCACAGCTTTAAATGTAAATGGTAGGTGGGGGGTGTGGTGCAGGGGAAAAAAATTTTATTTTATTTTATTTTATTTTATTTATTTATTTTTTTTTTTTGTTGAGACAGAGTCTCACTTTGTTGCCCAGGCTAGAGTGAGTGCCGTGGCGTCAGCTTAGCTCACAGCAACCTCAAACTCCTGGGCTTAAGCGATCCTACTGCCTCAGCCTCCCGAGTAGCTGGGACTACAGGCATGCGCCACTATGCCCGGCTAATTTTTTCTATATAGATTTTTAGGTGTCCATATAATGTCTTTCTATTTTTAGTAGAGACGGGGTCTCGCTCAGGCTGGTCTCGAACTCCTGACCTTGAGCAATCCACCCGCCTCGGCCTCCCAGAGTGCTAGGATTACAGGCGTGAGCCACCGCGCCCGGCCGAAAAAAATTTTAAAAAGAAAAACAAAAAAAATGTAAACAGTAAAGTTAAGAAAGTTCAAAACTGAATTGGGACGGATGAGCCTTCTCTGTATAAGTTTATTATTTTTAAAAAAACAAATATATTACTTGTAATTGAAAATTAGTTTTAAAAATTCAAAACTGACCACCTAACTTGCTTTGTGGTTGAAAAAAAATTAACCTAGATTTCTCAAATTTCTTAAGACTCAAATTCCTGGCCGGGCGAGGTGGCTCATGCCTGTAACCCCAGCACTCTGAGAGGCTGAGGCAGGCGGATTATTTGAGCTCAGGAGTTCGAGACCAGCCTGAGCAAGACTGAGACCTCATCTCTACTAAAAATAGAAAGAAATTAGCTGGACAACTAAAAATATGTAGAAAAAATTAGCCAGGCATGGTGGCACATGCCTGTAGTCCCAGTTACTCAGAAGGCTGAGGCAGGAGGATTGCTTGAGCCCAGGAGTTTGAGGTTGCTGTGAGCTAGGCTGACGCCATGGCACTCTAACCCGGGTGACAGAGCGAGACTCTGTCTTAAAAAAAAAAAAAAAACAAAGACTGAAATTCCCTAGGCTATGGCTGGTTCTAGACATGTCAATATATCAGCCTTTTTGTTAAGAAACAGTAACTTTTCTGATTAATAAAGCTATGTAAATGGTGAGGAACAATTTAAAATTACCTCTATCTCCCATATTTTTATGAAAATAAGAACTGAAAATTATTTTCTGAATCCAGATCTTATAAACTTCACCCCCATACATTCAAGCAATCAAAATGACAACAGGCAAAGTAGTCACTTATATAAGTGAGAGCCTAGAAAAGGGTTTGATCAAACAATCCTCAACTTAGAATCACAAGTTAAAATGTGTGACAAAGGACAAGCCACTCTTTTTTAAATTATGAAACATTCCAAATAGGAATGGACTCTCTGAGCATAGTATCTTTTAGGAAACTCAGTCCTGTCACCTGTTTATGTCCATCATCTTACAAACCTGGCTCAAGGCTTCCTATTCCAAGAAATCTCCCCTGATTAACCTCAAAACACTGTTCACACCACTTGTACCTTCAATATAAAATTTCCTCTTATTTTATACCATAATGACCATATCTATCTCCAACTGAATGCTAAACTCTTTGAAGAAAAGGATTAGCATCATCTTTCTTACCTTTTTTGCCACAAAAATAAAAAGGGCTCTATTCAATGGATATTCAATAAACATTATCAGATATCCACAGCATCTAGTCCACTGTCTTTCAACTAGCAGATTCTCAGTGATTATTGAATTCCTAGTAATTTTATTTATCATCATTGCCAGATCCCAGACAAAGGAAGTAGAGAGATCAAATGCAAATTAGTCCCTGGTACTGATAAGGTCTACACTGCAATTACCTATATTTATATCAAAATAAAGTTTAAAAATTGTCAATGAGGCCGGGCGCGGTGGCTCACGCCTGTAATCCTAGCACTCTGGGAGGCCGAGGTGGGCGGATCGTTTGAGCTCAGGAGTTCGAGACCAGCCTGAGTAAGAGCGAGACCCCATCTCTACTAAAAATAGAAAGAAATTATATGGACAGCTAAAAATATATATAGAAAAAATTAGCCGGGCGTGGTGGTGCATGCCTGTAGTCCCAGCTACTCGGGAGGCTGAGACAGGAGGATCGCTCGAGCTCAGGAGTTTGAGGTTGCTGTGAGCTAGGCTGATGCCACGGCACTCACTCTAGCCTGGGCAACAGAGTGAGACTCTGTCTCAAAAAAAAAAAAAAAAAAAAAAAAAAAAAATTGTCAATGAGTCTTAGTCATCCTCTTTGATACTGTATCTAATCAACAGACTATACAGTTTAATAGTCAGGTGCTTTGAAGTCAAAGGTTTGAACCCTAACTTTGGCATTTATCAGCCAGCTTCCAGTTTCTCTCAAAGTAAAGCCTTACTGAATTTGAAGGATTGTGTTGGAGTTATTAATAAATGAGGTAACTATTTAAAGTGCCTAATATAAGAAAGGCAGTACATATGGTAGCTATTCTGTTAAACTATGTTAAACTATGATTAATGCTATGGTTTGAATGTGTCCCCTCCAAAATTCAGGTGTTATTAATGTGACAGAATTAAGAGGTAGGGCCTTTAAAAGGTGATTGGGCCTTGAGGGCTCCTCCCTCATGAATGAGATTAAAGCCATTATAAAAAAGGTTTCACACAGCTTTTGGGTGGCTTGCTCTTCTTCTGCCATGTGAGGACAGAGTGTTCCTCTCCTCCAGAGGATGCAGCCCGCACAGGACAACCAAACTTGCCAGTGCCTTGATCGTATCCTATAGAACTATGAGAAATAAATTTCTGTTCTTTATAAATTACCCAATCTCAAATATTTTGTAGTAGCAGCACAGACTAAAATGTTTATAAAGAAAAATTACTCATAATATAGATTATGTTATTACATTAAATTGCATAAGGCATCAATTCTCTAGTAAAATGTGGTATACAAAATATAATCTCTTCTGGGATGTGATCTCCTTCCTACTGTGGTAAAGTTCCCCAGAAAAATTATCTCTGCAGCAAGGTAATTTGCCAAGGATTCTAGGGAAGAAGGTTTTACACAGATATATTTCCCACTATAACTCAGTTTTATGCAACATTTACACATTAATAGACTCCAAATGCCCAGTGTTTCACTATTAAGGAACTGCTGTATTTGTCCCCAGATATGTAACAATCTTTGTCTCATTGGCATTTCAAGGAGATGTGGCTTCTTCAGTGCCCAAAGAGGTTGAGTTTGTTTTCATGCAGCTTATTTCCACCAACTGTTAAGCATCCTAATGAAGGTCCTGATTGGAAGGATATTAGAATAACCATGAGCTATCAATTCATACCCATTATACCAGCAGAAAATTTAAAATAGCTTATAACACCTATATCTAGTAGAGAGGTGGGGAAAAGGTATTCTCCTACATGGCTGGTAGAAATGTGAAGTGTTAGTCTTTTAAAAAGCAATTTGGAGGCAAGGTGGCACATGCCTATAGTCAGTCCCAGCTACCAGGGAGGCTGAGGTGGGTGAATCACTTGAGCCCAGGAGTTGCGGGCCAGCCTGGGCAATATAGGGAGAGACTCTTGTTAAAAAAAAAAAAAAAAAAAAAAAACGGGGGGGAGGGGGCAACTTGGCAGCAGCATCTATTGGATTGAAACATACACATTTCCCAAACTGATCAGTTCCATTCCTAGGAATATATCCATAGAATATACACATCAATAGATAAAACATATATAAAAAGGATGTTTACTGAAGCATTTTTTATATAGGGGGGAAAAAAAGGAAAAGAAAAGAATACCCAGCAACAGGGGAATGTCTGAATATATTATAGCACATACAAGCCATAAAGTAGTATGCAGCCATTAAAAAAAGAATTAATTTGAGCTACATCAGATGACATGCAGGGATTCCATTAAGTAACACTGAGGGAGAAAAGCAAAAGGTAAAAAGTGCATATAATATGATCTCATTTAAAAACAATTCAATGCCAAAAAAAAAAAAAAAAAAAAAGCACTGTGTTGGTGTATACATATCTATCTGTATGGGATTATGTTGAGTACAGAGGAAAATATAGAAGAATATTCCCTGGACTTGGGTTGGGGGTAAAGACATACCAATGTGAGGGGAATGAGGGAAAAGAAGCAGAGGGAATGCTAAGTGAAAAAGGAGAAAAAAGGACTACATTAAAAAATAAGGATGCAAATTTTCAGATTTATGCATCTATGTAGAATTCTGTATATATATAGACAGATTTATGTATAAAGGTTTCTTAAGCAAAATTTTAAAATAACAATCCCCCAAATGGGGAGTGATGAATCATGACATTAAATTATTTAATTATCTCAGGCCGGGCGCGGTGGCTCACGCCTGTAATCCTAGCACTCTGGGAGGCCGAGGTGGGCGGATCGTTTGAGCTCAGGAGTTCGAGACCAGCCTGAGCAAGAGCGAGACCCCACCTCTACTAAAAATAGAAAGAAATTATATGGACAGCTAAAATATATATATAGAAAAAATTAGCCGGGCATGGCGGCGCATGCCTGTAGTCCCAGCTACTCGGGAGGCTGAGACAGGAGGATCGCTTGAGCTCAGGAGTTTGAGGTTGCTGTGAGCTAGGCTGACGCCACGGCACTCACTCTAGCCTGGGCAACAGAGTGAGACTCTGTCTCAAAAAAAAAAAATAAATAAAAAATAATTATCTCATTCTGATTGCTGCATTTGTCAACTGCGATCTTTTTTTTTTTTTTTTTTTTTGAGACTCGCTCTGTTGCCCAGGCTACAGTGCAGTGGTGTCATCATAGCTCACTGCAACCTCAAACTCCTGGGCTCAAGCAATTCTCCTGCCTCAGCCTTCCAGGTAGCTGAGACTACAGGCATGTAACTACCATGCAGCTAAGTTTTCTAGAGACAGGGATCTCACTCTTGCTGAGGCTGGTCTTGAACTCCTGAGCTCCAGTGATCCATCTGCCTTAGCCTCCGAGAGCACTAGAATTACAAGTGTGAGCCACCACTCCCAGCCAACTGGTGTCTTTCTACATACCATGTCTCTAAAACTAATAACTCCTCATTTATCACCACCTTCACAGCTTAAGCAGAATTAAGATCCACAGCAGCATAAATACTATTAGAAAACAGCTAACCAGATGTGCTAACTACTAGGCAAGCACAAGTGATAAAAAAAAAAATTTTTTTCTCTATAAAATATATCCATGAAATATTATTGAATACACTATTATTTTAATTATTCAATGACCACATGTAATTAATACTGATCGTGTTTATTATGGTTGATGATTTCTGACCAGGATACATTATGGTCTCCATTAGCACCTTGTTAAAAAGGCTACTGTGCCCTCAAAGGGAAGTGTGCTGTAATCTTAGAAACTCCTCTTTTAGTCGGCAAGTATTTATTAATTATTGATTATATACTCAACACTATGGTAATTACTTTGGGGGATTCCTGAGAAGTAGAAGGAATGATTCTGAGACTCAAAAAATTTGCATTCTTGTTGGAGATATAGGGGTTACAAAGCATTATAAGATCCTAAGAAAGAGAAAACAAATCAGGTGTTCTTAGAGGTTAGTGAAATTTGGATAGGCACGAGGAGTCAAAGGAGGGAAGTCAGATGGTATTCAGGTGGGACAAGTATACTAAGGAAAGATGTGGAAATTAGATTAGGAATGGTATGTGAGGAAGAATAAGGTTTTCACCTTGATTAGAACAGAAAGCATGGGATAAGTGGAAGATTGGGTTGAATAGGCAATAAGGAGGAGATTACTTGAGGAGCCTGAATGTTAGAGTTTGGCTTCACCTGATAATTGTTATTTTATGCTCTTGAATAATTAATTATATAATTTATCAATTTCTTTCAATAAGCACTTTTTAACTGAAATTTTTATTGAGATGATTATAGATTTACATAAAGTTGTAAGAAATAATACAGAGAGATCCCTAATACACAATAATTACTTTTTAAGTGCTAAGTTTGTGAAAGTCATTTCAAAGGTAACATAGATGCATAAAACATTGTACCTGCTTTTTGCAAGCATATAGGAAAAAAACATTCTTTTAAATAGATTATATATAACAAGATGTGAAGCATACAGTATGTGGCATACAAGTAAGGCTTTTAGAGTTAGAGAAATAGTAAATTACTTTTGCAAGGGGGTTAGGAAAGGCTTCATGGTGCTGGTGCCACGTGCAATTATTCACTCAGTACCTAATATTTAACATATGCCAGGGCCTGTGCCAGGTGCTAGGGGTAGAGTGGTGAACGAGACAGACACAGTCTCTGTCTTCAGGCAGCTTGAAATTTATGGGTGAAGGTGGACAAGTAATTACAATACAATGGGGGTTATAACAGGATATTCAGAATGCCATGGGAGAACAGAGCAGAGGGATCTAAGCAGTTCTGGGAAACAGAGCAGGAAAGTCTTGCAGAAGACTTGTTTAAGCTATGACCTAAAAGATGTTCCAGCAGAGAGAACAATGTGAAGACCTGGGGGGGGGGGGGAGAAGCAAAATAGCACATTAGGGGAACTGATGGACTTTTGTTACACTTGGTAACAGAAAGACAACTTAGCATAATGGATGTAAGTGAGGGCACCAGAGTCTGACTGCCTGGGTTTATTATTTGCCTTATCACTTACTAGCTGCCCTTGGACATTTCTTTGTGCCTCTGTTTCCCCATATAAAAAGAGGCTTAATGATAGTTAGTACCTCACAGATTAGGGCAAAATGATTTAATGCCCTTCGACTAGTAACTGCCACACAGCCAAGTGCTTAATACATGTTAGCTATTACTGTTAATGCTATGACTACGACTATTAAGTGTGAGAAGATGAGTGAAAAGAAAATAGCTTAGAGATACAGGAGAGCCTTAAAAGCCATGTTAGGAGTTTAGACTTTGGCCTAAGAGCAATGGGAAGTCATTGAAAGATTTTAAAGGCATGGCATTAGATTTGCATTTGACAAAGACAGGACCTACCTCATAGGGTCATTGCAGGGTTTTTCGACCTGTGCATTATTGATGTTTTGGGTCAGATAATTTTTTCCTGTGGGGGTTGTTCTGTGGATTACTGGGTGTTCATCTGTATCCCTGGCTTCTACCTACTAGATACCAGTTGCAACTCTGCAGTTGCAACAAGCAAAAATGTCTCCAGATACTGTTGTGTGTCCCCTCGGGGTTAAAATTGCCCTGGATTAAGAACCACTGTGTTATTGTAAGCATTAGAGTTGATACATGTAAAACACATAGATCAGTACCTTGTACAAGTGCTGTTATTAAAATCAGCATAGTGGCTTTTAGGGAAAAACTAAGTGTTTCTCCTAAGAGCAACTGAGAACAATTTAGTCTCCTATTTGATGAAGTAAATAACCAAAAATTTAAAATGAATCACAGATGCTGATAAGTGTGAAAAATGGGTTTGTCTATTCCCAATAAGATTTATTTATACTCACTGCCACTTTCTATGGATATAACGCATTCTATTCATCCAGAACCTCTGGCCCTGCCTTTAGATATAAAGCTGTCTCTCAGCTGGAAGTTTCTTTAAGGTGGAAGAACACAGTGATAGGTTCTTTCCACAGTAACTGGGGTTTAGGAGCACTTTTTGTAAGGTAAAAAATCTGGTTTCTAAAATTATAGGATGCTTCTCTTTGCGTGTATAGTAGCTTTTAACAAGGTGCTAGTATCAACAGCTGAACCCTCAAACATCCATGCTAACAGTAGAAAACACATTGCACAGAAGAAAACATGGTAGATGAGTTCAACTACCTTTCAGAGTGGGCAGGAATGCTTGTATTTGTATTAAGTGCTATGTAGATGTTTCCAATTTTCTAAGAAGTCACAAAGGTGCCACAAATGGCTTAACTACACAATTCTTCCCTTGTCAGGTCCAGTGCCCACTCAGCTTATCATTTCATACTGGCAAATAACTGTACTACTTTTCCTCATCTGCGATACAAGGATAAAAATAAATAGAGGTAGTCATATTCTAAACATTTGCTGGTTCACACCTTCCCCTATTAGGGAGATCATTGTTTGGGGGGGGAAAGATCGTTCTAGCTCTTCCTGGGCAAGTATCTTTTGTCAACAAAGTGCTTTTGTGAACAGAATATAATGACAATATCATTAAAAATTTGAAAGAAAGATTTGCTCCCCCCATAAAAAAATCCCTGTTATGATCTACTCTTAGAATAATCCAGCGTTGATAAAAAGCCAAATTCTTCCCATAGCCCATAGAGATTTGCCTCGGCCTAGGGCTATTTTCCCTAAGTGAGAGTTTATAAACTCCTAAAACTCTTTCGTTAGTTTCTTTCTCACCCAGTTGGTCAAAGTTTTCTCATAACAACATACTACATAACTGAAAAGCTGAATTTCTTGGCCTGAATTTTTGTTTACACCTGGTAGAAGCTAAAGCTTCCATCCAGAGAAAATTCTAAATGCCTAAGCTTATCTTCAGAAAACTCTTCAAATACTTTCAGTAATCTAATGGCAACAGTTTTGCTACTAAAAAGTCCCCAACATCTTCCTGTTTTGGCAGGTCCTGCTGAAATCCCCCTCCCCATAAGGGAGAATGTGAGTAAAAACACTGCCAACTTCAAGTTCCCTCAGGCAAATTTCCAGCCCCAGTGCAAGGCCATGAGGTTAAACATTTCTCAATGACGCAGGCTCCCTCAGAGGGAAGAACAAGAAAAAAAAAAATCGAAACTTATTCTTCCCAGTGCAGTAAATCAAGAGGCAGTGGCCATGTCCTTTAAAAAAATGAGTGCAGTTAAACTACACTGCTTGCTTGCCAAGGCCTCCAGTGGGAGTATAGAACCCGATTGAGAGCTGTGGGATGGGACAAAAGGAATTGCAGAACCAGCAACACAGTCAAATCAACAGACACATCTCTAGGGCCTCTACTCTAGATAATCTCTAGAATATTAATACGGTATATGTTTCTAGCCACTGTAAATTTATGATAACTAGAGCAACTAAAGCAGTGACTGAATTAGTGGCTGTGGAGTGAGGAATGGAGTCACACATGAAGCAGAACATTATTTAGGATTAAAATGTGCATTAGGTGGAAGGTTGGGAAAACTAAAGAAAAGTATTTAATCAACTTCTTGAGGAAAGAAAATAAGTCTGATCATAAAGAAGGCAAACTCATCTGAGTCACTGGGTAGGGTTCTTGAACCTCTGTCCCCTTACAGATAGATAATGAAATGAAATAAAATCAGAATTGTTCCCTAGGAACTGATTCATACATAAGAGAACTTTAGAGTTTTTAAAAAGGGACTAATGCTTACAAGAAAATGCCAATGATGAAAATAGCATTACATATATACAGTGCTTTACTTCCCAAGATGCTTCAATTTATTGAGTCATTAAATAAAAATTATTATGTACCTGCTATGTGTCAGGAAACTGGGAATATAGAAATTAAGTATCATCCCAGCTTTCAAGGAGTTTACTTCTAACAATGAGACCTGCTAGGAATGATAATACAATAAAATAATAACTCTGTGGTATGTACCAAATATAAGGAGAGCACAGGAGAAAGAACGCGTAAGTTTTCGGGGGGGATCAAAGACAGCATGCATCTCGGAAGAGCTGGCTTTTGAGCTGGGACTTGAAGGATAAGTAAAAGTTAGAGGGAGGGCAAGCAGAGAGAGGAATGATCAAGGCAGAGGAAAGATTATTTGCAAAGCAATAGAAATACAAAAGAGCACAAAGTATTCTGGAAACCAAAAGCTGGTCAGTATTGCTGGAGACTGTGAGGTTGGAAGTAACAGGAAACAACCAAATCATTAGTCAGAGACCAAAAAGACAATATAGTTTAAATTTTACCCCACAAAAAACTGAAGAATTCTGAGCAGGAGAATAAAATGATGATAGTTCGCAAAAGTGTCTTGGCAGCTGTATGAACAGATGAGAGGACAGTCAGGCTACAGGCTGCAGGAGGGTGCAATAAGAAGGCCACTGAAACCAGAGAGAAATACTGAGAATATGATTTAGGGCAGTGAAATAAAATATGAGAGTTCAAAGTAGAGCTAGAATCTATAGAACTCAGAAGTCAATTGATGTGAGGAGTACAGGAAAGAAAGAACCGAGAGTGACTCCTAAGTTTCTGGTTAGAACAACTGTTACTGAGTTAGGGAACAAAGTCTGGGGTGCGGTAGGGGGTGGGAGTAGTCACCGGGAATGGCAACATCAGTCTTAAATGCACGTAAGTCATCTAGATGTCCAGGTGGGAAGAATTAGTGGATTAAATGAATTTAGAACTAAGGAAACACGTTAGGGCTACACATACAGATTCATACATCACTCAGTAAGTAGTAGCTGAAGCCACAAGTTGGGATGAGATTGTTAGGGAGAATGTGTAGAAAGGGAAAAAAGTCAAAGGACTAAGACTGGGAAATACCGCAGAAGAGACTGAACAGTGGCCAGAAGAGTTAGGAAGCAAGCTGTCAAGAGAATCGTGTCTATAGTTTAGTTGTCCAGCATCTGAATACCTTTCCTATTTGGGGGAAATTCCAAGATAGGGAGAAGGCAGTCCCCTCTTCCTACTACAGAAACTGAAGAGTAACAGATATTCCCTCTCTCAGCTCCTGGCATTTAGCTCACAAATATATAGCCTAAGTCCAGCCAATTGGATCCTCCCATCTAGATCTTTCAATATTGAAGGAATGACACAAAGGAGGAAAATATAATCAGAAATCATTCATGGCACTGTGGCAAGTGACTACTGGTGGCAGTGCCAACAGCAGCAGGTAGTCACTGGAGACCAGGCCAGCAGCACTGGCAGAGAAGGTCCAGAGAGCAATACTAGTGACAAAGTCCTCAGCAGACTGGCTCCATGACATGGCCTTCATTATGTTTTGCCTCGCTTAGTTTCTGCTCATTTTCTGAACTTTGTTATCCAGCCTTCCTATTAAGGCTGTACACTATCCAATACTCTTCCAATAAATTTATTTTATGCTTAGGTTAACCAAGATTACGCAAAGAATCCTCAGTAGTGTAGAATGAGGAAAGAACACTGAATAGGGTCAAATGGCTTCATCAAGTAAGATGAAGCCTAGAGTGGATCCACTAGGTAAGATGACTAATAGGTCGTTGGTGAAGCAGTTCACCTGTGTTATTGCATTCCATTCTTGCAACACCTTGTGAGGAAGATAAGGCAGGTACTATGTCTTTATTTTAAACATGAAAAAACTGAGGCTAAAAGAGATTAAGGACATAGAATTCTTGGGTTGCCATCAAAGTTGTTTTATAGATGCTCATTAAAGGAGATGTTAAATGACTATTACTAATTCTTACACCAAATGTCAACTGACACAGATGATAACTACATATGGTTCCCAATTGAGGTCTCCCAGCTTCTTAAATTTTGGCAATACAAAGAGGATCCTAACATAAGCACTAGATTTCTTGTAGATAATCATCCAGAAACATACATAATGGGGTTCCCTGCCATCACCCTTCCATGGCTCATTCAGGGTACTTTGGCCACTACCTAAAGACTACATCATCAGCTAAACAGTACTCCTCAAGTGGAAGAAGAGATCTTCTATCCCTGACCATGAGAACCACTGTGGGAATGAGAGGGTGGGAGCTTTCAAAAGATGATGATTATTTCTCAACTTCATTCCTTTGGGATATGTCACAGCCAGGAAGGGAGAAATTGGAAAAAGCAGCTTTCACAAGCTGCCAAATCCATGTCCTAGTCCCAGGGGATAATTAGCCAGTGAGGTTTTGTGGAGCTGATGTAATGTTGGCAGAGGCTAATGTTTTATGGTTGAACATGTAGCCTCTTGATATTTAGCTACAGGGCTAAAACGGATGACATCCTGAAAAGCTAAGAAACTCATACCGGTAACACCACCACTTAGCAATTTGCATCTTAAAAGTAATTTGTAAACTTTAACTGATCCATTTTTATCATGAATAGTTTATAAGAGCATTTGTTAAACTATAAATTTTCTAAATCTTATAAGATTTTGCTGTGAAAGGAAATTTCTAGGCATTTCCAAAGAACAAAGTCAATTCAGAAAGCTTAAAGTAACAAAAGAAAGAATTAGAAGAAAGGGAAGTTTTCCAAGGAGTAAAGTCTGTTTGTGGCACTTTAATCCCACTACCAGCACACCAAGTTTAAAGCCGTCTCATGAGCCTATGAAAACAATTTTTGAAACCACACTGCACCAAAAGCTTTCAGGAGCACAACATATCTCACAGAATTGTCAATCTTAACCTTACAAGTATCTGAGGTGTAGGAAGTAAGAAGCAGTGGACAAGAAGCAGAAGTGGGCCAGGCGCAGTGGCTCATGCCTATCAATCCTAACACTCTGGGAGGATGAGGCAGGAGGATCCCTTGAGCTCAGGAGTTTGAGCCCAGCCTGAGCAAGAGCGAGACCCCATCTCTCCTATTAATAAAAATAGAAAAAATTAGCCAGGCACGCTAGTGCATGCCCATAGTCCCAGCTACTCAGGAGGCTAAGGCAGGAGGATGAGTAGAGCCCAGGAGTTTGAGGTTGCAGTGAACTATGACGACACTACTGAACCAGCCGGGGTGACATAGTGAGACTATCTAAAAAAAAAAAAAGGAGAAGTATTAAGGTATGAAGATACTAACAATCTCAGTTTGAGCTTGGGCTATGAAACTTTACAAACAACGCTTGCCATTTTAATAAACACTGGTAAGTTCTTTGACTTAAATATGTCACAATGATCTCCCCAAACCTGGACAAAACTAAGTACATCAAAAAGAAAAAAAATTAAATCCTTAATCAAAAAGCCAAAATATATAGTTCTTCCTCCAAATATGTGCTAGCTCCTTACTTAACAGACAACTTTTTGTTCAACCTTGGGGAGAGGTATATGTAGAGATATAGGTATGAACACATTATAGTTCATATATCTTTACAATTTCACAAAAATTGAGAATGACATTTCTCAAAATGAATTGCGGGGCGGGGGGGAGTTAGAGATGACAAAAAAAACATGATCCTCTACATCTTATAAAGGAACTAAAGAGTCATCTTTAGCAAGATGGTTTGTACTTGCTCTTTAGGAAAATATTTCTTGGAAGAAATTATTGGGTTGGGAGACTGGGATACAGAATGGAATGGCTTTCTTCTTCCCAATTTCCCCAATATTTCATGTTCACTTCATTCATCCATTAACATATATTTACGTAACACGTACTATGTATTATATCAAGCACCCTGACAGATGCTGGATATAAAATGATAAAACAGTAACAGATAAGATACCTGCCTTCATAGCACTTACAATCTAGTGAGGGAACTACATATTAAACAAGTCCCAAAAAATCCCATAAATAAACATATACAGTAATCTCAAAGCCTAAGTGCAGTGAAGAAAGAGATAATGAGAAAGTATGAAAACTGGGGTGGGCAGGCATTCTCTGAGACCCAAAGGATGAGTGGGAATAAAGCATGTAAGAAGTTAGGAGGGAAGGAAGGAAGGAGAAGAGAATGGAACCTAGAAAGCAAAGGAAAACAATAGCAAGTGAAGTTGAAGAGGTGGGCGAGAACAGAGAAAACAGAGCCATGCACACCAGGAAACTGGCCTACCAGTCTATGAGGACAAGGACAACTTCAGGATTAGGTACTATTTAAGCTCTTATTCTAAACTACCCAAACCAGAACATGATCCCTATGCAGGTGGAAACCACATTTTTTTCTCTAGATTCTCAAATACCTTTCATGTGACATCTAGCATGTGACAAATTCTAAAAGTATATACAAATATTTTTTTCTTCATACTTATAAAGACTTTTCTAAAAAACATTCATACTAACTACCTTAGTTGGGATTACACATAAATTTAGTAACACTAAGTCAGTTGACCAAAAGCCTAAATGCAAGAGGATCTTCAGGATAAAGCTAATGGAAGATTATTTGCAAACATCTCATGGACTGACTTAGCAGATACAAAGCTCAGCTGTTAAAAGAAGTTTCTCAAAGCCTTCTCAGAAGAGAAGGGTAAGGAAGCAAGGGACCTTTTTTCTTACCAAAGCCAACACGGATCTCCACACAGCAAATGTTCCTATTCTAAAGATATACAGGTTTAAATTTAATTCCAACCCACAGAAACTATGTGCTACATCGGAAAAAATTTCTAATGCACGTTTATGGCAAGACACTTAAGAAGTTTTGCTTAGTTTCAAACATATGACGCTAGTTTTGGCCATGGGTGTAGAGTAAGAAATCTTACTACACTGTAATTCAAAATAGCATCCCTTCTAATCATTGTAAACAGGTACAAGGGTCACTGTTAAAAACAAGGAAGTTTCTATGCAAAGGTTAAGGCTCATAATATAAAGGCCTTCTTTAAAGGTCAAATGTACAAAAAAAGCCATCCTTATGCACGAAGGAGGTCCTGGACAATAGAATGTAATATATGTATTCATTCTAAAAGAAGAAAAGGTTAGAGGCGTTTGTTTGTTTGTAACAGTTATGCTGTAGTGTTCTGGAAGGAGAGATAAGACAGGGAGGGAAGAGGACCAAAAAAAAACAGGTAGGTTACGCACCAGGAAAATGGAATAAAGGAATCTAGACAAGTTAGAATAGCCTATCAAGAGCTAACAGACAGGGTCTGATAAAGGGGCTGAAGTTCATATGAACGGCAATATAGTGTAGTGGTAAACGGTATGAATTCTGAAGCCAAACTACCTTGGTGCAATCTTAGCTCTACCATTTACCAAGTATGTGGCACTGGACAAGTTTCATATTCACTTTTCCCTAAATTTCCTAATCTGTAAGATGGAATAAGAGCATACATCTTACATAGTTGTTGTGAAGATTAAGAAAGTTAATACACGTAAGGAGTTTGGAACACTGGCACATTGTAATACTGTGATTTATAATATGAAATATATATTTGGTCTTTATTGTCATTCCTGACATTGACCTCCTAAAATTGAAGCTTGGAATTTCATAAATGATATGAGCAATAAAGGTCAAAGAAGAGTCTTTTGTTATTCATAACAAGCCCCTTTCACCCACACCTGAGTTTATGTTAATGAGGTGAATCTGGAAAGCCCCTTAAGATGAGAAGTCTGGTTGCCAGGGGAACCAACCATGTGATTAGAGGGTTGGAACTTTCAGCCCTACTCTCTGACCTCCAGGGAGGAAAGAGGAGCTGGAAATTGACTTAGTCATCAATGGCCAATGATTTAATCAATCGTGCCCATATAATAAAGCCTTCATAAAAATCCAAAAGGATGGGGTCTAGAGAGCTTCCAGGTTGGTAAACACATGGAGGTGCTGGGAGGGTGGCACACCCAGAGAAGGAATGCTCCACACAACCTCCCTTATACCTTGCCCCATGCTTCTCCTTCCATGTGGCTGTTCCTGAGTTGTGTCTTTTATGACAAACTGGTGAATGTAAGTAGACTGCCTTCCTAACTTCAGTGAGCCCTTCTGGCAGATGATCCAACCTTAGAAGGGGGTTGTGGGAACTTGAGATTTGTAGCAAAGCTGGACAGAGGTTGTGGGAAATCTGGGGGCCCACCACTATGGATTGGCATCTGAGGCGGGGGGCAATCTTGTGGGGCTGAGCCCTTAACTTGTGGGGTCTGCACTAACTCCAGGCAGTTAATGTCAAAACTGAGTTAAATTGCTGCACATGCAATTGGTGTCCAGCGAGTTTGAGAATTGGTTGTCGGTGGAGGAAAAAACCCACACATTTGATGTCAACAGAAAGGAAGTGCTGAGTAGTAGTATAGGAAAAAAAAAAAAAACCAAAGTGAGTTTTTCCTCTTCACACATGGTAAACTCTGTTTAAATTGTTAGCTACTATCATTTATTTCAAAATATTTTTATATTTTTGCTGGAATTCTTATAAAATCCATTTATAATTCCATATTCTGGAAATGTGTCTCTTTTCTCTTTTATGTTTTAGATGTTTTTGTTGGGGGGGGTTGGTTTTGTTTTGTTTTGTTCTTTTGGTGGGGTTTTTTACATTTTCCTATTTGGTCTCTATAGTTTTTAAAATATAAGGCTGTCACTGGTTGGGCGTGGTGGCTCACGCCTGTAATCCTAGCACTCTGGGAGGCCGAGGTGGGTGGATCATTTGAGCTCAGGAGTTCGAGATCAGCCTGAGCAAGAGCGAGATCCCGTCTCTACTAAAAATAGAAAGAAATTATATGGACAACTAAAAACATATATAGAAAAAATTAGGCGGGCATGGTGGCGCATGCCTGTAGTCCCAGCTACTCGGGAGGCTGAGGCAGGAGCATTGCTTGAGCCCAAGAGTTTGAGGTTGCTGTGAGATAGGCTGACACCACGGCACTCTAGCCCAGGCAACAGAGTGAGACTCTGTCTCAAAAAAAAAAAAAAACAAAAAACAAAAACTGTCACACTTATGCTTAAAGGAAACAATAAAAAAGGGATCAGTCCACCTGTGGGGCAGATTTTTAAATGGAAACACTCTATCCCTGGGTTTAGGTATGGCGGGATCCCAGAAATGAGAAAGGGTAGGTACATGGGGGGAGAAGGAAATCTTGACTAGAAAACTCACAGAGGCCACCTACAGAGCTGGTCCTTCTCACTGAGTACCCTCTAGAACTCTTCTCAAACCTTGGAAGGTTTTCTGTAATATTTTAGTTAGACAGCCCACTTCTTGGCAAGAGATCAAGGCTGGAAGACAGAGGTGATGTAGGTGGGGAACAAGTTCACACACTTGGTTTTGGTTGGTTTTTTTTTTTTAAGTATTACCTAGCAGCACTACTTCCTCTTCTGCTTACTTTCTTCAGGAGTCATTTTAATTCCAACCTCTTATCCTGGTGCCCAAATTAGCTTAGAGCACTCCAAAGTGGTGGTAAAAGGCAATCACCCTGATTTGTTATACCCAATAGGACATTTTTCTGTTGTGCATAAAAGGAAAAAAGCAATAAAAGAGAATGTTCTATAAATTTTTAAAATTTTGGAACAATCACACCCACTCATGGGCTTTGAAAAGCACAGCAACAGAATCATGCTAGTTCAAAAGGATAAGAGCATAGTCTGAAACTGATGAGTTTCACTCTGGAAACCAACTGGACAGGAAAAGGTGGGGGAGATACAAATTAGCAATAGAAGCCAGACTCTCTAAACTAATTTTTGTTATAGTTGCTGTATATTAATAAGAGATAAGAGAATTTTAAGCTAAAGGTCATTTTAAGCCTATAACAATTTGAGATAACTTTATAAGTTTTTAAAATCAACTTTATAAAACTTTAATTTAGATATAACAAACTTCACCAGTATACAATTCAATGCGTTTTAACAGTTGCATATACCTGTATAACCACCAGGACAATCAAGAGATACAACATTTTCATCCCCTGAAGTTCCCTTATGCCCCTTTGTAGTCAATTTCTCCTTCCACTTCTGGATAATTTTAAAAATTGGGATAGTATTTCACATACCATACAGTTCACCCATTCAAAGTGCATATGCCAGTATTTTTTTAGTATATTCACAAAGTTGTACGACCATCACCACCATATAATTCCAGAACATTTTCATTACCCCAGAAAGAAACACCGTATCCATCAGCACTCGCTCCCCATCTCTGCCACCCCCACCCCACCACACACACACCTACCAGGCACTGGCAACCACTAATCTACATTGTCTGGAGGGATCTGCCTATTCTGGACATTTCATATGAATGGAATCATGCTATATGTGGCCTTTTATATCTATCTTCTTTCACTTGGCACAATATTTTTAAGGTTAATTCATTTTATATCATGTATCACTATTTCATTCCTTTTTATGGCTGAGTATTATTCCATTGTAGGGATATACCACATTTTGTTTATCTATTCATCAATGGATCGACATCTGGGTTGTTTCCACTTTTTAGCTATTTGAATAATGCTGCTATAAACATTTATGTACAAGTTTTTGCACAGACAGATGTTTTTAATTTTCTTGGGTATATATCTAGGAGTGGAACTGCTAAGTCATATGGTCTATGTTTAACTCCCCCACCTTAATTTTTTTATTTCAATAGATTTAGGGGATACAAGCGGTTTTTTTGGTTACATGGATAAATTGTATAGTGGTGAAGTCAGGACTTTTAGTGTACCTGTCACCTGAATAGTATACTTTGTACCTGATAGGTAATTTTTAATCCTTCACTCCCCTCCCACCCTTGCCCCTGTGTTTAACATTTTGTAAAGCTGTCAAATTGTCAGCATTTTTTAAATTAAACTTTTCATTAATTATAGATTCACACAAAGCTGTAAGAAATAATACAGAGAGATCCCATGTATCCTTTACCCAGCTTCCCACAGTGATACATCTTGCAAAACTAAAGTACAATATTAGAACCAGGATACTGACATTGATGTAGTCAAGATACAGACCATTTCCATCATCCCAGGGATTCCTCATGCTGACCTTTTATAGCCACACCTACTTTGTTCCCAGCCCCACACCATCCTTAGCCCCTGACAACCACCAATCTGTTCTTCATAGCTGTAATTTTGTCATTTCAAGAATGTTATACAAATGGAATCATACAGTATGTAACCTTTTAGGATTATCTTTTTTCACTCAGCATAATTCCTGAGAGTCAACTAGGGTGTTTTATTTATCAAAAGGTTTGCCCCCACCCCCCTTTTTAAGTTACTGAGTAGTATTCCACAGCTTGCATTTTTAACAATGTCACTTAAATGGTATCCTTCAGTATGCACTCATTTGAGTCTGGCTTCTTGCATTCTGCATGTTTTTTTAAATTCATCAAAACAGTGCTTCAATAGTCTGTTCACTTTTACTGCTAGGAGTATTCTACTTTATGGATATACCACAGTTTATCCTTTCACCTGTAAACGGACATCCAGGTAGTTTC
Organism: Eulemur rufifrons; assembly: GCF_041146395.1. Taxonomy (NCBI): domain Eukaryota; kingdom Metazoa; phylum Chordata; class Mammalia; order Primates; family Lemuridae; genus Eulemur; species Eulemur rufifrons. The sequence continues at coordinate 89,346,804 of NC_090998.1, forward strand.
CAGTTCTGGGTCCCTAAGAATAAAGTTCTATGAACCCTCAATACAAATGTGAATATATGCTTCTATTTCTCTTGGGTAAAACCCTAGTAATAGGATGCTGGGTTACGTGTTAAGTATGTTCAACTTTACAAGAAACTGCCAATTGTCTTCCATAGTAGTTATACACCATTTTACATTCCACCAGCTGTTTCTTTTTTTTTTTTTTGAGACAGAGTCTCACTCTGTTGCCCGGGCTAGAGTGAGTGCCGTGGCGTCAGCCTAGCTCACAGCAACCTCAAACTCCTGGGCTTAAGCGATCCTACTGCCTCAGCCTCCCGAGTAGCTGGGACTACAGGCATGAGCCACCATGCCCGGCTAATTTTTTTGTATATATATTTTTTAGTTGTCCATATAATTTCTTTCTATTTTTTAGTAGAGACGGGGTCTCACTCTTGCTCAGGCTGGTCTCGAACTCCTGACCTCGAGCGATCCACCCGCCTCGGCCTCCCAGAGTGCTAGGATTACAGGCGTGAGCCACCGCGCCCGGCCAACCACCAGCTGTTTCTGTTGCTCCATATCCTTGCAACATTTGGTACTGTCAGTCTTTTTAGTTTTAGCTATTCTAGTGAGTATGCAGTGGTATCTCATTGTGGCTTCAATTTGCATTTTACTAATGACCAATGATGTTAAGCAACTTGTCATGTGCTTACTGGCCATTTGTATATTTTTTAAGTGTCTGGTCAAGTCTTTTATCCAATTTTTATTGGCTTGTTTTATTGAGTTTTAAGAGTTCTTTATGGCCGGGGGCGGTGGCTCACGCCTTCCTAGCACCCTGGGAGGCCGAGGCGGGCAGATTGTTTGAGCTCAGGAGTTCGAGACCAGCCTGAGCAAGAGCGAGACCCCGTCTCTACTAAAAATAGAAAGAAATTATATGGACAGCTAAAAATATGTAAAGAAAAAATTAGGTGGGCATGGTGGCACATGCCTGTAGTCCCAGCTACTCGGGAGGCTGAGGCAGGAGGATCACTTGAGCCCAGGAGTTTGAGGTTGCTGTGAGCTTCGGCTGACACCACGACACTCTAGCCTGGGCAACAGAGAGAGACTCTGTCTCAAAAATAAAATAAAATAAAATAAATATACATACATATATATATATATATATATATATGAGTTCTTTATAAATTCTAGATATATGTGTTGTAAATATTTTCTCCCATTATATGGCCTGCCTTTTTATTTTCTCAACAATGTACGAAGAGGGAAAAAAGTGTTTAAACTTGATAAAGTCCAATTTAAAAACTTTTTCTTTATAGTTCATACTTTTCATGACCTTTAGCTTTTAAACTTAGGTCTAAGACCCACTCCAAATGAATTTGAGTATGGTGTGTGATAAGGGTCAATGTTTTCGTGCTCTCTCTTTCTTTTGCATACAGATATCCAGTTCTTTCCTGATTTATAAGCTTTTATTTAAACCAGGGGTAGAAAAAACAGATAACACTACCTCTGAACACTTAAAACCACTGCCATGACACAATCCTACCATTTTAGCAAAATAGAAAATCCTCACGACTTGCACCCACCCCTGCAGCTTCTCTGCTCACAGAGCGTAAGATGAGCAGCAACCTCTACCAGTTCATACAAGAAGCAGCTGGACTTCTAGACAACAGGTAAATGAATTTTTATGAAGCTATTACATGAGTTCTCACAGGAAGGAAAGAAGAAACTGAGCCCTATCATTTTCCCAAGATGCTGTTAGACGTATTAGATTTACTCTCACTCATAATTGTTCAGTATAGTTTCAACCAACATCAACAGAAACAACTAACCATAGGTGACAACACAGTGGGTAGCACAGGAGGTACAAAGATCGGTAATTTGAAAATCAGGTCATGAAGAGTTCATGCTATATGAACTTGGATAAGTCACTTAACATTCTTAGTCTCCAGTCTGTTCACCTGTAAAACCATGGTTTTGTATCAGGGCATCTCTAAATTCGCTTCCCAGTTAAACATTCTAGAATGCCAATAATGAGCCCATTTGTTCTTTCTTTGGGAAGTCAAGAAAAAATAGCAAAAAAAAAAAAAGTGGTCAAATTGTGAACATTTATCTAAAGCAGAGCACTATACTAAGAGTAGGTTTGCTTTGTTGTTGCCTGTTTTATCCTATGTTCCACACTAATTAGACATAATATAATCTTTCCAATCAATGTATTTGTATCTTCTGATTTTTATCATTTTAAGCGCCACTTACTACCCAGAAAATACACCCAAAAATCATCTTCATTTACCTGTTCACCTCAAAAACAAAGTCAATAAAAATAAAATATGCGTTGGAATAGAACTTCTCAACTTTAATATGCACATGAGAATCTTGTTAAAATGCAGATTCTGATTTTGTATGTAGGGCTGCGTGGAGTCTGAGATTCTGCATTTCCTAACAGGCTTCCAGGTAATACAAAGGCTGCTAGCCTTAGAACATATTAATACTTTGAGTGACAAGGTGTTAGAAAACTGAGGACATGGCATCTGTTTGGGTAGCCTAATTAATGTTTGTTTGTTTGTTTGTTTGTTTTATGTTTTTTAAAGAGACACGGTCTTGCTTGGTCACCCAGGCTGGAGTGCAGTGATGTGATGATCATAGCTCACCATAACCTTGAATTCCTGGGCTTAAGTAATCCTCCTGCCTCAGCCTCTCGAATAGCTAGGTCTATAGGCACAAGCCATCATGCCCAGCTAATTTTTAAATTCTTTCATAGAGATGGGGGTCTTGTTGCCCAGGCTGTTCTCAAACTCCTGGCCTTAAGCCATACTCTTGCTGAGGCCTCCCAAAGTGCTGGGATTTCAGGCCTGAGCCACCTTACCTGGCCGCTAATCAATGTTAATACCTAAGTTTCAAATACCTTACACAACCAAATAAATGAGTCTTATGGCATTGTTCTGAGGAATATAATCTAACTGATTCTCAAGAGACTATACTAACAGTTCAGAAAATCAAGGTTAATTTAATTAATATTTTTACTCTTCAACCTAAGTGCTCAAGATGCTATTTGCAATGCAAAAATGGGCAACAGGAGTCTTGGCTTTCTGATAAAGAGTACATGGATTGTTAAGAGGATTTTCACATCCTGAGGTCAATAAATTCTATTATGGAAACGCATTTTCCAATAATTAAAACATTTTATACTAACACTACCATTTTATCCCTAACAGTCATCAGATTGTTCTTACCCATCAAAAACAAACAAAAAAACTAATGTGTTTTTAGTTTATAAAAACTTCTGAAAGGGTCAGCAAATTGAGAGTAAATTAGCATACATAGGAAGGATCTACTGCTTTGGCAAGAACATGTCCTAACACTAACGCTGCAAAGATAAATTTCAATAAATTTTACAAAATAGAAACAAAGGCAAAAATGTAAAAGAGATTTATACAAACTAGACTAATCAAAGGCAACAGCTTAACCATGTGTTGTTTGGTCAGTAGAGTGCTTTGACTGCTTAGGTCCCAAATGAACAGTTCTCGCTCTTAATCCAAGACACTGACTGTATTTCCAGCTACTCTTACTTTGGGAAAACCCAAAGGAATGAAAAATAAAAAAGCCCCTATGAAATCCCATTACCCAGTGACAGTTATTAATATTCTGGTACATAGCCTTACAGCCACTTTTCTAGAATTATATAAACAGTAAACATTATTCCACATCTTTAAATAATTTCATGACCACATTAGCATTCAATCATATGAAGGTACCATAAGATACTTAACCAATCTCCAAAATTTAGGTTGTTTCCGGTTGTTTCTGGTTTTTCACTAATATAAAAAATGTTGCTTTAAACAACCTCATATATAAATCTTACATATGTTTTACAGTTTCCTCAGAACAAATTCCCAGAAGTATTTCAAGGTTAACAAAGAAATATTTTTTTAAAACTATCTTTATCTAATAGTATTCAAAATCTCAAAAACAATAAACAACTACAAAAACGTCAAAAAACATAAGGCCCTTACTATGTGCCAGGAACTGTTATAAGCATTTTACATACATTAACTTATTTAATACTTACAATAAGTTCCTGAGGTAGGTTTATGATTTTATGATGAAGCAACAGGCACAGGGAGGTTAAGTAATTTAACCAAGGTTACACAGCTAATAGGTGGCAAAACCAGAAAACCTGGGTTTCAAAGTCCATTCTCTTAAACACTATACCTGTGGTTCTCAAACTTCTGGTGTCAGGACTCTTTTATCCTCTTATAGTTACTAAAGACTTCAAAGAGCTTTTGTTTATGTGGGTTATCTCTAACAGTATTTATCATATTATAATTTAAAACTGAAAACATTTTAAACAAACCCATTATAATTACAACCAATAATAAACTCCATTATATGTTAACATAAGTAATGTATTTTTATGAAAACTATTATAATTTTCCAAAACAAAAAAATGGTAAAAAAGAGTGGAATTATTTTATCATTTTTACAAATCTCTAATGTAATATTTACTAAAAAGTAAATTTTCATATCTGATTTTGCATTCATCTGTTGAGATATATTATGTACCTCTAGAAAACTACACTCTAATATTAGAGGACAACAATAAAAAAGGTAAATTACATTTTAGCATAAATATAACAAGTTTTGATATCACACCCATTGAAAATGTCTCAGGGACATCAAGGGGTCCTCAGACCACCCTCCAGAACCAATGTACTATACTACAGTGCCTCTTCAGTTTGGACATGCTGCACAAATAGTTAAAAGGCATAGTCTCAGGAACACACGTACCTAAAACATATTCTAAATTCTAAATATTTATTCAAGAATTGAGTGCTTACTACGTGCCAGGTACTCTTCTACACACAGCAGAAAACAAAAGAGAAAAATCCCACACTTTGTAGCACTTATATTCTAGTAGGGAGAGACAGCAGTAATCAATAAACAAATGAATCATGTATTCTGTTAAATAAGCAGTAGGAACAAAAATAAAAGCAGGATTTTGGTCAGGGAAGGCCTAACTGAAAAGTAACATTTGAACAAAGATCTGAAGGGAGTGAAGGAGCAAGCCATAAGGCTACTCAGGGAAGAGTGCTCTAAGTAGAAGGAATAGCAAGTACAAAAGGGCTGAAATGGGAGCTAATGTGCTCAGGGACAACAAAGAAGCCAATACGGTTGGGGTAAAATAAGCAAGGGAGAGAAGAGATGAAATCAGAGAGTTGCAGGGCTGGGAGCAGATCATGTAGGACCTTGTAGAGCGCTATAAGGAACGGGAACCACTGGTAGGTTCTGAGTGAGGAAGAATAGGACCTGACCTTATTTTTAAATGGTCACTTGAGGCCAGGAATTCAAGACCAGCCTGAGCAACAGAGCAAGACCCCACCTCTAAAAAAAAAAAAAAAAAAAAGCCAGCTGTGGTGGCATGTGCCTATAGTTCTAGCTACTTGGGAGGCTGAGGCAGAGGATTGCTTTAGTCCAGGATTTCAAGGCTGCAGTGAGCTATGATGGCACCACTGCACTTCAGCCTGAGTGAAAGAGTGAGGCCCCATATCTTTTTTTTTTTTTTTTCTTTTTTTTTTGAGACAAAGTCTCACTGTGTTGCCCAGGCTAGAGTGCTGTGGCATCAGCCTAGCTCACAGTAACCTCTAACTCCTGGGCTCAAGTGATCCTCCTGCCTCAGCCTCCCAAGTAGCTGGGACAACAGGCATACGCCACCATGCCCAGCTAATTTTTTCTATTTTTAGTAGAGACAGGGTCTCACTCTTGCTCAGGCTGGTCTCGAACTCCTGAGCTCCAGCCATCCTGATCCTTCTGCCTTGGCCTCCCAGAGTGCTAGGATTACAGGCCCAAGTGGCCTGAGGCCCCATTTCTTAAAAAAAAAGAAAAGAAAAAGAAACTTAAATGGATCGTGTAAATGGTGTTTAAACTCAACCTGAATTTAAATACCTGTTCATCTCTTACTATGAGTCCTTAAGCTTTTGAGCCTGTTTCCTCTGTAAATTGTAAAGATATACATACCACAAAGAGTTGTCATGAAGATCAAATAATATACATAAAAATACTTTAAAATTATGACACTATAAAAATTTCACTACTGAGTTTATTTGCACTTTGTAATTGCCATGTATGCCTCTTTTCTAGGCCCTCTGTACTCACCCTGCTGCTACCACTATCCATTTATGTGACTATGCCATGAGATTAAGAATGGCCCAGACCACTGACATCAAGAGCTCAGCCTGATACTACCGCTTTAGCTTGAAGAGTACATAGCAAAGAAAGTTGTCTTTTTGTTGTTGTTGATGGCAGAGTGGGGTTTTTTAGTGTTATTTTCCTTGTTATTATAAAGAAAATCCTTTCAAAAATAATGCCTGTGGTAATCATAAAAGTGAAGTTCCAAAAAAAAAAAAAAAACAAAACAAGACTGTATGAGTCTCACCTTTATTTATTTTGGCACTGTTTTAATAAAGCTAAAACTGTGCTTCATGGTCTTGACAGCTTGCCTCATCCAAAAAGAAACAAAAAGGAGGCGAAAAAAGATGTAGACAGATGAATTCAAATTCCTTTGATCTGGGTCCTAACTCTAAGGAGACCCCAGATAAATCAATGAGTCAGAGAAAGCGCAGTAAGATGGAAGCCAGATACTGATGACAACAGCTTTCTGTCTGCCTACCTGTCTTCTGAGATCATCATCAAGATATGAGATCATTATCCAGGTCAGAGAGAACACAGCAAGACACAGGTCCACCAAAGAATTACAGAGTCTGCAGCATTCTCACTACAGTCCCCACGGGGCAGGAGGTAGACACCCAGGCATTGCTTTTTCACCTCTGCCTCTTAAGATGTGAGTCAATCTGAGTAGTGGGAGAAACCTGCAATGGAAAAATCTGAGGAAAACCAAGATCTCTGGGAAAAATTGTAAACAATCTCATACATTAGAGGTCTCTGACGGTTTCTTTTAAAGTATGTTATAAGGCCGGGCACGGTGGCTCACGCCTGTAATCCTAGCACTCTGGGAGGCTGAGGCGGGTGGATTGCTCAAGGTCAGGGAGTTCGAGACCAGCCTGAGCAAGAGCGAGACGCCGTCTCTACTAAAAATAGAAAGAAATTATCTGGCCAACTAAAATATATATAGAAAAAAATTAGCCAGGCATGGTGGTGCATGCCTGTAGTCCCAGCTACTCGGGAGGCTGAGGCAGGAGGATCGCTTAAGCCCAGGAGTTTGAGGTTGCTGTGAGCTAGGCTGACGCCACGGCACTCACTCTAGCCCAGGCAACAAAGCAAGACTCTGTCTCAACAACAACAACAACAAAAAATAAAATAAAAAATAAAAATAAAGTATGTTATAGCAGAAAGAACACTGGCACGGGAGTAAGGAAATGAATTCTGCTTCCATCTCTGCCACTAATTATTTATGTAACTTCAGGAAATAAATTAACCTCAACAGGCCAATTTCCTCATCTTAAATAAAGGGAAGAACAAGAAAATATCTAAGGTTTCCTTCAAGCTCTCAAATCCCTTAAATATAAACAAAAGTATGTTTTTTAAAAGCCTACATTAATACTTAGAGTATTAAGAGATTTAACAAGTAGGTATTGCTGAAGGGTCTGGAGTTTTTCAGCAACTCTATAGATTTCTGAGTGATGTGAACCCAAATGGGGAGTGTTCCTTAAACAGTTAACAAGTCACCAAAAAAGGGCAAAATTTATCTGCTCACAATCTGCCCTTTTTGCCCCACCATCCTTCCTTCAATCCTAAATTTTTATTAATTATTGCTCCCCTCTCTCCATCCCACACTATTCTAAAACATACAGTTCAGAGGCAAACTATAATGACTAGTGAACCAGAAGTTAAAGAAATATGCAGGAATTAAGTATACAGACATCAAGGGATGAGAGAAAAACTGACTGAGGAGACAATTTTTTAAATAATTAACTAATGAATATTTTTGAATAGATAACATGCATATGATATAAAACATAAAAGACTTAAAAGGTATATAGTTAAAAACAAGCAAAACCATTTTCTGAGGGACAAATCAGAGGACACTTAGAGGACTTCAGTGTATAGGTTGTGCTCTATTTCTTAGGTTGCGCTCTATTCTGCGTAGTGGATATGAGTTTGTGTCAAATTTCATATATATAATACTTACTCTATATATTCCTTTGCATTTATGGAGTACTCCCATAGTAAACTTAAAAGAGAATTCAGTTTTTCGTCGAACAAAAATTCTCTTCCAATCCATTCTTCCAGATCCCCATCCCCCTTCCCTGAGGCAGCTACTGTTACCAGTTTCTTATGGTCCTTTCAGAGACATCTTATGCATGGACAAATGTGTGGTGTTGGTATGCACACATATACACACAAGAGAGACATAGAAAAAAAACTGACTCCTTAACTGTGCCTTATCAAGATCAGATGTATGTCATGGTACCAAAGCATACCTAGGGAACTGTCTCAATACTTCACTCTCTACAAGTGAACTGCTGTAGAGTTAGACACTAAGCACTGGCTGGATATAGGCACAGGGCCTGCCTAATATATTAGCTGTCAAGAGCTGAGCCCTAGCATTCCTCCATTCTAAAATACACCAGAGTCAATGCTATGCCCCAACATTCCCTTAGCCTTAGCTTCAAAAATTCCATAATGTCCACCTCAGATTATTCATTTTCTAATGATGATGATCCAAATAGGTTTCCATAGTAGTGATAAGGACTCTAAATGTGGCTTGATCGGAACACTTAAGATTCAGCAATACACACGATGGGCAGACAGGGCACACTGCGCATTCTGAGATGCAAAAGAATTTTAACTTTGAAAGTCATGCTTTCAATAGCACTTGCTTTGGGCAAGGACTACCAAAAATGCAGGATAGCAGTTATAGGATTCATGCCTTAATGTAAAAACAGATCTCAAAATACTTTGATAAAATCTTGATCTAAAGGTGTATGCCTACGTATTAGGGGAAATATGCCAAACCAAATTTTATCATTCTTATTCATTCAAAAATACTTACTGAGTGTCCACCATGTGCCAACATCAGGAGCCAATATATAGATGAATATATTGCTCTTGAGAAACTAACAATCTAAATAGGAAGGCATGTAAAAATGACAATTCGTGTACATTATAAAGGTAGTAGTACAGGAACAGAGAGGAGGAAGGGCTGACTCTACTGAGGTAGGTTACACAAAAAGGCAGCATCTGACTGGCTCCAAAGGATCAGTAAAAGACCACCATCAGTAGGGAGGATGAACGTCTTTATATATGCACAAGCATGCCTCACCAACATCTCCAAGCTCCAAATACTGAATGAAAACTGTTAATAAATATACAAATGTGGCCGGGCGTGGTGGCTCACGCCTGTAATCCTAGCTCTCTGGGAGGCCGAGGTGGGCGGATCGTTTGAGCTCAGGAGTTCAAGACCAGCCTGAGCAAGCGCGAGACCCCATCTCTACTAAAAAATAGAAAGAAATTATATGGACAGCTAAAAATATATATAGAAAAAATTAGCTGGGCATTGTGGTGCATGCCTGTAATCCCAACTACTCGGGAGGCTGAGACAGGAGGATCCCTTGAGCCCAGGAGTTTGAGGTTGCTGTGAGCTAGGCTGACGCCACGGCACTCACTCTAGCCGGGGCAACAAAGTGAGACTCTGTCTCAAAAAAAATAAATAAATAAATAAATAAATATACAAATGTACTCTGGAATTTGCTATCATATTCAATATCCTAAAATTTGACTTTAGGTAAAAACTTCACACCTTGAATTCTGTCTAAAGAGGTTTAGACTTTAAAAATCTCATTAAACAGTAGCCTCACTTATAAAGCATATATTCATGGAAGTGAAAATATTCTATTGCTAGAAAATCTGTGGCACACATACAGTCTAAATGTCTTGAGTATCCAGAAGAATGGTTGGCTTTTGGTTCACTGAGGTCTCATAACAGATGCTTTTTCATTTCCTATCATAAATGACTGCAACATGTTACTATATAACTGTCCTATTACAGTTACAATACAGCCAATAGCTATAACACTGCCGAACAAGGTAATAATTTTACAAAACCAACACATTATTAAAGTTTTTGAACATTCAGGAACAACAGGTACTGGAGAAATCAGTTTGCAATTACTCCTTCCTATACACAGTTTCTCTACTTTTACAGACAATAAGCAAAAGAAAGAAAGAAGTTCACATTCATGCTATTCTTGGCAGACCTTTCCTTCTACCTGTATCCAACACCCTTGTCAATTTCATCCATACTTGTCTTACATAGTATTAACCTTTGAAAGTTTTATGAAGTAGCTGGTTCAACAGATGGGTTGTTAGTTCTGCCCAACATATGTTGTGGGAAAAACAGCTCTTAGGCAAGACAAGAAAATACCAAGTACATCCCTTTCCCTTTCAGGGCTGGGAACACTGAGATCACCTTAGAGGAAAGCAAACAAACTTTTAACCTTTATAAAGAAAAGTTAGTTACTGGACTGAGATGATCTGTAAGTAACAAGGTGATCAAAGAAGGGAGAGACAGTTCAAATGCTAAAATCTGCCACTCAAAATAAAACATGCACTTGCCCCACACAGCATAGAACTGGAATACAGACAAATAAAAAAAAAATTCAACAAAACAAAACAAAACCCAAGTCAGTTTAATTGGGAACTTTTTCATCAAAGACAGATGGGAAACATTCAGATAAGCATACTATCTTGTTTAGAACACAAAGCCCAACAGATCTGTGGGAGGGAAAGTAAAGGCAACCTGAAACACATAGCCTATATGAACAGAAAAATTCAACTAATAAATGACTCATTATGGTCATATTAGTAAAACCAGAAAGAACAAAATGGTAGTGGTATCTTTCCTCTTTGCCCCTTTCCTGTCCATAAAGCTTATTAACCTGATAGCATCTGATCCTGTTTTCAACTGATGTATATCTGTGTCTTTCAACATACTACCTAAGCACTCCCCAAGGAGAACAGTGAAACCAATTCTTCCTTAGACAGTATCTGCCAGAACCAAGGAGTCTTCTTATTCTACTTTGAGTGAAGGCCAGTGGATGGGGAAGAGGTTCCCAAAAGCCACTTGTACGAATCTTTTAAGATATGCACTGAAACAAGAAAACACTACAGATTACATTTTAGTAGAAGTCTAAAAATAACAAAAGAACATTCCCTATTTTTAGATATCTGACTTACAAGTTTAAAAACACTAAAAGTAAAAGAAACCATTTAAAACTAACTGGAATTTTAAAATGTTTTAAAAGACACTTCTGAATTGAAAAACTGTTTTTAGAGATAGAATTTTTTAAATTCTGCATTCTTTCTGTTGACTGCCTTCTTGCTCAAACTTCCTCACTTCCAAAACTTAGTCCCAATCCTATGTGTTATCAAGAGCATTTTCACAGAACCAAAAGATGATATATAAAGGTTATACCACAAAAGAAAAAGAACAGCTAAGAAAAAAATGTAAAATATGCTTCATAAAGACACAAAAATAGAGTGCAGATTGGTGATGAGACAGTAATATATAAAACTGCAAAAACAATTTAACTGTCCTTTATGAAAAGCAGTGCCACACATAATAAAATAATTGATTAAAGAAGATAGTTTTTTCTTCTTAAATAGGTCTCCTCACTGAACAGTCTTAAGATCAGTGCACATCTAATTCAAAGCTATGTCTGAATAACTAAAATTTGCAATTAGAGAAAAATTATTAATTTTTTTTACAATAAAAACCTGAAGATGCAGCATATTTACTGGACAATTTATGTTTTTTCTTCCTCCCCATCTCTGTCAATAGTACAAATATGCCCAACCTTTTTTTAAGAAGTCTATGGCTGAAATCCAGATTCAAACTGAGAAAAGAAAAAAAAAAAAAAAAAGAAGTCGTCTATGGCAAATAGGATCTGTAGGAAATACTGGAATTACCTGACTGTACAGCCATCATTAACATCTCAGGTTCCAGCAGAGTCATGATGGATTCTTCTTAGAAACAACAGCCCACAAATATAACGAAGAAAGTCAATGTCACAGAAAAAGATGTCTTCAGAGGCTACGGAAAGCTTTCACAAATTCAATCTCATGCCTTATGCTCAAATCAGACTGTGAGAACTCACTCCCCTTCTCAGTGCAGTTACCAATTTATCCACCCTTCAGACAAGTCAAGATGGCACAGAGTTGAATTACTGCCGACAGGAAACCAAAAAGCACTCAAGTTAAGACATACGAAGTGTGGTTAGAACAGTGAGTAAGCTCCTCCCCTTGCTATTCCTCTCTGGGGGAGGGGAGAGACATACATAAAGAGACTTTCAGAGAACAGATCTACTGCTTTTTTTGTCTCTTTTTAAGAAGAGAAGATGACGTTTTGTTCAAAACCCTACTATAACAGACTGGTGCTAATGCAGTTTAGAGCAACAGATTAAACACAATCCAAACAATTCAATCTTGTGAAAGATGCAGTCCAATTTCCCACTAATGAGAAATGGGGATGGGGATTAAACACATATAAACATATACACACAAATAAATACATAAACTAAGTAAATTTTCTGAAAAAGAATTCCAATGGCTTTTTCATCTGTGATATTTATAGATAACAGGCCAAGGAAGTTGACCATTTAACTACAGAAACTCAACTATTTCTCCACCCCCACTTCAATTAAAATATCTATTTCAAAAAGTCAACTGAATACATTCCAGAGTTATAATCTGTCTTTCAGATCTGTCAATCCCTTAAAAGAGCCCTTTACTTATGCCTATGTGACACATGTAATCTGTGAATAGACAGCATATTGATGCTATTTGACTTTTCTAAAATACTTTTTGATCATTTCCACTAGCACAGAGCAAATTTTCTGAATAAGAACATAGGAATTTTACCTTCCATTGTAAAAACAAAAACTAAAATCCTTTTAAATTACAGCAAGTTTTTATTTACCCAAAATTAAAAGCTTATTATTCATTCCCTTCACAGTACTTACTACGAACTGATATTTATAATAATGATATTAAGATGCATTTTTAGCATATTTGATTGATTTTTAAAGAGTTGAAATTAGAAATTCATGTTTGGTATGTTTATCTTGAATTCCTCAATCTTCTTGGTTAAGTATTAGCCTGTATCTTGAAAGTCCGCTGCTGCAGACTCAGCCTAGAGGATACCTTAACGCTTACATAGTGAAACAAATGAAAAAGAAAGCACTAGGAGACCTTAAGAGAAAAATAGTCTCAGAATGATTGAGGGCAATATTCTGTTATTAGAAAAGAGAAAGCAATGCAGATTTGAGGTGGGAGATTCTGTGGAAGAAAGAAAAACTTCCTTTCTTTCTCACTCCAAGAACATCATGTTTAAAAGAAAAGCCAGAAAAGCTCTATATAGAACTGTGGGAATGACTCAACAGGCAACGGAGTGGCAGCCAGTGTGGGCTACATGCTGCTCTGGGAAGGCAGAAGTGTTCTCACTGGCCCCTTCTGGCAACCAAACTCTCAAACTGTCTTATGAAAAATGGGTAAATTTCAACTCTCAGACCACATGGTAGTCTGGTCAGAGGTTAGCAACTAAGGGAAAAGCATCCCTAAAAGGTTGAGTCATTCCTTTGTCCCTATGTGGGCTGCACAATTTGCTGTGTGAGGCTTTTTCAAAGGAAACAAGTTCTCACAGTTCTGTACTTACAGGAAAATAAATACAAAATTGTAAGATTCCTGCATAGAAGATGATAGGAAGGGCAGAGGGCTGTTTCCCTCCTACCAAAACTCCTCTCTTTGCTATAGAAGAGTGCTTGTGATGCCACAAGTGTCACTGTTCTGGCCCCACAGGAGATACTGACAGTCATGTGGTGGTAGTAACAATAGAACAGCACATTTCAGTTAATTTCACTTTTTCATAGCAATTCCACATCCATTATCTCATTTGCACTCTGGAATAAAAGGAGCGAAGTAAAAACAATTTTTTAGAAAGAAATCTTAAAAAGTAATGTTGAAAAATGAAGAAAACAAGAAGCCAGGTAATCTTTGCCTATTGTTCAGATTTGGCCTTTATCCTCAAGAGCTATAGTTAACCCCGAGGCCGTGGCCGAGTAGGAGGCAGCTCATCACTGTCTGAGCTCCGCACCCCTGTCCTGTGGAAAAATTGTCTTCCATGAAACCAGTCCCTGGTGCCAAAAAGGTTGGGGACTGCTGCTCAAGAGCATCAGCACAGCAACAGATTCACTATGAAAACAAACTTTAAAACAGATATCACAATTCTAAAACTTTGAAGTCCTATAACAGCTTCAGTTCCACTATTTTTTGTGCAAATGAGCAACACTTCATCAAAAAAGAACTAAACTAAACTTTAACAAGGCCTCTGCACAAATGAAGAAGACTTTCAAGTTAATAGCACTAAGGGAATGAAGGATAACAATCTTAATTTCCAATAAAATAAAAGCTTTGCTTCTAATGGTAACTCTAGCTAATCAACACAAATTTAATGTGGTCTGCACTCTCTACTAATTCACTCTAAAGGGACATGATACTGCAGGATATAAATATAGTTTTTAAGTGCTTAACAGTTTTTCATAGTTACTAACAAATGTTTAACAATTAACAATAATATAACTTAGTATATAGGTTTCCTACCCCAACCTGACACAGACTCCTCAAAGGCCTTCGATGTTCATAATCAAAAGGAACCAGATAGAATTTTATCCCAGTTGACCTTCCTACTGGATGTCAGTTTCCACATTCTACTTAAAACTTCCTATTTCCTAGATTTTCTTAAAATCCTACTTTCCTGCCTCCCTACTTTCCTCTCAAAATCTTAAATAACTCTTTCTCTGCCACCTCAGGGGCATCCCTTTCCTCTTTTACATACTCTTCCTAGGCAATCAATCTCACCCTTTCTCAAGGTTTTTACCACCTAAATACTGATCCATTATCTAGCTCTGACTTCACCTGTAAGCTTCCAACTATGCACCTCTACCTGGCTATCCTAAACTCAGTATGTCCAAAAGCAAACTGCCAGTATTGTAACCCTGCACCAACCCCTCAAGGTATACCACTTCCATTTTCCCTATCTTAGGTAACAATATTCAGATCCCAAACCATAAACTTAGACTGCTTTCCCTCTACCGCTAAACATATAATTCACTACCAAATGTAACTAATTATCTCACAACATAGTCCTCAAATTCATTTTTTGTTCTCTCCCTACAACCATTGCTCTATTTCAGGTCATTAATATTAATATTTCTTGCCTGGAGTATAGGAAAAGCTTTTTTAAAACTTATTGTAGAGAATTTCAAACTTACACAAAGGTAAAAAACAACAGCATAATAAACTGCTTATGTACCCATCACTTAGCTTCAAAATTAATCAACACGTGGCCAAACCTGTTTCATTTGTCCTACCATGCTTTCCCCACCCCCTCCAACACACACACAGAGCACCTAGCCAGTGCTGGATCACTCTGAAGCAAATTCCAGGCATCATCTAACTTCCTCTTTATTCTGTATATCTATAAGACAAGAAAAATTTTTTAACATATTACCGCACCTAAATTTTTAAAATCCCTTAGTATTATCAATTATCCAATGAGTATTCAAATTTTTCCAGCTCTCTCCAATTTTGAGTTGATTTATTCAAATCAGAGTCCAACAGGGACAACACACTACATTTCATTGATGTGTCCCTTAAGTGTCTTTTAATTCACAGATTTCCCTTCCCTCTTTTCTTGTAGTTTATTGTTTGAAGAAACCAGGCTGTTTCCCCCATTTTGGATTTTGCTGTGTCTGCATGATGTCATTTAATATGCTGCTCCATCTCCCCATATTTCCAGCAAATTAGGAGTTAGATACATAATCTGATCCAATTCGGGTTAAAGTTTTTGACAATACCCCACAGGTGGTAGTGTGTACTTCAGCAACAGCTTCTGAACTGTGCTCCTTCTTTCTGGTATTGTCTCTATTAAAAACTATCCTTGGGGCCAGGCGCGGTGGCTCACGCCTGTAATCCTAGCACTCTGGGAGGCCGGGGCAGGAGGATCGCTCGAGGTCAGGAGTTCGAGACCGGCCTCAGCAAGAGCAAGACCCTCGGTCTCTACTAAAAATAGAAAGAAATGATTTGGACAGCTAAAAATATATATAGAAAAAAAATTAGCCGGGCATGGTGGTGTATGCCTGTAGTCCCAGCTAATCAGTAGGCTGAGGCAGGAGGATCACTTGAGCCCAGGAGTTTGAGGTTGCTGTGAGCTAGGCTGACGCCACGGCACTCTAGCCTGGGCAACAGAGTGAGACTCTGTCTAAAAAAAAAAACCACAAAAAACAACAACAACAAAAACAAAACTATCCTTGCTACCAACTCGTTCTTAGTCATCCTTCACAATTCAGTTCAGGTGCTGCCTTCTTTAGAAAGCCTTACCCGATCCTGGCACTCTCCCCACCCTTCTCGCAGCCTACATGCATATGCCAACTACCCCGCCTTTAGGCTCCCCCAGCACCTGTGCCTACCTCCTTTCACTGCTCTTTACCACATGGCTTAGTTCCTTGCATTCCCAGATCTAGCTCAGTGGCTGACATATAACAGCATTCGTAACTGTGTCTCTGGAACAAAAAGCTCTATTTATCACAGAAAATTCAAACAGTATGAGAAAAATTCATAACAAAAGAATCACTACCTATCCAAAAAGGGCAGGTACTCTGCTAAAATTTTCATTAGAACACATGCTGAAGGTGCTATTACTTAGAAAACTACATGAGGTATTGAAGTATAGGGTTGACATAAATAAGGACATCCACAAAAATACCCTCAGGAAGTCCTAATGAGAACAAAAATGCCAAAATTATAAGGAATAAATAGGAAAAATCAGAAAAACAGAGAACATAGCTTGCCTACAAAATAACCTGTGACCATAGAAAGCTGTCAACCTCACCAAGAACTGATATCAATTTCTATGATGAAATATAGACATGTACACACAGAAATAACAAATGCCTTTTTATAATCTCTGTGGGATTTCTGAGCACTGAAATGTAATTCTGTTGCTGTGTCCATTTCTGATTTGGGTTCCCACAAGTGTATGCATGAGTTTATCAAGGTTCAACTCTATAAAAAATGTAATCATCATATCAAAATTTCATAGGCTCCAACCAATTGACTTCTCCCCAGACACCTGGTGTTGGGCAAAGTGAAAACACCTAAAGGATAACATAAGCCAGCACCAAGGCAAGTTGCTACAGGCCCTTGGGCAGCTCCCTCTTCCTATGACCACAACCTACTACTGCTGAAGAACCCAGGGAGGATCACACATTACCATAGATATGTTATTCCTTGCCTTGGACTCAGGATAGATGAAGGCCATATTTTTAGCTCAGTTTTTGAGGTATAGTAAAGCTACGTTAGCCATAAATATTAATATGAACAGCCAACTCATTCACACTGTATGTCTGAAATACTGTCCTCACAAACAAATGTCAACACCAGTGGGGGTACAAAGACAAGGATGAATCAGACTTACACTATCTCTGGCCTCAAGACCCTTTTTACAGTGAAGTAGGGTAGAAATTCTCTAACCAACAATAAAAAGAAGAAAAAAATGAAGTGCTAAATAATACAAACCATGAGCTAAACAAGTATTTAAAAAGCAGCAAATTCTGGTTACAAGAGTCAAATTGTTTCTTACAGGAAGGATAACGTGAGGTGGCTCTAAAAACATAACGGCACCTGAGTTTATCGAGTTGTTTTTTTTTTAAATTTCCAACTCCATAGACTTATATACCCATGAACCAGAAAATGACAACACCAAAAGAAACCTGGTCTTGACGTCTTATCGAGAGTACTGAGAGTAAAGAACAAATAAGAAACTCTTCTACACGTTCCTGGCAACTGGTTACCAATCTGTTACCTGAGTACCTGTGAAAAAAACCTTAAAAATAATGTTTTAGTGAGTAAAAAATATGAATTGAATGATCACGAATAATAAAATATCCACTGGCTACAAACAACTGGGGAAAGGTTCTTCCTTACTAGTAACCAGAGAAACACAAACTGAAATGAAAATATTTCACCTAACAAATTAGCAAAGTTTGTTTTGTTTTTTGTTTTTAACAAGTGAGACTATCAATGTTAATAAGCAAACCAGGCACTCATACAGGGTTGACAGAAGTAGAACTTGATAGGCCACTGTGGAATGTAATTGGACAGTGTATTTCTCAAGTACCTCAATTCTTTTTTTTTTTTTTTTTTTTTCTTTGAGACAGAGTCTCACTCTGTTGCCCAAGCTAGAGTGCCGTGGCATCAGCCTAGCTCACAGCAACCTCAAACTCCTGGGCTCAAGCGATCCTTCTGCCTCAGCCTCCTGAGTAGCTGGGACTACAGGCATGCACCACCATGTCCAGCTAATTCTTTCTATATATATTTTTAGTTGTCCATATAATTTCTTTTTATTTTTTTAGTAGAGACAGGGTCTCGCTCTTGCTCAGGCTGGTCTCGAACTCCTGAGCTCAAACGATCCACCCGCCTCGGCCTCCCAGAGTGCTAGGATTACAGGCGTGAGCCACCGCGCCCAGCCTCAAGTATCTCAATTCTTAACAAGGCCTACAAAGACCTGTGTGATTTGGCCCCTAACTATTAAGACTCATTTCACATCACTTTCTTCCTCACTCATTCCTACTGGTATACATGCTGGTTCTTTTTCTGCCAATTTTCCCCAATATCTTTTGTCTGTCCCTTCTCCCCATTTCTCCTTCTCTTCCAGCCTTCACACATGCTACTCCTTTTGTTTAGCAAACCACTAGCTTAAATGTCTTTTCATCAAAGAAGCCTTTCCCGACCAACCCCCTCACCTACATTATAACCATCACTATTAGATCTGTTATTCTCTTATAACATCTGTGCTTTTTTTTAAGCAATTACCAAAGTTTGTGACTACATATTACTTTGTATAACTCTTTGTTTCCTCTTTCTCTCTTTCATGGACCTGTAACTTCCATGACAACGAGAACTTCATCTGTCTTGTTCATTACTGTCTCTCCAATACTTAGCACAGAGTTGGCACTTAATAGTCACTGAATACCTTTGTCAATATTAAAATGGTCAAATTCTTTATGTCAATATCTCTACTTTCGGAAATAATCCGAAATGCAAAAAAAAAGTTGTAAAAGATATTCATCTAAATATTAGTGTGTAAGTGTGAAAAACTGAAAATGATTCTAATGTCAAGGGAGAAATTAAAGAAATGATGGCACAGAATAGAATGTTATGCACCCCACTAAAAAGGCTATTTGTAAAAATATTTTGGTAACATAAAAAATCTTAAGCTACAATGCTAAATGAAAAAAGCAGAACACAGAATTGGGTGTATAGTATTAGCTCAGTTATTTTTAAAACATACATTTGGAAAAACACTGGAGGGAAATGAATCTATCCTAACAACAATTTTCTCTGGGAGATAGGATCCATTGGGAGTTGGTTTTTTGTTTTTGTTTTGCTTTTTTGGAGCAGGAATTCTACCTGGTATTTGTTCTCCAGAAGCCTAGCATCATATGTGATAAATAAGTGAGAATGGGAAATTGATTGTCTCTAAGTACTGGGATTAAATAGGTTATGAAATTCTCTAAATCACATTGTAAACACAATCATTTATCGAACTGACATGCTTAAGATTTGGGCGTTTTCACTTGGAAGACCTAATCTAGAAAATCCCTAAAACCAGGCTTTCTGAGAAACATAGTTAACAAATCTCTTTCCTTTCCTCAAGAAAATACTGTAATTCAGATCAGAAACTGCCCCACTCAAAATTTTTACTTCTCCCAGCAATTAATTAGTATCTCCTGTGCAACACTACAGCATGAAAGGATACAGTTCGTACCCTTACAGGAAAAAAAAAAAAAAACAAAAAACATCTGCCCTTTCTTCCACAGGCTGCACATGTGAAAAACAAATGAGTACTTCTTAAATCTTACACAAAGGAGAAGATCACTGTGAAAGGGGAATAAATGTGTCCTTTTTCACTCTAGTTCTCTCCTGCTTACCTCTCTTTACACAACCTGATATACAAAAACTCTGTTACATCTCTCCGAACAATATTTGGGGTTAGCAACAACAGTTAGAAAATAAAAAATTTTCAAAGGTAATATTTACAACAGTATTTTTTTTTTTTTTTTGAGACAAAGTCTCACTTTGTTGCCCAGGCTAGAGTGAGTGCCGTGGCGTCATTCTAGCTCACAGCAACCTCAAACTCCTGAGCTCAAGGGATCCTCCTGTCTCAGCCTCCCAAGTAGCTGGGACTACAGGCATGCACCACCATGCCCGGCTTTTTTCTATATATATATATTTTTTTTAGCTGTCCATATAATTTCTTTCTATTTTTAGTAGAGATGGGGTCTCGCTCTTGCTCAGGCTGGTCTCGAACTCCTGAGCTCAAACGATCCGCCCACCTCGGCCTCCCATAGTGCTAGGATTACAGGCGTGAGCCACCGCGCCCGGCCTACAACAGTATTAAATTATAAAAACTCACTGGGAGATCTTAGAGAAGATCTGAATAAATGTGAAAAATATGCCACATTTGCAGTACAATATTCTAAAAATATCAATTCTCCCCAAATTGGTTTATAATGCAATTCAATCAAAATCCCATAGTGATTTTAAAATTCATATGGAAATGCAAAGGACCAACAACAACCAAGAACTACACTCTTAAAAAAGAATAAGGTGGAGGTCTGGTGCAGTGGTTCATGCCCGTAATTCTAGCACTTTGGGAGGCCAAGGCGGGATGACCACTTGAGGTCAGGAGTTCCGGACCAGTGTGAGGAACATAGTGGGACCCTGTCTCTACAAAAAATAGAAAAATTAGCCGAGTACACCTCAAGTTCCAGCTACTTGGGAGGCTGGGGTGGGAGGATCACTTGAGTCCAGGAGTTTCAAGATGCAGTGAGCTATGATGACACTATCGCACTCTAGCCTAGGTGACAGAGTGAGATTATGTCTCAAAAAAAAAAAAAAAAAAGAAAAGCGGGAAAAAACAAAAAAAAAGAAAGAGAAAAAACAAGGTGGGAGGACTTACTTCTCCCATATAACAGGGCTTATTACAGTTATCATAATTAAAACTGTGAGATACTGGTGTAGGCATACACAAATAGACCAACAGAACCAAATATGGAGCTCAGAAACACCCCCACACAAAGGTTAAGTCCTTGCTATACAAAAAGAGGTTAGCTCTGCTGATCAGTAAGGCAAGAAGAGTGTTTTCAATAAACAGGAATCCATTTGGAAAAAAAATTAAATTGTGCCTTACCTTATCCCCATACAAAAAAATTGTTTCCAGAAACACAAGACATACAACTCACTAACTATAAAAGACTCATATAACTATCACATTAAATTTAGAAATTTTTAATCAAAAGACACCATAAAAAGAAAAAGACAAACCACAGAGTGGGATGAGATATCTGCAACACATTTATTTTTATTTTATTTTTTTTGAGACAGAGTCTTGCTCTGTTGCCCGGGCTAGAGTGCTGTGGCATCAGCCTCGCTCACAGCAACCTCAAACTCCTGGGCTCAAGCAATCCTCCTGCCTCAGCCTACTGATTAGCTGGGACTACAGGCATGCGCCACCATGCTCGGCTAATTTTTATATATATATTTTTTTAGTTGTCCAGATAATTTCTTTCTATTTTTAGTAGAGATGAGGTCTCGCTCTTGTTCAGGCTGGTCTCAAACTCCTGACTTTGAGCAATCCACCAGCCTCAGCCTCCCAGAGTGCTAGGATTATAGGCGTGAGCCACCACGCATGGCCTGCAACACATTTAAAGCAACAACAAACTAGTATTCAGAATATTTAAAGAACTCCTTTTATTCAACAAGAAAAAATTCAATAATACAATAGAATAGGCAAAAGATTTAACTTGCCACTTCACAAAAGAAAAAATAGGCAAAAGATTTAACTTGCTACTTCACAAAATCTAAATGGTCAACAAATATAAGAAGAGATATTCAACCTTATTAGAAAACAGTAAAGTAAAAATAAGATATCTTCAAAATGCCCAGCAAAGTGGTAAACATTAAAAAGTCTAGCAATTCCAAGTATTGGCAAGGATACAGAACAGTGGGAGCTTTCATAAACTGCTGGATGGTGTAGAAACAAATGCAATCACTATGAGAAATAGTTTAGCGTTACCTAGTAATTTTATATTACTATACATATTATAGTAATTTTCATTCTTATGTATATATGCATGTACTCATGCACCAGAGCACATGAAGAACATTCACAGCAACATTGTAATAGCCAAAAACTGGAACCAACTCAAATGTCCACCAGCAGAATGGACTTTTTTTTTTAAATTTTGGAATAACTGTCCATGGGAACATCCACAGCAATGAAAAATTGATGAACTACAGCTATTTACAACACAGATGAATTCTATATTCACTGAGCAAAAGAAGAATACAGAATAGTTTCATTCATATAAACTTCAACTGCTCACACCTGTAATCCCAGTACTTTGGAAGGCTGAGGTGGGAGGACCACTTAAGGCTTGGAGTTCAAGAGCCTTATGGGCAACACAGCAAGTCCCCATCTTTACAAAAAGTAAAAAAATTAACCAGGTGTGGTGGCACACGCCTGTAATCCCAGTTATTTGGGAGGTTGCAGTGAGCTATGATTGCACCACTGCACTCCAGCCTGGGTGACAAAGCAAGACCCTGTCTCTCAAAAAACAAAAACAACACATAAACTTCAACTAATCTATATTGTTTAGGAATGGATATATAGTTGGTAAAAGAAATGATTTTCCACTGTGATACATTCATTCAATGGGTGCCAGAACTCTTGGAGATGAAGCCAAAAGGGATGGGATTAGATATTCAGGAAAAGATTTTTCCAGGCTTCTCCAAGCCCAGGCTGGACATGATCCACAAGCAGATCAGTTTTACCTTTTAGACCTAAGTGCTCAGCCTAGAGGAAGACAGAAGAGTAATATTTTAAAAATATACCTTGAGCTGGGTATGATGGCTCACGCCTATAATCCTAGCACTTTGGAGGCTGAGCCAGGAGGATCACTTGAGGCCAGGAATTTGAGGCTAACCTGAGCAACATAGCAAGACGCCATCTCTACAAAAATTAGAAAAATCAGCCAGGCGTGGTGGCATGTGCCTGTAATCCCAACTTCTTGG
The DNA here is from genome assembly GCF_041146395.1 of Eulemur rufifrons. Lineage (NCBI taxonomy): Eukaryota > Metazoa > Chordata > Mammalia > Primates > Lemuridae > Eulemur > Eulemur rufifrons. Next base: position 89,369,925 of record NC_090998.1, read on the forward strand.
GAGGCTGGGACAGGCAGACAGCTTGAGCTCAGGAGTGTGAGGTTGCAGCAAGCTGTGATAATGCCTCTATGCTCTATCCCTGGCACCACAGTACGATTTTGTGTGTGCATGTGTGTGTCTCTCTCTCTCTATATATATACATACACACACACACACACACACACACACCCTTGGAACTTATCAACTTTTTCCAATTAGGTCAGTAGGGTTGGGTTAACCAAGGGCATCTCCTCTCTTTAACGCTCTTTCTCTATTCTAGAAATAGAGGTATCAGGACCTTGACTGCCTACTGCCCCGTAAGGACCTTTGCTATCCCACTGAATTTCTACATAAAATATGCTTCTAAGTGAAACAGATCTAAGAAGTAAATTTCTCACTCCACTCTCTCAACACACAGTACACCCATTCATGAAAAAGCATCTCCTTTAACTCCAGAATTTATTCTGTTCTAGAACTCTACACTTTATAATTTCACAATCTCCTCAGGGATTTTCCATTTCTGCTCCTACCATTACCTCCCTACAAATGACCACGCAAAGACCTACTATAAAATATAATAATGACTTTCTTACTAGTACATCTAGCCTCTCTCCTCCAGGGCTGAATGCTGGGGAGGAACAAAATTTAAGAGGTGGGTGGAGAAAAGATAGCAAAGGGTCTGAGCAAAAAAGGGAGTGGCTGGAAAAGCAGAGTTTAAAAAGCCAGAAAAGGGTAATGTCACAGATGTCAGTGGAGGAGAGTTTCAGGTCTAAGGTTGTGGCCAACCATGTCATGCAAATGCCGCAGAGGTCAAGTAGGATAAAGACTAAGAAGTGCTCATTTGAGCTACAACAAAAAGCAAACAAATCACTTTAGCAATGGCATTTTCTGAAGAGAGCTAGTGATAAGAGTCAGAAAGCTGTGAAGTCTCTGGAATATGAGAGAGTGGAGACAATAACTATAAACTACTCTTTCAGGTGCCTGTATACAAAGGGAAGGTCAGAGTTGTTAAGAAAGATTTCAGTTAATTTATGTGCTAATAGGAAAGACTTCAGAGAAAAAGCCTGGTGACAGACCAATACCTTGGCCCCAACAGCAACAGCCGCCTTCTACTCCACTGTCAGCACCAATTTTCTCTACTTACTGCCCAGATAGTGGAGGTTTGTTGTTTGCTGTCTGTGATTATCTTCACTGCCATTCCTCCTACCCCAGAGGAAAGCTGGTCCTTACTCCTGCCCAAGGCGCCATTACCCTGGATCCCAACCTCTTGCACCTCCATAGGAACCTTCTCCATCAATTATCCTTTCTGTTTCTGTTTCTTCTACCTTTCCCTTTGGATTAACTCTTTCCCTTTAGCATATAAGCCGAAGTCTCTGCCATCTTGGGCAGGGGAGGGAAAGAGTGGAAATTAAAATTAAAAAAAGAACACAAATAACTGCTTGAGACCTACCTACTATCTGGATGTAAAAACACAGTTCTTATATCTACTGTGGCAAACAAGTAAACCATTTATCTATTCATTCAATAAATATTTATTGAGTGCCTACTACGAGCCAGGAGTCAGGTATATATCACTGAACAAAATAAAGTTTCTGCCCTCAGGAAATGTATTAAACATACACACACACACACACTATAAAATGACAGACAATAATAAGTGCTTTGAAAAAAAACAAAGCAGTATAGAGAGTACCAGGAGGTGCTATTTTAAAGAAGACAGGCAGGGAAGGCCTCCCTAAGGAAATGACGTTTGTACAAGAACTTCAATGAAGGCACAGCAAGTACAACGCCCTGGGACAAGACCATGTTTGATGTGTTCAGGAAATAGAAAGAAAGTCAATGTGGCTAGAACAGAGTACAGTGAGGTAGGGTATAGCAGTAAGAAATGAAGTCAGAAAGGATACCAGGGCCACATCGTAAGAACCATCATTAGCCTCACAGGACGGCATTGAAGGGTTTTGGGAGGAGTGTAGAAATGTCTGATTTCAGTTTCAAAGCCTCACTCATTGATGAGTGGAGAATTCCAATTACAATATAGAGTGATAAAGTATGATGATAAAGGCTTGACATTTCTACCCCAGCATCAAACTGAAAATATTTATAAAAATATACCATTTATAATGTTACAATGTCTACCCAAAAAAGGTATCCAGGAATAAACTTTAACAAGTATTTGTATGACCTTTATGGAGAAAGTCATAAAACTCTGTGTAAGACATTAAATAAAACCTATTTAACTGGATAGATAAAAATAATTAATGGACAGGAAGACCCAATATTTTTAAGTGTGCATTCTCTCCATTTGCCTATAAATGATATATTTCAAATCAAAATCCCAACAAGTACATCAAAAAACATATACAAGAATTCCATAGCAACACAGTTCATAATAGTGGCCAAATAAAATAACCTAAATACCCACCAACAGTAAAATGGACAAATAAATTTCAGTACATTCATAAAATGGATTGATTACATAGCAGTGGAAATAAACTACAACCACACACAATTCAATGCAAACGAATTTCAAAAACATAAAAGAAGCCACCAATAGAAGACATGCAGTATGACTACACTTATACAAAGCTTAAAAATAAGCAAAACTAAACTGTGGTGTTAGAAATCAGGACGGTAGTTTCCCTTTGGACAGGAAAGAGCATTGACTGGGAAGAAGCTCATGGGGGGAGGGTTCCGGGGTCCTGATAATGTTTTACTTCTTCACTAAGCCGTAGTTACACACAGGTGCATTCACTTTGTGATAACTCAACAAGAACACAAGTTGTGTGTGATTCTATATTTATGTTATGCTTCAATAACAGGAAGTCTGTGATTTACTTTGAAATGCATCAAAAAATAAGATGGATCAATGGACAGATGAAAATATATGTCATAAAGCAATTATAAAATGTTAATGGTAGGATCTAAAAGATGGACACATATGCATTCATTATAAAACTCTTTCTACTTTATTATATGTTTAAAATTTTTCATGATAAAATGTTAGGGAAAAAAATCCCAATCGGTGTTTTTTTTTGCAGAAATATCATGGAAAATTACAAGGGTAAGAATAGCCAGGACAACTTTGAAAAAGAAAAAGGCAAGAGAGACCTGTCCTAACAGATAGCAAGACTAATTATTAAGCAATAGTTACTAAAATGAGGTAGTACTGACATAGAGATAGACAGAGAGTGACAGACTAATGAAACAGAAGAGAGCCTAAAAGCTAACTCATGCACACAAAGAAACAGAAAATAGCTGGCATAAAAGATCAGTAGGAAAAAGCAGAACTATTCAATAAATGATAATAGGTTCAATTAGAATAAAATACTGAATATCTTTAATAACTCACAGGGAAAATAAATACTGAACAATAAACACAAGTTGCAGAAGAATACATACCGTTTTTCAAATCTTAAGTATTTCATAACAAATTGTAATTTTTTTTAATTAAAAAAAGTTTGAGGTTTGAGTATATGGTTTGTAAATGGTACTAAATGTAGTTTAATAGGCTGGAGCAAATAAATACTAGGAGTGGGGAAATGATAACAGAAGAACCTAAAGAAAGATCAGATCCTACAAAGCCCTGTAAACCATGCCAAGAAATTTATTTTGCTTTTGTTTTATCCTATAGCGCAATCCCTGAAAAGTATTAAGCTACAAAGTTCCAAAAGATTACTCTGACAAGGTATACAGGTTAGGGTAAAGTTTCCTAATGACAGGGGCTTGTTTACCATTTAATCCATAATCTTAGTACAGTTTATAATACATTAATATTTAATGAACATATACAATGAATTAATGAATTTGTGGAAGGAATGGGGTGGGGGAAGCAGAGAAGTAGGAAGACAAATTAGAAAGAAATTATAATAATCCAGGCAGGAAATGCTGGGCTTACAGTGATCACCTAAACTTAATCGCTATTTCTCTATTTTATAAGAAATAGTAAGATAATAAGAAACTTTCAAAAGACATGAAATAAAGGACCTGTAATATCATAAACATGAAGATCCTGGTTCAAATTAGGCAATGCAACAATTTCATATCTACTCACCATTCTTCCGCTCACTAAGTGGAGGCAAATTGGGATTCCTGCCAGGGTGGAGGCCTAGGGTCAGCTCGGGCTGCAGGGAGAGCTCCTGCAGTTCATTGGCAACAGCTTCGCTCTGGGGACTGGGTGCTGCAGACAGGGACACGAGCACTGGTTCATCATCATTTTCGCCAGCCCCTCCTCCGTCCAGCCCATTCACAGCAATGACGGAAGGGGGCAGGCACACCACACTGGAGAAATCCACTTTGGCTTTCGTGATGGCAACCTGAAAATGGAAAAAGAGACAAAAAGTTTAGATGAACCATGAAGAAACTATTCCACTTAGTATATGCTGAATACTAATATGTAAATTACATTACTGGCAAATTACCATTATTCTTAAAAGCTTTTTATAAAGTAAGCTAACATCATTATTAAATATGCTCACAGAATGCACAAGATTTTAAGTGTGATACTGTCCCTCCCCCCAACAAGGTCATTAAAGAGGACAAGAAGTGAAACAAAATCAGCACACACACATAAAATGAGACAAAAGGCAATGGCAGTCAAGGAGAAATAACTATGACATAAAGGTGACCTTCCAACTACCAAGGGAAAATATCTGGAGAAATAACAGCTAATGAGTGTCTACAACATACTCAAGTATTGTATTGTACCAAGATAATCTGAGGGAGAAAATTCCTTTAGAAAAACAATTCCCCGGCCGGGCGCGGTGGCTCACGCCTGTAATCCTAGCACTCTGGGAGGCCGAGGCGGGTGGATTGCTCGAGGTCAGAAGTTCGAGACCAGCCTGAGCAAGAGCGAGACTCCGTCTCTACTAAAAAAAAAAAATAGAAAGAAATTATCTGGCCAACTAAAAATATAAAAAAAAAATTAGCCGGGCATGGTGGCGCATGCCTGTAGTCCCAGCTACTCGGGAGGCTGAGGCAGGAGGATAGCTTAAGCCCAGGAGTTTGAGGTTGCTGTGAGCGAGGCTGATGCCACGGCACTCACTCTAGCCAGGGCAACAAAGTGACACTCTGTCTCAAAAAAAAAAAGAAAAAAGAAAAAAGAAAAACAATTCCCAAGTCATTAGATTCCATAAAGAAATGTCAAAATAGAGATGTCTGTGTGGTGACAGGTAGTAGCCCAAATATTTTAACCTACATGAATATTTAATCATAGTACGCAGGACTGGCATATTAAAAACAAAACACCTATATACAGCTGTTACATATCCATAATAATTAAAAAATAAAAAAGAACACCTGGCAACATAAGAATGCGTCTTTAAACATGACAAAGAATACACACAACAGGAAAATTTTTCAACGTGAGAATCAGTAGTTAAGTGAATTAGGAATATGTTCATTCACTGAATCCCATGCAGTTATTAAGAATAATTTTTATAAGGCATTTCTAATGTGGGAAATGTTTATTCTAAAGTCATGTTTAAGAAAAAATATAAAAATGCATGTTCATATATAAAAATGTTACACTGAGAAAAAAAGACTTTAAGAAGTATACCAAAACATAAAACAGGGATTTTGTTTGACTGGACAATAAAAAATTTTTTTTTCTTTTTACTTTCTTAATAGTTTCCAAATTTTCTCTAAAATATATCTATTGCTTTTATAATGAAAATGCTATAGTTTCTATAGTTTTTGATCTGTAAAGGCAGATTCCCTGGGAGTTCCCTGCAGAATTTGGTGAGGACTTTAGTCTAATTTGCTTCAGATGAAGAAACTAACAAAATATTGAACAGCCACAAAATGAAGAATGGCTTTGAAAACTAAAAAGACCATTCCACTCTACCTTCATGTAAGGCAATACAGTGTGCCCAAACCTGACTGCAGTTCCGGTTGATGTTACCTCATAAAATATAAACTGGCTTGGAAAAGGTCCAGATGAGAGCAATTAAGATGAGGGATGACGTTGTTAAGAATAAAGATAGTAAGACAGACTCTCTACGCAAAAAAAAAACAAAAAAAAAACCAAAGCTGGACGAAGACTTGAGTAAGACAAAGGAAAAAAATAACCATGTCTCTGTATTGGAAAAAAACTATTATATAGAATTAATCCATTTGGCTCAGTACTCTTTTCCACTGAATCTGAAAGAGAATGTTTGTTCCCTTTAACAGGAGTCTTTTCAGACTAAAAACACTTCAATTTTATGACACTTAAGGACCCCTTGATGCCTAACCTTAGGACAGCAGTCCTCGATACCTTTCTCTACCCTGATAAACATAAACACATACACACACATGCATGCATGCATATGGATGATGGCCTGGAATGTGTTTTTTTAAAAAAAAAAAAACACAAAATCTTAGTGAGTCCAAAAGGAAAAGAGAAAGAAGATGGTATCAAAACTTCAGCCCTAGGACCTAGGAAAAGTGGTTTCACAAAGAGTAACAGGCTTTTAACAAACAGTTGTTAAATCATTAGGGATTATGAGAGTTCATACTTCTCATTAGAAAACTGAGAAATTTGGGCACAGTGGTTCACACCTGTAATCCTAGCACTCTGGGAGACTGAGACAGGAAAGAATGCTTGAGCTCAGGAGTTCGAGACCAGCCTGAGCAAGACCCCGTCTCCACTAAAAATAGAAAAATGAGTTGTGCATCATGGTGCATGCCTATAGTCCCAGCTACTCAGGAGAACTGAGGAAGGAGGATCACTTGAGTCCAGGAGTTTGAGGTTGTAGTGAGCTATGATGACACAAGGAAGACTGCATGAAACATACAGAAACAGTAAGAATAATAAGGCCAAGGACAGGAACCAGCAAACTTCATACCACTGAAGTTCCAGAGCTAAACTGGTGGGCTAGAATCATAGTTTCATATAAAAGGTCCTTAACCAAACAGCAAATCCCCATTATTTTAGATTTAATTGGTATCTGTGATACCAGAGCTTGGTGTGAGATTAAGTAAAATTTTATGATACTTGGCAGGGGGTGGGGGTGGGGTGGATAGAATAAACGAGTGGCAGCAATTTAACAGTATTTACCACATTAGGAAAAAAACTAATATACTACCTCATAATGTATAATGCTTTACACAATTACAAAGGAGACTAACATGTCAAATTTTATTAAGTAAATGAATTATTTCTCACTTCAAATGAGTTAATTTTTTCATTAAAAATGTCCTGAAAACAGTGATTAACGGGTATAGAGTTTCAGACGGAAAAAGTTCTAGAGTTCTGATGTACAATGTGAATGAATATACTTAACACCACAGAAATGTATACTTAAAAGTGGTTAAGAGATGAATTTAATGTTATATTTTTTAACCACAATAATTAAAATATAGCCTGGCAAAAAATAATTTACTAAGTTAACTCATTATTCATTGAGCTTGAAAGAATAAAACCATACATTCCTTTTTGAGACAGAGTCTCACTCTGTTGCCTGGGCTAGAGTGCTCTGGCGTCAGCCTAGCTCACAGCAACCTCAAAGTCCTGGGCTCAAGCAATCCTCCTGCCTCAACCTCCCGAGTAGCTGGGACTACAGGCATGCGCCACCATGCCCGGCTAATTTTTTCTATATATTGTCGGTTTTTTCTATTTTTTTTAGTAGAGACGGGGTCTCACTCTTGCTCAGGCTGGTCTTGAACTGCTGACCTCAAACGATCCACCCACCTCGGCCTCCCAGAGTGCTAGGATTACAGGCGTGAGCCACCATGCCTGGCCTCCTCTTTTTGTTTGTTTGTTTGTTTGTTTTGTTTTGTTTTTTTTAAATAGACAGGGTCTCACTATGTTGCCAAGGCTGGTCTCAGGTGATCATCCCACTTTAAGCCTCCCAAGTAGCTGGGAGCTAGGACTGTAGATGTGGGGTACTACACTCAGCTATATTCTTTAAAATGTTCTTAAATTTACTTTTCACTAATTCAGAATAACCTTCCTCCTATTACTTTGAATAATATAAATCTTTATTGCTGGGATTCAGATATTTGACATTTACAAGTGTTACTATTCTCAAGATATGTGTCACATGTTATCATGATTTTTCTAACGAAGCATGAAGTTTAACTGCATGAGTCTGTGATTCTGCTATGCACTTAGTGCATATAACCAGTATTTCTAGAAATGTAAAGGTTAAAAAGTGATGTTTCTTAGAACACATACATTTTTAGATTATAGAAAGAAATATCAAATTCTGTAGACTTGAACCATGATTGTGCCCAGCACTGCCCAGAATAAAAGAAAAAGCAATCTGAAAAACTGTTTTAGCAAGTGTTTCATTCAGAATTCATTTTAACAGCTTAGTAATTAAGTTCCATATTTACAGAATCATTATTTAAGGGCTTAAAGAGATCACTTACAATTTATATATACATTACATATATAGACACACACACTTTACCACATATTTTTATTGGGTAAATTATATGCTACGGTGGTATCTGTTAATTTAGGAACTTCAAAAGTTTCAGGATATATCCATTAAAACACTAATATGAAATTGTATTACAATAAAATGCTTCCATAAAGACCATGGGGCATGGAGTGGGGAGTAGCAATGTATGAAACAAGTGGCAGAATGTTGATAACTGCAGAAACTGGGTATCAGGTATATGGAAATTCATCACACTCATTCTCTCTGTATTTGTGTATATGTGATAACATTCTTATAATGTTTTTAAAAAATAAGACTCTTCCATAGAACAAACAGAAGATTTGGTGAGACATAAAGCAAGGTTTCCTTAACCTTGACCTTAGGAAATAGACCAGAAGTTAAATATAAGCACTGACAAAAGAAAATAATTTAGCATAAAATATATACATTGGAAAGATTTATTTCTTTAGCAAACACTCTACTCTCTACTCATTTTGAAACAGCCCACAAGAGAAAATCCCATTAAACTATGACAATGTAGAGACAAGATCCAAAATGTTGAGGTATGGTCACTGTGGGTTAAATCCCTTGCACCAATTCCTGAATACTCCTAAAATATTATTTACTGTAAAATTTGCATATTTTAGTGTTATAAATTTATAATTCTACTAAGTGCAAGATCAAACATTCTTTTTCACCAAAGGATCACTAACTCTTAATTTCTGGGCTGCTGATTCACATCGATCTGTAGCAGCCAGAAGAAAAACAACATGGGGGCAGGGTCATCTCCCACAACCCATCTGTTTCCCTCCCTTGCTGGCCTGATTCTGCCTCATCTTTTCTCCACCCCACCCCCTTTTGGGCTGCATGCCTTCTGCCGGTACAGAGCAACATATGTAACTGGAAGCAACAGCACAAAATGTGTTAGAGAAATGGAAGCGCTCACACAATTACTGATAACTCTAAAAAGTTAAGTACCAGCAGGATTCTTTATTATGACCAAAGACAAAGAGGTGGTTTCATGTAACCAAATGGTATGGTTCTTCTGAAAAAAACTTTTTCTGTATAAAAATTGTTTTTAATCAATTAATGAACCTTTTAGCTGGACAGATTTTTAACTGCCTTGATTTATTTTCAATGTAGTAAACCAAATCTTGAAAATTCTTACTGTCTTAAGCAGATATGTGTGTGTGTGTGTGTGTGTGTGTGTGTGTAAAATTTGACATGAAGGAATTCAAATCAACTGAACAACTACTTCCTGAGAGCTTACTATATATATTCTAGGTACTGCCCTAGGGCCTGCAGAAGATGAGGAAAACATCAAGTCTTGGCTAACTAACTGCCCTTATCTCTATCACTACCAGCGCCATCATCTTCAGCTGTCTTAAAAACTACAAGACTTCTAAAGATGGCAAAGCAAAGGCCTTTCTGTTCCCTCTTCATCTTGGAAATCATCTGAAAACAAGGAGTACAAGAAACAAAAATATAACAAAACAATGGAAAGCACATGGAAGACTGGTGAGGCAGATTAAAGATGGCTGCAAATTCCCTCTTCTCCCTCTCACTGATGGGTGGGTGGGGTCTATTTCCCCTTCCCTTAAATCTAAGCTGGCCTCTGCCTTGAACAATGGAGTACAGTGAAACTGATGATATGCCAGTTCCAGGGCTAGACTTTAAGATAACTGGCAGCTTCTACCTTGGTCTCCTGGAGCCCTGTCCCTCCCTTGTAAGAAGTCCACCTACCCTGCTGTATATGTCACAGGAGGAGGTCTCAAGACTACACAGAAAGGCAGAGGGGTCCAGCTGAGCCTAGCCTTCCAGACATCTCCACCAAGATGTCAGGCATGTGAGCAAAGCCATCCTGAACATTCCAGACAAGCCTAGTCACCTACTGAATGCCACTAAGTGACCCCAATTAATACTACATGTACCCAGGTTAACACCATATGGAGCAGAAGAATCTCCAAGCTAAGCCTTGTCCTAATTCCTCACTCACAAAATTGTGATAAATAATAAAAGACATCAAACTTCTCAAAAACAACATTGGAAACTAAATGATAGTGGAGTAATGCCTTCAAATTCTGAGAAAAAAGTATTTTCAAACTAGAATTGCTTACACAACCTAACAACTATCAATCAAGTGTGAGGGCATTCCAAGTGATAAAAAAATTTTACCTCCCAAGTAAACTTTTCAGGAAGCTATTCCATGATATATTCCACCAAAACTAGGGACTAAACACACAAAAAAGAAAAAGACATGGGATCCAATTAACAGGAGCTCCAATATAGGAGAGAAAGAAACACAATTCCCAGAATGAAGGTGAAGACAAATACCAGGGCAACTACTCAACAGCAGGCCAAAAAAGCCATGAGTCCAGATTAGAGCAGGGGGATAAGAAGCACCAGTAGGAAATCTCCAGGGGGAAAAAAAAATCAGATAAATTATCTAACAGGTTTAACCAGGTAGAAAATTGTGCTTGAGAACCTCAAAGGGTATGGGAAGAATCAGGATACTGATAAATAAAATTAAGCAAAAATTTCAATACAGGTAATTATCCCATCCAAGTACTAACCGGCCCGACCCTGCTTAGCTTCCAAGATCGAGATCAGAAGAGATCGGGAGCCTTCAGGGCAGTATGGCCGTAGACAATACAGGTAATTATCAGTTCCAGAAAAAACAAAAAAATTAAGAAAAGGTAAATAAGGTAAATAAAATCATAATATAATATTTGACTAAGCAGTAAATAATATTTATACATTTATACAATAATGTTAGCACTAAACATAGATTTAAACAAAAATTATAATATAACCTCATTGGGAAGATGGTAGAAAGGAAGGGAGCTATGAGACAACTAAATTTTCTTCTACTGTAATAGGTAGTCAATAGATAAGCCCTAAAACTGCTGAGTCAAGAAACCAAAGTATACACATATTTAGAAATATGGAAGTGAATAACAGAAGAAACTTGAGTTTTAAGTGGTTGCCTCAAAGTATTATAGTAAAATTGCAGGGTAGGTAGACTTATAGATATCTACATAATTCTCAATTAATTGGGGAACCAATGGTGACAAACACCCTGATGGTCCATAAATCATCTGCCCTTTGCTCACTTAAGCTCATCCTGATCATTCTACAGGGAGTCATTCATCCAAGTTTCTCCTCTTCTCCCAACAAAATGGGTAACAGTAACAATATAACACTGCCTCTTTAGGAGGTGAATAGTATTTGTTAATTTACTATGTATGTTAACCTCACAATCACATCATATATACAAAACCAACACAGATACAGGGAAAAAAAGAAGAAATAGAGTTCTGTCACAGGCAGGTATCTACGTTTAAATAGAAATACAGAGAAGATCAGAAAAAGCTTCCTGAGAGGCAATAATATTTGACAATAGTCTTCTAAAAAATGGATAAGATTGACAGGATTCATGTATTTTTCACTCAGTCTTTCAGTAAGTATTTACTGAGTACCTACTACATGCCAGGTACTGTCCTAGGTGCTGGGGGTTACAGTGACTAAAACAAAGTTCCTGCCCTCAAGGACCAGGAGACATAACTATATGAACAAAAACACAGATGTGAGAAAATGTGGAGTATGGTTCGAAAGGCCAATCCAGTTTGGCAGATCACATGGTTGAAGTACAAAAAAATTAATATGAGTGGAGTATATACACAATTGGAAAAGAGAAATATGACGTGGGGAGGGCAAGGTTACAAAGCTATACTTTATTAGGGAAAGTATAATGTGTTGAGATCCTGAATTTGGTTGGTTAATGTAGAAGGAACTGCCACACAACATAACGTGGCAAAGAATAGGAACTCAAATCTTTGTTGAATTAATGCTGAATGAATGCAGACTGGATTTATACGAGATAGGATGTGTTTGTATTTGGTTGTGGAGGATGGAGGAGAGAGAGGTATCAAGATGACTCCAAAGTTCTAAGCCAGAATGACCACTAGAATAGTATTTTGCTAACAGAAACATCCAAAAGAAGAAGAATTTTATTTGAGGGGATAAATTTGACTTTGCATGTTGGATCCAGGGGCCAAAGCCAAAAATGAAAATGTCATTTGGGTTTCCATAAGGTACATGAGAAGGAAAACAGGGAAATGAAGACAGAATGAAATAGACAATAAAGATTATAAGAACAGGAAGAGAATGACAGAAAAAAGCAGGGAGAGTATGAGAAAGAAGTTGAGTTAAAAATGTAAGGGAATGATAAATTGCTATCAAACCTAACTCAGTTGGTAACTCAAGAATTCCTAGTCTCAGGTGGCCTACTTTGGATCCTGGACCATCCCTCTGGCTCCTAAAATTATCATATACAGCTGAGTATCTAATTACATATCAGCACTTTCTACTCACACTATTTTAGAAGAAGCTCAATAAAGCTGTAACTTTATAATGCTGAGGGGCAACCAGCTGTCACCAAACTTAAAGACACAAGTAATCTCAAGGGCTTATGTAAAGGGACATGAACTCACCAGCTGGAAGTAGAAATAAATAAAAACAGAAGTAAAATATGTATTTTATCCCCAGGCTCAACCCCTTTATTGACTACTTCTCTACACCATTCCCAACTAGCCCCTGCCAGATATCCATAACTTAGCGTATAACCTAATGGTGTTAGGTACACATGGGAACATGTTCCCTTCACTAAGCAACACAAAAAAAACTTTTCAGTTTTATGGTTCCCAAGACAACCTTCTGGGGTAGACATGACTTTCATTAATTCACTCAACAAATATTTACTGATCAGGCACTGTTCTAGGCACTGAGAGTACAAAAGATAGAAAATATCCCAGCTTTACATGGGGTTTACATTATAGTGGGAGAAATGTATAAATGAAAGTAAATAAATATATAATAAAATAATGGTAAGTGTTATATGCCTGGAGACCAGGTGGCTAATTTAGATTAAATGGTCAAGAAAGGTCTCATTGAGATCATCAATATCTGAGTGAGACTTGAATAACAGCCAACACTTAATGAACGTTTATTATATATGAGGTACTTTATGTGTAGGTACTCAATCTTCACAACACTAAGAGGTGTATTTACTTATATTATCCAATTTTTTATCAAGAAATTGAAAAATTAAATAACTTGATCCCAGCCAGTCAGGATTCAGAACCCATACCTGTAATAATCACGCAATCAGACTATGCCTGAATTTGACAAGAAATAGCCATGCAGAAGAAACAGCACTCTCTACTCAAACTATTTTTAAAAAACTCAATAAAGGTGTAACTTTACGCAGGTTCAAAGGCCATGAGGTGGGAATAAGCTTGGCATCTTGAAGGAACTGAAAGACCAGCATGGGCAGAGAAGAGAGAGAGTGGGGAGAAGTATATTCTAAGAACAACTGGATGTCCCTGGGAGGTTTTAAGCAATGGAGTGATACGATCTGATTTACCTTTTGAAACGGTCACTTTGGCAGGTGTGTAGAGAAAAGATTGTAGGGGAGCTGTTCACTTTAGCCTGCCACCTGACTTTGAGTTTGGTGTAATTTACTATTCCGCCTGGCCCCCTAATAGCAATGCAATAGTGTTGTTTTTTTTTTTAAATTATGGTATGTGACCTGTCTCTTAATATATCATATCACTGAGTGTGGCGATGTGACCTTGAGCAAGTCAAAGAAACATTATTGTAGCTGTCCTACTATCATGAAAGATCGCATAAGAAAGTATTCTGCAAAGTACAGAGAGATTAACTACAAAATAGTATTTTGTTGCAAACATTTAAAAGAAAACTGACAATCTGCCTTAAATTGCCCCCCCACCTCCAAAAAGGCTGCTTGAAATTTAAAGCACTATTTTGACAAGATGACTTCATTACATTCCTTGAACTTTATTCATGCCCACAAACACTACAGGTATGCTTTCCTTATGATTCTGAATCCCTCTTCTATGGTGTTCAAATGTGTTCCAATTTCTATTAATAAATGTGGAATTCTATTTGGTTTTTAGAGATTTCTTATCTAAGAGATAGAGTAATGCATATTTAGAAGTCCATATGCTAAGTATAAAAGACCAAAATAAATTTAAATATGATCTGAACATATTTTGTGTATTGACCTACAAAGTTATGCAATCTGTTACGAGACAATTTTGAGGTTAGGAACTCTTCAGTCAATTTTACTCTTATACCAAAACCTTATACACCAATAAGCCAGGACAACCTGAAATGTTGTCAGGCCACAGAAAACCTGCCATACAGAAAATCTACCATAATAATCCTGGCTCAGGTATGAATACTATAAAAAAAGACCAGTTATTTTTGAAAATATTAACTTTGGAATGAAAAACTTGTTGAGACAAACCGCACTTAGGATGAAGACAGGGAACAGATGGAGAAAAAGGGAGGCATTTACAGTATTGTGCTTTGTTTCCACACTACAATGGAGCATTTAAAGAGAAGCCTTATTTTCCAGCGCCAGAACCCTCATATCCTTAGGTTTATGGATGAGCTTCTCTCCCACTGTGTCAATAATATGCTCCTACTTTACAAAAGGAACCATGAATATTTTCTAAATTCTTAAGCAAATGTTTTTAAAACACTGGGAATAAAATATCTTGCCATTAAAAAAAGAAAGAAACTGTCAGACTTTTTAAGGAGCATCCAAATACAGGAACATATACTCAGAGAAAAGTATATATTTGAAGTTGTAGTGTGTCTATAGGTCAACCAACAGAGGTCAAGCCTACAGCTCTTTAGCATCTACTGGTGCCACAATGAGGGACTCTCAGGACAACGCACCCACTGCTGACAGTAGTGCAGCATCAGAGCCAAAACACTAAGGCAATAGCCAGCATGTTCATGAATTATTCTTCCAATTACATTTTAATTGTAAAAACTAGTTTATTAATTAAATTAATCTACCCTGGTAAGATCACTTACCACATAAAAAACAATGGCTTTTCACAATACCTTCATGGAATACAGTACAAAATTAATGTTTAAAAATGCATTTTCACTTTCTCCTGGTTATTAAATGCTTCAGTCAAGATAGAACCTCTGAAACTATAATGAACATTGAAAATTTAAATAAAAACAGCTCCTTAGTCATGGCTCATTATTATTCCCTCCTGATATTCTCTTGCTTCAAATAGTATTACTCTTAGCCTATTAATATTCTGAAAAAGGTGCTGAGAATTTCTAATGGAGTGAAATGTAACAGATATTTTCATACCATTTAAAACTCAGCACAATTATATTTAAAGCTTTAAAACAAAGAAGGGCTGGGCTCGGTGGCTCCTGCCTGTAATCCCAGCACTTTGGGAGGCTAAGGCAGGAGGATTGCTTGAGGGTAGGAGTTCAAGACCACCCTGGGCAACACCGTGAGACCCCTACCTCTACAAAAAATTATTTTAAAAATTAGCCAGGCATAGTGGTGCACACCTGTAGTCCTAGCTATCGGGAGACTGAAGCAGGAGGCTTGAGTCCAGGAACTGCAGTGAGGTATAATCGAGCCACTGCACTCCAACCTGGATGACAAAGTGAGACCCTGTCTCTAAAAAATAAATAAATAAATAAATAAGAGGGAAGATAGAGAGTAAAGGCAAAGACATCTATTTTTCCTAACAAAGCAAATAATACAGCAAAAGCATTCACATCACTGCAGGAGTTTCCACATTACAACTACATCTAAGAGTAATCATTATAGAATTTATAAAATGCAAAGAAACACAGCTGCACCAGTCAGCAGTCAGTGCTGTGCATCTTGAAGGCATTTGTGTAGGCAACAAGCATGGTGTGGATAATAAAAAAGAAAAGGTAAACACACAGCAGCATACAAATCTCCAAATATCTCGCTGTCCTATCTTAAAACGGAAAGGTTCTAAATCAACCAAGGAGAAAGCACACTGGTGATCCATAAAAGAGAAAAACCATCTGAATGAAGTAACTCAGATGCCTTAGATGGCATGAAGATAAGAACACAATACGAAGAGAATTATAAGCCTTTTTAAATATTAGAGACTACCAATAAGAAGCAGAGAGTGAACACTGAACTGAGAGCTGCTTTAGGGGCACCTTCAGGAGTAGAAGACATTGAGATCAAAATCAAGAACTACAGGACTGCCCCTCTAGCCACTTCCCTAACCAGACTGAGACCAGGAACTGCTGGCAAGACTACCTGGACTTCCACCACTGCAAGAAGGCAATGACTGCTAAATGGGTGGTATCTTTGTGTGCGAATGCCACCAGTATATGTTGAAGTCCCTCTGCCCCATATCCTGGGTCTTATCTTGGGGTGATGACCAGGAAGATGGCACAGTCCCTGGAAAGTTCTGAACTGGCTCCACCCATCCCCCCTCTGTCCTCAGTTCTTCTTCAAGGGTGGTAAAGGAGGACCTAGGTACATGGGTGATCCCTGCCCTGGGACCCTGAATCATTACTTGACTGAAAATAAAAACTCACTGGAAAGAAAAGAAGAAAGAAAAGAAAGAAACAAGGAATAAAATAACCTCACCTAGGGCCAGGCATGGTGGCTCATGCCTATAATCCTATTAATAGCACTTCGGGAGGCTGAGGTGGAAGGATCTCTTGAGGCCAGGAATTCAAGACCAGCCTGAGCAAGGGCAAGACCCCATCTCTACAAAAAATAGAAAAATTAGCCAGGCATGGTGGCACGTGCCTGTAGTCCCAGCTACTTGGGAAGCTGAGGCAGGAGGATTGCTCGAGCCCAAGAGTTTGAGGTTACAGTGAGCTATGATGATGACACCACTGCAATGCAGTACTCCAGCCTGGGGGTGGGGGGGACACCTCACCTAGATCATTTTGGCAGGAACTGGAGGTTGTTGCTCAATATTCATTCTCCCCTCTTCCTAATAAAAGAAAACCTGAGTTTTAGCTAATGTGTACCAGAATGAAGACTGTATTTCCCAGTCTCCCTTACAGCTAGCTGTGACCATGTGACTGAGTTCAAGCCAAGGAGTACAAATAAAAGTATTATGTGAGGAGCCATTTATTACAAGCAAGGGATAGTTACAGATTCAGGAACAGGTTTGTACTGAAAAATATAAAACTTATTGGACAGGCTGCATCTGCTGATTAAACTTTATCATAGGTATGTATGTATAGGAAAAAACATTGTATATATAAGGTTCAGTATTATCCATGGTTTCAGGCATCCACTGGGTAGGTATCTTGGAACATATCCCCCACAGATAAGGAGGGACTACTGTATATTTGTTTTGTTTTGGGGTTTTTTTGTTTGTTTGTTTGAGACAGTGTCTCACTCTGTCACCCAGGCTGGAATGCAGTGGTATAATCACAGGTCACAGCAACCTCAAACTCCTGGCCTCAAGTGATCCTCCCACCTCAGCCTCCCACAATGCTGGGGTTACAGGCGTGAGCAACTGCGCCCAGCTAAGATGAAATTTAAATGCTAGATTTAGATACACAATATTGAGATATGCCCAGGTATTTTTTCAGAAAAATATTATACTCACCTCAGAGTAAATTTTAAACTGAAAAAATAGCCTTTGTCAAAATTAGTCCAATTTTTGAAAACTTATTTTCTTTCCAGATGAATAGCAATAAAAAATTAAATGGTATGTTAAACGCTAAACAATGTCCCATACCTCCGATTCAAAAAGCTTTTACAGACTACATTATCTCCATAGCTCAACTATCACAAAGTCAGGTGATATAAACAATCTATGGTGACTTTTCTTCAGCCAATATGGTGATGAACAGCATGAGTATTTTAGTAAAGAGTGTCTGATTTTAAAGGCCAACACTACCACTTACTAGGTCAAACAACCTTAGACTAATTACTTATTCTCATGGGTATAAAGTAACTCTCACAGAGTTAACTGTGAGGATTGAATGACATAATATATGAGAATATTATAATACACTTACAACAAAGAACTTGAAAAATATTTTCAAGTAATTTTTTCTAATTGAAATATATTATAGTCAAATGATAGTCTTTTGTAGGATTCTTACAAATGCATAGATTTAATTTTTATAAAAAACAAAAAATAACAGGTGCTCTTTGATAAATTACTAATCTCAGTAACTTTTGGGTGAATGCTGATAATCCTAGCATCTCTCAAAATTTTCCCATATATACCATAAATTTACTTTCCCGACCTTTTAAGGGGACAATACAGGGGATTCTAAACATGGTATAAATCTGGTATCCCTTAGATTACCCCGTTAAGAAGAGACACTATGTTTTCAAGTTCAGACTTTGGCTTAAATTTCAAATTATTCCAAAAATGGAGTTTGGAGAAATTACACTAATATTCTTTGCATACCACCAGATTACTACCTTCAATATATCAAGTAAACCTTCTGGCCGGGTGCCATGGCTCACGCCTGTAATCCTAGCACTCTGGGAGGCTGAGGTGGGAGGACTGCTTGAGCTCAGGAGTTTAAGACCAGCCTGAGCAAAAGAGAGACCCCACCTCTACTAAAAATACAAAAAAATTAGCCAGGTGTGGTGGTGCATGCCTGTAGTCCCAGCTACTCAGAAGGCTAAGGCAGGAGAATCACTTGAGCCCAGGAATTTGAGGTTGCAGTGAGCTACAATGACGCTACTGCACACTACTCAGGGTGACAGAGTGAGACTCTGTCTCAATAACAACAAAAATAAATAAAATTAAGAATACAAAAATATCTACTAGGAAAAACCTCCAATATAATGAATAACTAGTTTGTTTTCTGTCACATTAAGATCATTAATAAGACTGAACAGAAGACTACAGCTAAGCCCAAACATTCCTGACATGAGTATGTTTCCAACTTGAAGGACTTCATTTTGGAATGGGATGAGAGAACACCTTTAAAGAATGCTATGTACTTAGCAGACATTAATCATTTTAGCTGACAATGACCAAATGCAGCAAAATAAATACATAAAATAAACCACCACCTTAGCCCCAAACATGACATGTTTATGTAAACACTTCTAAACATCTCTGGGGTACTACCCATCTCTGACATGCTTTCAATAGCCAGGTGGAAAAGGAGAGGGCAGAGATAGAGAAAACCATCCCTGTTCAGTCTAAATGTGATCTTTTTAAACCATTGCCTGGTAAAACTCCTTAGAATTCATGATCTTTTCAATAGAACTATCCACCCCCACCCGCATACCCCAGCTCAAAAAACACTGCTCTGGGGAAAGTCTAATTTGGAAACTCAATCTAAAATATAAAAACACAATAATTTCTTGAGGAAAAAAGAAAATGAATGCAGGAAAGGAATAGTCTCTGCACTAAACAGAAGAGATCGTAGTAACATCTTTTCCTCTAAGAATGACAAAAAAGGGCTTGGCACCATGGCTCATGCCTATAATCTGAGCACTCTGGGAAATCAACACAGGAGGATTGCTTGAGACCAGCCTGAGCAACACAGAGAGACCCTGTCTCTACAAAAAAATTTTTTTAAAAATTAGCCAGGCATGGTAGAACACACCTACCTGTAGCCCCAGCTACTTAGGAGGCTAAAGTAGGAGGACTCTTTGAGCCCAGGCGTTGGAGGCTGCAGTGAACTATGATTGTGCCACTGCACTCCAGCCTGGACAACAGAGCAAGACTTTGTTTATTTAAAAAAAAAAAAAAAAAAAAGAATAACAGGAAACTGGTCTAACTAAGAAGAATATCCAGAGCCAAGTCTGCTATTTAAGATGAATGTTAAGGAATTTCCAAGTCTTGTGAAGGCATGCATTATCTGGTGCTATTTCTCTTAAGATTTAAGACAAATAGCTAAAATAATTCTCATAATCTACCCCTCACTCCATTCTTCAGTTTCTTTAGTTTTAAAATCCTCATCCCCAGAAGCTCTCCAAAAGCATACTTCCATCTAGTAATTTGCACTTTGCTATTATAAACAGTAAATATTTTAAATAGTAATATTCATAACAATAAACTTTTAAGTCATCAAACAATGTGGTAAGTACCTGCCAATACCATACTGGTTTACAGCCTTCTTTAGAATCAAAGTGTGTGTAAAGAACATTTGAAAGAGAGCAAGCACTATGACCCTTGTTGGGCAATATTCTCACACCACCACCAAAGACACAGATGCTCTCACAAAGCAAAACCAAAGTCCTAACTATAAAATATAAAAACCCATGCACTTTAAGAATTCAGTCATGCCAATCACTAATGTGTTATTGCATAACACTACTGTGTTGGTCAAACATTTTACAATCAAGGAAAAAATAATCAAAATATGGATAAGTGAGGATATTAAAATAAAAACATAAGATAGGAACCACATACATTGCACTTCTTCAAAAAAGAATTTAATGACCATTAGGATTAATCATTTCTATGACAGTAAGTACAAAAACATGTAAAAAAAAAAAAAAAAGTGTGTAAGTCTACTGATTTTTTTAAACTTACATCATCTGATTTTTTCACTTTTTTAAAATTTTGGTTGGGTTTATTTAAAATACAGAAAAGTGAGATTATAATACTATAACAAACCCAAATATAGCAATTATAACATACTGCCATATTTGCTTCTGATTTTAAAAAAGAGAATATTGCAGGTAAGTTGCAGTTTCTGTGTTCATTCCACTGTCCTCTCTCCTCCTTCAGAAGTAAACATTCTGCTGAAGTTAATACATCTTCTAATTCAAGTTTTTAAAATAATTTTGCAGCATTTATGTTTTCCACATACAACACAGTATTGTTTTATTTTGTTTTAAATGATCATTAACTGGTATCAAATTTAACTTTCTGTAACTTGCTTTATTTTGTCGACACGTTGACCTGATTTGTCCATTCTGACTGTATTAGAGTAATAAAATGCCATTGCTTGCTTACCCTCTATAGTTAGTTTCCAAACTCTTCTTATTACAAATATAATTGAAATAAAAATGCTTGTATTGTGTTTACAGTGGCATAAATGCAAGGTTCACCCTATAAGGTATATACCTTGAACTGCTGGCTAATAAGATATATTCATCTTCACCTTTACAAATCTTGCCAAAAACTTTCCATAGAGCTCTAATTTACTCACTCATCAGCAGTGTATTAGGGTTTCTCTTTCCCTACAACCTTGTTAACAATGGGTAGTATTAGATTTTATAATACTTGCAAAATTTAAGTGTGTAAAATAGTATTCCACTATTTGAGAATGAGCCAACTTCATACTTTATTAGACATATGGGCTTTCCCTTCTATGATACTTCTAATTCTAGATCATTATATGTATGAAATATGCAACTTATTCCTTTCTTATGTTCATCCATAGCATCAGACTCTACAGAATTTTACAACTGATTCAAGTTTTCAATAGAATAAAAAGTTTTTCTTTATTTATGATTTTCAAGTTGGCATAAGCCTTTAGGAAAATGATGATATAGGGTATCTTTAATCAAGGCATTCCAATGTGTCAGAATTTCATACAGCTCTACTCAACAAAAAATGGTAGATATCTTCCCAGACAGACAATTTGGTCCTACTTGTCAAATGACAGCTTTATCGGGATATAATTCACATATCATAAAATTCACCCTTTTAAAGTACATAAAATTTAGAGGCTAGGCAGGGTGGCTCATGCCTATAATCCTAGCAACTTTGGGATGCTGAGGCAGGAGGACTACTTGAGGCCAAGAGTTTGAAACCAGCCTGGGAAACACAGCAAGATCCTCTCTCTACACACAAAAAAAATTTTTTTAATTAGCCAGGCACGGCGGTGCATGCCCATAGTCCTAGCTACTTGGGAGGCTGAGGTGAGAGGATAATTTGAGCCCAGGAGTTCAAGGCTGCAGTGAGCTATGATCATGCCACTGCACTCTAGTGTTTGCAACCAAGACCCCATCTCTAAAACAATAACTAAAAAAATAAAGTATACATATCAGTGGTTTTTAGTAGTTTCACAAAGTTGTGCAACCATCACCACTATCTAATGCCAGAACATATTCTCATACCCTAAAAAGAAATCCTGTGCCTGTTAATAGTTAGCTCTCCATTCCCCTCTCTTCTAGCCCCCAGCACTCACTAAATCTATTTTCTGTCTGTATGGATTTTCCTATTCTGGACATTTCATATAAATGGGATCATACAATATATAGCCTCTTATGATGGTCTTCTTTCACTTAGTATGTTTTTAAGGTTCATCCATGTTGAAGCTTGTATCAGTACATCATTCATTTTCATTGCCAAATAATACTCAATTGTATAGCTATACCACTTTTTTTTTTTTTTTTTTTTTTTTGAGACAGAGTCTCACTCTGTTGTCCGGGCTAGAGTGCTGTGGCATCAGCCTAGCTCACAGCAACCTCAAACTCCTGGGTTCAAGCAATCCTCCTGCCTCAGCCTCCCAAGTAGCTGGGACTACAGGCATGCGCCACCATGCCCAGCTAATTTTTCTATATATATTTTTAGCTGTCCATATAATTTCTTTCTATTTTTAGTAGAGACAGGGTCTCGCTCTTGCTCAGGCTGGTCTTGAACTCCCGAGCTCAAACAATCCACCCGCCTCAGCCTCCCAGAGTGCTAGGATTACAGGTGTGAGCCACCGCACCCGGCCTATACCACATTTTCAGTTGATAAACATGTAGGTTGTTTCTATTTTTTTGCCTATTATGAAGAATGCTATTACAAATATTAATGTATAACTTTTTGTGTTGACATATGTTTTCAATTCTCTTGGGTATGTATCAGTAAACTGGGACTGGAATTGCTGAGTCACACAGTATCTGTTACACCATCCAACTTTACTTACTTACTTAATTTTGAGACAGGGTCTCACTCTGTCATCCAGGCTCCAGTACAGTGGCTCCATCATACCTCACTGAAGCCTTGAACTTGTGGGCTCATGGGATCCTCTTGCCTCAGCCTCCCAGGTAGCTAGGACTATAGGCTCGTAGCACCAGGACCAGCTAATTTTTTAATTTTTTGTAGAGACAGGGGTCTCATTATGTTCCCCAGGCTAGTCTTGAACTCCTGGCCTCAAGCAATTCTCCTGCCTCAATCTCCCAGAGTACTGGGATTACAGGCATGAGACACCACACCCAGCCTACTATACAACTTTAACACTAAGCAAATTTTAGCATTATGACATGTATCAAAGATTGCTGAATTTCTATGAGTTGCTTTAATGTTCTTCCTAGAAGAAATTTATAAATTTACTCTTATTTATAGTCTAAAAAACTTCTCTAGGTCACTTCCTTCAATTCAGCCACAGAATAGCACTTTTAATTCTCACATATACATACACACACCCTTCTCTACTATGGAAAGCAGTCTAACTTTGACTCCCTAGGAAAAGGTACTATGTAGTATTTGTTCAAAAACCAGAGTAAATCTACCAAACAACATATGAAAACCATTAGCTCTGCTGAGATTACAATTATATTTGCCCAAAACTCAGTTCATTATATTACACAGACATAGAGTATACATACTACTGGTCTTTCTTTTTTTTAATTTCCAAAAAGAATCATTTATTACTGTTTTTTCTGTATGGCCATGAGTGTACAGGGGTGAGCCAAACACAGTGTCCTTAGGCACTATAATGGTAAGAGTCTCCTTGGACTGAAACAGCTAATACATTTTAGGGCACATGTTCTATTTCTTTTGACAAATGAGGTAAAAAATAAACAAATAAAAAAGTCTTTCACTTGTAGTCCCAGATACGCGGGAGGATCGTTTGAGCCCAGGAGTTTAAGACCAGCCTGGGCAACACAGCAAGACCCTGTCTCAAAACAAAACATGAAAAAGCCTTTAACAAATGGGGCAATGAAAAAACCTGAAAAGCCTGAGTGCTCTATTACTATTACCCTTTCCTGATTAAAAAACAAAAAGCCAGCCTGGTGAAGCAGCTCACGCCTATAATCCTACTACTTTGGGCCAAGACAGGAGAATCACTTGAGGCCAGGAGTTTGAGCCCAGTTTCTGAGCAACATACAGAGGCCTCATCTCCACAAGAAAAAGAAAAATTACCCAGGTGAAATGGTGAGGTGACACAGGCCTATAGTCCCAGCTACTCAGGAGGCTGAGGCAGGGGAATTGCTTGAGTCCAGGAGTTTAAGGTTGCAGTGAGCTATAATGATGCCACTGCACTTTAGCCTGGGCCAAGAGAGCAAGACCCTTTCTCAAAAAAACAAACAAACAAAAAAACACAGCCTTATCTTGCTTATTTTCATAAGACTTTAACAGATGTCTACCAATGCTCCCGATAACTTGAAGGCAAATATCATCACAGGACAGCTCACTAGCATCTCAGAGAAAAAGCTATAATGTTCAGTGAAAAACAAAAAGTGTAATAATGAAACCATACCTCCCTATGTGACACTAGGGACCCAGCTCACAAACCACGCAGTCATAATTTTGGCAATCTTAACCTCATGTTTTCCTACAAAACTGCCTCAAGATGAAAGAGGAGAGTTTATAACCCTCAAAGCAACAAATTACCTAGCTTTACCTTTGGCTAAATTAAGCAAACGTAAGGCACAAAACACAATAAATACAAAGAGAATACTGCAAGGAATCCAACTTGCAACTCAAGGAAAGCATAGTAAAACAGAACCCAGAAGACTCTAGGTGGACCATATCATCATGACCACAGAGCAGTTCAAAGAAAGTACACAGGAAGAAGCATCTTATCTCCATTTTTCATCCCATAGTGGTATACATAGTATTTGTCATCTGCATAGTACTTTCTATTAAGTATGAAATGTCTGATTTCCTTAAGTGCTAAGTTTGACAGTTGACTTATCTGACATTTCACTTTGACACTTCTTGTTTTATGTTTATTGTGAAGGGTCATCCTCAGTCTTTCAAACACAGGGTTTGGCTTATGATTATCTTTCCAATTTTTTTTAGAGCAATTTTTGTGAAACCACGGATAAGTCAACAATTTGTGTTATTTTCAAATATGAGTTCCATCGTGGAACCAATGCAGCACAGACAGCTCCAAATATCAACGAAGTGTTTGGGAAGGATGTGGCTGATGAATGTACAATATGCCAATGGTCTGAGAAGTTCCATTCTAGTGATTTTAATCTTGAAAATAAGCCATGTGGGTGACCTAAGACCAAGGTGGATAATGAGGAGCTGAAAGCTATAGTGGAAGTGAATCCATCTCAACCTACCTATGCGTGAATTAGCAGCAAGGTCTGACTTTACTATTCCAACAATATTGGACCATTTGAAAGAAATCAGCAAGGTAAAGAAGCTGGATAGATGGGTACCACATGAATTAAACAAGCATCAGAAGAGAAATCATCTCAAAGCTTGCCTTTCTTTGCTGTCACAACATTAAGGCGACTGTACTGTTATACGATGAAAAATGGACTCTTTGTGACAATCGCAAGCATTCGGTAAGATGGTTGGATAAAGATGAAGTGCTAAAATACTGTCCAAAACCAAATATTCATCAAAAAAACCTAGTGGTATCTGGTGACCCAGTGCTGGTATTATCCACTACAGCTTCATGAAATCTGGTCAACTGATTACAGCAAGTGTCTCCTACAACCAATTGGATGAAATGATGAAGATGCTTGCAATTAAGCAGTGAGACTGATCAATAGAGACTGGCCGATCCTCTTGCAAGACAACGCTCGACCACATATCACACAAACAATGCCGCTCAAACTACCAAGGCTGGACTTGGAAACTCTCTGTCATCCACCATATTCACCAAACCTTGCATCAACTGACTACCACTTCTTCCGGGCTTTGGACCACTTTTTGCAAGGAAAAATATTCAATTCTCAACAAGCTGTGGAAAATGCCTTTCACGATTTCATCACCACTCACTCTCCAGGCTTCTTCGCTGCTGGCATAAACAAACTACCATTAAGATGGCAAAACTGTGTCAATAGTTTAGGCACATACTTTGATTAATAGTACTGCTTCCAGTTTGAGATATAATAAACTAAACTTTTGATTTGAAATCAGACATTTCATAAAGACCTAAATATGTCTAGACTATTTTATAGTCACAATTCTGGAATTATTCCATCACAATAATCAAGTGTGACAGATTAAAATTTGTTTTCCTGGCCGGGCGTGGTGGCTCACGCCTGTAATCCTAGCACTCTGGGAGGCCGAGGTGGGCGGATCGTTTGAGCTCAGGAGTTCGAGACCAGCCTGAGCAAGAGCGAGACCCCATCTCTACTAAAAATAGAAAGAAATTATATTGACAACTAAAAATATATATCGAAAAAATTAGCCGGGCATGGTGGTGCATGCCTGTAGTCCCAGCTACTCGGGAGGCTGAGACAGGAGGATCGCTTGAGCTCAGGAGTTTGAGGTTGCTGTGAGCTACGCTGACGCCACGGCACTCACTCTAGCCTGGGCAACAGAGTGAGACTCTGTCTCAAAAAAAAAAAAAAAATTTGTTTTCCTTCTTCTAACCATTCAGATTACACTAGATGGGAGAAAATCAGAATGGCAGAGTAGAGAAACACTCTTCCACTGCCTTAAAATTTTGTCAAAAAGATAGCAGAATTTCTGAATTTTAGGGTTTGAAGAAACAATATCCAATGATTTCAGATGATGAAGAAACTAAAGTTCACTATAAGCAATTTGCACAAGGTCAAATTAGTAGCAAAGCCTGGGGGAGAACCCAGACCTCCTGACTTCCAACTCAGCCTTTCCATACTACCATATTGCCTTCTCTATAAACAAATAATGAAATAGGTATGGAGGATCCTGGGCTGTTTGGGTCAGCACATTATATTGTCTTTTAAAATACCAAGTCTCTCCTCATATCCATTTACCTAAAAACAAAAATATTACAACAGCAAAATCCAGAGCAACTATCACTTCTGCCAGTCTGAAGGAAAGAGTGGATCAATAAAATGGGCCAGGCAACGCCCTAGAATGAAAGGTGAATATAGCAGGATTGTGAGGACAGCAAAAGAGAAAACAATACTATTTAGGCCTCAAGATTACTGAGCAGGAGGGTTCCATGTTGTATACCTGTTCCAGATACCTGAGGTTAATGATTACTATCTTTGATTTTTTTTTAATTTTCATTAAAATATTATATAACTGTTTTCCGGCCAGGCGCAGGAAAAGGGGACGATGCCAACAACCATTGGCCCAGTGTTTCTTCAAGTGTGGCTCAAGAACCATTTGCATCAGGCCAGGCGTGGTGGCTCATGCCTGTAATCCTAGCACTCTGGGAGGTTGAGGCGGGAGGATCGCTCAAGGTCAGGAGTTGAAAACCAGCCTGAGCAAGAGCGAGACCCCGTCTCTGCTAAAAATAGAAAGAAATTATATGGACAGGTAAAAAATATATATAGAAAAATTAGCCGGGCATGGTGGCACATGCTTACAGTCCCAGCTACTTGGGAGGCTGAGGCAGGAGAATTGCTTGAGCCCAGGAGTTTGAGGTTGCTGTGAGCTAGGCTGATGCCACGGCACTCTAGCCCGGGCAACAGAGTCAGACTCTGTCTCAAAAAAAAAAAAAAAAAAAAATTATATAACTGCTTTTAATCGCATAGACTAGATTTATAATAAAAAGGAAAAAATATTAGATGATTCCACTTATATGAGGCACCTAGAGTAGTCAAAATCATAGAGACAAAGTACAATGATAGTTTCCAGGAGGTGGTGGGGTAGAAGGGAATGGGGAGTTACTGTTTAATGGGTAAAGAGTTTTAGTTTTATAAGATGAGTTATAGAAATGAATGGTGGTGCAAGTAGTTGCAAAATATTATGAATGTACTTAATACCACTAACGTACACACCTAAAAATGATTAAGAAGATAAATTTTATGTGTACCACAATTTTTAAAAACTGGGGAAAAAAAAAGTAATAGTCAGTGGGGATGATATGACCAGAGTAACATTTCAAAAGCATCAATTAGACAGCCGGGTGAAAGGACAACAGAACTAGGTAGTGACAAGGCATGAAATGAAGCAGAGACTGCAATTCGTAGGTTATTGGAGAAATCTGAGGGAAGATACAGGTGGCTTGACCAAGGGCAGCAGGTGGGCAGATAATAAGAAATGAGCAGACATGGGATATGTTTTAAAGCTTGAGTTACAATCTCCTTAACATATATCTTAAAGTGGTATTTTTAAAATTACAATTCAGAATACACTAGTCACTTAATCAAGTAGGCCAAGGTCAACATTTGGCAATTAAATAAAATGGAATATGGCCGGGCGCGGTGGCTCACGCCTGTAATCCTAGCACTCTGGGAGGCCGAGGCGGGTGGATCGCTCGAGGTCAGGAGTTCGAGACCAGCCTGAGCAAGAGCGAGACCCCGTCTCTACTAAAAATAGAAAGAAATTATATGGACAACTAAAATATATATAGAAAAAATTAGCCGGGCATGGTGGCGCATGCCTGTAGTCCCAGCTACTCGGGAGGCTGAGGCAGTAGGATCGCTTAAGCCCAGGAGTTTGAGGTTGCTGTGAGCTAGGCTGACGCCACGGCACTCACTCTAGCCCAGGCAACAGAGTAAGACTCTGTCTCAAAAAATAAATAAATAAATAAATAAATAAATAAAATGGAATAAAATAGAAACTATCAGATTGTACCACACATAATAGGGCTAAGTTATAGCATGAAACTTTTACTTTAGATATATAAACATACTTAGGTGTGTACTGGATCCTGATGTAAAATATATCTTGAACTATGAGTCACAGCCAAAAATGTTTGCGAAACACTGCCCTAGAGATTGAGAAAATGGTACGTGGAAGTTGAGAATACCTATCTTCCCAAAAATCTTTGTCAAAGTCTTACATTAGGACTTTGTTATCTTTCAAGTGAAAGAAGCTACAAGTTTAATTACATACTTACTAAAATCTTATTGATTCTCCCAAATAAACATATCATTCACTTTATAAAAAAGAGAAAAAAAGAACAGTACAAGCAATATTCAGGAATCACTGGAATGCCAGACACAAATTATGTTATTATCATCAACCATGAAGATACACAGATTATGAAAGGAATATAATGCCAATTTTCTTTAACCATTAAACCATCCTAGCCATTCAACTACCCCTAATTTTTGGAATTGAACATCACCAAAACACATTCATAATGGCAAATGCCATCAGAATATTCAGAAAATTACTTGCTGTCCCAAATAAGAAAATGTGGCCTAATACCCCTTGAAGAATTCAGAGATTACATACTACAGTTCTGAAAGAGTTTTACAAAAAAACTTTCCGCGTTAAGCAATAACTTTTTTAATAGCTAAGATAATAAAACATTACTACCAATTTATCAAATCTTTAGCTCCATTTCTCAATAGCAATGCTACTGACATTTTAGGTGAACAATTCTATGTTTTGGACTATTATCCCTGGTCCTTGCCACCAAATGCCAGTGGTGTATCTCCTATGCACAAACTACCAAAAACGCCCCCATACTTTTTCAAACACCCTCTGGAGGTACCGTTCCCAGTTAACCACTGAAAAGTTTAGCTGATAACACTCCTTAGATCAACTGATCGCCACTTAATGAACTGTGGCCTCCAATTCAGGTCAGAGATGTAAGGCAGCTAACAATGCCTTGAATTAAACCATTTCCAAGGTACACATTAAGATCATATAGTCTGAAATAGAAAGAATATTTATCATTTTTTCATAGCATTAGGCAGCCCCTAGGTGTTATTTTCAAAGTAGTATGCAGCAAATATAGACATTTCAGGGCAAAAAAAAGGTTAACAAATGGACTCTACAAGTATCCTAAGTTAAAAGTGAATCTACACCACTCCCCCAAGTTTCACAAAGAAAGGATGGAACAGAGATAATTACAGAAGAAATGTCTAAAATTATTTCCTTGAGCAAAGTCTACAGTTACATTTATATGTTTATGTATACGTGTACAGTACACAGAATTAAAGAAAAAGTCACTGAATATTATGAGACAAGTTTTAGCAGATTGAGAAGAATATATAGCACTTACTGAATACTTGTGACCAGAAACAGTTGTAAATGCCTATTTAATCTTTACCGCAAAGTTTTAAGGTATTATTAATATTTCTATTTCACAAAGGAGAATACTGAGGTATAAAGAGGTTAAATAACTGCTAAGCCAGGGTTTAAATCCAAATAACTCCAGACCCCTCACCAAGAGCTGTATTGTTCCAAGGCACACATGAAAAGACTGGAGGAATGAATTTTAAAAGCAGGAAGGAACTTGTCTGAAAGCTATGAAAAATGTTATACTCGGCCGGGCGCAGTGGCTCACGCCTGTAATCCTAGCACTCTGGGAGGCCGAGGCGGGTGGATCGCTTGAGGTCAGGAGTTCGAGACCAGCCTGAGCAAGAGCGAGACCCCGTCTCTACTAAAAATAGAAAGAAATTATATGGACAACTAAAAATCTATATAGAAAAAATTAGCTGGGCATAGTGGCGCATGCCTGTAGTCCCAGCTACTTGGGAGGCTGAGGCAGTAGGATCGCTTAAGCCGAGGAGTCTGAGGTTGCTGTGAGCTAAGCTGACGCCACGGCACTCACTCTAGCCTGGGCAACAAAGTGAGACTCTGTCTCAACAAAAAAAAAAAAAAAAATGTTATACTCTACTTAAGTGCAACTATGAAAAAAGGTTATCAGCAGAAATTCCTTATGACCCAAGAAAAATTAGATTTGCATCCCAAGGCTCTTAAGCAACTATATTTAAACTCTGCACTTAAAGTTCACATTATAAAGAACTCAAATGAACTCTGAACCGCATTTTTTATGTATTGCCTTCCAAATACTACCCACTGTTAGCCAGTTTACAGTTTGTTGCACTAAAAGGAGGTATTTCCATTGTAATGGAAAGTACCAGTTCACGGTACTTCTGTACAAGTGATATCAAAAAGGAAATAATTTGTATGACCCTACGGATTATGAATTACAAAGGGAAAAAGCTTACAATGGGTAAATCTGGCAGACAGGAACTTAACCAAATGATGAGATTTAATATCATCATTAATAGAACAAACTAATAACATGGGCCTCTAAAAAGCTCAGGTGTACTATAATATTCATTTACCTTATACTGAGCATCTGAATACTTAGCACACAGCAGAACTCTCCAAATTAGCAAACACTTAGTATGAATGCACACACAAAAAAACCTAGATAAATTATTTCCTTTAAAAATAAATAAATAAGGCCGGGCGCGGTGGCTCACGCCTGTAATCCTAGCACTCTGGGAGGCCGAGGCGGGTGGATCGCTCGAGGTCAGGAGTTCGAGACCAGCCTGAGCAAGAGCGAGACCCCGTCTCTACTAAAAAAAATAGAAAGAAATTATATGGACAACTAAAAATATATACAGAAAAAATTAGCCGGGCATGGTGGCGCATGCCTGTAGTCCCAGCTATTCGGGAGGCTGAGGCAGGAGGATCGCTTGAGCCCAGGAGTTTGAGGTTGCTGTGAGCGAGGCTGATGCCATGGCACTCACTCTAGCCCGGGCAAGAGAGTGAGACGCTGTCTCAAAAAAAATAAATAAATAAAAAATAAATAAATAAATAAATAACAAATCAGTACGGAAAAAAAAAACAAGAATAATAACAAGAACTCTATTGAGAAGCCCGAGGCATTATAGAACAACATCTTTCAAAAAAAAAAAATCACTCTGAATAAAGGCTAAATCTCTTCTTTTCAAGAAAGGTTACACCTTTTAGAAAGTGGTCAGAGAATGGAATAAAAATGACAAGAGTGATATGTCTGACCAGCAATAAGAAACAAATATATAAATAAGAGAGGGAAAGAAGACATGCAATAAGTAGAGTGGAGGAAGATGATTAAATTTGATGCAGAACTTAATAAAATTTGTGGATGACTTTAAAGGAAGTTAAAAAGTGGTATTTACAAGAGCTCTTTTTGGGGTGTTGGAAATGTAACACTGGAGTGGGGTAATAGTTGCTCAAATCCATAAATTTACTAAAAATCACTTAACTGTGTACTTCAAACAGGTTAATTCTGTAGTATGTAAATTATACCTCAATAAAGCTTTTTTTAATACTTTGATTTTTCTTCAGATCATATAAATCTTTCACTTTTTAAAAAGTGGTCTTTGTTCACCAAAGCAAGAAGGAAAAATTATATTAAGGTCTCTCTGACTAAACTATAAAAGGGAAGTAGTCAAGAGGAAAAGGACAGTAATTCATTTAATAGACAGGAAAATCACAATGAAAATTTTCATAGATTAAGAAATGTCAATGTGTCCATTGCAGCCCTTGAAAGGACAGTATAGTAACTCTGGGTAACTCTCTATAGATCTTTCTCAGACCACAATGAGAGCTCACTATTTTAAGAGTAGAAAAATAATGGATTTGGAAACCCTAAATGAATGAGAAGGAACAGTTCAGCTTAATTTCACATCACCTAGGAGAGAGTTGAACAATTTATTCTGATTATTGCATATGACTGAGAGAAGCAGACATGGTAGCTCCAATGAGAGAAGAATTTCAAGAGAAAATAAAAACAATATTTATAATTGCTTTAAAAGAATGGTAACTTCTTTACAAGCACAATGACAACCGTCAATTCCCTTAGCCAGCTGAAACACCCAAATGGGGAATTTTTTGGTATTTTTAGAGAAGATTAATTTGCATTGGTTCAGGGACTTTTGCAGAAGTTTCCCAAAACAGCAGTACTGTATTTTATTTGCTCCATGTGTAGATGCAAGCAGAGATCAAGCAAAACTGCACCTACAAACAACCCCAATTCACATCTGCTTTTAGCTCTGAAAGTATTAACCTACTCTACCTCCCCTGTGCCAACTTCAGTAAACCCTGGGTTTCAACTTCCCAAAACAGCATAGGTGTCTCTAATCTCAGACCTGCGAGTCTCCTCTATGCCTTTGGCTAAATCAGTAGTGAACCCAGACAATAAAAACAAAAACTTTACTAACTCATGTAGGTATTTTCTCTCCTTCTCCATAAAACAATGTTCTGGCAGACATAAATGAAATAACATAAATCAATAAGTAATTCTATTTCCTCTAAATGGCCATACTAAAGGTCAAAACAGTTCAAGATACTGACAGTCATGATATCCACCTAGACTTGAAAAACTGTAATATCAATGAATTTGATAGATTTCAATGAAAGAACATATGTGAAAGTTTACAGTACCATGCCTAACCCCCAGTAGGCATCTAATGTTCGTTCCTTTCTTTCCTTTCCATTAACTCTTATAGTACAGTATTTCCAAGAAGTAGTTCCTGTTTATTATTATCCCAATACGTTAATAAAAGCAGAACAACAGAAAGGTCATTTCCTGATTGACCACCCAGATCAGACCCAGAAAATTCAAGCCACCAGGTAATGATGAAGGGATTCATTTGCAGAAGCTAAACTTTCAAACTACCCTCTCCTACTCCTTTCTTCAGCAGTGTCAATTACAAGGCCATGTCCCTTCTGCTGTAGGAAGTAGCTCAACTGTTTTTCCTTGAGGCTATGCATTAAAGCTTCCTCTTTGTGACTGAGACAAAGCAAGTCTCAAGAACCTATGCTGTTCTAAGCGTAAGTGCAGCAAGAATCTAAAGATTGACATCAATCCATAAAATCCCATGGATAAGTTCACAGGATTCCTGGTTGGGAGACTGTGAGGAGTACTGCAGTTTTGGCTACCAAATTTACTCTCCAAGTGATCCAAGTCTGCTGCACCAATGAGCATTGGGATCTCAACGTACTTCAGATGATAGAAAACTAGAACTACATGAACTAGCACTAGCCCTTACTTTGGCAGGAAATGTTCTAACAAATACAGGTTTGCAGAGCTGTGTGAAATGCCATCTATACCTCTTTTTGCGGGCATCTGACATAAGACAGATATATAAGCCAAGCCATATCTGGTGTACTTTTGTTTAGGCCCTAGAGTTTAAGAAAGGAACACAAGCATGCTGTGTCAAATCAAACTCTAGTGGTTACAGATGGACAGATCCTGTTATCAGTACCAAAATTTATAGTTGCCCGTGATGGTCTGGCTACTGTCAAGACAGGCCCTTTGTTGTATTTAGTCTACCATTCACATAAGCTATTGAATTTTAGAGTGACTAGAATTAGCTAGCCTGACTAGAATTAACTACCCACTACTCTAAAATGGATTACATAATGACTCCAATACAACAACTTTTGCCTTCAAGGAATAGATCAGAGAGGTAGGGGTGAGTGGGGGTGTGTATGTATGTAAATTCATGGTTCTGTTCTATGATCACCAAAATTTTAAATTGGTTATGCTATTTCTTAGCATTCTCTACATTCTAACAAGATAATAAGATGTAGTCCACAACATTAGATAAACCATGGTGACAAACTATCATGGGCTATGATTAGTGAGACTGCAAAAGATAATGTCTCCCTAAACAATAATCAAATCTGATCTATTCTAGGTCAGTATAACGGAAAATACTAACTATACCACATTAGGAAAGGAGGCAGGGAAGAGTAAATAAACCTGGGACCTACCTTGCTTATAATTCCCACAGACAGATGAAATTCAATTCCATGCCAACCATACCCTTCGATCACTAAAACACAAAGAGAAAAATAAAAGTTCATGCAAAATATAAGCAGTTCTTCCGATTCCTAAAGGGCATTTGGTTTCAAAGATGAGAGGCTGTTTCTTATCTCCATTCTATCCTCTCCATGCCTACAAAAGTGGTTGAGCTCTATCACTGGCAAAAGGGTCCACACAGGTGGAGCTAAATAACAGATAACACTAATTGAGCACTTCCCTATATGCACTAGGCACTGTTTTTAGTGCTTAAATGTACTAATTAAGTCTTACAACAACCCTTTGAGATAGGTACTCTTATTAACTCACTTTACATCCAAGTAACAAGTGACCTGTACCTCTAAAAACTGTTCTTATTGGTATTAAGAAATGCCTTTTAAGTAAACACAGGCAATCTCAACCACTGTAGCTGGGTTATCTCAATAGTTTGTATCTATAAATGTTCCATATTTATGTATATGAGTCCCCACAATGTGATGAGCACTATACCAGTTGTTGAAGAAGATCCATTCTCTGACTTTTAGGGGTTGAGACACTAGCTGGGCAGATCAGACTGAACTACAAAAAATGGTTCAAAAAATGGAAGTCCCTATTATAAGTAATAATATAAGCTTTTTGTGCAATCATTCAGTAAAAAAAAATCAGTAAGCTTTAGGAGAAAGGGAGGAAAGCGTCACATAAAACATGCCCTAAAGCTGAACCTTTAAAAATAGGTTAGACTGGGGCTGGATGTGGTAGCTCACACTTGTATCCCAACAATTTGGGAGGCTGAGGCAGGAGATCGCTTGAGCCCAGGAGTTCAAGACCAGCCTGGGCAACACAGTGAGACCCCTTCTCTATAAAAATTAAAAAATTATCTGAGCATGGTGGCACCTGTCTGTAATCCTAGCTACCTAGTTACTTGGAAGGCTGAGGCCAAGACTTAACAGTGTCTGTGGCACATAATATATTGGTGTTCATTATGTATTTGTTGATTAAAGGCACAACTAACACAAATTTACAAAATGAATAACTAATGACAGAACTCTTTCTCACTTATTTATAGAGACAGGGTCTTGATGTCACCCAGGCCGGAGTGCCGTGGCACAGTCATAGCTCACTAAAACAAACTCCAAATTTTAAGCGTTCCTCCCACCTTTTAGCCCGCCCAGTAGCTGGGGCCAAAGGCACATACCACCACACCAGCTAATTTTTTTTTTTTTTTTCATTTTTTTAGAGAAAGGGTCTCACTATGTTGCCCAGGCTGTTCTTCAACTCCTGGCCTCAAGCAATCCAATCATCTCGGCCTCCCAAAACACTGGAATTAGAAGCATGAACCACTGCACTCAGCCAGAATTCTTTTTAAAAGTCAGATCTTTAGTACATTTAAACAATTCAGTTTGTCAAAATCTAATGCACTTCTACATTTTCATGAATATGTCTACTACATTATACCAACAATTCATGTGCAAAAATTACTAAATAAAGTGGATTTACTAAAAACTACCAACTGGCTAGTTTTTGCTTGACAATAAAACTGAGCCATCATCCATGCCAACTGAGACATAAACTGAAAATAATGTAATCAATAATTTAGATATCGTGGTTGGTGATCTTTTTCACTAAAATGATGCCACAGCTTTGTATGTAGAGTACCTATAGGTATAATATTTATATCGGCTTTATTCATGGATGGTAGAAGTTACAAATTGAGAAGTCCAGTAACAAATCCAAAGTTTATTTTTAGAAATTTTCCATATGGTAGGAGTTTGAGAAGTAAAACAGCAGCCTTCTTCCCTGCGGAAAGCAGAGGGTAGCAGAGCGCCAAAGGAGCAAACCCTCTCCCGACTCTGCTCCTGGCACTGATTGCTTAAAGTGAAAAGAGAAATGTGCAGGGCAAGCAACAGCCTCACTGAAAATCAGTCACCCAGGGCAACAGGCATTTTGAATGTCTGTGCTATTCAAGGCTTAAGTATTAATTTTATACAAGCCCATATGTACTTAAAACACATTTATGGCTTGGAACTTAAAAAATGTTCTAATGTGCTAGTTTGTTCACATATTAATCAAGTCTGCCAGGTTTGAACATGCCAAGCTTAAAATACTTTCCAGATCATTATGCAAAGGTATGAGCTCAATCTTTTATTCTCAGGAAAAGGAAGTTAGGGGAGAATGACTAAAGCAATAGTATTTCAATGAAAGCTATAACGGAAAAAGTCAACTCCTAAATAGTGATGAGTTACTTTTTAAAAATATCTGAATAGAAGATACAAGCTAATGACAGATTTCTTAAATTAATCTCAGGA
Source organism: Eulemur rufifrons (assembly GCF_041146395.1). Taxonomy (NCBI): domain Eukaryota; kingdom Metazoa; phylum Chordata; class Mammalia; order Primates; family Lemuridae; genus Eulemur; species Eulemur rufifrons. Next base: position 89,406,961 of record NC_090998.1, read on the forward strand.
TGAGATCCTGGATTTTAGTTCATAGTTGTCAGGGAATATATTTTGAAACTGATTTCTATTAATATAATACATGAGACCATCTTATATAAAGATTATTTGAGTCAACCACTGAGACTCTTCAGTGGTTGACTCAAATAACCCTTCAGAATCCAAGTCTAACTCACTTTATATTGAAATGAATTCTATTTTTATATAAACAGTATAATAAGCAAAATTCTTTTAATGTTTTATTTTATCAGCTGTAGAGAAATGCTTATGAAACCTAGAATGATTAACGTTTAGAACTAGAACTTCAGAAGCTAATACATCCAATCTCATTTTCAGCTGGGAAACCAGAACACAATATTTCAGGGATTTGGTAACAGAAAAACTGGGACCATAATCTAATTACTAGGCCAATGCATTTGTTCCACTACATACTACTAAACATACCACTTTACTAAGAAAATGTTTTAGAAATTACAACAGAAAATCTTAGATATTCATTTCCTAAATCGGAAGATTGTAAAAATTAGATATATGTGCCCTGAAGATTTGGAAATATTGTCCCTTAAAAACTTGGGCAAGCCAGGCAAGGTGGTTCAGTCTTCTAATGCCAGCACTGTGGGAGGCCAAGGTGGGAGGATCACTTGAGGTACTCATCTCTACCAAAAATAAGAAAAATTAGCCAAGCATAGTGGCACCCACCTACAGTCCTAGCTACACAGGAGCTGAGGCAGGAGGATCATTCAGGCCACTACACTCTAGCCTAGGCAACAAAGCATGACCCTGTCTTTTAAAAAAACAAACAAAAAAATGTGGACAGTAGAAAATTAAAGCAATTATTTCCAATGCTTTTGGCTCAATACATGCTCACATAGAATCTCTGCTCGAAGTTTAGTTTTAAAAAGCTTTCCTTACATACATTCCAAAGGGGAGGAGAATAATTTTTATAATCTAAGATGACATTATCCTTATCTTCTAAAAAATAAACTTCCCACAAAAAAATAAGCAATGTCATAGAATCCAGGGTCTTCTCTCAAGAAAGCATTTCTTCTGAAAGAATGCCTTTTTTTTTTTTTTTTTTGAGACAGAGTCTCACTGTGTTGCCCGGGCTAGAGTGCCATGGCGTCAGCCTAGCTCACAGCAACCTCAAACTCCTGGGCTCAAGCGATCCTCCTGCCTCAGCCTCCCAGGTAGCTGGGACTATAGGCACACCCAGCTAATTTTTTCTATTTTTAGTGGTTTGGCTAATTACTTTCTATTTTTAGTAGAGATGGCGTCTTGCACTTGCTCAGGCTGTTCTCGAACTCCTGAGCTCAAGCAATCCTCCTGCTTCAGCCTCTCACAGTGCTAGGATTACAGGCGTGAGCCACCGCACCCAGCCTGAAAGAATGCTATTCACAACATTTTAATTTGGAAGAAGAGCACAAAAAGAATAAAAGTAACAAAAAAGGAATGGAAAGGGGGAAAAGAAACAAAGAAGAAAGAAAATCAATTTAGAGTTTTGACTGTCATCAAAAAGGAGGGGAAAAAACAATTCTCAATTAAATAAATGAACTGTGGTTTTTAAGCAGTCAGCCTCAACAGATACAACTGTGTGTCTCCTCAAACTGAACACCTATGAAAAAAGTCTCATTCTGCCTTATTCCTCTGTTTGCTCTTTCTTCTGCCACCAAAGAGAACATTAAACTGGGCCTTGTGGATCAAGTAAGAAAGTAAGAAATGCCAGTCCATATAGTCCCTTTAAAGTGCTCCTACATACTGGAGCTATCAGAGAGTCTTAAAGAAAAGTCAAGAGAGACCACTGTGTTCCTAGACATGTCCATAACCTCCTCTAGAAGAGATGAGAAATCTCTGCTGCCTTTCATAGCCACCAAAAATCTTTCCTTTCTGATTATCAGTTTGACACGTACAGAGATTTTAAAGACTGGTTAATATAACATTTGATTAGGTGACAAGAGGAAAATGGAAACAATATCATATACACTATGAAAGAAGGAAAAGAAGGGGAGTAAAGAAAGAACTACGCAGCCCTGCTGGTCAACCCATCAGCAGCATTCATTCAGTAAGATGCTAAAAACATAGACAATACTGTATAAAGTAAAAAACTAAAATCTGCAACCTTCTATTTGTAAGAGTTTCAAACTCTATAAAAGCTCCCAATTTTACTTTCATCTGCCAGTATCCCATAACAAGCCATGGAAGCATCTCCTGTTTGACTGGGTAGTAAGGTACAGACATGGTAGTTCTACAGATGAAGGTATAGCTATTGCTTTTCGAAACTGCAAAGCAAAACCCACTTTGCAATTTTAAAGTATTTGAACATCTATTCTTATGTGATTCTCCTAACCTGTAATGTGGTTATTTGCAGAAATGATGGAGAGGAAACTGCAGCAAAGCCTCTATTATAACTGGAATCATAGGGAAAGGAGCCATTTGTCTATCAGTGTTCTAAATAACAGAAGAGAACTGTAAACCTCAAACCTGATTTCAAAACTTCTGCAGCTAGTCTTAAATAAACACACAGATTCCTGTTTTTTTTAAAACAGAATAAATTGAACATTTTTATTTTTCTTTGTTTTTTCCCCATAATAAATTATTTTAATTTTTCAAAATAAGTAATACATAACTATGATTTAAAAAAAAAAAAACAGTACGGTAAGGTATATGGTGAAAAGTAGGCCTCTCCCATCCCGTTCACCCAGTACTCCTTTCCCAGAAACAATTTCAGATTTCTTATAATCTAACATTTCTTGATGAGTAAAATCACTCTCCTCTGCTTACAAGAGTGGTTGCAGGAGAAGCAGAATAACCTAGCGGGTTATTGCACTAACACATCATCACCACTGAAGTCTGAGAATCTACATAGCAGGCCTACCTTCAGTCTACATTCAGGCCCTCCCTATACATATTGCTGCTCACCTGCATACACATCCATATCCAAAGGAGAGAGTTCTTTTGTGAGTGTTGGGTAAAATACACATAACGTACAATTTATCACTTTAATCTTTTTTTTTAAGCACACACCATTAATTCTTTTTTTTTTTTTTTAAAGATTGGGTCTCACTATGCTGCCCAGGCTGGAGTGCACTGGCTGCTCACAGGCACAATCCCACTACTAATCAACACGGGAGTTTTGACCAGCTCTGTTTCCAATGTGGGCCAGTTCGCCTCTCAGGCAAACTAGTGGTCCCCCACTCCAAGAAGATCACCATATTGAAGGCAAACTTAGTGCAGACACTCAAATGGCATAGCACACTACAGCCCAGAACTCCTGGGCTCAAGCAATCTTTCCACCTCAGCCTCCGGAGTAGCTGGGACTATAGGCATGCACCAGCGTGCCCTATTTTAATAATTAAGTGTACAATTCAGTGGCATTAAGTACATTCAAAATCTTGTGCATCCATCACCACCATCCATTTCCAAAACCATCTCATCATCCCAAATACAAACTCTGTACCTATTACACAATAATTCCCCATTCCCCTAGCCCCTGGTAACATCTATTCTCCTTTGTCTCTCTGAATTTGCCTCTTGTAGGTACCTCATATAAGTGAAATATAAGCCCTTTTGTGTATGGCTTCTTTCAGTTAGCATAAATATTTTCAAGGTTAATTCACATTGTAGCATGTATCAGAATTTCATTATTTTTAAGGCTGAGTAATAATTCCACTGTATGTATATACCCCATTTTGTTTATCCATTAATCAGTCCCACGGACATCTAGGTAACATCTACCTTTTGGCTATTGTGAATAATGCTGCTGTAAGCACTGATGGAAAAGCAGCTTTTTAAGTCTCGGCTTTCAATTCTTTTAGGTTTATATCTAGCGGTGGAAGTGCTAGATAATATGGTAATCCTTTAACTTTTTGAAGAACTACTAAACTGTTTTTCCACAGCAGCTACGTTTTCCACAGCAGCTACATCATTTTACGTTCCCATCAGCAATGCACAATTTCTGCTTCTCACCAACACTTTATTTTCCACTTCTTTTTTTAAATGATAACCATCTTAATGGATGTTAAGTGGTATCTCACTGTGGTTTTGATTTGCATTCAAAGCAAAGGGTTCTTACGTCCATGGCTTCAAGTCTTTTGTATTTGAAGGTGTTCCTGTGGCACTGGTCCATCTCCATCCCACAAAGCAGTCTTATCTTCTGAGTATCCATCTCTTCTCACTGTTAAAGAATCTACCACTCATTCAGGGCACTACTGTCATTTCAAATCTTGTCTGCTATAGTGACTACTGTACTCCACTCTTCCTTCTCTGCTTTTCTTACATATCCTTTCATCTATGGTTTTTGGATTTCTTTTCACAAAATACTAATTTATTTATAACCAGACAGTTTAATCAACACACTCCAACTTCTCACAGTACTTTTGGCAATTTAAGTATTCTCAGGAATTGTAAATAATGCTCAAAAGTTCTTTCTTGACTATCTAAGGCACTTTCTTTCCTTTTTCTTGGTTTTGGGTTCAATGCTCTTTGGGATACTTCAAGACATAAGAAAGCTAGTCTCAGGATAACCAAATTTTAACCATAATGATTTTCATGACTAAATCTACCTGCATTTAAGCAGAGTGTGTAGATAAATAAACTTCTCACTTCCCAAGAATACAACAAAGATGATAAAATTAGAAATACTTTAGTAGCCCACAATAAATTATTTTTCAACTGTCAATAGTGCCTGCAACATAGTAAGTGTTCACCAAATATTTGTTGAATATGCCACAGAGGCTCACGCTTGTAATCCTAGCACTTTGGGAGATTGAAGTGGAAGGACAGAGTGAGGCCAGGAGTTTGAGACCAGCCTGGGCAACACAGTAACCCTCGTCTCTACAAAAAATACAAAAATTAGCTGCACATGGTGGCATGCACCTATAGTTCCAGCTACTCGGGAGGCTGAGGCAGAAGGATTGTTTGAGCCCAAGAATTCAAAGCTGCAGTGAGCTATAACCGGGCCACTGCACTCCAGCCTCAGCAATAGAGTGAGAACATATCTCTTGAAAGAAAGAAAGAAAGAAAGAAAGAAAGAAAGAAAGAGAGAGAGAGAGAGAGAGAGGGAGGGAGGGAGGGAGGGAGGGAGGGAGAGAGAGAATGATTTAGGCTGCAGTGTTGAGAATAAAAGAAAGGGCAGAAGCTGAAACATCAGTTAGAAGGTACTACAATAATCCAGGCAAGACAGGATGGTGGCTTGGACACCACTGCACAGATGTTGAGCAGTGGATAATTTTGGATATATTAAGTCATTAAGTATGTAATGTTCCTTAAGTATTAATACTAAGTTTGACAGTTGATATGTCTTTTTTTTTTTTTTTTTTTGAGACAGAGTCTCACTCTGTTGCCCAGGCTAGAGTGAGTGCCGTGGCGTCAGCCTAGCTCACAGCAACCTCAAACTCCTGAGCTCAAGGGATCCTCCTGCCTCAGCCTCCCGAGTAGCTGCGACTACAGGCATGCACCACCATGCCCGGCTAATTTTTTCTATATATATATTTTTAGCTGTCCATATAATTTCTTTCTATTTTTAGTAGAGATGGGGTCTCGCTTTTGCTCAGGCTGGTCTCGAACTCCTGAGCTCAAACGATCCGCCCACCTCGGCCTCCCAGAGTGCTAGGATTACAGGCGTGAGCCACCGCGCCCGGCCGACAGTTGATATGTCTTGACATTTCACTTTGACACTTCTTGTTTTCTTTTTCTTTTCCTATTGTGAAGGTACATCCTTAGTCTTTCGTATGCATGTTTGGCTTGTGATTACCTTTGAAATTTTTTTTTTTTAGAGCAATTTTTATGAAACCACAGATAAGTCAAAAATTCGTGTTATTTCTGAGTATGAGTTCTATCATGGAACTAATGCAATGCAGACAGCCTGAAATATCATCGAAGTGTTTCAGAAGAATGTGGCTAATAAACGCACAGTACGTTGATGGTTTGAGAAGTTCCATTCTGGTGATTTTAATTTTGAAAGTGAGCCATGTAGGTGACCGGAGACGAAGGTGGATAACGATGAGCTGAAAGCTGTAGTGCAAGCAAATCCATCTGAACCTATGTGTGAATTAGCAGCAAGGTTTGACGTTACTATTCCAACAGTATTAGACCATTTGAAAGAAATTGGCAAGGTAAAGAAGCTGGATAGACAGGTACCACATGAATTAAATGAGCGTCAGAAGAGAAATCGTCTCAAAGCTTGCCTTTCTTTGCCATCACAACATAAAGGCAAACCATTTCTGCACCTTATTGTTACATGTGATGAAAAATAGATTCCTTTTGTCAATTACAAACATTCAGCACAATGGCTGGATAAAGGTGAAGTGCCAAAACACAGTCCAAAACCAAATATTCACCAAAAAAGCTAATGGTGTCTGTTTCATGGTCCAGAGCTGCTCTTATCCACTACAGCTTCATGAAACCTGGTCAACTGATTACAACGGATGTCTACTGCAACCAACTGGACCAAATGATGAGGATGCTTGCAATTAAACAGCTGAGATCAGTCAATAGAGACAGGCTAATCCTCTTGCAAGACCACGTGTTGGAAAAAACAATCCTGCTCAAACTACAGAAGCTGTACTTGGAAACTCTGTCGTCTGCTGTATTCACCAGATCTTCCACCAACTACCACTTCTTCCAGACTTTGGACCACTCCTTTTTTTTTTTTTTTTTTGAGACACAGTCTCACTCTGTTGCCTGGGCTAGAGTGCCATGGCGACAGCTAGCTCACAGCAACCTCACACTCCTGGGCTTAAGCAATCCTTCTGCCTCAGCCTCCTGAGTAGCTGGGGCTACAGGCATGCACCACCATGCCCGGCTAATTTTTTTTTCCTATGTATTTTTAGTTGTCCAGCTAATTTCTTTCTATTTTAGTAGAGATGGGGGTCTCACTCTTGCTCAGGCTGGTCTCGAACTCCTGAGCTCAAACCATCCTCCTGCCTCAGCCTCTCGGAGTGCTAGGATTACAGGCGTGAGCCACCACGCCCAACCTGGACCACTTCTTGCAAGGAAAAATATTCAGTTCTTAACAAGCTGTGGAAAATGCCTTTTGTGATTTCATTGCCACTTGCTCTCCAGGCTTTTTTTTTTTTTTTGAGACAGAGTCTCACTCTGTTGCCCGGGCTAGAGTGAGTGCCGTGGCATCAGTCTAGCTCACGGCAACCTCAAACTCCTGGGCTTAAGCGATCCTACTGCCTCAGCCTCCCGAGTAGCTGGGACTACAGGCATGCGCCACCATGCCCGGCTAATTTTTTCTATATATATATTTTAGTTGGCCATATAATTTCTTTCTATTTTTAGTAGAGACGGGGTCTCACTCTTGCTCAGGCTGGTCTTAAACTCCTGACCTCGAGCGATCCACCGGCCTCGGCCTCCCAGAGTGCTAGGATTACAGGCGTGAGCCACCGCGCCCGGCCTCTCCAGGCTTTTTTGCTGCTGGCACAAACAAGCTGCCCTTAAGATGGCAAAACTGCGTCGACAGTTTAGGCACATACTTTGATTAATTGCACTGCTTCTTGTTTGAGATATAACAAACTAAACTTTTGATTCGAAATCGGACATTTCATATTTAATGACCTAATTTTTGGAAGGAAGGTCCAATAAATTTCCTTGGCAGACTGGATATGGGGTATGAGAGAAAGATAAAAGTTCAAAGTTTTGACCAGAGCAACTTAAAGAGTAGAACTGCCATCAATAAAACAGGAAAAGCTGCTGGTTTACAGGAGGAAAATGAATGAATTTTAGAAAAAGTTTAGAGGAAGAATATGAATGGTTTACTTTTGGTTTTATATGTGTTGAGTTTGAGACAGTAGGCTTTCCCACCTTTCTAACTGGTAAATAGGATTGGGTTGATGAAATAATATTTTTTAACACTCCCATTTTACTGTCCTATAATAGATGATAAACCATAGATTGGGCCTAAACTGTACATTTTACATAAATTAATTTCAGCAGTTACCATACAGATGACAAAAGATATAGTCTGATTCTGATTCCGCATGGCCATATCCTTTCAAGTTTGACGATCAAGACTGAAATCCATGCCCCCTTGCAGTCGGACGTAGGGGAATGAATTTTATTCATGAAAATGAATAAAACAGAATGAACTTCGGGCATCTATTACCAACACTGAATTCATCCTGATAGCAATTGGAGGTTTCCAGTGATCATAGCAATGATCAACTTCAGTGATATATTCCTCTTATTTTTTTTTTTTTTTTTTGAGACAGAGTCTCACTCTGTTGCCCAGGCTAGAGTGAGTGCCGTGGCATCAGCCTAGCTCACAGCAACCTCAGACTCCTGAGCTCAAGTGATCCTCCTGTCTCAGCCTCCCAAGTAGCTGGGACTACAGGCATGAGCCACCATGCCCGGCTAATTTTTTCTATATAGATTTTTAGTTGTCCATATAACGTCTTTCTATTTTTAGTAGAGATGGGGTCTCACTCTTGCTCAGGCTGGTCTCGAACTCCTGACCTCGAGCGATCCACCCGCCTCGGCCTCCCAGAGTGCTAGGATTACAGGCGTGAGCCACCACGCCCGGCCTCCTCTTGTTTTAAACACAAATTTTTCCTTCCTTCTGTTCCCTGGAAGGTCCCAAAAGCAGAGAATGGTTCAGAGCCTGAGAACAAAGCATCTAGGAAGAGGAATAATACATAGAGGAACTCACACAGGACTACCACTATTACCACATTCTGGGTCAACACCATCAGAGAAATCACAAAATCACACCATCTCAGCATTGGAAAAGAAATATTTTCCAAGTGACCATGGTGCTAGATGCTAAGGATACACAGATAATAATGACAAAATCGCTATTCAAGGCATTGTGTGCTAAGTACATTAATAGAGGAATTAACTAAGTAAGGGTTATGGGAATATAAATGAGGGATTAAAAGAGTAGATTTTCGGCCGGGCGCGGTGGCTCACGCCTGTAATCCTAGCACTCTGGGAGGCCGAGGCGGGTGGATTGCTCAAGGTCAGGAGTTCGAGACCAGCCTGAGCGAGACCCCGTCTCTACTAAAAATAGAAAGACATTATATGGACAACTAAAAATATATATAGAAAAAATTAGCCGGGCATAGTGGCGCATGCCTGTAGTCCCAGCTACTTGGGAGGCTGAGGCAGTAGGATCGCTTAAGCCCAGGAGTCTGAGGTTGCTGTGAGCTAAGCTGACGCCACGGCACTCACTCTAGCCTGGGCAACAAAGTGAGACTCTGTCTCAACAAAAAAAAAAAAAAAAAAAGAGTAGATTTTCAAAATAAATTGCCAGGAACGAACTTGGGATCACCACATCCACCATCTCCTCCCAATCTTACATGCAGAAGTCTCATGTGGTGATTCAGGACATGGAGAAAGCAAGGCTGCAGTCCTAGCCAGACTGGAACCTGCAGCCTCTTAGAATTAGGGTCTTGTTCTCCTATATGGTTGGTTTAAAAAAAAAAAAAAAAAAAAACTAAAATAAAGGTGGTTGTGATCATTTCCATCCCGCTTCATTTATTCCTCACAAAAAAAAAAAAAAAAAAAACTGGGATCACAAGAAAGTACGGTTCCGGTCCAACCATTCACTCAGTGCCAATCTCTAAATTTTACAAGATAATACTTAATCCCTTAAAATATTTGCTGAAAGAACACAGCGCCTTCTCTTCCCTTCCTAAAGGAAATTTTATGTACAGGCTAGGCTATTTACAGAGGTCCAGGTTACAACTTTAATTTTCAGAATAAAACTAACCATAACTGCTACTAATGCCATGTGACTTTTCCTCTGGTCCAAGTTCTAAACTGTCTACCTCCCAAAGATGAGGAGTCTTTCTAGCTCAGAGTCTTCTGGCACTCTTGCTCTTCATTTTACTAATTGTGACTCTCAGGAATTCATCCAAAAAAACTACAGTAATTTATTAATCCACAAACCATATTTCATTTTCATTTTCCAGACAAATCTTAAAGGCCGGTAATGTACAAAATCAGAAAGTATTATTTGTCTTTACAAATCTTCAAAGGGAAAATTTATCTCTGACATATGAGTTCTTATTGGTAAGCTCTATCCAATAGAAACATATTTAACTACCATAACATATTCCAGCAAACTGCAGCTATTTCAGCAATTATAATGGAGTATGCGCTTTCAACAGTGAGTCAGGCCTTGGGAGTGGCTTAGCACATGGAAATTCACCAGCTGGCATCTACACTTAGATTCAAGGGGACAAATGGAATTTTTGTATCAGGTTTTTCCAAAAGTTAACTAGTTTTTAAACTGATTATAACTTTCTGAAGTATTTACAGATGAAATGGTATAATGTCTGAAATTTGTTATAAAATATTGGGGAGGAAGAGGAGTAATGTTAAACAAGATTAGTCACACGTAGGTAATTGTTGAAGCTGGGTGATAGGTCCATGGTTGTAGTTCATTACATTATTCTATTTTTATGTGTTTGAAATTTTTCATAATAAAGATTAAAAATTAATTTTTACTAATGTCATGATCTAGTGAACTTGAAAAACATTTAAAGAACAAGGTAGTTCTTGGGACCAATGAGCCTCATAATCTACCAGAGTAAAAGCTGTTAGTTTTTTAAAATATATCTCAATTCTAACACTTATTCCTCACTGGACAATCATTATTGAACAAAAGCACCATGTGCCAGGCATCAACCTGAGTGCTAAGGATACGATGATAAACTAAACTTTCTTCCCCTCAAGGAATCCAGCAGGCAATCTGTTGATGTGAAAGAAGCAAGCACATGGTGTCATAGTCCAAACAAAGGGGGATCTTTTTTATGACCACTCAGGAAAAGCTTCCCAGAGGAGGTACCATGTAAGTTAAATTCTGAAAAATTCAACCCCCTAAAATGAATCATCTTTGACCCACGTTCACCTTTATCATCTTATAGATTGCCAGATCAGCAAATAAATGCCTGTTTCTTTATGAACTAAAGTATCTACTTTTCTATAAAGCAGAAATTAGCAAAGTGTTATTCATTGAACAAATATTTATTAAATACCTACCATGTGCTTGCAGGTGCTAGACAAAAAGGATAAAACATGGTCTCTCATGTATTATAATCTAACAGCACAGGGAAACAAAAATAAGCAAGCAAGCCATCAAGCAGAAAACTAATTAAAAATGTCTCCAAGTTATAAAGGAAACAAAGAAGGGACTTTTGCAGGTAGAAGTGTCTACTTTTTAGACATGGTGATAAAGAAAGTTGAAAGAACTGAAATAAGACTAATGGATGATAGTGGTGTCGACTGAAGGGGAAAAGGATGCCAGATGAGGCGGAGAGATCAGCAAAGATACAGTATGCATGCATCTTGTAGGTCATGGAAGAAATCTGGATGTTACTGTAAGTACAATGGAAAAATAATTGGAGGTAAGGACTTTAAGCAGAAAAGTGATGTGACTACATTTATGTTTTTAGGATCATTCCTGCTACTCTGGAGAGAATGGATTGATAGAGAATAATGTTTTACCAAGAAGAATATTAGATGAGTAAAACCCAAACATCAATTGATTTTAGCCAGTAAAAATCATCTCTGTATTCCATTATCAACATGAAATTTTTTTCTTTTCTTTTTTTTTTTTTTTTTTTTTGAGACAGAGTCTTGCTCTGTTGCCCGGTAGAGTACCATGGCATCAGCTTAGCTCACAGCAACCTCAAACCCCTGGGCTCAAGCAATCCTCCTGTCTCAGCCTCCCAAGTAGCTGAGACTACAAGTGTGTGCCACTACACCCAGCTAACTTTACATATATATATATATATATATATATATATATTTTTTTTTTTTAGTTGCCCGGCCAAATTTCTTTCTATTTTTCAGTAGAGACGAGGTCTCACTCTTGTTCAGGCTGGTCTCCAACTCCTGAGCTCAAGCAATCCTCCAGCCTCGGCCTCCCAGAATGCTAGGATTATAGGCGTGAGCCACCATGCTCAGCCCAAAGACAAGATCTTGCCCTGTCAGTCAGGCTGGAATACAGTGGCATGATCACAGCTCACTGCAGCTTTGAACTCCTGGGCTCAAACGACACTCCTGCCTCAGCCTCCCAAGTAGTTTGGGAATACGGGCACATGCCACCACACCCAGCTAATTTTTTTTTATTTTTTGTAAAGACAAGGTGTCACTATTTGCCCAGGCTGGTCTGGAACTCCTGGCCTCAAGCCATCCTCCCACTTCGGCCTCCCGAAGTGCTAGGATTACAGGCATGAGCTACTGTGCCTGGCCACAACCTAAAATCTTCAAAATTGCCCTACTTATTAATTCAGCCTTCATCTATAGTTTTTGAGTTTTTTAAAAAATGTTTACAACCAATGGGTCATGACTTCTGAGGGATGAGGGAATCCCTGGGAATCTAAAATAAGCCTACATGCCTGAGGTGAGCATTCTTCTCATTCTCCAAAGTCAGATTAATTTTCATTTACTCATCTCCTATTCCACAATCAGCTTCTTGACTAAAAGGAAAGGAGTAGAAGACTTCTTTGAGTATTTCAGGAGACAATAAACTCTACTCAACATCTGATAAAGAATGTGATTACACAACCTTTCTTCCTAATGCCAACTATGTTCCTGGTGGGGACTCCACTATGAAAGCAATATTAATTTTCCTCCCCAAATTTGCCAAATCTCAGAAAGCTGCCTAAAGCAAATTCATTTAATTCTTCCTTAAAAAAATTTTCTCATTCCAAAGTCTGAACAAGAATAAATTTCTAATAACATTTGCAATTGATAAGGAAAGGAAGTTCCATTATCAATCCTTGGGACATGTGACTAAATAATCTTAAAACAGGGACTAATAAAGTTAGTTATGAGCAAAGAGATTTGTGAAAAACAGAATGGAAGAAGAAATGGGAAATAGAACAAACATCTGCTGAATACTCATGAGCTTTACATATATTATATTTCACTAAATCTTGGCAGTATCCCTATAGGATAAGTATATTCCCATTTTATTAATGAGGACACTAAAGCCAGAGGAGTTCACACTGCGTACAATATGTCTCACTGCCACATAGTTATTAAGTAGCTTCCATGGCCCATATTCTTTCCATAAAACAAATGTTTAAACAAAGATCTAGGCCGGGCTTGGTGGCTCACGCCCGGTAGTCCTAGCACTCTGGGAGGCCAAGGTGGATGGATCGTTTGAGCTCAGGAGTTCGAGACCAGCCTGAGCAAGAGCGAGACCCTGTCTCTACTAAAAATAGAAAGAAATTAGCTGAACAACTAAAAATATATAGAAAAAATTAGCCAGGCATGGTGGCGCATGCCTGTAATCCCAGCTACTCGGGAGGCTGAGGCAGGAGGATTGCTTGAGCCCAGGAGTTTGAGGTTGCTGTGAGCTAGGCTGACGCCAAGGCACTCTAGCCTGGGCAACAGAGTGAGACTCTGTCTTAGAAAAAAAAAAAAAAAACCCACAAAGATCTAAATTATAGACATTCTCTTGTCCATCATGAAACTGGAAAATAAATAAATAAATTATAGAAATTCTTCCAACATGACCAATGTACTAATAGGTAAGTTTGGTGTGTGCGTGCACGTGCATGTTATATACATACTGTGTATGGATTTCATCTAGAGGCCTAATCACCAATTGCAATATCTTTCAGTGGGAAAAAATGTTCAGGATTCCTCTTTGGAGACATTGGGACCACCAGAAAGAAGCTCTGAAGAGATAAGGGAGTTTGGTGGCAAAAGCTATCAGGCTTAAATTATTACTAATGATGCCAAAGGAGCTCCAACTTGCAGGCAGCATACAACTCCTGGGGCTAGCAGGAATCGTACACTTCCTAACAAAAGTAAAAAGCTGTAGGGACTCACATACAAAGACCATTCTCAAGTCCAGGAGTGTCCTCCTGTAAGTGATTTACGGTGGAGACACTGAGCAACATATAACATGCCAAAACAGCTATTCTGCCAAGTAAAATCAAGTAAGATAGTATACATGAAAGCACCTAACATAAAACAGATGCTCAATAAAAAATCAGTTTCTTCCACTTTCTGCTCTGAGTTATTTATATGAGAAACAAGTAATAGTGCTGGGTGGAGCCATAACCTCCTACTTAGTTGGGCGAACTGGTGAAATACTCTTTCTCTCAAGCCCAACCAGACTGAGGGATACCTGGACCCACATGTGCTAAGAACTACAGGGACACAACCAGTCACATCTCAGAAGTCAGAAATATTCTCTTAAGGATTATTTTATTTCCTCCATCAATCAGCAGCATATCAAATGGACAGAAAGATATCTTTAAAGCAAGTCTCCTCAACCATTGAGAACAACGCAACTCAGCAAAACCACCTAGCTATCATTGCAATCCGCATTCCAATCTGCATTCCTCTATTTCTACGATCACTGAGTAAATTATATACAACCTGGCATATTAAATCATTACCAAACATTCCAAACTAGGGCAAATTATTCTTCAGCTATTTCAATGGCTTAACTTTTGAAATGAAATTATCTTTTCTTGGGGAGAGGGATGAAAAAGGGGGGAAAAAGAAATTTTCTTTAAAAAAATGCTTTTAGGCTGATCTGAAGGCAGTGAGTTATCTCAATTGTTCACAATCAGTTACAGATCAAACTCCTTGTTCTACTCTTTTCCCCCTTCTCACTACTGCATTTGACTCATCTTTAAAAAATTCTTTTAAATTTTAAATGCTTCTGAGATTTAAACTCTGGAATTAACAATCTCCTACATAAGTTGAAGAAGTGTGATGTGGTAATGATTACTGCCGTGAATATAAAGACAACTGTAAGGATCAAATGAAAATCACAAAAGAGCCATTAGAGGTCATCTAACTTAATGCTCTAATTTTAAAGAGGAAACAACTCAGACCCTGAGAGGTTAGACAACTTGTTCAATATTACATAGCTTATTAGTGACAGAACGAAGATGTTTAAACTCCAAGTCCACTCATGTCCTGTTGGCCAGGTGACCTTTCTTTAATAACAGCTGCCACTTACCAGATAATTACAATGTGCCAGGTGCCATACTAAGGGTTTTATATATGTAACCTCATTTAATCCCACCATTATCCTACAGGGGAGGCATTATCAAATCCATTTTACAAAAATGAAACCAGGATTCAAACCCAGGACTGTCTGATGCCAAAGTTTTTGGTCTAACCACTACACCGTGACTCTTTACTTCCCATTCACTCATTTATTCATTTAATACTTGCTAAACAACTATAATTTTTCAGGTACTGTCTCAGCCCTAGAGATACTAGTGATGAAAGTCCCTGCCCTTACTGAGTTTGTGGTAATAAAAGCACTTCAGACATGACTGATAAGTGTAGGGGGAAAAAAAGCACAGCAATGTGATAATAACTAAGGAGGCAACATTATGTTACCAGTCATATATGAAAACACCAAAACTGTAAAAGACTACCACCTCACATCCATTAGGACAGACATTAACCAAAGGAAGAAAAACTAATCAAAATAAGTTTTGGTAAAGATGTGGAAAAACTAGAACTCTTATGCCTCGTTGGTGGAATATATTAATAAAATGAAAGTACATTTAATCTTTATAGTGAAATGACTAAACAAGATTTTGAACCCAAGAAAGATAAAAGGTATTTGAAATAGTATTAATATATTCTGACCAAACACAGTGGCTCACACCTGTTATCCTAGCACTTTGTAACGCTGAAGCAGGAGGATCACTTGAGGCCAGGAGTTCAAGATCACCCTGGGCAACACAGTGAAACCTCATCTTTATAAAAAATTTTTAAAAAATTAGCCAGGCATGGTAACACATGCCTGCAGTCCTAGCTGCTCAGAAGGCTGAGGCAGGAGGCTCATTGGAGCCCAGGGGTTGGAGGTTGCACTGAGCTATGATGACGCCAAAGTACTCTAGCCCAGGCAACAGAGCAAGACACTATCTCAAAAAAAAAAAATATATTCTGAAAGGCAGATAAATTTGTATTCTTTATTATGATATTAATTCTACCTTGGGCATAGGTAGAAACAGTTCTAATCAGAGAAATAAAGATAGATCTTTCCACATTAAAATAAACTATCAAGATTATACACATATGCAATTCCAGTGCCCATTTGTTTTTCCTTGTTCCCATATTCCCGTTAAATTTCTCTCAGTCAGTTCCTCTGATGTGTCAGCAGAAAACAACTGACTGCTGTACAGGTAAAGGCAGCTCATTAAGCTCTCTTACTGGACTCAGCTGCTACCATGGGAACTGCTTCCTCTTATATTTCTGGGCGATTATTAGATAGAAGCAGCTCCTAATCTCCCTGGCTTCCTTTTCAGGGGAATGTGCCAAGAAAAGGTGGGGGACAAAAGACTTAGGTCCACAGTTACCTGAAGGACAGTACTTTTTATCCATATGGCCCATGAACACATGTTTCACACTAGGAATATACCATCAGTCTTCTTGGTTTTATTTACTAAACCTGCTTGGCATAGACATTGTATTAGGTACCTGGGATAGGAGAGGAGAGAAAATAATACTAATTAGGTGCAGCTACTAGCCCAATCCTGACACTATGAAGTTAACAGGATAAAAAAATAAATAAATAAATAAATAAAAAATAAAAGTCTTGGGGGGGGGTTGGGGCGGGTGGAATAAGTGAAGTAAAAAAAAAGAAATCATATGAGAGCACTAAAGAAAGAGGTGGGGCCGGGCGTGGTGGCTCACACCTGTAATCCTAGCACTCTGGGAGGCCGAGGCGGGTGGATCGCTCGAGGTCAGGAGTTCAAGACCAGCCTGAGCAAGAGCGAGACCCCCGTCTCTACTAAAAATAGAAAGAAATTATATGGCCAACTAAAATATATATATAGAAAAAATTAGCCGGGCATGGTGGCGCATGCCTGTAGTCCCAGCTACTCGGGAGGCTGAGGCAGTAGGATCGCTTGAGCCCAGGAGTTTGAGGTTGCTGTGAGCTAGGCTGACACCACGGCACTCACTCTAGCCCGGGCAACAGAGTGAGACTCTGCCTCAAAAAAAAAAAAAAAAAAAAAAAAGAAAGAGGTGAGTCTGAAAACAAGTTTGAGACTGGAAGATTCATTTGTATTAACCAAGAAAAGTTGTTTTGCAAAATAATTTAGCATCACACTAACTTTTAAAATGGGCAAGGACAGTTTGGGGGATGGGAGGAAGAAAGTTGTTCCATGAATTCAGGGCAGCTTGACCAAAGTCAGGAAAGTAACAATTATCAATACACAATGATAACCAGTGCTTTTTAAAGTTCTAGTTGGAAAAAAATGTAATAATTCTGTTTGGTGACCTATAAAAGTCTAAATTAGCCATAACCAAATTTGATATACACAGCATACAGTTATTGACTACCTGTAAGATCAAGAAGCAATTTAGTTCTAGCACCCAAAGTCAGTCCACTCATCCTCAAAGACTAATTGGAAAGGAAGAAATGAAATCTGCCATTTCTATAGCTATATCAGAATGATATTCTGAAATGTTTTTGCCACCTCCCATTTGAGAAGTTATATGCAGAGTCTATTATTAAGCGTATGTTATTTTTCCACAGATAACAGAGTACAAATGCATAAGACAAAGAAACAGTAGCTGATACAGATTCTAAGCAAGAACAGCTTATCCTGCATTTGCTTTTATAAGTCAAATGTAAATTTCATATATATAAGCAACTGACATTTATGTAATTCCTCACAGTTAGCAAGTACTTTATTTAGGCAGGGTAAATACACATGGTAGATGTTCAGTAACTATTTGAATGAATGAATGAATGAATGATCTCATGTGTGCTCAAGGGACTATTGCCAGAAGACGACAAATAAATTAACTCCATAAAATGACTGCAGCTAGAAAACTGCAAGAGGATGAAGGATGGGCCATATTCTTCCAATGGGGCTGTACAAAGACTCATTATTCATCCATTCATTCATTCAACAGAAATTTTAGGATCTATCATGGGCCAGATACTCTTGTAGTGTGCATATGTGTGTAGCGGCAGATCAGCTGTTAAATACTGGCTGACCTCAACCAAATCTGGCACACAAATATCTCTTGTTTAGTCCACAGAGTGTTGACCCACACACTATTTTTTAATCAACTTTGAAGTACTAATTTACATGCAGTAAAATGCACACATTTTAAGTGTACAGTTTCGATGAGTTTGGGTAAATGTATACTCTTATGAACCATCATTCTCAAACAAGAAAAAAACATCCCAAACCAGGTGCAGTGACACTCGCCTGTACTCCCAGCTACTTGGGAGACTAAGGCAGGAGGAAGATCACTTGTGTCCAGGAGTTCAAGGCTGTAGTACACTGTGATTGCGCCTGTGAATAGCCACTGCATGCCAACCTGGGCAACACAGTGAGACCCCACCTCAAAAAAAAATAAAAATAAAGAAAAACATCCTATCACCTCTCATGTCCTTTTGCAGTCAACCTAGCCACAGGCAACCACTGATTGAATTTCTATCACTATGATTGGTTTTGCCTATCCTAGAATTTCATATAAATGAAATCACAGACTAAGTTCTCTTTTTGTCTTTCTTCTTCCACTCAACATGTTTTTGAGATTCATTCACGTTGTTGCATGTATCAATGACTCATTCTTTTTTCTAAGTAGTAATCCATTGTTTATCCAGTTTGTTTATCCATTCACCGATGATGTGTGGGTTATTTCCAATTTTTTTGGCTATTATGAATAAAGCTGGTATGAACATTCACATGGTCTTTTTGTGAATATATATTTTCATTTCTCTTGAGTAACAAACACCTGGAAACAAGATTGCTGGGTTGTATGATAAGTATGTACTTTGCAAGAAACTAACAAATCATTTCCAAAGTGGTTGTAGTATTTCACACACCCATCAGCAACATACACGAACTCTACTTGTTCTACATCTTCACCAATACTTGGAATTGCCCATCTTTTTAAATTTTAGCCATTCTAGCAGGTATAAAATGGTATCTCACTGTGGTTTTAACTTGTAATTCCCTAGTGACTAATGATGTTGAACATCTTTTTATATGCTTTTAGACATTCATATGTATTTTCTTCTGTGTAGTGTCTACTGAAGTCTTTTTTTTTTTTGTTGAGACAGAGTCTCACTTTGTTGCCCAGGCTAGAGTGAGTGCCGTGGCGTCAGCTTAGCTCACAGCAACCTCAGACTCCTCGGCTTAAGCGATCCTACTGCCTCAGCCTCCCGAGTAGCTGGGACTACAGGCATGTGCCACTATGCCCGGCTAATTTTTCTATATATATTTTTAGTTGTCCATATAATGTCTTTCTATTTTTAGTAGAGACGGGGTCTCGCTCTTGCTCAAGCTGGTCTCGAACTCCTGACCTTGAGCGATCCACCCGCCTCGGCCCCCAGTGAAGTCTTTTACTTATTTTTTAATTGAATCATTTGGCATATTATTGAGTTTTTGAAGTTTTTTATTATATATTCTAGATATATGTAGCATGTAAACATTTCCTTCTAAGTCTGTAGCTTACCTTTTCAGTTTCTTACAGTGTCTTTTAAAGAAAAGAAAGTTTTAATAAGGTCCAATTTATCAATTTTTACTTTTATGCTAAAAAAAATCTTTCCCTATCCCAAGATTGCAAAGATTTTTTTCCTACAATTTCTTCTCAAAGTTTTATGGTTTTAGCATGTATGTTTAGGTCCATGAGCCAGTTCAAATAAATTTTTGCGTATGGTGTCAGATAAGGATTGAGACTCATTACTTTACATACAAATATCCAGTTGTTCAAGCAACATGTGTTAAAAAGACTATGCTTTCCCCTACTGAATTATGTTTGCACTGTCACTGAAAATCAAATGACCATCTATATATGTACCTATTTCTGGACTCTCTATTGTGTCCCAATGATCCATATAACTATTTTTACACTAATAGTAACACCACACTGTCTTTGTTTACTCCAGCTTTATAGTAAGTTTTGAAATCAGTTGATTTAATTCCCTCACGTTTGTTCGTTCTCTTCTAAATTGTCTTGGCTATTCTAGGTTCTTTGCATTTCCATGTAAATTTTAGATTCAGAAAGTCAATTTCTACCCAAAAAAAGCCTGCTGAGATTTTGACTGAGAACACATTGAATCTTTAGATTATTTCAGGGAGACTGGACAGCTTAACAATATGGAGTCTTTCAAATCATCAACATGGTATATCTCTACATATTAATATATTTAGGTCTTCTTTCACTTCTCTTGGCAATGTTTTGTGATTTTTAGTGTAAAAGTTCCTATATTTTCATTATCTAATTATTTCATTAAGTTCATTATTTCATCATTATTAAATTTATTCCTAAGTATATAAATTATTAAATTTTAAACTAGTCATCATTATAAAATAAATTCACAATTTAAAAATTCCAGATTTCTGGCTTCTCTTAGAAAAAAAATCAGATCAGCAATTCTAGACCTATACTCCCACATGCCAACCAATAAACTAGAACTAAGAAGTGGACACCCTCTTTTGACAGGGCATGTACTCTCCAATTTGCCACAGTTCCTGCCACTCTTTATTAAAATCCCTCATCCACCCAATTCCATTCATTTAAAGTACCTGCTTGGAGCCTATGAACAGTGAAAGGCTTGGGGGAAGAGCAAGGAGCAAGACATGATTCGATTTGCAGTTTCTAAACTCTGGCTTCAGTGTGGAGAATTGACTGAAGTCTGAGGAAGGAAAGAAGAAAACCACTTAAGAATTATTTAAGTAGTCCTAGATAGAGCATAGCTTGGACTAGCTAGAGCAGGTTTAGTGGAAGAGAAGAGAAGTTGACAAATGAGGTAATATTTATAAATAATTATCAAGAGAAACTAATGACGGAATGGATGTGAGGAGGGAAAGGGAATGTCAAAGATGATCCTTCAAATTTCTGACTTATATAACTAGGCAGACAAAAGCACAATTCACAGAAATGGGGAGAATTGGAGCCAGAGCAACTTTGGCACTAAGAAATTAAAAGTTCAGTTTGGAATGTAAATTTGAGATGCCTGTGAGACATCCAAGTGGAGATGGCAAAGTGACTAGCATTCAAAAAAGATGGAGAAGGCCAGGCGTGGTGGCTCATGCCTATAATCCTAGCACTCTGGGAGGCCGAGGCAGGAGGATTGCTCGAGGTCAGGAGTTCAAGACCAGCCTGAGCAAGAGCGAGACCCCGTCTCTACTAAAAATAGAAAGAAATTAGCTGGACAACTAAAAATATACAAGAAAAAATTAGCCAGGCATGGTGGCACATGCCTGTAGATGATCCTTGTTAAACAGCAGCAGAAAGGTTAGCTAAATTGTGTCCTACAGTTGTATGGAAAGCAGAACTTTTAACTGGTGAATGTAGATATTTAGATGAGATTTCCAAACAACACCCTGAAGGTGCAGCTTAGTTTCTTCTTGCTACTTAGAGTAAAATGCAAAAGGAAAAATAAGTTAATGGGAGAAATGTCAAAGAAAACAGTACTTAATGATTTGGGGAATTCTCAGCTCATTTAGATCACAAAAAAATGCTAAAATTAGGAGATTCACTGTTAAGAAGGCACACTGTGGAGAGAAAGCCAAGGGTGTGGCTGGACAATTTATTAGTGCTGAAAACATTAGGCATGTGACTCATGGATCCCCTCAACCAACCACAAGCAGAAGTAGGAATACAGATGGGATCACCCAGCAAAGGTCTACACAGAACCTCTTGTCTAATCACAGGGATCCCCAAGATATACACAGGAGACCCACAGGTTTCTGATAATGTTATATCAGCAGAAACACTGCCAGCTTGGACTGAAAGGACAGAGAGAGAATGAAATAAAGGAAGACTGTCGGACTACCAAAATTCTACATGCAAGAAACAGGTTAGTAAAACTACTTTTCCAGCCATAAAAAGGAAGAAAATTCTGATATATGCCATAACATGGATAAATCTTGAGGACATTATGCTAAGTGAAATAAGCCAGGCACAAAAGACAAATACTGTATGGTTCCACTTGTTTAGGTAGATAGTTAGGTTTGAGCAAGGAAGGAGGAAACAAGACAGTTACTAGGCTTGAACAAACAGCCCTTGAACAGACGTGAGAAGAAAGAGGCCATTAATTTCCCACATTGCACAGGTACAAAGTGACCTTTCCCTCATTATATCACAATTATAATAAATTAACATTTTGGTTTTCACTCTTCTTGTGGGAAAACAGGGGAACTACCAGTAGTAAGAACTGAGGTTGAGGCTGGGCATGGTGGCTCACACCTGTAATCCTAGCACGCTGGGAGGCTGAGGCAGGAGGACTGCTTGAGCTCAGGAGTTCGAGACCAGCCTGAGCAAGAGCAAGACCCTGTCTCCACTAAAAATAGAAAAATTAGCCAGGCATGGTGGCGTATGCCTGTTGTCCTAGCTACTCAGGAGCCTGAGGCAAGAGGATCACTTAAGCCCAGGAGTTTGAGTTGCTGTGAGCTAGGCTGACGTCACAGCACTCTATCATCCCAGGAGACAGAGCAAGACTCTGTCTCAAAAAAAAAAAAAAAAAAGAAAACCCAAGAACTGAGGTTGAACAGCATGAAGACTGACCACCCAGCCTTCTTTGACTTCAAGAAATAAAAACAACAACCACTTGGGATTCAGTGCAATTGCTCTTTTTGAGCCTGTCTCCCCCCTTTCTTGAGAGCGTACTTTCACTTCTGCACAAGCCTTTCCTAAGAATAAACTTACCACTATCATTTGGCTGTGTGTGTGTCTTGAAATTCCCTTCTGCGACGTTAGCCAGTGTGTGTTATGCCGGTCACGCACTTACATGAGATACTTAGAGTACTCAAAATCATGGAGACAGGAAGTAGAATGGTGGTTAACAGGGACTGTGGGAGGGGGACAATGGGGAGTGATTGTTTAATTGGTATATATTTTCAGTTTTGCAAGATAAAAAGAGTTCTGAAGATGGATGCTAGTGATGGTTGCACAATGATATGAATGTACTTAATACCACTGAACAGTACAACTTAAGAATGGTTACAAGGCCGGGCGCGGTGGCTCACGCCTGTAATCCTAGCACTCTGGGAGGCCGAGGCGGGTGGATCACTCGAGGTCAGGAGTTCGAGACCAGCCTGAGCAAGAGCGAGACCCCGTCTCTACTAAAAATAGAAATTATATGGACAACTAAAATATATATACACAAAAAATTAGCCGGGCATGGTGGCGCATGCCTGTAGTCCCAGCTACTCGGGAGGCTGAGGCAGTAGGATCGCTTAAGCCCAGGAGTTTGAGGTTGCTGTGAGCTAGGCTGACGCCACGGCACTCACTCTAGCCCGGGCAACAGAGTGAGACTCTGTCTCAAAAAAAAAAAAAAAAAAAAAAAAAGAATGGTTACAATGGTGAATTTTGTTATGTGTATTTTACCACAATTTTTTAAAATCAGGGAGAAAAAAACCTACTCAGGTGCAAACATACGCTACCCTTGAAGAAAAAGGAAGGATAAATATGAAAGCAGAGGCTAGAGCAACAGACCCAGAGGGCAGAGTCTCAAGCCAAAGAAAATTACTCCTAGGCTTTGAAAGCTAATAAAAATTTTCCCTGCTGGATTTTGAAATTACTTAGGACCAGTGATCCACTTATTCCTTGCATTTTCTACCTTTGGTAACAGGAATATCTGTAACTGTTATACTATGCATACCCAACCATTATAGTTTGGAAACAGATTACAGATGATTTAGATGATGAGATTTTATAGACTCTTGAGCTGATGATATTTAGATAAGATCTTGGACTTGAATTGATGCTGCAATGGGTTGAGACTTTTGGGGATGCTGGAATGGGATGAATGTATTTTGCATGTGGGACAGATATAAATTTGGGGGGCAGAGAACTGACACTGGTGTGCTGAAAATGGCCCCCCAAAAGATAACTATGTCCCAATGCCTGGAGCCTGTGAATGCTGCTTTATATGGCAAAAAGAGGGGAGGGATCTTTGCAGATGTGATTAAATTAAGGATTCCAGGATGAGGAGATTATCCTGGATTATCTGGGTGAGCCCTAAATGCAATCATATGTCCTTATAAGAGGGAGGTAGAGAGAGATTTGACAAAAACAGAAGAGAAAGAGGTGTGCAGAGAGAGATGTGAAGATTGAAGTGATGCTGCCACAAGCCAAGGAATGCCAGTCGTCACCAGAAGCTGGAAGAGGTATGAAACAGCCTCTCCCCTAAAGCCTCTGGAAGGAATACAGATCTGCTGACACCTTGATTTTGGTTCAATAAAACGTATTTTCAATGTCCGACCTCCAGAACTGTAAGAGAATAAATGTGTTGTTTTAAAGCCACCAAGTTTGAAGTGATTTGTTACAGTAGGCACAGGAAACTAAACTAATACAGATGGCTTGCACAAGGGTGATTGTGGTGGAGTTGGTGAGAAATAATCAGATTATGAGTATATTTTGAAGACAGAGCTAACAGGATTTGCTGATCGACTGGATTCTATGAAGAAACAGAAAATGACTCCAGTTCTTGTCTGAGTAACTAGAAAGCGTTGTCATTTTAATTAGAAAGGGAAAACTCACTGGCTCAACAACATGCAAGTCAGTAGTGACCACCATGAAAACTGTTTTGGTAGAACTGGCGGCTGGATACCAGATTAGAAAGTCCAGGATACTATGTTCTTATAATTCACTTTGTATACTGTTCTGTTCTCTTTCTGGTTATATTATTCATCTATTCATTGTCTTCCCCTTTACCTACCTCCAATTTTCAACAGATCAAAGTTCAAGTATTAAATTGATTAATTCTCAAGGAGGCTAAAGGAAATATGTTCAGGATACTGCCCTTTAAGCAAAAGGAGGACAGGATCAGAAAAGGGGGTTTCATTCATTCAACGAGTATTTATTGAGCATCTACTATATGCCATGCCAAACACTATGCTGGATGCTGGCAATATGGCAATGAAAAGACAGACATGGTCCCTGGCTTCATGAAGCTTATGAGAAAAGCATAAAATAGCCAGACACAGTGGCTCGCACCTGTGATCCCAGCTACTCTTTGAGCCCAGGAGTTTAAGGCTGCAGCAAGCTATGACTGCATGATCATGCCACTGCACTCCAGTCTGGGCAACAGAGTGAGACCCTGTCTTGAAAGACAGAAAGAAAGAATTATACAATTATTTAATTGTAATAGTAGCTAGTGCTACAAAAGAAAATTTTGGGGTGCTATAAAAATTTACATGTATCGAATGCCTACGATGTTCTAAATGCTTTACATGTAACTTTATTAATATCTCGTACAACTATCCTATGAGGAAATGGAGATTCAAAAGATTAATTCCCTTGCCCAAGATCACCAAACCAGTGAGTGGTAGAGCCAGACTTAAAAACAGGTACATTTAACTCCAAAACCCATCACTACTATCTCTCAACAGTGGGGAAACCTACTATGCTTTTTTTAAAAACAAAATAAAGACACGCCCAAAAGAGACAGAGAGGGTTATCCAAGTAAAGTTTTAAGAATCCCTGCTCTAGAAAGAGCTTTCTAAGCTTTCTAAGCTCACTTGATGAAGGTGAATTTTGGAGGGTATTCAAAAATCCCTTAACACTCTCCAAATAGAACAAAAGGTTACACTATAATTAACTCAGTTTTATTTAGGCACCCAACAGGTTATTAGACATGTTGAAAATAAAATGTCATGAGTAGCTTGTCCAAATTGTACAAGTCATGCCCAGTTTTCATATATACTGATTCTGCCAGATTTACCTTCAGAATCAGCTTTCAGGTAAAGGTCAAAAGCGGGGGAAAGAAAGGTCAATCATGCTACAAAATGTCATAGGAAAATGATTAAATAAATAAACATCTGACTTATGGTATACAAAGTCTCATGACAGATATCACACTAATGAACCATACCATCTTATAAATTTCTACTGGATAAAGGAAATCTTTCCATTTATTTCATTTCAAATCATTAATATATGATTTCATTATGTTCTTCATTCCCTGTTACCATTCTAGGACCTCCACCTCCTCCAAAAAAATCTGAACAGAAAGGAAATACCAACAAGATAATGTGAAATGGTTCACTGAATTTTTTTTTTTTGAGACAGAGTCTCATTCTGTTGCCCGGGCTAGAGTGCCACAGCATCAACCTAGCTCACAGCAATCTCAAATTCCTGGGCTCAAGCAATTCTCCTGCCTCAATCTCCCAAGTAGCTGGGACTACAGGCATGTGCCACCATGCCCGGCTAATTTTTTCTATATATTTTTAGTTGTCAGGTTAATTTCTTTCTATTTTTTAGTAGAGACAGGGTCTCACTCTTGCTCAGGCTGGTCTTGAACCCCTGACCTCGAGCGATCCTCCTGCCTTGGCCTCCCAAAGTGCTAGGATTACAGGCATGAGCCACCACGCACGGCCGGTTCACTGAATTTATAAAATGGAATAAAATACCACATCTTTGCCTTCAATGCCATGACTTTAGGGCATGAACCTGAACTGTTAGATTTAAAGAGTGAAAGGCTCCTGAATAGAAGCTTTAGTTTAAGTAATTTCTTTTCATAAAACGTGATTATCACATGTACAAAGAACAAAAAAGAAAACAGCCCTTACTTTTTTGTTTGTTTTGGGTTTTTTTTTATTTTTTTTAGTGAATTTTTTCTATTTTTAGTAGAGAGCAGTCTTGCACTTGCTCAGGCTGGTCTCCAAACTCCTGTCCTCAAGCAATCCTCCCGCCTCAGCCTCCCAGAGTGCTAAGATTAAGGCATGAGCCACGGTGCCCGGCTACTTACTTTTAATTTCTAAATTCTGTTTCCCCATCTCTTCCTCTTAATGGAAAGACAGTTTGTGTGTGTGTGTGTGTGTGTGTGTGCGCGCGCGCATATATATATATATATATATATATCTATATCTATCTCAAAAAGACTACTTTAATTTTTGGTTTGGGGTTTTTGTGGTTTTTTTTTTTTTTTTTTTTGAGACAGAGTCTCGTTCTATCACCTATCACCTGGGCTAGAGTACAATGGCATCATCATAGCTCACTACAACCTGGAACCCCTGGGCTCAAGCGATCCTCCTGCCTCAGCCTCCTGAGCAGATAGGACTACAGGTGTGTGCTACCACACCTGACTAATTTTTCTATTTTTTTTTTGTAGAGACAGGGTCTTGCTTGTGCTCAGGCTGGTCCCAAACTCCTGGCCTCAATTGATCCTCTTGCCTCAGCCTCCCAAAGCACTAGGATGAAGGTGAAAGCCACCATGCCCAGCCAAAAAAAAAAAAGACTACTTTAAATATATCCATCATGTAACTATTATAAATATAAAATCAACAACAAAACCAAAGTTTCAACCATGACACCACCACTCTAAAACCAAAATGCAACACAGTGTATCCTAAAGTATGAGGAAAGAACAACTTTCCAAGTTCCTATAAATTTTGTGGTAGTGAAAATATGTACAAATTAACCACAATTAAGAGACCTTGGAATCACTTATATCATTTACAATTTAAAAGATATGAAACACTCCCAAAATATTCTAAAAATTTGGACATTACAGTATGCCCTTACTTGGTAAGTATTTATTGAGCAATTTTTAAGTCACTATTAGAGTTTTCCATTTCAGGAATGGGAAGAAGACACATATAACGAATATTACAAAGAATATTTTGAGAGGTATAACACCTTCATAACTACCACAAAGAATTCCTGACATTTTCACTAACTATGGAAAATACATTGAATAGTAACAGACATTTCCTAGAGGTAAAGTTAGGTACTTCATACATACCATCGTAGGAAGCCAGAATCATTTAATTCAAAGACAGATCTGGGTTCAAATCCTGACTGTGATCTTCCTAAATCAGCTCCTCTCTCCAAGCTTCTTTCCTCATCTACAAAATGTTACTACTACTGCTTATTTCACAGAGTCGGTATGAGGATTAATGAGGTAGCACAATGACCATCATAAGACAAGATGCCTCTCTTACTTCCTTTTACATTTCTCCATCATCCTTACAACAACCTCATGTTGTAAGAATTATTAACTCCATTTTACAGAAGAAGAAACTGAATTACAAGAAGGTTAAGTAGTAAGCCTATGGTTACACAGCTGGTAATTGTCAGAATCCAGATCTGCTCATGTCCTTTAACTTGACACGTTACCTCACTGGTTATTTTACTCTCTCATATTAGAGAGTTCAGAATTATTTTCAAATTATACCCAATATACTTGAAATTTTAATATAAGAACAAGGATTTTTCGGAAAACCAAAATCACTCATAATTTCCACTCATAATTTCATAGGACAAGGACCTGTAAGTTGCCCACCTATCTTCAAATTCAGCAATGAATAGAGGATACCCTTCAGATCTCAAAATGAACTACCAATTACTCAAAGAGACAAGAGGATAAGAGAAACCCTTAACCACAATTGTGTACCTCCTTGGGTCTTCTTTTAACCATGGAGTTTAGCTAAATAAAGCCACTGTTGAAATAAAAATTATCTAGATACAGGTACTTGAACTGGAAAAACTGATACTGAAGCAGCAATGGTTGACATTAAATGTCTCTTTTTGAATACTCATATTATTCTATATTCACTCATCTCTCTAACTTCAGCCTCAGTCTCTCATGGTCAGTTCTATGATACTGCCAAAAACCAATAATGACAATCATGATAATTATGTGCACGTAAAGCTGTTCCAAGGACTTTACATATTTTTAACTTATTTAATCCTCACAGCAGCAATATAAAGCAGGCATCATTATTATTCCCACTCTATAGCCGGTGAGTCACGTGAGCCACAGAGAAGACAAAATAGCAAGAGTATCAGTGTTACACAGCACAAGGTCACATACACAGCTAGCAAGTGGAACCAGGATTCCAACCTAGGCAGTCTGACTCTAGTATCTATGCTCTTAACTACTTACACTCTGTAACTGCTTGTCTATTACTCTGATAAGTTACTGCTTTCTTCAATATCAGAAAAATGACTCCAGCCTCACCTTACACATAGATATCAGATATTTGTCCTTATGTCAATACTGGCCTAGATTACTTAAAAGCAAAGCTTCATGTGTATTTACAGCCGCTCCCCATCACTTGCATACTGCCTGAGCTGTGCCTTCCCCCCGCCCCACCATGGGAAAAATTGTCTTCCACGAAACTAGCCCCTGATGCCAAAAAGGCTGGGGACCACTGACTTAAAAACATTTCATATGGCCCTAATTTAGTGTCTACCTCCACATGTTAGCCTACTATGGGGAAGGCACACAGTAAGCACACAATAAATATTTATAAATATCTGTGGAAAGAATTACATTTTGGCCAGGTGTGGTGCCTCAGGGCTGTAATCCCAGCACTTTGGGAGGCCTCACCAGGATCCCTTGAGGCCAAGAGTTCAAGGTCAGCCTAAGGAACAACAAAGTGAGACCCCCTCTCTACAAAAAAAATTTAAAAATCAGCCAGACATGGTGACATGTGCCTGTAGTCCCAGCTACTTGGGAGGCTGAGGCAGGAGGATCACTTGGGATCAGGGGTTCCATGTTACAGTGAGCTATGATCATGCCACGCACTCTAGCCTGGGCAACAGAACAAGAACCTGTCTCAAAAAAAAAAAAAACCCTAAATTTTTCCCAATTCCCTCATTTTCCTGAAAGTAATCCTTCCCTACTCTGAACCCTACCCTCCCTCCCTTAATTTCAGCACTCTGTACCTTCTTCCAACACACATTTTCTACTTTACCACTGTGGTAGCCAGTGTCCAAGATGGCCCCCAATGATCCTCACCTCCTGCCATTCACATCCTTGTGTAGTCCCTTCCCACAATGTGTGGCTAATAGAATACTATAGAAATGACAGTATGTGACTTCTGAAGCTAGGTCATAAAAGGCAATGCAGCTTGGTCACTTGGATTACCTGCTCTGGGGGAAGCCAGCTGCCATGCCATGAGGGCATTCATGTAGCTCTGTGGAGAGGCCCACGTGGAGAGGAACCGAGACCTCCCACCAACAGCCCACACACACTTGCCAGCCACATGAGTGGCCACCTTGGAAGAGGATCCAACAGCCTCAGTCAAGCCCGTCAGATGACTGACGCCTCAGCTGCCATATTCCTGCAGTCCTGTGAGACCTGAGCCTCAGGCACTCCAAGTTGCTCCCAAATTCCCCATACACAGAAACTGTGAGAGATAATAAATGCTTATTATTGTCTTAAACACCAACTTTTGAGGTAATCTGTTACACGGTAAGAGATAGCTAACACATCCACTCTCCAAAACTCTAAGTTCCTTGACAGTAGACTATTTCCTTGATTCTCAAAACTCTATTAAGGCCTTAGACACAAACAGTGTCCATATTTGTTGAATTGCGTTAATGGGCCATTTTCTTTGTTCAATGTTCCTTTTCTTCCAAAATGTACCCATTTATAAACTACTCCTTATGCCTATACTACTTCATCTACAACCTAATGTCTTCCCTTTTTGCTTTCAAAGACCTTCTGAAATATAACCCCCTGACCAACGTTTTTCCTCAGAAGATGAAAAAGTTATGTCATGTCAATCAATTCCAACTATCAATCCTAGCATTTATATACACACACACAGAGTAAATATATATTTGTTCATATTCATCCTATATTCAAGAAATATTACTGAGCACCTACTATGTCCCAAGAACTGCTCTTGAAGCTGAGAACAAAAGGAACAAATATCCTTGCTCTTGGGGAGCTTACCATCTAGTATATACTCCTGCCATAGTATTCTCTCTAAATTAATACAACATTCTTTGCTAATATGACTTCAAAATTCTTTGTAAATTAATTGGCCATATATCTACAAATCCTTTTTTAGCCCATGCACCTAAATATTTAAGCTGCAATCTCAAAAAAAGTCTAACAAACTTTGTAAAGTACCCCATATAGAATCCATATGTATCAATGTCCTCCACTTTTACTGAATGCTCCCTCAGGCCACACTTTTTAGGAAATACCACCACATTTACAAGTATAAAATAAATAAAATTTGATAGAGATAACCTTTATTTATTATATAGCCTTAGTGACTCTAAATCAAATATGAAACATTTAATTTCACAGAAAGTAATTTGTAATAGATGTAGTAAAATGATATTACAACATGGGTAGAACTTTCTAAGATCCTTTATATTTACTTCTACAAAGCAGAGTTAAAAGGAAAAGAGCATACTACGTTTTTAAGCCAGAGATTCAAGTCCTGGCTCTATCACTAACAATGTATCCCTAGATGAGTTATTTATAGTAACTACTCTGAGCCTCAGTTTCCCTATTCTAAAGTTTGGCACAGTGGTACACAGCTGTAATCCCAGTTACTTGGGAGGCTGAGGCAGAGGATCACTTGAGCCTAGGAGTTCAAGACCAGCCTTGGGCAACATAGTGAGACCGGGACTTAAAAATAAATAAATAAAGGTAAAATCGACCGAATATGGTTTGTGTGAGGATTAAGTAATACATTAAAAGCCTAGCTTAATGCTTGTTACATAGGGAGCATCAAGGAATGTTTCCTTCCCCTTTCCTGGGGCATATAACTGCTATGTTAGATTTGTCAGGAAACCTTTCTAAACTCAGTTATTTCTCTCTGGAATGGTCTTCCTCTTCTTCATCTAAGATTCAGCTCAAATGCCATATTCTCTTTGAAACTTTCCCACAAATTCAAAGGAAAAGCACCTTTCACTTTCCCATACAATTCTGGGTTTGTACTTAAGAGTTTTTTTTCAGTGTATTACAATCATCTATCACTTTCTGCCACTAGACTGTGAGCACCTCAACGATAGGGACCTTATCTCACTTATCTTGATAACTCCAGCTCTTTAGAAAAACACTTGGCACATTAAAGGCATGGAACAAAAGTTTGCTGAATGAATAAATGAAGTTATTCCTTAAATAGTATCTGTAATTACTACTGGGTGACCCAAACTTTATAGTTTTGCCCTTTATGGGCTGAGTTCCTGTTTCATATTTTTTTAATCTCTCCCCAATAGTACTTGGCAGAGTACTAAGGACATGGAAAGTCCACAATAAATACTTTTGGATGATGGGATACTTATTACTCTGCCATCTCTCATGATTTGACTCTAAATAAAAAACTTATCATAGTGGATGTGACTTTTGGAAGCTTTTTTAAAAAGGAGTTGTTAACAGCTATTGGCAAAGAACTGAAGCAAGTGCCAGAGCTAGATTATAGACACTTTTTCTTTTCATGTGTTTGTGAAGAAAGTAGTAATGGCCTCCTCCTTTCTAAATCATTTCATTAAGAAACTGAATGATGGCCAGGTGCAGTGGCTCATGCCTGTAATCCCAGCACTCTGGGAGGCCAAGACGGGTGGATCATTTGAGCTCAGGAGTTTGAGACCAGCCTGAGCAAGAGCAAGACCCCCGTCTCTACTAAAAATACAAAGAAATGATCTGGACAGCTAAAAATATATATAGAAAAAATTAGCCGGGCATGGTGGCGCACGCCTGTAGTCCCAGCTACTCGGGAGGCTGAGGCAGGAGGATCCCTTGAGGCCAGGAGTTTGAGGTTGCTGTGAGCTAGGCTGATGCCACGGTACTCTAGTATGGGCAACAGAGTGAGACTCTGTCTCAAAAAAAAAAAAAAAAAAGAAAGAAAGAAAGAAAGAAACTAACTGAATAACATAAAGCCTTTTGATTTGCTATGAAAAATCCAAATGACATTAGACAAAACTTAGTTTAGTAACTTTCAGCCAAAGGTTCCCCACCCTGCAGTCATGGGGCTATGAGCCAGCTGGCTGTACCACCTCACCCCTGGGAGGTGGCTGCTTTTCAACAATAAAACTGCTTAAGAGAAATTTAGAATTTTGGGGGGGTCTTCTAAAGTAAAACACGTAAGTTTAACTTCTTATTGAAAATAAAGCTTATGTTACAGGCTTTGGCTTCATGTAGAAAAGATGCTGAAAAGATCTCAAAAACTTGCAACTTGGGGACATTCCAGACGTCTTATGAGTTTAAAACTATGTAAAAACACATGAAGCGTAGGTGTAATTTCATTACTACATTTAAGTGATGTATTTCACATTCTGGTATACACCCAATTCATGCCAAGTATAGGCTGGGCCTGGCAGTGGCTCACGTCTGTAATCCCAGCACTTTGGAAGGCCGAGGCAGGAGGATCACTTGAGGCCAAGAGTTCAACACCAGCCCGGGCAACAGCGAGACCCTCTCTCTACAAAAAATTTTTTAAAAAATTATCTGGGCATGGTGGCCCATGCCTATAGTCCCAGCTACTTTGGAGGCTGAGGCAGGAGGATCGCTTGAGCCCAGGAGTTGGAGGCTCCAGTGTGCTATGATGATGCCACTGCACTCTAGCCCTAGCAACAGAGCAAGACCTTGTCTCAAGGAGAGAAAAAGAAAAAAAGTACAGGCTGACAAGCAGTTAACCGTCCAACAAACTGTCCTTTAGTTATGCTACAGAACAGGGAAGAAAACAAAGAGAAATCCTGACAAAGCTAAGTTATGCGGGTGATCAAATACACGCTGGTCTCCCAGTGGTTCTCAATATCACAAGAGCAAGCATCTCTTGGACCCTTACTATGTGCCAAGCACTGAGTCAAACGTTTTGTGTGAATTATTTAATACTTACAACAACCTTATGTCGTTGGTACTATTATTATCCCCATTTTTCAGGTGAGGAAACTAAGGCCCAAGATTACACAGCTAGCAAGTGGCAGGTTTGGGAATCTGACCTGAAAGCTCCGGCCACCATGAAGCATCAGTGCTTTCTAATGGTACCCGCGATGGGGGTTGGGGGATGGTAATCAAAGTGTCCAGGCAAACACTTTAACGGGTAAAGTTCTTCGCCGTCAAGTTTCAAGTCCACACACCTGGAAGCATTCAGGTTACTATATGGGCATGAACAAGTCCAGGTGAACCTAACTGCCTGGGAATCCTAAGGACTGCACTCGGATCCTGAAGGGTTTGCACGAGATCCCAGAGAAAGCGGCCGACACCCCGTCTCTGCAGTCAAACACACCCAGAGCGCGGCGAGGGCGGGGTCCTTCGCGTCTCCCCACCCAGCAAGGCCCGGCCGGCCCGGCCAGGCGGTGCACAGGTGCACTGCCGCGCCCGAGTGCCCCGGCCCCGGCTCAGTGACCGCGGCTCTGCCACTCGGGCCCCGAGAGGAGGGGCGGGGAGGGAGGACGGCGAGGAGGGGGCCGGGGGCGTGAGGCCTGCCCGGCCAGATCCCCCGAGGGCGCGCGCTGCGGGGTCGCGAGGAGAAAGGATGCTCCGGGCGAGGCGGGGCCGCGGTGGGGGAGGGGTCTCCTGCCCGGACTCTCACTCACCGCCTCGCTCTCCTGCCGGCCCCGGCTCCGCGGCTTGCCCGGCTCCGGCTCTAGCCGCTCGCGTCTCCTCCCGAGGCTCAACGTCCAGTCACGACGCGCGGAGCTGACAAAAAGTCGGCACGAGCGGACGGCGTGTGGTGAGCTGAACCCAGGGGGTGGGGAGAATGGGACGGTCGCTCTCGCCGCCGCGGCCACCACAGACACTGCCGCCGCCGGCTCCTCTCAGCCGCGGAAGCTGCGGGCCCGCCCACCACGCCTGCCTCCCGCCCTCTACATTGCTCGCTAAATGAGTGACAGCGGCGCTGGCCAGTCAGAAGCCTTGTTGAGGCCGGGCTCGGCGGACTAGGGTGGACAGAGAAGGAAGGGAAATGCAGGAGACTAGGACGGCGGCGCGACTTCCTGTGACTGACGGCACGGCGCAGCCAATGGGCAGCGGGGAGATGACCTCATCGCCGAGGGAAGTCTGGAACTGGCGGAGAAGCGGCTAGGAGGTGGGAGGAGGTCGGCGACGAGCCGAGGGCGGGGCGCTGGGCCCTTAAAGAGGCCGCAGCCCATTGGTCACCCTGTGAGGGGAAGGGCGGTGGACCCGCCTGGACCTTGCCAAGTTGCCGAGGGGGTCAGTGCCCAGTCGCGAGCAGTGACTGCGTTAATCCTCCAGACCCCATCCTGATTCTTCTCGGGGGCTGAAGCGTCTCTGCCTGGGGCGCCCAAGTCGATTATTTCACATTCACGCTTCCCAAAAGGAGACATAAATTCCGCTCTGGCTTGGAGCCCTGAATTCCCGTTACAGTCCCCGCCCCACCGAGGCCCGTCGCCTTGTTTCTCTGAGTCAGTTTCCCCAACGGTAAAAGGGAGGATACTAACACCTACCTACCCCTCCCTACCTGCCGAGGGTGTTGAGATCAGCCGCAGCGAAAGTGCTTTGGGCTTGGAGAAGGAAAAGGGCTGAATGAACCAAAGCGCTTGTATCAGGAGACTCCAGGAAGAGCATCTGTAAAAGGGAGGACTCCCCTAAATGACTCCCGACGACTCTTGCAGTTCTAAAATTTTAAATGCTGATGTCCTACTCTTAGCGCCTCTCCCCCACAACAATGGGAGAGAGGACAGAAAAGGAGAAATAACTCCAACCTGGTGGGGTGGGAAAGAAGGGGAAGCGCTTTCCCGAAGGCTTCCTGGGGCTGGGTCAGCAGGCAGAATTAGAGGAAGGAGTAATAGTAGCTAGAGGGAGGAGGGAACTGGGTATCCTAGGTTTGGGGAGGATCAGGACCCTGTGAATGCGCCAAGACTGAAAAGTGTCGCATTCACACGGTCTCACTTCACATTCCAGAGTAAATTCTTCTCAGAGGCCTCCAGGACTACCCACTTCTGTGAGGCTCAGAGGGAGGGCGGGAGAGGGTGCTGCTTTATCCAACAGCTGCAAAAGCCTTCGTGGCCCTGGGAATTCCCAATTATTCATCTGTAAATCAGCTTCCAGTTCAATACCGCGTGCTGATCACAGAATCCTGGAGTTAGGTGGGATCCTTGTGGTCCCTTAGTCACACACTTTCCCTCAAGGCAAAATCCTTCAACAAAAGCCTTGATAAAATTATTTATTCAATGAATATTTCTTGTTTAAGGTTGGGCGCGGTGGCTCACGCCTGTATTCCTCGCACTCTGGGAGGCCAAGGCGGGTGGATCCTTTGAGCTCAGGAGTTCAAAACCAGCCTGAGCAAGAGCGAGATCCCATCTCTACTAAAAAAATAGAAAGAAATTAGCTGGACAACTAAAAATATATAGAAAAAATTAGCTGGGCATGGTGGCACATGCCTGTAGTCCCAACTACTTGGGAGGCTGAGGCAGTAGGATTGCTTGAGCCCAGGAGTTTGAGGTTGCTGTGAGCTAGGCTGATGCCACGGGACTCTAGCCTGGGCAACAGAGTGAGACTCTGTCTCAAAAATAAATAAATATTTCTTGTTTAAGACACTGAAGGGATAAGCCAGATGAAATACAGTCACTGCCCTGGGGATGCTTACCAAACTGGGAAAGCAAAGGCACATCCTACAGAGACTTCAGTGCTAGGCTGTGTGTCTGTCCCAGGTGTTGCCTCAGAGGAGACAGTACTGCCCCTTGGAATTATTGGGGTGTGGCAGATTTCCCCAAGACTATGGTGGGGCATTCCAGATAGCGTCCACCCTGACACAGCCCTCCAGAAAAAGCCAAGGTAAGGAGGCAGCAAAAACGTTTTATTAATCCTGTGAAGAGAGAGGCACCCATTCGCAATAGAGATTTTACAGGCAAGCTCACCCCCTAACAAATAGGCCTATTCTTTTTTGGGACAACTTTAATTGTATATATTCTATGTACTGTATATATACACGTATATATTGTATATAAAGTGTTCATATATATATTTTTATGGAGGATCTGCCTCCTTCTAATCTCTGACCCTAGATGCTAATATTACCCTCTAAAGCTTC
This sequence comes from Eulemur rufifrons, assembly GCF_041146395.1. Lineage (NCBI taxonomy): Eukaryota > Metazoa > Chordata > Mammalia > Primates > Lemuridae > Eulemur > Eulemur rufifrons. The sequence goes on from NC_090998.1 coordinate 89,443,605, forward strand.
ACGGAACATATGTAATTCCACTTCACCCCACTTTCCCATACCCACTATCCATCCCCCCAAAACAAGGATAAAGTCCTTTTTTCTTGCCATCTTTCTTCAGATGAAGGTTTCCATACTCCTCATTATCCTAAAGACTTCATGTGGACATCCTTCAGTTTGGGGGGGGGGGTAACGTGTTATTTTTATCCTTCCAGCATACATTTTCTTCTGGTAAGGGAACCCTAGCTTCCTGTGGGGAACCACTCTTCTCCACTCTTTGTCCACATGGCAGCCATGGGAATGACTTCACTTTCCAGGGGTAAACAGATGGCCCAGTCCTGACCAATGAAAGCACTGCCCCACCCCCACCATTTGTAGTGATTGAGTTAGGATAAGTCATGTGACCCAAGACGTCCTATCAGAATGAATCCTGGGTCCTTGTTAGAGCTACTGGGATGGAGAAGTTCTCTTTGCACCAGGGCTGCTGAATTGTCTGGCTATACACCTGGAGTTAACAAGGAGGACCGCAGGAGAATTAAGCCACCACAAAAGCAATCAGAGCTGAGATACAGATAAATATCACAATGGGTGATGACTTCGTTTGAGAATCTGGATCCAGTTGTTTTCTGGCAATTCAATTTCATAGGTGTCCTGGGTCAGGGTCCTTAGAAACAGTCTTTAAGAGAGAGCCCATGAACAGGATTTATTGAGGGAGGAAAAACCTGTAAGGGAGGAAGATGAGCAAGACAGGCAAAGGGAAAGAACTGAGCAAGGCGCAGCCTGATCTTGTCTTGGCTTGATGCACAGTAGGAGAGCTCTGGAGCATAAAGCACACCAGAGTCATGCCCCCTTGAGGCATGGGCAGCCTTTTGCACTCTAGTAAATGTCAATCATTGGCTGTGGGCTCTAAGGAAGTTAGGGTCGCTGAGGCCACTCCCTACAAACGAGGGCAATTCTCTGAAATTTTGGGCAGCTGGGAACCCTTTGCAGCCAACATGCACAGCAGCTGGGGGATGAGTGCATTGGCCTGGTAAGGAGACACTATTTGAATCTTCCCCTGTGGGCCAAGACATTCCTGTTATTGCAACCAGAATGTAACTACATAAAATACTTAGGTGTGACCAGACCACAGCAGAGTATAGTGAGACCATGGCCTTCCTTGATCTGCCTACGTCTGTTATTCTGCTACACATTTTATATCTGCATTAGCAAATTTAGCGGCTGCACTGACACTCTGTCTCAAACCGACTTTATAACCAATCCTTTCCACTCCCTTCCTGCTAGAGCTTTTCCCCAAAAGCTGATACTAAGCCAAATTCACTCTTGTATTTCTGGAATTAATTATTTAACACAAATGTAGGACTTTAAGCCTAAATCTGCTAATAATTAGCAGCCAGTTATCATTTAGTCCATTTCTATCCTTTGCTGCAACTTGCTGAAAATGTGTGCTGATTCCATTCCGTCGCCTATCCAACTGACCACCACTTCTAATTTTGTTGCAAATGCTGAAAGGGGCAAACCCAGTGACCTTCAGCAAAACTTTAGCAAACCACTAGAGACTGGTTTCCCCTCCTTCCAACCTGCTAATCCATACTCTGGGAAAACTTACTCCACCTGTCCTTTATCTCTGTCCCTCCTCCTGGGGAATCTCTCCAAAGGCGTTTCCAAGGAGGACTTGACCAGCCCTAGCCTGAGCACATCCTGCTCTTTCCTGTTTCTTCTTAAGTCTTTGTTCAGGTTAGTCCTTTTGCCTGGAATATCCTCTCTTCTATCTTTATCTATTCAAATACCAGCTCACATGCCACCTCCTTCAGGAAGCCCTCCACGATTCCTCCAACCTATGTGGATCTTTTTTTTTTTTTTTCCTGGCAATTTGTATCTCCTACTGTGCCAAGCACAATGCTAAGTACTCTAAGCATTGATTGTAAGAACACTGAAATGGGGCTGGGCAGAGAAGTTAGACCACTACTGTTATCCCACCAGGAGGAAATAAGGACCCAGAAGGGTGAGGACAGTGGGCATGGATTTTTTTCCCCTATACTCTATACCTCCTTTCTATGTCTCTCTGTCCCCCTAGACATCTTAGCATCCTTGAGAAGCAGCAATTATTTTTCAAAATATACCCATACCCTCTAAACTGCAGTAAGCACTCAGCAGATAATTTTGGAAGTGAATTGAATGCATGAACAGGGTGTTAAAAATGCTAGGGCTCCATTTAAATGGTTTTATAGGAACTCAGACCATGCCTGGAACTGCAACCACCTATGGCATGAATAACAAAAGTAAGCTAGTTTTTATTCAGCATCTACTGTGCACGTCATCATCTTGTTCAATTCTCCCATCAACACTTCATGGTAGGTACTAGCATAATGTCCATTTTGCAGAAGAGAAAAACTGAAGGTCAAGTGAGTAAGGTGACCAACTGTCCCAGTTTGCAGGAACTGAGGGCTTAAGATGCAGGACTTCCCCCTCCCAAACCCCCGCTGGGGGAAATGGAGAAGGTTGGTCACCATACCAAGACACCTTGGCCCCACATCACACAAGACGTGGTTTAAACACAAGTCTGACCAACTCAAACACCCATGGGATTTTACTTTGGTTTTCTGATCGTCACAGGCAATATAAATGTCTTCTTTGGATACTTTTGGGATAGAATCGAAACATAATCTTATGTTAAATTTGGCTCATATATTTGGGGCCTGCTTGAGACTGGAGCAACTGGAGAGGCAGACAATCACAAAACGAATTTTTTTTTTTTCCAAAGAGAAAAGGAATCCAGGCTGGGGAATGTCATTTCTGGAGGACAGCCTTACTGAACCATTCTGCTTTGTAAGCTGTTCTTTGGTGCCCTCTAGTGGTCTAGAGCTGTAACGCCGCCTTCACCACGTCGGCTAGAGAAGAGGCAATGGTGTTTGAACATCGAGAGAAGGAACTGAACTGAAAGTTCTTATTGCTTGTGGAACAAAAAGATTTTGTTTTAAAAATAAAAACTAGCAGAGATTTTTCTCTTAAATGAAAGCTTGCCATGATTTTATAGCCTAGGGTAAAGAGGATCAGACACAAAATGTAAGTGGGCGCCAAAAAAACTCACTAATTAAGATAAATAATACAATATTTCAATGCACTATTTCAAAAAGTAAAAATTAATGCTTAAAAAACATAATAAACTAAATATCAAAAGTTTAAATACAGAACAGGCAGGATGTGATCCTGTACTCCCTGCCTCACTCGCCTTACCCTAAATCCAGGGAGCCAGGAAAGCTGACCTATTAACTCTGGTTGAGAACTATTGGAGGTGCCAGCTCAAAACCTCACTATAGGAAAATAGAAGTGATCCTTTTCATACGTTCCCCCCAGAGAAACTTCATAGAAGAAAGCAGCTCATCTTTCTGCCCAGAGTAGCCAGAAGGCCTGCAGCAAGTGGGAAATTTCCTTAAGGCTCTTGTTCAGGCACATTTTGAATTTGAGATATTGTAATATAACCATTTTTGGTTTTGTTTTGTTACCTTTCATTAAAACATATATGCTACTTCAGAAGTGTTGAGAAAAGTGCATATATCCTAACTGTCCCACTCAAAGAATTTTCACAAATGGAGCACACATGTTTAACCAGCACCCAGATCAACAGCAAGAAATCAGCAGGACCCCAGAAGTCCCTCTCATGCCATCTTCAGGGACCTCCATCTTGATGTCTGACAGCACAAATTAGTTTTGCCTACTTTTATCCCTTATATAAACGGGATGATACTATGTTGAGTTTGGCCAAGTTTGCACAAACTTATGTGTGTGAGATTCAGTCATATTGTTGTATGTGATTGTAGTTGGTTCATTCTCAGTGCACTGTGTGTATATGTTACAGTAAATTTATCCATTTTACTGTGTATTTGGGTTGTCTTCAGTGTGGGGCTGTTACAAATAGTGCTGGTATGAATGTTCTTATGCATGTCTTTGGTTACCATATATGCATTCATTTCTGTTGAGAGAATTACTGGGTCGTAGGGAAGGCGTATTTTCAGCTTTAGCATCTAAAGCAGTTGTACCAATTTACAACTCTAGTGCAAGTCCCTGTGGCTTCACGTCCTTATCTGGACTTGATATTTTTCAGGCCTTTTTCTTTTATCCAATGAAGTAGTAAGTGGAGCCATATCGTATTGTAGTTTAATTTGCATTTCCCTGGTGAGTAATGAAGTTAAGAACTTTTTCATATGTTTATTTGGCATGTGAACAGCTTCTTTAGGGAAGTGTCTGTTCAAGTCTTTTGCCCATTTTTCTGTAAGGTTGTCTGTTTTTTCCTTATTGACTTGTAGGAGTTCTTTTTAAATTCTGGATTTGAGACCTTTGTCAGATACACACATTGAGAATATCTTATCCTATTCCAAGGGTTGTCTTTTTACTCCCTTAATGGTATCTTTTGATGAAGAGGGATGCTGAGTTTTAATGTAGTTCATCTAAAACTTTTTTCCATTTACGATTAGCACTTTTTGTTCCTGTTTGTGAAGCTTTGCCTATCCCAAGGTCATAAAGATGTTTTGCTGTGTTTTGTTCTTAAAGCTTTGTTTATTCATTTATTTAAGCTTCAAATCTACAATCTTCTGAAAATGGTTTTTGATATGGTATAAGGTAAGAATCAAAATACGTTGTTTCCATATGTCAGGTGACTCATATATGTGTGGTATCTGTTATTGTTTTCTTATAAAAGTAATAATTAAATTAATTTCCTGTTCAATTATATGACTTTCCCCTAATTCTTCAAATGGAATTGATACTTCAGAAGTGGCTGTGCCCTGGCAGGGCTGCCCCCTATTCCTCTTCCTGACACTACTGCACTGGGAAGCAGAGACGACCCCTTCCCTGCTGCTGACCCTCAGAGCCCAGGTTCCTTGGGCTCTGCAAGCTCAGTCTTGGCTTACTGCGTTGAGGCCTCCTCCTTTGGCTTCTTCAGGCCCCATCCCTCTACCTGAGGCCCCTGCCCTTGTTTTCTGCATTCTCTTCCCTCCTCACACAGGGGCCCAAAGTAACAGCAAGCTAGATCAGGCAGAGCCTTAATGAGCCTTGATTAAGAACTTGGATAGCTTGAGCGACATAGCAAGACCCTGTCTCTACAAAAAATTTAAAAATTAGCCAGGTGTGGCAGTGCACACCTGTACTCCCAGCTACTCGGTAGGCTGACGCAGGAGGATCACTTGAGCCCAGGAGTTTGAAGTTGCAGTGAGCTATGATGATATTACTGCACTCTAGCTGGGGTGACAGAGTGAGACTCTGTCTCAAAAAAAGAAGAACGTGGACTTTATCTCCTGGGCAATGGGGAGCCACTTAAGGGTTTTAAATAAACTGGATAACCTGAGATGTGCAGTTTTTACTTTTTTTAACCTTTTTTAAATTATAAAATAAAACACAGATGCAGAAAACCACATAAAACAAATGTTAAGCCATAATAATTTTTTTAAAGCTGTATTCCCAGGTACTCAGGAGGATATTGGAACCAATTTAGGCAAGAAAAAAAAAGTAAAAAAATAAATTAATTAATAAAAATTTTTTTAAAAATACTCAGGGGGCTAAGGTGGCAGGATTGCTTGAGGCCAAGGGTTCAAGACCAGCCTGGGCAACATAGTGAGACTCCATCTCTAAAAAGAATGAAGAAAAAGAAATGGTGCTTTGCCACCCTCCCAGCAGCCCTTCCATGTGCCCAATTCTGGTGACAGTCTCCTTCCTCCGCCCAAAAGGAACCCCTCCTCACTTTTATCAAAATCACTCCTATGGGCCGGGCGAGGTGGCTCACGCCTGTAATCCTAGCACTCTGGGAGGCCGAGGCGGGTGGATCGCTCGAGGTCAGGAGTTCGAGACCAGCCTGAGCAAGAGTGAGACCCTGTCTCTACTAAAAATAGAAAGAAATTATATGGACAACTAAAATATATATATACAAAAAATTAGCCGGGCATGGTGGCGCATGCCTGTAGTCCCAGCTACTCGGGAGGCTGAGGCAGTAGGATCGCTTAAGCCCAGGACTTTGAGGTTGCTGTGAGCTAGACTGACGCCACGGCACTCACTCTAGCCTGGGCAACAGAGTGAGACTCTGTCTCAAAAAAAAAAAAAAACAAAATCACTTCCATGTTCCCCAGCACTAAAGATGTTGGGAAAAAAATCACTCCCATGTGTTTCTTTGTAATGTTATCACTCAAGTGTGTATATCTAGACATTATAGTTCTGTTCATTTTTTAAAGTGTGTCTGTTAAATCCCTTAATCTACAGGTTCTCCCTTCATGGGAGCAGGATGAGGTGGACTTCATGGTTGATTCCAGTCTTCCATTTTCCCCTGAAAGGTTGTTCTAAGCCAATCGCCATAATATCCCAGGCACTCCTGGCAGTTAGCTGGCTTCGGAATGGGGAAGTTACCCAATCCTGGTCAATGGGACACAACAGACCTCTGTTGGGTGGCTTATGGGAAAGGTTTTCTTGCTCCTAAGAAAAGGACAGAGGAGGTTATTTGGTTGTGATATCCAGAACTGCTGCAGCCATTTTGTGAGCATGAGGAAAACTAAACTTAAAATGAAGCTCACAGTGATAAAGGCAGAGGGGAGAGATGGAAAAAAAACCTGGCACTTCTATGGCATTATTGAGCAGCTGATTGTACCACCCCTGGGGGGCATTGGGTTTTCACTTGTGTGGTATAATGCATTTTCTCATTGTTTAGGCTCATTCGAACTTGTTACTTGCAGCTAGAAGTAGCCTAACTAAAACAGATCGACTGGTCAAAAGTGTTCATGTTGCCAGGAGGTGACACACGTAAGGTGAGGTGGATGTACTTTGTCAGCCCATTAAGCCTTCTAGGGAATAACCGCCTCCCATTTCCCTGAAGTCCTTCTCAGTGCATGTGATCTGAGTGGGGCTGAGCCCTCTTCCACACCCCAAGGAGGCCACACAATCAAATTCTGACCAAGTACCCCATCTCCCTATCGTGGGGATGTAACCTAACCAGGCCAATCAGAGTGCGCCCTGAGACTCTTGCCAGTCATTCAGAAAAGATGCTCTCTTTTCTCCTCCAACCGCATAAGCTATAAAGATAAACGTAGGTTTGAAGCTGCCAGCAGCCATATTGCTGTCAGGTGGCAAGATTTGAGAATTGCCCAATAATGACAAACACCACCACAAGATAGAGAAGAGAGCGCAGCAGGGTCTTCATGATATGATTCAAACCCATGGATAGAGCCATGGCTGAAGTCCTCAGCATTTGGGGGCAAATCACAAAGTTGAGGGAGATAAGGACATCAGAAATCAGGTGAACTCTGTACTCGGAGCTGATGGAGCAGGTTCCACTGGTTTCTCTCTCTGCCAAAGTTCCACCTGATTAGAACAGCGTTCTCGAGTACTTTTTTACCTGCCTGCTTGTGCTGTCTTCCTACGGACTCATTCCGAAGTGATTATTTTTTCTTGCCTGAATGGACAGAGATACTCAATGCCCCACTGCACCGAGCCTGAGAAAACTAGAGTGTGGGAAAAGCGGCAGGAGCAAAAACGCTGTGAGAGTCAAGCTAAATGATTATATTACACTAATGGGCCCAGCTCCCCACAGGTGAACAGAATGTGCCCCGTGATAGCAGTAATAAAACAAGCACTTTACAGAAACAGTGAAGAGGGTCGGGGCTACTTGGAGGAAAGATGGGTGTGGTTTCAAAGCCCGGCTCTGCCCTGTGCAGGTGACCTTAGGCAATGGACCAAGAGTCCCTGACCTTCCATCTTGTCATCTATGAATTAGGACTAACCATAGCTGCTGCAAGTGAGGGATAGCCCGTGGGGCTCAGGTTGCTCTGACACACAGTGAGGAAGGGGACGTTGTCTCTCAGGCCTCTCCTGGGTCTTCACTCACTCCCGGCTGTGTCGGGTGCCACCCTGCACTTTGGTGTGGATCAGAACCCGCCCCTCCTGCCCACAGGCGCCTGGCCAGAGGGTCTTGCTTCCTTTTCTCACCGGAGGTCTCTGTTTCCTCACACCACGGTGTGGTCCACACTTTATGGAAGGGTTAGGTGATTACAGAGAATTTCAACAGAGAACTTAAAGCCATGGCATAAACCTGGTGGTAATGAGATGGAGAAAATCATATTCACTGGAATTCTTTTCAGGGGAAGCACTGTTTATTCAGAAAAAAAGTTCCACAGTTTTCATTCTGTAGACTCCCATTTATGCACATTAAATAAATTAGGATGTCTTTTCTCCTCCCCCCGAGATATTTCCTTGATAAACCCAAGTTGGGGAGAAGTTCAGCCACCCCCTCCCCTTAAGGCATGAGATGGCTGGAATTCTCCTAAGTGATAGGGGGAAAGAATTTTCTGGTTACTCCAGGACACAGAGGGGAGTAGGAAGAGTGAAGGTCCTAGGATGTGACCCCTTGAACTGCCAGCGATATGACCACGTTTGTGGGAAGCTGGGGTGAGTGGTTGCTTTGTAGAGCCAAGGCAAGGAGCTGGCCTTGTCTCCTGAATGTTACTTCAACCCCTCAGGCACAGAGAGACCCCAGCTGACCCCTGGGTTAGCTAGCTTTGTTACAGAGTCCCAGGGGAAAGCACTTAAGCTTTGGAATCTTCATGAGGGCTCCTAGTGCACCTCCAGCTCCTAATCTGACTCCCCGGCCTCCAGGTCTGGTCTTCCTTCAAAAGGCCTGCTTTTCCCAGCTGCCTGAAGCAATTCTCCACCCACCTTTCAGGAAGCCCCTCTATCAGGGGATCCGTATCCCTCCCTCCAGAAACACACTTCTCAACTCTGTGTTGGTACATAGTAGGTGCTCAGTAAATATTTGTTACTGACTGTCCAAGTCAATAATAATAAGCATTTGTAGTTGGCACTCTGCAGAATAGTCTGGGGCTAAAATGGAGTAGGGGCTCTAAGTATGGCCCAGAGCAGGCAGAGACCTTCAGGTCAGCTCTCCTGACCCACCTGTGTGAGTTTCAGGTACACTTCGTCTAGGCAACCTCTGGAGCAAACACAGACACACACACACTCCTCCCAAGATGAAACCTTAATTCCTCAAGAGAGTTTGGTCTAAACCCATAAGAGGGAAGAAAAATACTCTGTTACAATCCTCAAATTTTGCAAAGTGTCTCTCTCTCCCTCAAAGTGTTAGTATAAGTTCCCTTGCTCTTCTTCTCCTGACCCCAAACAGAACCATTTAGACCTGAGAGAGAGAGAGAGAGAGAGAGAGAGAGAAACCCAAAGCTGGGCCCCATACCCATAAAAGCTTTGAGATTAGCTCCTATAAGAAGGATGGGAAGGAAGCAGTTCCAGAATCTTCTAGGCATACTGCTTTACAGGGAATTAACTGGGTAAGATAAAGTACAGGGCAAAGTTCCCAGCCCCATAGCAAGAGCCCAGCTATTGTCAGTTCTTTGCTTATGTCTCCCAGTGCCTAACACCGAACAGTGTCTCGCACATAATCAACACTTACTAGATGAGTGAGTGAAGTATCACGTTTACCCCTTCCTAAAACAGAGAAAATGTTTTCTGACCAAGTATTCATTAGGAAGGGAAATAAGAACTTCTCAGGGGCCAATGCTTCTGTGACATCTGCTATCCCTCATCCTCATAATGGCAAGTGCTTGCTCATCACATGCCACATGCTGGGCACTGTTCTAACCCTTTACATGTTAACTCATTGGTCCCCACATGAGCTGATGGAAACTGAGGCACAGTTGGGTTGAGTAATTTAGCCGAGATCACACAGGCAGTCACAGTAGATCTGTGATTGGAACTCAGACCATCTAGTGCCATGGTCCAGCTTCCTACCTATGATGGGCTGCTTAGCTGTGCTTGGTTAGCTTTCTGTGGGTAGAGCAAGGGCTAACCTCTACCACACCCCTCCATGGGCCAATCAGTTTTGTTCTGTTCCTTTATTTGCTCATTCGACAAGTATTTATTTATTTATTTTTAACCTGTTTAATTTTTCATACTTTATTCCTTGTATTAATAGGTTAAGAAAGTAAAATTTTCTCAACTACTGATGTATAGGTAATGTTTATAAGTGGCACACAAAAAGTTCAGTTTCACAAAGAGTAACATTCAGTGATCTATTTTTTTTTTTTTTTTTTTTTTTTTGAGACAGAGTCTCACTCTGTTGCCCAGGCTAGAGTGAGTGCCGTGGCATCAGCCTAGCTCACAGCAACCTCAAACTCCTGAGCTCAGGCGATCCTCCTGTCTCAGCCTCCCGAGTAGCTGGGACTACAGGCATGCACCACCATGCCCGGCTAATTTTTTCTATATATATTTTTTAGCTGTCCATATAATGTCTTTCTATTTTTAGTAGAGATGGGGTCTCGCTCTTGCTCAGGCTGGTCTCGAACTCCTGAGCTCAAACGATCCGCCCACCTCGGCCTCCCAGAGTGCTAGGATTACAGGCGTGAGCCACCACGCCCGGCCCAGTGATCTATTTAAATGCAATTTTAATCCTTATTTTAAGCTAAGTGCAATAATAATTTAATAGAATATGCTACAGACACACAAAATCTATACACCCTGAACTACAGGAGTGGTTTCTATAGACACATGGTTTTCACCAAGTACACACTTCCACAATGAACAAGTACGTACAAATATGTTAGTAAAACACTACCCTAAATGTTTATCTTGCCATCAATGCCATTCAGTTTTTAAGCAATGCCATTCTTGCTACTGAAAGCATTTATTTCTAGAAGCTTTAATCTGATCTGGGAAAATGAGTTCTCCCAAAACTTAACAAATAGTGTGTTATGAGCCTCAAAAGGCTTTCAATCAAAAAAGCCTTCCAACATGGGAGCATTTACATGAAACATTTAGTTTCTCCAAAAAAATAAAATCATTCTTGTTATCTGAAGAAAATAATATTAAAACAAATTATCTTTTAAAACAGATAAACATTTTTCCAAAAAAAACCTGGAAAACTAAAATATATAGAAAAAATTAGCTTGGCATGGTGGTGCATGCCTGTAGTCCCAGCTACTTGGGAGGCTGAGGCAGGAGGATCACTTGAGCTCAGGAGTTTGAGGTTGCTGTGAGCTAGGCTGATGCCACGGGACTCTAGCTCGGGCAACAGAGTGAGACTCTGTCTCAAAAAAAAAAAAAAATTCCATCTGCCTATATGAGCTCCCTCCCTCTAAGAAAGCCGGGGGGCGGGGGGGGGGGGTGTGAACTGCAATGCAGATTCAAGCTAATGGCATATTAATTACCCTTAGGTTACTCTAGGTCCCTTTCTAAATTTTATTATGCCTGGGCTGGGGAATTCCTAGATTGATAAAGCATTCCCTTCTTCCCCAGGTGATAGGATTAAGGGTAGGGCAACGCCAAAATACAGTGCCTGCCCTTAACCTTCCCAGGTGGAGCAATTGCTCCCAAACAGCACCAAAACAGGGAACCCTTGTCCTGAGAAGAGCCGGAGATCTTAACTAACAAAATGACTGCATAATCACAACAGAAATCTTATATTATGCAAAGATGTTTAAAAATACTTAGAGGAGGAAAAACTACAACCTACTGGCGCTATTCAAATTGTAGACATAAAAATTAATGGTGGCAAGGACCACTCTTTAGCGCCAAGCTAGTGAACTGAAATAGTATGACAGCAAATATCACTGAAGGCCAGGCCACTGTAACCACTTGGTTCTACCTCTGCTCAGCCAGTGTGGGCCAGAGTGCCCAGACAGCAGGGCTGGGATGGGCAGAAAATGTCCCCAGTTCTCCACCCGCTCCTTGACCAATAGGAATCCAGGGTGAACGGGATGTAATAGTTAGGTCCATGGTTTTCAGACTCAGCCTGTGACCTTGAGCAAGTGACTTTAACAGCACTTTTGCAAACTGGTAGTGTTATCGCTCCCCCTGGGTGATAACATTCTAATGGGTATAGATGCACCACTAAGAAAGAGAACACACAAGCAATAGCGTTCTAACAGTGCACAGTGTCTCTACAATAGTCCTGCACAACTCATAAACCAGTCACAGGGACTCTTGTTGTTTTGAAATTCCTCTCATCCCTTCTGTGAGATTCCACAATTTCTCCTGCCTTTAATAGTCAGTCTTTTCACTGATATCTCAGATACATGGTGTAACACAACTTCTACTTGTGGCTATTTTCCTATCTTGGGTTTTACAAAGCACTTGCTTGTTGTTTTCTAAGAAAAGAGCAGTCATTTCTCCAAAAAGAAAAGTTGTTTCACTGATATTAACTTCACTCCCTGTTGCTCAGTATCCCGGCCTTTCTCACTACTAACCACTTTTTATCCAAATGCTGAATCACTATATAATCTTTTGAAGACATTTTAAACACCAGCAGTAAATTCAGTACATGCAGTACCAACAGTGTACCTAACACAGTTGAAGTGAAGACAATATGAACAGCTATGCTCAATTTCTCAAATTTGCAAACAAAGATGGTTCCATTAAAACAACAAAAAACGTATGCCTTAGGCTTGGTTAAATGTGTTAGTAATTACCTGTATTGATTAGGATTCTTTCAACCGCAAGTGACAGAAAACTCAGACAGCCTTATGCAAAAGGAGCACATTGAGCCGCGGAAATTCAAAAGTCCCTGTATCATTCCAGCTTCAAGTATGGCTGGATTCAGGACTCCAGGATATAATCAGGACTCAGTTTCCACCATTTCTTTCTCTTCTGCAGGGTTGGCTTCAGTCTTAGGTTTCACAAAGTGGCCAGCTGGAACCAGCGGCTCTAGCCCCTACCTGCTCTGGGGATTCAAGTTCAGCAAAAAGAAATGAGTGTCTTTGTCCCAGAATTTTTAGCCTGAGTCTCAATACCTGTCATTGGCTCTGACCGGTCACATGCCCAGCTCTAGGCCAATCAATCAACGTGGTTACTTCCGGGTCAGTTACTACTGCCCCCGAGCCCTGCTGAGAAGGCTCCTGGAGGCCCAGGGGCTGCTGAGTGTCCCACAGGGAGATGAGGAGAATGGAAAAGTTAGATGTGCCTTACAGGTGGGCGGTGAGGATTAGGTGGGATTAGCCCTGGGCCTGGGCCAGCCTCTTTGGGGTGGAGTGGCCCCCTGCTGCCCTGGCTGCTCTGCCCCCCCAGGGGCCTCCAGGACCGCCTGCTCTGCCTGAGTCAGCGGCTGGTGACACCGGCTGACTCAGCGCCTGCGTGCGGTAGATGCTGCCAGGAAAGCTAATAAGCCTCCGAGGCAAGTCATGCCTCCTGTGACGTGGGTTCGTGCCGTGAGTGGGCGGGAATGAATGAAAAGGAGTGGGCGCACCATGGTTCCTAGAGCGTTTATGCAGTTAAAAGAGAGTGAAGGAAAAGTCAAGAGCAGTGATTGCAAAAGGCCGCGCTCCCACCGAGGCTGTGGTGCTTTCTGCTAATGCTCTCGTGCTGCTCACTCCCGGGGGCGCGCTCCTGGCTGCCACCACCCTATCCCCAACCCCTGGAAGCTCCCTAGCGGCTCCACCACCAACCAACCACTTGGCCTGCCCTGTGCTTAGCCCGGCCCTTTCAGGCCCTCCTCAGTCTGCCGTCTGTTTCTTTCAAACCTAAGTGTTGAGAAGCATGATGGGGGAATTGGAAGTTTGGCCCACCCCACCCCAAACTCAGCCTGGACAAACGGACCTCTGGCAGAGGCCGGATAACGAAGGGTCCTGTGTGCTACACTAAAAAAATTAGTTCTAAAAGGAACTGGGTTCTCCTTTCACTCCACCTCAGTCCTTTCTGCAAACATTTACCCAGTGTCATGGGGCAAGCCAGCCCAGCCCTGTCCAGTTGTATGAAATTGGGCCCCAGGTGCTGCAGAATTGAAGTTGCAAGTAGCCACTAGTGGGCAAATGGCTGAACAGGGAAGGCCAGAGAGGGGCTGTCTCCAAGGGCTGAAAGCACAGCCTTGATACCCACTGAAAGTTAAGTTGATTTCCTTAACATTGGCACTCTGTAAGTAGAGAGAAAAGTCTCATCACGAGGGAGCCCCGTGGAAGGGAATGAGAGCAGAATTGGCAATCAGAAAAAACAGAAGGCCTGGGCTTGAGGCCTGGCTCCACCGTGCCAGCTGCAGTCACTCAGCTCTCTGCTCCGCAGCCCCCACATCTGTCACTAGGAATCATATCATCCCCACGGGGTCAGTTGAGATAAAGCACGTGTATAAAGACTGTACAAATGTTAGTTACTATAAACTTTCTTCAAAAAAAATAAAATTCACAGCAAGGAGAATCCCCAGGCAGACTCATTTTACTCCAGTTACCATTTGGCACCGAGCAGGTCAGTGACTTACTGGATGACACAGCAAGTCAGTGGCAGAGCCAAGGTATGAACTCATCCAAGTTACTGACTCTGATGTTGTCAGCAGAACCAGTTGAAACCTGACTTCATGCTGCGGTTCAGAGGTTGGTGTGTTCCCAGGAAGTTCCTTCCACCAAAGAGTGTTCAAGGTGGTTCCCAGTGGGCTGCCCCAAGGTCCTCCAAATGGTTGGCAAGATGTAGCTGGAATGAGGTTCCCAGGAGGCAGGGTGAAAATGGAGACAAGGAGTAGGAGACGGATGTCCAGAGTTGCCCATTTGCCCTGAGGACCGGAGAGGAGACTGCATTTCTAAATGCTTCCTCTATCCACAGCCCCCCTCCCCAACACCTTTAAAAATAGATTTTAAGATATAATACATATACCATAAAATACATCCTTTTAAAATGTACAATTCAGGCCGGGTATCCTTTGAAACACAAAAGTTTGAAATTTTTATTAAGCCTAATTTATCTATTATTTTTTTCTGCTGTTGCTTGTGCTGGTGTTATATCTAAGAAGGCTTTGCCTAACCCAAAGTTTACTCCTATATTTTCTTCTAAGAGTTTTATAGTTTTAGTTCTTACATTCAGGTCTGTGATCCATTTTGAGTTAATTTGTGTATATGGTATGAGGTAGGGATCCAACTGCATTTTTTTTTTTTCCGCATGTGCATATCCAGTTGCTCCAGCATTATTTGTTGAAAAGGCTATTCTTTTCCCTGCTGAATTGTCTTGGCATCTATGTCAAAAATCACACAGCTCCTTTTTAAAGAAAGTAAACTGGAAGCAGTTTATGCAACTCTTACAATTTCTGACAAGTGAAACCAAGCTTTGCTTCCCTGGTCACAGGCACCTCAGACCAGTGCCTATGGCCTGAGGTGACTGGTGTCCAGCATGGATTCTTGATACTTGATGGAGGCAAAAAAAACAAGGTTCTCTCTCAGAAAGCACAAGGGCCGGGTACCCACAGGGAAGGCAGATGACCTAGCTCGAGCTGGTCCTTTTCTTCTGCTGCAGAAACCCAGAACCTCATTGGATCTACAAGGTCACTGGGGTCAAGTGGCAGAGCCTCTTCTTGCTCAGGGCTCCATTCAAAGCTGGTAGCTTTTAGGTCACCTAGTAAATGAGTTGACACAGCAAATGGCGTATGATATGGTAACTCCAAAATCCAAAGAGACCCACAAAGCGTCATGCCTCTTTTTTTTTTAGAGATGGGGGTCTCGCTTTGTGCCCAGGTTGGAGCGCAGTGTGACTCACAGGTATGATCATAGTGCACTGCAGCCTCCAACTCCTGGGCTCAAGCGATCCTTCTGTCTCAGCTTCCTGAGTAGATGGGACTACAGGCATGTGCCACCATGCCGGGTTCAACACACCTCTTTTGTGGTGGGGGTGTAAGGTAAATCATTCTTTATTTTGTAGGGAAAATCATGACGTCTTCAGAACAACAGACCCCAAAGCCTTTACTGAGAAATCAGGCTTTAGTGTTTTTATGGCATTTCTATCACATCTGGAGCACCTATCCTTTTCTGCTGTCCGGGCCCTAGCAGCATGATGTCCTCGATATACAGGAACAGCATTATGTCTTGTGTAATGACAAGTGTTCAAAGTCTGAGAACTGGAGTCAAAATAGTTCATGGAGTCCTGAGGCAAGATGGTGAAGGTGCACTGATGGCCCTGGGAAATGAAAGCAGGGCTTCTGACCTCTTCTGCTTCTTGGAATAGAGAAAAAGCATTTGTCAGCTCAATAACTGCACACCAGGTGTCAGGGACTGTATGTATTTTCTCCAGCAATGAGACCACATCTGAAATAGCAGCTGCAATCGGAGTTACTACATAATCAAATTTATGGTAATCCACTGTCATTCTCTGAGGCCCATCTGCCATCTTCACTGGCCAAACTGAAGAATGGAGTGGGCGTGTGATTTAGTCACCACCCCAGAATCTCTCAAGGCCAGTGATATCATCAATCTCTTGAGTTCCCCAGGGAATGCAGTGTTGCTTTTGGTTTATCACTTTGGTAAGAAGGGATTTCCATTTGTTCTCATCCTCACATCTCTTATGCTGCCAATCCAAGAGCCCATACAGTAATTCTGCCAGTGACTGGGGATTATCTATTCCAGGTATATAATTAGGGACATGGAAATAAATAGGTTTGCAGGTCCATAGGGCCTACTCCATTTATTACTTTATCCATCTTCACCCCTACTCTGACCTGATCCCAGTGGAGTTCTGGATCCCCAGGAATTAATATTAGCCCAGAGCCATTGCTCAGTTATCACCAAAAGGTCTAGCATTAATATTTCACTGTGTATAGTTGCCCTGGACAAGGCCATCATTGGCTGCAAACTCCTCCTGAGAACAGAACTTTTAACTTCCTCTCCTCCAAGCCATCTGGCCCTTGTACTGTTGCTCCACCCTGCCCAGCAGTAGTCTGAATATCAAGCCTAATTAGAGCAGTAAGCCCTTTTCCTGCCATCCATGTGCCCGCCACTCACCATGCCCTACCCAGGACATCCCAAGGGTTGAGTGTGTCGCTTCCTCCCCCAGTTGGTAGATGGCCTCATATCCCCCTAGGGAAGGCAGATTCAGAACACATTCTTGCATTATTGCAGTGTCCTTTCTAGGAGGCACCCAGGGGTTCTAGAACAGTGACTGACTCAGGCTTGGGAATTGGGTGAGAGACTGTGCTCCCAATCAGAGTTCCTAAGTCAGATCTCTGTTTACTAGACCTGAAGTATTTTCACACACACAAATCAAGTTGAAATTTACCTAGCACTCTGGGAGGCTGAGGTGGGTGTATCCTTTGAGCTCAGGAGTTCGAGACCAGCCTGAGCAAGAGTGAGACCCCCCGTCTCTACTAAGAAAATAGAAAGAAATTATATGGACAACTAAAAATATATACAGAAAAAATTAGCTGGGCATGGTGGTGCATGCCTGTAGTCCCAGCTACTCGGGAGGCCGAGGCAGGAGGATCGCTTGACCCAGGAGTTTGAGGTTGCTGTGAGCTAGGCTGACGCCACGGCACTCTAGCCTGGGCAACAGAGTGAGACTCTGTCTCAAAAAAAAAAAAAAAAAAAGTCGAAATTTAGTGGGTGGCTGCTCACGTATTGTGGTTCTAGAGACTCCATGATCAATTAACCATACCAATCTCTGCGGGTCAGACTATCCTGGTAACTCCTGGCCCTGCCTATTATAATAACCACACTCACTTTCCTCCAGAAATTAAGTTCTGTTAATTGGGTTCTGTTACTTGGTTTCCACCACCCCACAATCTATACAACCCTGTTGAAATGAGGAAGCCTTTTCCCACCTGCTGCTCTTCGCATCTCTTCCCTCCAGCGGCTCCTGCCAGGGACCATTCAGAGGTGCTGGTACTTCCTTCCCAGAGATTTTCTCAAGGCCTTGGTTTCCTAGGGGATCAACTCCTGGGCAACCAAAAAAATGTCATGTCTACTACATTCTGTTAGGGGGTTAACTTTATTTTGAAAGCAATTGGGAGCTACTAAAGTGTTTTCCCCAGTGGACTAGTGTGGTGAGATTTATATTTGAACAAAACTACTCCTGCTCTTTGGTGGGGAATACATTGGAAGAGGCAAGACGGGAGTGAGGAGGACAAGTGGTTATCCGATACAGTGACCCCAGTGAGTCTTAACGTGAGTCGACAGGCTAAGAAGTCCCGAGTCCTGGGAAGTACAGGACAGGTGGACATCACACCCCCAACCCTTGAGATGCCCTAGGTAGGGCATGGTGAGCACATGGGTGGCAAGAAAAGGGCTTACTGCTCTAATTAGGCTCGACCTCCTTCAGAACATTGCTGGGCAGGGCTGAGCAACAGGACAAAAGCCAGATGGCTTGGAGGAGAGAATGTTGAACGTTCTTTTTTTTTTTTTTTTTTTTTTTTTTGGAGACAGAGTCTTGTTCTGTTGCCTGGTCTAGAGTGCTGTGGCATTGGCCTAGCTCACAGCAACCTCAAAGTCCTGGGCTTAAGCAATCCTTCTGCCTCAGCCTCCCGAGTAGCTGGGACTACAGGCATGTGCCACCATGCCTGGCTAATTTTTTCTATATATTTTTAGTTGTCCAGCTAATTTCTTTCTATTTTTAGTGGAGACGGGTCTCACTCTTGCTCAGGCTGGTCTCGAACTCCTGACCTGGAGCAATCCTCCCACCTTGGCCTCTCAGAGTGCTAGGATTACAGCTGTGGGCCACCATGCCCAGCCTGAAAGTTCTGTTCTCAGGAGTTTGCAAGTAATGGTGGCCTTGTCCAGGCGTTGTGGTGAGATTCCAAGCACCTGGTCTGCGGAAACAGCCTGGGCTATCTCGCTTGTGCCATGCTCAATTAGGAGGATGCTCTGCACTGCCCCCCAAATGGCTGTGTGCAAAGCCAGGAACATACTATTACCTAAAGTCTTTGCACAATCACCCAAAACTTTCAGGTGTGTCATTGGCCTGTTGTGTAGATGAAGAAAGTAGACTGCCAGATCTGGTTCCCCCAAACAATAGCAGGGATGAAGCTGGGAGGCAAGAGTGGCCTTGCAGTGCTCCGCCCTGCACACGGGCAGAATTGTGAAGCCCGCCCATCCTGCCTTCGGCTGTTGTTCCTTCCTCTCCCACACTTGCATTCTCGCCTCCAGCACCTTCCCGCTGCCTCTTATAGTCCTGTGCAAGCCTTCCCAGTGGGTGGAAAGAGCTGCTAACTTTGGAGTTAGACCAGGTTACAAATAATTTATCTGAGCCTCCCTGCAGCCGACGTGGCAACTGTGCCACTCAGATTCCTCTTTGAGAAAGGGCTTGCTGCCCAGCTACAAGGAGTGTGGTTAAGCTGACAACCCCAGTTCTTTCAGGGTCTGCCTCAGCTTTTTTTTAAATCAAATATTGACAAATTATAATTGTATACATTTATGGAATACAGAGTGATGTTATATTATACAATGTGGAGTGATTTAATCAAGCTAATTAACATATCTATCACCTCAAATACTTATCATTTATTCCTCCTGTCTAACCGAAACATTGTACCCTTTGTCCAACATCTCCCCATTCCCCTCACCCCAGCCTCTGGCAACCACCTTTCTACTCTCTGTCGCTGTAAGTTCGATTGTTTTAGATCCCACATATGAGTGAGAACATGTGGTACTTGTTTTTCTGGGCTTATCTCACTTAGCTTAATGCCCTCCAGGTTCATCTATATTGCTGCAATTGACAAAATTTCCCTCCTTTTCAAGGCTGAACAGCATTCCCTTCTGTACATCTACCACATTTTCTTCATCGATTCATCTGCTGATGGACACTCATGTTGATTCCATAACTTGGCTGTTGCGAATAATGCTGCAATACACATGGGAGGACAGACATCTCTTCCAGATACTGATTTCGTTCCCTTTGGATATATACTCAGAAGTGAGATTGCTGGATAAGATGGTGATTCTATTTTTACTTTTTGGAGGAAACTTGCCTCAGCTTTTGAGCTGGGATCACACTCTTGTTGGAGGGGTTCCCAGCCACTGACTAGGCAGGGCCGTGGGACAAGGCCCAACCATTTCCACCTAACATTAGACTGCTTTGCTCTGGAGCTTCCCACGAGGCTGGCACTTTGCTTGGAAGGAGAAATGGCCAGACGTGCAATTATATACTGATTCATGGGCTGTAGCCAATGGTTTGACTGGATGATTAGGGACTTAGAAGTAACAGGATTGGAAAATTGGTGACAAAGAAACTTGGGGAAGAGGTATGTGGATAGGCCTTTCTGAGTGGGCAAAAAATGTGATGTTTGTGTCCCACGTGAATGCCCACCAAAGGGTGCCCACAGAAGAGGAGGATTTTAAAAATCAAGTGGATAGGATGACCAGGTCTATGGATACCAGTCGGACTCTTTCTCCAGCACCCCAGTCACCACCTAACGAGCTCATGAACAAAGTGGCCAGGGAGGCAGGGATGGGGGTTATGCATGTGCTCAGCAACGTGGAATTCCACTCATCAAGGCTAACCTGGCTACAGCCACCACTGCGTGCCCAATCTGCCAGCAGCAGAGACAAACACTGGGCCCCAATGTGGCACCGTTCCCTGGGGTGATCAGACAGCTACCTTGTGGCAGGTTGACTACATTGGACCATACCCATCATGGAAGGGGCAGCGTTTTGTCCTTACCATTCTGGATATGTATTTGCCTTCCCTGCACACAATGCTTCTGCCAAAACTGCCATCCTTGGACTTACAGATGCCTTATCCACTGTCATGGTATTCCAAACAGCATTGCTTCTGACCGGGGAGCTCACTTCACAGCCAAAGTGCAGCAATGGGCCCGTGCTTATGGAATTCATCGGTCTTACCGTGTTTCCCATCACGCTGGGGCAGCTGGCTTGCTAGAATGGTGCAATGGCCTTTTAAAGCTGCAGTTACAGCACCAACTAGATGACAATACTTTGCAGGACTAGGACAAAGTTCTCCAGGAGGCTACACATGCTTTGAATCAATATCCAATGTATGGTACTGTTTTTTCCCATAGCCAGTATTCACGGGTCCAGCAATCAAAGGGTGGAAATGGGAGGGGCACCACTCACCATCAGCCCCAGTGACCCACCAGCAAAATTTCTGCTTCTTGTTCCCCTGTGCATTATGTCCTGCTGGTCTTGAGATCTTAGTTCCAGAGGGAGGAATGCTTCTACCAGGAGACACAACAATGACTCCATTGAACTGGAAATTAAGACTGCCACGCTCCTCATGCCTCTGAGTCAACAGGCTAAGAGGGGAGTTACTGTGCTGGCTGGGGTGATCGGTCCAGACGGCCAAGGGGAAATTGGACCGCTGCTCCACAATGGAGGTAAGGAAGACGATGCCTGGAATACAGGAGATTCCTCAGGGCATCTCTTAGTATTACCATGCCGTGTGATTAAGGTTGGGGACACTACAACAACCCAATCCAGGTGGGACTACAAATGGCCCAGACCCTTCAGGAATGAAGGTTTGGGTCACACCTCGCACCCCTGTTAAAGAATCGTGACCAGCTGGGGTGCTTGCTGAGGGAAAGGGGAGACAGAATGGGTAGTAGAAAATGGCAGTTATAAATACCAGCTGCAACCATGTGGCCAGTTACAGAAACAAGGGCTGTGCTTGTCACGAGTATTTCCTCCCTATGTTGTTAAGGATACATTTGTGCATATATACACACACGTTAAGCAAATATCTTTGTTTTCTTTCCTCTTTTACCCCTTTATCATGTAACCTAAGATTTACTGACTTTGTGTCAGCATTTAAGACTTGTTAAATTTACATCACACTAGTTAAGTTATGAAATGATCAGAAGAAGAGAGTAAACCTCACTCGAGAACTTCACCTCTTCTCCTGGGGATGGGATCAGCCCGTTTTCAGTTGTGCACAGGCTGCTGGTACTTGTGTCATGTTAGGTGGTTTATGACTTTGTCATTGTCTTTACTCGGAGATTAAATATGGGTTAAATAGACGTGTGTGGGTGCCAAGTTGAGAAGGGGTGGACGTGTGAGGGTTAATGTCAGGTGTCAACTTGGCTGGCTTGAAGAGGTCTAAGGTGGCTGGTGTGGCACTTTTTCTGGGCGTGTCTGTGAGGTGTTTCCAGAGGAGACTGAGGTGTGAGTTAGTGGACTGAGAGAGGAAGACCCGCCTTCACTGTGGGTGGCACCATGCAACCTGTTGGGGGGCCCTGGGGGGGCAAAGCCAGCAGAAGAAGGCGGGTACTCAGCGTCCTCTCTTTCTCCCTTCTGGAGCAAGACGCCTTTTTCTCCTCCTGCCCGTGGACTCTTTGGCTTTTGTGATCTGGGACTTGCACGAGTGGCCTCCTTCGGCCTCAGGCGGGGGCTGCACTCTCAGCTTTCCTGGTTCTGAGTCTTTCGGGCTTGGGCTGAGCCTCTCTACCGACTTTCCTGGTTCTCCAGCTCTCAGTCTACTGTGGGGCTTTGCCCCATGATCATGTGACCCAATTCCCCCTAATAAATCCCCTTTCATCTATGTCCTAGTGGCTCTGTCCCTCTGGAGAGCCCTGACTAACACAGGCACTTATGTCCACTCTGTAACTTGCCTATTGTGAGTAATAAAGGGGAGGACAGATATCTGTTCGAGATACCGATTTCATTCCCTTTGGATATATACTCAGAAGTGGGATTGCTGGATAAGATGGTAATTCTATTTTTAGCTTTTGGAGGAATCTTGCCTCAGCTTTTGAGCTGGGATCACACTCTTCTTGGGGCAGTTCCCAGCCGCTGACTAGGCAGGGCCGTGGGACGAGGGCCCAGCCATTTCCACCTGACATTAGCCTGCTTTGCTCTGGAGTCTCACTGGGCTGGCAGAGCCCTTGCCAGGCCTGCATCACAGTCTACAGCCCCATCCCTAGGTGCTTCCCTTCCTCCTTGTCCCGGGCTCAGCCCACATACACATTTGGCGCTCCTCTCTCCAGCCCAGAGTCTGCTCCCGGAAAACCCAGCCTGTGGCACTCCTTCGTCCATCAAGCAGGTGACAAAGAAAAAGACGTTTTATCTGGGGAATGCGAGCCCCCTTTAAACTGTCAGCATTCACATCTCGGTCCCCCTTGAGCTGAGTAACCTAACAATGCCGTACACTGGACACCACGGTGTATGGCCAATCCACAGTCAACGTTATTTCTTTAAACCAATGAGAAAAATTACTTTTGTAATCACCCCCTCTCCTGATCCACCCTTCCTTTCCGTGTTTCACTATGTTGCCCAGGCTGGTCTTGAACTCCTGGGCTCCGGGGATCCTCCTGCCTCGGTCTCTTGAGCTGATGGGACTAGAGGCACAAGCCACCACGTTTTTCCTTTAAAAACTCAATCCTCTCCTTTGCTCTCTGGAGCACTTCCAGGCGTTTCTCCGGCTGCAGCCCTCAACCTTGGCCCAAATGAACTCTCTATAGTAATTTGCCTCAGTTTTCTCATTTAGATCAACAGAGAATAATAAAATACCGAGCTGTTTCAAGGATTAATAACAAAATGGTGTCAACTCCAAAAATCAACTCACGGTGGATAACAGACTTAAACCTAAGGCATGAAACTATAAGAATTCTATAAGAAAATGTTGGAAAAACTCTTAAAGACATTGACCTAGGCAAAGAATTTATGAAGAAGACCACAAAGGTAATCACAGCAAGAACAAAAATAAATAAATGGGACCTGATCAAATTAAAAAGCTTCTGCACAGCCAAAGAAACTATCATGAGAGTAAACAAACAACCTACAGAATGGGAAAAAATACTCTCATGTTACACATCCAATAAAGGGCTGATAACTAGAATTTATATAGAACTCAGGAAAATCAGCAAGAAAAAAATCAAACAACCCTATCAAAAAGTGGGCAAAGGACATGAACAAAAACTTCTCAAAGAAGATAGACTAATAGCTAACAAACATGTGAAAAAATGCTCAACATCACTAATCATCAGGGAAATACAAATCAAAACCACAGTGAGATATCACTTATCTCCAGTGAGAATAGCCTTTATCAAAAAGTCCCAAAACAGTATGTGTTGGCGTGGATGCGGAGAGATAGGAACACTCATATACTGCTGGTGGGACTGCAAACTAGTTCAACCTCTGTGGAAAGCAATGTGGAGATACCTCAAAGAGATACAAGTAGATCTACCATTTGATCCAGCAGTCCCATTACTGGGCATCTACCCAAAAGAACAAAAGACAGTCTATAAAAAAGACATCTGCACTAGACTATTTATAGCAGCACAATTCACAATTGCAAAGATGTGGAAACAACCCAAGTGCCCATCAATACATGAGTGGATTAATAAAATGTGGTATACATATACCATGGAGTTCTACTCAGCCACAAAAAACAATGGCAATCTAGCACCTCTTGTATTATCCTGGATAGAGTTGGAACCCATTCTACTAAGTGAAGTATCCCAAGAATGGAAAAACAAACACCACATGTACTCACCATCAAATTGGTATTAACTGATCAACACTTAAGTGCACATATAGTAATAACATTCATCGGGTGTCAGGCAGATGGGAGGGAGGGGAGGAGAAGGGTATATACACACATGTAATGGGTGCAGCGCACACCGTCTGGGGGATGGACACTCTTGAAGCTCTGACTTGGGTGGGGCAAGGGCAATATACATAACCTAAACATTTGTACCCCCGTAATATGCTGAAATAAAAAAAAATGGTGTCAACTCGAATGCCTCCTCTGGTATCAGTGGGCTGATTTTCCATTTGTCCCTTCAAATCCACTTTCCACCCTATCCACCCTGCTCTGGGCCCCAGGAGGCCCACCCTTAAGGACAGCATCAACAGGCAGAGATGAGAGGGCACAAGGAGTCCTGTGGGACTGCTGAGAAGCCATGTGAAATGTGTCTCAGGACCATGAGTCCTGGGAGATCAAGGGGAAAGCATCTCTCCATGGCTTTCGCCCCTCCTCCCTCCATCCATCAAAGTTTTGCCGTAAGGAGCGTTAATGCTCCCTGCCCTTCTGGGTTGCTCATGCATGGGCATTTCACAGGTTCCCACATTCTAAATGGGGGCAGCAACAGAGAAGCTCCAGGACAGAGGGTAAAAGGCACACGGTGCAGGTCTAGACACAGCACCGCGAGGTCATACCTGTACTTGCACCTGTACCTGTGCTTGGTTGGGGGCTATGCAGAGCAGGTCACCATGTGCACCCAATGAATGGAATATGGGCAAAGAGGATCTAAAGAGATACACATGGGTGTCCAGTAGATGTGCCCATCCCTAAAACAGGCACTAGCAAGGGGAATAGGATTGCTTTAACTGATTGGTTTTAATTAATCTGTAGTGGAATGTATGTTGAAGATGCTATCTGAATACCTCTTTGAAGAGGCCATCCTAACTCCCCTCTCTAAAGGACTCCTTGACCTTTAATCACTCCTATCACCCCATTCATTTCCTTGGTGGCATTGTGGATTGACTTGCTCAGTATTCACTCCATTCCAGCCCCTTCTAGCATGCAAAGGCCAAAAGGCTACAGCCCACCCTTCCTTGCTTTCCCGGGTGCTCAGTCCTGGCTTAAGTTCCTCCAACCGGGCTTAGTCATTTTGCTAGTGCAGATGAATGCAGGGGTGGCCTAATTCCAGAACCATGATTTCATAAGCACCTAAACCCTTTTGTGATTGAGTTACATGGACTTGTCTGGATTTGAACCCCAAATAGGACACCTTGTCTACTTATTAGCTTGCTTGTTATTATCTGTCTCTCCTCACCTTAGTTTAAGCTCCTTAACACTGGGCACTTCCTTGTTTTTATTCACTGTATCCACAAAGCCTAGCACAGTGCCGGGTATGTACTAAGTGCTCCATGGCTCCATGATGATTTGTCCAATGGATGAATGGATGGAGATGGGAGGAGACTACGGCATGTGGAAGAGGAGGAGATAGTGGACAGTAAGGCTCATTTTCCCAAACTGTAAACTTTGGAATGCCCAAGAGCTCAGTCCTCACAGCTTGTCCCCATTCACACTCACTTCCTAGGTAAACTCATCCAGTCTCATCGATTTAAATTTATATCTCCAGGCACCTCCCTTGAACTTCTTTCCCCGCCCATCCCTGACGCCCCTCCCCGCCCTCGCCTCCCCCACCTCCTTTGAACTTGAACTTCTGACTCTTTTTTTTTTTTTTTGAGACAGAGTCTTGCTCTATCATCCTGGGTAGAGTGCAGTGGCATCATCATAGCTTACTGCAACCTCAAACTCCTGGACTCAAGTGATCCTCTTGCCTCAGCCTCCCGAGTAGCTGGGCCTACAGGCGCTCGCCACAATGCCTGGCTAATTTTTCTATTTTTAGTAGAGACATGGTGTCGCTATTGCTCAGGCTGTTCTGGAACTCCTGAGCTCAAGGGATCCTCCTGCCTTGGCCTCCCAAAGTGCTAGGATTACAGGATTGAGCCACCATGCCCAGCCAAACTTCTGACTCTTACATCCAGCTAATACCCACCACTTCCACTCAGATATTAATAGGCATCTCAAATGTACCATGTCTAAAACATAACTCCTAATTGCTCCTCCAAATCTGCTCCTCCCACAGACTTCCCTAAGTAAATGACAACTCCATCCTTCCAGTTGCCTGGGCCAAAAACCTGGGAATCATTGAACCCCCGGATTCTTCTGAACCCCCTGAACATTCTCAGCCAGGAGAAGCAACCCTCTGCCCCTGGCTAGAGGACAGCAGCCTGCCCTTGGCTGGAAATCAAGCTGGGATTCAGCTGGGATGTACACCTCGCCAGGGGACATTCGTCCTCATCTCCTCTCATTGCTTCTGACCCAATAACTGGGGTCAGGTCTCTGTGTAGCCCGAGATGGGAAATACAGGCCCCGCTTTTGGAGAACATAGTTCTCTCACCAGGGCCCAGCTAATACGGACTGGAAGGAATAAAAGGGACATGTATGAGAGTGGATCTTGAGGTTGCTAGACCATGGTGCAAATACAGGGTTGAAAGGGGGTAGTTTCTTGACAGGGTGGCACTCTCCTGGAACACGGGACACAACGTCCCGGCAAGGAGACCTGGAGCCAGTCGGAATGTGCGTCTGGGAGAGCTCCACAAAATGGTCTGCAAAAATAAGACGGGGGTGCTGGGACCACCTTAGCAGAGTTTGGGGATTTTTTTGGTGGTAAATACACATAAAATTTACCACTTCCTTTTATATATTGTGGAAAATGTACATAACATCAAATTTACTATTCACTTTCAAGTGTCCAATTCAGTGTCATTAAGTACATTCACAATGTTGTGCCACCATCACCACTGTCCGTTTCTAGAACTTCTCTGTCATCCCAAACAGAAACTCGGTACCGATTAAACAATACATTGCCACTTCCCAGTTCTCCCAGGCCCTGGTCCTTGGCAGAGTTTTGAGAAAGAGGTTAGAAGACTCGGGAAGTGGGGATGTTAGAATGGGATTTATTAGCTGAGACTGGAGAACCCACAAGCTAAGTTCTCCAGGGCCGACCAGAGGGCACCCCCTTCACTAATGCGATAAGGAATGCATTGCTCCGGGGCCCTCAGGGTTGAGCGGGCTCCTCTAGGAGGCTCAGTAAGGATTCCACTGAACCTGGAGCTAAACTCTCACCTGGTTTTGTTTTGGGCTTCTCATGCTAGTGGCCCAAGAGGCCAAGAATGGAGTAATGATAACATAGGGATAATCGGCTGTGATTAGCATGAAGAGCCGGGGATGCTACGGCACAGTGGGGGTCAGGAAGAATACGTCTGGGGAGTTCAGGGATGTCTCTTGGTGCTTCCGTGCCCAGTGAAGGGGGTTAACAGGCAATGGTGGCAACTAAGGACTCAGATCCCTCAGGTTTGGATTATTGCACTGAGCAATCACCCCAGACCAGCTAAAGCGCCATCTGATGGTAAGAGAAATCTAGAATGCAATGGTAGAAGAGAGAGATGATGGATATCAATTAGGGCCTTGGAACCAGTTGCAGCAGTGGAAGCTGCAGCTTGTTCCACTGCTGTTTACTCATTTCAGTCTTGTAGAGACTGCAGCCAGTTACCACCTTGAACACTCAGTGAGAGATTGGAATCAGAGTGAGGCATGAATAAATCTGAGCAGTGCAAGGGGTGGTCTGTAGGAGGCGCTTTGGAGCCTTGCACCACACTCCCTCCCCCCACCTCTGATTTCAGCCATAGCCCTGGGGAGTGGTTCCAGGTGAGCTCAGATCCACCTTGTGCTGACAGTCTCTTGCCTTAAGTACGAGCTGCACATGTTTTTGTTTTCTGACCCACAGAAGCCTGCTCTGCTCACACGCCCAGAATGCAGCGTTAACACCCCAGGGCCAGCCCTCAACCAGTGCGGGACAGGGGCAGTGGACGACCGTTCCTGCCTTTCATCCTTCAGGCGACAGTCCGGGAAGACAGTCCGTGCACTTTTCAAGGACCCTGTTGAACTCAAGGCCCTGTTGCCCACAGTAACAACACTGACCACACACACTGAAATTGGCTTTTTCTCCTTTCCTGTCTTACTGTTCCCCCTCCCTCACGCCTGTTCCTCAGATCTTCTCTTAGACAAACCACGTGCACGTGCGTCCTCTCAGGCTCTGCTTTCCAG
Source organism: Eulemur rufifrons (assembly GCF_041146395.1). Lineage (NCBI taxonomy): Eukaryota > Metazoa > Chordata > Mammalia > Primates > Lemuridae > Eulemur > Eulemur rufifrons. The sequence goes on from NC_090998.1 coordinate 89,471,871, forward strand.
GGAACCCAAGCTTAAACACCTTCTCATCTTGCTTCGCCTGCTACCCAGCAGTGGACTCATCCTTTTGAAACATGCCTGATCATGTGTCTTTTCAGCTGAAATCCCTCTGGTGACCACCATTGCCCCTAAAGGAAAAGCCAAAGTCCTCACAATGGCTGACAAGGCCTGACAAAATCTGCCTTCCTGCTGTTTCCTCTCTGATGTCATCTCCTGCTATAGAGGTCTGCACACCCCTGCCTCAGGGCCTTTGCGCTGCTATTTCCACGGCCTGGAATGCTTTCCTCACTGGAAGCATGCTTCCTCACTCTCTTCAGGACTTTTCTCCAAGACTTCCCAAAGTGGCCTTCCTTGATGACCCATCCCGTGTGAAATAACCATCTCCACCTCACCCGCTATTCCCTGGCCTGCCCCCCCACCCCCATCCTGCTTTACGTTTTTCATAGCAATCACCAAGATCATAAATCATCCTTTTTTGGTATATTTTCTGTGTCTTCCTAACTTGGATATAATCTCCATGAGGACAGGGACTCTATTGTTTTTTTCACCACAGAACCCAGAACAGTGCTTGGCAAGTAGTAAGTACACAATAAGTATTTGCTGGATGAAGCAAGTAAGAAGACAAGACAAGAGGTGTGTGGGGATCAGACTGTGAACCCCCTGGGCCCCTGGCTCCTGAGTCTGGCCAGGGGGATGGTGGCAGCTCTTGGCGGCAGCAGAACACCTCTGTGGCGAATTCGCTCAATGCCTTTGCACTCTGAGGCTGTTTCTCTGCACTGATCTCTTTGGGAACTTATGACCTGATATTTGTCTCAAAGAGTCCCAGGTAAAACCTCAAGGACCTCAGAGCATCTAGAAAAATAAACTTCTATAAGCCTGGGCCAGGCTGATCCTGAGCAGATGGGAATTTGTCCCCTTCTGGTCCCTGAGGTCCTGGCCATTGCCAGCATGAGCGACCTGGGTCACCTCTGAGCACCAGACAAGGGCTCAGCTTCTGAAGGATGCTGGCAGTCTGGCCAGGGAGATGATTGGGATCCATCAGGGGACAAGAAAGGGGCTGAGGGTGGCCTCAGGTGTGCATGGGGAACAGGCAGGCTGCAGCCCAAGCCTTTGATTCCCAAGCTCTGTGAACAGTTCCCCCGACCCCCGCCACATGGCCCAGCCACCCATACCTGGGGTTAGGAGATAGGCCAGCCTTGTTCTCTCCTCCAAAGGGAGGCAACCCATTTGCTTTACCTTTTTGCCTTTGCAGAGACCTTGATCCTCACGCAAGGCAAGCAGCAGCCCCTGTGGGCTCACGAGACAGCCCTAAGTACCAGTAGGAAGAAGGTCCCCTCCCATATGGGGCTGCCTGAGCCCAGCCCCTCCCACCTTCCCCAGGGCCCCTGGGCTCTGCAGGCAGTCAGAAGTAGGAGCCGTAGCCCAGCCCGGGACTGAAGAGGTTAATGTGCATCTGCCTCCGAATGTTAATGTGTCTAGGTGATGTCAGTGGGAGCCGGGAAGGAGGGAGTAGGGAGGGCAGTTGGGCTTGGAGGCGGCAGAGGCTGCCAGGCTGCCGAGGAAGACCCCCTTCCGGGCTGCGGGACTGCGGGGCTCGTGCTCCGGGACAAGGCGGGTGCTGGAGGCTGCCGCAGCCTGCGTGGGTGGCCGGGAGCTCAACTCAGGGGAGCAGGCGACTAGTGACCAGCACCAGCTGGATGGACCTGGAAGCCTCGCTGCTGCCCACTGGCCCCAACGCCAGCAACACCTCCAATGGCCCGGATAACCTCACCTCCGCGGGTGAGTTGAGTTGGGGGGAGTCCTCCCTCCTCTGGGCTGGGGGTGGGAAAGGGGAAGCTTTCACCCCTGAGCCAAACTGCTTGGGAAACTTTATTACAGTTCTTGGGGCCAAGATCTGCAGTCCGCTTTGCCCAGTGGGGAAGGGGAGAAGCAGGCAGGGGCGGGCTGGAGCAGAGGAGAGGGCAAAGGCACATTCAGAAGTGGCAAGGAATGGTGGCCAGCCCTGAGGGAGGCAGAGGAAGGCTCGCCGATGAGCTCCAAATAGGCTTTGCAGAAAAAATTTCAGGCTGGAAAAGCAAGCAGGAGAAGCTGGGGGGTGGTATGTGGGAGACGGTGGGAGGCTCACTCGCCGCTACCCTTGGCTTCTTACTCGCACTTCAGCGACGGGGTCTGAGACATCCCCGCTGCCCCCTGGGAGAAGCTGTGGGAAGGGAAGACTTCACTGAGCCATGAGGGGATTAACTTTTCTGGCGAATTAAGCTTCCTGACATTTCCAGGGCCGCGAAGCCCTGGGATTCTAGCTTTGAAGGCGAAGGGAAGGAAGGCAAAGAGGAAAGGTTTGTGTGAGAAAATTCTCAGGCTGCCGAGCTGCCGCACATGCATCCCTGCTCCAGTCGGGAAGCCCAGCCTCAGAAGACACCGACCAAGGAAATCCCTGATGGAAGGAAGCCTGGAGCCGGGAGAACGGCTGTCCTGACCCAGGCACAGCCGGTTTTGCGTCTCTAAGACAGCCGCCCACAGAGAGGCCCAGGAATCAGTATACAGTGTCCAGCCAGCGATCTCTAAAATGAAATGATCGGGGCTGTGAGTAGGAAGAGGAAACACACACACACACACACACACACACACTTTCATGTCCTTCTGGCTACTTAGAGGAGGTTTCCCGGTAAAGGCCAGGGGTGCACAGTAATCCTCTGACAGCTGTGGTTCTTGGCTCCTCTGCAGGAGCCAAGGGATTGGGTCCTTCGACTATAGGTGGCTGCAGAGAATCTGGTAGAATTCCCCAGGAAACCAGTGGGGGAGGGCAAGGGGACAGGATTAGCAACAGTGTGGGGAGGGAGAATGGCAGGAGAGGATTCAGATGAGCGGTGGGCATTGAGCAGAAACCGGGGGGATGAAAGGTAAGCAAGAGGGTAGCCGGAGGCTGAGCGCAACAGCAGGACGTCAGCCCTAAGAGCTGAGCCCATGTCAAATGGTCAGCACGTGCTCCCTCTGTCCCCAGGGTCGCCTCCTCGCACAGGGAGTGTCTCCTACATCAACATCATCATGCCTTCGGTGTTCGGCACCATCTGCCTTCTTGGCATCATCGGGAACTCCACAGTCATCTTTGCAGTTGTGAAGAAGTCCAAGCTGCACTGGTGCAGCAATGTCCCCGACATCTTCATCATCAACCTCTCGGTGGTGGATCTCCTCTTTCTCCTGGGCATGCCCTTCATGATCCACCAGCTCATGGGCAATGGTGTCTGGCACTTTGGGGAGACCATGTGCACCCTCATCACTGCCATGGATGCCAACAGTCAGTTCACCAGCACCTACATCCTCACCGCCATGGCCATCGACCGCTACCTGGCCACAGTCCACCCCATCTCCTCCACCAAGTTCCGGAAGCCGTCTGTGGCCACCCTGGTGATCTGCCTCCTGTGGGCCCTCTCCTTCATCAGCATCACTCCCGTGTGGCTCTATGCCAGGCTCATCCCCTTCCCGGGGGGTGCGGTGGGCTGTGGCATCCGCCTGCCCAACCCGGACACTGACCTCTACTGGTTCACCTTGTACCAGTTTTTCCTGGCCTTTGCCCTGCCCTTCGTGGTCATCACGGCCGCATACGTGAGGATCCTGCAGCGCATGACGTCCTCAGTGGCCCCTGCCTCCCAACGCAGCATCCGGCTGCGGACAAAGAAGGTGACCCGCACAGCCATCGCCATCTGCCTGGTCTTCTTTGTGTGCTGGGCACCCTACTACGTGCTACAGCTGACCCAGCTGTCCATCAGCCGCCCAACCCTCACCTTTGTCTACCTGTACAATGCGGCCATCAGCTTGGGCTACGCCAACAGCTGCCTCAACCCCTTTGTGTATATCGTGCTCTGCGAGACGTTCCGCAAACGCTTGGTCCTGTCGGTGAAGCCTACAGCCCAGGGGCAGCTTTGCACCGTCAGCAACGCTCAGACAGCTGAGGAGGAGAGGACAGAAAGCAAAGGCACCTGATGCTTCCCCTGCCACCCTGGACACCTCGAAGTCAGGACACCGCAGCAAACCACAGGGAGAGATGCCGAGAAAAACCCAAGACTGCTCTGGGGGGATGTGGGGAGACTGGGTAGTGAGGGGTTGTTGCAACCAAATAAATACATTTCATGGGGCCCACGAATTGCAGGGGAGGCTTGGAGCCAGGTTTGGGGGCTTCAGACTTCAGAAATCCCCTTGGGGAAGCAGGATGAGGCCTTTGGTGGGAATAGAAACTGAGTAAGAAGAAAATTTTGGCTTGAATTCAGTTGAGCCGTGTATCTCTTAGTTCCCAAACGTCTTTTTCCCAGGGGAAGAGATGGAAGGCTCCTGGCTGGGTTTGTTTGAACCAGGCAGGGCCACATTGCACAAGGCCCGGGGAGACGGGAAAGTGGCGAGACTCCCTCCCGTCTCGTGGGTGTGCTAGTCTTTCTCCCAAGCCGACAGATGATGAAAAATGAAGCGTGCCATCTCTCTGTGTTCCAGCATTATGCGTCGCTTTCCCTTCATCTCTAGGGGAGGGGACACGTGTTTATTTAGGCAGGTAGGGCTCTGAGCCCCCAGGAGTAAAAGCCCAATTTGCTTAGGAGATTCACTTACTGAGAATGACAAGGCAACCTTGGGTGGGGGTGGGTGTGGGTGTGGGTCTTGAAACTAATAAAAATGGGGGAGGGGTTGCAGCTGCAGGGACATTCTCTCCACGGGGCACATTCACTTGTCAGTCACTAGTCCAGAGTGAGCATCCACGTGTTCTGCATGTGCAAAGGTCATTCCAGTGCCCAGTGTGTTGGCATCATCTTTTTGCTCTAGTCCTTTCTCTCCAAAGTAAAAATGAATAAAGGAAAATCTCCACCCACATCACTATGGATGTTCCTGCGTAATTGCTGGGGCTTCGGGTGGGAGTGGGTAGCAGGGAAGGAAAAGAGGGGTCATTTGGCTATGGAATTGAGAACTTGCTTCAGGCTGCATGTTTAGGGCGCATGAAGCAGGGGATCTATTTTTCTAAACCTGCAGGGAGGATTCAGTGACAGAAATGGAATTACTATAAGTTCATTAGATTGCAGTTCTGCTGCTGGGCTTGTTCTCAGGACTCAGCTTCCTGTCTTCTGCACAAAAGCTCCTGGAATCTGTTGTCACCAGTGCTGGCCCCCCAGACCCCCCAGTCCTACCCTAACCTCCCCCGCTGAGTCACCAGCCTTGGGGAAGCCTGAGCCTGTCTCTGTTGCTGCAGCTGAGATCCGCCGTGGGCACCTTGAGCGGAGGTTTTAGCCGGGGCCACTGGGAGGCAGCCACGGCTGCTGCTTCTCGGCTTCTTCCCCAGGAGAAGACAGAGCCGGGAGTCCTCAGTGTGATGCACAGCAGACCTTAGTGAAACAGCGGGAGCAAACCGCAAGCGCCCAGGCTTGTCCAGGGGTGGCCTTAGAGCAGGCACCTCAGCACAGCCCGTTGCTCTTCCTGCAGGATGTTCTCCACCGCAGAGCTGCACAGGCAGCCCGTTTAGAAAACTTCTGGGCAGCTTTCTTGGGTTCTAGGGAGCTCTTTGCATCATCATCATTACTAGCAGTAGTTCCTGTCTGAGCGGCGGCGGAGTAAAAGAGCTGATGGTTAATTTTCCTTACTCACTAACAGTGCGGTCTCCAGCGGCCATGGGTAAGCTCGAAACCTATTTTAGAAGCACGTCCAATAAGAAAAGAGATTCTTAGGGGAGCATTCAAGCAAATCCAAGAAGCCCCACTCCCCAGCCACTAGTAAAAGAGGTTTTCCTGCACCTGGTTTGTGTACTGGAAGCTTCCCGGGGTGTCTGCCAGCCCCCCATCCTCCTCTCAGGAGAGGAAATTGGTGAGACAGCCTCTCCCAGGAAACACACGTGACTGAGTCAACAGCTCAGTGGGTGGTGGGCACACACCCAGCCAAGGCCCAGCAGCTCCGGGGAAGGGAACATCCTGGGGAAGGGAGCATCCTGTCCTCTCAACCCCGCACTGAAGCAACTGAAATGGAAGCAAAGTGGGTGGAGACATGGAAGTGAGTGGGTAAGGGGAGAGATGAAGTCAGAGAGAACAGGGGAGAAGGGGAGAAGGGGCCAGGGAGGCCCAAAGAGATGGGGACATGATGATGGAGGGGTACTGTCACCAACACATCTCTCCCCAGCCTGAGCGGCAGTGACCTGAACACCCTTGACATGTTCAGGATAAGATACTCAGGTGCAGAGGTGAGGGGTGGGTTGCTGATGGGACTGTCCTCCTGACATCATTGGTAGGACTGGGGCACTGAGGGTAGGGCTGGAGTCTGAGGAATGAATGGAACTTTCTTTTCCTCCTCTTTCAACCTGGGGTGTGGTTCCCCAGAACTGTGGGGAACTGCGGGGCCACAGAGGGAGAGATGCAGACAGAGTCCAAGGAGGTGTGAAGACCACGTGTGAAGGGATCTCTCTGCTCCCTTTTCCCTCCCCACGTCTAACAAACAGTTTCTCCCAGTGGGCGCCATCAAGTCACCTCCCCAAACCCAGTCAGTGCTCCCCTTGTCTTTTTCCCAGAAAGTATTTCTGCTCCAACCATGAGGATTATGTTCCTGCAATCCCCCATGGTAGAAGAATTCCACAGCTGAGGGACTTTGACCTGGAAGATCAGTTAAACCAAAGTTGCAAGTGAACGCGAGGAAGCGCTTCCACACCCTGATGTTCGTGAAAGACAGAACAAGAGCACAGGATAAAGTGACTAGCAATGAGTTTTTGTTTGTTTCTGCATCATCAGTTTTAATTTTATGTTTTTGTGTGGTAACATATATATAACATGAAATCTATTTTAACCACTTCAAGTGTAGGGTTCAGTGGCATTAAGTACATTCACATATTTTTTTCTATTTTTTTTAGTTGCTTGGCTAATTTTTTCTTTTTTTTTTTTTAAGTAGAGATGGGGTCTTGCTCTTGCTCGGGCTCATCTTGAACTCCTCAGCTTAAGCAGTCCTCCTGCCTCGGCCTCCCAGAGTTCTAGGATTACGGGCGTGAGCCACACCCTGGCCTCATTCACGTTATTGTGCAACCATCACCACCATCCATCTCCAGAACTTTCTCATCCTCCCAAACTGAAACTCCACACCCAGTAAGTACTAACTTCCACTCCCCTTCCTCCAGCCCCGGGCCCCCACTGCTCTACTTTCTGTCTTTATGAATTTGATGACTCTAAGTTCTTCATATAAGTGGAATCATACAATATTTGTCCTTTTGTGACGGCCTTATTTTACTTAGCATAGTGTCCTCAAGGTTTATCCATGTTGTAATATGTGCCAGGATTGCCTTCTTTTTAAAGGCTAGATGATTGCAAGGATGTATCAGAAAAAAAAAAAAGTAAAAAATAAAGGCGAGATGATATTCCATTGTATGCATATTACTACATTTTGTTTGCATATCCATCTGTTGTTCCCACCATTTGGGTATCATGAATATTGCTGTTATGAACACGAGTGTACAAATATCTGTTAGAGTTCCTGCTTTCAACTCTTTTTGGGTATATACCCAGAAGTAGAATTGCTGGATCATATGGGAATTTCATTGTTAAGTTTTTGAGAAACTGCCATACTGTTTTTCACAGTGGTTACACCATTTTACATTCCTGCCAGCAATGCACAAGAGTTCCAGTTTCTCCACATCCTCACCAACACTTCTTATTGTCTTTTCTTTCTTTTTCTTTTTATTTGTTTATTTTAAATAAAAGCCATTCTAATGGGTCTGAAGTGGTTTTGATTTGCATTTCCCTAATGATTAGTGATGTTGAGCATCTTTTCATGTGCTTACTGGCCATTTGTATATCTTCTTTGGAGAAAATGTCTATTCAAGTCCTGTGTCCATTTCCTTTTTTTTCTTTTTTTTTTTTTGAGACAGAATCTCGCTTTGCTGCCCAGGCTAGAGTGAGTGCCGTGGCGTCAGCCTAGCTCACAGCAACCTCAAACTCCTGGGCTTAAGCGAAGCTACCGCCTCAGCCTCCCGAGTAGCTGGGACTACCGGCATGCGCCACCATGCCCGGATAATTTTTTCTATATATATTTTAGTTGGCCAGATAATTTCTTTCTATTTTTAGTAGAGACGGGGTCTCGCTCTTGCTCAGGCTGGTCTCGAACTCCTGACCTTGAGCGATCCACCCACCTCAGCCTCCCAGAGTGCTAGGATTACAGGCGTGAGCCACCGCGCCCGGCCCCATTTCTTAATTGAGGTTATTCTTTTGTTATTGTTAACAATGATATTTTATTCAACTCAAACTAGTAATAATTGGTTTTGCATGCCTTGTTACTAGGAAAAAATAAAATTTAAAAAACTAGGCTCTTTTTCCCTTGCAGGTCAATAAAATACTTGCCTTTTTTATTTAAATTGAGCATTCAGATGGAGAACCACACATTCCCCAAAACCTCCTCCTCCTGCTATGCCTATGGTCTGTAATAAGTCAAACAGACTCAGTAGCTTGAGTTGAGAGTGATGGGTGCCCTCCCCTGAGTGCCCCAACCTCAGGTTGAACAGTCAGAGGACGGCCAAGGGAAGAACTTTCCAGAGGCCAGAGATGGGATGGATAAGCCACTCACTCAATTATGTGCAAAGCTGTCTCCTCCATTAGTGACGAATGGTGACAGTCTCAGACTACACACAATGGCAATACCCAAAAGAAAAGAGAGAGAGTAACTTCTATATTTTTGAGGTCATTCTTATATCAGACACTATGCTAAGCACTATATTTTAATAACTCATTAAATTCTCCCAGCAATATTTTGTGGTAGACACTCCTTTATGCCCATTTTACAGATGGGTCAATTGTGACTTAGAGAGGTTGATTGACTTGTCCAAGGTCACAGAGCCTGTGGGAGTGCAGAGATTCAAACCTAGATGAGCTTGATTGCAAAGCCTGACGCTGTATTACCTCCCCTCAGATCACATCCTTATCCTTAAACTGGCCCTGGCCTCACCCCACCCTCCCTAAAACTCCCCTTCCCACTGGTCACACCCCTCCTCTCCTGGGTCAAATTCATGCTTGCCCCCTCCTATGGGTTGAGCTGTGTCCTCTAAAAGAAGATATGTTGAAGTTCTAACCCCCAGTACCTCAGAGTGTGACCTCATTTGGAAATAGGATCTTTCCCGTTTTAACCAAGTCCAGATAAGGTCGTGAGGGTGGGCCTTACTCAAACATGACTGGTGTCCTCATGAAAAGGGGCAATGTGAACACAGGGACAGACATGCACAGAGGGAAGCTGACGTGAAGACACGGAGAACACCACGGGGGCAAGAATGAGAGTGATGCACCCACAGCCAGGGGACACCTGCCTGAGTACTAGAACCCAGGCGAGAGTCAGAGAACAGATCCTTCCCTAGCGCCTTCAGACAGAGCCTGGCCCTGCTGACACCCTGAACTCCGACTTCTGGCCTCCAGAACTGGGAGCCGGTCATCCCGTTGTTTTAAGCCATGCAGTTTGTGGCACTTCCTTAGGGCAGCCTGGGAAGATGATTCACCGTCCAGGGCTCACCTCGGATGCTGTCTTATCTGGAAGGACCTGTGCGTCCCCCAGAGATTAACCACTGCCTGTCCTGGGTCCCCAGAGCTCCTGCACGAGCCTCCCTTCACTCAGTCACCCCATTGCCCACCCGCTGTTAGTGCTTCTGCCTCCCCCCCCCACAAGTCTGAGCCCCCACCCCAAGGGCCGTGTCCTGTGCATTCTTGGCTTCTCAGCCTCTCTCACAGGCCCCTGCAGCGCAAGGGCTCAAGGGACGTCTCAGTAAATGCAGCATCCATGACAACTACAGAACCACGAGGTCGGAAGGGCCGGCAGCGGTCCGCTAGTCCAACCCAGTGTTAACAAATTGCCCAGGAGGCTCTGGCTAGGGACAGCCACCACTCGCAGATCTGCCAAAGCAGAGCCGGCTGCCAGCCCCCGGCAGCCTCTGCGTGCAGCCGCCCTGCTCCCAGCGCTCTCGCTCCTCAGAGCTATCGCACCGCTTCTCTCCCTGGAAGCTCAGTGCAGGTAAACCCCTGGCCCTGTGGCCTTGGCAAGTGATTCTCTTGAGCCTGTTTTCCCATCTGTAAAGTGGGGATAATAACACCTACCTCGTGGGGTTCTCAGGATGATTAATGAGATGTTGCACATACAGCCTGAGCGGTCCCTGGGGTCACCTTAACCTGAAATATTCATATAAACCAACTTAAGCCTCCAGCCAGCCCGGGGCCTTCTTAAATATCTCAGTGGGTGGTCACAGGCAGGTCCTATGTGTCTCCTGCTGCCTCTGGCTCAGGTCCCTCTGCTGGACTGCCACCGCCTCTCTAAGCTGCTCTAGTTAGTTCTCTGCAGGTGGCTTCACCTCAAGGCAGCCAGCACTAGCTCAAGCCTGAGGGTGGGGCTCCGGGATTGTAAAAGCAAGGAAGAAGGGGTGAGAGACCAGAATCAGAAAGGACAGGAGTTGGCTGGCAGTTGTCCGGATCCCCAGGGTGGGGAGGTGGGGGAGGAGGCCTTCCTGCCCTCTCCTTCCAGGCTTGCCCTGCTGCCCCCTATCCAAGCCAAGGACACTGGACAAGAGCCCTTTTCCTATTTCCCATTCCCTCTGTCCTCCCAATTCCAGAGCCTCCAAATCTCCTCTCTTTTGGCCACCATGGAAGAAATCCACAATTTGATGTAAAAGGCAAAATTGTTCATGCCAAGGAAGACACCCTTTTACTCTATTACACAGAGCAATGTACTCCTCTGTGTCTTAACCTCTCTTATTGGGGAAAGGGGAGAAGAGATGCTTTATCTTTGCATTCTCCCCCCCCCCCCAAAAAAAACCTGTTAAATGCTTGAAAAACAAAAGTATTAGCAACTTTTCTAACAGAAGTTCTATCCATGATCCTTGGAGAAGAGGCCAACAAGTGGCTGTTGAGGGGCTGTCTCTGATCCACAGGTATAATTTTTTGTTTTTTCTCTTGCTCAGTATAAAAAAGTTTGAGAAGTAGTTGCCACTTTTTGAATTTGTAGCTTTACTTACAAATCTGTATGACCAGCTTCTATGGAAATATCAGAAGATCTGGCCAGCGTCTGCCTTCTGCATGCCAGCGACCTGCTGGGTACAAGAGACCGCAGCCTGAGACAGGCACCCCTAGTTTGCCGTGGTCCCCACCCCTCCCTGACTTAGCCAGCTCCATTTATTTAAGTCCCTTGCCTGCACCCTACAGACATTAAATTTCATATCCCTGGGCCCAGCTTTGGCTTTGTGAGCCACATCAATGATTTTGGATTTTATACCAAATCCAGGGCAAACCATTAAAAGGTTTCAAACATATGAGAGATATGATTAGATTTGCATCTTTAAATCACAGCTATAGATTCTGTATAAAGGATAGGTTGGAAGGGACTATAAAACAAAAGCAAGGAGTCCAGGTGACTGTCTACAGCAGCAATAGTAGTGTCCTGGCTTAGGCTGGTAGCAGCAGAGACGGAGAGAGGTGGACACACGTAGGATGCATTTGTAAAGTAGAAGCCAAGCCACAGGCCCTGGGACAAGTTGGGTGTGGAGGGTGAAGGCGAAAGAGTTGAAATGGGGAAACCGAAGGGGCAGCAGACTTGTGAGGGGACAGAAAAAGTCCATTTGGGGTTTTTTTTTATGTGTGAGAGGCCCAAGTATCCCCTTGATTTCAGAAGAGCCAGGCTGGAAGTGCAACTGCTGGCCAGCTGGTAGACGAGTCGGCCCTAGGGAGAGAAGGGACCTGGGCCTGAGGCCTGGGAAATTCCACCAAGCAGAGGCTGAGCAGAGGAAGAACAGCTCGCACAGGAGCCTGCAAAGGAATGGCCAGAGGGGTAGAAGGAAAGCCAAGAAAGTGTGGCATCCTGGGAGCATGAAGAGAGTGGCCCAGGGAGGGGTCGACTGGACCAAAGCTGCCTGTAGGAGGCAGGTAGATGAGGCAGGGAAGGGTCTATCGGATTTAAGATCATGGTGGTCAGAGGGAATGTAGCTGGCGGGGCTGAGGAGCGGCTGCCCCTCCCAGGGGAAGCAAATGCCCTGTGGTTTGCCACAATCCCCACCACTTCCTACTGACCCTTGGCCTGAGTCACTTACTACTCCTCGTCTGGCTCCTGGAAGCATTCATGCTCGTGACTTTGTCTCAGAGCAGTAAGTTCTGATTTGCAGCATGATTTTAAAAGGTGATTTTCCTTCCTGCTAAACAGAGAAAGCACTTAACACTATGCCTAGCACTTAATAAATGTTAGTGGCTAATTATATCCCTCTTTCCTGTCCTGTCCTCCATTAACCTCCATGGGATGCCCTGGAATCTTTTCCTTCTTCTCGGGTTGATTGTAAATAACTTAAAAGCCTCACCCCTGCCCTGTGGTTTCCTCCACCGACTTGACCTCTCTGCTGCTGGCCTCTGTGCGTCCTCCTCACCCTCCAGCTCAGTCCTCTGCTTCTCCACGAAGCCCCCAGAGCCCACTCTAGCCCCAGATGAATCCTTCATTCTCTGGACTTGCCACTTATTAGACGATTAATCTTGCTCTATCATGTGACTTGGATGGTTTTTACTTTTCACTCATTATTGCCTTATCTCTCCCAACTCCACCATAAGCTTTTGGCTAGGGAGGTATATTTCTCCTCATCCCAGCAGCTTTTACACATCGCCTTGGCCATGGGAGTCACTCACTACAATAGTGGTTGATTGATAACTTGTTTGCGCCTCTTCCCTAGAAGTGGACACATATTGTTTTGTCTGCTAAGTCCATCTGCCTTTTCCAAGGACTGTTCACTATCCTCTCCTTCACGCCTCCTCCTCCATCCTCATGTGTACAGCATGACTTCTCTGCTGTAAAGGAAGTGGAGAAGTAATGGCCCCTGCCCCATCCCCTTCTCTCTGAGTCCCAGAGAGGAACATGCGGTGTCTGTCACCAAGTTCTTGGGTGAGAGCAGCAGTTATGGCCAACGCTGATTGAGCATGTGCCAGAGACTGTTCAAATTAGCACATAAACTTTTCATTCAAGCTCATTAAACCCCTACATGCACCTGCAGTCTAGCTACTCAGGAAGCTGAGGTAGTGGGACCCCCTGAGCCCAGGAGTTCCAGGCCAGCCTGGGCAACATAGCAAGACTCCATCTCAAAAAAAAAAAAAAAAAAAACCCCACAAAAATAAAAAATATTTTGAAGTCGTACTAGATTCCTACAAGGTAGTTAATATTATTATCCCCATTTTACAGATGAGGAGACCAAGGCAGCCTTCCTGTCTGTCATGTCTCCTGTGTGGTACTGAGGCTTCCACACTCAAATCTCTCTCTTCTCCCCTCACCACGAGTCTCCACTTTATCCTCCCGGCCACCTTCACATCACAGTCCAGACTGTTTCCCACCAACACGCCTTTCCTCGTGCTGTTCCCTTGCCTGGGAACACTATCCCCCCTTTTGTGCCTGAGTAACTCCTACTCAATCTTTAAGGCTTAGGTTGGGCAGCATCTCTTCCAGGAAGCCCTCCTTGAACAGCCTCTCCCCTCTTAGGTGAAGGAATTGGCACCATCTCTCTGTCACGCTCCCAGAACAATGCCCTGGGCTTCCCTCTAGGATTGCACTAAGGACATCTCGATTGGATGCTCTGGTGACTTAGTTGTCCCTCCATAGACCCTGGGCTCCACAAAGACATGGACTGCAGGGCCCAGCACTGAGCTTGATGCAGACTAAGTGCAGAGTTCTCCTTAAATCCAGTGTCACAGTTAATGCCACCAGTGGGTAAACTGTGCCTCCTACGCCAGCCTCACAGAACCTCGGGAGAGTGAGAGCCCCAGAGAGCTTAGATCCAGCAAACTGAATATTTACAAGGTGGTGTCACTGGGATAGAAATGGCAGCGTCCAGAAGGACAGTGACGAGTGCTGTCAGGGAAGTGGAGAAATCAGAACCCTCATGCTGCTTGTGGGCATGTCAGATGGTACAGCCACTGTGGAAAAAGCTAGGCAGTTCTTCAAAACGTTAACTCTAGAGTGACCATATAACTCAGGAGTTCCACTGCTAGGTGTATACCTGAGAGAACTGGAAACAAGCCCACACGAAGACTTGCACACAGATGTTTACAGCAGCATTACTCATAATAACCAAAGGGTGGAAGCCCCTAAACGTCCATGAAGATGTGGTAAATTCATACAATGGAATGTTATTCAGCCATAAAATAGAATGAAGTACTGACACATGGATGGAGCTTGAAAATACTAGCTAAATAAAAGAAGCCAGTCACAAAAGATCTCATGTTGCATGATCCCACCCAGATTAAATGTCCAGAATAGGCAAATCCACAGAGACACCAAGCAGATTAGTGGTCACCAGGGGCTGAGGGGAAGGAGAGAGCGGGAGTGACCTCTGACAGGTACACGGTTTCTTTGAGGGGGTAATAAAAATGCTCTGGAATTAGGCTGGGCGTGGTGGCTCACACCTGTAATCCTAGCACTCTGGGAGGCTGAGGCCGGAGGATTTCTCAAGGTCAGGAGTTCAAGACCAGCCTGAGCATGAGTGAGACCCTCGTCTCTACCAAAAATAGAAAGAAATGATCTGGACAGCTAAAAATATATATAGAAAAAAATTAGCTGGGCATGGTGGCACTTGCCTGTAGTCCCAGCTACTCGGGAGGCTGAGGCAGAAGGATTGCTTGAGCCTAGGAATTTGAGGTTGCTGTGAGCTAGGCTGATGCCATGGCACTCTAGCCCGGGCAACAGAGTGAGACTCTGTCTCAAAAAATAAATAAATTCCAGCCTGAGCAAGAGCGAGACCCCATCTCTACTAAAAATAGAAAGAAATTATATGGACAGCTAAAAATATATATAGAAAAAATTAGCCGGGCATGGTGGCGCATGCCTGTAGTCCCAGCTACTCGGGAGGCTGAGGCAGGAGGATCGCTTGAGCTCAGGAGTTTGAGGTTGCTGTGAGCTAGGCTAACGCCACGGCACTCACTCTAGCCTGGGCAACAGAGTGAGACTCTGTCTCAAAAATAAGTAAATAAATAAATAAAAGCCATTTTAACTGGGTTGAGATGATATCTCATTGTAGTTTCCATTTGCATTTGTCTGAAAACTAATGATGTTGAGCATTTTTCATATGTCTGTTGGTCATGTGTATGTCTAGTCAGATCCTTTGTCCATTTTTTAATCAGATTATTTGATTTTTTTCTATTGAGTTGTTGGAGTTCTGTATATATTTTAGCTATTAATCCCTTGTCAGATGGGTAGTCAGCAAGTATTTTCTCACATTCTGTGGGCTGTCTCTTCACTTTGTTGATTGTTTCCTTTTCTGTGCAGAAGCTTTTTAGCTTGATTTAATCCCATTTGTCCAATTTTGCTTTGGCTGCCTGTGCTTTGGGGGTCTTACTCAAGAAGTCCTTGTCCAGACCAATGTCATTAAGTGTTCCCAGGTGTTTTCTTTTAGTGGTTTCATAGTTTCAGGTCTTAGATTTAAGTCTTTAATTCATTTTCATTTTGTATATGACAAGCAATAGGGTCTAGTTTCGTTTTCTCCATATGGATATCCAGTTTTCCCAGCACCATTTATTGAAGGGATTGTCCTTTCCCCATTGTATGTTCTTGGCAACTTTGTTGAAGATAAATTCACTATAGATGTGTGAATTTATTTCTGGGTTCTCAATTCTGTTCCATTGGTCTATATGTCTGCTTTATATGCCAGTACCATGCTGTTTTGATTACTACAGCTCTGTAGTATAATTTGAAGTCAGGTAATGTGATTCCTCCTGTTTAGTTCTTTTTGCTCAGGATGACTTTGGCTATTCTGGGTCTTTTGTGGTTCCATATAAATATTAGGATTATTTTTTTCTACTCCTGCAAAGAATAGCATCGGTATTTTAATGGGGATTGCATTGAATCTGTAGAGTGTTTTGTGCAGTATGGACATTTTAACAATATTCATTCTTCCAATCCATAAGCATGGAATATCTTTCCATTTTTTTGTATCCTCTTCAATTTCTTTCATCAATGTTTTACGGTTTTCATTATAGAGATCTTTCACTTCTTTGATTAAGTTTGTTCCTAGGTATTTTATTTTATTTGTAGCTATTGTAAATGGGATTACTTTCTTGGTTTCTTTTCCAGATTGTTTACTATTAGCACGTAGAAATGCTACTGATTTTTGAAGGTTGATTTTGTATTCTGCAACTTTACTGAATTTGTTTATCAGTTCTGCTTTTTGTGGATTCTTTACATTTCTCTAGATATAAGAGTACATCATCTGAAAGACTTCTTCCTGTCCAACTGGAAAGCCCTTTATTTCCTTCTCTTGTCTGACTACTGTAGCTAGAACTTCCAGTACTATGTTGAATAACAGTGGTGAAAGTGGGCATCCTTGTCTTGTTCCAGATCTTAGAAGAAAGGCTTTCAGTTTTTCCACATTCAGTATGATACTAGCTGTGGGTCTGTCATATATGGTTTTTATCATGTTGAGATAAGTTCCTTCTATACCCAGTTTTTGAGAGTTTTTATCCTGAAGGGATGTTGAATTTTATCAAATGCTTTTTCCACATCAACTGACATGATCATATGGTTTTTGTCCTTTGTTCTGTATCACATGGATTGATTTGTGTATGTTGACCCATCTTTTGCATCCCTGGGATGAATCTCACTTGATCAATAACGAATAATCTTTTCAATGTGTTGTTGAATTTGGTGTACTAGTATCTTGTTGAAAATTTTCGCATCTATGCTCATCATAGATATTGGCCTACGGTTTTTTGTTGTTTGTTTGTTTGTTTGTTTTTGAGACAGAGTCTCACTCTGTTGCCCGGGCTAGAGTGCCGTGGCATCAGCCCAGCTCACAGCAACCTCAAACTCCTGGGCTTAAGCAATCCTACTGCCTCGGCCTCACGAGTAGCTAGGACTACATGCATGCACCACCATGCCCAGCTAATTTTTTCTATCTATATTTTTAGTTGTCTAAATCATTTCTTTCTATTTTTTAGTAGAGATGGACGTCTCGCTCTTGCTCAGGCTGGTCTCGAACTCCTGACCTCGAGCAATCCTCCCGCCTTGGCCTCCCAGAGTGCTAGGATTACAGGCGTGAGCCACCACGCCCGGCCTGGCCTACAGTTTTTTGTTGTGTCTTTGTCTGGTTTTGTTATCAGGGTGATACAGGCCTCTTAGAATGAGTTTGGGAGTACTCCTTCCGCCTCAATTTTTTGGAATAGTTTAAGTGGGGTTGGTATTAGTTCTTTGAATGCTTGGTAGAATTCAGCAGTGAAGCCACTGGGTCCTGGGGCTTTTCTTTTTCTTATCTTTTTTTTAATTTCAGCATATTATGGGGGTACAAAAGTTTAGGTTACGTATATTGCCCTTGCCTCCCCTCCCCCCCCAAATCAGAGCTTCAAGCATGTCCATCCCCTAGATGGTGCTCATCACACTCATTATGTAGGTATACACCCATGCCCTCCCCTCCACATCTGCCCAACACCCGATTAATGTTATTTCTAAGTGTGCTCTGAGGTGATGATCAGTGAAATCAATTTGATGGTGAGTACGTGTGGTGCTTATTTTCCCATTCTTGGGATACTTCACTTAGTAGAATGGGTTCCAGCTCTATCCAGGAAAATACAAGAGGTGCTATATCACCATTGTTTCTTATAGTTGAGTAGTACCCCATGGTATACATATACCACATTTTATTGATTCACTCATGTATTGATGGTGGGCTTTTCTTTGATGGGAGCCTTTTTATCACTGCTTCTATGTCATTACTTGTTATTGGTTTATTCAGGTTTTGGATTTCTTCCTGGTTCAATCTTGATAGGTTGTATGTGTCTAGGAATTTATCCATTTCTTCTAGGTTTTCCAATTGATTGGCATGTAGTTGCTCATAGTAGTCTCTAATGATCCTTTGAATTTCTGAAGTAGATGCTCCATCAGTTTCCCTGTTTTTGTTGTTGTTGTTGTTGTTGTTGTGGAGACAGAGTGTCAGTCAGTGTCCCTGGGTAGAATGCAGTGATTGTAGTCACCTCAAGCTCCAGGTCCTGGGCTGTGAGTGATCCTTCTGCCTCAGCCTCCCAGGTAGCTGGGCGTACAGGCGTGCACCAAATGCCCGGCTGGGTTTTGTGGTTTTGTGTATTTTGTTTGTTTGTTTGTTTCTCGTCTCTAGAGACAGGGTCTCACTATGCTCAAATTGGTGTTGAACGCTTGAGCTGTAGCTATCCTCCTGCCTTGGCCTCCCAGAAAGCTAGGATCACAGGCATGAGCCACCGTGCCTGGCCAATCCTTCGAATTTCTGTAGCATCTGTTGTAATATCTCCTTTTTCATCTCTGATTTTATTTGGGTCTTTTCTCTTTTTTTTTTCTTAGTCTGGCTAAAGATGTGTCAATTTTGTTTATCTTTTCCAAAAACCAACTTTTCATTTCATTGATCTGGATTTTTTTGTTTGTTTCAATTTCACTTATTTCTCCTCTCTGATCTTTTTTTTTTTTTTTTTTTTTTTTTTTTTTGAGACAGAGTCTCACTCTGTGGCCCAGGCTAGAGTGCCGTGGCATCCAGCAACTTTTCCAAGAAGATTGACTATTGAGGGGAGAGGTATGGCACTAACTAAAGGAATGTTGCTTTAAGAAAAGGTATTTAAAAAAAAACTACTGGCCAAGCATGGTGGTTCACGCCTGTAATCCTAGCACTTTGGGAGGCCAAGGTGGGAGGATTGCTTGAGGCCAAGAGTTTGAGACTGGCCTGAGCAACATAGCAAGACTCTGTCTCTAAAAAATTTTTTTTAAAAATTAGCCAGACGTGGTGGGGAGCACTTGTAGTCCCAGCTACTTGGGAGGCTGAGGTAGGAGGATCATGTGAGCCAAGAAGTTTAGGGTTGCAGTGAGCTACGATGATGAAAACACTCTCTAACTTTGGCAACAGAGCAAGACCCTGTCTCAAAACAAACAAACAAACAAACAAACTACTAATGAAAAAAAATCTCCTATGTCAATAGGCGTGAAAGGACAGGATACATAGCTGGAAGGAACCTTAAACACTGCCAAGTCATAAGCACGTAGACTGGGGAGAATTATCTGTTGCATGATATTAATGTACTTTCCTCTTTTGTACTCCCTCCTCTTGTGCCAGAGGCATCTGTTTGCCTCAGAGAGGATTAGGAATGCAAGGGGAATGAGAAAGTCAGTACTCAGCTGTGGACATCCAAAAAATATTCCTCAGTGTAAAGCAAAGTAATAGCTTTGAAAGCCAGTCTGTGCCATGAGAGAAAAGGATTTTCTAAATAATTTAAGCGTGCCTTCATATATCAAAGCCAGGCCTGGTGGACTACGCCACTGAGTTTTGCTATGTGTGTCTAGAGTGGAAGGAGATCTGCATGTGAAGCCATGGATGTGGCCCCAGGAGGACCGTGAAGAGAGGCAGAAGCAAGAGACACAGGGAGTCCCACTCCTGCGGCTTGAGCTCCTCCTCCAGGTTAAAGCCAGGAGTTGAGGGAGGGGCCAGTTCAAGGGTGGAGGGGACAGCTAAAAGCACAGGTCCTTGGCCCTCTTTCCTATTTGGAACCCTTTGGAATTATCTCATGGTGGGGGGTGGGAGTGGAGGGACCTGTCCCGAGCTAGACACTGCGTCCAGCAAGCAAAGGGCAGAAGGGCGACACTGAGCTAGGGGAACAGTGGCACAGGTGAGCCAGGACAGGGACCCTGGCTCTCCACAGCTGCGGGGGGATCCTGAAATCCCTCTGGGATCCAACTGAAGGTCCTGGAGGGCCGCAGAGTCTCGGTGAGGAAAAGAGACCGGTATACTTGGGGACCTCCCGACTGGGACTGAGCCATGAGGACCCACTGGGCAGGGAGTGTCAGTAGGGCACTGCAAAAAGCCCACAGGTGACCACTCAGTGGACTCAGCCACCACCATCGTAGAAAGTGACAGCAGGAAGAGGAAAATTTTAAGACTGAGCATTTACCCTACAGAGACTGAGTCATCCAATAGAGACTATTTAAACTGAAATATGCTATAGTGCTACGAGTTGGCAAAATGAGTCTTTCTTTCCACTTCCCCCAGAGGGGCAGGGGCTCGGAGCTCACCAGATCAGTTATGGAAATAGAGAAGCAACATCTCTGCTACATTTTTCTTTGCATTTTAATCTGCAATCCTGCTACACATGCCACTGTCACCCAGGCAGTGCTAGAAAGCCTAGGGAGCACAGAGCAAGATTCCTGAGGCCTAGCTGGAGGGGACAGGCACATAGAAAAGGGTTACTAGGACCTGAAATGTGGAGTGTAAATGTGTGTGAGTGGGCCAGTAGTCTCCTGGGAATGACTCCAGGCATGGTTACATCTGGGATGGCATGTAGAAAAATCAAATTCAAGGGTACAAATCAATACTGACATACCCTGGAGGCTAGGGAAAGAACCTCTCTGCAGGAGAGCCCAGGAAACAGAGCTCAGCAAGGAGAAAAGGCTCCCAACAGCCACTGGGTAGGGACTGGGGCTGTTTGAGTTTAATAAAAAAGCCAGGCCGGGCACGGTGGCTCACACCTGTAATCCTAGCACTCTGGGAGGCCAAGGTGGGAGGATTGCTCGAGGTCAGGAGTTCCAGACCAGCCTGAGCAAAAGTGAGACCCCGTCTCTACTAAAAATAGAAAGAAATGATCTGGACAACTAAAAATATATATAGAAAAAAATTAGCCGGGCATGGTGGCACATGCCTGTAGTCCCAGCTACTCGGGAGGCTGAGGCAGAAGGATTGCTTAAGCCCAGGAGTTTGAGGTTGCTGTGAGCTTGACACCATGGCACTCTAGCCCGGGCAACAGAGCAAGGCTCTGTCTCAAAAAAAAAAAAAGTCAGGTCACTGGCCAGGAGAGGTGGCTCACGCCTGTAATCCTAGCACTTTGGGAAGCCAAAGCAGAAGGATCGCTTGAGCCCAGGAGTTGGAGACCAGCCTGAGTAAGAGTGAGACCCTGTCTCTACCAAAAATAGAAAAAATTAGCCGGGTGTGGTGACACACTCCTGTAGTCCTAGCTACTCAGGAGGCTGAGGCAGGAGGATCGCTTGAGCCCAGGAGTTAGAGGCTGCTGTGAGGTAGGCTGACGCCACGGCACTCTAGCCCAAGTCTGGTCACAGGTTCCTTCTCAGTTCACTTAATCCTCCTGGGTATTCTTAAAACAAAACAACAGAGTCGCCATTTTCCTGTGTTTCTGTGGCGAGGCTGGGGTTCGGACAAGATTAAGGAGTCCATAGCATGAATGGGTTTGAACCTGCCTATGTGGTTCCGAGCCACGTTTCCCCTCTATAGTGCTCACTGCCTGATTCGAGAAGGGAGGGGCGAGCTCCAAGGACACAGGGACCTCCAGGTGAAGGGACCAGGGAAGCTAGTGGGTCAAGTCTCTGCAGCCCTGGATGCTCAGAGGGAGACAATGACTGGCTGCCATCATGTCCAAGAGAAGGGACTGTCCCCTCCAACCCCTGCCTGGTTTGCCTGTCCAAATTATCTCACGGTGGAGGTTGGGGGTGGAGGGGCCTGACCTAGAGATCCAGGCGGATCGAGGTTCATGTTCCTGCCGGAGACCTGGGGCAAGTCACTTCAGCGTGCAGAGCCAGAACCTTGGGTTTCATTTTTGTAAAAATGGGGAAACAATTTCCACCCTATTGAGCATTAGATGAGAGAATGTAAATTATGTGCCTAGTACAGAACCTGACACAGGGAAGAGGTGAAAAGAATTTAATTTAATTCTGCCTATCTGATAACGGCTCAGACCCACCACCTGCGCTGGTGGAGTGTGTTCTTGCCCTCCGCTCAGGAAGGAATTCAAGTGCAGTGGCAGGAGTGAGAGGAAAGAATTCTGGCAGGAGATATGAGCAAAAGCAGAGAGGTTTACTGAAAGCAAAGTAAACTCTTTCAGAAGAGAAGAGAGTGGGCTGGGCGTGGTAGCTCACGCCTGTAATCCTAGCACTCTGGGAGGCCAAGGTGGGCGGATTGTTTGAGCTCAGGACTTCGAGATCAGCCTAAGCAGGAGCGAGACCCCCATCTTTACTAAAAAAAAAAAAAAAAAAAAATAGAAAGAAATTAGCTGGACACCTAAAAATATACATATAAAAAATTAGCCGGGCATGGTGGCGCATGCCTGTAGTCCCAGCTTCTTGGGAGGCTGAGGCAGGAGGATTGCTTGAACCCAGGAGTTGGAGGTTGCTGTGAGCTAGGCTGACATCACAGTACTCTAGCCTGGACAACAGAGTCAGATTCTGTCTCAAAAAAAAAAAAAAAAAAAAGAGAGAGAGAGAGAAGAAAGTGGACTGTTGCAGAGAGGAACAGTGCCACCCCAGGGTTAGGGTCTGTCCTTTTATGCTAATTTCTAATAATATGCTAAGCTAGTGGTGGAATATTCATGATTTTCTGGGAAAGGGGTGGAGACTTCCTAGAAACAGGAAGCCTCCTCTTTCTTGACCTTATAGGGCAGCAGTCCCCAACCTTTTTAGCACCAGGGACTAGTTTCTTAGAAGACAATTTTCAGGGTAGCGGGTGGGAGGGTTGGTTCCAGGATGATTCAAGTGCATTGCATTTACTGTGCAGTAAAAACTCTCTGCTAATGATGATCTGTATTTGCAGCTGCTCCCCAGCGCTCGCATCACCGCCTCAGCTCCACCTCAGATCATCAGGCATTAAGTTCTCATAAGGAGCCTCAACCCAGACCCCTCCAATGCACGCTGTGCGGCCCAGTTCCCAACAGGCCAGGGACTGGTACTGTCCTGGCCAGGGGTTGGGGACTGCAGTTATAGGGTAACTTCCAGAAGTTGCCATGGTATTTATAAACTGTCATGGGGCTGGTGGGAGTGATTTTTACAATGTTAATGAGGGTAGTTCCTTTAGGGACACTGTGCATATGCCCCAATTAAAGGAATCCCCCCTTTTACCGTAGATAAAGATGTTATGGCTAAAGTAAAATAACTAAAGGGGTCCCTATGGGTTACATTTATCTTAGCTAAGCACATGCACATTCACGAGACTTTCTTGTCCTGTCCTTCTGACCCCTGCCCTAACTGCCTTCGGGGTATCTGACTCCTGTCTCACCATCTGTTGTCCCCTCCCTCAGCTCTATTCCAGTCAGCATTTTCAGAGTTAAATGGCCTGGAAGAGCAGAGCAAAGTGACCTGGGACAGGGAAACTGGTTTAAGAAGTCTGCTCTAGCAAGCTCACCAGGCCCTTGACCTTTGGTGCTCGCAAACAAAAGTCTAGGAAAGCTTTTCTCGTGAAGGGAACAGAACAGTCTCCTGAGGGCTTGGCCCACCTGGCACGTCTGGGGAGTATCAGAAAAGACAGCTCACCTGGAGCCCCAGCTACTTCCCAGGCTGAGGCAGGAGGATCACTAGAGCCCAGGAGTTCAAGACCAGCACAGATAAATAAATAAATAAAAATTTTAAAAAAGAAAAGACAGCCCAGGTCCGTGTGGCCCATGACATCAGTGTTTTGGTCCAGACACCCAAGCGCATTCTGTCCACCTACGGCTGGACAGGGCTCAGCCAGCTCCGTGCCTGGCGAGGGCACACTCTCTCTCAGTGACCGTTGGCTACTGACATCAACCTCAATAAAAGAACGCCAAACTCTGTCTCTCTTTCTCAAGTAATGTGGAGGGAAAGGAGCTCCTGCCAGGTGCAGAAGAAAGAAGAAAACCCGCTCTTGGCAGCAGGGGAACCAGGTTGCCACAGCAACAAGCTTCTTCCCAAGTCCACTTATTACATGGCTTTTGAATTAGACTTCCTCCTGTGCGTGCATTTCCAAGCTTTGATTCCCTCATCTTGCCCCCAGCTCATCTCCCGGGGAAATCACCACGGAAGGGAGGCACTGACCCCTCCTTTCAAGACTTGGTCCTGCTTGGCCCTGAGTGGCACAATATTCACTTGTCGGTTTACGTGGGGAAGAATTGATCTGTGCGTGGGGTAAAGAGCCCTCTCATCCTCTGTGGGCGAGAGTCGCTGGTGCAATGTCTTTGAGCAGCAATTTGGCAAATAGAAGTGCATACCCTTTGGTTCTAGGAGCTTAAACCTGGCATTACAGCATTGTTTGGAAGCAAAAAAACTGGAAACAACCTTCACACCACTGATAGGAGACTGGTTAAATATCAGCTGGAGCCACTGTGGAACGCCAGACAGCTGAAGGAATAATGAGCTAGATCTTATGTACCCATATGGACAGCTGTACTGTTAAGTTAAAAAAAGCAAGTTGTTCAAACTCATAGAAACAGAAAGTAGAATGGCGGTTGCCAGAGGCTGGGGGGAGGGAGAAATGGGGAGTTGTTTAATGGGTATAGAGTTTCAGTTTTGCAAGATGAAAAAGTTCTGGAGATTGGTTGTACAACAATGTGATCATAACGCTACTGAACTCTACACTTAAAGATTAGCCGGGCGTGGTGGCGTGTACCTGTAATCCCAGCTACTCCGGAGGCTGAGGCAGGAGGATCACTTGAGTCCAGGAGTTCGAGGCTGTTGCAAGCTGTGATCATGCCTGTGAATAGCCACTGCCCTCCAGCTGTGACACAGAGAGACCTGATCTTTAAAAAAAAACAAAACATGGTTAAGATGGTAAACTTCTTCATTCTTTATCACAGTTAAAAAAAAAAAAAACAAGTTGCAGAGTAAAATTAATACAGCATGATCTGATTTGTGGGTGTTTTTCAAAAGGGCTATACAATTTTGGAAGGAGACAAAATAAGCTGTTATCAGTAGTTACCTTTGACATTGAGGGGAACTGAGGGGGGAAAAGATGTTACTTTTCATTTTATTCCCTTCTGAAGAGCTTTTTAAAAAATATAACTTCAACAAGCCAATAAATACAGGCAGATGAAATTAACATGTCCCATATACAGAAAGCAGTCACGAATTGCACAGCTACGTATGGAGCAGTAACTCACTACGCACAAGGCACGGTGCTCAGTGCTGCGGATACAGGGGCACGCAGGCAGGATGGTCCCTGCCCTCACAGGCTTACGTTCTTACGTAACAGGTAGACAAACAAGTGAGCAATAACTACAGCTGGTGTTAAGAGCCCAGAAGAATGGACACAAGTCTGTGACAGAGAACCCTGGCAGGTAAGGGCATCCTTTACCCAGGTGGGCTGTTGCCTTTCCCCTCTGAGGAGGCGATGTTGAAGGTGAGAAACAGAGGATGCAAAGGAAGCAGCTGGGGAAGGAAGAGGGAAAGGGCATCCCAGGCCCAGGAGCAGAGATTCCGAAGACCCAGGGGTGGGAGAACAGCTCGATCTGCTGTGGACAAGAGAGAAGGTCAACTTGACAGGAGGGAGTACAGGAGTAAGAGCGGGTGATGGGCTGGGGTGGAGGAGGCTGCGCGTGCTCCCGGGGCGATGGATTGAGGGCTCCAGCAGGAGACTGACATGATCTGATCTGTGTTTTCAAGAGATCATCACGACTGCTGTGGGAGAACAGGTTGGAGAGGGGGCAAGAGGAGAAGCAAAGGGACGAGATCATGCTGTCTTTATCAGCTTCCTGCTGAATGACATTGATGGGGATTTTGGTTTTTGATGAGGTTAGAAAATTGCAAGTAATTACTGAAAAAGATTAGGAGAGTGTGCTCTCAAAAAAGCTTTCAAATGCACTCAAAACAGGTGACATTATCACCTTAGTCTGGGGGTGAGGGAGGAAGAGCGTAGTCATGGCCAGCAATTTTTAAATAAAGGTGCCCCCAAGTCGGTGCGATCTTGTTAAATGAAAAGAGATTCTGATGCAGCAGGTCTGGATAGGGCCTGAGATTCCACATTTCTAACAAGTTTCTAGGAGATGCCAAAAAAGCTGCTGGTCCGCAAACCACACTAAGAACAGCAGGATTATGAAGGACTTTCATTTTCAAAATTTCTATAATGTACTGATTCCTTTTTTAAAAGCATGATTTGCTCTTGTGCTGGAAAAAAACAACAATTTAAAAGATGTTTTTTCCAGCTTCATTGAGGTATAATTGACATAAAAATTGTGTATAATTATATATATTTATAAAAATCGTTTATATATACATTGTAAATGTTTTAATATACATTGGAAATGATTACCACAATCAACCTAATCAACATTCTTTTTTTTAGTAGCACCATCTTCCAGTCTGATAATTAACATATTCATCACCTCACATAGTTACTATCTTTTGTGTGTGTACGATGACAACACTTACGATCTATTAGCAAATGTCAAGTATATATTATTTTTTTTCTTAACATGGACTGTGACCGTGAAAATATACTACAATATCATTAACTATAGTCATTGTAAAAGAAAATAAAATTTCAAGACCCTATAAATTTATTATGCCAAGGAGGAAGTTAAGCCCTGGAGACTGAGTCACGCAGCATGTGTGAAATTCTGCTTCTTAGATTGTAGATTAACTCTCTTCTTCATTGTTCTTGTTCTGTAAATGACTAGGAGAGAACAGAGACTAGACCTCCTCCCTTCCAATCACTGATCTTTGTTATAGATGAACTGCCTCCTTTATTGTCCTGTACCTAACTCAGACCAGATGGTGCAAAAGACCCCATGACCATTATTAATACATTTTCAATGTGGAATGTTAAATATACCTTTCCTGAAAGAAAAAACTAATCATATCATTGTAACTGTGCATTAAGCGTCATATAGAAAGCTGTTGAAATTCTGTTAAGCTTTCCTAAATTTTATCTATATAAACCATCTCAAACTTTTACAGTTCAGAACACTGACTTCCATTCTTTGGAATCTGTGCTTCCTGGACAGCTATCTGGAAACTTTGCACTCAAATAAAATCTCCTGAAACTAGATTCTGACCCTTTTGATTATTTTAGGTTGACAGTCACTATGCTGTACATTAGATCTCCAGAACTTATTCGTCCTGTATGACTGAAACTTTTTACCCTTTGCCCAACATCTCCCTCCCTCAGCACCTGGCAGCCACCAATCTACTGTCTGTTTCCATGAATTCAAGTTTTTTAGATTCCCCACGTAAGTGAGATCATGCAGTATTTTATCTTTCTATGCCTGGCTTGTTTCACATAGGAGCATGTCCTCCAGGTTTATCCATGTTGCAATAAATGACCGGATTTCCTTCTTTTTTAAGATTGAATAATATTCCATTGGTTATATCTACATTTTCTTTATCCATGCATCCATTGATAGATGATTAGGTTGATTCTATATCTTAGCTACTGTGAGTAATAATGCAATTAATATGGGCGTGCAGATATCTCTTAGAGGTACTGATTTCATTTCCTTCGGATATATACCCAGAAGTGGGATTCCTGAATCATACAGTAGTTCTATTCAAAATTTTTTGAGGAACCGCTATACTATTTTCCATGGTGGCTATATTAATTTAGACTCCCTCCAGATGTGTACAGGGTTCTCCTAGTCTCCATATTCTTACCAACACTTGTTATCTTTTGGTTTTTTTTTATTCTTATAGGCGTGAGATGGTAGCTCATTGTGGTTTTGATTTGCATTTTCCTGATTCCTGGTGATCAATGATGCTGAGCATGTTTTTCATATACTTGTTAGCCATGTCTATTCAGGTTTTTTGCCCATTTTTAAATCAGGTTATTTGTTTTCTTGCTGCTGAGTTGTTTGAGTTCCTTATGTATTATGGATATTAACCCATTACCAGATGTATGAGTCGCAAATATTTCCTCCCATTCCATAGGTTGTCTCTTCACTCTGTTGATTGTTTCCTTTGCTGTGCAGAAGTTTTTTTAGTTTGATGCAATCCCATTTGTCTATTTTTGCTTGTGCTTTTGGGGTCATACCCAAAAAATTTTTGCCCAGATTGATGTCAAGAAGTTTTTTCCCCTACATTTTTTTCTAGTAGTTTTACAGTTTCAGGTCTTCAATCTATTTTGAGTTGATTTTTGTATATGATGTGAGATAAGGGACCAGTGTCATTCTTCTGCATGTGGACATCCAGTTTTCCCAACACCACTTATTGAAGAGACTGTCCTTTCCCTATTGTGTGTTCTTGACACCTTTGTTAAAGATCAGTTGACTATAATGGACCTCAAAAAGCAGGCCCCCCTCCAGGCTGCTTGAGTCATGAAAGCAGAAAAAAGATTAGAAAGTGATGTCTGTGGCTCAGGCCACCAGGAGGAGGGTGAGTCATCCAACAATAGGCTCATCACTTCTCAGAGGTATCTCACGGCTCCAGTGCTAAAAGAAGAAACAATTTTTAAGTAAACATCAAGCACCTATTATATATCAAGAACTCTGTTTAGTGCTGGGATATGGGAAGGAAGAGTCATCAGGAGAGACAAAGACATAAACAGAACATTATAACCAAAGCATAAGGCGCTATGTGCATGGATGGCAGTACACACCACGAGGGCCAAGAAGGGCTCTGACCTGGGGAAGGGGAGGGTGAGACTGCCAGACAGTCCCTGAAGAGCTCACCTGCCGGGTCAAGCCAGGAGCAGTGGCTCAGATACCAGTAACAATGATTCACCTTTGGGTGTGTGCCTCCTGGGTCTCAGGCCCTGCACCAGGATCTTTGCAGACATGTCATAACTTTGGGACTGGATTACTTGGGTTCAAATCCTAGCTCTCACTCACCAGCTGTGTGAACTCGACCAAATTACTTACAAATTACTCGACCAAATTAGTTTCTTCCTATAAGAAATGGGGATAATAATACCTAAGGGTGTATAAGGATTAAATGAGTTATTGTATATAAAGCATTTAGAATTGTGACTGGCATGCAGTAAGAGCTATTAAAGCACTAGCTAGCACAATATTTAATCCTCACGTCAACTCTGTGAGCGCAGTAATATCAAATGCCCATTTTGCGCGTAAAGATCCCGAGGCCCGGGAAAGTTGCACTCAGCTCTGGCACAGAACCCTGCTCTCTGCTCTCCCAGATACCGTGCCATCCCACAGGGGAAGCCCCAGGAGAGAGCGGCGCTCCAGATGCCTTTCTGAGTCCTGAATTCCACTTCCCATAGCACTGCTCAGCCCAATGGCCCGGGTGTCCCATGCCCACCACAGGTATTGCAAACAGAACGGGCCCCTCTCTCCCTGTGACTTTAAACAGCCGCCCGTGGCAGGAGGGTCGAGTGGATTTGGCCTCTCTAAGGCAGATGAATCACGGATCTGAAACTCAGCCTACAGCGGCCACATTAAGACAAAGCACTCCATCCGCCTTCTGCACGGCGGGCCCGTGGGCAGAGGGGTTTGTGAGATGAGAAAGCAGGCTGCCTCCATCTATCTTACTTAAGCCCGTTGGCTGGATGCAAATTGCGTTCTCACGCTGAAGCCAAGAGCGCTGGGGGGTGGGCTGAAGCCCCGGGCACTCGGCTGGACGCCTGCACGCGGGGCTGCGGGACGCGGCAGCCAGAGCCGGTCTCCGGGGCAGGGCTGGGGCCGCCAAGACTTCTCCCCCGGCGCCCCCAAGGTCTTACAGAGTGTGGGAGTCCCGCCAGCCGTTCCCCTTAGCCCTTGTCAGGGGCAGGAGGGCCTGAAAGCGTACGGCGAACTGGAACATCTCCGGGAGTCACCAGAAGGAGGCGGCGGGGCCAAGGGTCGGGCTGGAGAGGGGGCCGGGCCGCGCCACCGTGGGCGGCCAGGGAGAAGGGAGGTCAAGCTGGCTTCTGGGCATCCAAATTCATACTTTATATGTCAATGGATGGGCATGTTTATGTGCAGTAGTGCCCGCTTCTCCCAGCTCTCACCTGCGGTGAGTACAGTACATGAGGTATTTTGAGAGACGGAGAGAGACCATATTCACATAACTTTTACTACAGTATATTGTTATAATTATTCTGTTTTATTATTAGTTACTGCTGTTAATCTCTTACTGTGCCTAACTGATAAATCAAACTTTATCACAGGTATGTATGTATAGAGAAAACATAGCATGTATTCCGGGAACACATCGCCCACAGACAAGGGCCCACTGTGTGTGTGTGTTCACTACACAGAGAACTGGAGATGAGCTGGCTTACGAAAATACACGCAATGTCGAGGAATAAAACAAATAGCTTTGGGAACTGAACTGAAAGGAAAATCAGACGAGGCAAAATGATAAAACGAAGAGTAAGCTTAGCATCCATAAATGTATAGCAAGTAAAAGCCATGGAATCTATAAAATGAACAAACCAGGACTTCACAGGAGAAATACCGTCTCATCTTAGTACTGAAACTTGGGAGGAATTCCTTCCGGGTCCCCCTGAAGATGACCCTGTGATGGGGGGCGGTGGATGCCCTCAGTGGCACCCTGACGACAGATATGACAACAACCATTTCTCACAAGGCTCCCTGGTGCGAGCCGTGGTACTGCAGTGCCATTCGAGAATGATCCCGATATTCATTCTACACTGTTTATGATAGCAGAAATTAGAAACAGCCTACATGTCCACCAAATGCATTATGGGACAAACATCCAACAGAGTATACACGCCTCACATACCGTAAGTACACAGCCTACCACATGCACACTCCTACACGTCACACACACACCCTGTGCATCTCAGGCCACACACATCACAAACACAGGCATATCATAGTCATACACGTCACCACATACATCTCACACACACACACCATATATACCAGATATGTGTCACACACACACCACAATTGGTCACACACCCCAATTACCCCCATGTCACACCCCCTGACACCACACACATCCCCTCACACCACATATCACACACAACACTGCACACTTCCCAACACATAGCACACATGCTCACACATGCCTCACACCCCCCAGCACGTATACACACACTGCACACATCCCACACACCGCACACCCCCGGCCCGATGTGCAGATCGACAGCAGAAGAGCTCCTGCGTGTCTGTTTCAAACATAAACAAAATTTTGCTGATTCAATTGCCCTGGCCGGATAAGTATTGTGGAATCACTCGGTAATAAATGTGTGCTTCCAGGGACTCCAGGAAAGCCTGCGCCTCCCCTCCCACCTTCCACTGCTGCGCTGTCTGCCCAAGCTCTAAATTCTTCCATGGGGAGCTCCATTTTTCAGCTTAATACTCTGACGGATGCAACGAATGAAATTCGCCCCAAGGGACAGGAACACCAGACTCCTCTGAGCCACGCGGCCTTCGCCTGAATGGAGGCCTCAGGAGACCTGACTTCTGTCTGGTTCTGGCTTCCCGCATGGAGAGGAGAGAGGGGCAAAGGCCTGGGGTGGGGGCGGCAGAGGAGCCCCCAGCGGGAGAGGGAGGGATGGGCGTGGGGCTCACTCTCCATGGCCTGCGACCTACCGGAGTAGAAACTGGCCTGCTCCAGGATCACAGAGTCACAAAACGCCCAAGATCTGATGACTAAGAGGGGACCGAGGGCCTGAGGGCAGCGCTGAAGAAAGCTCGATGGTGGGACTGCAGGGTGACCACTAGCTGGGGACGACAGAGTGGTTCCGCTGGGTCCCTGCCAGCCTCTGGGATGGCAGGCTGTGGACAGGCCTCTCTCTGAACCGTCCCCAAACGGTGCACCCCCCTGCTGGCTTCCAGTGAAGGGCTTTAGCCCTTGACTTTATCCTCCACGGTAGAACCAAGGGAGGCTTTGTTAGGCTTGGCTTTTGAGGCATGGGATGGGAAAGGAGGAGGGCCCATCTCATTTCAGAGTTGACTCCAAACACACGGGTCCTCATGACTTATTAAGAAAACCTGCACCCTGCATTCATTCATTGATCCAAATATTTTTTTAAAATGCATTTAGATTTGTAGTCAAACTTTCGTTTAAATAATGGGTTTCGGAAGAGGAAGTCAAAGGCTCTGTGCTGTTCTTGGAACATGGATCGTGAAAACATGAGAAATTCTGCCGGCACCACTTTCCCCCTTTACTCCTTATCCCAGTAGTCACCTAAGAAGAGACCCTAATATCCACCTAGTTAGGGCCTTCCTCCACCCCCTGCCTCCCCACCTCCTACCATCACTATGTGAACACACATTTTGGGGACAAGGAACAGCCTGAGTGCTGTTTAGTGACTTAGGTGGCACAACCAGTAGGGAGCACAGCCAGCAGATGTTTATTTTTTTTTTAGAGACAAGCTCTCTCTGTGTCACCCAGGCTGGAGTGCAATGGCGTGATCATAGCTCACTGTAACCTCCAACTCCTGGCCTCAAGTGATCCCAGGCCTCCCAAAGTGCTGGGATTACAAGTGTGAGCCTCGCCTGGCCAGGATTCCTGTTACTGCAACATTCCCACTGTGAGCACGTGCTGCAGGCGCCCTGCTGATTGCTGCACAAGGCTGCGCCCCCAGCCCCAGCTGCTGCAGGGATTGGCTGCAAACGGCTCACACCTGTGCCCTCATCACACCCATGCCCTCCTCTAAAGGCGTGCTCTTGGCTGAGGAGATGCCTGGGAGGTTGTGGTCACCCCCCAGGGCCAATGACTGCACTAACTAAGGAGGATGACAGCCCAGCCCCTTGCCTTTTTGGAGGAACCACCTCCTGGGGTGATTTACACTCCAGAGCTCCCCATGGGATCAGGCTGAGGCTGCACTTCTCCTGAAACCACATCTTTCCCCAGCATTCCCCTGACTAGGTTTCTCCCGAGAGCTCCCTCTCAATAAATCCTTTGCACAGGGATCTACAGCTCAGGTTCTGCTTCCATGGGGCCTGACTGCAAAGCCTCCATCTGCTTTCTTTCTGTACAGAATCCTGGGATTTAAAGGGTCCCTCCAGGCAGGAGTTTGTCCTCATTTTTTGGTGTCTGCTCCACCTTGGAAGTCTTCCAAGCTGCGTCCCCCTCCCCTACCATGACTGTGGAAAACCATCTCACCGTGTGCATGGGAGGGACCCAGAGTGGCCGTGTGAGTGTAGGTGCTGTCGATCCAAGCGTCCCAAATAGCTCTGTCCATGTCACATCTGCAGGGTAAGGTCAACGAGAAAACCACGCTTATTCAGGCTCAACAGGCTGAATCCCAACTGCATTCATTTCCCAGAGCTGCAGAAACAAAGCACCACAAACTGGGTGACTTAAAACAACAGAAATTTACTATCTCATAGTTCTGGAGGCTGAAAGTCCAAAATCAAGATGTTGGCAGTGCCGTGCTCCCTCTGAAACCTGCAGGGAAGAATCCCCCCTTGATACTTCTAACTTCTGGTGTTTGCCAGTAATTCTGGCATTTCTTGGCTAGTATAATAGATGCATCACTCCAATCTCTGCCTCTGTTGTCACATAGCTATCTACTCCTGTGTGTCCCCTCTATTCTTATGAGGACACCATTAACATTTGATTAAGGGCCCAGCCTACTCCAGCATGACCTCATCTTAACTAATCACATCTGCAATGACCCTATTTCAAAATAAGGTTATATTTTGGTTAGGACTTCGTATCTTTTTATGGGAGACAGAATTCAACCCATAACACCATCTCTGCCATTTGTTAGCTGTGGAAAGCCCCAAGTGTGGAACCTCTCTCTGTTTCAGGTTTTGTTTTGGTTTTTTTTGGCTGTAGGAATGAGAAGACCAGAGTGATATGGTTAGAAAGAGGAACCCATGGGTCATGTACGTATATTTTTCATCGTGGTGCCTGGCACATGGAGGCAGATGCCCATCAATGGTGACGCTTCCCTCGGCAGCATTCTCTTGGATGCCAAAGGCTATAATTACAGCCAACCCCATGGCGGTGCACACCTGTAGTCCCAGCTACTTGGGAGGCTGAGGTGGGAGGATTGCTTGAGCCCAGGAGCTTAAGGCTGCAGTGAGCTCTCATCACACCACTGCACTCCAGCTTGGGTGACTAAGTGAGATCCCATCTCTAAATTAAAAGGAAAAAAAAGCAATATACTATGACTTATGTCTATTAAATAAAAACAATTTTCTAAAACCCCAAAAGCCTATTATAGCTCCCTGTCCTTCCCCACCAAGCAGCCTCCACACTGCTCCATAGGAGAGCTTAGATCTCCCCTAGAGATCTATTTTGTGTCAATAAAAGATTATAGGAGGCTTTCAGGAAGTTAGGCTTAAGGGTCTGTTACTTAAGTGCTACTCCCTGTGACTACTATATGAGCAATAGGAGTGCTAAGTACGTATTGAGTGGGACAACCTGGGCGAGTAGAACACGCACAAAAGCCTCAACACACAGCCCTTTCTGTCCTCACAATGACTTTGCACTTGGTGCAAATCAGTCTTCCCAAGGCAATTTCCTGTTGTCAGGACAGAGCTGTCTCCCTTCTCACTCTCCTGCTGCTGCGCTCCCCTTCATGCTGGCTCTGACAAAGGCTGAGTGTTCAGCATCTCTCTTAATTGATGTTGTGGCAGCCCCCTTTGCCGACATATCCTGGCATCTGCCTGCTTATTCACGGCAGCACAGCATCAGCCTGAAACTGTCAGCCGTTTCCAGAATAATCCAGGTCCTCTTCCTGATCTAAGTCTCAAAGCTTGCATTGATTTTATTCATTCTAGGAACGTGCGTAGGTCACTTCAATAGGCTGTCTCCACCCCCACCCCAAGCTCCCCAAAACAAAGGCAATGAAAAGACCAAGTTGATCTTTAAAATCTCTTGCCCGCTCACCTGGCTGAAGCTTCCCATCAGTCATCAATGCTTCCCAAATTTTAAGGTACAAACAAATCACCTGGGATCTTGTTAAATGCAAATTAAGATTCTATAGGTCTAGGTGAGGCCTGAGATTCTGCATTCCTAACAACCCCGGGTGTGCTGCTGAAGCTGTTGGCCCAGAGACCTCACCTTGAACGGCAACACCTATGTGTTCCCTCTCCTTTCGGTTGATAGCTATGCCAGGAATGTGACAGGTGATACAACCAAGGTTTTCTCTGGGTGCTGGAGGAGCAGGAGACAGCATCTACCTGCCTGTAAGCCACAGTGAAGGGGAGTTGCTTCTAGAAAGATCACTCTGGGAATGGCCTGCTGTGTGGAGAATGGAAAGGAGGAGCCGGACTGAATGCAGAGGGGACACGAGGAGGCTCTTGCAATAATCAAAAATGATAAGGCCTGGAGTGGGATGGAAGCGGTGCAGCTGGAGAGGAAGGGGAGGATGAGTGCGGTGCAGGGAGTGGAACAGGGGCGTGGCCAACTGGTTGTGGGAGGTGTTGGAGAAGGAGGTTGCAGACGCCACCCCAGACCTCTAGTCCTGACCGTGTGAATGAGAAACAGCCTTCTAAGAGGGCCGCTGGGGGTGATGTCCTTAGGGAAGAACAAGGATGGGGAGGAGAATAAGGTTCACCATTGAATGGGGTTCCAATGAGAAGGGCTCGGCAAGAGGCTCTTGGTGGGAGGGAGGTGGGAAAAGACGCAGTGGGCAGCATGGGGCCCCTGGGAGGTAGAGCCACTAGGGCTCATGTCAAGGAGTCAGCGTAGCCTGGACTGGAGGCTCATCCAAGGGAGGCCCAGGCCCCTGGGGCAGCAGCTTGCAACAAACAGACCGATGGCATCCAGGACACCATCACAGGAAGCAACGGCCTTTCGTGGTTGACCATGCCTCTCTGCTTAGGCCTGTAGTTTAGTTACCACTTTTATCTCTACTATGTCCCTGTTGCTACTGTCCTTGAGTTTATTGGTTGTTTACTTCATTAACCTTTAGCCTTTCTTCTCTTCTATAAGCATTTAAGGCCGTAAATTTCCTTTGAAGTATGGCTTTTATGGCATCTCACAAGTTTTGATATGAGGCATGTTCATTATCATTTAATTCTAAATAATTTAAATATCCATTATTATTAATAGTATTTTCAAGATGGGTCGCGCTAGTTTGCCCAGGCTGGAATCGAACTCCTGGGCTCAAGAGGTCCTCTTGCCTCAGCCTCACAAGTAGCTGGGACTACTATTGTGTGCCACCAGACCCGGCTAATTTTTAAATTTTTTGCAGAGACGGGGTCTTGCTATGTTGCCAGGCTGGTCTTAAATTCCTGGCCTCAAGTGATCCTCCTACCTCAGCCTCCTAACATGCTGGGATTATAGGCATGAGCCACCACACCTGGCTGGTAGCAATCTTTTTAATTCATGCTTCAAGAATTGCCCATGAAGCTCTTAGGTGAGGGCCACAGGTTGGTCTCTCTCCTTTAGGAAATCTAATATTGTATAAATCAAGGCTTCCAGCCACACGAAGGTGTACCACAAGGGACTCTCAATTTTGTAAATGTAGTAAAGCCTAGGGGCTTGGGAATCAGATACTTTCCCTCTTCTTCCACTTGTGTGACGGAGGGACAGTGAAAATGAAAGGAAAAGGAGATAGTCCAATGTCAGGACGAACAGGCCCTGTAGACATAACAGAGAGTTCGGAACATTCAGCTACTAATGTCATGTGGAAGGAGAGCCCTGGAGGCCCAGCTCTAGTAGCAAGTTAAACACTCTCTGACGTTGCTAGTGTCTGGATGAGGAACAATTGTAAGTGAAAGGTTGATGTGCTGATGTGCTAGTCTGAGCTAAGTGGTCTGGAAGATAAGGCCTGCTCTTACATTCCTTTGAAGAAAGGGAGACAGATTTTAGAGAACAAATGCTGGGCCAGGTATGGTGGTTCATATCTGTAATCCCAGAGCCTTGGGAGGCTGAGGTGGGAGGATCACTTGAGGCAAGGAGACCAGCCTAGGCAAGACAGTGAGACCCTGTCTCTACAAAATAAATAAATAAATAAATAAATAAAAGAACAAATGATCTCTTGGAAATTTGGAAAACAGGATAGTCAGAGGGTTCCTTTAAGCCTAGTAATCCTTCCTTCTCCCCGCTGATCATCCCCATCACAATGCAAACAAACATGCAAGCACTTGTGAAAAACAAGTTAATTATTTTGAAAATCAGTTATTCATACCGTTTGAAATAAGCATTTCAAAGGAAAATCTGGAGAAAGATAGTCCATTGGAAGCCACAGGCATTGAACTGCTTATTAGTCAAACCGGGTTCTTTTTGTCTTTCCACTCTGCTAGTGGCTGGACGTTTGACTTCTCTGATCATTAACCCCGGCTATCAAGTGAGATCTCACAGGGCTTGGTGTGTTCAGACTTTTCTGAGTGACATTGTCCCCATTTTAATAGCCTAAGAGCATAATGAGGTGAATGAATCATAAGAAATAATGATTAAAAAAAAAATAACAAAACCTAGGCAGGAACAAAACTGAACTCATTACCATGAAGAAGTAGCATTTTGATGAGGAAAGGAAATCACTAAAGAACAGGGAGAATATATAATAACTAACATTTATGTGTCTTGCTTACAATATGCCAGGCATTCATTATTCTTAGCACTTACATGTGTTCGCTCATTTAATAAAAGTAAAAGCATTTTACAGATGAAGAAACTGAGGCACAGAGAGGTTAAGTAGTTTGCTTAACGTCACACAGCTAGGAAATGACAAAGGTGGTATTTAAATGAGGCAAGCTGGCTCAAGCCTGGACTATGTCAGCCCGTCTAAGGAAGGGGAATGGCAAAGGCATGGATGGAAGTTAAACATGTATAAGGAAAAGGATAAAAGCTTCTGCACAGCTAAGAAAATGATAAACAGAGCAAACAGACAACCTACAAAATGGGAAAAAATATTTGCAAACTATACATCGATAAAGGGATGATATCTAGAATCTACAAAGAACTCAAGCAAATCAGCAAGAAAAAAACAACCCCATTAAAAAGTGGACAAAAGACATGAACAGCAGCTTTTCAAAAGAAGATTGACAAATGGCCAAAAAAATATGAAAAAATGCCCCAAATCACTTACCATCAGGGAATTGCACAG
Source organism: Eulemur rufifrons (assembly GCF_041146395.1). Lineage (NCBI taxonomy): Eukaryota > Metazoa > Chordata > Mammalia > Primates > Lemuridae > Eulemur > Eulemur rufifrons. The sequence continues at coordinate 89,509,447 of NC_090998.1, forward strand.
TAAAACCACAACGAGATAGCACCTTACCCCTGCTAGAATAGCTTTTATAGGCTGGGCGTGGTGGCTCACACCTGTAATCCTAGCACTCTGGGAGGCCGAGGCAGGCGGACTGTTTAAGCTCAGGAGTTTGAGACCAGCCTGAGCAAGAGCGAGACCCCGTCTCTACTAAAAAAATAGAAAGAAATTAACTGGACAACTAAAAATATATAGAAAAAATTAGCCAGGCATGGTGGCGCATGCCTGTAGTCCCAGCTACTCGGGAGGCTGAGGCAGAAGGATCGCTTGAGCCCAGGAGTTTGAGGTTGCTGTGAGCTAGGCTGACGCCAGGGCACTCTAGCCCAGGCAACAGAGTGAGACTCTGTCTCAAAAAAAAAAAAAAAAAAAAAGAATGGCTTTTATTAAAAAGTCCAAAAACAATAGATGCTGGTGTGGATGCAGAAAGGAACACTTACACACTGTTGTTGGCACTGCAAATTAGTATGGAAAACGGTATGGAGATTCCTCAAAGAACTAAAAGTAGACCTACCATTTGATCCAGCAATTCCACTACTGGGTATCTACCCAAAGGAAAAGAAGTCATTCTATCAAAAAAACACCTACACTCGAATGTTTATTGCAGCACAATTCACAATTGCAAAGACGTGAAATCAACCCAAGTGCCCATCAATTCATGAGTGGATTAACAAAAGGTGGTATGTGTATACCATGGAGTACTACTTAGCCATAAAAGGGATGAATTAATGGCCTTTGCAACAATTTGGATGGAACTGGAGACCATTATCCTAAATGAAGTATCTAGAACGGAGAAACAAACACCACGTGTACTCACTATTAAACTGGATCTAACTGATGGGCACATGTGCACAGAGGGAAGTAAAACTCATTGGAAATCAAGCAGGTGCCAGGGAGAGAAGGGGAGGGACAAAAACCTACCAAATGGGTACAATGAACCCTATCCAGTTGATGGACACACTTATAGCCGTGACTCAAGCATTACAAAAGTGATCCATGTAAGAAAACATTTGTACCCCCTTATTATTTTGAAATTTTAAAATATTTCAAAAAAAGAAAAGGATGCAAATATTTCCATATGCACGTTGATTAGTGTATTAGTTTCTTAGTGCTGTTGTAACAGCCCTAACCAAGTGGCATTGGTGGTATGGTGGTGAGCATGGCCACCTTCCAAATAACTATAACCTTGGTGGTTTAAAACAACAGATATGGATTCTCTCACAGTTCTGGAAGCCAGGAGTCTGAAATCAAGGTGTCAGCAGGGCTGTGCTGTCTCTGATGGCTCTAGGAGAGGATCCTTCCTCGCCTCTCCAGCTCCTGGTGGCTCCAGGTGTGCCTTGGCTTGTGGCCGCATCACTCTAATCTCTGTCTCGATCTTCACATGGGCTTCTGCTCTGTGTATCTCTCATAAGAATGCTTGTCATTGGATTTAGGACCCACCTGGATAATCCAGGAAGATCTCATCTCAAGATCTTTAGCTTAATTAGATCTGAAAAGACTCTTTTTCCAAAAAAGTTCATATTCACATGTTTCAAGGGTTAAGATGTAGAAATATCTTTTGGGTGACCACCACTCAATTGATTATAATCAGTTAGGACTTTATGATTTTTTTGTTTGTTTGTTTGTTTGTTTGTTTTTGAGACAGAGTCTCACTCTGTTGCCCAGGCTAGAGTGAGTGCCATGGCGTCAGCCTAGCTCACAGCAACCTCAAACTCCTGGGCTTAAGTGATCCTACTGCCTCAGCCTCCCGAGTAGCTGGGACTACAGGCACATGCCACCATGCCTGGCTAATTTTTTTCTATATATATATTTTAGTTGGCCAGATAATTTCTTTTTATTTTTTTTTTTAGTAGAGACGGGGTCTCGCTTTTGCTCAGGCTGGTCTCGAACTCCTGACCTCGAGCAATCCACCCGCCTCGGCCTCCCAGAGTGCTAGGATTACAGGCGTGAGCCACCGCGCCCGGCCTTTTATGATGTTTTAAGAGACAGAAAATGGCCAGGTGTGGTGTCTCACACCTGTAATCCCAGCACTTTGGGAGGCTGAGGCAGGAGGATCACTTGAGGCTGGGCATTCAAGACCAGTCTGGGCAACATAGCAAGACCTCGTCTCTAAACACACACATACACACACACACGCACACACTTAGGTGATATGGTGGCTCACGCCTGTAGTCCTAGCAACTTGGGAGGCTGAGGCAGGAGGATTGCTTGAGCCCAGCAGTTTGAGCCTGCAGAGAGCTATGATGACATTACTGCACTCTAGCCTGTGTGACAGAGTGAGACCCTATCTCTGAAAAAAAAAAAAAAAAGAAAAAAGAAAAAGAAAAGAAAAGAAAAAGAAAAAGAAAACTCATCTGAAACTGGCTGAAATTATAGTCCTTTCACTGAACAGTCCAGGGGTAGCTCTAGCTTCAGGTCAGGCTGTGTCGAGACTCAAATGTGACCAGGACTTTCTCTCTCTCTCTCTTTCTCTTTTAGACCCAGTGGGAGGCAGTGAAACGTGTGCTGGGGTTGAAACTGGGGTCTAGCTAAGACACATGCTCGTCAGTAGACTGATCACACGTCCAGAGGGATAGGATGTGTTGGCTGCGCTAGGCCGGTCCGGAACCGCGCCTCGGGGTAGAGCCAGTATTACCCCACGCAGAGTCTAAAAGTGGGAGAACCCCCAACTTAAAACCAAGTGCTATCGAGAGACGACCAACTAATGTCTCCTGTGGGCCCTCTAGTCCATTCTCTAAGCTGTTCAGGCGGCCACAGCTGCCTTCGTTCTGCAGATGAGCACAGGGAGCTTCAGCAGTATGGACTAACTTGGTCACAGTCACTCCGTAATAAAAGGAGCAGAACCAGCACTGAAGCTCGGGTGTGCTTGACTTCAAGGCCCCTCTCCTGCCAGCGGCCGGCTCCAGGGCCCAGTCTCCGGTCTGGGCAGCTCCCACTTCTCCTTCTGCCTCACAGCAAGCCTCAGGCACTCTCCTGTATGCCGTGAGGGATAAGTGTGGGTCAGCTAAAAATGAAGTGAAAAATGTTAAGGGAAATGACAGCAACCAAATAGCACTTCAAAGGACTCGTGAAAGGTTCTGAGGTAAAATATGACCACAACACAAAAATTAAAACTATCTCACCTCATACTTGGTTTAATGGCCATTACTGCTTTCGTTCCAACAACTGTGAGACTCTCCTCATGTTCTGGCAAATTTGGTTGAAAAGTGATATTATACAGATTGATTTCTGCTTTTCCCTATTGCATCAGTGAGAACATTGATTCTCTTCAACACCACTGGGCCCCGCTCCCTTGTCATTTGCCTTGACAGAAACAAGCCAAGAATTCTGCTACCGCTGAGCAGGGCCCAGCCCTGGGGAGGGTGGAGTTTGCCCACAAGAGGAAGTTGTGATTTTTATAGAGTCACAGAACCTATTATTATGGAAGAAATTTAAAGGTTCGTCCCTTTACTTAATATAGGGACCCCTCTACTGTTAGTCCTTCAGGGCAGGGCTTGTGTCCTATTCCTGTCTGCATTCTGAGCCCGCACAAGGGCTGGCCCTTGCATAGGTGTTCAACACACGTCTGTCAAGTAAATGAATAAATAAACAAGCATACCTTTTCTAGTGCATGCAAAACTAGGGCGGGTACTTAGGGACTGAGTCACCCGATTCACACTAATCCACCATGCACAAACAAAAGTACAAAGAAATTGCTATAGAAAGCAGAATCCCAATATTTCCCTTTGCGTGCAGGAAGGTGGGGAGGGGGGTGTGTAGTAAAGCAGGTCTCCAGAATGATGGGATGGGGTAGCTATTGGGAAGAGGCTGAAAAAGTTATCATAATATTTTGATTTGTAAAATTATTGTGTAAATTCTCTCCGGGCCAAGTGTGGACTAGAACATTGGCCAACTTCCTGTGCAAAGTGGATTCCACAGGATCAGTTAAGAGTGTTGGGACCAAACAAGTATCTGTCTTGTTCTGTTATCCTGGAGCACAGGAGTCACAATTACTTAAAAGTTAAAAGGATGAGGAGATGGGCGCAGCATCTTTCTGCAATAGCAAGCGATGCTGACAGCTTTTCGGATTTGGAATCACGTGCTCCTCTGGTGCTGGTTCCTCTTCCTTCCTCCCTCCCCAGTGTGAAAGGTGAGGGCAGAGCCTACCTTTCACCTCCGACCTAGGACTTGATATGTGGTACCTGGGTCACAGTAAGTACTAAATAAATGTTTGCTGAATAAATGAGCAAATGACTGTTCCTGCCTCAGGGCAGAAACTACTGCTCTAGTGACTGTAATATTCTTATCCACCAGATTTGGTGTCTCCCCTCCCTTAGGTAGTCTTGGGTAATTACTGCTAATTTCTTTGTCTTTGCTGTCCTTTCTTTAAAGTGCAAATGGACATGCAGTTTCTTTTATGTACGTAGTGGTGCTTTAGTCTACCAATATCATTTAGTAGACCCAAGCTTGCTTTTATAGTCTGTTTTGTCTTCCTGAGACAACGTTCCTGTAATGGTGATAATTCCAGCAAAGTCTTACTTTGATTTAGAAGACACAAACCACCAGGTCCCTGAGGGAGGAGATCTAATTCCATGCCATTAAGTAATGTTTTACTAGTTTAAAACCTCACAGGGAAACGAGGTCTTCAGTTCCTGGAGTGCCCCTGCCGCAGGAGGAACTGAATGTCCCCTGAGAAGAGCAGGCACAGGCAAGAACCATGAGTGAGGTGACGTAGGAATTCTTTGCCTTCTTTCTCCCCCTGTCTGCCTCTCTCCCCCTAACTCTAAGCCTGGCCAGCACAGGTCTCCTGTTGCCGTCTCTGTCCCCCTGAAGAGGAAGACCCTTACAATGTAGTGACTATATAACAATATATTGCATTTTTGAAAAATGCTAAGAGAGTAGATTTTAAGTGTTCACACCACAATGACAACCATGGGAGGTAATGCCTATGTTAATTAGCTTGATTTAGCCATTCCACAATGTATATATATATTTCAAAATGTCATGTTGTACGTGGCAAATATATATAATGTTATTGTCAATTTTTAAAAAGGGGGCCGGGCGCGGTGGCTCACGCCTGTAATCCTAGCACTCTGGGAGGCAGAGGCGGGTGGATCGCTCGAGGTCAGGAGTTCGAGACCAGCCTGAGCAAGAGCGAGACCCCGTCTCTACTAAAAATAGAAAGAAATTATATGGACAACTAAAATATATATATACAAAAAATTAGCCGGGCATGGTGGCGCATGCCTGTAGTCCCAGCTACTCGGGAGGCTGAGGCAGTAGGATCGCTTAAGCCCAGGAGTTTGAGGTTGCTGTGAGCTAGACTGACGCCACGGCACTCACTCTAGCCCGGGCAACAGAGCGAGACTCTGTCTCAAAAAAAAAAATAAATAAATAAAAAAAATAAAAAATAAATAAAATAAAAAGGGGATGGCCTTGAGAAACTTATTCACACTGCAGTGATAAACTTAATGCATTTATTACAGCCTCCCTTAAAAAGGTATCGTCAATTTGCAAAACCTAACAAGTTAATAGATCTGGGCAATTATTGTCAATGGCTGCTAACTTCACAGCAAGACAGACAATGAGGCCTGATAGAAGAACACAGCACCACCTAGTCTTGCCAAAAATATCAAACCTGAACGTGACCAGGCCTCTGTCTCCATTCCTTTATAGAAAATAGAGGGGACAGAGGGGCACGTTCAGCACCATCATGGGGCTGCAATCAGCAAAATACATAACATAGGAAACTCTACAGGCTGAAGGAGAGTTTTGCTTTGTTTTGTTTTTTGAGACAGGGTCTCACTCTGTCGCCCTGGCTAGAGGCTGTGGTGTCATCATAGCTCACTGCAACCTCAAACTCCTGGGCTCAGGTGATCCTCCTGCCTCAGCCTCCCAAGTAGCAGGGACTACAGGTGTGCACCACCACACCTGGCTAATTTTTTCTATTTTTTGTAGATACAGGGTTTCACTGTGTTGCTCAGGTTAGTCTGAAGCTCTTGGCCTGAAGCGATCCTCCTGCCTTAGCCTCCCAAAGTACTAGGTTTACAGGCATGAGCCACTACGCTCAGCTGACAGTTTGTTAAATAATGGGGAGGGATGGGGGGAAGAGAGAATTAGACATATCAACCTATCACATATAGATCTTATTGATTCTTATTCAAATAATTTAAAAAAAATTTATGAGACAATGAGGACAGAAATTAGAACACTGTCTAGATAGGTAATGATGTTAAAGAGTGTTTGTTAATTGAATCCTTGTCTTTTATTTTATTTTATTTTATTTTTGAGACAGAGTCTCACTCTGTTGCCCAGGCTAGAGTGAGTGCCGTGGCATCAGCCTAGCTCACAGCAACCTCAAACTCCTGGGCTCAAGGGATCCTCCTGTCTCAGCCTCCCGAATAGTTGGGACTACAGGCATGCACCACCATGCCCGGCAAATTTTTTTATATATATATTTTTAGCTGTCCATATAATTTCTTTCTATTTTTAGTAGAGATGGGGTCTCGCTCTTGCTCAGGCTGGTCTCGAACTCCTGAGCTCAAACGATCCGCCCACCTCGGCCTCCCAGAGTGCTAGGATTACAGGCGTGAGCCACCACGCCCGGCCTCTTTTAGATATATATCCTGACATATTTGCAGATGAGATGAAGTCTGAGATTTGTTTCATAAGGATCTGGGTAGTGAGTGGGAGAAGGGGAGTGCCCACATCCATTTAATCACTAAGTCTTACTGAATATTTCTCAAATTCATCTTTTTGTTTCTCCTGGAGGCCCCTTCTCCTTGGGTTCCTTGCTACCAGTCTCAAACCCCTCAATCCCTCCTCCCTCAGCTACTAGAGTGATCTATCTAAAGTGACCATTTCACTCTCCTCCTTAAAACTTTCAAGCGGTTCCCCACCGTCTGCAGGATAGCTTACCCGGAGCTCTCTATGGTGAGCCCTTTCCTCCCCTTTCGTCTCTTGCTGCTCCCTGTCCTGCACGCTGTGTCTGCTAGTTTCTGCACACACCATATCTCTGCCAGCACCGTCCCGTCCGCCTTGCCTAGCTGGTTCCTCCTTCCACCTTTCTTTTGGATTCAGCGTGGGCATTATCTCCTACAGTAAACATTCTGTTTCCTTCCCCTCTCCCTCCACCCTAGGCTGGCTTGGGAACGCATCCTGTGTATATCTCCACAGTTTAACTTACTACAAAGTATTACATTTATTTGTTTTTGTGTCTGCCTACATTTTTTAGGTGATGGGATTCTTGAGGTTAGGGACCATGTGTTATTCATCTCTTTACTCCCAATACCTACCTTAAGGCCTAGGGCACAGCAGGTTCTCGGGAAACACCTGGGACAGGACAATACTTAGCACGAGATGATTCAGCTTCTAATAGCTGAACTTCAGAAATTAACAAGAATCACTGATAGGGGCCCTGGTGTCCTTCGAATCCACAGTCTGCCCCACAGGCAAGTATTGAGTAGCCTGCAGTCACTGGGATCAGCATGTTCCACAACCTGCCACAGTTCAGTGAGAGGAGTAGGAAGCGGTTCATCCTACAATTGGGAAAACAAATTCACCATCTATGAGAGTTTGAGGGTTTCCTTAAGTAGGTGTCATCAGGTGCCAGTTGGGATTGACGACCTCTTTTAGGTTAGGAGCCTGCTTCCCAACTGACCTCTGTATCTCTACAATCCGCGCCCCCCATTCTGTTCTCCACATTGGAACCGGAAAGATACTTTTACATGTAAATGAGATCCTGGAAGGATGTGTATTGCTTCTACCATCGTAAACTCAAGGCACAGTATAAAGACATGATACAGTTCACTATTTCACTGATGTTCTTTTGATATATAAAAAGTGGGATAAGTCAGAAGACCTTGTACCAGTCTCATCTATTACAATTAATTATTTGCTGGGTAACCTTGGATAGGAAACTTGACTTCTCTGACCCTTAGCTTCCTTAATGATAAAATGAAGCTATAATTTTGATAACCTTTTAGGGTACTTCTAAGTCTAAAAATTTAAGATATGATGGCTTTGACTAATAGTCCTAAATTTCCAGAGTATTAATTCTGTGGTTCTAGTGTAAATCTCCATGTTGTACCATTTGTACTAGGGTTCTCCAGAGAAACAGAACCAATGGGAGACACACACACACACACACACACACGCATGTATATAAAGAGCAATTTATTGTAAGAAAGTGGCTCATGATTATGAGGGTTGGCAAGTCTGAAATCCGCAGGGAAGGCCAGCAGGCTGGAAATGCTGACAGGAGTAGATGTGGCAGACTTGGGTCTGGAGGCAGAATTCCTCCCTTTTCTGGGAACTGCAGTCTTTTCTCTTAAGGTCTTCAACTGATTGGACAAGGCCCACCCACATTATGGAGGACAATTTGCTTTACTCAAATGCTTTACTTGAAATGTTAATCACGTCTAAAAATACCTTCACAGCAACATCCAGACTGGTGTTTGAACACATACCGGGGCACCCTAACCTAGCTGCAGTGACAAAAGATTAACCACCATGCCAATATGGCCCTCGGGCAGAACCTTCTTCCCTTCCTTTCACCCTCATGAAGCCTCTGCACACACAAATGGAAGCCCTGCTCTCACCCTCAGGATCTTGCAGTCCAACTGGGAGAAGACACCCATGTGCCACTGCCACAGAACAGAGGCGTGTACCGTGGACAGTAGGGCAGCCCCAACAAGGGACACTTGGAAAGATGTAGTCTTCTCCTCTGCTCTCTCCCTTTTGTCCCCTGCACCTCCCAGGAAAATGACTCTTTGGTTAATATATTGGGTTCTTATGAGTTTGGTTTGTGCAAATCAGATGAGTCAATTCTCAAGGGCCAAACGAATTTGTGTTAAGCATAGTGCTAAATATGTACTATGTAGTCAAAAAATATTGAACTGGACAGACACGCAAACCAACAATTTAATGCAGGGATCGGAGTTAATAAATTTGGTGGGGGCAGACTATCAGGAAAGTTTCCATAGAAGGCGACCTTTGAGCTGTATTTGGAAGGCTGGGTGAAGAGTTATCTAAGTGCAGAAGGTATGGAAGAGCATCTCTGCCTGGGGACCAGAGGTGCAAAAGAAGGGGTGTGGAGCACGTGCCTCACAGGCTAACACGCAGCTGTGCGTCCCTGTCGCGCTCATTATAGCTGCAGCATCCCCTTCACAGCTACGCACTCCTTGGCTGCATCTCCCACTGAACCACGAGCACACAGGCAGAGACCATGTCTGCCATTGCCTAAATGCTTGTGTCCCCCCAAAGTCGTATGTTGAAATCCTAATCCCCAAGGTGATGGTATTACGAAGTAAGGCCTCGGGGAGACAATTAGGTACTGAGAGTAGAGCCCCATGGGTGGGATTTATGCCCTTGTAAGAGGAGAGCAGGGAGCTAGCTCACTCTCTTTCTACCATGCGAGGATGCAATGAGAGGTCGACAGTCTGCAACCCAGAAAAGGGCCCTCACCAGAACCTGATGATGCGGGCACCCTGATCTTGGATGTCCAGTCTCCAGAACTGTGAGAAATAAATGTTGTTTATAAGCCACCCCGTCTATAGTACTTTGTTATGGCAGCCCAAGCCGACTAAGACAAAATCTCATTTATTTCCGTATTCCCAGAACTTAGCACATGCCTGGCACATAGGAAGGATACTGAGTAAATGCTGATCAAATGACACTGGGTTCAAGTTCAGATTTGGTCATAGTGTGGGTTCACCTCAGCTTCTGCCAGCTCTTTGGCAAATCCTTGCAGTTCACAAGGAGGACTGAGCAAGAGAGAGGAGACATCACCATAACTATTCCGTTTTTACTGTGAAAAAAAAAAGTCTGTTTTACTGTGGGTGCAAAACGAATACCAGTAAAAAAAAAGAAACTGAAAACATTTTCTCCAAGTGTTGATGTTACTAATGCTTTCACACACACCTAAAACCTCTTTATTCAATAAATGTTTTTTGAACAAATGAACAGCCACATCCTAATTCCCACTACCTGGAGGTACTGTCCTAAGTGCCATGGATCATTTTGGCACAAGGGTATTAAAGCATGCAATTCTTCATGCACTATCTTGTGAGTTTTACATCTAACGCTAAAAGAGGGCAAAAGACACAACTCTCTGTTATCCCACCAACGACCCTGGGTATTCTGAGCCACAGTGGAGAACAGAGAAATCAACAAAGTCAGCGCTACCCCTCCTTTACCCACACCGTTGGCCTGGACAAGGTTAGTTTCTATAGCTACAAGCCTGTCCCTTTGGGATCACAACACACCACATAGTGGTCTCCCTAAAAAGGCCACATTAGTCCTATGAGATGTAGATCTCTGCCGAAATAGAGGTTTTTCCCTTGGAATTTTATCATTAATGAAATGACACTCAATAGTGTGAATGTGGCAGAACAGGATATAATAAAAAGAATGGGTCTGCTTCCCTCAGATGGCAATAAACAGGCTATGAGAGCCAACAGGAAGCAACAAGCCTGACCCTGTACTTGTCTGTTCATTGTGATATATTATCAGCTTTTGGACAGGACGTGCTTCCAGAAGATGTGTGAAGGAGACATGTTGGAGAATAAAAAAACAAAACCACTTTCAGATGGTGAATCAGAGTAATGGGTGTAGGTTACACTATCTCATGATAAGTCACATAGCCATACCATATTTTAAAATGTTTCCTATACTTTCTTTTTTTTTTTTTTTTGAGACAGAGTCTCGCTCTGTTGCCCGGACTAGAGTGCCGTGGCGTCAAGCTCACAGCAACCTCAAATTCCTGGGCTTAAGCAATCCTTCTGCCTCAGCCTCGCAAGTAGCTGGGACTACAGGCATGTGCCACCATGCCCAGTTAATTTTTTCTGTATATATTTTTAGCTGTCCAGATCATTTCTTTCTGTTTTTTTTAGTAGAGACGGGGTCTCGCTCTTGCTCAGGCTGGTCTTGAACTCCTGACCTCGAGCGATCCTCCCGCCTCGGCCTCCCAGAGGGCTAGGATTACAGGCGTGAGCCACCGTGCCCGGCCAATACTTTCTTGCATATTATTGAATTTAATAAAATCCTCTAACATCCTTCTGAGGCTGTTATGTAAAACACCCACTCTATAGCAGAGAAAACCAAGCTTCAAAGATGTGACACAATTTCCCAAAAGCCACCCAGATAATCAATTAAAGAACTAAGGAAGCAACTAGGACTTGAACCCAGACCTCCTGGCCCTAAATTCAGTGAGCTTGCTACTGCACCCAGTGATACTTTAAAAAATATAATAGCTCATTTTCCTATTTGAATCCTTGGGAGAGCAACTTAGATGAAACGACTTTCCAGCAAGCAAAGATCATGGCAGTAATGACAGAGCTCACACAGAGAGCCGCATGAGAAGCTTTCGCAAACCTCACAGCCGTAGGGAAGCTCTATGGAGCATTTATCAAGAGGAATCAGGCTTTTGGCATTTTTGAGGAAAAAGAAATTAACGACATGCTAAGTCTATGAGAAGATTTCACCCCCTCCGAATCTATTCTCTTTTCCTTCTGAATTAAATTAAATTCTAATATTCACATTAAAGCAACACATTCATTCCTAAGTAAAATAAAGGACCTTATCTAAAGGCATAAAAACTTACATTATAGTAGAGGCATACAAAATAAAAATATTATAGTTCCTCCAACCTCACTGTAGGACCTCTCTGCCCATAGCTAAGAAAGGTAGCCAACACTTCCATAATATTAGGGATATGCCTGGTCCAGGTACATATCTTAATTCATTTAATCATCCCAAAAACCCTGTAAGGAAGGAGTTATTATCATCTCAACGTTACGAATGGGAAAACTGAAGCAAAATCGCGTGGCTGAGGTCACACCGCTAGTAAGCAGGGGGCTCAGACGGGAGCCTGGGCAGTCTTGGGGCTGTCCATGCTCTTGACCACTAGATCCAGTCTCAGATGACTTTGACCCTGCCTGAGGGGAGAAGTTCGGATGTAAGACTTCTGGATTTCTTCCTAATCCCCCCATTCACCTCTAACAGTTCCTAATTTGTGAGACGTGGAGACCCCTAGCATTCATTGGGATACACTAACAATGGGGCGGGCCATTAAAAATTGTTTACAAAACCATGTCATATTTGAAAAAAAAAAAAACATGTCATAACTCGGGAAACTAGATATAATCTGATACAGAGTAACAAAAACAGGATGCAAAATTGCTCATACTGACTTAAATGATATATTCACAATCATAGTTTTATACATATACATGTACACACACACAAATAAATGAGAAATACATCAAATATTAACAATGGTTGTTTGGGGATGGATGAACTCTGAGTAATCTTTTTCTTCATCCATTTATCTAATTGGTCCAAGTTTTCTTCAGTGAGGAGATTTATATAATGAGGGCATACAATTTTAAATCGTATCACAATTGAGAGTAAAACTTGCCTGGGAATAAGGAGTATGGACTGGAAAAATTTTCAAAGTTCAGGTTGCTGTAACGAGGGCTGGTTTTAGAACTTGGCATTAGATGAGCAGGCAGCTTTGGAAGAAAGAGTAAGAAAGGGGTCTATGAGGACTGCACACAGCTCTGATTGTCACTTTCTACCACCCGCATCCTCTTTAATTCTGAGAGTATCCAAAATGGTGTAACCGTTCAGTGGACGATACAATTATCACAGTGGCACAGCCAGGTGACCTGTTGTTAAGAGCAGTCACATGTGAGCCCGGAAGCCTAGGCTTCTTTTGTGGTCAGAGCTAAACAGACTGAGAGAGGGTGGTTCCACACAAGCCACTGACGGAGCACATCTCTGACTGTCACTGCGGAATGCCAGTCTTCCTTTTACCTTAGCACCTCATTTGGTTCTGCCCGTTTGGTTCCAGCCAGAGGCAGGTGAAGAGGAAAAACAAGACATCATCTCCAGCTCTGCAAATGATCCAGTTCTATCAATAACGCCTCTGACAGTGCACAAAAATCCTCCCCTTAAACCTCTGGCAAGTGATGTAACGTCTTTTCCAAATAAGCTCACAGCTCATCGCAGAGGCAATCTTAAACTGGAGAGTATTATCATCTGTGTAACTCAGTATCATCTTTAACCAAAACACAGAGTTTCCATGTTGCGATATACAATGCAACGCAGGATACAATCCCTGTTCTCATGGAGCTTACAATTTAGCTGCACTTATAAGATATTTACACATGAAGAAATAGCAATGTAAGAAGATTTAAAGATACTAATTTTTAAGTACGTAAAAGCAAGCAATCTTGTATTGCTGGTTATTTTACAAAATAATTGCAAGCTTCTTGGGGGGCTAGGATTGCTTCATCTTTCTTTATACACCCCTCAGTGTCTCCACAATGCCTTGAATATGGTAAAGCTCTGCTAAATGTTTTGGACTAGAAGTTATATGTCATTCCTAAATTGATAGCCCTGTTGCCTACTTAGCCAGCAGGTGCCTCTATCCTAAAGAAGGTGAGGGTCTTCCTCTCTGAAGATGATACAGCCAAGATGACCTAGCTTTAACCTGGCTACTAGAGGACCAATGAGAAAAATAAACTTTCACCACACTTTGGGAAACAAGAACTTAAACTCAGGAGATACGTGATTGAAGTTAAAAGAGTGCATTCCTCAAGGAAAGCCCTCATGAATAGGATTAGTGCCCTCCTAAAAGAGGCCCAAGACAGAACTCTGACCCCTTCCACCATCCATGTGAGGTTATAGCAAAAAAGATGCCATCTATGAACCAGAGAGTGGGTCACTGAATCTGCTGGCACCTTGATCTTAGATTTCTCAGCTTCCAGAACTGTGAGAAATAAATTTTTGTTGTGTATAAGCTACAATGTATGGCACTTTATTATGGCAACCCAAAAGGACTAAGACAGAAATTCAGTTGTACACAGGACAGTTGTATTATGTTAGGTGGAATTACAACCTTGTTATTGTCTTTATTTGGAGATTAAGCATGGTTTAAGGAGATGTGCATGGATGCCAAGTTGACAAGGGGTGAATGTGTGATGGTTAGTATTATAGGTCAACTTGACTGGGCTAAGGGATGCCCGGAGAGCTGGTAAAGCATTATATCTAAGTATCTGTGAGGGTGTTTCCAGAAGAGGTGAGCATTATGAATCAGTAGACTGAGTAGAAAAGATCACCTTCATCAATGTGGGTGGGCATCATCCCATTCATTGAGGGTCCAAATAGAACAAAAAGGTGGAGAAAGGGCAGATTCCCCTTCTGCTCTGCCAAACAACTTCCGCTTTGGGCTGTCAACACGGACATTGCAGCTGTCTGGGGAAGCGGCTTCTGAGCAGTTGCAGAAGTGCAGCTTCTCCACTGTAGCTGCTGTCTTTGAAAAAAAATGTGGAGGAAGGGCGAATTCACTCTCTCGTCTTCTTTTGCCCTTCTGCAACGGTGCTCCTGGTTCTTGCGCTTTCAGGTTCACACTGGGACTTACACCACTGTGCCTCTGTTTCCCAGTCTTCAGATTCAGGTTGAATTATACCACTGGCTTTCCAGCTTGCAGATGGCAGATCTTGGGACTGCTCAGCCTCCATAACTGTATGAACAAATTCCTATAAAAAAATCTCCTCTTATAATATCCTGTTGGTTCTGTTTCTCTGAATAATCCCGACTAACACGCCTTCTTTTTTTTGTGAGACAGGGTGAGACCCTGGCTCACTCTGTTGCCTAGGCTAGAGTGCAGTGGTGTCATCATAGCTCACTGCAGCCTCCAACTCTTGGGCTCAAGTGATCCTTCTGTCTCAGCCTCCCGAGAAGCTGGGACTACAGGTGTACACCACCACGCCTGGCTAATTTTTCTACTTTTTGTAGAGACAAGATCTCACTATTGCCCAGGCTGGTCTCAAACTCCTCAGCTCAAGTGATACTCCCTCCTTGGCCTCCCTGACCACTGGGATGACAGGCAAGAGCCACTGCACCCAGTGGCTAATATACCTTTTAACCTAAAATTTCAGGGTTTTCTTTACTTAGAAAGAAACTGAATCTGCTGGTGAGGGTGAAGGTGAGGGTCTTGTTTACTTAGAAAGAGATTTTTTTTTTTAAATGTGCCTTGACAATCTTCAATAAAAAAAGGCTAGAAGAACATTACTTAGAACGACACCAATTGGACATCAGACTGAGGTGGGGGGTGGGGGAGGGGATGGGGGTATGCCTACACAATGAGTGCATTGCGCACCGTTTGGGGAGCGGTAACACTTGAAGGTGCTGACTCGGGAAAGGGGGGGTGGGGAAAAAAAATATGAAACTGTTGTTTTAAAAAAAAAAAAGAATAAAACCATATTACTTAACATTAAAATAAATAAATAAAAATAAAATTTGTTTTTATAAAAAAAAAAGAACATTACTTAGGAAATGAAGAATCAAAACATTAGGATTACTAGGTAGAAAATAAATAGATTTAAATTCACAGAAAAGGATTGGATACCAAACTGTTGATGGTGGTCATTTCTGGGTGGAAGTCAGGTAAAAGGTGTACATTGTATTGTTGAAAGCCTGTACAACCAGAATGTGTTCATGTAGAATTTTTCCAATAAAAAAGGAGGAGGAGGAGGAAGTAAAGGAGGAGGAAGAGGAGGAGGGGAAGCCACCATCATCTGTAAAGAAGGTTGGCAAATGTGTTATTTAACTGGGTACATAGTCATGATCCCACAATATAGGGGTTCTATTATTAATGAAGAAAGAGGAAATGAATATTAGTAAGCAACTAGGAAGTCTCTGTGCCAGGGAGGAAAAAACATGTGCAGAGAAAAGGAAACATAAAGCAGCATGGTGTGGCTGAAGGACTAGGTGACAAAAAAGAAGCAATGCTGGCTGGGCATGGTGGCTCACACCTGTAATCCTAGCACTTTAGAAGGCTGAGGTGGGAGGATCGCTTGAGGCCAGGAGTTCAAGGCCAGCCTGGGCAACATAGAGAGAGCCTATCTCAACAAAAAATTTAAAAATGACCAGCCTGAGCAAGAGTGAGACCCCATCTTTACAAAAAACAGAAAAATTAGCCGGGGTGGTGGCTTATGCCTATAGTCCCAGCTACTCAGGAGGCTGAGGCAGGAGGATCCCTTGAGCCTTGAGCCCAGGAGTTTGAAGCTGCAGTGAGCTATGATGATGCCACTGCACTCAAGATGGGGCAACAGAGTGACACCTTGTCTCAAAAAAAAAAAAAAAAAAAAATCAGCCAGGCATGATGACATGAGCCTGTTGTCTCAGCTATTTAGGAGGCTGAGGCAGGAGCAACACTTGAGCCCAGTAGTTTGAAGTTGCAGTGCGCTATGATGACACCACTGCACTATAGCCCAGGCAACAGAGTGAGACTCTGTGTCAAAAAAAAAAAAAAAAAAAAAGAAAAGCAAGCAGCAATGCCAAGAGAGGAAGGGAAGACTGGATGACAAATGACTTTGGGTTTACCCTCTAGGCCAGCAAGTGCTTTATAACAGTCGCCTAGCCACTAAGCCTAGGAGATTCTGAATCTGTAAGTTTCTGCTAAGGCTTGGGATTTGCATTTTTTTTTTTTTAAAGCTCTCCAAGTGAATCTGATTTAGGTTGGCTTGCTGTAGACCAATGGTTCTCAACTGTGGGGTTTTTACCCTTTAGGGGATACATGTGGCAATGTATGCAGATATTTTTGATTGTTACTGGGGGAGGGGAGGAGGAGTACTACTTACGTGTAGTGGATAGAAGCCAGAGATACTGCTAAATGCCCTAAAAATCAGGACAGGTGTCCCCATTATCCAGCCCAAAATGTCAATAGAGAACCCCTGTCCCAGAAAATGGAAAGCCAATGAAGGGTTTTAAACAGTGACACAGTATTCACTCACTTAAGTGTCTACTGAGGAGTGTTTTCTACTTGGCAGGAACTGTTCTAGGCCCCAGGGATACAATGGTGAACTAAACAAAGTCTTGCTCTCAAGAAGCTAAAACTAGAGGAAACAGACAATGAACAGATAAACAAATAAATATATATTAATAATAAAATATCAACTAGTGATAAGCGTTATGCAGAAAAATAAAGCAAGCAAGGGAATAGATAATAACCGGTATTCTCTTAGACAGGTCAGTCAGGGAAGGCCTCTGAAGAGGTAATACCTGAGCAGTGCTGGGGAAGTGGCAGAAGGAATGGCAAGAGCAAGACCCTAAGCCATGAACTTGCTTGAGTCTGACGAGCATGGCTAACCTGGCCTGTATGGGTGGGAGTGGGATGAGGTTAGAGAGGTGGCCAGGGGCCAGATCATGGCCCTGGGAGCCATGCAAAGGACTCTGGATTTTATCCTCATTATTGGAATACACTATAGGGATGACAGCAGGAGAAAGACAGGATCTGACTTACATATAAAAAGATCATTCTGGTTCCAATGTGGAAAAGAGAATGTGTAGGGAAATTGAAAAAGCAGGGAGATACTTGAGAAGTGGTAGGATTTGCAATATATTCTGGAAGAATTGACTCACAGTGGAGTGATGGAGAAAGGATGATTTCAAGGCTTTTGGCCTGAACAACTGAGTGAATGCAATTCCACTCACAGAGATCAGGGAAACCGGGAGAGCAGCAGATTTCTGTACAGGAATAGAGATGAGTTTTGGCATGTTAAGTTTGAGAAGTCTACTACACAGCCAAGGGGAGATCTTTGTTTCTTTCTCCACCATGATCACCAATGTTTTCTGTTCCAATAAACAGCACTGTAACCATGGGACTAGCCCAAACTGGCCCTACTCCATTGATAACAAAATGTTGTGTTACCATCTAGGTTTAACAGAGCCAAAAACTGCAAGTCATGTAGCCCACACATGTAAAATAGAAAAAACTTTGACCTCTCACAAACCCGAAAACCAACAATTCCTCCCCTTGGAACCAAGAAGACTAGGACATGACCAGAACCTGAATGCTGGAATTCTTTCAGAAGCCAGGGGTCCGTTGGCCCAGAAGATCAGGGGCTACAATCCGACTCAACATACCTTTCTATAAATGGTCAAATTTGAAGTCCTCCAATCAGACCCTGGACGGCAAACATTCCTAAATCTTTTCCTTTGGCCTCTGAGCCCATAAATTTTCCTCAGACCCAAATCAGGGAGACAGATTTGAGCCTGCTCCCGTCTCCTTGCTTGCTGACTGGTTTTGCAATAAAGCCTTTCTTTCCTCAAAGCCAGAGCCATAGTTACTGGCTTCTCTGTGCTTTGGGCAGTGAGGCCTTTTGCTCAGTAACAGCATCACCATACACTCAGAGGTGGTGGTCATCCTTCAGTCCCCCCATTTGGTCAATACCAGATGTGCAACAATGGGAAAGTTTCCAAGTCCAACTTTCTAGGTCTGTAAAATAAAGATATCACCACCTGCCTCAAAAGTTTATTATAAAGATTAAATGAGGCAGTATGTATTAAAGCAGCTAGCACGGTGTTAATTTCCCCTAAAATGAAAGATGGGCCCTAGATAAAGAGAGCAGTCAACTGGATATATTCAGAGGGGAATAACCTGAAGGGTGAGAGAAGGTAAATCCATGTCCTAGGAGGAACAGCAGAAAGAAAATGGAAACATTTAATATGAAGACGACTCACTGGGCATATAGAAGGACTGTCATAGAAAAGTAATGTCTCTGTGGCTCCAATGGACAGAACTAGGACCAAAAGACAGAAGCTTCAGAGAGACAGATTTCAGCTCAATATATGATGGCAAATTGTCGTAAATGTTATAAGTGTGCTTGAAATGTATTTTCTAATTTTGGGGTTAATAGAGATAGAAGAAAAAAACCAGTGGGCTTTTTCTACTCTCTATTCTCACTCAATACAATCCTTAATGCTTTACTTCTGTGTAAACAGACAACAACAAAATGTGTGGACCTAAAGAAAGAAACTGTGGCAAAAATAATATAAGTAGAGTGGGCCAAATTTGAGGACTGCATCCTGGGAGAAAAACATTCAAGTTGCCCCAAATAGCAGCAGTTACAAGTGGGTTTTTAAAGGAAAAAAGAAGAGATAGTTCTTACATTGGTTAAGTACAATAACATAAGCTATTGATTGGCTATTATACATTTTTCTTTGTATCACAAATTACAGGAACATGAAGATAATGGGTGAGGGTCACACTGTGTAACTTGCATTAACAGTAGATGTAATTTATCAGCTAATCTGGAAACTACAATGAAGGAAAGAAAGAACAATATGCCTTTAAACAATTGCCTCCAGGCATGAGTGCAGGGGTGTGTGTGGGGTTTGTGTGTGTGCACGTGTGCATGAGACTGAAGTCTCATACTCACGTCTCTCTATGCCTGATGAATTTTGCATGTCACGTAAACCAAAAATAAAATACTAAGCCCCCCACCAACTGAATGAACCCCCTCTTGGACAAGGGAACTCCAGAAAAACCTGAAAAATTGAGTTCCTGGCCATGACAGAAAGGGAGTCACACATGACTCCGTATATCCCTTCCCTTTTGGCAGTTTAGACTCAAAACCTGACAAGGATTAATGCTAAAATAGAGATAAGACTGACAGAACAGACTCTTTGTGACAGTAAGATACCCACCAAATTATAAACAAGACCTAAGCCAGCCTGAGTAAGAGCGAGACCCCCGTCTCTACTAAAAATAGAAAGACATTATATGGACAGCTAAAAATATATATAGAAAAAATGAGCCGGGCATGGTGGCGCATGCCTGTAGTCCCAGCTACTCGGGAGGCTGAGGCAGGAGGATTGCTTGAGCCCAGGAGTTTGAGGTTGCTGTGAGCTAGGCTGACACCATGGCACTCTACCCCGGGCAACAAAGTGAGACTCTGTCTCAAAAAAAAAAAAAAAAAAAAAAGACCTAAGACCATTCAAGGCAAAGGTTAAGTCATGCCTGTGAGCCACCAATCTTGCTAAACAGGTATATTGTAGCTTACTTTCCAACCTGACTCTAGCATAGCATCACATGACAGATAACAGACCCCCTTCATCTTAACTTAAACATTCCTTTCTATTGACTCCAAGTTTTTAGGCAAAGCTGAACTCTTTCAACCATTTGCCAACTAAAAAATCCCTAAACCCACCTATGACTTTGTAAACCTTCCCCCCACTCCGGCTTTGAGATGTCCCACTTTTTTGGGCCAAACCATGTATTGATTTATGATTTTACCTACAATTCCTGTCTCCCCCAAAATGTAAAAAGCCAAACTGCAACCTGACCACCATGGCTACACTTTCTCAAGACCTCTTGAGACAGTGTGTCCCTAGACCGAGAACACTCATTTGGCTCAGAATAAACCTCTTTAAAATATTTTACAGTTTGTTTTTTCCATTAACCTTCAGCTCAGACTGCTCTGAGCTTCTTTTCTTTCTCAGTGTGTAGGGGTTTCTCCCCACACAGAACCGAGCAATTCTCTGGCAGTTTCTCCAGTGGACAGGAGCTGGGTGTCCTCTAATTCAATAGCATCAGATCCCACAGGTTGAGCACTCAGTCTCACAAGATGGCCCCCAACTTCGGATGCCAATCACAAGCCCCAGGTTGTGATCTATGCTTCTGACCAATTGGCTATAAATCAGGGTTCCCACGACCCCTTCCTTGGGTTCAATTAATTTGCTAGAGTGGCTGACAGCACTCAGGGAAACACTTTACTTACTTGTACTCATTTATCTTATAAAGGATATCACAAAGGATACAAATGAACAGCCAAATGGAAGAGATACATAGGGCAAGGCTGTCTTTTCTGGTGACAAGCCCCCATCCTGAAGCTACCTAAGGGCTGCCAGCTACCAGTCAGCTCATTAGCATACCAAAGACACCCTTACTATGCTGGAGATTCAAGGGTTTTAGGAGCTCCGTGCCAGGAACCAGAG
Organism: Eulemur rufifrons; assembly: GCF_041146395.1. Classification (NCBI taxonomy): domain Eukaryota; kingdom Metazoa; phylum Chordata; class Mammalia; order Primates; family Lemuridae; genus Eulemur; species Eulemur rufifrons. The sequence continues at coordinate 89,530,225 of NC_090998.1, forward strand.
GCAGAAACCAAATTTATATAGTTATTATAAATCACAATATCACAGATATAAATAATTATGAGATATTATTCAAATATTCTTTAGCCTATTTAATTTTCAGAAAGAGATATGCCAAGAGCTCCATGTGATTGTTGGATCTGACAATTTCTTTTAGTGATTCTGACCAACTTTGTATCGTGCATTTGAGTCAATGCGATTAGGAGTGTTAAATAAAAATTGCAGGAGGCCATTGTTTTGGACTAATTTTCTGCCCTCAAACCAACAGACCAGACTAAGAATCAAAATGGAGTCACTCACGCTGAAGTTCCACTGCGCCAAACCCAAACTAACAAATTCCAAGAAATCAGGAATAAGAGATATTAGTAATAACCAATTTCCTGGACAGACCAGTTTAAATCTTCCTCAGCTTTAATCCTTACACAAAAGAAGTAGCCTGAAGTAATTTGATGTTAACTAATCAGTTATTTTTCCATAGTTCTGTCTGCCTGTCCCCACCTTACAGGAAGAGTAGCTTTGAAACTAATATGCTCTTTGTTCTTCTAATACATTCTCTGTTCTTGACTTCTGCTTTGTTCGGCTCTTCTCTGTCTATAAAGCCAATATCTGCTGCTCAGCTCACAACAACATTTATTCTGTTTTATGGAATGAAGTGCTGCCCAATTCTATTAATAGAATTGCAAAAATGCCAATTGAAGTCTTTAAACTAACTTTGTTGTTTTTTTGTAAAAACAATTTTGTTTTATTAAAGCAAATGAAGTTCAGTCTAAAAAAAGCTTTTTTTCCCAATTTGCATAAAATTGTTATTTTTTTATTAAATTGATGCTTATATTTATTTATTCTGATCATTTTTTCCTAATTTATTATTTTTTTAAATTTCAGAATATTGTGGGGGTACATTTTGGTTACGTATAATGCCCCTGCATCAGCCCAAGCCAGAGCTACAAGCGTGCCCATCCCCCATACAGTGCGCTCCACACCCATTAGTTGTTGAGTTTACCCATCCCCACCACCCAATTTGTTGTAATTTTGTCTTTTAACAAGTACATGTACATTTAAGACTTTTCTATCTTCTGGAGACTTACCCATTCTACCATTACACCTTGTGACCTTTCTTCTCCTGCAAAATGCCCTTTCCTTTAATATCAACTAGCTTTCCTTTGGCTTGACATTTGCTTGAAATATCTTTTTTTTTTTTTCCTCTTAAGACAGAGTCTCACTCTGTCACCCTGGGTGGAGTGCCATGGTGTCATCATAGCTCACTGCAATCTCTAACTCCTGGGATCAAGCGATCCTCTTGTCTCAGCTTCCTGAGTAGCTAGGACTACAGGCGTGAGCCACCACAACCAGCTGGAATATCTATTTTCATGTCTATACTTCCTAACTTTCTGCCTTATTTTAGTTGTGGTTTATTGCCCTGTGCTCCCTAACAGTAACCACCAACCACCGTCTCGATTTCTAACACTGTTTTTGATATTTATGTAAATGGAATCATATATTAAGTAAAGTTTTGTGTCCGGCTTTTTCACTCAACATTGTGTGACTTATCCACATTGTTGCATATAGCTAGAGTTTGTTCACTGTAATTGCTGCATAGTATTTGTTGTACTAATTAATATGACAACTGCTATTTACTCAACATTAGGTTGTTTCGAATTTTTGGCCATTATAAATAATGCTAGCATAAACATTCACGTACTGGAGGAATAAGAAAAATAGGGAAAGTTCAACTAATGAAAACTGACTAGGACTGGGGGTATGGTGGAGGGGACTAAGAGAGGCCTTAAAAAATAATTTCATATATGATATAGTAATACTGTACAACTGACAGTGATTCATCTAGAATGGAGCTGAGAAGCTAGGAAATAAGAGGTATTTAAGTAACCAAAGTATCGGAACTTTATTCATAGGAGAATTTCTTCCCCAGTTTACTCTTACTTTATAAAAACTAAAAACTTTGGTTCTCTGGCAGCCTGGTCCTCAGCAAATTATATATTGCCTATTAGAAGAGAATGTTCTCAGAGGCAGCATGTGAAGGTCAGAATAAGTGTTAATTAACAGCTAGGGACAGGACAATATGTACTTGATTAAAAAAAAACAGATACAGAAATGCAAAACACATGGCAGTTTGAAATAATTCTTTGAAGGAACAAGCTATCCAATAATTTCCCAAAGGCATCAAAGAGTAACATATCACAATGATGTCCAAGTTCTAAAGCAACAGTTGAATTATATGTATTCTATTATGTTTAAAGTAGCCAAGGATGTTTGGCATTTGAGAAAGATTTTTGTGCAAAATGGTTAAAACAAAAACAGCAGTGAGTCAAAACACTTCAGTGCATGAAAAAGTAGCACTGCGATGATGTTAGGAAAACAGTGTGCTAGCGTACTATCACCTGTTCCTAAGACTGGCTGAAAGTGCCGAGTACAGAGTAGGTGCTCAGTCCTAGTTATTAATAACTGACTGCTTGCAGGCAATGAAACAATGGAGGGAATCTAAGAAAACTCACAGCTACCATTATGCTCAATGGTAAAAGACTGGATGCTTTCCCCTCTAAGATCAGGAGCAAGACAAGGATGTCTGTTCTCACCACTTCTATTCAACATTGTACTTGAAGTTCTAGCCAGAGCAATTAGGCAAGACAAATAAACAAAAGGCACGCATATTGGAAAGTAAGAAGTAAAAGCTCCTCTATTCTCAGATGACATGGTCTTCTATATAGAAAACTCTAAGGAATACACTAAAAAACTATTACAATTAATGAATGATTTGGGTCATCCTAGAATGCTGCCTATATTGGGGTTCAATAAATATTTATAATATAAAAAAAGAATTCATAAATGAGATCAGCAAGGTTGCAGGGTACAAGATCAATCTAAAAAAATTAATTGTATTTCTATATACTTGCAACGAACTACTTAAGAACGTAATTCCATTAACCACAGCATCGAATGAAATGGCTGGGTGCAGGGGATCACACCTGTAATCCTAGCACTTTGGGAGGTTGAGATGGGAGGACTGCTTAAGCCCAGGAGTTCAAGACCAGCCTGGGCAATAGTGAAACCCTGTCTCTATAAAAAATAGAAAAATTAGCCGGGTGTGGTGGTGTGTGCCTGTAGTCCCAGCTACTTAGGAGGCTTGAGGCCAGGAATTCAAGGTTACAATGAGCTATGAGCTATGATCAGGCCACTGCACTACAGCCTAGGTGACAGAGTGAGACCATATTTCTAGAAAAAAAAACAAATAGAATTGCAAAAGACTCAGAATAACCAAAACAATCCTGACAAAGAATAAAGTTGGAGGACTCATGTCCTGTTTTCAAAACTTAAAACGCAACGATAATCAAGTCAGTCTTTCAGTCTGGTACTGGCATAAAGATAGACATATAGGCCAATGGAATAGAACTGAGAATCCAAAAATAAATCCATGTCTATGGTCAAGTAATTTTCACAACGGTGTCCAGACCATTCAATGGGGAAGAACAGTGTTTTCAACAAATGGTGCTGAGACAACATGCAAAAAATGAAGTTGGAACCTTACTTCACACCACACACAAAAAAATTAAGTAAAAATCTATCAAAGACCTGATGAATATATCAAAAATCTAGATTTAAGAGCTAAAACTATAAAACTCTTCGCTATGATCTGAATGCTTGTGTCCCCCCAAAATTCATATGTTGAAATCTAATCACCAATGTGACGGTATTAGGAGGTGGGACCTGTGGGATGATCATGCCCGGCTAATTTTTTTACTTTTTGTAGAGACAGGGTCTTGCTGTTGCCAGGCGTGGTGCATGTTTGTAGACCCAGCTACTCGGGAGGCTGAGACAGGAGGACGGCTTGAGCCAGGAGTTTGAATCATTTAACCATTTTGAACCTATAAAATGGAGACATGATCCGCCCAATCTCAGAGGTCTGAAGTGAGTACCAAATAAGATAGTAGATGCCAGACTGTTTTATAAACTATAAAGCAATATGTAAAGATTATTATCATGTGCCTGGCACAAATGTGCTCAATAAATGTTTGTGAAATAAGTTAATATTTCAAACGTTTGTGAAGTACAGATCAATGAGAACTCTAGTTACGTTTATTTCATATGATGTGGAAAGATTTACCTGTTTATATCAACACCACTTGTTTAGTGATGATTTGAATTGATTTTTAAATTATAGATTGTCAAAATGTTTTTTTTACCTATTCTCCCTCTTGTTCTCTCTTTTTTTTTTTGGAGGCAGAGTCTTGCTCTGTTGCCCAGGCTGGAGTACAGTGGGGTCATCAGAGCTCACTGCAATCTCAAGCTTCTGGGCTCCAGCAATCCTCCAGCCTCAGCCTCCCAAGAAGCTGGGACTACAGGTGTATGCCACCATGCTCAGCTAATTTTTTAAAATTATTTTTTTGTAGAGACAGGGTCTTGCTATGTTGCTCAGGCTGGTCTCAAACTCCTGGCCTCAAGCAATCCTCCTGCCTTGGCCTCCCAAAGTGCTATGATTACAGATATGGGCCAGTGTGCCTGGCCCATGCTCTTTTTTTTTTCTTTTTTTTTGAGACAGAATCTGGCTCTGTTGCCTGGGCTAGAGTGCCGTGGCATCAGCCTAGCTCACAGGAACCTCAAACTCCTGGGCTCAAGCAATCCTTCTGCCTCAGCCTCCCAAGTAGCTGGGACTACAGGCATGAGACACCATGCCCAGCTAATTTTTTCTATATATTTTTAGTTGTCCGGCTAATTTCTTTCTATTTTTTAGTAGAGACGGGGTCTCACTTTTGCTCAGGCTGGTCTCAAACTTCTGAGCTCAAATGATCCTCCCACCCCGGCCTCCCAGAGTGCTAGGATTACAGGCATGAGCCACCACGCCCGGCCCATGCTCTGAGTTTTAATCTTTTTTCTGCCTATTGGTACTTCCATCAGATGGTGAACAGAAAAGGAGTTAACAAACTGTGGATTAGTCAGTTTTGCAATTTTAAAACAAATTTTACTTTTAATAATATAAGTACATTAAAGTTGTATATATTTAATTACAAGTTTTATCTTTTTGTTTTTGAGACAAAATACCCTATATCACCCAAGCTGGTCTTGAACTCCTGGCCTCAAGTACTCCTCCTGCCTCAGCCTCCTGAGTAGCTAGGATTACAGGCATGAGCCACAGCACCGGGCTTAATTGCAAGTTTTTATTAGTGCCAAAAAGGCCATAAAAAGGTGGATGTTACTGTCCAAAAACTGTGACTTTTGTGTCTCTGACTTCAATATCTGTTGATATTGAGAGGTACTGGCTACATCTTCAGGCCAAAAAAGATTAAAAGTTTAGGTACATTCTTGGGGAAAGGAAAAAGTAAAAGATTATAATTTCAGCAAAATACTATCAACTTTATTCTTTGCTTTTATAGATAAAAAGGGTGCTTCAGGGTAGTGCTCCACCAAGTGTAAGCCACAGTTTCTATTCAGATTGTTCACTGATTCTAAAAATGCTTCTTTTACTAATTTAATTGGTAACACATTTCACTAAGCATCTCTGACAGAAGTGATTTATAATGAAGATGATATAGGAGGCTGATTGCAATGCCCTCTGGTGGTTTAAAGGTTTCTTCATATCTATAACAGCAAAATTTTAAAAAATGAAGCCATTTTCTATCAAATAGGAGCTTACTTATAAATTAAAGTATCAACAGGCCTGGCATGGTGGCTCATGCCTGTAATCCCTGTAATCCTAGCACTCTGGGAGGCCGAGGTGGGAGGATTGCTCGAGGTCAGGAGTTCGAGACCAGCCTGAGCAAGAGCGAGACCCTGTCTCTACTAAAAATAAATGACCTGGATAGCTAAAAATATATATAGAAAAAAAATAGCCGGGCATGGTGGCACATGCCTGTAGTCCCAGCTACTCAGGAGGCTGAGGCAGAAGGATTGCTTGAACCCAGGAGTTTGAGGTTGCTGTGAGCTAGGCTGACACCACGGCACTGTAAGCCCAGGCAACAGAGCGAGACTCTGTCTCAAAAAAAAAAAAAAAAAAAAAAGTATCAACAAAGATAAATTGTAAAAGTCTTCTTTGATTTCCATAACTATCATAAACATAAAGCATTTCTGTAGAGATACTTTGTCCAGTATAATCCCAAGGTTCATGATTATTAATAAAATGATTCATAGAAAGTCCCTGCCTTCTAGAACTTGCCATCTAACAAAGGCACATAAAGTAGGAAGCTATGTAGACATGGAACCAAAGCCTGAAGGAGAGAACTGTGGAAGGTACATGGGCTTTGGGATCTCTGTGGAAGGATTAAATAGGATTATATAAGTAGAGCACCTAGTATGGCAAGTGGTATACAGGAGGCGCTGAAGATATGGTAGCTATTATTGTTATGCTTTAGTATGCGATGTTCCATGGTCTCAGCTACCTGCTGGAAGAAGACTAACTTCCAGCTGTAAACTCCTACAACATTTCCTTTTTTTTTTTTTTTTTTGAGACAGAGTCTCACTCTGTTGCCCAGGCTAGAGTGAGTGCCGTGGCGTTAGCCTAGCTCACAGCAACCTCAAACTCCTGAGCTCAAGCGATCCTCCTGTCTCAGCCTCCCGAGTAGCTGGGATTACAGGCATGCACCACCATGCCCGGCTAATTTTTTCTATATATATTTTTAGCTGTCCATATAATTTCTTTCTATTTTTTAGTAGAGATGGGGTCTCGCTCTTGCTCAGGCTGGTCTCGAACTCCTGAGCTCAAACGATCCGCCCAGCTCGGCCTCCCAGAGTGCTAGGATTACAGGCGTGAGCCACCGCGCCCGGCCTACATTTACTTTTGATATGCCTCATTTAACTCTATTTCATGAGATTGTTACGAGAATAAATGACAAAGCACTCAGCTCAGTCCTTGGTGTACAGTGCCCTGCTTCCCTATCACACTTAGAATGCAGTGCAGCTTGCCAAAGTGAAGGTGGAGACAGAAAGGAAATGTTCACATAGTCCAATGTGACAATGAACATACAGGACTAGATAGGATGAAGATTTAATTAATAACATAATATCACAGTACACAAACACTGTGAACCAGTAACTGAATTCCTGGAAATGTTTCTTAAAGAAATAATCAGAAAAGTGTAAAAAGATACATATACTAAGGATTTTATCACCAAATTATTTATAATAGCAAAAAATTGGACACAACTTAGAAGTCCATTAATGGGAGTCTAAATAATGATACATTCATACAATGCAATTCTACACAGCAACTAAAATTAGCACATACATATTTACTGACACTAAATTATATTTGAGATGAAAAAGTTATAGAATTAGCCAGTTTGATCCTATCTAAAAAACCCTTCCACTCCCACTACTTTACTTAACTAACCGTAAAGAAAAATCACTTATCTATAAATACATCTCCCTAGGTATACATTTAAACAAGTCTGAAAATAGATATACTGAAATATTAGCAATGATTTCTAGGCAGTAGGAATATAGAAATATATACATATCCCCATTCTCTTTATTCTTTTCTATATTTTCTGAAATTTTTATGATTGTATATTATTTGTATAAGAAAAAAAAGGTCTAAAGCTAAAATAAAGATTTTAACCATTTAGAAAATATAGATAAGTTCCAAGTAGCATGAAACAGTAAAAGATTATTGAGTAAAACATCAAGACGTCTAAATTCCTGTTTTCTTTTTTAATTAATTTTTTTTTTAGAGACAGGGTTCTTGCTCTGTTGCCTGGGCTGTACAGTGCAGTGCTGTGATCCTAGCTCACTGCAGCTTCGAAATTCTGGGTTCAAGTGATCCTCTGGCCTCAGCTTCATGAGTTGCTGGGATTACAGGCATGAGCTACTGCACCTGGCTGAATTCCCGTTTTAGACTCCCAATCTTTTGTTATGTGACCTGAGGCAGAACTGTGTCTCAATTTCCTACCTATAGTGTAGGTAATAATAATAAATCTTACAATAAAGAGAATAAAATGAGAATGAGTGCATTACAAAAAAAAAAAAATCTATAAATGCTACACCTATAAGACAGTTGCAAATTAAAGAAATAGAGGACTTTCTCCATTTTTAAATTCTCACTGCTTTTATAATTTTTAATATACCAACAAATACAAAATATTCAGATAAACACTCAACTAGTTTCACCAAATGGTACTGGGAAAACTAGATATTCACATGCAAAAGGATGAGGTTGGACCCTTACCTAGCACCATATATAAAAATTAACTCAAAATGGAATCAAAGACCTAAATGTAAGGCCTAAAACTATAAAACTCTTAGGAAAAAATATAGGGCAAAAGCTTCACAACATTGGATTTGGCAGTGATTTCTTGAATATGGCACCAAGGCACAGGCAACAACAACAAATAGACAAATCAGACTTCATGAAAATTTAAAAACTTTGTGCATAAGAAGACACTATCCTATAGATGATACCACCGCATTCTAGCCTAGGTGACAGAGTGAGACCCTGTCTTGAAAAAAGAAAAAAAAGAAAAAGAAAGCCACTATCATCAGAGTAAAAGGTCAATCAACTCACAAAATGGGAGAAAATATTTGCAAATCATATATCTGATAAGAGATTAATATCTAGAATATATAAATAATTGCTAAAACTCAGCAACAAAAAACCAAACCCAATTCAAAAACAGGCAAATAACTTGAATAGACATTTCTCTGAAGAAGATATACAAATGGCCAGTAAGTACATGAAAAGATGCTCAATATCACTAATCATTAGGGAAATGCAAATCAAAACTACAATGAGATACCACCTCACACCCGCTAAGATGGCTACTATTGAAAAAACAGAAAATAACAAGTGTTGGCAAGGATGCAGAGAAAGTGGAACCCTTGCGCACTATCGGTGGAAATGTAAAATGGTGGAAAACAGTATGGTGGTTCCTCAAAAAGTTAAAAGATTTTTGTACACCCATGTTCATAGCAGCATTATTCACAATAGTTAAAACATGGAAGCAACCCAAATGTCCATCAATGGATGAATGAATGGATAAGAAAAATATGGTATATAATACAATGGAATATTTACTATTCAACTTTAAAAAGGAAATCCTGACATATGTTACAACATAGATAAGCCTTGAGAATATTATACTAAGTGAAATAAGCCAGTCACAAAAGGACAAATACTGTATGATTCCACTTACATGAAGTACTTAGTACAGTCAAGATCATAGAGACAGACTATGGTGGTTGCCAGGGGCTCGGGTTTGGGGGAAATGGGGAATTAGTGTTTAATGAGTATAGAAATTTGCAATTTCTTACTTACTTACCTATTTACTTACATACTTATTTATTTATTTAGACAGAGTCTTGTTCTGTTGCCCAGGCTAGAGTACAGTGGGGTCATCATAGCTCACTACAACCTCAAATTCCTGGGTTTCAGCGATTCTCCTGCCTCAGCCTCCTGAGGAGCTAGGACTATAGGCATGCGCCACCATGCCTGGCTATTTTTAAAAAATTTTCTAGAGAAAGGGTCTTGCTATGTTGCTCAGGCTGGTCTCGAAATCCTGGCCTCAAGCAATCCTCCCACCTTGGCCTCCCAAAGTGCTAGGATTACAGGCTTGAGCCAAGCATGAGCCAAGCAACCTGGCTATAATTTGCAATTTCTTAGAATAGGAATTTGTAATTTAATAAGGTCCTCCATATGACACCCACGTAGGGAACCACCTACTCGGCTGGCCATTTACTCTGCCAACAGGTCCTACAGAAACTAAAGCAAAGCAAGAATGAGGTACACATGAAACAATTCTATAAATAATCTTATTAGGGGAGATAATTTTGGTGATTCCAATTAAGCAAAGAAATAATGATTCTTTAAAGGTTAAAAAAGCCAACTGACTAGCAAAATAAAGTATACTTCAAAAAAGTGTGAACTAATTAATCTGAGGAAAAGAAATTTAAAAAACTGGTAATCAACCAAGAAAATACCAGAGGTACAAGAATTGTAAAAACATGTAAATTTTTAATTAGCAAATAGATCAGTCTGAGTGAAGGAAGCTCAGTACTGTCTTTAGGCAGAAATACTCATGCAACAACTGGGGGCCTACTCTGATCAAGACACTCTGCTGCTTGATGAAGACTCATTTCCTGCCCTAAAAAATCTTGGTGTCTAGGGGAAGACAGACAGACTGCTGCAGTCCAAAAATGCAATGTAGTAGGTACAATGATGGACATATGCACAAAATATTATGGGAGTACAAAGAAGGGCCTTTTGGCGTCGGTGAGAGCAAAGCTCCAGAAAGGCTTCAGAAAGACCAGAAACCTGGTCTGAGCAGGAATTCACTAAGAGTAGTAGGAAGAGATTGCTAACAGACCATAAAACATAAACAAAGGCTGGAGGCAAGAAATAGCATGCACTCAAGGACATAGAGGCCATAGGAATCCTTGGAGCCTGTGGCATCATGTTGGGGTACAGACAGTTCATTATAGAAAGAATTACATGTCTTCAATCATATGCCCTCCCTAGGATATAAAAGGGAGCCACACACTGGCTTAGATGACTTACTTTTAAGGACATCTGAAGGATGCAGTATGGCAGCGTACAAAGTTTTGAAGTCAGCCTTCATTTCAAATCCTGACCCCTGCTCATGAAGTGTGTGACTCTTAAGTCTCAGCTACCTCATCTGTTAGGGGAATAAACCTTATACATGTGGAGTTGTTACAAGGATATCAAGATGTATACAAATCAATTGTGACTGACATTTAGTAGGCATTCAACACATGAAAGCTCCATTACCAATTCTCATGTTATATAATTAGTTCCAAACTGAGTTCTTCCCTTTCAGTGTCATTACAGATTGGACCTCATTTGCTGGGTTCCACAGTTTACTGCTCAGTATATAGCTGTCACACATTTTTTAAACATCTCTTCTTTTGAGTGCCATGCTAGTGTTCCTCCTTTTCCCCTGACCCTCACATCATCTCCTTATTTCCCTTTCACTCTCTATCTTTAAATAGTAATTTTATTTCTTTTCTTCTCCCACTCAGTCCCTAGAAAACCTTTTTCTTGCCCATTAAGTCCCACTGAACATACTTTTCAGGGGGTACCAGTTTGCCCCACAAAGATTACCATTAACCCAAGGCTCTTTCATTTATACAGTGATAAAAACTCTGCAGGGCCTCAATCAGCCACATTTATTGCATATATAAATACCCTACAAATAAGCCTTCATATACATTTGGTATTCTGGGGACATTCAACACTGCTAGGTAAGTAATTCACTTGTCCAGAGAGAGTTCGCCTCAGATGCATGGCATTTGGATCCTGAAGTTACTATTCTTTAGCTTTTCAAAAGAGCCAAGGTGAGTCACTAGCTCAGCCAGTGACTTTCTGCCATTAAACCAGTTCATATTTTACTGATTAACTGATAAATGTTTGGGAGACTTAATTTGAATACTAACAAAACATAAAATTACTGGATCTGGCCTATCTTTTGAGAAGATACACCAAAAGGCTCCCAGAAATGTTCACAATTAAAATGAATGGAAAAAGGAAAAGCTGTCCCTAAGTAAAACCTAGTTGATTTTCTTGGGTTTTTTTTGAGACAGAGTCTCACTCTGTTGTCCGGGCTAGAGTGCCGTGGCATCAGCCTAGCTCACAGCAATCTCAAACTCCTGGGCTCAAGTGATCCTTCTGCCTCAGCCTCCCGAGTAGCTGGGACTACAGGCATGCGCCACCATGCCCGGCTAATTTTTTCTGTAAATATATTTTTTAGTTGTCCAGCTAATTTCTTTCTATTTTTAGTAGAGACGGGGTCTGGCTCTTGCTCAGGCTGGTCTCGAACTTCTGAGCTCAAACAATCCGCCCACCTTGGCCTCCCAGAGTGCTAGGATTACAGGCGTGAGCCACCGTGCCCAGCCGATTTTCTTGGTTTCAATGGCATTTATTAAGCACCTACATATGCCATATACTATGCCAAATGCTTTCACATATTTATATCTCTTATGTGATCCTCAGAACAGCCTTGAGAGGTAATTATTTCTATTTGACAGATAAAGACAGAATCTCAGAAAGGTTACGTGATTTGTCTGTGGCCACAATGCTATTAAGCACTAGAGGGAACACTGGAACCAAGTCTGGCTCAAAATCCAGAGGGCCTTCCACTAGACCACAGTTACATCTATTCAAACAGCCATACCCTTAATCAATAATAATAATAATAACAACAGCTGTTGCTAACATTTATCTAGCTCTTCTCATATGGCAAGCACTGTGCTAAGCAATTTATGTATACGATCTCATTTAATCCTCACAATCACCCTATGAGGTAGGTTTACCAAGACCTCCATTTCACAGTTGAGGAAACTGAGTTTCATAAAAAATCCCAAAAAAGTCCAGTAATTGCTTTGTTCCCACAGCCGGTAAAGAGTAGAGCCAGAGGTTGAACCTAGATTTGCCTAATTCCAGAACCCATTCTCTTAATCATTACACTAGACTGCAGGAAACTCGACTCTAATCCTGGCTCCAAAGAGGCAAGTCATCTGAAAGTTCTGTCACAATTTCCTAGTTAATTAAATGGGCTATTGCTACTTGTCCCCACCTATTTCACAGAGATACCGGAATTATAAAATGAGAAGCTGTATAAGCTTTGAGAAGGGAAATTGCTATATAAATCTAGGCACTGTCTTAAGTTTCACTCAGCTCTTCCCTATCCCATGGTCATAAAGGGATTTAGCTGACATCATTAGCTCTCCAACATCCTCTGAAGTGGGTAGTGAGTATTATTACCTCCACTTATCAAAGAGCTGAAGCACAAGGTGATGACATAATTTGCTAGTTGGTAGCAGAGCTGGGAATAAAACCCAAGATTTCCAACTCCCACTGAATATGTTCTTATGATAAATCCTATTTCTGCATTTTATACTGAACTATATAATAGACAACGGTAGAAATATTACAGTTGCTGCTTCAAAACAGATTAAATACTTACAGAAATTAAATTTTCAACTGCAGTGACACTAATGTAATTTCTAAGGTTCTTAATCCTCATATTCTACAGAAATTGCACAAAGAATGAAAAAGAAAAATTTTCTATTTCCTTAGTATGGACTGCAGCTCTTTAGTTTTCTCAAACAATTTATTATTAACCAAAGGTTACCAAACTAGGAGAGTTACTACCTATTATACTTTCAACTAGTGAGTCTATAAGCTACCTAAGAAACAAAAAACCGGAAAGAAAATTAAAACAAGGAAAAAAGAAAAAAATCATTACATCAAGACACTGAAAGAAAATTAAAAAATGAAAAAAATAGGCCAGGTGCAGTGGCTCACGCCTGTAATCCCAGCACTCTGGGAGGCCAAAGTGGGTGGATCGTTTGAGCTCAGGAGTTTAAGACCAACCTGAGCAAGAGCAAGACCCTGTCTCTACTAAAAATAGAAAGAAATTATATGGACAACTAAAAATATATAGAAAAAATTAGCCGGGCATGGTGGCGCATGCCTGCAGTCCCAGCTACTTGGGAGGCTGAGGCAGGAGGATTGCTTGAGCCCAGGAGTTTGAGGTTGCTGTGAGCTAGGCTGACGCCATGGCACTCTAGCCTGGGCAACAGAGTGAGACTCTGTCTCAAAAAAAAAAAAAAGAGGAAAGAAAAAAAAATGAGAAAAAGAAAGGAACATAAAACCTCAATGTTAGATTGTTTCCTCCTAAAATCAGAAAAAAGCATCAAATACATTCTCACATCATGAACACCTAATGTAGCCCTATGAGTTATTCTAACTACCAACCCATAATACTCTGAGCTCAAAATTCAAATTTCAAAGTGAACAGCATAATAAAAACAATAACAAAACTACACATGCACTTTAATGATCATTCTTCCGTACAGAAAAATAATAGTTTTGTGCTTCCCACCCAAGGTCTACCACAGATACACAGAAAACTTAAAGTAAAATAAAAAGCAATAAAGACAATTTTGTCTTCAATTCTCTGTTTTAAATAGGGATGAATGCTCAGTTTTGTTCCCAGATTATTCACTCTTGCTAATTGATATATACATAGTGTGATGAGGTCTCACTCTGTCACCCAGGTTGGAGTGCGGTGGCACGATCATAGCTCACTGCAGCCTCAAACTCCTGGGCTCAAGTAATCCTCTTGCCTCAGCCTCCCAAGTCTCTGGTATTACAGGTGTGAGCCACCATGCCCAGCTTAATTTTTATTTTCTAGAACAACACAACGATCTTTCAATTACTACTAGTTTAATAATCATATATTTTGAAATTACCATGGGGACTAAAGAGGGGAAATAAGAGAAAGAAATTTCCACTCTGAAAATTGGACTAAATCCTAAATAATGAGATATTTCATTATTACTTTCTCTGACTGAAACACAGAATTTTTTTTTTGAGACAGAGTCTCACTCTGTTGCCTGAATTACGGACTTATAAATCAAAAATCTGTCATTTTGTTATAGGGACAAAAACTAAATCATAGGAATTCAGAGTTGTTCTACTAATGTTAAGAGAATTTGCTTCTTTAGTGGCTTGAGATGTTTAAATCTACTCCTAGCTACATGATAAAAGTCCTACCATCTTAACAATATGCTATGAGGTGAAAGCAAATGATGACATAGGTAGGACTCCTAGATGTCTTCAGAGGTCATTTTAATACATTAGTCTATCATTTCTTTGAGAACTATCTTTACCTTGGTTTCTATGATTAAAACCAATCACTTCTTCTGTTGGCTCAGGGGCCTCATGGTTCCTGAACTTTAGTGTGGATATGAATCACCCGGGGATCTGGGTAAACTGTAGACTATGAATCACAAGGTTTGGGCTGCATGCAAGCAAGTTCTCAGCTGATGGCAATGCTAATGTCTGATGGACCACACTTTCAGCAAGACTCCAAGGAGTCTTTCATATTCCAAATGAAATAACCTCAATCAGACGTTTATTCTCAAAACATACATCCTACGGCAAGAGTTTATAAAGGGAGATAATATCCCAGGGTTTTATGATTTTTACCATCTGGTTGCAAACCCAATGTAGTACCTCAATAGAGAGCAACTTTTCAAGAATGTCTTTTGTGCTGACAATTTATTGGGGCTTGACTGATTGGGGCCTGTATGGATGGACATAAAACCTCAAGCCTTTTGTAATCAAAGAGTTGATTCAAAATAAATGCTTTAAAAATAATGTCAAACACTAATGAATAAGTGACATTTGTAAATAGTTTATAAGAGAATCATTTGAGATTAATAATTTTCATCTCCCCACAAAATAAATAGCTCATGTACTAAAAGAGACACCTGTCCTTAAGCAGGAGAAAAAAAGCCCAACAAAAATAAAGTCATACCCATGGCACGGTCATAATATTATTTTTAGTGAGGGAAATACCAAGATTAAGACATACAAAAATATCTGAGGAGAACTGCATGTTATTAAATTTGTCCTAAAACCGGGGGAAGAGTTCAGGGAAAGAGAACAGCTGATATGTATAAGAAAAATTGAAATAGAAAGATTACACACTAGAGCAAAATAGTCCATTCCCCTTAACAAAACCAATAAACCTCCACAAACTTTCATTTTTAGGTTTTCAATATTTTCTTTTTATATTAGTCCAACTACCACCCCCAAATCCAACCAGCCATTATAAAAAGTAAGGAGGCAACAGGTTCAGCTGGCTACACTCCCCGTTTACCCTTCGATCCCTTTCAAGCCAGTGAGGGAAAAATTTGTGGTGGAAGGAGTCAGAGTAAAAGGAAAATCGCTTCTCTTCACTCAGAAGGGAAACTCCCCATCTCCAGCATCCTCCATACTTCCCACTGGAAGGCGTGTCAGTGCTTCCCTGCACTCTTCAGCCTCATAACTGTGAAGGTAGCAGCTGTCAGTTTCTCATAAACAAGGAACATGAGAGCAGCAGTGAGTACTGTCTGCAGCAGTTTGGCTTCAAGGCCTTTGTAGAGTCCCATTATTCCAAAACGCCTAAGAGAAAAGAGGTTTGAAAAAACAAAAGTTTTCTTTATAAAAGTCAATTCCTTCATCACAGAAACATGCCTACTACCTGGATAGGTACTTTGATCAAAATAAGCAATGGAGGTTTCAGATTTCAACACAGACTTCTTTTATCAAAGAACTTACCTTTAAAGGTGTCTGGGGACTGATGAAAGTTTAGTATTCATGAACCATCAATACTTTGTTTTTATAGTCACCACTAATTATCAGAATGTTGACAATATCCACTGATAGGATGTAGATCCTAAAATCTCCTAAAACCATCTTAATGACAAAATCTGAGATCTAAGAACATTTAGATCTTCACGTTAATGCTGTCCCAACTCAGTTGTTTCAATTTAACAGTTCCTAGATGGCAGGAAAGCTGCCAACAGGTTTATATCATTTTAGCCTCAAGAGAACTAGAGAAAGAGATAGACACGAAAAGCTACCTGATTCTCAGACTTCCCATCCATTTGATCCTCTAGCCCAGTGATTCTCAAATTTAGCATGCATCTGAATCACCTGACGGGCTTGCTAAAACACTGATCAGGTGTTCCATGCCCAGAGTTCCTAATTCACTAAACTTGGGATGGGACTCAAGAATTTGCATTCTGTACAAGCTCCCAGATGATAAGGATGATGATGCCAGCCTGGGCACCAATCCTTAAGAACCACTGCTCTAATCTCAGAGAAGAATGCTTTGGCTGAACCAAGAATCCAGAGCAAATTATCTCTCCAAAGCTAATTGTGTAGAGTGAATTAATTTCATATGCTAGTTCATCAGCAACTTCAGGGCTATATACAGTATGCAGACTGAGATATTAAAACTAATCAAATGCTCCACTTAGAAGATATTGCTATTAATATATTTTATACATATGCTCTGTGAAACCTATTATTAGAGAGAAATCATGTGATAAAGAGGAATGAAAAGACCAGTCCCATGAATTTCTAGTTCATTGACTAACTTGAATTACGTTAACCCAAGAAACCCAAGAAATTCTACCTCAGTGCTTTTCGAGGTGAGGTCCAACCACATCAGAAGCACCAGGGTTTGTTTAGAAATGTAGATTTCCAGGCCCCACCCCAGAAGGGAGGCATGAACCTGCATTTTAACAAGCACCTCAGGTGATTCTTTTTTTTTTTTTTTTTTTTGAGACAGAGTCTCACTTTGTTGCCCAGGCTAGAGTGAGTGCCGTGGCGTCAGCCTAGCTCACAGCAACCTCAAACTCCTGAGGCCAAGGGATCCTCCTGTCTCAGCCTCCCGAGTAGCTGGGACTACAGGCATGCACCACCATGCCCGGCTAATTTTTTCTATATATATTTTTAGCTGTCCATATAATTTCTTTCTATTTTTAGTAGAGGTGGGGTCTCGCTCTTGCTCAGGCTGGTCTCGAACTCCTGAGCTCAAACGATCCGCCCACCTCGGCCTCCCAGAGTGCTAGGATTACAGGCGTGAGCCACCGCGCCCGGCCTAAGCACCTCAGGTGATTCTTAATCACACGTAAGTTTGGAGAGGCCTGGTAATGGTATACTACACTATCCATTATAGTAGTCGCTAGCCATGTGTGCCAATTAACATTTTTAAAAAATTAAAAATTCAGTTTCTCTACAGAAACTCAGGTGTGTTAGGGAAATAAAAAAATAAATAAAATAAATAAATAAAGAAAAATAAAGAAAAAAAAATTCAGTTTCTCAGTTGCACTGGGAATATTGCCAGTGGCAACCCTACTGGACAGTACAGACATTTCCACTATTGCAGAACATTCTAATGGACAGAATGAAAGCTCTTTATTTATTCAGTCCTTCCTGAGTACTTACTGAGCATCTGACTTTGAACATCTGACTCTGCCTCTATCTGTTTGGTATATCTGTCACTTTTTCTCTACATCTGTTTCCTGATCTGCCAAATAATCATTCTTCTACATCTATAAGGTTGAGTGAGAGCCAAACAAGATAAAGATGTGAAAACACACTGGATTTGAAAACTATATAACCCCATAGATTTCCATTTAACACTCCCTTCTTAACTTTCTTGTTAACATATCTTTCTTTAATCTCCCAATGCTGGTAGAAACGGAAATTGGTATTACATTTTTGGGGCAATCTGGCAATGTCTATCAAACTTTTCTATGTTCAAACTCCTTAACTAGGTAATTTCACTAGTTAAAGGAATTTTCTCTACAATTATAATCAGTCATATGTACAGAGCTAAATTTATGGGCTGTTCATCATCAATGTTTGTAAAGGCAAAGACCTGGAAACAACCTACATATCCATCAATAAGTATTGGTAAATAAATCAGGTCATATTATGTAATAGGAAACTAGGCAGTCACTACAAAAAATAAGATTAAGTTTACAGATATCAATGTGACAGGATGTTTGTGATATTGAGTTTATAAAAACACAAGTTGCATATATATGTTGCAAATATATATTTTATATAATATTCTGGAAATATATATACTCAGCCATTAACGGTGACTACCTTTTGTAAAAAGAATAAGGAGAGAAGAAAACAAGGATTATGTAGGCATGTACTTATACCTTTTACTGAAGTTTAACTGACCTCAATTTGATGAGTTTTGACTTATATATTAATATATACTCATGAAACCATCAACACACTCAAGATAGTGAACATATCCACCGCCCCTGAAAGTATCCTCATATCCTTTATAATTATTCCCTTCCTCTGCCTATGCTGGCCCCAGGTAACCACTGACTTTGTCAGTTTTGATTAGTTTGCATTTTCTAGAATTTTATAGAAGTGGAATAATACAATATGAATTCTTTTTTGTCTGATTTCTCACACTCAGCATAATTATTCTGAGATTCTTCCATGTTGTTACATGTATCAATAATTTCTTTCTTATGTCCATGTAGTCTTCTACTCTATGGATATATCACAACTTATGTTTCACCCAATGATGGACATTTGGGTTGTTTTTAGTTTTTAACCCTTACAAATAAAGCTGTTATTAACATTTGTACACAAGTCTTTGTGTAGGCATATACTTTCATTTCTCTTGGGTAAATACCTTGAAGTGGAATGGCTTGGTCCTATAGGAGGTGTATGTTTAACTTTTTAAAGGAAATGCTTTCTAAAGCATTTGTTACACTATTCTACATTCCCACCAGTAACATAGGAAAGTTCTGCTTACTTCACACCCTTCCCAACATTTTGTATGGTGAGAATTTTTTACCTTATACCAATTCTTTATCTTTGATTTTATTTTTTTAAACCATGCATATTCTATTTTTATAATAAATTTTTTTCAAAGTATCTTCTATCTAGAAACAATAATAAAGTTATAGCAGCTTCTGCTTCAAAGGAAGTCCCTGACTTATCTGACTTCCCTGTCAGTTTCTTTAAATGAAAACAGGGAAATGACAATAGTTCTTGCCTCACAGAGCTAGTGTTAGGATTGATATTACTCACATACAGCATGTAACTTAGTGTCTGCCATATGGCAAACCCTCAGAAATGTTAAGTTATTCTTACATCATCATCATCATCATTATTACTTTTTTTTTTTTTTTTGAGACAGAGTCTTACTCTGTCGCCCAGGCTAGAGTGCCATGGCATCAGCCTAGCTCACAGCAACCTCAAACTCCTGGGCTCAAGCAATCCTTCTGCCTCAGCCTCCTGAGTAGCTGGGACTACATTACTCTTTCCAATCCGCTCTCTCTTCTCCACTAATACTACTACTACTGCTAACTCTATAAGCAGATATTATATTTCCAAGAGAGGTCATGGGGTGTGCCATTGATGAGCACCACTCAAGCAGATTAGATTATAAGAGGTTCCCTTTATGAAGGAGTTCTACATATCTGTAACTAACAAAGAATAAGTACCTGAACTTTTCCATGCTTCCATACTTTCCCAAAATGGTGTCTTTCTTTTGTTTGTTTTAAAGAGACACAGTCTCGCTCTGTCACCCAGGCTGGAATGCAGTAGTGCAACCACAACTCACTGCAACCTCAAACTCCTAGGCTCAAGCGATTCTCTCACCTCAGCCTCTGAGTAGCTGGGACTACAGGTGTGTGGGATCAGCTCTGGCTAAATTTTTTTTTTTTTTTTTGGAGAGATGAGGTCTCTGATTTTTAAAATTTTTTTTTGTAGAAACAGGGTCTCTCTATGCTGCCCAGGGTGACCTGAAATCCCTGACCTCAGGTGATCTTCCCTCAGCAGCCTCCCAAAGTGCTAGGATTACAGGGATGAGGCACCATGCTCAGGCCGAAATGCTGTCATATTATAGCAAGCTCCTAAAATGAGAAATGTCTGAGCACAGCATTCAAGACAGGTTTTTGAGGCTGCCACTGCCAAGGCAGTAGTGTAAGAGAAGCAAATCCAGCCATTCCTCGGTAGAGACAGGTGCTGACAGAGTAGACAGAAGGTGAAGCATCTATAAAGCTCACCTTACTCGTTGGTGAAGAAGATAGAGAACATTTCGAAGACTTCCCAGTGTTCTGTTTTCTGGGTTTAGTCTGTGACGTCCAAACTGAGAAAGAAGAAAAAAAAAGTTACTGTTTATTATTACTGCCTTTTAAAATCTTAATTTCTGGCCAGGCATGGTGGCTCATGCACGCCTGTAATCCTACTACACTGGGAGGCCGAGGCAGGCGGATCATTTGAGCTCAGGAGTTCGAGACCATCCTGAGCAATAGCCAGACCCCGTCTCTACTAAAAATAGAAAGAAGTTAGCTGGACAACTAAAAACATGTAGAAAAAATTAGCCGGGCATGGTGGCGCATGCCTGTAGTCCCAGCTACTCGGGAAGCTGAGGCAGAAGGATTGCTTGAGCTTCAGGAGTTTGAGGTTGCTGTGAGCTAGGCTGATACCACGGCACTCTAGCCCAGGTGACAGAATGAGACTTGTCTCAAAAAAAAAAAAAAAAAAAAAAGATAATTATGGAAAAAATTCTATCTTACAAGAAAAAAAAATGCTCAGGATGATGATTTAGTTATTGATGGTATGGCTTCATAACTTCCACTTCTTTAGGAAGTTCTGCTAAGCACTAATCTATTAGAATCTCTGCAGTCTAAGCTCTTTACATTATATATTTACATCATAAAAGTGTTAAAATACATTTATGTGAATGCTACTGAATCCTTTATGTTAAGTACCAATTCAAAAATAATATATTAGTAAAAATACTTTTTAAAAAAATAATAATTATTTTGAACTGAAATAGTAGCATCCCCATTTTATCTAGCAATAAGTCTTTTGAACTTTTTCTCTAAAACAGATCTTTTGTTTTTTGAGATAGAGTCTCACTGTGTTGCCCGGGCTAGAGTGCCATGGCGTCAGCCTAGCTCACAGCAACCTCAAACTCCTAGGCTCAAGTGATCCTCTGGCCTCAGCCTCCCAGGTAGCTGGGACTACAGGCATGTGCTGCCATGCCTGGCTAATTTTTTCTATATATTTTTAGTTGTCCGCCTAATTTCTTTCTAATTTTAGTAGAGACGGGGTCTTGCTCTTGCTCAGGCAGGTATAAAACAGATCTTGAGGTCATGCGAGGTGGCTCATGCCTGTAATCCTAGCACTCTGGGAGGCTGAGGCAGGAGGATCACTTGAGGTCAGGAGTTCCAGACCAGCCTGAGCAAGAGCGAGACCCTGTCTCTACTAAAAACAGAAAAATTAGGCCGGGCGAGGTGGCTCACGCCTATAATCCTAGCACTCTGGAAGCCCGAGGCGGGTGGATCGCTCAAGGTCAGCAGTTTGAGACTAGCCTGAGCAAGAGCGAGACCTCCATCTCTACTAAAATACAAAGAAATTATCTGGCCAACTAAAATATATATATAGAAAAAATTAGCTGGGCACGGTGGTGCATGCCTATAGTCCCAGCTACTCGGGAGGCTGAGGCAGAAGGATTGCTTAAGCCAAGGAGTTTGAGGTTGCTGTGAGCTAGGCTGACGCCATGGTACTCACTCTAGCCCGGGTAACAGAGCAAGACTCTATCTCAAAAAAAAAAAAAAGAAGAAGAAAAATTAGCTGGGCATGGTGGCACACACCTATAATACCAGCTACTTGGGAGGCTGAGGCAGGAGAAATGCTTGAGCCCAGGAGACAGAGCAAGACTCTGTCTCCAACAAACAATAAAAAAAGGTCTTGAATCTGTTCTCGTCCTATCTCTCCTCTCCACTGCTACCACCCTAGTCTAAGGCCACCATCCCCTCTCACCTGTATCACTGAAATGGCCTAAGTGCCCCAGCTTTCTCTCTTAGCTTTCTGACTGACCAATTTACCGTATAACAGCCACAACAATTTTCCTGAATTACAAATCACATCACATACTTCCCAGCTTAAAGCCCTTCAAAGGCTTCCCACTGCACTGAGAATAAAAATCTAGACTCCTCACCTACAGCTTCCAGTTACATTTCTAATTTCACGCTGATCCACGCTCTAGCCACAGAGGCCTCCTTTCAGTTCCTAGGATGGGCTGCCCCAAACTCTTGGCACATCATACTCCCTCTACCTCGAATTCATTTTCCTTTATTCTTTGCATGGCTGGGCCCTTATCTTCCTTTGTATCTTAATTTAAATATTCCTCCTCAAAGAAGCCCAGCCCAAATCATGCTAGCTAAGATCCCTACCACGTCCTCTCCATTAAACCACAAAACATGTTCACTTCCTTTACAGCTCTTTTTTCAATTTGTAATTACCTACTTATTTTGCTTATTTACCTGTTCATTCACTCTCCCACTATCTCCATGAGGGCAGGGATTATGGCTGTTTTATTCACCATAGTATACCCAACTCCTCCCATAGGATGGATGCTTAATAAGTATTTGAATGGATAAATGATTGAATGAATGAAGAAACAAATTTCAGAGTGGGTGAATGAGTAAAGAGAAAAAAAAAGAAAGAGGAAAAAACAGAAATTTGAAAGTGCTTCAGAAAAGCTAAATTATGAAATCCTCCTGAGTGAACTGAAGGAATGAACATCTGATTTTATAAAGAATAATCTGCCCTAGAGCACCAAGTAAATCAACTTGAATGAGAAGGAAGCAAATTTACACTTTCCTGAGGTACTTAAAGAATGTTTCTTGCTCTGTCACCCTGGGTAGAGTGCAGTGGTGTCATCATAGTTCATTGCAAGCTCAAACTCCTGGACTTAAGCGATCCTCCTGACTCAGCCTCTCGAGTAGCTGGGATTACAGGTATGCACCACCACCACCGCCAGCTAATTTTTTTCCCTATTTTTAGTAGAGACAGGGTCTCATTTTTGATCAGGCTGGTCTCGAACTCCTGACCTCAAGTGATCCTCCCGCCTCAGCCTCCCAAGAGCGTTAAGATTACAGGCGTGAGCCACCGCATGACATTTGGGTCTTCTGAGACATTGTGTTACCTATGAAATCACAAATGGAACTTCATTCCAAACCAAACAGAAAACCAACTGACAGCCAGCCTGGTTAGCAGAATATCAAAGAAATGGAAAAAAATGAAGAGACCACATATGTTAGAATGTTGTTTGACTAAATGCAGGGAGAACCCCAGCACTTACCCTCAGAATTGACTGTACCGTCTGCATGGGATAGGTGACTGTGGTGGCAATCGCTTTGGCTATTGCACCAATGATGAACACATCCAAAGAAGAAAGCTGGAAAGCAAAGAAAGAACAAACCATATCAATCCAAAGAAGAAGGTGTCAGAGATTATTTGGCTGCTTTCCAAACCAGGGATTACCTTCATCCGTTTCTTCAAAAGTTGCCGTTTTAAACCTTCATAGAACATGAATTGGATGGCAGGATTGAAGACCAACAGCAAGGAGGGAAATGTGCCATTCCATAAAGCCAAGATTCCTTCATCTCGAATGATCTGGTGAAAAGCATCTAAGCAAGAAATCAGGGACTTTTGAAAAGCATAATGATAATCCCCTAACTATAGAAGAAAACATGAATTCTGTCCAAATATACCCAGAACACAAACCACATTGGCTCCATAAAGATTTCCTTCTTGCAATGATATTCTGGGGGCAAGTTTATCAGCTAACTACTGTTTGATAATCAGATACTGACAGTCACCAAGTTATTTAGAGACCAACTTCAATCACAGGCAACTCTTCCTGACAATCTGGGCTTAGAATGTCAACTTTTCCTAAGTAATTATCACCACTACTGGGAATTCCGTATTATACACAATTGTGAACTAAGCCCACATGTTTCACAACAAAGTCTAGTACAACAAAAGATAAGATCCTAGAGACCATTATAGTGGATGTGACTTATAAGAAAACTACCATTCTCATTACAAAGATTAACACGTGAGAATGGAGAAGCTGGCAATGTGGTACTATTAAAAAGCAAAAGCTCAAACATATCAGATACCAATTTGGTATCTTTATCCAAGGACAGCACAAGAAAAAAAAAGTATAGATTATTACTCAAAAATATTCATCCCCTCCTATCTATACTGCTTGGGAGCAGTATACTTCTCTACCCCTTCTCTACTTCTCTTGGGCGTGGCCATGTTAATGTGCTTTGGCCATTAGAATGTCAGCAGTCAAGGTGCAAACAGAGCCCTGAAATATGCTTGTAGCATTGGGTGTGTCTTTTGTGCTTCTGCCACCACAATATGCTCACGCTGGTCCCAAGAAGAGGAAGGGAGACGTGGAGCTAAGACTCTCAGGCTTGGGTCAGCCTAGATGAGTCAAATTCCTGTCAATCTACAGACACATGAGCTAAACAAATGTTACCAATGGATGCTGAGATTTGAGGTTGTCTGCTATGTAGCTTTATTGTGGCAATAGATTCCAGATGCAAAGAGGAAAGAAAACCCTTAAATAGGAACTCAGCCAAGAGACACTTACCAATAATACCTTTGTAGTTGGTGGGTACAATGTCTTCATTCCTAAATTTTGCTCCTTGCAGCTTCAGCCTGGTGTTTACCACCCACAGTGGAGTTGTTAGCAACACATTCACCACTCCTTTAAAAAGAAAGAGGGAGAGACAAAAGGAAAGCAAAATATAACCCTTTAAGCTTTTCCGTCTTAAAGCCACATACCAATGTTCCATTTATACCTCTTGCCACTGACCTCCTAGAAGACCTAGAGTAAGGTATCTCTTTGTGTCAGGGTACAACACAAGCCACTACTGTTAGAAGCAATTTGGAAGCTTCGCTGATAGCAAATGGCTGGCAGCAGCACCTCTCCACATGAAAAGAGTAATGAGTTTCCTCATTTGTACGATAGGAGACAATCTACTTACAAATGTATATAGCATTCAAAGTAGCAATTTTGATATAGTTTTAAATACAGTTTTAACATAACATCTTTAGAGAGAGGAAGTGTCTTATAGATAACATGCTAAGTCCATGACAATATTAGATCAAACACACAATTTACAACTCTCACATTAAGGAGCTCACATGGTTTTGAGTGAGTATGGATTTTGTACAATGGGTGACAGGTGAGGGGAAAGGTGACATTTCAAAGTGCCTTAAAGTGTAGAAGCTCATCGAAGAGTTCCTGATTGCTTAGACAATTAGGATAGGCAGGCAGCAAGCAGCAGCTATGAAGTGTCACAAAACATCTGAAACAGCTTCACAACCATCAGGATCCTTACAAGCTTAAGATGGGGATCGTGGCCCCCCAAGGTTGCCTCAGAGTGGAACAATACAATGAGCCAGGTGCTTCTTTTTTGAAAACACATGATTCCAATTTAACACCATCTTGAGATATTAAAATATTCCTCATCAGTCCTGAAATGATTAAAAAAATACCAGACAGAATTGTAACAAAGTGCCTGACACATGGCATATACTTTGTAAATATTTGTTAATTAAATAATTGAACAAATGAACCAATGAACAAACTGCAACAAGCACACATCAAGCTACACATCGAGCTATCTGGTTCCAGTCATGATATAAAGAACCAAGAGGCACAATCTTAAGAGAGAAATCTTTTTACTAAAAGTCACTTATACACAACTGGAAAAAGAATGTTTTGATTTAAGGAATCTCAAAACATTCTATAAAGAAAAGACAGTTTAACCAAGGATAAACTTGGTGAAACCTCCAAGAGATTTAAATTCAAATTTTTCATTTGTTGTATACAGTTGCTAAAGCAAGATATTTTGCTACCTAATGCCCATAAGAACATTATGAGAACACATTTCTCATGAGGACAATACCAAATACTTT
Organism: Eulemur rufifrons; assembly: GCF_041146395.1. Classification (NCBI taxonomy): domain Eukaryota; kingdom Metazoa; phylum Chordata; class Mammalia; order Primates; family Lemuridae; genus Eulemur; species Eulemur rufifrons. Next base: position 89,556,296 of record NC_090998.1, read on the forward strand.
TATGAGTTGTATTGTTACATTTTTATAGATTTACATATCATGGAGTCATCGTTAGTCATGACTTAATATATTCATACATTGTCATTTGAGGCATTGATCATAATCTGAAAAATTCTTACCTATAGATTCTTACTAGTCTTATTTTTTTTTTTTTTTGAGACAGAGTCTCACTCTGTTGCCCAGGCTAGAGTGCTGTGGCATCAGACTCGCTCACAGCAACCTGAAACTCCCGGGCTCAAGCAATCCTCCTGCCTCAGCCTCCCGAGTAGCTGAGACTACAGGCATGCGCCACCATGCCCGGCTAATTTTTTCTATATATTTTTAGTTGTCCATATACTTTCTTTCTATTTTTAGTAGAGGCAGGGTCTCGTTCTTGCTCAGGTTGGTCTCAAACTCCTGAGCTCAAACGATCCACCCACCTTGGCCTCCCAGAGTGCTAGGATTACAGGCGTGAGCCACTGCGCCCGGCCTAGTCTTATTTTTAAAAAGCACCAGTGTCTCAGAGGCCAAGATGGAAGCGTATTAATACATGCCCATTTGCCCAGATTTTAGAATGTATTCCTATTCAATGCAATGCACACTTCACTAAACAGAAAAACTAATGGCCAGATTTGTTTTAAGAGAAAAGGAAGACACAGGAAAGCTCAGGAGCAGAGATCACAAGCTTCCATGGATACTGAAGAAAGGCATACCTTTCTAAATAAATGAAATATGTTGCCCATTAAATAAATTCTTTAGAAATCAAAATTCCCTTCATGTTCTATTCAAGAGGTAGGCACATACAAAACACTTAGGAGGCAATACAGCTAAGATTAAGATTTAACCATTATTTAAAATTCTGCTTTCATAGCCCCATTATTAACACAAACGGAAAGACTGAAAGGATTCTTCTAAAGGACAACCTCAAGTACAAAAATGAACTACATTATTTAAATGAGAGAATATAAAGTCCTTGTAGAAACATTTTTTATTTCAAAGATTTTTGTCTGAGAAGTTCAAGTACTTTTTTCATTCTCTAAGCCAAAATAGATGGAGGGATATTTTTTAACCACTATCATTTTATGAGTTCTAAGAAAAGCCACTCAAATACTTGAGAACTCCAAATTTTACTAAAACTTGCAACCTATATAACCAAGCAAAGGACAAACATTCCACTGAGGAGAAACATGTCAGAAACCATTCATGAGTACCGATTCCAACTCTTACTAATGCCTAAAAGGCTGAAAGGGTAAAGAAAGCTATCTGCTTATTTATGAGCCCATGTAGAACACTCTTCTGCCAGTTCCAAACTGTGGATGCTACTTCAGCTCTACGATGGGAATGCTAATTAATATCTTACCTATCTAAGGACAGGAGATTATCTCCTAATTCTAATGTCTATAATTCTATTTTCTTTTTTTTTGGTTTGGTAAGAAATCATTTACAAGAAAACATAACCAAAATTAAGAGATGAAGAACAGTAAAAATTATTCCCCAAATCAAAGAACAATTGGAACATAGCTATTTACTCCTGAAATCTTGAAAACAAATAGTTTTATCAGCAGCAAGTCTCCTTTATTTGGAGAGAAAACACACATGAAGTATGCTAATTGAGTATGAACTTTTGGGAAACAGGTACACTCACTAGTCATGTAAGAACAAAGCCACAAATCTAACTAACCACTTGACTCCTTAAAAAGGAATAAAACTTGACACAAAACAGGGACACACCTGTCTTGCTAGATTTAAGGTCGAAGGGCAGGAAATACATTCTGAAATATCACAACAATGATAATACCATTGGCATTAAAAAAGAGCTAGTGGTAAAAATTCCAATTTCATAAAAATGATAAGTGTCTCTTCATCTAAGTTATCTGTAAGGTTCTTTTCCCAAATTCTTTCCCAGGGCATTAAGCTTTATGGGCTTTCTTTCTGTGAAAATACAATAAAATAATAAATTTCTAAGTTTCAAGTAGAATTTGAATACCAACAATGCTGTTCCTAGTTCTCCTTGGAGATAATAAAACTGATTTCTTCAGTGATTATAATACTATGACAGGGCTCACTGCAAGAAGAGAAAAAGCTGTTCTAATTGAAAACTAAAAATAAAATCGTAAGCACCTCCTCCCAGAAAAACCTTAAAACTGAGTTCCCAGCCAGGAAGGGAAGGGAGGTCAGACTTGCTTGTTACACCCTCTCCCTTTTGGAGTTTAGACCAATCGCAAACTGGACTCAAGGCCATACAAGGCAAATGTTAAGTAATGCCTGCAGGCCATCAATTTACTTAAAAGATCACTTTGAGTACATTGTGCCTTGGTCTATAATTAACAGAGTTCCTTATCTTAAAACATTCCTTTCTACTGATTCCAAGTCTTTAAAGGAAGCTTTATTTCTTTAACCAATTACAAATCAAAGAATCTTTGAACCTACCTACCACCTGAAACATTCTCCCTTGGAGATATCCCACCTTTTTGGGCCAAATCAACGTATGCCTTCCGTGTATGATTTATGATTTTGTCCGCAATTCTTGTCTCCCTAAAATGTATAAAACCAAAATGTAACCTGACCACCACGGGACCACTTACTTGAGGTTTCTTGGGTATGGCTCCCCAGGCCATGGTCACATACTCGGCTCAGGGTAAACCTCTGTAAATGACTTTACAGAGTTTGGTTTTTTTCCATTAACATAATCACTATAAAAATATGTATACATAAAGATATAAAAACGTGTTATTGAGAGAAGTTTAAAACTTCAAAAGCAATTCCCTATCTTCAGAAAAATAAAGGACCTATAATCAGATAATCTCAGAATTACAAAGGATTATAAAATTCTTTAATCCAGGGTCTTTCAACTATGACAATATTGACATTTTGGGCTGGATAATTCTTTGCTGTATATGTAGGTTATTGTGCAGGATGTTTACCAATATTCTTGGCCTCTACCCACTAGATGCCACATTTGACCCTGTGGGTCAAGATCAGCCTCCGTTGAGAACCACTTATCTAAACCAATCACCAAGTGATTGTTCACATTTATTTATTTATTTTTTTGCAACAGAGTCTCACTCTGTTGCCTAGGCTAGAGTGTCATGGCATCAGCCTAGCTCACAGCAACCTCAAACTCCTGGGCTCAAGGGATCCTCCTGCCTCAGCCTCCCGAGTAGCTGGGACTATAGGCATGTGCCACCATGCCTGGCTAATTTTTTCTATACATATTTTTAGCTGTCCATATAATTTCTTTCTATTTTTTTAGTAGAGATGGGGCCTTGCTCTTGCTCAGGCTGGTCTTGAACTCCTGAGCTCATCCACCTGCCTTGGCCTCCCAGAGTGCTAGGATTACAGGTGTGAGCCACCGTGCCCGGCTGGAGTAGTACTTTAAATTTAATTAATTCGCTCAATGTTTAAACAGCACCTTATATGTACCAGGCAATGTGCTAAGATACTGGGGATGCAGAAATAACAAAAATGTAATCTCTGCCTTTAAGGAGCTTATTATTTAATAAAAGATAAAGACTATGCAGGCTTATACAGTAGAGCAAGCACTAAGACAGAAGTAGATACTGTGCTGGAGCACAGAGGAAGGGCACCTAACCCAGAATAAAACCTGGGGGTGGTGGGTATGGGAAGCAGGGAATGATTACTGAAGAAGAGGTAGCTGAGAATAAAAGGAGGAATAGGAGTTAATAAGATGAAATAAGCAGTAAGACTGTTTCAGACAGACCGCAGTCACTGTAGAGGAATGGAGTTACTAAATGGCACGGTACAGTCAAAGAATCACAGTTTGGCATGGGAGGCTACCCATACCTATAAATAGGACGTGTGACAGATGATGCGCACGATCAACATAGACGTTGTATGTCAGGCTCTGCTTGTATGTCAACCATAATCCCACCCTTCTTTCACATACTCAAGAAAACAGTTCAGGATTATCACAGTGGGATCTCTTTCGATCAGCTCCCCATAATGGACTCATCAGATAACCTGTGTTCTTTCCTCTATAAGACATACTGACATTTGCCACAGCACACCAGATACTTGTGACCAGGAGACTACTTGCTAGGATGCCCATGCTCCTCTATTTCTATCCAGAGTTCACACTTACCAAGAGTCAACTGTCTTTTCTCAAACCTGCTTATGCCAATTGTATCTGTTACCAGAAGCAAAGCATTGTAGGTAGGGTTATGTAAGAAAAAAGCACAAAACTCCCAACAGTGAACCCATATGCCAAGAAAAAGCCTTGGCCATACAACAAAAAAAATTGAGGAGTATATATTCACATATCTTAAGTTAAAATACAATACTTAAAGTAAGTAGACTATTTATAATATTTCCTACTTTAACTGACCTTTAAAAACTAACTGCCCTACTACCACAGTCCAGCTGTGTTAGGTATGGGGGAGTCTAATGTAATTATAAATTATAAGAATTAGAAAGGAAACAAGGAGGGCACAGTGAGAGAGAATAACATGGGGGTGATGTGTACCTGGTAGGAAATGGGATGTCAGACACAGCAAATAAACAGCTTTGGACAATTTCAAAAGCACTGGATTTCATCATTGTAGCCCATGAATTAGTAGTTTCATGGAAAGTTACATGAATTTGTTCCTGACAGTGAGTGATAACCTTTTTTTTTTTTTTTTTTTTTTTGAGACAGAGTCTCACTCTGTTGCCCAGGCTAGAGTGAGTGCCGTGGCGTCAGCCTAGCTCACAGCAACCTCAAACTCCTGAGCTCAAGCGATCCTCCTGTCTCAGCCTCCCGAGTAGCTGGGACTACAGGCATGCGCCACCATGCCCGGCTAATTTTTTCTATATATATTTTTAGCTGTCCATATAATTTCTTTCTATTTTTAGTAGAGGTGGGGTCTCGCTCTTGCTCAGGCTGGTCTCGAACTCCTGAGCTCAAACGATCCGCCCACCTCGGCCTCCCAGAGTGCTAGGATTACAGGCGTGAGCCACCGCGCCCGGCCGAGTGATAACCTTTTAAATGCATATATATAAAAACTATGGTAATCTAAAATGATTAAAATAAAGGTATTACAAATAATTGGTTTCAAGTATGGAAGATGATACTAGATTGCCATTTGTTGTAATTATGTAAAAAACAGTTCCTTCTGTATAGAATTTATTCTATTTTTTTTCTGCAAGTGAACAAATCTCAAACTTGAGTTCTTTGAGTTATGACACTATTTGAAAACTACTCTCCTAGAAAGGCTACTTGGGCAGGACTGTGCAAAATAGGTTAGGGAGGAAGAACTCAAAGGCAAGGAGATCAGACTAGTGCAATAGTCCAGGTGAGAGATGAGGCTTGATTCTGGGAAATGATTATGGATATGGAGAAAAAGGAATCGACCCAAGAGATATTTAGGAGATAGAGCAATGGTTCTTGATGACCGAGCAGATGTGTAGGGTAAAAGGGCATGAAGAGCCTATGAGACCCCTAGACTTCTATCCTGAGTTATTTACCTACAACTATTCATTCATTTCCTCCAAGAATGAAATTTATGTGAAAGCTGGTCCAAGTGAAAGTTAATTAGATCAAAATCAAATCAAGACTAACCTAAGAATATTAATCAGAAGAAAGACTCAGAGCCCATACCAAAAAACAGATCAGTGGCCTCAAAACAGGTGGAAAAGAGGACTTGTGGGCTGTGAATACTCCTTGCCTGGTAATTATTTTCCAATCGAGTAATTTTAATTTCAAACAGACATTTACAGTATTCTACTGTATGGCCCTAAAATTAGTAATTTCTCAAAGAATATAAAAAAGTGATTCCACAAAATACTGACACTAAACAGGCAACATTTAAATCAATTAATTTGGTTACAAACTGAAATGGATGAACACTAAAAAATCATGGGAAAGAGATCTATTTTCTTTCTACTTCTTTAATAAGACTCTGACTAGTTTATTCTTTTGGTCATTCAGCAAATATTTCCTGAGCACCTACCACATGCCAGGCACTGATCTGACTGGGAATACAGCAAAGGGGGGAGAGATATGTTTTTACATATATAAGATACTTGCTCTTATGGAGCTCACATTCCATTAAATGGAGACAGACAATAACTAAATATTTACAATTCCAGGTTAACGGCTCCTGAGAGCTTCTAAAGTCTTAGATGACAAGAATCTAAAGACCTCTGAAACCTGGCTCCTACTTACCTTAACATGATCCTACATTTTCTCAATTTCCTACCATTTCCTCTATGGAGAAACTGTCCTCTATTCACCTACAATGCTACCGATCCTGCCAACGTTCAGTTCAAGAGTCACTGCTTTCTACAAGTAGATATGTCCCAGCCAAAAGTGATCTCTCTTCCTCCTATGAACCCCTAAGGCATTAACAAGTCTTATGATACTATGCTATGCTGTGCACTAAAATATCTGCTACATTTGACTAAATGCTTTCACACTCGGGGTGGACTTCATGGATGTGTGACCTGTGTCACTCTTGGTTTAATGTTCTATCTTGAAATGCTTAATAACTTTTGAGCAAGGGGTCCTGTGTTTTCATTTTGCACTGCGTTCTGCAAATTGCATAGCTAGTCCTGTCCATGTTAAATATCTCATGTGAACCTCAGTCAAAAAAAAAAAAAAATCATCGTAAGTAAGAGAGGAAGACACTGTAATTCTCATTTTTTTAAAAAAGAGATAACTTCTATAAATTCAGAGTATGGGCTACTAAACAGGGATAACTGATCTTCCTCTCTGGATTGAAAAGACAAAAATAAGCCAAGTCAGTTCAGAAAAAAAGCCCTGCATATATTCTGTTCATGGGATTATAAATGTTAGGAATGTTATAGAAAGCAGTATGGAGGTTCCCAAAAAAACTCATAGAAATACATATGATGCAACGATCCTATTTCTGGGTACCTATACAAAGGAACTGAAAGTGGGCTCTCAAAGAGATATTTGCACATCCATTTTCATAGCAGCCCTATTTACAACAGCCAAGAGGTGGAGGCAACCTAAGTGTACATTAACAGACGAATGGATAAACACAATGTGATATACACATACAATGGAATATTATTCAGCCATAAAAAAGGAAATCATGTCTGTCATGGGCTACAGCATGGATGAAACTTGAGGATATTATACTAAGTGAAATAATCAAGCCACAAAAAACCAAATATGATTCCACTTATATGATTATCTAAAATAGTCAAATTCTTAGAAACGGAGAAATATAAAGTAGATGGTGGTTACCAGGGGCTGGGGAGAGGGAAAAGGGGAGCTTGCTTAATGACCACAGAGTCAGCTTTGGAAGATGAAAAAGCTCTGGAGATTTGTTTCACAACAATGTGAACATACTTAACATTACTGAGCTCACACTTAAAATGGTTAGGATGGTAAATTTTATGTGTTTTTTACCACAATAAAAACAACCCCCAACCAAGTCAGAAAACTGATTATATTCTTTGTAGCATTACTTTGTGCTAAAATAATCTCATATAAAACATTTCATACCCAGAAAACCTTGTTACCTGCAACAAATCCAACTACCAGATCTTTTCCAGTAGTAGAACGTTGACCTTTAACCCAGATTGCTTTGAGGCTATTAAAAGTGTAGAAATAGACAAAATTGGAGCAGCAAAGACTCGAAATGACTGGAAACCACCCTCGATATGGTGCCAGGCTAGGGGAAAAACACAAAAAGCAAAAGGTTATGGACAAAAGCCTTTTGAAATTGGTAGGTAAGTCCTAGGAAAGGCTGATCATCACTCAGTCTCAAAGTTCTCTCCTACATTACTACAAAGGACTCCAAATTGTATACACACTTTACCTTCTGAAAAATGACCAAATCAAGAAATCTTTTCTAGCACTAATGATATCAAAGAAACAACACAAAGTCTGACTGAGTTACTAATTCCTCCCTCAGTTTCCTTTAGTAACGTCAGTATATAATACTGAAGATAATTTCCCTATGGCTGTTAGTTAATATAGCACCATTCACATTTTATTACAGAGCAAGAACATTTAAAATAAGCAATTATAGAAAATAAGTGCAAAAAAAAAAAAGATATAATTGGGGCACAGAAACCAGATTGAAGGGAAGAGGCTATTACTGGCCAAACTTGGGACAATTTGAACACCAAAATATAATAATTAATGACAGTAATCAATTGTAAGCCACCAAAAAAGTAGAAATTTCTGAGTCTATACCAGTATGAACTAAAATCTTAAGCCCTTCAGCTGACTGAATGGATTTCCCTCTTGGCCAAGGGGACCCCAGAAAAACCTTAAAACTAAATTGCTGGCCATGAGGAGAAGGAAGGTCAGAAATACCTCCTCATGCCCCCTCACTTTTGGAGTTACTCTTTGTAATAATAAGATATGAAATCATTAACAGGCCTAAGGCCATGCAAAACAAAGCTTAAACTACACCTGCAGGCCATTGATTTACTTAATAGATCACTTGGGTTTCAGTATGTGTCTAGGGACTTGTTTCTGATTAACAGACAGCCTCATTTTAAATCAAAACATTCCAAGGCTTTAGACAAAGCTTTATTTCTTTAACCAATTACAAATATCTTTAAACCCACCTATAACCTGTAACCCCAACCCTCTTCTAGATGTCCTGCATTTTCGGGCCAAACCAATGTATGCATTCCACGTATTGACTTATGATCTTATGTGTAATTCCTGTCTCCATGAGTGAATAAAACCAAACTGTAACCCAGCTACTGTGGGTATATTTTCTCAGGACCTCTTCAGGCTCTGTGCTCCAGGCTGGTCACATACATTCAGTTCAGAATAAACCTCTTTAAATTATTTTACAGAGTTTGGGTTTTTTTCCTTTAATACCAGTCATAAATAGACAAATATTAATAAATGATGGAGAAGGTGAGGCTCCTTCTTACAGTAGAATGCTAAGACTGGCAAATGTGGAGGTAATGCTGGAGTTGGAAAATCATGATTTTGCAACTTCATGGCAAATTTAGGGGAGAAATTTTTGATAAGGAGCAGGATATTTGTACTGTCTTAAGGAATCTCCTCATAGACTGTTTATAGTTGCAAAGGAAAAAAAAATTATTCAGTAGCTAAATCAAATCTAAGAAATCATACTTAACCAATGAAGAACGGGTAGACAATATGTGACTCAAGATGTGATACCCTGAGAAGGACACAATATCACCTGTGCATTATTTTAGGCAAGAATGCATAACCTCAATCTAATCATGAAGAAACACGAAGCAAACTTAAAATGAGAAACATTCTATTTTAAAAAAAGGGTGGGGGGGGAGAGACTGTATTCTTTAAAAGTGTCAATGTCATGGGGATAAAAGTCTTTGATGTATGTAACTTATTCTCAAATAATTCTGAAAAAATTTGTGTGATGTGGGTATGTGTGTAATAAGGAGAGAACGGGATGGAAGAGAGCATGAGCACAAACAGTAAAACAAAGAGAAAAAACATTAACAAGAGATGTATCTGGGTAAAGCACATGCTGGTGTTCTTTGCACTAATTTTAGTTTTGCAAATTATGTGAATTTGAAATTATTTCCAAAAAAAAAAAAAAAAAAAAGTAGTACATAATCTTTCTGAATGCATTTGATAGGAATGAACTAAACCCCCTATTGTCTTCTTGGATTTACTATACATAATACAAAGCATTGGTTTCACGGAAGATTCCATGATCAAGAATCAAATGGCTGGCCGGGCGCGATGGCTCACGCCTGTAATCCTAGCACTCTGGGAGGCCGAGGCGGGTGGATCGCTCAAGGACAGCAGTTCGAGACCATCCTGAGCAAGAGCGAGATCTCGTCTCTACTAAAAAAAAAAAAAATAGAAAGAAATGATCTGGCCAACTAAACTATATATAGAAAAAAAAAAAATTAGCCGGGCATGGTGGCGCATGCCTGTAGTCCCAGCTACCCGGGAGGCTGAGGTGGTAGGATCACTTAAGCCCAAGAGTTTGAGGTTGCTGTGAGCTAGACTGATGCCACGGCACTCTGAGACTCTGTCTCACAAAAAAAAAAAAAAAAAAAGAATCAAATGGCTAACTATTAATACAGATCTTTAAGGAATTGAAAACAATTATGTACTTTAAGTCAGGCAGTTAAAAATTCACAACATTATAAAGCTACGAGAATGGATAGAAAGTGAGTGTATATGTACTGGGAACACATGAACTCCCTAACAAATTACTACGTTTAACTCAAGATGAAATGACATGGTACTCACAGGCCTTCTTCTTTAATGATCTCCAGAAGCACCATGTGTGTAGTTTTGGACTTTCTTTTCTCATCAACTACAAGACAAAACAGTATATATTTAAATCCTTTGAGAATTATCTTCAACACTAGCAAGTTCCACCGAAATGCCATTTCCCTCACCCAAGCCATCTCTCATCCAATTGTTTGAGCTCCCTGGTTTGCCTCATAACTTAATGATCCCCTGTGTGACCATGTGCTAAATTCTCAAATGTACATTCCTGGAATTTCATCTGTTATTCATGAACCAAAAAGCATTTTAATTCAATTTCTAATTTCCAAAGTAAAAAACCTGACAGGAGAAATTTATTCCTTATATTTCATAAAGCTCTCTTGTTTTTTTCAAAGTTATATATATATATTCTCATTTTAATATCCTATAGAGAGGAAATAAATTACAATCTTCCTTTTACAGAAGAGGCTACAGACACAAAAGCTGTGAAGCAAAGCCAGGATTAACATTCAAGTTTCTTAATAAGTTTTAGCCTTGAGTTGTGTCTCCTAATCTAAAAAATAAAAGATATTAAAAGGACGAGAACTACTCTGCTTTTTCTGGCATTCTCACTGAAAACAAAACTTACCTCAATTAACTTCAAATTTTCTACTCACACTTGAAAAATAATTTGAGAACATAAAAATGTGGAAATTAACCTATTTCCTAAGAATAAAATTGGTACTAGTATGGCTTGTGGGATGGCAAATTAGTAAATCCCTATAGAAGGCATTCTTGCAATAACTATTAACATTATAAACACATTTACCCCTTGGTCTAGTAATCCCATTTCTGAGAATTTATTCCATGGAATTTACAGAAACAACATGGCATTTGAACAAATCTATTCTAATAACAAAAGAGTAGAAACAACCCAAGAATCTACAGTAGGGGAAAGGTAAACAGATTATGGTGCATCCACATCACAGAACACTCTAAAGCTATAAGGTAAGATGAAGAAACAACCAATGTGCTGATTTGGAAGGCATCCAAAACATACTTCAAGTGAAAAACGCAAGATACAGGCTGGGTGCGGTGACACGTGCCTATAATCCCAGCTACTCAACTACAGGGGAGATTGACAGGGGAGGATCACTTGAGGCCAGGATTTTGAGGCTACCCTGGGTAACACAGTGAGACCCTGTCTCAAAAACAAACAAACAAACAAACGCAAGGTACAGATCAGTGTGTAGAGTTTGTTTTTTGTGTAAGAAAGGGATAAAATTTTAAAATATACATTTTTATTTGCTTGTTATTCTATAAAGAAAGTCTGTAGGGCTATTCAAGAAATTAGCAAAGGTGTTACATGCAGTGAAGAGGAAAGGGGGATAGGGCAGACCACAGTGAGTGTTTTCACTGTACTTTATACCTTTTTATATATTTTCTTTTTTGAATCATATCAAATTATTTCCTATCCAAAACCTCTAAAATTGACCAAAAATAGCAGGCATGAAGGGTTTAGCCTTCATGCTTTGAATTAGTATTCATCACTGATTTCACTCATCTCTTCATGTAAGTACTGGCATAGGTTTGTAATTTCAAGTTGAAAAAAAATTTAGAAAAAAAAACAAGCAAGAATTACAGTGAGTTGCAGAATCCTACAAAGCTAAAGAGGCAGATTAGGACTACATGCCTAGATTAGCAATGACGGTAGGTATTTGGCTCCACTATATTTCCTATTCTTCTTCTTTTCAGAAAATCTGCCTCCCTCAAAATACTCTCTACTTTGTGCCTCTAAAAAGTCATATAGCTTATTACAAAGGATTGTAATGATTCAAAATTATTAATGCAAGCCCACTCAGGTTCTTGCAGATTAGAATATGGCTAAGGTTGTAACTCATCCATGAATGACTCTCTGCTAATCAGGAAACAGCAATGATGACCAGTATTTAAAGTCAGTGAAAACAGACCACAGTAGATCTCCAAAGAAACAGAGCATCTTTATATTAATTGAGAACTTACTAGAGAAAATGTTTTGCTCTCTGATGCCAAATGACCAGGAATATGATTACCACAAAAGATAACTACTCACCCTGAAGTCGAAGTCTAGCTGTATCCAAGGGAAAAAATACTGTCATTGCTGTCACACTTCCCTGAAAAGTTAGAAAAAGGCTTTAGCCACTGCAGTATCACAAACATAATGAGCCACAACTTTTAAATAAACAAAGTTCATTATCAACAATGGGTCAAATAAGATTTTCACTGAACAAATACATACAACATTTTAATCTGGGGATTAAAATATTATATGCTTAAACATAAATATTTAATTTGCCAGAAGAGAAATTTCTCTCTCTCTCTCTCATATTGAAAAAGAAAATACAGTAGGTCCCTGCAAATGACAAACTTAGGGGTTTGAAGCCTAGGACACGTGGAAGATAGCAGATAAATGGATTTTTAATCGTTTACAGGTCAGTTGTTATTACCATATTCACTCTCTGATAATCCCCTAACCCCAAATAGCCAGTAATTAAACAGATCTGTACTTCTATTCTCTGTGCTTAATCATATATTCACCACAAAGTAAAAGGACATGTAAGAATCATATTGTTCTTTAAATTAGCATTTTGCTTGCTTGTGTTTTAAATAAAATAGGAATAATCTCTTTGCTAAAAATTCTTTAAATTCATCCGAGGTAAGACAAATTATCAGGGAAAAAAATCCAACCAGTCTTTCCATTCATAAGACCTTATATAAAAACCACAAACATTTATTTAGGGATTAAATTGTATGCCTGAAACTTCCTGTTCAGTTTATGTTCTCAACCCAGATGTGGACCCACTGGTGTATACTCTCAGGTATAAAATCAAGTTCTAGGTTGCTGATCTAATAATGGTTGTAACATACAGTATTTTAATCATGATAACAATTGGAAACTAGACCAACTTTAAAGGTAAGTATGAAAATTTGCTAGGCCTCTGATCTATTTAAATAGGTCAGCTTGCCTTGACAAGAGAGAACACTGTAATATTGGTATTGTTCAAAACTCAGATTAAATCTTACCTCTCCCTACCCATCAGATTACAATTGGTTGTCTAGAATAGCACTTGTTTATGTCTCTCTTATAGCATTTATATTACAGTGAAAATCACAGTGAACTCTAATTCTTCTGCTAATTTGTGAGAATACTCATTTCATACCTTTGCACATCCTAGATCAGATGTGGGGAACATGTGGCCTTCTAGGTCCTTAAGTGCAGCCTTTTGACTGAATCCAAAGTTTACAGAACAAATCCTTTTATTTTTATTAATACATTTTTCTTCATTTTTTATATTTTTATTTTATTTTTTAAAATAGATGTATTTAATATAACAAAGAATAAAATAAGTTTCAATGAAATAATCCTCCCAGATCGACCAGCACAATTAGAACATTAGTAAGGACTAAAGGCTAAATTGACAGCTGCTATGTTCATGATTTAGTTCTAACTACCCCCGCCTGATTGGCGCCACTACTGCACAAGGCTGGTTGGTGAGAGTTTATGGGGGTTGAGTTCACCAGTCTGTTACCAACTTTTGACAACAGTGTGCTGTGCTTCTGTTTGAAGTGGAATTTGTGAACAGTTGCACAGCTCCACAGCATTTTTAAATTCTGTCTGCTTAAGAGCCCATCATGTCAAAGATCAAGAGAATGCTGAAGGAAGAAAACAGATTTTTTAATGAGGACTGGGAATTGCGATATTATCTTGTTTCTGCTGAAGATAAGACGATTTGCTTGCTTTGTGATACTGCAATATCAACATTAAAGAAATTCAATGCTCATCAGCATTACAACACTCATAAGGTCTCTAGTATCATCGCTAAGCTTTGGTTGAACATTATGCTTAGGAGATTTAATTAAACATCAGCCATCACCATGATACCATACCATTAAAAGCAATGTTATTTTTCTTATCAATGGTAGTTACAGTTTTGTAGTGAAATTTTTCCTTTGGTATCAACTAGAAGACCGTTGGGCCCACATTGTGTGGTTTAACCTTAATAAAGAGGTTTGCAAAAAGAGTTTAAAAACCAATCTTCAGTGTGAAAATTCAAAAGAATAACAAAACACAAAGCAACTTCTCACTCAGATATGTGCTAGGAACTTTCCTGAGAGGAAGCAAGAGAAAAAAGTTATTCTTACAAAAGTCTACGTATCAGATAAGCTAACATACCTTATGGGAGGAAAAAAAAATAGCAAATTCAGGGGGCACAATTTCAAGTGGAACTTTTCAATTTTTATTTTATTTTTTTTAGAGACAGGGACTGACTTGAACTCCTGGGCTCAGGTGCGCACTTCATGTGGAACTTTAACAAAAGAAAAATGGGCAACAAGAAGAGAAAAAAAATAGAAATATCTTTGTAGATTAAATAGAAATATATCACCTCTACTCCCAGTTACTCTCCATAGCGGGGCTCAGAAAACTATGGCCTTCTGCTTCAAGTTCTCCCCCAAAAAAGTAGAAAAAAAGAGAAAAAATAATTTTAAAATAAAATTAAATTTAAAAAAAGAAAGAAAACTATGGCCCATGGGCCAAATCCAATCCAGGAGCTATTTTTCTAAATAGGGTTTCATTGGCACACAGTTTTGCCCATTCAATTACTTATTGTCTATGGCTGCTTTCACACTACTGTGGCAGTGCTAAGTAGCTGTGACAGAGACTGTACACAAAGCCTAAAATATTTTCCATCTGCTCCCTTACAAAAAAAGTTTGTCAACCCCTATTTTATTTCTTTTATAGCACTTAACGGTATCTAAAACTATTTTATTTTTTGTTTAGTCATTTACTGCCTGACTACCCCACTGGAATGCACATTTCATGAATAAAAAGACCTTGTTCTTTCCTATATTCCTAGCCCCTAAAACAGTACATGGCACAAAATGCACTTTAAAAGTGTTAAATGAATAGAATTTATTGAGAGAAGAAAAAGAAAATGAACATTTCCCATCTTCCCATTCCCTCTTAGAAGCACTCCAACTATTCACCCCACCACCCCACCCAAACTGGTCTTTCAATTAAACACTGCATTTATCAACATGATAATTCTCAGTCCTTGCCTGGTAATTCTCAGTCCTCACCTTACCTGATCCATGAGCAGCATTTGACCCAGTTGGTCTACATCCTTCTCCTCAAACATTTTCTCCCTGTGGCTTGCAGAACACCACTCTCTTAGTTTTCTTCCTACTGTACTGGTCCTTCTTTGCCTCCTTTTTTTTTTTTTTTTTTTTTTTGAGACAGAGTCTCACTCTGTTGCCCGGGCTAGAGTGAGTGCCGTGGCGTCAGTCTAGCTCACAGCAACCTCAAACTCCTGGGCTTAAGCGATCCTACTGCCTCAGCCTCCCGAGTAGCTGGGACTACAGGCATGCGCCACCATGCCCGGCTAATTTTTTGTATATATATATATTTTAGTTGTCCATATAATTTCTTTCTATTTTTAGTAGAGACGGGGTCTCACTCTTGCTCAGGCTGGTCTCGAACTCCTGACCTCGAGCGATCCACCCGCCTCGGCCTCCCAGAGTGCTAGGATTACAGGCGTGAGCCACCGCGCCCGGCCCTTCTTTGCCTCCTTTATTGGTGTGATCTTATTTCTCCAATCTCTTACTGTTAGCCTGTTCCAAGGCTCACTCATTGAGACTTTTCTCTCAGTTCACGCTCACTTCTTTGGTGACCTCATTTAGTCTCATGACTACTCCCAGGCATTTCAAACTTCAGTCCAAAACTAAAGCCAAATTCATCTTCTCCCCCAAACCTACTCCTTCACAGCCTTTGCCATCTCAGTAAATGGGAACACCATTCCTCCAGCTGCTCAAGTCAAAAACTCTTGGAGTTAACCAGCCCCAATCTTATAAATATATTCCAGGTTAATGATCACTTCTCACCACCACCACCGCTACCACCCTGGTTCAAGCCACCACCATCTCTTGCCTGACAATTAATGTGTCCCTTACACTCTACTCTCAACAGAGCAGCCAGGGTGATCGTATTTAAAATGTAAATCAGCAAGTCCAACAGCCAGCTCCCTTTCCCACTCAGAGTTAAAGTCTCACACAATTTGGTCCTCTGAAACTTATCTGCCTCTTTGTTCCCTCCATTCCAGGAACACAGGCCTCCATGCCCATCTTAACATAAGTCAAGTGAGCATCCATCTCAGCGCCTTTACACGGACTGCAAGGCTCTTCTAGTTGAACCAAATGAACCCGGTCTCTTGAATTAAGCACCTTAATGAAATATTGTGTCACCTAATTCTCAAAACAACTCTATGAGGGAGGTATTATTTCCCCCACCTTACAGATTAGGAAAGTGAGGTTTACAGGCCACCTAGCTAACAAACCATGGAGTTGGGATTCAACCCAGATTGGTCTACACAGAACATGAACAAAACAAGAGAGGATTCAGTGATGTTCCTGTGAAGTCACAGTGATCCCAACAGCTACAGGTGCGTTTTGACAGCTAGTGAAGGATATGAGAAAGGGCAGTAGGAGATTAAGAGAAGAACCAGAGAGGAGTTACCCAAGCCGAGCGGAAAGTTTCAAGGAGAAGGATGTATAGAACCAAATGCATACCTCACAGTAAATCACACCTGTGGTAGACAGCAACCCTGATCTTGGTTAAAAACAAAAAAAAAAAACCTATCTTCTCCTGCCAGAGTGTGAAGATAGGCTGTAGTTAAGCATTTGATTAAGCTTCACACCTACTTTCTCCTCCGACCCAGTGAGGCAAAGTTTATATGTGCGGTGAGGGGGGGTTGGCCTTAAACTTCAGAAGGCAAAGAAAACAGCAAATTTCTCTCCCCCAGCGCTCCGTGGGCATGTGTGACCATTGCTGTCTATATTACAGACAGTCTCGAGGCGACCACAGCTCCAGGAGACAAGTCTCCAGGTGGCCAGGGCCCAGGGCCGAGTGTCGGCTCTCACCAGTAATTGTTTCAGCAACTTTCTGCCAATGGCCCATTCCTCTCTGCCCTACAGCCATGATAGAAGACCCCCGACCCACACGATCTCTCTCATAGCCATCCCGCAGCCATATTCAGGGACTGGCCCGAGAGAAACCCCGCGCCCCGCTGCGGCCCGGGCGTGAAGACCCCGCCTTACCACGGCTCCGGCCACGGCGTGGACCAAGCTTTCGTAGGACAGCACAGAAGACATTGGCACGGCTCCCCGAAGACCTAGCCACACTTCACCCGCAGATACAGCAGCCGGCGAACTAGGGAAAGCAGCTCCACAGCCCGGAGCGTGAGAGCCACAAGCTCCACCCTCTCAGGATCGCCCGCCTCCCCCAGAACAACCACTTCCGGGGCGCCCTCTGTCGCCAGTGTGAGCCGCCGCCGCGGCGGGAAAGCCGGCCTGGGAACGCCCCCGAGCGCCGATTGGTCCCCGGGCGAGCGCGGGGCCGACCCCCGGCTTCTGGGTCTAACGAAGTTCTCTCGCTTTCAGAAATTCTCATTTCAGAAATGCCCTAGTGGCCTCCTTTCCTGCTGGTGACAGCCAAAGACGGGGACTCGTGGGATTCCAATCTTCCTGTTCCTCCGCGACTTAACTCACCTTTTCTCTACTTTGAAAGCCACACTTTGGAAACAAATATTGGTTGTCGGCCGGGCGCGGTGGCTCACGCCTGTAATCCTGGCACTCTGGGAGGCCGAGGCGGGTGGATCCTTTGAGCTCAGGAGTTCGAGACCAGCCTGAGCAAGAGCGAGACCCCCATCTCTACTAAAAATAGAAAGAAAATTAGCTGGACAACTAAGAAATATATAGAAAAAAGTAGCCGGGCATGATGGTGGCGCATGCCTGTAACCCCAACTACTAGGGAGGCTGAGGCAGAACTGCTTGAGCCCAGGAGTTTGAGATTGCTGTGAGCTAAGCTGATGGCATGGCACTCTAGCCCAGGCAACAGAGTCAGACTCTGTCTCAAAAAAAAAAAAAAAAAAAAAAATTGGTTGTTGACTGGGAACATTCACCCTTCGGAAAAACCCTGGGGTGTGGTGGGGAAGAGATCTCAAATGTCAGATCAAAATGATCAGATGCAAGCGATAGCCTCCTACCAGTTGACAATTATGAATGTCACCACTTAACCTCTTTGGCTTCCTCATTTGGGGAATGACAGTGTTAATATCAACAACCCCCACTTGCTATGAAGATTACGAAAGCTAATTTATGTATATGTACTTTTTAAAATACTGAAAAAAAAAAATGTTTTCCATGTCACAAAGTGAATGACCAAACTACAAAAAACTAAAGAAACCACAATTTCTAACCTGAGAGACATGCTGTTTCACGATGTTCCTCATGGACTCCGACTCCACTTTACTGGGACACCATTGTCTCCTGTCTCTACCAAAGGTTCTGAACCAACATGTTTACTTTTATAATACCATGGGTGATGATTATTTTTTGGAGACAGGGTCTTGCTCTGTTGTCCAGGCTGGAGTGCAGTGGCATGGTCATAGCTCCCTGCAATCTCAAACTCTGGGGGGCTCAGCCTGTCCTCCTGCCTCGGCCTCCCAAGTAGCTGGACTACAGGTGCACCACACTCAGGTAATTTATTTTTTATAAACAAAGGGTCTATGTTGCCAAGCTGGTCTTGAACTCCTGGCCCAATCCTCCTGCCTCCATCTCACAAAGTACTGGGATCACAAGCATGAGCCACTACACTTGGCCCCCCAACAATTCTCAAGTACTTCCTACAATGTCAGGCTCAGTGCTTTATGCCCATTATCACAATCAATCCCTGGGAGAGAGTCCCTAACAATGTTTCACCTGGTCATGTTTTCCCAGTATTTCCAGAAGATATTTAACCACCATTGGTTAAAATCTCTTTCCACTTCAACTCTTCTTCAGAGATGGCTGCAGTGACTACAAGCTAAGTAAAAGGTGAGTTGGGGACACACTAGGTTGGTTAAATTACTGCTAGAGGTTCTGTTGTATGAATGGCTTCCAGGAATACTCCCATGACTCCAACTGCTCATGACATGGAAAATAGAACCAAAAATCAAATAAAGATGGGATTTTTGGCCCTGGAATGCAGAGACAAGTTGGCTGTAAAATTTAAGTGGAGGACTCAGTTCTCACTGGCTCCCAACCAACTGGAAGCTGTCAAAAATACACTGGATTATAATTTTGTTTTAGGGGGCACATTAGCTATCAAAAAACATTTTGATCAACTAAAAAATTAACTATACTGAAAACACTACATTGTCATACAAAGCAACCAGAATATGCAGCTAAAAATATAGAATCAATTAAACGGAAAAATCTCCGAAGTTCAGAGATTTGATTTTAAAAATTGTAATTTTTTACTTCCCTTTTCATTCTAAACAAAGACCCACTTTTATGTCTAATTTAGTACTCATAATTACATACTCTCTTCCTTAAAGAGGGTTCTCTGAATTATATAAGCTTCAAACCCCTTGACACTACATAAACAGTATTTTAAAAATTTAGGGACCTTCTGTATACACCCACACTATCAACAAAGAATTGAAGACACCTAGCTAGTACTCACCATTTCATGTATGTTGCTTTTTCACTGGACTAACTATGCTCAGGCTACTTACCTGCAACCTGAAACTGTCCTAGTAATCTGGGTGAGTATACTTGATTATGTATCAGATACCCAGATTTTCAGAGCACCACATACATGCTTATATTAATTCTATTTACCTCACTTCCTATAACTGTAATTCTAAAATGAGGATTTTACCAAATGTCAAAATTGCTCAACTTTATAGAAAACCATGAATTTATACTTCCACCAGCACTATAAAAAAGGTTTCATTGAATAATTGCTTAATTTTTAAAATTTTTGCCAACTTGATAGGCCATACTCAGTTGAAATTTGCTTTATAAAGCTTAAGAGTTATTATCCACACTTGTTGTCTATTTATTTTCCTCCCCAAACCGTATGAGCTCTGTTAATTACACTATACTTGTTGTAAATACTGGCACATATAGAACTTTTAGAATTAGTGTTCCTTTTTTTTTTTTTTTTTTTTTTTGAGACAGAGTCTCGCTCTGTTGCCCGGGCTAGAGTGAGTGCCGTGGCGTCAGCCTAGCTCACAGCAACCTCAAACTCCTGGGCTTAAGCGATCCTACTGCCTCAGCCTCCCGAGTAGCTGGGACTACAGGCATGCGCCACCATGCCCGGCTAATTTTTTCTATATATATTTTTAGTTGTCCATATAATTTCTTTCTATTTTTAGTAGAGACGGGGTCTCGCTCTTGCTCAGGCTGGTCTCGAACTCCTGACCTCGAGCGATCCACCCGCCTCGGCCTCCCAGAGTGCTAGGATTACAGGCGTGAGCCACCACGCCCAGCTAGTGTTCCTTTTTTAAATTAGCTTTTTCTTGCCCTTATTTTAGGGGTTGTCATGCACTTCAATTATGCTGTTCCTTACTGTTAGAAGAAACTTCTTGTTGGATGTACAGATCAGCACATGAAATGCGTGACAGTCCTTATTTAACCAATCCCATTCCAATGGACATTTTAGTTTTCAATTCCTTAAACAATTTTTCAAGTATCAACCTTGTACATAGATAGAGGCAGCAGAGAGTAGAGTTTAGGAGGAAAACCTCTGAAGCCACAAGCCTGGGTATTCAAAAATCCCAGCTCCACAAATAGTGTGTAATCCTGGGCAACAGTTAAGTGCTTCAGTTTCCTCTTCCATAAAATGGTAAAGTGGTGATAAGAGGATCTACCCTTAAGACCATTCTCAGAATTGGGCCAATACTTGCAAACTGATTACAACAGAGCCTAGCACAAAGTAAGTACTGCTTATCTGACATATATGCCTACTCAGGTGCATTAATTTTAGGTATTAGAGATATAGAAGTTATTTCTCCTTCACCCTATTATCAAACCAGTATTTCCTAGTAGGGCAGACCGCTAGTTGTCACCCTAAATCCTTTCTGTTTCTTCTATCATTATTTTTGTTAAGCTTATGACCATGTAACTATGGATTATCTCCCTCACAGCTAAATATGGCCTCAACACACATACACAAAATTGATCAATGAGACATAAGCAGTAAGATGTTAATTCCATATACTAGCTTCACTATCTCAGCATGTGTCTCCCAGACCCCTTTTCCTTTGTCCTCAGATTCAAAGATGAGCACCAGTGCAAGCACTGTTGGACCCAGAAATAGAAGCTACCTTCTGAGAATGGCAGAACTGCTCACTTCTGTACAGCTACCTGAAAGAAAAGTAATGTTTTACTTGGGATAATATATTTTTCAGGGGTCCTTATTAACAACACTTTAAAATCTGCAGCCTTTTAAGCCTAATAAATAACTTAAGAACATGTACTGGGGGAAAAAAAAAACAAAAAAACGGGGAGTTCCCGGGAGGTTTCCAATATCCAGTTTGAAACCGTATTTATTTTTTACGTAGCTAGAAATATCCAATAACTACATATTTTAAGCAG
Organism: Eulemur rufifrons; assembly: GCF_041146395.1. Taxonomy (NCBI): domain Eukaryota; kingdom Metazoa; phylum Chordata; class Mammalia; order Primates; family Lemuridae; genus Eulemur; species Eulemur rufifrons. The sequence continues at coordinate 89,577,882 of NC_090998.1, forward strand.
AAAAAAAGCTCCTGTTCCTTTTCATAACATCATTAGCACAAGAACATTTCTGGTTTAGAAGTGATGATGAGTTTCTATGAAAATTATGCATGTATTTTATATTTGTGGAACTTAATAGTCTAAAAGCACAAGACATTTTCAGAAGAGCAATTTTACTTTTACCCATTTATGGTAATATTTGCAACATTAGAATATAATTAAGTAAAGTATAGTTGAGTAAATCAAAGAATCAAGAAGAAAACTGTTCTTCTTGGGTTAACATGACACACATTGGCAATTTTGAGAAAGTAGAACACACAGTAACAAAAACAACATGCAAACTCAAATTCAAGTTTATATGGTGAGTTTTCAAAGGATTTAAAGCATACAGCTTTTTCTCATTTATATAACAGATGAATTCTGTCTGCTTGTGTACAGCAAAGGGTTAGAAACTGAATAAACTTGTTTATGATTTCAGAAATATGCTATTTTAGAAATGTACTCCATAGAATTTATTTCATTGCTCCTACCACTGATTCCTCACATAAGCAAAGTACAGGTCTCCTTCCTTGAAACTGCTTTTGGACACTAGCACTTTTTAAATGGAAAACTAGGTAGAAACATAGCAATATCAGGAACAAAGCCTCTATATTCAGTCTTTCTTAAGGTAAGAATTGGATGCATGACAGAAAATTTATCATTTTCTTTATCCTTGGAGTGGGGAGAAGGAAAGAAAGCAGAGGTGGGGTTATGGCTGCACTATTTAAGGAAGACCCAAACAGGAAGACAATGAATCTTCACAGTTGCAACTCCACAATGCGTAACTGTGGATATCTCATCTATTTTACCATTCATGCTAGATCAAAAAGTCAGGTTCCCCTCGATATATATCAGTTTTCAAATCTTATTCTCTTCAAAACACAAAGACGAATACTACAAGATAAACTCTAACTGTAATAAGTATTTCCTAAGTAGACAGCATTTCCAAACACCAAAGGGAATCTCACCCTCTAATGTCTTTTGATGTGACAAGATTTTGCCAGAGTGAAAGTCTATCACTTAAATAAGTAATCTCAAGGCCAAGTAAGAAACTACAGTTGTTACGGGTATTACCCTACAGTCACCATATGTATTACATATTAAATTAAACCCAGCATTAAATATGCTTGTATAATTATGCTGTGAGTAATAGCAGTGAGGATGCTAGTGAAAAAAGACTATCTTTAACCCAAGAAGATTAAGAGGGAAAAAGGGTAACAAGCAGAAAGAGGACAGGGAGTTGGGCATTTTTGAACAGGAAACGTAATTTTAAACATAGAAATATAAAAAGAAAATTACTTCCTTATTTCTGCTCTGTGGAAATAATATGAAACATTTATTTGATATATTGGACAAGAACAGAGCTAAGTAATCCAACTCTACTGCAGCATTACAAAAAAAAAAAAAACCATCCCTTCACCACAGTGTAAGATTTAAATGCAACCTGCACAAGGGTGCATGTTATATAAAACAGCAATACTGCTGCTGCCCTGCCAAGTACTTCCAGTCCCTACCCAGGTCCTACTGAAATACTGGTGGTCCCAATAGTTTTATTGAAATAAATCATTTTTTTAAAAAATAAAGCATTTAAAAAGACAAATTAAAATGCCTCAGTAACCGTATATCCAACTCAAACTTTATCTATTTAAATGAATTATATTTGCTCCCACCAATAAACCTTTACTCAAACTAGAGCAATAATTAATCTCCAATGTAAGTATCTTTCTTGCCCACTAATTCAAAGGAAAAAATCCAAAATGATTAGTAAGAAAAATGTAGGAATTAACATATCCTTTTAATTAGTTTTAAATATTTTTAAGGTTTAAAAAGTGTCTAGAAGATTGTAATTTCTAGCTGGAAAACATTATCTGAACAAATACCCTAATGGCAAACCACTGCAAAATGCTTCAGCTGCATTTGGGACAGAGGGGTAGGGATTATCTTCAAAGCACCCCAGCTCTCTTGATGAGAAGGTCAGAGGTACACTGGTTTGTATTATTGCGACATCCATTAGGTGATATAGGTTGCTTTTCCTTCAGCATGGGCTTTATTTGTTGGAAGGGCATCACGCTTGACCTCCAAATTTGGCTGACAATTTACTGATGAGATTCATAACCTTTGGGTTGCTCTGGTATTTTGACATATTTGCCGGGTTCTGGGCCACATCCTGGAAGGCCACCATAACTTCTGGATCCTAAAGAGAAAGGGTTTAGTTTTTTTATTAGTATTTTAAAAAAGTATCTTACTGGGTCAACAAGTTTTTTTATCCTAAATCCCATCTCTTTATTTAGACCTATAATAATTTTGTCATGGCCAAGAATAAAAACATTATTAATATGCACCTCTCAAAGGCAAGCTCAATTATGTTGTTTGAATTAGATAAAAAAACAAGACATACAATTTTGATACAAGTAAAAGGACAACCGGATATACTTGCCAACCATTACTGAGTATTATCTATAATTTTTAAAAACTTAAGGTACTCACTCTGAAAAAAGAAAATGAATGTCATATCTGCATAATTAGCATTTGGTAACTGAGATAAATAAAAAATGGCTGACAGTAACCTTCGTCTCCACACAAAATTATGAAAGAACTACTTTAATGATATAAAGTCAAATTTTGTTTTTCTTCCAAGTCCTACCTGCATGGCTGCAAGAACCTCTGGATCACTAAGAATTTCATTGAGTCCAGGCATTCCTGCCATTCCAGGCATGCCTCCTGCCATTCCAGGCATGCCTCCAGGAAAATTACCAGGCATTCCCCCAGGAAAGCCACCTACGAGAATAAATGAAAGAACTGTAGAACACCCACCATACTCCCACGTAGGATGATATACTATTTCCTTCTGCTTAAAAATAACACACACGCAAAACGTGCAGACAAACAACAAAGGTACCACTAAGCACAAGTCTGAACAGCATGAACATTCTAACCTGAGATATAATTAGGCAGCAATTGTAGCTCCTAATTTTCTCTTAAAAAATTAAGGCTATAAATAAGACTTTGCTACCTTCTGGATTCACTTTTTCCTAAAAATAAAACAGTTAAATAGTTTAATCTTACCTTAAAAACAAAGAGCCAACTAACAGTCCCTTAGAATTATAAAGTTGAAGTCAGTTATCTTGGTCATCTTTTATCTTAACTCTCCATTCTTGGATATGATTTCTGTTTCAATTTAAAGTTAATTCGGATGAGTTTAAGATTTTTGTTTTCACTATATTCACCTAGAGTACTTCTTCCTTCAGTTAAGAACTACCCAAAATGCTTGTTACAAATTATCTGTATATTTTTGATTTCCACCTCGAACAGAATCAAATTCTCTGAAAATGAAACTAGAAATCTGCATTTTTAGCAAGCATTTCCAATGATTCTTCTTTACAGAGAATAATGCTCCAGCCAAACGGATTTCGTTCTCTCAGTATATTTTGTTAGATTATGAACTGAAATTATCTACTCTTTCCTTTAGTATCGTAAATCTATTATATATATCCATCGTCAATATTCTGCAACCATAATTATAGGTGCATCCTAAAGGGAAAGACAAGTACCATTAATATATTCTACAGATCAAGGGTAAAGCCATAATGAACAAAGAAACACATAATCTTAGGGGACCTGAAAACTACTACTATGGTGACATCACTGCACTCTATCAGGGTCAAGAGAGTGAGACTCTGTCTCCAAACAAACAAACAAACAAACAAAACTTCCTTAAGAGAAAAAGGTAGTTACCATTAAACAACCAGAGGCAGCTGTTTTAAAATGATTTTTTTTTTTTTTTGAGACAGAGTCTCACTCTGTTGCCCAGGCTAGAGTGAGTGCCGTGGCGTCAGCCTAGCTCACAGCAACCTCAAACTCCTGAGCTCAAGGGATCCTCCTGTCTCAGCCTCCCGAGTAGCTGGGACTACAGGCATGCACCACCATGCCCGGCTAATTTTTTCTATATATATTTTTAGCTGTCCATATAATTTCTTTCTATTTTTAGTAGAGATGGGGTCTCGCTCTTGCTCAGGCTGGTCTCGAACTCCTGAGCTCAAACGATCCGCCCACCTCGGCCTCCCAGAGTGCTAGGATTACAGGCGTGAGCCACCGCGCCCGGCCTTAAAATGATTTTTTTACATCTTTTTTTTTTGGCCTTTATATAAATTTCACACTGTCTCAATCAGAAGTATTCAATAATTATTCTGAGTGCCTTTCCCCCTTCTCTTTTAGCTGCATATTAGTCCTCTGGTATCAAAGTTTTGCCTCACTAGCAATTTCTGATCACTTAATATTTGCAAGAAAAAGAATAAATGTTTACACTGGACTCAAAACACCATTTTTATGCCTAATAATCCCATATAGTGCTTTTATCTAGCATCCTCACAAATATCATTGTATAACAGAACAAAATTCCATTATGGCAATTTTGAAGTACTTAGATTACACCATAATAAATTCCTTTTTTTTTTTTTTTTTTTTTGGAGACAGAGTCTTGCTCTGTCACCCCAGCTAGAGTGCAGTAGTGTCATTCTAACTCATCGCAACTTCAAACTCCTGGGCTCAAGCGACCCTCCTGCTTCAGCCTCCTACACAGCTAGAACTATAGGAGCCCGCCATCATGTTTGGCTAATTTTTCTATTGTTTTTTAGAGATAGGCTCTCGCTCTTGCTCAGGCTGGTCTCAAACTCCTGACCTCAAGCAATCCTCCTGCCTCAGCCTTCCAAAGTGCTAGGATTACAGGTGTGAGCCACTGTGCCCAGCCCCACTAACATAAAATTTTTAATGAGAATGAAACTTTCTAGAGGTTAACATTCTAAGGACTCTTTAATATTCCAGGAACTAACGGTACTAAATATATTCAATATATAAATCTTGCTTTCCCTCTATAATGTGTATATATCTGAGCCCCCAAATCAGAATATATCATAATTATTTACAACATTAAGAGCTTTAATTTTCCTTTAAATATACCTGGAAAAGAGCCATACTGAGCTCCTGATTGTCGTCTGGCTTCTTCCTCCTTTAATACAAAAGAAAATAAATTATATACTAGGGGAAAAAAGTCTGCTGTCCACCCCTAACCTATTCATGCAAAATCAGGAACAAATTGTAAAATAAGCTAGTAGAGGTCTTATAAAAACAAGTTTCAAATGGTAATACTGGACTGAAAGATACACCTCACCCCTTTCTCAAAAAAATTTCCCAACTAGATTTTCAATGAACATTATTCTTGGTCATAATTTCAAGAAGTACTAATACAAAAAGTAAATTCTTATTGTTTTAAAACTCGAAAATGAAAGACATGGCTAGATTCGTAATACTGTCATAACTTTTGTTTTCCAAATACATCTTTTCCACGTTCTCCTTATGTAACTCAATAAGACAAATAGAGATCTACTGATTTGTTTTTGCATTTTTCTGTTTTTGTAAAGACAAAAATGAAAGGAAAGATATGTAACACAGCTTTATGTCCTTTCATTCAACAACGCTGGAAAGAAGTAAGTGAAAACTGATAGAACCAGTACAGAAACAAATTAGGAGAAACCTTAAGAACAGGAGCAATATTGTGGAGAAATTATGGCTAATTTTCTTTTTTCCTGTATTTTCTGTAATATGACTTTGTAACTAAAAATTTATAAAAAGCTGGAATCACTTTCTTTTTTTTTCTGCATTTTAATTTTTTAATTCTTATTATTTTTTCTTTTTCTTCCCAGCGCTTCCACGGAAATTTTTTTACTTTTTTTAAAAAAAGAGACAGGGTCTCACTATATTAACCCAGATTGGACTCCAACTCCTAGGCTCAAGGGATCCTCCTGCCTCAGCCTCCTGAGTAGTGGCAACTACAAATGCATACCACCATGCCTGGTTCGAATCAATTTTAAATAGCCATAAATTCATCACTGGGAGAACAGGAAGAGTCATAAATTTAAATCCAAACAAGCATCCTCAAAAAACCAAATACTACTGCTACCAAGTTTTAATTACTTGACCAGGAAAAACTCATGAACACAAACAAGAATGTAAGTTGGTGAAATGTTAATAAAAGCTCACTTGAAAATTTAAAGACTGAAAGTATCCCCCAACAAATTAGATACAATTAAAGAAAAGTCCTTTTAATAGTACCACCACCCTACAGAACTTCAGGCAGCATTAAATAAAGGATGCAGGAATTAGAATGGTATCCCCAAAACTCCACAATATACTCTATTTTCCTTTCATTGATTAGCTATAGAAACTTTACCCTCTGGGCTCTCTCATGCTCTTCTCGAGCCTTCTTAACCCTTTCTATTCTTTCTTTGATCTCTCGTTCTTCACGTTTTCGCTCATACTTTCTCCGATGTTCTGCAATTTTCTGGGCCTAGAAAAAAAGAGCCATAGAAAAATAAGCCTGCTTCAAAAGTTGATTAAGTTCAACACAAATAAACAGTTTTGTTAGGAGTTACTTTTCTTTGTGGAGAGAGGTTTAATTCAACACGTAGTTCTGAAAAATGAGTTAGATTTATTTACCTTACACAAAAAGACCTAAAATAAACCCAGGCTTTAAAAAGACCATTTCAAGTGCATGAGATACTGTAAATTGTAAAATAGAGGAAAGAGCCTGTGGTTTGAAGTTAGTGAGAAATGCTATAATCTCAAACACTTAACTAAGCTCAGATGACAAATAGGTTTCAAACTGCATGACAATTCTTGCCTGTTAGTTTCTACCAGCTGCATAGTGTTAAGGGTTCAGAAGTTACAGCTGAGCTCAGCAGAGTAGTATCACTAATGATGTCTGCCATGGGAAGGCAGAGACTGGAAAAACACACACCAGCTATTTGCCACAGTCTATATTTAAGTTTCTTAAGCCGTAAAATGGGTGGGGGTGGAGGGGGGACAGAAATATTTAGTCTTATCAAATTGCTATACGGATTAAGATAGAAAATACACGCAAATATGTGTACCAGGCACTAGTAAACAGTACCAAATGCTTTGGATCTATTATTTATTCACAGAATAAAATAAATTTAAAAGATTTGTATTCAACTGTTACTTCAGTTTGTTTACAACTCTTCTGAGTTAGCCCTGTTATGAGAAGAAAAAAAGAAAATAAATTGAAATCTCTGGCAACAGATAGGTTAAATTCAATAAAATTTACACTATCTCAAGACCTTTGGGAATAAACTCTTGGTAGTTTAACTTCCCACAAAGCTGAAGGATTTACCATGTAAATGCACTGAAATTATTTTAATTAATTTTAGATAAAAATTATCTTAAAATAGAATGTTCTAGCTTTTGGATTCAATATTATCATTTTAAAAAGATTGACAGGAACTTCCACAAGGCCCTCCTACTTTATAAAGTGGCTATATACATCTATAATATATAAGGACAGACCAGACTCAATCTTGGTGCATGATAATTATAGAACTATTTTTTTCCTTGTTGTAAACCTGATAACACCTTTTCCATTTCTAACTTTCTGGTTATTCCACTATATGCTTGCAAACAAAGTAACAGAGCTTGCTATAATATAGCATAAGAAATGAAAGCATGAAAAGCTAATGAAATCTTGAATTGAGCTCTCTAAACTTTTCTAAATTACAGATTATAACCTGCAAATGTTTGTTTCTTTGCATCTGTTTTTCAGGTAAATTACGGCTGCAGGGGCTAAGTACTAGAGCCATGGAGTATTACAGTGACAACTTTCTGTATTTTAACATACCCTAGGTTGAACTTCTTTCAGCATTGCACTAACATCTTCATCATAATCCAGTTTACAGGCGAGGGCAAGATCATGGGCTGCTTCTTCCCAATGGCCCAGAAGTCTGAAACAGATTTAAACTCATTTAAGGAGCCTTTGATATATATTCATCTATGTAGCATGGTGTCTTTCTTCCATATAAAAAAGGGTTGTTATAGAAGAGGTTAAGTTAAATATTAACTATAAATATTCATCAACCAATTCAATTATTATGTTTCACACTGTTAAGTCTAAAAACTTGAAAGAGTTTGAATTTCCTCTGTGGTAACTGTAAAGCTGCTCTTCTACTACAAAAAAATCTCTAAAACCTTAAAACAAATAAAAAAAACTCCACCAAAAATCCTTTCTTAATTTAGAATATCATGAAATTATATAAAGAGTATGTAGAATTATAACTTTTAACTCATAAAAAATAGGATTAATATGGTGCATATTTAGCATGCTACATTCTATGTAAGACAGAAGGAAAAATACATGTGTGCACACTTTACCTAAAAACAATAATGGATAAATGAGAAACTAAAGTTTGGTGGGGTAGGTGAGAATGGGTAGAAGAGACAGCAATGGAAATGGAGTTCTCTGAATATACCTTTTAACTCAGTTTTGACACTTCAAACATAAATGTTCTACATACTCTAAAAGTAAAATAAAATCTGAAAAGATAGAAATAAAGCTACCCCTAAACCTCAATATAAACAGAAATAAGAGGCTGTGCATCATACTGACAACATACACTACACAGAAAAACCAATTCAAGTAACTTTTAAAACAGTTATTTGGCTGGGTGTGGTAGTGCAAGCCTGTAATTCCAGCACGTAAGGAGGCCAGAGTGGGAGGATCGCTTCAGGCCAGGAGTTCGAGAACAGACTGGGCAATGCAGGGAGACACTGTCTCTACAAAAAACAAAAAGTAAAAAAATTAGCCATGTGCAGTGGCACATGCCTGCAGTCCTGGCTACTCGGGAGGCTAAGGTGGAAGGATGCTTGAGTGCTGGAAGTTCCAGGCTGCAGTGAGCTACAATCATGCCGCTATACTCCAGTCAGGGAGACAGAAAGAGACCCTGTCTCATGAAAAACAAACAACCCAGTTATTTTGACTGTGTGTGTGTATATTTTATTTATTTATTTTTTGAGATGGGGTCTCACTCTGTCACCTGGGCTAGAGTACAGTGGCATCATAGCTCACTGCAACCTCCAACTCCTGGGCTCAAGGAATCCTCCTGCTTCAGCCTCTCGAGCAGCTGGGACTATAGGCATGCGCCAAAACACCTGGCTAATTTTTCTATTTTTAGTAGAGATGGGGTCTCACTCTTGCTCAGGCTGGTCATTTTTTGTTTTGAAGGTATTGTAATTCTGAAACAATTTTACATATATCATAGGATTATACAAGTAAATATATTAGGCACAAAAATTTTGAATGTAGGATACAAGTATCAAAAATACAACATCACAAGGGAAAACAATGTTAAACTTTAATTGAAAATACCAGTATAAACTCAATTTTAAGAGCTTTTCCATAAAATCATCATTTAAGAAATCTTTTGTTCTAGCTCTGCCCATTGAAGCAACAGTTCATACTAGAAGGAACATAAAGACCCCTAGTACCCAAAGCTTAGCTTCCACAAAATCAATCATGATTTCCTTGAGAAATGGCTTACTCCAAGTCTGAGACAAGCACTGTACAAGATGAGCTTGTGCTATCTCATACCAGAGGCAAAGAAATATTCAAGACTAATGGGATTCCAAAACAATCACCAGCAATGCATGTGCTTTTCCTATACACATAGCATTAATAAATTTTATTTCAATTTTTTACCCTTAACTTTGACATGTATCTTCATAGAAATCACTAGAGCTACTTTGAGTCATCTAATACAGCCACCCCATGCAGATCCATCTTCTATCTCCATCAACACTTGAGGTATAGCACCTTTTCAATCCATGTAACTAAAATGTGAGTGTTACTGGTCATTTCATCCCCAAAACACAAATACTCTTGTGTACCATTAAGTTTTGCCACCAGGAATGATTACTAATCTGGGTTAAATTCACCTCTTTATTTTCCCCTTTTCCAGATTTTTCAGGTAACCCAGCAGTGACTGAAGTAGTTTCAGGCTGGTGTATTCCCTTTTATATATATAAATGTAGTTCAATGTTAAGTTATAAAGAGTCTAAAAATAAGAGAAAACCTGTATGAACACTGACATAAGGTCATTCTCTCTTTTCTTGGAATTTTAAGGAAAAAAATCCTTACATTTGCCTCTATGTGGTCAAAAATTAACAAGTTTTCTTTCAATGAAAGAAGCAAATAGAATTATTTTCTTATTTACTCCCTACTGAATTCTCTCAATTCTTCATACTAAGTGCAGATTACTTTGGAAATTAAGCCCGTAGGCAATTCTGTTTTTTTAAAAAAAAGAGTTCTGAAAATAATTAAGTTACATTATTTACCTGTGTGCTTTCCCTCTCCATTTGTAAGGCTGAGCTGAATCAGGATTTATTTCAATGGCTCTATCACAATCTCGGATGGCAGCATTTGGCTTCTGTAATTTGATGAAAACACTAAAAAATAAGTGTGAAATTAAAAAGTATTAATTTCAGACAATAAAAACTTTGGGATAACCATAGAAGCAATTCTATTTAAGCGAACGAGCAGAAATTATTGACCCGGGGATGCTTTTCTGTTGAGTTCTCACCTGGCTCTCTTGGCATACAAAATGGCCAACCGAGGATTCAGTTTGATGGCATCTGTGAACAAGTCAATGGCTTTCTGTAGTTCACCTAAAGTAAAACAAAAGTTACTGAGAAATATTCAGAAGACAAAAATACAGAGGTACTGGGTACAGTGCCTTATACCTGTAAGCCCAGCACTTTGGGAGGCCAAGGCAGGAGGATTTGAGAGTCAGGAGTTGGAGACCAGCCTGGGCAACACAGTGAAACCCTATCTCTATTAAAAATAAAAAAAGTTAGCTGGGTATGATGGCGTCTGTATTCCTAGCTAGGAGGATCACTTGAGCCTCGGAGTTCAAGGCTACAGTGAGCTATGATCCTGGCACTGTATTCTAGTCTGGTGACAGAACAAGACCCTGTCTCTTAAAAACTGGCTCTTGAAAGCCAACCTTTATCACACCTATACGGTAACTCACTTGAGACAGGACAATTTATGGGTACATAACCTCATAGCAGAATACCATATTGTTAGACCAATACTGATTTTTTAACTAAGAAAAAAGTAAAAGGATAAAATCAATTTAAAGGATAAGGTAAATTAATTTTATTCCATTGATTGTCTTGTGTCATTAAATTAAAAGGATAAAATTAAGCTTAAGATGGAAAAAATACCCACATAACTTCACAGGGCTGATTTTTAAAAATCACAGCAATGGCCGGGCGCGGTGGCTCACGCCTGTAATCCTAGCACTCTGGGAGGCCGAGGTGGGTGGATCGTTTGAGCTCAGGAGTTCAAGACCAGCCTGAGCAAGAGCGAGACCCCATCTCTACTAAAAATAGAAAGAAATTATATGGACAGCTAAAAATATATATAGAAAAAATTAGCCGGGCATGGTGGTATATGACTGTAGTCCCAACTACTCCGGAGGCTGAGACAGGAGGATCCCTTGAGCCCAGGAGTTTGAGGTTGCTGTGAGCTAGGCTGACGCCATGGCACTCACTCTAGCCTGGGCAACAGAGTGACACTCTGTCTCAAAAAAAAAAAAAAAACAAACCCACAGCAATATACTACTGAAGAAAAGGTACAAAAATTCAAGAAAACTAGAACTCATAAAATACCATAACATATATTTAAAATTTATTCACTGTATCCTATTCTCATAGTTTTTCTTTATTAGTCTCAAGAAATATTCAAGAAATAAAACGTACTATAAAATTAGAACAGTTCTTTGCACAAAGTCTAATTCTTGGGGAGACAAGCCAAACACATTTTAAAATAAATGTCACAATTCACTGTGAAAAATATTTATCCAGTTAGTGAATAAGTAAAGGACTTTAAAAGAACTCATGAAAACAAGACAGAAAAATATTCAGTCTTCCTAACTAAATAAATGGCTCCTCCTATCATCTAGTTATGAGTTGGCAAACTTTTTCTGGAAAGGCCCACATAATAATTTTAGGTTTTGCAGACCATACAATCTGTAATAACTACTCAGTGATACTGCTGCAGTGGGAAAACGGCCATAGTTAAGTACCAGACTAGGTTCAAATCAAGGCACTCTTGCTTGAGGCCAGGAGTTTAAGACCAACCTGGGCAACAGTGAGACTCTGTCCCTAAAATATTTAAAAATTAGCCAGGTGCGGTGGTGTGAGCTGGTAGTCTCTCCCTCCCCCGACTCCTCCCCCCAAGAAAGGCACTCTGGCTCCATAGTCCAGCTTTTAACTATATTCTCCAAACAAAAGGGCCCTTGGCAAGCCTGTGTGGGGCTTGAACTCACAATCCCTGGCTTAGAATACTAATGTTTTATCACTTAGAATATACTATAGAATTGCACATATTTGAAAATTAGAACTAGGTTAAATTTACACACCCACATGAAGAGAGTATAGAAAGAAACGTGGAAAAACAAAAACATGATTTATTAGGTGGTGGGTTCATTTTCATTTTGTTAAATATTGGTGAGACAATAAATAAGAAAATGGCGGGGGGGAAAGGACAAAATGCCAAAACAAGTGACAAAAATAATGAAGTATGGCAAAAGTCCTTGGCAAGTCACAGCCCCTCTGAGCCCTAACAATGTCAATCTATAAAATGGGTTAGCATGAGGTTTCACTGAAATAATGTACCCAAAAGCATAAAACTGCCAGGAATGTAAAAGCACTAAATAAATAAATGTTGGATAGAAATCTTAAGTGGTAGGGAAATGAAGAGAAGATTAGCACAGAAAAGAAATGGTCTGGAAGAGCAGTGGCTGGGAACAATTGATGGGTATAAACTAAAAGTTGAAATAGGTAAAAGAAGAGTCTGTAGCAAAAAGAAAAAAAAATTACTCACCATCATTTAGGGCTTCAATGGCTGCAGCTTTCTTATCATTTGCCTGATCCATCATTTCCTCAGTTATCTAGATGGAAAATGAAAGTCAACTTAGTAGTAGTAGCAAAAGCAAGAGAGGGAGAATCAATTTGGACAGTCTTAGGGATGAGGATGAGGCAGCCACAACAATCATTTTCATTCACTCTTCTCTAGTCTACAGAGAGCAAAGAGGATAATTATGATAATTATTGAGAATGCAGAATGTGTTTTAATGTTTTACACTAAACAATTTTCACTCCCTACACTCTGCCCTAAACATAACCTTAATATTAAATCCAATCTCCTCAGAAAGAAGTAATTTGTTCTTTTTAGGCTTGAATCTTCAGAAGAGAAATATCTCATTCCTTTGTTCTTATAAACATCTACTGAGCACTTAGAACACACTGTACAAGATGCTGACAGCACAAAGATGTAAGAACAAAAACTTACAGCAGGCTAGGCGCGGAGGCTCACACCTGTAATCCTAGCACTTTGGGAGGCCGAGGCGGGAGGATCGCTCGAGGTCAGGAGTTTGAGACCAGCCTGACCAAGAGCGAGACCCTGTCTCTACTAAAAATAGAAAGAAATTTATCTAGACAACTAAAAATATATATAGAAAAAATTAGCCTGGCATGGTGGTGCATGCCTGTAGTCCCAGCTACTCCGGAGGCTGAGGCAGAAGGATCGCTTGAGACCAGGAGTTTGAGGTTGCTGTGAGCTAGGCTGACGCCACGGCACTCTAGTCTGGGCAACAGAGCAAGACTCTGTCTCAAAAAAAAAAAAAAAAAAGAAAAAAGAACATGGAAATACTCAATGTACACGATTAAATGAAGTCTGAAATTCAGTGAAGTACCCTGCCCAAGCACTCAATTTGCTTTCACCATTGTGGTAGGGGTCAATCCTAGTACCTTGCAAGTATTATTTTTTAATTTTTCAATTTACTTAAGAATGAGACAGGGTCTTACTGTCACCCAGGGTGGAGTGCAGTGGTGTGTTCATAGCTCATTGCAACCTCCAACACCTAGGCTGAAGCAATTCACCTGAGCCTCTGCCTCTCAAGTAGCGGGAACTACAGGCATGTTTGACCATGCCCAGCAAATTTTTAAAAATTTTTTACAGAGCAGAGGGTCTCACTATGTTGCACAGGATGAATTTTTTTTACTTTTTTTAGAGAGAGGGTCTTGCTATGTTGTCCAGGCTCATTACAAACTCCTGGTCTCAAACAATCTTCCCACCTCAGACTCCCAAACTGCTGAAATTAGACACATGAACTACCACACCTGGCCACAATTTTATTTTGAAGATAATGCAGAACACAGGACACAAAGTCTAGATTCAGATGAAGAGAATGTATGTGGTCTAACCAGACACCCTCCAAAATAAATATGGAATTCCAAATGCCTATACCAGGATAATGGTAAACCAGAAATAAACCTGTCCCACAGAAAAGGACAGTCAAGTAGAGAAGAAAAAAACTCTTGAAAATTCAAAACCACAAGCCAGTCTTTCATATGCGATTCTACATTACCTGTGTAGTTAAAAAAAAAAAAAAAAAAAAAACCGTGCTGAGAATTTAAAGTGGTCCTTGAGTTGGCGGTGCCAACTCAGAGCCTAGATGAAGACAAACACATTCCTCTTTGGAGGTACATATATTATTACCTAAGCCTCAAAAATTTTCCACAGGTGCAAAGAACTCACGGTCAAAATCTCTCTCCCTCCCAAACACACACACACACACACACACACACACACAGGCACGCGTAAGATACCTCAATGGGCAAAAGCCAGGAAAAATAACAGAAGAATAAGACCAGCAAGAGAGTTCAACAAAGAATTCAATGTGTCTATTAAAGGCAAATTCTCAAAACAAGTGAAATGCAAAGGACTTACAAATAACCAAGTAGACATTAAAAAGAATGAAAGCAATTCAACCAGTTGAAAGGCAGTAAGAAAAATAAATTTTAAAAGGCCAGGCGAGATGGCTCACGCCTGTAATCTTAGCACTCTGGGAGGCCAAGGCGGGAGGATGGCTCGAGGTCAGGAGTTCGAGACCAGCCTGAGTAAGAGCGAGATCCCGTCTCTACTAAAAAATAGAAAGAAATTAACCAGACAACTGAAAATATATAGAAAAAATTAGCCGGGCATGGTGGTGCATGCCTGTAGTCCCAGCTACTCGGGAGGATGAGGCAGTAGGATTGCTTGAGCCCAAGAGTTTGAGGTTGCTGTGAGCTAGGCTGACGCCACGGCACTCTAGCCTGGGCAATAGAGCAAGACACTGTCTCAAAAAAAAAAAAAAAAAAAAAGGAAACAAACAAAGTGAAAAGTGCCAAAATGAAAACCATAAACATTCCAATTCAAACATCAACGGAACAGATTAAACATAGAAAACACACACACTTCAACAGAGTGATAAAGAGATGAAACTCAGTAAAAACGTCTAACATATATCTAATCGGGGGTTTAGAATTATAGAGTAAAGAGAATGGGGAAGAGGCAGTATTTGAATGAAATAATAGTTGAAAATGTTTCAAAGCTAAAGAAAGTTAATAACCCTAGAATTTAAGATGCTCAGTGAATCCCAAGTAGGATAAATAAAATATAATAAACCTAGATACATCGAAGAGAAAGAATACCATCAATAAACATAACATATACTTTTTAAAGATTCCTTTTAAAAATAGTTGACCAGGCTGGGCGTGGTGGCTCATGCCTGTAATCCTAGCACTCTGGGAGGCCGAGGCGGGCAGATCGTTTGAGCTCAGGAGTTCGAGACCAGCCTGAGCAAGAGCGAGATCCTGTCTCTACTAAAAGTAGAAAGAAATTAGCTGGACAACTAAAAATATATAGAAAAAATGAGCCGGGCATGGTGGTGTATGCCTGTAGTCCCAGCTACTCGGGAGGCTGAGGCAGGAGGATCCCTTGAGCCCAGGAGTTTGAGGTTGCTATGAGCTAGGCTGACACCATGGCACACTAGCCTAGGCAACAGGGCGAGACTCTGTCTCAAAAAAAAAAAAAGAAAAAGAAAAACAAATAGTTGACCAAAAGTACTTGTATTTGTTCTTGACAAAGATGCATAACACATTTTCCAGGGAAAATGGAAGTAACTGAAAGATATTTTAAAAAGACTTAAAGATTAGACAGATACCACATTCATAGATAGTTTTTTTTTTTTTTTTCCTGTCACATTCATAGATAGTTAAGCTCAATTTAATGCAATTCTAACAAGGGGAAAAATTATTTGAAGTGGGGGGAGACTTGACAATCTGATTCTAAAATTTATAAGGAAAAACAAAGCAAAGAACAGCCAAAATACTCCTGAAGTTTTGGGGGTCCTTGCCCTGCAAAATAACAAGACTTAGTATGAAGCTACATAAGACAATATGACATTAATGTATAGAAAAAAAAAATTAGACAAGTAGAACAAGAGAGTCTGCAAACAAACCCACACATATAGAAACAGCATTTATTTTAGCATTGGTAGGAATTTTTTAATAATGGTACTGACAGGTAGATTGAAAGTGAAAGGCAAACATACAAAATTTATATACGGAAAAAAACAATGTACTACAGCAATTACAACCTTGAGGTAATAAAGCATAAAATATAATCATCAATCTAACTGGATTAAAAGACACTGTTCATTGAGACAACATAAAAAGTGAAAACAAGCCACAAACTAGAAGAAAATATATGTAGTACTAGGAACTGTTAATATCTAGAATATTGAAATGAACTACATCCTGATCAACTAAGATGAGGAAACAAAAAATTTAGAATAAAAAAAGAAAAAAATGAACTACAAATCAGCAAGAAAAAGACAAACACCATGGTAGATAAATGGGGAAAAGGTCTGAATGTAACTTAACAAAAGCCTGTGAATGACCAATAAACATCAGAATATGCTCTACTTTATTAAGAACCAGGAAAATGTAAATTAAAAGCCACAACACTTCACACAACAAGACTAGCAAAGATGAAATGACAGTATCAAGTATTGAGAATATGGACCAATCTTTTAAAACTGCCATTACAATATGACAGTGTTTCTCAACTTTTTTTCATTAACAGCTACCACGGAACCTTTTAAGACATTTTCCACATCCCATTTTAATACCACAAATATACTACATATATGTTAACATGTTATGGCCCTTAGGAGAACTACTAATCATTGTGCTATCTAAAATTTTTCAGGCTCCTCTCCCAAGAACCAATTTTCACCCCCTTGAGGGCCCAATGTGAAAAAAACACTTTGGAATACAACTTGGCATTAGATATTCCAGTAAGAGGAAATTCTGCTTTTAGGTAAATACTTTGGGTGAATTCCACTTTATACTGCAAAGAACAGTCAAACTAGATGCAAATTTAAAAGAGCAGGTGAAACAGATAATAACAGGGATTTCAGAGGCTGAGAGAAGGGTTAAAAATAACATGGGAATTTTCACAAATATTTTAAGTAGTAATATAAAATGCTTTCCCCAATGCCTTAAGTCAGAGAAAGATCTACTATGTGCTCTTCCTGGAAGAATCATGTCATAAAATTATTGCAACAGGGGAGGACCTTCATGTTCCTTACAAGCAGAAAATAAAATTGAACTTACCTCTACATTTTCATCTCCCATTTCTTGCGGGGCATCAGTGTCTGGTTCAATCACACCTTCATTATCAATTTCTGCCAAAGTTGAGAAAATGACAGTAAGACCTGCACTATACATTATGGTAGTCACTACCCACATGTGACTATAAAAAACTGATTAACTATGGCTAGTGCAATAAACTAAATATTTTAATTAATTTTAACTTAAATACGGAGGCATTAAAAAATATTTTCCTGTTAAACAGTTTATTGTTTTGGTAAGATTACATTTCACTTTAACTGTCACATCATGTAAGATACTTATCAAAAGATCACAATGGGAACATTGGTGTGTATATAGTTTCTAGTATCACACAAAAATACACCACTGATTTAGTTAACTGTCAACAAACTTATTTCAGTTCAAATAATTTTTTTGTACACACTGATATACTGTAATGTTTTTGGATTTTTTTTAGAGACAGGGTTTTGCTCAGTCACCGAGGCCAGAGCACAGTGGCATGATCATATGTCGCTGCAACTTCGAACTCCTAAGCTCAAATGATGCTCCCGCCTCAGCCTCCCAAGTGGTTAGGACTACAGGCACACACTATGATGTCCAGCTCATTTTTTTATTTCTTATTTTTTGTAGAGATGGGAGTCTAGCTATGTTGCCCACGGTGGTCTCCAGCTCTTAGCCTCAAGCAATCCTGCTTTGGCCTCCCCCGAAGTCCTGGAATTACAGGCATGAGCCACCATGACAGCCAACTATAATGTTTTTAAAAATATTTTATGCAGATAACACAAGTTACAGTGATACTTTAATGTAAATCATAATGAAATGTTTAATTTTAATATAATTATTTTCATTTTTAAAAGTATGGGCACACTCTGGGAGGCCGAGGCGGGTGGACTGTTTGCGCTCAGGAGTTCGAGACCAGCCTGAGCAAGAGTGAGACCCTGTCTCTACTAAAAATAGAAATTATATGGACAGCTAAAAATATATATACATAAAAAATTAGCCGGGCATGGTGGCACATGCCTGTAGTTCCAGCTACTCGGGAGGCTGAGGCAGGAGGATTGCTCGAACCCAAGAGTTTGAGGTTGCTGTGAGCTAAACTGACGCCATGGCACTCTAGCCCGGGCAACAGAGTGAGACACTGTCTCAAAAAAAAAAAAAAAAAAAAAAAAGTATGGGCAAATTTTAATTTTAAAATAAAGGCTTACTACTAAGGCAGGATGGAATCCCAAGGCTAGTCCTATAACCAAATCAGTAAAGACTAAAAAGGGGGTATCCTGAAAATTTTATGTTAAATGACAACTGTGATTTGCTGCAACAGATCAAAACAAAATAAGGATTATAAATTTTTAAATAAAATGGACAAATTTAAGAGATTTTTTAACAAATAGAATGAATTTGATAAGTTTCCACCTAACAAACAAAAAAGAATCAAGGAAATTAAAATCAGCTGCCTGAGATCAGAATTCGCATCCAACACACATAAAAAAATTTTTTTTTAAAAATTGACACGATTAAAAAATAAATAAACAAATAAATAAATAAAAATTGACACGATTGACAAATAAACATTGCATATATTTAAGATGTACAATGTGGTTGCTCTGTTGCCCAGGCTAGAGTGCTGTGGCGTCAACCTAGCTCACAGCAACCTCAAACTCCCATACTCAAGTGATCCTCCTGCCTCAGCTTCCTAAGTACTTGGGACTACAGGTGCTCACCACCATGCCCAGCCTACAATGTGGTCTTGACATACCTGCATACCTCGTTTTATTGTGCTTCATTTTATTACACTTTGCAGATACTGTGATCATACACTGTAAAATGATTCCCTCTGTCAAATTAATCTATCAATCTCAAATATTTATTTAGGTGAGAACACTCAAGATCTAGCCTATTAACAAATTTCAAGCATGTAATACGTTATTATAACCATGTTGTACATTAGGTCAACAAAACTTATTCAGCTTACAACCAAAAGTTTGTACTTTTTTTTTTTTTGAGACAGAGTCTCGCTTTGTTGCCCGGGCTAGAGTGAGTGCCATGGCGTCAGCCTAGCTCACAGCAACCTCAAACTCCTGGGCTCAAGGGATCCTCCTGCCTCAGCCTCCCGAGTAGCTGGGACTACAGGCATGCGCCACCATGCCCGGCTACTTTTTTCTATATATATTTTAGTTGGCCAGATAATTTCTTTCTATTTTTAGTAGAGACAGGGTCTCGCTCTTGCTCAGGCTGGTCTCGAACTCCTGACCTCGAGCGATCCACCCGCCTCGGCCTCCCAGAGTGCTAGGATTACAGGCGTGAGCCACCGCGCCCGGCCTAGTTTGTACCTTTTAACAAGGGCACAACAAAACATTTTTAATCAATTTTTAGCAGAAACTGAACTTGTCTATAAAAATTTGATTTGTGCACAAAAAAGAAAATGCTTTTAGAAAGAGTTGGTTAAAAAAACAAAACTACTATTATAGTCATGGAAACTGTTAGAAGATAACGAGAAAGACAAAAAGTGAAAAATCTTCAATTAAGCCCCCAAACAACTGTCAATAGAATACAAGACCTTTCTAACAATATCAAAGATCAACTGATTCAAAATTTGAAAACTTGCCAAGTACTTTTCTTTAGGTTCTGTGACATAAGAGATTGCCCAATTAGTGTCCAAATGCCCAATACGGTATCCTTATAGTCTCAAAGGACTTCCAAATTTATGAAGAAATATTGTCAATTTGTAGCCAAAAACAACAAAAAAAACCTCAAACTCATGGCATAGATATTAATTATTCTAAATATGGACCAGTTTTATCAACATGGATGCAAGAACTAAAGAAAAATAATTTTTTGGTACTCAATTCAGTTATTGGAAAACTTTCAAATTATGTTCAGAACAACTTAGGTATACGACCTAACTTTTTCAAATAAAATGTTACGAAGTCTGAATTATTTCCAATGAAAATGTAACATTTGAATTGAGGGATGCTATATGTGTAAAATTCACTTTGAATTTTGAAGCCTTTCTATGAAAAAAAGAAGGAAAATAACTCATTAACAATTTTATTATATTGATTACATGTATATCAATATTTTAACCAAAGTATCCATCACTGGCTTAAAAAATTTATATTTAAACTTATTTCATCTGTTGCCTTTTACTTTTTAAAAACGTGGCTACTAGAAAATCGTAAGTTTCATATGTAGCTCACATTTTATTTCTATTAGACAGAGCTGATTTAGTTAATCTAATAAAAATCAACACAGGATCATATTATAGATTATCAAATACAAACTAACTACCATGTCCTCACCTAGATCACTTTCCTCACTTGATGGTTCCTCTGTCTGTATGTTTTCCTCCGCCTTCTTACTATCTGTTTTTTCTTCCTAGCAAAGGGAAGGCAAACAGTGGTATCAGTATTTAATAACATATCCAATATTTATACTAATTTATACAAATTCATGTATAAACTGTTCACCGTACATTATATTTCCGTCGTAATGCTCCCTTCCTTGTTTTGTTTTGGTAAACTAGTTTTAGTTTTTTGTTTCTCCTTTTTAATTAATTATAGGTCTAGTCTCTTACCCAAATCTTTAGGACAATGCATTTTAGAATTTGAAAATTTTTAGATTTCAGAAAGCAAATACAATGCATATATTACATACCACCCTCATCAGGTACCAGTCCATAAACTCTCCATAATCCAACACATTACTATTTCTACAAAATAAAGTTTGAATATTAAGTGGCATACAGACTATAAATAGTCCCATGTCCATTCACATCATGTTTTAATATCAAATTTACTAAAAATCTTTACATTTTTCAGGGTTTTGAGTTTTGGAATTGCAAAAAATGATCTGTGGAACCACAGTCATACATAATGGAAATTCAAAGAATTTAAAAGTGCACATGGTGGAAAGCAAATTTCCTTCTCATCTTGTATGTAACCAGTGTGGTTTCTTATATATCCCATTCTAGGATATTCTCTACATATATGAGATAACTCTGCACTTTTTGCTTTTTCTATTCAACAATGTTGTGTATCTTGAAGAACATACCCTTATAAGCCCAGCTACATCAATTCATTCAACCATATTAGTATATCATTAACCATGTAGGTCACTTCCCCCTTTCTTTCTTAAAAATTGGAATCAATTGGAATCAAAGTCCCACCTTATTACAAAACATTTGTCGAGTCCCTACCAACTGAGCAATGTGGTAGATGCTTTAGAATACACTGAAAAGGCCAGTCATAATTGTAAATCAGAATGTATTACAAAAAATTTTTAGCAGAGACAAAGGTTTAAATATAATTTTACCTTCATATATGTTTATTCAATGGTAAAATATCCTATCTAGGGCTCAGAAAATACCAAACTGATAAAATGACTCATATAAGAAAAGGATAACTACGTTTTGGGCTTTTGCTTAACTTTTCTCATTTTACTTGTTCATAGATATAACTTCTATTTTCATATCCAAATAGATCAACCACGTTTAGGGTTCTAAGTAATAAAACATCAAACCTTCTTATCAATTTAAGACAGCTAAACTGAGCTAATCAGAAAACTTGACATGAACACAGACAAGGGAAGAAACAAAAAATTCTCCAGAAAGCATTTTTAAGAGTACATTTTCCCTCTCATCTCTAAATTTCAGCTACTGACAAACTCCTGATTCCACATATCCTTTTGGCAAACATACTAACACAACACCTGATTCACACTCAGAAATATTACTCAAGCAGTAGGGCACAAAAAATTTAGAATTACTAATGTTACTTGTTCATTTTCTTTGCAAGTATTAATAAAATATCTTTAGTACCTGTGCTAGGTGCTTAAGAGACAATAATGAAGACTACAAAGGCACACCATCACAGAACTTGCCACTTACGGGCCATACATATAACAATTATTGTCATTTATTCTAAAACATGGTCAACACTCAATCCCAAATTCTCAGTTTTAAATCAAATTCCAGAGATTTGATCTACAACAGAAATTTTAAAAGATCTTATTTCCAAGTGATCTTGAAAAAATCAGAAGTGGTAATTTGAGAGCACTCTCTAAGAAATCTTACAGTACTTTATCACTGAGCATAACAAATGAAATTAAAACTTACCTTAGTATTTTCTTCTGATTTAGCTTTCTGAGTAGCAGGTGGTACTTTACCCCCCATGCTTTAGGAAGATGAGGAAAAAAATTTGTTCAGAAAATTAAAATTCACTATGTCAAGCAACATATTTATGCCAAAAAAAAAAGCTAGACACTTAGATGGCTACCTTTCCAAAATTTAAGAGTAAACTCTCAATTAACTTGAATACTTTAGTATTATTTTGGTTAAGTCTTTTTCAGCTTCAAATTCCATTTTTAGTGTATTGGTTAACGAAACCCTTTCCCTGCCTCAATAAACCTAATAAACATAATTACACGGCTTCTCTGTGCCCATTCCCAGGGGAAAAGAGACAGTAGCCAACATGCAATGACAAAATCATTTGCGCAAGTTGTTAGCTGAGAATTCAACTCAGGTATATTTAAATTTAAAACTTGAAATCTGACATTTAGCAAGACTTCAATTTAATTCAAACAGGCAGTTTATGGAATAATTATGCAGTTGTAATACAGTAATTCAAAATGTGTGTATTTCCTGACTGTGACCTACAAGAATTTTTCTTGCTTATATTTGCATGCCCCTCACATTACAGATTTTTCTCCTACTTATCCCCTCTAAACTTCACCTATTAATACTTCCTCTCGGCCTTGCAAACCCTTCTTTCCTAAATAGTTTAGAGCAACAGCATGAATTATATGCAAACAACTTGAAAAGAAAGGGATAAAGACTACAAAAAAATTGGGGTTACACGCTCCATTTGGTGTAGACCCTAGCACATATCTACATGACTTCAGTCTAATGACTAAAAACGTTTGATGAATTTAGGGCACTCTACAATGGTGAAGGTCAGAAGTCACAGACTTTTACTAAAATTTGCCTTGAAAACAAAGAACAGCAACAACAAAAAGTCATTAACTCTCCTTGTTTACATAAAACAAGAAGATACATTAACTTGGAGAACATAAAGGGTTAATCCTTTATAACTATAGTTGTCATATCCACATTTACATTCATTTCAGTTGGGTAGAATTTGTCAACACAGGGGAGGCGCATGTTGAATTTAAATGGATATCAGTTTTCCAAGGTTCTTTTACCAATTTACACTTCTATAAGCAGTATGAAAATTCCAGTTGTTCCAAACACTGGCCAACACTTACCTATTGTCCACCTTTCAGATTTTTAGTCATCCTGATAGGTGTGTAGTGGCATCTCATTGTAATTGAGTCCCTTTCCTATATTTACTGGCCACTAGAATAGCCTTTTTTGTAAAGTTCAACTCTCATCCAGCTATCAGGTTATCTTTATTTAATCGACGACATTCTTTGCAGATTCTGCTAGGTGCCCTTTGTCAGTTTTATGTGTTGCAAGTGTCTTCTCCTACTCTATGGCTTGCCTTTTCACTCTCTTAACATCCTTTGATAAACCCAACAAGCAAAAGCACAAATACAAAGTAGCAAGTAGAATGAAGAGAAACAATTTGGAATTTCTTATTAAGTCAAGAAAAACAAGCACACTTTTCCCATTATGTTTAATCTGATAGAAAAAAATCTTCAGTTACTCAGTACTCTTAATAAGGAATAGCTCCATTATGTCAAAAATAAATAAGACCATAGGATCCAAAACATCCTAATTTTGCACACAGCAAAGTAAAATGATTTAACAATAAGGAACGACATATAAACACCACAAAATTCTTTTCTACGGGAAAAACTACTTTTCAAAAGAGCCTAGTGATCAAATACTAGTCGTTTGCAGTTAAATTTTAATGAAAACACAGGGCTTCTTAAGCTATGTTTTTCCTAAGTTTCAAAATGCTATGTCAGGAATGTATTTTGGGTGACATCCAAACATAGTTACACAGTAACTTATGTTAGCCTAACTCTAGAAGTGTTATGTCTACCAAGAACTGTATTAAGCTAAATCTAAACCTAAAGAAAGCTCAGACAAACCCAAATTAAGGGAAATTCTATAAAATAACTTGTCTACGATATTCAATCTGTCAAGACCATTAAAGTCCAGAGAAGACTGAAGAATTGTTCCAGAATAAAGGAGACTGAAGAGAGATGACAACTAAATGCAACATGTAATTCTGAGAATTAGGTAGTATTAATGCATCAATGTAAGTTTCTGGAGTTTGATGATTGCATTGTAGAGACTGTCTTTGTTAGAAATACTCAAGGTGTTGGGAGCATAATACTGGCAACTTATTTTTAAATAGTCAGGAAAACTGTTCTTTGTACTGTACTTGCAATTTTTCTTTGAGCTGGAAATGGTTCACAAAAAACAAAAATTAAACATAAGAGGGTTTAGTCATAAACTAGATTTTGAGAGTTTCTCACATTCCAAACTCAAGTTAACTACTGAAAGATAACACCAACGTATAGGTACAGAAATTTCAATTAATGGTGCCAAATTTAGAACAAGTTTGTTTCCTGCCAAAAATTGCCATTTGGACTTTGCCAGTACAGGCTTTTACGTTATACGATCGAGTACGGGAATGCAGAAGCAGACTTCATTCATAATTTTCTTAATTTGATAATCTTAAACCTGCTTTGTACTATTTATATACATGTACAAAAAACTGGTTGCTGTAGTCCAAATTCTCTACTGAAGGTAGAAAAGCATTCTTTTCACTTAATTTAAAATATTAAAGGCCATGTGCCATGCACTGTGCTGGAGAGTAGAATACATAGGTAATCTTTTTGATCTTAATTAAATTACCATCAAACAAAATTATAAGAGCACATACAAGATACAAAGTAGATTAAGTTGTTAAATGGGAGAAAGTAGGACCAGACAATGCTGCTCCCTCTAAAGAGTAAAACAAAAATCTCGCAAAACATATTTATTGAAAAGAAAGTCTACCAAGATCTTCACTACTAGTTCAGAAAGATTTTTCTTCACATTTCTCCTTGTGCAATTTAAAAGGTTGTTAAACTAATAAATTCTTACACCAAATAAAATTTTAAGCTATGAACAATGGTAGCAAATAAGCAAACAGACTGTTTTTCAACTTCTATCTATGACTAATTTAGTATGGGCGAGAGGCATACTGAAATGGTTTCAACTCAGGAACCCTAATAGTACGCTTAGGCCTAGGAATATTCCTGGACTTACAAGTCTCTACATTCAGCCCAATCTGCTATAATCTTGGATTGTTTTAAATCCAAGATTAAAGTCAATTAACACATTAACTCCCAGGTCAGCTGTATTTAATTCATGCTAGTTTTGAGCCCGGGGCCTCGTGAAGCATATGCAATTCATAGGTCTCTTTCCCTTGAGCAGAGTGAACTATTTTTCAAGTTGCATATAACACACCCACACAAAACAAAACAAAACAAAACAAAAAATCAACTTTTCATTAAACTAGAAAGCATTTTGTTTTTGAGGTTTTTATTTTGCTTTTGTAATAAACACCGTGGCCCCAAAGGAAATTTTTTTCTTCTAGTGTGGCAGTCAATGTTAAAGACCTCTGAGTCTATAAAAATGTAAATTTAAATTTAGATTAAAATAAAGAGATAACAAAACCTTCTAAGTTAAATCTCTCAATCTAAGTTGAGAATAAGGCCCCTATATGTGCCAAGATGCCTTACCCCATACTTAACGCAACAATTTAGAACGCCAAAAGAATATAAATGGAACCAGAAAGAAAAACTGGAATTACCTATGAGGAATCTTACAATAAGACACGTGGCTATTTTTTTTGGAAATAGTAGCACCTGACAAATAACATTTTGCAAATCTTAAATTAGAATTCTCTACATAGCCATAATCACTTCAGCACAAGTCACTTACGTTTTTGGGTTTTTTTGTTTTTATCTTTTTTCCCTCAGTGTCCTCTCCAGTAGGAATAGAACAAAAATATAGTATCCACTCACTACAACTTTCACCCTTAGGGCTAGCTACTTCTTCCTGTGGTATAGGTCTGCCCTGTCTAAAATTTTAGGAACTATTTATTAATTATAGGATCTTTCCTATAACAAGTAGATGTAAGAGGATAAAAGCACACAAACATCTTTTTTTTGCTTTTTAAAAAATTTTATTTTATTTCTTTTTTTTGAGACAGGGTCTCCCTATGTTGTCCAGGCTGGATTCCAACTGTGGAGCTCAAGTGATCCTCCCAGCTCAGCGTCTAGAGTAATTAGGGCTAAAGGCCTGCGACACCATGCCTGCCCCGATACAAACATCACACAGGCTTTTGGATCAACTTATTCAATCAGAAAACGACTAAAATCTAGCCCTCAATTCCTAGTCTTGATATTTACCTAACACCAACTTGTAGGTTGTTCTGTTGAGAAGCAAGGATTTTGCAAAATAGGATTTTTTTTTTCTTTTGAGACCGAGTCTGGCTGTGTCGCCATCATCGTAGTTCACTGCAACCTCAAACTCCTGAGCTCAAGCGATCCTCCTGCCTCAGCCTCCCAAGTAGCTGACGTGGCATATGCCACCACACCGAGCTAATTTTTCTATTTTTTAGTAGAGACTGGGTCTCACTCTTGCTCAGGGTGGTCTCGAACTCAAGCAATCCTCCAAGTGCTAGGATTACAAGCATGAGCCACCTCTCTGGCCCAAAATAGGATTCTTGTTGACTCTCAAGAATAGTTATAAAGTTACTATAATAATTGTACATAGTTTCAGGATTGCACATATGGAACACTGAGTAAAAATCTTATGGTAGCTGGAAAATCAAGGGGGAGAAAAAGACTGAAAAACTTGTTGAGAGGAAAAAAATTATACTACCAATATACAACGTTGACAAATTTTAACTTAAGCTTCTCCTTAGAACAAACTTGTTGTAAGAAATACTCTTTTTCAAATATTTGGTAACCATGAATTCATCTACCCCTATAAAAATATTACTAAAATAAACTCATTGATGTTCTCGATAATTCCCTCCCAGGAGTTACAATACTTTGCACAATCGCTATTCATCCCCCTGAAATACAATTTGTACGTCGTCTCTTTCT
This sequence comes from Eulemur rufifrons, assembly GCF_041146395.1. Classification (NCBI taxonomy): domain Eukaryota; kingdom Metazoa; phylum Chordata; class Mammalia; order Primates; family Lemuridae; genus Eulemur; species Eulemur rufifrons. Next base: position 89,605,314 of record NC_090998.1, read on the forward strand.
AATTCCCCACTAGTACTGATTTTTTTTTTTTTTTTAAATCATCTCAGGGAAGATTTCCCTCTCAGCTTTTCTCTCTTAAGTGCCCCTCCAATATGTAGTACGATAATCTCTATTACATAGTAGATCAGAAAACGAATTTTTGTATTTATTCGTCTGTATTCCTAAACAGACAGTACTTACACTGTTTCGCAGTACCTGGCACAACGCCTGGTCAGTTAATTCCTTGCACGTAGCGAAGTACTCTAGAATTACAGATAAATAGAACACACCCTGGAAACACGCCAGGCCTTGAAAAAGCATTTTTCTTAAACTGTTTGGAGTGACAGCACTGCCACTAACGGAGGTACAGTAAGTGATTCCCAAGATAATTAATTCTACGCAGTTAGAATCGCCGTAAGGTAAGAATAATCGAACATGCTTATTTTGTTTTAACTTACTAAATAATCATTATTAAAACACTAATGGGATAGTGCGTCAGGGAGCCGCTATGTGTTAACGCGTCCTAAGCAAGACTCCTGAGATTTAAAGAAAACCCCACACAATAGATAAATCCCGCAGTAGTAACTCTTCTCACGTCTTCAGTTCCCAAGTATCCGCAATCGTCTGTATCTACATTTCACCCAAGATACACCCCTGGCGACCTCAGCTCTGTCCCCTGCTTCCCCGCCCCTGTAGTATCAAGGCTCCCGCTCCTCCATTAGCCCTTCCCTTTCCTACGCAAGGAACGAGCCACAAAGGGGCAATGACACTTTACTGCTACCCCGCCGTCCCGACCCCGCTCCCAGCCGCCCCGCGCTAGCTCCGGGCCCAGCTACCCCCCGGCCGTCCTCCTTCCCGCCCCCAACGGTCCTCAGGCCCAGGTCTCACCTCTCCACCCACTCCCTCAGGAAGCGCATTTCCTCAGTGTGCAGAATGCTCGGATCCTGCTTACACATTTTCACGAAGGCCCGAAGCTCGCTCACTTTGCGGGGGTCCATGGTCAAGACGCGGAGGACGCGGCTGAGGAGTCTGCGGCCCGATTCCAGGCCCGGGCGCTAGCTCAGCGTGATCGCGTAGAAGGGGGCGGCTGCCGCGAGGCAGAACAGACTAGAACCTCCCCGGCCACTGGCTCCTCCCACCCAACGGTCTCGTGACCCCGGGTCCTTCGCTTGCTCATTCCTACTCCCTGTACCTCTGCTCCTGCGCACTGTCTAGAACCTTCTAGAAGCTTGGCTGTTCCTGTTGTTGCCTGCCTCTCTACGCACACGTTCTTATTTCAACTCTGAACTAGTTCCCGAGATGGGTCAACCACCTGCATAGGCGCTTTCAAGGAGATACGAAATATCAGCCTCTCCAGGAAGCCATACACAATCGGATATTCTGTGAATGAGCATTAACCGGAGCACAACACCCCGACGAGAAAAGGGCCGGCTGGCCAAAGCAGCGGTCAAAGCTCCAGGCGTGACGTAAGCATTCTGCGCCGCCGCAGAAAGAAAGCCCGCGAGCGGCTCCCGCCGGAAGGGGAGGGGCGCTTGGCCCGGTTTCCTGGCGACGCGGTCTGCTGGCGGCTGTTTTCCTGGATTCTGCCTCTTTCCGTTCCTGACGCGTGAGCTAGGTCGATATGCCTTGGCTACTCTCAGCTCCCAAGCTGGTTCCTGCTGTAGCAAACGCCCGCGGCCTCTCAGGTTAGACTCTCCTCCCACGGTGTCCCCTCCAGGGCTTGCTCTGTGAGAAGTTGAGGAGCCCCAGAGGGATCCAACTTGGTCTCAGGAGATCCCTCACTTGGCGGACCCTTCTCCTACTGGGGCCTCCCCTCCCCAACCCTTTGTGCTCTTCGCAGATTTCTTCTTTACCAGCTGCTTCTGGAAAAGGGTGGGCCCTGTGTTCTCTCTACCTTTGAGGTATTCTGGGAAGCTGAAATGACTGCAGAGAGAGAATTGTGTGCCATCCCGCAGAGGGGCTGTCTTCAGTTACTCGGACTCAAGTTTTGTCAGTTACCTCACTTGCTTAGGTGACAAAGTGTCTCACATCAAGTAGCGCTTGTTTCTGTTAGGTTAGCCTAAAATCTTATTTTCGTGTTTTCAAAGAGTTGATTTGATAGCAGGCTGCAGAATATATGAGAAATAAGTTTTAGTGAAAAATTTTTGGAGCAGTTACTCTCAGAAGAGGTAATGTTTGGAAACACTCCTGGAGCTTTTTGTGTCTGAAAGTCCTGTTCGTAAAGACAGGATAAAGTAACCTAGGAGTAAGGGAAATCATTTTTTTTTTTTTTTGTCGGGTGTCCTCTGTCGCAAGCAGTTAATCTGATTACCGTATAGTTTTATCAGTGAAAGCTAAATCATCTGCCTTGCAGGCGGATCTGTCATTGGATTATATTTCATGTGGGGAAGCCAATATGTAAACAATGTGAACTGGCGCACATGGTATTTGATATCAAAGCTATGTCTTGGCATATGTTTGTGTTGATATCTTGAATTCATTGAAAATGGAATGTTAATTATGTCGACTTCTTACTGTAAAAAAAAAAATAAAAAGTCATTGTCCAGTGCATGGAACTTGTTCTTCAATTCTAATAGTAATAGTTGCAGAAAGCTGCCCCCTTCGATGGGCTTAGGTGAAAATATAGATGTGGAATTGATCAGTCTTAATCACAAAGTCCACAGGGTTAGAACTAGATACTGGATTATACATGCCAAGATCTTTGAAAAATGTATTCATTGTGCTTTAGTATGCTTCAATGGAACAAGCAAAGTTAACAACCTCTTATGTTAACGTGAAATACTGGCCCTTTGCCCTTTTTTTTTTTTTTTGAGACAGAGTCTCACTCTGTTCCCTGGGCTAGAGTGCCATGCTGTCATCATAGCTCACTGCAACCTTAAACTCCTTGGCTTAAGTAATCCTCCTGCCTCAGCCTCCCTAGTAGCTGGGACTGCAGGCAAGCACCACTACACCTGGCTAATTTTTCTATTTTTTGTAATGATGTCTCACTATTGCCGGGCTGGTCTTGAACTCCTGGCCTTGATCCTCCCTCCTGGGCCTCCCAGAGTGCTAGGATTACAGGCATGGACATCATGCCTGACCTGTATTGGCTTTTTAACTGAATGAATAAATGATCTCCTTGAGTCTTCATGATTCCAATAAGTTAGGGCAGATGGCCTCGTTTTACAAATAAACTAAAACACAGGATCACAACAAATCAGGAATTTTAGTTGTATGGTTGTGTTTAGTCATTTTTCTGTTATACCACCACTAGGTCTTACTCTGGCTTAGTAGAGTCCTTTTAGAACTTTTTATTCATTGAGTGAACCGGAAAGAATATAGTTTCATTCAGTAACTTTTGAATTAGTAGTCATATTGGATGGATCTTCACTTACCTTGAGTTGCTCACAGTCTTGTCAAGGGAGATAGACAAGCAACAAATGACAGTATAGAAAAGTGCAGTAATGGAATCTTGACCCAAGTGAAATGGGAGCTCAGAAAAGGCAATAATGGGTTGTAAATATTATGTTGTTCTGGGATTTCATTAAGTTTTAGAATATACAAACTCCACATTTGAGGTGCTCACAAGTAGAACTTTGACTATCTATGGTTCTCTTGGTTGTCCTACTTTAGAAAGGCTCTGAGTACAGAGTATTGAATACCATGGGAAACTTTCTCATCTGTGAAAGTCACACATTCCTGAAGTGCAAATGTTCTTACTAACTAAAGGTTAACATAATTATGAGAGATTTCATTAGTTAAAATATGCTGTTAACACCATATAGTCACCTGAGAACAAGCAAGATAAAGTACTAGTCATACAAAAGTAAGTTATATTTTAAAAGATTATACCATTTAAGGTATAGTAAGTAACCATGTAAGTCTCAGATGGGAAAAGGAAGTACTGAAAATATTGAAAATAAGTAGAAAATATTTTTTAAAGCCTGTTTTCAGGTAATGATTAATTCATTCAACAGTCAGCACCAAATATGAGCACTGAGTGTAAAAAGTTTCTGCCCTTATGGGAGACAGATAAAAAGGCAAATAATTGTAATACAATATACTAAATATAGTAGTAAAGATCCAGTGGTTTGGAGAAAGAAGTGATAGATATTTTGGGGGAGCAGAGGTGGCCAGAGAGGAAATGTAGGCGGGCCTTTAAAGATTATGATTTAGTCTAAGATTTGAAAGGCTTTCACCAAGTAGACTAGAGGAAAGGAGCCATCCTAACAGAAGGAACATATGCAAAGGCACAGAACTCTGAAACAGAATGGCTACTACCAAGCATTGCAATCATATAGTATGGCGGGAGAAGCTTTTAAAAATATGTTCTAAGCATGTTAACAAGTGTTATACCAAAATGATTCTGTGGTCAAATATGTATGGGGAATGTTGTATTTCAGATTTCAGAGTGTACATAATAGGCTAATTCTATTGAATAAATCTCTAAGAGATATGTATTAAGCAGCAATTTGCAAATGTATTTGATCATGGAGTCCCTTTTCTGTGGTAAGTCTTGAACTGTTATTCCTGGAACACATTTTGGAAATAGTTGGGCTCAAGCAGCGGTCCCCAACTTTTTTGGCACCAGAGACTGGTTTCATCATGGAAGACAATTTTTCCATGTGGGGGAGGGGGTCCTCGGCCCAGGGGTTAGGGACCTCAGGGATAGAGCATGAGTGCAAAGAGGTAATAGAAAATAAAGCCGAGAAAAAAGCTGGCTCATGGAGGGCCTTTGTATATCATGTTAAGAAACAATGAACTTTTTCCTCTAGGCCGTGGGAAACCTTCAAATAGTTTAAAGCTATTTAGTAAGATAATTAATCTGAATTTTTAGTTATCTGTTAAGAGTGAAGAAAGGAGTGGAAGGCATGTTACTACATTCTTAACTCTTCTGAGGCACTGGTTTTTGCTTTTTTTTTTTTTTTGAAAACTCCATTTTTTTTTCAGCTTTAATATCACATACATAACAGGTAGGCTCTACAAAATGTCACATTTTGTATAAGTACCATTTAAAATACCCTAAGCTTAAATAGTACACGTTATAATTTTTTCTGTCTTGTACTTTCGTATTTGTATTTGGCCAAAAGTGATTGGGTTTTAGTGCTGCTAGATTATTTGCATCATTCAGTTACATTAAAATTTACAGCAATTACATTTCTAAGAGATAAAAGATTTAAAAATATGATCAATAGATTTTTTTTCTAAATAGGAAGAATTCAATGGCAGAATTTGCAGCATGCAAGTCAATGCAGGAAACTCTTTTCAGTGCTTATTAAATTCAAGCATCTGAAGTGTAGCATATCCAAAACTTAACACCTGCAACTCCATTCTCCCAGTTGCTAGATTGTGACTAAAACCTTGTCATCTTTGCCTCCACTCTTTCTATTATACCCAACATCCAGGTCTGTCAGCATATCCTGTTCGACCCTACCTTTAGAATATATCCCAAATTTGATCACTTTTCACCACCCTCACTGCCACCACCCTGGACCAAACTACTGTAATCTCTTGCCTCGATTGTGACCACAGCCTCATTTTCCTGCTTCTACCCCTGAGTCTGCTTTCAAAAACAGCAACCAGAGAGGTCTCGTTTTAGATATCAATCAGAATGGCACTCCTTTCCTCTAGATATCCAGTGGCGGCCGGGCGCGGTGGCTCACGCCTGTAATCCTAGCACTCTGGGAGGCCGAGGCGGATGGATCGCTCGAGGTCAGGAGTTCGAGACCAGCCTGAGCAAGAGCGAGACCCCGTCTCTACTAAAAATAGAAAGAAATTATCTGGCCAACTAAAAATATATGTAGAAAAAAAAATTAGCTGGGCATGGTGGCACATGCCTGTAGTCCCAGCTATTCGGGAGGCTGAGGCAGTAGGATCACTTAAGCCCAGGAGTTTGAGGTTGCTGTGAGCTAGGCTGATGCCACAGCACTCACTCTAGCCCCGGCAACAGAGTGAGACTGTCTCAAAAAAAAAAAAAAAAAAAATTATAAACTATGTTAAAGAAAAATTCTATGATGTGGAAACAGCTTAAAAACAAAAAGCAAATAAAAACCTATGCAGTTTTCCAAATGTGTAACGTCACCAACTGTCACTACAGACTCATCTTATTCTGACATACTTAATCCAAACAACTACTGACCAAGTGTCTCCAATCCTGCTAAAGTTATTAAAAGCATAATCTTAGTGTAGTATTAAATAAGTGTTATCTACAAAACCTATGATTAACCAAAACACAGAAAGAGTTATGTTCAAATGTTATATGAACATGTGTCTGAAGAGTCAGTTTAGCGATTCCTCTTCGTTGACTTCTTTTTCTGCACCTCTTTGTGCTTCTTTTTTTTCCTTTTATCACCTTCTTTGAATCCTGCTGAGAAAATAGAGGGATCCCAGTTGCTGGTGACCCAAGGTATGCCTTGCTCATCGTTGTCCACAAAAGTATATTGAGATATGTGTTTGGGGCTGTAGGAATTTGGTGAGTAATTGTTGAATGGCTGTCTTCTCCAGCTGCATTCTTCTGCAGAGCCCTCTTCATCTGCCATACCATTTACAAGGAAGGATCTCAACTCTCCATCATCTTCAACTTCTCTATATGGATCATTCTCAATAATTTCCTTTGTATTAATATTTCTGTCATTAACAATTTTGTCAGATACGTAGTTGCCCATCCCACTATCATTAAATGCCAGGGAAGAAAATGAAGTAAGGCCTTCATGCCTCAGTGAACCACATGATGTGTATCCTGTATCATATGAAGAAAATCGCCCAAAAACTGGATGTTCACTGGAGGTATGGAAAAAGGATCCTGCACCTCTGCTTCTGCTTCCGTAGAAGCTTCTTGGACTATTTAAAAGGTCCTCAAATGAGTCTTCAAAGAAGTGAAATGAAAATGGTTCCCTTTGACCAAAAATATCCTTAAAGACATCATCTGGCTTATGAAATGTGAAGCCATACTTGAATTCATCAAAATGACTTCCACATCCACCATTTAATCCTTCTTTGCCATATTTATCATAAATGTCCCGTTTTTCATCATTTGATAATACCTCATATGCCTCAGCTACTTCTTTGAATTTTCTCTCTGCTGCTTCTTTGTTTTCTGGATTTTTATCAGGGTGCCATTTGAGTGCCGCTTTATGATAAGCTTTTCTAATGTCCTCAGGTGACGCATATCTCTGTACTCCTAAAACTTCATAATAATCCACCATGTTTTAACAGATTATTGGAAACAGGTGCACTGGGTAGTGAGAACCATGGTTTCCTCTCAGCTCAGGTTCAGGTGATAGTAGAGGCAACGACTGGAAATAGGCACATTTTTACATTGAAGACAATATTTTTACAGTGGGCCACTGTTGGCAGACTTTAGGATACTGATTATGTGGCACACAGTTACAAGCATATGTCAGAGAGGGCTGCATTATGGTGTCATTCTGGGGTAGGCGTAGGGACTGGACCTTCCAAATGAAGCTAGTCCAGAGTCATACCAGACCATCCTCGAACCCTCTTGACTGTTTCCCTGTATTTCCCTGGAAGCCTCAGACAATGCCTCATGAAACAGTGGGACGTGTTGCTAAGAGCCACAGCAGCATCCCTTGCATAATATGACCTGTAGGTTAATGAACCTTAATTATTTACTTCCCAGTTCTATCATGTTTTGTTTTAGAAAAATGAAGAATTAATGAACTGTGCGAAAAAAGGATTCAGGCAGTTGACGTATTTGTTTATTTCAGTAAAGAGATAAAGTTCAGTAGGAGATAAAAACAAGTAACTCAATTACAATATAATAAGGGCTATGAAGGGGGGAAGTGTTGATGCTAGAGTCCTATGAGAGAGAGCCCAGACTAGGAGTGTAAGAGAAGGCTTCCTGGAGGAAGTGGCCTGCATGCCAGTGGTGAGTCGTTTGAGATGATAGTATCTTTGCCCACCTAAAATTTACTACTATAAACATGTAGTTAGATATTTTAAAAATTGTGTGTTTATGTATTCATTATATAATTACTGAATTCCTGCTTTGTGCAAGGTACAATATTAGCCACTGCTGATAACAGTATTGAACAAAAGGTGCCAGTTTTCATAGTACTTAGAGAACAAATAATAAGTAAAAAAAAATAATTTGACATAATGAGGTATGTCCTCCAAAAATATAGTAATGTGGTGGGGGCAGAGAGCTACTTTAGATTGGTTTTAGAGGCTTCTAAGGAGATGACATTACAGGGGGGACCTACATAACAAAGAGCCATATAATGATCTAATATGGTAGCCACTAGCCAGGTAGAGGATATTTCAGTTGTTTCCAATTTGGGGCTATTAGAAATAAAGCTAACACTTATGTCAGGTTCAGTGGGAAGGCATGGTGGATTGGGGTGAAGGACAAGATATGCAGGTTTAATGATCTGAGTCACAGTTTCAGTGGATCGGTGGCTGCTATTTGGAGATTCAGCCAAAATCTGAATTGGAATATATGGGGAGGCAGAATTAGTGAACCCAGTTAGAAGCAAATTAGACCAAAGTTCATTTTCTTAAGGGATAATTTACATTACCAGTAGGCTATACCTGAATTAAAAACACATATTCTATACCTCGTTTGTTTTATTGTCCCAGAAAATTCCCTATAATGATGTGTCTCTGCTTTTCCTCCTTTATATTTGTTTTATTTTCCCTCACATTTGTAGACTCCTCAGTTAAATGATACTCCAACAAAATAAAAAACTGTAGTGTATGTTTCTGGACAGTCTTTCAAGACCATAGCCAGGGCCGGGCGCGGTGGCTCACGCCTGTAATCCTAGCACTCTGGGAGGCCGAGGTGGGAGGATCATTTGAGCTCAGGAGTTCGAGACCAGCCTGAGCAAGAGCGAGACCCCATCTCTACTAAAAATAGAAAGAAATTATATGGACAGCTAAAAATATATATAGAAAAAATTAGCCGGGCATGGTGGTGCATGACTGTAGTCCCAGCTACTTGGGAGGCAGAGGCAGGAGGATCGCTTGAGCCCGAGAGTTTGAGGTTGCTGTGAGCTAGGCTGACGCCACGGCACTCACTCTAGCCTGGGCAACAGAGTGAGACTCTGTCTCAAAAAAAAAAAAAAAAAAGACCATAGCCAGGCCTGAATATTTTTTGCTTTGCATTAATTTTGTTTTTATTTTTATTTATTTATTTATTTTTTAGTTTGGGGGCAGAGTCTCACTCTGTTGCTCAGGCTAGAGTGCCATGGCATCAGCCTAGCTCACAGTAACCTCAGACTCCTGGGCTCAAGTGATCCTCCTGCCTCAGCCTCCTGAGTAGCTGGGACTACAGGCATGTGCTACCATGCCCAGCTAATTTTTTCTATATATTTTTAGTTGTCCAGCTAATTTTCTATTTTTAGTAGAGACGGGGTATGGCTCTTGCTCAGGCTGGTCTCGAACTCCTGAGCTCAAACGATCCACCTGCCTCGGCCTCCCAAAGTGCTAGGATTACAGGCGTGAGCCACTGCACCTGGCCTAATTTTGTTTTGATATGCTAGTTGTTGAGGAGTATTGTAAAATGCTTAAAACTCAATTAAAATTCCTTCCAGTATGTGTCCTTACATGTATTTATGTGTAGCATACCCATGGATTATAATTTGCCTGCCATTGGAAATAATAAGTAATCACATTGAACATTATTTGAGTACCCTCTGAGTCACATTGTACCAAGTGATTTACATGTAGTTTCCCATTTAATTGACCCAGCATTCCAGCAAAATAAATATTTTGTGCCCACAAGAAAACTGAGGTTCTGGGAGGTAAAGTAATATGTATAAGGCTACATAGCTTGTTAGTGAAAAATCCTTGATACTTAAATTTGAGTCTGTTTCCAAATTCTTTTCTTTCCACTCTACTGCATTTCTTGGACCAGGAGTTACGACTTTTGGTTCTAGACATTCCACAAACATATATAGAAAATCTATGATACAGGCTGGATGTGGTGCCTCACCTATGTGATCCTAGCCGTGTCGGTGGGGCAAGGTGGGAGAATCACTTGAGCCCAGGAGTTTGAGACCAGCCTGGGCAACATAGTGAGACCTCATCTCTACAAAACATTCAAATATTAGCCAGGTGTGGTGGTCCACACCTGTAGTCCCAGCTACTCAGGAGGCTGAGGCAGGAGGAGCACTTGAGCCCAGGAGTTTGAGGTTGCTGTGAGCTATGATGATACCATGGCACTGTAGCCTGAAACAGAGCAAGAACTTGTCTCAAAAAAAAAAAAGAAAGAAAACCTATGAAACCTGTGATACAGATACAAGTTAGAAAATTCTGCTCTTAAGAAACTCATAATTTGGCCAGGTGCGGTGGCTCATGCCTGTAATCCTAGCACTCTGAGAGACCGAGGCGGGTGGATCCTTTGAGCTCAGGAGTTCGAGACCAGCCTGAGCAAGAGCAAGACTCTGTCTCTACTAAAATAGAAAGAAATTATATGGACAACTAAAAATATATATAGAAAAAATTAGCCAGGCATGGTGGCACATGCCTGTAGTCCCAGCTACTCGGGAGGCTGAGGCAGGAGGATTGCTTGATCGAGGAGTTTGAGATTGCTGTGAGCTAGGCTGACGCCATGGCACTCTAGCCAGGGCAACAGAATGAAACTCTGTCTCTAAAAAAAAGAAACTCATAATTTGAGAAAACTAATTTCAGTAGGGTGTGAATGTATAGCACAAGAAATTGCTTCTACAACTATGCTTTGATCCCTTGCCCTTTCCAACTATGTGCCATTGTCTCTGATCCCTTCACAACAAAACTTAACCAAATTATTGTCTTGGTGTCTGTGCTTTCTTACGTCCCATTCTCTTCCTTGGCACGCTCCAATCTGGCTTCTGGCTTCTATCTTCTATACTCTGCTAAAATGGTTCTTGTCGAGCACTCCAGTGACTTTCATGTTAGCAAATGCAGTGGTTGTCCTTTTGGCTTCCTTATATTTTGAAACACTTGCCACAGTTTGAGCCCCTTCTTAAAACACTTTTGTTTCTTTAACTTCCTAAACATGACACTTTTCTGCTTTTTCTCCTTTCTCCTGTTCTTCTCACATTAAAATTTTATAGTGTCAGATTTTGCTCAATCTCTCTAAATAATATTCATTCCCAGGGCTTTAGATACCATCTGTGTGCTTATGACACCTTAGTTTATGTATCTAGTCTGGCACTTGTCTCCCTGAACTTAAGATTGCCCATTTGACATCTCCATTATATTATCCAATAAACATCTCAATCTTCCCATTTCACTTAATGGTACAACCATTCACCCACTTGTTGAGGCTAAAACATAGAATCATTCTTAATTCCTCTTTTTTCTTTATTGCTTGTATCCAATCACAAGCCAGACTCAACTTTTTACCTTCAAAATATGTTCTTCAAAAATAGAACCAAGGCCGGGCGCGGTGGCTCACGCCTGTAATCCTAGCACTCTGGGAGGCCGAGGCGGATGGATCGCTCGAGGTCAGGAGTTCGAGACCAGCCTGAGCAAGAGCGAGACCCCGTCTCTACTAAAAATAGAAAGACATTATATGGACAACTAAAAATCTATACAGAAAAAATTAGCCGGGCATAGTGGCGCATGCCTGTAGTCCCAGCTACTCGGGAGGCTGAGGCAGTAGGATCGCTTAAGCCCAGGAGTTTGAGGTTGCTGTGAGCTAAGCTGACGCCACGGCACTCACTCTAGCCTGGGCAACAAAGTGAGACTCTGTCTCAACCAAAAAAAAAAAAAAATAGATCCAAAAAAGTCAAATAATAAATGATCCCTGCCTTCTAGTAGTTGCTTATAGTTGACTGGTGAGCTAATTACCAATTAAGTGAAGTGTAGTAGGAATTAAAACAGAAGAAATAAGCATAGGAGCATTGAGGAGAACATTGCATCCGAAGCAGTACGAGTGGGGAGTGCGAGAGAAGGCTTCCTGCATAAGTGATGTTTGAGTTGATTTTGTAGAATTTGTATAGTCAAATAAGCAGGGAGGGTCCATTTTAGACAAAGAGAACTGTATTTTTGAAGGCAAATGCTGTTAAGATACAGAATGATGAGCTGGGACTCTTGAAGTAGTTTGGTGTGGTTGCAGTACTGTTAAGATTAAGCCAGACCAGTGAGCAGGGTCCAGATAATGAAGGGTGCTAAGCTAAAGAGTTTGAAGCTTATTCTGAAAGATAGAGAATTTTACGCTTAAACTGTTAGTGTGGAAGGCTAGAAAGTTAAGGACAGAACCTGGAATTGAAAACTGATTTGTTTGAAAAAACTTTTAAAAAGTTTCGGGCAAAGGACTAGCTCGCTCTGTTGCCCAGGCTAGGGTGCCGTGGCATCAGCCTAACTCACAGCAGCCTCAAAGTCCTGGGCTCAAGGGATCCTCCTGTCTCAGCCTGCCGAGTAGCTGGGACTACAGGCATGCACCATCACGCCCAGGTAATTTTTTCTATTTTTAGTTGCCCAGCTAATTTATTTATTTATTTATTTATTTTTCTATTTTGTAGTAGAGACAGGGGTCTCTCTCTTGCTTAGGCTGATCTTGAACTCCTGAGCTCAAGCCATCCTCCCGCCTCAGCCTCCTAGAGTGCTAAGATTACAGGTGTGAGCCACCACACCCAGTCCTCGAGACTATTTTTTAATTTACTAAGAATAAACATCTCGATTTATGTCTCAGATTAGATTATTATTTGTCTGCTTTGAATTTGTTAGAGTTAAGCTTCTTCTGCTTAAGAGTGGTCCAGAATAGAAGGATTGGATATGCTAGTATTATATGAACATAAAAAAAGAGAATTTGTTAACCTTTTCTATTCAGTTATTTCACTGCTGAAATGATAATGTAGGCAGTGTAGTTCTAGTAGTTATGGGCTCTAGGAATAGATTGCTCTTCAAGTCATTGTTCCATCTTAGTATTTCATGTTAAACAAGTTACTTAACCTTTCTGTGTGTCTTTTTTCTCGTCTCTAAATGTCAAGTACTACAGTAGTATCTACCTCAAACATAGAATCCTAGTATTTGCTTAAAGGTGGGTATATCAGTAGAGATAGATTTGGTTTCATGTGGATAAAATATCTTTGAAAGTACACCAGAAAAGTGATAATCCTGGCTGCCTCAAGGAAGGGGAACATGTTAGCTTAGGGACAGGTGTGAGAAGACTTTTCCCTGTAAATCCCTTCTGTATCTTTGGAATTTTGATTCATGTGAATATGTTACCAGTTCAAAATCAAAAATTAAAGATATACTTAACTCACATAGCTATAAGGATTAAATAAGTTAATATTAATACATATACAGTGCTTATAATACTTTATGGAATATAATAAGAAACTGATTAAGTGTTAGCTGTCATCATAATTATTATCATCAATGTTGACCAACTGCTGCTGTTTGAAAGCATTAAATATACAGTGCCTCTACTATCTGTTTTAATGAGGAAGAATAGAGCTGCCTGCTATACCGTGTGAGCTTTGAGTAGGACAAGAGTTTACTTACTGGCAAGGTTAAAAAACAGATGGAAAAATTCTGCGGAACTTCTCATTTATTCTTTTTCTTCAATACCACTCCATTCCAGTTACCCACCAACTCGTTCTTGTACATGAACAAACCACTCTCATCTCTTCCCTGTGCCATCTTTCCTTTTAAGAAACACAATGTCGAGGGCCAAGTATTATTAACTAAAAAATTAAGTGTACCAAAGGCTGCTATATTTTGGGGAAGATTATTTCTGTTGGTATTTGCAAGTAAGAATATAGGGAATCTCATGTTTGGGTGGGGCAGGGTTGCTCTCAGAATCCCATCATACTCTTAAAAATTATTGAGAGTCCTCTCCGCCCCTTTCCCCTCCCCAACTGGAGCTGGCCTCAGTGTACAGACAAGACTTGTAGTGCGGTGTTTTTCAAACTGCAAGTTGTGATCTTAGTAGGTCATTGTATTAGTTCCCTGAGACTGCCATAACAAATTACTGCAAACTTGGCAGCTTAAAGCAACAGAAATTCATTCTTTTGCAGTTCTGGAGGCCAGAAGTCTGAAATCAAAGTGTCAGGAGTGCTACACACCCTCCAAAGGCTCTGTGGGATAATCCATTCTTTGCCTCTTCCAGCTTATGGTGGCTATAGGTATTCCTTGGCTTGTTGGCTGCATCATTCCAATCTCTGTTTCTGTGGTCACATTGATTTCCCCTTCTTTTATTTTAATTTTTTTTCAGAGATGGGGTCTTGATACATTCCCCGGGCAGACCTGGAACTCCGAGGCTCAAGCAATCTTCCTGCCTTAGCCTCCCAAGTAGCCGCTACTATAGAGGTGCACCACCATGCCCGGCTGCTTCCTCCTCTTCTGTCTTATCCTCTTTTCTGTCTCAATCTCTCTCTCTGCCTTTCTCTTATAAGGAAACTTGTCATTTCATTTAGGGCCAACCCACATAATCCAGGGTGATCTTTTCATCTGAAAATCCTTAAATTAATTACATCTGCAAAGACTCTTTCCATGTAAAGTTAACAGTCATAGATTCTGGGGATTAGGACATGGACGTATCTTTTTGGGGTTACCATTTAAGTCATTACAGAAATAAACTCATTTTGGTGCACTGAGACAAACATTGTTAATGGAATAGGACAGGAAAAAATCAGTGTGTTAGTCAGAAAGGATAGTATTTACTGACATTTTTATATATATTTTATATATGTATGTATGTATGTGTATACTAGTTAACTGTGTAAAACATATTTCCTTATGTGGATCTTGGTCAAAAAGGTTTGGAAAGCTACTACCTAATATAATTGCTCTATTTCACAGGTAAAGAAATAGTTATAGAGGAATTATTAAATATGTAACATGCCAATATTAATAGTAGAATTAATCTAGATCCAGCACTTTTTTTTAACCGTACTGTGCTCCTTTTAATTCTTTGTCTTAGATCACCTTTCATAGTGCATACTTATTTCCTTCATCTTTCTCTGTGTTTACCTCATCATTCTTTAACATTTTATTACAGAAAATTTCAAGGATATATACAAGTAAATAAAGTAGTATAATGAACTCCCATGTGCCTATCACCCAACTTGAACAATTATCAACTCCATGGCCAGCCTTTTTTCATCCAAATCCTCATTCATCCTCTCCCCAATCCACTTCATTCATCCTTTCCCCGACCCACTCCATTATTTTGAGACAAATCCCAGATCATATCATTTACTAATCTGTAAATATTTGTCTATATCTCTAAAAGAAGTTTTCCTTTTTAACATAACTACAATGCCAATATCATACCTTAAAATAATTACTTCTGTAGTAACATCAAATATGTAATCACTGTTCAAATTTCCAGTTATCTCAGAAATGTAATAAGTAGTATGGGTGGCTATTTATTTTACACTCTGTTGCTTGTATCGGGATCCATATAAAATCCACATGTTGGCTAGGTGGCTCATGCCTGTAATCCCAGCATTTTGGGAGGCCAAGGCAGGAGGATCACTTGACCCAGGAGTTTGAGACCAGCCTGGGTAACATAGTGAGACCCCATCTCTACAAAAGAAACTTTAAAAATTAGCCAGTTATGGCCGGGCGCGGTGGCTCACACCTGTAATCCCAGCACTCTGGGAGGCCGAGGTGGGCGGATCGTTTGAGCTCAGGAGTTCGAGACCAGCCTGAGCAAGAGCGAGACCCCATCTCTACTAAAAATAGAAAGAAATTATATGGACAGCTAAAAATATATATATAGAAAAAATTAGCCGGGCATGGTGGTGCATGCCTGTAGTCCCAGCTACTCGGGAGGCTGAGACAGGAGGATCGCTTGAGCTCAGGAGTTTGAGGTTGCTGTGAGCTAGGCTAACGCCACGGCACTCACTCTAGCCTGGGCAACAGAGTGAGACTCTGTCTCAAAAAAATAAAAAAAATAAAAAAAAAATAAAAATTAGCCAGTTATGGTTACAGGTACAGCATGTACCAGTAACCATGTACAGTAGTCCCAGCTACTTGGGAGACTGAGACAGGAGGATCGCTTGAGTCCATGAGTTTGAGGTTTCAATGAGCTCTGATCTTGCCACTGCCCTCCAGCCTAGGTGTCAGAGCAAAACTCTGTCTCTAAAATAATTTAAAAAATCCACATATTGGGCTAGCCTCTGTGGCTCATGCCTATAATCCCAGCACTTTGTTAGACCTAAGTAGGAAAATCAGTTGAGGCTAAGAGTTTGAGACCAGTTAGACAACAAGGTGAGACCCTGTCACAAAAAAAAGAAAAAAGAAAAAAAAAATCCATGTATTACAATTGGTTGATAAAATCGTTTTTTTTGTTTGTTTGTTTGTTTGTTTTTGAGACAGAGTCTCGCTCTGTTGCCCGGGCTAGAGTGCCATGGCATCAGCCTAGCTCACAGCAACCTCAAACTCCTGGGCTCAAGCGATCCTACTGCCTCAGCCTCCCAAGTAGCTGGGACTACAGGTATGCGCCACCATGCCTGGCTAATTTTTTCTATATATATATTTTTTAGCTGTCCAAATCATTTCTTTCTATTTTTAGTAGAGAAGGGGTCTCCCTCTTGCTCAGGCTGGAAAATCTTTTAAAGTTTCTTTAATCTGCAGGTTCCCCTTCCATCTCTTGCCACCTCAACCTACCTTGAAATTTGCATATTGAAGAAACTGAGTTGGTTGTTTTCCACAGTTTGGACTTGGTTGATTGCATCCCTGTGTTGTCATTTAGCAAGTTCCCATATCCTCTGAATTTCTATAAATTGCTTGCTTCATCTTTGTTAAGCTTTCCATGTATATATATAGACTGGCAATATTCTCTAGCTGGGACTACAGGCATGCTCCACCATACTCAGCTAATTTTTTCTAATTTTTTGTAGAGACAGAGTGTTACTGTGTTGCTTAGGCTGGTCTCAAATTCCTGGGCTCAAGTAATCCTCCCATCTTGGCCTCCCAAAGTGCTGG
Source organism: Eulemur rufifrons (assembly GCF_041146395.1). NCBI lineage: Eukaryota > Metazoa > Chordata > Mammalia > Primates > Lemuridae > Eulemur > Eulemur rufifrons. Next base: position 89,622,156 of record NC_090998.1, read on the forward strand.
AATTACAGTTGTAAACCATCGTATTCAGCCATTTTTCACTATTTTTAACTATTTTCATACTGCCTGGAAACCCACACCATTTTCTATCTTTTTAATCATCCTAGAAGCTGTAATTTTTCTCAGAAATTCTCTATAAACTTAATTCAGTAGTAACATTTAAGACTCCTAGTTCTCTCTCAAGTACGTATACTGTCATTCATACTAAATACAGAAGTCTATAGAAATCCTATAGCAATCTTTAACTTGGTCCAGACTTGGCGTATTCTGCTGTTGTTGTGATTACTCACAAGGAGATTGTCCAATGCTGACTATTTTGTTGGGATTAAACAGAGAAGATAGGCTGGGCCAAGTGGCTCACACTTGTAATCCTGGCACTCTGGGAGGCCAAGGCAGGAGGATCACTTGAGGTCAGAAATTCACGACCAGCCTGAACAAAAGCAAGAGCACCAGACCCATCTCTACAAAAAATAGAAAAATTAGCTGGGTGCTGTGGCGAGTGCCTATAGCCCCAGCTACATGGAAGACTGAGGCAGGAGGATTGCTTGAGGCCAGGAGTGTAAGGTTGCAGTGAGCTATGATCATGCCACTGCACTCTATTTCCCGGCAACAGAGTGAGACCCTGTCTCAAAACAAATAAAAATTAAAAATAGAGAAGATATACTGAGCAGCAGATGGAGGGATAAGAGCACAGATCATGAAGTTGAGCTTAGGTTTGAATCTCAGTTTCTCTGGTACTAACTGTGTAACCTTGTACAAATTACTTCTCTACTTCTCTGAATCTGATTGCTCATTTGTAAAATAACAGTGATAATGACTACCTCACATGACAGTTAAAAATCTAATATCTTGGCTGGGCGCAGTGGCTTGTGCCTGTAACCCCAGCACTTTGGAGGCCAAGGCGGGAGGATCAGTTGAAGCCAGGAGTTCGAGACCCAGCCTAGGCAACATAGAGAGACTCTGTCCCTACAAAAAAATTTTTTAAAAATTAGCCGGGCATGGTGGCCCACACCTATAGTGCTCTTGAGCTACTCAAGAGGCTAAGGCTCAAGAAGTGCAAGGTTGCAGTGAGCTATATTCCAGCCTGAGTGACAGTGCGAGACCCTATCTGAAAAAAAAACTAAACTAAACTAATACCTTAATTTAGCATACAAAGCCTTACCTTTGGCCTGACCCTTACTTTCCTAATATTTTCATCTCCCTCCAGCAGCACTAACCTGTTAGCAGAGTAGACTGCTTTTGCGCTGGTACACTCTTGTGATTTCTTTCTCTCTCCTCCTGCATCTTGTCCACAGTCACATATATGTGTACACATGCATGTGCACACACAGTGTCTTTGTAATCTCATTCATAATACCTTCCCCCCTACTTCTGCAGCCCCACATAACACCTTTTGTATGCTTCTCTGCATTCCCCAGGGCACTTTGGGCCTGTCTTTGTTATTGCACCCATCTCAAGCATTGTAATAGTCTTTGCATTCTTAAAAAGCTTGTATATGGGCCGGGGCAGGCGAGGTGGCTCACGCCTGTAATCCTAGCACTCTGGGAGGCCTAGGCGGGTGGATCCCTCGAGCTCAGGGGTTCGAGACCAGCCTGAGCAAGAATGAGACCCCGTCTCTACTAAAAATAGAAAGAAATGATCTGGCCAACTAAAATATATATAGAAAAAAATTAGCCAGGCATGGTGGCGCATGCCTGTAGTCCCAGCTACCCGGGAGGCTGAGGCAGTAGGATCGCTTAAGCCCAGGAGTTTGAGGTTGCTGTGAGCTAGGCTGACGCCACGGCACTCACTCTAGCCAGGGCAACAAAGCGACACTCTGTCTTAAAAAAAAAAAAACGGCTTGTATATGAATCCACCACTGTGTTCACTATGTAGTATTGTAATGCTCTGTTTTGTCTCACCTCCACTAGACTGTGCATTCTTTGAGGACTAGAACAAACAGTCTTGTCATTCTTGTGTCTTTCTTAGCACCTGTTCCAATCATGTGCTCAATAAATTTTTGTTTCAATTAATGCTAATCATAGTATCATTTGTCACGCACCAACTATGATTAAGCACTTTTTCATACATTATTTTAACTGGCTCTGTCATTCCAAGATTAATGAGAAAGCATGTATGTATTTTCTCATACTTAACATATTCTCAATAAAAATGTTAATTATCTTTTCCTGAATTTTAGGACACAGCCTCTACCTCTGTGAAATCCTTCCAGACCTCTCCCCTGCTTCTGTTTATTCCCTTCCTTCTGTTTTCATAGCTCCTTATTCATATTAATTAATACCTTTATTTTATATGTGTGTGTGTGTGTGTGTGTGTGTGCTGTATAATATCACAGCAAACAAAAATCTCTAAGGGCTAAGATAACCTCATTTCTGTTTTCCTAGAGCCCAACACAGGCTCTGGCACAGAGAAAGGGCTACATAAATATTAAAGGAGAGAAGGAAAGAAATTAACTTGCATTTTTCTAAAGCATCCAAATTGCTGGCGGTAGATAAATGTATTTCTACCATGAAGAATTTCTAGATCTGTTGTTCCATTTCATCCTCTTTATTCTTCATTCAGGATGCATGTCGTGTTCACAGCGAAGGTACTCCCTCCAGCCTGTGCCAGAGAGGAAGATTCCAACCCGATACCTAGGCCAACCCAGCCCCTTTACACACCCACACCTTCTCAGACCAGGTAAGTCCTTTTAACTGGAATAACAATGCTATTCAATAGAATTTTTTACAGAGTAATGGAAATATTTTAGATCTGTGCTATTCAGTAAGGTAGCCACTAGCCTCATGTGGCTGTTGTATACTTATAATGTTGCTAATGTAACTAAGCAGCTGAATTTATTTAATTTTAATTAATTTAAACTTAAAAGGTGAGACATGGTGGCTCACGCCTGTAATCCTAGCACTCTGGGAGGCCAAGGCAGGAGGATCGCTTGAGGTCTGGAGTTCGAGACCAGCCTCAACAAGAGCAAGACTCTGTCTCTACTAAAAATAGAAAGAAATTATCTGGACAACTAAAAATAGGGGGAACAAAAATTAGCTGGGTGTGGTGGCACACACCTGTAGTCCCAGCTACTCTGGATGTTGAGGCAGGAGGGTCACTTGAGCCCAGGAGTTTGAGGTTGCCGTGAGCTAGGCTGATGCCACGGCACTCTAGCCAGGGCATGAGAGTGAGACTGTGTCATTCATTCATTCATTAATAAATACATACATACATACAAACTTAAATGGCTATGTGTGACTACTGGTACTGTATTGACAGTACTAGTCTAGAACAATAAATATGATAAATTTTATAATTTCAAAGTAATTAGTAAAGTATTTCAGGATTTTTTTTATAAATGTTCTATTACTAAGTCATAGTTTCTATAACTATATTCTAACTATTGTGAATTACTGTGATAAAGACATTTTAGAAAACATGTTTTTCTTCATAGTGTTAAATGTTCTTTCAAAATTTTGTTTAACAAAAATATTTTTCTGTAAATTAGGCCAAGATTTCAGATCTGTTTGTCATTGATTTGAGAGGTGGTACCCCAATTGATAAAGGTGATGCAAAAAACATTTTTTTTTACTAATTTTTTTTTTTTCCTGTAAGATCCCAGTGTTGCTGCTAGAAGATATGTATCGCTATTGGTCAAAATAAGAACTAAAGATATTTTTGTTTTGATTTTTAGAAAGGCATTGAAGGGGTGAACTATGATGAATGACCATCATCCCAAAGAGTTACTAGAGTAAACCAAATGCTTTTAGAAAAAGCAGTCAGATTTTCAAGGAAAATTAATTGTTCCTTCTGCCATGGGAAGTTAAATATGTATTTTTTTTAAGTAAGCATATATATTAATAATGTAAATTGCCTTTAGAAATATGTTACTCTTTCACTATCTCCACTCAGTGAATGATACCAGTATGTCTCTCAGTGAGGACTTCCTTTTGCTGATTCTTCATCAGACTGGAATTCCTGCTGGGAAGTTGGCTGAAACTCAGGAAATGCAGCTCACCACTGAAATACACAAGAAATCAGAGTTTTTCAAAGCTGTAAGGTAAGCTTATTATAGCAACCCAGTTGGTATTAATTTAATTATTTCTCTACCTTGTCAACCTACCTGTAGCCTCAATTTTTTAAAAACAAGAATTCATATTAAATTTTCCCAGCTTTGAAAATTAATGATTTCTTGTCATGAGATACTTTTATATGGTGAGCTGCATTTTTCAGGCCTTGAACCTAGTAATCATACTGTCAAGATAATGGCCTTTGTATCTAGGCTGTTTTCCTATGTATGTTATGTGCGTGTTAACTATATTTTTAAAAGAATGTAAATAAATATGCATATATACATGTTCATCCCTATACATGTGTTTGTATCTGCTATGGGAGAAAAGGGATGCCTGTTCTAATTTTACTCTCCTGGACATAAGATTTTGGACATTTAGGTAAGTGAGAAGGGATAGAAGTAGATGGAATTTTAAAGCAGAATGATCAGTGTTTTAAACTTTGAAGGAACTATCAAGTATACCATTAGGTATACATTTTTTTTCTTTTTCTGTCTTTTTTTTTTTTGCCTGTGAATATAATATCTGCTTAAGGTATACATTTTTCGCAGGCAAAAAAAAATATCCAAAGTGTTAATCATTTGTATTTCTCCATCTAGAGATGCAAAACTTATGGAAGTATTGAAATGATTATCGAGTAAGGAACAGTAAAGTTTTAAGAAACATTAAAAGACATTAATAGTTTTTTAAAAATCTCTTTTACACAGCTAGAGTCAGGTTGTTAGTTTGGGGTATAAAACTATGTCATGTATTACTTGGTTTGCTCTAAAAGGCTTCATGCTTTGCATAGTTATTTTTCTAATACATGGTACTATATACTTAAAACTTTTGGAAAACATCTTTATGTCTTTCCTAATTATTATACAAGTTCTGTATATATTATAGAAAAATTAGAGAAATATAAATAAGCATAGATTTTTTTTTTTTTAATTACTCATAATCCTACCACTCAGAGAAAACCACTGTTGAGATTTTGGTATATGTATCTTTATATTATTGCCTTATTTCTGATACAGGGGTGTGTGTGTGTGTGTGTGTATGTGTGTGTGTATACACAGGTACATTTGTACATACTCTTTGTATACTGCTCATTTATTTCCTTAAATTCTTGGTGGTAAAATTACTGGGTCAGCTCCTCTGAATTTTTGGGAGCTGTTTCCCTTAGATTTTTCTTTGCTGTACCTGCCTAACAAAGTTTCCAGAAGCAACAATTGCTTGGAAAATAGCAGATAACACGGAAGATAAAGGGCTTCTGTTCTGGCTGTGCTAGTACTGCTTTAGCTGGAACTATGAGTCAGACTGATTCTCCCAAGTTCTCCTAGTGATTTTTAAAACTTGTTATTTTCTTTTTTTTTTTTTTTGAGACAGAGTCTCACTCTGTTGCCCAGGCTAGAGTGCCATGGCGTCAGCCTAGCTCACAGCAACCTCAAATTCCTGGGCTCAAGCGATCCTTCTGCCTCAGCCTCCCGAGGAGCTGGGACTACAGGCATGCACTAATTTTTTCTATATATTTTTAGTTGTCCAGATAAATTTCTTTCTATTTTTAGTAGAGACGGGGTCTCGCTCTTGCTCAGGCTGGTCTCAAACTCCTGAGCTCAAACAATCCACCCGCCTCAGCCTCCCAGAGTGCTAGGATTATAGGCGTGAGCCACTGCGCCTGGCCCCGCACTCTAGTCTGAGTGAAAGAGTGGGACCCTGTTTCACACACACACAATAAATAAAGTACATACCTAGATTGTAGTGAAGACCTGTATCTTTTCATCCATTTTCAGTCTTTATTATACTTTCCTCTTTGGTTTTTCTGCTTGGCTGATAAAATATGAAGAACATTCTTCTTTCTTCTCTTAAGAGGCCCAATCCTAAATGTCCTGGAAGAGCTTTCTTTCTTGGCTACAGAATCTCAGAATTGATTGTGACACTTTGCTGCTTACAGAGTCCAGCTTGTGACATCTAGGCTTTTGATCAGTTAAATAAACTTGTTAGAATAGCCCTTCCATACTTAAGTGATTCCACGTGGTAAAATATTGACTTTGTTTCTTAATATTAATACTTTACAATTTGACAGAGTTGCCAGAATGTTTATTCATATATAGTTTTATCAGAAGAAATTCAGGCCAGATTGACTATAAAGCTTAGTTCTGTGATCAAAGGCCATAATAATTGCCAAGTTTACTTCTCAGTTTAAAGTTCATTCCTTTACCACACCTTTTTTTTTCCTTCAAATGAAAAGAAAAGGTGTGTTTTTCCTTGAATAATTTTTCTGTTGTGATGGAGAGTTCTTTGTTACCTTGAGATTTCAGAAGTTGGAAAGCATTTAGTGAGTGATCATTCCATAGTGTTGATATTTGATAGACTTGGGAAAATATAGCCAGTGTTTTAAATATTTCTCATATAGTTACTTGTATGAAGTTAGGTTCTGCAAAGAGAATGCTTTGAAGGATATAAAAGATGGTTTTTAATCCTGCTTTGATTTCCAAATAATTATAATTTTTTTCAGAAGTTACTTCCTGACATATGTTAATGTATACTATTTTATTAATGAAAATAAGAGATAACACACAGGTTAATCAGTTATTAAAATTATGAATGTTCTTCTCATCTTCTGAAATTTAAAAAAATCACAGAATGAATTGATTTTTTCATTTCTTTTTATTTCATGGACTATAACTAAGGAACCAAAAGCAAAGTTCAGGAAAGGGGAAAAAAAGACCAAACAGAAAAGGTCAGATAATTTACCAATTATAATGAGTCTCTGCTTTTATAAAAGAGTATTTACTGCTTAGGTAAATTAGGAAATTTCCACTGTTGAGTAACAGTGATTGCCTTAACATAAATAATTATCAGGGAGATAAATAGTTAAGCTGTTCTTCAGCTCTGGTACAAAGTTCAGTATTCTCTCCAAGAGTGCTAGGGGACTCTTAGCCAGCTCAGTCTTGAAATAAAAAAATGTGATATGAGTTCTTCTCAGCCCTACTCTCTTGCTTTGCCTGATTCAGACTGGTCTGTAAGGCCTTCATTTATCTATCTCTTTTATTTTTTGCCAACTTCATCAATAAAAATGTAAATTTCTTCTATTGTAAATGTCTAAAAAGTTAAAAATATTTTATTAATAGAATATGAACTACAGGATTTGCTTGAGAGATAAACTATACATAGGTAAAACAACTGGATAGTTCCAAGGTAGTCATAAACAACTGAGTTATGTGTAATGAACATGAGTACTAAGAAAATTCAAAGTTCTTTGGCCAAACACTCTTTTCTCCTGGGAATATTGCATAGAAATAAAAGCACCAGTACATAGGACATAAAAGTACCAGGATCTAAGTACAAACATGTTTATTGTAGCAACAAAAAGCTGAAAACAATTTGAATGCCTGCCAGTATAGAAATGGTTCAGTAAGTTAGAGTATATCCACCCCAAGAAATGTTCATCAAGCTGAATTAATTGAAAATAGACCAGATGACTTTGAGGGGGTGATTTCCCAGGTATTATGTTAGAAAACCAAGATATAGGCCAGGCATGGTGGCTCACACCTGGGAGGCTGAGGTTGGGAGGACCACTTGAGGCCGGGAGTTCAAGACCAACCTGAGCAATATAGCAAGACTCTGTCTCTTAAAAGAAAAAAAAATTTAGCCAGGCATAATGATGCACACCTGTAGTCTCAGCTACTGGGGAGGCTGAGGCAGGAGGCTCACTTGAGCCCAGGCTTTTGAGGTTGCTGTGAACTATGATCACTCCACTGTACTGTAGCCCGGGAAACAGACTGAGACACTTTCCAAAAAAAAAAAGAAAGAAAAGACAAGTAAGATACAGAAAAGAGTATCCTATTTTTGTAAAATAGCTCCAAATGCATGTATATGTATGTATGATTAAATAAGCGTTGAGGAAAATAGGAAAGGGCACATACTAGATTACAAGCATGGGAAAGGTGCTGATGTGGGTAGAAGGAGGGAACAGGAGTGAGGAGTCAAACAGTGAAGGAAAAGTGGGAAAATATTTATTGAAAGAATTCAGTATGATGTGATTACATTTATATACAACTATAGGATGTATATAATTAAGGAAATGAAATAGTTACCTTTTAAAAAATATAATTTAGAGGGATAAGTCAACATTACCTGGGCTAATCAAGAACGCCTTTTGAATGAGAAGAGTCTAAAAACAAACATGTATTAAGTCAAGATTTTAGGCCGGGCGCGGTGGCTCACGCCTGTAATCCTAGCACTCTGGGAGGCCGAGGCGGGTGGATTGCTCAAGGTCAGGAGTTCGAGACCAGCCTGAGCGAGACCCCGTCTCTACTAAAAATAGAAAGACATTATATGGACAACTAAAAATCTATATAGAAAAAAAATTAGCCGGGCATAGTGGCGCATGCCTGTAGTCCCAGCTACTCGGGAGGCTGAGGCAGTAGGATCGCTTGAGCCCAGGAGTTTGAGGTTGCTGTGAGCTAAGCTGACGCCATGGCACTCACTCTAGCCTGGGCAACAAAGTGAGACTCTGTCTCAACAAAAAAAAAAAAAAAAAAAAAAAAAAAAAGATTTTAGAGAGGAATTAGTATGGAGGGAGAAGAAATTTCAGAAAGGAGACACATTGTAAGCAAGGTAATAGGGAAAGAACAGATTTTTATTCATGTAAGAAATAAGAAGGAATTAATTGCAGAATAATTTGGGGAATGATTAAAAAAATTGACCAAGTCATCAAAGACCATATGTTATAACATGTAATCCATGAATATGTACAATTATTATGTATCAATAAAAAAAATTTTTTTTAAAGACCATATATGATTTCATTTATACAAAATCTCTGCAATAGGGAAATTGATAAAGAGAAAATAGATGAGTGGTTGCCAAGGGCTGGAGGGACTGGGAGAAAATGGGGAATGACTGCTGATGGACATGGGAGGTTTTTTTGGATTGATGAAAGGTTCTAAGATTCATTGTAGTGATGGTTACACAATTTGTGAATATAGCAAAAACTATTGAATAATATACTTTAAATGAGTGAATTATATGATATACAAATTACATCTCAAGCTATTTTTTTTAAAAATTGACCAGATGAATTGGAGTCATCTGATAGAGAATATTAAATCTAGACCTGAGTGTTTAAATTTGATCTAATGGGCAAGAAAAAGCCATTGTAGGTTATAAGTATGGAATGGATTTTTATCTTCTTTTTCTCTTTATTTGAAATTTTATTTATAAAAATATGTGTTCATTGAAATAAAATTCAAATAATATAAAAGGATGTTAAATAGAAAATATCTCTCTCCCCCCTTTTTTAAACCTAAATGGGATCATATTATCCAGCCAGTTTTGTAACTTTTTCATACAGCAATGTTTCACAGATATGTTTCCAGATATGTATATGAAGACTGGTTACTGCAGGGAGAAATAATAGTAACCCACATCATAGAGTCATTGTAAAGATTAACTGAGTTGCTACATGTAAATAATGAGAATGATTAGTACTAGACACATGGCATTCAATAAGCATTAGATTGTTTTACTATTATTGTAGCTAAGTGTAGGCTGAGGGGATACAGCTTTGGTGAGTGGTTGTTTTAGTAGTTCTTTTGCTTTGAAACCTAAAGTAAAAGCAAGAGTAATTTTCATTTCATAAAGGAAGCATTCACCCAGTCATCACTGTGCTAGTAGTCGGGCAGTCTAATAGGTACTAATATTAAGAACTGACATACAACAATTCATTCATAACAGAGGTTTTTTTTTTTTTTTTTTTTTTTTTTTGAGACAGAGTCTCACTCTTGCCTGGGCTAGAGTGCCGTGGCATCAGCCTAGCTCACAGCAACCTCAAACTCCTGGGCTCAAGCAATCCTTCTGCCTCAGCCTCCCGAGTAGCTGGGACTACAGGCATGTGCCACCATGCCCGGCTAATTTTTTCTATATATTTTTAGTTGTCCAGCTAATTTCTTTCTTTTTTTAGTAGAGATGGGGGTCTCGCTCTTGCTCAGGCTGGTCTCCAACTCCTGACCTCGAGCAATCCTCCCGCCTCGGCCTCCCAGAGTGCTAGGATTATAGGCGTGAGCCACCGCGCCCGACCATAACAGAGGTTCTTAATCTAGATTCTTTGAGTGGATTTAAGACAATCTGAGACTCTTGAATTTTTATGTCAGAACTTTGTATATGCATGCAGTTTAGTGAACGGAATAAAGCGATAGCTTTCAAAAGATTCCTGCAGCAGTCTTCAATCCTTAAGAACCATATGCTTTATCAAATTGATTCTCATAGTAGCCCTAAGAGGTAGATAATATTATTAGGGTTTTTGGAGATTACAAAGTTGGTCCTCAGGGAGCCACTGTGTATACCCAGCTCACTGTAAATGTAAGATAGAGAGTGAAAAATCTTGCTGAAAGGTATTATGCCTTGGGAATTCAGAAGGGGAAATTAATTTAGGTCTTGAAATTGGGGAAGGCTTTTTGTTCTTAAACGCTATTATGTTAAAACCTATATGTCATTTAGCAAATATTTATCAAATGCCAACTATACTTCACTTATTATTCTAGGCCTTGAATATATAATATTAAACAAACAAACAAAAATGTATGTTCTCATGGAGCTTACATTTGTGGGGAGGAGGGGGGAGGGTCATTAATCTTCAATTTTATTTCTCCTTTTAAACAGTGACTAACCCACCTGGGAATGTCCCTAACAGTAAGGGCCCACCCCATGCAATCCAGGAGGCTCCTCCACCCAGGGCGGAGGTCCAAGCTCTAGAATTCCCCCTTACCCACACCAGCCATCAGGCCTGTTTTCTATTTGGAGACTTGGGACAGAAAGTCTCCAGTTAAAGGAGAAGTTGGGACTAAGAGTCACCATTGGAAGGGTTGGGCTCAGACACAGCTGCCTTTGTTAGTCGTAGGATATTTGGGGATTTCATAGCATGGTCAGACAGACTGTAGGAAGGCCTGGAGAGAGGTTCCTGAACTCCTCTCTGGCCTCACTAATTCCTGGGCAAACCCTACAGCACCCCTTCCTCTTGCTGGGCTCAGTGCATTGCCTTTAGAAGATGGGTATCTGGTAGCCCGTGGTACTCCAGCATGTCTCAGTGTGAACTGGTCAGCTTCGGGGAAGCACCCTCCTCTCACCCTCTTCTCCTGGTCTCGGCAGGGTGGGGAATCAGAAAGGGAAGTCACACACAGATAGATTGACCCTTCTCCCCATCTTATATATTGAAATTTCAGAGCAGCTTTGATTATATACCTAATAATGCCTTCCACATAATAATGTTTAATAAATATTTGATTGAATGAGTAAAAGAATGAACCAAAAAGCTGGAAGAGATCTTAAGGGGTGATGATCCCAGTTTTCAGGCAGGACCACATTTAACTATTATTTCTTCCAAATTTTTGCAATAGAATAAAAATTTGAAGCCTGGTTATCTCCTTAATTCCTCATGTGCTGTGAGGAGATTTGGCATAAAGAATCAAACTTGGGTGTCTCCATCTAATATTAATCTACCTTAAGTGTTTTGGTACTGTAGAAATGCAAAGTACCACTTTTATTTGTCATTTCTAGGGGAGGTGACTCCAGGACTATCTCAGGTAGAATATGCACTTCGCAGACACAAACTGATGTCTCTGATCCACAAGGAATCACAAGGATACAGTGGGACCGACCAGACAGTAGTTGTGCTCTCCAACCCGACATACTACATGAGCAACGATATCCCCTATACTTTCCACCAAGACAACAATTTCCTGTACCTGTGTGGATTCCAAGAGCCTGATAGCATTCTGGTCCTTCAAAGCCTCCCTGGCAAGGAACTGCCATCACACAAAGCCATGCTTTTTGTGCCTCGGAGAGACCCCAGTCGAGAACTTTGGGATGGCCCACGATCTGGCACTGATGGAGCAATAGCTCTAACTGGAGTAGATGAAGCCTACACACTAGAAGAATTTCAACATCTTGTACCAAAACTGAAAGGTAAGAAATGGGAACAGATGACAAATCATGAACTAGATTGGGATTAAGACCTTCCTCGCCTATTTAGATACAATTCTTAATTTTCTCAAGTGATTATCATAGCTGCATTTCCCTAAGCACCATGAAAGAGACATAAGTCTTATACAGAAGACTGAGCTCCTTTATTTTATTTTTATTTATTTATTTTTTTTGAGACAGAGTGTGATTCTAATCCCCAGGCTAGAGTGCCATGGCATCAGCCTAGCTCACAGCAACCTCAAACTCCTGGGCTCAAGTGATCCTCCTGCCTCAGCCTCCCAAATAGCTGGGACTACAGGCATGCACCACCATGCCCAGCTAATTTTTTTACTGTATTTAGTTGCCCAGTTAATTTTTTCAATATATATTTTTTTAGTAGAGACAGGGTCTTGCTCTTCCTCAGGCTGGTCTCGAACTCCTGACCTCAAGCCATCCTCCCTTCTCAGCCTCCCAGAGTGCTCGGATGACAATTGTGAGCCACCATGCCAGCCTGAGCTACTTTCATTTAGTTCATTTGCTAAATCTTCACTGGATTATTCATTAACACAGACTGTTAACTACTTTCACTTGAAATCTCAAAGAAAGAATTTCCTTTTTAAGGGAAAGGATAAGCTGGGCACAGTGGCACTTGCCCGTAGTCCCAGCTACTTGGGGGGGCCAAGGTGGGAGGATCACCTGAGGTTAGGAATTCTAGACCAACCTGCTCAACATAGCAAGTCCCCATCTACAAAAAATAAAAACCTAAGAAAAATTTTAAAATAAAGGAAAAGATGAGCATAGGGCAAACTCAAGATTACTGACCAGTTTATTGACCTTTCACCACTACTTCTTATCTTAATGCTTTTGCCAACTCGTCAAAAATTGGCATTATTCTCAGTAATCTGTGTATTACCAGCATCTGAGTCACCTGGCAATTCATATTAAAATTAGGAATGCATAATATATAGTGGAAATGTAAAATCTCAGGCTGCTACTACCTCATACCTACAGAATCAGAATCTGCATTTTAACAAGATTCTTAGGTGGCTCATGTACAGTTGAGTTTTTGTCCCTCAAAACAGTTACTTTCTCTATAGTTATTCTGGTGAAATTTTGGTCAGTGTTTTGGGATTCCTATTCTGGACTTTCTTCAGAACCTGTATCACATTATAAACTATTCTTAATGATTCTTATAAAACTTAAGCTCTGGGAAGCATTGTATTTTTTGAGGTATCTAATTTGGAAAATAAGATAGATGATAAAGTTGGAAAATACTGATTTTAGACCAAAATAATGTAGGATTGTAAAGTTTGATTTTCTTTTATGGCTTGTAAATCATTTCTGAAGTCAATTTCTAAAAGAGAATTCCAAAAATGTTTCTGAAAATCATGAAATATATTAGACTTATTGCCTATAAAACTCCTTTAGAAAAAATACTCACTTGAATATATAAGTTCTAATATGTTTGATTAAATTCTTTTCAGTATTTTATGGAAATATTTTCTATTTCACAGAGATAATTATCCTGCTTAACTCACTGAGCTTTCTTATGTCTTCAAAATCCACATAAATATGGGACATAAGATCATTTTCTTTGTGGCTTTTGATTTCTAGCATTAGTTGCTGGCTGTCATGTTCTACAGTCTAAATTTCATTAACACAATATAGTTAAAAATCTCACATAAAATAAGTTCTTTAAAAGTACTTCTCATCCACCATTCTTAATGTTTCTAGTTTACTGGATAAAAAAGTGCTAGGCAGGCCGAGTGCAGTGGCTTACACCTGTAATCTCAGCACTTTGGGAGGCTGAGGCGGGAGGATCACTTGAGCCCAGGAGTTCAAGACCAGCCTAGGTAACAGAGTGAGACCCTGTCTCTACAAATAAAAAAATTAGCCAGTGTAGGTATGTGCACCTATATTCCTAGCTGCTCAGGAGGCTAAGCCCGGAGGATCGCTTGAGCCCAGGAGTTTGAAGTTGCAGTGAGCTATGATGACAACAGAGTATGGGCAACAGAGCGAGAGCCTGATCTCAAGGGGAAAAAAAAAAAAGCACTGGGCAAAGGAAAAATGAAATCATATGTATTTAAAAAGTTTAAAAACCTCAAAAAGTTGAGCTATGATTTCATACACTCAGAACAGGTAGTAGAGGTTGTTTTGCTTTTTAAAAATTACAGCAATTAAGTTTCCATCTATTATTAATATAAGTAGGATAGATGTTTCCCATGTAATACATATTTAAAACAGTGCACTTTTTTTTTTTTTTTTTTTTTTTTGTTGAGACAGAGTCTCACTTTGTTGCCCAGGCTAGAGTGAGTGCCGTGGCGTCAGCTTAGCTCACAGCAACCTCAGACTCCTCGGCTTAAGCGATCCTGCTGCCTCAGCCTCCCGAGTAGCTGGGACTACAGGCATGCGCCACTATGCCCGACTAATTTTTTCTATATAGATTTTTAGTTGTCCATATAATGTCTTTCTATTTTTAGTAGAGACGGGGTCTCGCTCAGGCTGGTCTCGAACTCCTGACCTTGAGCAATCCACCCGCCTCGGCCTCCCAGAGTGCTAGGATTACAGGCGTGAGCCACCGCGCCCGGCCTTTTTTTTTTTTTTTTTTTTTTGAGACAGAGTCTCGCTTTCGTGGCGTCAGCCTAGCTCACAGCAACCTCAAACCCCTGGGCTCAAGTGATCCTCCTGCCTCAGCCTCCCGAGTAGCTGGGACTACAGGCATGCGCTACCACGCACAGCTAATTTTTTTACTATATTTAGTTGCCCAGTTAATTTTTTCTATTTTTTTAGTAGAGACAGGGTCTTGCCTCCTGACCTCGAGCGATCCTCCCGCCTCGGCCTCCCAGAGTGCTAGGATTATAGGCGTTTGCCACCGTGCCCGACCCCACTTTTATTTTAAAATGAAAATATTTAGGACATAGAATCACTAATGCATATCCAATCAAAGTTTTCTGGATTTTTTTCTCTACTGTCCCAAAGTACTTTTTAGTTATACAAGAGATACAACCCTTCAGACTTAGATTGTTAGGAATACTATTCATAGACTACTGTCAGAAGAAGAGAACAAATGTGTATCTGCATTAAGTACAAGTCATTTTCATAATTTGCCTTTGTGTCATATATCTCAGGCAAATATAGACCATTTCCTTGGTTTGCTAAAGTTAAAAGGTGAACCATGATTGTTCACGGGGATAATAGATAGCAGATACAAAGGGAGAGGTGGGTAAATGTGGATTAGTACATATTGTCAACTGTAGTGTTTCTATAGCAATGAATAATTGCTCCAAAATGAGAGAAGAGCCTTCTTCCCCTAGTAATGAGTTAATTTTATGAAGGGATGGAACACTTTAACCATAACATCATAATCTGAGTATGTTCTTCTGTCCTTTCATGGGCAATTATTCAACAGTGCCTCTGGCCGGGCGCGGTGGCTCACGCCTGTAATCCTAGCACTCTGGGAGGCCGAGGCGGGTGGATCGCTCAAGGTCAGGAGTTCGAGACCAGCCTGAGCAAGAGCGAGACCCCGTCTCTACTAAAAATAGAAAGAAATTATATGGACAACTAAAATATATATATATACAAAAAATTAGCCGGGCATGGTGGCGCATGCCTGTAGTCCCAGCTACTCGGGAGGCTGAGGCAGTAGGATCGCTTAAACCCAGGAGTTTGAGGTTGCTGTGAGCTAGGCTGACGCCACGGCACTCACTCTAGCCCGGGCAACAGAGTGAGACTCTGTCTCAAAAAAAAAAAAAAAAAAACAGTACCTTTAGCTCAACGGTGGTGGTAAACTACAATTGTTATAATTGTTCTTTAACAATAGATAATAAGTAAAGTCAAAGCTTAAATAAAGCTTTAGTCCCATCTATCATCTTTATGAAGAACAATGAAATTTTGGGTCAAAAAGCTGTGTGTTCAATTTCAGAATATCTTCCCATGTTCAGGGAATGGCCTTTCCAGTGATTTATAATCAAACCCTTCAGTTGCTTCAGTCCTAAGAGAATTTTACTCAACCCTTTAGGGGTCCATATTACAGGTTTTATAGTTTTGACTTCTGTTCAAGTCATTATGACAGTTGACATTTCTTATTGTTGCTATTAATTTTGTTTTAAATTTATCTTTTGGCTTCTTGTTCTAAGCTGAGACAAACATGGTTTGGTATGACTGGATGAGGCCCTCTCATGCACAGCTTCACTCTGAATACATGCAGCGTCTGACTGAGGCCAAAGCCAGGAGCAAGAACAAGGTTCGGGGTGTCCAGCAGCTGGTACAGCGCCTGCGACTGATCAAATCTCCTGCAGAAATTGAACGAATGCAGATTGCTGGGAAGCTGACATCACAGGTATGGTTCCTATTGAAAAGTTTTTTCCAAATTGAAAAATCTTAAGGTCTTAGGGGTCAGTAGGCATCTTGAGGTCATATACCCAATGCAGTAATCTCACAGCAGATGAACATCTAGCTTCTACTTCAGTGTTTGGTGAACAGATCTAGAGATTTGCTCAATACCTTGCAAGGCAAAGTAAATCTGCCTTGTCTTAAGATTGATCTTTTTTTTTTTTTTTTTTTTTTTGTTGAGACAGAGTCTCACTTTGTTGCCCAGGCTAGAGTGAGTGCCGTGGCGTCAGCTTAGCTCACAGCAACCTCAGACTCCTCGGCTTAAGCGATCCTACTGCCTCAGCCTCCCGAGTAGCTGGGACTACAGGCATGCGCCACTATGCCCGGCTAATTTTTTCTATATAGATTTTTAGTTGTCCATATAATGTCTTTCTATTTTTAGTAGAGACGGGGTCTCGCTCAGGCTGGTCTCGAACTCCTGACCTTGAGCAATCCACCCGCCTCGGCCTCCCAGAGTGCTAGGATTACAGGCGTGAGCCACCGCGCCCGGCCAAGATTGATCTTTTTTTTTTTTTTTTTTTCTTTTTGAGACAAGGTGTCTCTCTCTCTCTCTCCTCTCTCTCTTTCTCTCTCTGTCTGTCTGTCACCTGGCCTAGAGTGCAGTGGCATCATCATGGCTCACTGCAACCTCAAACTCCTGGGGCTCCAGCAATTGATCCTCCTGCCTCAGTCTCCTGAGTAGCTGGGACTTACAGGTGCATGCCGCCACACCCAGCTAATTTTTCTATTTTTTATAAAGACAATTTTGCTCTTGCTCAAGCTGAGCTTTAACTCTTGGCCTTAAGCAGTCCTCCTGCCTTTGCCATCCAAAGTGCTGGGATTCAGGCATGAGCCACCGCACCCGGCCTAACCCATCAATTTTGGTCGTTTCTCCTTGGAACAATGGAAATTAATTACTTCTATTTCCTTTCCTTATAACTACATTAATAGTGTCAGTTAAACAGTGTTTGGTTGCTAAGGAAGACTTGTAGGACCCAAAATGACAGTGCTTTTAAATCTGTAGTTTATTATAGGAAAAGGGTACAAAATAACCACTGCATTAAAGATATATATCATGTATGATGGCTGTCTCGCAGCAAAGCATCCAGAGACGCGAGGTACAGTCTCCTGTTGTCCTCCCTAGGTAAGGGCCAGGCAGGATGCATTTTCTCTCACAGATCAGGAACACGAGTAAATGTACAGAACACCTCAGAACCAGAAAGCCTAAAATGGAATATTATTTAGGGGTTTTTGGTTTGGGCCAGATGGGCATATTCCTGCTAGGTAATAGCAAAGCCCTCTGGGGAACTCATGGAGACCAAGTACAAACCATTAATCTGTTATCGGTACTGATAAGCTGTTATAAACTGCTCTGAAACTCCTTACAACCCTAACGGTATGTTTCAGGCGTTGAACAGGATCGGAGTCATGTAGGAACTTTAAAAAAACAGCTCAGGCTGATTTTAGACCTACTGGAATTAACCTCACAGTATAATAGAACACAAACATTTGAAGCCTGCCTTTCTGTGTTCTACCTTTAGTCTTCCCAAAGGTAAATGTTTTTGTCTTCCTTAATTATTCCTCATATGTTTTATTTCCCCTCATTTGGGTAACCCTTCTCTGTATGCTTCCTAGTTACCGTCCTTCAAGTGCAGTCAGACCAGCACTGACTACTTAATATTAATACAAACATGATAAGCATACATCTCTGTCTTCCTTCGAATCATTGATTTTAAAAATAAGGAAGCTAAGAACAGATCTGTGGGCAATGTCAAAGGCTCCCTCTCGATTGACATCATTGTGGTGATCAGATGTCTTTGGATAAGGTGTAAAATCAGTTACGGATCCACTTAGTATTAATAGTATTCTGATCCACAAGTCTCTCATTTGTACATGCTGTTATTATGAGAAACTATTTTAAGTGTTGTACTGAAATTTAGAAGTATTAAGTTTGTGGCATTCCTTTTATCTACCAACCCAGTAATGACATCAGGCAAGGAGATGGAGTTTGGCCTTATTTTTCTTTTTTTTTTTTTTGAGGCAGAGTCTCACTCTGTTGCCCAGGCTAGAGTGCCGTGGCATCAGCCTAGCTCACAGCAACCTCAAACTCCTGGGCTCAAGCAATCCTCCTGCCTCAGCCTCCTGAGTAGCTGGGACTACAGGCATGTGCCACCATGCCTGGCTAATTTTTTTCTCTCTATATATTTTTTTAGTTGTCCAAATCATTTCTTTCTATTTTTAGTAGAGACGGAGTCTTACTCTTGCTCAGGCTGGTCTCGAACTCCTGACCTTGAGTGATCCTCCCGCCTCAGCCTCCCAGAGTGCTAGGATTACAGGCGTGAGCCACCACGCCCGGCCTGGCCTTATTTTTCTTAATGAATAACTTCTATCTGCAGGTGATTGTATTCCTTAAGCATTTCCAATTCTGATCTAAAATGTTTCCTTAAGATTTTTGTATATCTCAGCAAAATAGTTTCCTTTAGAATAAGTTTGCTGTATTTCTGTTGTTTAGCCCAAGCCAAATAATTCCCTTTTAGGGGCAAGCCAAATATAATTTATGCTAATGTGATACTGATCAGTTTGATATTTGTTGTATTCTGATATGGTTTAAAATAATTAAGGGACATCACCATTAGAGTCAAGTAACTATTATATACAGAGAGTTGATAGACTATGTGGGCAGAAAGGAAAGTAGAGGGATAGGGGGAGACATTCCCCAAGTCAGACCTCTCATATGGCTGAAGGAATATCCTGCCTCCTACACATCTCTACCTGAGTTTCCTTTATTAATAATTACCTAAACTTGTGCTTTACCCTCCACGAAACCTGACCTTCCTCCTATGTTTTTTTCACAGTTGATAATGTTAATATCTACCCAGCTACTTTAGGTAGATATATAGAAGTTATCCTGGACAGTTACTTTTGCCTAACCCTTAAATCTGATTTGCCCCCAAGTATACTGCTATGGAGGCAGAATAGGGCAGTGGAAAACACATAGACAGACCTGGGTTTAAATGCCAAGTTGTGTCACTTTGGCCATTTTTACTAAACCTCATGAGCCCTAGTTTCCACAGCCATGAGGATAATATTGTCTGTCTCATAGAGTCATGAGAAGATGAAATGAAATAATGAAAGTACCTTGCACAGTAGAGCACCTCATATCCTTTTACTGTCTCCATGGTTCTGGTATTGCCTCAGTCTAACTCTACCCTAGCCAGAGTGATCTCTATACTCTGACCGTCCCTCTCCTACTTAAAGTGGTGCCTCCCTTTTGTTTTTAGGTTTAAATTTCAAAATGCTTGTGCAAGGCTTTTTGTGATCTGGTCCCTGCTGCCTACCTTTCCAGCTTTATCTCTTCTTATTCCTATGACATTCTAACCATATTGAACCTTGAGATAGGCCATAGTCTTATGTAATCCTTCTGCCTGGAATGCCCTTCCCTTCTTTTTAAATGGCACAGTCTCCCTGCTCTCATATCACTCTCACATACACACACACACACACACACACACACACACACAATAAAACTTCATAAAATTGTTCCTGAAATGCCTTTCTCTCCACTCTCCCTTCTCCATAAGCTGTACAGTGTCCATTTCTGACGTGTTCTGATATGAGATGCACAAAGTGAAATGCAGAGAAAACCCATTTTGCATTTTTCAAGAATCAAAATACAAACATTTAAATAGCAACCAGTGACGTGAGAGCATCAAGTGTAATTGGGAATATGGGCTACATTGTGACAAAACAACCCTAAGAAGTGCCCATCATAAAGTCTACCTTTTGATCTTTCCCAGAAAGACATCAAACACACAGTAAGGGTGGGTAATATTTGAACCATGTGCCATTTATACTTGGAATCATCGTGAAGAAATTGACTCATAGGAGGCCCATTCATTACAAAAAGAAGTAAAGCAAAATCAGGCATTTGACCATCTATGAAGCAAGAACTTCTCCATCCTATTTAGTCTGCGTAACAGTGTAAAGAGCCATGACTGGCTGTGCACAGTGGTGAATGCCTGTAGTCTTTTCCAAAAAGCCCAACAGAATAAAAGCAAGTGGGAAACAGGGAATACTTGCATGGCTTGCTCCCTCTCTTTATTCAAATCTTTCCTCATGTGTTTCCTCCTCAGAGCAGCCTTTCTTGACTACCCTATCTAAATTTGTACCTCCCATCCACTTTATCCCTTTCCATTGCTTCATTTTTCCTAACAGCACTTAATTCCAGATGACTCTACCTCAGATATTTGTTCACTGTCTCTCCTCAACTAAAACGTAACTAACTAACTGAGGACACTGATATACGGAGAGTTTACTTGCCTCACCACTGTATCCTCAGAACCTAGAGCAGTGCCTGGCACACAGTAGGTACTCAGTAAATGTCTGCTGGCTGAATGAGCAATTAAAATCAGTTAAAGGATACACACACACACACACAAAGATGTTGACAAATAACTAGTTATCACTACATTTTTAGCATGAAGCCTTAAAGGGGGGGGGGGACGTGGTAGTTCTAATGAGTTCATTCACTCTAAAGATGCATTTATCTTTTAATTAATTTTGTTTCAAATCCTTACCGATTAGCACAGAGAATTTTTGAAGTCATGGTGTTTTTTTGGGGGGGTTGTTTTGTTTTGTTTTGTTTTTAAAGAGACGGGGTCTCAATATGTTGCCCAGGCTGGAGTGCAGTGGCTATTCATAGTTGTGATCACGACACACAGCAGCCTCAAACTCCTAGGCTCAAGTGAACTCCTGCCTCAGCCTCCTGAGTAGCTGGGACTACAAGCATGCACCACCATGCCTGGCTAATTTTTTTTTTTTTTTTTTTTTTTTTCTTATTTTTAGTTGCCCGGCTGATTTCTATTTTTCATAGAGATGGGGTCTTGCTCTTGCTGAGGCTGGTCTTGAACTCCTGACCTCAAGCGATCCTGCCACCTCAGCCTCCCAGAGTGCTAGGATTACAGGCATGAGTCCCCATGCCCAGCCTGTTTGTTTGTTTTTGAGACAGGGTCTCACTCTGTTGCCCTGGCTAGAGTACAGTGGGATGTGATCACAGTTTACTGCAATCTCAAACTCCTGCTGAGGCAGGAGGATCACCTGGGCTCAAGTGACCCTCCTACCTCGGCCTCCTGAGTAGCAGGGACTACAGATGCAACCCACCATGCCCAGATAATTTTCTTTTTTTTTTTTTTTTTTTTTTTTGAGACAGAGTCTCACTCTGTTGCCCAGGCTAGAGTGAGTGCCGTGGCGTCGGCCTAGCTCACAGCAACCTCAAACTCCTAAGCTCAAGGGATCCTCCTGTCTCAGCCTCCCGAGTAGCTGGGACTACAGGCATGCACCACCATGCCCGGCTAATTTTTTTTTTTTTGTATATATATTTTTAGCTGTCCATATAATTTCTTTCTATTTTTAGTAGAGATGGGGTCTCGCTCTTGCTCAGGCTGGTCTCGAACTCCTGAGCTCAAACGATCCGCCCACCTCGGCCTCCCAGAGTGCTAGGATTACAGGCGTGAGCCACCGCGCCCGGCCCCAGATAATTTTCTTAAAGTTAATTTCTCTTGTCATATTTTATACATCCATGTAAGCTAATCAGAATCTTTTTGGAACAAGGTAGAATGAATTACAAACATAAATGCTTAGAGAAACAGAAAACACACACATAAGGTGTGGCTATCACAGAGAATTAATAAAAGTGCTTATACTATAGGCCAAAGGTTCTCAATTAGGGGAAATTTTGTCCCCTATGGCAGTAGTCCCCAACCTTTTTGGCACCAGGTACCGGTGTCATGGAAGACAGTTTTTCAACGGACTGGGATAGGGGGTGGTTTGGGGATGATTCAAGTGCATTACATTTATTGTGCAGTCAAACCTCTCTGCCAGTGATAATCTGTATTTGCAGCCGCTTCCCAGTGCTAGCATCACCACCTCAGATCATCAGATATTAGGTTCTCATAAGGAGCACAACCTAGATCCCTCGCATGTGCAGTTTCCAGTAAGGTTCACACTCCTATGAGAATCTAATGCTGCTGCTGATCTGACAGGAAGTGGAACTTGTGTGATGATGCCATTGACGGGGAACAGCTGTAAATACAGATAAAGCTTTCCTCCCTCGCTCGCCTGCTGCTCACCTCCTGCTCTGTGGCCCGGTTTCTAACAGGCCATGGTCTCCTCAGCCCAGGGGTTGGGGATCGCAGCCCTTGGGGACATTTTGGCAATGTCTGGCTGTCACATTTGGCATCCTACGTTGAGCAGGACAGCCCTCCCACAACAAGGAATTATCTGGCCCTAAATGTCTATAGTACTAAGGTTAGGAAATCCTGCTGTAGACCAGACCATTCAATCCGTAATTTCATACATTCCGGGCCTATAGAAGCATCTTGTTACATAAATGACAGATGTATTTTTTAGTATTTTGTGCTTCTATAACAAATTACCTGAGACTGTGTCATGTATAAAATATAGAAATTTGGCCAGATGCAGTGACTCATGCCTGTAATCCTAGCACTTTGAGAGGCTGAAGCAGGAAGATTACTTGAGTACAGGAGTTCAAGACCAGCCTGAGCAAGACCCCATCTCTACAAAAAACAGAAAAATTATCCAGGCTTGGTGGCACACACTAGTAGTCCCAGCTACTCAGGAGGCTGAGACAGGAGGATCACTTGAGCCCATGAGTTTGAGGTTGCAGTGAGCTATGATCATGCCACTGCACTCTAGCCTGGCCCGCAGAGACCCTGTTTCCAAAAGAAAAAAGTAGAAATTTGTTTCCTCACAGTTCTGGAGGCTAGGAAGTCCATGATAAAGGCACAAGCAGGATCTGTGTCTGATGAAGTCTCATTCCTCACAGCTGGTACCATCTAGGTGTCCTCACATGGCAGAAGATAGAAAAGCAGGAGGGGCAGAACTCAATCCTTCAAGCCCTTTTATAAGGTCGCTAGTCCCATCCATGAGGGCAGAGCCCTCATATTTAATCACGTCCCAAAAGGCCCCACCTATTAATACTACCACAGTAGGGATTAAGTTTCAACCTGAATTTTGGAGGGACACGTCAAACCACAGCAGTTTTTATGTTGCTTATTCCAGCATTTAGCGTATATTCTGCGTATGGAAAAGTTGAGTGCCTTTCCACTAAGTCTGTCATCAGTCAATATTCCTGAAAGCAGTATTTTTCCCCTTCAGAAATCTATATTATTATGCCCACTGAGTCACAACTTCAGGTTGACAAAATTGTAGTGAGATGTGCTTTTCATTTGCCCTCCAGTATTTTGAATGTTTGAGTAAGCAGCATAGTTAGAATGAGACTGTGTTCTTTTCGTCATCCTTTCTCTTTACAGGCTTTCATTGAGACCATGTTCGCCAGCAAAGCCCCTGTGGACGAAGCCTTTCTTTATGCTAAGGTGAGCTTCAGATGGTTGGAAAAGTCTTGTTGGAGGGAAATGTGTAGTGATTTTATTGATTTGCAGATGGCATACAGTCAGCTTTCATGGTAGTGACCAGCATGTCATTGGAGAGGATTTAGTTCTCAAATGTCACTGGTAATTTATTAGATGAGTCTGAAACATGCAAATGCTACAATTAAAGGAATAACACTGCAAAGTAGAACAGATGAACACAGGAAGACTTACCTATGTGAGGTGAGAAGAGTAATACTGTTTAGGTAAATGCAAAGGAAGAGGCTGAGGTAGTGCTATAGAAGGAGGCAGATACTCGCCAGCCTCCAGCTCCATCCTAGAACATAGTGAAATTAGTAGGATTGACAATTTGCCTAGCATCCTTTTTCACTTTTTCAGAGCATTTAGGTTAGTAGCTATTTAAAAGGTTAAAATTAGTAATTTAGGGCTGTTAAAAATGTGAACCATATTTCTGTGTTTACCTAAATAAGAATAAGCAAACAATAACCTTACATGTTTGTATCTCTGGACTCAGCCTTCATCATAGGTTTCCTGTGTCCCCTTCTGGACTTTATTTGAAAATTGTGGGAAATACAGAGAACAATAAGGAGAAAAGAACACATTTAATAATAGGGTTGAATACAGGATTCGTGGGAGTAAAAGAAGATACATAGGTTATGGTACATGGGGTGAGAATAAAAGAAATGGACTGAAACTACAACATAAAATGTTTGGTTAGACATGAATAGTTTTCCAGTAGTGACCTAAGGTAAGTACTGGTATGGAAGTATGGACTGTTTAAGAGAGCCTGGACTGGGCAGCCCTATAGAAATCCTTTAGTCATACTTCACTGTTCTTTTTCACAGTTTGAATTTGAATGCCGAGCTCGTGGTGCAGACATCTTAGCCTACCCACCTGTGGTTGCTGGTGGTAATCGGTCAAACACTTTGCACTATGTGAAGAATAATCAGCTCATCAAGGTACATGAAATGCCTTTCTGTGCTACTCACACTAGGTCCAGATGAGCTAGTAGAAAACTGCTAATTCCATGGTCCCCTAACCTTTACCTTTCAAAAATTAACTGCCATTTTAAAAGCACTTTATTATTTATAAAATGGTTTTACAGACATTATGTCATTTTATTCTCACATTAGCCCTGTTAGATAGGAGCAATTATTGATATGCCTGTTCAGTAGGTGAAGAAAATAAACTTTAAAAAATTAAGGAACTCATTAGTGCAGAACCAAATATTCTACTCTAAAACCTCTGCTCATTTCATTTATAACACTGTCCTTTCTAAAGACTTGTGGTGACAACAGTGGGCCTAGAATATTTTGGTGGGAGCAGAAGGGATTTTAATAAAACCTTATTTGCCAGACTCGGTGGCTCACACCTGTAATCCTAGCACTCTGGGAGGCCAAGGCAGGAGGATCGCTCGAGGCCAGGAGTTCAAGACCTGGCTGAGCAAGAGTGAGACCTCTGTCTCTAATAAAAAAATAATAGAAAGAAATTATATGGACAACTAAAAATATATATATAAAAAATTAGCTGGGCATGGTGGTGCATGCCTGTAGTCCCACCTACTTGGGAGGCTGAGGCAGTAGGATTGCCTGAGCCCAGGAATTTGAGGTTGCTGTGAGCTAGGCTGACGCCACGGCACTCTAGCCAGGGCAACGGTATTGCTGATTTAAACAAACAACAAAAATAAAACCCACTAATTATCATTCCTTATAGGAAATCTCTTTTTGCTTTGGCTGCTTTTAAAATCTCTCTTTGCTACTCCCCAGTTTTATTGTATGTCTAAATACACACTTTTTTTTTTTTTTTTAGACAGGGTCTCACTCTGTTGCCTGGGGTACAGTGCAGTGGCATGATTGTAGCTCGTTGCAGCCTCAACCTCCTGGGCTCAAGCAATCTTCCTGCCTCAGCCTCCCAAAATGCTAGGATCATAGGCATGAGCCACCATGCCCACTAATTTTTCTATTTTAAGAAAATAAAATAAAAGGTGTAGTTTAAATTAGAGGAAACAATTTACAGTTATGATATTACCCACTTTAACTTATGTTACTTTGTTCCAGGACGGGGAAATGGTGCTTCTGGATGGAGGTTGTGAGTCTTCCTGCTATGTGAGTGACATCACCCGCACCTGGCCTGTCAATGGGAGGTAGGGCTTCTACAGAATAATGTATCCCGCTGCTTTTTAGGAGTATGAGTTAGAATATGGATATATTTGGAAAAAATGACTATGGAAATATATACAGGTCCCTTTGTCTTTGAAAAGCTCTCTATTATTTTCTGAGACTGTTTTGTTCATCCTGTCACAGGATCATTCACCTAGAAACACCCAGTTAACTAACACACACAGACTTTTTTTTTTAAGAGATGGGGTCTTCTATATTGCCCAGGCTGGAGTGCATTCACTATTCACAGATATGATCATAGAGCACTACAGCCTCAAACTCATGTCCACAGTGATCCTCCACCCCAGCCTCCTGAGTAGCTGGGATTACAGGGGCATGCCACCACACTTGGTTCACACACATTGTTTTAAAAATAAATTTGACTTTTTTTTTCTCATTACAAAAGTAATATGTAGGTTATAGTAGAATACTTTGGTTGGATTAACCCTCCACAGATAATAATTATAAAATCTGGACAAAATACTAAAAAACAACTGTCTAAAGACACTACAGAGTTTCCAGAAACAGGTAAAAACTTTACAAAAACTTTACTTTCTCCTTGAAAGAAGAACTATAATGAGTAAATTTAGTAGTTCAAGCTTTGTGCCTGAAAATATTCCAGAATCCACACAGCTTGGGCAGCAGAAAGCCATAGGTTGGTTGCTTTTTGGTGGTGGTGGTGGTATTTTTGGGTTTTTTGGTGTTTTTTTGTTTGTTTGTTTTTGTTTTTGTTTTTGTTTTTTGCCAAAGACAGAGTCTTGCTCTGTTGTCTGGGCTAGCCTGAGCAATATAGCAACACCCCATCTCTACAAAAAGTAAAAAAATTAGCCAGCATGGTGGTATACAACTGTACTCCCAGTTACTCAGGACACTGAGGCAGGAGAATCACTTGAGCCCCAAGAGTTGGAAGTTACTGTGAGCTGTGATCATGTGCACTCTAGCTTGGGTGACAGTGAGACCCTATCTCTAAAAAACATAAAAAATTAAAATAATTAAATATGAAAGAAAAAATAAATAAAGTAGCTATTATAGATATATCCACAGACTTAAAGAAAGATATAGGCATAATGAGTGAACAGATGGAGAATCTCAGTGAGAAATAGAAACTGTAAAAAGAAACAGGGATTCTGGAAAGATGAGAACAGCAGTATAGTTTTTCAATCTTTCCAAATTGTCAAATAAAAATATAGCAACTAGATAGCAAAACTAAACAGCAGGTAATAGGGTATCATAACAAACCTCAAAATTCATAAACATTCAGTCCATACCAGTATGCAATTGGCAAAATCCAGACTGTGATAAACTCTGTATGTCAGACAGCCCGGATTCTTTAACAGATAAATTATAAGGAAATGGAGGCAGATCCTGTTATCTAAAAGAGATTTAAAAGGCATATCAAATTTATATTAAATGAGCAGGAGGAAAATTATGTTGGGATGCATATTTGAATGATAAAAATATTTTTAAGAATATAAGGAATGATGCATGGGTTTGGATTTATGGCAGGCCCGTCCCCCTGGGCCTCTCATAGTGCCCCATGCCAGAACAAACTGTGGCCCCGAACCATTGCCTGGCCTGTGCCCATTGGCTGCTGGTACTGAAGCGGGTTGCACAATGGAAAAAGGAAGAAAAAAAAACACAAGCAATGGGGAGTAACTGCTAATAGATATAGGATTATTAGAGGGGCGGTAATGAAAATGTTCTGAAATTAGATAGTGGTGATGGTTACACAACATTGAATATACTAAAATCCATAGAATGTATGCTTTTTAAAGTGAGTGAATTTTATGGTATATGAATTAAATTTTAATAAAAATGATAAACATGTACACAAAAATTAAAAAAACACAAGAAAGTGATTACTATAAAAGTTAGGATAATGGTTATTTATTGGGGGGATTGTCATTGTTATGGTACACACAGGGCTTCTGGGATAGTTAGCCAAGTTTTTTTTTTAATCTGACTGGTGTTGGCTTTATAATAATTTCATAAGGTTTATATTTGATTTGTTTGGCTTTCTGTATCTGTTTTGTTTTACAATAAAAAGATTTTTTTAAATTTTTAAGTGGAAATTTGAAAGGTGAAAAGGACAATAACTGAAATGGAAAATTCACTTAGGTGGACTTAAGAGTAGATGGAAACAGAAGTTGGTGAACTTGAACATAAATAGAAATTATCCAGTTGAAAGAATAGAAATGTATTATAGAAAAATGAATAAAATGTCAGAGACCTATGAGACATTTTCAAGCAATCTAACACATCTATTTGAAGTCCCAGACGTTGGGAAAAAAAAGAAGGTTGCCTGAGCCCAGGAGTTTGAGGCTACAGTAAGCTGTGGTTGCACCACTGCACTGCAGCCTGGGCAGCATAGCAAGATCCTGTCTCTGAAAAAAGAAAAAAAGATCAGAAACAAGAGACGAATGCCCACTGTCTCCACTTCTGTTTAACTTTGTACTAGAGGCCCAAGCCTGGGCAGTGTGGCAAGCAAAAGAAATAAAAAGCTTAAAGATTGGAAAGAAGGGAGTAAAAATGTCCCTATTTACAGATGACATGATTGTTTCCATATAAATCCTAGAGATCAACAAAAGAAATGAATTTATTTTAGCAAGATCTCAGGATACAAGGTAAATATAAAAACATCAATCTAAATTTCCATAAACTGGCCAGGCACTGTGGCTCATGCCTGTAATCCAAGCACTTTGGGAGGCTGAGGCAGGGGGATCACTTGAGGCCAAGAGTTTGAGACCAGCTTGGCAACATGGTGAGACCCATCTCTATTGGAAAAAAAATTAGTCAGACATGGCGGCATGCACCTGTAGTCTCAGCTACTTGGAAGCCTGAGGTAGAAAGAGCCCCTGAGCCCAGGCATTCGAGGTCACAGTGAGCTATGATCAGGCTACTGCACTTTGGCCTACACAACAGAGTGAGACCCTGTCTCTATAACAAAAAAAAAAAAAAGGTAAATTTCCATAAACTAGCAAACAAGCAAATTGGAATATGAAATCTTTGAGAATTTCATTTACCATATCATCAAAAAACATAAAATACTTAGGACTAAATCTCAAAATTCTCAACACTGTGAAAACTACAAAACATTACTGAAAGAAACTAAAGACTAAATGAGTGGAGAAATACTTCATATTCATGGGTTGGGAGATGAAACACTGTAAGGATGTCCTTTTCCCCCAAATTAATCTGTAGACTGAACATGATCTCCATCATCATCCCAGTAAGCCTTTTTTTGTAAAAATTGTCAAATTGGTAATAAAATCTTTATGGAAATGCAATAGACCTAAAATAACCAAAACAATCTTGGAAAGAAGTAAAAAACTTAAGGATGGCCGGGCGCGGTGGCTCACGCCTGTAATCCTAGCACTCTGGGAGGCCGAGGAGGGTGGATCGCTCGAGGTCAGGAGTTCAAGACCAGCCTGAGCAAGAGTGAGACCCCGTCTCTACTAAAAAAATAGAAAGAAGTTATATGGACAACTAAAATATATATATACAAAAAATTAGCCGGGCATGGTGGTGCATGCCTGTAGTCCCAGCTACTCGGGAGGCTGAGGCAGTAGGATCACTTAAGCCCAGGAGTTTGAGGTTGCTGTGAGCTAGGCTGATGCCACGGCACTCACTCTAGCCCGGGCAACAGAGTGAGACTCTGTCTCAAAAAAAAAAAAAAAAAAAACTTAAGGATTTAAACTACCCTCAAGATTTATTACAATAGTCAAGACAATAATACAGTGTCACCATAAGCATAAGTAGATGGAATGGAATAGAGAATCCATAAGTAGACTCCACTTATATAGTCAATTCATTTCAGACGAAGGTGGCAAAGCCTTCGGGGAAAGGAAAATCTTTTCAACAAGTGATGCTGGAACACTGGATATCTACATTAAAAAACAAAGCTCGGCCGGGCGCGGTGGCTCACGCCTGTAATCCTAGCACTCTGGGAGGCCGAGGTGGGCGGATCGTTTGAGCTCAGAAGTTCGAGACCAGCCTGAGCAAGAGCGAGACCCCATCTCTACTAAAAATAGAAAGAAATTATATGGACAGCTAAAAATATATATAGAAAAAAAATTAGCCGGGCATGGTGGTGCATTCCTGTAGTCCCAGCTACTCGGGAGGCTGAGACAGGAGGATCGCTTGAGCTTAGGAGTTTGAGGTTGCTGTGAGCTAGGCTAACGCCACGGCACTCACTCTAGCCTGGGCAACAGAGTGAGACTCTGTCTCAAAAAAAAAAAACAAAGCTCAACCCCTATCTCACACCATATACAAAAATTACTATGAGCTGGAATACAGAACTAAACATGAAAGCTAAATTTTTCTTTTCATTTTTAAGACAGGGTCTCATTCTGTCACCCAGGCTGGAGTGCAGCAGCATCATCATAGCTCACTGTAACCTCAAACTCCTGGGCTCAAGTGATCCTCCTGCCTCAGCCTCCCAAGTAGCTGGGACTATAGGCACACACCACCACACCCAGCTAATTTTTCTATTTTTTGTAGAGACGGTGTCTTGCTCTTGCTCAGATTGGCCTTGAACTCCTGATCTGTTGTTCTTGATTAGGCAAAACCAAGGCGAAAATAATCACAACAATATTTGCCTCTAGGATTAGGGGTACTGATTAGAAATTGTCACAAGGAAACTTTCTGGGGAGATAGAAATATTCTGTATAATGATAGGGGTATGGGTAGGGATATGCATCAGTCACCATTCTCCAGAGAAACAGGAGCAATAGGCTGTGTGTGTGTGTATGGATGGATGGATGTGTGTGCATAGGTAAGTAGATAGATAGATGATAGTTTGATTGATTTTAAGGAATTGGCTCATGCAATTGTGGGGGCTGGCATGTCTGGCTTTTATAGGGGAGGCTGGCAAGCGGAAAACTCAAGCAAGAGTTGATGTTGCAGTCTTGAGTCCAAGAATCTATAAGCCAAGCTGGAAACTTAGGCAAGATTTATATTCAGTCTTGAGGCAGAATTCCTTCAGTATACCAAGGCAGTTCTGGCATTTGAGTTCATTCGTTGTAGGCTACCTTTTGGTCTATGTTACCAACCAACCAACCAAACTGTTAGAGCCTTGCTGAGCCCTAGAGCTGCAATATTGAGTCTAGAATCTCTGCTTAGTGGACCCATATCAATAAATTAGGCCTGATTCAACTTTATGTTCTTTCTACCATTATCTTACACTGTAAATATCTATTCCCACACATATTCCCAGATTTTTGTCTGCATAAATTGGAAAAAATCATGCAGTTCTTTTGGGGCTGTAGTACACCTCTTCATGGGTCACGCTTTGTCCTAGACTTTTGGGGCCGTCTGGGACTTGAATCTAGCTATAGGTCTAGAAGCAACCACCTCAAGGAAATTACCTGTAGATTGTCAGGCAAAACAGGCTTAACCTTCTCAGATGGGGGTGGAAGGGCTGCTTCTACTGGCAAAGAAGACTCAGCAGAATGTACGAGTTCATTGTCCCCAGCGTCAATAGGATTGGTACACCCATTTGTCAAACTACAGCTCAGATTTGTGCATTTCAGTGTAGATAAATTTTATGTTAAAAAAGTAACTTAAAAAATAATTATTTGGTAATCCTATGGTGGGGTGCAAGTAGGTGCATTTATAGGTGGTATAATCATAATAGTGTTGATAATGGTTGGACATAGGAGATGAGTAGTAGGTGTTCATTATACTATCCTATTGTTATATTTAACCATTCTTTTAGACGACATTCAGTTTTTTTTGAATTTCAAATATTTTCTTAGGATGGATTCTTAGAACAGAATTACAAGTTCAAATTGTATGACCATCTTTAAGGCCTTTGATTTAATTGGCTGTACTAATTCATACTCCCATCAACAGTGAGAATACATATCATACATCATCCCAACTCACTGTTCTCTCATTTTACCCCTATGATTGCTAAAGAAATTGCTATTTTAAGGACACTTAAATACTAGTAAGTAATAGCCAGGGTATTGATATTAATAGTTTGTCCCATGATATCTGGTTCACCTATCAGAAGTGGATCCCTAGGCTTTCTTTCCTCTTTTTTTTTTTTTTTTTAATGGTGATCTATAACATATGGGATTAGAAAGGTTCAAGGGTAAGCCTGGTCTGGCCCTCTGACTGCATTCATGGCTATGTATATCTTCTAGCTTCACCTCATACGTATCTGCTGACCATCTGAAGGAGAAACTGTTGCTGCTCCGGCTTGTAGGACTATTGCTCTTCCTCTTGAGCCTCTAGGGCATGATTAAGGTCCTGTCAGTAATGATATTGGTACTTATTAAACATCAAAAATGACCCATCATCGTCCTCTTGGAGTTTTTCTGATCAAACTTAGAAGCAAACTTACTGTTAATATCAGATTATACTAAATTCAGGTTCTTTGGTTTTCCTGTCCCCAGGTTCACTGCACCTCAGGCAGAACTCTATGAAGCTGTTCTAGAGATCCAGAGAGACTGTCTGACCCTCTGCTTCCCTGGGACAAGCTTGGAGAACATCTACAGCATGATGCTGACGCTGATAGGACAGAAGCTTGAAGAGTTAGGGATCATGAAGAATGTTAAAGAAAATACCTTCAAGGTACTTCACTTCTCTTGACCCCAGTTCTCAAGAACACCTAACATGCTGCTAGGTTTTTACCCTAAATAAAGCTATTAGATTTAGGTAATGGTCTTTGCAGTTTGTCGTCTGTAAGAGGAGCTTAGCTTTAACATAGATTAAAACAAAAGAAGTCAGTACTTATTTCTCCCAGAAGATGGCAGCACATTCTGATTCATTGGATACTGCGTTACTAACTCAATATTCAGAAAACATAAAATGAAGTATGGTGCGGACAGGGTGGAAAAGGACAAAAAATGAGAAGTTAATTCTTAATCCTTTTGTGGTGATTCTGGAGGTTGAAGGGGAAGATATTTGTTGCTTCAGTAACATTGTTGAAACTTCAACACTATGCCCAAGGCAACATCTTTAGTGAATTTTTTCTGCATCCAAAATGTTATTGTTCAGTAAAAATGTAAAACCTCAGCTTAAAAATCAAGATGCTAGGTGGTCAAGCTGGACAGACCATTGGGCATCTCCCACCTCCAAGTTTAGGCGTCCAGGACTTCTGTTATCCATAAAAAAGAAGCTATAGGCCAGGTATGGTGGCTCACACCTGTAATCCTAGCACTTTGGGACACCAAGGTGGAAGGATCACTTGAGGCCAGGAAAGCAAGACCAACCTAAACAACATAGCAAAAAAAAAAAAAATTAGCCAAGCACGGTGGCACACACCTATAGTCCCAGCCACTCAGGAGACTGAGGCAGGAGGACACTTGAGCCCAGGAGCTTGAGGTTGCAGTGAGCTGTTTTCATACCACTGCATTCTAGCCTGGGCTATAGAGGCTCAAAAAAAAAAAAAAAGAAGAAGAGAAGAAGCAGCAGCTATAAATTCCCTTTTCTCAGGCTAACAAATCTTCAATTAACTGTTAGAAATATCCAAGCTGGTAAATGCCCGATAATTATGCCTACTCTACAAGTTGCCGTGAAATACTTGGGGCCTCCCAAGTAGGCTTCCTGAGAGGTATATGTGAACACTGAAAAAAAAACTCTAATAGTCATTCTCCCTTCCCCAAGAAGAGAGATTTTTTTTCAAGAGAAGGTCTTGCTATGTTGCCTAGGCTAGAGTACAGTGTCACAATCATAGTTCACTGTAACTTGCCCGGTCTCACGCCGTCCTCCTGCTTCGGCCTTAAGTGCTAGGATTACAGGTGTGAGCCACCATGTCCAGCCAAGATTTTCATTTGAGACAGTCATTACTGGGATTACCCAAATCAGCATGTATATAATATATTAAATAGTGGCAAATTAGTTAGAATGCCATTGGCTGAATTGCATACAAAAGGTAGCAGTTTATCAGACTTCTTAAGCATTAGCCCAAGGGTAGGTTAAACCTAAGTGGCAGTACCATGGGGGAGATATTAACACATATCTCACTAATTTATATATGCCCAACTTTCCCCTTAAGGGGTCTAATAATACTATGCTCTAATAATACTGTAGTAATACCTTTTCCAGGCTGCTCGAAAATACTGCCCTCATCATGTTGGCCATTATCTTGGAATGGATGTGCATGACACTCCAGACATGCCCCGGTCCCTCCCTCTACAGCCCGGGATGGTAATCACAATTGAACCAGGTAAGGAGAGGTGTTATAATAATAGTATGACATAAACATTGTTTATTTTTACCTGAACCAACATAATTAAATTAGAAGAGACTGGGAAAAAGAAATCTCTCCAGTGGAGAAGATACTCATTTTAGATTTATCTTTAGCTTTCTTATTTAACATCACACAGTTTGTTTAATTTGACTCCTTCAATAAACAACAGATGGAGTATACTTCATATAAGTAGATATTAAGAAATGAATCTTTTTTAATCCTGCCTTTGCCAGGGCCAGTTTGTCCTGGTCTCTCATTTAGTACTGGTAGACCACGAAAGCTTCCAGAGCCCTGGTGCTCGAGTGCTGAGAGACACACAGACGCACCATGCTCCAGTTGCAACACCTCTGCAAGCTGTACTGAACTACCCAGCACGACCCTAATCCTTAGTATGCAACTGTTTCCTCGCAAGCTTCAGAGAAAGCTGACAATCGAACAGATTACCTGACTTGAATGATACCAGGTGTTGGGCAGCATTTAGAAGAGAAGTGGTGGCCATAGTGAACTTGAAGGTTGATGTTGCAAGAGTTGATTGTTAAACACTAATGCAAGTTTTGTCATAAAAACAGGTCTCAATTTTAGATTCAAATATTTTAATCTCTAAATTATATAAATTATGGCTGGGAAATATCTTTTATGTGACTCTTTGAACCCAGTCATACATTGCTCTCTGTGGCCTTAGATACCATTTATTTCAATCTAGTTGGTACCTGAGTGCTTCCTTAAACTTTGACTACATTTTCCCTGGTCTTTTTCATTTTATCACGGACCAGTATCTGTGAGTAGAGTGGAAGAAGGTTACATTTCTTTAATATGAAAAGACCAGGTGTCTGTCTAACTTCATGGTTAGGAAGGGTACTGAGGCTCCTAGATTTTTCTAAATGTGCGTTAAAGTCTTTCTGTTTCTCTCTTATTTTACATTATGTACATCAGTTATAGCTTATTTGAGAGGGGGGAAAAAACTTTATAATCATTTCTGGTTGTTAAGGCTAATAATCCCTAAATAAATATTTCAATAAATTTTAAGTACATTTTGTGTTTATTTTCACAAAGTACCCTTTTGCAGGTGACTAAGGCAGAGGAAGAATACACTTATATAATCTGCTGGTTCCCACCATATATTGACCTACTCATAAGTTAAGTAACTTTAGTGGCCTGCTTGAGCCACCAGAATATGACAGAATCACGATCAACATTATGACAGTTGTATGGAGCTTATAGTCTAATATACAAAATAACTATTATAATAATTCTAGTAGTGATAGCCAACATTTACTGACCATTATGTACTAGGCACTTTCATATGTATTATCTCATTTAATCCTCACAACTCTTATTACGTAGGTACTGCTAAGATCTAATATTAAAGATGAAGGAATTTTGACCAGGCACAGTGGCTCACACCTATTATCCTAGCACTTTGAGAGGCTGAGCGGGGAGGACTGATTAAGGCCAGGAGTTCAAGAGCAGCCTGAGCAAGACCCAATCTCTAGGGGAAAAAAAAAAGAAGATGAAGGAATTTTAACAGAGAAGTTAACTTACTTTCCCCAAGTCACCCAGTTACTCTCATTGCTGAACAGCACATTTTTCTTTCTACTTCCCAGGCATTTATATTCCGGAGGATGACAGAGATGCCCCAGAGAAGTTTCGAGGTCTTGGTGTACGAATTGAGGATGATGTAGTTGTGACTCAGGACTCGCCTCTTATCCTTTCTGCAGATTGTCCCAAAGAGATGAATGACATTGAACAGATATGCAACAGGGCCTCTTGACCTTCATCGCAGCCCACATGCATCTCAGGTTCAAGAGGGTGTGCGCTGGCTTCCCTGCACACGTGCTAAGTGCCTCTGTGTGTACGCTTATACACGTGTTCCATTTGGGAGTGTGCAGCAGCTGTATGAATGTATATAATGATGTATGTGCGGTTTTTTAAGTAAATAGAAATCTGGAAAAATGAATTTTTGAACAGTATGTTACTGGAGCTTTAGTAACATTAATTCAGTAGAATTAATGACCTGAGCAAGTTTAATTTTTTAACATAAAGAAAAGTTTTGGTTATATATGTCCATGCATTCCAATTAACACATTTAAACATACAGAAAATTTTCTTCTTGGTTTTGGGTCCTTCCCTTCCTGCACTTTTGCGAGATCCATCTAATATCATAAGATGTTTGTTTGATGCCTGTATTTTTAGCTAATCACCAAGGTCTCTACCTATGCTAAAAGCCATCTGTCAGTGATTGTGGGTGGCCAGTACATACCTTCCACAACCCCTCCCTACCTACTGCAGATCCTGCATATCTACTAGAGCCACATGAGCCCTTAGGGGCACTGGTGTCCTGTAATCTTGCCATTCAGCCACAGTCCAGATTCTAGCAACACTAGCTGTCAAACAAAACAGTTTTCAGCCTTTCTTGCCATTTGGTTGCCTTGGACGGGGCCTGTGAAGTATTTAGATTCCTGATAAGGAAGAAAATGGAAGAGAAAGAAAAATATATATGTGACTGCTACAGATCCAGACCTCCAGCCGTTAGTTCTCTTCAGTTTGAAGATGATTCCTTTCCCAAACATTTGTGCTTCCTTTATAAGATCTTAATACATTGACCCTCATAGGTTCCCTTATAGTTGCTGAGCTGGCCAAAGGCAGATCCTCTACTTACTCTATCAGAGTAGTAGCACCCAGTTTTCGGAGAAATTCCCCTGTTACCATTCTGTGATTTCCTCTAGTGCTGATAAAAACAAAATATGGAATCCACCAAGTACCTGTAAACATCCTATGATCCTTATCTTTCTCTAATGTTAGCACTGGCAGGACAGTGGTAAAGAGGCATATTTCTCTAAACATAGTATTGGGTGCAGTTATACAACTCAGTTTGCAAGGTAAGCAGGGCTAGATTACTGCAAGTGGCTTATTCAGGAGCTTCTGTGATACATAGAAGCTCTAAAAGCCAGTATGTTCACCTCCTTTAAATCTGGATATGGGCCCAGGACATACAAAACATGATGATTATTGGAGCATAAATTACAGGATTTTAAAAATATATATTTATATTAGGGAAGTACAAACTAGGGGATTAACAGTCTGTAGCGCTAGAAGTTTGCCGGTGACATCAGGAAAACCCAAGGTACAGAGCCAAAAGCAGACAGGCAGTGACTTCCTCAGAAAACAAAGATAATGTTACAACCAAAGTGATACAAATTGTATGCTGACAGTGCTTGTCCAGGAATGCTTGGCTTTGCTAACAATATCTAAACAGCTGTGGGAATGGAAGCTGCACAGCTGGGATCTCCCTCTGACTTCTCAGACCTGTGCTACTTTCTAGAAGAAAGAGAAGAAAGTAAGTCCACAACTCTGGCTTCTCACTTCCCAGGCCTCTGTGCTCCCAACAACCCTTTACTTGGATTGGGTTTCCTTTGTTCATTTATAATCCTGGAATAAGAAATTTCCATTTCTTCCTATATGTTTCTATGGTCGTCAACATTCTAGTTAAAAGCTTAGGTGGCTTTTAGGTATTGCAGCATACTTGGACATGAAACAGACTGGAATCCCGGTGAGATTCCAGTCAAATTCTACAGATGTTACTGGTAGTTAAAATGGCTGTTATGAAATTCTGGCAATTTTTAGTCCCTGACCCAGGTATATTGTCCTTTGAGTCCCAGATTAACCATAGCAACTGAACATTTGATAGCATAATAAACATCTCATAGCCATGTTTTAGGGGCTGTCTGACATACTCAGGATTTGTTGAGCAGATAATTATGTATAGTGCAGTGTTCTCATTCATTCTTAGCCATGCCACAGACATACATTTCCCTTTAATTTTTTTATTTTTTTAATAAAAAAGAATGCCATTGTTTTTTAATTGTTATTGGATATATTAATACAATAATTTTATTTTTCTTATGTTGTCAGGAAATGACCCATTCCACTTAAGTGGGCTTTCCAATTAAACAAACATTTCTTAAAATTTACATTATTTTAGTTTGCTGATCTCTTACATTTAACAAAGCTAGGACTTCAGGTTCTCCCTTAATTGCTGGGTTCTGTTTTTGTCTTTTTTTTTTTTTTTTTTTTTTTTTTAGAGGCGGGGTCTTGCTCTGTTGCCCAGGCTAGAGTGCAGTGACACAATCATAGCTCATTGTAACCTCCAACTCCTGGGTTCAGGTAAGCCTCCTGTCTCAGCCTCCTGAGTAGCTAGGGCTACAGGCACATGCCACCATGCCAACTAATTTTTTTAAGTTTTTATAGAGACAAGATCTTACTATGTTGCCCAGGCTGGTCTGGAACTCCTGGCCTATAGCGATCCTTGTGCCTTGGCCTCCCAAAGTGCTGGGATTATAGATGTGAGTCACCATGCCCAGCCTCTACTATAGTTTTTGACTGGTTTGCAAGTTATAAATTTGTAACTGTATGAAGGTGAATAATACAAATTTCAGAATTTTAAGGTAAGGGCTTACTATCAGCTTTTTTTTTAACTTTTAAAAAATTTTTATTTGACATATAATTGTACATATTTACAGGGTACATAGTGATGTTTCAGTACATATAATGTATAGGGATCAGATCAGGGTAATTAGGATATCCATCATCTTGAACATGTATCATTTCTTTGTATGGGACCTTTCATTCTAAGTATAATAAATACTTCATATATACACCAAGATTTCCTGCTAAAAACCTTATTTTGAAAAACAATTGTTCAAGGCCGGGAACAGTGGCTCACGCCTGTAATCTCAGCACTCTGGGAGGCCGAGGTGGGAGGATCACTCAAGGGCAGGAGTTCGAGACCAGCCTGAGCAAGAGCGAGACCCCGTCTCTACTAAAAATAAAAAATAAAATAAAAACAATTGTTCACATGTTACCGCTGGAATTTTCTCCCTGAACTGAAGATGTATAGTTGGATTATTAACAATGCCATCTTAATGTTCTTCATTTTTCTTCATGCTTTCTTAGCATATCTGGATAGTCAGTGTCACATGCTTTTATATATTTATTTCAGGCATTGCTATTGTTTTCCCATAATCAGGAAGCTATGACTGTGATTTTTATTTTAAACACTGTAGTAGAAATACTGGGATAAGAACTCTCCTCTTCTCATAATCATAGTATCCAAGTTAGGAAGGTACTTCTAATGGTAACTTGAAGTACTCTATGTGCATCTTCTTCTAAAACCTTTTTTTTTCTCATTTTTGTAAGGTGAGAAAGGGAAAATGCTCACCATAGAAATTGTATCTTAATTGAGATTAAGATCTATAAAAATAGTTAAATCTCTACGTGAAGATATCATAACTCATTAAAACAGAAAAATCCAGGCCGGGCACAGTGGCTCACGCCTGTAATCCTGGCTCTCTGGGAGGCCGAGGCGGGAGGATTGCTCAAGGTTAGGAGTTTGAGACCACCCTGAGCAAGAGTGAGACCCCGTCTCTACTAAAAAAATAGAAAGAAATTATCTAGACAACTAAAAATATATATAGGAAAAAAATTAAAAACAGAAAAATCCAGCTTTGTTAATACGAAGATCGCAAACATGAAGTGTGAGTGCTGCCTCTCCCTGTCCTGCGCACGTGTCAGAGATCACAGTAAAGCATAGTGTGCTGTTCCACCCGTCCAGCTGTGACCTCAGAGTCCTTTGTAGCCATGTTTCCAATAACTGCTGCCAAAAAACAGCTGGAATTTGAGTTAGAAACTATCTCCCATCCCTCAACTAGTATATGATAGGTGATAATGTAACTCATTTGTGTGTGTGTTTTAGAAAATACATGAGGGCCCACAGATGGCAACATAAAGAACTCTGCTTGGAAGAGGATTTTAGGGTGTCGTTCATTTTTTAAAATGGTAGTATCCTGAAGTAGGATCGATAGCCCACAACTTAAGCTGACAGGGTAAGTTTTAAGCCTGGGCAAATATACTGTAAGCTGAAGTGTTTTTAATGCTCCTAGAGTAATGAGATGATGAGTACATCGTTAAACCCTAACATTAGAGCAGAATTCCACTGTTACAAATCACATGGGTTCTCCTGGTTGCTCTTGTCTCTGCCTGTGTGTCACTGAATTAGAGCGTCAGTATTGTTCTGAACAGAGGTCCCCACTGGAATCATCTTCTTGGGATGTGCTCCACAAGGATTTGAGAAAACTGCAGTCTTTGCTAGCATTTCTTAATGCTTTGTATGACTTTTGTGCAATTATATAAGTTCAATTTGAACAAAATGCTGTTACTTTTTAAGGTATTACTATTCACTGAAAATAAATATGTCATTCCCCAACAAGGGGAAAGCATTTGTTACTGTCATTTTAAAAATAAACTATAAAACAATATAGAAGTGGATGATGTGTGTGTTATTTTGGAATCTCGAGCTTACAGGTTTAAACATAACATTTTCTTGTACAAAATATTTTACAAAGTGTTCATTAACTGACTTGAGATGATCTTAGTTGTAGAGGGGGGGAAAACCTGATGGATTTGATCCAGCCTATTAGAAGGTTGACTCTATAAAATGGACCCATAGGTCTCCAGATAGCCCCTGTAACACTCAAAACTGGAAACTATAGCCATGAGCATTTTATGAAGCATGGGTTTTGTAGGGAAGTGGATCAATTTGTAAAATCATGAATATTTGAACTTAGCCATATAGTCGTTCCATTTTCTTTTGTTTTCTGAGACAGTCTCTCTCTGTTGCCCGGGCTACAGTGCCATGGCGTCAGCCTAGCTCACAGCAACCTCAAACTCCTGGGCTCAAGCGATCCTCCTGCCTCAGCCTCCCGAGTAGCTGGGACTACAGGTGCGCACCTCACCATGCCCAGCTAATTTTTTCTATTTTTAGTAGAGATGGGGTCTCGCTCTTGCTCAGGCTTGTCTTGAACTCCTGAGCTCAAGCAATTCTCCCACCTTGGCCTGCCAGAGTGCTAGGATTACAGGCGTGAGCCACCACACCTGGCCAGAGACATATAATTGTAAGTGTAGCCATCTCTCCCTATTAGGAACCATCTTTAAAATCTGACACTGTCTGTAAGGTGTGTTTTCCAACATTTTCCACATCCTAGCACACATAAAAAGATACTTTTTGCATGGCACAATGGGAATAAACTTGGGAGGGATTTGGGGTGAATACATGTGACTTGGAGAAAAAATTCATTACATGTCTTTTATATAACTATGATAAAAAGTATGTACAAAGTTTTATAGAAATTTTAAATTATTTATCACGCCTCAAAACACAATTTTTAAAACATCAAGGGGCCTTTTTTGCACCCTTCCTTTTCCTCTCCCTTTGCTTCAACAATGGGTCCGGGCTGGGCGCAGTGGCTCACACCTGTAATCCTAGCACTCTGGGAGGCCGAGGTGGGCAGATCGTTTGAGCTCAGGAGTTCGAGACCAGCCTGAGCAAGAGCCATACCCCGTCTCTACTAAAAATAGAAAATTAGCTGGACAACTAGAAATATATAGAAAAAATTAGCCGGGCATGGTGACGCATGCCTGTAGTCCCAGCTACTCGGGAGGCTGAGGCAGGAGGATCCCTTGAGCCCAGGAGTTTGAGGTTGCTGTGAGCTAGGCTGATGCCACGACACTCACTCTAGCCTGGGCAACAGAGTGAGACTCTGTCTCAAAAAATAAAAAATAAAAAACAATGGGTCCGGTTGTCATCTGTGGTGTATGTATCATGCTCTATTAACCTATATCTTGCTCTTGCCCTCTATAATCCTATCTTCGTTTCCTCAATAAACCTCATTTTCATGCTTGCAACAACAACAACAACAACAAAAATATTAATGGAAGACTGGAGCTCCTTCTGGGAACATAGCTTTTTTTTTAAATCTATACCTAAAAAGTACTCCTGATCATGGGTTTTTAGTGATAATGTCCAGAGATTCTTCATAATCACCATTTATCTATTATTTATTCATAATAGCTAAAAGATAGGAAAAAATCCAAATATCCATTGGCAGATGAATGGATAAACAAAATGTGTATGTGTATTTTTATATATATACACGCACACAAAATGGAATAATACTCAACTTTAAAAAGGAATAAAATTCTGACAGATGCCAAAACATGGATGAATCTTAAAGACATTGTTAAGTAAAATAAGCCCAATACAAAAAGAAAAATATTGTCTGATTCCACTTACATGAGGTGCCTATGGTAGTCAAATTCACAGAGACAAAGTAAACCAAAGGTTGCCATGGGCTGGGGAATGGGAAGTTACTGTTTAGGGTACGGAGTTTCAGTTGGGGAAGATGAAAAAAGCTGTGGAGATGGACGGCTGTGATGGTTGCACAACGATACAAATGTACTTTATACCATTGAACTGTATGCTTAAAATTGGCTAAAATTTCAAAATTTTGTGTATATTTTACCACAATAAAAAAATTTAATAAACAAAAGAACTGGGTCGAGCGTGGTGGCTCATGCCTGTAATCCTAGCACTCTGGGAGGCCGAGGGAGGAGGATCGCTCGAGGTCAGGAGTTCAAGACCAGCCTGAGCAAGAGTGAGACCCCCGTCTCTACTAAAACTAGAAAGAAATTATCTGACAACTAAAAATATATATACAAAAAATTAGCCAGGCATGGTGGCACATGCCTGTAGTCCCAACTACTCGGGAGGCTGAGGCAGGAGGATTGCTTGAGCCCAGGTGTTTGAGGTTGCTGTGAGCGAGGCTGACGCCATGGCACTCTAGCCTGAGCAACAGAGTGAGACTCTGTCTCAAAAAATAAAAAATAAAAAAAAGAACTGTATTAGCAAGTGGGCAAGAGGAAAAAGAGGACTAAAGGCAGATTGAAGTTGACAGTATTTAAGTAATTAAAATGAGAATTAATTAAAATGCTAAATCAGTATCACCATATAACAGGAGTTTGTAACCTCACCATCTCCTGCAATAATCACACTATGTCCGAAGCTATCTTGTGCATTTTGGGGCACCTATTTTTAAAAAGATGTGCCCAGGTGAGAGTTATCAGGAAGTAGTGTCATAAAAAGTGGTTGAAATAGCAGAGGCTGTTCCGGGGAGAGAAGAGAACGGTGAGGGGAGCCTGATGCTGGCTCCGGGGATGTGAAAGGCTGCCATGTGGAACATTTCATCTGGTGCTGCTCCAGGAGGCAGAACCAGAACTGCTGGGTGGAAGCTGGCACGCATAGAGGCAGACTTTTAAAGGTAAAGGGGATGTTAGTGACTTTGTCCATTTCCCTCACAGGTGATTCTGAAAAGCAACTTGCCTTTGATCACAGTTTGTCAGTGCAGTCAGGTCTACAGGCAGGTTTCCCAGCTCCAAGACCAGGGTGTTTTCACCACAGCATGCTGATTCTCGCGGCCTGTGCCAACCGATTTCCACACTCTTCAGGACCAAGCACCCTTACCTTCCGAAACTTAGCTAAATAGCACCCCTACATTTTCAATGAAAGCATCAATTCCTTCAGAAGTGAGCTCCCTGCCCTGTACTCCCTTAGAGGTCAATGTGCCCAGGTCCTTCTGTGTCAGCTCCTAAGTCTCTTCTGCCTGCGCCCTGGACCCCTTCTGGTCTATCTCCTGGTGACTCTGCCCCCTCAATAATGCTCCTCCTTCTCTCTCCCACAGACCATGTCCCCGGACTATCCAAACCCACAGACTGATGTATTCTTAAATTTCACTCAACCTCTCTAAACTTTCTACTATTTTGTGACTCTTTTGCACCAGAGTCACAAAATATTTCTTGAGTGAGTTCAGCAGTAACTACTACTCTGAAACCAACCCGGGTAACCAAAAGCACTCATTATCACAATACTTAACTTTTTAAGTCTTTTATCCGTAGTAGTCCAGTCAGGAAAATAGAAGCTACCCTCAATATTTAAAAGAGAAAATGTAGTATCAGGAATTAGTTTCACGGGAGCTGAAAGAGCAGCCATATGGGATGGAGATGCATTTGCACCCAGAACCAGAAGCCTCTACCAGCCCCGGGCTGGACGACAAGAAGGAGTGGAGTTTCTCAAGTCCAGGAGCCTAGGTCAACTGCAAAAGCTGGCCACAGGGGGCCTGCCTGCTGGTGGGAGTTGAAATCAGAGACTCAGCTGCTTCTCAGATTTTGTGATTTTATGAGTGTACAAATAATAAAGTTACACAATGTATATACCCTGCTGCAACGAAATCTAAGTCTTTTTTTGAAATGTGCAAGACCAGAGTAGGAAGCTGAAGATCTCCTGACAGAGAACAAAATTTTATTTATTTATTTATTTTTGAGAAAGAGTCTCGCTCTGTTGCCCAGGCTAGAGTGCCGTGGCGTTAGCCTGGCTCACAGCAACCTCAAACTCCTGGGCTCAAGGGATCCTTCTGCCTC
The DNA here is from genome assembly GCF_041146395.1 of Eulemur rufifrons. Lineage (NCBI taxonomy): Eukaryota > Metazoa > Chordata > Mammalia > Primates > Lemuridae > Eulemur > Eulemur rufifrons. Next base: position 89,666,593 of record NC_090998.1, read on the forward strand.
AGCCTCCCCAGTAGCTGGGACTACAGGCATGCGCCACCATGCCTGACTAATTTTTTCTATATATTTTTAGTTGTCCAGCTAATTTATTTCTATTTTTAGTAGAGACAGGGTCTCACTCTTGCTCAGGCTGGTCCTGAACTCCTGACCTCGAGCAATCGTCCTGCCTCGGCCTCCCAGAATGCTGGGATTACAGGCGTGAGCCATCGCACCCGGCCCAGAGAAGCAAATATTAATAACAAGATTTGACACCATTCCAACTAAAATTTAACTTACAAAAAGTAACAGCCTATATTGTTTTACAGCAAGTTGCTAACTGATGCAACACCTTGTAAAGGTTAACTTTCAAAAGGTCACATCAAACAATGAAATAAGTTCTTGATTGAGTTCCTTCTCCAGTTTTTTCCCCCTTTTTGTTCTGGGACCATTTAGAATACAACTTAGATCTGATTCAGGTTCTGGGCAACTAAGTTGATCATATTCACCTAAGTCATTTGTGGACAACCAAAACTACTCCCTGACAAACTAACACACAGCCAAAAGGCCTCTTCTAAGTGATTTCAGTTGCTTATGTTTAAAAATGTGCATGGATAAGATTAGTGACATTTAGTGACATAAATCTTAGCCTCAAGAATCTTACAACACACATAACCACAACATAACTACAATATGCAATAATTTATACCAAAATGTACCCTAAATAAACAAACATGTCAGTGCAAAAAAAAAGGGAAAGGGTCAATGTAGAACTCTATAGATTTTTTTTTAAATAATAAATGTGGTTTTGGATTCTCTACAAACAAACTGGCAGAAGAGAGAGGTAGTGCTGGTATGTACTGCTGGGCAAGAGGAAGGAGCATACCTGCAATTAAAATTTTGCTGTGGCTGAAACACATTTTATAAATGAGAGAACCAGGGCTTACAGAAGTTAAAGCAGTAAAATTTGCCCAGGTTAGGATATGAATTCAGCTGTGACTCAGACCCTGAACCCTTAACAACCCTATTCGACTATGCTGCTTCCCATCCTTAGGCAAGTCAGGAGACTTAAATGTGCAATTATCCACACTGGCATGGGGCATTTGGAAAAGATTTCGGTTCAGCCACATCTCAATCAGAATCTCTCCTTGGCCATTTACCGACTTTTGGCTCTGGAGACAAGTTACAGAACCTCTCTTACCCTCGCATTCCTCACCTACAGAACGGGAATTGGACCTACCTGGCCACTGGTTACTTTCACTCACAGCATCCCCTTCACTTCTTTCATTTTGCAATTAACCAAACTTGTAATCCATTGCTGTTGTCTGCCTCTGCCTGCAGGATACAAGCTCCATGCGGGCTGCGACTGTCTGTCTGTGTCTTGCTCACCAACGTGTCCCCCAACACACAGCACAGGGCCTGGCACTTGGGGGGTGCCCAGTAAGTATTTGTTCAATAAATAACTCATCCCAGAGAGGGTGAAAAGAGAGTTCTCTCTCTCCCTGCTTCATTATATATGACCTCCCCAAAAGGATTCTTTTTTTTTTTTTTTAATTTTTTTCACTCAGAACATTTTTAATAATGCACATTTTAAAAAAAGTATTGGGTCCAGACATGGTGGTTCATGCCTGTAATCCTAGCACTCTGGGAGGCCTAGGCAGGAGAATCACTTGAGGTCAGGAGTTCGAGACCAAGAGCAAGACCCCCGTCTCTACTAAAAATACAAAAAAATAGCGGGTTCAGACAAGGAAGTGTCATGGAAATAGAATAAAAAAAAAAAAAGAAAGAAAAACAAAAAAAGTAGCGGAGCATAGTGGCACGTGCCTGTAGTCCCAGCTACTCAGGAGGCTGAGGCAGGAGGATCACTTGAGCCCAGGAGTTTGAGGTTGCTGTGAGCTAGGCTGATGCCATGGCACTCTAGCCTGGGCAACAGAGCAAGACTCTATTCAAAAAAAAAAAAGTATTCCTCTGACAAATTGTTTTGCAATCCAAACATACAATTGCTTGGAGAACAACATTTAGAAAACAAAAGCCAATGTAAAAAGACAGATTAAAGCAACTAGAACAGTTCAGGTTTAATATGGCTCAAACTTTATGGTTTTCTTGCTGCATCATCAATGTCAGAAATCTGTTCCTTCAGCTGGCTCCGTTGCTCCGGATTTAAAGAAATTCCTTTTCTGGCCAGGCGCGGTGGTTCACGCCTATAATCTTAGCACTCTGGGAGGCCGAGGCCGGAGCATGGCTTGAGGTCAGGTGTTTGAGACCAGCCTCAGCAAGAGCGAGATCCCGTCTCTACTGAAAAAATAGAAAGAAATTAGCCGGGCAACTAGAAATATAAAAAATTAGCCAAGCATGGTGACGCATGCCTGTAGTCACAGCTACTCAGAAGGCTGAGGCACGAGGATCACTTGAGTCCAGGAGTTTGAGGTTGCTGTGAGGTGTTTGTTTGTTTGTTTGCTTGCTTTTGAGACAGAGTCTCACACTGTCACCTGGGCTAGAGTGCCATGGCCTCAGCCTAGCTCACAGCAAGCTACAACTCCTGGGCTCAAGAAATCCTCCTGTCTCAGTCTTTAGAGTAGCTGGTACTACAGGCGTGCACCACCACACTTGGCTAATTTTTTCTGTTTTTTTAGTTGCCCGGCTAATTTTTTCTATTTTTAGTGGAGATGGAGTCTTGCTCTTGCTGAGGCTGGTCTTGAACTACTGACCTCCAGTGATCCTCCCGCCTCGGCCTCCCAGAGTGCTGGGATTAAAGGCGTGAGCCACCACGCCCGGCCTGTTTGTTCTGTTCTGTTTTGTGTTTTTTTGTTTGCCTATAGATATTCAATTGCTCCAGCACCGTTTGTTAAAAATACTCTTTCCTCCACTGAATTATTTTTGCATTTTTGTCAAAATTCCCTTGGGCATATTTGAGTGGTTCTTTCTGGGTTCTCTGTTCTGTTCCATTATCTATGTGTCTATTCCTCATTCATAAAATTATAGATGCTCCTCAACTTATGATGGGTTTACATCCTAATAAACCTACCATTTTAAGTTGAAAATACTGTAAGTTGAAAATGCTCAAAACATGTAAAGAAAATGTTTTTTTGTTTTTGTTTTTTTTTTTTTTGAGACAGAGTCTCACTCTGTTGCCCAGGCTAGAGTGAGTGCCGTGGCGTTAGCCTAGCTCACAGCAACCTCAAACTCCTGAGCTCAAGCGATCCTCCTGTCTCAGCCTCCCGAGTAGCTGGGACTACAGGCATGCGCCACCATGCCCGGCTAATTTTTTCTATATATATTTTTAACTGTCCATATAACTTCTTTCTATTTTTAGTAGAGATGGGGTCTCACTCTTGCTCAGGCTGGTCTCGAACTCCTGAGCTCAAACGATCCGCCCACCTCGGCCTCCCAGAGTGCTAGGATTACAGGCGTGAGCCACCGCGCCCGGCCAAGAAAATGTTTTTTAAAAAACAAAGAGGCCAGGCACGGTGGTTCACGCCTGTAATCCTAGCACTCTGGGAGGCCAAGGGGGGGGAGGAATCGCTCAAGGTCAGGAGTTCAAGACCAGCCTGAGCAAGAGTGAGACCCCGTCTCTACTAAAGATAGAAAGAACTTAGCTGGCCAAAATATATATAGAAAAAATTAGCCGGGCATGGTGGCGCATTCCTGTAGTCCCAGCTACTAGGGAGGCTGAGGCAGTAGGATTGCTTGAGCCTAGGAGTTTGAGGTTGCTGTGAGCTAGGCTGATGCCACAGCACTCTAGCCCGGGCAATAGAGTGAGACTCTGTCTCAAAAAAAGAAACAAAAAAACCTGTCAGATTCATGTTTGAATTTGACAAAATTACCTAAGACAGAAGCTATTAGTGTTTTCTTCAGGATGGAAATGAATCACTTACTATACCATACTACCTTGAACAATGAAATTGCATTAAAATAGCCAAACTTTGAAATTATTAAAAAAACAAAGAAAATGCCTTTAATACACCTAACCTACGGAACATCATATTAATAGCTTAGCGTAGCCTACCTTAAAACATGTTCAGAACACTTACAGTAGCCTACAGTTGGGCAAAATCATCTAACACGCAGTCTATTTTATAGTAAAGTATTGAATATCTGAATACTGTACTACACTGAATACTGTACTGAAAGTGAAAAACAGATTTGTTGTATGAGCACCATTGCAAAGTTGAAAAATTGTAGGTTGAACCATTGTAAGTCATGGACCATCTGTAATTAGAAAGTGCTCTTCTATTTCCTGGAAGAGATTGTGTAAAATTGGTGATAATTCTTCTTTAATCTTTTAGTAAAATTCTTCAAACCATCTGGGCCTGGAGATTTCTTTTTTGGAAGTTTTAAAATTATAAATTCAATTTCCTTAGTAATTATGTGGCTATTCAAACTATTTCATCTTGGGAGAATTGTGGTAATTTGTATTTTTGGAGAAACTGGTCTATTTTGTCTAAGTCGTTAAATTTAATGTGGGTAGAGTTTGCAATATTTCCTTATGATCCTTTTAGGTCTGCAGGATATGTAGTGGTATCCTCTGTTTTATTTCTTAAATTGGTAATTTTTGCCTCCTTTTTTTTTCTTTGTCAGTCTTCATAGAAATTTGTCAATTTTTGATTTTTTTATTTTATTTTCAACTTCATTGATCTCTGCTCTTTATGATTTCTTTCATTCTGCTATCTTTGAGTTTATTTTGCTCTTTTTTTCCCTACGTTGTTTGTCTGGGAACCTAGATTATTCTTTCCCTCTTTTATAATGTATACATTTAGTGCTAAAAAAATTCCCTCTCACGACTGCTTTAGCAGTGTCCCACAAATTTTGATATGTTGTACTTTCATTTTCATTCGTTTCACTGTATTTTTAAAATTTCCCTTAAGACTTCATCTTTGACTCACAGATTATTTAGTTTCCAAGTGTTTGGAGAATTTCCTATTCTCTTGACTTCCAGTCTGATTTCATTGTGGTTCAAGAACACACTGTATAATTTCAATTCTTTTACATTTGTTAAGATTTGTTTTATGGCCCAGGATATTGTCTGTCTCGGTATATATTCCACGGCACTTGGAAAAGACTGTGTATGCTGCTGTTGTTGAATGGAATATTCTATAAATGTTGATTATTAGATCTGTTGGTTGATGATGTTGTTGAGATCTTCTACATTTTTTTGTCTAGTTGTTGTATCCATTATGGAGAGAGAGGTGTTGAAATCTTGACTGCAATGGTGGATTTGTCTCTCTACTTTCAGATCTATCCATTTTTGCTTCACATGTTTTGCAGTGTAGTTTTTTGGTTTGTACGAATTTAGTATAATTATGTCTTCTTAGTGGATTGACTCTTTTAGCATTATTTAATGTCCCCCTTTCTGTTTTTCTTTTTGTTTGTTTGTTTGTTTGTTTTTAAGACACAGGAGGCCAGGCGTGGTGGCTCACGCCTGTAATCTAGCACTCTGGGAGGCCGAGGCAGGTGGATCATTTGAGCTCAGGAGTTCGAGACCAGCCTGAACAAGAGCAAGACCCCATCTCTACTAAAAATAGAAAGAAATTATATGGACATCTAAAAATATATATAGAAAAATAGTTGGGCATGGTGGCGCATGCCTGTAATCCCAGCTGCCCAGGAGGCTGAGGCAGGAGGATCGCTTGAGCCCAGGAGTTTGAGGTTGCTGTGAGCTAGGCTGATGCCACAGCACTCTAGCCCGGGCAACAGAGTGAGATTCTGTCTCAAAATAAATAAATAAATAAATAAATAATATAAAATTCTGCTCTAGCAGGGGAAGGTGGAGGTTCTACCTCATTATTGCCAGGTGGAAGTATAAGTTCCCTACTTAGTCTCCGTTAACACCCAAGATGGGGCTGTTCCTACTTACTTCTGGGCGGGGTGGGAGGTCCAGTGGTTTCTACTGACACTGCAGTAGGGGTGGTCTCATTATCACTGGGTAAGGATGTAAATCCTGACTCTCTACTAGGCTTCCTTTAGCACCACCCCAGCAGGTAGAGGAAGGGGCATCTTGTTACTGCTGGGTTGGGGTGGAGGTCCAAGCTCCCTTATGGTCCCCACTTATACCATGAGGGTAAAAGAGCTCATTATCAGCCAGAAGGGATGAAAGTTCCAGCTCCCTAATTAGCCTTCTCCTATACCACCATGGTGTGGGTGTTGGGGCACCTGATTACAGACTTGCCAGTGGTATACACGAGGCTTCTGGCTCCCTACTCAGCCTTTGCTGAAATGGGGCAGGGGGCACTTCTTTCCTATGTTCTTTGGATGGAGTAGAGCAGTTATTGTCTAAAAGCTTTCTGTCTTGCTAGGCTGCCCTTTCCTGGTCCTTTGGCTAGCGAGAACTGCATTTTATTGGGGATTTTATTTTTGTCTGCACTCACTGGCATTTCCAAAATTGCCAGCTCCTTCAGTTCCAAGTCTGGCATATGTGAGGTTAAAAAAAAAAACAAAAAAACCAGGGCCAGGTGCTGTGGTTCACACCTGTAATAACAGTGCTTTGGGAGGCCGAGGTGGAAGGATTGATTGAAGCCAGGAGTTCGAGACCAACCTGGGCAACATAAACAAGACCCCATCTCTACAAAAATTTAAAAATTAGCTGGGCATGGTAGCATGTACCTGTAGTCCTACCTAGCTACTCAGGAAGCTAAGGTGGAAGGATCACTTGAGCCCAGGAACCCAAGGTTACAGTGAGCTATGATTGTGCCATTGCACTACAACCTGGGTGATGGAGCAAGACCCTGTCTCTATGGAAAAAAAAGAGAGACAGAAAAGAAAACCCAGGAAATTCACCACCATGTCATTCCTCAAGTCCTGAGGTCCCTAGCTAGTCTGCCTGCTGTCCATCTTTCAGAGTCTTCTTTTGTTTTTAAATATATCTTGTCCAGAGATTTTAGTTGTACTTAGTAAGAGAAATAGTGAAAATTAGGTCTACTCCATCTTCCAGGAAGTGGAAGTCCTGCCTAGCACTTTGCAAAAGGCATATGTGACCATATGATTCATCTGGTTAAAATCCTTCAGTTTTGCAGTGAACTATGATGACGCCACTGCACTCTACCCAGGGCGACAGAGCAAGACTCTTGTCTCAAGAAAAAAAAAACAAAAAACAAAACCTTCTACTGGGGAGGCCAGGTGCAGTGGCTCACACCTGAGTAAATGACAAAGTATGTTAGAAGGTATACCTAAATTGAATGGGGAAGGAGACCATGTAGGGCCATTTAGGCCACTGTAAGGACTTCAGCCTAAATGTCATTCCTCATAGGAATGCCTTACCTAATAGCCCAATTTAATGTCTCCTCCTCCCCTTAATCGCATTACCTTGTTTTGTTTCCTTCATAGCACTTATTGATGACTGACAATTCCTGATGTATTTATTTGATAACTTGTGTTTTACTTCACTACTGGGAGTTTGTTTGACTCCATCTTTATGTCTCTCCTGCTTGAAACAGGACATGGTACCTACTCAATGCATTGTTGAATGATGGATAAATGTCCTCAATACCTTAATTTACTGTGGGTTCCTAGTATTCCTGTAGGGGCCTGTAAGCACACAATAAACTAACGACATTAAAACTTTGTAGAATTCCTATAATCCTTTAAGGTCTCACAGTTTCTCTCTTTCCAAGTGTGGTTAAAGCTGTGGTGGTGTTTTCACGGATTTGTTGTTCCTGTCCATGACTAACAAGGAAACAAATCGCAGTTCTGGTTTGGCAATGGAGCCAACACACTCCATTACTCCCCAGTTATCTTTTAAGAGAAAATATGGAGATTTCAAATAAACCTATACAAGAGCTAAGACTGATCTAGAGAAACCATGCCTCTGCAAGGTTAGATGTAAAAGGGAGGCCTGGTCTACCTAGAAATGGGAGAGTGACATAAAGCGCCAGTGCTTTGGCTGGGTGGGAATGATCAGTGAGAATATCAGAATCCCTCACAAAAATTCAAGAAATGCAGTGATTGCAGATTGGTCAGTTTGACTACAGCACAGAGTGGAAAGAGGACAGAAATTTGGGAGAAAGGACCCTATACAGATTACCAATCGTGAAGTGGGTAACGTGTACTCAAATACGTGAAGTTGAAATCGTGTACCTTAACCAAAGGCCGATCTAGGACGTACTGGTATTACTGGGGGTGAAAGACGGCATCTCCCAGGCTCCTAAGCCAGCCCCATCTATTTCCGGTGGGCAGGTGAAGGAGAATGCCTGCTCAGTTTGGCCTTAGGGAGGACATTCGGGGGTCTCATCTCTCCCCGTCGAATCCTTGAGCATTTCCTTAAGTGAAATCAGGAAACCAGACGGTGTCTGGGTCCCCGGCACGCCCCGGCCTCAGGCCTCTCAGGCGTGACTGCACCTCGGGCCTGGCTCGGAAGCGGCTCAGGGTCTGCGAAAGGCCACTGTGGGGTCTCGGGTTTCGGCAGCAGGAGGCGGGGCAGGCAGCGGGGACAGGGCCGGGCAGCAGGTCCGCGCCGAGGCGGAGGAAGCGGCCGCCGCCCCAGCTGAGGGAGTGCGGCCGGGGGCTTCCCAGGGGAGGAGGGAGAGCAACCCCTTTCGAACGTTTCCACCCGGCTCGCTCACGTCGCTTCGGCCCCGCCCGGCCCCGCCCCAGCCACTCAGGCCACCGCCTCCTGCCCAGCCAACGCGAGGGGGGGAAACCTGAGCCAGCGCCTTTAAGAGGCGTGGTCACGTGCTCCGCCCCCACCTGCCCTCTCGCTCCTGTAAGGGGTGGGGTGCGCCGGGCCGTGGGGGAAGCGAGGCGTGCGCTGCTGCGCAGGCGCAGTGGCCGGATGACAGACCGTGTGTTTCCAAAATGGCGGCAGCGATGGATGTGGATACCCCGAGCGGCACCAACAGCGGCGCCGGCAAGAAGCGCTTTGAAGTGAAAAAGGTTGGGTCTCGCCAGCGCCTTCATCAGGGAAGCTAGAGAGGCGCGGACCTGGCTGGCAGGCCCGAGGATGACCGAGGCGCGGAGGAAAGGGCTTCATTTCAGGGCGGTCCTGGGACCGGGTACCACGAAAGGAAGCTGGGGGGCGGGTCTTAGGGTTGATCGGCGTGAGGGCGGCCCACTGTCAAGGGTACTGTTGGTTTCGCTGTGATGCTGAGGGGCCAATCACGGAGGTGCTTATTGAGATACGCGGGGTTGCGACTTGGCTGCGGGAGCCAAGCGCCTGAGCTGTCACTGGAGTGGTTGGGGGGGTGGAAGGAGGACAGGGTGGGGTGGGTGGAATGGGGAGTCGGAGTGACTGCGGTGGTGGAGGATGGGGCAGTGCGGCAAGAGCCGGGAACCTGAGGTCGTACCGCATTGGAGGCCTCTGAGGAGTCCGGCTGCTGATCTTGCCCCGCCCTCTTTCTGAAGCTTGGGGTCCTCTGACTCTGAGGGACCCTGGCTTGGTCCTTGCTGAATCGAGGCCTCCATTAGCCCGCTGTGTGGCTGGCCCTCGCCCTGCCGATTTCAAGAATCTCGAATGTAATGTTTGGCTCTTTTGAGACGTCTGATGGTTTGTCACACAGCCGCCCCAGTCCTGTGGTTCTCTGTCACGTCCAGAATCTCCCTCTTCCAGAAAAATAAAAAGCATGGTGGAATTTGTTAAAAAGGAAATGCGAGCCCAAATCTCCTGGCATTTAGGGATGATTGAGTACTAGTTGCGAATGACCTGGTAAGAGTGAGAAAGCGAAAATGTGGAACGTGTCTTTTTGCATGAAATCCCTCTTAGTGCTTTGCCAACAGTTTGGAAGAGAAGTCAGTTCCCACCTAAAATGAAATAAATCTTCAAAACGAAGATTTTGAAATAGGGAGGATGTCATTCCTGGAACATCTGGCTAAACACTGACAATATTCCCACTCCTAGTGCCTTTTGGCGGCTCATTGTGGCCACCACTGCTCAGTTACAGCCAGCAGCCATGTTGAAGAATAATAGAAGTAGGGGTTTTCCTCCAAGTTGAACCTGTGGTATGAAAAGTGCTGAAGAAGTTACGAGGCACTGAGAATTGAGTTTGAAAAAGATGAAGGTTTGGGGAGTGGCACCAAATTAGTGATTATTTATAATTGCAGAAGCCAGAGAGTTGAATTACTTGACTACCACTTTTAGGTGGACTGTTACTGGAATTACCTTAACTGAATATGAAGAGTAAGGGCATATAAAAGTTGAGAACATCAGTTTATTTGATGGTAAGAACTAAAAATCCTAGCGAATTCTAGAATTTGTTATGAAGTAATCTTAGATTCAAGTGATGACCTTGTTCTGTGTACTGATACTGGGTAGTTATCCAGCTTATCCAGCTTTTCCAGCGATTACCCATTTTATGATCCAATCATCATCTTAGTTCATTCTCTTCCCTCGCTTTCACCTCCCTGCTCATGCTTCCAAAGCTGCCTTGAAGAGCAGGTGCAGATTTTGAGCTTTTCTGCAACTGCCAGGGAAACCAGCACAGTAATTCAAGTTTATACTTCTTAAACCTAAAACAGGCACTTACAAATTATTCCTAATTTGCTTACATTTATATGGCTGACAACTATTTTAAGCTGCAGGAAAAAACATAAAAGATGACTCATTAATTTCTGTGTTCATATACTCAACCTTTTGGAGACAGGGAAATCATATATGTAGTCTGCTGTTCTCATCTGATATAATAAATAAGAGTAATGTAATATCCCAGAACTTTTGTTTGGTGGTCCCTGTGGCCAAAGAAATGGTAACTGCAGCTGCAGCATGAAATCCTAAAGAGTGTGTGTATGTGTTATATTACAAGGAGAGTGTATTGTTCCCCCTTTTTGTCTTTGCAGTGGAATGCAGTAGCCCTCTGGGCCTGGGATATTGTGGTTGATAACTGTGCCATCTGCAGGAACCACATTATGGATCTTTGTAAGTAATCGGAGGAGGAATGGGGGGAAGTTGAGAAGGTTATAGAGATTGTGGCTATCCTGATGTGACCAATTTTCTTCTTCACAAGGAGATATAAAACGTAGTCAAAGCACTCAGTCTTCTGCATCTAGTCTGTTGGTGTGTTTGAAATAGAGTAGTTTTTTTATGATGTCCTGGAGGCATACCCAGCTCTCAGAATAAATCTACTCAATCTAAAGATGGCAGAGACACATTTAGAATGAATTGTGGACACAGAGACACTGTTGATTCTTCCTGTGTATCTCCCATTTCATACTCAGACTCAAAGGCAGAAATAGTGAAAGGAAGAAAATAAACTTTGAGCTATAATATTCTATCTGAGCTAGTTTTTGCTGGGCAAGATTTATAAAGAAAAGAAGTCTGAGGAGTAAGGATTTTCCGTGTTAGCCCCAAACATAGTAAAAAGGACATCATTGCCAACATTTAAATAGGGAATTGTTTACACTAAAGAAATTTTATTTAAATCTCCAAATATTTTATTGCACATAGTGGTCAACACATAGTGATCCGATTATAGCTGTTGATGGACTGATTTCATATCCTTGTAGTAATAGGGGCAAGAATGTTAATCACCCCAGAACAGTTGAGATTACTTTTTCTTCTGGGAACTAAAATGGTTTGTTATTGAGATTGGAAATGGCGTGAAGAAACTTCAAGTTTCTAGAATTGGAATTATAGGCACTTATTTTTTTAGATTGCTCACCTGCTATTTCAGTTTCATCTTTTTTTTTTTTTGAGACAGAGTCTCCCTCTGTTGCCCAGGCTAGAGTGCTGTGACATCAGCCTAGCTCACAGCAACCTCAAACTCCTGGGCTTAAGCGATCCTTCTGCCTCAGCCTCCTGAGTAGCTGGGACTATAGGCATGCGCCACCATGCCCAGCTAATTTTCCAGCTAATTTTTTCTATATATATTTTTGGTTGGCCAGATAATTTCTTTCTATTTTTGGTAGAGATGGGGGTCTCACTCTTGCTCAGGCTGGTCTCGAACTCCTGACCTCGAGCGATCGTCCTGCCTCGGCCTCCCAGAGTGCTAGGATTACAGGAGTGAGCCACCGCGCCCGGCCTCAGTTTCATCTTAAGTCACCCTTCTACTCACTGTGGTAGTTTTCTCTGGTGTTCTTTCCATCCTTTTTTGTTTGTTTTTGTTTTTGTTTTTGAGACAGAGTCTTACTCTGTCACCCTGGGTAGAGTACCATCTATGGTGTCACCACAGCTCACTGCAACCTCTAACTCCTGGGCTCAAGCAATCTTCCTGCCTCAGCCTCCTGAGTCTGGGATTACAGGCACTCGCCACCATGCCCAGCTAATTTTTCTGTTATTGTAGAGATGGGGTCTTGCTCTTGCCTCCTTGGTCTTGAACTCCTGACTTTAAGCAGTCCTCCCACCTCAGCCTCCCAGAGTGCTAGGATTACAGGCGTGAGCCAGCATGCCCAGCCCCTTTCTTTCCATTCTTGAAGTGTCTGTGTTCCTTTTTTAGAACTCTTACATGTCCTGTTCCATCTGCCTGCAGTATTCCTCACCTCTTCTCCCCACTACTTTTGTCTAACCCAGCACTGTCCAATCTAAATGTTAGCTGCAAATGCCAACACATATATAATTTAAAATGTTCTAGTACCTACGTTAATAAAGTAAGAATAAACAGGTGAAGTTAATTTTAAAATTATATCTCATTCACTCTACTATGTCCCAAATATTTTTGCAACATGTAGTCAATATAAAAAAATGAGATACTTTACATTCTGTTTTTTGTACTAAGTCTTTGAAATTCAGTGTGTATTTTATACTGAAAGTACATCTCATTTCAGACTAGCCACATTTCAAATGCTCAATAGCTGTATGTGGCTAAGGACTACTTTATTGGGCAATGCAAGACTGACCCATAATCTCTTCTTAAACTTCCTCAAAGATGTTTTCCTTGCTCATCCTTACACACACAAAAACACAGACCGTGGCGATTCTGTTAAATACTCTCATGATATCCTCTAGTTTCCCTTTGTATTAATAATTTAATTTACTTGGTTCTCTCCATGTTATTTACTGCCATACCCAGCATCTAGCATAGTGTTCAGTACATAATAAGTTCTCACTAAGTATTTGGTGAAAGACTTATAAAAACAGAAAATTGCAGAATAGTCTGATCGTTGCAAGTTGGAAAGCACAAATGAAATATTTTGTGTTGGAAGGCAGTCATGGCATGTGCCAATTGTTCATTACCCTTGGGTTCTTTGAGCTTTGACCCTGTGTACCTTTCACACTACAGTCAAAGCACATCAGCAGCTACCATGTTGTTTAATATAGATGGTAGAAACCCATCACAGAAAAACACATGCACAGTTTTCAATGTGTTTGGGTGGGGTCTTTGATTACGTGCTTTCCAGTTTCTGTGACTTGCATTTTCACAAGGAATTGTACCCAGAGAAAATTTCACCTTCTTGGGACTCTCTTCTAAAAATAGTTAATGGCTTTATACAACCCTGATTTTCTTTTCCTCTGTATTTAAGTCATTGTATGTCTGTCTGGATGTGAGAGAATGCACTTGTTGGGAGGACCACAAAAGACAAAGGCCATCCAGACTCTGTCTTCTCTTAGAGTTGAAAGCTTGAGGGATCAGTGTAGGCCTTCAGTGAAATCCCTGTTTTGTCTCATAATTTAAGTATCAAATGAAGTAGAATATTGAACTCCTATCACAAAAAACTATGAAAGCATTTTAAGTCTTGTCTTTATACAGTAAATGAATATTTCCTGGGCATTTTGGTAGGCACCAGGATAAAACAGTGACTGAGATCAAGTCTTTACCTTTGAGAAACGCACCTTTTTATTATAGATCCTGAAGAGATGTCTAGGTGCCTCAACTTTAAAAAATAAATGGATTTATGATCTTTGTAAAGAGACTTTCTGTTAAAAATGAAAATAAGAATCTTTTTTTTTTTTTTTTGAGACAGAGTCTCACTCTGTTGCCCGGGCTAGAGTGAGTGCCGTGGCGTCAGCCTAGCTCACAGCAACCTCAAACTCCTGGGCTCAAGCAATCCTTCTGCCTCAGCCTCCCGAGTAGCTGGGACTACAGGCATGCGCCACCATGCCCGGCTAATTTTTTGTTTATATATATTTTAGTTGTCCATATAATTTCTTTCTATTTTTAGTAGAGACGGGGTCTCACTCTTGCTCAGGCTGGTCTCGAACTCCTGACCTCGAGCGATCCACCCGCCTCGGCCTCCCAGAGTGCTAGGATTACAGGCGTGAGCCACCGCGCCCGGCCGAAAATAAGAATCTTAGTTTAGCAATGGCTGTTTTCTAATAAATCTGGGCTGGCATTAAATGAATGATTATATAAATAGCTGTAAATAAATAGGAATGATTATGCCTATGTCCCAGCCAGACTCTTCTACAAAGTATTCTTGGTCTGAAGACTTCCCCTTTTGAGTCCATATTGACTCTCCATGACCTACCATAGCTTTGTATTTCTTTTACCTTGTCCCATTTCTTGGTTGGTTTAAAGAGTTGCTGAAATACACAGTCTGCTAGGTAGTATTTTCTCCCTTACCTCTGGTAATCTTACTCCAGATGAAAGGGCTACCTTCATCTTAGACTCAGTCTTTGCCCATCAGACATCAGTATCTTCCTAAAACTACAGATCCATCAGTGTTTTGAAAGTGTGAAATTTATTCACTCTTGAGATGAACCTTAGTAGGTTCCTTAGTAGTTGCTTCCTTAGTAGTCCTGTGGTGGGACTGCTTTTGTATTGAAGTTTAAAAGTTCCCAAGCTTTATAAATCACATGATAAGCTTCTACCTTGGCAGGGGGATAACACGAACTGGCTATGTGCTGTGGTCTGTCTCCTCTGGGTTGACAGCGGATAGTTCAGTTCCTCCTCCTGTTTAAACTAACTGGACTCAACCCCTGTACTCTCTGCAATAAAAGCTGGAAAACAATGTATATTTGAGCACATTTTATACTCACATGCAACCATTTTCTATGCCGTATCCCTTATCTGGCATTCTAGGTTCTAATCCTCTCCCTCCTATGTATTTTTGTTCTTTATTAGGAATTTTCTGGTAAAGAAGAAATAGTATTTTTTGGCCCCCATTCTCTCTATTTATAGAAATAGTTTTTGTTTGTTTATTCAAGTATCAAGAACCTGGTTTGCACTTGGCATAGAAAGACAAGATCCCTCCTCTTGTGGTAGCTTTGAGTTGAGGGGCAAGGAGGGAAGTCAAGCATGTAAAGAGGTACTCATAATGTTACTTAATCAACATGGAGTGTTATGAGTGCCCGAAGGAGAGGAAGATGGCTCAGGGTGAGGGACTGAGGAAAAGTTCCAGTCAAGGAGAGAGTTAAGCCCCATCTTGAAGGGTGGGGACGGACTGAGAGAGAAGTAGGAGAGTGTTCCAGGTGTGGAATAAAGGGATGGAGGAAGGAAAGAGTGTGAGGGATTCCTTAGTTTAGGAGTACCATAGCCACAGCCAGAAGAAAGACCTAGAAAAAATTTAAACATGATGATATACCTTCTAACAGTTTTGGCTTTTACTTTAGTAATAATTGTGGCTCTTATTTAGCTGATTTCATAATACATAGTTAGAGGATCCAACTTGAAAGACATCAGATTTTATTTTCACTGCCATTCTTTTAAATATAATAATATATTCACAGCCCCAATAAATTCTTGAACATACTGCATAAAGCCTAGATTCGTCACTCTTAACAGACGGCAAACCAAGTTACTCTGTAGTATAAATCTGGGTAGCAAAGGTAAGTTCTGTCATTTCAGATCTTTTGCCTTCCATATTTCTGAAGAGGAAGAAAACCCATAATTATGGTATAGTATATCTCTTCCCCCAAGACCAGATATACCTATTAACATCTCAGCATTATTTTCTTACAATTTTTCCACCTATGGTAGTTTGAAGTAATTGTCCCCTATTAAATAGTCTTTCCTGGAGGTTTTTTTTTTTTTTGACAGAGTCTCACTTTGTTGCCCCGGCTAGAGTGAGTGCAGTGGCGTCAGCCTAGCTCACAGCAACCTCAAACTCCTGGGCTTAAGCGATCCTACTGCCTCAGCCTCCCGGGTATCTGGGACTACAGGCATGCGGCACCATGCCCAGCTAATTTTTTCTACATATATTTTAGTTGGTCAGATAATTTCTTTCTATTTTTAGTAGAGACGAGGTCTCGCTCTTGCTCAGGCTGAGTCTCGAACTCCTGACCTTGAGCGATCCACCCTCCTCCGCCTCCCAGAGTGCTAGGATTACAGGCGTGAACCACTGCGCCCGGCCTTGGAGCTTTTTAATCTTCAGAAAGGAGATGCCATTTAGTTACCATCTTCAGAGAAAGCAAATTATATATACAGTAATTCTTGTTCTTTGAATATTTATCCCCAATAGAGCTTTAGCCATCGTCAGTTCTCAAACTCAGTCAGATTTTTAGTCTGTTTAAATTCCCTTTTCTTCCTCCTCTATGAAATCATTATTTGGGTACAATTGTGTTAATTTACTCTACTTCCTAGACAGAATCACTTCAAGGGCAATAGGCATCACAATGGGGTAGGCCCCAAATTTTTAACCCCTTGGCCTAACAAATTTGCTTTGTTTGGTGGTGTTTTGAAGAATTGAATTTTGTTGCTTGTACACAGAGCATACGCTACAGCGTGATACAGGCCCCTTCACCCCCTTTTATTTTTACTTCTGTCCCGAGTCACAGGTTCCTGCCTTACTTCTTTAGGGTCTGGAGCTTGTTACCCAGCTGTGTGGCAAGCCTAAGTGTTGTCAGGGCCCAAGAGGAAGTGTTCACCCAGAATAGGGAAAGAGCCAGTTCTGAGGACAGTAGGAGTTATGAGGTACATTTAAGGCTTTCCTAAATTTACCAAATTAGGAGGAATCACTTCCATTTAACAAGTCAGGTTCTGTTCAGAATTTGAAAGCACTTTTCGCATTTGTTACTCTGTTTTTAAATAAGGATAGGAAATCATCAGAAAGCATACTGTTAAGTCACATCAGTGTCTTCTCTGTTCTTTGCCCTTTTCCACATTCATTAAAAAACAATTATGGCGGCTGGGCGCAGTGGCTCACGCCTATAATCCTAGCACTCTGGGAGGCCTAGGCGGGCGGATCCTTTGAGCTCAGGAGTTCGAGACCGGCCTGAGCAAGAGCCAGACCCCGTCTCTACTAAAAATAGAAAGAAATTATATGGACAGCTAAAAAAAAGTACATACATACATATATAAAGTTAGCCGGGCATGGTGGCGCATGCCTGTAGTCCCAGCTACTCGGGAGGCTGAGGCAGGAGGATCGCTTAAGCCTGGGAGTTTGAGGTTGCTGTGAGCTAGGCTGATGCCACGGCACTCTAGCCCGGACAACAGAGTGAGACTCTGTCTCAAAAATACTAAATAATTTATATTTTTATGTAAAAAAAATTAAAAAAAAATAATTATGGCTAATGAACCACTTGAGAATTGTTTTGGCTGCTATAGATTGAAAGGTTGCTTCGTTTTCCCACAGGCATAGAATGTCAGGCCAACCAGGCGTCTGCCACTTCAGAAGAGTGCACCGTCGCATGGGGCGTCTGTAATGTAAGGAAACGTCTTTACCTATCAGCATGGCTTGTAAACATATTACTACTTTTCCTGCTTTGCCAGTCTTGAAATTAACTAGGAAAAAAATGACTAGCCCACCTTTCTCTCAAAAGGTATACAAATAATAAAAAAGATTTTAAATCATCATACTATTCACTTGTTATAGGGTAAAAATTATTAATTACTGCATAGAAGCACTAGTTTGTCTTGATTATAAAGTGGACCTACTTTTGTTAGCAATATTCTGGGGACGCATCTTTGGGAATTGCCTTCAAAGCCCATCGTGCAGTCTTTGACATATTCTCTTGGTGAAAATCTTTACCTTCTATACAGACTTTTTTAAAGGCCAGGTGTCTTGTGGAATGAAGTTTGTTGAATAAGTTGAGTGTTCAAATCTCTGTGTGTGCGTGTGTGTTTTAAGTGAGGCAAGTAAGAAAGAAAAAAGAAAAAAAGAAAGAACTTAAGTGTGGCAAGTGGACTGAGTTAGGATTTTTTTTTTACCATGGCTCATGCCAGAAATGTTTTGTGCAGCATCGTTGGGCTGAATGTGTGGCCTTTCAGGGTGCGACAGCTGTGAAGGATAACAAACATCAAATATGTTATTTCTAGCATGTGTTAAAAATTCATCCTTAGAGCCATACAGTCCCAATCACGTAAGCTAAAATTGTCCTGTCTGGGCCTCCTATGGCAAGGGGACAGAGGACCCCCAGCTTCCAGCATGACACAGGGCCAAGAGGTTCTAGAGTCCTACCACCATGACTTACTTGCTAAGTGGCTTTGGCAAAGCATTTAACATCTCTAATCCTGGGTGCCCTCGTGTAAAGTGGGGCCAATAGTAAACCACATAGAATTGTAATCAGGATTAGATGAGTTATGTTAAAGAGTGCTTAGAAAGCTCCTGGCACATAGTAAGCATAAGTCTGTTAAATCTAAATAAATACAAATTTGGGCCAAGGGGTTCCTGAGTAGATGGTAGCTCTCGGTATTTTTTCCTGTCAGGCTGAGGCTCTCCTCTTCCCTTCTCCGGCCTTGGGGTGCACCTTCATTCCCTGTCAGGACCCTTTGGCTAGTTTCATAATAGCTCGTATTGGCCAAGCAGCTGCTTTCATCGTTTATGGGGGTAAAGAAAATATACTAGGTTCTTTTCTCTCCCTGGCACTTAGGCATATACTAAGCAGCATGTTCCTTTGTGTGGAAGGAAAAGGAAGTGAACTTCCCCTTAAATTTGCCTAAGGAGAGACTAGCTCAGAGAGCCTGTTGTAAAGGAGAGCCAGCATGGTGTGGCAGAAGCCTCCACGCAAGTCCTGGGTTCTAGTTCTGGGTCTTCTACAAAGCAGCTCCGAGAATTAGTCAAGTCACTTAATTTGTCTGGGTTTCAGTTTCCTGTCTGTAAAATGGAGATAATAATATCTGTCATGCTTGCTTGCCAGGGTTGCTGTGAGGCTCAAAAAAGGTGATATATGTCAGCATCTTCTGGAAACTATCAAGTACTGCAAATTTGTCTTCTGTAATTGTACTTTGACTGCAAAATATACACATTAGTATATCTTAGATTATTAACAGGAAAAAACTCAGGAACAAATGCTCAGGGGTGCTGTTACCTGCCCTAATGCCTCCTTTAGAGCCCCCGGCCCCTAGCACTTACCATCTTTTGAGGTAGTGAGGCTACACAAGGACGCCGTACTGCTGCAGAGTGCTTAGTGGTGAGGTGGGAACAGGAAAAGGGTGTCTTGAACACCCTTAGGTGAGCCTGTCCCCAACACCTGGTGGTTGAGAAAAATGTCTCAGCTTTCTGCCTTTTAGAAATTCTGCTTTTTCTCTTTTTCACATTGAGTTGTATGCAAGTCAACAGGAAAGGGATCTGCCAGAAAGCTGTCACTCTGGGAGAATATTTGTCCTGTTGAATACCCATACTGTGCTAGCAGTAGATTCCACACTTAAATACTGAATTATATTCTTGACTTTGTGTAAAAACATGGTTCACAAGATAATGATCCATATTATCTGTAAGTTTCGTGCATGCTTTGGGAGGCATTCTGACCAAATTTCAAAGCTGTTCTGGCTGGGCGCGGTGGCTCACGCCTGTAATCCTAGCACTCTGGGAGGCCGAGGCGGGTGGATCTCTTGAGGTCAAGAGTTCAAGACCAGCCTCAGCAAGAGCAAGACTCCCATCTCTACTAAAAATAGAAAGAAATTAGCAGGCCAACTAAAAATATATATAGAATAAATTAGCCGGGCATGGTGGTGCATGCCTGTAGTCCCAGTTACTCGGGAGGCTGAGGCAGGAGGATTGCTTGAGCCCAGGAGTTTGAGGTTACTGTGAGCTCAGCTGACGCCATGGCACTCTAGCCCGGGCAACAGAGCAAGACTCTGTCTCAAAAAAGAAAAAAACCCAAGCCTATCAAAGCTCTTGTTGTTTTGTTGAGGTGTCAGTATTTCTCCCCAGGGCCCCACCTCAGCCCACCAATCACAGATTAAGATTAAATGAAGGAGAACACTTGCTGCTTCTTTCTTAATATTCATATGAGCAGGGGGAGGAGAATGAACATTCATTGCAGAGGTATTGTGATTAGCATCTGCATGTCATTAGCCCACACCAGAAAGCTGCACACAGATTTTCTTTTCCCCAAATCCAAGCCAGCACCCAGCTCCCTGTCAGTTACCAGTGTTTTTGGTACTCTTCCCTTTACTTCCTGTCTTTAGCTTGAAATAAGCCCTTTGATGCTCTTTCAGCTGTTTGTGTGCAATTTGTCCCTCATAATACTTCCTTTTACCCCAATTTTTTTTTCTTTTCTTTTTTTTTTTTTGAGACAGAGTCTCGCTCTTTTGCCCTGGGCTAGAGTGTCGTGGTGTCCTCATAGCTTGCTGTAACCTCAAACTCCTGGACTCAAGCGATCCTCCTGCCTCAGCCTCCCCAGTAGCTGGGACTGCAGGTGCCGCACCACAACACTTAATTTTTCCATTTTTAGGCCAGGCGCGGTGGCTCACGCCTGTAATCCTAGCACTCTGGGAGGCCGAGGTGGGCGGATCGTTTGAGCTCAGGAGTTCGAGACCAGCCTGAGCAAGAGCGAGACCCCACCTCTACTAAAAATAGAAAGAAATTATATGGACAGCTAAAAATATATATAGAAAAAATTAGCCGGGCATGGTGGCGCATGCCTGTAGTCCCAGCTACTCGGGAGGCTGAGACAGGAGGATCGCTTGAGCTCAGGAGTTTGAGGTTGCTGTGAGCTAGGCTGACGCCACGGCACTCACTCTAGCCTGGGCAACAGAGTGAGACTCTGTCTCAAAAAAAAAAAAAAAAAAAAAAATTTTTCCATTTTTAGTAGAGACAGGGTCTCACTTTTGCTCAGACTGGTCTCAAACTCCTAAGCTCAAGCAATCCTCCCGCCTCAGCCTCCCAGAGTGCTAGGATTACAGGTGTAAGCCACCTCACCTGGCCATTTTACCCCAGTTTTTAAAATCTCATTCCTTTTTAAGACAAATTCCTTCACCCATTAAGGGCTTTTAAAGTCCTGAGCTCTTGTAATATTAATATGTCTATGAACAAATCTGGAAATAAAGTTGCTTTGAACACAGCTGAGCTGATTGTGGGGAGGTGCCCGTCTCAGTTCTGGGTGGGTGGTAGAAGCTGTGCACCCTACCAGGGGCTGAGGAGAAGGCTCTGCTCTTGGGGTTCTCATTCTCCAAGGGTGGGAGGGCAGGGGTGAAGCTGGGGACCAAGAATGGGGATGTTGGTAGTCTGTGTGTAATCAGGGCCTTTTCCCTTTCGCAGGGAAAGTAGAAGCATCCCCTTACAGGCTGAATGGAACCAGGGAGCCGCATTCCATCTTCCCTTAGAGAGAAGGAGAGAGAGCTCATTGCTAAACATACTCCTATGCTTCCTAAATAATGTCTTCCTTTAGCAGTAAGGACATTTCTAACAAATGTTTTGTTGGAAAGATCCTTGTACATAACCAGGATACCAAGGTGTAATCAGTTGAACTTTTTTTTTTTTTTTTTTTTTGAGACGGAGTCTCGCTTTGTTGCCCGGGCTAGAGTGAGTGCCGTGGCATCAGTCTAGCTCACAGCAACCTCAAACTCCTGGGCTTAAGCGATCCTACTGCCTCAGCCTCCCGAGTAGCTGGGACTACAGGCATGCACCACCATGCCCGGCTAATTTTTTGTATATATATATTTTAGTTGTCCATATAATTTCTTTCTATTTTTAGTAGAGACGGGGTCTCGCTCTTGCTTAGGCTGGTCTCGAACTCCTGACCTCGAGCGATCCACCCGCCTCGGCCTCCCAGAGTGCTAGGATTACAGGCGTGAGCCACCGCGCCCGGCTATCAGTTGAACTTTTGCATCTCATTTTTGTCTCCTGTTCTCCAGCCCCCTGTCTGTAACCCACTCCCCCGTCCTGTGGGACCTATTGTCAGTAGATGGCTAGGCCTGCACAGAGGTATTTTTAATAAAATGTTTCTTTTCTTTCAGCATGCTTTTCATTTCCACTGCATATCTCGCTGGCTCAAAACACGGCAGGTGTGTCCATTGGACAACAGAGAGTGGGAATTCCAAAAGTAGGTGTCTCTGTTTTGACATTTATAAGATGGGGCTCTGTGGTCATTGCCATTCTCTGACTCGTCTCAGGCTGAAAGGAACATAGTCTTAGAAGATGGAGGCATGGAACATACCTTGTTTTTTAAAACTAGCTTTTGGTTAATTAAACAAGGACTCATCTATGTGGAAAATGCACAAAGGATTAGCCATTGTTAGAAGTTTGCAGCCAAGGGTTTCCCAGCCTTCTAGGCTATAGAGCTGAATATAATCAGAGCTGTAATTGGAGCTGATGATAGATTTTGAAATTGAATGCTGTTCAATTGCTATTCTCAGTATTTGCCTTACCCCAAACGTGCCCAAGTACTGGATTAGAGGTGAATATATAGTGCGGTGGGCAGGGGAGCCCAAAAGTTCAAACTGTGTCTGAATCCCTGATGGGAGCCCACAGGCAGAGTTTCCTTTCACAACCACCACCAGTGACATTTCCCTCTACCTCCCTAGTACTGCCCGGCATCTGCTGGTGACTCAGGTGGTATGGTTGAGTCACAGCAATGGCCCATCGTTAAGAAGAGAGTAGCAGATAAGTTGTGAAGGATGGTGAGATGAAAGGGGAATCTCAGTGATGGTCAAAAGCCAGTGTCATTGCCCAATCTTGGAGCACACTTTTGGTCACTTGCATCTTTTCCAAAGTTCTAACTGATGTTACTTGTAGCAGGTTTTATAGTCTCAAACAGGAACTTATCATGGAATTAATAAAATAATTTACTTTGTCTTTCAGGTATGGGCACTAGAAAAAGAATTCTTCCATCAAGCTTAACTGTTTTGCCCTCCTGTTACTTAATTATAAATTAGATAGAACTGTGTCTTTTCTGCCTTGTCTTTTTGGTTTGCTGTTCCTGCAGCCATATTGTATTCTGTGTCAAATAAAGTCCAGTTGGATTCTAGAACAGACGCTGTCTCTTATGTATGTGAAACAGTGAACATAAATGAAGGGTCCCCTCTTCCAAGGCTGAAAAGCCAGCTTTTGAAAGTAAAATGTTTGTTCATTAGAACCGGAGCAGGGTTGTCCTGTGAGCGCATAGCTTAGTCATGAGGAACAAAGGGGAGTGTGGGTCACTGGCACCTGAAAACAGCAGTCTGCCCTGTCTTCTTCCTGTGTGACAGCAGCGGGCAGCTGAATGAGGGATTCTAAGAACATGGGATTCGGTCATCAAATCCAATGAGTCCTGGTTCCACAGCCTGGTTACTGATGGCAGCCTCTCTCCATGCTGTAACATGGGCTTCTAAGGACGAAGTGGCATCATTCGGGCACAGAATGAGGCTTTGTAAAATGTAAAACCACTCTACAAATATTAACTATGGTTATATATGACATGTTGCTTTCTCTTCTTACCTTAGAAAAATAAACTTTGAAAATTCTTAATAATGTAATCTTGGCGGGCAAAAGAATAATTTATGAACTCGACGTTAAAACTTCATGTCACTTGGATTAACAGAAAAGTTCAAGTTTCCTTCACCAGCACCTCCCCTTCACAATTTGTTTAAAATGTCTTGGGCTGTGGAAGGAATTGCCAATGCTAATATTAATTCAATGGCTGTATAGAATCTTTAACTGAGAAGCAGTAGAGTTTGTTGCAGTGGTTCTCAAAGTATGGTCTGAGGATTGCTGGGGGTACCTGAAACCCTTTCTAGGAGTTCATGAAGTTCTACCTCCAACTGCAAGTCTGTGTGATGCTAGTTTTTCTTTATATACTTCAACCAAAGCAGTGTGTCGAATGAAGAAACAGACTTGAGAATCCAATTGTCTTCTATTAAGTCGGAAATAAAAGAGATTTGCAAAGATGTAAAACAATGCTACTCTTACTAATTTTTGTTTTGAAAAATAATTTTAATAAAAATATTTATGTTAATGAGCGATGGGTGTTGTTCTTTTTAAATTTCTCAGTTTTGATTTCCATTATAGTAAGATATAACCCACATAAAAGTTGTTTTGGGGTTTTGTTTTGTTTTGAAACATGGCCTTGCTCTGTTGCATGGGCTAGAGTGCAGTGATGTCATTATAGCTCACTACAACCTCAGACTCCTGGGCTCAAGCCATCATCCTACCTCAGACTCATGAGTAGCTGGGACTACAGACACACACCACCACGCCTGGCTAATTTTTTCATTTTTTTTCGTGGAGACGATATCTCACTATGTTGCCCAAGCTGGTCCTGAACTCTTGGCCCCAAGTGATCCTCCCTCTTGGGCCTCCCAAAGTGCTGAGATTACAGGCATGAGCCACTGTACCCAGCCCACATAAAAACTCTTTGGGGTCCTCAATTTTTAAGATCATAAAAGGGTCCTAAGACTAAAAAGTTTAAAAACCTCTTGTTTAGTGGAACTTAAAAGTTTAGCAAACCTGGATGAAACCTGGCTTCCCCGCTCAGCTACCACAGTGCCTGGTGTGTAGCAGGCACTCAAAGTAGCTGCTACTGTTGCTGTTATCATTTTAGGACTACCACCCTCAGCAGAAATCCCTTCTTTAAAGCCCTTTCCAGTAGGCATTCAAGCTGCATAAATACTTTCTTTAACGAAGATGACATTGCTTTTTGCGCAGATGACACATAAAGATTTTTTGAAATTATGGGTCATTTAACTTTTTTTCATTTATTCTTGATGTATTTTGCATTAAAAGAAAAAATAATCCCCCTAAGAAGCTAACCTGTGTATACTCTCTGGAAAGCTCCACTTAGTAAGATCGATGACTCAACCTGTTGAGGGTTTATCCCGCAATTTACCACTTCCCTTGTACTCTCACATACACAATCCCATTTGATCTGTCTAATTGCACCTGTAGACCTTGGCTTTCGAACACAGTCAATTGCCTAGCTTCTAGTTAACACTCCCGTCCCATCTCATCTCAGAGACACCCGAGGCTGCATTTAGCATCTCCTGTCAAATTATCAACCTCACACTGTACATACCTGCCCGTTGTGCATTGCACTAAGGATGGCAGAAGCTATAAGCTCTCAAGCCCTCTTCTTGCTTTATCAGAGTTTCCAAGTGTCTTCCCAGCTGTCATTAGATCTTGCTGTTCTCTTGATTCTTTGGCTTCACCTGTGTATTTTCATGCTCCAAATCAGATTTCTCCCTAAAACCTTCCTGATCCCCCAGTCCCCTCCTGTGGTGAGGGGTCAGACCAGCTTAGGTTAAAATCCTGGACCTGCTACGTACTCGTAGAATGAATAAGTTCCTGCACTTTGGTTCCTTATCTGTAAAAGAGGGATCAGAATAAAAGTGGTAAACCTAGGGACTACCATGAAAAGTGGGAAATACAGAAAATTAGATTGCCAGCTGAAATTAATAACAGAGCATGTCAGAGCTGAGATTTCAGATGGACATCTGCTTAACAGCCCATCATGTCAGAGAAGACCAAGAGAATGCTGAAGGAAGAAAACAGTTTTTTATTTTTATTTCATTTATTTTTTTGGAGACAGAGTCTCGCTCTGTTGCCTGGGCTAGAGTCCTGTGGTATCAGCCTAGCTCACAGCAACCTCAAATTCCTGGGCTTAAGCAATCCTGCCTCAGCCTCCCAAGTAGCTGGGACTACAGGCATGAGCCACCATGCCCGGCTTATTTTTTCTATATATTTTTAGTTGCCCAGCTAATTTCTTTCTATTTTTAGTAGAGACGGGGGTCTCACTCTTGCTCAGGCTGGTCTTGAACTCCTGATGTCAGACGATCCTCCCCCCTCAGCCTTCCAGAGTGCTAGGATTATAGGCGTGAGCCACCAATCCCAGCCAGAAAACAGTTTTTTAATGAGGATTGGGAATGGCAACGTTATCTTGTTTCTGTTAAAGATAAGATGATTTGCTTGCTTTGTGTTACTGCAACATCAACATTAAAGAAATTCAATGCTCATCAGCATTACAATACTCATAAGGACCACAGATATTTTAAATTAGAGGGAGAGACATGGAAAGTTGTATTGCAGAAATTAAAAGATGAAAAGCAAAAGCAAAGACAATTCTTTCAAGCAGCAATAAGACCTGGAAATTATGCCACTGAAGCAACTTATAAAGTAGCTTATATACTCGAGACAAAAGGGAAGCCATTCAGTGATGCAGAAATTGTGAAAGAATGCATTGTCGAAGTTGTAGGATGCTTAGAGCCTGATAACATTTCAAAGTACAAACAACTGCCTCTTTCAAGGAGAACCGTAACTGATGAGCAACATGAATTCGCCTTCAACTTAACAACTTCATGCAATACTTCAAATGGAAAATATATATTATTCAATCACTGTAAATGAATCCACTGATACTACTGACTCAGTGCAGGTTTTAAACTCCATTCAGGTTATAACAGAAGATTTTCTTCTGCTATGAAGAGTTACTCACTTTGGGCACTCTTGTGAACAGAACAGGGGGAATAGATATCTTCAACACCTTCAAGATAAATGTCGTGAAATTGGACTGAATTTGGTAAATTCAGTGAGTGTATGTACCTTCCATGACAGGAAAACATGAAGGATTTATTGTGGAGATTAAAAAATTATTAACAGATCCAGATGCTCTTATTTCTTTTCATTGTATCTTGCATCAACAAAATCTCTATGCTAAAGCTACTATTTTAAGTGACACTTTGTAACAAGTTATAGGTATTGTTAACTATATTAGTGCAAATGCAACATGGCATCATCAGTTTCGTAACATGCTAAAGTTGAAAGATATGGTATTCAGTATGGATTTTCCTTACCATGCTAAAGTGTGTTGGCTATCAAAGAGACAAGTGTTAGCCAAAATTTTATCTCTGCAAGAACAGGGAGTTAAATTTTATGAAGAACAGAATCAGCAACGTGAATTATTGAGAGAAGATTTCTATAAGAATACAGCGTTTCTGTGCGATACCATGTCAGATCAAAACAACTCGCATATTTCTTTGCAAGGTAAAACTAAGTCTATATATGATACGTGGCAAAAAAAAATCCAAGCATTTCAAAAAAAGCTATCTTTTTTCAAAAGGAAATTTCAGATGAACATTTTCCCCAGTTATCAAAGGTTATTGATGAGCAGGATGATATATCCAAATCAGCTGAAGAATATGCAGCTGTTACAGACCTATTAATTGGAGAACACAATGAAAGTTTCACTGACTTTGAGAATCACGACCTCACACTCGAATGAGCATTTCAGCCTCACCTAGTTGATATCACCAAGGCACCTAAAGAATTACAGATGGAATTGATTGAGCTCTCAGTAGACGACATTTTAAAGTCATTGTTTGATGCTAAGAAAGATCTAATTGAAACATGGGAAAATGCAATAGAATATCCACGCCTTTGGCAACATGCCCAAAAAATGCTTTCTTGCTTTTCAACCACTTATTGCTGTGAATCTACATTCTCCTACCTAACCCAAATGAAGATGCCCTTAAGGTCACAAATGACTGAAACTCATCTAGAGCAGCAATCCCCAACCTTTTTGGCACCAGGTTCCTGTTTCATGGAAGACAATTTTTCCATGGTGGGGGTGGGGGGAGGAGGAGCTCAGGCAGTGATGAGAGCTATGGGAAGGCCCTGGAAATAAAGGTGAAGCTTCGCTGTTTGCTTGCTAGGCTGCCGCTCACCTCCAGTTCCTAAGTTTCGTGGAAGACAATCTTTCCATAGCAGTTGTGGAGGGTGGGCAGAGGTCTGCAGCCCGGTCCCTAACAGGCCGGGGACAGATACCAGTCTGGCTGGGGGTTGGGGACTGCAGATCTAGAGGATCAACTGAAACTGCAGACCTCCATGCTGCAACCAAATATTCAAATGCCTTCCAACAAAAAACAGACACAACAAAGTCGTTAAAAGGTTAGTTAACTTTAAAATTAACAAGTAGTTTCACTTTTTTGGAATTATTAAGTACATAGTGGTTAGATTTTCACAAAATAATGTACATTTTTAAGTATATCTAATTGAAGTTTCTTGAATGTGGCCTCATTTGATTACAGCTACATTAATGGGACTTCCAACAAGAAAAGTTTGCCCCCACCTGAGAGTAGGCAACCTTTTCATTTTATAATGTGGCCAGATAGTCCTTCTTCAGCTCTTTTCTCTTTGAAAGACTTGACCTTTATCGGGAAGACAGAATGAAGATGCCACCTGTTGTTGGTTTTTGTTTGTTTATTTGCTTTGTTTTGTTTTTTAGATCCCCAGTTCTTAATATGCTGAAGGTCAGGGTTGAGTGTACAAGTCAATAATAATAACACTCTTCATTAAATTGGGAATTAGAGGAATGACTCAGTTCCCTGATTAATAAGGAAGGCAGACATTTGTATAGCCTTAACTGTTTACAAAGGGCTTTCACTCCATCATCTCACTTGATCCTCACACTGCAGCACGGGGGAGGGGAAGGGGTGATCTTGGAAGTAGATAAACGTAGCTCTGCCTCTGAGGAACCGTGTGATCCTGGGTAGGTCACATGATCTGAGTCGCTCATTTATTTTTTATTTTAAATTATCATAAAATGAAATTGACTTCTTAAAACAATAGTTCGACATATATACAGATCAGCATAATCACCACTACAATCAGGATACAGAGAAGTTCCATTACCCCAAAACACTCTCATGCTGTCCCGTTACAAACACATTTTTCCCCCACCCACAACCCCTGGCAACCACTGATCTATTCCCCATCCCTGTAGTTTTGTCTTTTTGAGAATGTCATATAATGCAACCACACAGTATGTCACCTTTTGGGACTGGCTCCTTTCACTCGCCATCACACCTTTCTGATTAGTCTAAGTTATTTGTATCAATGTGAACCATTCCATTTTGTTCCATCATATAGAAGCACTACCGTTTATCCATTCACCTAATGAAGGACATTTGAGCTGTTTCCAATATTTTCTTCTCATTTTTGTTATTCCTGTTTGTTTTTTACAAGTTTTAGAAAATTGTGGTAAAATATATATAACATAAAATTTACCATTTTAACCATCTTAAGTATACAATTCAATGGCATGAAGTACATTCAAAATATTGTATAACCATCACCACTGTTTCCAGAATTTCATCATCATCACAAACAGAAACTCTTTACCCAATGAACAATAACTCCTCACTGCCTCCTCCCCATTCCCTGGTAACCTCTATTCTGCTTTGTGTCCTTATGAATTTGTCTATTCTAGGTACTTCGTGTAAGTGGAATTATACAATATTTGTCCTTTTTGTGTGTCTGACTTGCCTCACTTAGCAAATGCTTTCAAGGATCATGCATGTTGTAGCATGTATCAGAATTTCATTCCTTTTTATGGCCACATAGTATTCCATTGTATGTACCTACCACATTTTGTTTATCCTTTCATCCACTGATGGTCACTTGTTTTCACACCTTTTGCCTGTCACGAATAATGCTGCAAGGAACATGAAGTGTACTTTGAGACCCTGCCTTCAGTTCTTTGGAGTATATATCAAGAAGTGGAATTGCTAGGTCATATGGTAAATTCTATGTTTAGCTTTTGGAGGAATTGCCAAACCGTTTTCCACACAGGTGCACTATTTTACATTCCTACCAGCAATGCACTTCAATTTCTCCATATCTGTATCGGTCTGTTCAGGCTGTTATAACTAAATACCACAAACTGGGTGGCTTAAGCAACAGAAATTATTTTATGTTCTGTTCTGGAGGCTGGAAGTCCAAGTCCAAGGTGCCAGCAGATTTCGTTTCTGGCGAGGGCTCTCGTCCTGGCTTGCAGACAGCTGCCTTCCTGCTGTATCTTCACACGGCCACGGGAGCAACAGCTCTGGTCTCTCTCTTCTTACAAGGACGCCAATCCTATCAGATCAGAGCCCCACCTTTATCACCTCAACTAGCTTTAATTATCTCCTAAAGACCTTATGTTCAAATACAGTCCCTTTGAGGGTCAGGGCTTCAACATATAAACTTGGGGGGGGACACAATTCAGTACCTAGCAACATCCTCACCAACACTTGTTATTTTCCTTTTCTTTGATAAAAGCCATCCTCGGGAGTGCGCAGTAGTATCACATTGTGGTTTGATGGTGCTGAGCATCTTTTCATGTGCTTCTTCGCCATTATATATTCTCTTTGGTGAAATGTGTATTCAAGCCCTTTGCCCATTTTTCAGTTGAGTTGGTTGTTGTTTGGGGGTTTTTTTTTTTTTTTTTTTTTTTGGTGATTAGTTGTAGGAGTTCTTTTTCTTTTCTTTTCTTTTTTAAGCCAGTCAAATTTACCAGTGGAGGGTTTGGATATGAGGAGTTCTTTATGTGATCTGGATATTAAATCTTTATCAGATAGCAAATCTTTATCAGAAGCAAAAATTTGCTTTCATTCTGTGGGTTATTTTTTCAGGCTCTTGATAGTATCCCTTGATGCACAAAAGCTTTTAATTTTGATAAATTACGATTTATCTATTTTTTCCTTTGTTGCCTGTGCTTTTGGTGTCATTTTTAAGAAACTATTGTCAAATCCAAGGTCATGAATATTTACTCCTATGCTTTCTTCTAAAAGTTTTTGTACTTTTAGTTCTTAGATTTAGGTCTTTGATCTATTTTGAGTTAATTTTTATATACAATACATAAAGTAAATGTTCAACTTCATTCTTTTGCATCCAGTTTTCCCATCACCATTTGTCAAAGAGACTCCTTTTTCCATTGAATGGTCTTGGCATCTTTGTCAAAAATCGATTGACCACATATATAAGGGTTTATCTCTGGCTTTCTATTCTATTCCATTGGTCTACAAGTCTGTCCTTATGCCAGTATCACGCTGTTTTGTTTTTTAAAAGAGGATATTACCTCTCTTGTGAGTTGTCAAGAGAGTAAGAGATTAAAGTGCCTGGCAGAGAGCTTGAAACATAGTCGTTGCTTAACAAACAGCAGCCGTCCTTGGGAGAGGGCGGGTTCGATGCCTTCAGTTTGAAGGGCCCAGAGACTTTCTCGGGTTCCCCCAGGCACACTGCACGGTGCAGCTGGGGGGAAATCGCCCCGCCCGCACACCTGGCCTGGGAGGTGTGCCAGACAGTGGCCTGGGAGACTGAAATGTTGTTCAGGAGGCTCCCAGGCCTTCATCTGCTTGTCCCTGCAGAAGTGTCCACGGCTTCGTAGCACCCAAAGCACAGTTTTGTTTCTGCTTCTCTTTTCTTCTAATGCTACTGTTTAAATTCAGATTTCCCCAAATGAGGGCCCGAGACAAGAACACGGCAGCTTACTCTGGAGGAGATTCCAGGAAGCGTGGCCGGGGAGAAGCAACGTGAGACAGGGAAGCGAGGAAAGTTACCTCTGGGGGCGACGGGCGCTCAGTCCACGGGGCAGCTGGGGGATGGGCCAGGGCCCACCACAGCACAGCCCCCGGGAGTGGGCAGCCTGGGTCCTGATCAGGGGCCTGGAGGTTTTAAATTCCTGGCCCTCTGCGCTACCCTGCACAAATGGCTGCGCAGGTTTGCACAGTTCCAGAAAAAACCCTCAGGCTAGTGAAAGCTGTCTGTGTGCTGGGAGCCACCTCCGGCACCTGCAGGTGGGCTAGGAAGGCCGGAAGGGACGTGGCGCAGGGCGCCAACGGCTTCTGCAGCCACTGCCGCGCCGCTGCCTGCCTCACTCCGTGAGTCCTGCACACGCGCACATTCTGCTGCACCCACTTCTACTTTTGGCTTCATCTCTGCGTATCTCTGGGTTTCTGTGTCACTCTGCTGCCCAAGTCGCTGTGTAAGTCGTGCGTTTAACCTTTCCGCAAGAGGAGCTTGAGCAGCTGGCTGAGTCGCCGCCTCAGTCGCCGCCTGGAGTGGGCAGCCCTGCTGCTCACGCTACCAGCCCACAGGGCATGGCCTCCCAGTCCGCCCTGATCCTCCCGGGTCCACATTCTGAGGTCTGAGGAATAAAGCACAACCGCTTGTTCACGGCACTGCAGCCGGGGCTGTGGTGTAGGACACAGCGACCTACTCATTCTCGTAGGACCATTATGGTGGCCCTTTCCAGATGAGGACATCGGGGCTCAGGGCTCGGAGAGCTTGAGACTTGCCTAAAGGCACACAGTTAGTTAAAACCAAGCCTGGACTTGAATGAACTCTCCGGCTCCGTATCTCAAGTTCTTTCCACTCAGTCACTTTACCTCTTACACAGAGAACAGAATTTCCAAGTGCTGAGCGTTACGAAAATCTTCCTATTTGGGGGTTATCTCACGATAAAAAAGGATCTGTCTGCCCAGGGATCCTCTGACTTCCAGGGCACAGGGCCCTGGGGTCCTGGACCGCAGAGCACCGTGACGGAGATGTGCACTAAACCCAGAAGAAATAAACCTATGCCTCTCGTGCCAGATTAAATACCACCTTTTATGAAACTCTAGTTGAGGCAAGTGATAGCAGACATCAAAGATTTCAGAAAAGTTTGTGGGAGAATAGCATTAGGCTGAGAAAGATTCTGTCCATTACCTTAAATAGTCCTGGGAACCAGGGAAAGCTGCTGGTACCAGTCAGTTCCTGGTGGCAAACAGCAGAGATCACCTGGCTGGCATGCTCGGGAAAGACCATCCGATGGCTCACTGAATGGCAGGAAGTCTCTCCAGCAGCACCTTAGAAAACGGGCCAGAACCAAGAAGGGCAAGGGCAGCCGAGACCAAACCACAGGAACGGTGGGCTGGCACCGCCATCCCAGGACACTCACCATGGCTTGCTGGGTGGGCAGCTCTGGGACACTCACTGCCCGCTGCTGGGCTCTATCCGCCCCCCTGCCCCACGCCGCCGCCCCCCCCCCTCCCCCGTCAAGACAGGAGCCTCAGATTGGCCCAGCCTGTGTCACATGCCCAGGCCCACTGCCCAGAATGGATGGCAGGAAATGATGTCTGATCCATTTCTTAACTTGTCACTTTCAGTCCTTGGCAGGAACTCAGAGGCTCCACTTGGTGAAACCCTCTGTTCTCTAGCCATTGGCCCCATTTCTTTGTTAACTGTCATCATGTGTTATAGAGTATGACAGGGGCAGGTTCAAGTTTCATGTGGCCTGGAGCTTATGTGTTTGAGCCTCTTTAAGAAAAATAACACAAAGTTACACATAGAAATTGCTAGAGCCCCTCTTCAGGCCTTGGAAGGAGATACTGCAAGTGAGGGAGGGCCTGCAGCTTCAGCTTCCCTAATTTTGTAGTGAATCCTCCCTGAGAAGAGACAAACCAGCCCACAAAACCATCCCCTATCAATGGACATCATGGATTTGCCAGGTTTTTTGCTGTTACAAAAGTACTACAAAGAACATTCTAATGTGCAACTCTTGTGAACACATGTAAGTATTTCTACAGGACAAATAGAAAGAATCAGAACTGCCAAGCTGTAGGGCACAGGCCTTTCCTTTTCATTCAATGGCGTATGCCAAAATGCCTCCCTGCACCACTAAATCCCACTCCCGCCAGAGTTGCAATGCGAGTTTTCTCACATCTTTGCCAGCACTGGATGTGATATTTTTCGTTTTTTTCCAGGCTGATGGAAAAAATAAAAAGGATCTCAACGTTGTTTTGGTTTATCATATTCATTTTCTAGGGCTGCTGCAACAGAGAACGACAAACTAATGGCACAAAAACCCGGAAATTAGCCCGGGCGCGGTGGCTCACGCCTGTAATCCTAACATTCTGGGAGGCCGAGGCTGTAGGATCCTTTGAGCTCAGGAGTTCAAGACCAGCCTGAGCAAGAGCGAGACCCCGTCTCTACTAAAAATAGAAAGAAATTAGCTGGACAACTAAAAATATATAGAAAAAATTAGCTGGGTATGGTGGCACATGCCTGTAGTCCCAGCTATGTGGGAGGCTGAGCCAGGAGGATTGCTTGAGCCCAGGAGTTTGAGGTTGCTGTGAGCTAGGCTGACGCCACAGCACTCTAGCCCAGGCAACAGAACAAGACTCTGTCTCCAAAAAAATAAATAAATAAAACCTGAAATTTATTGATTTATACTTTTGGAGGCTAAAAGTCTGAAATCAAGGTGTCGGCAGGACTATGCTCACCCTGAAACCTGTAGGGTGGGTCCCTCCTTGTCTCTTCCTAGCCTCTGGTGGCTTCCTGGCAGTCCTCAGTGTTCCTTGGTTAGTAGATGCAGTCTTCTCCCTGTGCGTCCTTGCTCACTGGCTGTCTTCTTAAAAAGATGCCACATCCGACTGAGGGCCCCTCTGCTCCAGGAGGACCTCACCTTGACTAAATACAGCTGTGACGACCCTAGTTACCAAAAGGTCACACTCTGAGATGCTGGAGGTTAGGACTAGAACATATCTTTTTCAGAGGACACAATTCAACCCATAACATTTGCATTTCTCTAATTTCTAGAGACATTGAACATTGTTTCATGTGTTCACTGGGAATTTGGATCCTTTTTTGTGCAAGTCGCCCTTTCATACTAGCTGTCCAGTTTTCCACTGGGTTGTCTGTCATTTTCTATTTCTTTCAAGATTCTCCATATTTTTCATGACAAATCTGTTCTATTCGTGGCAAAGGTTTCTCTCAGCCGGTCACATG
Organism: Eulemur rufifrons; assembly: GCF_041146395.1. Lineage (NCBI taxonomy): Eukaryota > Metazoa > Chordata > Mammalia > Primates > Lemuridae > Eulemur > Eulemur rufifrons. The sequence goes on from NC_090998.1 coordinate 89,701,021, forward strand.
TGCTTTAACTTTGGTTTTTGTGGTTGTTTTAGCCTTTGTGACACAAAACTCCCCAGGTCGCCCTCCTGCTTCTCTGGTTGGCGACTGTCCTTCCCCACTCTGCCTCTTTCCTCGCAGACTTCCCCACCTTATAAACCGCCCCACATGCATCCATTTGCTCAAGAAAGAAACAGCATTGTCTGCTTTGATCTTCCTCCTTCCTCATCCTCTCGGCCTGGCTTATGGCCAAACTCCACCAAGATTACCTCTTAAATATCTGTCAAATCCGTGCATTTCTCTCCATTGTCCCTACTGGTCTAAGGCACCAGCATCTCTCACTTGGACACTCGCCAGCAGCTTCTGCCTCGTTCCCTTGCGACTGCTCTGCCCTCCGACCCATTCTGCCGGGATCTTTTTGAATCCAAGCTGATTTTGCCATGTCTTCAAGGGCTACTTCTTGCATTGAGAATCGAAACCAAAATTCTTCCGGTGGCCCACAAGGCTCTGTCTGGTCTGGCCGGAGCCACTTTCTCCCTTGTGACAGTCTCTGCAGCTCTCCAGCAACATTCAGAGTAAATGTTCCTTGCTCCTCGTTTCCTGGAGGCTTTTTCACTGGAGGGTCCTTCTCTGTTGAAAGCATCATCCCTACCCACTTCCTTCGGAAATCTTCATTTTTTCAATGACCCTTCTTCTTCCTCAAGCTCAAATTCAGGTTCAGCCCCCCCATCCCCCCAGCGTTTAGCCAGATGATAACTGATGTGCACCCAGCCCACGGACTGCAAATGCAATCCATGAGTGAGGGTGAAGGCGGTTGCTCCAAGCCTGCTCCATTCCTCTTTTCAGCGACAACAGACACTGATGTCGTGAAAGAGAGAATGATGTCCCTGCCCTGTAGGAAGAGAACATGTCCGTTATTATGCTGAGAAACACATGCTCTCTTCCTGCCCCACTCAAGACCTGGTATCAACCAAAAAAGAAAATGTTCATTGATATGCTCTCATTGCTGCTCCTCCTCGACTCCTGCCTCATACAGAGGTTTAATTGCCTTGGGGAGAATTAGAATTGCTAAAGCAGGAAGACATAAAGTCAGCTTCTGACTTTCAGAACGAGCTCTTGAGGCCCATATAAAATAAAATAGGCTTTTTTGGTGTATCTATTTATTCAACAGATATTTATTAAGTCTCTACTATGTATGAACCGGATGCAGTTTGAAGTGTGGGGATACAGCAGTGAAGAAGGTGGCGTTTTGCCCATGTCCTACATGTCCCCCGTTTTAGTGGAGAGAGAACAGTCATCAAACAAATGAGGCAACAGCAATCTGTCAAGTGCATGGATTTCTAAAGAGAAAGAGCAGAGCAAGGCGACAGCCTGGAGGAGGAGATATTTGGGGCAGGACAGTCGGTGGATTGGAGCAGATTCCACCTGAATGTTTAAGGAGCGCCAGGGAGGCAGAGGCAAAGTGGGGAGCGGTGGACCCTTTGGGACTTGGCCATGGATTTGGGCATCTATTGCAAGAGTTTTGGGGAAGCCGAGGGAGGAGAGGAGCTAGCTCTGATGTGTGCTATGGAAAGTTCACTCCGGCTGCTCCTGCAGGAGGGTGGAAGCGGCCACAGGGAGCCTGGCCAGGAAGCTGCGGTCAGGGGTCCGGGGAGCAGGGGCAGGGCAGGGGCCCCACTGCAGCAGTGTGGCCTGGGCTCCGGGTGGGTCTTGAAGCTGGGGCTGCGAGCACTTGGTGCTGGGTTGGATAGAAGGGAGTAAAGGAAATAGAGATTTCCAGGGTGAGGTGGATGGTGGTGCCGTTTCCTGGGGGTGGAGAAGGTTCGAGGGTTCAGGTCTCCTGTTTCGGAGGGCGTTTTAAACACCCATGTGGGGACGTCCAGCAGGCGACCACACATGCAGTGAGGAGCTCTGTGGAGAGGCTGGCGGTGAAGATATGACTGCAGAGCCATTGTGGAGGACATTCCGGAGCGTGGGATGGGGTTAGATCCGTATGGAGAGAGCTTCAGTGGAGAAGAGGAGTCCAAGGAACATTTAGGGGACAAGAGCCCATGATGTTCTTCACTGCCTGAAGACCATGTCTCCCAGATCAGCTGTCACCACCTGCTTGCCTGACCCCACATGGCTCTGAACATCCCCTGCACTGACCCAGTCTCACAGCCCTTCTCATCTGCCAAATGCCCCACGTCCTCAACAAAACCCTCTGCGTTCCCACCCTCTTCTCTGTCACCCACCTCTTCCCTGAGGACGCTGCTTCCTTTCAGCCCTTCAGTGGGGGCAGTTCCTGCCAGGCTCTGTGTAGCAAATGGCTGGAGGTGGGGTAGGCCTCCTCCCAACCACCATCCCTCTCTCCGTCTTCACCCCTTGCAGCTCCGTTGGCACACAGGCCCTTGGGTGAGTTCCCTGCTTTGTCACCTGCCATCTTCCTGGGCTTTCTTCTCCAGCACCGGATCACACGCACGCTGGCGGACTGTCTGCCTCTCCCTCTCTGCTCCTTCTCACCTTCCTTCTTCCTGAGTTCAGCACCCACGTAGACAAGCCATCCCACCCCTAGACCTCCATGCTGCCAAAGGTCTGCTCTTCGGCCACCTGCTACTTTGTCATTAGCAAGAGCGGTACCACCTGCAGAATGGCCATTTCTAACATCCCTGTCTTGGAGCGCCACCTGTAACATTTCTAGCTCCTTCTTTTTAGTCTCCTGGTATGACAGCTCTTCCTCACATTTGGGACCCCTAAGCCACTGGTCATCTCCCTCTTTCCTGTCCTTACAGCTCTGCTTACCCAGATTAGATTCATGGGCCATCATTTTAACCCGTTCCTTGCTGAACAGCTGAAGGTGACTGGAGAAAAACACTTGGCTGTGTTGACTGTCCTCATGTTGGCTTTACGACACAAAACTCTGCAGGACCTCAGTGCTGGTCAGCACCCCAGTCACCTTTCTCTGGCTCGTTTTCTCTCCCGCCTCTCTTAGGGGCAGAGAAGAAACCAGTACTAGACACAGTCTCCTTAGGCTGCTCCCCCAGGTGGTTTGTTCGGATGAGGTGGGTGGGTGGAGGGGAGCGCAGTCTTGCAGGGAGAAGCAGAGCTGAGGGCTGCCCACCTCCTTGCTGGGGGGAGTGCTGAAGCAGACGGAGGCTTTTGATGTCACACACTAGGCTTGGAGACTAGAGAGGTCACCCCTGAATGGGGAAGGACACGGTATTTATCCATCGACAGTACATTGGAAAGAGAAGAGATAATGGGTTGGGCTTCACCAGGGTGGGAGGAGATTACATCTGGGAGCATGGGAGGAGAATCAGAGCCGACCTGGGGAGAAGAGCAGGAGTCGGAATCCCGTCCCCGTGCCAGCATCCTGCAGGGGACCTAAGCCAGCTCCTGGGACCATCAGACACCTGCCGCTTGAATGAGCACTGCATGTGACCTTGCCCCGTGTCAAGGGGGACTGTGAGCTGTGCGTCTGCCCCAGGGGCGGGCTCCCATGACCAGCCGCCTGCACAGCACCCACGGGCCACCAGCCGGTGATGTCCTTCAGCCTCAAAGCCTTGCTCGGTCCTTCTGAAGTACCCGTGTGAACAACAATCTCGTCAATCGCCCACTGCACATGTAAGAACTCCCCAAAAGAGGGAGTGTCTCCAGACACCTAGGGAGCTCCTGGGAAGGCAGAACCCCTAGCTTTTGTTCTTGGGGAGATCTATCCAGAATGAGTTCGAGAGTATTCCCCTTCGTGGGGACAGTGGTGATTACCCACTCCCATTACACTAGCTTTGAAGGGTCACAGGTTTTGGGTGAGAGTAAAATAGGGAGGAAAAGCACCAGTCCCATTGAATCCTCTCCCTTGGTGGGGTGTGGCGGGGCAGCTTTCCAAGCCCTGCACAGCATCTGCTAATCCGCCCCCAAGCCCCTCCCTCGTGGCCACTTCCCCAGGTCTCCCCAGGCTGCTGCCTCGGCCTGCTCGCCAGTCTCTGTGACTGGCTCCCTTGTGCCCACTCGGACCCATCATTCTAAAACCCAGTTCTAAGCATGTCACTCCCTTGCTTTAGATCAGGAGTTGGCAACCAGCGGCCTATGGGCCAAATCGCCAAATCCAGCCTGCTGCCTGTTTTCGCAAGGCTCATGAGCTAAGAAAAGTTTTTACATTTTTAAGTGGTGGGGGAAAAGGTCAAAAGAAGAATAGTATTTTATGACATATAAAAATTATATGAAATTTGAATTTCAGGGGCCACGAAGTTTTATTAGAACACAGCCACACTTATTTATGTATTATCTGTGGCTGTTTTTGTGCTCCAGTGGCACAGTTGAGAAGTTGCAACAGCCTAAACTATTTTCCATGTGGCCCTTTACATAAAAAGTTAGCTGGCCCCTCCTCTAGGTCATTCTGTGGCTCCCCGTTGCCTCCAGGATAAAATCCAAACAATGACTCTTCACCAGGACCCTCAAAGTCCTTCACAATCTCTCTCTCAGTTCAACTTCAGGAACCTTGGACTGCCAGAGATTTCACAACTGCTGGGGTTCCTTCCACTTTCAAAAATGCCTTTGCTCCCCTTCTCTACTCGGCCAACTTTTTTTTTTTCTTTTTTGAGACAGAGTCTTGCTCTGTCGCCCAGGCTAGAGTGCCGTGGCATCAGCCTAGCTCACAGTAACCTCCAACTCCTGGCTCTAGCGATCCTTTTGCCTCAGCCTCCCGAGTAGCTGGGACTACAGGCATGTGCCACCATGCCCGGCTATTTTTTTTCTATTTTTAGTAGAGACGGGGTCTCGCTCTTGCTCAGGCTGATCTCAAACTCCTGAGCTCAAGCGATCCTCCCGCCTCCGCCTCCCAGAGTGCTAGGATTACAGGCGTGAGCCACCGCACCTGGCCTTGGCCAACTTCTACTTGTTCTTTTAGGCTCTGTCCCAGTGTCACCTCCTTCAGGGACTCCTAGCTAACCCTGCCCAGGCTGGATTGAAAGTCCCTCCCATCAGTTTCCTCAGTCCTCTCTGTCACATCACCTGCCACAGGGCAGGGCTGCAGGAGGTTAGCAGCTTCAGTGAAGCCAAAGAAGCTAATGACTTAGAAGTGTCTGTTAGATTTGGCAATAAGGAGACTGTTGGTGACCTGCAAGAAAAGTTTCAGTGGAATTTGGGAGCTGAAGCCAGGTTGCTGTGGGGAGTAAGTGGTATGAACTGAAAGCGAAACTGAAATGGATGAAACTGAAACCGAGGCAGCCAATGTAGACAACTCTTTCACACAGTGCTGTGCGAAGGAAGACAGCCAGGCTAGTTGCTAGAAACAAAAGGAGGATTCTCCTTTGCTCTTGGCAAGGAGTCAGTAGAGAGATCGAAGAAACCTGAGAGAGCATCCAGGAGCCAAAGGGAGAATTTAGGGGATGGGTTTGAGCCGAGCAGGGAGGATTGGCCTTAAATGGAAAAAGAATACATCTTCCCTTCTGGAGTCCGTAGGTGGGTGCAATCAGGTGGGCCCCTTGGCAGCGGGATGATGGGAGAGTTCCTGTCTGGAGGCTTCCAATGTCTGGGTATAATAGGTGGCGAGGTCAATTTTCAGTAGCCACCGTGGAGGACTGGAGGGCGAGCTGGGAAGGGAGAGTCCAGTATTGACCCGCACGGTGTTGGGGGCCCCGTCGTGGTTGATGTCCATGAATTCATGGCACAGACTCCAGAGTGAAATGATTTTCTCCAGCATGGCTCAGGACCCAGGTGCAGCCAAGCAGAAGGGTGATCAGACGGGCCGAGTGGGAGTTCCCAGGCAGGTGCAACAGAGAGACAGGGCAGGAGAAGTCAGGGCATTGTCGCGAGAGTGGGCAAGGTGGGACGTTGTGGAATCCACGCTGGGAAGGAGGTGAAGACCGAGGTGGGGGGGGGGGCATGAAGTCAAAGGTGGTCTTGAGGAAGAAAGAACAGGAAGTGTGAACAACAAGCAGACCTGGAAAGTAGAAGCCCACAGTGAGAGAAAGGGCCGCTCAGAGCTTAGTAACTCAGGCATGAGCCACTCAGCTCCAAGTTTTGGTCCTGCAAATGTGGGGCAGAGGTGGGGGAGAGGTGAAGTGACTTGAGGAGTGGAAGTGAAGGAACTGAGCAGACAGGTTGGTTGTTGTGTGGGCCACATGCCTGGACATCAGAGACACCCCGAGCAGAGGTGAGGACCGTGGAGGAGAGGAAAACAGAAAGCACGTCCGGATCTAACGTGGTCAGTGAGTACAGCTGAGAGACAAGAGCTTCAAAGGAGGGGTCCTTAAAAGACAATGAAAGATTCCCCCCTTCTCACTTCTGCACTGCCTAGTCTTAAAAAATATATATGTACCTGGGAAGAATGGTCTAGAAGAAACCTAGGGCTGGCTCCAGAAGGGCAAGGGATGAGGAAAAAGGAGCAACCTCCATGAGGGAGGGATCCAGGGAAGGGGTGACCCCAAACTGTAGCTGATAGGCCAAAGCCTAGTTTGTGCCTGTAATCCTAGCATTCTGGGAGGCTGAGGTGAGAGGATCGCTTGAGCTCAGGAGTTCTAGACCAGCCTGAGCAAGAGTGAGACCCCATCTTTACCAAAAAGAAAGGAAAAAAAAACCCAGCCGGGCACTGTGGTGCATGCCTATAGTTCCAGCTACCCGGGAGGCTGAGGCAGGAGGATCGCTTGAGCCCAGGAGTTTGAGGTTGCTGTGAGCTAGGCTGACGCCATGGCACTCTAACCTGGGCAACAGAGTGAGACTCTGTCTCAAAAAAAAAAAAAAAAATAGTAATTTGAAAGAGGTGGACTGGCATAGTATTTGAGAGGGTACCTTCTGGAACTAAACTGACTAGGTTCAAATTTGGATCTGCCACTTACTAATTGTGTAGTTATGGACAAGTCATTTAATTTCTTTTGCCTGCATTTTCTCATCGCTAAAATGGAGACAATAATTTATCTTCTTCATAGGATTATCATGAGAATTAAATAAATACAACACTTAGAACTGCATCTGGCACATAGGGACTCCATAAATGTAGTGGCTTTATTTGTATCATTTCTAAGATCTTGAACCATTTGAATGGTATTTTTATTCATCACTCCTTAAAGTTTGGTTGAATTCACCTAAGGACTTGTTTGGACTTGTTTTCCTAAGTGGGTGGGAGAATAGCTCCCTGATAACAGTTTCATTTTCTTACATAATATTTGGTCTTCATTTAATTGTCTTCAAGGATCAATTTTTATAATTTATTTATTTAAAAAAATTTTTTTTTGAGAGTCTCGCTCGGTTGCCCTGGGTAGAGTGCAGTGTCATCATCACAGCTCACCTCACCGCATCCTCAAACTCATGGGTTCAAGCAATCCTCTTGCCTCAAGCCTCCCGAGTAGCGAGGACTACAGATGCCTGGCTAATTTTTGTATTTTTAGTGGAGACAAGGGTCTTGCTCTTGCTCAGGCTGCTCTCAAACCTCCTGAGCTCAAGCAATCCTCCCACCTCCACCTCCCAGAGTGCTAGGATTACAGACGTGAGCCCTCCTGCCCACCTAATTTTGGTAATTTATAGTTTCCTAGAAAACCACCCATGTAGTTCAGACTTTCTCATTTATTTGCATAATAATTAATCCTTTTAAGGTTTTTTGTAGCTATGGTTATTTCCTCACTTTCATTTCATATTTTGTTTGGAATGGTCTTAAGAAGCTATTTTCAATATTTTGCTAGCAGGCTTGCACTAGCTAGCAAAATACAATGGTCCAAGTTTCCTGCTTTGGGCTAAAATGCTATCAGCTCAGTGGGGTCATAGTGATTATCTCTTTCTGATCCAAAGCTCTGATGGTGTCTCTATTATTGTTGATGTATAATGAATGGGGTTACAATTTATGTAGCACTTAAAAGCAGATATACTCAATAGATAGCATTTTTTAAAAACATGGATCTCTGATGAAGGTGGTGATGGTGGTGGGAGAACAAGGGGTCCTTGGTCAATAACAATAATGTTTCCTAACAATAATGTTAGGAAATCTCTCCCAGCTCTTTGCTGCTGTGTGTTGACCCTTGTCAGCTTGGACAGACAAGCCTTAACTGGCTTAAAAAGAGAAGGGTCAGCTGTTTATGTCCTGGTTTGCCTGCAGCTGTTATTTCTAAAAGTTTTAAAAGTTTGGTTATCATGGCAACTATATGAGAGGCACAGAATGTCTGTTAACTTTGAACAGGGTGACTCTGGATGGAGGTGTGGAAGGGTGGAAAGAGCATGGTGTGACTCATTCATTCATTCTTTCATTAAATTACTTTTGAAAACTCCTCAGTACCAGGCATTAGGGATACATACGTGAACACGGCAGATAAGGGCCCAGGAGGAATTGCAGATGGTTAAAAAGTCAAATAGACCTGCATTTTAATAGTAGCCCTGCCTTTTACCAGCTGTGTGATGTCGGCCAGTCACTAAGCCTCTCTGAATCTCATCAACAGAGCCGAGTTACTAACACCTGCTTTGCAGGGTGCGGCTCCTGGATACAGAGTAGGTGCTATATAAATGTCAGATCCTTCCTTCTAATCCCAGCTCAGCCATTTACTGGCTCTGTGGCTTGGGAGAAGGTCTTTATCTTCCTGGAGCTTCCATATCCTCATAGATGATCTTTAAAGTCCCTTCCAAATTTGGGAGCCTTGGGCCCTGAAGGGTTAAATACGGAAGCTCTGAGAAGCCAGGCTGGTGGCTCCAGCTTCTTCCTTCCCAACCAGAACAAACCCGGAAGTACAGGTTTTCTCTGACGACACAACCCCCAGCCACAGGCTTTCCAGGGCAGGGCTGATTGCAGATTTGAATCCCGTGCTTGTCCGACCAGATTTCCTGGTTTGGGGTTTGAGAAATCCAGTTGCCCTAAATTGACCTTTCTCTGGGCTACTCTTCTTGTAGCCAGCGGAGACCCTGTAAAAGCTAGTCGCAGTCCACTGAGGGCCCCTCTCAGAGACAGCAGTGGGAGTCGCTGCACAGGCTGGGTATCAGGAGGAGCCTGGTGTTAGGTTCTTCATAGAGTTTTTTTTCTTTCTTTTTTTTTTTTTTTTAAATTGAGGTGAAATTCGTGTAACATAAAGTTAACCATCTTATTTTGTACAATTCAGTGGCATTTAGTATATTCACAATATACCCAATATCCATTAAGCACTCACTACTCAGTCCTCCTCCCCCCAGACCCTGAACCACTAATCTGCCCTGTGTCTCTATAGATTTCCCTCTTCTGGACATTCCATATGAATGGGATCATACAATATGTGGCCTTTTGTGACTATCTTCTTCCACTTAGCACAGTGCTCTCTTTTCAAGGCTCATCGTCTTGTAGCATGTTTCAGTCCTTCATTCCTTTTTATGGCTGCATGATATTCCACTGGATGCGTAGACCACATTCCATATATCCATTCACCAAATGATGGACATTTGGGTGGTTTCTACCTTTGTCTGTCGTGAATAGTGCTGCTATGAACACTCATTAACGAGAATTTGCTTGAATACCTGTTTTAACTGTTTGGGATATACGCTCTCCATAGAGTTTTTGTTTTGTCAAGCTGGGAGAATCGTCCCTGTCCTGCCTTGCTCATTGGCTGGCATGAGGACCAAACATGAGAGTGTAGGAAAAGATAGTCGTTGCAGTGCTGACAACTCCCAAATTTATATCCGCAGTCTAATCCCGAATATCCAACTGCCTGTTAGATATCTTCACATGCGTGTCTAACTGACATCTAAATCTTGATACATCCAAAATTGAACTCCTCACTCCCCCACCCAGCCCCCCAAACCTGTTTCGTTTGCAGCCTAGCCCACCTCCATTGGCGGCAACTCACTCCTTCAGTTTGTTCAGGCTGAAGACCCTGCAGCCGCCCTTGGCTCTCACTGTCTCACACTCTACATCCAAATCCTCAGGAAATCAATCTGGCTCTACTTTCAGAATAAATCCAGAATCCAACCACTTGCCGCTGCCATTGCTACCGCTCCGCACCCAGCACTGGGTCCTCCCTGCCTCTCTCTCCCCTTGCTCCTTAGTCTGTGCTCAACCTGGCAGCTGGGTTAGCCTTTTTTCTTTGTTTTTATTTTTATTCTTGTCCACCTCCTCCTCCTGGGGTAGCCTTTTAAGATATGTCAGGTCATGTCACTCCTCTGCTCAAAAATCTGCAGAAGCTCCTCTTCGCTTGGAATAAAAGCCAAGGTCACAGTGGCCGGCGATGCCCTGCATGATCCTGCCACCTGACCTCCGACTTCATCTCTTGTCACTCTCCCTGGCTCACTCCACTCCAGCCACCCAGGGACATGTTACCTGGGGAAATTTGCACTGGCCTGTTCCTTCTGTGCAAATAGTCTTCCCTGCGATACTGACACATCATCGCTCTCTCTCCTCTTGTCTTTGCTCAGTCTTTTCTCAATGAGACGTACTAGCACCACCCTATTTGAAATGACGATCCAGGCCAAGTGTAGTGGCTCATGCCTGTAATCCCAGCATTTTGGGAGGTTGAGGTGGGATGATTGCTTGAGGCCAGGAATTCAAGACCAGCCTGGGCAACATAGCAAGACCTTGTCTCTACAAAAACTGAAAAATAATTAGCTGCGCATTGTGGCACGTGCCTGTAGTCCTAGCTACTCAGGAGGCTGAGACAGGAGGATCGCTTGAGCCCAGGAGTTCAAGGCTACAGTGAGCTATGATCATGCCACTGCACTTCAGCCTAGGGCAACAAAGACCTTTCTCAAAAAAAATAAAAATAAAAAATTTTTTAAAAATAAAATAAAATGACAATGCAAACCACTCTTCATTCCTCACGTCCTGCCCCGCTCTATTTTTTTTTCCATAGCATTTATCATCTTCCAAAATGCTACTTCATTTACTCTTTTGTTGTGTTTATTGTCCCTCTTCCCTGCCAGAACGGAGGAGTCTTGGCATGTTTCGTTCAGTGCCTAGAAAGTATGCTGCACATAGTATATGATTGATACATATTTATAGAATTAGTAAGCAATACTAATAATAGCGAGCATTTACTAAGCCTATTACATGCCACATGCTCTACAAACATTCTATGTAAACCTCATAGACAGGGTAGAATTTTTGCTTCCATTTTACAGTTGAGGAACCTGAGTCTCAGTGTTTTAGGTGACACAGCTAGTACATGGCAGGGGAAGGATCTGAACCCAGGTCTGTCTGTGTGCTTGACTTTGGAACTCTTGCTCTTTTCTGCTTTGCTCTGTGGTCACCACAGCTCCCTCATTAATTCATTTTTCATTTAGTAACTATTTCCCAAGCCTCCTCCATCCCTCCCCCACCAAAAATGCCGGGCCCTGTACTGCACGCTGGGGACTGACACATAAATAGGTCATGGACCTTGCCCTGGAGGAGCTCAGGCCCCACAGCTGGGGCAATAAGTGTCCCTCTGGGCTTTGTAAACCGAACAAGGGGGGCTCCCTTCTCTAGCTGTTCATGGTTACCTCCCCTAGAACCAGTGTTCCTCATTTATGGCAGAAACAAACAGCTCCCGGTGCTCCAACCCCACCCCCACGGCTGAGTGCGGCTGCCAGGTGCACACCCTGCAGCATCCTGGCCTCCCCAGGTAAACAGGCCTGAAGGAGGGAGGCCGTGGGTGTGGGCACCGCCCAGGGCCAAGCGGACCTAGGAAGGCTGAGGGGCGGGAGCACTAGGAGGAAGTGTGGGTGAGCGGTGTTGCTTGGTCTGGAGCAATCTCCATTGCCAAATGCGGGTGACACCAGGCGCCCTCCTGGGGCTGAGCACAGCCCAGTGCTGGGGAAGAAGGGGCCATCCTTGACCCTCCAGCTCTCTTCTCTCCCCACCCCAGAGCCTGAGTTCCATCCCTCCTCCTCACTGCCCTGCTGCCCTTTCACCTCCCTTAGCCCCTTCCTCCCAGGCTTTCCAAGGAAAAGAGGAAACTCACAGGCCAGCTGAGCTTCAACTGCCTTAGAGCTTCATTAAAAAAAAATTCAATAAGAAGTTGGTATTTGAGTTTGGGATTTGATTAAGCACACACACCCTTGGCCTTGCACTTGGGACTGCTCTTCTTCCATGTATTCATTTATCCACATACATTTATGTGCCAGACCCTCTGTGCCAGACCTTCCTGCAGGTGATGGGGCCCGAGGAGCTCGGAGCTCGGGGAGAGGCAAAGGTAAGCACTTCAGGGCGAGGGCAAGACGGGGCTGTGCCAAAGAGGTCCCTGACTCAGCCTGGTAAGGCAGGGACTCAGCCCAGAAAACGGGTGTCAATGACCACACGGAACTGACAACCAGATGAGGCCCTGGGGTCTGAAGTGGAGCTTTCTGCTACAGCTTATTAACGGCCTCCTGTTTGCAGGACGCTGCTATTCAGAGGTACAGAGCCTTCTCAGATTGAGCCTGGGTGTTATTCCCTTCCTAGAATTCAGTCCAGGTCTCCTTGGAAGAGCAGCATGGGCAGTAGTGAAGATTCTGTTGCTGAAACTGTCCAGCTGGGAGGTTCTGGAAAGGGCACTCCCATTACAGAGGGGAGCACACACAGTCAGATTTGCTCACTCCCCAGACCACAGCCTGCCTGGAGGCAGGATACCTGGGGCATAAAGGCTTTTAAAAAGTATCCAAGGCCGGGCGTGGTGGCTCACGCCTGTAATCCTAGCACTCTGGGAGGCCGAGGTGGGCGGATCGTTTGAGCTCAGGAGTTCGAGACCAGCTTGAGCAAGAGCGAGACCCCATCTCTACTAAAAATAGAAAGAAATTATATGGACAGCTAAAAATATATATAGAAAAAATTAGCCGGGCATGGTGGTGCATGCCTGTAGTCCCAGCTACTCGGGAGGCTGAGACAGGAGGATCCCTTGAGCTCAGGAGTTTGAGGTTGCTGTGAGCTAGGCTGACGCCACGGCACTCACTCTAGCCTGGGCAACAGAGTGAGACTCTGTCTCAAAAAAAAAAAAAAAAGTATCCAGTGGTAGAATATTTGTTGATAGGGTCATATGTTATAGAAACAGGTTGCTAAAAAGATATATGTTGTATGATTCAAATTTAGATAGGCACATACACATATATTTTTAAAAGACAGACACTGGTAGACTATAAAACGTTAATGATTGTTATCTCTAAATTGTAGATTCCAGGTGTTTTTAAAAGACTTTGTATTAGGTAGAATATTGGGCATACACCAAAAAGTAGACAGAATAAGATGATGAATCTTGGTCAGCCAGTCTCAACCCATGGCTGACCACGCCCCATCCACTCCATTCCTTCCCCCCCACCCCCGGCCAATGTATCGCATGGGAGCAAAGCCCACACATCCCATACTGTTTCTTCCCTAAATATTTCAGTGTGTATCTCTAAAACTCAGGCCTTTAAAAAAAAAAAACCTTTAAACCAGGCCTTTAAACCACAATACCATTACAAGTAAAAAGTTATATAATTATTCCTTAATATTACCAAATTGTCCAATCAGCATTCAAATTTCCAATAGTCTCATAAACGATGTTAAACAGTAGATGTTTCTATTTTACATTTTTTTTTTTAAATCAGGGTAAAAATAAGAACCACACCTGGCAATTTGTTGATATGTCATTTAGGTCTCTTTTATTCATGGTCTCCCCTCCATTTCTTTTTATTTTCATTGCAAACACGTCATCTGTTCTATCATATCCCACAGTTCGGATTTTGCTGATTGCATCCCTGTGGTACAATTTAACAAGCTTTCTGTCTTTTGTAGTTCCTGTAAAGTGATAGTTTAATCTAGAGCCTGATCAGATTCAGATTAGAGTTTTTTGTCAAGACTAACTCATAGGTAGGAGGTGCTGTGTGACCGTCTCTGCGTGTTGGCAGCCACTGTTGTTCAGTGCTTGGATCCCTTAGTTCATTGTGGGGGGGGGGGGCAAAATGACCATAATCTCATTTGAGCATTCTCTCTCCTGTTCTTAGCTGGAATACTTCTATGAAGGGAAACTTCCCCTTCTCCCCTCTTTGTCTCCCTGAGGCACAGATCACAAAGGAAGGGCGGGATAAATGCTTCATCCTTGTCCTTTTTTACCAATCTTCAAAATAACAAGTTGGCTCCCCAGCACCCACCAGAGGGCAATAAAATATTTTTAAATTATCATTTTTAGTATCATTGTGAACTTATGGGTTTAAACATTTTATGTACTTTAGTCTATTATAGTTATTATTCTTATTGATGTTCAAATTATCCCCTCTTTATTTGGATAACTACGGTAAAAAGAAATTAAAAAAAAGAAAAGGAAAGAAAACAAATTATCCCCTTTTTAGCCTGTGGAGATCTCTTCATCCTGGCTCCTGAGTCCTCTAAACACCCTGCGGGTCTCTGACAGCTTCTTGCCAGCTGATATTTCTAGACGTTCCAGACTCTTATTGTGTTCTGCCCCAGACCTGGAACCAGGCTTTCTCTAGGGAACCTGGTTCCTTTTAGAGGGAAATGGTATTTAGAGATCACAGCTGGGTGCCAGGGGTATAATTGGCTTTTAATTTTTTTGTCTTTTTTCACTTTTTATTTTGAAATAATTTTAGACTTACAGAAAAGTTGCAAAAATAGCACAGAGAGTTTCCGTATATCCTCTTACCCAGCTTCCTCTAAGGTTAACATCTTACATAACCATAGTACAGTTATCAAACCAAGAAATTAACATTGGAACAATATTATTAACTAAACTACAGACTATTCTGATTTCATCAATTTTTCACATTAATGTCCCATTTTTAATTGAATTTAATTTTTTTCTATTCTAGGATCCTAACCAGGTTAGTTGTCCTGTCTCCTTAGCCTCCTCCCATTTGTGACAGTTCCTCGGTCTTTCTTCATCTTTCATGACCTTGCCACTTTTGAAGAATACGGGTCTGGGTGGTGCAGCTGTAGTCCCGGCTACATGTGAGGCTGTGGCGGGAGGATCTCTCGAGCCCAGGAGTTTGAAGTTGCAGGGAGCTATGACTGCAGTACTGCAGGAAATATAAGTAAATAAATAAAATTAAAAAAAATTTTTTTTGAGACAGAGTCTCGCTCTTTTGCCCTGGCTAGAGTGCCGTGGCATCAGCCTAGCTCACAGCAATCTCAGACTCTTGGGCTTAAGCAATCCTCCTGCCTCAGCCTCCCGAGTAGCTGGGACTACAGGCATGTGCCACCATGACCGGCGAATTTTTTTCTACATATATTTTTAGCTGTCCAAATCATTTCTTTCTATTTTTTTAGTAGAGATGGGGTCTCGCTCTTGCTCAGACTGGTCTCGAACTCCTGACCTTGAGCGATCCTCCCGCCTCGGCCTCCCAGAGTGCTAGGATTACAGGCATAAGCCACCGCGCTTGGCCTAAAATTTAAATTTAAAAATAACAAAAAAAAAAGAATACTGGTCAGGTATTTTGTAGAATGTCCTTCACTTTGGGTTTGTCTCCTGTTTTCTCATGAGTAAACTGAAGTTACACTTTGGGGGGAAGAAAAACAGAAAGAATGACCCTCTCTTCTCAGTGCATCAGGGGTACAGGATGTTGATATGTCTCATTCCTGGTGATGTAAAGCTTAATCACTTGGTTAAGATAGTGTCTACAGGGTTTCTCCATTGTCCAATTATATCTTTCCATTTGTGGAGCAGATATTTTGAGACTGTGCCAATACTGCTTCTCCTCAGACTTTGCCCACTAATTTTAGCATCCATTGGAGGATCCTGCCCGTAACAATTATTATGGTTATGTTTTAATAGTGAATTTCTATTTCCCTCATTTATTTTGTATTTATTAATTGGAATTCCTCAGTAACAAAGAACTGTCCCTCTCCCCCCCCACACACACACATTTATTTATTTATTCAATTATCCTGTCATATTGGTATGGATTTGTGGATATTTTATTCTATGGGTTATGATCCAATACTGCTGTTAGTATAATAGTCTTTTCTTTTCCTTTTTTTTTTTTTTTTTTTTTTTTGAGACAGAGTCTCACTCTGTTGCCCTGGCTAGAGTGCCGTGGGCTCATCATAGCTCACTGCAACCTCAAACTCTCAGACTCCTGGGATCAAGCTATCCTCCTGCCTCAGCCTCCCAAGTAGCTGAGACTACAGGTATGCACCACAATACCCAGTTAATTTTTCTATTTTTCGTAGAAATGGGGTCTCACTATGTTGCCCAGGCTGGTCTTGAACTCCAGGGCTCAAGTGATCTTCTTGCCTCAGCCTCCCAAAATGCTGGGATTACAGGCGTGAGCACCATGTCTGGCCTCAATTATGTTTTAAGGTCACTTCTGGTTGGTATATACAGTTGGTCCTCTGTACCACCGGGTGGTTCTGCACCGGTGGATTTAGCCAACCTCAGATTGAAAATATTCAGGAAGGCAGGGCAGTGGCTCACATCTGTAATCCTAACACTCGGGGAGGCTGAGGCAAGAGGATCACCTGCCTTGGGAGTTTGAGACCAGCCTGAGCAAGAGCAAGACCCCGTCTCTGCTAAAAGTAGAAAAAATTAGCCGGGCACGCCTGGAGTCCCAACTACTCGGGAGGCTGCGACCGGAGGACCACTTGATCCCAGGAGTTTGAAAGTTTGAGGTTGCAGTGAGCCATGATGATGCTACTGCACTCTAGCCAGGCCAACAGAGCAAGACTCTGTCTCGAAAAAAAAAAAAAAAAAAAAAAAGCCAAACAAACATAAAAACACAAGGAAATATTCAGAAAGAGAAAACAGATGGTTGGTTTTTCCGCCATCTTTCCCTGCCCGTTGCGCATGCGCGTCCTGGTTGATGCTCTCAAAAGCATCAACAATGCCGAAAAGAGAGTTACCCAGGTTCTTATTAGACTCTGTTCCAAAGTCATCGTCCGGTTTCTAACTGTGATAACGAAGTGTGGTTACACTGGCAAATTTGAAATCACTGATGATCACAGAGCTGGGAAAATTGTTGTGAACCTCACAGGCAGGTTAAGCAAGTGTGGAGTGATCAGCCCCAGGTTTGATGTACAACTCAGAGATCTAGAAAAATGGCAAAATAATCTGCTCCCATCCAGCTAGTTTGGTTATATTGTACTGACAGCTTCAGCTGCCATCATGGACCACAAACAAGCAAGATGAAAACACACAGGAGGGAAAATGATGGGATTCTTTTTCCAAGGATATAATACATACTTAAAAATAAAATGCCTCGATGAAAAAAAAAATGATGGTTGCATATGTACTGCACATGTACAGATTTTTTTCTTATTCCCTAAACAATACAGTACAACTATTTATGTATCATTTATATCGTATTAGGTGTTATAAGTAATCTAGAGATGATTTAGAGTGTACAGGAGGCCAGGCTTGGTGGCTCAAGCTTGTAACCACAGCACTTTGGGAGGTCAAGGTGGGAGGATCACCTGAGAACAGGAGGTTTGAGACCAGCCTGGGCAACATAGGGAGACTCCCATCTCTACAAAAAATAAATAAAAGCCAGGCATGGTGGCAGGCATCTGTACCCCTAAGCTACTTGTGAGACTGAGGCAGGAGGATCGATTGAGCCCAGGAGTTTGAGGCTGCAATGAGCTATGATGAAGCCACTACACTCCAGTCTGGGTTACAGAGCAAGACCTCATCTCTAAAAAATAAATAAATAATAAAAAATTAATAAAGTATATGGGAGATGTACATGGGTTATATGCAAATACCACATCATTTTATTTCATTTTATTTATTTATTTTTTGGAGACAGAGTCTCACTCTGTTGCCCAGGCTTGAGTACTGTGGCGTCAGCCTAGCTCACAGCCACCTCAAACTCCTGGGCTCAAGTGATCCTCCTGCCTCAGCCTCCGGAATAGCTGGGACTACAGGCACATGCCACCATGCCCAGCTAATTCTTCTATTTTTACTAGAAATGGGGTCTCACTCTTGGTCAGGCTGGTCTTGAACTCCTCAGCTCAAGTGATCCTCCAACCTCGGCCTCCCAGAGTGCTGGGATTACAAGCATGAGCCACCACACCCAGCCCACATCATTTTATATAAAAGACTGGAGCATCCATGGATTTTGGTATCTGAGAGGGGTCCTGGAACCCATCAGATACCAAAATATAGGGGGTCCTGGAACCCCCACGGATACCTAGAAACAACTGCATAGATGTAGTTCATCCATTTTCACCATGGCTGTAATGTTTTAAAGTAGGACCAGAGTTTTTTTTTTAGCCAACTTCCATTAAATCATCCCTCGTGTCTTAGTGGCTTGACATTTTAAAGTTCTATTCCATTATATATTAATCTTCCAATTTACTTTGAAAAAAGAAAAGTCCAACTTTCCAAGTTAAAGAAGAAGGGTGGAGGACCTTTCGTGGACCTCAGGTAGCCGGGGGTGGACTGGGGAGAGGAAGTGAGGGCAGCTGGGGCGGCCTTTCTCCAGCCTGAGAAAACTTTCTGTGTCGCAAATCTGACCTTTCTCTAGGGCTTAAAATTGTTCAAAAGCTTAAATGACTATGTCACCTAGCTCTCCCTTTTTACAAAGGTAGACAGAGGCTAGAGTATGCTCTGGGGGCTCAGGGCTTTCCTGCTCAGCCCCCTGGTAGCATAGCCAGGTTGCATCTTGAACAAAGTTTCTCTTTCTCGCCACAGGGGGCCCTTCATGAATCAGCTTCAGGATAATGTATGACACTGGCCCAGCTCTCCAGCCTCTTCTCTCCCTGTCTCCCACCCATTCCACCTCCAGCTCACCTTTGCCTGTCTTGGCATTTCAGGGACTCCTGAACCCCCACATCTTTGCACTCAGCGTCCCTGGCTTTGGACAGTGGCTCATTTCCTGCGTGTTACCTGCTAGACCACGGCCCCAGGAGGAAGGGTGGGATCTGTTTGACTCCTTGTTCAGTCCCCAGCTCCTAGCACAGCCTCTGGCTAAAAGCAAGAGATTGAAGAAATACTTGTTGAGCAAATGGATGCTTGTAGTGGAGGATGGTGAGGAAGTTGTTACAGTGGTCAAGGGAGAAATCAAAGTAGGTCTGTGCTGGGTCAGGGACAGTGGTGAGGAGGGGAGAGACAGGAGTCCAGACAGGGGAGGATTTACTGAGGTAGAATTTAGATGTTTGTTTTTATTTTAGTTTTTTTAAAAAATTTTTTAGAACTCCACTTTTATTTATTTGTGTTTTTAGTGTATTTCTTTATCTAGATGTTTGTTTTTAATGGGGCAAAAATACATTATAGCTGGTCCACACCCTGTTTGTCCCAAAGGGGTCAGCATGGCAGATTATTCAGAACCACTGAAGGCTTTTGAGTAGAAAAGCAACTGCTCCATGATAGGCACTGTTCGGCATGTTTTGCATTTTGGACGTTGCCTCAGCCTAAAGGTAACAGGGGTCTGGGCCGTGTCTGGAGGGGGTGAGACCAGAGGACTCCTCACCCGTGGACCTGCCAAGCTTGGCCGGTCTCACTTCCCTCCCCAGAACCCCAGCAGGTGGGGCCACTTTGGTGATGCCCAAACCTCTCATGCCCATGCACATGGAGGTGGCAAAATCACTGTCGCCATGGTAACAAGGCCACAGGTTCCCTCAGACTCTTTTTTAAACCGCACTGGAAGGGAAGGTTTATCATCAGGTGGCCCGTGGCCCCTGCAAGACAGTGAGCTGAGAAAAGGCCCCTGTGTATACTAAATTCAAACCATAGTGGAGTGAAAGAACTT
The DNA here is from genome assembly GCF_041146395.1 of Eulemur rufifrons. Taxonomy (NCBI): domain Eukaryota; kingdom Metazoa; phylum Chordata; class Mammalia; order Primates; family Lemuridae; genus Eulemur; species Eulemur rufifrons. Next base: position 89,720,548 of record NC_090998.1, read on the forward strand.
CCACTTAGTTCAAAGCCCGGCTCTGACATGCTTTCCTTCTTCACAAGTTACTGAACTTCCCTGTGCCTCATTTTCCTCAACTATAAAATGGGAATGTGAGGATTAAATGAGATTATACATGGAAAGCCTTTAGCACATACTCAGCATGTGGTTAAAGTTAGCCAATATTGAAATTCCTCAGCCTTCCCCCCGTCCTCTGCAGAAAGTTTGACAGGAAACCCACAGGTGTTCCCATACAGCAAAGCCTCAGTGAGATGCAGGACAGTTTTCTGGGACAGTTCAGAGAGCCGGCCTCAGAGGCAGAGGAAGTTGGAACATCTTCCACAGGCTTCCGCAGCTCCCTCTGGCAAGGCCCGGGGCTTCCTGGACCTCACGTGGCCCAGCAGATACCTGTCCCCGGGCTCTCTGGCGACGCTGCACGTGGGCAGCGACTCAATTATGATTATTTGCTTAAGGTGTATCTTGGAAACTCACTGGAGCCCCCAGGGACGAGCTGGTCCAAATCTGTAACCTGTTCATTCATTTATCCTTTCATCCATTCATTTACTCCGAGTGTGCTGTGCTGAACGTTAGGGAGTCCGAGCACAATAAGACAGATGCAATCAGTGAGCTCACAGCCCTTGCCAGAAAAGCGAATGGGCAACTATGATCTGGCAGTGTCCAAGCCACGCAGCGCTGCCTGGGGAGACAGGTGTGGGGGTGGACACCCCAGGTGATGGCACAGCTGTGATAAGGCAATGACGTGGGAACCATTAGGTTTTGCTGCATCTTAAAGCCTGCGGTGGGGTGGATGGAGAAAAGGCTAAACATGTGGCCCTGGGCCTTGCAAGCCTCCTGAAGGTGTGGGCTTTCTGCAGAGGGCAAAGGGCAAAGGGCATGACCCCCACACCTTGAGGACAATACCCCCGGGGTTTTTGAGGATGAAATTAATTTTTTTAGTGAGATTTAGGGTACAGATGGATTAAAAGGGGAGTGCTGGCAGTCAGCAAGGCTCTGTGTGGTGATCGGGGGACAAATGGTGAGACATGGAGGTATCTGAGGGACATTTAGGGATAGAATCCATTAGAACTGGACAGTGGCTGAGCTGATGGTCCTCCAAGCTTCTAGAACGACAGCCCGAGCCCCTGAGCTGACTCTGGTGTGTGTGGGAAGCACTGGGATACTACCACTGGGGCTGTGAGCACCAAGCAGGGCAGGGTGGAAAGCTCGTTGCCTGTGCCACCCAACACCAGGGTCCAGCCTGGGCTTGGCTTAGCTTCCTGGGTGACCTGTCTCTCCCTCCTCTTCCCACACTCCCCTCTCCCTATAGGAAGGCAAGAAGTTAGCACCTGGCATGGTCCCCGGCACAGCACAGACTCTACTCAGTAAGTGGTAACGAAGATTATTAACTGGTTATGGCTCTGGGGGCACTCAGGGACAGACAGAAGACAACTTCATCTGTTCATTCACTATTCACTTGCTGAACACCCTCTTCCCTCCCCACACGCCCTGGCCTGGACCCCCTGAGCCATACCGTGTTGGAGCTGACTGAGAGAAGATGAGGGCATCAGATATTGAGCACTGCAGGACTTAGGAAGTCAGGGAGAAAAGCAGTTCCCTTCAGAGTTCCCTCGCAATTCAGAGGTCTCAAGAAGGATCTTCTGAAGGGTCAGGGTCTGGCTTCTCACAGTCCACAGTGAGTATTTTACCATTATCTGGGAGGAGCACCAACAGCAACCAAGCCACTGGGCCTTTTTAAAAACATGTAAGGGAGCAACTACTCCACGTGCAGGACAGCACCCTGACACACAGAAGGGCCTGGGGCAGGACAAGGCCCTGGGCAGGCTGGCTTCTGGCATCTTCCAGGGCCCACTTCTGTGGTGACACCTGGCCCCAGGGAAAAAGTTGGCTCATTTATTGGCTTCACCAGGCTGAGCCTGCTGCCTTCATCTCTGCATCCTCTGCCCAGCACGGGCCTCGTGCCAGAAGCCTCAGAATATTTGATGGGAAGGAATGAAACCGGTTTGTCCCATATTGAGGTGTACCGTGGCACATGTGCTAGGTTTGTGTGTGTACTTCCCACAGGAACAAGGAGGCCCAGGGTCCTCTTTGCTGAGCACCACGGAGGCCAGGCACACATGCGTTATTTAAAACTGCCGTTCCCTTATACTCTGGTTTCTCTTCAGATCGTATAAATCTTTCGCCTTTTAACACGGACCGGGAAACCGAGGCTGAGAGAGGCGACTAGCTCAGGTCACACAGATCCTGTGTGGAACCGCTGCCTGTCCCCCAAGCAGTATCCTGTATACTGTTCCTGTGCCTTCGACACCCCGTCCCCGCAGTACAGTGGGCGAGGGCGTGGGGGGAGCCTCATCAGTCTGAGGTTGGAAGCAATGAAAGACTCAACCATCGCGCCACCACCGCTTTGTGAGTTTCCCTGCAGCAGCCACCCCCGCCTCTTCCTGAGCCCCCTGCCCTTCCTCTCTGCGCCCAGAACCCAGCTCCGAAATGCCGGCGGCGGGGGTGGCGGGGGGCCGCGGGCTCCCCTGTTCTCCAGCACGTACTTCTGCCCCCTTTGCTTTACACTCCGGGCCCGACGGTCACACCTGTCTCCCCCGATGGTGACCTGGCCGGAGTCGGGACACGGCGCCATTTCTGGGGGCGGCGCGTAAAGGGGACGCTCCCGCAGCGCGGCTTGGTAAAACGAAAAAGTCTTTTCCCCGGACTCCGAGGGCGTCTGCCCCGCCCAGTGCCCGGGCGGGAGGGGGCAGACATCCCCGGGACGTGCGCGGTGGCGGGGGAGGGGCGCCCGAACTTGAAAAGGGAACTCGAACGGGAAAGCAAAACCCAAGGGGGTTTCGTTCACCCCAGCCTGGGAGACACAAAGGAAGCCGCGGGCGGCGAGGCGCAAGTCTCCGGGACTGGCGACTCCGCGGCTCCTGCGCCCGGGCAGCTTCCGCAGGGGAGGAAAAGCCAGGCAGCCGGGCTGGCTCAGTCCGGCCACACCCAGGCACTGCACCTGGGCCGACGCCCTCCCGGCCCAACCTCGCGCGCGCCCGGGTCCCCGCCGCGCTGCGTCCGGAAGGCCGGGTGGGTGCGACCGCCCGGCGGGACCCGCCCTCCCGAGCCCCGGGGCCAGGGCGGGCTTCCTCTCCCTCGGGCTCTTCCCTTTCTAACCTTTCTTCTGGCCTAAATTCCAGATTCCCCCGCCCAAGGGCCCACCCAAACCCGAGAGCTTACGCCCACATCGACCCTGAACCCTCCCTGATCCCCTGCGCGGTCGGCCGGCCGCAGCCAGATCCGGCCCCGGGCGGCGGGTCACGTGCCCGCGGTGGGGGCGGGGAGGGCGCGGCGGAGTCCACGGGCCGCACGTGCGGGGCCTCCGGGAGGCGGGGCTGCGGCCGCGGGCGCCACTTCTCTCCCGGCTTCCGCGGAGGAGTCCCTGGAGCCGGCGCGGGGCTGGGCGCGGGAGCCGCAGTCGTGAGCACGACCGGAGAAACGCTCGGCCTCTGCCTTGGCGGAGCTCAGGGATCACGAGCTATCGGGGCGGCACCAATAGTTGTTAATGACAGTAAGCCGACACTAAAGTGTCACTGTTGGCAGATCGCAGAAACTGGGTCTGACCTTAAGCACCTGGTAAGAGTTCCTGTCCATAAAGTCAGTTGCGGAGGAGCGGGTAATCTCGAGTTTTCTGTTGTTTTATTACGGAGAATTTTGAGCATAAACGAAAGTTGTGATGGTAAACTGAGGCCCCAGGTACGCAGCAGCCAGATGGAACGAAAAATCCGACAGTCTGAGTTTGTCTCCCCCGCCCCTGCCCGCAGCCACTCCCTATTATGATTGTGAAACTAATCCTGACATCACGTTTCAGATTAGGCCCCCTGAAACAATCGCTGGGTTTTGACGTGAGGCCCATTGTTTGTTTAGAAAACTTTTTAAATGCTGAGTAGAATAAAATTATGGCGTGGAGATAAAATGTTGAGAAGAGATAAAGATGTGCAAGGAGTGGAAGTGGAGATACAAAGGACATAAACAAGGGTGAAAGGAGTGGAAAGACATGTGATGTCTGTAAGCGTGGGCATGCTTTCTGGGACATCAGGTGGCCCAGGTAAGAGCTGGAACTGGGTGGGGGCAGTGGAGCTGGTGAGAACAGGCTGATTCAAGGTAAAGGGGTTCGGCCGTGTTACATCTGAGCTGCCTTTTAGATATCCGAGTGGAAATGTTACAAAAAGTAGGTGACTAAGTGAAATTCTTAAGAGAGGAGAGCAGGGCTGGAGATAGAAATCAGGGAGTCGAGAGCACGTAGTGTGTTCAGAATAATGGGACTGGAGTTCGTAGAGATATGGCCAGTGAAGTTGGAGGGAAACCAGGCAACTCTGGTCTCCCAGAAGCCAAGGGAAGAACGTGTTCCAAGAAAGATAGAGGGACCAACAGTGCGAAACGCCACGGGAGGTTAAGGAGGAGGCAGGCAGAACAGTAAAGATTGGATTTAGTAATATGGACACACTTGGTGACCTTGGCAAAAGCGGTTTCAGAGGAGTGGCAGCTGAAAGCCAAGGCAAAGTGTTGAGAGAACAGGGGTGAGGGACTGATAGATTAATCTTTGAAGAAATTTTGATGTGAAGAGAAACTAAAGAAAGGAGGCTGAAGAGGGCATGAGGTCAAGGCACATTAAAACAACAATAAAAATAATACAGTTTTTAATACAGAAAGTTTAAAGCTTTTAAAGCGTACACAAGAGAGAATAATATAATGTACCCATTCCCATAATCCAGCTTCAGTAATTACCAACATATAGTAAATCTTGTTTCCTCTTTTTGTCTGCCTGGTTATTTTAAAGCAAATCTCAGAATTCATTCGCATCCAATCTTAAATAGACTTCAGAATGGATCTTTAAGAGATTAGTATTCAATCTTTTTTTTTTTTTTTTTTTTTTTTGAGACAGAGTCTCACTCTGTTGCCCAGGCTAGAGTGAGTGCCGTGGCGTCAGCCTAGCTCACAGCAACCTCAAACTCCTGAGCTCAAGGGATCCTCCTGCCTCAGCCTCTCGAGTAGCTGGGACTACAGGCATGCACCACCATGCCCGGCTAATTTTTTCTATATATATTTTTAGCTGTCCATATAATTTCTTTCTATTTTTAGTAGAGATGGGGTCTCGCTCTTGCTCAGGCTGGTCTCGAACTCCTGAGCTCAAACGATCCGCCCACCTCGGCCTCCCAGAGAGCTAGGATTACATGCGTGAGCCACCGCGCCCGGCCTAGGAGATTAGTATTCAATCTTTAATAGTTGAGGGTTTTGTAAACATATCCACAGTACGGTTATCACACCTAAAAATAATTAGCAGTAATTCCTTAACATCATCTAGTATCCGGTCACCAGTGTTCACGTTTTCCTGACTGTCCCATAAATGATTTTGTTTCATAATTGGGTTGGTACAATTAGCATCCAAACAGGCACATGTATTATTACATTTGGCTGGTATGTCTCTTAAGCCCCTTTTAATCCATAACATTTCCTCTTCCGACCTAAAAGAAATTTTTTTAAGAAAGCATTTCATTTGTTTTTTAGAATTTTCCACATGATGGATTTTGCTGGTGGCTTCCTTATGATGGTGCAATGAATGTCCTGTTGCATCACATGAGTCTGGTTGTCTCCATGACTGATTAGTGGATTCAGGAGTTGGCCACCTGGTCCTTCCATTATGAGTTCCACATTACCCTTTCGTCTGTCACCCCATCAGCATTACAACCCAAGACAAGAGTGAAAAGAAGTGCTCCCAAGGGGCAGAACTTGGAGCAGAATATTTAATTGTCTACATGGTCTAGACTCAGAGATGGCTTCAAACTAAACTTGTGGGTAGTGGCAAACAGACTTGAGAGAACAGCTCTGGAAGATGAGATGGTAACAGGAAATCTGGGGAAGACGTCTGCAGATGAACCTTAGAATGGACACAATATGAACATAACTATGTCTCATGTGACTGCTCTCCAAAGGACATTTACTGCAGAGGAGGCTCTCAATAATCAAGTAGACAAAATGACACATTCTGTGGATGTCAGCCACCCTCGTGCCTGTGCAGTGGATCCATGTGGCAGGGATATGGGCTATACATGGACCAAACAAGAACGTTAAGACTGACCTGGCTACTGCCACTCCTAAATGTTTAACCTTCCAACAGCAGAGACCAAGACTGACTGCTTCTCTCCCCACAATATGCCACCATACCCCAAGGGGACCAGCCAGCTAGCTGCCTGTTAGTAGGTTGATTATATTGGACCCCTTCTATCATGGAGTTGGGGGGGGGGCAGCAATTTGCCCTTGCTAGAATAAATATGCACTCTGGATGGGATCTGCCTTACCTGTCTGTTGCTTCTGCTAGTGCCCCCATCCAAGGATTTTCAGAATGCCTTATGCACTTTCATGGCAATCCATGCAACAGTACTTCTGATCAAAGAAATAATTTCCTAACAAAAGAATTGCAGCAGTGAGGATGTGTGCATATAAGTCACTAATACTACCACGTACCCCATCACCCAGAAGCAGCTGGCCTGAAAGAATGGTGGAATAGCCTGTTGAAGACTCTGTTCTGGTGCCAGTTGAGAAAAACACCCTAAAGAATAGGATCTGTCCTACACAATGTGGTATATGCTGTGAACCAGCAGTCAATATACAGTGCTGTTTGAAGGTCTGGAAATTGGAGTAGCTAGCTACTCTCTTACACTAATTTTTAACTCCTACTCCCACAACTCTGAGCTCTGATGAGAGGTCTTAGTTCTCCAGGGAGGAGTACTTGCTAATATTAGGGGACACAGCTATGGTTCCATTGAATGGGAATCTGAATATTTTGCACTTCTCAATCGGTGAGGAAAGAGGTTATTCTACTGGCTGGGATGATTTACCCAATTGCCAAATTGAATTGTTGCTATACAACACGGGCAGCAAAACTATGTCCAGAACCAGAGGATCCTATGTGCCACTTTTTAGTACTTCCATGTCCACTAATAATGTGGAAAAAAAAAAGTTAATGGGAAATTAAAGCAACCCCAACAAAGCAGGACCACTGAGAATTCAGACCCTTTAGAAATAAAGTTTTGAGTCACTCTACCAGGTAAAGAACCCTAACCTGCTAAAATCCTGGCAGAGGGCAAAAGAAGTGAAAGAGTAGGTAGTGGAAGAGAGAATTTATAAATATTAGCCACAGCCTGTGAGCACTTGTAGACCTGATACAGAGGATTATAGCAGCTATGCACTGCCGCTGTGCCTTAATTCTAACATTCTATCAGACCAGCAGCTTCAAAGCGATGTGTGTATGGTTGGATCAGTGTCAAGTTGCTCAAGGTGCTTTAGGACTGTGTTGTGATAGAAAGCAGGAGAGTTAGCCCTGGGGTGAGCTGTGAATGTGGCCTGCTGTCCATCACAGGTGAATGCTATCTGCTTTGAGCCACCTTCCTGATAGCCATTGAAAAGACTGCATTTGCCAGATCAGTAGCCACATACAGGTAGCCAGAGGCTATGTCGCTCTGTAATAGTCAAGATACCACTTCCTCCAGTGGACCTGGCCTCCCCTTCATTGGGTGGGGAGCTCATGTCTGCCAAGTAAGCAAGAGATTGAGATTTTCCAGTTTAATGGCTGACATCAGCCATCTGCCAAGGCTGTCACCACAGATCTGTGTGTTAAAGGCCACTTCATTTTCATTCCAGTTTTGCTCCCCAATTACAGTAATTGTGTCTACCTTGCCTCTGATGATTAAGTGCTACCACCTGGCCTCTGCTATTTCAGAATCCTGTCATCCCTATTGGCACTAGGGAGCCCAGGTCCATCGCTGCATCTTTTATATAAGCCCTGCGCCACAGAGCATGGCTACCACTGCGTTTCTTAACACTGGTACATTCTGTATTGTTTTAGTGAAGACAATGTCCCCTAGAGGTTGTGGTCAGCTGGCAGGTTCTCTGGTTCTACATAATAAGTCCAATCTCACCTGGCTCCCTTAACTTTTTGACTCCTTCCTCCACATTCTGCCAAGGTAAGCCAAGCATCTCTGCCTAATTTACTGTAGGATAGTATTGTTTCCAAGCCTTAAGGGGCTATTCCAGAGGATATTAGAACTGACTCCAGGAGTCCTTGCCAGGATATTAAATCCTGGGCCATGAGAGGGTTCCCGTATCAATAAACTCTCCCCATTCCAGACTTTTTTTTTTTTTTTTCGGGTTTTTTTTTTTTTTTTTTTGAGACAGAATCTCACTCTGTTGCCCGGGCTAGAGTGCCAAGGCATCAGCCTAGCTCACAGCAACCTCAAATTCCTGGGCTCAAGCGATCCTTCTGCCTCAGCCTCCCGAGTAGCTGGGACTACAGGCATGCGCCACCATGCCCAGCTAATTTTTTCTATATATTTTTAGTTGCCCAGCTAATTTCTTTCTATTTTTAGTAGAGATGAGGTCTCGGTCTTGCTCAGGCTGGTCTCGAACTCTTGAGCTCAAACAATCCTCCCGCCTCGGCCTCCCAGAGTGCTAGGATTACAGGCGTGAGCCCCCATGCCCGGCTAATTTTTTCTATATATTTTCAGTTGTCCAGATAATTTCTTTCTATTTTTTTAGTAGAGACGGGGTCTCGCTCTTGCTCAGGCTGGTCTTGAACTGCTGACCTCAAACGATGCACCCACCTTGGCCTCCCAGAGTGCTAGGATTACAGGCGTGAGCCACTGCTCCCCGCACCCATCCCCGATTTATAATCCACCCTGCGTGGTCCATCACTCTCAAGATTCATTCTCAGGTATGTTCTGCTTATTCCTGCCAGAATGTATCAGCCGAGTTCTGAAGCTCTTTTGTTAAGACCTGCCCCTAGTTTTTGGTCTACAGATCTTGAAGGTAATATAGAGCAGATCTCTAAGGAGGGGAAATCTCATTGTGCAAGATATCTGCCTCTCATGAAGACTTTACGTAGCTTCCAGGTAATGCCAGGCTCCCTGGTAGAGAGGAAGGGGCCAGGCTGTTGTCCCAGGTAGTTAAGGTGAATCTGGGTATTTAAGGTTCTCAGTTGCATCTACTCAAATGTCTTATCATCCAGGACTCAGAGACTTATTCCTTCCCCCTCTGGTTTCTAACAGAGGAGACTTGCTGAGGCTGTGAATTAAACCTCCTTCCTAACTCTTCTACTCTTAAAATGGAAATTTGAGTCTTATTTTCAGCACTCTCTGTCCTCTGGATACAAGAGATTAGAGTCTCTTTAAATGTGTTCACGGAGGCTTTCTGGGTTTCACAGCACGTTTGGAGTTGATAGTTGGCTTACCTGGCTAGTTAACTTGAGCCCACTGTTTATTTTTTTTAGAGACATAGTCTTGTTCTGTTGCCCACGCAGGAGCACAATGGCGCCATCACAGCTCACTGCAGCCTAGAACTCCTGGCTTCGAGCAATCCTCCTGCTTTGGCCTCCCAAAGTGCTGAGATCACAGGCATGAGCCACAACATGTGACCCCTCTGGGCTCAATCCTTACAGTAACTGTTACCCTTATATGTTTCAAGTGATAGACTTGTTGCCTGAGCTAGTGCGGCTTCTTCCACCTGTAGCCCACTCTAATCTACCATAGGTGAGAGGCTCAGCAGTTGTGCTGGTGCGGCAAGCTAGGGGTTGTCCCCACCCCACTAAACATCCTTAATGGGCTCCTTCTTGCCATCTGGTTGGCAAATGGTCCAATTCCAAAATCCCATCCTGACAGCTTGCTTCCTGGAACCACTTCTGTTAACATCTTGTTTTAGGTTCCATCAAATGCAGATCTGTAGGCAAGGATTTGAGGGTAGGTAGTTTATTTCAAAAAATTATCCCAAGAAGCACTGGTAGAGTAGTGGGAAAGTGAGACAGGAAAGATAAGGAAGGAAGCCTATGTTCCAGCCTCATGGGGCCACTCCTCTGGGCTTCTAGGTTCTGTAGCCCTAGCCTCTTCCCTTTGCTTCCCAGTCCTGGGGGTGGGAGCTGCTTCCTACATCTAAGGAGTGCCTGGCATGTGGCATTCCTGTTAATGCTGGTTTCCTTTCCCTTCTGTCTGTTCCATCTTCAACTTTATTCAGCAAACAATCTGCTGACCAGAGCCATCCAGTCCCTGTGCTAGAGTGGGCGATGCAGGAATGTGTGTCTACCCTTCATCTCAAGAGAACTCTGATCTTGCTGTCTAAACTTTGGGACTGGCTTGACCCTTTGTGGGTATAGATTTTAGGAATCTTTGTACACCCTATACTCTATTGATACTGAACTTTCCTGTGGCTTCGGACATGCAGGGCAGTTTCATACCTCAGGGCCTTTGCTTGTGATGGTCCTTTGCCCTGGAACATTTTTCCTCCTGTTCCTTCTTCCTGTTGTGACAAACTCTTGCTCCTCTCTCAAGACCTAACCTGAGGTGCCCCTTCTCTTTGACTTCTCTAAACAGGACAGTGGCTTCCTCTATGGAATTTGCATATGTATGCATACATTTATTATGGCCTGTATTACAACTCTTTTTTTTTAGTCTGCTTTTCCCCTGTCCAGAGTATGACCTCCTTTGGGGCTTCATTCATCCCCGTATCTTCATTCATTCATTCAACAAATCTTTTTTGAGTGCTTGCCTATCCCAGGCGTGGGAGCTCAGTCAATGTCTGTTGAAGGGATGAATGAATTGCTGAGAAGCTGCTACCCCATGATGCTGTGTTGCTAGGTTACAAACTTTAGTGATGATCAGAGAGGAGGGGGCGTGACTGCTGTTGGGTGAGATGAGAGTAAGCATCTACACACTTTCCTGCAGGATCAGGGAGACTCTGTGGGTGGAAGTTCCACACTTCAGAACTGACAGTGTGGCAGGGGTGAGGTTTGGGCTTCTGACAGTGATTTTTATTGTGCGTGGGGAGAGGGGTGGGAGGAAGGACAGTAGGAAGGAGTTGTGTTAGAAGCTTTCCAGTATGCAAGAATAGTTTGAAAATCCCTAAGAGATTATCTTTCCTTCATCCTTCAAGTTAAAAGTCACTGAATTAAAAGCTTTCTAATAGGAGTAATGAGAATACTGAAGGGATGGGTTCACCATTATAGTATACATAGGTGCCTGCCAGGGCCAGGCACAAAAATGTAAGTGACAGATGCTGACTGGAGCAGAATGTAGCTCATGTCTGGCAGGAGCCACTGCAACTCAGCACAGAGAGAAGGTCTTCTGAGGAATTGTGGGCCCAGTGTTGCCAGATCTTCCAATTTTTCACTAGAGGTCACGAGTCCAGGTTTTAATGTGAAATACCCCAATTTTTCAGTGTTGAAAAGTGTATCAACGTTTCACAAAGCCAGGAGTTTCCAGGCTCTAGTCTTCCCCTGGCCCAACATTGCTCTCAGCCCGGCCTTCCTCAGTGCATTCCCAGCACCAGACAAACTCCCCGCACACAGCTGTTGAAGAAAGTCTCTACCCTTCAAGCTTCCACTGTGCCCCACAGGTTGCGGTGCCTCCCTTAACTCTGTTCTTCCCTCCTAGACTTGTTGGTTCCTGTGTCCATGTCTGATTTCTGGCTCCCGCTCCAGTCTGTGAGCATCTGGAGGGCAGTAATAGTATTGTCTACATTCTCTGCATTTGGCCCATAAAGGAACAATAAACAATAAATGTTCACATTGAAGCCTTTGGGGGAACACAAGAAGAGGAGGGGTATGGTGTGTCTCTGGAGAGAGGTTCTGACAAATGGCCTACCTGTTCCCTCCCAACACTAGAACTTGTGTCTAGCTCTGCTACCCAAGTTGTGTGACTTTGGGCTAGTGGCCTCAGCAGGGGAGGGGTTTGTACAGCAAGCTATTTTTTTTTTTTTTTTTTTTTGAGACAGAATCTCACTCTGTTGCCTGGGTTAGAGTGCCGTGGCGTCAGCCTAGCTCACAGCAACCTCAAACTTCTGGGCTTGAGCAATCCTCCTGCCACAGCCTCCCAGAGTGCTAGGATTACAGCCGTGAGCCACCGAGCCAGGTCAAGACAAGCTATGAAAGATAACCCTAGGCACTGCCCATTGCTGACTCTCCCCATGGACACCCCATACCCCTCCTCTTGCTACTCCAGCCCTTCCCTCTGATGGTCTCTCTGTATTTGTCTGATAGGCAGGGAGGAAGAATTGAGAGAAAGAATTGGATGTAGAAAGGGAAATCGTGAATCTCAACAGCCATTGAATGGCGATCTCTATGTGCTTTTTTGGTGGGGAAGGGAATTCAATGGTACAGAATTTACAAAACACCAAATACAATCCCAAACCCCTGCCACTGGAGCCAGGCTAGGTAGATGGGTGTTGGGAGACTAAACTGCTGCATGGTTGCCTTGGCAACCAAATTTGTTAGTGATAAAACAACAGAGAAAGCTGCAACCTACAACCTGTTCACAGGTTTATCTAGTAAAACAAAGTCATGGGTGTTTGAGGAGGGGCTCTCTAGGAGGGAGGTAGAGGACCTCCTTCAATATAAGGACAGAAGGCAGGGAGACTGCTGAGCATCCATTCATTGGTGCAGCCAAGATATAATCCCATGAGACTGGAAGGGGCCCTGCTCAGAGGAGTAGGTCAGCTCCAGGTGTTGGGGACCAGCAGGGTTTGGTCTGCACTTGGCTGAACCCCTCCAGGTGTGTGGGCAAGAGCTGGGGCCTTCCTACACAAAAATCAAGTCATATCCTCTCATGGGCTCACAGTGTCACAGTGACCAGAATCCCCACTCTCTTGTGATTTGTTTGTTTTTTTCTGTTTTCTTCCTCAGAATTCTTCTCCCTTCTGTTTCACACTCTGGGACTGTTTCATCTTTTCATTCCATAGCTCTCCTCACCTGCCTATTTTATTTATTTTTAAATAAAACAAGATTCTAGGCCGGGCACGGTGACTCACACCTGTAATCCTAGCACTCTGGGAGGCCGAGGCAGGTGGATTGTTTGAGCTCAGGAGTTCCAGACCAGCCTGAGCAAGAGCAAGACCCCGTCTCTACTAAAAATAGAAAGAAGTTAGCCAAACAGCTAAAAATATATATAGAAAAAATTAGCTGGGTATGGTGGCGCATGCCTGTAGTCCCAGCTACTTGGGAGGCTGAGGCAGGAGGATTGCTTAAGCCCAGGAGTTTGAGGTTGCTGTGAGCTAGTCTGACACCACAGCACTCTAGCCTGGGCAACAGAATGAGACTGTGTCTCAGAAAAAAAAAAAAAAAAGATTCTACCACATGGGAGCGGGCAGTCACCTATAATCGCAACCAATTGACGTAACCGTTTTGCGTGTGTGGTGCTGGGCTCCGTTGTTTCCCTAATCATCATTTTCATGTCTGTCCATGGAGTAGATGAACTTTAACCTCCACCACGGGGACATCCTTTCAGAGCTGTCCCTGCCCACATGCGCCATCGGTTCTGCTGTTTTATGACAAGGTAAAGATACTGCCCAGGCTGAATTCTGACATTGGCTGTACGTGGTGAAAGCAATCAGTTAAGGCTCTGCTATTTCCAAAGTGATGTAGTTTGGGAGAGCTACTATGCCTAGTGGACCACAGAAATTCTTCCCGAAGTGCAGTGGCTATTCACAGGCACGATCATCGTTCTTCACAACCCGCAACTCGTGGCCTCAAGCAATCCTCTGCCTCAGCCTTCCAAGTAGCTGGACTACAGGTACAGGCCACGGTGTCTGGCTTGACCATACTTTTAAAGGTCGTGTAGGGCTAATATAATTCTTTTACTACAGCTTTATGCCATGTGAAGGGAAATTGCACTTGCTTTTGATATTGATGTTGAGAAGCAAGTCACACTAAAAAGTGTATCTTGGGCCGGGCGAGGTGGCTCACGCCTGTAATCCTAGCACTCTGGGAAGCCAAGCCGGGTGGATTTCTTGAGGTCAGGAGTTCGAGACCAGCCTGAGCAAGAGTGAGACACCCCTCCCCCCCGTCTCTACTAAAAATAGAAAGAAATTATCTGGCCAACTAAAAATATATATAGAAAAAATTAGCCAGGCATGGCGGTGCATGCCTGTAGTCCCAGCTACTCGGGAGGCTGAGGCAGTAGGATCGCTTAAGCCGAGGAGTTTGAGGTTGCTGTGAGCTAGGCTGACGCCACGGCACTCTAGCCTGTGCAATAAAGCAAGACTCTGTCTCAAAAAAAAAAAAAAAAAAAGTATATCTTGATTTTGTTTTAAAAGTGCTTTCCAATAAAGTTTGTACTAAATAAAAACTTTTTGCAGCAAATAGGGTGATATAATTTTCCATCCATAATTTTAAATCATGGAGGAAGTTTCCACCAAATTTAAAGGAGGCTTTGAGTTGGGCACAGTGATTTATGCCTGTAATCCCAGCACTTTTGGAGGCTAATGTGAGAGTATCAGTTGAACCTACGATTTTTTTATTTTTTATTTTATTTATTTATTTATTTTTTTTGAGACAGAATCTTGCTCTGTTGCCCAGGCTAGAGGGCCGTGGCGTCAGACTAGCTCACAGCAACCTCAAACTCCTGGGCTTAAGCGATCCTCCTGCCTCAGCCTCCCGAGTAGCTGGGACTATAGGCATGCACCACCATGCCTGGCTAATTTTTTCTATATATTTTTTTAGTTGTTCAGATCATTTCTTTCTATTTTTTTAGTAGAGACAGGATCTCGCTCTTGTTCAGGCTGGTCTGGAACTCCTGAGTTCAAAGGATCCTCCCGCCTCGGCCTCCCAGAGTGCTAGGATTACAGGAATGAGCCACCACTCCTGGCCGAACCCAGGATTTTGAGACCAGCCTGGGCAATAAAGGAAGATCCCATCTCTACAAAAACTATTTTTTTCCTTAATTTTTTTTTTTTTTTTTTTTTTTTTTTTTTTTGAGACAGAGTCTCACTCTGTTGCCCAGGCTAGAGTGAGTGCCGTGGCATCAGCCTAGCTCACAGCAACCTCAAACTCCTGAGCTCAAGTGATCCTCCTGTCTCAGCCTCCCGAGTAGCTGGGACTACAGGCATGCACCACCATGCCCGGCTAATTTTTTCTATATATATTTTTAGCTGTCCATATAATTTCTTTCTATTTTTAGTAGAGGTGGGGTCTCGCTCTTGCTCAGGCTGGTCTCGAACTCCTGAGCTCAAACGATCCGCCCACCTCGGCCTCCCAGAGTGCTAGGATTACAGGCGTGAGCCACCGCGCCCGGCCCTTAATTTTTTTTTTTTTATTCTTTTCCTTCAATGTCACAGCAAGTAGGCAATGGCTCTACAAAAACTAAAAAAAATTTAGTGTAGTATGGTGGCACGCATCTGTAGTTCCAGTTACTCAAGAGGCTGAGTCAGGAGGATCACTTGAGCCCAGGAGTTTGCACTCTAGCTCAGGCAACAGAGCTAGGCCCTGTCTCAAAAAAAAAGGTAGCCTTGGTATCCTATGTGTGTGTGGTCACTGGTTGCTTTTGCCATTTCATTCCCCACTATTTTATAAGACAAAGATTTTAATTGCAATGATTGAATATTTATAAATATTTTAAGGATGTTTATTTGACATTAAAGTAAGAAGCAATTTACAACATCAATGTAAGAATGTAATTTTTAACATTGATTCAAAGGGTTTACTAATCAGAAATTATAAGGCAATAGAAGCAACAGAAAGCTAACAATTGGAGAACCACTAATTACACGATACCATGAACACTATCTGAACAGAATGCTAAGCAGTCATTGCAAATGAGAATCATGAAGACAATGTCGCAACATGAAAAACCACTCCTGCTACGTACGTTATGTGAAA
This sequence comes from Eulemur rufifrons, assembly GCF_041146395.1. Lineage (NCBI taxonomy): Eukaryota > Metazoa > Chordata > Mammalia > Primates > Lemuridae > Eulemur > Eulemur rufifrons. The sequence goes on from NC_090998.1 coordinate 89,736,221, forward strand.
AAGCAGAACTAGAAATTTCATATGCCTTAAGATTGTTTTACACAGTGCCTAGCACCCAGGAAGTAGCCAATAAATGTCAGGTACTATTATTAATTAGTTATGCAAACATTCTATAAATTATACTTTTAAAATAAATATTTAAAAATTTATATTTTAAATTTTATTTAGAAATTTAATCATGATGTAAAACTAACAACTCAGTACAAAAATAAAATTAAAAAGTGGACAAAGGATATGAACAGACAGCTCTCAGGAGTGGAAGTACAAATGAGCCGAACAAATGAGAAATGTTCAGTCTGCCTCCTTATAAGAGAAAGGAAAGTTATAATTAGCCTGACATATCATTTAAAATCTATCAGATTGGCAAGGTCCAAAGGGTTTGATGACATTGTGTTGCAAGAGTATAGGAAAAGAGGCACTCTCATACCTTGCTATGAGACTGTAAAATGGTACTATTTGTGGCTAGCAATTTGGCAATATTTAAATTTAAAATAGATGTGCTCTTATCCCACTAATTCCACTTCTAGGAATTTATCCTACAATCTATTTAAATGTATGCAAGATTACTTGAAAAGGTTTTTATATATTGCAGCATTGGTGTAATACCAAATAATTGGAAATGATCTAGATGTCCCCTAATAGGATTTGTTTCAATACTCCAGTACATGGGCAACGTATGTAACCTGCAATTCTGTATCCCCCATAACAATAAGATGAAATAAAAAAAAAAAAAGATTGATTTAAAAAAAAAAATACTCCATACAAAGGAGCATTTAAAAAGGGTGGGAGGTCAAGGCGGGAGATCGCTTGAGACCAATTTGAGACCAGTCTGATCAACATAGTGAGACCCTCCCTCTACAAAAAACAGAAAAATTATCTGAGTATGGTGGCAACAGGGCAAGGCTCTTGTCTCAAAAAAAAGAAAAACCAACAAAAAAGGGTGGGGACAGGGACTAAGTGTATTAAAATGAACAGTCTTCAGTGTTACAACTGATAGCAGCAAGGTGCAGCACAGGGTGTAAAGTATGTTTCCCTTAGCATGTATAAGAACACGTGTTTGTCACGCACAGCCTATCCAGGGCAGAATGCACAGAAGTCTTCACAGTGGTTCCTGCTTCCAGGCTGGAGCAGAGTCACCAAGGAACAATGGGAAGGGACTTCTTCTTGTATATCTTTTTTGTACCATTTTTTTTTTGTTTGTTTGTTTGTTTTGAGATGGGGTGTTGCTTTGTTGCCCAGGCTAGAGTGGACTGGTGAGATCATAGACCACTGCAGCCTCGAACTCCTGGGCTCAGGTGATCCTCCTCCCTCAGCCTTCTGAGTAGCTGGGACTATAGGTGCATGCCTGTTGTACCTTTTGAATTTTGTAGCTTTTGCGCATGTTACCAATTCGAAAACTAACTGAATAAAATAACATCTTTTAAATTTAAAAATGCAAAAATGTAATCAACATTCTTTTAAAAATTAATAAAATCATAGTTCTGTAAAAATTTTCTTGATTTGATCTTGCAGAAGTCATCTGGTTTGATGGGATAGAAGTGAGGAGGGCTTGGGGTCTCAGTCTTGGTTCTGCCTCCGACTCAGTGGGTGATGGTGATGGGTTACACTCTCTGTCTCTCTACTGTAAATTGACAAATTATAATTATGTGTATTCATGGGGTACAATGTGATGTTATAAGATATGTAGACAATGCTGAATGATTAAATCAAACTAATTAACATATCCATCACCTTGATACTTATTTTTTGAGAACATTTGACATTTATTCTCTCTCTTAGTGATTTTGAGATATACAGTGCAGTGACCTGTTTCTGACTCCTCCTTTCTTCGTCAGTACAGCAGTGGAATTGGATCAGGTCATCCCTAAAATCCCCTTCATCCTTTGAGTTCCTTTGTAAACACTTTAAATTATTTACAAAAAAGATATCATTCACAAACATTTTGAAAAGTGAACGTTTTATTGCAGTATCACACACAGAAAAGCACACAAATCATAAGTGTACGGCTTGGCAAATACAGTGAACACACCCGGGTAACCTACACCTGGATCCACCCAAATCCCCAAAACCCCCTCCAGTGACTACCACCCCTACGGCCCCATTATCCTGACCCCTCTGATTGGATTGGCAACGCATCCCAGCACACCTAAACAACTTCGTGTTTGCACTTTTCTTTCCAGTCTTTTCAAGATGTAAACACGAATTCACAGTTGTGAGCAAGTAGCTGACGTTCACGTCTGTTTTCACATACACACACCTCGCCAGTTTTTTTGCCTTTATGAATCTAATGACAAAATAATCATTAGTGCTGTTCTCTTCTCCGCTGCCTATTGCTATATTAAAGGGAAACTGGCATTACAGACATTTCTAGGCGAATCACACAGGAGCAGTAAACACGTGGATGAACTGCCTGGAATTCACTCTCATCAGATAAGAGAAAAATCCAGCTGCCTTCTGGTATCCTGCAGCTCACATGCCCTCGGGTGTGTTTCCTATTCCTCTTGGCTCTACTTTCCTGGCCTCTGCCGGGTGGCTAGAAGACTGCGGGATGTGGCTGGCCAGTGGGCGGGCCCAGGCTGGGAGCATGTGTTTTGAGCATTAGTGGAATCTGTCGGATTAGTCGGCTTCCTGTTCGCGCTGGTTTTCCCTGCAAGGGCAGAGGCAAGATGGACTCGAGACTGGGCTGAAACGTGGGCTTGCTGGTCCCTGCGATCCCATAGTGTGTGATGGGGTGGTTTTATTTTAGACTTTCCCTGCCAGTTTCCAACTTGGTTTGGGCCTTTGGCCTCCCCCTGTAAGTCCACACTCCTTCCGTTTTGGTGTCTACAGACCTTTGAGTACTTAAGGAAGAGTTTGTCCAGTAAGGATTCAAAGCCAAATACAAAGCCACCCCTGGCTTGAATGCAATGGGGCGCTTCTAGGGGGAGGTTCTGAGCCCTTGCCTCCTCCCCCACCTCGCATCCCCCACAACGAGGAGCAGCGCTGACCATGCTGACCCGTTCAGCCTTGTCAGTGATTTATGGACCAGCGGGGTCCAGCTGTTGGCCGTGAACGCAGCTGCTGCTCAAGGTTAAGCAGGCCCTATGTGAAGGATGCAAGCCATGGGGTGGCCCCAGTGCAGTTGTTCCCTCCCGGGGTCAAGGGGGCGACCGTGTTGCCAGTCTGGGATTCTATACAAGCCAAAGACCTGCTGTAGGGTCCCCCTCCAACATAGGCACACTCACCTCCTCCAGCTAAAGCCCCAAGCTGCTCTGGGTGGCCCGTTGGTGCTAGGCTGGCTGAGCTGAGGGGTTGTAGGAGGCTTGGCCCAACCCTGCAGGAACATGTGGGTTGTTGGAACTGCTGCCCCATGGCCTCAAAGTATCACCTGATTGTCACCCAACTTTGGACCTGCGTCTGAGCAAGAGCCAAGAGAGGAAGGGGACATCTAGCTCTTTATGGAGCCCTTACTGCACGCCAGGCCCCGTCCAAATGCTTTGCTTGTGTTTTTTCGTCTAACCCTTGAAACAAGCCAGTGGGGTAGATTTTACTAATATTCCCCTAACTGTCCTGAAAATGGAGGTTCAGAGAGGTTAAGGATACTGACAAAGGTCACACAGCTAGCTGCCTGTCTCTCGAGACAGAGCTTTTTTTTTTTTTTTTTTTTTGAGACAGAGTCTCACTCTGTTGCCCAGGCTAGAGTGAGTGCCGTGGCGTCAGCCTAGCTCACAGCAACCTCAAACTCCTGGGCTCAAGGGATCCTCCTGTCTCAGCCTCCCGAGTAGCTGGGACTACAGGCATGAGCCACCATGCCCGGCTAATTTTTTCTATATATATTTTTAGCTGTCCATATAATTTCTTTCTATTTTTAGTAGAGATGGGGTCTCGCTCTTGCTCAGGCTGGTCTCGAACTCCTGAGCTCAAACGATCCGCCCACCTCGGCCTCCCAGAGTGCTAGGATTACAGGCGTGAGCCACCGCGCCCGGCCGAGACAGAGCTTTTAACAACTGAAGTGCCTGCTGTGTGCCAGGCGATTTGCTAAGGCTACAGTATTCAATCTCCCCTTCAACCCCAAAGGCCGGCAAGACTATCTCCACTTGGGAGTTGAGGAAGCAGGCTTAGTGCCTTTCCTAAGTTCACTCAGACAAGCATGCTTGATGCCAAACACTGTGCTTTTTTCCCTACTCCTTCGGCCTAACCACACCCCTGGCTGCTGGGGGACTTGAGCAGGGCAACCCTGTTCACTTTTTATCAATGGCTCAGGACAGCCTATACCCTCCTGCCGTCCCAGCTGCCTTTGGCACCCTTGACTCCTCTTTCTTCCCACACACTCTCCTCTCTTGGCCTCAGCTAGTGCACATTTTCGCGGATTTCTCCTACCCTGGTGGCTGCTCATAGTCGGCCTCCTTTCCCGAATCCCCTCCTTTCTCGCCCTCCAACGTGGATGGGCCTCAGGACCTGATCCTGAACCTGCTTGTCTCTCTGTGTCTCCGGTGAGAGCTCACTCACCCCCATGTGTGGCCGGTAACTTCCAACTTTCTTCTCCTGCTTCAGCCTCTCCTCTAAGGGGGACACACCCAACTGCCACCTTGACAGTTTTTAAACAACTTTGTTGAGATATAATTCACATACCATACAATTCATACCCTTAGAGCATAGTTCAGTGGTTTTTATATTATTATTATTATTGTTTTTAGAGACGAGGTCTTGCTCTGTGGCCCAGGCTAGAATGCAGTGGCAGAATCATAGCTCACTGCAGCCTGGAACTCCTGGGCTCAAAGGATCTTCCTGCTTCAGCCTCTCAAGTAGCTGAGACTACAGGCGTGTGCCACCACAGACAGGTAGTTTCTTCTTGTTTTTTGTAGTGAGGGGGTCTTGCTCTGTTGCCCAGGCTGGTCTCGAACTCCTGGTCTCAAGTGATCCTCCTTGCCCCAGCCTCACAGAGTGCTGGGATTATAGGCCTGTGCCACCGTGCCCGGCCTACATGTGTATCCTATGCCACTACCTGACTGTAGCTTTGTAGTAAATTTTGAAATCAGGAAGTTTGAGTATTACAACTTTTTTCTTCTTTTTACAGATTTTTATGGCTATTCTGGGTCTGTTGCATTTCTATTTTTTGAAAATTTAAACATGCTCCACAGAAAAGTAATTTCATGTAAATATTAAGACTGGCTTATCAATTTTTTAAATTTTTTTTTTTTGAAAGGGTTAAGCAATGAGGCTTTATTGGGGCGCTCCCGGGCGAGGTTCATGGGCCCGGAGATAGAGGCCGGAGAAGTCACCTTTAATTTAATTTAATTTTATTTTTTATTTTTTTAAAATTTTTTCCTCCCCCTGTCAATGTCAGTAATTTTATTTTTTAATTGACAAATAATAATTTTACATATATATTTGCGAGGTACACAGTGATGTTTTGACACATATATAGTGACCAGATCAGGGTAATTAGCATATCCATTATCTCAAACATTTATTTTTTTGTGCTGGGAATATTCGATATCATCCTTCTAGCTATTTGAAAATATATGTTATTGTTAACTCTAGTCATCCTACAGTGGTATAGAACACTAGACCTTATTCCTCCCACCTGACTTTAATTTCTTTGTTAATGGCCGGGCGCGGTGGCTCACGCCTGTAATCCTAGCACTCTGGGAGGCCGAGGTGGGCGGATCATTTGAGCTCAGGAGTTCGAGACCAGCCTGAGCAAGAGCGAGACCCCGTCTCTACTAAAAATAGAAAGAAATTATATGGACAGCTAAAAAATATATATAGAAAAAATTAGCCGGGCATGGTGGCGCATGCCTGTAGTCCCAGCCACTCGGGAGGCTGAGACAGGAGGATCGCTTGAGCTCAGGAGTTTGAGGTTGCTGTGAGCTAGGCTGACGCCACGGCACTCACTCTAGCCTGGGCAACAGAGTGAGACTCTGTCTCAAAAAAAAAAAAAAAAAAAATTTCTTTGTTAAAAGCTGGCTAGGATTTTGATAAGAGATTACGTTGTATCTATAGATCAATTTGGGGTATATTGTAATCTTAAAATGTTAAGACTTCTGTTTTAGTTCATTTTGTGCTGCTACAACAGAATGTCTGAGACTAGATAATTTACAAAGAACAGAAATTATTGGCTCACAGTTCTGTAGGGGAATCTGCCAAGATCAAGGCACTGGCAAGTCTGGTGTGTCTGTGAGGCCATTCTCTTCTAAGAGGGCCCCTTGCATGCTGCATCCTCTGCAGGGGTTGGAGCTCTGGATCCTCATATGGCAGAAGACAGAAGGGCCAAGTGACAAAAGGAGGTTGAACTCACCCTTTTATAAGGGCATTAATACCACGTATGAGGGCTCACCTTCTTAAGGTCCTATCTCTGAATACTATTACAATGGCAATTAAATTTCAACATGAGTTTTGGAGGGGACAAACATTCAAACCATAGCAACTTCTGATCCATGAACATAGGATGCCTTCTCCAGAACTTTCTTGGTTTGTAAAATTAAAAAAAAAACATAGGATGCCTTTACATTTATTAACATCTTCTTTTACTTCATTCAGCAATGTTTTGCAGTTTCCGGTGTACAAGTATTACACATCATTTGTTAAATCTATAGCTAAGTATTTTATTCTTTTTGTTGCTATTGTAATTTCATTTTTGGAATGTTCATTGCTAGCATATAGAAATACAATTTAGTTTTATGTAGTAATCTTGTATCCTACAACCTTGCTGAACTCATTTATTAGTTCTAATAGTTTTTTAGTGGATTCCTTAGGATTTTCTACATGCAAGATCATGTTGTCTATAAACAGAGATAGTTTTACTTCTTCCATTATAATCTGTATGCTCTTTATTTCTTTTGCCTGATTACTCTAGTTAGAACCTCTAAAACAATGTTAAATAGATGTGATGACAGAGGTCATCTTTGTCTTGTTTTTGATCTTAGGAGGATATCATTCACTCTATGGGTTTTTCATAGATTCCTGTTATCAGGTTGTGGAAGTTCCCTTCTATTCCTAGTTTGTTGAGTGTTTTTATATGAAAGGGTGTTGTATTTTGTTACATGCTCTTTTCTGCATCTATTGATAGTGATCATTTAGCTTTTGTCTTTCATTCTATTAGTGTGATGAATTACATTAACTGACTCTTAAATGTGTGTCGGGGGTCCCCGAGACCACCCTCAGGATGGATGATTCTGAAGAGGACTCAGAGGACTCAGCATGTAGCCATAGTCACAGCTGAGATTTATTATAGTGAAAGAATACAAAGCAAAATCAGCGAAGGGAAATAGCGCATGGGGCAAAGTCCAGAGGAAACCAGGCACAAGCTTCTAGAATGCTCTCCTAGTGTAGTCAACATGTGACACACCAAATTCCTCTGTCAACAAGTTGTGAGGACATGTGTGAAATGTTGTCCACCAGAGAAGCTCACTTGAGACTCAATGCCCAAGTGTTTTTTTTTTTTTTTTTTTTGAGACAGAGTTTCACTCTCTTGCCCAGGCTAGAGTGCCGTGGCGTCAACCTAGCTCATAGCAACCTCAAACTCCTGAGCTCAAGCAATCCTCCTGCCTCATCCTCCTGAATAGCTGGGACTACAGGCATGCACCACCATGACTGGCTAATTTTTTCTATATATTTTTAGTTGTACAGCTAATTGCTTTCTATTTTTTTTAGTAGAGACGTGGTCTCGCTCTTGCTCAGGCTGGTCTCGAACTCCTGAGCTCAAAGGATCTGCCTGCCTCGGCCTCCCAGAGTGCTAGGATTACAGGTGTGAGCTACCATGTCCTGCCAATGCCCAAGTTTTTAAATTGGAGCTGGTTACGTAGGCACCCTTCTCCTAGCCAAGGTCAGCCCTGAAAGCATTCGTTTCTACGGAAAGCAGTCTCAGGTCCATCATGTTGACTTTTTCCCAAACATATTCAACCAACTCTGCATTCCTGGGATACATCCCACTTGATCATGGTGTGCAATCCTTTATATATATTATTGGATTCAGTTTCCTAGTACATATTTTGTTCAGGATTTATTTTTGGATCTAAAGTAATAAGTGATAATGATCTGTAGTTTCCTTTCCTTGTCTGGTTTCAGTATCAGAGTAACTCTGTCCTCATACCATGATTGAGAAGTGTTCCCTCCTCTTCTTTTTTTTGGAAGAGTTTGTGAAAGCTTAGAAAGAGTTGGAAAGAGTTTAAGTAAACCGGTAAACGTTTTCTGTTACTGCTATAACAAAGTACCATAAATTTAGTGGCTTAACATGACACAAATTTATTCTTTTGCAATTCTGGAGATTGAAAATCCAAAATGGGTCTTTCGGAGCTCAAACAAGGTGTCAGCAGGGCTGGTTCCTTCTGGAGGCTCCAGGAGAAGCATCCACTCCTTGCCTCTTCCAGTTTCTAGAGGTGGCTCATGGCTCTCTCCTCCGCCCTTAAAGCCGGCTGAGTAGCTCTTCTCTCTACTTCCCTCTGCTTCCACCTTCAGACACCTGACTCTGACTCTTCCTGCAGCCCTCCAGTAGGGACCCTTGTAATTGCATCAGACCAACCCACATAATCCAAGATAAGCTCTCCATTTTGAGAGTCTTAACTTAATCACATTTGCAAAATCCCTTTTGCCAAGTAAATTAACACTCATGGTTTCTGCAGATTAGAACATGGATATCTTTGGGAGCCATTATTCAACATAGCACAATGGGTAGAATTCACTAGTGAAGCTCTCCGGGCCTGGATTTTTCTTTGTGGGAAATCTTTAATAACTAATTCAATGTCTTTACTTGTTAAAGGCCTATTCAGATACTCAGTGTCTTCTGGAGTCAGTTTTGGTAATTTGTGTTTTTTTAGAATTTGTCCATCTTATCTAGATTATCTAATTTGTTGGAGTACAGTTGTTCATAGTATTCTCCTATAATCTTTTTTATTTATGTAAGTAGTTTGGTAGTTATGTTCTCTTTTTTTTTTTTTTTTTTTTTTTTAGAGACAGGTCTTGTTCTACTGTCAGGCTTATTAGTTTATTGCTTATTCAAGGAATATTTATTGAATCTGTGCTGCGCAGCGGGATCAGTTTTCGTCAGTAGGGACAGAATTTTTTTTTAAATTTCAGAATATTACAGAGTTGCAAATGTTTAGGTTACATATATTGCTTTTGCCCCGGCCAGGTCAGGCTACAAGCCTGTCATCCCCTAGACACCCCATTAGATGTGAATATACCCATCCCCATCTCCCCCCTCCCACCTGCCCAACACCCAGTGAATGTTACTACCATATGTGCACATAAGTGTTAATCAATTAATACCAATTCGATGCTGAGTACATGTAGTGCTTGTTTTTCCATTCTTGGGATACTTCACTTAGAATGGGCTCCAGCTCTATCCAGGATAATACAAGAGGTGCTAGGTCACCATTGTTTTTTGTAGCTGAGTAGTGCTCCATGGTATAAATATACCACATTTTATTAATCCACTCATGGATTGATGGGCATTTGGGTTGTTTCCACATCTTTGCAATTGTGAATTGTGCTGCTATAAACATTTGAGTGCAGAGTGGGGACAGAATTATAAACAAGGCTGGGGCACTACTCTCCTGGCATTTATGTTCCAGTTGGGAGATACAGACAATAAATTAGGAGAAAGTGCTCTATTGAGAAATAAAGTAGGATGATGTGGTAGGAATTGGCTGGGGGGGCTCTTTAGATTGGGGTAGGGGAACAGAGAAGGTAGTACCTAAACTGAAATCTGCCAGGGACAGAACACACCAAGCCAAGGGAAGGGCCCATGCAGAGGTTCAATGGTGGGAACAGGAGTGGTGTGTTTGACACTCCTCGGGAAGGCTAGTGTGGCTGAGACAGGGACATGGAGAGTGGTATGAGAGGAAGTCAATCTCAGCCTTTTATATGGCTTTATAGGATTCCAGAGTCTGACTGTTCCATTATTTTAAAATATTCTCTTATTGATGGTTGTTTCTAATTTGTTACTATTACAGACAATGCCACTAGGTGCATCTTTGGGTGTTCATGGAAGTCTGTCTTTAGGATAGATTCCTAAAGATAGAATTGTTGGGTTGTGTTACTTTTTAATTGGAAAAAAATGGCCAGGCACAGTGGCTCATACCTAGAACGCCAGCACTTTTGGAGGCTGAGGTGGGAGGATTGCTTGAGCCTAGGAGTTTGAGACCAGTCAGGGCAACATAGCAAGATCTCATCTCTACAAAAAATTTCTAAAAAGTTAGCTGGGTGTGGTGTCACACACCTGTAGTCCTAGCTACCAGGGAGGCTGAGGTGGGAGCATTGCTTGAGCCCAGGAGTTAGAGGCTGTAGTGAGCTGTGATTACACACTAAACTCCAGCCTGGGCAACAGAATGAGACCCTGTCTCAGAAAAAATAAAAAAAAAATTAAAAAAAAAGAAAAAAATGTTACTAAAAGGCAAATAAACAAAGGACTATATAATGAGGAATGGGGTTGGCTAGGGGCACCATAGATGCATTCTAGAAGACTCCTATGTGCTGAAAAGTTTAGTCGTGGGGCAGCAAGGAGCTACTGACTAATAAATTAGAATTATCATTTCTTAAGAGCTTATCAGGTACCTGGCACTCTAATTCCTTACTTGTAAATCTGTATCTCATCCTTGTAAAAATACTCTGCTACAGGTGCTATTGGTATATTCATCATTTTACAGCCAAGGAAACTAAGGCTACGTTTAAATAACTTGGCAAAAAAAGTCATCTGGATTTGAACCTGGGTCTCTTGACTCCACCATTAAATTTAAGCAGTATATCTGGTGGTTGTAGAGGTAGCCGTCTGGAGAGACTACGGGTGGGAATGGATCAAAAGCAGGCGGAGAACACAGTCTCTACTTCTTCCTAGGTGAGAATAGCCCTGAGTGTCTAGAAAGAAATATTTGGATGGCATCTATGATGCCTTGAATTTAGGATTTAAGTAAAATCTACATACACACACACACACACACACACAGATACACACACACACACACACACACAGATACACACACACACATATCCTGTTAGTTAACCTGTAATGAACATCCTCTTTCCATTTTTTTCCATTGTAACATAACTTTTAGATTGGCACATGGTTACAAAGAATAAAAATAACATTTCCTACCCTCTCTTGCAGTAGATTTGGCCATGTGTCCAAGCTCTTACTGGTGGGCTATAAGTAGAAGTGTTTTATGGAAGCTTCTAGAACAGGACATAAGAGATTGTTGGTGTACCCTTTGCCTGCTGCTTATTCATCTCTTTTCCCAAACTTCTGCCTGAACTGCAGATACTGCCTTGGAGGTTGAGGATGAAGGCTGCCCATTAGCCACGGAGGGTGGGCCAGGGAGCTGGAAGCAGCCTGAGCAGAGAATTTAGTAAAGCGTGGCTTTTATTCCTGTCCTGGCCTGCACACCTCTGATATTTTCTATTCTATTCTACCCTATTCAAAAAAATGTTGGTTATGACTCACTTAACTTCACAACACACTGCAAAAATTCCTTCTTATCCAAGGAGCATGTACTCCAAGAGGCCCAGTGGAAACCTCAGATAGTACTGAACACTGTATATGCTATGCTTTTTCTTATACATAAAGTTTAATTTATAAATTTACACGGTAAGAGATTCAGTAATCACTAATAATAGAATAATTATAACAATATGCCAGCATCACTACTCTTGTGCTTTGGGACCATTAATAAGTCAAACAAAGGTGACTTGAATACAAGCACTGAGATGCAGAGACAGTTGATCTGATAACCAAGAAGGCTACCAAGTAACTAACGGGCAGTAGTGTCTACAGCAGGGATACGCTGGATGCTGGACAAAGGGGTGATTCACATTTTGGTAGGTCAGTGCTGGACGGTGTGAGATTTCTAAGGAGTGGCTTGGGAGCTGTAGCTTTGGCAGTAGATAAGACTAACGTCCCCCAGCTATAAGCTTGAAGGCAAAAATGGGTTAAGGTTGTGGCCTTCCCATCTCTGTTGCAGAAGGACTGAAGGTGGAGACCCTTAGGCTCAGCACAGAGGCTCATTTATAGAAGACCAAGGTACAATATATAGGTTTAAAAGGTATGTCTAGGTGAAATCTTTGGCTGCAGTCATTGGCACATGAAGCCAATAGTCCCAAAGCTTGCTAAATGTTTGAAGGAATTATATTACCAAAGAAACTACTGTTTATGGCTAGCCTGCAAAATCTGTGACTGCTCAACTGCAGAGGCCATTCCTAGGGTTAAAACCTGAACTAGGAGGACATAGGATCTGAAAAGTGGGCAGCCCCAAAGGGGCCATCTCTCCAACACCTACCTCTCCCGCGTCCATGGGGAATAATGCAGAAGGGAGAAGCTCCCAGAGGGCAGCGCTAGGGGCTATCAGTCAGGTGCACTTGAGAAGTAATTCTGCCATAGAAGAGAATCTTCCCCGTTCATACCCAGAGGACTTAATTGATGGCCAGGGACGACCAGCATCTGCAGTGTGTCTCACCCCTCTCCTTTTCAAAGTGGTCATTTTTATTGTGATTTCTTGTTCCTACTCCACCATTGTATATTGAAGGATATAGTTCGTCTTTTAGTTTATAGGTTACACCTACATCTGGATAGTTATAGACTTTGAGCCAGACACGATGGGATTTTCTGGTTTCTCTGTTGGGAAGCAGGTGAGTGCTTTACATATGAGAAGAAAGATATATATATTTTTTATATGTGTGTATATATATAATATATATATGGTGGCCATATAATTTATCACCCAAACTATAACACTTAAAAAAATCTATTTTAAATAGTATTTATTCATGTGTTCATGTAAAATGCATAAATATTTTCATAGCATTATTTAGGTATAATTAGCATATGGCAGAGAAATTTGTTTCCCAACTTATGTTTTCCACTTGTTCTGTGAAATTTAGGAGTGCACATAGCCACTCAGAATGAAATCCATATTTCCCAGGCTGCCTTGCAGCAAGGTGTACCCAGGTAAGGAAGTTCTGAACGATGGATGGGCTATGTCATGGCAGGTATGGCTTCTGGGGAGGGTTCTTCCAGGAAGGGGCGGGCAAGCCTCCTCCTCCCATTTCCTTCTTCTCCTGACTGACATGGAGATGTGATTGCTGCTGGGTCTTGGAGCACGAGATAACCTGGGAAAGAAAGATGCCCCAGGCAGTGCAAAGGGGTGGGCGGAGCCGTGTTCCGCCCTGAGCCACCTACCTCTGGGGTTTTTATTTCAGAAACAAACTCTTTTTTTGTTTGTCTGGGGGTTTTCTAATCCTAATCATTACACGTACTTTTAGTAGCTAGTCACTAATTGTTTTAATGCTCGAAATGGGGTAGTTGCGTGTTGCTGATCTTGGAGTAAGTGTGCGGAGCTCGGAAGCAGTCTCTGGCCTTTGCTTCGGTCAGCCCTAGACTATTTTGAGCTCCCTTGTTCTTCACGCCTCCGCCTTCCTTTTTCTCCTTAGCCTTTTGCTCCCCCTTCCATGGCAAACAAAGCCTCTCAGCATGGATGCTCAAAGTCTACTTCCTCCACCAGCTTATTTTCACTGGAACCTGGCAGCACCTGGCTGTCCCACGAGAGCACCTGTCTCCCAGCAGCCACAGGAGCAGAGGCTTCTGGTTCCCTCCCCCGTCCCACGCCTTGGGCTCTAACCTGCAGCCTCTCCCTGCCCCATCTTCACCATCATCCCTTCCGTCTCCTCGGAGGCCCAAGCTCTGTGCTTCCATCTGCTGTCCCTCCGTCACACGCAACAAGAACTTGGGAATCTGGCCCTTAGGGGCAGGCAGTAGGAGGCAAAGAAGCCACAGAGCTGATGGTGTTAGTGACTGGCGACAGGGTCCAGTCTCAACTCTCACTGCCATCATGGGGCTCTCAGCACCTCCAAAATCTTAAGCTCTAACATTTCCTCCAGTCCCACTCCCCGCTTCCCTCTGCCTTTCCGAAGCATTTGGCCTCCCCGTTCCTTCCCGGAATCTTTGTCCCTTTCTCTCTGCCTCACCTTACTCATGTTATTTTTCCTACCAGGCTTGGGCCCCACAGTCACTCCTTGAACTGTTTGTTACCTCCTCAGCCTCACCAGCACCTGTCTCCGACTCCTGTGCTCCAGTCCCTCCCCTCCTGCCTCCTCTAGGGCAGGAGTCAGCATGCATTTTCCGTAAAAGGCAAGATAGCAAATATTTTAGGCTTTTCTTCCCTAGTAACAAGGCAGCAGCCATAGACACTAGGTAAATGGATGGTCCCCTTAATGGGAAAGTAGCCGAAAGGGGAGAGAGAATGGCTGAGTAAGGGACAAGGGAGCACAGAACAGTTCAGGGCTGAACTTGAGGGGGCAGGAGACTGGGATTGACACAGTGAACATACACCAAAAGCAAGCCCTGATGATCATATCTAAAGCATTAAAATAATAGGAAATCAACTTTTTTTTTTTTTTTTTACCAATTGGAGTAGTTTCCAGGGCCACACAAAGAGTGCCTGGATGGGTCAGATTTAGGTTTGGCAGGCAGAAATGGAAAACCCAAAATAGCAATGGCTAAAACAATATAGTTCTTTCTCTAAATAAAAGCTGAGAGACATACAGCTCATGGAAGAAATAGCTCTATGCAATGTCAGGGCCCCTGCCTGTTCCATCCTTTTGCTGTGCCGTTCATACCCTCCATTTCCAAGATCACCTTATAATACAATCTGGCTTCTGGAATCCCAGCCACTTCCTGTTTTCTGTCCAGCCAGCAGAAAGGAACAGTAAGGAGGTGGGCTCGTCCCCTGTGGTAGGCGACCTCCGCAATGGCACCAGTGATCCCTGCCTTCCAGTATTCTCATCTGGTGTGACCCCTTTTCCCTGAGGGTGGGATGGATGTGTTGATTCACTACTAAGGAATAGGATGCAGAAGTGATAGGATGTTGCTTCCAAGATTCATTCATATGTAGACGGTGGCTTTTGTCTTGGATCCTTTCTCTCATTTTCTCTAGGATTGCCCTCTCTGGGGGAGTCTAGCAGCCATGCCCCGAGGCAGTCCTATGCAGAGCTCCATGTCAGTAAATTTGGAAATGAATCTTTTGAGGCAAAGGCCTCAATTTGAGCCTACATTCTGGAACCAATCTCTGACAAGAGGAATGAGTTTGCCACGTTGGGGCAAACTAAACAGGATCAAATGCTGGAACTTGGAACAGGGTCAGAGTCCCAGGATATTCGTGGGCTGCATGGGGAAGGGGCAAACACCTGAACAAAACTGAGGTTCTGGTAAGAAGGAGGGAGGGGAACATGAAAACTGGGAGGTCAACCAACAGTGTCCCCTGCAGATGAATATAAGAGGCTGATGATTTGTTTTCTTTTCTTCTCACCTTCCACTGTTCCCATAGGAGGCAGAGAAAACAGAATCTTGACATCACACTTCCCAACAGCTCCAGAATCTTCTTATCCAGCCAAGACCCCACCCTGGGATGGGGCGCCTGCTGCCCTTGGTGCATGGTCCTTCCTCAGGCTCATCTGTCCCCAGGGCTGTACCATCCCTGTGACCTTGCCAGGTGCATCTCTGGAGTCTCTTCCTCTTCTCTTTAGAACACCAGTCATATTGGATCAGGGTCCTACCCTAAGGGCCTCATTTTAATCCAGTCAGCTCTTTAAGGCCCTTTTCTCCAAACCTGGTTACATTCTGAGGTAGTAGGAGTTGGGACTTCAACATGTGAATTTGAGGACAGAATAATTCAGTCCACAGCATCATCTTTTCCCAGAAACTTTTGCTTTCATTTATTCACTGAATCATTCGACAAACATTTACTGAACACAGGTAGAGATGGCACTAAATGCCACATTTGTGGATGAGCCTGTCCAGGGATACAGTGTGGTATTAACGGGCTAAGGACAAAGCCTTGGGGAGCTCAGCATTTTAAAGGCAGAGGAGGAGGTCCCAGAAGATGAGATTGAGGAGGACTGAAGACCCCCATTGCGGCACGTGATCCCGGTTCCTTCCCCTCTCTCTTCCTCCTCTGTAAGGCCTTCCTCACGCTGAGTCCTGCCTCTGCCCCTTGAGCCTCTTCATCCCTGCTGGCATGAGAGCAGCGCAGCGCATTTCCCTTCTGATGTCACATTCCCGCTGGATGTCAGTGGAGCTTTCATCCACGTGGCCACCTACTTAGTTTCCATGGAAGATTGGGGCGGAGAGGGAGCTCTAGACCTCCTAGGGGCCTGTAAAATCTTAGGCCTTTCCTCTTCAGTTCAATCTCTCTCTATCAGCAGTAGCTATAGGTGTTTCACTCCTCAGTTACCAAAGGGCAAAGTCACCTATCACCATGGAATTATTTTTCTTCCAACCTTACACTATATAGTCATACAAAAAAATCATATGATTTTGCCCTGTTCCATGAGAAATGATAAAGACTTCCTGGTCTTTTTGTCCCAACAATTCATCTGCTTTCCTCCTGGGTACTTTTTCATAAAAAAACGATGAAATGAAAATAGTTAAATGCCTCCCTCCTACTCTTTGACCCTCAAGCATGCGCTGCTTTTGTACTCTGTCTAAAAAAAAAAAAAAGAGTCTCACTCTGTTGCCTGGGCTAGCGTGCCGTGGCATCAGCTCACAGCAACCTCAAACTCCTGGGCTCAAGCAATCCTACTGCCTCAGCCTCCTGAGTAGCTGGGACTACAGGCATGTGCCACCATGCCCAGCTAATTTTTTTTTATATATATTTCTAGTTGTCCTGCTAATTTCTTTCTATTTTTTTAGTAGAGCTGGGGTCTCACTCTTGCTCAGGCTGGTCTCGAACTCCTGAGCTCAAACGATCCGCCCGCCTTGGCCTCTCAGAGTGCTAGGATTACAGGTGTGAGCCACCGTGCCCGCCCCCAGTTTCCATACTCTTTTTTTTTTTTTTTTTTTTTTTGAGACAGAGTCTCACTTTGTTGCCCAGGCTAGAGTGAGTGCCGTGGTGTCAGCCTAGCTCACAGCAACCTCAAAATCCTGAGCTCAAGGGATCCTCCTGTCTCAGCCTCCCGAGTAGTTGGGACTACAAGCATGCACCACCGTGCCCGGCTAATTTTTCCTATATATATTTTTAGCTGTCCATATAATGTCTTTCTATTTTTAGTAGAGATGGGGTCTCGCTCTTGCTCAGGCTGGTCTTGAACTCCTGAGCTCAAACGATCCACCCGCCTCGGCCTCCCAGAGTGCTAGGATTACAGGCGTGAGCCACCGCGCCCGGCCGTACTCTTGACTTCAATGCTTTCACCATCTCCCCAAATATCACGAACTATACACTGGCATGTCATCTTTACCCTCCTCTCCATTGTCCCTCGGATGCTGTGAACCAACAGATTTTATGGTCTACAAATATATTTCTCATTCAGCAATTTCTATCCATTTTCATAGTCACAGATTTATTTCAATCCCTCATCATCTCTTGCTTGGACTATTCTTACCTCCGTGCACCACTCTTTCTCTAGTCTTTTCCTCTGGGTTTCTGATGCTTAGATTTAATATTTCCTGGGATTGCTCCACATATGGCTTGATCAAAGTTCAGGGCATGTCGTCAGGAACCAGTCTCACCTTCTCCTCCCAGATGACTTCATTCCTGGATTCCCAGACTCCATTCCCCTCATGCTGCCACAGCTCCAGCTGTTCTCACTCAGTCACCAAATTAAAGACCTAAAATTGAGTCTCTCTGGCTCTGATTGGCCAGATATGGGTCATGAACCCTATTTTGGACCAATCATTGTGTTCAAGAGTACAGAATGTTCTCATTGGCTTGGGTCTAGATCACATGCTCCACCCCTGGTGTAGGGAGTGGAAGAAGTTTCACCCGAAGCATAAGGACTGAGAGTGGGGAAAGAATGGTTCCCCAAAAGCAAAAGCAGGGCACTGTTATCACAAGAAGGCAGATCTGGTTCTAGGCATCAACAAATGTCCACTGCAAGTTTCCTCTTCCTGCATCCCTTTTCTTCTTGAATGATACCACTTTGAATTTAATCAGCTCGGGTAATCCTTGTCACATCCCCCTACATCCAGTCAGCCACCAAATCCCAAGATTCTAACCTATTTTCTCCTTTCTTTCCCCAATGACAGGTTGCTATAGTCTATGTTATATGTTCACAATACTCATTCATGCCCTCTAACCCTTAACATGTTTCCTTGTCCTATTGACTTTGGAATTGGCCATGTGACATGTTTTGGACAATGGCATACTAGTGGATGTGAACTTTGTCACATTTGATCAGAGCTTGAAATGCAAGCATGTGGCTTGGCTGGGGTGCTTTTGCTTTAGCCCTCCACTGTGAGAACAACATGTCCCAGATGGTGGCTATTGCTCGGCCTGGGTTCCAGAGTGAAAATATATGTGCAGCCGAGTCAAGCTGAGTCTAGCAAAGCAATAGCCAACCTGCAACCCTTATGTAAAATGAGCAAAAACCAGGGGTTTATTGCCAATTGCCATGAGACTTTAAAGTTGTTCATTACGGGGCACAACTTAGAGAAAGCTGAGTATTGCACACATCTGAGTTCAGGCCCTTATCGTTTCTGCCTAGATCACTGCAACCACCTCCTAGCTATCCTTCCCGTCATCCAGCTCCCTCCTGCCTGTCCTCCACATTGTTGCCACATGGATCTTTCTAAAGGACAAATTTGATCCCCGCTTACTTCCACAGTCTCACCACTATTTTCAGCATAAAATTCAAATCCCTCTTTTAAGTACACCAAGCTTTTCAGGTTCTTATCCACCTCTCCAGCCTTATCCATTGTCCTTCCCCCTGCAGGCACCCATTGCCCAAGTTTCACTAAATCCTTTGCAGCTACTGAATTTTCAGTGAGCATCACCTTCATCCACACTGCTCCCTCTGCCTCCAAGGCTCTGCCCTTTACTCATCCAACTGTCACTACTTATTCTTCAAGACCTGCTTCCAGCCATATCTTCTATTAAGGAACTTCGCCCCAGGTCGGGTTAGATCTCCTCTCCCTTCTCTGTGCTCCCATAGCTCCCTGTGCCCACCTGCCTTCTCTTAGCACAGGGTTCACTAAATTCACTCTTTTCCTGGCTGCAAAGTTCCATGAGGACAAGGACAGGGTCTGCTTTGTCTTTGTGTTCTCTGGGCTTGGTGGTTCCTGGCACAGAGTGGTTATGCTTGGAAGATGCCTATGAAAGTACCAATGCATGTATTGGAGTTTCTACGACCTATTTTTCCAAATCTGTCAAGCTTCCATGTTGCTGCCAGAATTATTTTCCTAAAAACCTCAAGCAAGTTTCTTTTTTTTTTTTTCTATCTAACTTTTTTTTTTTTTTTTTTTTTTTTGGTCAGAGTCTCACTCTGTCCCCCGGGCTAGAGTGCCATGGCATCAGCCTAGCTCACAGCAACCTCAAACTCCAGGGCTCAAGCGATCCTCCTGCCTCAGCCTCCCAAGTAGCTGGGACTACAGGCATGTGCCACCATGCCTGGCTAAGTTTTCTATATATATTTTTAGCTGTCCATATAATTTCTTTTTATTTTTAGTGGAGACAGGGTCTCACTCTTGCTCAGGCTTGTCTTGAACTCCTGAGCTCAAACAATCCGCCCGCCTTGGCCTCCCAGAGTGCAAAGCAAGTTTCTTAACCTCCTTCAACTTTTAGTCTGTAAACTCTCATCATGGCAGTACCTACCTCCTTGATCACTGAGGGGACTGAATGTCAGAATCACGCCAAGTGCTGGTCAGGTGCTGCCACGTAGTAAATGCTTACAACATATGAGCTTTTATTATCGTAACAACCCTCTGTCTCCGTCACCCCATCACCCAATCATTAAGCCTGTAGATTCTAAGTTCCCAGGATCTCTTGAATCTGTCCCATCTTTTCTGTCCCTACTCCCACCCTCTTAACCCTGCCTCTTGACCCGTCTTGTCTGATGACAGCAGAAACTTCCTAACTGATCTCAACTCTACTTTTGTCCTTTTCAATCCTTTCTCCACATTTTTAGCATGGCTTTTTCTGAAAACCAACTTGACTCAAGTCAGCTTCCGGTTGAGCTGGGCTTCTTTCAGTTCCTTAAATTGACAGAGCTTTGCTGTCTTCCCAAACGCTGTTTCTTCTGCTGGGGCTTCCTGTCCCCTAAGCCATGTCCACAGACTTGGCTCCCTCTTCTTTCTGCTTCCCATGTAAGCTTCAGGCTGTCTGCCCACCTCCAAGACTGTTGGATGTCCCTGCTATGCGTCACTTTCCTTCCAAGAGCCTCAGTGTCAGTGTGCTCTGTCATAGCACTCATTGCACGTCACTGGAACGCTGGTTCAGTGAGTGTCTTCTGTCATTAGACTGGGAGCTCCCAAAGGCGAGGTTTCTGTTTTGCTCACCACTGTACCTCTAGAATTTGGCACACGCCTGACCCATAATAGGAGCACAATACATTTTAAAATTATTTAATGTACTTTAAGTAGATTATACATGCACATAGTAGAAAATCCAGAAGGTGCAAAGGGATGTACGGTAAAAAAATTAGTCTTTTCCACCCTGATTCCCCACCCACCAGTCACTGTACCTTTATACCTATTTTCTTTTTCTTTCTTTTCTTTTTTTTTTTTTTTTTGAGACAGAGTCTCACTGTGTTGCCCTGGCTAGAATGCTGTGGCATCAGCCTAGCTCACAGCAACCTCAAACTCCTGGGCTTAAGCAATCCTTCTGCCTCAGCCTCCCGAGTAGCTGGGACTGAGGACTTTTTTATCTTTTTATATTTTTTAAAGCCAGTCAAATTTAGCAGTGGGGGGTTGAATACCAACTTTAGTGACACTAATGTTAATAAGTTCTGATAACCCACTACCATCGGACCAGCCAAACGGGTCTTTAAAAAAAATTTTTTTTTTAATTTCAGCATATTATGGGGGTACATATGTTTAGGTTATATATATTGCCTTTCCCCCATCCGAGTCAGAGCTTCAGGTGTGTCCATCCCCCAGACGGTGCGCACTGCACTCATTACAAGTGTATATACCCATCCCCTTCCCCCCATCTGCCCGACACCAATGAATGTTATTACTATATGTGCACTTAAGTTTTGCAAGTGGGTCTTAAGTATATGATAAGATGCTCACCTTCAGTTACCAAAAGAGAGATGACAAAACCACAGTGGTATTCTTTTTGTCACTATCACATACGCCAAAGACGAAGGGGTTTCTTTTTTTTTTTTTTTTTTTTAAACAGAGTCTCGCTTTGTTTCCCGGGCTAGAGTGAGTGCCGTGGCGTCAGTCTAGCTCACAGCAACCTCAAACTCCTGGACTTAAGCGATCCTCCTGCCTCAGCCTCCCGAGTAGCTGGGACTACAGGCATGCGCCACCATGCCCGGCTAATTTTTTTTTTTTTATATATATATATTTTAGTTGTCCATATAATTTCTTTCTATTTTTAATAGAGACGGGGTCTCACTCTTGCTCAGGCTGGTCTTGAACTCCTGACCTCGAGCGATCCACCCGCCTCGGCCTCCCAGAGTGCTAGGATTACAGGCGTGAGCCACCGCGCTCGGCCGGGTTTCTTAATATGTTGGCAATCATGTGAAGAATGTACAGTAGTACATTGTGGATGGGAGTGTAAAGTGGTGAACTTCAATAAAGACCAGTTTGTCATATCTAACACACTATTAAATGCAAGTTTAATACAGTTGAACTTCAGTTTTATTTAATTACTTCACTTCTTGGAATTTATCCTACGGATATACTCACTTATGTGTGAAATGGCATGTTCTAGGATATGCACAGTAAGTAATATTGTTTATAATAGCAAGATGGAATACAACTTAAATGCCCAGTAATGGAGGACTGATGAAACAAATTATGATACATCTTTACAAAGGAAGACTATATTATAGAGTTTTAAAAAAATCCATTTTAGGCCGGGCGCAGTGGCTCACGCCTGTAATCCTAGCACTCTGGGAGGCAGAGGCGGGTGGATCGCTCAAGGTCAGGAGTTCGAGACCAGCCTGAGCAAGAACGAGACCCCATCTCTACTAAAAATAGAAAGAAATTATCTGACCAACTAAAATATATATAGAAAAAATTAGCCGGGCATGGTGGCGCATGCCTGTAGTCCCAGCTATTCGGGAGGCTGAGGCAGTAGGATCGCTTAAGCCCAGGAGTTTGAGGTTGCTGTGAGCTAGGCTGACGCCACGGCACTCACTCTAGCCCGGGCAACAAAGTGAGACTCTGTCTCAAAAAAAAAAAAAAAAAAAAAATCCATTTTAGGCCAGGCACCGTGGCTCACACCTATAATCCTAGCACTCTGGGAGGCCGAGACGGGAGGATCGCTTGAGCTCAGGAGTTCGAGACCAGCCTGAGTAAGAGAGAGACCCCATCTCTACCAAAAAATAGAAAGAAATTAACCGGACAACTAATAATATATATACAAAAAAAATTAGCCGAGCATGGTGGCACATGCCTGTAGTCCCAGCTATTCAGGAGGCTGAGGCAGTAGGATCGCTTGAGCCCAGGAGTTTGAGGTTGCTGTGAGCTAGGCTGACACCACGGCACTCTAGCCTGGGCAACAGAGTGAGACTCTGTCTCAAAAAAAAAAAAAAAAAAAAACAAAACTATACTTTCAGCAATCATTTCTATAGTTCATTACTAGAGAAGTTTCTCTGAAACGTGTAGAGCACCGAAAATTAAAAAACAAAACAAAACAAAAAAATTTACTTTTTCTGTGATTTCAAAAAAACCTTAAAATCACAATAAGACACCACTGTGTGCTCATCAGAGTGGTTAGAATTAAGAATCTGACAATACCAAATGTTGTCAATAAGGGGGAGTAATAGGAACTCTCATACACTGTTAGCGGGAGCATAAATTGGTAAACTGCTCAGAAAAACAATTTGGCATTATTTAGAAAAACTGAAGATGTGCACACTCTTTATCCCAGCAGTTCCTCTTCTCATATATATTCTCCTTGAGGAAGCCTTGCCCATGTGTACCAGAAATTATGTAAATTAGTGTTCAGAGCAGAACTGTTTCTAATAGGAAAAAAATGAAAAACCTCAAATGTCTATCCATAGTAAAGTGGAAAAATAAATTGTAGTTTATTAATACAGTGGAAACTGCATGGTAATAAAATGATCAAGTCCCAGTTTCATGGATCAACATGGCTGGATTGCATAAAAAGAATCCTGAGCTAAATCAGTAAGTCACAAAAGAAGAGTGTGATTTCCATTTTAGAAAGGTCACAAACAGGTGAAACCAAATGACTGTACAGTGTCTGAGAGTGCATAGGAAGGAAAACTCCATTCACAAGGCAAGGGAATGATAATGACTGGAGTCAGCGTAGTGGTTACATCTTCAGAGAAGCAAAGGGTATGCGACAGGAGAGGCCACAGAGTTAGGGCTGGGCTGCTAAGATACTGGCTATATTTTATTGGTTGGCCTGGATAATGGTAACACAAATGTTGGCTTTGTCTTTCAATTGTACTTATATGTTTCAGACACTCTTCTGTGTGTATGGTTGGAATGTACATGTTCCTCCAAAATTCATATGTTGAAACCTAATCACCAAGGTGATGGTATTAGGAGATGGGGGTCTCTGAGAGGTGATCAGGTTACCAAGAAACTGGTAACAGAGACTGTTACTGGTATGAGGGACTGGGTGGTTGGTGGATAGGAGGGGGAGGAAAAATTTACCTTTCAAAGTGTTAAACCACACTCTCAGAAGCTGAAGCGAGAGGATTGCTTGAGCTCAGGAGTTCGACACCAGCCTGAGCAAGAGCGAGACCCCCGTCTCTACTAAAAATATAAAAATTAGCCGGGTGTGGTGGCGAGTGCCTATAGTCCCAGCTTTTCAGGAGGCTGAGGCAGGAGGATTGCTGGAGCCCAGGAGTTTGAGGTTATTGTGAGCTACAATGAGGACACTGCACTCTACCCCAGGTGACAGAGTAAGATTGTGTCTCAAAAAACAAAAAATGTCAAAGTGTTAAACCATGTTAAACTAATACCTAATTATAAATACATTGCATTTTTTTAAAGACTCATTTTTATTTCCTTTCCTGAAGTGTTGTATTCATTTGCTATTGCTGCATAACAAATTATCACAAATTTAGTATTAAAACAATACATACATTTATTACCTCACAGTTTCTGTGAGTCAGGAGTCCAGGAATAGCTTAGCCAGGTCCTGTGCTCAGGGTCTCCCAGGGCTGCAATCAAGGTGTCCATTGGGCTGCATTTTCATCTGGAGGCTCAACTGGGAAAGAATCTGCTTCTAAGCTCATTCAGATTGTTGGCAGAATTCATTTCCTTGTGGCTGTGTGGCTGAGGGCACTGGATTTTTGTTATTGTTGGCTGAGGCCTCTGTAGATCCTAGAGACCACACAGAGTTCCTTGCCATGTGGGCTTCTTCAATATGCTGGTTACTTCATTGAGCCAGCAAGGAGAATCTCTTGATTCATTCTGCTAAGATGGAGTCTTATATAACACAACATAATTTGGAAGTGACAGCCTATCACCTTTGCCATATTCTATTAGTTAGAAGTGAGTCACAGGTTCTGCCCACATTCAAGGGGAGGAGATTACACAAAGATGTGGCTACCAGGAGGTGGGGATTATTGGAGCTCACCTTAGGATTTATCAGCCACAACTGTCTATTATTTTGGAAGGGGGTCACCCATTTTTTCCCTATTTTTTTCTTATCCATTTATAAGATCTCTATAAATTAAATACATTCACCCTTTGCCATATGAGGTGCCAATTCAATAATTTTTTTTTTTTTTTTTTTTTTTCTGAGACAGGATTTCACTCTGTTGCCTGGGCTAGAGTACAGTGGCATCATCATAGCTCACTGCAACCTCCAACTCCTGGGCTCAAGCAATCCTCCTGCTTTAGCCTTCCAAGTATCTGGGACTATAGGCATGTGCTACCACACCCAGCTAATTTTTCTATTTTTTGTAGAGACAAGGTCTCGCTTTTGCTCAGTCTAGTCTTGAACTCCTGGCTTCAAGTGACTCTCCTGCGTTGGCCTCCCACAGTGCTAGGATTACAGGTGTGAGCCATTGTACCCAGCCTTCAGTAAATTTTTGATAAATAAATAAATGACTTTATGAATCGCTTACCAGTTCTTCTACATACATAACAGCAACTACAGTGACTTCATCAGGGCTCTCTAGAGTCTGTTTTCTAGAAAGCTGAGCTGTGTCAAAGCATAGAATTTAACTGAGGTTCAAGAGTGGGTGAGAATATTGATTTGGACTTGATTTAAAATTGCTCTTACTTTGATTTATGCCAAGATGAATCAAAGAAGTAGTGCAAAGGATCAACTTACAATAAGGCTCCAGGTAGGAAGACAAGGCAGGTATTCCTCCTGTGTCTCCCTGCTCCTGAAATCCTATGGTCTTGGCTACCCATGTAAAATGAGATGTTTATCAGGTTGGAGGATTGTGGAACATAGAAAGTTTGCAGTTTTGTATATCGCTAGTGACCTCAACACCCCCAAACATCTTCTGTCACCAGGTGAGCTATACATTCAGCCCCTTAGTAAGGTACATCACTGTCCAGGTGCTGGGCTTTGTGGTGTTTGCTGTGCCAGACCTGGGCATGTCCCCCTTACCTGTGCCTGGATACAGAGCCAAGGAGTTGTCCAATTACTTCACATAGGCTTCTCCTTTTTTACTAGAAAAACCACTCTGAATCATTTAAGACTCAGCTCCTAGGCTATCTCCTGGAGGAACACCAGAATTTCCAGGCCACAGAAGTTGTACCATCATCTTTGTGTGAACCTCCGTGTTAACATTCACTACAGAGTATTGCAATCGATCTATTGTATGTAGACTTCTGTCTCTTTTACTAGACAGCAAGATCCTTAAGGATACAGACCGAGTCTGATTTCCCTGTGGACCTATAGGTCCAGCTATCCATGGGTGATCTCCATATTGGTGTCCCACAGTACACCACCATGTCCAAAGCTGAACTCATCTGAAGCACCCCCGTCAGTGTCCATATGGCACCCAAGACTTTGTCATTGCATCTACTACAGTACATTAGATTGTGGTTTTCTATTTATGATTGTGTCTCTTCCACTAGATAGTGAGCAACTGAGGACAGCAACCATGCGAATTTTATTTATCTTTGTGTCCCCAGAGTCCAGCACAGTGCCTGCCACAGAGGAGTTAATAAATGTTCATTGTACTGAGCCAGGTATTTGTATCTTCAGGGCCAGTTACCACGGGGGGTACCTAAGAAATGCTCAGGACATGTTTGTTACATTATTTTCTAGGAAAGACACTTCTCAAAGCCTTCTGTTCACCCTCCTTCTCTGGCAGGCTGAGATTAACACTGAGAGCCAATAGTTTGTCACATAGCAACAATAGTAAAGAATGAGCTACTGCCGAATAGAGCAGACGCTTGCCTGCCGCAGAGAGCAGAGCAGAACTATTTTGAGATCCTTTAGGTAGAGTCACAGTCTGATAGGTCCACACATAGTGGCTATAGTTACCACACACAACATCAGCTTAGGGGGTACAAAACATAAAAAAAAAATCCTATTTGCATATCTGTCTCTTTTTGCCATCCTTTGGAGCACCCTTTTAGAATATAAAGGACCAAATTTTAAGTCATGGTTTTTCTTATTTTGAAGTCAATCAGATTTGTATTTACAATACTGTTAACATATTTTAATATTCCACCAAATTACTGTACAAATGAGCTAATTTATAGACAAGATGACCACATAGCCAAACAAAAAGTAGGACACAGGTGTCAGCCCAAACTTCTCAGCATGGCACACATGGCCCTTTGTGGTCTGGCTGGGCCCATCTTTTCAGTATCCTCTCCCGCCTGGGCACCCTCATTAGCATATGCTCCAGCCTTGGTGAGCAGCATTCAGGCGCCAATGTGACAGGTGCTTCTGCTCACAAATTATCCTTGTTTGCCTTGGGGAACCTCACTCACTCTAGTCAGTAACTATCTCTATGAGTTTCTCTCCAAATAGATTGTGTGCCAAGAAGACAGGGACGGTGTCTTCTCCATCTTTGAATTCATAGTACCCAGCACAGTGCTGGGCACAGAGGAGATGCTTCATAAAGGTTGGTTTAGATATAAAGAATGCTAGTTCCTTGGTTACCTGAGGTTCTGCCGGCCCACTTCAGTCCTGATGGTGGGACACCACGCCTAACGAAATGGGGAGGTACAAGCTCTGTGGCTGTTTTTGTGGGTTTGGTACTTTGTGTTCTAATTTTATGGAAAAGATAGAGTGTGTGTGAGTGTTTATGTATAGAACTTCCCTCTTCCCTTTTTTCATTCATTCAATAAACATTCATTGGCCATGAATTCTGTGAAGTTCCTGTATGAGGTGCCAGTCCTTAGGAAGCCTAAGACCTGCTTCCTGCCCCAAGGAAGTAGTAAGTAGCAAGAGGCTTGGATATGATATTGGAAGACCTGAGTTCAAGCCTTCCCTTGGCCTCAGTTTGGGGTTTCATGAAGCACATTTCACTTGCTTTAGAGCTCCAGTTTCCCACATCGTTAACGAGTACAAACACTTCTTCTTCTTCTGGTGTAATTATAAAGAATCCAGGTCAAGATATCTGAGATTCCAGAAGAGAGGTGGCCTGGCACCCTGATGGACAGGTAAGGTGGATCATGTCCCTTTCAGGGCCAGAAGGTCCTTGTGGCTGTAGTAGAATAGATGAGGTTAGGAGACGGGGATCCACCAAGCCAGACTAGATTCATAAATTAATGGCATACAATCATTGGTTCAAGAAGTTTGAGCTGAGTCCCTAGTATGCATCAGGTCTTGAATTAGGAGTTAGGAGAGAGAGATGGACAACAGGAAAGGCCAAAAAGGACCCAGGCAGTGCAGGTGATTCAGAGATACAGGGTGCTTGCCAGGAGAGGGCATAGAAGTCTGTAACCAGGACTCAGGAGGATAAGGAGGGCTTTATAGAAAAAGAATTGTGTAAACTGAGACCAGAAGAGTGGTTGGGAATTAGGTGGGAAAGGGATGGGGGTGGCAAGTGTTTCAGATGGAAGGAATATATATGTGAACGTCCTAAGGACAGAGAAAGCACAACACGAGCAGAACAGAAATAATCCCACTTGGCTGCAAGGAGGGAAGTTGAGAGAAATAAGGTAGGTAGGCAGGAGCCATTTCCTGCATTTGAAACTTTATCCTAATAGCAAAGAGGAACCATTGAAAGTTTTTTTTATTAAAAAAATCCTCTTTGGTTCTGATTTGAAACATCACAAAAATTTATAATGTACAGTAAAAGCTCTCCCTAACACTTCTCTCACCCCAACACCATTAACAGTTTGGTACATATTCCCTCAGCTTCTAACCCATTATTATTAATAATTATATCTATAAAAAATAGAGCTATATTATAACTGCTATTCTACAATTTCCTTTTTTTATTTTGCACTTTTTTTTTTTTTTTAGAGACAGGGTCTCTCTATGTTGCCCAGGCTGGTCTTGAACTCCTGGGCTCAAGTGATCCTCCCGCCTCAGCCTCTCAAGTAGCTGGGACTACAGGCTCAAGCCACTGTACCCGGCTCTTCTACCATTTCCTTTTTGTCCTTAGCAATATATGGATCTCTTTCTATGGTAGCATATATCTATCTATTCATTTTTAAATGACTGCATGATAGCCCATCATTATAAGGCTGCTCCATAGTTTCTTTATTGTGGTAAAATGTATATAACATAAAATTTACCATTTTAACCATTTAAAATGTTTACATTTTGGTGAGATACACATAACAAAATTTACTCTCTTAATTTTTTTTTTTTTTTTTTTTTTGAGGCAAGGTCTCTCTCTGTTGCCCAAGCTAGATGATGCAGTGGCATCATCACAGTTCACTGCTACCCCAAAGTCCTGGACTCGAGTGATCCTCCTGCCTCAGCCTCCAAAGTAGCTGGGACTATAGGCATGTGCCATCATGCCCAGCTGATTTTTCCAGTTTTTGTAGAGAGAGGGACTCCCGGCTTCAAGTGATACTCCTGCCTTGGCCTCCCTACATGCCAGGACTACAGGTGTGAACCACTGTGCCTGGCCCGTTTGAACTATTTTTAAGTGCACAGTTCAGTGGCATTAACTACATTCACACTGTTGTGCAATCATGGCCACCATCCACCTCCAGAACTTTCTCATCTGCCCAAACTGAAACTCTAGACTCTAATATTAAGCACTAACTTCCCATTCCCCTTCTCCCCAGCCCCTGGCAACCATCATTCTACTTTGTGTCTCTATAAATTTGACTCTTCTACATATCTCATATAAACAGAATCAGATCCATAGTTTTTTGTTTTGTTTTGTGGGGAGAGGAAGGACTATTACAGTGCTGCAGGGAACATTCTCATAAACATTTCTGTGCACTTATAGAATGTATCCTAGAGATTTGGGGATTTTCAAAGTCTATAAATATTTGATATGGCCGGGTGTGGTGGCCATATCAAACCATTCTTCCCTTGATGACAAGTGCTTTGGGAAAAACATGGTTGAGACTGTATTTATGCAAGCCCTTTTTAACTTAATTTTTATGAATAGGTATATAATATTTCCACATAGTTCAAAATCCACTTGATTTGGAAGATCGTTTAGGAAGTAGAAGCCACAGGACTTGATGATTTGGTATGAGGGAGGAAGAAAAGGGAGGATTATGTGGATCCATCGGTGCTCCTGGGTTTCCAGCTGGACAAGTAGAGGGACAGCGGAATTATTTAGAGGAATAAGGAACACAAAACAGATATAGATCCTGGGGAAATGGGGTAGAGATGAATGAAGGCTACTCTGCCTGTGGATCATATGGGCAGCATCTTGACCAGATGCAACTGATGGATTCACACTGGGGTAATGTCTTTCTCCTCCAATTCTTCTTCTTCTTCTTTTTTTTTTTTTGAGACAGAGTCTTGCTCTGTTGCCTGAGCTAGACTGTCATGGTGTCAGCCTAGCTCACAGCAACCTCAAACTCCTGGGCTCAAGTGATCCTTCTGCCTCAGCCTCCCGAGTAGCTGGGACTACAGGCATGCACCACCATGCCCGGCTAATTTTTTCTATATATATTTTTAGTTGTCCGGATAATTTCTTTCTATTTTTAGTAGAGACGGGGTCTCACTCTTGCTCAGGCTGGTCTCGGAACTCCTGACCTTGAGCGATCCTCCCGCCTCGGCCTCCCAGAGTGCTAGGATTACAGGCGTGAGCCACCTCACCCAGCCCGATCTACTTTTTATATCTAGTCCCACAGTATTTTTGGCCAGGTGGGCAGGGTATGTCTGAATGCTGCTTAGAGTCAAGCTGGATCCCCACTAGGCAAATCTTTTTCGTTTTTTTTTTTTTGTTTGTTTGTTTGTTTTGAGACAGAGTCTCGCTCTGTTGCCCGGGCTAGAGTGAGTCCCGTGGCTTTAGCCTAGCTCACAGCAACCCCAAACTCCTCGGCTTAAGCGATCCTCCTGCCTCAGCCTCCCAAGTAGCTGGGACTACAGGCATGTGCCACCGTGTCCAGCTAATTTTTCTACATATATTTTTAGTTGGCCAGATAATTTCTTTCTATTTTTAGTAGAGATGGGGTCTCACTCTTGCTCAGACTGGTCTTGAACTCCTGACCTTGAGCGATCCACCAGCCTCGGCCTCCCAGAGTGCTAGGATTACAGGCGTGAGCCACCACGCCCGGCCTGAAAGCCAATCTTGATCTTACCCCTACATGTTGAATCCATTCTGTAACAACTTTAAGATAAAGAGGTTCTGTCCTTTTCAATTTGCCTGCTTTTCTTTTCTTTTCTTTTCTTTTTCTTTTTTCTTTTCATTTTATGATTCTTTTTGCCTGCTTTTCTACTGCAGTTTGGGTGAAGTAGGCCTGAACATCACAGACAGAATTCATCCTTCTGGGAAATTAGAATCGCCTCATTAAGATCTTTATTCCTAGGTTCTTAAGTTACATATTCTCTCCATCATGCGTTTAGAAAACAAACAATAACAAAAACCAAAGTAAACCCACAATGTGCAAACACCAACTAAGGAGCATGAGCTATGAAATAAGAGAAAAAGCTTTTAACCATCTTGGCAGATACTGATTTGGGGGCCACTTAGAACCTTGCCTCCTCCTCCAGTACCAATTTACCCAAGGCCAAACGTAGGGGACTCCTGGAATATGTAGGAACATGAAAGCATATCTCAGCCCTCCACTGCAAAACTATGTAGTCACACACTCTGAACTTTATATCTCAGCATTTTCCCCTGTCGTTACATTTTTGCTTTTTTTAATCTTACATTACCTTTAGCACATTACATTTTTGCTTTTTTTCATAATTACATTATCTTTAAAGCACTGCCTAATGTAGTCCTTTATTAAGCTGATCTACTGGGAATGGGTTAAAAAAAAAAAAAAAAAAGCCTAAAATTTCTTCAGGTCCCAGGTGTCTTCAGAAAAATATTTCCAGGCTCCTTTGGTGAGTGTGTTACCTGGTAAGGGCATGTAGACACGTGGTGGGCAAGAATTGAATTTGGTTCTGGTCCTAAACATATTCTCACTGCTGTGATTTTTGTTTTCTGATATGCTTGTCAAAAAAACTGGAACAATCAGAGAAAATGGAAACAACTCGTAATCAACGTGATTTTTGGATGTGAACCGCTCCCTCAGGCACAAGGCGATGGAGAAGAGTGAGGGTGCACTGGGTTTCTGGGCCGGAATAGCGGGCGGTGGGGACACCCCCCTGCCTGGCGGAGTCAACAGGGGTTTGGAGGACCTGCCGCCCGAGGCCCCGGGAGCAGGGCGGTCCCCACTGGCGCTCTCATTCGGCCACCTGCGCGGTGACTGGGCGCCTTTCCCTTCGCAACTCCTGTGTTCCGTCACCTCGGTTCCCACCAGTCTCCTACGCAGAGACCCAGCCCAGGTACCTTCCCCCGTAAGTGTCCACCGACTGAAAATAAACTCAGAATCCACCCCCGACCCCCCCTTAAAATCCTCCCCTTTAAAGGGAGCCACCGGGTGACGCCGGGGGAGTTTGCGGAAGCTCCAACCGCGTTGGGGCCTTGGGCGGGTCCCGTGATTGGAACTGGCCCTGGCCCCGCCCCCGCCCTTCTTCCCCCATTGTGTGAGCGGCTCCGGCCTAGGCCCCGCCCCCGCACCGCCTCCCTCCGGAGGCCCAGCCCCTCCCCTTTTTTCACCCCCCCCCTTGGCTCATTTCCGGCCGCCGCTGCTACCGCTAGCCTGTAAGGAGGATTCGGCAGAGGGAAGAAACAACAGCCGCCATCTTGTTTGTGTGCTAGGCTGGGGGGGAGAGGGCGAGAGGGAGCGGGCGAGAGTAGGCAAGCGGGACGCCAGGCTGAGTGCGAACTGCGAGAGCGAGAGAGTGCGGAGGGAAACCGGGTCGTAGAGAGGCGGCAGGGGCCGAGACAGTGGCTGGGGGCCCCGGGCGCACGGGCTGAGGCGACCCCCGGCCCCTCCTGCCCGCACACACCCCCACCGCGGCCCAGGAGCCAGGCCGGCGTCGACGCCTAGGGGGGACCATTACATAACCCCGCGCTCCGCGGCGCCTTTGCCCGCCGCCGAGGGCGGCCCCGAGCGGGGCCCCGAGCGGAGCCCCGGGGGGCGGGCGCTCCCGGCACCTGGCCGCCGCGGGTGGGGGCTGTAGCGGCGGCCGTATTTATTTATTTTCCGCGGGAAAGGAGGGCGAAGGAGAGCGCCGCGCGAGAAGCGGCCGCCTGCGCCGCCGCCGAAGCGGGGCCTCTTCGGTGGGCTCAGCGTCGGCGCGGGCGGGCAGCGTTGCTCGGCCCGGCCCCCTTGGCCCTTTCGGCCAGCCAACTCCGCGCCCGGCGTCCTCGCTGCGCCTCCACCGGCCGCCGCGCGATGTGAGGCGGTGGCGCCAGCCTGGCTCTCGGCTCGGGTGAGCGCTCTGCGGCCATTAGGGGCCGGTGCGGCGGCGGCGCGGAGCGCGGCGGCAGGAGGAGGGCTCGGAGGGTGGGGGCGCAGGCCTGGGAGGGGGCACCGGGAGGAGGTGAGTGCCTCTCGTCGCCTCCTCCTCTCCCCCCTTTTCGCCCCCGCCTCCTTGTGGCGATGAGAAGGAGGAGGACAGCGCCGAGGAGGAAGAGGCTGATGGCGGCGGCGGAGCTCCGAGAGACCTCGGCTGGGCACGGGCCGGCCGTGGCGGGCCGGGGACTGCGCCTCTAGAGCCGCGAGTTCTCCGGAATTCTCCGCAGCGGACGCGCTTGGCGGATTTGTGTTCCTGTGCCCTCCTCCGGGCTTGGGCCCAGGCCCGGCCTCTCGCACTTGCCCCTACCTTTTTCTATCGAGTCCGCATCCTTCTCCAGCCACCGCGACCCGGAGAAGAGAAAAAGGAACTTCCCCCACCCGCTCTGGTGCCGGCGGAGCCCCCCAAGCCCACCCCTGGGAGCGGGGCGGGGACCCCGGGCCGAAGAAGAGATTTCCTGAGGATTCTCGTTTTCCTCGCTCGTATCTCCGAAAGAATTAAAAATGGCCGAGAATGTGGTGGAACCGGGGCCGCCTTCAGCCAAGCGGCCTAAACTCTCGTCTCCGGCCCTCTCGGCGTCGGCCAGCGATGGCACAGGTTAGTTTCGGGAGCCCCTGCCTTCCACATTCCCCTAAATCTTTTCTACTCGGTGCACCTTTCTTCCATATTTTTTCCTTTCTCTCTCTTCCTAGTTCTCTGCCTCTTAATTAGTTTTAAAGGTGTTTCAATGAGCTGGTCGAAGACGTCCAATAGCCCAACCATTTTCTTTGCCTCCTAATACATTCGTTGCAACACTGTGTCATATCTGTGTGTGTTCTGGAATTAGAGCTCGTAACTGGGTGCTGTATAGAAATGGCCTTTATTGTCGGTCCCATGCAGTTTAATTTGGGAAATGCCAATGCATTTGTGTGTAAGGGTTTTTGTACAGTTTTCGTTTTAATTTTTTTGTTGTTGGTGAATAAGGAATTATGAATTCTTTCTCTTTATTGCACTTACTATTTCCTCTACTTTTCATTCTTTTTCAAGATTTTCTCTTCTTTGCACTAGATTTTCTATTGAGGAATAGGGTGTAAAAAATATTGATTTTATTTGAGATCCAGGATTTCCAGTTATATGTGAAGTTTAAGAATTATTTTCTCTAACCTACCATTATTAGCTCTTTTTTTCCTTTTTTTTTTTTTTTTTCTTATTTGCTTTAGGAATCAATATGGAGCGCAGTTCATTTCACATCTCCCAGTTCTTTGGTGCGAGACCAAAATGTCTGAAACTCTGGGTTTTCAGGTTGGGAGAGCAGAGGCATTTTCTTTGCAGTTCGTAGTCCCTTTCTCATTTGGGGGAGGGCGTGGAAAAAGACGATTTTGTGAAGTTATGTACAAAGATTAAGGTTAGAAGTTGAAAGTGTCCCAGTCATGAACTGCAAACATGCAGTGATTATATACAGAAGTTAAAATGTGCATTAGGTTTTGTATTTGTGTGTGTTTTTGCGTTTTTACACTTGTAAGCATTTGGTGATCAAGATTTCAGTTTTAAAACTCCATGAATTCTTTACTTAACTCAGTTGTTGAACTAGCCTCTTTGTCAGTAGAAATTTGGGGAGATTTCTTCCATCATCCCTTCTTCCCTTCTTACACTTACTTTAATGGTGTTATCCTAATGGCTACTGACCTTCTCTTTGCTATCGTAGTTGTATGAGATGCTAGGATAATGAAGAGGCAGAATGGCTGGCCATCTGACAGTCTACAAGATGTTCCACTTTACTATGGAGCATCTCTTTAACTCCTCGAGAACAGGCTCAACGTCATCCGTCCATCTGCCAGTGAGAGTGTATAATGGAGTTAAATGTACCCTTTGAGTTTGTGGAGAACTTCTAGACCATGTTTCTAAGTAGGCTTCATTTCAGAGAGTGAAAATGGGAGGATATAGCAAATGCTGTAAATTCTTTGCTTTTGTAAGAAAGATGTCATGAGTTTAAGTTAACTTGCAAAAATTGAGAGGTAGAAATCTTGCAGAGTCCTTCTACCTAAAATTTGTAACATTGTTTATACGTGAACTTTGATCTGAACCTATTCCTTAAAGTTTCTGCAGTCTCCAGGGATTTTTTTTTTTAGCTGTCTTTTTCTTCAAAATTCATACATTTAGCGTATTTCTTTGCACTTACTAAAGTGTTATTCAGAAGGATTTTTTAGATCATCTTTAGACACATATTGCCCTATGGATTTTGGTGCTGTGTCTTTAGTTTTTGTGTAATGTGGTAGTGGATTTTATGTTTGAGTTAGCCAGTGACTTGGAATATTGTAGGAAAAACTTTTTTATATACTTGGACGAGTTCTGATTTGAGCAGGTTAGTCTTGGAGCTGTGTTGTCCAAACACTTCTGTTCAGGTGTACAACTGCATTCTCCATAATCAGATCTGTGTACTTTAACATGCAAAAGCTATTTTGCTACTTGAAATATCTTTGAATAATTATGAGTCCTAAATGTACAAGTGGCCTTTCATAATTTAAAAAAAAATTCCACATTAAGGTTAATTCATTCACTCACAGTACTAAGAGTTTACTTAGTACTAGACAGTAGTCTTTAAAGTATTAGATATTTCTCTTAAATTTTGTAGTGAGGGTTGATCCCCTACT
This sequence comes from Eulemur rufifrons, assembly GCF_041146395.1. Taxonomy (NCBI): domain Eukaryota; kingdom Metazoa; phylum Chordata; class Mammalia; order Primates; family Lemuridae; genus Eulemur; species Eulemur rufifrons. The sequence continues at coordinate 89,771,655 of NC_090998.1, forward strand.
CCCATCAAGATTCTACTCCAGGAATTCTTTGGTGTACAATTTTTAATTGTAACCAGTCTGAGGTTTTGGGGGAAGAAGTGAGTATAAAGAAAATACTGCCCCTCTGAATTTACTTCAAGTTGGGCATCATCTTAATTTTTTTTTTTTTTTTTTTTTTGCATTCAGCAGTGTGTAGTTAAGTTTGCATGCAGCTTTTAATGGATGCACTTCACTGTTTGAAACTTTGCATTTCAAACTTAGAACTTCTACATGCTAACTTTTGAGTTGTCACTAGATATTTTATAAATGTGAAAGGAAGTTATTCCTTGGTACTTGATTATGATTTTTATCTAGAACTGGCCAAAATGAGCCCAAAATTCTAGACTCCTGAAATTTTTTTTTGGAAAAGTAATTTAGGTTTGCAAAATTTATAGTGTAAGTATAAGTATACCTACCAAGAGTGTTTTAGTGTGTCAGCTTTATAGGAAAGAAAACTGAAATCCAGTGGGTTGATCTGCTAAAATGTTACAAACCAAATTGGTATTTAAATCCCAACTTCTGATTTCTAAGGTTAGGCACTGATGCAAAATATAAATGGCTTACTTGTTTAATACTCAAATATTATTCTAAAAAATTCCCAGTTTGATTCAGACAGCTGGAATTAAGCTCAAGTTTTATGTGTTGGGATAGAAAGGAAAAGACTTATTTTTAGCCTTTGCACCTTTATATTTCTGTTTCAAAATTTGCATTTGATCCATTGAAAATTGTATTTAGTTTGGTACGGTTAGGGCAAAACAAATCATTTGATAATTGACTTTTTGTCCTGTATCTCCTCCCACCAAAAAAGATCATAAAAGCCATTTGTAAAATTGTTTTGGCAAAATTATTGACCAGAAGACAAGAAAAGTTAGTATCAGGTAAGTCCTGAAAATACTTCTTGAGCCTTTTTCTGATAAACTGAATGATGAAAATGAGGCTAATCTGTTGCCTTCATTATTTGGTGAACATGTTCTGTCACTGCTTTGTAAACACTTGATGCTATATGGATGTAAAGAGTATACTATGGAAAGATGGGTAACAGTTTTAGGATCTGGCTTAAGTAGGATAAAGATCCTTCTGGTCTTGGTACAGTGGCCCTGGGTTTTGTGCTTGTTTTGTTTGTTGTTTGTTTGTGTTTTTTTGTTTCAAAGGCACAGGGCAGATAGTGTATAAAGTATATCTGCATTTTGACCACTAGATTAATGTACACAGTAGAGAGCAGTGGTAAGGATTTTCAAAATGTCAGTTTTACTTTCTTAAAATACCATTGTGTATTAGTGATTTATCATCCTAATCAGAACATTTCGGTTGAAGACCAGCTCTTTTTTCAGCTCTTAAACCTGTGATACTATGTTTTCTTTTTTAGTCATGAACCTTTACATTAGAGTTCTACTTTTGCAGTCTTTGAGATACAACTTCTTGATCTAATGGAGTGTTTGCTGACCTGAGTGTTAAATTGCAAAACATTTACTGAAGTGCCTAAATTTCTCTGGCAATTATTTATTCTCAAGGCCTCGTGAGTTGTTTATAGAACTTTAAGAAAGTTGTCTGTAGTTGATAGTGAGATAAAATGATTTTTGTTGAGTTGTAAATCTTGTGTTACAATATAGATGCCCCTTTTCAACAGAGAAGTTCGTGTTCTGTTGCAGAGGTAGGAGATGTATTGGCATGTCCAGTGAATGGATGATAGGGAGGGAGGAAAGGGTTTTTGATTTGGTTGCCTTTTGGCATTATTTTTTGTTTTACTTTGCTTTTCTGCCCCTTATTTAGTCTATTCCATATAAAGGAAAGAATTGAAACAGTTGAAAATTAGTGCAAAGTGTTATTTGTAGGGACATTAAGTGGTAAATGGAAAAGGAAAAAAGAGTAGGAAGAATGTTGCAGATACAAGTGGGAGTGTAAAATACTTCCTGGTATATTTACAAAAACAACATAGGAGTAATTCTGCCAATGCATACACCAACAATTAATGGGAAAATAAAACATGCTGCTTTTGTCTGTTTGTCCAGATTTTACAGTTTTCTCCTTTGAGTATTTCCAAAGTTGACTTTTGAGTGTGGCAAACATTAGTGAAATTAATGGGCAAGTGAAACAAATTATATCAAATGTTAAAATTTGAACTTTGTCGATGGTTCCCCCCCCCCCCACATAATAGGTGGTAGGTAGCTCCCTTCTGAAATTTTAATGGGAAATTTTTTATTGCTCACTTTTCAAAAAAGGTTTAAGAGAATAAATATTGAGGTGTTAAGCCTCTTCTGAGCAATTTGGATATAATTTGGTTTTAGATGTAGATTCTTTTTTATAAATGCCCAAAAGGGCAATTAAGAGTAATTTTGTTGAAAGAGCAATAGTAAAATGAAAACTACTGGGGAAAAAAGTGGGTGGCTTTGGAGACTACTAGACTTCAGATCCCAGACCTGTGAACCTTGGGCCAATCACTTAACCTGTCTCAAACTCCTCACCCACCTTATAGGGCTGTGGTTAGGAATAAATGAGAATTTTCTTTATCACATGCTTGGGACAGTGTTTGCTGCTGCATAGTATGTGCTCATTAAGTGTTAACAGTTTTAAGCTTTACTCCTAAGTATACTAAAAGGAAAGTGGTAGGTTTTTTGTTTTGTTTTTTTGATGGATGTATAGTAATGCACCCCCTCACCCCCATATCCTCAGTAGACACATTCCAAGACCCCAGTGGCTGCCTGAAACCTCGGATAGTACTGAACCTGATGTCAGAACACATTTCTGTCCATGTCTTCCACCCACAAATTGAATGCCTTGCCATCTTAACTAAGCACTTACCATGTGAACTGTGGCTGTAACTTTTGCAGCTTGAGGTGTGACAGCAAAACTAGTACGAATTTCTTTTTCCTTCACAATTCAGCAGATAGAAGATTCAATATCTGCAGCCTTAGTTTACAATTTTTTTCTTACTAAGTCAAAAACTTTCACCATTTCTTTTAAAGGAAGCATTCACTTTACAGCTTCTCTTTGGCATATCCAAATTGCCAACATTACTACTCTTTGCACTTAGGGGCCAGTATTAAGTAAAATAACGGTTACTTGCACTCAAGCACTGTGTTACCCTACACACAGTTGAGCTGATAACTGAGACAATGACTCAATGACAAACAGGCTGATAGCATATACAGCATGAATATGCTGGACCATGGGAAGATTCACATCCTAGCCAGGACAGTGGGACTGTAAGAGAGTTCATCACGCTACTCCAAAAGGTGGGTATTGTTTATGGAATTTCCCATTTCATATTTTCAGACCACTGGTAACTGAAATGACAGAAAGCAAAACAGAGGATAAGGGGGACTACTGTGTAGATACAATGGATAAATGGAAAGCCAAGTGCATGAAGTTCATACAGTAGTCTTAGAATAGGCCTTAAGATGCAGTTAGCTTATTTGTTGTCCACCCAGAGATTGATTTGAGAAGTATAAGAATATGGTAACAGGCCGGGCGCGGTGGCTCACGCCTGTAATCCTAGCACTCTGGGAGGCGGAGGCGGGAGGATCATTTGAGCTCAGGAGTTCGAGACCAGCCTGAGCAAGAGCGAGACCCCATCTCTACTAAAAATAGAAAGAAATTATATGGACAGCTAAAAATATATATAGAAAAAATTAGCCGGGCATGGTGGCGCATGCCTGTACTCCCAGCTACTCAGGAGGCTGAGACAGGAGGATCCTTTGAGCTCAGGAGTTTGAGGTTGCTGTGAGCTAGGCTGACGTCACGGCACTCACTCTAGCCTGGGCAACAGAGCAAGACTCTGTCTCAAAAAAAAATAAATAAAAAAGAATATGGTAACAGAGATTAAGAGGGTACCATAAAGTTGGCTCTCTATGTTTGTAGGTTCCACGTTCACAGGTACAACCAACCACAGATTAAAAATATGTGGGAAAAAACAAGGATTATTGCCATCTGTACTTAACATATATTGGCTTTTTTTTCCTTGTCATTCCCTAAACAATACAGTATAACAACTAATCACATAGCATTTACATTGTATTTGGTATTTTAAGTAATCTAGAGATGATTTAAAGTATACTGGAGGATGTGTGTAGGTTATTTGCAAACACTTTGTCATTTTGTATCAGGGACTTTTATTTATTTATTTATTTTTTTGAGACAGAGTCTCACTCTGTTGCCCAGGTTAGAGTGCCGTGGCGTCAGCCCAGCTCACAGCAACCTCAAACTCCTGGGTTCAAGCAATCCTCCTACCTTAGCCTCCCGAGTAGCTGGTACTACAGGCATGCGCCACCATGCCCGGCTAATGTTTTCTATATATACTTTTAGTTATCCATTTAATTTCTTTCTATTTTTAGTAGAGATGGGGTCTTGCTCTTGCTCAGGCTGATCTTGAACTCTTGAGCTTAAATGATCTTCCTGCCTCGGCCTCCCAGAGTGCTAGGATTACAGGCGTGAGCCACTGCGCCTGGCCAGGGCCTTTTTTTTTTAGACAGTCTCATTTTGTTCCCCGGGCTAGAGTGCCGTGGCCTCAGCCTAGCTCACAGCAACCTCAAACTCCTGGGCTCAAGCGATCCTCCTGCCTCAGCCTCCCAAGTAGCTGGGACTACAGGTATGCGCCACCATGCCTAGCTAATTTTTTTTTTCCTATTTTTAGTTGTCTGACTAATTTGTTTCTATTTTTAGTAGAGATGAGGTCTCGCTCTTGCTCCTGCTGGTCTCAAACTCCTGAGCTCAAGCAATCCTCCTGTCTCGGCCTCCCACAGTGTTAGGATTACAGATGTGAGTCACCTCGCACGGCCTGTATCAGGGACTTTTGAGCATCCTTGGATTTTGGTATCCATGGGTGATGGTTCTGGAACCGGTCCCCAACTGTGTAACTGTAATTGCATAGAAGATGGAAAGAAGTGGAAATATTTGAGGGAAGATGGGTGGTGGACAGAAGCTGGTGATTGATTAGATGTTAGATAGTGAGATGGAGGAATCAAGGATAATTCTCAAGTTTGGGTAGATGGTTGGGTGGCGATTTGCTAAGTTGGAGAACATAGAGAAGTATTTGTGGAGGGGGGTGGGGTGGATATGGGGAGGGGGGGATGGTGATGAGTTAAATTTTAGACATTTTGAGGTTGTATAGTTCTCCTGAACATGCGTAGTCACTGCTTTCATTTGGTGTATCTGTATCTCATTTCAGCCAACAGACACTGAATATCTACCAAGTCTTAGACATTTGGATTGTAAAGATGAAGTAGGGTGGTTTTTGCTTTTAATACCTTAAGGGATCTGATGGGGTTGGTATGCATCTACCCACAATTTTTCCATAAGTTATGCTCTGATAAATTGAAAAAATATTTTGGGTAAAGGCAGAGGTTAAGGAATATTTCTGACAGTGGATTTAGAGTGTTAGTGGAAAACTTCATACAGAAAATACATATTTGAACAGGGTTGGTGGAGCTGAAAGTAACTTACCTTAGAAATAGGGAAAGTTGGGAAAGTTATTTCAGGTGGAACAAGTACAAGTGGTTCTGATGTGGCTGGAACATAGGCTGTATAGTGGGGTGTTTTTATGGGAGACAGATGGAAAAAGATGTTGGGGTCCTATTGTGGAAAAACAAATATGCTAAGAAATTTGCCATTATCTTACCATTAGGATAAACATTTTATGAGCAAGAGAGTGACATGATTGGGGAAAGACTAATTCTGGTGACGCTGTACAGGATCAACAGAAGAGAAAAAAACCTAATTTCAGGAAGACAAGGAGTATGTTACTTACCTCTTCTGAGATGAAGTCATCATTTGCCTTGGGAGTTTTAGTAAATTGTAATTACCAGAATGAATTAAGATCCATGTTTTGTTTACCAGTTGTCATAAATGTAGAAAATATAGCAGATACTAACTCTGAAACCATTCACAGATACACAATTTTTAGGAGACTTTTTTTTTTTTTTTAAAGATAGACGATGTGGTAGCTTCTCCATCTAGGATCCCCTGTAGGCATTCCCTTTTAGAAAACCCCAAAGTTTGCTTAAAATCAAGAAATGTTCAGTGATAGTTAGCTTGCAGTTTAGGTTTAATATACACATGTCATTGAGTTGATTTTTAAGGTGGGATTGTAATGAATAACAGTGTCCTCATCTTATAGTTATTTTCACGCCAAGAAGTGTCTCTAAATAAGTTGATAAAAAGCAAAGCAGGTAGTCAACATAAAATTTCTAAAAGTGAGCTGCAGGTCTCATTCTTGATCAGTTATACACTCTATCTCTGTTTAAAATTTGGAACTTAAGGCTGGGAGCCGTGGCTCACACCTGTAATCCTAGCACTCTGGGAGGCCGAGGCGGGCAGATTGTTTGAGCTCAGGGGTTCGAGACCAGCCTGAGCAAGAGTGAGACCCTGTCTCTACTAAAAATAGAAAGAAATGATCTGGACAGCTAAAAAAAAAAAAAATATATATATATATATATATATATATATGTGTGTGTGTGTGTGTATAAAAATTAGCCAGCCATGGTGGCGCATGCCTGTAGTCCCAGCTACTCGGGAGGCTGAGGCAGTAGGATTGCTTGAGCCCAGGAGTTTGAGGTTGCTATGAGCTAGGCTGACGCCATGGCACTCTAGCCCGGGGAAGAGAGTGAGACTCTGTCTCAAAAAAAAAAAAAAAAAAAAAATTGAAACTTAAATGTGTTGGGGCTTAAGAATAAACTTCATGTTATTCCTTGAGCATGGTGTAAAAAAAAAAAAAAAAAAGAAAACTTCAAGTTAATCTCTTCCCAAAGTATAGGTACACCTTTCGAGGTCTTGGTTGCAGGACATGTTAAGAGTGCATATTTTGAAATTTGCTTGCACTTTTGCCCTTTGCTTTGGATTTCAAAATTTGACAGCTGCCAGCATGCTTAGCTATGTTAGCCTGTGTAATTGATTATCACCTTTGATCCAGATTTATATAAAACTCACAGGTTTTCCCAATTGTTTTAGAAATAGGAGTCTTAACTGTCTTTCCAGCATGGATATTTTATTTTAATTTTTTTAGTGTTATTTCAAATTATGTAGTTTGAGGTGTTTGAGCATCTTTCTTTCCTTGCTAGGTACATTGTTTATATGATTAGGGTAATTTTGCTTCATCTATGGAGTACTAAAATACTATTTTTATTTATTTATTTATTTTTTTTGAGATAGAGTCTTGCTCTGTCCCCAGGGTTAGAGTGCGGTTGCATCAGCCTAGCTTACAGCAACCTCAAACTTCTGGGCTCAACCGATCCTCCTGCCTCAGCCTCCCAAGTAACTGGGACTACAAGAGCACACCATCACACCCAGCTAATTTTAAAATACTGTTTTTCAAGTAAAGTACTGAATGGAGGTTAGGAAAATTGTTTTACCTGAGAAATTTGTGAAATTTGCAAAATTTTTATTTTATAGGCTGTAGTGTTTTAAAATCTATGCTTTTTAACCATCCAGTATTAAGAGAGTGTCCCAAACCAGTAAGAAATAGAGATCTTTCTGAGATTGGTAGTTGGAATGTTTAGCTAAATGGTTACCAGAATTATGTTATGCAGATTTGATTTTTAGCTTCAGTCTTCTTTGAAATCCCAAATCCCTAACCTGGACTAGGGGCTTTGAGTGTTCTCATCTCTGCCCACCTCATCACTCACCTTGTTCCCCTGGCTTTGCGCTTCTTTTCAATTGCTGAATTAGCTAAGCCTTCTCTCCCTCCCCCTATAGGTGGTTTCACTCTTCATCTGTCTGGCTCCTACTCATCCTCTGGCCTCACCACTGAGTTAGATGAAAGAAATAAAGGTTTTGAGATCTGAATGCTTTTTTTAAAGCATTTTAATGTGTCAAAGAAAGCTAGCTGAAGGGAGGAGAAGGAATAGATGAATTCTGTCTTCTAAGTGGGTATGTGAGAATTGACTAATTTTAGAATAACTACTATTGGTATTTTGCGTAATGAACACAATTTAAGAGCAGAACTGAGTTGATTTTACTTCACTTTACCTAAAGTACAAAAATAAGCCTGTTTATTCAACAAATAATCTGTGAGCCTTGTAAGTGAAAAAATGTGTAATTGGAAGAGGTACTAAAGTGGTAGAATTATTTTGATCCAAAATTATCTTAAGTTAGATTTTGCATCATAGGTAAGTAACTAAAAAATTGTTTTATGCTCACAGCTATAGTGTTTGGGATTATATTGTTAATGGTCCTAATTTTGAAGGTTATGCTTTATATATTTGGTGGTGGGCAATATTTGTCTAATTTCTCATATATTGTGGAATTGTGTGTGTTTTTTGATTTTTGGGAACATTAAGTGAGCTGAGGGTATTTTATAAGGATCCTCACATACTGTGAAGACCACAGCAAGCTATACAGAAGACACCAGGGGTGATCTATGTAACCAGTATGTAATAATGAAAGGATGTTTTGACTCAACACTAGTTTCCCACATGTTTTCCAAACCGATTTTTGTTTAAATTGTCACATTTCTAATAAACAGTTCCTTAGATATACCATATATTATGCTAAACTTTTCAAATGTTTTAAATCTGACCTGTCAGTCACATTTTACATCACTATGTTTGGATCGAATGTATACTCAGATGAAGAAACATTTTACTCAGAGTCATTTTGTATTTGAGTATCATTAAAGGTCTAAGGGAACTTGTCAACAGACTATTTGGTAGAAATAGGCTGTTGATGATGTTGATTGGTTAATACTTCAGTAAGGGTAGGAGGTGGTTCTTACCTGTGTTGTGTGTGGGGGGGACTTGGCTTATTGTCAGTGACTTCCCCCTCCCCTCCACCCCTTCCCCTCCCTGTGGCCACAGTGGCTGCTCCCTAGGCCTGCTCCCTAGACCGTAGGAAATGAGCGATAACAATGACATCGAGGTGGAGAGCGACGAAGAGCAACTTCAGCCAACTTCAGCCGAGGTTTCAATCTGCAGCTGACAAATGGGCTCATCATAATACACTGGAACGAAAACGTAGGGACCACATTAAAGACAGCTTTCACAGTTTGTGGGACTCAGTCCCATCACTCCAAGGAGAGAAGGCATCCCGAGCCCAAATCCTAGACAAAGCCACAGAGTACATCCAATATATGCAAAGGAAAAACCACACACACCAACAAGATATTGACGACCTAAAGCGGCAGAATGCTCTTCTGGAGCAGCAAGTCCGTGCACTGGACAAGGCGAGGTCAAGTGCCCAATTGCAGACCAACTACCCCTCCTCAGACAACGGTCTCTACACGAATGCCAAGGGTAGCACCAGTGCTGCCTTTGATGGGGGCTCTGACTCCCGCTCGGAGTTGGAGCCTGAAGAGCCCCAAAGCAGGAAGAAACTCCGGATGGAGGCAGCTAAGCTACTTGCAGCAGGCCGGCAATAAAAACTGTCTCCATCGTCTCATCCTCCTTTCAGTTCATCGTTGGAACCCTCAGAACCATTTAAGAGACTCCTTATTTTTCTTTCTCCCTTTTTCTTAAATTTTTATTTTTATGTAGAAGCTCTTAGGCAACAGCTCTTGTTCTCCTTCCCCATTTCCACTATTTTTTTTTTTTTTTTTAATGTGTTCTCTTCAGGGATTCCCTGTCCCCACCAGGAATTTTTAAACCAAAACACCCCAACTTGGCAGCTTTTTCTGTGGAGGAAAGATGGCCGGCTGGCGGGACCTCTGAGCACATAAGCTCCTCCAGCCCTGCTGGGCCCGTGCCTGGAGGATGCCTCATCTCCCAGTCCACCCTCACCTCTGTTTGATAGACTTTGTGAATCTGTTAACTGCTCTACTTTGAGAAGACAACCGGATTGAAGTAATCAGAGTTACCCTTCCTCCTTTTTTAAGGATTTTTTTTTTTGAGACAGTCTCATTCTGTTGCCCGGGCTAGAGTGCTGTGGCGTCAGCCTAGCTCACAGCAACCTCAAACTCCTGGGCTCAAGCGATCCTTCTGCCTCAGCCTCCCGAGTAGCTGGGACTACAGACATGTGCCATCATGCCCGGCGAATTTTTTCTATATGTATTTTTAGCTGTCCATATAATTTCTTTCTATTTTTAGTAGAAACGGGGTCTCGCTCTTGCTCAGGCTGGTCTCGAACTCCTGAGCTCAAATGATCCACCCGCCTCAGCCTCCCAGAGTGCTAGGTACAGGCGTGAGCCACCTCGCCCAGCCTTTTTCTAAAATGTTATTTATCGCTCCTATTGAAAGACCACATCCTTAAAGAAGTTTGTGGCATATAGGAAAAGTGGAGAGAGATTTGCAGCGCAGAGTGGGCTTTGGCATGTTTCACTCCTGGTTCTCTCAGCCGGCTGTTTAAGTCTGCAGTGCCAGCCTTACGGAGGGCGGCATGACACTCTAGGGGTATGTATGGGAGATGGCAGCAGTGAAGTGGCAGCCCCCAGGGAGTGGTTATTTGGGGGTGAGACAGGGAGGAGGGAGTATTGGGTGGGGCAGAGGTTTTGTATTGAGGGCCAGTGATGTTTTTTTTTTCCAGCATATTGTGGGGGTACAAAAGTTTAGCCAGTGATGTTTTGATATGCATTTCCTGCTACTGAAATTTGAATCTGAGTAAATTGCCCCTATTTCTGATGATGTCAATATTGCAAAGCGACAGATTCATAAAGTAATGATCAAATCTTCCTTTCTTTCTGTGTATATTTCTAAGAAATAGAGCCAACTGATTTTGTATGTAAATACCAAGAGCAATTTACCTGGTACTAAACCCACACCCCAGTGCGGACCCTTCCCTGCCCTCACCCTACTTCCTTTCCTGCTGTCCTGGAACCTGTCTCCCTGATGTGATCCAGCCCTGGTTCTGGCTGTGGTCAGCAGATCCCAGTGAAGGGTTTTGTGCTTTTAGGCTTCATTTCTTTGTCGTTTTCCTACTCCGTTCCTGGCATTTATTGATTTCTAGGTGTACTCTGTAGTCTCAGTCTATGTTTGATTCCATTCCATGGAATAAAAAGTATGTTGCACATACTGCTGAAAAACTGTCTTGCAAGTTAAGGCTTCCTCCTTTACTATAAGACTATAAATAAATGCTTTATCCTTAAAAGAAAATACTAAGCAGGAAATGTCTTACTGGAATAGTGAGTTCATTCTTTTTAGCAGTCATTTGTGATAAGGTTTTTATAATATTTGCCATAGAATAGTTAAGAGGTTATGGAATAAATTTCAGATTTATAAATTTTCAGTCAAATAGAAAGGGGGTAGAAGTAATCAAATACCTAAGAGCTCTGCTTACTATCTAGAAAAAAATACTTCCTTTTACTTGCCTACCTCCTGCTTACCAAACCACTGCAGTCTGGCTTTTGCTCTGACTCCGCTGACACTGCTCATTCCTAGATTACTAATTATCTTCTATTATCTACATTTAGTAGATTCTGTGGAGCATGGAACATCACTACCAGTTCCTTCTTGGAACCTAGGTTCCAGTACAGTATTCCTGATGGAAGGGGCTGGTGAATGTTAGGTTTTAGCATCCTTTGTTGGTTAACATCCTTGTTGATCATTGTCCCTTAAATAATACTGGCATGTCTGGTGGGCCTTTTCCTTTTTGCCCCATAAATAACCTTTGATCAACCTTATTCTGTTTCGGGTTTACAACTCCTTTGTACAGACCTTCTCTTGGTGCTCCACAGCTATTAAGTATGTGCCTGCTAGACATCTCTACATAAGTATCCTGGCGGTGACTTCAGCCCCACGCTTCTCTCTCACATCGCCAGGTATTCCTCTGATTGATTGCCTGTCTGGATAACTGTACCACTGTACTCTTCGTTTGTCCAAGCCAGAAACTGAGGAGACATCCTTGTTTTTTTCTTTTCTCTTAACCCTCCACCTATAGTGAGAAAGAGAGTTCTTTTGATTGGCCCCTTTGATGCTTTTGTCTGTTTGGTATTTCTGCTCCAGGTATAAGTGCTAGTTTTCATTGTTTCTCTAGCAGCAGCCTCTCAGCCAGTCTCCCTGAACCTAGACTTGTCTGTCCAATTCATTCTTCATCCTCTTTGCCTGAATGGTCTCTAACAAATGCATGTTTGTTCATATCATAATTTTGCTTAAAAATTCTTCAGTAGATTAATTTTCTCTCTAGAATAAAAATCCCAAACTTATGTTAGAGAACTCTCCAGGTTATTTCGTACATATTGAATGTCTAAATTTTATTCAACTAATCTGAACACTACTGCCTGCGCTGGGCAAGTTGAGATGGGGGCCTGAGAAGGTTATTTGAACCTTTATTTTTTTTCTCTTTTCTTGAAGGAAAAGAATGAACCCGAGGAGCTTAGTAAGAGGCTTGAAATGGAGGCCGGTCAGTACTAAAACCCACTGTTCAACAGGATTTGTTTAAATTATGTAATTTAAATTTAATTTTTTCCCCTTCTTTCATACATACAACGTTTAGTTGGGACTTGATTTGTTACCAGTTTTGATTTTCTTTTTTTTGAGACAGAGTCTCACTCTTGTTTCCCTGAGTGGAGTGCCGTGGCATAAACCTAGGTCACAGCGACCTCAAACTCCTGGGCTCAAGTGATCCCCTGCCTCAGCCTCCCGAGTAGCTGGGACTACAGGCCTGCGCCACGACACTCGCCCAGCTAATTTTTCTATTTTTAGTAGAGATGGGATCCATTCTTGCTCAGGCTCGTCTCAGAACTTTTGAGCTTAAGTGATCCTCCTGCCTTGGCCTCCCAGAGTGCTAGGATTACAGGCGTGAGCCAGCACGCCTGGCCTGTTACCACCTTTAGACCACTGGGTTTCATTTGCTATTTATGACAGGCTAAAGACATAATCTCATATATTAGTTTCCTTTTTATAACGCATTGCTCAATTCACTGCTCAGGTTTTATTCTGAGAAGCCCTTGAAGAAAAATCTGATGGGAAAGAAAGATTTGAAATTTGGTGGCTAAAATGAAATCCACATAATAGATTTTTGAACCTTAGTACTGTTAACCCTACCGACATAGAACTGATTATTTAGCGATTAGGTAGCTTTTCTTAGTTGGAACATACTATTTAAATTTTGTTAAAAATTTTTCTCAGTTTAAAAACGTTCAGAGAATTATAGTTCAATAATCTCAAACAACAGCTAAAAGTAAAGTCTTTGTTTTCTTACATAGAACATTGGACTGGGATCCAGGGAATTTTAATAGATTCCATATTCAGTAACAAAATAGTATTATCTTAGGGGAGCCAAAGTTAGCATCAGTTACTGTATCTATAAAATGAGAGAATCAGTAATTTTCAAATGTAAGTGCTTCCTAGTAGAGACAGGGTTGTAAGAGTAGCCTGAAGAGGATGAGTCCTCATTCTTCTAATTTCTCTAAAGGCAGCACTACTTAGCTTTTTATTGTGTCTGTGCCTTCAAGTAAACATAGAAACCTTGTGCTAGTTGATTGCCAAGAATCATTCACTCTGCCCCATATGGTATATAACGACAAAAAAGATTAATAGTAAATTTACACATTTATATAGTATATTAGAATCTTTCAGAAGCTTTAAGAAACATTGGTTGGTTGGTTTTTTTTTGTTTTCTTTTTTTTTTTTTTTTTGAGGCAGAGTCTTGCTTTGTTGCCCGGGCTAGAGTGAGTGCCATGGCATCAGCCTAGCTCACAGCAACCTCAAACTCCTGAGCTTAAGCGATCCTTCTGCCTCAGCCTCCCAAGTAGCTGAGACTACAGGCATGCGCTACCATGCCCGGCTAATTTTTTCTATATATATTTTAGTTGTCCAGATAATTTCTATTTTTAGTAGAGACGGGGTCTCGCTCTTGCTCAGGCTGGTCTCGAACTCCTGACCTCCAGCCATCCACCCGCCTCGGCCTCCCAGAGTGCTAGGATTACAGGCGTGAGCCACCATGCCCGGCCCATTTCATTGGTTCTTAAAACAACTCTGTGAGGGAAGTAGAATAAATTTTAAGACCTTGATAGAAGAGATAACTTAAGTTCATGGTTGGAAAGTGACATTTACAACAAGGTCAAGACAACTTGTAGAATTGGATTGTAAATTCAGATATTTAGACTACATGATCTTTGCCAACTGAGATACCACTGATGGCTGATGGCATTTGGGATCATAAATTTCCAGAACTTTTGAGGCACAATCTTAATAGTTTAGGAGGCTTATACCTGTAATCCCAGCACTTAGGGATGCTGAGCTGGGAGGATCAACTGGGCCCAGGAGTTCGAGGTTACAGTGAGCTATGATCACACCATTGCACTCTAGCCTGGGCGCACAGAGCAAGACCTTGTCTCCAAAAAAAAAAAAAAGGTAGGACTCTAACTTGACAGCCAATGGTATTAGATGAAATAATAGGGTCTGTTTGATCAGGGGTCCAAAAAGTATATATTTTTTACATAGTCTTCTACATTTAATCTACATAGTAGTTGAAAATAAAGGTTTTAAGGTAGAGGTAATACCTTCACAATTGACTTGTAAAAAAAAAATAAGGTAGAGGTAAGAGAACCTTTATAAAATTATAATTACCCAGATATTTTTGGAAACATTTAACTATTACATTAACTATTACCTAGTTAATATTATCTAATACTATGTTTCCAAGCATGTGCTAGGTGCTTCGGGAAATATAAGTATCTGTGAAATTATACCCTCATCCTTCAGATACTTAAAATTCGGTAAAGAAGGAAGATGCATACAAATACTTAGCTCTAACAGAAGATAGAAGATAAGATGTGCATAGTTGAGGTCATAACAAAAGCGAGCCATCCTGGAAAACAGGAGTTTGGGATCAATCTTTGTGTTGAAAGCTGAGTGTGGATCTCTTGTAGTGTTAACTATAGTTGGGTCTATTGAAATTAAGTTGAGGATTGCCTTTTTTGTTTTGTTTTGTTTTTTGAGACAGAGACTTCGCTCTGTTCCCCAGGCTAGAGTGCCGTGGCCTCAGCCTAGCTCACAGCAAGCTCATAAACTCCTGGGCTCAAGCAATCCTTCTGCCTCAGCCTCCCGAGTAGCTGGGACTACAGGCATGTGCCACCATGCCCGACTAATTTTTTTTCTATATATGTATATATTTTTAGCTGTCCAGATAATTTGTCTATTTTTTTAGTAGAGACAGGATCTCGCTCTTGCTCAGGGTGGTCTCGAACTCCTGACCTCGAGCGATCCTCCTGCCATTTAAAAAAGAACAACCCTTGGCCAGACATGGTGGCTCACGCCTGTGATCCTAGCACTCCGGGAGGTGGAGGTGGGAGGATCGCTCGAGGTCAGGAGTTGGAGACCAGCCTGAGCAAGAGGGAGACCCCGTCTCTAACTAAAAATAGAAAAAATTAGCCTCTACTAAAAATAGAAAAATTAGCCAGATATCATGGCCTGTGCCTGTAGTCCCAGCTACTCGGGAGGCCGAGGCAGGAGGATCGCTTGAGCCCAGGAGTTTGAGGTTGCTGTGAGCTAGGCTGACGGCCACAGCACTCTATCCCTCGTGACAGAGTGACACTCTGTTTCAATAAATAAATAAATAGCCCTCTAACTTTTATTTTCAGGGTGTACCAGTGCAAACATTCTCTCTGCTTCACAGTGGAGCAGAACTTTGTAATGTGGTATTAAATGTTTGCATAAACATGAGACAGCAACTGAGTGCAATAGATTTGGCTGTAGTACAGATTAAATTAAAGTCCTCACTCTAGGCCCTACGGTTAAGACTTCATATTACTGAAACCAATTACTCCTCAGTGAGTTCTGTATTTGTGGCTACTATCTACTTCTGAGATTGTTGAGAAGGTTAATGAGAATAATGAGGTCCCAAGAACAATGCCCAGCACATTGAAAGTGGCTAAGTGTTTGCTCTCATTATTATAAGCCAGCCTGTCTCCTAATAGTGTAATGAGTCCCTTGAATAATAGTAATGGGTAACATGTATATAGTGTTTGATATGTGTCAGATGTAGTTCTAAACACTTTATATATATTAACTCATCTAATCCTCACAAATCATATACAAAGTAGGTACTTTCCTGTTATACAGGGGTGGAAACAAAGTTATTTCATCATCTTGTCTGGTTCCCTGAAAAACTGTTAAGAATTCGGCATTGCATTGAATCTGTAGATCAGTATTGGAGAAGAATTGGATGTCTTTTAATACTGAGGATTTCTATTCAGGTGTTTGGAATATTATTCTATTTATTTAGGCAGTCTTTTGTAATTTACACGTTGTTTTATACATTGTTGGTTTTTTCTAAGTTTTTCCAAATGTTACCATAAATTATATTTAAAAATCATTTCTAACTGTGTGTTGCTGGGGATGCAGTTCGATTTGTTGTATATCCAGTCACCTTGCTAACCTCTCACTATTTCCAATTATTTGTTTTGTATTTTCTTTTTTCCTTAATTGACAAATAATTGTATATATTTATGGGGTACAATGGTGTTTTGATATATTTGCTTTGGATTTTCTATGTCTACAGTTATATCATTTGCAGACAGTAAGTTTTGTTTCTTTCCTTTTTTTACTTGTAATTTATCTTGTATTATTGCTCTGGCTAAATACTCCAATACAATGTTGAATAGAAGAGGTTGGAGTATCTTTGTCTTGTTCTGATACTGAAGAGACTACTGTGAATGGTCTGTTATGCATATTTGCTGTTATTTTTTAGGTTTTGGAAGAAGTTTTAGTATAAAGAAGTTGCCTTCAATTTTTAGATTGTTGTTTTGTTTTGTTTTTGAGACAGGGTCACAAGACAGGGTCTTGCTCTGTTGCCCGGGCTAGAGTGCAATGGCTCATTGCAACCTCAAACTCCTGGGCTCAAAACGATCATCCTGCCTCAGCCTCCCAAGTTGCTGGGACAACTGGCTAGGTGGGTTTCTTTGGTAGAGAGAAGGTCTTGCTGTGTTGTCCAGGCTGGTCTCAAACTCCTGGACTCCTATGATCCTCTAGCCTTGGCCTCCCAGAGTGGTGGGATTATAGGTGTGAGCCACCATACCTGGCCTGTTTTGTTTTACATTGTTACTGGGCACTGAATTTTATCCAGTGCTTTTCTTGTGGTTACTGAGGTGAATCTTATTTACTTTATCCTTTGTTACTATGTTGAATGATAATTTATAGATGTTTTCATGTCCTCTGGATTCCTGGGATTATCCCAACTTGATCATAATATTAAATTTTTAAGGCACTCATGGATTTGGTTTACTCTTTTAAAAACTTTTTTTTTTTTTTTTTTTTTGAGACAGAGTCTCACTCTGTTGCCCAGGCTCGCATGCTGTGACGTCAGCCTAGCTCACAGCAACCTCAAACTCCTGGGCTCAAGCAATCCTCCTGCCTCAGCCTCCCGAGTAGCTGGGACTACAGGCATGTGCCACCATGCCCAGCTAATTTTTTCTCTATATATTTTTAGTTGTCCATATAATTTCTTTCTATTTTTTTTTTTAGTAGAGACGGGGTCTTGCTCTTGCTCAGGCTGGTCTCAAACTCCTGAGCTCAAACAATTCACCCGCCTCGGCCTCCCAGACTACTGAGATTACAGGCGTGAGCCACTGCACCCGGCCAAAAATTCTTGATTCTTTGTTAATGAGGGAGACTGTTTTCTCTACTGGCCATGTATAGCTTTTAGAATATTCCTTATATTCTGGACGTGTTTGTTAGGTTGGATTGTCTTTTCTTTGAAAATTTGGTATGGGACATGCCTGTAAAACAATTTGGATATGGTACTTTTCTTATGGAAAGATTAACCAAAGATTCATTTTCTCTAATAGTAATAGGATTACAGTATTCGGGCTTCCCATGTCTCCTTTAAAAGTTTTACAAATGGGAAACCTCAATTTAATAAAATAAGGAATTCCTGTGTGCCTTATTACCCAACTCCAAGTTACTAGTATTTTGTACCATTGTTTCCCCCTGTCCCTTTTTTTGCTGGAGTATTTTAAAGCAAATTCCAGCCATATTATTTTACCAGAAATACTTTTGTATGTATCTTTTAGTTAAAATGATTTATCTTAATTTTTACTATGCTATTATTGCACTCATTAAAATTAATAATTTCTTAATATCACCCACTGGTCAGTCTATATTTATAGTTTCCTGCTTCTCATGTCAAAATGTTTTTATAATTGGTTTATTTGAATCAGGATCTAGACGGTCCATACAGTACATCCAATTGAATCTTTTTTTTAGGTAACAGCTCTTCCTACTCTCCACCCCCTCCCCTTTTATGCCATTAATTTGTTGGAGAAACTTGTATCTTGTACATCTTGTATCCTGTATAATTTCTCTTTAAGGTTTATTTTCCCAGGAATTTATTCATTTTGTCGGTTTTCAATTTTTTGCTTAAAGTTGATTAATAGTATTTCTTTATCTTTTAATTTTCTTTTTTTTTAACCTTCCCAGAAGTTTATCTTTTATTACTCTTCTTCAGAAAACCAACTTTTGGTTTTGCTGATACCCCTCTCTGTTGTGTGTCTTTTTTCTCCTACCCTTATAGTTGATTTTGTCATTCATCATCTTTCCATTTTTTTAATATAATAACCTCAAGTTTTGAAATGTATTATTACTCAGCTTTTTTTCTGATTTCTTGTAATGTATCACTTACGTATATTTTTGAAATTTCTAAATTAGTGGAAATCATTTTAATTTTTTCCCGTCCATGTTTAGTATCCTGATGATAGAATATTTTTTTCTTTTCTTTTTTTTTTTTTTTTTTATAATTTTCTTCATCTGCATTGGAAAGAATATTTTCTTGGATACTTCAGGTGAAAAGTAAAAATTGCACATAAAGTGTGATCTCAGTTTTGTAAATTTTATCAGTACATTATACAGTTATCTATGAATAGTGGCTTT
The DNA here is from genome assembly GCF_041146395.1 of Eulemur rufifrons. Classification (NCBI taxonomy): domain Eukaryota; kingdom Metazoa; phylum Chordata; class Mammalia; order Primates; family Lemuridae; genus Eulemur; species Eulemur rufifrons. Next base: position 89,790,401 of record NC_090998.1, read on the forward strand.
AGGTCAGTTTTATTTGAAACTTTCTTTATATTCCAAAGCTATTCATGTTTTATTACACATTCTTTTCTTTTTTTTTTTTTGATGGAGGAGCCCATAGGAGTTTTCAAAAGGAAATAAGAATTCTGTAAAAGCCTGGACTCTAAATCATGTCCTGAGATCCTGGGATGCAGTTCAGTTCAGATATGACCAGATGTTTTCTAAGTTGGGCAAGTCAAGGAGTTGGTGTATGAATGTTAAGACATGTCCTTCCCAAAGAGCTGTAGTCTGAGGGCATAGGGGAGTGAAAGGTGCTGTTAAGAGATGGTGGAGGTTGCGGGGAGAGGGGGGAGGCAGACACAGATCATTTTAGTGAAATGATAGAATGGTACAAGAACAGAAAGGACATACAGAGGAAGGGTTATACTTAGGAGCCAAGATTAATTGGATCAAGTAGATCATTAAAGCAGTATCTTGTCTTCAAGGGATGTACTATTTTTTAATAGGATGAAAATCAGTTGTAGACTGAGGTATATTTAGTTTTTTACCAGTAATGCCTTTTTAACGTAAAAACTACTTTGGAGAATTAAAAGGAAAGAAAACTCAAACAACTCAATTTGTATAATAGTTTAATACTGTCAACAGGTTCAGGCAGGAGCAATGTTGTCCCTCCAGCAGACATGTGGTGATGTCTGGAGACCTGGAGACATTTTTGATTGTCACAGTTGGGGTATGGGTGCTGCTGGTATTAAGTGGAGAGACCAGGGATCTGCTGAGTATATTACAGTACACAAGACAATCCCCTCTCCCTCCACAACAAAGAATTACCATACAGCCCAAAATGTTAATAGTACCAAGGTCGAGAAAACCCTGCATTTATTTATAATTTGCACCCCCATTATGGTGGGGATAGTTTTTATGTTGAAGGAGCAAGAGGCATGGTTTTGTACCCTATTCTGGCTAGATTTTGGTTAAGAAAAACTATTATGCAGGCTACAGGTCATGTGAAAACATTCCCTCAGCTTGTTAAGGATCTACTTTGTGACAGGCATTGTGATAAGGACTTGGTGAAAAATGGACAGCCCCTGTCTTCCTGCAGCTCACACTGGATGTTCTACAAATGGTTCTAAAAATGGGTCTTTTGTATCAGCTGTCTTTTTAAATGTATTAGAATATTTTAAGTCTTCTGTTTTAATTCTGAATTTAGATGTATCTTAGATAAGTTATTTTAACCTTTCTTAGGAATTCTGGAATATTAATACAACTTAATTGCATATCTTTCGTGACTAGCAATACAAACTTTCAGCACCTCATGTAATGGGTGTCGTACTAACATTTAATCCTTTTTGATCCTGGTCTTATTTTAGGTACAATTCTTAAAAGTATTTAAACCTGTTGGTGTAACCAAATATCCCCTCAATAAAAATATATATATATATATTTTAAAAAACAAAATTTTTAGTGTAACATGGAAAAACTGCAATGCAAATAATAAATAGTATTCCATGGAGGGAGGTTTGGAAATGATATTTAATGCTTATCCAGAACAAAAATATGGAACAATTTCTGATTTTGATTCTGTTAAACTTTAACCTTTATCTTTCCTCTTTGCTTCTAGATTTTGGCTCTCTATTTGACTTGGAGCATGACTTACCAGATGAATTAATCAACTCTACAGAATTGGGACTAACCAATGGTGGTGATATTAGTCAGCTTCAAACAAGTCTTGGCATAGTACAAGATGCAGCCTCTAAACATAAACAGCTGTCAGAATTGCTACGGTCTGGTAGTTCCCCTAACCTCAATATGGGGGTTGGTGGCCCAGGTCAAGTTATGGCCAGTCAGGCCCAACAGAACAGTCCTGGATTAGGTTTGATAAATAGCATGGTCAAAAGCCCAATGGCACAGGCAGGCTTGACTTCTCCCAACATGGGAATGGGCACTAGTGGACCAAATCAAGGTCCCACACAGTCCTCAACAGGTATGATGAACAGTCCAGTAAGTCAGCCTGCCATGGCAATGAACACAGGGATGAATGTTGGCATGAATCCAGGAATGTTGGCTGCAGGCAATGGACAAGGGATAATGCCTAATCAAGTCATGAACGGTTCGATTGGAGCAGGCCGGGGGCGACCAAATATGCAGTACCCAAACCCAGGCATGGGAAATGCTGGCAACTTAATGACTGAGCCACTGCAGCAGGGCTCTCCCCAGATGGGAGGACAAACAGGATTACGAGGCCCCCAGCCTCTTAAGGTAAGTGCAGTTTTGGTTTGTGTGCATAGTCGATACACATCTGAATGTTTCAATGTTGGAAGGGCTTATGGGTCAGTTATGTATTCTTAACTGCTCATGTTTAATCTTACATTGTGTAGCATTTCCCACATATTACATGCCAAGGATCTACTGTGCTGTCAAAAGTTTTAAGAAGTGCTTATATTAAATTTAAGTAAAACATTAGTTTTATGACTGACTTTGTTATTCTGTACCTTCATAGTTCCAAAAGATGGCCAGCTAATTCCTGTTCTCTCTGGTACGAGTATTGGAATATTTTCATCTCATTTCCAAGTCCAGTTTAGCCGTGTAGACTCCTTATAGAAATACAGTTTTGAGATAGCTGGCATTACAGTCTTCAGATAGAGACTTCATTTGTTCCTGCTGCTTGGAATATCCCTGGTTTATAAAAGATACGGTTATTCTAAGAATTTTGTTAAATGATATTTTTCTTTATTAGTTGATGGAAATTAAGGTGCATTTGTTTACTATGAAACCTCAACTATGGGGCTGGGCACGGTGGCTCACACCTGTAATCCTAGCACTCTGGAAGGCCGAGACGGGTGGATCGTTTGAGCTCGGGAGTTCAAGACCAGCCTGAGCAAGAGCAAGACCCCGTCTCTACTAAAAATGGAAATAAATTAGCTGGACAACTAAAAATATATAGAAAAAAATTAGCCGGCCATGGTGGCGCATGCCTGTAGTCCCAGCTACTTGGAAGGCTGAGGCAGTAGGATTGCTTGAGCCCAGGAGTTTGAGGTTGCTATGAGCTAGGCTGACGCCATGGCACTCTAGCCCAGGCAACAGAGTGAGACTCTGTCTCAAAAAAAAAAAATGCTAAATATATTTTAAGAAATGTTTTAACCTTTTGAATGTGTGCTCTCTATGCACAATTAAGATACAGGCTCACATGCTGTGATGCTTATTCTTCTATATTTTTCTTAAAATATTCTATCCCTTTTTCTTTTTATTTATTTATTTCTGAGACAGAGTCTCGCTCTGTTGCCCAGGCTAGAGTGCCGTGGCGTCAAGCTCACAGCAACCTCAAACTCCTGGGCTCAAGCAATCCTTCTGCCTCAGCCTCTCGAGTAGCTGGGACTATAGACATGCACCACCATGCCCGGCTAATTTTTTTCTATATATATTTTTAGCTGTCCAGATAATTTCTTTCTATTTTTTGGTAGAGACGGGATCTCGCTCTTGCTCAGGCTGGTCTCGAACTCCTGACCTCGAGTAATCCTCCCGCCTCAGCCTCCCAGAGTGCTAGGATTACAGGCGTGAGCCACGGCGCCCGGCCTATCCCTTTTTCTTAAAATGGGATCAAGCTGTAGTTGCCAGTGCTTGGCACGTAGTTACTTATTTGTTGAATGAGAGATGGCTTCACTTGGAAGATGAAATGGGGATGGATATGATTTTCACAAGTAGTCAGAAGCAAGTTCTCTCTGTAAGAGGAGTGATTTGAGCAGGCATTAGGACTTCTGTGTTCCTGAGAACCTAGATGGTGAGAGAGAATGCAAGTATGAATTTAAGACATAAGGACAAATGGAGAGGTTGAGGTCACATGTAGGTATACAGAAGTCCTTAAATATTTTTTTTGCTACAGAGTAAAGAATATTGACAATTTAGGAAAGAATTCTGTTTAGCATCCCTGCTCTGCAGATTTTCCGTTTCTGGGACTTTTATGTTGCTGTGTCAATGTTGTTTACTTAGACTACTTGGGAGTAAGAACTAGAAACAAGAAGGTAAATTACTGAGTACCTTTCTAAGTTCTGGGAACACAGCTATGAAGAGATAAAGTCCTTGCCTCCACTATGTTTATATTTAGTGGGGAGAGGGGGGATGGCAGTTAACCTTTACTGCTTGATAAAATATTTATTGATTCTTAGCTTTGGTGCTGGACATAGAGCAGTGAGTGAACTTCATGTAACTTACTTTGTAGTATGCACATGAGATACTATTTAGAGTATGCTAGGTAAGTGCTGTGAAGAAAAATAGAGTAAGGAAAGGTTCCACTGGAAGACTACCTAGGTTGGGGGTGGGGCACTGTCCTAGTTATAATGTAAATTTCTTGCACCAGCGTTGTTTCCAGGTCTGGGTATATATCAGCGGAAAAAACAAAGTCCCTGTCCTTGTGGAGCTTACTACATTTTAACACGGGGGAATTCATATATTAAAATTTTAGGCCAGGCACGGTGGCTCATGCCTGTAATCCTAGCACTCTGGGAGGCCGAGACGGGAGGATCGCTTGAGCTCAGGAGTTTGAGGTTGCTGTGAGCTAGGCTGACACTATGGCACTCTAGCCCGGACAACAGTGAGACTCTGTTTCAAAAATAAATAAATAAGTAAATAAAAATAAAAAGAATTTTATTGTTGGTGATATTTTATTTCCTTATTTTAATGAATCCCACCTACTTGATAATTGTAAACCACTTATATCAGTCCCTGATACATAAGAGCTCTAGTGTTTAATAAATAAAATTTAAAGTTATTGGGGTATATGATGAGACCCACTTATTATACAAGTAAGTGTTTTTATGAAACAACTTATTTTCTGTTTGTGGCAGAGAAGTCTTTTCTATATTTTCCTATTGAAGATTAAAATAAATTCAAGTCAGAGTGTTCAAAAAATGATCTTGTAGAGTTAACTGTACTCGTTATATTTCTTCTTAAACTCCCCCTAAGAGTTGTAGTGATACTTAAGAATCAGGAATGAAGGTAAGGAAGTTTTCAATGAGATGTCATTACTTGAACCCTACTGGCAAATGACATCAGCTTTTGTACAGTTCTTTTCATTGATGAGTCTGTGGTTCAGGATGTGCAGGCAGGTTGTGACGCTACCACTATAACTGTCTTCTAAAATCGGACTAATGGCAGTTTATGGGAAGAAACTTGGATCATACTTTTCCCCTCATCTTATGTTTTTAAAGTCAACATAAAATAATCATACAGAATGTATTATATGTTAAGATTATTTCTGATGGATTATTACAGAATGGTACCGTGAAAGGTGGAATAGTACACAGAGTTTGAACCATACTACCTGAGTTATATCTGGGCTGTACCAGTCTTCCTTCTCTTTAGCTGTGTATTGGGAATCTTCTCAGTAAATCATTTCCCTCTCAAATAATTTCACAAGGCAATATGTTTGCTCCCTAAAAAATGCCAGTGACAAGAAATTTTTGAAAATTCTTTTCCTCAATTGCCTTCTTTGTGTATAAAGGAGGGTATGAAGTTAACTAATAAAAATACCGTTAGTTAATGGTTTTGACCCTGGAGCTATACTGCCTGGGTTCAAAATGGGCTCAGCCACTTACTTAGTAGGTATGTTACACTTGCTAATTTGCTTGCTGTACCTGAAATGCCATATTTTGATGGATTTTAAATAGGAGGGTCTCATGTCCCAAATTACAATCTAGATGGATGTGGTTTTAGGTGTGGAAAATCAATTTAAGAGGAATGGGCCCTAATGAGGTGATGAGGCCCTAAATTAGGGCAGTGGAGTAAAAGGAATGAGTGTGAAAAACAATGTTTAGGATGTAGTGAGGGTTTGAGGGATCTCTAGTCATCTTTGTTTACTGTTAATTCCCCAGTGCGTTAACAGTGCCTCACATATATAGCATGAATGTGGATACATAACATGAACATTTATTGAAGCCAGTAGGTAGTAGGAAATACCTGAATGTCGTTTAATTTTGTTTTTATTATTTGTTGAATCTTGAATCACACATACGGTATTGATTGTGTCACTCTACTCTGGTGCCAGCAAGTCTTATTAGGACCTGTAGGGATTTTAGTCCCTGTGTTAAATGTTCCTAAACTGTTAAATTCTTTGTTTTGGGTTCTGCTTTTTGTTATTCCTATTTGTTAGTATTTGTCCCTATCATGTGTTATTTTGTGTTCCTGTGTTCTCTTTCTGCTTTGAGTGTATTGGAAACTTAGAGGCAACCTGTAGAGTCAGATTTTTTTAAAAAAGAAAAAAGTCCCGGCCGGGCGCTGTGGCTCACGCCTGTAATCCTAGCACTCTGGGAGGCCGAGGCGGGTGGATCGCTTGAGGTCAGGAGTTCGAGACCAGCCTGAGCAAGAGCGAGACCTTGTCTCTACTAAAAATAGAAAGACATTATATGGACAACTAAAAATCTATATAGAAAAAATTAGCCGGGCATAGTGGCGCATGCCTGTAGTCCCAGCTACTCGGGAGGCTGAGGCAGTAGGATCGCTTAAGCCGAGGAGTCTGAGGTTGCTGTGAGCTAAGCTGACGCCACGGCACTCACTCTAGCCTGGGCAACAAAGTGAGACTCTGTCTCAACAAAACAAAACAAAAAAAGAAAAAAGTCCCTTGTAGGCCCTTTTTTGTCCTCTGCATTTTCAATTTAGCTGGCTAACTATATCGTGGTGGGTAGTTAGGCATCTGTAGCACATTAGCTATAGAGGAGACAAGATCAAACTACAGTGTAACAGAAATTAAGTGCAATATATTCCCTTTCTATTATATTTAGTGGGGGAATAGAGAAAGTTCTTTAAGAAATAGAAGAGGTAGTGATGAGGAGGTTGTTATTTTATTTCCTAACTCTGACAGCAGAACTCTGAGGGAGATGGAAAAGCAAAGCCTGGGAGTAGTTTGTTGACCAGGGTGATCAAAAATGTCAGGAATCAATTACTTTCAGCTGATCAGGAGTAAGTACTGTCTGTGTATTTGAGACGGTAGTCTGTCATAGAGTGAGTTTGGAGTTTCTAGGTAATGCATCCTGATTGAGGGATCAAGCCATATCGGGACCGGGTTGAAATTCAGTTGGTCTAGGCAGGCGATGCCTGTGAACAGTCATGAAGGACCAGATTGTAGTGGGATGTATTTGAATAAAGACATTATGTTTATTAGCAAGAGACATTAAGGCAACTTACAAATTCCAGCATTTTACTTACTCAAATAATGGACTCTTAAAAGTATAATTTATTATCTCTTGGTCTTTTATTGATAGAATGGATTTCATATTATGTCTATTATGAATTTCCGTGGTAATAGGAAAGAATTAAGTGAAATACAACTCCCCCACACATAGGCATGCATATTATTGGAGCTGTATTAGATTAACATTCATCTACTTCAATGTACTTTAAAAGCATATGTGGCAGTAGCCACATTGGAAACTACCAAAAGTAGCCTGAATTTCATTTCAACCTTTTCCTATAATCTTACTGGCCAGATTTACTTAGAAAATTCCAATTATTGGAGGCTGAATCAGTAAGTTTTTTACTCTGGGCTTCCCATTCAGGCCACCTTATTCTTTTATGCTTTGATCCAAACCATGCCATTTTCTTCATTCTCATTCCCCCATCATCACCAGAACATTAGGCAAGTTATTTACCTCTTAGTCTCTAATCTCATCTGAAAATGTAAATGTTCTTTAACTTTTTTCTTTATTTGCCTTCTCACTGAAGGCAAACCTGAACTGGTAAAAATGTCATATTGATATAGATTTGCAAAGTATAGATAAATGCGTATGATTTAAAGAACTGAAATTCATTTATAGAAGTTCAAATAGTTTATTATATGTCTTTTATAGTTCTGTTTTCCTCAGTCAATGAGATGATGGGGCTACAAAGACAAATGAACTGAGGTTCTTTCCCTTTTGTGCATAATCTGTGGATAGAAGAGGCACATATTTTATCATATTATTTTATCACCTATTTTGTATTATAAACAAAGACAAGAACACTTGTGGCAGAGTAGAAAAAGCTCAGGTAACATTTGAAATTACAAGGATGAGTAGAATCTGTAGGTCTGTCTCAGTTATGATTGTGTCACCTAAGTAAGCAACAGAAAATAGAAATTAAATTGCCTTTTTGTGAACTTCGTATTTATTTCCTTTACAGGTTAACATCAAGGAGTAAAATAGGAAAGGAAGTGTACCACTGCTCAGTTGTAGGGAAAAGGAAAAACTTAAGGCAAATGCTAGAGGCTCTAGAGCATGATACCTTCAGATTTATAAGTAATCGGTAGAGGAAATAGTAAGATAAGGAGTTAAGCCTCATGAAGGCCTTGGTATACCATGGTGGGGTTTTTTTTCCCCCTTCTTCTTTCCTTTCATTAATAAAACAGATTAAGACAGAAGGCAGGCAAACCTGTTAGACACAGTCTACAGAAGCAGTGATGAGGGGTTTGAATTAAGACAGTGACAGTGGGCAGGGATACGTGGGAGGGATGTGTGTGTGTGTGTTTGTGTGTATTTAGAGGTAGAATTGCAAAACCCTTTGACAGGATTGGGTCTGCCATAGAGGGATAGAAATCTGCTATGACTTTTTCTTTTTTTCTGTGACCTTTTTAGAGAAGTATGACTCTTTTAATTGAGCAGTAGCTGTAGTATCCTGAGTTACCATTCTGAGTGCTTGCTGTATGTTTCTAGTGGGTGGTAATTGGTTTATAGTTGGGATGCTATGTGTAAGAATAGAATTGGGCAGAGGGGGGAGGGTGGCTTCTAACTTTATATAAGCTGACCGCAGTTTGAATTATTTAAAATGACTTTAAAATACTTACTTAATTTGAGAGATTAATGGATTTTTTATGACCATAAGTTTCATCCTTGTTATCAGTAAAACATTTGGTCTTTGAGTAATTAATACTCTATTCTTTTTCAGTTAATGATTTATAGTACAATGGCTCCAGGTAAACTTAACATAAATACAGGGAAGAACCTACTTTTTAAAATACATACGAGTTGCAAAGTCAAATTACTTAAAGGGCCAACGTGGTAACTTAATGAATAGAGCAGCAAGGTTTAAGGCAGCAAGGAATGGTGAGGCATCTGGAGTTTTGCATGCTCTGTGTGAAGGATTCAGAATCAAAAGGTTTTAAAAACACCGTTATCAGGTGTCCCGTCCCCCCCCAAAAAAAGACATATCCCTAAATGACCAGTTTTTTTCCTTTTATATAAACAAAATGCTGCAATAAGCATTTAAATGCTTAAGGGTCAGATGACTTATTGAGTTGAATTGAATTAGCCATAGTTTGTACATTAAATGAAAGTGCATTAACATAGTATCATGTGTGACTTTTAATGGAGATGAGTGGCAAACCTTGTTCAGCAGTTATTAAATGAAGTGCTTAAAATTGTTTCTAAAACACCTTTATCTCAAATATTTACAAAATAACTAAATTTACTGTGCCTGAGATCCCTTGATCTTGATTTTTTTTTTTATTTTATTTATTTATTTATTTTTGAGACATAGTCTGACTCCGTTGCCCTGTGTAGAGTGCAGTGGCGTCAGCCTAGCTCACAGCAACCTCAAACTCATGGGCTCAAGCAATCCTTCTGCCTCAGCCTCCCGAGAGGCTGGGACTATAGGTGTGCGCCACCATGCCTGGCTAATTTTTCTATTTTTAATAGAGACGGGGTCTTGCTTTTGCTCAGGCTGGTCTCACTCCTGAGCTCAAGCAATCCTCCAGCCTCAGCCTCCCAGAGTGCTAAGATTACAGGCATGGGTCACTGTGCCCGGCCCTTGATGTCGATTTTGAAAATGTATTTTCATGAGCATATTTTCATGCAGTGTATTTTCTAATATAAGCAGAGGATTTCTTTTATAATTGTCTTTGAAAATTAAAAAAGTGAAATGGGATGGGGAATAAAATTAGGATTAAAGTTTAATTTTTCTTCTGTTTCTTACTCTTAGATGGGAATGATGAACAACCCTAGTCCTTACGGTTCCCCATATACCCAGAATTCCGGACAGCAGATTGGAGCCAGTGGCCTTGGTCTCCAGATTCAGACAAAGACTGTGCTACCAAATAGCTTATCTCCATTTGCAATGGACAAAAAGGCAGTTCCTGGTGGAGGAATGTCCAACATGGTGAGCACTAATCAATTATAAACTTGTTTTCAAACTGGCATTTTAACAAAATAATTGTTAAACTCTCATACCTTCTGTACACACGCTAGGATTTGTACAAACTAGGAGCTTCAATAGATGTGTAATGGATGACCCATGTGAGTAAGGAAGCTTGTTCCTTGTGGTTATTGATAAGTAAGAGTGCTGTTCAAAGCAGGAGCGAGTGGGCTGCTACAGTGAAGTTTTAGGTACCTGCCATTCATCAGCTTTGGCTTGTGAGCGTTTGTATAGGATAGGAAAGTGGATCCTTTGTCCTTTTGAGAAGGACTCTCTGGCAAAGGATCCCAACTCTCAGTGACCATATCCACTGATTTTATTTGATTCTACCATACAAAAGTAACTTCCCTCTCAGAAATTTCATACTGTTTTAAACAGTGATGTTTGTTTTAGAAAATTGTCAGTAGATTCTAACATTGTTATTTTTTCTAAAGTGAAACTTTTTAGTTATAAATGTGTCAAGTAGTCTGCATTCACATTTGTAAAAAATTGTCTTATAATTTATTTCTCTTACAGATATTTTAGTTTTTGACTTTGTATCACATATTCAATGCCTGTATTTCGGATACTCAGCTAAGTACTAGAGATATAAAGATGAATAAAACATGGTATCTCTGTCTTCAGAAATCTTTGCTTTTTTATTGTAAAAACTAAATTTCCTCCAGAGTTTACAAAACCTAATTTTCCACCCACTTGAAAGACCCCTGCAGAGTCTACCAAGAAGCTCTTCATTGTTCTTTAAAAATCTAACTTGGACGTGCTTTTTTTTTATTCCTTTTTTTTTTTTTTTTTTTTTTTTTTTTTGGTTTGGTTTGTTTTGTTTTGAGACAGAGTCTCATTCTGTTGCCCTGGCTAGAGTACAGTGGCATCATGGTAGCTCACTGCAACCTCAGACTCCTAGGATCCTCTTGCCTCAGCTTCCCAAGTAGCTGGGTTGACAGGCACGTGCCGCTGCGCCTGGCTAGTTTTTCTGTTTTTAGTAGAGACAGGGTCTTGTTCTTGCTCAGGCTGGTCTCGAACTCCTGAGTTCAAGTGATCCTCCCGCTTGGGCCTCCCAGAGTGCTAGGATTACACGTGTGAGCCATCACACCCAACCTTGGATGTGCTCTTAACTTCAGACTCCTCCTTTTTTCCTTAGCCCACTGGAGTTTACCATGTTGTCCTTTTTGCTTTTGCTCTGTATATTTTACATACTTTGATTATATTACTTGGTAATGTTATAATTTGTTTTCTTACTAAATTGAGCTGCTTGATGGTAGGAGCCATCATTTATTTGTATTTGAGTCCTCTATGTCAAAAAAAGGTTTTAATTGAAAATAATCCAGGACCTTGTTTATTAAAAGATAGCACACAATGACACCTCCTATTAAATGTATCTTTATTGTTATATCCTTTAGGGCCAGCAACCGGCCCCGCAGGTCCAGCAGCCAGGCCTGGTGACTCCAGTTGCCCAAGGCATGGGTTCTGGAGCACACACAGCTGATCCAGAGAAGCGCAAGCTCATTCAGCAGCAGCTTGTTCTCCTTTTGCATGCTCACAAGTGCCAGCGCCGGGAGCAGGCTAATGGGGAAGTGAGGCAGTGCAACCTTCCCCACTGTCGCACAATGAAGAATGTCCTAAACCACATGACACACTGCCAGTCAGGCAAGTCCTGCCAAGGTGAGTGGGCCCATGGGGTTACCATGCATAGCAATTAATATTTACAGTCAGGGGGAAGAGAGAAACTGTTATCAAGTCTATTTTGAGGTGACGTATATGTTTAGTACCTTGATTGTGGTGATGGTATTACAGGTAAACTCATCAAAATGTATACATTAAGCATGTACAGTTTTTACACCTCAATAAAGCTTTAAAAAAAAAATCCCAGGCCAGATGCAGTGGCTCACGCCTATAATCTTAGCACTTTGGGAGGATCACTTCAGGCCAGGAGTTTGAGAACAGCCTAAGCAACATAACAAGACCCCATCTCTACAAAAATACAAACGTTAGCCAAGTGCATGCCTGTATTTCCAGCTGCTCAGGAGGATGAGGCAAGACACTCACTTACTTGAACCCAGGAGTTTGAGGTTGCATGAGCTATGATCATGCTACTGCACTCTAGCCCAAACAAAAGAGCAAGGCCCTGTCTACAAACAAACAAATAAATAAATACTTTTTCTTAAAATGAGCATTCCTTGTCTGGATTTACCACCGGTTTATCCATTCACTTGGTAAAGAAAATGTGGACTGTGTCCTGTTGGGGGCAATTTTGAAAAAAGCTGCTATAAACAATCTATTTTGAGACTACTTAACTGATAGTGTCTGTCTTAAAAAAATCAGGTTATTTTGTGAGCAAGTATCTAGTGTTATGGTAGGAGAAGAAATTTTAAAGGTCTTCTCTTTTGTTGTGATCCTCAAGAGACTTTGGTTTGCCCCAGCACAGCATACCTTACATATTTTTGAGGGTTTGCTAATTGTCGTATAGGCAAATACCCAATTTAATACACTTTCACTCAACTAGTTTTACCTAATTTAATATAATTTGTGTAACCATTAAAAACTCTTTGTAGCCATGTGTGTTATAATATTGGTTTGGAATACCTTTACTTAGAACTAAGTAGGTTGTACAGAATGATGGTGAAAAGGAGGGCTCTAGAGCCAGACTGCTTGAGTTAGAATCTCACTTTGGGTACTCTGTGAATGTGTGCAAATGACTTAACCATTTTTTGCCTGTTTTCTCAACTGTAAGTTCTGTATTAATAGGAACAACCCTGTTGTGGTATTATGAAGATGACATGAGTTAATACATTTGTTGCACTCGTTATCAATAAATTAGTGCTATTCATGTAAAAAAATAACCTGCTCTAGAGAAAATATTTTCTTCTTTTTAGTGGCACACTGTGCATCTTCTCGACAAATCATTTCACACTGGAAGAATTGTACAAGGCATGATTGTCCCGTGTGTCTCCCTCTCAAAAATGCTGGGGATAAGAGAAATCAACAGTGTAAGTAATGAAGTCTTTTGAGAGTTTATGCTAAAAGTATTCTTAGAGGTTCCTGTGAGTACCTGGTGCTGTCATACCATGTTGAAGAAATGGTATTTTCCCTTTTACATTTTCTGCTTCCTGCTAAACCTCATGTTAGTGCATAGAATTGGACTGCTTGGTAACTAAAATAAGATCCAGGAACTCTCAATATTCTTCTGTGAAAACAGCAATAGGAGAATTTTTTAAACATGCGAATTGTAAAGATCAATCCTCTGGAATTGGACAGGTTACTCTTTTATAGCTGTGATCCACATATTCCAGTAATTTGAAATGATTCAAATAGAAAATTCAGATTATTTTTATAATCTTGGGATAAAGAAGAACTTTTCTTAGTAACAGACAAATCAGACTGGTATTGGTGGCTCATGCCTGTAATCTCAGCATTTTGGGAGGCTGAGGCTCAAGGATTACTTGAGGCCAGGAGTTCGAGACCAGCCTGGGCAACATAGCAAGACCTTGTATCTACCAAAAATTTAAAAATTAGCCAGGTGCATTCCTATAATCATAGCTATATGGGGGGCTGTGGCAGGAGGATCACTTGAGCCCAGGAGTTTAAGGCTGCAGTGAGCTATGATGATGACTGCACTCTAGCCCAGGCAACAAAGTGAGATCCTATCTGAAGAAAAAGACAAGTCACAAGTAGAAAGATTATGTTTTAAAAATGCAGCTGCTGCATCTCTCTAACAACAAAAACATTTAGAGTTGAAAGACAAATTTGAGAAGGAAATGTACAACATGTGAATATGGAATTAAGTTTTATAAATTTATGAAAAAATTATAAATAACCTAGTGAATATTGGGAATAAGAATAGAGAATTCACTAGAGGGGAGAAAATCCAGAAGAGTTCAGTATTAAATTAAGAATTGAAATAAGGTACCATTTCTCTACTGTCATGTTGGCAGAAATGTTGCCTGGTGTTGGTACTTTTATGGCTCTAAAGCATTTATACATCGTTGGTAGGAAGATTGATATAGCCTGTGGGAAGGTTATTTGGTGTTCAGAGTCAAAAGCCTTTTATACCAACAGGGTCCTTTGAACAATCCAGTTCTGCATCTGGAAATTTTTTCAAGTAAATAACGGGAGATGAGAGGTGTTTCATAAGCACGTAATAATTTCAGGTGTTTTGAAATTTACTCAAACATGTTATTAGTCTTTTTTTCTTGCCAGCTTTAATGTTGTAATACCAGATGTTTGTTTTTTCTAGCAATTTTGACTGGAGCACCCGTTGGACTTGGAAATCCTAGCTCTCTAGGAGTGGGTCAACAGTCTACCCCCAGCCTAAGCACTGTTAGTCAGATTGACCCTAGCTCTATAGAGAGAGCCTATGCAGCTCTTGGACTACCCTATCAAGTAAATCAGATGCCGACACAACCCCAGGTGCAAGCGAAGAACCAGCAGAATCAGCAGTCTGGGCAGTCTCCCCAAGGCATGCGGCCCATGAGCAACATGAGTAAGTTTGTGTCATCCTAGTAACATGTGATACTGGTTGTGTGTAAATGACATCTATAAGTGGAAAATTAACTCCTTAATTTATTACACTCTTTTTTTTTGCACAGTACATGTTTAATTTTGTGAAATAATTTTTTTAAAAATTGCAGATAAAATACCCCTTATATTCATCTAACAGAGCTAACCGCCAGTGGTTTATAATCCTCCTTGATCCTTTTTTGCATATGTGAACTTAAATTTTTTAATTTGCAGAAATGGGATCCCATGCATTATTCCATAACAAACTCAATTTAACGCCGTATACACCTACTATTCATTACCCCATGTATCCTTTTAAATGATTGTCTAGTATTTCATTGTACACAATAATTTTTTACCGATGGACATTAAGGTTTCCAATTGTTCTGCTATTTTTTTTTTTTTTTTTTTTTGAGACGGAGTCTCACTCTGTTGCCCAGGCTAGAGTGAGTGCCGTGGCGTCAGCCTAGCTCACAGCAACCTCAAACTCCTGAGCTCAAGCGATCCTCCTGTCTCAGCCTCCCGGGTAGCTGGGACTACAGGCATGCGCCACCATGCCCGGCTAATTTTTTTTCTATATATATATTTTTAGCTGTCCATATAATTTCTTTCTATTTTTAGTAGAGGTGGGGTCTCGCTCTTGCTCAGGCTGGTCTCGAACTCCTGAGCTCAAACGATCCGCCCACCTCGGCCTCCCAGAGTGCTAGGATTACAGGCGTGAGCCACCGCGCCCGGCCTGTTCTGCTATTTTAAACCACGCAACAGAAATTGTTTTGACTTGATGAAATATTGTTTTGGTTTGTAATGTATACATATGAGTGTGGTTATTGTTGTGGTTTTTTTTTTTTTTTTTTTTTTTTTGAGACAAAAATCTCACTCTCTTGCCCGGGCTAGCGTGCCGTGGTATCAGCCTAGCTCACAGCCACCTCAAACTCCTGGGCTCAAGCGGTCCTCCTGCCTCAGCCTCCCAGGTAGCTGGGACTACAGGCACTCGCCACCATGCCTGGCTAATTTTTTCTATTTTTAGTTGTTTGGCTAATTTCTTTTTTCAGACTCTACTACCCTCATTGTTTCTGTTCATCAGATAGCACACAAATAAACAAATGCCTACATATGAAGTGTTTTTTCTTTAATATCAAACCTTTTTAAAAATCATTAGTCTCATATCTTTGTTTTATGGAGTTTATCCCTTATATTTTCATTTTCTTCTTATGAGTTTCCTAAAGCCTATATAATGAATAAAAGAAGTAAATATCTAGCCGGGTGTAGTGGCTCATGCCTGTAATCCTAGCACTCTTGGAAGGCCAAGGTGGGAGGATCGCTTGAGGTCTAGAGTTTGAGACCAGCCTGAGCGAGAGCAAGACCCCGTCTCTACTAAAAATGGAAAAATTAGCCGGGTGTGTTGGTGCGTGCCTGTGGTCCCAGCTACTCAGGAGGCTGAGGCACTAGTATTGCTTGAGCCCGGGAGTCTGAGGTTGCTGTGAGCGAGGCTGACACCACGGCACTCTAGCCTTGGTGACAGAGTAAGACTCTGTCTTAAAAAAAAAAAAAAACACCAGAAATGACTATCAAAATGGAGTCACCATTACTGTGTCATAATTTTCCAATAGTCGTTAAGAGGATTTTCAGAAAGTACTTACTACATTTTATGAATATATGACTGACTGTTTTTTCATTTCACACCAAATCTTATGTACTTTATTTTAACGAAAATATTATACTTTTGACTGATGACTGCACCCAGAGTTTTTGACACTGCGTGGCTTTTTTTTTGGTGCTTAAAGGGATTCTCTAATTTTATAATCGATTTTATTAGAGATAGAGTCATTTCGTGCTATTCTCGATGATAATGAGAAACATGACCCTAGAGTTGCAACTTGGCTTTTAGTTTATTTAGAAGCATATATATTAGTAGAAAGGGTAAAGAAATTGATTAATTCTTCATTGATAAACCTAAATTTTTTTTACCCCTTTGATTGTTTGAGGATGGTACTACAGGTTCAGGCCTCATCTGAAAGGTGAAATCCATGAATGGGACTATGTTGTATTCCCTAAGGATGTAAGCTAGTTATCCAATTTGTAAACAGAGGCAGTTTATTGGGTCTCTTTCTATTTACTCAGCAACCGAAAATGTTTGTCTTTGATGTTTTTCCAAGATTGCACTCCAAATGGTATTGTTGTCAAGTCTCACTCATGCTCTTTCAACCCTAAAGTATTTTGAGGGACCCTGCCAAGAGGATGGATTGGATACGTAATTAACAATCTAAGGGGAAAACGTCATTGTTGTGAAAATTAGGGCCATAAAAAATGTGTCTTCCTCCACAGTGATTTAAATTAAATCTCCTAGATTCCTTCTAGTTCTGTAGTGGACACAGACTTAAGGTAAAGATAGTATTTTCATACATTCTTTTTCTTTTTTATTTTATAGGAAAGAAGTTTAGTTCTAGGTGACTATTTTTTTGAGACAGTCTCACTCTGTCACTGTGGGTAGAGCCCAGTGGCGTTATTGTAGCTCACTGGGCTCAAGTGATCCCCCCGCCTTTGCCTCCCAAGTAGCTGTAACTACAGGCACACACCACCATGCCCAGCTAATTTTTAAGTGGGTTTTTGTTTTGTTTTGTTTTAAGAGATGTGGTCTTGCTGTGTTGTCCAGGCTTATCTTTTTGAACTCCTGGCTTCAAGTGAGCCCCTCCCCCTAACGTACTGTGATTAGAGGCGTGAGCCACTGCATCTGCCCTGTATTTCTTTTTCTGTGAATTGCCTATTACTTTCTTACTGGATTGTTTGTCTTTTTCTTACTGGTCTGTAGGGGTACTTCATGTACTAGCCTTTATGTATGTATTGCCAATTATATCATTATTAACTATTTCTTGTATGTGCTGCTAATATTTTTACTGATTGTCATTTGGTTCTTGACTTTGATTATGGAGTTTATTATATGGTCGCTGTTTTATTATTTCTGTCTTTTTGTTTTGTTTTGCCTTAGGTGCTAGTCCTATGGGAGTAAATGGAGGTGTAGGGGTTCAAACGCCGAATCTTCTTTCTGAATCAATGTTGCATTCAGCCATAAATTCTCAAAAGTAAGTTTTATCTTGGTTTGCGTCCTGTGTCACATTTTCACATACTTGTTAATAATTGCTTATTTGAGTTTTTTAATTTAATTTCCTTGATTTGAGGATCTTCTTGATGAATGATCACAAGCAGGATGGTCCATTCTTTCTTCTTTCTACAGCCTTATTTGAAATTGTATCAGTGATCAAGGGTAACCTACACCTTCCCAAATACAGTAGGAAATTTCAAGTTTACAGCTGCATAAAAAATAAGTTTGCTCTACCCCAGTGTTAAGAATTAGTCCATTACCCAAAGGGTTCCCTGAGATAAGCTGTGTCACAAGTGACAGCTTAGTGTCTAGTAACACAAGACTTGGTTTTCTAAATACAAGACTTCATCTTCCCCTCCATAAAAGGAAATGTAATTCTTTTTTTCTCACACAGGTATAAACATAGACACTGTAAAAGAAATCTGGTCACACACATGCACCCATACTTCTTAATGCAAATAGACTTGTCATAGGGTATTAGACCCATTGCAATAATTATTTTCAGTTCTAATTAAATGAGATCATCTTTCTGGGACTCTTCTTGACTATCTGATGACTCCTTTTTAAAGCCCAATGATGAATGAAAATGCCAGTGTGGCCTCCCTGGGTCCTATGCCAACAGCAGCTCAACCATCCAGTACTGGAATTCGAAAACAATGGCACGAAGATATTACTCAGGATCTTCGAAATCATCTTGTTCACAAACTGTAAGTAAGATTGTAGATGTGTCTGATTTGTAAAGAGATGTTATGTAAACATGCTTCCGATCTGCTGGGCATTTAACCACCAGAGGAATATTGGTTTTTCTATAACCAGGCTGTTGATGTTGATCCTTGCATCTTATTCTCTGTTTTCTACTTCTCAAATTTTCTTCGCACCGTCATTTTTAAAAGGAGTCTTTTAGCTTTAACAGTGTACAAACTGAACTGTTCTGCCTAGTGCCAGTAATTAACATATTCATTAAAACTTGTTAACTCGTATTTCCGTAAGAAAAACTAGGCCTCAGCTCATTATACTATGGCAATGGTAGCATCCTTTTCTGTTATTCTTGGTAAAGCAATTATAATGTTGCCAAATTGAATCTGGTAGGGTGGTCTCTTTGTGGTCTTTTGGTCCTCTAAGTGTGCACATAGCAGCTTGTGAAATACCTTCTGCACTATTTGTTATGATGTTGATACTCCCTCTCACAAACTCCTTTTTTTTTTTTTTTTTTTGAGACAGAGTTTCACTCTCTTGCCTGGGCTAGAGTGCTGTAGCATCAGCCTAGCTCACAACAACCTCAAGCTCCTGGGCTCAAGCAATCCTACTGCCTCAGCCTCCCTAGTAGCTGGGACTATAGGCACGTGCCACCATGCCTGGCTAATTTTTCTATTTTTAGTTGTCCATATAATTTCTTTCTATTTTTAGTAGAGACATGGTCTCGCTCTTGCTCAGGCTGGTCTTGAACTCCTGACCTAGAGCGAGCCTCCTGCCTCTGCCTCCCAGAGTGCTAGGATTATAGGTGTGAGCCACCGTGCCTGGCCGAGCTTGGGCCTTCTTGATAAGAATTTGCTGTTCAAACACTATGCAGCAATTTTTCTTAGAGAAAGCAGGTTTTTTTCCTTAGAGACAGTTACCTCCACTTAATGGCAGGATCTCCTTTATTTTGCCCATATTTTTTTATTGACTTGGAACCATGTGCCCTATGATATTTATGTTACATAGTCAACCAATGATACCTGAGTTTCATTTAGGAATTCTTTTTTATTTTAATCAGTTAATAGATATGTCCTATAGACATTTAGGAATTTTTAAGTGGTAGTGCTAATAACTGGAATTTCATAAGGAAAGGGCACCATGAGTTTAATGAAAGGAAATAATAAGGAATAACCAAGTTGTTATGTTGTGATAAAATGCTTAGGAACTCATTTAATGGACAGAAATGATAGATTATTTGGAATTATCTGACTTGACATTAAAAGTTTAATATGCTTGTGAGTTTTCTGCCAAATCAAGTATTCTTCTAAACTTCCATATATAGGCCAGGGGTGTAGTGGCTGATTCCTATAATTCTGGCACTTTGGGAGGCTGAGGCAGCAGGATCACTTGAGGCCAAGAGTTCAAGACCAGCCTGGCCAGTATCTAGACTGCATCTCTACAAAACATTTAAAAATGTGCTGGGCATGTTGGTGCATGCCTGTAATCCAAGCTACTCAGGAGGCTAAGGCCAGGAGGATTGTTTGAACCCAGGAGTTAAAGGTTGCAGTAAGTGTGATTGAGCCACTGAACTCCAGCCTGGGTGACAGAGCAAGACCCTGTTTCAAAAAAGAAAAAAACGGAATTCCACTTCTGGGCCGGGCGCGGTGCCTCACGCCTGTAATCCTAGCACTCTGGGAGGCCGAGGCGGGAGGATCGCTTGAGCTCAGGATTTCGAGACCAACCTGAGCAAGAGCGAGACCCCGTCTCTACTAAAAAATAGAAAGAAATTAGCTGGATAACTAAAAATATATAGAAAAAATTAGCCGGGCATAGTGGTGCATGCCTGTAGTCCCAGCTACTGAGGAGGTTGAGGCAGAAGGATTGCTTGAGCCCAGGAGTTGGATGTTGCTGTGAGCTAGGCTGACGCCATGGCACTCTAGCCAGGGTGACAGAGTGGGACTCTGCCTCAAAAAAAAAAAAAAAATTCCATTTCTATGTTCTCAGTCTGATTCCTTCAAGTACTATACAACTGAACACGAGGTGTCCAAGTAATTAAGTTGTGCCTAAAAATCACATTTGTTGAGTTTTTAAGTGATTCTTGTTTTGTTTTAGTAATTCTTATAGTGTGTTCACATTAAAAAAAATTCTTGGAATGAGTTTTTGTTCCCTGTCAGTGGTTCCATAAATATTTATTATATGCCTACATGGAACTCATTACTGTTTGCTCAGTCCCAGGGGTAGTATGGCAAACAAAACATACAAGTGTCAATGGAAAAGAACCCAAACTCTGTAAAATAATTTAAAGAGGTTTATTCTGAACTGAATGTGTGTTACCGGCCAGGGGGCACATAGTCTCAAGAGGTCCTAAGAAAATGTGCTCCACATGTGTCAATCTTAAATACTAGTGGCAGACATTTTAAAGGGAATTGCAAGAGTGTGAAAAACTTTGAATCTAATGATTCAGTGCAGAATCATTATGGATTTCTGCTCCCTCAATTTCAAGTTTTTGACCCTGTATAGTATTAGAGTGATCATTAGGTTTTATTTTCATGAGCTTTAGGAGAATAGACAGATCTGAAGGCTTTTGCTTCTTATACTATGACAAAGGTCAGTTTTTCTCACTATAATGCAGCACAGTATAATTTTTTGCTCTATGTTTAGAGTGACAGGGACCAGAGAGTATTTTTTATAGAGACACATCTTACACTGTCTTCAGGAAAACCCTTTGTTTATCACAAAGTCTTTCGTTTCAGTAAGTTTTAGATTTGAACACATATCACTGTCCTGTTATTTTTCCTTTTCCTCTGTGTGTTTGTAGTATGAAAAATAGGAAAATACTAAACAGGAAAAATTCTTGAAGTATTGTATATTACTTCTATGACATTTAAGAAAAACTGACATGGTATTATAGTGGTAGAATTTTCTATTTCTAGTGTTCAAGCCATATTTCCTACTCCGGATCCTGCTGCTTTAAAAGACAGACGTATGGAAAACCTAGTTGCATATGCTCGGAAAGTTGAAGGGGACATGTATGAATCTGCAAATAATCGAGTAAGCAAGTGTTTTTCTTTTCTATTGATAGTCAAAAATGGGTTTGTCCTGGTTATTTAATTTACTCCTCTTACATAACATATATAAGCAATACTGTACTTCAGAGTAGGACACTCTTTAGTTATCCCATCTTATTGTCACTGAGCACAATCAAGATAACAGGAATTTAAGTATATGTCATCTAGAATTTTATTTTTCTTTTTCATACAGTGCACTCTTGTGGCACTTTATCTGGTTTGTCCTTCTGTCAGCCTAAAAAGTGACTCAGCTACTACTAGCTCTGTGCTGTGTTCACTAGAATGTGAAGCAGTTCTTGATACTTTCATCTCTGCATCATGTGAACTTTCCTTTGTAAATGGGCACTACTTTTTAATGTGGCATATTAAATGAAACATATCTGTTCTTAGTTCATTTTTACCTAGTGGCAGTTCCTCTTTTTTCCTCATCTTTCTTATTTTACTTCAAAAATTCAAAAAGGCGGAATACTACCACCTTCTAGCTGAGAAGATCTACAAGATCCAGAAAGAACTAGAAGAGAAACGAAGGACCAGATTACAGAAACAGAATATGCTACCGAATGCTACAGGCATGGTACCAGTTTCCATGAATCCAGGTCCTAACATGGGACAGCCACAATCAGGAATGACTTCTAGTAAGTACTTTCTTGGGGAGAAATGGGTAATCAGATGGTTCCTAACTGAAGCCATTAATTGTATTAGCTTGTGTAACTATTCTGGAGTTTTCAAGAGGCCTTTTGCCTTTGCAAAGAAAATAATTCATCCACTGGTAAAAATAGTAGCTGAACAGTACATTTAAATTTTCTAGGCATGGTACTTAATATACTTTGATAATCTGGCATTATTTTTAGAGCCCAAGATACATTTTTCTGATAATGATACTTGGAAAATGATAGCCCACAGATTTTCTTTGCCTTTTTCTTAGACTGACTTGCATGTCCTAGGCAGCCAATAACAGGTGTTTGTAAGCTGACCAGGTTCAGCGGCCTCATAGAAGCTTACATACTTCCTGAACACACATAGCATGTTTCTATCGTTGTCTCACTTTGTTCTTGACACAGTGTATTCCAAGGCTAAGAACTATCCATTTTTTAGAAGCATCTTTTAAAATTACATTTCATCAGCATCAGTTTCTGGTTACAGCATCATTCTTGACCTGATAAATTAGATAGCCAAGCTTTTTTTTTTTTTTTTTTTTTTAAGAGATGGGGTCTTGCTCTGTTACCCAGGCTAAAGTGCAATGGCATCATCATAGCTCATTGTAGCCTTAAAGTTCTGGGCTGAAGTGCTCTTCCTACCTAAGCCTCCTGAGTAGCTGGGACTACAGATGTGCACCATCACACCCAGCTAATTTCTTTTTTTTTTGTAGAGACTCAGGTCTCTCTGTGTTGCTCAGGCAGGCCTCAAACTTCTTGGCCTCAAACAATCATCCCATCTTGGTCTCCCAGTGTGCTGGGATTACAGATTTGAGCCACCACACCTGGCCTCAAGACTATTATCTATTGTACATTGCCTCCCTCATTCATTGGATATGTTACTAGGTTCTAAGCAGTGAAATACTGAGTTGGTCTCATAATACTGAGGAATTACACAGGCTGTTTAAGTGCTATGAGAAATACTATGATAGGGAAAATGTATATTTGAATTAGGGAATGCTAACTGAGCCAGCAGGTAGCAGCTCTTATTCTATCAGTGGATGATAGATGCGCTGAGAAGTTCCCTCAGTCCTTGAAGTCATAAAGTGGAGAATCATTGGTTGCCACTGGCCTTTAGCAGCCTCATTTCCTAACTGCAGTGTGCCTGGTATACTATTTTCTAATTGGGCCATGATGTGGAAAGAATTGGGAAGAACAACATTTCTGGCAGAAAAATAGTATACATGGAGGACCAGTAGTAAGGGAAAATACACACGTACTTTTTGAGTAGGTAGGGGAACAAATGTTCAGGAATGAGAAAGTCAAGATTAGAGTTGGGAAGACTGCTTCCGTACACGATACAAACTCGGGTAGAAAGTAAGGATATAGAGAGAAGTGGACATATTTTAGATACTTGGGTTTGATAGAATTTATTCAACTTCTGGGTGAAATTTGAGATATTTAAATTACGTTCTAGGTAAGCCAGGCTTATGCAGGTAAACCTAGCACTCTGGGAGGCCAAGGTAGGAGGATCGCTTGACCTCAGGAGTTCAAGACCCTGTCTCTACTAAAAATAGAAAAAATTAGCCAGGCATCATGGTGTGTGTCTGTAGTCCCAGCTACTTGGGAGGCTTAGGCAGGAAGATTGATAGCTTAAGCCTAGGAGTTTGAGGTTGCTGTGAGCTAGGCTGACGCCATGGCACTCTAGCCTGAGCGACAGGCAACAGAGCAAGACTCTGTCTCAAAAAAAAAAAAAAAATACACGTTCTAATGTTACATTAAAAACAGTATGGTACTGTTGTAGTCCAGAATAAGTATTACTAGAATCGAATAGCCTTAAATATATGTTGATTTTTAACTCATACTGAATATGACATTTTGTAGAGTGAGATCCTTACCTTATTCCATATACAGAAATTAATCATAGAAGAGTGAAAGGTTTCTAAATTTAAAAAAATATTAAAAGTATTATACAGAACATTGAAGAAAATATAAAATGAATTGAGAAAGGCCTCTATACACTACCTGGAAGCTTTAAAGAAAAAGAATGACAACAGAAGGTACCACACACAATTAATGGGCAAACCAAGGAAAGTATTTTCAATATTAAAGGTACTGATTGCCTTAATACATGACTTAGGGATAGGGGAGGATGAAACATATGAGAAGAATTGAATAAGTAACCAAATCTATAGAGACCGTGTGGTTCCCTAAAGTATAGAATGGGTGTTAGTGACTGTGCAGGAGCATGACCCTACAGTAGGCTGCTGGTGAGAAGTTCACTCCCTTAAATGAAATTATTCTGTTTCTGCAAATTTAATTTCAAACAATAATGCTACAATTGCGCATAATTTATACTATTGAAACATCCTAAAAATGCCCTGATACTATATTGCTAAATACCTGTGATACATTAAATTCATTTGTATCTTTTATATTTGTATGAGAAAATTATTATGGGAGAATTGAACTTTTTCATCTTTATATTTCTAGAGTCTGAATTTTTTTTTTCTCCCAAAGAACTTGCATTCATTAGATAATCGGAGAGTGGCTACAGTAGGTCTATGTATTGGCCTAGAAAGATGCCCATAAAGAGTGAACAGAAGTAACGTATATGTGCGGTCTGTGAAAGGCAAGCCAAATTGTTAATGGGGTTAACATAGCTGGTTCTTTTCCCTCTTAATTTTTTTTTTTTTTTTTTTTTTTTTTTTTTTTTTGAGACAGAGTCTCACTCTGTTGCCCAGGCTAGAGTGAGTGCCATGGCATCAGCCTAGCTCACAGCAACCTCAAACTCCTGAGCTCAAGGGATCCTTCTGTCTCAGCCTCCCGAGTAGCTGGGACTACAGGCATGCGCCACCATGCCCGGCTAATTTTTTCTATATATATTTTTAGCTGTCTATATAATTTCTTTCTATTTTTAGTAGAGATGGGGTCTCGCTCTTGCTCAGGCTGGTCTCGAACTCCTGAGCTCAAACGATCCGCCCACCTCGGCCTCCCAGAGTGCTAGGATTACAGGCGTGAGCCACCGCACCCGGCCTCTCTTAATTTTTTGTTAAACATATTACCTTTAAGGAAAAACTGATGACAGACAACTATATGTATTACAGTCTGATTTTTTTGAGATATGATGTATGCCCAGAAAAAGGTTCTGGAAGAAATAAATACTAACCTGTTAACATTGGTTTCTTACGGGGTGGTATGATTCCTGGATACTTTGTGTTGTGTTTTAAAGGGGTTTTGATTGATTGATATATGTAGATAGTTTGCATTAAGGGAGTTTTTACTTAAATGTGAATGATGTACATTTTTGTATGTGTACATTTTCTTTGCTGCTAAATGTTTATCTTAAAATATTATCAAAATGTTCGTCAAATTTCCTTATAATGACAATCGAAGAGCTGCCTCATGGACCAACAATAGATACTATAACACATTCATATCTTGCAGTCAGTAAAAACTATCATATATATCACAGTTGTAAATGAAAGTGCTTGGGACAAATGTGAGCAGTAGGATTATGTTTTTATTTTGATTTTCATTTGATTAGCCTCATTGGAAAATAAGATTTTGCATAAAAATCTGCATTTCTGGCTTTTAAAAAATGGAAGGATCTAGCACATTTAACCCTCTCTTCCACAGGGACACACTGTGTACAGCTAGAGTAGTGGCTGACTCTTAGAAGAGTTGTGCTTTCTCTCCATTTCACCCAGTCCTTATCCACTCCCTCTCTTGGGGGCAGGTACCTATAACAATTTCACTTGATACTAACTGCTTGGCTCTTGCTGCCACTTATTTTGCAGTACCTACCTATGTTGTTGACAGGAGAAAAGCGTTCCTCATATATTAGGTGAAAACATTGTTTTTTATTAAAGTATCTGTGAATACATATATGTGGAAGGAAATTCATGGAGGTTTATTGCTGGTCATTTATTGGATCATTTATTGGATCATGATTCATTTTTGCTTTATGTTTTCTAATTTTTATATAATGAACATGGATTACATGTGTACTTTTATGAAACTTGGAGAGTTGTAGATAAAAGGTTATGTGAATAAATGTCAGCATTTCTTCTGTCACTTTTGCCCATTTACGAAAGTTGAGAGTTGTCTGAAGTGGTGAGTATCTCCTTAGAGCAAGGTTTCCCCACCTGTGCCTGAGGCTTGAGTTCACAGCCCTTGGGATCGGGAGGCCAGGGGTCAGCCAGGTCACTATAGGCATCCCTTTTCCCTGGATGCTGTAGAAATACTGTTTTCCCTGTGCACCATGTTGGAAGTTCTGCACTGTGCAGATAATCCAGAAAGAAAACATTAGAACTTATTTATATTTTTAATTTTCAAATGTTTTATTTTTGTATTTTTTACAGAGGTACATGGTATATATATTGTAATATGCATATTATTTAAAATCAGTGTTCACAGTGGGCTTGTGTGCACAAAAACGTGTCTTATTGGGTTACCAAATCAAATTTGGTAATCACTGCACAAAATCCATAGTGACTATTTGTAGACGTATTCTGTTGCACACCAACCAAAAGGTTCAGACTTAAACAATAACATGTTAAATGCTGCAGTATCTTTGCTTTTTTGAAAATCTTTTGTATGACTTTACTGTAAACATTGAAAGCATCCTGGTTCATAAAAGAATAGGGCTAAAACCATTTGGAGGCATTTTTTCCATTCCAGAAATAACATTTCTTCAGGTTCCTATCTAGCTCAGAGTGTTTATTCTTTTAAGATTCAGACTGAATTCTTCAAAATAATTATTAAAGATATTTTGTGGGTTATTTAAGGTAAGGGGCAACTGGTGCAAAGATACTTCTTTAACCGTTTCTCTTTTTTTTGCTCTAGATGGGCCTCTGCCTGACCCAACAATGATCCGTGGCAGTGTGCCAAACCAGATGATGCCTCGGATAACTCCACAGCCTGGTAAATAGTAAAAGAAATTCATGGTCATTATTAACAAAGTCCATGGTGTAATGAAGATGGTAGTTGATACCTCAATTCCTGCCTTAGTCCATCAGCAAGTGTTATAATTATCTGTTCGAGAAATTAGAAAACCTCTTGGAGTTGGAGCCCATGGAGGAAGGGAGGGTGAAGAGCAGGTTGACTGTCAGGTCAAGGGGCCGAATGACATTAAATGAGCAAGCATTCATTACTGTAGGTTGTAAAATTTAGTTCAGAAATCATATGTTAGTTAATGCCCATTTACAGCTGCTGTAAGTGAAACAGGTTCATTTATAACTATACATGGTTGAAAGTAGGTTCCTTTATTCATCCTGATAAAATGATGTAGAACCAGATATAAGAACTCTTTTATTCTCTAATTTCACAAAGGTATTCAGATCTTAATATTTTGCGTGAATTATAGGTTTGAATCAATTCGGCCAGATGAATATGCCCCAGCCCCCTCTTGGACCCCGGCAAACCTCTCCTCTTCAGCACCATGGACAGTTGGCTCAGCCTGGAGCTCTCAACCCGGTCAGTTTTACTACTTTGGGTAATCTCTTTGGACCTGACATTTTGGAAGTCCTTTTTGCTTATTTGCTTTTACTTCACAAGCAAAACTTCTCACGCTTATTTAAACAAGCTGTAGGTCCTTTTTCTTATACTGCTATTCTGTTATATTTAGGTCTACTAGAAAGCTGACAAAAACCAGCCAGTTCACTGTCTCTGGAATCCCAATGTTCAGTAGCCTACATACTTTTTCGCAGTCATCTCTCTTCCCTGATGCCTGTCTTCCCCTCTCCAGGCAGGGAACCATCTATCTTTTGCAAGGGTGATGGAGGGGCAGTGCCTGATTTAGAGACTGGAGAAGAGAGAATGAGCATCTTGCCACTCCTTAGGCAGACTTTTTTTCCCCCTAATGAGAGGTACCACACTGGTACCACCTTATGCAAATTCTTAACCAGCCATCCAGCCCTCCAGCCCTCCACATGGGCCTCAACCCACCCCTGTCCTTTAAAGTTAGCTGGTGCTTCCAATTCTTGAGCCTTTTGGATTACTTTAGCATTACTGCTTCTCTCAAATCTGCCATGTTTAACAAGGATTCCTATTCTTCATTTTAATCTATAAGACAAATGTTTTTAGCTTATAATTTTTGGCCTTTGGTACTCTAGATTTCCATCCTTTATTAAATACCTGGATTTGTGTAGAGTAGTATTAGAAATGAAATGTCACAATCCGAGAGCATTTGTGGATCATGAGTCCTACCACATTCAGCTACAACTTCTAAGATCTTACTATTTTTTCCCCTTTATGAAGTCTTAGAGTTTGTGCTGTTACAACAGCACTGACATGAGCTCATGAAATCATGATTCACTCTCCTCACTTAGAGTATGAGAGAAACAGTTAACCTCTCTTCCTTGTCAGAGTTCTAGGCATATTTGTCTAGAATGTGCATTTGTCCCTATCCTCTTGTTATTTTTTGAGAGTACGCTGAGGTAAGCTGTGGGGCTGTTCCTGTTATCTTAGCATGAGAGTGAATTGTTCCACCACTTTGTGTTCCCCTCCTACTTTACCTATTCCCTGGTCTCTGGCCCTTCTCTGCTCAATAAACCCTACAGTAGGCCCAGAGTGGTGTAGTAGAATAACTAATGAAGCAGTTTGGTGCTTTGTGGTTTCTTGCAGCCTATGGGCTATGGGCCTCGTATGCAGCAGCCTCCCAACCAGAGCCAGTTCCTTCCCCAGGCTCCGTTCTCATCACAGGGAATGAATGTAACAAATATGCCTTTGGCTCCATCCAGTGGGCAAGCTCCAGTGTCTCAGGTATGTCTCATAAGTGAATTTTTTTTTTTACTTATTTTTTGTTTCTTGAAACTTGTCTTGATTTAGGTTTTAAATACTGGGTGAAAACTAAGAAGACTTTTGGGCTTCTGAACATGAAGAGATTATTCTGTGACATAGCAATGGTGTTGTTACAAATTAGGAAATAATTGAAATTGATTTAAGTAGTGAACACTTTTAAAAATGAAATCTTAGTGAGAACTACAATGTAGAAGGAGGAAGTCTGGCTGAAGAGAGCTCAGGAAGGCCCCAGAGCACTGTGTACTCCCTTGTCCCGTGCTTCTGCAGTGGCTGAGGCCATTCTGCTGAATGGGTTAACATCTCTTTAATTATGTACTATATTGGTTGTGTTGTTCAAAGTTAGGACTCTAGTAATAGGATTTTTTACACATTTTGAAAGAGGTATTGCTTCATTTTCTTTAGTTTGTGTCTTAAATGCATATAACCTGCCTGTGTAAATATTTAATTGTTTTGAATTGCTACATTGTTGTGTTTTTCATTTTAACAGGCACAAATGTCCAGTTCTTCCTGCCCAGTGAACTCTCCTATAATGCCTCCAGGGTCTCAAGGGAGCCACATTCACTGCCCCCCTCTCCCTCAACCTGCTCTGCATCAGAATTCACCCTCTCCTGTGCCCAGTCGTACCCCTACCCCTCACCACACTCCCCCAAGCATAGGATCTCAGCAGCCACCAGCAACAGCAATTCCAGCCCCTGTTCCTACACCTCCAGCCATGCCACCAGGGCCACAGTCCCAGGCTCTTCATCCCCCTCCAAGGCAGACACCTACACCACCAACAACACAACTTCCCCCCCAAGTGCAGCCTTCCCTTCCTACTGCTCCTTCAACTGACCAGCCTCAGCAGCAGCCTCGCTCCCAGCAGAGTACAACAGCCTCCGTGCCTACCCCAACAGCGCCGCTGCTGCCTCCACAGCCTGCAACTCCAGTAAGCAGAGATTTGGATTTAGGGGGAATCACTGCAGCTGCACTGCAGTATTATATTACTTCTGTGCCATTTCTATTCTCTTTTCTTTTCTTTTCTTTTCTTTTTTTTTTTTTTTGAGACAGAGTCTCACTGTGGTGCCCGGGCTAGAATGAGTGCCATGGCGTCAGCCTAGCTCACAGCAACCTCAAAACTCCTGGGGTCAAGCGATCCTACTCCCTCAGCCTCCCGAGTAGCTGGGACTACAGGCATGCGCCACCATGCCCGGCTAATTTTTTCTATATATATTTTAGTTGTCCAGATAATTTCTTTCTATTTTTAGTAGAGACGGGGGTCTCACTTGTGCTCAGGCTGGTCTCGAACTCCTGACCTTAAGCGATCCACCCACCTCGGCCTCCCACAGTGCTAGGATTACAGGCGTGAGCCACTGCGCCCGGCCCATTTCTATTCTTTTTTTGTTTTGTCTTTTATTGTTGTCTCCACAGATAGAATGGAACGAATCCCTTTTTCATTAGGGATTTCCTTTTCCTGTTTTTCCTTCCTGTGATGGTACTTAGCATAGAAGGGAGTACAAAGGTTTTATTTAGGTCTGACTTTGACCATTATCTTTCATGTTGTATTCTGGGGCTTGAAGGCATTTAAGGAGGAATGACAAAGGGACAGCGTCCTTCTCCTTATTTAGTATATCATTTAGTGCACTACGTGAATTTTACATACATTTAAAGAATCTCTTTCAAACAGTTTAGGCCATTGAACTTAGAAATCAAATGAAAAATTCACTGATCTATGAGTCTGTGTGACCCTAACCAGGGTTAATGATGATAGATTTCCAGAACTAGAACAGCCTGTAGCTTCCTTGTGAGAGGTTGTTTATGTATACATTAATAGTAGAAATCTAAAACTGAATTAGTAGTTGAATCCTTATTAATAGAACCTTATTTGTTAAGGCTTAGAACTTTCTATAATAATAATAATATTTTGGTTCTCAATCACAGTCTTTGATAAAATACTGTTCACTGGTGAGTGGTTCATCATGGCCTCTGATCACCAAGGAGGAGTGGAATGCAGAAGGAATCTGTGGATCTGCTTGGTTTTATGTTCGTTTTTCTTATTTTAAAAAAAAAAAAAATTTTATTGGATACACTTTTAGACAGTGCTTGGTTTTAGTTATTAGGGTAGTTACAGAAAATACTAACTTCTCATTATGAGGTTTCTTATTAGAAGACATAGGGGCCGGGCGTGGTGGATCATGTCTGTAATCCTAGCACTCTAGGAGGCCGAGGTGGGAGGATGGCTCTAGGTCAGGAGTTCAAGACCAGCCTGAGCAAGAGCAAGACCCCATCTCTACTAAAAAATAGAAAGAAATTAGCTGGATAACTAAAAATATATAGAAAAAATTAGCCGGGCATAGTGGTGCATGCCTGTAGTCCCAGCTGCTTGGGAGGCTGAGGCAGGAGGATCGCTTGAGCCCAGGAGTTTGAGGTTGCTGTGAGCTAGGCTAACGCCATGGCACTCTAGCCCAGGCAGCAGAGCAAGACTCTGTCTCCAAAAAAAAAAAAAAAGGCATAGGAAAAAGATAGGGATTGCCAATTATCCTATTACAATGTGCTGATTTAAAGCAGCTACCGTATATGGGAGTTTATTATATTTATTCTCCATTTGTGTACATTTGAAACTTTCCCTAATGAGAAATTAAAAATAAAGATAGGCAGTCATCCTTATTTTCTTTTGTTTCATTTCTTTATAAATGTGAGCTTCTCTGAAGCAGTATGTTTGAAACCTCCACCACTGTCACACTGCCAGAGAGTGATAGTTAACAAAAGAAACAGTTGCTGGTGATTTTTTTGTACAACCAGCCGGTATTTGCAATTCCTCAATTTCCTGTTCTTAAGCATAATTAAAGTAGGTAAAATGGGCATAGCAAGTGAAAGCACCATAAAATGTAACAGTAATAGGGAAGTGGTTGATACTGCCATCTTGTTGAGTATTTTAAATTCTGATTGCATAATTGGCAAAACTCTGTGTGTTTTCTTCCCTTTTCTGCCCAGCTTTCCCAGCCAGCTGTAAGCATTGAAGGACAGGTATCAAATCCTCCATCTACTAGTAGCACAGAAGTGAATTCTCAGACCATTCCTGAGAAGCAGCCTTCACAGGAAGTGAAAATGGAGGCTAAAATGGAAGTGGATCAGCCAGAACCAGCAGATAATCAGCCAGAAGATATTCCAGAGGTGAGAGTAGGGCAGTAACTGCTGTGATTTCATTAGGATCTCAATCTAGAAATGTAATTTTTTTTTAGAAAATCAGTATTGTAAAAAAGTATTCTGATAATTTGGGCTTGTTGCATAGACTTTAATGTAAGAAAGGGTATTCCATACTATGTGCACAGGGGAGAGTAAATAATGTAATGGTAATGATCTTATTTATCCCCTATTGGATATTTTTACCTTTTCTTTTAGACAAAAGCAGAAGACTGCAAAGTAGAAACTACAGAAACAGATGAGAGAGGCACTGAGTTAAAAACTGAAATTAAAGAGGAGGAAGATCAGCCAAGTACCTCAGCTACCCAGTCATCTCCAGCTCCAGGACAGTCAAAGAAAAAGAGTGAGTCTCTGAGGCTCTTTCTTCTAGAGGTAGTGAAGAAAACCAAAGACACAGAGGAGAATTGGAATCAGGCCTCTTAGGCCTTGGAAATTACCATTCATGTGATTTCATTACGCGTGGAGCTATGAGCCTAGTCTCTTCATTATTACTAATGTTGAAAAATAATTTTTCTTTCCTTTAGCTCTATTCACTTCCTACAACCACTGTGAGTCATACCCCTCATTATTTCTTCAGAGCTCAGTGGTTAGCACCCTCTAAAAATGATCTCTTGGCCAGCTGTGGTGGCACACACCTATAATCCCAGCACTTTTGGAGGCTCAGGCAGCCAGATTGCTTGATGTCAACAGTCGAAGACCAGCCTGGGCAATATAACGAGACACTGTCTCTACAAAAAAAAATTTTTAATTAGCTGGGCGTGGTGGTGAGCACTTGTAGTCCCAGCTACTCAGGAGGCTGAGGCAGGAGGATGACTTGAAGCCCAGGAGTTTGAGGCTTTAATGTGCTATGATTTCACCACTGTACTCTGGCCTGGACAACATAGCAAGATGCTGTTTCTAAAATAATTAAAAAGAAAATTAAAAATGATCTCTTTTTCAGAGGAAGGAAATTGTTAAATAATAGCTTTAACTAAAATGCAGGGGAAAATAGCAACAATAATAGTAACATTTATCATTTACCTCCTGTGTGCCAAGCATCTGCATTGTCTCATTTAATAACTTAACAGCAACTCTACGAGGTTATTAATATAAGGCTTATTTAGCAAAGTAAAGTAACTTGCCCCAGGTTACTCAGCTAGTCATTGCTTGGGCTAGAATACAAACGCTGCAGGCTGAAGCAGTCTGTGCTGAAAATTAATGGGTCAGGCAGGGCACCCAGCACTGCTGCGGGGGATGTTGAACTCCAGTAATTACCACATACAGTAATTGACTATTTTAGGACTAGAACTTCTTGTGGCTCCAGTGACCCTTGCAAATGGGCACAGGTAGGACTTATCTCAAGGATTAGTCTGCTGGCTCTTGGAGATGATGTTTATTAAAGTGTTCCATTAATATAATATGTCATAAAATGTAGGGTTTAAAAAATTATTTTCATTTAAAAATAAGGTTTATAC
This sequence comes from Eulemur rufifrons, assembly GCF_041146395.1. NCBI lineage: Eukaryota > Metazoa > Chordata > Mammalia > Primates > Lemuridae > Eulemur > Eulemur rufifrons. Next base: position 89,823,942 of record NC_090998.1, read on the forward strand.
ATATTGAGATTTAGTATAGGCTGTAACAGACCAATCTTACTATTAGGAATCTCTCTTTAAAATACCTTGTCTCACAAGTTTACTCAAATTGATTGTTTTGAGCACAACCAAGTATAAGAGAGAAAGAACCGGCCGGGCGCAGTGACTCACGCCTGTAATCCTAGCACTCTGGGAGGCCGAGGCGGGTGGATTGCTCAAGGTCAGGAGTTCGAGACCAGCCTGAGCGAGACCCCGTCTCTACTAAAAATAGAAAGACATTATATGGACACCTAAAAATCTATATAGAAAAAATTAGCCGGGCATAGTGGCGCATGCCTGTAGTCCCAGCTACTCGGGAGGCTGAGGCAGTAGGATCGCTTAAGCCCAGGAGTTTGAGGTTGCTGTGAGCTAAGCTGACGCCATGGCACTCACTCTAGCCTGGGCAACAAAGTGAGACTCTGTCTCAACAAAAAAAAAAAAAAAAAGAGAGAGAAAGAACCATCTTCTGGCCGGGCGCAGTGGCTCACACCTGTAATCCTAGCACTCTGCGAGGCCGAGGCAGGCGGATCGCTCAAGGTCAGGAGTATGAGACCAGCCTGAGCAAAAGCGAGACCCTGTCTCTACTAAAAAATAGAAATTATCTGGACAGCTAAAAATATATATGGAAAAAAATTAGCTGGGCATGGTGGTGCATGTCTATAGTACCAGCTACTCGGGAGGCTGAGGCAGTAGGATTGCTTAAGCCCAAGAGTTTGAGGTTGCTGTGTGCTAGGCTGACACCACGGCACTCAAGCCCGGGCAAAAAAAAAAAAAAAAAGAACCGTCTTCTGTTTGTATGTTATTTTTAATGGGAACCCCCCCCCCCACCTTGAGGTGAAAAATATCTAAAGTAACAAATATACCCTACTGTAAAGATAAAATAATTTGCAAATCAAGAAATAACAAGGCCTAAGGTCTAAGTAATAATAATACTTAGACTTTTTTTTTGGAGACAGAGTCTTGTTCTGTCACCCTGGGTAGAGTGCAATGGTGTCATCATAGCTCACTGCATCCTCAAACTCCTGGGCTCAAGTGATCCTCCTGCCTCAGCCTTCCAAGTAGCTGGGATTACAGGCACACACCACAGTGCCCAGCTAATTTTTTCTATTCTTGGTAGAGACAGGATCTCATACTTGCTTCGGGCTGGTCTGGAACTGCAGACCTTAAGCAGTCCTCCTGCCTCAGCCTCCCAGAGTGCCAGGATTATAGGCGAGCCACCGTGCCCAGCCTTCAGACTTTTTTTAAAGCTCAAAATTTTACCTTTAATCACTAGCTTCTTAAACAATTACTTAAATTTATTCCATTTGGGACATGATGGCATATCTTTCTTGACTTTTGGGAAACATCACAGAGAACATGTTTGAACTCTAATTTGATCGACTAAGTCCATTGTTCTAGCAATGATGACTCTTTTTTAAACCTAATATTTGCCATTAAAGTAGTAAGCATCTCTTCTTCCTCAGCTTTCAAAACTCAAGCATTTTGAAGCAGAACTTTTCCCTTCAGTGCTTCTCATTCCTTTGTGTAGTGAAAATACAATACCAGGTCTAATTTCTGACTTGTTAAATACTGATGTCTTAATTTTTTCTGTTCTTGCTTGGTGGTATCGCTCTCTTACCCACCAGTATCTTTTGGACTGTTACTATTGGAAGTGTCTTCATAATTTTTTAGAAGGCTTATGTACTGTTTCTGTTTGGCCAAGTCTACTATCTTAACTGAATTTAAGATAGCTGAGCCATGAAAAGATATTTAAAGTTGATAAGATATTCTGTTTTTTAGGTACCACCTAAATCAGAGCAGGAGTTATAATCAGGAAATGAGCCCTTAGTGGTATTTCCATGGGGACAGTGTAATCAATTTTGTATTTTACGAGTCTTGAGATGCTTTTTAGAGCTTCTACGTGATTTCTGCTTAATTGATAACTAATTTCAAATGTACTCTTCTTAAAGTTTTCAAACCAGAAGAATTACGACAGGCACTGATGCCAACGTTGGAGGCACTTTATCGCCAGGATCCGGAATCCCTTCCCTTTCGTCAACCTGTGGACCCTCAGCTTCTAGGAATCCCTGTAAGTATGTGATGGTACTTCTAATTTTTTGTTAATTTGAAATGTATAATTCAGTGATTTTTAGTATATTCAGAGCTGTACAACCATCACCACAGTTTTGATTCATCTTCATCACCCCAAAAAAGAAACCCATATTGTTAATGGTCACTCATTATTTCCTCCCATAGTACCCCAGTCCTAAGCAGACACCAGTCTACCTTCTGTCTCTGGATTTGTTTATTCTGGAAATTTCATTAAATGGAAACATAACAATATGTGATTCTTTGTGACTGGTTTCTTTTACTTAGCACAGTGTTTCATCTGTGTTCATCCATGTTGTAGCATAAATCAATACTTCATTCCTTTTTATGGCCCAATAATATTTGTGTGTATGTACCACATTTTCTTTATCTGTTCATTAGTCCGTAAACATTTGAGTTTCCAGTTTTCGGCTATTAAGATAGCACTGCTATGAACACTGGCATACAAATTTTTGTGTGGGTGTGTATATTTTTATTTCTCTTTGGTATATACCTACCAGTGGAAATGCTAGGTTATTATTTGAAGAGCAGTACATCATGACAGAAAGGTAGACCCAGGTTAGATTTGTCTTTAGCCTGTCTTTATACACCAGGCTGCTGGCAGGTTTCATTTGAGGATCTCTAGGTATTATTGGATGAGTGCTTCTAGGGTCAAAAATCCTTTAGGAATTTGTTTTTCCTGTATTTTTCTGTGATCTTAGATGTAACACTGAAGTTCTCTGGGCTTAGTTTCCTCATTTGCAGGCCCATTCTAGTTTTAAAATTTTCAGTGTCTTTATTGATCTCACATAACACTGTTGTAAAACATCTGGAGTTGCTTCAGTAGACCACCATCGGCCTCCTGTCTGGAAAGTCTATAGCTCTGTCTTCTCAGTCCTCTGAGCAGCTTTGTATCTGTGTAGGCTAATGATTTAAAGAAGTAATTGGACATTAGTCAACTCTTTGGGAATATAAACAGGTCAGAAATTCAGAATTATCTGGAAAATTAATGATAATAGGAAGATTAAACATACTGAGACTTGGGCAATGTTGTTTAGTGTCACTTACCCTTCTAGGATTATTTTGATATTGTGAAGAGCCCGATGGATCTTTCTACCATTAAGAGGAAGTTAGACACTGGACAGTATCAGGAGCCCTGGCAATATGTGGATGACATTTGGCTTATGTTCAACAATGCCTGGTTATATAATCGGAAAACATCACGGGTATATAAATACTGCTCCAAGTTATCTGAGGTCTTTGAACAAGAAATTGATCCAGTCATGCAAAGTCTTGGATATTGTTGTGGCAGAAAGGTAAGAAATGGTTTTCAGACATGCCTTTAACTTTTCTAGGATACCTAGAATATACTGATGGCATAAGAGAGTATTCTGCTTCTGGCATTGACATGGCCTTTTCTTTAATGCATTTGTTTGGACTTATTTGCACATACCACAATATTATCTGTTTATATGGAATGGACTTTCTGTAAAGACTTTTTTTGGCACACCTGAATTTTATGGAAAACTTGACCAATTAGAATAATGAATCATCAGACTGTAAGCTCATACGGAGTTGGGCCTTTATCATGGTCAGCTGTGTGTGCACATTGCTCACCATATATTGGTTTTCCCGTGCATACCAGTTCACATTCTTGAGGTCTACATGTCCTGTTGGGTCTTTGGTAAAGTGGTAGAAGGATATGACTGCTAAGCCTACCTCAGGGTGATGAAATAATATAGGAGTAAACTTAGAATGGTTTTTGGTAACTGAAATAGGAAATAGCCCATTATGGTTAACACAAATAAGAACTAAAGACATCACTGACTCTTTTGTTTATGCTTTGCCATTGTGATTGTTCTAGCTTGTCCTTAAGGCCTCTATGCTATTTAACAAATCGTTTCTTTTGCAGTTGGAGTTCTCTCCACAGACACTGTGTTGCTACGGCAAACAACTGTGCACAATCCCTCGTGATGCCACTTACTATAGTTATCAAAACAGGTAAGCCCATCTAATGTGGACCCTGGCCCATATGTCCACATGTCTAGGGAGTGCATGCAGATGGACCAGCACACATACAGTCATGGTTCATGTGTAACTTGCTTGAAAACAGCTGTACAGCACAAGTTCTCTTCTTTGCCTTCTGCCTTTCTTAGCAGAATTATAAAATTTTGTATCAAAAATTAGCATTGCATCAGTTATCTGGGCCCTTATTTTCAGCAGGGAGGAACCCCAGGCCCCACTTCACTTTCTCCTGGGCTTTTAGTACTCACCACAGACCAAGGCAAAACTGAGGAGATTAAACTCCCCAGAAAATGTTTAATACCTATTGGATTGCTTTTTGGAAATGTTTCCCTTTTTATGTGTTGCCTATCCCTAAATTGTTGTTGTTAGAACATATGAAAACAGGATTCCAAAGTATTTACTTTTCCTTTGTTAAGCAAATTAAAAGGAAAACCTCCAAAATAGCTCTGCACCTAACTTTTCCCTACAAAGACTTGCTTATGACAGTGCCTAAATAAACTACACACTTCTGCCTTTTTTCTCATTCTCCACCAATAGCTGAAATCACTTCACTAATCTTTCTTAACCACGATTTATCTCCTGTTTTCAGTAATTGGCCTACAATATAGTTAGCATAGGGTGTTTAGGGCTCTCATATAGTAATAGCAAGGCTGGGCAGTTAATACCCTTACTTATTTGATAATACCAAGCTCATGTTATTGGTTTGTGCTGAACTTTGGTGCTACAGATGTATTTCTAGCTTTGATAAGTTACTTACACTTTTTGTTTTATTTGCAAAAAGTTAGGTGCACTCCTTATGCTTTGTAGGCCTAATGTTTTGATTTTACAATGAGTAAAAATCCAGTATTTTACTCATTGAAATCTAGGAAAGGCCGGGCGCGGTGGCTCACGCCTGTAATCCTAGCACTCTGGGAGGCCGAGGCGTGTGGATCGCTCGAGGTCAGGAGTTCAAGACCAGCCTGAGCAAGAGCGAGACCCCGTCTCTACTAAAAATAGAAAGAAATTATCTGGACAACTAAAATATATATAGAAAAAATTAGCCGGGCATGGTGGCGCATGCCTGTAGTCCCAGCTACTCGGGAGGCTGAGGCAGTAGGATCGCTTAAGCCCAGGAGTTTGAGGTTGCTGTGAGCTAGGCTGACGCCACGGCACTCACTCTAGCCCGGGCAACAGAGCGAGACTCTGTCTCAAAAAAAAAAAAAAAAAAAAAGAAAGAAATCTAGGAAAAGTGGGACTCAAGTTGTTATAAGCACTTTATGCTCAAAAAAGCAAGTAACAACTGGCATGAAACTTTTCTTATGTTGTTACAACCTTGACATTTATACCCTTTTTGGATTTTTAACAGCAGTGTACTGTGTTCATCTTTGTACCAAGGCATGTTTAGTCATGTACCTGCACACACCACTGCCTTTTGAAACGTGTCTCTTGGTGGCTGTAGTCAGTATTCAACTGCTCATGCAGGGCTTTTCAGTGAAAAACTATTTTTGTTACTTATGGCTTCCTTGGGATCAAAAAGAAATTTTCGTATTTTTCAATCCCCAGTTGTTTTAGGTTATTGTTTCCTGCTACTCTATCCATGGTGGATTTTTTTTTTTTTTTTTTTGAAAGTGGGCAGAAGTGTGATTGCTATATTTAGGTATTGTTGAGTAGCAGTCCTTCTCTCCCTGGTATATTTATCCTCCTCCCTCCTTTTATTTATATCAGATAGCATTAATTACTGAAATGAAAGGGTGTGGGTCTGTGTAAGTGAAACTTTTGTTTTTATTTGCTGTAATCATTTTGCTACTTGTGATCCCATTTGAGATATTTAATGCTAATCTGTGCTTTGCCTTGGCTTTCTGCTTTGTGTTGTTCTGTCTTGCTTTTATGTTTTTTGTTGTCCTGCAATCCCTCATTTCTTCGTTTGTTTTGTGTTTTTTTTTTCTCCCTCATGCTTGTCGTTGTCTGCACTTGGCTTTGATAACAAAACAAAACAAAACAAACCAAAAAACCCAAACTGTGGGGCCCATAAATCTGCATCATTGAATGTCCTTGTCGCCGTTGATGACCTGCTCTCTGCTCCCGTCCCCTTCCTTGGCCTGCTGTGATTGGTGGCTTCGTTGCTTGGCTTGGGCTGTGTTGTGTGAACGGAACAGTTCACCCCAGTATGGCCTTCTTGCCGACAGGTATCATTTCTGTGAGAAGTGTTTCAATGAAATCCAAGGGGAGAGCGTTTCTTTGGGGGATGACCCTTCCCAGCCTCAAACGTAAGTAGCTACATTATTTTGAAAAGTGCTATCTTCTCAGTGTGTTACCATGTGATCATGCTCAGGCTTCTTTCTAAATGGTCTTGAGCTGTGTTGTCCAGTGTAGTAGCCATTACTCTCAGATGGCTATTTAAATACAAATTAAAAGTAAATAAGGCCTGGGCCGAGTACAGCGGCTCACGCCTGTAATCCCTAGCACTCTGGGAGGCCGAGGTGGGCGGATCCTTTGAGCTCAGGAGTTTGAAACCAGCCTGAGCAAGAGCAAGACCCCGTCTCTACTAAAAAATAAAAAGAAATTAGCTGGACAACTACAAATACATAGAAAAAATTAGCCGGGCATGGTGGGACATGCCTGTAGTCCCAGCTACTCAGGAAGCTGAGACAGAAGGATTGCTTGAGCCCAGGAGTTTGAGATTGCTGTGAGCTAGGCTGATGCCACAGCACTCTAGCCAGGGTGACAGAGCAGGACTCTGCCTCGGAAAAAAAAAAGAGGTAAATAAGGCCAGAAGCAGTGGCTTACTCCTGTAATCCTAGCACTCTGGGAAGCTGAGGCAGGAGGATTGCTTCAGCTCAGGAGTTTGAGATCAGCCTGAACAAGAGACCCTATCTCTACCAAAAAATAGAAAATTAGCCAAGCACAGTGGCATGGGCCTATAGTTGTAACTACTCAGGAGGCTGAGGCAGGAGGATCATTTGAGCCCAAGAGTTAGAGGTTGCAATGAGCTGTGATGTTGACACTGTACCCGACTTGGGGCAACAAAGTGAGACTCTGTCTCAAATAAATAATGTAAATAAAATTAAAATTGTTTGTCAGTTGTACTACTCACATTTCAGGTATTCAGAAGCCATCTGGCTAGAGGTCAACACAGAGAACATAATCCATCACAGCAGAAAATTCTATTAGTCAGCACTTCTCTAGGGAATATATGGGTGGTCATCTTAGCTATACTGAAATTATTTCTTCTATAAAGAAACTTTCAGGCCAGGTATGGTGGCTCATGTCCCAAATCCCAGCACTTCAGGAGGCAGAGGCAGGAGGAGCACTTTGAGGCTAGCAGTTTGAGACCAGCCTGCAAAACATACCGAAGACCCCATCTCTACAAAAAATTTAAAAATTAGCCCGACGTGGTGGTATGTGTCTGTAGTGCCTGTAGTCCCAGTTACTCAGGAGGCTGAAGCAGGAAGATCATCTCTTCAGCCCAGGAGTTCGTGGCTAAATTAAGTTATGATCAGGCCACTACACTCCAGCCTGGGTGACGAGCAAGACCCTGTCCCTAAAAAAATAATATTAAAAGAATTAAAAAATAGCTTTTCTTCTAAAAATTGGAAGGATAGTGCAAGAAAAGAACTTAATTGTTAATTAACTGTTTTGAGTTTGAAAAGAATTGAACTAATAACCACCCTACACCCTTCTTGTAGATTAACAGACGCCCTAAATCACTATACTAGTGAATAGAATTAACATGATGGAGAGGTTTAAGAGACTCAGATGCACTTTGCAGTTTCACAAACTCAGCATATAGCCTAAATTGCCTAATAATAGTAGTAATCTTTAAATCTGAATAAATTTAGACTGTTTAGTTAAAAAGAAGTACTGTTTCATGTAATTTTAGTATTCTTAGAGGTTCATATTTACCTATAATAAAGGAAAGCTATTCATAACATTCCACAAAAATATGGAGTTGTCACATTACTAGTAACAAATCAGGGCCTCCAAGGAAAACTGGTTAAACTTTTTCCAAATTGAGTTGTACAGTTGCACTTTCCCTTCAGTCACCACACAAATACAATATAGTAGGGTATGGGTGCTGGTCTAGGAAAATAGATACTGGGAACCTTGAGCATTGAGATATTTTGACCCTTGGCTAAACCAGGGAGGTGACCTCTAGTGTAGGTTTCCCTGATGGAGGAGTGGACGTCCGCCTTACCGTTGGAACTCTGGGGTGGCATGCCAAGTGTCGTATACCTTAGGGCAGTACATCCCTGACTTTGAAGAGTATAGAAATCCCCTCCTGATCCTGCAGGTCTTTAGTCAGTCTAAGAGTCTGCATTTCTTATAAGCTTCCGGGTCCTTCTGTGGTGCAGCTGCTCTTCAGATTGCACTTTGAGTAACAAGCCCTTAGGCTATTCAGGAAAATGCTATTAACTTAGATGAGTGAATCTCTCTAGGCTATAACTTAGTATAGGAAACAGTTTTACATGTGGAGATGTCCTCACTTTTGAACTTCTGCCCTCAGGTGATCCTCCCACCTCCGCCTCCCAAAGTGCTGGGATTATAGGCATGAGCCACCATACGTGGCCTCAGAGATGTCCTCATTTTTGTAAGGAGGATTAACCGTAATTAGAGTGGGCTTCGCTGAAGTTGACTCTAGGTAGAGAATGGTAAGACTGTTAGTTTCTATATGTAGTGAAGCCATGAGCAGTGTTGTATGCTAGATTTCAGGATGGGAAGCTATGTGACATTTTAAAATATAAAGTACAGAGTGTTGTCCTTCAAAATTGCTGTGAAACGTGTATTAATGTTGAAATTTTCTTGACCGAGCATAGTGGTGTGCGCCTGTAGTCCTAGCTACTCAGGAGGCCAAGTCAAGAGGATCATCTGAGCCCAAGAATTTAAGGCTGCAGTAAGCTATGATCACGCCACTGCATTCCAGCCTGGGAGAGAGGCTGTCTCTCCCTCTCTCCCTGACAGAGGGAGACCCTGTTTCTAAGACTTTTTTTTTTTTTTTTCTTGAGACAGAGTCTCACTCTGTTGCCCAGGCTAGAGTGCCGTGGCGTCAGCCTAGCTCACAGCAACCTCAAACTCCTGGGCTCAAGCGATCCTCCTGCCTCAGCCTCCTGAGTAGCTGGGACTACAGGCATGCACCACCATGCCCAGCTAATTTTTTTTGTATGTATTTTTTTTAGTTGTCCAACTAATTTCTTTCTATTTTTAGTAGAGATGGGGGTCTTGCTCTTGATCAGGCTGGTCTCGAACTCCTGACTTCGAGCGAGCCTCCCACCTCGGCCTCCTATATATATTTTTAGCTGTCCATATGATTTCTATTTTTAGTAGAGACAGGGTCTCGTTCTTGCTCAGGCTGGTCTCGAACTCCTGAGCTCAATCCGCCCACCTCAGCCTCACAGAGTGCTAGGATTACAGGCATGAGCCACCGCACCCGGCCTGAAAGCGTATTCTTAAATAGTTGGTTGGCCAGGCGTGGTGGCTCACGCCTGTAATCCTAACACTCTGAGAAGCTGAGGCAAGAGGATCACTTGACCAGCCTGAACAAGAGTGAGACCCTATCTCTACTAAAAATAGAAAAATTAGCCAGGCATCATGGCGTGTGCCCTGTAGTCCCAGCTACTTGGGAGGCTGAGGCAGGAGGAGCCCATGAACCCAGGAATTTGAGGTTGTAGTGAGCTACGATGATGCCACTGTAGTCTACTCAGGGTAACAGAGCAAGATTCTGTCTCAAACAAACAAACAAAAACAGCCAGGTGTGGTGACTGACGCCTGTAATCTTAGCACTTTGGGAGGCTGAGGCTAGAGGATTGCTTGAGTCCAGGAATTCAAGACAAACCTGAGCAACATAGTGAGACTCTGTCTCTACAAAAAACAAAACAGAAATTAGCCAGCTGTGGTGGCAGGTGCCTGTAGTCCCAGTTAACTCTAGAGGCTGAGGTAAGAGGATTGCTGAGCCCAGGAGTTAGAGGCTGCAGAGAGCTATGATCGTGCCACTGCATTCTAGCCTGGGCAACAGAGCAGGACACCACACCTACACCCCACTTCCCCCTAAAAAAAGGTATTCTTAAATAGTGATTTAATTCTCCCTGTGCACACCGTATCCTTCATGGCTCAGTCTAGGAACATTACACCATAAAAAGGTGTAACTATTAATAACACTGAGAATAGTAGGCAGTATTTGAAAAGAAAGAACTAATGTTTCTAGTTCTTCCTGGGTTCCTGATTTCCTCCTATAAGGGGATATAATTATTAAGTCCTATTCCCTTACATGCATTTTGTAAGTCAGGATTGCAACTGTTAAATTATAATCTTAGAGGATGTAAATCATCCATTTATAGTGTAAGATTTATACCCTTTGGTTAGAACAGTGGCCAGATTGCTCATCTTTATCACTTTTTCTCATTGTGTCCCTCTTCTCTCCTTAGTACAATAAATAAAGAACAATTTTCCAAGAGAAAAAATGACACACTGGATCCAGAATTGTAAGTAGTTCCCCTTGAATACTCAGCACATTTAGACTTTTCTTCTTCCTTTCATTCTATGGATTTTTAGGACCAATCAGATGATTCTGCATTGTTGGGCTAAATCTATATAATATACACCCAACGTAGGTGGTAAAATGTGGAATATATTCAAGTACTAAGGCTATTAGTCTACATTACAGTTAGTATTTATTTACATTTCACTAAATTGAGTTAATGCTTTAGTGTTTTATCGGCCCAGTCTGCTCACTGCTATGTATTCCATCCCTGTTACCCTCTGCATTTTCAGTTCATAATTCATAATCCCTCAGTTTGTGGTGAGGCCTTTGAGAGCATGGAGCACTGAAATGTACGTTTTCTAGGTATTCCTAAAATGGGTGGAATGGTGTCAGACTCATTCGGAAGTTTCGACACCGGTGATCTTTCTCTGCTACTGTTTTTCCACAGTCACATTTAATTACTGAATTTAATTGCTTTTGAAATTGGCTCTACCTGTAACACTAAAGAGCTTTTTAAAAATAAAAACTTTGTTAGAACTATTTTTTCAATTCTTTGGACATGACCTTGGCTATCTTCTGAATTGTCAGAAATCACAGGAAGTAATGGAAGTTTTCATTTCGTTAAGGTTTTGGGATTAATCTTGAAATTGGCTCTGTATTTCCAGGTTTGTTGAATGTATAGAGTGTGGAAGAAAGATGCATCAGATATGTGTTCTTCATCATGAGATCATCTGGCCACTTGGGTGAGCCTTATTTCAGTATTTTCTCTGGAAATTTTCTTCCTCGTGAATATTAACAAGTTTTTTCTTCTTTGCTATATCATATCTTCAAAGTTAGTATCTCTAAAATTTTTTGCTTGGATTAGGAAATTTAAATTTATATTGTTATTTTTCATCAAAAGTCAATGCTGTTGGTAAGGTATCTGGAAACTAGCAAGTGTTAGATGTAATTGAATTTCACAGATTGACTATTATACGGGGGGATGCACCTCTATTCCTACCTCAGAAAACATGCTATGAATGTTATACTAAATTGTGAGCCTGGTAAGTGTTTGGTTTAAATATCTGTTGGTGGGGTGGGGACAATAGGTTACATAGCTGCAGTTAAAAGTATAATTGACCAGTGAGAGTCAGAGAGACCACTTCTTATTGTCCCAAGAATGGGGCTGATTCCAGCTCTGTTCCAAGGAAGAGGGAATCTAGGGCATCAAGTGCCTCTCATTAGGTTTGGTTCTCCACACCGTCTTCTGCTCTGTTCTCAGACTGCTTGTTGTAGCTGGTTTGGAGGTTACAGGAAAGAGGGGTCTAATTAGCAAATTTCTAGAAAATAATACTAAGAAAAATTGCAATAGGTAATATTTAGTGGGAACTTTTTAATTTTCAGTGTAAGTTGTCTTTAAATGTGCCTTTTTAGTCCTTTCCTTAATTTCAGGTTTGGTAAAAAAAAAAAAAATGATTTAAGAGACTTGTGATGTTTGCAGTTTAGGATCAGTCAGCTTGTTGGAGATAATCTCCTTTAGTATTGTATGAAATATATAAATCAGTAAAATATTTTATTTGTATGTGTTTGTTTTTAATTTTTTAAATTTCTCCATCTTATAGGTTGTGGACATTTGAAGTATGTCTGCTGCATTTTTAATGGATGCCTAGTAGTCTATAATTTACAATAACCCATTTAATTATTTACTTTGAGGAACATTTATGTAGTCTCAAGTTTTTGCAAGAAACTCTCCTTACACGCATCATATACAGTTAATTATAGGAACAAAGAGAAAATACATTTTAAATATATTGGTTTTGCTCTCAAAATGTACAGTTCCAACCAGTAACATAAAAGGAGTACTGACACTTAACTCTAGCCAATATGATTGGGCCAAAAAGAAACATTCCTGTCTTAATTGTAATCACATTTCTTCATGTCTATTGCCTATTTTTCCATTAAGTTATCTTTTTTCTTATTGATTTCTGAAAGCTCTGTGTGTATTGGTTGTAACTCTTTCATAAAAATGTGGAAAATTTTGTACCAGATTGTCTTTTGAATTTTAATTTTATTTACACGATAGATTTTGTTATACACATACTTTAAAGGCGTCTTTAAGTTATGTAAACAAAGTCTTGATTTACATTTTAGATTTGTTTGTGATGGCTGTTTAAAGAAAACTGCACGAACCAGGAAAGAAAATAAGTTTTCTGCTAAAAGTAAGTTCCATTTTTACAGGTAAACCTTGGCAAAACTTCTGAAGTCTAATGGAGAAGAAACTGTCCAAAAAGAATTCCTTTATTTTTAATCAGAGTAAAAGTAAAACAATTCTATATAATCTACTTAAAGTTGAACTGTAATATAGTTTTTAGTGTGAAATTCATTAGACCTTAGGGAAAAAATTTTCAAGAAAAGAATTTATTAAATGCATAAGATGTGTTTTCCCTATATTTTTCCTTATTTGGGGCATATTCCTTATGGGGGCCAGATGTGAAAATGATTGGCCAGAATTGCTGTCCCATGAGTGATTCTCTCAGTTTAGTCTATACCATTTATGGGGGCTCCATTTTGCCCTCACTTGATCCTTTCCATTGTCAGGGGAAAGATTTTTATCATGCAAGTAATTGACACTTATAACCTCAATGTAGTATTTTGTTTTGTAGTATTTTTCTGACTTACAGATTCCTTTGATTTCTGTAATGTTCCTCAAAATGTTCAACCTTTGTCTTTGTCTTTTTTTTTTTTGAGACAGAGTCTCACTCTATTGCCCGAGCTAGAGTGCCGTGGCATCAGCCTAGCTCACAGCAACCTCAAACTCTTGGGCTCAAGCGATCCTCCTGCCTCAGCCTCCCAGCTAGCTGGGACTACAGGCATGCGCCACCATGCCCGGCTAATTTTTTCTATATATTTTTAGTTGACCAGCTAATTTTTTTCTATTTTTAGTAGAGACGGGGTTTCGCTCTTGGCTCAGGCTGATCTCGGAACTCCTGAGCTCAAACGATCCACCCGCCTCGGCCTCCCAGAGTGCTAGGATTATAGGTGTGAGCTACCGCGCCTGGCCAACCTTTGTTATTTTAAAATATAATTGCAATCTAGTCAAAGTGCAATGGCTTGTTCATTGTTCCATATTTTTAACTATTCTGACAATTGGAAATTTTTCATAATAAAAAGTTGGGGGAAATGACATTTAGATATTATTGAGTACTGTGCCTGTTTTAGCAGCACATATACCAAAGACTTGCCTTATCATACTAGTATAGGGACCATGTTAAATCTTCTCCGTATCATTCCAAGTATGATAGTGCAAATCGACAGAACGTTTTATACAAAGAATAAACTTAGCCAGGCGTGGTGGCTTGCGCCTATAATCAGCACTTCAGGAGGCTGAGGCAGGAGGATTGCTTGAGCCTAGGATTTCATGGCTACAGTTACCGATGATCGTGCCACTGCACTCCAGCCTGGGCGACAGAGTGAGACCCCATCTTTTATTTAATAAACAAAATAATTGATGACCTTGTCGAGTTTAAAAAAATTCTAGGAAGTTATCCTATTTGTATTAAGAAAAAGCACAAATGAGATTTGAGGTTGAACCTTTAAGACTGACAGTAATAAATTTGCATCTTGGTAACTTCTGACTTTTACGTTCCTAGGGTTGCCATCTACCAGGCTCGGCACCTTTCTGGAGAATCGTGTAAATGACTTTCTGAGGCGACAAAATCACCCTGAGTCAGGAGAGGTCACTGTTAGGGTAGTTCATGCTTCAGACAAAACTGTGGAAGTCAAACCAGGCATGAAAGCAAGGTATCTAGTGATTTCCCTTTTTTTCTCTTGTGGATCCACAATTTCTTGTACATAGTTACTGTTGGTGATTCCAGTCCATATGAGTTATGTTGTTCTCTCCTCCCAACCTGAATTATATAGGTTTGTAGACAGTGGAGAGATGGCAGAATCCTTTCCATACCGAACCAAAGCCCTCTTTGCTTTTGAAGAGATTGATGGCGTTGACTTGTGCTTCTTTGGCATGCATGTTCAGGAGTACGGCTCTGACTGCCCTCCGCCCAACCAGAGGTATGACTGGCTGACTATGGCTAGCCCCTCCAGTGTAGGGGGGGTTTCAAGTTGTAATAAGTGGAAAAGTATTAGTATTCAAGTAAAACAAATTAAAAATCCAATCCTGGCCGGGCGCGGTGGCTCACGCCTGTAATCCTAGCACTCTGGGAGGCCGAGGCGGGTGGATCGCTCGAGGTCAGGAGTTCGAGACCAGCCTGAGCAAGAGTGAGACCCCCGTCTCTACTAAAAATAGAAAGAAGTTATATGGACAACTAAAATATATATATACAAAAAATTAGCCGGGCATGGTGACACATGCCTGTAGTCCCAGCTACTCGGGAGGCTGAGGCAGTAGGATCGCTTAAGCCCAGGAGTTTGAGGTTGCTGTGAGCGAGGCTGATGCCACGGCACTCTATCCCGGGCAACAGAGCGAGACTCTGTCTCAAAAAAAAAAATAAATAAAAAAATAAAAAAAATAAAAATCCAATCCTAAAACAGACAAAGCAGGGATCTCTTGAGGCCGAGACCAGCCTGGGTAACATAGCGAGACTCTGTCTCTACAGAAAAATTTAAAAATTAGATGGGTGTGTTTATGAGCACCTGTAATTCCAGCTCCTCGGGAGGCTTGAGCCCAAGAGTTGGAGGCTGCAGTGACCTATGATGATGCCACTGCACTCTAGCCTGGGCAACAGAGTGGGACCTTGGCTCAAAAAAAAACAGAAAAGAAAATTAAGTCACAGGTTCACTAAACTTCTCTACAGGGGTTCAGTCAAGTCACTCATCTGACTGTAGTGAACATTACAAATGACAACATGGGCAAAGAGCACAGGAGAGCAAGATGATGTTTTAGTCATATAGTACAAGAACTCATTGTGTGACTTGACTTTTTTTTTTTTTCCCCTCCCATTTGGTATAGGAGAGTATACATATCTTACCTCGATAGTGTTCATTTCTTCCGTCCTAAATGCTTGAGGACTGCAGTCTATCATGAAATTCTAATTGGATATTTAGAGTATGTGAAGAAATTAGGGTAAGCATATTGATAATGAATGTTATTTTAAAAACAATTAGTGTGCTATTGTTAAAATGTGCAACTATGTAATTTTTGCCCTTCTCTGCCCCCGATCTTGGTTCCCATCTAGCAGAATTATCCCAACTTTGTTGGTGCCCTTTGAAGTAAATGTTGCCAATAGGAAAGAAAAATGGATGTTTTAGCCCTAGTTCCAAACTTCCCATGTGAGGTGTTTGGGGTTTTTTGGTGGGTTTTTTTGTTTGTTTTTTCTTTAGTTAAGCCATTGGGTACATTGATTTGAAGTTTTTGTTTATTAATCATTTGAGGGCAGAATTTTGATCCATTTGATCTTTTTATACCTGCGTATCAAGACCAAAAACAACTAAGGTCTGGGGATATGTTTCTCACTTTTAAAGTACATGTGTCCTTGAGAATATTCAGTACTGCATCTTGCGGGTTATTGCTCTTGACAATTTTCCTTTCATTGAGGTCTCTTGTTAAAGTAGGTCCATTTTCCATTGCATGGTAATCTTAATTCAGCCCTAAAATGCAAATTTGGGATTTGGAGCTAAGTTGTTCTCTCTACAACAGAAATTCTCAGCACTCCTCTGTGGTATCCAAAAAGTAGCAGGCATTGTGAGATCCATTATTAGTGCCATGGGTTATGCTTAGTGCTGGCCTCACAATTTTGATTTGATGCTGGGTTAAACATTTTGTGTTATCTTTCAATATTGGCTCCACCTTGTGGTTTAAAGGGTAGCATTCTGTCTAAAATGGATGATCTTTTCTATCGAACATTCCTTCTCTTTGTGTTGTTAGATACACAACAGGGCATATTTGGGCATGTCCACCAAGTGAGGGAGATGACTATATCTTCCACTGCCATCCTCCTGACCAGAAGATTCCAAAGCCCAAGCGACTGCAGGAGTGGTACAAAAAGATGCTTGACAAAGCTGTCTCAGAGCGCATTGTCCATGACTATAAGGTTAGTTGGAGCATGGGGGAGAAAAACAGTAGATCTGGAAATGTACTAATCTTGGTGGTCTTGTTCTACATCTTCCATGTAATTCATAAAATTATGCTAATTTGATAGGTTTTTTATTTTGTGTGTTCACAGTTTTTCAAAGTAAAACTAGGTTTTTTGAAGAAATGTGTTTTAAACATGTAACCAATTAAAAAATGTATTCCTAATAGCCACGTTATTTTAAACATTCATGAATGTAGGCTGTCTCTTGATATGAACTTGAACTACCTACATAAACTGGATGTTTTCCCAAGCAGCCCAGCAATTCATTCTACAGCAGATACAGTTTCTAGTATTTGTATTAGGTCATTAAATTTGAAATGTCTGATTTTGGTCAGACGAGATCGGGCACGTGCAAGGTGGTGTGGCCGTAGACTGAAATGTCTGATTTTGAATCAAAAGTTTTATTTGCTACATCTTAAACAAGAAGCAGTGCAATTAATCAAAGTTTGTGTCTAAACTATTGACACAGTTTTGTCATCTTAATAGGAGCTTGTTGATATCAACAGTGAAGAAGTGTGGAGAGTAGGTGGCAATGAAATCACGAAAAGCGTTATTTACAGCTTGTTGAGAATTGAATATTTTTCCTTGTAAAAAGTGGTAGTCAGTGCAAGGGCTGGTGAATATGGTGGATGACAGAGAGTTTCTAAGTTTAGCCTCTAATTTTGAGCAAAGTTGTTTGTGTGACATGTGGTCTTGGCCTGTCTCTGCCGCCCAATCTGTTTAATGGAAAGCATCCTCATGATTTCGTCCAACTTGTTATAGTAGACACTTGCTGTAATCACTTGAGGAGGTTTCATGAAGCTGTAGTGGATAATACCAGTGCTGGAGCACTGAACAGGCACCATTAGCTTTTTTTGATGAATATTCAGTTGTGGACTGTGTTTTGGCACTTTATTTAATAACCATTGTGTTGAATCCATTGTTATTACAGATAACAATAAGGTGTAAAAATGGTTTGTCTTTATGTCATGACAGTAAAGAAAGGCAGGTTTTGAGATGATTTTTTTTTGATGCTCATTTAATTTATGTGGTATCCATCTATCCAGCGTTTTTACCTTGTCAGTTTGTTTTCAGCAGTCTAATATTGTTGCAGTAGTAATGTCAAACCTTGTTAATTTATGCATAGGGTTGAAATGGATTTGCTTCTATAGATTTTAGCTCATCATTATTCACCTTGGTCTCAGGTTGCCCACATGGCTCATTTTTAAGACTAAAATCACCAGAACAGAACTGTGTGTTCATTAGTTACATCTTTTTCAAACACTTTATTGATATGTTGAGCTGTCTGCACAGTATTGGTTTTACAGTGGAACTCTCATTTGAAAATAACACAAGTTTTTGACTTACCTATGGTTTTACAAAAATTATTTTTAAAAAAACTTTGAAAGCTACAAGTCAAACCATGTGTTTGAAAGAATGAAAATGTGCTTTCACAATAAAAAGAAAACAAGAAGTGTCAAGTGAAATGTCAGCGATACTAACTGTCAAACTTAATAGTTAAGGAAGTCGGACATCTCATACTTAATGACATAATAGGTTTCAGTCATTTTCACCTCTCAGTTAAGCTGCTGAAATTCCAAGGATGTGTGCAGGGAGGGCATACCTTACATCACACATCATTGTGCGAGAGGTGGTAAAGGCTACGGTGTGAATGATGCTTCTGAAGCCCTCTGACATTGATCCCTGGCAAGACAGTTTGCCACTTGGTTTATATAAAGGCAGATAATCTCCATCTTCATAGGCAGAGGAAAAAGAAAACTAGAAATACTGACTTCAGACCAGGACTTTTCACTGTTTTTTGTGTTTTCTTTTTCTTTTATTTGTTTACAGGCTAGTCAGCTTAAGCAGTGGGAATGGAGAAGGAACAGAGAAATCTGTAATTGGTTGTGGTTTATTATTTGTTAGACACCACTGTACTCAGACCAGCCCTTGCACTGTTTATGACATTAAATTGCTCCCTGGCATATGGTATAGAATTAGGTACTAGGTATAGAATCTCCGCCAGCTTTCTGAAGACATTTTAATCTTTCATGTTTCTTGTGTCAGTTAGTTGTGGCTGCTTCTTGTATAATCAATGTTTTATAAAAAGTAGAAATTCCTATTTGTACATGCATTTTTTTACAGGATATTTTTAAACAAGCTACTGAAGATCGATTAACAAGTGCAAAGGAATTGCCTTACTTTGAGGGTGATTTCTGGCCCAATGTTTTGGAAGAAAGCATTAAAGAACTGGAACAGGAGGAGGAAGAGAGGAAGCGAGAGGAAAATACCAGCAACGAAAGCACTGACGTAAGGACGTTACAGTTCCTTTCCATCTTCTACCTTAATTCTAATTGTATAATCCAGAAGTGAGCTTAAATGTTCAATTTAGTTTTAAAGTTCTCAGGTATGAAACAGCTCTTTAAATTGGGCAAGAAATTATGGCTTAGAAAGTTTACTAGGATTATATTTTAGTGGTTTTAAACCTATTTAGCATCAAGACCCCCTTTTAAAATGGTATCTCAGACTCTGAGTAATGTAAACTGAGAAAAAAAAAAGCAAATGAAATCCTAAAAAACAAACTGATAGAAAATTACCTATGTAAAGGACCAGATTATGAATATTTTGGCCTTGTGGGCCACATACCATCTCTGGTGTAGTCTTTTTCTTTCCCCTTTAAAAAAATAAAATAAATAACACAACTCTTTCGAAGTGTAAAAACCGTTCATAGCTATCCAAAACCAGCCTGTCCCCCATATAGCACCTGCCTTAGAACCTGGTCAGTTATTTCCCTATAGCATATGTAGAATTACCTCCATTGAATCAGACTTATAAAGTCACTCTTAAATAGTCCGCTCACAAATTCTTACAGCTTTGTTCAAATTCATTGATGAACTAGTTTTCAGTATAGGGTATGAGTGTTGGGGGGCAAGGTTTAGTAGGCTCATAAAATTTTAGAATATGAGTAAAAGGCAGTAAAGCCAAGGTCTTTTGGCTCCCCACTGCCATACACTCTACCCCACTCTGCCACCCACTCCTCGTTTCCTATTCTCAAATCTGGGATGTGCTCCATCAACAAGGTCTACACACTCCTAGGTTGTCATTGCCTCAATGAAAGGTCTTCACTGAGAAAAAATTAGGTCAAATATGTTTGTGAACATTAGTTTACCATAAGTAACAACTTTGAAAGGAGAGAGACTATGTGAAGTGAGCTGCTAATGAAATAAGATATAAGCATAAGCTATAGTTCATAGAAGGGGGAGTCTTTTTACCTTCAGTGTTATTTCTAAGTCAATTCTTAACAAAAACTTAACACTTTGTTGTCTCCTTTTGTGCTACCCGGCAGGTGACAAAGGGAGACAGCAAGAATGCTAAAAAGAAGAATAACAAGAAAACCAGCAAAAACAAGAGCAGCCTGAGTAGGGGCAACAAGAAGAAGCCTGGCATGCCCAATGTATCCAATGACCTCTCACAGAAACTGTATGCCACCATGGAGAAACATAAAGAGGTAAGATGCAGCCACCAGTAGTTGGAAAACAAACAGGACAGGGGTTTTCAAAAACTGCCCGCTCCAATTGGTGTTTATGATGTGAGCACCAGACCATTTGAGATTCAGAAGAAAGAAATCATTTGAGGGGTAATTAGGGAAAAAAGAGGTAATTAGAGTAGGTAGTAGAACAAGAAATGTTCAGTTTCATTTAGCTGTGCAGCTGTGTTTTAAATCTAGATGGTGTTAGATTGTGCCTTATTTAAAAGTATAAGCTGTGTGAGTGGATAATGTCTGTAATCCCCGTACTTTGGGAGGCCAAGGCGGGAGGATTGCTTGAGGCCAGGAGTTCGTGACCAACCTGCGCAACATAACAAAAAGCATTAAAAAAGCCCATCTCTACAAAAAATTAAGCTGGGCATTATGGCACATCCCTGTAGTCCCCAGCTACTCGGGGCCTGAGGTGGGAGCATCACTTGAGCTCAGCAGTCCAAGGCTACAGATAAGCTAAGGTAATAATTATTAGCTATTTCAAGCTATAGTTAATGTGACAATTCTAGCATAACAGCAGTGGGAAAGGCCCTCAGAATATATTGTCATGAGTTTGACTTCATCTGTGGACACATTCTACGACTTTATCTGTATAGGTTATAAATTCAGGTATTGGCCTAGCTATATGGGGACAAAAGCAGCAGATACTGTTGTCTGCGTACATTGCAAGTGTTACTGCTAGTTTGCGTAGATTTTTAGTGTCCAAAAAACTGGTAGAATGTACTAGGCAGTACAGCAGTTTCTTAGAAGTTCCTGATTTCTTCAGGTAATATTTTATAGTTTATTTGTTTAATAAGACTTTATAGTTACATATAATTAATTTCTATTACATATACATAATACCAGCTTGTTGCACCCTTTATACTAATGGTTATGGGAATTGGTGGTGGTTATGAGTTTTCAAACTTAAGTGAACAAAAATTTTACTGCTTCAGCAACAAGGACTAAGTAGATTTATCTCTATTTTAACCAGTACCTTTTTTTTTTCCCCCTGAGATAGGATCTTGCTCTGTTGCCCAGGCTGGAGTGCAGTTGTGCAATCATAGCTCACTGTAGCCTCCCAACTGCTGGGCTCAAGCAATCCTCTTGCCTCAGCCCAGCCTCCCAAATTGTTGGGACTACAGGCATTAAGCCACCATGCCTTGCCTTAGCCAGTACCTTCTAAGAAGATGTCCTCTACATAACCATAGAATAGTTTTTCACCCAGGAAATTTAATTTTTCTTTCTTTTTAAATAAAATTTGATGTTTCGTTTGTTTTTTTTTTTCCTTTTCTTCTTTGACCTCATTAAAAAATAAGGAAACTTAATCTTTACCCAGTGCCACCATCTGACATTGGTCCTTATGTTCCAGTCAAGAACTATGGTTACTTGTCCTTGGGCAAGTAACCCATAGTCCCACCTTCCATCTTGGGCAGTTCCCTGCCTTATTTTCATGAGCCTTAAAGTAGACTGCTTGAGGCAAGACTTGTCCACTGTGCATGTCCTGAACTAGACCCTTGGTAAAGGAATTGTTGAATAAGGTAGAAAAGACCACAGGATGTGAAGTAGGAGGAGAGTGGTATGGTTGTGAAACTCTGTGCACCCATCTCATTGGTGTCCAGTCTGACTGACCTGTCTTCTGTGGCGGTGCTCTAGGTCCAGAGTTGGAATGAGACTTTCTGTTTTGCAGGTCTTCTTTGTGATCCGCCTCATTGCTGGGCCTGCTGCCAACTCCCTGCCTCCCATCGTTGATCCTGACCCTCTCATCCCCTGCGACCTGATGGATGGTCGGGATGCATTTCTTACCCTCGCAAGGGATAAGCACCTGGAGTTCTCTTCACTCCGAAGAGCCCAGTGGTCTACCATGTGCATGTTGGTGGAGCTGCACACACAGAGCCAGGACCGCTTTGTCTACACCTGCAATGAATGCAAGCACCACGTGGAGACACGCTGGCACTGTACTGTCTGTGAGGTAGGAGGCAGGCTCTGCAGGGTTCCGATTGTCTGGGAGGTGCTGCAGCTGCATTTTATATAGGCCTGGGGATGGGAGGGGCCTGGCTTCATGTTTGAGTGGCAGAGCTGAAGAGGCTAGTTTTTGTTCTATAAAAGAGGCTATTGTAGCCCAAGCAGGATATCTGAAATGCTTTTGAATGACTTAAATCTTGGAGCGTTTACCTATGTTTCCTGTGTCTTTTCCCCAGGATTATGATTTGTGTATTACCTGCTATAACACTAAAAACCATGACCACAAAATGGAGAAACTGGGTCTTGGCTTAGATGATGAGAGCAACAACCAGCAGGCTGCAGCCACGCAGAGCCCTGGAGATTCTCGCCGCCTAAGCATCCAGCGCTGCATCCAGTCTCTGGTCCATGCCTGCCAGTGCCGGAATGCCAACTGCTCCCTGCCCTCCTGCCAGAAGATGA
Organism: Eulemur rufifrons; assembly: GCF_041146395.1. Lineage (NCBI taxonomy): Eukaryota > Metazoa > Chordata > Mammalia > Primates > Lemuridae > Eulemur > Eulemur rufifrons. The sequence goes on from NC_090998.1 coordinate 89,846,494, forward strand.
AGCGGGTTGTGCAGCATACCAAGGGTTGCAAACGGAAAACCAATGGCGGGTGCCCCATCTGCAAGCAGCTCATTGCCCTCTGCTGCTACCATGCCAAGCACTGCCAGGAGAATAAGTGCCCCGTGCCGTTCTGCCTAAACATCAAGCAGAAGCTCCGGCAGCAGCAGCTGCAGCACCGGCTACAGCAGGCCCAGATGCTCCGCAGGAGGATGGCCAGCATGCAGCGGACTGGTGTGGTGGGACAGCAACAGGGCCTACCCTCCCCTACTCCTGCCACGCCAACCACGCCAACGGGCCAACAGCCGACCACCCCTCAGACGCCCCAGCCCCAGCCCACTTCTCAGCCTCAGCCGACTCCTCCCAACAGCATGCCACCCTACTTGCCCAGGACACAGGCTGCTGGCCCTGTGTCCCAGGGTAAGGCAGCTGGCCAGGTGACTCCTCCAACCCCGCCTCAGACTGCTCAGCCGCCCCTTCCAGGGCCCCCACCTGCAGCAGTGGAAATGGCAATGCAGATTCAGAGGGCAGCCGAGACACAGCGTCAGATGGCCCATGTGCAAATATTTCAAAGGCCAATCCAGCACCAGATGCCCCAGCTGACTCCCATGTCCTCCATGGGTATGAACCCACCTCCGATGGCCAGAGGTCCCAGTGGGCATCTGGAGCCAGGGATGGGGCCCACAGGGATGCAACAACAGCCACCCTGGGCCCAAGGAGGATTGCCTCAGCCCCAGCAACTACAGTCCGGGATGCCAAGGCCAGCCATGATGTCAGTGGCCCAGCATGGTCAGCCTTTGAACATGGCTCCACAACCAGGATTGGGCCAGGTAGGTGTGAGCCCACTCAAACCAGGCACTGTGTCTCAACAAGCCTTACAAAACCTTTTGCGGACTCTCAGGTCTCCCAGCTCTCCCTTACAGCAGCAACAGGTGCTTAGTATCCTTCACGCCAACCCTCAGCTGTTGGCTGCATTCATCAAGCAGCGGGCTGCCAAGTATGCCAACTCTAATCCACAACCCCTCCCTGGGCAGCCTGGCATGCCCCAGGGGCAGCCAGGGCTTCAGCCCCCTACCATGCCAGGCCAGCAGGGCGTCCACTCCAATCCAGCCATGCAGAACATGAATCCCATGCAGGCAGGCGTGCAGAGGGCTGGCTTGCCCCAGCAGCAACCACAGCAGCAACTCCAGCCACCCATGGGAGGGATGAGCCCCCAACCTCAGCAAATGAACATGAATCACAACACCATGCCTTCACAGTTTCGAGACATCTTAAGACGACAGCAGATGATGCAACAGCAGCAGCAGCAACAGGGAGCAGGGCCAGGAATAGGCCCTGGAATGGCCAACCATAACCAGTTCCAGCAACCCCAAGGAGTTGGCTACCCCCCACAGCAACAGCAGCAGCAGCAGCGGATGCAGCATCACATGCAACAGATGCAACAAGGGAATATGGGACAGATGGGCCAGCTCCCCCAGGCCTTGGGAGCAGAGGCAGGCGCCAGTCTACAGGCCTATCAGCAGCGACTCCTTCAGCAACAGATGGGGTCCCCTGCTCAGCCCAACCCCATGAGCCCCCAACAGCATATGCTCCCAAATCAGGCCCAGTCCCCACACCTGCAAGGCCAGCAGATCCCCAATCCTCTCTCCAATCAAGTACGCTCTCCCCAGCCTGTCCCTTCTCCACGGCCACAGTCCCAGCCCCCCCATTCCAGCCCGTCCCCGAGGATGCAGCCTCAGCCTTCTCCACACCACGTCTCCCCACAGACAAGTTCCCCACATCCCGGACTGGTGGCTGCCCAGGCCAACCCCATGGAACAAGGGCATTTTGCCAGCCCGGACCAGAATTCAATGCTTTCTCAACTTGCTAACAATCCAGGCATGGCAAACCTCCATGGTGCAAGTGCCACGGACCTGGGACTCAGCACCGATAACTCAGACTTGAATTCAAACCTCTCACAGAGTACACTAGACATACACTAGAGACACCTTGTAGTATTTTGGGAGCAAAAAAATTATTTTCTCTTAAGACTTTTTGTACTGAAAACAATTTTTTTGAATCTTTCTTAGCCTAAAAGACAATTTTCCTTGGAACACATAAGAACTGTGCAGTAGCCGTTTGTGGTTTAAAGCAAACATGCAAGATGAACCTGAGGGATAATAGAAATACAAAGAATATATTTTTGTTATGGTTGGGGTTACCACCAGCCTTTTTCCCTTGTGTGTGTGGTTCACGTGTGCACTGGGAGGAGGCTAAGGTCTGTGAAGCCAACCATATGCTCCTGCCTTGCACCTCCAATAGGTTTTATTATTTTTTTTAAATTAATGAAAATATGTAATATTAATAGTTATTATTTACTGGTGCAGATGGTTGACATTTTTCCCTATTTTCCTCACTTTATGGAAGAGTTAAAAAAGAACATTTCTAAAACCAGAGGACAAAAGGGGTTAATGTTACTTTAAAATTACATTCTATATATATAAATATATATATAAATATATATTAAAATACCAGTTTTTTTTTCTCTGGGTGCAAAGATGTTCATTCTTTTAAAAATGTTTAAAAAAAAAAAAATCCCCCTTTCCTCCCCTCAAGTCAACTTTTGTGCTCCAGAAAATTTTCTATTCTGTAAGTCTGAGCGTAAAACTTCAAGTATTAAAATAATTTGTACATGTAGAAAGAAAAATGACTTTTTCAAAAATATACAGGGGCAGCTGCCAAATTGATGTATTATATATTGTGGTTTCTGTTTCTTGAAAGAATTTTTTTTGTTATTTTTACATCTAACAAAAGAAAAAATTAAAAAGAGGGTAAGAAACGATTCCGGTGGGATGATTTTAACATGCAAAATGCCCCTGGGGTTTCTTTGCTTGCTTTCTTCCTCCTTGCCCTGCCCCCTCCCACACACACACTTTCTGTAAAACTTGAAAATAGAAAGCAAAAACCCTCAACTGTTGTAAATCATGCAATTAAAGTTGATTACTTATAAATATGAACTTTGGATCACTGTATAGACTGTTAAATTTGATTTCTTATTACCTATTGTTAAATAAACTGTGTGAGACAGACACCCTGACTTTGTTTCACTTCTTGATGTCACATCTTTTTCTTAGAATATACCACCTTAAGTGCCTGATGCTTAGGATTCAGAAGAAAAAAATTAGCTTACAGCCTCCTTAACTGTTACATATAAAGAATTCACAAATAGATTTTGGTGAATTTGTTCAAAGTTCAGGGAAAAACAAAGTACTGCAAGTACCAGCTAAACTGTCAAAGCTGAAGTTAGCCATTTAACACCTTGATATGTAGGACCTTCAAGGTCTTCTAATTACCCTCATCTTAAGAGTGATGAGATTGAGGACTACCAGGGTCTTACCTGTGTAAGTCTTAAAGGTAGGGCAACAGTACATTCCTGTTTTTGCTAACTGCCAGCCAAGAAAGAAGTCAGTTGGAGGCATCAGGTTGAAGGAAAGGAAAATGTGCGTAAATAAAACCTGGAAGGCTGAGAGATTGCAGCATGAGTCCAGCAGTGTGCTAGCTGTTAAAAGAATGGAAAAATCATTGGTCCTCCCTCCAACTGAACATTATATTGGCTATGACCAAGTTTTTTAAAATTAGAATACTATTGTGCTGCTCTGGCATCAACTGGCAGGTTTTATTTTTTGTTACAGTTTTATAGTAGCCATTTTTGACAGCTCAAAGTGCAAAGTGATACCAGCAAGGAACTCGAGCCTTCTAGCTGATGGGAATTGGAACCCTTTCTGGAAAGGATAGGAGAAGATTGAGGAAGAACTTGTCCAGAAGACTGAAGTAACAGATCTTGCTAGGGAGCAGCTATAGGTAAAATTCTATCCCATTTCTAAGCAGTAGATTCCCAGTTTTCGCAGCTCTGCCTAACTTTGGCTAAAGACAGATGGGTTGAAGTGTTAAACCAACACAGTCTGCAGTATTACAAGCAGGAAGTGGGAGCAGAAATGATTAAATGCAAAGGAAGAACAAAACAAAACTGCCCTTGACCAGACCAGAAGTAGTGCTAGGGAGAGAGAAGATAGATTAATCCAGAGCCAGGATACAAGGTGATTTCAGGGTTTCTGTGCTGCTGTGTTTTTTTAAATGTTCACAATGAAAAGATGGAAAGAAAAAAGGAGCCACAAGTCTCCAGCTGGGCTGTTAGAACACATGGATCAAGGAAATGGGCCCAGTGGGGGGCGAGCAGTAATCCAGGTGCTTTCATTACTTGGCTTACTGAATCCTCAACAGCCCCACTTGACAAATGAAAAATAAGCTCAGGTGAAATAACTTAGCTCAAGATTGCACAGCCAGTAAAAGGCTTACCAGGACAAAGGTCTGTTGGACTCCAAAACCCTTCTCCTCCATAGTCTTTATCTGCCTCACTGTGGAGAAGCCCTAGTGATAGCTGCAAAGTAATACATATGACACAGGGGCCATGTTTCAAGCAAATTCAAAATACAAACTAAAAACTAAAGGAAAAGGGGAACAACTAAAGAACCATAAAAATAAGCTCCCCAGAACATTTCCTGCAGTGTTACATTCATGATGAAGTCACCCTGTTTAAAGAAGACCCAAGCCACCATCAAAAAGAATTAAATGTTTAGGAATAAATTTAACAAAAGAAGCACAAAAGACTGCATCAAGACTATAAGACATTGTGAGAAGAAATCAAATAAAATGGAAAGACATTCATTCATGTTCATACATTGGAAACCTTAACATTGTTAACAAAGCAATATTCCTAAATTGATCTAGAGATTCAACGCAGCCCCTATCAAAATACCTGTCTTTTTTTAGTAAAAAGCCTTTTTTTTTTTTTTTTTTTTTTTAGTAAAAATTGACAGGCTGACCCTAAAATGCATATACAAATGCAAAGGAGCCAGAATAGCCAAAACAATCTTGGGGGGGGAAAAAAAAAAAACATTTGAAAGACTCACACTTCCTGGTTTCAAAACTTGCTAATCAAGACTCTAGTACTAGCCTAAGGACAGACATTTAGATCAATGGAATAGAACTGATGGTCAAAAAATAAATCCATATATTTATGGTCAAATGATTGTTGATAAGTTTGCTAAGGCAGAGAAATAATAGTCTTTTCAACACATGGTGGTGCTTCAAAAGAATGAAGTTGGAACCGTGCCTCACACCAAATACAAAAATTAATTCAAAATGGATCATAGGCCTAAATGTAAGAGATAATAAATATAAAAATCGTAGAAGAAAACATAGGTATACATCTTCATGATGCTGGGTTAGGTAATGGTTTCTCAGATAAAACACCTAAAGCTCAATCAACCAAAGAAGAAAAAAATTGGACTTCATCAAAATTTTAAATTTTGTGCACTGAAGGTCATGATCAACAAAAACACAGCTGGGCATAGTGACTCACACCTGTAATCCTAACACCACCACCATACCCTGCTAATTTTTGTATTTTTTTTTTTTTTTAGAGATGGGGTCTTGCCTTGTTGCCCAGGGCTGGTCTTGAACTCTTGGCTCCAAGTGATCCTCCCCACCTCAGCCTCTCAAAGTGCTGGGATAACAGGCGTAAGCCTGAACAGATTTGAATGGACATTTCTCCAAAGAAGATATAAAATGGCCAATAAGCATATGAAAAGATGCTCAAAATCATTAGTTCTTAAGGAAATGTAAGTCAAAAACTACAATGAGATGCCACTTCACACCCACTAGGATGCTGTAGCCAAAAATGACAGACTAAGTGTTAGCTAGGTTGTACAGAAATTTCATGACACTGCTGGTGGTGATGGAAAATGGAAAACAGTGTAGAATTCCCTCTAAAAACTTAAACACAGAGTTACCAAATATGACCCAACAATTCTGCTCCTTGGTAGACACCAAAGAGAATTGAAAAAATATGTCCACACAAAAATATGTACACAAATGTGCATAGCAGCCTTATTCATAATAGTTAAACATATAAATTCAAATGCCCATGAACTGGTGAATGGGTATCCATACAATGGAATATTTTCCAGCTATCAAATGTACTGATTTATACTACAACATGGATGACCCTTGAACTAAATGAAAGAAGCCAGACACAAAAGGCCACAAATTATATGATTTTACTTATATAAAATGTCCAGAATCAGCAAGTCCACAGAGGTAGATTAGTGTTCCAGGGGTAAGTGAAGGGGAGAATAAGGACTGACTGCTAACGGGCCTGGGGTTTCTTGGGGTGATGAAAATGTTGTGGGATTAGACAGTGGTGATGGCTACACAACTCTGAACATACTAAAACCCACTGAATTGTAGGCTTTACAAGGTGAACTCTGTGGTGTGCGAATTATATCTCAAAGCACACAGAGGGCCAGGCGCGGTGGCTCATACCTGTAATCCTAGCACTCTGGGGAAGCCAAAGCAAGAGGATCGTTTGAGGTCAGAAGTTTGAGACCAGCCTTGGCAAGCGCGAGACACCATCTCTACTAAAAATAAAAAGAAATTAGCTGGGCAACTAAAAATAAAAAAATTAGCCAGGCATGGTGGCGCATGCCTGTAGTCCCAGTTATGCAGGAGGCTGAGGCAGGAGGATCACTTGGGCCCAGGAGTGTGAGGTTGCTGTGAGCTAGGCTGACGCCACGGCACTCTAGCCTGGACAACAGAGTGAGACTCTGTCTCAAAAAAAAAAAAAAAAAAAAAAAAAGCCATAAAAGCACATAGAGGAGGACACCGAGCACAGGCCAGGACACGCTGGGTCTGACATTCTAGGATGTTCAGCCTGCAGGTGAGAGCCTGGGAAGCCAGAGGAGGGCTCTAAGAACCGTCAAGAAGAAAAGCCTTGTTCTTAGTCATTGGCTTGAACAAACTTTGTCCCAGGATAAGTAAGGCTGCCTCGGGACATGGTGAGTTTCTACTGAGAGTGGAAGAAACTAAGAGACCACTAAGATCACCCTCAATCTTCTGATAAAAAGACATAGAGCCAGGCGTGGGTCTCTCCTCCTGGGTACGCACCTGCAAGCCCAGCTACTCAGGAGGCTGAGCCAGAAGTGCTTGAGCCCCAGAGTTCAGGGCCAGACTGGGCAACATAGTGTGAGACCATCTCTTAAAAACAGAGACAGACAGAAAAAGATAATCCATTTTAATAATATAAATAAATGCTCAATAGTGATACAATGATTTCACCTAAGCCTGACATTTTTGAAAAGAAAGTTTATCATCCTCCTTCCAGAAACTAACTCAAAAGTGAGAATAAGCTGCAAACACCTCCCAGCTCATAACCCTAGCCATGACATCAGAGTCATTTCTCACTTAGGAAGCACTGGGCACAGAAGAGGGGAGAAGAAGGACAAAGTGGGAGTCAGAGCAAACTATAAAATCAAAAGGTTTGGAGTCATGTGCATGATGAGAACTCAACAGTTCTATGACCCTAGGCAAGTAACTGACTTCCATGGTCTCATCTGTGAAATGAAGATAATACCATCCATCTTACCACCTCACTGGGCACTTTTAAAGATAAATGAATGTTGGCGAGAATGTAGAGACATTAAAACGCTTGTGCATTGCTGGCAGTCATGCCAAACGGTGCAGAACTATGGGAAACAGTACGGCGGTTCCTCAAAAGATAGAACTTCCATATGATCCAGCAATTCCACTTCTGAGTACATACACAAAAGAACAGCAAGCAGTGGCTCACGCCTGTAATCCTAGCACTTTGGGAGGACAAGGTGGGTGGATCCCTTGAGGTGAGGAGTTCGAGACCAGCCTGAGCAAGAGCAAGACCCTGACTCTACAAAAAAAAGTAAAATTAGCCAGACATGGTAGTGCGCATGCCTTGCTTGGGAGGCCGAGGCAGGAGGATCACTTGAGTCCAAGAGTTGGAGGTTACAGTGAGCTATAATGATGCCACTGCACTCTAGCCTGGGTGACAGAGACTCTGTCTCAAAGAAAAAAAAAAAAGGTAAATTTTATGTTATGTATGTTTTACCACAATAAAAAAGACCAGGTGAAATAATGTTAATGAAACTGTGGCAAAGTTCTGATCCATACATTATTTTATTTCTTTTTGTCCTAAATGTTGCATTCAACTAGCCAAAAGGAATGAACTATAGTCATGTACCACATAAGGACGTTTCAGTGAATGAGGGAGCACAAATACAACACTGGCCCCACACATGTCACAGCCGTTATAGTTGCAGTGCGACACATCACTCACACGTTTGTGGTGATGCTGGTGCAAACACACCTACTGTGCTGCCAGTCATATAACAGTACAGCACACACAATCATGTAAAGTGTACAATGCTTGATAATGATAGTAAACAATTATTACTGGTTTATGTGTTTATTATACTTTTCATTATTATTTTAGAGTGTGTGCTTTCTACTTATTTTATTTTTTTTTTCTTTTTTTTTTTTTTTTGAGACAGAGTCTCACTCTGTTGCCCAGGCTAGAGTGAGTGCCGTGGCGTCAGCCTAGCTCACAGCAACCTCAAACTCCTGAGCTCAAGCGATCCTCCTGTCTCAGCCTCCCGAGTAGCTGGGACCACAGGCATGCGCCACCATGCCCGGCTAATTTTTTCTATATATATTTTTTAGCTGTCCATATAATTTCTTTCTATTTTTAGTAGAGGTGGGGTCTCGCTCTTGCTCAGGCTGGTCTCGAACTCCTGAGCTCAAACGATCCGCCCACCTCGGCCTCCCAGAGTGCTAGGATTACAGGCGTGAGCCACCATGCCCGGCCTCTACTTATTTTAAAAAAAAAAAAAAAAAAGTAACTGTAAAACAGCCTAAGGCAGGCAGGCCCTCCGGAGGTATCCGAAAGCCAGCACTGTTAGCGCAGGAGATGACAGCTCCACGTGTGTCACTGCCCCTGAAGACCCAGCAGACAAGATGTGGAGGTGGAAGACAATGATATTCATGATCGTGACCCGGTAGAGCCTAGGCTAATGTGTGCCTTTGAGTCTTAGTTTTTTTTTTAACAAAAAAATATAAAAATAGAAAAGAACTTATAGGGTAAGGATATTATAAAGAAAGAAAATATTTTTGTCCAACTGTACAGTGTGTTTGCATTTTAAGCTAGGTGTTATAGAATAGTCAAAAAGTTTGTAAAACTTAAAAGCTTATAAAGTTAAAAAGTTACAGTAATCTAGGGTTTATTGAACAAAAATATTTTTTATAAATTTAGTGTAGCCTAAGTGTACAGTGTTACTAAAGTCTACAGTAGTGCAAAGTAATGTTCTAGGCTTTCACACTCACTCACCACTCACTCGCTGACTCACCTTGAGCAACTTCTAGTCCTGAAAACTCCACTTATGATACGTGCTTTACACAGGTGTACAATTTTTGGGGGGAGTCTCACTCTGTTGCCTGGGCTGGAGTACAGTGGCATCATCACAGCTCACTGTAACCTCAAACTCCTGGACTCAACCAATCCTCCTGCCTCAGCCTCCTGAGTAGCTGGGATTACAGGCGTGTGCCACCACACACAGCTAATTTTTCTATTTTTTTGTAGAGATGGCATCTCTCTATGTGGCCCAGGCTGGTCTCAAATTTCTAGCTTCAAGTGATCCTCCCACCTAAGCCTCCCAAAGTGCTAGGATTACAGGCGCAAGCCACTGTACCTGACCCCATGTTTTATCTTTTATAGTGTATTTTTACCATACCTTTTCCATGTTTGTATATGTTTGGATGTACAAACACTTACCACTGTGTTACAACTGCCCACAGTACTCAGTACGGTAACATGCTGTACAGTTCTGCAGCGTCAGAGCAACAGGCCTTACTATATACGCTAGGGTGTAGTAGACCGTAGCACCCAGGCTTGTGTAAGTACACTCTATGATGTTCCCACAAAAGTGAAATCTCCTAACGACACATTTCTCAGAACCTGTTCACATCACTAAGCATCACATGACTATAAAAACGATGGAGCAATTTCTGGCCAGGATGTCCAGTCTTCCCTCCCAGTTCACACACAGAACAAGGCCTAATAGGACAGTACCGGAAAAAGGAGGAGACACAGCTGCTTGTGTTCTTGCAGTAAGTGATGAGTACCACTTCCCATATGTGGCCTGGTGAAAAGAACTACCGGAAACAAAGCAGTAGCAGGTGATGGCCTGGTACCTGTTACACAGAACAGTGGACTCAAAACCCCAGGGTTACCAGGTGGTCACAGGCAGAAAAACAAAACAAAAAAGAAAAGAGACATACATCTAAAGAGTGTTGGGGGGCGAGATTCCTGTTCATCTGACGAGGTAAGGATGCCAACGATCAGTGCCTGATGCTGTTCTGAGGGGCGAGGCAGGCTTAGTGAGGACACACTTGTGACTCTAACCAATGGTGCCACCAGAGATGAAAAATATGCCTGAACAGAAGTCTCTGAATGGGATTAACAGAAGATTAACACCACAGAAAAAGATCACTGTTGAACTGAAAGATATGACAGTAGAAACTATCCAAAATAAAGCAGAGAAAAAAGACCGAAAAAAAAGAACAGAGCTTCTGTGGGACAATGTTGAGCAGCAATCTGACATATGTGTAATTAAAGTTCCAGAAAAGGGGGGAAGAAAAATATTTTTTGAAGAAATAATGACAGAATATTTTGCAAATTTGATAACCATAAGATTATAAATCTGGGCCGGGCGCGGTGGCTCACGCCTGTAATCCTAGCACTCTGGGAGGCCGAGGCGGGTGGATCGTTTGAGCTCAGGAGTTCAAGACCAGCCTGAGCAAGAGTGAGACCCCGTCTCTACTAAAAATAGAAAGAAATTATATGGACAACTAAAAATATATACAGAAAAAATTAGCCGGGCATGGTGGCACATGCCTGTAGTCCCAGCTACTTGGGAGGCTGAGGCAGGAGGATCGCTTGAGCCCAGGAGTTTGAGGTTGCTGTGAGCGAGGCTGATGCCATGGCACTCTAGCCTGGGCAACAGAGTGAGACGCTGTCTCAAAAAAAAAAAAAAATAAATAAATAAATAAAAGATTATAAATCCAAGAAGTTCAATGAACCCTAATTAGGAAAAATACATAGAAAAGCATATCAAGACACACTAAAAAACAGTAATAAAGAGAAAATCTTAAAAGCAGCCAGAATATAAAAAGACACATTATGAGACAAAGATGACTGTAAATTTCTCATCAGAAACTACACAACCCAGAAGACAATGAAAAAAACCCATCAACCTAGAATTCTATAACCAGAGAAAGTAACCTTCAAAAATGAAGGCAAATAGACTTTGAAAAGTAGAATTTTAAAAATTACCCAAGTTAATGCAAAAGAAAACAGTCATAAGAGGAAAAAAAAGTAACAAAGGATAGACAGAAAAACAGCAAGATGTTAGATTTAAACTCAACCATATTCACACCAGTGATAAACTGGAAAAAAAAAAACTAAACCATAATAATAATTACAGTAAATTTAAATGTTCCAAACACTCCAATTAAAAGGTAGACATTAACACACCATGCGTGGTGGCACACACCTACAGTCCCAGCTGCTCAGGAGGCTGAGGCAGGAAGGATCGCTTGGAGCCAGGAGTTCGAGGCTGCAGTGAGCTATGATGGCACCACTGCACTCCAGCCTGGGTGACAGAGCAAGAACCTGTCTCTAAAAATAAATAAACAAACATAAGGTAGAATTATCAGATGGAATTTTTAAAAAGATAAGACCCAACTATATGCATTCAATAAAAAATCCACTTTAAATGCAAAGACACATATAAGTTAAAAAATAAAAGGATGTAAAAAGATACACATTTAGACGCTCAATAAAAGAAAACTGGAGTGGCAATGTTAATACCAGAAAAAGTAGACTTGAGAGCAAGAAACATAATGAGGGATAAAGAGGGACAATTCCTCATGACAAAGATGTCAATTCGTCAAGAAGATGCAACAGTCCTCAATGTGTATGCCAATATTCCTGACAATTTATATGATATGTAAACATTCCTTGAAACACACGAATTACCAAAACCAATAAAGGAAAAGTAGAAAATCTGAATAGTCCTAAATCTTCTAAAGAAATTGAATTCATACGTGAAACCTTTCCACAAAGAAAACTCCAGACCCAGATTATTTTAATGAAGTATTCTATCAAACATATAGAAATAATATCAATCATATAGAAAGGCTTTCAGAAAATAAATACTTCTCAACTCATTTTATGAAACCATTACCCTGATACCAAATATTTTAAACAATAAGGAAACTAAAGATGCATAGCCTTCATGAACCTCGGTGCAAAATTCCTAAACAAAATATTAGTAAATAAAGTCTAGTAATTGGCCGGGCACGGTGGCTCACGCCTGTAATCCTAGCACTCTGGGAGGCCGAGGCGGGCAGATTGTTTGAGCTCAGGAGTTCAAGACCAGCCTGAGCAAGAGCAAGACTCCGCCTCTACTAAAAATAGAAAGAAATTATATGGACAGCCAAAAATATATATAGAAAAATTAGCTGGGCATGGTGGCACATGCCTGTAGTCCCAGCTACTCGGGAGGCTGGGACAGGAGGATCGCTTGAGCTCAGGAGTTTGAGGTTGCTGTGAGCTAGGCTGACCCCATGGCACTCTAGCCTGGGCAACAGAGTGAGACCCTGTCTCAAAAAAATAAATAAATATATATATAGCAACAAGCTGAATGGGAAATAAAAATAATAATAATAATAAAAAAAAAGAATAAATAAATAAATAAATAAAGTCTAGTAATAGATAAAAGAGCTACTATATCATAATCAAGTGGAGTTTATCCCAAAAATTCAAGGTTGGCTTAATATTCCAAAATTAGTCATTTTAATCCACCATATTGACCAAAGAGGGACATAAACAATATGATCATCTCAATAGATGAACCCACTCATAATAAAAAAAATCCTCAGCAAATAAGAACTTCACCTGAAATGAACTAGAAGTAAATTTCCTAGCCTGAAATGATCTACAAAACCCCACAGCTAACATCATCCGTAACAGAGAAAGAGTAAATGCTTTCTCCTTAAGCTCAGGAATGCGACAAGAATCTCCACTATCACCAATTCTTTTCAACATTATACTGGATATTATAGTCAGCAACATAAAGCAAGACAAAGAAATAAAGCTGAATCATATTTTTACTTTAGTTTTTGAGGAACCACCATACTGTTTGCCACAGCAGCTGCACCATTTTACATCCCAGCAGAAGTGCAATGAAGATTCCAATTTCCTTACATCCTCCCCCACACTATTGTTTTCTGTTTTCTTGATAACAAATATCCTAGTGGATGTGAGATGGTATCTCATTGTGGATTTGATTTGCATTTCCCTAATGATTAGTGGTAATTGAGCATCTTTTCATGATTTTTGGCCATTTGTATATCTTCTTTGGTGAAATATCTATTCAAGTCCTTTTCCATCTTTTTGACTGTGTTATTGGAGTTTTTGTTGAATATAGGATATTAACTCCTTATCAGATATGTGATTTGCAATTTTGTCTCTCACTCTGTTGGCTGTCTTTCACTCTGTTGATTGTGTCCTTTGATGCACAGAAGTTTGTAATTTTGATGTAGTCCAATTTATCTATTTTTTCTCTTTTGATGTCTGTGCTTTTGGTGTCTTATCCAAGAAATCACTGCCAAATCCAACATCATAAAACTTTTCTCCTATGTTTTCTTCTAACGGTTTCATATTTTTAGCTCTTAGTTTAGGTCTTTGATCCATTTTTAGTTAATTTTTGTATATGGTGTAAGGTAAGAGTCGAACTTCATTATTTTATGTGTGGATATCCAATTTTCCCAGAACGACTTATGGAAGACCGTCCTTTCCCCTTTAAGTAGTCTTGGCACCCTTGTCAAAAATCATTGGACCATATGTTAATATATGCAAGGGTTTATTTCTGAGCTCTCTGTTTTATTGGGGAGCTGGTGTTTCATGGATATAGAATTTCAGATGGAGAAGATGAAAAAGATCTTGAGATGGATGGCGGTGACAGTCCCACAACAATGTCAATGTAATTATGGCACAGAACCATACACTTTTAAATGGTTAAAATGGTAAATTTTATGTTATGCATTTTTACCACAATTTAAAAAAATGAAATAAAATATTTTTAGGTAAGTAAAAGCTAGAATAATTTGTAGCCATCAAACACTCTATGAACTGTTAAAGGAAGTTGTTCTGGCTCAAGGGAAAGATGAAAATTCAGATCTATAGAAACGAAATAAGCACACCAAAAATGGCAAATATATGGATAATTACTATTCTTTCTTTTTTTAAAATTTTAAAAAGTCAATTAGCTACTTAAAGTAAAAATAATGTTTTCTGAAGTTTATAACATTTATACAAGTAAAATAAATGACACCACCACAAAGGACTGTAGGGGAGTAAATACAATGACATTGTCATAAGGTTTTTCATTACATGTGAATGGGCTGTGAAAGTTAAGGATGCACACAGTGATCTTTACAGTAACCGCTTAAAAACTATCTAAAGAAATTGGCCGGGCGCGGTGGCTCAGGCCTGTAATCCTAGCACTCTGGGAGGCCGAGGCGGGCGGATCGTTTGAGCTCAGGAGTTCGAGACCAGCCTGAGCAAAAGCGAGACCCCGTCTCTACTAAAAATAGAAAGAAATGATATGGACAGCTAAAAATATATATCAAAAAAATTAGCCGGGCATGGTGGCGCATGCCTGTAGTCCCAGCTTCGCGGGAGGCTGAGACAGAAGGATCGCTTGAGCTCAGGAGTTTGAGGTTGCTGTGAGCTAGGCTGACGCCACGGCACTCACGCTAGCCTGGGCAACAGAGTGAGACTCTGTCTCAAAAAAAAAAAAAAAAAAAAAAAAAAAAAGAAATGGCTAAAAAGCCAATGGAAGAAAAAGAATGAAATGCTTAAAAATACTTAACCCAAACAATAGATGAAAGGAGGAATAAAAGAACAAAAGTTTTTTTTTTTTTAAATTAGCCAGGCATGGTGACATGCACCTGTAGTCCCAGAGACTCGGGAGGCTGAGGCAGAAGGATTGCTTGAGCTCAGGAGTTCAAGGCTGTAATAAGCAATGATCGTGCCACTGGACTCCAGCCTGGGTGACAGAGCAAAATCCTGTCTCTTAAAAATAAACAAAGAGGCCGGGCGCGGTGGCTCACGCCTGTAATCCTAGCACTCTGGGAGGCCGAGGTGGGCGGATCGTTTGAGCTCAGGAGTTCGAGACCAGCCTGAGCAAGAGCGAGACCCCATCTCTACTAAAAATATAAAAGAAACTATATGGACAGCTAAAATATATATATAGAAAAAATTAGCCGGGCATGGTGGTGCATGCCTGTAGTCCCAGCTACTCGGGAGGCTGAGACAGGAGGATCACTTGAGCCCAGGAGTTTGAGGTTGCTGTGAGCTAGGCTGACGCCATGGCACTCACTCTAGCCTGGGCAACAGAGTGAGACTCTGTCTCAAAAAAAAAAATAAATAAATAAAAAAAAAATAAACAAAGAAATAAAAGAAATAAAAATAAAAAATAAGTTAAAAAATAAAAATGTACAAAAGACTTGGACACTTCACGAAAGTATATAAATGGCCAATGAGCACACAGTAACTCAGCATCATTAATAATTATGGAAATGCAAATTAAAATCACTATGAACTTCCACTACATGCCCATCAGAATGGCTAAAATTGACAAGACTGACCAGATCAAGTATTGGCAAAGATGTGAAGCAATGGGAACTCTCATAAACCACTTTGGCAGTTTCTTAAAAAGTTAAAATACACTTACCAGATCACTCAGCAACCCCACTTCTAGATATTTACCCAAGAGAAATAAAAACATGTGTCTACATAAAGACCTTCTTGTGAATGTTGATGACATTATTCATAACCAAACAATGGAAACAACTCAAATGCCCACCAACTGGTAGATGAATAAACAATTGTGATATATCCAGAAAATACACTATTATTCAGCAATCAAAAGGAATAAACCACTGATAAACTAACAGCATGAATGAATTTCAAAGCATTATACTAAACAAAAGAAGCCAGATGCAAAAGACTAAATTCTGTATAGATTTCTATTTTCTTTTTTTAATTAATTAATTTATTAATTAATTTATTTTTTGAGACAGGGTCTCACTCTTGCTCAGGCAGGTCTCAAACTTCTGACCTCAAGCAATCCTCCCACCTCAGCCTCCCAGAGTGCTAGAATTACAGGCATGAGCCACCGCACCTGGCCAATACTGTATGGATTTCTAGAAAACACAATAATATAGTGACAGATGGGGGAAGTGGCCGGGGAAGGGCAAGGGGCACAAAGGAGCGCTGTGGAGTGACAGAAGTGATTCTATCTGTATAACCAACTGCATAACCACCTGTGTATCCATCTGTCAAAACTCATTATATTGTAGATTTAGAATAGATGAGTTTTATTGTATATAAATTATATTTCAATAAAGTTGAATGCTACAATGAGACACCAGTTTACACTCATAAGAAAGGCTAAAATGAAAAGATTAACAATACCAAATGTTAGCAAGGATATAAAGCAACTGACACTTTCATATCATGCTGGCAGATTGTAAAATACTAAAACTATTTTGGGAAAAGGTTTGGCCATTTCTTATAAAGTTAATCATACACTTTCCCTATGACCCAGCAATTCTACTTATGGTATTTATTCAAGAAAATGAAAATATTTGTCCTCAAAAAGAACTGTTCATAGTAGTTTTATTCATAGTAGCCAAAAAAGGGTAACAGCTCAAATGTCCACCAACAGATGAATGGATAAAGAAATCGGTGTAATGGAATGCTACACAGCAATGAAAATGGATGAACTACTGATATATGCATCAACATGGCTGAATCTAAAAACATTATGCTGTGTGAAAGAAAACTCAAAAGGGTACATATTTCATGATTTTATTTATATGAAGTTCTAGAACAGGTAGGCAAAACTAAGTTATGACTACAGAAATTACAATGATACAGTGTGGAGTAGAAATATTATATATGAATTATATCTCAATTTTTTAAAAAGTAAGTTTAAACAGGGATTAAGCTAGTATTCAAAATACATGCCATCAGATCTTGTAAGTACACTTGCAAGAGGGGAGCTATTACAGATTTGACTTTTAGCTTCTTGGACACAGAAGGAAAGAATGGAAAACGATCAGTTATATTATATAATTGTATCCACAATATGGGGAAAAAATCAGTCATTAAGTATTTTCACAACAATTTTTGCAACTGAGATACAAGAGGAACTGCCACACTGAGCCACTGTTTGAGGTGGTAGGTAAGAGTCTCCATGCCACCCATCGTCTACCCAGAGCATTTACTTCAACGTAACAACAAAACGAAGTTCAGTTCAAGCAGTTCTATGAGAGGCCATGACATAGCTCTCTGATGGTCTACCTCCTTCTTAAGGATAAGCTTTTTTATATCCACAGATAACTGTACTCAAGTCAAATCCATCACCTCTACACAGAGCTCTTCCAGCCCCTAAAGTTACATATTCCAAGGCACCATCACAATACATTTTATTTTCTTCATTAACACTTATCTCTAGCTGGTATTATTTACTTGTTGACACATTTACTGTCTAATTCTACTGACTAGGATGGCTGCTCCATGTGGGTAATGACTAACTTGTCTGGCCGGGCGCGGTGGCTCATGCCTATAATCCTAGCACTCTGGGAGGCTGAGGCGGAAGGATCATTGAGCTTAGGAGTTCGAGACCAGCCTGAGCAAGAGCGAGACCCCGTCTCTACGAAAAAATAGAAAGAAATTCACCGGACAACTAAAAATATATAGAAAAAATTAGCCGGGCATGGTGGTGCATGCCTATAGTCCCAGCTACTCAGGAGGCTGAGGCAGAAGGATTGCTTGAGCCCAGGAGTTGGAGGTTGCTGTGAGCTAGGTTGACGCCACGGCACTCTAGCCCGGGGAACAGAGTGAGACTCCGTCTCAAAAAATAAAAAATAAAAAAATAAATAAATGACTAACTTGTCTTTTTCTTCAATGTATGCCTGACACACAGTGGGTGCTCAATAAGTACTTTGAATAAATAAAGGAATATTGCCTATCTTCAGGACAATTCTTTCATTCTCACAACCAGTAGATGGCAACTACATCTTTTCAATTGCTCAAGCCAAACAACACAGCATTAAAGGCTTCCTGTGGTATTTTGTTACGGCAGCCCTAGTAAACTAATATACCATATCTCCTAAGATTTAAAAATACCCCTCAGGTGTGGGCGCAGTGGCTCACACCTGTAATCCTAGCACTCTGGGAGGTCAAGGTGAGAGGATCGCTTGAGGTCAGGAGTTTGAGACCAGCCTGAGCAAGAGCGAGACCCTGTCTCCACTAAAAATAGAAAAATTAGCCGAGCACGACTGTAGTCCCAGCTACTCATGAGGCTGAGGCAGGAGGATCGTTTGAGCCCAGGAGTTTGAGGCTGCATTGAGCTACTGCATTCCACCCAGGGTGACAAAGTGAGACACTGTCTCAAAAAAAAAGGAAATTGAACCCCCTTCCTCATTCCCTTTCAAAAAATAAATAAATAAATAAATAAAAACATGCCTCAGCACCCCTGTGAGTGCCCTGCCATGCTTCGGGGTGCCTTGGCACACAGGGTGGGAACCAAAGACCTGGGGTCTTCTCCAGCTAATAACTATTCCATGAGTCTGACCCTACTCAAACCAGTAATGCAGATAAATGGACATGCTGTTAGGGTACAGGCCAGCCAGCAAATTTTCATTCAGGATAAACAGACATTATTGCCCTAGTAACACACCCAATTCTTTGGTTTAGCCTAATAAGGAAAGCAGGTTTCAAATCAGTTAGAAGAGTTGCCCTGGCCTTTGATTTCGGAAACCGCTGGGAGCTCCTGCGGCAGTCTAGGAGAAAGCCACTCAGGAGCTGGACAAGGACGTTGGCAGTGGGGAGGAAGAAAGTGGACATACTTGGGCTATGTTTTAAGATAAGAAGTAGTTCAGGTTCAGAACTTGCTCACAGATAGTGGGACAGAGGAGAATCAAGGCCAATAATTCCTAGGCTTTCGTTTATAATTTAGCTATATTTCTCTTTTGACTACCTACTTTCATTCCACAATTTTGACTGAGCCTATTAAGTGCCATGCTAAATTCAAGGTGCCAGATTACAGAGGTGGAGAAGACAAGGCCCCGTCTTCACTTGATTAAGAGCGTAGATGCTAGCTAGACCTAGACTGCCTGGCTTCAAATCCCAGCTCTGCCACTTATTAACTATGTGACCTTGGGCAAGGTACTTATCCTATCTAAGACTTAGCCTCCTCATCTGAAAAATGGGCACAATAAAAAGGCAAGAAGTAGCTTAGCACGTTCCAGGGACAGAAAGAAGGGCAATAAGGCTAGGATTCAATGATGGAGGGAGAGGATGATGCAAAATGGAGTTGACAAGGCAAGCAGCTGACGTGTTAGCTGAGACCCTTATAGGTCAGGGCAAGGAATTAGAGTTTAGGTGCAATGAAGAGCCGGGGGAGCACTTTCAGAGAAGGATGGCATGATTTGACTTACATTTGAAACAGATCAGTCATGCTGTTGTGTGAAGAACAGGTTTTAGGGTGGCAAGAGATGAAGCAGGAAACCAGTTAGGAAGCTATTGTAAGATTGAAGGCAAGAAATGATGACTTCACCCCGGGTGGTAGGGGATGGACAGATGTAGGATGTGTCTTAAACACAGAATCAACAAGACTTACACTTTATACGTAAGTTCTGCTACACAAAGACTTGAATATTCTGCCTGGCACTCCTCACTCAGTGTAGGCTCACAGGATAGATTTAGGATTGCATGAGCCCGGGAGTTTGAGGTTGCTGTGAGTCTAACCCCGGCAACAGAGAGAGACTCCGTCTCAAAACAATAGTAATAATTTTATTAGATTTGCAGTACAGAGTGCCTTAGACTCAGACAGACGTGAATTTGAATTCTGACTTGATCACTTAGTCACCATGTGACCTTATACAAGTCATCTTTCAGCTTCCTCATCTGTAAAATGAGGATAACAACACTTAGCTCAAAGGACAGTTGTGAAAGTTAAATAAGATAATAAATGAAAAGCACCTCACACAGAATCTGGGCACTCAGTGAGGGCTCTGTGAATGTCAGCTGCTATTAATATCATTCTGATGAGTCACAGGACATTTCCACATTCATCCGGATGGACTAACTACCGTTTTTCTTTTCCTTGCCTCCCTGTCTCCAATTCCCATATGCTTCAAAGTGTCCTCCACTCGGACTTTACTTACAGCATAAATCAATCACAGCACTCCCCTTTCCTAAACACTGCAATGGCTCCACTGCCTACAGATTAAAATCTGGATGTCTCAGAATGACATGCAAGGCCCCATACCCAGGACCCTACCTATCTAACCAGCTCCTTCCCACTTCCCAGCCTATAGTCATGCTAAAGTATTTTCAGCTCCCTGAACAAACTGTTGTTCATCTTATCACGCTTTTGTTAATGCTGTTTCCTCTGCCTGAAGTATCCTTTCCTCTTACGTACCTATTGAACACAGTATGCATCTATCAAGACACAGCTTAAGCTGGGCGTCGTGGCTCACACCTGTAATCCCAGCACTTTGGAAGGTTGAGGCAGGAAGACCACTTGAGCTCAGGAGTTCAAGACCAGCCTGAGGAACATACCAAAAAAATTAAAAATTAGCTAGACGTGATGGTGCAGGCCTATAGTCCCAACTACTTGGGAAGCTGAGGCAGAACAATCACTTGAGTATAGGAGTCCAAGGCTGCAGTAAGATATGACTGTGCCACCGCATTCCAGCCTGGGCAATAAAACAAGACCCTGACTCTAAAAAAACAAAAAAGACATAGCTTAAATATCATTTATAGTGACACTCCCACTCCTGACCACCCAAGCAAAACTACTCTCTCCTTTCTGTTACCATCGTGCATAGTCCATAACTCCATATTGCAAGTGTCTGTTTGGTATCTGTCATCACCATCAAGCAACTCCCTGAGGCAGGTACTGTGATAACAGATGTATGCTCCCCAAACTCCTGCAGCGCAGCCACTCAGTAAACATTCCATTAAGGAATAGAGAACAGGGCAGAAGCAGGGGGCCTTCATGAATACCCCTCTTCAGAGGAGTGTCTGTACATCCTCACCAGAGGTCTTCTCAGGGAGGTGTGACTCTGTCATGGTTAGAAGAAAGGGCTTTGAAATCAGAAAGGAATGCACTGGGACACTGGCTCCACAAAGCACTCCTGTGGGTCCCTGAACCTGTTACTTAACCTATGATTCACTTTCTTCATCTGTAAAATAGGAATGATAATAACCTCATATGGTTGTTGCAAGCATCAAAAGAGATAATTTATGTAATATGCTCAGCTAAGTGGATGACACACATCAAGTGCTCAATAAATGCTAACTTTTAAAAAGTACAAAGAAATATTAGCAGGCTGTTAATAGTGGTTATGGGGTGAAGGGGGATATATTTTGAGAAAGTCTAAATTTCCCTCAACAGGCCAGGTAGGGTGGCTCACACCTGTAATCCTACCACTCTGGGAGGCTGAGGCATGCATTTTTTTATTTTACTTTTTGTTAAATCCCCTTATCTTCTAACATGCATGCATTTTGCAGACAGTGAGAGTTGGTAAACTGAAGAGGACACGCCCTCTAAACTAAGGAAGCTGGCCCGGCGCCATGGCGTGGTGGCTCACGCCTATAATCCTAGCACTCTGGGAGGCCGAGGCAGGTGGATTGTTTGAGCTCAGGAGTTTGAGACCAGCCTGAGCAAGAGCGAGACCCCCGTCTCTACTAAAAAAAAAAAAAAAAAAATAGAAAGAAATTAGCTTAACAACTAAAACTATACAGGAAAAAATTAGCCAGACATGGTGGCGCATGCCTATAGTCCCAGCTACTCGGGAGGCTGAGGCAGAAGGATCACTTGAGCCCAGGAGTTTGAGGTTGCTGTGAGCTAGGCTGACACCACGGCACTCTAGCCTGAGCAACAGAGTGAGACTCTGTCTCAAAAAAAAACAAACAAAAAAAAATTAAATTAAATTAAATTAATAAACTAAGGAAGCACAACTACCAGCTCCAGACAGTTGCTTCCCATCATGCAGAAACACTTTAAGACATAAAGATTTTAATCTGAAGGCAGTGGGCACCATGATTGATTTATGATGCTTGAAATCCAGGTTATTTTTTTTTTGTTGAGACAGAGTCTCACTTTGTTGCCCAGGCTAGAGTGAGTGCCGTGGTGTCAGCTTAGCTCACAGCAACCTCAGACTCCTCGGCTTAAGCGATCCTACTGCCTCAGCCTCCCGAGTAGCTGGGACTACAGGCATGCGCCACTATGCCCGGCTAATTTTTTCTATATAGATTTTTTTTAGTTGTCCATATAATGTCGTTCTATTTTTAGTAGAGACGGGGTCTCGCTCAGGCTGGTCTCGAACTCCTGACCTTGAGCAATCCACCCGCCTCGGCCTCCCAGAGTGCTAGGATTACAGGCGTGAGCCACCACGCCCGGCCCCAGGTTATTTTTTACTTCAAAAAAGTTTAGAACCACTGTCCAGGCCAAACAAAACACCTTTTTTTTTTTTTTTCTTTGAGACAGGGTCTTGCTCTGTTGCCCAGGCTAGGATGCTTTGGCATCAGCCTAGCTCACAACAACCTCAAACCCCTGGGCTCAAATGATCCTCCTACCTCAGCCTCCTGAGTAGCTGGGACTACAGGTGCACACTACCACACTCGGCTAACTTTTTTTTTCTATTTTTAGTTGCCCAGCCAATTTCTTTCTATTTTTAGTAGAGACGAGGGTCTTGCTCTTGCTGAGGCTGGTCTCGAACTCCTGACCTCAAGTGATCCTTCTGCCTCGGCCTCCCAGAGTGCTAGGATTACAGGCGTGAGCCACCGTGCCAAGCCCAAACAAAACACTTTTACAGGCTGAATTCAGTCCCCAGTCTGCACCACTCTTTGAAAAGGATTTCTTAGGAAATTGAGGCTGGGGTAAGTCCTAAAAGTGTAACATTCCTTAACCTTTCTTTGCCTGTGTGTCCTCATATCTTCCACAGTCAACAATAAAGCTGATCCTTTCTGTGCAATATACCTGAAACTGCACTCAACATGCTTTGGTGCAAACAGAAGAAAGTAATTTCTGCTCATCTTCATAACTCAGCTTAGGAGCTACCTTCTCTGGGAACCTTTCCCTTGGCTCCTTTATCCTAACACTCACCAGGCACTGTAGTACTAACATACATTTGCTGAGCACATACTCTGTGCCAGGCCCTGTTTTAAGTGTTTTACCCATAAAAACCCATCTAATCCTCACAAAATACCTTGAGGCAGATACTACTACCATCACCATTTTACATGAGATTCAGTAACCTGCCAGAGATCATGTGGTTAAGACAGATCAGATCCAGGACTTAGCGCTGCTTGTCTCCTGCAGAAGGTAGGCAGCTCTTTAAGGACTAGCATCTTAATCATTTTTGTACCCATGGTGATCAGCACTTTGGCACTAAATGTGGAAAGATAGATGGATGGATGACTCCCCATAAAATGGTACCATGTATACAGTAGGCTCCGAAGGGTGATTCTGACAACACAAGCATTTGTTCAACAACCATCCTATGCATCACACCTGTTGGGCTCTAGACACAAACAGATCAGGGTTAGAGGGCTCACGGTTTGGTGAGGGTACCAGATGTGTAAATTAAAAATAACAGCATTGCTATTTGATTTTGCTTGGAAAAGTCAGGGAAAGTTTCCCAGCAGAGTAGATGCTCAAGCTGAGTCTGGAAGGAAGAGAGTAAGTGTTCCCCTAGCAGGCAAGGGCAGAAAGGAAAGCCCAGGCAGAGGAGCATCATGTAATGCAAATGCACTGAGATGACAGATCCTTTATCCACAGATTTGCTGCCAGGTCTGAACAGCTCCCATGCAGGGAACGTGCTAGTTGAGAGCAGCCAGGGAGGTGGGAAGAGACAGCTTCCAAGCACCAGGGTTTTTACTGGGTAATCAATGAGGAATCCAAAGGAGCTTTGTTTGTTTATTTATTTATATTTTTTTGAGACAAAGTCTCGCTCTGTCACCAGGGCTAAAGTACAATGGCATCATCACAGCTCACTGCAACCTCAAACTCCTGGACTCAAGTGACCCTCCTACCTCAACCTCCCAAGTAGCTGGGACTATAGGCATGTGCTAATTTTTCTATTCTTTTGTAGAGACAGGGGTCTTGCTCAGGCTGTTCTCAAACTCCTGGCCTCAAGTGATCCTCCTGCCTCAGCTTCTCAAAATGCTAGGATTACAGGCATGAGCCACTTTGCCCCACCCAGAGTTACAATTTTCAAAAATCACTGAGAGAGTTGTGCAGGTTGTCTGTCACTATTTCCCTCAATGCTCAGATTTAATCATCTGAGACCCTTTCAACATACTGTGAATAATCTTTCTTACTGGCCACGTTCGAATTTTCACCAGATGTTTTTTCATAAGTAACACCTAATCAGTCCAAGTGTCACATCAATGGTCAGTCCCATTAGCCAATGTTGTGTACCTTTATCATAGGAAACCAGTGGCATTTTTAATCATCACCAGTGGAAGAAAATACCCTTACAATTCAATTTGTTGCACAAGGCCCACATTTTTGTTTTGTATCTCTCTTTTTGAGATGTCAGGATTGTGTGAAAGGAGCTGATGCCTCCAACACCCCTGCAGCACCATATCATGTTTAGGGAGGGAGGCTCTAACAGTGCCATGGATTTACAAATGCTTTTCTCCTTGTTCTGATGAGGCAATGAGCTATTTTTTCAAAATGTTTGCTAACTGATTTCAAGGTGATCAGCTGAAATGAGCAAAAGGCATGGTGGATTATGATAAGGATTTTAAAAAGTATCCAAAAGCACAGGATACGAGTAGGTGTTCATTAAGTATTTGTTGACTCTGCACCTGCATCAACAAGGTGAAAACAGTGGGCAATGGTGAAAAACCCAAGTTTTTTTGACATCTACAGAGCTGGTTTACTTAACTTTCTCAACCTTCAGTCTCTTCCTTTCTAAAAAGGATAAGAACTCCTCCTGCCTTTTAAGTTTGTTGTGAGGATAAACAAGCCTATAGTATAATGAAAACACTCATGCCACCTGGTACACATCACAGACATCATGATGACAGCTGGTTCCTCTTCCCTTTCCGCAGTCCTATGGGGACTGAAAAAAAAAAAAAAGCATCTCTTGGTGTATTTGTGTTTGTGGTGATGGATTGCCACCTGTGTAGACCTGTTAGCATGTATTAATATATACGTTCCTCAAAAATGGGCATTTGATAAGCACCTGCTCATTAACTTTATACATCCAGAAATGACATCACCAAATTAACTGCCGTTATTCTATAAACAAACAATTTTGGTTCTTTTAACTGATACTGCAAAATCCCTACTTACTTTTCTCATGTTCCTTCCAGTAATTTGCTAGGAGGCAGACCTGTTAATAGGAAGGACAAAAAATGTCATTTACCACCAACACCCTCAAGATAATTATCACTTAGAAAACCCAAAACACTCAGTTGGAATTTTCAGAATTCAATTAACCCATCCAACTACCTCCCAGTTTTGACTCTGCCTAAAGGACTCCACAGTTGGTTCAACCCAAACCAGTAAGAAATATTTAAAAAATAACCATTGAAAGTGTTGTGCCACAGGGATGTGTGTTGCTGGGTTACAGTTGGTAGTTGGGAAGAAGAACACAGATCCAGCAAAGTATTGTGTCTTAAACTAGGAGGTAGGAGTTCAGATGATGAAATCACAGGATGTTTGAGTTTGGGAGCTTTACTCTCATCCAGCGCAGTTTGATATCCAAAACACCTGATTTATTCAACAGTGAGGCTCTGTCACTACTCCCTAAACTTCTCTAGGACACAATTTCCTCATCTATAAAAGGCAAATAAAAACACTTAGTGAGCCCATTGTTAGGAATCATCTACGACACCGCGCTTTACAAATTGCATAGCACTACCTTACAGAGAAGTTATTAGTTTTCAAAGCTCCGGCCACTTTCACGGAGGAGGAAAGTGTGGCCTCTAAGGATCAGACGTCTTCTAAAGGCCTTAACAGCTAATGACGGGCTCAGTTAGGTCCACCCATCAAACTCTGCCCAATTCTCAAAGCCTGCTTCGAGCACCCTTTTTCCTCAGCCTAGCACAGTAGGCCAAAGGCGAAACGTCTCAGGTTCGTATCCCACCTCTGCATCTTCATCATTCCGCACTCCTAGGACAGATGCTTGTCCCTTGTGTGTCTCGGCTGCCACCTCGGGAAAGAAGAGGTGGTAACCTCACCTAGCCAGCCTAGGTGCTTAATAATGGCAGTTATCTTCTGTCAGCCCAGTTACCTTTCACTCCCTCTTCAGTTTTCGCCCGCACCGTGGTTGCAACCCAGACCGGGATACTCTGAGGGCTCGCTCTGTGCCAGGCACTGTGCTAATTGCTCTGGCCGAGCGCAGCCCCGTCACCTCAGTGTGACTAGGACAAAGGAGGGTCTCCTAACCCCAGGGAGGGAGTCCCAACTCTCCCAGCCCCCAGCTCAGTAGCCCTCCAGAGGCTCGGCACCCCCTAAGCCCCCAGGGCCTCCCTCCTCCTCAGCCGCCACTGACCCCCCCCACCCCCCAAGGCTGGACCCCGGCTATCCAGCAGTCCGAGCGAGCCCGCGCCGCGCTCCTCCCCGCTCCTGCCTGGCTCGCACGGGCAGGGGCTGCACCTTTCAGCCCCGAGGACGCCGCGGCGGCCACGCGCCGGGGGCGGGCCGCGGGGGCGGGGCGGGGCGGGGCGGCCGGCGGTTGGCGCTCGGAATAGGGCGCGCGCCTGCCGGTCACGTGACCGCAGGGCCCCGCCCTCTCCGGCCCCGCCCGGGCCGGGAGTTGCGCGGGGGTGGGGGTGGGGGTGGGGGCCAGCACTCGCCCCTCGTCCTGTCCCCACCGTCTCCCACGCGAGCGCTGGGGCTGGGAACTTCTGGTGGCTCCGTGCGGCAGAGAAGGCAGCTTCGCGT
The DNA here is from genome assembly GCF_041146395.1 of Eulemur rufifrons. Lineage (NCBI taxonomy): Eukaryota > Metazoa > Chordata > Mammalia > Primates > Lemuridae > Eulemur > Eulemur rufifrons. Next base: position 89,873,442 of record NC_090998.1, read on the forward strand.
CACTAGCCCATCTGCAGAGGAGACGAACTGAGGCCTGTCCGGAGGCACAGGGGGCAGGCCGGGCGCCGAGGCGGCGAGCACACGCCAGGCCGGTTGTTGGCGCTGGGAAGTGTCGGTCCCCTTTCCTATTGGAATGGCAGGTCCATGAGGGCAGGAACTGTGCCGTCCTGGAGTTCACTGTTGTAACCACTGCGCCCGGAGCACAGTGGGCACTCAGTGAATTATCTGAATGAATACCTCTCTAACCTCAACTTGGGTTACCCCGCCCCCTCTCCAGGGGTCTTATTAAATAATTGGGGGAAGGCGAGGTAGAAGTGGGTGATGAGGGAAAGAGCACCCAGCCTGTAAATCACTGATACAAGCAAGTCGGTTGACCCAACTTGTATTTTTAAAAAGATTGCTAGGTAGAGAACAGGCTAAGGTAGGGTAAGAGAGGAGCCCAGCAAGGAGGATTTAGTAGGATTCAGAGTCGGGATGATGGTGATCTGGATTTAAGTGGTGGCAGTAGGGATAGAAAGAAGTGGAAATATTTGAGGTAGGTTTTGGAGAATTAAAGAGATTTGCTGATGGATTGAACAGTGAAGGATGGAGAGGGAGAAATGAGGAGGAAGTTCCTGATGATTGGTAGTGCTGTGTACTAAGTGGGGAAAACTACCAGAGAAATAGGTCTGGGGTAAAGGAATCAGGTGTTGTGTGGGGGGTTATAATGCAGTGTCAAGTTGTCACCTAGACGCATGGATACATGAGTCTGGAGCTCATGGGACAAACATAGGCTGGAGGTGTGAATTTGGGGCATATAAATACAGCACTAGGAATGAAAGACATCACTTAAGGTGAAAAGTAATGAGAAAAGAAGAGAGCCCAGGACACAGCCCTGGAGAACACCAATATATAGAGTTCAAGTGGAAGAGGACTGGCCTATAAAGACAGAGAATTGGCCAGAGAGGTAGGAGGGAAACCAAGAATCCAAGAAAGGACAATATCCCAGGAAGGATGGAATTGTCAGTTACGTAAAATGCTGCTGAGAGAAGAGAGGCGTGGCCTGATACCAGACAAGCTGTATGTGAACTTGACCAAAGCAGTTTCAGTAGAGTGTGGGGACAGATGGAGACACGAAGAGAAGCAGTAGTGGAGGCAGTATGTGTAGACAAGAAGTTGTGGGGGTGGAATAACACAATGGCAGGGGATAGAGGAGGTGAGATCAAGGTATTTATTCCTATAACAAGGAGATAGAAAAGCATGTTTGTGTTGCTACTGGGAATGACCCAGTAGAGAGTGAGATATCAATGATCCCAGAGAGAGGGACAGTGACTCACAGAGGGAAGAACCTGAAAAAAGAGGAATGTATGAGGTCCCTGTGTGGAATACCTCTGCTGCAGCATGAGACCCAGGCCCAGGAGCTCCAAAGCAGAAGGTACAGCCACACTGTTCCGGGGTGGCCACTGTTGCTTAGCAACCCGAGTTTAGTAAGATGTTTCAACTGAATTCCTAATTAACAGCCATTTCAACTTACGCTAACGGTTCCTGTCGCCAGAGTTCCCACTCTGCTTCTTTCCCTCCCCAAAAGTCTTTCCCATTATGAAACTGACAGCTCAGGCTTCTACTTCCTTGTACCAGTGATGATAGACGCATTGAGATGTAAAAAATAATACATCACAGAGAAGATGGATTCAATCTTAAAGGGGCAATGCCAACAACTACAGGATGTAGATCTTCAGTTCAGGGCTCTTCTCTGAATTCTAACTGCCTTTTTGCCCTCTTCTCCACTGTCTCACAGGCACCTACAGCTAAGTAGAACTCATCATTCCTTCCATTCAGCCACCCAAACGCATTCATTCCTTTGACAGCTTTTACCGTTACAGAACATGGTGACACCATCCACTCATCTGAGATTTACCTCACAGGCATTCAGGATTCCTTCCTCTTCCAAACCCACCCCAAACAATTAGTTACTGTCTCCCAAATCCTTCGACTTTTCTGCATGTCCTCTGCCTCTAAGCCACCATCATCCTTCACCTGTATCATTGGGAGAACCTTCTAACTGGTCTCCCTGCTTTGTCTCTTGACCCACCTCCAATCCATTCTCCACACAGCAGCTAGAAAATGATCTTTTAATGCATCAAATCGTTTCATTCCCCTGCTTAAAACCTTCAACGGTTCCTCAATACATTCTCCTGCTAACTATAGCTGTTCTCTATCTCACTCCCTAAATTCTGCCTGGAATGCTCTTTCTCCAACAACCTCTTTCTCCTAAATGGCTTCTTCTACAAATCAAAGTGAGTTTCCTACTTAGCAGGACTTTCCCATCCCCTATCCAGAAGCTCTCTTCCCTGTTCTCCATTACTGCAGCCTGCTAAAGCCCTCAATTGGAAGTAGATGTTTGTTGATTAAATCCTCACTGTCTCCCTGCAGGAGGCAGTAAGGTCTAATGGGAACAGAGATGTTCCCTTGTGTTTCCCCAGAGTCCAGCACAGTGCTTGGCACCCAGTAAGTACTAAATAAATGCTTGATGAATAAGATAATTTTTCACTGGCAGATTCTCTGCCTATGAAATTCATGGTTATGCTTTTAAAATATTAATAAAAGATTATGCAACTCATAAAGGTTACTATTCTTGGCTGTTTGCTGCCATCCTGGTGTCTATTTATTTATTTATTTATTATTGTTGGAGACAGAGTCTCACTCTGTCACACCTGCTAGAGTGCAGTGGCATCACATAACTCACTGCAACCTCAAACTCCTGGGTTCAAGGGATCTTCCTGCCTAAACCTCCCAGAGTGCTAGGATTATAGGTGTGAGCCACCACGCCTAGCCAATCCTAGTGTCTAATAGGATGTTAATATTAATAACTACCACTTACTGTGCCCAGTATTGCATATTTATTCTAATTTTCACAACAATCAAATGAGGTAGTCCTGTTATTCCCTTTTTAGGGATTAAAACCTAAACCCCAGCTACTTATCCTGCTTAATATAGAATCTTAAGTTATTTCTTGTGGGGTTTTTTTTGTTGTTGTTGTGTTGTTGTTTTTTTTTAGAGACAGGGTCTCACTCTTGCTCAGGCTGGTCTCAAACTCCTGAGCTCAAGAGATCCTCCTGCCTCAGTCTCCCAGAGTGCTAGGATTATAGGCATGAGCCACCTCAACCAGCCTTAGAATCTTAAGTTGTTTATTGCACTCTGAAACCATAGAATTTTTCAAACTGAATGAGATTAATCCAATCCAACTTGCTTGATGAGGAAGGTGTCCTCAGAGAAGAAAGCCTCCTTTTGGAGGAACTGGGCCTGGAACGCTGTTAGTGGTATGTATAAATAAGTGAATATCTAAAGAGTTCACAATGGCCAGAATAGCAAGCTACCTGATCCAGTGCTCTGCCTTCAAGAAGCAGCCTGTTGCACTCCTTGAAGTATTTCCAGTTCTTTGGCCAGTGAACAGCCACACTATGCTATGCTCTGTTCTCAGCTCTGGAAATACAGTAGAGAACAACACAAAGTCCCTGCCCTTGTGGGGCTTACATTCTAGTGGCGAGAGATAGACAATAAACAAGGAAACAAATGACCAAGATAATTCCAGACAGAAATAAGTGCCATGAAGGACTGTAGAATGAGTGAAGGGAAACAGAGTGAGGGGAGGGAGCAGCTATTTTAGATAAGAAGATTCCTGAGGAGGTGACTTTGAGCTAAAATCTGAAAAATGAAGAGCCAGCCATGAGAAGAACTGTGGAAAGATTGGCTGAGCAAGTACAAAGGCCACATGATGAACCAGGAAATACAAAGGCCCTGAGGCCAACTCAAGTTTGGTATTCAGAAACAGAAAGAAGAGGAGAATGGATGGATATGGTGAAAGATGGATAGGATAGTACAAGAAGAGGTTGGAGAGAAAGTTGGGGCCAGGTCATTCAGAGTCTTGTGGGTAGAGCCTTTGGATTTTGTTCTAAGCTCAAGGGGAAGCCATTATGGGTTTTAAGCAAGGGAATGACCATGATCTGGTCTATGAATGTCAAAGATCACCTGTGTGGATTAAAGAAGGTGAAGATTCAAACAGGGAGAGCAGTTGAAGAGCTGCTTCAGTGGCCAGTGGCTTGTATTAGGCTGGTAGTGGTAGAGGGATACAAGATATATTTTGGAGGTAGAAAAATCAACACTTGTTGACAGCATAGAGACAGGGGTGTAGGGTAGGAGGGGTTGAAGAAAGACATCAAGGAAAACTTTCACATTTATGTGGAGGACCTCAAATTTAGGAATATGTCTTACATATATTCAGCATCCACTTATTACATTTAGATTCTCAATTAATTAATTGGGACACAGCATAGCATAGGGAAAAAATTTTGACCAAGATTTAAAATCTAATCCTCAGTGATCTTGGAAAGTGCTTAAACCAGAGGAGTCACCATTTCTGTTTCTTTAAAATGGTGATTGGAGGACTCACGCCTGTAATCCTAGCACTTTAGGAGGCTAAGGCAGGAGGATCACTTGAGGCCAGGAGTTAGAGACCAGTGGAAGCAAGAGCAAGACCCTGTCTCTACAAAAAATAGACAAATTAGCTGGGCGTGGTAGTATTCCCAGCTACTCGGGAGGCTGAGGCAGGAGGATCACTTGAGCCCAGGAATCAGAGGTTGCAGTGAGCTATGATGACGCCACTGCACTCTAGCCTGGGCTACAGAGCAAGACTCCAGACTCTGTCTCAAACAAATGGTGATTGGATGTGTAAGGATTTGAGAAGATGTTTGTAAAGTTGCACAATAGAACCTAGAACTCAGAGCATGTGAGGAAATCCAAATGGGATGAGTCAGAGCGCCTGGTATTCGAAGTTTTACTCATGAGATAGTGATGAAGGGAAGTGTTGCAGGATTTTGATCGGGAGGGACATTTATAGCATTGGGCATAAAAATATTCCAGTTCCTGCCTGAGTTGGAAATGAGTCCCCTCTGCAAGGTATCCTGGCACAACGGCACCTTAAGTTCTAACCGGAAAGAATGCCAGGTTGTTCCTGGCCCTGAAACTGACTATCGTAGGTGCTCAATAATCGTTTAATGAAGAATAGGATCCGGGTGAGGGGTAGGGGTTGGCGGGATTAGAACAGTCAGAGCAAGGAGTGCCAGGTTCAGCGCCCTTGGAATTTCCACGTCGCTATGGTAACGCCCTCCCTGCGCACCGACGGGAGAACTACAAGTCCCACAACCGCTCGCGGTTTCCCCCCCCCCCCGGGGGAGGAGTAGCGCAGGTGGGCACGGAACCGGCTTTTCCTCTTTCCTGCAGCGTGATTGGCCCGGGGCTCAGCGAGGCGGCCAATGAGCGCGCTCCGAGAGAGCAGCGAGGCCAATATGGCTTCCAGCACCTGGTGACGGTTGGAGGAATTGAGTTAGGTCTCATGGAGAAGCCCCGGGGTATTGAGGTGAGAGGGAGAGGACTTAGCGTAACTGGGAAAGGGTACCACGAAGATCCTCGCTCGGTGGGCCCTTCTTTAGGCCTGTTAGCGACGCCTTGAGGGTGGAGGGTGGAAGGATGGATAAACTGAGGTACTTAATCTGAGCCAGGACTAGGAGCGATTAGCGTTACTTTTTGCTCTCCTACTGTTGAGATCCACTCTCGGCGAAGGGTTCAGGGAGGAACAGCCTCCCAGGCTTGGGGAAAGGGAAACTGGGTTCAGGATCTGAGAGCTCCTGAATTTTCTTTGTCCTCCTTGTCTCGTGGTCGGGTTCTTTAGGGCTAGTGAGGCCTGTTACATCAGGTGGGAAGTGAAGGCAGATTAAAGTTTAGTGAACATTACTCCCGCCTGGAACGTTCACGTGCAGTATACTCACAGCAATCCTGTGTTACTGTTTCATCTTTATGGTGAAAGCAGCTGAGGCTTAGAGAGGTGGTGCAAGTCCCCAGGAGTTCACGCAGCTGGAAAGTAAAGAATGTGGGCACTAAGTCTGTCAGCCCCTAAAACCTAACCACTCTTTAATCATTTGGCTTTTGGGCACCTTATATTTTTGTTTTGTTTTTAGAGATAGGGTCTCACTATGTTGCCCAGGCTGGAGCGCAGCAGCTATTCACAGGCGCCATCATAGCTCACTGCAGCCTCCAACTCTTGGGCTCAAGCAATCCTCCCACCTTAGCCTCCCAAGTAGCAAGTACTACAGGTGCACACCACCTAGCCCAGCAAGGGCACCTTATATTTGAACTTGGTTTCCTTTCTAGCATATTTTCATGTGTAGTTGCAAATATAAAGTGGAATCGCTCAAAAACTTCACAAGGGTAAGGGAAAATAATATTATGGAAAATAAGAATAATAGCTTACATTTTTAGAGCTGTTACTAACTGCTCTAAATAGAACAAGGCTTTGCATATGTTAGTTTAAACTTCATAACAGTCCTCTAAAGAGGGCATTTTATTATCTCCCTCGTATTGATGAAGAAACTGAGGGCAGCAAGGTTAAATATCTTGCACAAAAATCACACAGTTAATAAGCGGTAGAACCAGGATTCAAACCCAGGCATATCTGATTTGAGAGCCTATGCTTCTTTTTTCTTTTCTTTTCTCTTTTTTTTTTTTTTTTTTTTTTTTGAGACAGAGTGTCGCTTTGTTGCCCTGGCTAGAGTGAGTGCCGTGGCATCAGCCTAGCTCACAGCAACCTCAAACTCCTGGGCTTAAGCGAGCCTACTGCCTCAGCCTCCCGAGTAGCTGGAACTACAGGCATGCGCCACCATGCCCAGCTAATTTTTTCTGTATATATTTTAGTTGGCCAGATAATTTCTTTCTATTTTTAGTAGAGACGGCGGTCTCGCTCTTGCTCAGGCTGGTCTCGAACTCCTGACCTCGAGCGATCCACCCACCTCGGCCTCCCAGAGTGCTAGGATTACAGGCGTGAGCCACTGCACCTGGCTTCGCCTCTTCTCTTCTTCTTCTTTTTTTTTTTTTTTTTGAGACAGAGTCTCACTCTGTCTCCCTGGCTAGAGTACAATGGCGTCATCATAACTCACTACAACCTCAAACTCCTGGGCTTGAACCATCCTCCTGCCTCAGCCTGCTGGGTAGCTGGGACTATAGGCACGTTCCACCACACCTGGCCAAGTTTTCTATTTTTTTGTAGAGACAGGGTCTCACTCCTGCTCAGGCTGGTCTCGAACTTCTGACCTCAAGGATCCTCCCACCTCGGCCTCCCACAGTGCTAGGATTACAGGCGTGAGCCACTGCACTCAGCCTCTATACTTTCAATTAGTAAAAACTGCCAACATTTATTGAGTACTTACTATGTGCAAGTCATTGTTCTGAGTGCTTTCCCTGTATTATCTCTTACTTCTCCCCCAAGTCCTATTAAATAGGTAGTATTTATCCTCATAGGTGTGGAAACTGAGGCACTAAAAGATTGACTTAAGCACTAGAGATGGTATTGAGCCCTGACCCAGAGCCCAAATTCTTCACCTTGCTTCACACTTTTTCTATTACATGCTAGGTAGATTCATATACAGCATCTCACTTGCATCTCATATCCTGTGAGCCAAATATTTTTCTTTTTTTTTTTTTTTTTTTTTTTGAGACAGAGTCTCGCTTTGTTGCCCGGGCTAGAGTGAGTGCTGTGGCGTCAGTCTAGCTCACAGCAACCTCAAACTCCTGGGCTTAAGCGATCCTACTGCCTCAGCCTCCCGAGTAGCTGGGACTACAGGCATGCGCCACCATGCCCGGCTAATTTTTTGTATTATATATATTTTAGTTGTCCAGATAATTTCTTTCTATTTTTAGTAGAGACGGGGTCTCACTCTTGCTCAGGCTGGTCTCGAACTCCTGACCTCGAGCGATCCACCCACCTCGGCCTCCCAGAGTGCTAGGATTACAGGCATGAGCCACCGCGCCCGGCCCCAAATATTTTTCTTATAGGTGAGAAAATTGAAGCCTGCAGAGGTTAAATGACTTGCCCAAGGTCCCACAGCTAATTAGGATCAGAGCTGAATCCAAAGCTGTGGTACCTACCACAAAGCCACAGCTATCTATGTGTCATCTGCCTCTCAAATCTTCCTTAAAGGAATCTGGGTCCCAAATTAACTTTTCTGATTTAAATTGTTTTTTTGTGGGGGGGGGTTTTGAGACAGAATCTCACTGTGTTGCTCAGGCTAGCATGCCATGGCATCAACCTAGCTCACAGCAACCTCAAACTCTGGGCTGAAGCAATCCTTCTGCCTCAGCCTCCCGAGTAGCTGGGACTACAGGCATGCACCACCAAGCCCGGCTAATTTTTTTTTTCTATATATTTTTAGTTGTCCAGCTAATTTCTTTCTATTTTTAGTAAAGACGAGTTCTTGCTCTTGCTCAGGCTGGTCTCGAACTCCTGAGCTCAAGTGATCCTCCCATCTCGGCCTCCCAGAGTGCTAGGATTATAGGCGTGAGCCACCACAAGGTTCCCAAAAGTACGAGGGGCTGATGGCAGGTCTGCAGCTTCTCTCCCCGTACACTAAAGCCAATCATGATTCCTTCTGCCTTGTTTGTGTCATCTTTCCACTAGGAGACCCGGTCTTCAGAACCAATGGAGGAAGAAGAGGAAGATGATGACTTGGAGCTGTTTGGTGGCTATGATAGTTTTCGGAGTTATAACAGCAGTGTGGGCAGTGAGAGCAGCTCCTACCTGGAGGAGTCAAGTGAAGCAGAAAATGAGGATCGGGAAGCTGGGGAGCTGCCCACCTCCCCACTGCATTTGCTCAGCCCTGGGACTCCTCGCTCCTTGGATGGCAGTGGTTCTGAGCCAGGTGCCTTCAGAGTGTCCCCTGAAGATCAAGAGGTGTCAGGAGATTGTAGAGGAAGAGGGGGATAGATACAGGCCATGTGGGCAGAGCTGTCCATATGTAAAAGACTTTGTTCTGATGTGTAAGGGATCAGATGTCTAAGGACCTATAAGGGAGACAGAAGCACCCCAAGTAGCCACAAGCATCATTTCCTCTGCTGCACTCTGATTTCAAATTGTGATTTCATTCATTCTTTCATACAACTAATGTTTACTCAGCACATTTTAGATGCCAGTCAGTAACATGATTTATGAGAGTAGGCTATGGCTTTCTAAGCCTGGATGTTGAGATGGTATGAAACCTAGCAGGGCATGGTGGCGCATGCCTGTAGTCCCAGCTACCGGGGAGGCTGAGGCAGAAGGATCACTTGAGCCCAGGAGTTGGGGGTTGCAGTGAGCTATGATGACACCACTGCACTCTATCCAGGGCGGCAGAATGATACTCTGTCTCAACAAAAACAAGGCAACTGAGCACCCCTCCTCACAACCCCCCACAAAATAAAATTAAAAAATTAAAAACCTGAAAGTAACCATTAGAGGCCACCACCCTGGCTGCACAGTAGAATCACATGGGGAGCTTTTAACAGACTACAGGTGCCAGTGTCCCACTGCAGATCAATTCATTAGAATCTCAGCCTTGGGCATTTTTTTTTTTTTTTTTTTTTTGAGACAGAGTCTCACTCTGTTGCCCAGGCTAGAGTGAGTGCCGTGGCGTCAGCCTAGCTCACAGCAACCTCAAACTCCTGAGCTCAAGCGATCCTCCTGTCTCAGCCTCCCGAGTAGCTGGGACTACAGGCATGCACCACCATGCCCGGCTAATTTTTTCTCTATATATTTTTTAGCTGTCCATATCATTTCTTTCTATTTTTAGTAGAGATGGGGTCTCGCTCTTGCTCAGGCTGGTCTCGAACTCCTGAGCTCAAACGATCTGCCCACCTCGGCCTCCCAGAGTGCTGGGATTACAGGCGTGAGCCACCGCGCCCGGCCAGCCTTGGGCATTTTTAAAAGCTCCCCACATGATTCTAATGTGAAGTCAGTGTTGAAAAACTGCTCTAGTTCTACCTCATTCCCATATAGATGAGAAAAGAGCCACAGAGGTGAAGTGACTTTGGTATTTTTTCTTCCTATAAATTTTTTCTCTTGTCATTTTCCTTTGGCAAACTTTTCAGCACTTGCCTGTTTTCCCAGTCATCCTTGTGGACTTACCTCAAAAAACAGAGCCTGTTTTCCTTGGCTCTGTTGACACATACAGGCAAGGGAGGCCAAGCAGCAGAGCTTAGGGCAGGTAGAGTCAGATGTATGCACCACTACCTCGTCCTGCTCCTCTTATTCAATTCTGTCAGCCTTAGTGGGGGCTGGGCTTACCTGGTTAGTGCAGTGTCTCAGGTTTTGAAGGACTCATCATTTTGTTTGATTTGAAGTGGCTGTATCAGATAACTCATGTGCTAAGTTCTCTTCCCAGCTGTCTGTGAGATGTGTGGTATCGTGGGCACAAGGGAAGCCTTCTTCTCCAAGACCAAGAGGTTCTGCAGCGTGTCCTGCTCCAGGAGCTACTCCTCGAACTCCAAGAAAGCCAGTATCTTGGCTAGATTACAGGTGAGAGGCAGCCACCTGGATCCTCCCTGGGTCCCTGAGTGCAGAGACAGGAACCACCAACTGACTGAAGGCAGGGGCCAAGAGGGCTTTGTAAGCTCCTTGCTTGTGGCCATCTAAGGTTGTAAGTTTCCTGGTATTATGCTCTCAAATTTCAGAGGGCAGAGCAATCCACTTCTGGAACTTGTTAAATTATAGATTCCCGGAGCTACCCTCCTCCCCCAGAGTCTGATGTATTCAGTAAGTTTTAAACAACAACCTTGGGGGAGTCTGACGCCCTTGGTCTTCACCCCCACTTTTATAAATGCTTTGAAAGGAAGCTGGGAAACAGGCACAGGGTTCACCAGCCACAGTGGCTTTAGGAAGTCCATGCCTTGTCTCTGACTTGATGTCTCACGCCTGTAATCCCCACAGTCTGGGAAGCAGAGGGGGAAGGATCACTTGAGGCCAGAAGTTCAAGACCATCCTGGGCAACACAGTGAGACCCCTATCTTTACAAAAATAAATAAATTAGCCAGGCTGTGGTGGTATGCAACTGCAGCCCTGGCTACTCAGGAAGCTGAGGTGGGAGGATCACTTAAGCCCAGGAATTTAAGTTGCAATGAGCTATGATTATGCCACTGTACTCTAACCTGGGCAACAGAGAGAGACCCTGTCTCAAAAAAAAAAAAATAAAAAAATCCTATTTTGTTTTTTCTTTTCTTTTCTTTTTTTTTTTTTTTTTTTTTTTTTTTGAGACAGAGTCTCACTCCAGGCCGGGCGCGGTGGCTCACGCCTGTAATCCTAGCACTCTGGGAGGCCGAGGCGGGTGGATCGTTCGAGGTCAGGAGTTCGAGACCAGCCTGAGCAAGAGCGAAACCCCGTCTCTACTAAAAATAGAAAGACATTATATGGACAACTTAAAATCTATATAGAAAAAAATTAGCCGGGCATAGTGGCGCATGCCTGTAGTCCCAGCTACTCGGGAGGCTGAGGCAGTAGGATCGCTTAAGCCGAGGAGTCTGAGGTTGCTGTGAGCTAAGCTGACGCCACGGCACTCACTCTAGCCTGGGCAACAAAGTGAGACTCTGTCTCAACAACAACAAAAAAAAAAGAGTCTCACTCTGTTGCCCTGGCTAGAGTGCCGTGGTGTCAGCCTAGCTCACAGCAACCTCAAACTCCTGGGCTCAAGCGATCCTTCTGCCTCAGCCTCCCGGGTAGCTGGGACTACAGGCATGTGCCACCATGCCCAGCTAATTTTTTCTATATATATTTTTAGCTGTTCATATAATTTCTTTCTATTTTTAGTAGAGACAGGGTCTTGCTCTTGCTAAGGCTGGTCTCGAACTCCTGAGCTCAAACAATCCACCCGCCTCGGCCTCCCAGAGTGCTAGGATTACAGGTGTGAGCCACAGTGCCTGGCCAAAATTCCTATTTTGAAGACTCAAAAACTTTTAGTAACTTACTTAAAGGTATATAACTAAAAATGGTAGAACCAGGATTTGACCCCACGTCTGCCTGGGATTTAAACCCAAATTTCTACTTCACTGATCATTTTAGTAAATTCTTGGCCTTTGTGATCAAAGTGCTTAAGTTACAAGACACAGACCAGATTGGTGGCCTTTCCCTTTGGGGGAGGACCCCCTTTGGGCACCTGATGAAAGCCATGAGCCCTCTCCACAGAACATTCATGTACGTACAAAATGTTGCCTCCCAGGTCAGAGAGTTTCTGGCCCCTCTGAAGCCCATTCTTTGCTGTGGATCTTCAGGAGCACTGGAGGGAAGGACATGATGAAACTTGAATCTTTCAGGGAGCAAAGGCTTAAAAGATAGAGTGTGTCCCTTCTGCAGCCCGCTGACCCTCCCATCCTTCCCCCACAACCTTCCTCTGAGCTAAGCATTGTTATTATCACCATTCTGTTTTGCATACAAAGAAACTCAAGCCCAAGAGAAGTTAAGTAACTAGACCAAGACCAGAATTTCAACCTTGGCAGTCCAAATCCAGAGCGTGTTCTTTACCAGTAGGCTACACACATTCTCCTCTTCTTCCCTCCAGGGGAAACCACCTACCAAGAAAGCCAAAGTCCTGCACAAGGCGGCCTGGTCTGCCAAAATTGGAGCCTTCCTCCACTCACAAGGGACAGGACAGTTAGCAGATGGGACACCAACAGGGCAAGATGGTAAGACAGCAGAGGACTGGTGCTTAGGAAGCCATTAGGGCCGGGGTGGGGGCCAAGCCTGGGGTGGGCTTCACTGGGAGTGAGCACTGGGAAAGGAGGACCTGACCCAGGCTTACTGTGAATTGCAGCTTCCTCGCCTGTCGGGCATTGTGGAAATTACCCCAGAAACTTCTTTGGACCACCCTTAAATTGCCAGGACTCCTACCCTTGATAATTCAAAAGCCAAAAATTAATTAGCTGCTTTTGTTTCTCTTTGTATGTATTCCTTTCGCTTCTGTTTCCCTGGGGCAGTGAGGCCCAAGTCTGGTTTGAAGGGGCATGTGCAGAGGGATGGCAGGATAAGAAAGGAATATTTCCCTCTCTTTTTCTGAGTGTGTGGCAACTTCTAAGCAAATTAAATGCAGGCACAAAGCAACTCTGCTATAGTTGGTCTGAGCTTCTGACTGAAATTGAGCTTAGCAGCCAGGAGGGGTGTGGTTATGTGCCACTGCCCCCTCACCCAGGGTCATTTAGATTGGGCGTGGCCAATCAGATTGAGGAAGGCCTGAGGAATTTAAGCCCAGGGACACTGAATTTTTCTCCTTATCTGGGGGAAGAAGGGTGTGAATTTTCCCTTTGAATATTCCTCTACTCCTGAGAGTCTTGGCCTTTAGATTGAGTCCTCATCTGTTCTGATGGCCACTGGTGGGGCAGGTATGGGTTTGAGAGAGGGGCTGCTGGGGAGGGGGAGGGACCTACATCTGCAGGCCCCACAGGGTCCTCAGGTCCAGGTCCCCGGAGTGGCTGTTGCTGGTCTTGACTCTTCCTCCTTCTGCTCTGCAGCTCTGGTCTTGGGCTTCGACTGGGGGAAGTTCCTGAAGGATCACAGTTACAAGGCTGCTCCTGTCAGCTGTTTTAAACATGTGAGTGCCCTGGTGCTGAGGGAGGGAGGCCTGGGAGCTGCCTCGGTGTTCCCTACCTGCTTCCCCAGGCTGGACGGTGGCACTGGGGAGAGAGCAGTAGTGAGGTCTGGGTGGGAGAAGCCCAGCTTTGCTCCATCTTTACCTTTGTATCTGTTCACTTCTCAAAAAATCCTCCCCCAAACAATTACTGAGGGCTTCTCACACTGTGCTCAACTATGCCTCCCCTGAGGTCCCTCAGAGTTTATTCACATAATGGAATTTTGTGCCAGTTTCCAAGGGGCTTTCCAACTCTGAAACCTTTCTCTCCTTTCACCCCCATTTTTAATGTTTTCTCATGGAAAGTGTGGTACTTCTGTACTACCCTGGGCCCCTTGGTCCCCCAGGAGGCAGATGTAGTTTCCTCTTGGAGCCCACTTCTGTGAAGGGCTCCCTGATGCCTATTATTGAGAAACCAGAAAGAAGGGCAAGTTCCTGGCAGGCTGGGCTTAAGTGCAAGAACTTAATATTCAGCAGCTGTAGCCTGCAGACCAGGTGCAAAGCCAGTAGCGGTGCTTGTGTTTTAGCTTTGAAACCAATGTCCCAAACCCCAGGAAATCTGGGAGGAGGTTTAGTCTTGGAGTCTTCCAACCAGAGTAAGCCTCCTTTCTGAACTGCCAGTGAACTCTGGGGAGTGCCCTGAACAAGGACAAGTTGGTTCTTGACTCAGCTAACTCTCTTACTCCTCTCCTCTTTGACTTGCTAATGAAAGGAAACATCTTTCCTACTGGACAAAACCTCTTTTTTGCCCGGAACTCTCTAGCAGTCTCAGCATTTTCATTTCAGGGGAGTTATCTCATACTTCCGTGTAACACACACGATTCAATATGCCCTGTAAAAAGCCTGCCCCTGTGTGACTGGCCTAGAACAGCCAGCTATTTCAAGGTTCTGTGAAGAACCAATCTCTGTGACCAGGGAGATGGAATGGGAATGAAAAAAGGTGAATTTCCCTAAAGGAGAGTCAAGATACTATTGGCAGCAAAGCAAGGATTAAGTGTTGGGAAGGCAACCAAAAGCAGTCCCGTGTTCCCATGGAGCCTTTTAATAGGAGGAGAGGTGGAGAACGAATATGCAGGTGGACGGCTTTGCGTAAATGAGGGGTCATAAGACTTGTGCTCGGGTTTGAGTGACAACTGAAGGAGATAATATTTGTGCTTAGAACAGTACCTGGCAAGTGGTGAGCACTAGAAAGTGTTACTATTGCATGGCTGGCACAGGGACAAAGGTGTAATGTGCCCAAGATGATACAGTTAGGAGCTAGTCCTATCAAGATGAGAACTTGGGTCTGTCTGACTCTGGGTCTCCAAGCATCACCCTGCCTCTCCACCCCCATCCCCCGGCTCAGCTCTAAGGACAGCAGGCCTCATGTCTTCACCCCTGGTACTGTGCCTGGCTTTCTGCACACAGTGGGTGATGTGGAAAGTTGAGGTACAAAGAAGGACTTGATGACTCGGGCTGTGAGGCAGGCACTGTCCCCTGCCAGCCCAGAAAGCCGCTCTCCCTCTTGAACACAACACTCTCATCACCACACAGGTCCCACTCTATGACCAGTGGGAGGATGTGATGAAGGGGATGAAGGTGGAGGTGCTCAACAGTGACGCCGTGCTCCCCAGCCGGGTGTACTGGATTGCCTCTGTCATTCAGGCGGCAGGTGGGTGTTCTCCTGGCCAAGGTGGGGTCAGGGATCTGTCTAGAGGGTGACATCTCTAGACGGATGAGCAGTGTCATAGGCAGAAATTGGCTTCATAAAACAAACAAAAACCCCATCCATTGTAGTTTCTGCCCCCTTCTTAGGATTCTTCCACCGTAGAGGGGAGCACAGAGCCTGGCAGGCTTGAAAACTCCAATTTCTTCAGTTTATTCCTGGCATGATCAGGCTGTAGAAAATTAACTCAGCACCATGCCATAATGCTTTCCAAATATTCATAAGTGGCATGATTTATTTGGGCTATTACTATTACGGACAACAGGGACCCACCTGCCCGGAGCAAGTTCTTGGAATAGGCACCAGGAAGTCCAGTTTAGGCTCGAGACGAAGGAAGGCCTAAGAACATGCTGTTCCTCATCCCACCCTCCCTCACAGTGCCCTTTCCTTCCTTTCAGGGTACCGGGTCCTGCTCCGGTATGAAGGCTTTGAAAATGATGCCAGCCATGACTTCTGGTGCAACCTGGGAACCGTGGATGTCCACCCCATCGGATGGTGCGCCATCAACAGCAAGATCCTAGTGCCCCCTCGGAGTGAGTGGATGAGAACGTTCTCTGTCCTGGTTCCTATAGGGCATGAACCTTGGTAGAGGGAGAGTCCTTTGCCTTGTTAGAACAGAACCTACTTCTCCCTTTGCTTCCTGACCTCCCTGTCCCAGAGGCCCTGGGGCACATCCAAGTTGTGGAGCCTGGTTTTATAAAACGAAGTCATTGCTGGCCTGGAGAAGCAGAAATAACTTGTTCCAACCCCTGTGCTGGTCTCTGGGTCAGCTCTGGCGCCCCCTGTCGGGGTGTGTGTAACCGGGATTCCGCTGCTGTCTCCACAGCTATCCATGCCAAGTTCACCGACTGGAAGGGCTACCTCATGAAACGGTTGGTGGGCTCCAGGACACTTCCCGTGGATTTCCACATCAAGGTCTGGCAGTGAGTCCTTTGGGTCTCCTAACTGTTCTCCTCCCTCCCCTCTCCCAGTTTTATCCATCCTTCGTGTTACTCATCGGAGTATTTTGTCTAAGATTCCCTTGCTAGGCAATCTTCAGTGGCTCCACATTTCTCAAGGATGGAGCCAAACGCCACCACACGGCAGCTGCCATCTGCCCTCCCCAAAGTCAGTCACCTCCCCACCTAGACTCTGCTCCAGCCACATTGATCTGTTGTTCTGTCTGCCTTTTGCTCTTCCAGATCCTTACCTTTGCTCATAGCATTTTTCAGGATTGTTCACTCAATAGATTTTATTAAGTACTTATTGCATACAAGGCACACTTTGGGAGTACAAAGAATACAGATGCTACCATCCAGGAATCTCCCATCTGGCAGAGGAAATGAAAGTCATGCACACGAATTATTATAAGCCTTTGTTCTGAACAAGGGAAATATCTGTGTGGCATTTAATTTTCTTTTAAAAAACTATTTAGTCCTGTAGGAGCTGAGTTAAAAAAAAAAAAAAAAAAAAACTAGTTCTTTAAATTAAAAAGTCATAGATGCACATGGTAAAAAAATCAAAGGGGGCCGGGCGCGGTGGCTCACGCCTGTAATCCTAGCACTCTGGGAGGCCCAGGTGGGCAGATCGTTTGAGCTCAGGAGTTCGAGACCAGCCTGAGCAAGAGCGAGACCCCATCTCTACTAAAAATAGAAAGAAATTATATGGACAGCTAAAAAATATATATAGAAAAAATTAGCCGGGCATGGTGGCGCATGCCTGTAGTCCCAGCTACTCGGGAGGCTAAGACAGGAGGATCCCTTGAGCCCAGGAGTTTGAGGTTGCTGTGAGCTAGGCTGACGCCATGGCACTCACTCTAGCCTGGGCAACAGAGTGAGACTCTGTCTCAAAAAAAAAAAAAAAAATCGAAGGGATCAAAAGTTTATATAGTGAAGACTCTCTCTCCCACCTCTCTGTGCCAGGCCTCTCGTCGTGGGGCTCTCATACACAGGTGCCTGGGCTGCCTCTGGGGTCTCCTGAACCAAGGGCTCAGAGGTGCTGTTCCCATGCTGCCCTACGTAAGCCCTGCAGCGTGTGCAGGGTAAAGCAGCACAAGTGCTGCTAGGACACGCAATTCAAGTGGCCTTTTGGCCTCAGAGGAGGAGCAGATATCAAGGAAGGCTTCGTGGACAAAATTTTACATTGATCTGTAGAGCGTGGGTTGTATGGAAGCCAACAGTGGAAAATAAAGATCGAATCTCACCCACGGCACTGGACGCCACATGAAAAGGTTGCACATCGTGAGCCTTTGCTAACGGAGAGTTGGCCTTCGGCATGGAATGGTTCAGTGCACCTCAAAGAGCATTCCCTGACTTTTCCCCCAAATAGAAATGATTTCTTCCTTATTTGAACTTATGGGATACTGATTTGCTATTTATCTCTCTGTTGTTAACTGTCTTTTCATGTTCTCTATATTCTTACTCCAGCAAAACTAAGCTTTTCCCACAGTGCTTTGCACAGTTGACAGATTTGGTGATTGGAGGTGATTGTTCACTCTTCCTCAGCCAGCCCTTGTCTTAGGATGAGGCAGATGGTGGTGGGTGGTACAGCCCACTAGGGGTAACGAAGTGGCCTCTTTTTTTCTTTACATTAAAAGCATGATTCTGGGCAGAGGGCAGTGATCCACATCAACAGTCAGCAAGCACACGCTGACTTTTACGTAGCCAATCCTGCAGTGCATGCTAGAGGGGGTACAAAAGCTCCAGCCCCTGATTGGGACAAGAAGATGACACTAGGGACAGAATGGGAAGGCACTGTGAGACCAGATGTGGGTATAGGGGTTCCAGACAGGCCTCTTGGGGAGCTGATCCTTTGGTGGTCACTGCTTTGAGGAGAAGGGACTTGGTGCGCTGTATACTGTGACGTGGAGAACAGCTTAGATGGGGCAAAGCCTTTCCCTTGGGACGCACTCCCAGTTGCTGACTTGCCAGCCCTCTGGAAATTGGGGCTGGGGAGGATAGAAGAGGCGGGGTCTATGGAGAAAGCTCCAATTCAGACATGGCCCATTGTTGCCTACAGTATGGTAAGTGCTCAGCAAAATGTTTGAATGAGAAATGACTCATCAGTCAAAGTCAGGTGTGTGTGCATGTGTTTGTTCACTCGAGGAAAAACATTAACTGAGCACTAACTCTGTGCCCAGAGCTGAGAGTGTAGAAATGAATCAATCCTAGCTTCTGCCCTTACAGAGCTCAAATTCCCCTGTATTATCCAAAACAAATAAGGGCAGTAAAGTGTTGTTGGGTTCTGGGCTGCACTGTGTTGGCTAGAGAGGAAGGGAAGAGGGTGGAGAGGTGGTCCAGAGGGGCCTAGGCCAGGCCTCCCCCGTCTGTCTCATTCTCCTAGATGAGTTGCTGTGATAGGACGCGGTCAGCCTCAGGATGTATTCCAGCCCTTGAGCTGGGCTGAAGGGTCTGTCTGATTTAGGAATCCTGTGTTAGCTTTTCCCCTCAGCTGCTTTGTGACCTCCGCGACCTCCCCTTCCTGGTGTGTTTGGAAATGGCAGTGCTTAGACTTGGCCAGGGCAGGTTTTCCCTGAGCCGGCAGTGCCCTGAGTCTGGAAAAGCCCCACACCATACCTATCCCCTAGCCCAGCCAGGACAGCTCTGGAGACACAGTGAACAAAAAGAATCTCCTACTCACCACCGTGGCTCTCTGAAGAACAGCTCGTGGGCATCTTGGTCACTGGTCCTTTTTGGGTCAGAGGGGATACTGATTGCTGCTGAAAGCATTTCAGACAGAGCCACAGCCTGTCAGGGCCAAGGCTGGAACTGGACATGTGGAGACACAAGGGGACTCAGTTTTCTGGACATGAGTCTTGCATGTGCCATCAACAGAGGGCCAGGAGGTAGAGGGGAGTGCGGGGCGCTCGGGGATCAGAGTGCAGAGCCTGTGAAGAGCACAGGTCGGACACCAGGTTCGAAGCCCTGCCTGCTCTGGCACTGATGAGTCTCTGCAACTCTGGGCAAGTTGCTTGACCTCCCTGGGTCATGAGTGTCCTTGGTCTAAAATGGGTTTGTGATTTGTAGCGTCTTGACTTACTGGCGTTTTGGTGATGAGAAGTGGCATACTCCTGAGCCATGCGCTTTCCCTCTACGTCATCTTGGGGAATCAGGGCCAAGGTGAACCCAGTGGCATAGGAGTGCCCACCTGCCCGCCTCCTGGCTTGGCGTGGGATGACTCCACCACATTTTCCTTGTCCTCTACGCTCTGTGAAGAGACAGAACAGGAAGGGGGATGTGGAAGGAGGCCCATGGCCACAGCAGGCCTGCGATGTGATGCCGTTACAGATGGTGGAGAGCATGAAGTACCCCTTTCGGCAGGGCATGCGCCTAGAGGTGGTAGACAAGTCCCAGGTATCACGGACCCGCATGGCTGTGGTAGACACAGTAATTGGGGGTCGCCTGCGGCTCCTTTATGAGGATGGCGACAGTGATGACGACTTCTGGTGCCACATGTGGAGCCCCCTGATCCACCCAGTGGGTTGGTCACGGCGCGTTGGGCACGGCATCAAGATGTCAGGTGAGCAGTGGCCCTAGGTTTTGCTTCCCAAGGATTGGGTGGGAGCACCTTCCCCATACCGCATGACAGTGCTGGGAGGTAGGTTATCATCTGCACCCTGCAGGTGACAGTGCTGAGCTCCAGAGAGGTTGAGAGACTTGACTGAGGTCACTCAGCGCAACTTGTGAGTGGTAAAATCAAGAGTTGGCTCCTGGCTCCAATCCTCTCCCACGTCATGCAAGAAGAGTCTGGGTCTCAAGGCTGAATAATCCCTACAGAGAGCTCCTGATGTTTTCTGGGCTAGAGCCATCTGTCTGCGGGTCTGGGGTGGCAGGTGCTGAGACACAGCCTCGAGCATATGCACAGGGGAGGTGTGGAGATGGCCCAGTTAGCTGCCTTCAACTCCCTTCTTTTCCTCCCTCTGCCATCTCCTCAAAAGAGAGGCGAAGTGACATGGCCCATCATCCCACCTTCCGGAAAATCTACTGTGATGCCGTTCCTTACCTGTTCAAGAAGGTGAGGCACAGCCCTTGGGCTCTGTTCCCCTTGGCCATAGATCATTCCAGGCCTGAGGACCCTGGCTCTTTCCTGGGACTGCCCGTTTCCCTCCCCATTTCCTTCCCAGGCCTATGGCAGGTTAGGCCTGCTTCTACCCCCACTCCCCCGCCCCTCCCCCCGTCTTTCCCTGGACCCACCCAGGGACTCCCCAGCTGCCCCATTCTTTCCAGGTACGGGCTGTCTACACAGAAGGCGGCTGGTTTGAGGAGGGGATGAAACTGGAGGCCATTGACCCCCTGAATCTGGGCAACATCTGCGTGGCAACCATCTGCAAGGTGACCTGGGGCTGGCCCTCTGAGGGGGCCGACATGGTGCAGAGCTCTGCCATCCACTGTTGGGCCCTTGGGACTGCAGTCATCCATCCTGCTTCCCCAGCGCTGGGTGCTCCTGGAGGACCTGATTTTTGTGAGGAGGGGCCTTACCTGTTCCTTGCTCAGAATCTGCTTTCGTGTCAGGATCTGAGGCACACTGGACGGGTGCTTATTGAACACCTGAACCCGGTCCTGTGTCAGGTGTCACCTCACTGAGCCTGCCTGCCACATGGCCATGTCCTTTGAGCGCCAGCCTAGCCGCCAAGACCCTAGCCGGGCTCACTTTGCTCCACTGGTCCTTCGTGACTGCCGCAGCCTGAGTAGCACACAGCCACCCGCCCTTGGCCTCCCGGAGGATGCTGCTACTGTGTCCATTCAGCACATCTGCTCCCTGCCAGGCGTGTGTGCTCGCCCTCAGAACACACAGGCATCGAGACAGTCCCAGCTGGCTCGGCATTTGCTGTCCAGTGGGGAAGACAAATACCCTCTGCGCAGAAGCTCAGGGCGTTCTCCGGGAAGGCTGAGCTCCAGATCCATTGGACCCTTCTGCCTCGTGTCCCCATTATAGCCGCCTTATCCTGGGTGGGGTGCAGTTCATGACACGATGCTCCATCTTCCCTACCCCTCCCTAGGTTCTCCTGGACGGCTACCTAATGATCTGTGTGGACGGGGGGCCCTCCACAGATGGCTCGGACTGGTTCTGCTACCACGCCTCCTCCCATGCCATCTTCCCAGCCACCTTCTGCCAGAAGAATGATATTGAGCTCACACCCCCAAAAGGTAAGATGATAGGCCACCACATGCTGGCCTTGCAGTCAGAAGGAGCAGGTGAGGCCACAGGCCAGGATTCCTGGTCAAATCAGACCCCTGGGGTGTGGATTTTCAAGATGTGTGGTAGAGGTGACAGAGCTACCCAGGGCCACCACTAGCCTTTCACTGCCAAGGCTGACTCAGCCCATGGTGGGTGTGTGGTTGGTGAGCAGAGTTCCCACTTGTCCCTTTGGGCAGTGAACAACCTGCACAATAGGACCATGGTCCTAGAACAGGTACCAGCCTGGGGACAAGGGAAGAAGGCTATGAGGAGACTCCAGGCTGAGCCTTGTCTAAGCTGCAGGACCCCTTTGGCAGCATGTTCATTTCCCCCAACCTGCTTTTCGCTTCCCCTCCTCTCCCTATGCATCTGAGTTTTCTGCTCCTCCAGGGTACGAGACACAGACTTTCAACTGGGAGAACTACTTGGAGAAGACCAAGTCGAAAGCTGCTCCATCGAGACTCTTCAACATGGTGAGGAGACCGAGGATGGAGCAAGGGCCTGCAGCAGCCTGGGGACTGGCCCTGCCCAATGCTGTCAACAGGAGCAATTCCAAACCCTTCTCTCGTGCCTCTGCTGCTGACATCAGCTACTTCCAGGGGAGAAGTCCCACACTGTGACATGGGCACTCCACTCTCTTTCCATAGAGGGGCTCGTGCTTGGGAAAGAGGTGCTGTGGGATGTTGTCCAGAGGAACCTGCCTCAGCAGGCATTCTAGTGCCAGCCCCTCTCCCTCCCCCAATTTTGCCAGTATCCCCCCAGCCCACCCCACCCCAGGCCCAGGCAAGCCTGCTGGGGCAGGGAGCTGACTGGCTTGGCAACTGCCTTCTTCCCTCACCCAGGACTGCCCCAACCATGGCTTCAAGGTGGGCATGAAGCTGGAGGCTGTGGACCTGATGGAGCCCCGGCTCATCTGTGTGGCCACGGTGAAACGGGTGGTGCATCGGCTCCTCAGTATCCACTTTGATGGCTGGGACAGCGAGTACGACCAGTGGGTAGACTGCGAGTCCCCGGACATCTACCCCGTCGGCTGGTGTGAGCTTACTGGCTACCAGCTCCAGCCACCTGTGGCCGCAGGTCTGGGCGCTCTCAGCTCTAAGGGGCTCTTCAGTTTCCTTCCTCTTCTTTTTTCCTTCTTGCCCCCTCCCCTGTGCCCACTTACTTCTTTGGCATGAGATCAAGAAGTCTCATGGACCACTCTGTGTAAAGAATGAGCCCTGTCTCCCCCCGCTGGTCCTGACTTCTCTGTCTCCCTCTCCCTCTGGCCTGCAGAGCTCCTTCCTTCATCTTGCCCACTCTGTCATATGCTCGTGCCCTTGTGCACCCAGGTAAACTACCCAGGTCCCTCTGAGCAGCCCTAGCGACCAGGGTGGGAAGAAGGGACAGTTATTCTCCAGCCTCTCTCCCCAGTCCCACCTGTTCTCATTGCCCAGCTTTGGCTTCCCTTCTTGGGGCGTCCTGTGTGAGGGTGGAAAGGGTCTCAGGATGCACCTGTGCCCTGTGTCCTCCCAGAACTCTCTTCTCATCTCTCTTGCCTTATCTTTCAACAACAGAACCAACCACACCTCTGAAGGCCAAAGAGGCTGCAAAGAAGAAAAAGAAACAGTTTGCGAAGAAAAGTAAGTGATGCTCCAAATCGGCCAGGCTGGTGTGGGACCCAGAGCAGAGGTGGGGTCAGCCCTGCGGGACTGGTTCCAAGACGCTGTCCCGCCAGCATAGCTCTCTTCACGGTCCTGCCCTGTCTCTTCTCCCTTGCCCTTTGGCCCATAGGCCTTTTACCGTGTGTCTTTGGGGATCCAGAGTGTAAACAGGGGCGTTCAGTCTGTGGCAGGGTCAGGATCCTGAGGAGGAGAGACGAGATCGTGTCTGAGAGTGAGGTTGCAGGGGTCCCCATCCCTGCTGCCCCGGGGTCAGAAAATGGCCTGGCCTCTTGGGCAATCGCAGCTGCTAGGTTCTAAAGGAAAAGGCACAGGAAGAAATAGAAGCTTTCTTTGTAAGGCTGTCATTCTTCCCTTGAGACCTCCTTGAGGATGGAAGCCAAGGCAGGCTGCTGAGTGGCTAGACTCCACCTGGCACTCAGGAGCTCACTCTCAACCGATCCTGACCCCATTGTGGGCTCAGCTTGAGGGGCAGCAGAGGGGGGAGGGGGCAAAGCTGCGCTCCAGAGCCCAGGCCACTGATGGCAAAGTGGTCTCTACTACATGGCACCATGCAAGGAAGATGTCCTGAAACCAGACAAAGCAGAAACAGGGATGAGGTCCCTGGGCAGGATTAAGATTGAGTGACGGTATAGTGTTTGTCAGGTGGGCAGAGGCCCTGGGCTGTTGAAAACAGCAGGGCCAGGAATGTTGCGTGTTAGAGGAAGAAATCAAAGACTGAAAAAGGAAACTAACAACCATGATAGCTCTGAGCCTTGGCTCTGGATGGAGATGTTGTCATTAATCCCCCTCTGGAGAGGGCCTCTCTGACCTCAGGGCACATAGCCAGTCAGGGGTGTTGTCAGAGCTGGAGTCCAGGCCTTCTGTCCCCAGACCGGCACCTTCCCCTCTGCCACACCAGCTGACCACTGGACGAGACACAGCCCTTCAGGCCTCACGTAGGTCTGACCTTAATGCTTGGTTTGAATCCATTTTTATTCAAAGGGAAAAGAAGCCCTCCAACCAAGACGCGGCCCCTCAGACAGGGGTCCAAGAAGCCCCTGCTGGAGGACGACCTGCAGGCTGCAGGGAAGATCTCATCAGAGCCCATTTCAGACGAGAGTAAGAGCCACTAGGCTGGGTCGAGGCAGGACCAGCCTGCTCTGTGCTCAGAGGCGGCCCCTCTTCTTCCCAACCTGGGCACAAAAGAGTAGAGTCAAGTTTGGTGGGAATTTTCTGGGCACCAAGCAGCCCCGAACCACTGGGCCTGGAGAGCTTCCCACCCACCCCCACCAACTCTGAACAGAGCAGTCTCCATCCAGCCAGGCTGCCTGGCCATTTCTCCTCCATCTCTGTGCCTACCCAGTGTGCTGGCAGGGGTGGCATATTGGTCAATGTCAGTGTCTCTGGCACAGGTGTCCTGGGGCCCTAGGCCTTTGCTGCTGCTGCCCTCCCAGAGGTCAAGCAGGAGGGTGAAGGTGTGTCCTGAGGGCCCCCATCTGTAAGGACCAGATCCCTCTCCCAGGTCCTGCTCCCCGCCCTTCCCTAAGTTACAGGCTTGCTCTCCATGCCACCGTCCCACCTCCCCTCCCTCTCCAGTCATTGCTGTGCAAGTGAAGGAAGAGCATCTAGACGTGGCCTCGCCTGACAAGACTCCAAGTTCAGAGACGCCTGTCTCCATTGAGAACATCAAGCAGGAGACAGAAGACTGAGCCTTCTGCTGCCAGCCAGGCCCCTAGCCGGAAGCCAGCCCAGGGCTTCTCTGTGACCACCGTCCCTCTGCCCACTTTAGTTTGGAGACTGAACCTTTGTGCGTAACTTCTGCCTGGTACGTAAAGGCTGGGCACAGAAGGACCAGCCTGGGGCTCCTTTGACCCACCTCCTGCCTCTGCCCTCCTCATGGCAAGGCCCACGTGACCTGAGGCCCCCAAACTCATCTGTGAACGCCTCCCACTCCGGCCTGAGCTCCTGCAGCTGGAATGCCCTCTGCCCGGGCTCTCTGCTCCTCCTCACAGGAGCACTCTCCACCCCCACCACACCCCTCAACTGCCAGGGTGGGGCTGCCCCAGTCACACTGGAAGATGAGACAGCAAACTGTGTGCTTGCCCAAGCAAATTCATGTAAATAAAGTTCTGGAGCAGTTCTCTGAGCGGGGCAAGGTCCCCCGATTGACAGCAAGTAGTGTGACGGGACCAGCCTCTGCCTAAAAAACTAACCAGTCCGAATGCATCTCTGCCTCCTTGTGCTCTACTCCTAGCACCCTAGGGACGTTGTGGGCCCATGCAGGAACCCAGCTTAAGCAGGCAGCTGAGACACAGTGACCAGGATGTGGGTTTTGGTGACTTGTGAGGTGGCCTTGACTTATTTTCTCTGTTGGCATGAGCACTGACTCCCATTTCCTAAAAGGAACAGTGACAGGAGGCCTGCCGGCGCCTGGTGCCACTTGGGGCTGACTCAGTGTTGTAGAAGGTGGTCAGGACAGGCTGTTCACTGCCAGGGTAGCAGGATGGGAAGGTAAGCTCGGTCCTCATAGCTTGGTTAGACCTGTCATTGTCATTCCCCTTCTCTCTGATAACCAGGGTCAAGTATGGCCCCGTCAGAGAGTCACGAGGCTTTGACACAGGACATGGTCAGCCGTGCTGGCTGAGGTGGCCCTGAAGGAGACTCTTGCCCCCTTTTGCCAGCACCTCTGGGAGGGAGGGCTAACCATACACTTCCTGGCTCACTTCTCCTTTCTGTCAAAGTCCTTCTCGACTCCGTAACGTATTTCCTTTCTCCCCACTCCTTTCTGAAATTACAGTCTAGAAGTTCACGTAGTATGTGCCCAAATTTATCTGCTTTTATTTTTCCCAGTCTCCCTTGACGTTCTCATGTCTGTGATCTACCCCATCTCTTTAATAACAGGTCTTCTTGGAGCCTAAGGTGGGGGGCAGGCTGCATTCCGCAGGTTTTCAGATAAAGGCGGTGCTGGGTGGGTCCCTACCTCGTCCTGCAAGAACTGCAGCAGTGCAGCTGCCTTCTAGGCCTGCTGATGCCCGAGCCCGTGTGTGCAGCTGGCCTGTGTACTGGTCTGTTGGGCTGCCCGCATCTGCTGCTTGCTGAGACGCGCTAACTGTAGGTTTGCTCAGGACCCAGGCTGTTTGGGTTCACCCCTGAGGTGAGGGTGCAGGTTTCCAATCATCACAGTCCTGGGTATTTCAGGGCAGGTTCAGAGAGAACTTGATTCTATCTTTATCTTTAGCAAAGGCAGTGGGTACCCCCCACCATGCAGAAACCAGGCCTAGAATATTTGGCCAGCTGCGGTGGCTCACGCTTGTAATCCTAACACTCTGGGAGGCTGAGGCGGGAGGATCGTTTGAGGTCAGGAGTTCAAGACTAGCCTGACCAAGAGTGAGACCCCATCTCTACTAAAAATAGAAAAATTAGCCGGACATGGTGGCATGCGCCTGTAGTCCCAGCTACTCGGGAGGCTGAGGCAGGAGGATTGCTTGAGCCCATTAGTTTGAGGTTGCTGTGAGCTAGGCTGATGCCACAGCACTCTAGCCCAGGTGACAGAGTGAGACTTCATCTCAAAAAAAAAAAGAAAGTAGCCTGTTGGTCCTGATTTCCTCAGAAGGTAAATAGGTTTGAAATTATAAAGACCACAGGAGCAAGGCAGGTTTCCGTTCAGAGGGGCCACTCATCCCCTGCCATCACATGCATACCCCTCAGCTCCGAGATGCCGGTGCTGACACGTCAGTTACATCAGCCCCCAGGGGAGGACATCGGGAGGAAGATGGCCAGAGTGTGCACTTTGGCTCTGCTGCCTGCTCATGGAGATCGTCTCAGATTCCCTGGTGGTTACGGGATCCAGTTCTGACTGAAGGGCTTCTGGGAGAGCTGGGTTTATATGCCATTTTGGCCTTTCATTCCTTCCTGAATGAAGCAGCCATCCCCAGAGGTACCATGAGCACAACAGCCCCAGGAGGAGGATGGCAGAGCTGGAGGACATGTTTGGCTGCTATTCCAGCCCTGGGTTGGCCTCCCCAGGCTACATATGAGAAATTAAATCCCTTACTTGCTAAAGTCCAACTTGTCGGATTTCTGTTCCTTGCAGAGTGTATTCTGACATACCTCAGTATCAATTATGAAGACTAAACGAGTCAATACACAAAAAGTATACAAAGCAATACCTAATAGGCCAGGCACGGTGGCTCACGCCCGTAATCCCAGCACCTTGGGAGGCCGAGGCAGGAGGATTGCTTGAGCTCAGGAGTTCGAGACCAGCCTGAGCAAGAGTGAGACCCTCATCTCTACTAAATACAGAAAATAAGCCAGGCGTGGTGGTGCATGCTTGTAGTCCTAGCTACTCGGGAGGCTGAGGAAGGAGGATCGCTTGAGCTCAGTAGTTGGAGGTTGCAGTGAGCAATCATGATGCCACTGCACTCTAGCCTGGGCGACAGAGTAAGACTCTGTCTCAAAAGAAAAGTCAACGTCTTGGGTCATCAGCTCTTGAGCACCCCATCTTCTTAACCACATTGTATTGTCCTTATTTACATTCTGCCATTCTCCTTCCCAAGACCATGAGTTCCCTACAGGCAGAGCCTGTGTCTTGCCTGTCCCTAATGTCCAGCACAGGCCTGGTAGAAGGTTGGCTTTGATGAGCATTTGCGAAATGGAAGCACATCTGTGACTGTTGTGTTGCTGGTGCCTAAAGGTCACTTTGATTTGTCACAGATGGAAATATTAACTTCTTGGAAATTTCTACTTAAGGCAGAGAATGAACCTTGTACCTCAATTTGCCCTTGGCTGGAACTAAAGGTCTTCTCGAGTCTCCCAGCAATGGGGCCACTGGCTGGGAGACATTATCCTACAAAACCTTCTACTCTCTGCTTGCCTTGCGTGAGGACCCACAGGGACTCCTGAAGCAGATTAGAGCAAATCCAAGCGTTCCAGCAAGCTACCCTGCAGCCCTCATCCTTTGCAGTCATGGGCCAGGGAAGCGAGGGAACTTCGCTCCAGGAGCCTCAGACATCAGGCACCAGATAAATTCGTATGTTCATCGCTCAGTTCACCTTCACAGTTACCCTGTGAGGTACGTGTGGACCTCATTCCACAGAAGAGAGAAAGGAAGGCTCAGTGAGGTGTAGTAGCTTGGCTGCTTCAGTTTACAACTGTTGAAGGAAAGCAGCGGGTCAAACCTAGGCTGGCCTACCGATTCCCGCCAGTGCTCAGTCAGTCAGCATCACTGAGCACCTCTCGTGTGCCTGACACCAGGCTAGCACTGGGGCCTCGCGGGAGAGTGAGACAGATGTGGGCCAGCCTTGTGCCTTCGGCAGGGTGATCACCCACCACCCGGAATACTCTGCCAGTGTGAAGCCCTCAAGATGAGGGCCCTTAACCTTCAATTCCTTTGTATTCCTGGGAGGAAACTGCCACCTTCACTCAATAACCTAGAACCCCAGGCTGGCACTGAGGGGATATCGCCATGTCAGAAAGGGTGACTGGATCCATCTGAGAGGTCCTGATTCCTGCTAAAGCCACCGTACTGTGGGCGGAGGCTGGGGTGTCTTCCCCTTGTAACTACAGCCCCGATCTGGAAGGGGACTCGCCGGAGCTTCTACTCCTGAGCCTGGCTCAGCACCTATGTGAGCTTCCCTGGGGCTGATGCAGGGAGAAAGCACTAATGTGGGTTGAATTGTGTCTCTCCTGAAAACAGATGTGGAGTCCTAACCCCCAGAACCTCAGATATGATCTTATTTGGAAATAGGGTCTTCACAGAGGTAATGAAGTTAATATGAGCTCATTAGGTTGGGTCCTAATCCAATATGACTGGTATCCTTATAAAAAAAAAAAGGGAAATTTGAGCAGAGACAGATTATAGAGGGAAGATGACATGAGTGACACAGGACACCATGCAAAGATGGAGGCGGAGCTTGGGATTAGGCTGCCACAAATCAAGGGATGTCTGGGGCCCCCAGAAGCTGAAAGAGGCAAGGAAGGCTCCTTCCACTGCAGGTTTCAGAGAGCGCGGCCCTGCTGCCACCTTGCCTTGCCTTCCAACTTCTAGCCTGCAGAACTGCGAGACAACGTGGTTTTGTTCTAAGCCACCCAGTTCCTGGTACTTTGTTGTGGCAGCCCTAGGGAACTAACACAAACACTATCAAATGGACCCCGGCACCCCAAATCTTCAAAATGCAGGTCCAGGGTGAGGCAGAGCCCTCTCGCCACCTTCCTACTCCCCGCTTTCTCCATTCTTATTTCCCTCTAAGGACCACCTCTCTTCCTCAGACACCGCCCCCCCCATGGCCTTATCAGCAGTCATTCCCACATGCAGGGGCGTCCCTGTCCTGCTCACCCTTCTCTGATGTGCTGTGAGGGTCTGCTACAACTGAGGGTTCAAGCCAAGGCTGAATGTCAGGATGGTGAACATGTCAGGTGGGGCCCACCCTGTGGCTGACGGGGTAGGCATGGGAGGCCGAGCCAACAACACACCTGCACTTCACTCTCCCCATCGCTGGACCAGGGCCCTTGAGGTCAGGGTTGGAAATGGTTGAATCAACAGTGATCTAGCCAATACGATAACAGCAGGATTGGCTTTAGGGACACACTGGGACCAGTATGCTGTGGCTTATAAGAAAGGCCACTGTCACACTGAAATAGCACATAGTTGGCCAGGCACAGTGGCTCATACCTGTAATCCTAGCACTTTGGGAGGCCAAGATGGGAGGATCACCTGAACCCAGGAGTTCAAGGTTGCAGTGAGCTATGAGGACGCCACTGCACTCCAGCCTGGGTGACAGAGTGAGACTCTTTCCCCCTCGCCAAAAAAAAATAGCACATAGTCATTTCCTTACAAACTCACCTTGGGTCCAGGCCAGAGGTGAGGAGAGGAGGTCAGACATTACTGAGCACACACAACCAGGTTGTTGCCCAGCTATGGAACCACATGCATGGGGACCCCTGCTACCTAGGGGCTTTGAGAGCTAGCCCTCCCATGGAGGTCTTGCCCATGGCCCACCTTTTCTGATGCTGGCTGTCTTCCCTTGATGGGGGCTTTCCTGGAGCCGGAGCTGGAGGCTGGTGTCCGCTTGGCCTTCCTGGCAGCCCAGCCTGGGCAGGCTTGAAAGACAGCAGCTGCAGCTTTCACCCTCTGGCCCCGGGCAGTGGGAGGGGTGGCACAGGTGGCCCCCACCTGCAGGTTCAACCCAGCAAGCCACCTGAAGAGAAAAGAGCTTGGGGAACCCTGTGCTGACTCCCAGCTGAGAGCTTTCCTGAGGAGATCAAGGGGGTCATTGGGAATTTGGGGGCAGTGGGGCCCAGTGGGTGGCAGCAGGCTCTGCAGAGAATCCTGGCTTGGCAGCTCATCAATTATGTGACCTACAAGCCACTTCAAGCCTCAGGTCCCTTCTCTGTAAAAAGGGGATAACAATAACCAGTAACAAACAGTTACAGAAGGTTTAAGATATACCTGACTCTGTTCAAATCAATTCATATACGCTGACTAATTCTTACAACAACCGTCATGAGATAGACACTATCATCTATCCCCTTTTAACAGATGGGCACAGACAGGTTATGTGCCTTGCCCAAAGGTGGTAAAAGCACAGAGCCAGGATGGGAGCCCGGGTCTGCCAACTCCAGGCTTCCTGTTGCTTTCTTATGTAATTATGTAAAGTGACCATGCCTATTCATTAGGTTCCAGCCCACTAGGCAGGGCACATATCATTCCTACTTTATGGATGATGAAATCCAGGCTCAGAGAAGTCCACCCCAACTCCTCCAGGGAGGGTAACTGACCCTGGAAAGGGCTCATCCATGCCTGGCTCCGAAAGGACCCCCGCTTCCCTGCCAAGATGCTTGGCTAGGCACAGATGCCCCCAGGGAGACAGCAGGGTTGATGGAGAGCAGCTGGTGGGTCTCCGGGAGTCCAGGAGCGGGGGCACACCTGTGCAGCGGGAGCAGCTGGCAATCACAGTGGAAGGGATTGCCACTGAGGTCGATGAGCTCAAGCCGGCTGAGACCAGGCAGGGCAGGTAGGGCCCGAAGCTTGTTCTTCTGCAGGTGCAGGCTCTGGAGCCCCGGCCCCAGGCCCGAGAAGGCCCCAGGAGAAATCTGCAAGGAGGTGCCAGGCCCTGATGTGAGCTCCTGGCAGGCCCTTCCCACCCCCAGGTCTGGTGGGAAGCCCCATCCTCCCCCAGCAGAGGGGGAGTTGGAGAGCCCAAGGTGGCCCAGGTAGACAGTGCAGTGCTGGGTGGAAACCCAGATTGGTTTAATGTCAAAGCACTTGCCCTGTCCAAGTCACCTGGATGCCCAGTTCATGGTTCAAGTCCCCCCTACCCCCAACTGCTGCATAATGGTAAAACCTCTTGAGGACTCTGTGTGTACAAACAGTAGGTGACCCTATGGCCCCAAATTCCTCCCTCCTCCATACTCCAGCAGTGCCCTCCCTGGGCTGCCCACTAGTTGTGTAGCACTGGATTCGGCCTGGCCTTTCACC
The DNA here is from genome assembly GCF_041146395.1 of Eulemur rufifrons. Lineage (NCBI taxonomy): Eukaryota > Metazoa > Chordata > Mammalia > Primates > Lemuridae > Eulemur > Eulemur rufifrons. Next base: position 89,904,870 of record NC_090998.1, read on the forward strand.
CACACCTGAGCTCCCTAAGGGCAACGGCAGTGCCCAGCCTAGGACCTGGCACCAAGGGGGTGGCAAATGCTTGCTGAGTGAATCTTGATGCATGTAGCATGGTGCTACCTCCCCCACCCCAATACACACCCCGTGCCTACCTGCTCCAGGCCACTGCTGTTCAGGAAGAGGTGCTGCAGCGACCTGCCCACAGGCCGGAAGGCCCCATCTCGCAGGGATCTGAGTGGGTTCCCGGAGAGCTGCAGCTCCAGGAGGACAGGCAGCTCCTCCAAGGCCCCAGTGGGCACCTCTCGCAGCTGGTTCCTGTCAAGGTGCAGCTTCTCCAGCTCCAGAGCTGGGCCCAGCGCTCCTGGGGACACTTGAGCGATACGGTTTCCACTCAGGTAGAGCCAGCGTAAGGCCTGTGTCCCCACCAGGTCTCCAGGTGTTAGGCACTCCACAATGTTGTCCTGCAGATGCAGGGAGAAGAGTCTGGGCAGGGCGCGCAGTGCGGCCCCTGGCACCTGCAGGAAGCGGTTGCGCTCTAGGTACAGGTAGCCAAGGTGTGGGGCCCCTTGGAGGGCAGCAGCGCTGAGGCCTGACAGCTGGTTGTCAGAGAGGTAGAGGTAGACCAGGCGGCCCAGCCCCGCTAAGGCGCCAGCTTCCAGATCCGTGATGCCGCAGTGTTGCAGGTGCAGAGACACCAGGTGGCCCAAGCCGGGGAAGGCCGCTCGGGGCACCGAGGGGAAGTGGTTCCGCCTCAGGTCCAGGAGCTGAGTGTCATTGGGGAAGCCGCGGGGCACCGCCTGCAGGCCGCGGCCCTCGCAGCTGCTGTGCCGGGACTCGGCGACGCACACGCAGGCGCGAGGGCAGGGCTCGACCGCCCCGTTCTCCCCCGCGGAGGCGCGCGGAGGGGCGCGGGGCCCGGCTGCTGCCAGCTCCTCTTTCTTCTCCTCCTCTTCCTCCTCCGGGTCCCCGGGGCAGCGCAGGTCTGAGGGCCGCAGCGCGTCCAGGGCCTCGCCTCGCAGGCGCCGCGGGCCTCTGCACGCGCCGTCCGAGCGCACGCGCGCCCGCGCCAGCCACTGGAGCAGCGGCCGCGCCTGGCAGCCGCACCACAGCGGGTTCCCCTGCAGCCGCAGCCGGCGCAGCTGGCCCAAGCCCTGTAGCGGGGGCAGCGTGTCCAGCTGGTTCCCTCGGAGGTCGAGGCTGTGCAGGCGGGGGCAGCGGGCGAAGGCTCTGGGACCCAGCGCCTGCAGGGCCCCGTGGTCCAGCAGCAGCTCCCGCAGCCCGGGCAGGGCCAGCGCGTCCTCCTCGCCCGCGTAGGTGAGTGGGTTGTGACCCAGCTCCAGACGGGCCAGGCCGCTGGCCTGGGACAGGGCCGGCCCGGGCAGGGCCTGCAGCTCATTGTGGTGCAGGCTGAGCCGGCGCAGGGCGGGCAGGCCGGCCAGGGCCTCGGGGGCCAGCACGCTGAGCGCGTTGTGGGACAGCCGCAGCCAGCGGGTGCGCAGCAGCCCCTGGAAGGCCATGGCGGGCAGGTAGACCAGGGCGTTGTGGGCCAGGTTCAGCGTGGCCAGAGCGCCCAGAGCCCCGAACGCCCCAGGCCGCAGCTCCTCCAGCATGTTGCGCTCCAGCTCCAGCCGCCGCAGGGAGCCCAGCCCGTCCAGCGCCTCCTGGGGCAGCGCGCGCAGGCGGTTGGAGGCCAGGTTGAGGAAGAGCAGGCGGCCCAGGCCACGGAAGGCGCCCTCGGCCACCAGCTCCACCTGACAGTGCCGCAGGTCCAGGTGTGTGAGATAGGGCAGGTCCTGGAAGGCAGCTGGAGGGATCACCTTCAGCACGTTGCCCCGGAGGTCCAGCCGCTGAGTCAGCTGCGGGCGGGAGGGAAAGCGGAGGCTGAGACACAGGGAGCCGCCTTTGCAGGTGCCGCTGCCTCACCTGGAACACTCTTCTCTCCCCTCACCTTTCCTGTATTTCTCTTTATCCTGCTCCCTGACGCCTCCTCCAGGAAGCCTTCCTCCTCAGTCACTTGGGCATCCCCCACTGTGGCACTTTTCACACTGTATTGTCACTGCCTCTTTTCTTTTTCTCTCCCCTGCTGGCTCCTGACTCCACAAGGCAGAGACCATAACTTCCCCTGCTACATCCTCAGTTCTCTGCCACAGGGTCTGTAATAAATGCCATATTTATCTATAGGTCACCTGCTTATTTTCATCATGCTATAAGGATTTTAAATACAGTATCTCTCTGTTACTGGTTATTATTATTCCCATTTTACAGATGTGTAGAATGAAGCTCAGAGAGAAGGAACCAGCCAGGCAGTGGCAGAGCCAGTGGTGCCCAGCCCAGGCTCCTTCCACTGATCCATACCCTGCCCCACTGCCACCCTGTGCCATGCTCCCACCCTGCTGACCTCAGGGATGGCGTTTGGCACCTCAGTGAGGTTCTGGTGCCGGCAGGCAACGTGCCGCCTGGAGTTGTCACAGATGCAGGTCTGTGGGCAGCGTTGGGCAGCTGCCTGCCAAGCTGGGCCCGGCAGCAGAAGCAGCAGCAGGACCAAGGAGATGTGGGTGGAGCTCTGGGGCCTGGGAGAGGAAGGGAGAGTTGTGCACAGGGACCACACACCTCACTGAGCCCCAGCCATGGTGCAGCTCCTGCCCCCAGAACCCTTTGGGCTCAGCAAAGTACCATTGCCCTGAGCCTCACTGTGCTACCCTCCCCCCACCCTCCTGCTGTGCAGTGGCGGTTCTACTACTAGTCCTGTTTCACTCTGGAGGAAACCAAGGCTCAGGGAAGAGACCTATGTGCCTAAAAGTTTATCCAGAAAAAAGAAAGAAAAAAAGAAAAACTCTCTCTCCAGCAGCTCAGTGAGGACACGCTGAACATAAGAATGACTCAAGTTCAGAGCATGTACCCAGGCTGTGGTGAGGCCCCCAGTCCAGGGGAGGCTCAGAAGCAAGCTGTTGTCACACAGATACACTGCCAGCTCCCGGGCGGCAGGGAGCGTAATGGTGCCCACATTGAGAAGCCAGCCTGGCAGCGGGAGAAAAGAACCCAGGCTTGGCCCGCATTGCAAGCAAGACTGGCAGTAGGCCAGGCTCGGTGGCTCACGCCTGTAATCCTAGCACTCTGGGAGGCCAAAGCAGGAGGATCTCTTGAGGTCAGGAGTTCAAGACCAGCCTGACCAAGAGTGAGATCCTGTGTCTACTAAAAATAGAAAAAATTAGCCAGGCATGGTGGCGCACGCCTATAGTCTCAGCTACTTGGGAGGCTGAGGCAGGAAGATCTCTTGAGCCCAGGAATTTGAGGTTGCTGTGAGCTAGGCTGACACCTCAGCACTCTAGCCTGGGCAACAGAGCAAGATTCTGTCAAAAAAAAATCCAGGTATTGTCAGGTCTGAGGTTCTTGAGTGAGCCTTAAGGTCTGGTCAGAGCCATACTGCCATGGTGAGTGGGCAGCTCAATCCTCTTCTTTCTTTTGTGTTTATTTCCCTTTACCTTAGCACCACCTGGCTAGCCTGGACTGGAATGGGGGAAATTGAGGGTATGGGTTTGGGGCTGTGCTTTGAAGAAGGTATATCCATCCACCCACCCACCTACCCATCCACCTATCCACTCATCCACCCACCCATGCACCCATCCATCCATCCACCCATCCACTCACTCATCCACCCATCCCCCAATCAGACCCCCTCACCTCACAACTGCAGCTACTGCCCATTGATCCTTAGGGACAACTGCTGCCACTGTGGCTCTCCTGGCCTCCCTTATGCTCCACTGCCCACCCAGCAACCGAGGGAACATTCCAAAACAAAGTTGGGACCCTGACACCCCCAGCTGAAAACCCTCCAGCATCTCCCCATTGCCTGTGATGGAAAGTTCTGACTCCTGATTACTCAACTAGAATCTGCTCAAATTCTTCATTGTCTCCCTTGGCTTCCTCACCGCAAGAACACCTGGAAAAGCTGTGCTGTCACTGCACAGGCCCAGGGCTCCTCCTCTCTGCCTGTGTCGAATGAACTTGTCCAGTTCATTGTCCTCTTCTCAGCCTATGTCATGCACAGCCTCTGAGCAGCCTCTCCTGACCCCTGAGCTGCCCCGCCCCCCGCCGCCTGCTCTCAGGATTGTCACTGTCTGGTTTTGAGTCTGCTGTGGTGCCAAGGTCCAGCCCCTGCCTTGGAGTTAGTGGCCTTCTCCATAGCTGGTGGTGAAGGCTGTGACTCACGGCAGGCCAGGGAGGGGGCCCATGGGGACCGATCCCTCAAGGGACAAGAATCCAGGGCTCAGAGGGCCGACGCTGGGCTCTCAGACAAGCCCTGAAGGACTAATGCACAGAGCAGCCACATTTGCAAACGCTGTCTTCCTCAGAACCCACCTTGGGAGACCCTTAGAGAATCTCAGGCCCAGGACGTTCCCAGATCCCCCGTCTGCCAGCCTCTCAGAGGCCCAGAGAGGGGCAGGGACTTGCCTGAGACCACTCAGCTGCTCTGAACCCCCCTTGTACCATCGGGGCCCAAAGACTCACCCCTCCATGCCGCCTGGAACTGCCAGTCCAGCCTGGAGGCACAGCACAGGGAAAGGCCGGTCCCCTCCTGGTTGCTAGTGGGAGGTCCCCTCCCAGGCCTGCAGGCCTGGCAGCTGGGACAGGGCTGAATGGGAGGCATTGTCATAGCCCAAGTAAGCTGGGGCTTCCCAGCAGAGGTGAAGGAGGGGCGGGCAGGGGCTGGAATTACAGGGCCTCCTGCCCGGCGCCTGCCCAGGACCGCAGCCCAGGCCTGAGTCCCAGGGCCAGCCTGTGCATCAGCAGCCCTGGGCTCCTCCCAGCTCTGTGGGACCCTGCGTGGGGCTGCCCTCACCAGCTTCAGTTTCCTGGTCTCTGAAAAACACATATTAACTAGCCCTGTGGGTTGTTGTAGATATTAAGGTAGGCACCTGGCACATAGTAGGTACTCAAGAACAGTTAACTCTTTCCTGTTTGTTTGTGCTTATACATTTACATATATTGTTATTTTTTTGAGAACTCAAGAACAGTTAACTCTTTCCTGTTTGTTTGTGCTTATACATTTACATATATTGTTATTTTTTTGAGACAAGATCTTGCTCTGTTTCCCAGGCTGGAGTGCAGTGGTGAGATCACAGCTCACTGCAGCCTCCAACTCCTGGGCTGAGTGATCCTCCCACCTTGGCCTCTGAAAGCGCTGGGATTACAGGTGTGAGCCACCACACCCCGGTCTCATGCTCATTCATTGTGATTGCTGTATAGTAGTCCATTGTTTAAATGCATCAGATTTACTTACCCATTTATCCTGGACATTTTGGTTACCTCCAGTTTTTTTTTTAATTTCAAAATATTAATGGGTACAAATGTTTTTGTTAGGCTGGGCACGGTGGCTCACGCCTGTAATCCTAGCACTCTGGGAGGCCAAGGCGGGAGGATCGCTTAAGCCCAGGAGTTTGAAGTTGCCGTGAGCTAGGCTGACACCACGGCACTCTAGCCCAGGTGACAGAGCGAGACTCTGTCTCAAAAAAATAAATAATAAAAAAATTAAAAAATCCCAAATGTTTTTGTTACATGGATAGCTTTTATAATGCTCAAGTCAGGGCTATTGTGTGCTCATCACTGGAATAGTGTTCACTGTACCTGTAGGTAGGTTTTTACTCCTTCCCAATCCTCCCTTCTTGGTTTCCAATGCCTTTTTTTTTTTTTTTTTTTTTTTGAGACACATTCTCCTGCTGCTGCCCCCAGCTAGAGTGCCATGGCATCATAGCTCACAGCAACCTCAAACTCCTGGGCTCAAGTGATCCTCCTGCCTCAGTCTCCTGAGTAGCTGGGACTACAGGTGCCCACTACCATGCCTGGCTAATTTTTTCTATTAGTAGAGATGGAGTCTCGCTCTTGCTCAGGCTGCTCTCGAATTCCTAAGGCTCAAGCAATCCTCCCGCCTTGGCCTCCAAGAGTGCTAGGATTACAGGTGTGAGCCACCGCGCCTGGCCAATTTCCAATGACTTTTACTTGTCTCTGTGCCCATGTATGCCCACTGATTAGTTCTGAATTAGAGAGTACACGTGGTGTTTGTGTTTCCATTCTTGAGATACTTATGACAATGGTCTCCAGTTCTATCCAAATTGCTGCAAAAGACATTAAATCATTTCCTTTTATGTATGAGTAGGAAAAAATATGGAACGCTTCATGAATTTGAGCGTCATCCTTGCGCAGGGGCCATGCTAATCTTCTCTGTATCATTCCAGTTTTAGTGTACGTGCTGCCGAAGCGAGCACCCTCTGGGTTTTTGTTACAATGTTGTAAAGAATATCCAAATATATATCTTCTCAGGCACATGTATGTTAAAAAAAATGAACTAGTATATCCAGACCACTGCAAACATTTATGTATCCTGCAATTGTTCAGATCCTGTGTTTTTGATGGAATTGCCTCTTCCATTATTCACTTTTTTTTAAACCAGAAATAGTGCCAACCACACATGGGCTTCTACACATGCTTGATTTCACTCAGCAAATTCCTTATCAATGGAATCTCAGTGTGCACACTTTTATGTCAGGCTTTTTCTACTCAACATTACCTTAGTGAGATTCATCTGTGTTTTAATTAATGGTTTTAGTTTGTTAATTAGGTTGGCATGGTGGTGCACACCTTCACTCTCAGCGGCCTGGGAGGCTGAGGTGGGAGGATAGCTTGAACCTGGGAGTTCAAGGCTAAAGCAGTGAGCCCGGATCGCACCACTGCGCTCCAGCCTGGGTGACAAAGCGAGATCCTGTCCTAAAAAATTTTTTTTACATAGCATTCCATTCTGTTAATATACCACCAAAGTGCCTGGGGCAGAGGTGGGAGAACAATCAGCGTGTGTATTGTTGGTAGGGAATTGAAATACAATGGAACCAACTTAAAGTCAGTCTGTCTTTCATTATCATCCCGTGCAGTGCAGGCAAGTCTAAGCAATGTCAATGCTGAAATACTCCTTCCTTCTTGGCAGACCGTTCCTGCCCTTTTGGTACTCACCGTACCCCACTGCATTCACCTGTCCCACTGCTGATGGGCATCTGGGTTGTTTCTAGCGTGGGGTGTTATGAAGAGTGCTGCTTAACACGGACACAGGTAGCTTGTTGTGATACACCTAAGAGTGGGAGTGCTGGTCTTGGGGTATCCTCATTTTCAACTTAGATATAGACACTGCCAGTTTCTCAACATGGTTGTTCCAATTTACACATTCACCGCTGTGTACCAAAAGAGTTCCAGTTGCTCCACATCCTTGCCAAGCTTGGCATGGTCTTGTATTTTTGCCATTCTAGTGAGGGTATAAGGATGTCACATGGTGATTTTAATGTGTTTCTCTGAAGGCTAATCAAAGTAAGCACCTTTTCATATGCTTTTTAAGTGCCCATTCGAACTTTTTGCTCATTTTTCCAGTCTTTTATCAATTTGTAGAAACTATACATCTGGATGTGAATTTTTAAAATATATATTACACTTATTTTCTTCCTCTGTGACTTGCTTTTTTACTCTTTTAGTGATGTTTTTTGATAAACAGCAATGTTCTCATAGCTGCATGGTATCTATTATATTACAATAATGGCAAAAGAGAAGGTTAAAATATAGCTTATGTTAGGTTTGTTCCAGGTGGGAACCCGAAAAGTATGTATGGGACAGAATGTGGTTCATGCAAAACTTAGACTTGCAAAACAATAGCTGCAGGAGTCTGGAGAGTCCCCAGACATTGTAAATCTAACCGACAGCTGCAGCCAGAATTCCTTTTCCCCCTGATGGGGATGAAGTTTATCCTTCCCTCTCTCTCCTGATAAGGACGACGCGGAGCTGAAGGATGGATGTGACTGGGGCAGGGGTCCTAGGAGCTGCTTGTTGGAAAAAGAATTTATTACAAGCAGCTGTTCTGGCCCACTTACTTACGCCTCCTGGAAAAACCCTCTATAAAACCCAAAGCTCTCCCCTTTTCTCTCATGGACACTTTCTGCCCTCCACCCATCTGCACCCAGATGCTCAAAATAAACAGCATGTTGCTACACAAGGCTTCCTGTGTCTCTCTCAGCTCCAAACCTAACAGCTTAATTCATTCCTCTTTTCCTTACCCCAAAGGCCTTGAAGATACCTATACTATCTCCTAAGAGCTTTATAATTTTGCCTTTGATTTTTTCTGTTGTGGTAAATATACATAAAATTTATCATTTTAACCATTTTAAGTGTACAATTCAGTGGTATTAAATACATTCACAATGCTAAGCAACCATCAGCACTATCCATTTCCAGAACTTTTTCATCATCCCAAACAGAAACTCCGTAACCATTATATAATTACTCCCCATTCCCCTGCCCCCAGCCCCTGGCAACCTCTACTCTACTTTCTGTCTCTATAAATTTGCTTATTCTAGATAAGCACTTGATAGCAATGTAAATGGAGTCATATATTTGTCTTTTGTCTCTGGCTTAACACAATGTTTTCAAGATTCATCCATGTTGCAGCATATATCGGAATTTCACTCTATGACTAATAATCCATTGTACACATATACCATATTTTATTTAATCCATTCATCTGTTGATGGACACTGGGTTGTTTCCATCTTTTGGCTTTTGTTCTGTTGTGAATAATGCTATGAACATTGGTGTAGAGGCATGTTTGTCTCTGTTTTTAGTTCTTTAGGGTATATACCCAAAGTGGAATTGCTGCCTCAAATGGTAATTCTATGATTAAGTTCTCTTTGACGGTCCTTAGGGTTTTTTATATGTAGGATCACATCATCTACAAACGAACCATTTTACTTCTTCCTAATTTGAATGCCTTTTCTTTTTCTTGCCTAACTGCTCTCGCTAGGACTTGTAGTGCTATGTTGAATACAAGTGGTCAGAGTGGGCATCCTTGCCTGGTTCCCAATCTTCAGAGGAAAAGCTTTTTCACCATTGAGTGTGATGTTAGTTGTGGGCTTTTCATATCTGGCCTTTATGTTGAGGTAATTTCCTCTAATCCTAGTTTTGAGTTTTTAATCATGAAAGGGTGCTGAATTCTGTCAAGTGCTTTTTCTCCGTCTATTGAGATGATGTGATTTTTTTCAGTTCTTTGTTAATGTAGTATACTATACTGATCTTCTTACATTGACCCATTTCTGCATCCCAGGGATAAATCCCATTTGGTCATGGTGTGATCCTTTTGATGTGCTGTTGATATCATCCCTTTAAAGGACACATTATCACATACATATGTATGCCTAAAACACATTGTTTACTTGTTTGTGAACTATTGGTATAGTACTGAGATTTTCTTTACTCGATATCACTATTGATTCATCCGTGACGCATGTAGCTGTAGTTAATGCATTCTTACTGTTATACAACATGCAGTGTGGCTTTATGTTTTATTTATCCATTTTCCTGATGCTGGCCTTTTCAGTTGTTTCTAGGTTCTTGCTACCACAAGAAACCCCAGAGCATGTTTCCTGGGAATTTTTTAGTCTAAGTTAAGAATGGAATTAGCAGGGCGTGGTGGCCTACACCCTGTAGTCCCAGCTACTCAGGAGGCTGAGGCGGGAGGATTCCTTGAGTCCAGGAGCTAGAGGCAGTAGTGAGCTATGGTGACGCCACTGCACTCCAGCCTTGGCAGCAGAGTGAGACCCCTGTTGGAACTGCCACTGCAGTGGGCTGAAGTCCCTTTAATGGCGCCAGCCTCGTAGTGAGATGGCCTTTCATATGCAGGGGTCGCAGGCTGCCCAGGCTCACGCATCTAGCACCTTTCACACCCAGAACCATGATCCTGAGAGACCTAGAGCACGAGTATCTCAGGGTTGGCTGCAGTTTTCGGTGTTTTGAGTTGTATAAGCATCTGAGTTGCGGAAATCCCAAAGGCTACAGCTCCTCAGTGAGCGCAAATTTACAGGCCCCGGGCTTTTCCCTCCACCTGGAGCTGTCAGGAGCACGACCTCTTGAGCTGGTCCGAAGCACTGAGGTGGGGCCAGGGCAGCCAGAAGCCTCCACTCCTGCGACCAATAGGATTCTCCTCCTTGTGAGGTTCAAGGAGCCAGACACCACTGGCCTGTTGTGAGGTGAAATGGTCTTCCTCTCTCTTCTCAGTCTGAGCTGAAGCTTGTCCACACATCACCCAGGAAAGACCAAAGGCCGGCCCTGTGCAGCTGGAGGAAGGAACGGCCAGGCCGGAGAATCCTGGACAGGGTTTCCCCATCTGGCAGACACCACCTGGAGAGGAGGCTCAGCTCTTACGTCCCTAACCCTGAAGGCTCTCCTCACCTCGCTGCCCACTGTCTCCACACTGGGCCACAACTGTCGGTCTCTAGACTAGACTGGGAGCTCCCCAAAGGCAGTGACTGTGGCCCTAGAGCTCAAAACTGGGCAAAGGTGACAGGCTGGAGCTGGCCAGACCCATATCTGCCTCATATGGAGGGCAGGGGCAAGGCCCAGCCATTTCCTCTGCCACTTGGTCAAGAAAGATGTCACCTAAGTGTGGTCCACAGGCAATAAGAAAATATTGCCCCCTAAGAAATGGCAGAGGGACCTCTTGGAGGTGGCCTGTGGGGAACACGGGTTTCCCAAGTGTGCACACTGTTTAGGATAGGAGGTAAAGAAGGTCTGCTGGGCTATCCTCACACTTCATGTGGTGACAGAGTGAAGAACCTCATGGGAAGTAGCTTCCACCGCAGGCCTCGTAGCAAGACATTCTGAGGTGGTTTTCCCAGCTAGGCTCTACTCTGCAAAGTGACCTTGCCAGCCAGGCCCAGGAGCTCTGGTGTAGCCAGCAGGGCCTATGACAAAACCTGGACAGTATCTAGCCCAGCTGGGTCCCTGAATGAAAGAGCAGCACAGGAACAAGAGCTGCTGTGGCCGAAAGGTGGGGCAGCGGGGGAGCCCCCTCCCACCCCGCTCCCAGCAGTCGCTGCGCCTCCCGACACCACCCACCTGCTGGCATACCATAGCACAGGGGGAGAGGCCTGCCCAGGTGGTGACGCCAGGCTGGTCCAGGCTCTTCTGCAGGACTGACTGCCCCTCACACACAGGCAGGGCTCTAGATGCAACAGCCCCGAGGACGTCCTGCTTTAGGTGAAAGTTTCTCAGTCTCTGCTGCTGCCACACACAACTTTATTTGTGAAGCCCCCCGGGCACAGCCCAGACACACAAAGAGCACAAAGGGGAAAGCACAGGGCAGTCATGGGGCCGCTCAGGGAGGTCACAGGGCATCTCCTGCCCAATTCAGTCCCACCCTTCCCATACCCCAGAAGGTCCTTTAAGAGCAGCCCCAAGATGCAGCTCCAGCATCAGGGGCTCAGCCCCTTCCTCCCCAGGCAGAACAGGTTTGGGCTGCCAAGGTGTCCCCTCCAGCTCAGCCCCCAAGTCACAGACAATCTCAGCAGCCAGGGGTGGGTCCCACTGGGTCTGGGAGCCAGCACAATCCCAGGCAACTCCTGCTCCTGGACTATCTGGTGTCCGCCTGTCCACATGGCATGGGGGCCAGGGGCCTGCCCTCTACCGACAACCCCACGGCCCACCTGTGGCAGTCTCTGCTCCTCAGGCTGAGCAGTCAACACAGCAGACATGGGTGGTGGGGACTGCAGTCTCTGTGGGACCAGGGCTTGGTGACAGGATGCAGCCTGCCCACAACACAGAAGGAGGGGACAGCACATGGACAGCAACTCCCCAGGCTCTGGTGTGGCCCGGCGGGCTTGGTGGCAGCCACCAGGGCCTTGAGCCTGAAGCAGAGATCAGCAGAGTGCCCTCAGGGGGTGGTGAGTTTAATGGCAGAGCAGCTCACAGCCCTTTCCCCAGGAAGCCAACTCCCCTCAGCAAACCAGGGCCAGGCCAGCAGGGAGACATTAAAAACTCAAATCCTGACAGGAAGCACATGACCACACAAACTCAGGGGGACCGACAAGACACACGAGACAAAGACCCTCCCTGCCTCTGGTCAGAGTCCTGTTCGAGGGGAGGGCATGGGCTGCAGCTCAGTTCATCCGAATCCCTCCCCAGGTCACTGGTCCAGGCCGAGCGATGGGGAAATGCTTCAAGTCTAGACCTTGTACAGCGTCTGCAGCAGACTGTGGCGGGCAAAGGAGCAGGATTCCAGGGCGCCGTTCGGCCTGCGGGGATAGAAGGGTGAGCAAGTGGGGCAGAAGCCTCCGGGCCCCTGGGAGCTCAGGCTCCAGCAGGGCCTGTTTCCCAACCGTGGGGGCCATTTTTGTGCCAGACTCAATTTTCCTAACCTTCATAGTGACTGCAAGAGAGACAGTAGCCCCCTGCCCTTCGCACAGTGAGGGTGGGGTGTGCATGAAGCTCAGAGACAGGCATCCAAGGCCACACAGCCCAGAGATGGCCAGAATGCAGGCTGCCCAGTCAGAAGCCTGGGCCTCTGCCATCTACCAGACGCTCCCCAAGGGCCCTTCCAGCAGACACAGGCCAGGGAGTCCTCAGTGGCCACCAGTGGACACGTTAAGACTGGGCCACAACAGTCCCACCTGGGTTGTAAGTAAGGGGCTGGCAGCTGTGGCCATCAAGACCATTAGTCTCACCACAGAGGAAGAAACTGAGGCAATCCTCCTGGGAGGCTGTGCAAGTGTGGGGCGCAGCCAGCACCAGCACTGAGAGTACCTCTGGCCCACAGCCCACCAACAGCCCACGAGCCAGGCCGGCCTTGGGGCCCCAGACCATTTCCCTGAGGGTTGAGGGAAGAGAGGCTGTGCACGTCATTAGTCACTCAGTCATCTCAGAGGAGACCTGGGGGTAGACTGAGGCCAGTGCTGGGGGTTGGGCAACCAACTGGGAAAAGGCAGCCTGTTCTGACCAATGGGGCAAGGGTGTCTTCTCAGGGGTTCATGACTAGGCCAAGGGCAAGGTAGGGGATGCTGGGAGTGAGAGGGAGCAATTCTGACTGGAGCTGGGAAGGAAACAGAGGAGGTGGGCTTTGCCAGGGGTAGAAGCAGGGGCCAGGGCCACTGTCTGGAGACAGCATGAGCAAAGCAGAGGTCAAGGCAATGGCTCCTGTTGTGGAACAGGCTCGGGGAGCACGTACCATGCTGGGGTACAGTGGGATACGGGAGAGACTCTAGCTAGCCACGAGACTCACAATAAGGCTGGGGACTTGGCCTGGACCCTGGCAGAGGAGCAGGGCAGTTAGATCTGCTTTGCACCAAGGCCAGCCCAGCTGCGGTGCAAGGGGTGGTTTCGGAGGGGGAACGTGGCGGTGGCGGGGAGAGACTCATGGCTAGAGGCCAAGGCCTGACTCAGGAGACAGTGTTGTGCAAACTGGCCCTTGAGACACTGGCTGGGTGCTGAAGGCACCTGGGTGCTCCTTACGCTCCTCCAGCCTGGCCTCACCACAATACTCCCCACATGCTCCAAGCAGCCTGCAGCAGCCACCAAGCTCTGGCCCGTGGTCCCTACCTATGTTACAGGCCTCCCATGGCAGGGGACTTCCTTCCTCCTCCACCTGCCCCACTCTCCTAAAGGCACTAGATTCACCAGAGGTGTGGCTGGTCAGACCCATTAGAGACAATCAAGCCTGACTCCTGGATGGGCAAATGGGGCACACAGGGACTCGGTGAGGGTATGGGGGACAAGCCTCCAACCTATCCCTGGTAGGGCCCTAGCTCTGCTACCTGACTGTGCCCAAGGCCCCACCAATGCTCCAAGACCATCCAGTGCCCGTGGCAGAGCACGTCACAGGGGAGGGCCTGGGCTGCTGTGGGCACGGACACAGAATCGCTCCTAGAGACAATGCCAAGCACAGAATCAGAATCTCGACTAGCACACCTGGGTGTGGACACCGGCCTGGCTTCTTGCTAGTACGTGACGTGGGGTAACTGCTTAACCAGCCTGGTGCTAGTTTCCTCATCTGGAAAATAGGGGCCGTCGCATGTCTTCTCTCTCCACAGGAAGACACTGTCTCTGAGCCCCCACCATTCTCAGTGGGGCAAACAGCAGGAGGCCTCATGCGGGTGGCGAGATGCAGATTCGATGCTGAGAGCCCAGGAGGCATGAGGGCCTCTCACAAGCCCGAGTGGGGGTAACCAGGTAGGCTGGGCCAAGACCCCTGGGACAAGTGCCTCTTGACCAGGCCAGGGAAGCCTCAGCCAACCAGCGGCCTGACAGGGAAGGCATGGGCAAAATGACAAAGCCACACTCACTTGGTCATGAACGCCAGCAGCAGGGGTGCAAGGGCCTTGGGGAAGTAGTCCTGCTGCACCATGTGGTTCAGTGTCATCAGGGGCCCATACAGGTTGGCAATAGCCTTGATCTTGTCTTCACTCTGCAAGTGGAACACAGCAAAAGGCAGGTGAGCTTCCAGGTCACAGGGGGGCCCTTGGTCTCCACCATCCAGACTCTGCTGACAGTGCACCAAGACTGAGGTCCAGCTCAGATCCTATCACGAAGACCAAGACTGCTGAGGCAGACTCAGGCCTCAGGGACACAGTGGGGGTGACCGGAGCAGGACCTGAGGTGTGGGAGGGGTTGTGGGTGTGACTGGAGCAGCGTCTGGGGTACTCCTGCCTTCCTCCCTCCTGGGCATGCGGCTCTTCCGGCCTCACCTTGAGCAGACCCATGTGCACGAGGAGCCTGGTAAGGAAGGCGTTGGCGTTGAAGGCTGACGAGCTGAAGGCCTTCTTCATCAAGGCATCTGCAGGGCAGAAGCAGCAGTGGGGCAGGATGCCCTGAGCCATCATGGGCTCACCCTGCCTCCCCGCTCTGACCACGAGGTGAACACAGGAGGGACAACGGGGACACAGGCACCAGAGTGAGGGGACAACTGGCACCAGGGGATGAGCCCCATCCATTTACTGGCTGTGACACTCTGGCCCTTCCCCATCCTGGCCTCACATATAAAATGGGCGTGGGGACGACACCCACTGTGCAGACCTCGAACAGAGGGGTGGAGACTTAGTGAGGCAGACCACCCCTGGGGGAGGTTTCAGGTGTTTTAGGGAGGCAAGGCGACCTGCATGGACTGTGCTAGGCTGCACTGGGAAATACAATTCAGGCAACTTGTTCCTACAAATGCCCATAGGTGGGCTCTCAGGAGCAGACCCCCGTCCGGCCCTCACCTGCTTCCCAGCCCCACTTCTCACTGAACTGTCCCTACCCCCTGCTTCAGTGTTACCCACAGAGCATCAGTCCAGGAGGAAGCACCACACAGATCTCTCCTCTCCTTTCTTGTAAGCTGTGCCCCTTGCCCGTAGGGCCCTTCCTCGCCTCTGTCTGGCCAAATTTGGCCCACAATTACAGGCTCAGATAAGCAAATGGTGACAAGGTGGAAGGTGACAGGTGCTGGAATGGAGGAAACTGAGAAAAGCGTGGGGAGAGGGACATGACAGGACTGAGGGAGGTAGTCCTAGGAACACATTGGATGATATGGGGACAGCAGGTGTCTTCTGGGCAGGGAACTTCCAGGTGGAGCAGGCCACAAGTACAGAGGCTCCGGGGTGGGGACAAAGGCCCAGCTCCACTCCCCTCCTCCTGACAGGACTGGAACCGCTGGGCCTTGCCGATGACTATCTGGTTTCATACACAGAGTGGGCACCTGCACCGGACGCCACTGGCCCGAGTTCTAACCGGAAATGCTGTGCGGCTCTGGGAATGGCCTGTTTCCTAGCTGCAAAAACAGAGAGGAGGGCACCCAAGATGCTCCATGGCAGGAACCTGACAAGAATAGGTCAGAGTGGCCAAGGAGCAGTCCCTACATAAGTGCCAGAGCAGAGGGGCTACAGTAACCACAGATGTCATCTGGGGCTGACGAGTGTCAAGGGGGAATGAGCCACCCAGGTCCCACCCAGCCCACATTACCTACTGCATCCTGCACTGCTGTCCTCACTGTAGCTTCGTCCTTGAACACAGACGACACCTTTAGGAAGGCAGAGACCACCTTTTCTGGGTCAGATGTGTCAGTCTGAGGACACAAGAGATAATGGCGGGTCACAAGGGGCCAGACCCCAGGCCTTTGGCACGAGGTGATGTGCCTGGGTCCTGCTGCAGGCAAGAGGCCTTGGGCCCCTGGAGGGCGAGGACAGGCCCCACCTCACCCCATGCTGCACCCTCAGAGTCTGGCTTGGGCCAGGCAGCACAGCAGGAATGAAGGAGCACTGACAATCACCCCTGGGACCTGGTGGTACCGTCTCATAATCAAACCTGAAGAAACAATCCAGGACGCATGCAATACTTGCATGCAAGGAAGCTGATCTCACCCAACGAAAGGGAAAGTGGGGAAAAAAGCCAATGTCCAGAAACAGTGGCTCACTTTTAAGTGCTATGTCCACTCTCTGGAACAAAGAGCATGAGAAGAGTTTTATTGACTCAGGCAAATGATGCATGGTGTTAACGGAAAATGAGAGGATGCAAAAAGGCTTGTATAATTTCATTTATCATGTTAAAAAAAAGAATTCAGGCAGGGCACAATGGCTCACGCCTATAATCCCAGCATTTGGGAGGCAGAGGTAGGAGGATCAATTGAGGCCACGAGTGCAAGATTAGCCTGGGCAACATATCAAGACCCCATCTCTAAAAAAATTTTAAAAATCAGCCGAGTGTGGTGCTATACACCTGTAGTCCCAGCTATTCAGACGGCTGAGGCAGGAGGATTGCTTGAGCCTAGAAGTTTGAGGTTACAGTGAGCTATGATCACGCCACTGCACTCCAGCTCAGGTAACAGAGCAAGACCATCTCAAAAACAAACAAACAAAACCAGATAAAACATCAAAAGGAAATCAGCCAAATGACAAGCCAACTCTGAGAGTAACCACTCTGAGCCCCAATTTTCTTATCTATAAAATAAGAGTACCAGGGTCTACATTTGGATTGCCATAAAGGTTAAATAAAATCATGCCTAAGTATAGTGCCTGGCAGAAAATAGGCACTCGATAATCATCTCTGTATGAGTGAACCAACCAACCAACAAGTGAGGCTGGAGTGAGGGCAGCTTCCCTGCAATAAGCATGTGACCTCTAAAGAGGCCCTGGGCAGCAGAACTGTTCTAGAAGCAGCTAGGCCGATACAACACGCAGAGAGAAGCCGAGGTGTGGGCGTGCACACACAAGAGTCTTGAGAAAACTCCCTAATTCCAGTCACCACTGGGAAGTGGCAGGCTGCACCTCCTGGAGCCAAGTGTACCCCCAGTGGGAGCATCTGCAACCCCCAGAGGTTGACAAATATACTGGACACCCTCATTTACGTGTTTATATAAAAAAAGACAACAGTGGCAGGCCAAGCCTCCCCACCCTCAGTTGCCAATGTCACCTCCCAATCCCCTGAGCTCTGATCATCCCTTTTCTCTGGCAATTTAGGTGGGATTCGGGAAGTGCTGCTATTACCTGTTGGGCTATCAGCATGGAGCTCTTGGGCCCAAGACGCAGCAGCTTCTCTGGAGAGGGGAAAGCCAGGAAAGTGGAGACGTCTGCAGGAGGCGGGGAGGACAGCACAGGAGCTGGTTCCTGAGAACGGTGGCACAGGGGCTCTGTAGAATTCCAGACTCCAGATTCCTCGCCCAGGCTGTGCCCATCCCCACACCCAGCACCATCCATCCCACTCTAGCCAGCCCAGGCTCATAGTCTAGAATTCTTCCTCCCACTCAGCTGCAGTTACTACCTCTCTCGGTCACCCGTAGATGCTCGCCCTGGCTGGCTCCTGGTCCAGAAGCCTTTGGGGTGGAGAGCAAGCCACCTCCCTGGGACTCGCTACAGCCAAGTGGATCCTTACCATGACATGCGGTGCCCCAGAAATGACTCAAGAGGCACGTGGGGCCTAAAGCAGACCCCACCAGACCTAGAGTCCAGCCTGTGTAAGCACTCCTAGCAAGCCCCAGAGGTGCCTAGAGACAAACTTAATATTAAGATTGTGCCTAGTGGGCTGGGCACGGTGGTGCTAATCCTAGCACTCTGAGAGGCCAAGGTGGGAGGAAGGATCGATTAAGCTCAAGAGCTGGAGACCAGCCTGAGCAAGAGCGAGACCCCGTCTCTACTAAAATAGAAAAAATTGGCTGGGTATGGTGGTGCACGCCCATAGTCCTAGCAACTCAGGAGGCTGAGGCAGGAGGATTGCTTGAGCCCAGGAGTTTGAGGTTGCTGTGAGCTAGGCTGATGCCACGGCACTCTACCCAGGGTGACAGAATAAGACTCTGTCTCAAAAAAAAAAAAAAAAAAAAGGGACATCACAGGCAAGGGATAGCACAATCCTAACCATAATCTCAGGAATGCAGGGCTGTCCCCCTAAGGGTCACCAAAATAATCCCCTAGTGGGTGAGGAAAAAAATTCAGAATTTCAATTTATGCTTTTTTGGGTTTTTTTGTTTTGGTTTTTTTTTTTTTTTTTTTTGAGACAGAGTCTCGCTTTGTTGCCCGGGCTAGAGTGAGTGCCATGGCATCAGCCTAGCTCACAGCAACCTCAAACTCCTGGGGTCAAGCGATCCTACCGCCTCAGCCTCCCGAGTAGCTGGGACTACAGGCATACGCCACCATGCCCGGCTAATTTTTTCTATATATATTTTAGTTGTGCAGATAATTTCTTTCTATTTTTAGTAGAGACGGGGTCTCACTCGTGCTCAGGCTGGTCTCGAACTCCTGACCTTGAGCGATCCACCCACCTCGGCCTCCCAGAGTGCTAGGATTACAGGCGTGAGCCACCGTGCCCGGCCCATGCTTTTTTTTTTACTCAATTGTTTTAGAAATATTATGTATGTTTTATAATATGTTAATACATAATGCAGCAGCATTATATATATTACAATCATCTCATAATTTATAAATTAATAAACATATCTATAATATATTAAGGTAAACAGAAATATAGGCAAATATTGCTACATTGGGATGATTTGATTTTTTACTTAATATCCTGCAATCAAAAAACATCTATGGCTACTGTACCCAAGTGGACTGACACCCCCATGAAGACACCTCCAGATCCATTCATGGGACCAGGGCTCTGATCCTAGCAGATGGCCAAGCACTCACCCCACCATTAGGGTCCAGAATCTTCCTTGAGGGCGTGGCTGATTCCTCTCCCTGCCCTCTCTGTTGTGGTTCTTCCTCCTCCTCTTCCTCTTCCTCCTCCTCCTCCTCTTCCTCATCCTCCTCTTCCTCATCCTCCTCTTCCTCATCTCCCTCTTCCTCCTCATCTCCTTCCTCCTCCTCCTCGTCCTCGTCATCACTGCAAAGAGGAGCTGGCTAAAGCAGACCCTCCCCACCCAGCAGCCGCTGGCCCAAAGGCCTGGCTCCGTGAGCCTGGTGACCCCAGCCAGGCAAGGGGACCCTAGGCGGAGCCCCTGCTCCCAGAGCAGAAGCAGATGATCTGTCATCACCCAGGAAGCCCACGATGCAGACACAGACATAATGCCCAGTAAAGGCTTGTCTGGTACATAACAGGAGCTCAACCAATGTTTTTTTGAATAAATGTAGAAACAGATAAAGGAATGGCCTGACCCTTCACCTCTTGGGTCACCCACCTGAAGTTCCCTACCTGAGGGACGCCAGCACTTTGGCCATGTTGAAGCCGTCTAGCACTTCCTGAAGCTGTTCACATCCTTCTTCTCCTAGGGTGTTGCCTGCTCAAGGGGAGGGCAGAGTGGTCAGGACAGGGTGGCAGGGCCAGTCCAGCAGACCTGTGCTGGGGCCACCCGCCCCCGACTACCGTTGAGGTCCAGCTTCTCCAGCTCGGCCTTGTCCGCCATGGCCTCGGCGACAGCCAGGGCAGCATCTCTCTTGATCTCACAGAACGACAAGTTCAGCTCCTAAAAGTAACAAGAAAGGATGGAAGCGGGCAGGAGACCAGGAGACCAGGTCCTACCTACTCTCATGCCTTGGTTTCCCCAAGTGAGGATAAGGTGAGCTCTGTCCTCCAGATGGGGACGAGGGGGCAGGAAAAATAACTCTAACAATAAATATAACATGATACCACATACCCAATGGTATGCTGAGTGCTACGTATATTCACTTCCGCTATAATAATGTACACTACTCCCTTCTGTTCACTTAAGTTATACCCTAATAATGTACACCATGCCTTCCCATTTTATAAAGAAACCGTGGCTGGGAGAGGTGAGGAGACTTGCACAAAATCCCAGGCAAGAAGTGGTAGAACTGGGATGAGGCCCTGGGGCACCTGCCTTCAGACCCCTGCCTCCCCCACAGCCTACCACCACAGGCAGTAACCCCCGCGCTGGGGAGAAGCCCAGACCCCAGAGGGAGAGTGTCAGGCAGCCAGGCTGGCACCTTTAGCTTTGGCAGGCCCCCACGGATGGCATCTGCAATGGCAACAGCACCCTTGGAGCGCACCAGGCAGTCCCCGAAATTGATCACCTCCACCTGCCTCAAGGTCTTCAGGGTCTGCAAAGAGGAAGCAAGAATCCAGAGTGAGGGTGCAGGCCTCACCCCAGCCCTCAGCAAGCCCCAGCAACATCATACCCCACGCCAGTCACCACACACTGTCCTCTTGTGTACCCCAGTCTGGCCTCCTCCACACCTAATCAATTCTCCTGTCACCTTCTTGTTGACCTCCGGGCCCCAAGCTAAACCCCCTCCACTCTATTCCTTATGCTGCAGCCAGAACATTTCCTGAAGTACAAATCTAAGCACACGCACACAGCTTGAAACCCCCCAGGGCTCCCAGTTACCCATGGGAGAGAGTGTCAGAGAGTCAGCAAGCCTGCAGAGGCCTGCCTCCCTCCCTCTCTTCATCTTCAACCACCAAACACACCTTGAGCCCTGGTCATTTCAAACCAGGACCAACCAAGCAAGGCTCCTGTTCTGAGTCTGTGGGCCTTCCACCTGCTGTGCATCGCTGTGCCCGAAACACCCTTCCCCAGCCTCATTGTTCAGAAAGTCTACTTGTCCTGTACAACTTAGCCAAAATGTGACCTTTTCCAAGAACCTACACATCTCCTAACACCTACAGTGGCAGGACTGGCCTTGTGTTGGGCCGCAGTGCCCCAGCACCCAGGCAGCTGAGCAGCCACTGCGTTCAGAACCCCATCACTGATCAGTGGCTCCCGTCCCTTCTTGCACTAGGGTCTCCTTAAAGGCAGGGTTTTTGCTGGGCTTTTTTGGAATAGGGTCTTGCTCTGTTGCTCAGACACAAAAGCAGTGGTGTCATCACAGCTCACTGCAACCTCAAACTCTGAGCTCAAGTGAGCCTCCTGCCTCAGCCTCCGAGCAGCTAGGACTGCAGGTATGCGCCACCACGCCCGGCTTTTTTTATTTTTTGTAGAGATGAGGTCTCACTACGTTGCTTAGGCTGGTCTCAAACTCCTGGGTTCAAGCAATCCTCTTGCCTCAGCCTCCCTAAGTGCTAGGCAGGGTTTGTCAACCCTGTGGGTCTGCACTTGCTACAAAGCTGGGCACTAAACAGGGGCTCAAAAAACAGCTGCTGGGTCTGGCGGTGGTTCACACCTGTAGTCCCAGCTACTAAGGAGGCAGAGGCAGGAGGGCTCTTTGAGCCCAGGAGTTCAAGAGCAGCCTGGACAACACAGCGAGATGCCATCTCTTTAAAAAAAAAAAAAAAAGGAAATAAACAAAACAAAATACTGCTGCTGAACAATCCATGAGGACAACAGATGGAGGAGCAGCCTTCTCCTGTGCAACCTGAGAACCAAACCACCCCAGTCGCTGCGGGCTGCATAGAGGCAGCTCAGGATGAAGGCAGCACGAACACTCAGAGGTGCCTCAGAAGGGCACAGGTCACCTCATGACATGTGACCCTGTTGACGACTGTTCAAATGAGCTGGACCTGTGAGGTACACAGCAGGTGGGCAGGGAGATGGGGGCAGAGCAATCACCTGCTAACGAAGGCGCACAGGTCCACTGCAAAGGCAGCAGCCAGACTGTCCACCGGGGCCTGGTGTGGCCCCACCACACTCGCCTCACCTCAGCCATGGCCACCGCACCCTTCTCAGTGAAGGTGTTGTCATTCAGGTTGATGACTCGTAGCAGGGGGTTGATGGCGAAAGCGTGGGCCAGGGCAGTGACACCAGGGTGATTGATCCCATTCTGCGGCATGTGGACCTCCTCCAGAGTCCCAATGACCTGCAGGGGCAGCACAGAGAGTGGGGAGGTGGGCTCCCGGGTGCCAGTTGACATCTGGCAGGCAGGAGAGCAATGCCACACACCAGACACAGGGAGGGGATGCCATCAGCACAGCTTGTCTGTGGGACTCTTGGGCATAAACTGCCAAGCATGCTCCTGGGCATGGCTGTATGTGGTCCTCCCCACCACCTCAGGAGGGAGCCCCACGTGGGATAGGATCCACCCATGACTAGGGATCAGAGAGGCTAACTGACTTGCCCGGAGTGACACAGCCCTGAAGTAGGAGGCCTAGAGGACACCTTAGTCTGGTGCCCTCTACACTGTGGGACCCCTGGGCTCTGGCGGGTACTTAGTCACAGCCCTTCTCTGGATGATGCAGCTCCACTTGAGCTTTCCTGCTCGGGGCCCTCCTACCCTAGCTACACAACATAACTGGCACTTCACATGCCACGTCCTACTTCAGGGATGAGGAGCGTATTCCCTAAGCCATCTGGTCCTTTTTTATCCTGGTCTTTTGACACCTTATTCCCTCTATCTGGAACATTCTGTCTCCTTATTTGTCAGCATTTTCTTCATAGGCTAACTCACATGCATTCTACAGCTCTCATTTTGGACACTTCCTCCTCCAGGACAGCTTCCTGGATTTCTCCAGCAAAGTCCAGGGCTCCCCTGTGCCCCCAGAGCCCCTGATCCCTCCTTATCATGGTGACCTCTACCCTGGAGTACTGAAGCACATTCTCGCCTGCACCAGCTTGAGCTCTCGAGGTTAGGCCATGTGCCAGGCTCCACTGTCACCCACGGTTGACCATAGCCCTGGCCCGGGCACCTCTTGCTGTCCCCAGGTACTCCGCACGGCGCTGGGGATTGGAGGGGCTTGCAAATAAATACAGGACAACCTAGGTACATTCCGAGTCAAGGCTTCTTAGTTTTCTGTGCCATGGGCATTTTGGGCAGTCTGGTAAAGCCCTGGGCCCCCATCTCAGAAAAATGTTTTTAAATTTTGAGATAAATTACACAGAATTACAAAGGAAATCAATTCTATTGGAACAACTGTCAAAACACTTACAAAAATACCCCAAATGTGCGCTGTAGTAATATATGAACTTCTTTAATGCACTGAATAGCAAGATCTAGGGGCAGGTCTACTATTAGTGTGACTTTGATCTGGTAAGAAACAAATATTTCTATGTATCTGCAATCCACAACTATAACTTGATATGAACCATCTGTGGTTCCCACTGGTGACAAAGTACAGGAATTTCTAATGCTACTGAGGTTCACTGTTTACACTCATAATCGAAGGTCATAACACATATAGCTACTTCAGGGACGATAATGATGCAATTTTCCCCCCAGGCATGTCCACAGACCCCCTAAATTCTATCTACAGACTGGGGGATCCTACAGACTCTGGGTTAAGAACCCCATTCTAAGCACCCCAGAGGACACTGTACGAACATCAGCACAGCCACAGTGCACCCCATTCCCAGTGCACTGGGGCCGGCAGGCCAAGGGAAGGGGGCACCCAGGGAGAGCAACTAGTGCCCCTCTATCTCCCAGATGGCAGGAGCTGCCCCGTAGCGAGGGGCCCAGCAAGACATGAGGCAGGTCTCTGCCACGTCCACTGCCCACTGTGGTGGGGGAGGCACCTGTAAAGGCAGCGTTTGTGGCAGGGAGGCCACTCCATGCAGTAACACCGTGGGTGCCACTCTGGCCTGAGCATGGCTAAT
The DNA here is from genome assembly GCF_041146395.1 of Eulemur rufifrons. Classification (NCBI taxonomy): domain Eukaryota; kingdom Metazoa; phylum Chordata; class Mammalia; order Primates; family Lemuridae; genus Eulemur; species Eulemur rufifrons. The sequence continues at coordinate 89,928,604 of NC_090998.1, forward strand.
GCTGCTAGAACACTGTTTGCTGAAGAAAACATTTAAATTAAGAGGACGACAAAGCCCAAAATTCCTGGTCCCGTGGGGGACAGGTGTGGCCTTCTCCTGGGGGTGAGCAGGGACTCAGCAGTGTCCTGAGGGGATGGGGGGGCAAAAGGGGGAGATCACCTGAGATCACCTTGTCTGGTACCAGAGCCCTGATGCTGCTCCTGCCTGTCTCCCTGTCTCAGGAAGTCAGAAACGTTCCTTCTCCATGCCCCACACCTAGGGGCTGTGCCAGGCTACCATGAGCTCTCCCGTCGTCTTGCACCACCTCCTCCACGCCTGGCACACGGCCCTCCCTGATCAGAGCAGCCTGCCCTGCCCAAAGCCTCACGGGCACCTGCTGTGACACACCTGAGGGGCGGATCATGTGTCTTCCCAGACACATACGATGGGAATTCTGGCCCATTTTAGCATAAGCCAATGGGCTCAGACAGGGAAAGCGACTCTCCCCAGGTCACTAGGCTAAGCGCCACTGTCAACCCCTTAACCCAAGTGCGCCTCAGGGCCTGGTGGGGCAGAATGGACAGAAACCACTCACCCCAAAAGCTTCTGCCAAGGCAGTGGCTCCATCGTTCTCCAGACGGTTTCTGCCAGCAACAAAGACCTTCAGGGCCAGCGGCTTGCCTTGGGCACTGGATTTCCGGTGACACTCAGTCAGAGCCTCAGCCAGGATCTGTGGGGAAAGAATGGGGGCCCAGGCCATGGGCAGGAGGCCCCTCTCCCAGCAGGGTGGCCACTGTCTCTGAACTGCTCAACATCCCACACCACCCCCAGTGCTGGGGACAGAACTGCTAATAGCACAATGGTCGCACCTTACATGTGCCTAGCACTTTACGTGCCCAGCTTGTACATCTACCACTTTGTGTGTCACACGTGTTAGCCTGCTGGGTTTAGCTTCACTTTAGACAGGAAGACCGAGGGAGGGGAAAGAATGACACTGAGTGGACCGACACGAAGCCAGGTCCAGGGGAGGGCTCCCTGCTCAGCTCACTTCACTGTCACAAGCCCTCTGCTAGGTGGAAATGGCACAATTCTCATTTTCCAGCTGAAGAAACTCAGGCTCTGAAAGGAACAGAAACTTTCTTATGGCCACCAAGCAAGTGGCACACTCTGAACCAGAAACCACATCTTCCAGCTTCTCTTCCACACTCCACAATGCCCAAGGGAGCTGGCCATGGTGACAGCAGCCCAGATGCACCCATCTGCTATATGCCGTGCCCAGGCACAGCAAGGCTCACCTAAACCCAGCTTGGCCTGTCCTTGGTGTGGTGCCAGAAGGTGGCCTGTACCCTGGTTACCCCAATAGGCATTTAAAAATGCTGACTTGGCCGGGAGTGGTGGCTCACGCCTATAATCCTAGCACTCTGGGAGGCCGAGGCGGGTGGATCGCTTGAGGTCAGGAGTTCGAGACCAGCCTGAGCAAGAGCGAGACCCTGTCTCTACTAAAAATAGAAAGAAATTATATGGACAACTAAAAATATATATAGAAAAAATTAGCCAGGCATGGTGGCGCATGCCTGTAGTCCCAGCTACTCAGGAGGCTGAGGCAGGAGGATCACTTGAGCCCAGGAGTTTGAGGTTGCTGTGAGCTAGGCTGATGCCATGGCACTCTAGCCCGGGCAACAGAGTGAGACTCTGTTTCAGAAAAAAAAAAAAAAAAATGCTGACTAGCTGGCAGGGATCAGCTCCCAGTAAATGTGACATACAGGATTCACAAGCAACTGCACGCAGGAGAGAAACGGCGTTTACAGAACACCCACTGGGTCCTGAGAGCTCTCAGCAAGGCACTTTTGCGCTTTCTCGGTTCAACCGCAAAATCAACCTGACAGGTAGTGTCTGCCTTACTTTACAAACAAGGACGTTGAGGCGCAGAGAGGCAAATGAATTGGCCAAGGTCACATAGCACTGCAAATGGCAGGTGGGTTGGTCTCGCTCCTGACATGAGACTGCACACAGCTGGCCTTGAGGATTACCAGGGTGACACCTGCCCAAACCCACAGTGGCAATGGTGGGTCACACATATGCTCAAGGTAAAGGCATCAAAGTTCTGCTGTGGACCAGCCTCTGAGGAATCTTCTCAGAGGGGGCAACCAACTGCGCTAGCTCCTCCCCATTCCCCCTGGCTGCTCTCTGAGGCCACCACGGTGAGAGCCTTAGCGCCTGCAGTTCAGCGCGGGAGCAGATTCAGGTCTGGAGAGTTCCCAAGCACAGAGCCATACCTCATTCCCTCTGGATCCTCTGGGCCCTCCCATTGCCATGGCACATGGACCTCACTTAATACAAGCTGCCTGGAAGGAACAGATTCTAAAGGACCTGCAGGCCTTGGTCACACATCCACACCCTGCTGCCTGGAGCTCCCAAGAGGTGCAGGTCAGCAAGGCCGGGACCCAGAGGTCCAAGCCAATCAGTGGTGAGGGAGGCAGCAGGGCACTAGAAGCCTCCAGGGTGAGCAGGTCTGTCAGAGAGGACCCCTGGCTCTGGGCTTCAAAACTCTGATTCCCCATGTCATCCCACTGCAAGTGTGGGGCAGGCCAGACAAGCACTGGTCACCCAGGGAAGTTCACTGAGCCTGTTTCCCGGCACTGCTTGGCGGCAGGGGTGAGGTGATGGAAGGAAGAGCGAAGCATTCTGCAAGATAGCGTCTCCAGCTCTCCCAGCACCTTCCCCCAGTCTAGGTTGGGCTGTACCTGTCTTCTGCGCCAATGAAACATTTTTATGATACCTGAACACAGGGACAGCTTACCGCCCCATTGGACCAGGGGGTGGCGGCTAAGACAGGCACAGAGCCTGCCCCGGCTTGCAACCTCGGCTCCTCAGCCTGGGCCTCTGTAGGCCTCACAACTCCCTGTGCCGCTTTGAACAGGGCCTTGTGGGTGAAGGCTGAGAACCCACATCGTCCCACACTAACTCTGTGACCTGCTCAACTCCACCTCTCCAAGCCTGAGTTTACTCACGTGGGAAAGGGGAAAGGTACCATCCAGCTTTCAGTGTGGTGGGGAAGTTAAGGCAATGCGTATGACACAGCTTCAAAAACATGCCCCAATTGCTATGAGTTTGTGTCCTGGCCCTTTCCTCCCCTTGGTGAGAATGTGTGAGTGTAGAGGGTGGGGTGCAGACTGGCACCCAGTGTTTCTCAACTCCGGGTCTAAAGGAGTCAGGACGGACCTAGCAGAGAAAGACCAGGGCTGGTCTCCCTCGGTGCAGGTTCTCGGAAGCAAAGAAACTCCATCCTTCCCTGACCAGCATGACTTGCTGGCAGGACAGGGGCAGCACCCCAGGCAAGACCCTGTCCAGGAATAAAGGTGGCTCCTTGAGCAACATGTTCCCCTTTCTGTGCTGCCTCCTCTGCCTATGCACCAGGCCTTGCCCTGGCCCTGCTAGCTGCTGTGAGGGGACAGTAGGTGTAGGATGCCCCAAGCTCTGTGTTCTGCAGAGCCAGCACGTTGGAGCAGGTATGCAGCAGTACTGACTCCGCATTGCCAAGCTAACACAGGACGTGGGATGGTTGCTTGGCAACCCCACCCTCTCAGACTCCTCCCCACTGGCTGCAGCTGCTGCTTTAGAGGCCTTTCCCTTTTGAAAATGACGGGCAGACCGTCCAGACGGTGGTGGCTGAGGGCTGGAGCACACACTTCAGACAGACGTGGATATAGCTGGGGACTCAATAGGGAAGGCAAAGAGGGGCCACCACACCCACCTTGCCACCGCCGATGCCCATGCCACAGTTGTTGAGCTTGAGCTCGTGCAGGGTGAAGCAGGCCGAGCTTTTGAGCAGGGCCTCGAAGCCTTGCACACCGTCAGGCCCGAACGCGTTGTCACTCAGGTCCAGCTCCACCAGCTGGGCCCCAGCTGTGATGAGTCCCTCCCCTAGAGAGATCTGGGCACAGAGGGAGCTCATGTCAGATTCAGACGCCCAGCAGATGCTGCTTCTGTGCCAGGCCCAGCCCTGCCTTCAATCATTTCAGTACAGACTTTTCCTTATTATACACCCAAGACTGGAAACCCTGTGGAGGGCTCCTAACTCAGCTGGGAAGTGGGGCTTGTGCATGCATGGGGTGGTCTGGGAAGGCTTCCTGTAGGAGGTAGCATTTGAGCTCAGTCTGGATGAGAATCAGCTAGTCAATATAAAAAGATTTCAGGCAGCTGAAAAACATCAGCAGAGAGACATAAGCATGATGCAGCAGGCTGTGTGCCTGGGGCGCAACCAGTGGACTGTACAAGGGCTGAGGCATGGGCATTGGCTGGAAGGGAAGTGAGGGGTCAACTCAGGTAAGATGCACGGGCATCTCCAGAACCTTGACCACTGGGCCAAGAACTGTGAACCTGGCCAGGTGTAGTGGCTCACGCCTGTAATCCTAGCACTCTGGGAGGCCGAGGCAGGTGGATCGCTCGAGGTCAAGAGTTCGAGACCAGCCTGAGCAAGAGCGAGACCCTGTCTCTACTAAAAATAGAAAGAAATGATCTGGCCAACTAAAAATATAAATATATATATATATATATATATATATAGAAAAAAATTAGCCGGGCATGGTGGCACATGCCTGTAGTCCCAGCTACTGGGGAGGCTGAGGCAGTAGGATTGCTTAAGCCCAGGAGTTTGAGGTTGCTGTGAGCTAGGCTGATGCCACGGCACTCACTCTAGCCCGGGCAACAGAGCAAGACTCTGTCTCAAAAAAAAAATAAAATAAAATAACTGTGAACCTGAGCCTGAGAACACAGGCTTTGAGATGGCTGAGGGACATGTGAGGCAGCAACACAGGTAACAGAGAGGGGGTCTCCTGGCCGGTGTGGCCGAGTCCGGTCACAGAGCAGGGGACCTGCAGATGGCGGGGGTCCTGGATGTGTGGGAGGACAGAGAAGCACCACAAATGCCTCCAGGGTTTCTGGTGGCGACTGGGCAGACAGAGGTGGCTATCTCCAAGCCACGACTGCTGACCAGATTTGGTAGAAGGGTGCTGAGCCTTCCTAGGAACCTGCTGGGCTGGGGATACCTACACCCCCCACTTCCCCCGAGGAAAAATAGAGAGAGGCACAGAAGTGGCTCTGACAGAGACTGGGGACAGAACTGAGGCTAGGCAGGTGGTTTCTGGGCACAGGAATGCAGGAGGGGAGACACTGTGCCCTCGCCCAGGCCATGAGATGGTACCCGAGGCAGTGTCCACTGCTCTCCCGCCACACAATAACGAAGGCAGGATGCTCTCTGCCGCCCTGCCCACAGAAGGCCCAGCCCTGGCCATGTGGCCCTGACTGGCTTCCAGCCCCAAGCAGCCAAAGCGTCTCACACACTGCGCCCACCCCCCACCTTCCCTGCACTTCATGCCATCACAACTCCAGGTTCTCTTATCTCCCTCTCTTAAGGCTCATTCTCATCACTGGGAATAAGGAGATAAAGATACCTTCTCAAAGCCAGAGGAAATTAAACACTAACATTTAAGTAAAACAACTTGCATAGCAAGAGACTCACAGCAAGTAAGTAAAGGAAAGTTTCTTCACCCTCTTTTTTAACTTGAAATCCTTTACTTACAACCACCCAGATGAATTTACTTAACTCACATTTTAAATCCTAGCCTCATCTGGTCTTGCCTGCTCTTCACCAACTTGCCCTCCACCTGCTCTGAGGGCTTCCTCAATCCCCACAGGGAGCTTCCCTCGGGACCAGTACAGACCCGCACACCCAATGACCCTGAGGTATCTGCTAGACTGAAGCTCTTTACAAGTGGGGTTGGCACACTGGCATCTCTAGAACCTCCATGCTGGCCAGATGAATGAAGGCCTGAGAAAGAGGCCTGGAACGGCCATACTGAGGGACTCGATGACATCAATGAGCACACTGATTGTCACGCCAGATGCTGTACCCTGAGGGGCTGTCAGGTGCCGGGCCCCGGGCCAGGAGGTACACTGGAGAGGCTCAGGCAAGCCATGTTCTATTCTGCATGACACCCCCTCCACACACGCACTCAGGGCAGGAATGTGACCCAAGCTAGTCTGAGCCCCCGGAATGGGGAAAGGGGACATGAAGGCAGAAGGAAGCCACCAATGACAAGACCCAAAGCAAAAGGAGTGATATGGAGAAAGAAAGTGGCCAGAGAGGGACAGCGACGTGTGCAGCCAGAGGTCATAAGAGGCAGGACTGCAGGGTGCAGGGAGGTGGTGCCGGGAAAGCAAGGGCAATCTTGTCACATTGGCAGTAAAATCCACGGTGAGCAAAACCACGCAGCTCAGCAGGAGCCCAGGGACCCTTGGTCTCAGCTCTACAACCTCCCTCCCATTATCTCCATGCTCCCAGCCACACCTCTGGCAGGACACAGGGCACATGCCGGGCTTCCCTGGCTTCCACTTCAGCCTCTCAGTCACCCACAGGGTTATCTTAGTGTCCAGAAAGAACAAGGTATGAGAAAAAGTCCTGGGAATTGCTGAGGGGTCCCTGTGCCTGGGGGAGGTGAGAAGCTCGTTCACTTACCAAGGCTGGTGGGATCTCGGACCGCAGCCTCCCCGTGAACATGTCACTCCAGTGGCATCGCTGTGGCAGGAGCAGGAACAGAGGAGTTATCTGGAGAAAGACTCTCAGAGGCAGCCTAAAGTGAAGCCCGGTGGGCAGCACCTCATCCTGGTGACTTAGACTCCCCAAACAGTATGTGACTTCTCAATTTGGGCTTTGTCAGCAAAAAGCTGGACCCATTTTGACTGAAGCTGATAGGGAACCTGGAGCCCTGTCCTCAAGACAAGCAGCCCCCAAGGGCCATGAGGGGCTCAGCAGTAGTGTCAAAAAAACTCCTATCTGTCCAATCTTCTGGATGGACATGTGATGCAATTTTGGGTGACAAAGAACATGAAAGTAAACAATATGGGACTGGCACTTGATAGGCATGGTGGCGCATGCCTGTAGCCCCAGCTACCCAGGTGGCTAAGGCAGGAGGATCGCTTGAGCCCAGGAGTTCGAGGCTGCAGTGAGCTATGATGATGCCACTGCACTCTAGCCTGGGCGACAGACCCTGTCTCTAAAACAAAATAAAAATTTAAAAAACCAAAAAACAACAGGGGTTCAGCATCAAGGAAGTTACTCTTTTTCAGGTGTCTTTTCAACTCTCTGGCCACCTCTAGAAGACGGCCAGCCTGAGGCTGTGGGCTTGCCCCCTTGCCACTTCTGGCCCACTTGCCTTTTTAATAAAGGGATAGCAGGCCCTAGGCTCAGAGCCTTTAGGTGGCAACAGCATCAAATTAGAATTCAATAACACCATTTTATTTCCTTTATTATAAACGATGCCAGTGTTCCATTTATAGAAGTGATGTTTGTTTTGAAATCACTTACAAGTTAGCTAATATAAAGAAAGTATTAGGGGCTGGGCACGGTGGCTTATGCTTGTAACCCAGCACAGGGGCACCTGGAGAGTCTGGACACAGATCAGGGTTGTGGTGGTATCAGCAGAAGTTTGTCCAAAGCAGCCTGAGCTTGCTAGCCCTGCAGATCTCACCTTCAACTCTGACTTCTTCTCTAAGGCCTTGGCGATGACCCTCGCTGCTTCGACGCCCACCGTGTTGCCCTCCAGGCGCAGAGCCTCCAAGCCATCAAAGTCTTCAATCTCTTTAATCACATCTTTAGCTGCCAGGGACCAAAGAACAGAAACTTAGGCTTTGGGAGTTATGAATGGCTAAGACAGGAGAGAGCTCAGCAACCACCTTGTCACTCAATAGTTATGGTGCACCTACCACGTACAGAGCCCTGGCTTACATAGGAGAAACGGACTGGCTCACAGTCTAGCAGGGGACAGAGCTACACAGACAATTCCTCTGTAATCAGTGTTAAAACAAGGCGTGTGTATATTTTTTTTGAAACAAAGTCTCACTCTCTTGCCTGGGCTACAGTGCCGTGGCATCAGCCTAGCTCACAGCAACCTCAAACTCTTAGGCTCAAGCTATCCTCCTGCCTCAGCCTCCCAGGTACCTGGGACTACAGGCACGCACCACCATGCCTGGCTAATTTTTTCTATTTTTAGTTGTTTGGCTAATTTCTTTCTATTTTTAGGAGAGACGGGGGTCTCGCTCTTACTCAGGCTGGTCTCGAACTCCTGAGCTCAAGCAATCCTCCTGCCTCGGCCTCCCAGAGTGACAGGATTACAGGCGTGAGCCACCATGCCTGGCCATATATTTGGTTTCTTGAAAAAAATTTTTTACAAACTCAGAAGTTCTTACTAATGGACATGTATATTTGATTAGGAGTATCCAATGTAGATTTAAAAATAATAAGATTTAGAAAATAAGAAAAAAAACAAGGAATGTATAAAATCTTTTCCCTTGGCAGCCAAGGTAAAAGAGCAACTTAGCTGCTTGGAGCAAAGAAGACTTCACCACGTGGGTGGTATCTGTAGCACCTCCAAGCATGGGCTGCATACCAGGCCATCAGGGAAACAGCACCCCAGTCAGAGGGCTGGCAGACACGCTGGCACAAAGGCCCTCATTGTTAAATGATTCAGGTGGGGGGCAGGGGTTGTTCATTACTGTACCATTTCATTATGATGAAAAATTCCAAACCACCTAAACATCCACTGAGAGAGGACAGGTTAATTCACTGTGATATATTATATAAATAGTTACACTAATGCCATTATGAATGGTGACACAGGTGTTTTTTCAACTTGGAAAATATTCATGTTATAGTGATAAGTGAAAAATGAGGTTATCCAACGGTGTGTGGTCTGATCACACTTTTATAAATGTATGTATTAGGCTGGGTGCAGTGGCTCATGCCTGTAATCCCAGCACTTTGGGAGGCCAGGAGTTCGAGATCAGCCTGGGCAACAGCAAGACCTCAGCTCTATAAAAAACTAAAAAAAATTAGTCACACATGGTGGCTTCTGCCTACAGTCCCAGCTATTCAGGAGGCTGAGGCAGGAGGATCACTTGAGCCCAGGACTCAGAGGTTGCAGTGAACTATGATGACGCCACTGCACTCTACCCGGGGCGACAGAATAAGACTGACTCAAAAAATATATATAAATAAAGCAGCTTTTAAAGGATCCATAATATAATCCAAATTTTTTTAAAAAAAGAACTCGGCTATGTTTAGAAAGAAAAAAAACCACAATGCAATAGAAAGACAATGTACCAAAATTAATAGTAATTATATCCCTAGGCTATATGATAATGAGGATATGTTTTTTTCTTCTTTGAATGTTTCTGTACTTTATAAAATTAATGAACATGCATTAACTTTATAATCTGAACAAAACAAAACAAAATAAGTTACAGGAAATAAAAAAAAAAAATCTAGTCTGGCTGGCATAGGTTGGAGCAGGGTCACGTGGTAGGGAAGAGAAAGGGATGGGTATGGGAGATACAATTTGAACTTGAGCTTCTGGCTATGAAGGTCACAGGCAGTCTTGAGAAAGGTTGGGACTTACAACCCATAATGGGCTCCCTAAGAAGCTGCTGGAGGTGGCAGGGGGAGGGCCTTTGTGCACACCTACCACCCTGTCTCCAGCACTGCAGTATTCCCGCCTCAAAACCCCTGCCTAACCTCCCCAGCCAGCAAATACCTCCACTCCAAAAGGCATCGCATACCCTGGATTTCTCAGGTGTAGGCTGCTACAATTTAACATATGTTTAAATGATTACTTCCTCACTACATGGAAACTCTGTTAATACCATTCCTCCTCACTTGTGACTCAATGAGGTCCATGAGAAAAGGGATTCCCTCTGCCTTTGCTTGCCACTACATCCCCCCAGAGATGAGAACATAACACTAATATGTGCGCTTTACATACATTAACTCATATATTTCCTACCACATCTAATAACATAGTCACTATCACATATGTTTTTACAACTGAGTAAACTGAGCGACTGAGATGATAGGCAAATGCCTACCAAGGACACGCAGCTAGAAATTGGCGAATGACATTTATTTTCCATTTCTCATTTCAAGATAAGAAAGGTTAGACAGGTATGAGCCTCCTATTTTCTGGGAGGGGAAGCTGAGATTTCAAGGAATGAAGCCAACTCTGCCCAGGAGTTCTGAGAAAATGGCAGAGCCAGGCTTGAGGTTGATTTTCCAAAACTGAGTGAGCCTATGTGCTCCTCCCCAAACCCTCAATTCTCTGCACAGCCATGGCTTTTATGCAGCCCCCAGCAGAGTAACCCCTTAAACTCACCCAGGAAAGCAGACCCAACCTTTTTGGGTGACCACTCTGGAACTGCATCTCCAGGGCCCCAGTGTCCTAAGCCTTCTCTGCAACTGGCACCCAGGGCAAGGGCTGAGATGACCTCTCTGCCCTATGGAAGTGTCACTCCAAAAGGAAGCCCCATCCAACATCTGGGAACTGGCCAGATCAGTGAGGAGGAGAGGCTGCTCCGGGGAATGCTCACACAGTCCAGGACCCAAGAAGAGACTTAGCTTATGCTGTGTGAGTGACACAAGTACACAGATACGTACGTAATATGCTCTCAGAAAATCACAAGCACAGACCAAGCTTGGAAGGAAATGCACCAAAATGGGAAAAGCAGACTTGGAAGGGAGTGAGGGTCACAACTGGGTTTGCCTCTCCCCTTGGCTTTCAACCTAAATAGAGTTTTTTGGGTTTTTTTGAGACAGAGTCTTGCTCTATTGGGCTAAAGTGCTGTGGCATCAGCTTAGCTCAGAGCAACCTCAAACTCCTGGGCTCAAGAGATCCTCCTGCCTCAGCCTCCAGAGTAGCTGGGACTACAGGCATGCGCCACCACCTGGCTAATTTTTTATATTTTTAGTTGCCCGGATAGTTTCTTTCAATTTTTTTAGTAGAGAAGGGGTCTCGCTCTTGTTGAGTCTGGTCTCGAACTCCTGACCTCAAGCAATCCTCCTGCCTTGATTCCCAGAATGCTAGGATTACAAGTGTGAGCCACCACGCCTGGCCCCAAACAGAGTTGTACATAAATGCAAAACACCATTCCTCATATAATAGGTCAGAGATGGGCCTCAGTCACCCTTGAATAACCAATTGTCATGAGGCTGTATGATAGGACTTTCTCTTTCCAGCCTCACAGAGTAAGAAGTTTGGGATGTTTGTTACTCTGCCACGTAAAGCAGAAAGGCCTTTCTCTGGTCCTTAAAGGACTTATTGGGGAGCAAAAGGGGCCTTGTCCTAATCGTCAGCTCAGTGGGCTCCTGGCATACTGCTCACTCCCAGCCAGAACAGTCTCCTGAGCCCACAGTCAGGCTTCCAGGCTCCGTGGTGCAGCACGAGAGGGCTTGTGCCCTGGACCCCCTACAGGATGCTGACTTCCTTTCTCCCAAGCCCACCGTGTGTCTCAACTCCTGCGCCTCACTCACATGGTTCTCCCTGCTTGCTGTGCCATTTTTCCTTCAAATCACCCTTTAAGGATAATTCAAATACCACCTCATCCACAGAGACTTCCTGCGCCCTCCGAAGCTAAGAGTGATCCCTCTCCTGCCTTACTTCCTAGGGCCTTGTGTTCACCTGCTTTGTTAGGGTACATTTACGTTTTGCCTGCTGTTACTTATCTGGGTACCTCATTCCTATTCCAGATTCGGTGCTCCTTACAGGCTGGATAAGCTGGGCACCCCTGGTGACCCACAAAATGGAAGACACCATGTCCCACCTGTGCTGTTGAAGTGAAGTCCCTGCACAGATTTTAGAGCCAGATAAACTTGAGCTCAAACCCAGCTCCACTATTTTTTTTTTTTTTTTTTTACCATTTTAAGTACATAGCTTGATCAACTTTTCACATACAGTTGATTAACCACCATTACAAGCAAGGAACAAAACACATTTCTATCACCCCAAAAAGTACCCTATATCCCTTTTCAGTCAGTCCCCTCCCATCATCCCCAGTGAACCACTGATCGCAATTTTGTTCCTACAGTTTTGCTTCTTGCAGAGTGTCATATAAATGGAACCATATAGCATATGGCCTTTTTTTTTTTTTTTTTTTTGAGACAGGGTCTCACTATGTTGCCCAGACTGCAGTGCAGTGGCATCATCATAGCTCACTATAACCTCAAACTCCTGGGCTCAAGGGATCCTCCTGCCCGGCTCCACTACTTAAAGCTATGCCTTTAGGCAAGTCATATCACCTCTCTAAGACTCAATTTTCCAATCTGCAAAATGGAGATAAAACCTATCTGAAGGGATTTTGTGAAGATAAACTGAGATACTATTTGTACGGCACTTAACACCCTTGCCTGACACAGTGTTAAAACCAAATCAATGCTGACTGAACTGAGCTCAATATCTAATCAGGAGCACAGAACAGGGATTTAGCCGGACCTCTGTTAAAATCCTGGCCCTGATATTTACCAGATGAGTGACCTCGGGCAAGTTACTTAAGTCTCCTAAGTCCTTTTCCCTCATTTATAAAATGGTAACATTCTCACCTACCACCCACAGGAATGATGTGAGGATCAAAAGTGGCAAAAGCACAGGGAGGACCCTCCATACACATTAAGGCCCTATAGAGATGTCAGGAATGTGCATCACCATGCGCCCAGCAACCCAAGGACTCAGCAGTCTCTGACCCAGGGGCGGGGAGCAAGGCTGCCTGCACAGCATGACAACCAGGCAAGTCCAGACCAGTTTCCCTGGTTGGGCCAGAACCCCAAGAGGCCTTACAAGTACTGATGTGGGTGCCTGCACTGCTAGCTGCTGGAGGATTCAGGGTTGGTCAGTGCCAGCCAAGCCTTGGCCAGGGATGAAAAGACAGGGTCTACTTTCTGGTTCCTAGTTCTCTGTGGTCCCAGCCCCTGTACACACAGAAGCATTCATCCCTCTCCCAGGGGCACCTGGTTGCATAGACCAGCACCTCCCAAGAGGGTCCCAGATTGTTGTTTTACTGCAGCCCCACAAGGGCCTCAGGTCTGGGGCAGGCAGCAGATACTCCCAGACTCACCTGGGATGATGGGGGTAAAGGTGGGGTGAGAACACCAGATCTGGTCAAACATCAGGGGCTATACCTTGGGACTGCGGCTAACTGTGGCCCCTCATTACCTACTATCCCCTCCTTCTGAGAGATAAAGGGACCGTGCACAAAGGGATGCCCACTGCAAACAGACAGAGCAGCAGAGAAGCTCGTGGGTGAATGATCTCTGAGCGTCATTGTTAGTATGGGCCCAGCAATACCTCTCAGAGTTCCTAGGACAAATAATGGAGACAACATAGCTAAAAGAGCCTAAGAACTAGTAAGTGTTCACTGCACTCCCTTTCTTCCCCTTAACAAACCAGTGCAGGAACACCCAGGAACTTACCATCTTCCGCAGTGTTGAGTTTGAGGCTCTTGCCCTTGAAACTCAGTTGTCCCCCCGCCACCTGGGTTTTGGCCAGTGTCTCTGCCAGCTTGGCAATGTCTTCGGAGGCCATGTTAGTCACGATGGTGGGCTCCCCTGGAGATCTGCAAACTGAGGAGGCCAAAGTTTCGTTAAGAGAGGAGTCTTGGAGTCAGCGGCCCTTTCCTAGACCAGCTACTTGGCTTGGCCTGGTCAAGCCTTAGGAGGCTAAAACTATGGAGTTCTGTCCATAGACCCTGGAAGAGTCATCTTGGAGTCAGGCCGGTCCAGAGCCCCACATGCCGCTGGGCCTGAACCAAGAGCTAGCCTGGGCCTGCGCGCTCGATAACTCTGAGGTGCTGAGCTGCCACTCCTGCCCACACCCTCAGCTCTGCGGCAATGTGAGTGCCAATGATGCGTGCGGGCTGCTGCGCTGGGCTGACACCAGGCATGGAACTGTTCCCCGAGTTAAGAAGGGACAAAAATGCTGTCAAGACCCACATGCCCCAGAGCCAATGGCTGAAACCACAGAGGTGCTACATTTACCCCAAGAAGAGGCAGATGCTACGGGGCAGTGGGAGCCAATGGGGCCTGAACCAGCCAGAAGAGGCCAGTTCTTGCAGAGGTGAACAGACACACACACTTTGCCTCCTGGAGCCCAGGCTGTCCCCAGAAGCTGCTAAAAACCAAGGTTTGAAATATGGAGGAACCCAGAAAGGAGAGGAACACCAGTCTTGCTTGCCACCCATAGCATGGCCCACTCCAGCTGATTCCCTGGAAGGAGCCCAAGACACCCCAGTGGGGGCCCACCTATTGTCGCTGTGGACTTTTACACCAGAACTGTGCCCAGCAATGCGTAGAGCCTTGAGGTCTCTACTGTGCAGATCATTCCTTATTTTGTTCCTTCTTTCCAGCACGACTTAAAGGTTTTTCAATTAGAAAAACTCTCCATGTAATTAATATGTTAAGCAACTTTTCTTTTAAATCTACTTAGAACTGCCATGGTTCTTATTGAAATTGTACACAATTAAAGCCTTTCCCTTATTCTCCAAAAAAAAAAAAAAAAAAGAAAGAAAGAAAGAGTAGTCTCCTGGGGCCCCTGGTAGTATGGGTAGGGTAGGACTTCAGCTATCTCAGGAGCCTGACCCCCTCCCCGCCTTGCTATGAAGACCCCAGAACTAAACCACTGGGAGAAATGAAAACAGCATTGGAGAAAGAACAGTTCTAGAAAGGTGGAGGAGATAGTAAGAAAGCAGAAAAATCATGTTTTAGCCTGCAAAGATTTACCACCTTACTACAAATCCTCCTCTACCAAACTGTCCCAGCTGGGACACCCAGCAAAACCATGTGAATCGCCCATTTTCTGGACTGCCCGGTGAATGGCAGTCAAGTCCCAAACCAATCGCTACAAAGAGTCTACCCCAAGCACACACCCGCCTGATTATCTTGGCTACTCTCTGTCTGAGGGTCCCATTCTTCAAACAGGACATAAATGGCTACGGGATCCAGGTCATCCATGCCAGGGAATGCCCCACTGCCCACACTGGCATGGCTCTGGGGGTGGGGCACAGGGGTCAGCCCACTGCACATCTGATTTTAAACCTGGCCAGGAGACTGGGCAGACCATGGTGGCCTCTCAGGGTTCCTAGGAGACCAGAGATCTCTACATCACAACGGCCACCATCACAATAGGTCAGCGACAGAGTTGCCTGAAAAAGTAGCTTCCAGCCTGGAGCTCAGCACACTGACAGAATGAACAGCTCCATTTCCCCTTTGGGGAAGTGAAGGGAATGAAGGGAAACCAAGGAGGAGTAACATGGGGACAGAAGTAGGAGGTGCTAGCTGGGCGCGGTGGCTTGTGCCTGTAATCCTAGCACTCTGGGAGGCAGAGGCAGGAGGACTGCTTGAGGTCAGGAGTTCCAGACTAACCTGATCAAGAACGAGACTGTCTCTGCTAAAAATAGGAAATTAGCCAGGCGTCCTGGCGGGCACCTGTAGTCCCAGCTACTTGGGAGGCTGAGACAGAAGGATCACTTGAGCCCAGGAGTTTGAGGTTGCTATGAGCTAGGCTGACGCCATGGCACTCTAGCCCGAGCAACAGAGCAAGACTCTGTCTCAAAAAATAAATAAATACATAAATTAATTAGTAATATTAAAAAAAGAAGAACCAGAAGGTGCTATCCAGAAGGCCTCCTCCCCCAATCCCCTCATCCTCAGATGTGGTTGTGGTAACCCCCCATCCTCCCACACCTCACAGGTTTCCTCTTGGCCCAGCCAGCCAGCTTCCCATCCCTTCTCCTTATCTTACCCCTTATCACCCTGGTTTGTCTATATCTGTTTGTCTTTATCAATAAGCATGAATTATTATTCTGAGCAAGGCCTTCACTTATTCACTTGACAAGACATTTATTGAGTACTACTATGTGCTAGACAGGAGTATGGCAGTAAAGGAAACAAAAATCCTGCCCTCTAGAAGCATGTGTTATAAATGCGATATTTAGTGTGTTAGACAGTGATAAAAATAAACAGAGAAGGGGTCAGTAGTTTTCTTTTGGAGGGGATTGCAATTTAAAGTAGAATGATTAGAGAGGGCATTATTAGGAAAGAAGCAATTAAATAAAGACCTGAAGGATATGAGGGATTGGGCCATGCAGGCATCTGGGGGAAGAGCATTCCTGCAAAGGCTCTTGTGGGGGAAATGGGGCTGGAGTACAGACAGGGAAGAAAAACAGAGGTAAGAGATGAGAAAAGAGTGAACAAGGACCATCTGAAGAACTGTGGCTTTCACTGTGAGTGTCAAGGAGAGCCACTGTAGAGTTTCTAGCAGACAAGAGGTGTGATCTGACCTATGTTTTGACACTGTCATTCTATCTGTACGGGGCCTGACATTTAGAAGGTGCTCAACAGAGTGAACAGATGAAACTGAATAAAAACTAACCAGAAACCCCACCACCTCTGGGATGGGACAATTTGAGGCTAGAATAGTGGTGGTGGGACTCCAGACGGACTAGGAACTCAGAACTTCTCAGCTGGAAGGGGGCCCATTCCTCAGTCTAGGAGAGACAGAGAGATGCATAAACTCTCCCGCACCCTCGCTCACTTTAAAGACTAAGAAACCAGAGCACAGAGAGATGAATTGATTTGTCCAAGGTCAGCAAGGGTCAGCGGCACTGCAAAGACAAACTGTTAATACAGAAACGTCCTCTCCCTTCTCTGCAGCAGCGTCAGAGACTCCCTGAGGTGCACATCCACGCTCCTGCAAAGCGTCAGTGGTGACTCACACCGATCCCGGGGGCAGCAACGCCGGCCCTGGTCCCCCGCGGGCGGGGGCCTGTTGGGAGGCGGCGGCGGGGGGCGATGGACGCGCGAACACAGGCCGTCAATGACAGGCGGGAAGCGCCGGAGCCCCATCTGGGATGTTTGGCCAACTAGCACCGCCTCCAGTTCACATCGATGCTAACATGAGACGCCACTACTGGCAGCTATGGGTTGGGCGGCCCGGGCGAGTCAGACGCCCCCTCTAGGCCTCAGTTTCCCCACTAGTGAAAAGGGCCAGCGCCGCCCAGCACCCCCACTCCCTCCGCCACCCCTCCGCGCTCGGCCGTCGCAGGCGCAGCGGAGGAGGCTGAGGGGGCGCGCAGAAAGCCCTCAGGGGCGCACACCTTCCTCGCCCAGGTGCAGGGCCGCTCCGTGCCCCCACCCCCAACCCAGGCAGGTGACAGGGAAAGGGGAAGGACCCTGACCCTACCGTAAACAGGCGGCGCCGTCGCGTGGGGCGACCCGAGCGCGCGCGTCCGCCCTGTGGGGCGGGAACTGATTTCGGGTCCGGGTCAGGTCAGGTCGGGGTCGCCACCTCTGGGTCCAGCGGCCCAGATGCCCAGCCCTCCAGTCTGTCCGCTCTCGGGAGCGGCTCGTCACCCGCGTCTCCCCCACCACCTGCTCACCGCACGGCAGCAAATGATGGCGGAGGAGGATGATTTTGAAAGCCGGCAGTTTCTTTCCTCTGATTTGATTTGTCAGAGGCCCCGGAGGGCCGGCCCGGCACGCACGCGCTGCCTGTCGGGTGTGGTAGTCCAGTGCGCCGCGCGGGGCGCGGCGGGGCGCGCTCCTCAGACTACACGTCCCATGGCGCGCCGCGTCCGAGCGCCGCCACCTCCCTGCTCGCCCTCCCTTTTCGGCTTCTGGCTCTTTCTCGCGGAGAGCGCAGGGCGGTGGTTAGCGGGGAGCGCCAGGGGAGACTACGAGTCCCTCAGTGCCTTGCGGCCCGGCGGCTCAGACCTTCCGGGAACGCTCCTATTCGCGCAGGTTCTTCGACCCAGGCCTGGGCTGCCGAAAGCGTGGCTGGGTCCCTTCGGTAAGATATAGGCGTCCGTTTCCTGAAAGAAAAGACTCTTTTTCTCTCCCATGAGATTGAAAGAGCATTCAAAGGTTTCCACGTACATATTCACAAAATTTTTTTTTTTTTTTTTTTTTTTTGAGACAGCGTCTCACTCTGTTGCCCAGGCTAGAGTGAGTGCCATGGCGTCAGCCTAGCTCACAGCAACCTCAAACTCCTGAACTCAAGCGATCCTCCTGTCTCAGCCTCCCGAGTAGCTGGGACTACAGGCATGCACCACCATGCCCGGCTAATTTTTTCTATATATATTTTTAGCTGTCCATATAATTTCTTTCTATTTTTAGTAGAGATGGGGTCTTGCTCTTGCTCAGGCTGGTCTCGAACTCCTGAGCTCAAACGATCCGCCCACCTCGGCCTCCCAGAGTGCTAGGATTACAGGCGTGAGCCACCGCGCCCAGCCACATATTCACAAATTACTTGATAATTAAAAAGGGGAGCCGGGCGCGGTGGCTCACGCCTGTAATCGTAGCACTCCGGGAGGCTGAGGCGGGTGGATCGTTTGAGCTCAGGAGTTCGAGACCAGCCTGAGCAAGAGCGAGACCCCGTCTCTACTAAAAAATAGAAAGAAATTAGTTGGACAACTAAAAATATACAGAAAAAATTAGCCGGGCATGGTGGCGCATGCCTGTAGTCCCAGCTACTGGGGAGGCTGAGACAGGAGGATCCCTTGAGCTCAGGAGTTTGAGGTTGCTGTGAGCTAGGCTGACCCCACGGCACTCTAGCCAGGGTGACAGAGCGGGACTCTGCCTTAAAAAAAAAGGGGGGCGGGGGAGGGAAATAGTGACTCCATCGTACAGAAACTCTGCAGACACCACCTTAACCTAGAGGTCCACCTTAACATCAGTAACAGGACAGACTGACATCCATGGCACCCCTTCTGATGTGATGCACCGAGGACACGGCATTGTCAGTCCAGTCAACAACGCATAAAATTAGTCGTTAGGAAACAGCAGACAAACCCAAGCTGAGGGACATACTTAGGTACAGAATAACTGGTCTGTACCCTTGCAAGAAAAGCTGAGGAAGTGTTGCTGATTAAAGGGAACTAACAGGACAAGACAGGCCAGGGGAGGTGGCTCAGGCCTGTAATCCTAGCAATCTGGGAGTCCGAGGCAGGAGGATTGCTTAAACTCGGGAGTTCCATACCAGCCTGAGCAAGAACAAGACCCTGACTCTACTAAAATCATAACTACCCGGGCGCAGTGGCACTGCCTGTCATCCCAGCTACCTGGGAGGCTGAGGAAGGAGGATCCCTTAATCCCGGGAGTTCGAGGTTGCAGTGAGCTATCATGATGTCACTGCACTCTAGCCTGGGCAACAGAGTGAGACACCGTCATTAAAAAAAAAAAAAAGACAACTAAGCTTAATATGTGGTCCTGGATCAGATTCTGGGAGGGTGGGGATTGCTATAGGGGACAATATTGAGACAATTAGCAAAATTTAACTGTATATTAGTTAACAATAGTATTATATCCATGTTGAATTTATTAATTTTTATTATGGAACTGGGTTATGTAAGAGGCTGCCCTTGTTCTTAGGGGGAAAATACTGAAATAATTAGGGGCGAAGAGGTATGATGTCTTTAACTTACTCTCAAATGGTTAAAAGCAATGTGTGTATATACATACAGACACAGCCCAGATGTGGCAAAATGTTAATTAGTGAAGCTGGATGAAGAATATATGGGAGTTCTATGAACAATTTTGCAACTTTTCTGTAGGTTTGAATTTTTTTAAGTATAAAAACACAGATAGGGCGAGGCGAGGTGGTGCACCCCTGTAATCCCAACACTTTGGGAGGTGGAAGGAGGACGACCACTTGAGCCCAGGAGTTCAAGGTTGTAGTGAGCTATGATCCCACCACTGCACTCCAGCCTGGGCAACAGAGTGAGACCTTGTCTCAAACATACACACACACACACACACACACACACAAATAGCTTTTTTTTTTTTTTTTTTTTTTTCAAATAAGATGGAGTCTTGGCTAGGCACGGTAGCTTATGCCTATAATCCTAGCACTCTGGAAGGGCAAGGTGGGAGGATTGCTTGAGGCCAGGAATTCGAGACCAGCCTGAGCAAGAGCAAAACCCCATCTCTACAAAAAAATAGAAAAATCAGCCGGCCATGGTGGCTTATGCTTGTAGTCCCAGCTACTTCGGTGGCTGAGGCGGGAGGATTGCTTGAGCCTAAAAGTTTGAGGTTACAGTGAGCGGTGATGATGCCACTGCACACTTTCTTGGCGACAGAGCAAGACCCTGTCTCAAAAAAAAAAAAAAAAAAAAAAAAGATGGGGTATGGGTTCTTGCTATGTTGCCCAGGCTGGCCTCAAACTCCTGGCCATTGTACTCTACCCAGGCCAACAGAGTGAGATTCTGTCTCAACAAAAAAAAGGAAATTGAACCCCCTCCTCACTCCCCCCATATTAAAAAAAAAATTTAAAAAGAGCATTTTAACTATATTTATAACATGTGTTAATTATTAATGTAAATACTTCAACCAATACAGAACAGGATAAAGAGAAAAGTAAACATACCCTAAACTCTAGTACTCAGAAATAATCACTGTCAACATATGCAGCCTTCTTTTCCAGAGTTACCGCTTACAACTCAGCTTACTCATGC
Source organism: Eulemur rufifrons (assembly GCF_041146395.1). Taxonomy (NCBI): domain Eukaryota; kingdom Metazoa; phylum Chordata; class Mammalia; order Primates; family Lemuridae; genus Eulemur; species Eulemur rufifrons. Next base: position 89,948,908 of record NC_090998.1, read on the forward strand.
TTTTGCTTTGCCTGCAATTTGGAGTTAAACAGGTGTGCCAGATACTTTCACACAGCTAATTTAATTTTTACAACTACAAAGGAAGTGGGCATCACTACCACCCTTCTCAGCATAAAGAGGAGAAAACTCCAGATCAAAGGTAACTTTCTTGGTTCACAAAGTTACCAAGATATGGGTCCTCTTCCACCCTCCCTCTCCTTTTCTGCCTAAGGCCCATGTCAAATGCCACTTGATAGAGGAGGCTTTTGTACATCACTGTAGTCAGAATTAGTCTCACCCTCCTGCAGGTACCCACAGCAGTTGGTCTGTGGCTCTGAGGGCTTTTTCACAGAGTTTATAGTGTTCTTGGTGGCTTCCTCCTCAGCCTGGGAGGGTCTCTGGGGCAGGAGCTGAATCCATCCTGGCAAGATCCTCTCTGTGCCTGGCCTGTCATAGGTGCTTCAGGTTTCCTCATTTAAACCGGATATCAGTCAGGGCCACCGGATGTTTGCTTAAAATGAGTCATCTAGCTGGGCGTGGTGGAATACATCTGTGGTCCCAGCTACTTGTAGGCTGAAGCAGGAGGATCACTAGTGCCCAGGAATTTGAGGTTGCAGTTAGATATGATGATGCCACTGTACTGTATCCCAGGCAACAGAGCAAGACTTTGTCTCAAAAAAATAAAGTAAAATGAGTCATCTGAGGCCAGACATGGTGGCTCACACCCATAATCCCTGCACTTTGGGAGGCCAAGGTGGGAGCATCGCTTGAACCCAGGAGTTCAAGACCAGCCTGGGCAACATAGCAAGACCTCATCTCTACAAAAATTAACAAATTAGCCAGGTATGATGACACACACCTATAGTCCCAGCTACTCAGGAGGCTGAGGCAGGAGGATTGCTTGAGCCCAGGAGGGAGTGCAATGCTGCAGTGAGCTATGATCGTGACATTGCATAATAGCATGGGTGACAGAGCAAGACCTTGTCTCAAAAAAAAAAAAAAAAAAAGTAATCCAAATAGGCTGAGATGTGCTCCCAATTAGGCCTGATGATAATCCTGTGCTGCTTCCAGCTGGGACTGATCACATCAATCTGGATTTTCCTTGGGGTGATGCCCAGGCTCCCTTTTCCAGTTTTCCTTGAGACTTTTCTTGGCCCTCAGAGACCTCCCAAAGGGAAGAAGAAGGTGGGTGGCGGAACATCTTAGGTGATCTTCCCCTCCTCATTCACCTGATGGATCGTGGGAAGTTCAGAACTCGAAGGGAATTCTTAGCAGAAATTCAATGTCCTTCAAGGGCCAAGGAGGCATAAAGAAGTAATGGGGCCTGGAGAGGCTTATGGAGAATTGGAAAGTAGATGTTCTGCCTGAAGGTGTTCCTGGTTCAGAGCTAAAAATCACAAACTCAGCCAGACAGCACACCCTAGCAATTGAGATTCTGTTACTCCTATATCTAGGTTCTATCTTAAACCCCTTTACAAATGGGGAGACAGGTTTAAAAAGGAGAAGGGGGTTTGCCCAAGAGTGCACAGTGAGTCAGAGGAATCAAGAATCATCACTGTTTCTAGGCAACACACTTGTCATCTTCTCTCTCTGTGTGTCCCCCAACCCTTTCTCTAACTTTCTCTCTTTCAAGTTATCCCTTAGGAGCTAGTCTGCCTGGCCCTAGAATTGGAATCATAGCCTTTGACAGGTGGCCCTCCTAGGCCACCCCTTTCCTCATTTCAACAGGTGAAGAACTGTGGCCCTGAGAGGTCCAATAACCTGCCCAAATTAAACCATGATTTAGACAGGAGATAGTGGAAGCCAGGTCTCTGGATCCTTTTCAACACGCACACAAAACAAATCACTGTGAGGTATGTATGAGAGGAATAAGGAGAGGGGGAGTGTTCTGGACCTTTCTTTCTCTGTTGTGCAGCTTTTTCTTTTTTTTAAAGAATGTTTTGAAGACAAAAACATGCTGCCTCTGATTAGTTTAGTTTACTTAATGAATGTTTTAAATTCCATTCTGGTGCCTGAAAGCAAACTTAATTGCCAATTGTAAATGAAATAAATAACAATATTTATGCTGCTTTCCTGAAAAACTACCAAGGCTGCTGACTTGCCATTTAGTCTGATCAAAAACAAATGGCTGAAGTATGCCGGACACGTGAGGAATGTGGACAGAAATTCCCAAGACCCCACCAGGTGCTGGCCCGGGTCCCCTGGAGAGTGGTGGGTGGGCCCACCCGCAGGGCAGGGGGGCCTCCCCCAGCACCCCTCTGCTGGTGGGCAGGGGCAGCTACATCATCTGTGAAGGACACTCAAACGCCATCCCCCTGGGGGTTGAAGCCAAAGGCTCCTCACTGTTTCTTTAATCTTGATTACTAACCATAATTAAAATAATTCATTCACTCCACACATAGTTATCAAACATCCATGTTGGAAGCACTGTTCCAGCTCCTGAGAAACCCAGGAGAGAGAAAAGGATGGTGTTCACAGAGGAGCTTAAATTCTGCTCTAATGTTTATGGAGGGTTTCCTGGTACCAAATATTTTTTGGCAAATTATCTTCTTTTTTAATAATTCTTTTGTTCCATGTTTTTTAAATGAAAACTGACAGTAATCTGTTTAAATTAGTATAAAATGCAAAAGAGCATAAAAAAGAAAGTTAAAAATTACTTCTTTAAAAACAAATGTTCGGGGATTGATGGATGGATGAATATGTAATAAAGCAAATACAGCAAAATGTTAACAATGGTAGAATAATCTAGGGCATGTGGGTGTTCACTGTGCAGTTCTTTCAACTTTCTGTATGTTTGAAGATTTTTCTAACACGTTGGGGACAAATGTGACCATGTTTCATCGCCTGCGTTTTGCCCATGGTATTATAGTTGTCTGGTGGCTAGCCTATCTCGCCCTCTAGACCCATGGAGCCTCCCCTTCTCTTTTTTTATGTCACCCTCACCTTTGAGAGTCTGAGTTCTATAGATTGTGTCCCAAGAATGTATTTTTTATTCATTTTTAAATTAACAATCACACATATATCAATGCTTTGCATGTCATAATTCACTTAATCCTTGTAGTGACCCTATATTAGTCAGGGTTCTCCACAGAAACAGAACCAATAGAAGATGTGCGTGTGTGTGTGTGTGTGTGTGTGTGTACATATATATACAGAGAGAGAGAGAGAGAGATTTATTGTAATGAATTGGCTCACATGACTATGGAGACAGAGAAGTCCTAAGATCTGCAGTCAGCAGGCTGGAGACCCAGGAAGAGCCCAAGTTTTCCTTCAAGTCCGAAGGCAGGACAAAAACCAATGTCCCAGCTCACAGGCTGTCAGAGGGGAATTCCCTCTTATTTGGGGGAGGGTCAGCCTTTTTAGTTCTATTTGGGCCTTCAACTGATTAGATGAGGCCCACCTACCTTAGGAAGGGCAATCTGCTTTACTTAGTTTACGAATTTAAATATTAAACTCATCCAAAAACACCCTCAAAGAAACACCCAGAATGTTTGACCAAATATCTGGGCACTCCATGGCCCAGTCAAGTTGCCACATAAAATTAACCATTACAGACCCTATGGGATAAGGACTCTTATTACCCCCGTCTTAGTCACCTCAGGTTGCTATACCAAATACCACAGACTGGGTGTCTTAAGCAATAGAAATTTATTTCTGACAGATCTGGAGGCTGGAAGTCCAAGATCAGGGTGCCAATACGGTCAGGTTCTTGGTCAGGGCTGCCTTCTGGCTTTACAGATGGTTGTTTTCTTGTTGTATTCTCACCTGGCAGAAAGAGAGAGAGAGCATTTCTCAATCCAATGTCTCTTCTTATAAGAGCACTAATCCCATTTTGTTTTCTTTTGAGACAGGGTCTCACTGTGTTGCCCAGGCTGGAATATAGTGGCAGGACCATAGCTCACTGCAGCTCTGAACTCCTGGGCTCCTAATCCCATTCTTTTTTTTTTTTTTTTTTTTTTTGAGACAGAGTCTCACTCTGTTGCCCGGGCTAGAGTGCCATGGGGTCAACCTAGTTCACAGCAACCTCAAACTCCTGGGCTCAAGCAATCCTACTGCCTCAGCCTCCCCAGTAGCTGGGACTACAGGCATGCGCCACCATACCCAGCTAATTTTTCTATATATATTTTTAGCTGTCCATGTAATTTCTTTCTATTTTTAGTAGAGACTGAGTCTCGCTCTTGCTCAGGCTGGTCTCGAACTCCTGAGCTCAAACAATCCGCCCACCTCGGCCTCCCAGAGTGCTAGGATTACAGGCATGAGCCACCGCGCCCGGCCCTAATCCCATTCTTGAGGGCTTCATCCCTCATGTCCCAGTGATTTCCCAATGGCCCCACTTCCTGATATTATCACATTAGGGATAGGACTTCAACATACAATTTTGGTGGGACACATTCTGCCCATAGCACCTTCAATTTACAAATAAGGAAAAAAGAACCTAAGCCTAAAGTTGTGTGTATATCTTCAGGGCCCTTCCCTAAACTCCAAATTAAGATCCCTTGCTGCAGGGCTAGGTCCTGGGATAATGCTAGAGCTGTGGGGACACAGGATCTGGCAATGAATGAACATTTGTCGAGTAACAATGAATCCTACTCATTGTTGCAATTAAGGTTGCCATGCACTTAGGCCCTCCCAGGAGGTAAGCCTAGGGCAGAAGGTGCTCACTGAGGAAGGAACAAATAAATGATGCACCTGTCAGTTCCTCAGAATTCGGAGCATGAGCCTCTGAATCCCATTCTCCAGTGACTCACTCACATGACAAGCCCTTGAGGTTAACTAGTGACAGATCCAGATTTAAGATGTCCACATCACGGTGCAGTGGTTATGCCTTATAGGTGGACAAGCCTGGAATTGAATCCTGCCTCTGTCTCTTTCTTAGCTGTGTGACCTTGTCCAAGTCACTTAACTGTTTTGTGTTTGTTCCTACCTGAAAGCAGGTAGAAACAATCCCTACCTTACAGGGTTTTTGAGAGGGTAAGAGAATCAACATATGCAGTGTTGGGCTCATAGTAAACAAGAAGTGGTGGCTGTTACTGCTATTTCAGCTTCAGTGTGGGGACACTGCTGCCTGACAACATGGGGCTTCCCAGAAAACTTACCGGGACCAGCCTCCTGGCCCCTTTCTCCAAAGCACTCTTACCTCTGGTTGGGGTCTTGTAATAAAGTCCCCTTTACTATCTCAGACAGCCCAAACAGTTTAACAAGTTGATGCCAAGTTGAAGAGATGGGGGGGCTGGTATCCAGCTGAATCCTCCCAAATGATGGACAGTCCTCTTTTAAGGATATGTGTCATTTCATTTAAGGCAAGATGCAGTGATTCAACTGGCCTTAGTACCCACATCCATAAAATGGGAGCGACTATATTTAATAACAATGGTACCTACTACGATAAGTTGTCAAGAGTGTTTCACTAAATTGCACAGGGGATATGGGAACTGACATTTATTTATCTCTCACTGCGTGCTTTACAGACATTTGGTTGTAATCCTTGAAACAAACTTTCTATTGATTCAGTGTTCTTATCCTTATTTTACAAATGAGGAAATTGATGCTGTGAGATTATCCAGAGTCACACAGCCACTAAGTGGCAGGGCTGGAGACCTTGCTTTTCCTAATGACACCTCAGTGACATCTGTATCACACCAGCTGGCCTTCCTAAATTATCAGGCTCAGTCTGTGACTGCCTTGAGCCCATGGTCTTGACTGAGTCTATCCTAGGTCACCCAGGGGTTGATTTCCCACTGAACATCAGTGATGTCTGAGGCCCACCAGACTCTGCTTTCATAGCTGGACATAAGTGTCCATATTCCTCATGCCAGAGGCTGTCTCTTTGTTTGTTGATCTCAGAGTAGTGAGGACGGAAAAGTCACCCAGAGAAGGAAGAGTCTGAGAACTTCTGAAGGTCCAGGTGCATTTTGTTCCTCTTTCAAGTCTCACTTAATGCAGAGATAGTGGAAAGTGTAGGAGGCCATACAAAGTGCACAGACCTTGGAGGCAGAACTGCCACCTTGGACAACTCACTTAATTCTGAGCTTCACTTTCCCATCTGTAAAATGGGCATGACAAAAACCAATCTTCCAGGATTATTGTGAAAATTAAATAAGTAAACATGGCTCCAGGTTCTTGGTTTCTCCTAGTACTTACCACGGTGTATTTAAATACTTAAAATTGGTCTCACTGTTGTATCTCCAGTCCTAAGATTCTGTCTGTCACTAATGTTGGTGGAACAGATAAAATTTGTAAAGATAAAATCTGGCAGGCTCACAGCTGATCCACAATAAGCTATAAATAAATATACATACACACCTGTAAAATGAAGAGGAGATGGAGGAAATCTGAGAGAACTCTTAGGCATTCTCTGGGAATCAACGGGCAGGTAGCAGTAGGGTGGGATGAACAGTATTTGGAATTAGGAGCTATGGATCCAAATCTCCAGCCTGACCTTCACCAGCTCCGAGGCAGTGCTGGGGGGCTTACGGCAGGTCTGTCTGGTTAATCCCCCTTTACCTAGTAGGTCTTCTAAGTGGCATCAAATCCTTTCTGGAAAGATCCCTGACAAAGATTGTCTCCTTGAGGGAACTCTACTTGGGCTACCCTGAACTTGTCAGCTAGGCCTAAACTTTTGGACTTCTGTGTTCATCTCTGCATTGTCCAATTTTAGCAAGAATCCTGCTACATTGGTTTAGCTAGAATCCCCCATCCTCCATATCTGATCATCAATATTTAAGCAGGTTCCTCATCCTCCTGGATTCTCCCGATGAGGTCTGATCGCTCTGGCCTGCTTTCAGGGAGAATCCTGTTAGGTCTGTTTAGCCAGAACCCCCCCAACCCTTGCTGTAATTTTCTATCCACTGACCCCCACTTTGCTGCTTGCTATAAATTTCCAGTTGCACAAACTCCTAGTTAAGCCCCATTTCTCTCCCCTACTGCAAAACTCCGTTGCAGGTTGCAGTAGTCCCTACACATATCGTGATGCCCCCCCCCCCCCCTTGAATAAAGTCTGCCTTGCCGACTTTAACAAGCCTCTTTGAATAACTGTTTCTTTAACATCCAATACATAAAACTCCAGCCAAGTGAGATGCTGATTCCTCCCCGTGCCTCCAGCCCTCATCTGCGAAAAGAGTTTTTGGGAGCCTTCCATGAAAGCACCTGGAAACCTGGGGGCTTTCTACACGGATACAGGAGGGAGGAGGCACTGGATTTGACCAGCATCAGCCCAGAAATGCAGAACCACCAAAAGAAAACCCCCTGAAAGGAAGGACACTTTTAAAGAAAATAAAGGTGAATTCCAGGCATGAGCTTTCCACGGGGCAGGGGGGCTTCCCCTCCTCCCCCAACCGGTCCTCCCCAGGTGCACAGCCCGCGCCGCCCACCCTGGGCGCGACGAGGCGAGGGGAGCCGCGCTCTCTAGGACCCGAGGAGGCAGAGCTGCAGGGAGACGGAGCCTCCAGCGGGTGCTGCCGCGAGCGGCCGGCCGAGGGGCTGGAAATGAAAGTAAAGCGCTCCGGAGCCACATGGACGGAGCTGCCGGGGCGGCGGCGCCGGGAGCAGGATGCGGCCGCCCATAATTAAATAGCATTTACTCTTATTATTACTACTAATAATAACGTAATCATACCTCTAGTCATAGCATACCATTTATCGGGCTCGGCGCAGGCCCACGGGGAGCGCAGCCCGGCGGAGGTGAGTGCTTGGCGCGGCCCGAGCCCTGCCAGGGCAGAGGCCGGGCCACCGCGTCCCGGGCCACGGGCGCGCGAGGGCCCGGGGGTTCCGGGGCCCGGCCGGGGAGGAGGCGCAGAGAACCTCGTCCAGGCCGGAGCCGCGCGCCAGGCCACCCGGAAAGTGGGTTTTGGCAAAAATAAAGAAATAGCCCACCAATCCCCATTTCTTCCTTTTTGGGGATCCCCATCCCCCTGCCCTGCCCCAAAGTTTCAAAGTTATTGTGCGGCCGGGGGCACCTGCCACTGGGCAGATTTGGCCGCCCCTGCAGCCCCCAGGAGGCGTCTTGGAATTTTGGGGGGGGTCTCGCTCCTCGGGTTCTGGAGCTTTGGGGGTGCACGGATGCTTTGCCGAACCCCGCTCAGGGGGTCGAGGGGGCTAGCAGGGGCGTCGCTGGCAGCGCCTCCCTTCCTTTTGTGTTCGCCTTGGCCCCGCAGCCCTCGGAGTTGGAGGGGCCGCGGTGAGGGCCAGGGACCGCGGCCGCCCGACAGGCCGCTCCTGCCGGCTGCGGCGGCCAAGCGAGCCCGGGGATCCGGGGCCTGTGGCCAGGCCCGGGGGGAGGGGGCAGCAGGAAAGGGGGGGCGCGGTCTGGGCTGGCTGGGCAGGGGGGCGTTTCCGCTCCTGGATCCGCCTCTGGGCTGAGAGGCCTGCCGGAGGTCCGCCACCGCCACCGTGCTGGAAGCATGCAGGGTCTGTGGGCACGAGCTTAGGCACTTGGGGGGGCTGCCCTGTTGGGGCTGGGGGCTCAGGAGCCGCTGACCTGGCCTCACACCCATCTCCTGCTCACAGCGGGCCTGGGGCTCCCCCTCTGGGGCCTGATTCCTCCTCCTTTCTCCTCTTTCTCCTTTAAACTGTCTAGTTCAGGTGTTCATAAGGTGCCTGGTTTGGGAGTCTTTCACACAGAGAGACAAAGCAGTTTTCCCATGAAAAAATCACGTAGAAACAGTTCACTCTAATAGAACCTGATGTCTGTGTTGCCTTCATGGTATTAATGGGGAAGTCTAGGGGGCCAGGGCTGTGAATGGGAGTCTGGGGGCTGGACCTGGAGTGGGGGGCTGCAAGCTCACAGCAGGGTGATCAGGGATTGCATTTCTCTGGTGGCTAGCTTTGGTTCCTAGGCATAAGACTTTGAACCCCAACTTCTTGCTATTTTCCCCAGTTCCAGTCTGATGAAAATAGCAGAATGCAGATCCTTGAATTTTCACACAAATGAGATAATTATAGTACATTTAGCAACTGTGTTGGACACAAAATTCTAGCGGAATCTTTCGTTCTACTACCCAGACTCCCCCCACACGCGTACAGCCATGTGGTCCATACCCTCCGTGGTCTTCTTTCTCCATGATTACCTTCCATGGAAGTTGGACTGCAAGCTGGAAATGATGCCTGGCCGACACCTGGTTAGCAGGTTTGAGGAGTGGGATGCCTTAAGCTGGAAAGGAGAAACCTGTGTCCAGGAGGGATGAGATCTGAGGATGGGGGAGAGACTTTGTGGTTCCTGATCTGGATAAGGTTTGTGTTCCATGGATGCTGTGAGTTCTAAGCTGTTAGCTTTTTGTTTAGGTTGGACAATTAGGAGAGTGGGTTTTGGAAGATTATTTGGGGCCTAAAAAGCTCAGTGGGATGAGCAGATCTCTTGAGTCTTAGGTTTAGGAAAGTTGAGACATTGGTAGGTTTGGGTTTGAGCATGTGAAAATAATAATCCCTTAAATAACACTTTTTAGTTTCATGTATGTTGGCTCATCTGTCCTACGTAGCAACTATGTCAGGTGAACACCTTTCAGTCATTTTCCAGATGAGAAACCTGAGGCTTAGAGAAGTGAGTGCTGGCAAGTCACACAGCAGAGGTGGGCTTCCCGCCCAGTTTGCTGACTCCAAATCTCCCTTTTCCAGAGTCCTGGGCTACCTTAGCAAGTTGCTTTTCAAGCTTCTCTTGTGAGATGCTGTGGGGCAGGTTTAGGATTGAGTTTGTCTCTTATTGTCTGGCTGGAAAGAGAAAGTTAACTCTAGTAAACAAACGAGAGAACAAGAAAATGCTCAATTCTGGGGTCAGTGCAGTGAGCATGGAGAGAATGAAGTTCAGGGTAACCTGGAAAAATTAGGGAAAACTTCCTCCAGGAAGTGGAATGTGAGCTTGAAAGAATGGGGAAGCTTGGCCAGGGTGGAGAAGAGGAAGGGGATCCTTGGGTAAGCCACAGTTGCTTCTGTGCTGGGATATGGACTTACGATCTCTTTCATTCTTAACAGTAGCTCCATGAGGGATGGGCATTGGGCATTGTTAACGCTAGGGTTTTTTTTTTTTTTTTAAGAGACAGGGTCTCACTCTGTCACCCAGGCTGAAGTGTAGTGGCACGATCATAGTGCTTTGCTGCCTCCAACTCCTGGGCTCAAGCGATCCTCCCACCTCAGCCTCCCAGAGTGCTGGGATTACAGGTGTGAGCCTCTATGCCTGGCCTCCATTTTGCAGATGTAGTAATTGTGGAACACAGGATTTGTGTGGCTGGCCCAATGTCACCCCACTGGATTGAACCCAGTCCTCCGTGCCTCTTGAGTGTGCTCCTGCCTCCTGTAGCCAGCTTTGTCTCAGATATGTAAACAAGAATAGGGACTGGGATGGTCTGAATTGGCAGATGCAGCAGGGGTTGGGGGCTCAGGCTAAAAGGTCGGTGGGCTCCCCAAGGCCAGAGGGTTCTACTGAACTAGCTGTGTGTTCCAGGGCCCACAGGACTGGCCTGGTGAAAGTGCTGTCAGTAGGTTTCTGACTGGAGAAGGCAGGATGGCAGTGGAAGGAGGACCAGGCCCTGAACATGGAGATGTGAGTAAGTTTGGGTCCTTAGTGCCTATTTGGTGCCTGGCTCACCACCCCAGAGGAGCTTGGAGCTTGGAACAAGACAGATACGGATGATTAACCTGAGCTTCCCAAGGACAGGAACTGGGTCTGATTCACCCTCCATGCCTCCGACACATCCAGCCATTGTGTTGTCAAACTGAATTATGCCCCATTGTAGGGGAAGAAGGTTTATTTTGCCCATGGGTGGAAGGTCTTCCTAGAAGTGCCATTTGAACATTTGAGTGACAGGTTGAAAGGCCAGAGAAAGGGTATTCTAAGCAGAGGCACCGAGACAGAGGCTGGATGTGTGAAGAAGGAACAGGTGACCTGGTGCCACCACAATTTCGGGGACAGATATGAGTTTGGGTTCAGGTTGGTCTATCACCTGGTCCCTTTGGTTCTCTGGGCCTGTTTCCCCTTCTGAAAATGAGCTCTGAGATTTGATGATGTTTGATGGAAACCCATGCCTGGGGATCAGGACAAGAAACCAAGATGAAAGGAATTTAGACAGGTTTTAAAATTTGTATTAATTTAACAAACGCTGGTCCAGCAATTCCCTAGTGGCCAGGCCCTGTTGCAAGTGCTTTTTCCCAGATTAGATTATTAATTCTTATAGTAGCCCTAGAGAGAGGCACTATAATTATCCCCATTTTACAGATGAAGAAACTGCGGCACAGAGAGGTTCAGTGACAGTGTGCGCGTGGCAGAGCTGCAAAGCAAAGGCGGGCAGTCTGGCTCTGGAGTTGGTTCATGTGGACCTGGGAAGGGAGAGGGGAGACCGCAGGGGCCCTCGGGGTAGACCTGAGGGGTTCAGACAGAAGAAGGTGGAGGTGTCCTCTGAGGAAGGCTGCAGCCTGAAGCTGGAGGCTCGGCCTCGGCTGATGAAGTGACTACCACGTGTCAGCTCCCAGGAGCCTCCACACAAGCCGGATCCTTTCATCACATTTAATGGCCCATAGAAAATGGGCTCATTTCCTTTCTCTCTCAGCACCAGCTACGGACTCTTTCCTGACTTATTTATTCCCCCTAGGAAGTCTTTCTTTGCAGGCGTCCCGATGGCTTCTGCAGGTGTGTTTGCTCTGTGTCCCCATCAGGCTGTAGGGGCCCATGGGAGGGGCAGTGGCACCCTGCAGTCAGCACCTGTCCTCTCTTCAGAAACATCTAGGCAGCTTCAGTTCAGCGGCAGTTCCCGAGCCCGGTATGAGAGGCTGAGATGTGAGCCTGACGGTGGTAATACGGCAGCAGCCACCATGTATTTAATGCGCTTGCTGTGCCTCCCCTTATCACCTCTGCTTTAACTCTTTGAGGCGGGAACAGTTATTAGCAGCCCCATTTTGCAGATGAGGAGACCAAGGCTCAGAGAGATTAAGTAGCACATCCAAGGTCTCACGGCTGTGGTAGAGCAGGAAGTCAGATGGAGTCAGGCCTCTTGGACCCCAGAGTCTGAGGTCTTAGCTGCCACGCAGGGGAGAGTCTTTCAGTTACTTCCAGTTTCCTTGAAAGACAGGCGTGCTTGTTTTTCAGAAGAAGAAAACTGAGGAGTCACCCACTCTCTGGCTTTTCCTACCCAGTGCACACTTAGACTTGAAAAGGGACACAAGAGCCATGTCGTATAGTGGGTTTGTGTTTCTGAAGTGCTGGGATCAGCCAACAAGCATTCACTGAGCACTTCTTGTGAGGGCTACATTTTCAGAGGTCACCCTGGTTCATCTATGCTCTTGTTCCCAGGAGCATTCCCTGTCATGCCCTGCCCCTCTACAGGCAAAGGAGCAGAGGGCAGGGTGCCAAAAGTCCTGTTTCATTCCCAAGTCCAGCACACGCCAGTTGTGTGATCTGGGGCACGATCGTTTTGTTATTCTTGGCCTCAGTTTCCTTTTCTGTGAAATGGTCAAATGGTCATGCTGACCCAGTTGAATCTGCCTCAGGAGTAGTGGTTGTTATGAGCATTTTATAGCCTCCAGAATGTTCCTGAATCTTCTCTGTCTAATTTGATCCAGGCCTGGACCACTACAGTAGCCTCAAAACTAATCTCCTAGTATCCTCTCTTGTTGTCCATCCTCCCTGCAGTGGCCAAAGGGATCTTGTTTTTTTTTTTTTTTTTTTTTTGAGACAGAGTCTCACTCTCTTGCCTGGGCTAGAGTGCCATGGCGTCAGCCTAGCTCACAGCAACCTCAAACTCCTGGGCTCAAGCGATCCTCCTGCCTCAGCATCCCGAGTAGCTGGGACTACAGACATGCACCACCATGCTTGGCTAATTTTTTCTATATATATTTTTAGTTGTGCATATAATTTCTTTCTATTTTTTTAGTAGAGACAGCGTCTTGCTTTTGCTTAGGCTGGTCTTGAACTCCTGACCTCGAGCGATCATCCTGCCTCGACCTTCCAGGGTGCTAGGATTACAGGCATGAGCCACCGAGGCTGCAAAGGGATCTTCTTGAAATTTAAATAAGATCCTGCCACTCTTCTGCTGAAAATCCTCCAGGCGTCTCCTGGCATGCACAGGACACAGCCCTGGCTCTCCAGCGTGGCCTGTGTGTAGCTCTCTGATGGCCCGGCCTGCCCCTCACACCTTGCCTCCTCCGCAGCTCGCCCTTGCTCCAGCACTGCAGTCACACTGGCCTCCTCTGTGTTCCTTGAGGGTTCTTGGCATGTCCCCACCTCAAGGTCGTTGCCCTTGCCCTGTCTGCTACTGAGTGGGTCCACTCTTACCCCACTTCCCATCTTCCATGGTTGGCTCCTTGTCACTCCTAAATGCCACCTAAGGACCTTCCCTGAAATCCCAGTCCACCTTCCATCACTCCCTGCCAGTTTCCTGTTTCAGTTTCCTTGTAACTCTTATCTCTATCTTTACTTACCTTGTGCATTTAGCACTAACCTGTTTATTTGTCTTCTCATCTCTGGATGACAAGCTCCCCAAGGGTAGGGACTTTATTAACTGTGTTCCCCCAATACCTGGCAGAGCCCCTTGCATATAAAGGTGCATAAATGTTGAATAAATGAATAACATAGCAGGTTGCCCACAGAACAGCCCTTGCCAAATAGCCCAGGTCTAGACAGAAACTGCAAAGAAATTGGTGTTGACAGATTGAAAAAACTTATAGGAGAATTTTGTAAGTTATGTGTACACCACAGCACCCAGTTCAGCAGACACACGAATCTCTGATCTCCTCTGGGAGAGACTCACTGTATAAATCTACAAAATAGTCTTGCCGGGCGGGTATTGTCAGCTCCATCTTGCAAATGACAAAAATGAGGCTCAGGAAGATGCCCTGAAGGCCACTGTGGGACAGTCCTGGGATCTGTACCCAGGGCTTTTGGGCCACATGGCCCAGAGGAGCCCTTGAATCTGTCTCGATGGCTGGGTGGCACACCACTGTGAGCAGGAAGAGTGACCAGTCAACTGCTTGAAAGAAAGCAAGGACTCTGCAGTGTTAGGTGGCCACTCAGCTACGGCCCTCTGGGAGATTTCTGGTTTATTTTTTTATGTTTGCCTATAATTTCCAAAGCTTTTACAATGAGTTTCTGTTACTTTTCTATTGGAAAAAAAAAAGGGGAGTTATTTTTTAAACATCTCTCTTTTTAGCACCACATCCTATGGTCTTTTTTTGTCTTGTTTTGTTTTTTGCAAGATTCAACCTTCTGTTTCTATCTACAGTCTTGATGAAGAAGCTGGAGCCCAGGCCCCTGGAGACAGGGATGTGGGTTTGAATCATTCCTGGGCAGGTTGGCTGCAGGTTGTCGGGAGGGTAAGACAAGATTATGAAAATAAAAGCCCTTTGTAACCAGAACACGCAGGAGGGAGGATTATGCTTTGCTGCTGACGCTTAGTTTGGCTTATGGGATTGTGGGGCAGGGAGTAGGGGAGGCCTGGGGAAGTTTCCTGAACTTTGGTTTCTGTTCAGCGTGGCCAGTTGAAGGGAAAACAAGCTTCAGGTCGCTGAGGCCTGTGGGCATTCCACGTCACATTCATTCCTGGAGCCTGGGACATTGCCAGGAGCTCCAGCTTTCTTCCTTAGAAGCAGTGTGGCCTTGGACAACTCACAAATTCCCTTTAAGCCTCACTTTTCTGTGGAAAAAGGGGTAATAAGCACCTATCTTTGAGATTATTGTGGGGATAAGTATTTAGAACAGGGCTTCTAAATCAATCTCAGATCTGTCATGAAAGCCAGTGTTCTTTTTTGGCGGGGGTTGGGGGGGTGTCTCACTCTTGCCCAAGGCTGGTCTCAAACTCCCGACCTCAAGCAATCTTCCCACCTCAGCCTCCCAGAGTGCTAGGATTACAGGCACCGCACCTAGCCAGAAAGCCAGGGTCCTTAAATGCAGAAAGTGAAATACACAGGATGATAAAGGAAACCAATACTCTTGAACTATAGTGTCTTTATGAATTCACTAAAAAACAAGATCTAACAGTGAGTCTAATGTAACGACTGTAATTTTGAAGTTATGATGAGGGTGAGCATTTCATTATGTCTGCAGTAACTGAAACATGATGGGAAATGATTCTAGTGGTGACAGTGTATTGCCTACATGCATAATTGGAGGGAATGCTAAATATCAGGTAGGGTTTAGTGAAAACCAGGTTGTAAATGTTTCCCTATCCAGTTCACAGGCCCCTGAATGCTCTCCATTTAGAATCCTGCCATAGAAGGTACTTGACATGCTGCAGGTAATTCCCAGCAATGACACATGTCCCTTCCCTGACCTCCTTGGGGCAGAGGGTCCTCAGGGTTGGCAGATATGCCATGGAGGGACTGTGGAGAAGGGATAAATACAGGCCTGGAATGCTGAGTAGTAGGGTCAAGGATGGTAAAATTAGGCCTTTCCTGGTCTCTCTGAGTAAGCCATCAAGGGCCTGGTGAGTCAGGAGAGGTGTCAGGCATCTTTAGAGATGACGTAACCTCAGGTAGTGTTCATGTCTGCAGTCTGGACTGACTGCGGCTCTTTAATTAAACCTGGGGCAAGTGAGTGCAAGGTGGGTGGGGTGAGGCTGGAGACAGCCTGGTACGGAGAGGGGCAGAGCATTGTTAGGTTGGGAGGTGACAGCATGGGCTCCAGAGGCCACCTGCCAGGTCGATCCCAGCTCTATCACTTACTAACTGTGTACCCTGGCAGGTTGCTTCACCTCCTTGTGCCTCGATTTCTTCATCTGTAAAATGGGGATATAATCATACTGTCTTATGGAATGTTGTGAGGAGTGGAGTATTATTAATATATTTAAAGCTTTCAGAGCAGTATTTGGTAGGATAAAGTGCTTAATAAATGATGACTGATATCAGTATCTTCACTGTTATTCTAGGATTCATGAGCTTTGCCTACTCAGAGTAGGTTTCCTGAACATTCTTTCTCTCGGCTGCTCAGATCTGAATCAGATACAGCTGGGTATGGTGGTGCACACCTGTAATACCAGCTATTCGGGAGGCTGAGGCAGGAGGATCATTTGAGCCCAGGAGTTGAAGTCCAGCCTGAGCAACATAGTAAGACCCTGTTTCTAAAAAAAATAGAAAAATTAGCCAGGTATGGTGGCCCATGCCTATAGTCCCAGCTACTCAGGAGGCTGAGGAAGGAGAATTGTTTGAGCCAAGGAGTTTGAGGTTGCTGTGAGCTGTGATGAGACCACTGCACTCCAGCCTGGGCAACAAAGTGAGACCCTGTCTCAAAACAAACAAACAAAAAATACCCCCCCAAAACCAAAAGGAACAGTGGGCATTAGCTGGGGCAGGAAGCAGTAGGTGTGGAGGATGTCCCACAAAAAGCAGGCAGCTTGATAAGTCAGATGGTCATCGAGTGTGACATTCCAGGCTGGGCCAGGGGCAGAAGAGGAGGCCAGGCATGTCCTACAGCACTGTGTGCAAAAGGATGAGAAGCTTGGACTTTGTTCTCCTCCTGATAGTGTTATCATGGAAAGTTCTGTTTGTTTTTTTAACTTTTTATTCAAAAGAAGTTGCAAAAAATAGTACAAAGAATTCCCTTCACCCAGCTTCCCCTAATAGTGACATCTTATATAGCTGGAGTACATCACCGAAACCAGAAAATTGGCATTGGTACATTGCTAGACTACAGAGCTTATTCAGTCTCCCCCACCTTTTTTTTAAAGCTTGCATTCATTTGTGTATGTATGTGTGTGTGCATGTGCACACTTAGAAGGATTTTGAGCAGGGAGTGCCATTGTGTTAGACATATGTGTTAGACGGATATCCCTAATCACTGAAGGGGAACAGACTGGAGGGGGCGCATTGAAAATTGTTGGCAGGAAATGAAGAGGGCCTAAGCGATAGTTGTGCTTGTGGAGAGAATGGGAGGGGATGCAGAGTGGAGGAATATTTAAGAGATGAAGGTGGAAGGAACAGAGGACTAGCTGTGAACAGGATGATGGTCAGAGCTATGGTTAGAGTTAAGGAAGAATGGAGGAGGAACAGGATTAGAGGAGAATATGCTGAGTTCAGTTTAGAATGTGTTCAGTTAGAGGAACACCCAACCCAGCTGGGATGGGCACCAGGGAGGACTTTCTGGACACAGAGGGCATCAAAGCTGGGTGTTAAAGGATGAGTAAGAGTTGGCTAGGTGTGTATGGGAGACGGCATTTCAGGAGAGGGCCCAGGATTAGGAAATGCATGGAGGTCATAGTCTGGATGTTGGACAACCAGTACCGAGAAGGTAAGAGATAAGAGTCTGAAATACTGGGGAGGGGGTGAGCCTGGTGGGAGGAATAGATTTGTGAGTCATCGACATGACTCATATGATCATGAAATGCAAGAGCTCATCTGGGGACAGTGTGTAGAGTGAGGAGAGCAGGAGCACTGTCCTTTAAATGCAAGCTTGGGAGTGTTGATCTTGAGATCTGGGCAGAGGAAGAAGAGCCTCTCACAGACAGAGCAGGAACGATCAGAGAGGTGTGAGGAGGACCCAAGGTTGCAACCTCGCAGGAGCCAGGAAGTGGTAGGTGCAGCTGAGAGTCCAGGAAGAGGTGGGTAAAATTGTTCCTCACCTGGATCAGCAATTAGGAGGTCCCTGGGTTGGAAAGGACCCTTGGCAAGCACCATGCAGTGGAGTGGTGGAGTGGGAGTGGGGTTGCTGTGAGTTGGGCAGTTGAGTGAGAGGTGAGGATGTGGAGACAGTGTAGACAACCATTTCTTGACATGTGACCCAGAAAGGGAGGCAAGGTTGTGCATTAGCCAGAAGGGGATTCCAGATCAGGGGAGGGCATCATTTGCAGAGTGGGGAAGACTGGAGCATGATGACAGAGGGGTCCTGGGGCTGGGTCTAACTGTTTAATGGGAGACAATAAAGGTGAGGGTGATGTGCATGGGCTGTGGGTTCAGGCTGCCAGGGTGTGAATCCCAGCTCCACCAGGTACCAACTCTGTGACTTGGGGCAAGTCACTTAACTCTGTGTCTCTGATTCTTCATCTGCAAAATGGGGGTGATAACAGTTATCTATCTCTTAGTGTTGTTACTGAGCATTAAGGAAGTTACTATGTGTAAAGCCATCATGACAGCCCCTGGCACATCGTAACCACTCAGCAATTGTTAATATTACTATCTGATTATTCATCTCTTCTCTTGGTGTCAGTTTCTCTCATTTATTCAATATTCATCCATTCTTATCTATAAAATGGCTAGGTTGGAGGAGTTGATATTCATTCATTCATTCATTCATATATTTTACCATCATTTACTGAGTACTTGCTCTGTGTCAAGCACAAGGTCAGGCAATAAGATTTTTGGAGAAGTTGGCACTGTTCCTCCCAGGTGTGATGAAGAGCCAAGTCTCTAAAATTCTGTCATCTTCAAACTCTTCCCCAAAGTGGAAAAAAACAACATATTTCCATCACAGTTCTTGAGTCAATGGTTGGCTTTCTTTCTCAGGAAGAACAGCCCATTGACATTTTGGCAGACCCAGAGCACTGGGTTTAAAATCAGGCACTCAGGCCACTGGTTCCCACTTGGCCCCTAGCTTACTAGGCTGGCTTCAAGTCAATCATCTAATTTTGTGTTTCAAATTACAAGAGTAACACTTGTTCTGTGTAAAAAATCCAAGCCATGTTGAGCAAAGTGGAAAGGAAAGTGTTCTGTGCCTTCTTGCCCCTTGGCAGATCCCAGTCCCCAGAGAAAAACCAGTTAAATTGGAGACTATTCTTTCAAACTCCTTCTTAAATGTATAAAACACACATCACACAGAGATATGATCATACAACACAAAGTGATCTGATATCTGCTGCTTTTTTGTTCTTCAACCATGGGTGGAAGCATCTCCATGACAATACATATAGCTTCAATAGCTGCATTGTATTCCGTGGTTTGAATATACTATAATTTAATTAATTAAATTAATCCGTTACTGGTGGACATTAAGGTTGCTTCTAATTTTTCACTCATTCTTAAAAATAATACATTGCTATGCAAGTATAATTGCGTACTTGTGCAAGGATTTTGGTAGGGTAAATTCTTGGAAGTGAAAGGACATTTTATCATTTGGAAGGCTTTTGGCTGCCAGTAACAGAATTCCTACCTCAACATGTTTATCTCACATAAAAAGTGAGGTGGGACAGTTCTAGGGGCAGTTAATTTTGGGGGTCAGACTTGTCATTAAATATCTTTAGTCCTTTTGTCTTTCTGCTCTGCCGTCCCCACTGTGTTCATCTTGTTACACCCGAGCAGAGCGTAAGGCAGCAGAGAAAGGTATTCTTTCTTCTGTCCCAGTTGAACGATGAAGAAACCTTTCCCAGAAGCCCCTTGGCTGCCTTCCCCTCCTTTCTCATTGGCCAGGATCATGTCACATGGCCTTGCCTAAGCCAATCACTGGCAAGGGGAAAGGACTGTTATGATTGGCTTAGCTCAGTTAAGGTTCACCTGAGTGCCTGAGAAGGGACAATACTGAGGCAGTGCCAGGGAGGAAGAAGGAAAATTGGCTGCTGGGTAGACAGCCAGCAGGGCCTGCCTTGCTCGTTTTGGTAGAAGTTGCTAAATTGTTTCACAAAGATGATTCCTGCCCACCCTCAGTGCAGGTGCAGTGTTTGGGAGTGCCGGCTGCTCCACCCTCAGCAACCAGGCTTTCTGCTCATCTTCGTCTCGCGGGTGAAAAAGTGGGGTTTTATTTTAACGTGTGGTTCTTTTTTCCGTGAGTTTGATTATCTTTTCTTAATGATTTATATTTCCTGCGAATTTCCTGCTTATGTTCTTTGCCTATTTTTAAGTAACAATTATTAAAAAAATAATAGTTAGGGCCGGGCGCGGTGGCTCACGGCTGTAATCCTAGCACTCTGGGAGGCCGAGGTGGGCGGATCATTTGAGCTCAGGAGTTCGAGACCAGCCTGAGCAAGAGCGAGACCCCATCTCTACTAAAAATAGAAAGAAATTGGCCGGGCGCGGTGGCTCACGCCTGTAATCCTAGCACTCTGGGAGGCCGAGGCGGGTGGATCGCTCGAGGTCAGGAGTTCGAGACCAGCCTGAGCAAGAGTGAGACCCCGTCTCTACTAAAAATAGAAAGAAATTATATGGACAACTAAAATATATATACAAAAAATTAGCCGGGCATGGTGGCGCATGCCTGTAGTCCCAGCTACTCGGGAGGCTGAGGCAGTAGGATCGCTTAAGCCCAGGAGTTTGAGGTTGCTGTGAGCTAGACTGACGCCACGGCACTCACTCTAGCCCGGGCAACAGAGTGAGACTCTGTCTTAAAAAAAAAAAAGAAAAATTATATGGACAGCTAAAAATATATATAGAAAAAATTAGCCGGGCATGGTGGTGCATGCCTGTAGTCCCAGCTACTCAGGAGGCTGAGACAGGAGGATCGCTTGAGCTCAGGAGTTTGAGGTTGCTGTGAGCTAGGCTGACGCCACGGCACTCACTCTAGCCTGGGCAACAGAGAGAGACTTTGTCTCAAAAAAAAAAAAAAAAAAGTTAAATGCTTATCATATATCAGACATCTTGTTTAACCTTCACAACAACCCTATAAAGTAGATAGTATTATCCTTGTTTTAGAGATGAGGGAAGTGAAACACCAAGAAATTGAGTAACACGTATACAGTTGATACGAGATCGTCTTGAATTAGAACCCAGCTATGCACCTGGGTACGTGTCATACATTCTGCTGACGTGTTAAAGGAATAGTTTCCGTTCATGGCTTATTTCATAGCTGTATTTCTGGGAAGAGCCCATTTGAGGCAAGTCCAGTATGAACTTCCTAAGTTTTAAGAACCTGGAGTTGGGGTGTGGGGATTGTTCAGCCTGGCACTGGGATCCTGGGCAAACCTGAGCCTCCATTTCTCCTTGGAGTTTTTTCCTAAAAAACAAACAAACAAACAAACAAACACCAAGTTGGAGCTGGGCACAGTGGCTCATGCCTGTAATCCTAGCACCTTGGGAGGCTGAGGCGGGAGGATCGCTTGAGGTTGAGAGTTTGGGACCAGCCTGAGTAAGAGCAAGACCCTATCCCTACAAAAATAGAAAAATTAGCATCTCTACAAAAAATAGAAAAATTAGCCAGCTGTGGTGTGTGCCTGTAGTCCCAGCTACTCAGGAGGCAGAGGCAGGAGGATAGCTTGAGCCCAGGAGTTTGAGGTTGCAGTGAATTATGGTGATGCCATTGCACTCCAGCCTGGGCAACAGAGCGAGACCGTGTCTCAAAACAAACAAACTAACAAAAACAAATAAAAAGAAAAAAATCAGATCCTAGAGGTTTGTTTGGCCTATATGCTCCTTGCTCTTCTACCAAGTGCCTTCTCTGAGTCATTCCTGACACTCACCTTCAAGGTGCTCATCTCACCTCCCTCTTTAGCTGAGAACAAATGACCTTATAACCATTGTGTTAGTCTCCTTGAGCTGCCATACCAAAATGCTGTAGACCAGGTGGCTTAAACAACAGAAATTTATTTTCTCACCATTCTGGAGCCTGAATGTCCTAGATCAAGGTGCTGGCTGATTTGGTTTCTGGTGAGGACTCTCTTTCTGGCTTACAGAACTCACTGTGTCCTCACATGGCCTTTCCTTGGTGCATGCATGGGAGAGGAGAAAGAGAGAGAGGGGGAGAGAAAGCAAGCTCTCTGGTGTCTCTTACAAGGACAGTAGTCCTGTTGGATGAGGGCCCTATCCTTATGACTCATTTAACCTTAATTACAGGTACCTCCTTCTCGGCCCCATCTCCAAATACAGTCACATTAGGGATGAGAGCTTCAACATATGAATTTGGGGAGGACACAAACATTGTACCCCTGGTCCCCCAAAAGTCATGTCCTTATCAAAAAGCATATTCATTCCATCCCAACAGCCCTAAGAGTCTTAACTCATTACAGCATCATCTCTAAAGTCTGAAGTCCAAAGTCTCATCAGATATCATCTAAATCAGATAGGGGTGAGACTCAAGATACAATTCATCCTAAGGCATAAGTTCTCTTTGGCTATGAGCCTATGAAAGCAGACACATCATATGCTTCCAAAATATAATGGTGGGATGGGCATAGGGTAGACATTCCTATGCCAAAAGGAAGAAATCAGAAAGAAGAAAGAGATGACGGGTTCCAAGCAAGTCCAAAACCTCAAACCCTAGCAATGTAAATTCCACTAGATTTTTTTTCTTTAAAGATGAGGGTCTTGCTATGTTGCCCAGGCTGGAATGCAGTGGTGTGGTCATAGCTCAATGCAACTCGAACTCCTTGCTGGCCTCAAGTGATCTTCCTGCCTCAACCTGCTGCTGAGTAGCTGGGACTACAGGCGTGCACTACCATGCCCAGCTAATTTTAAATTTTTTGTAAAGATGGGAGTCTCACTATGTTGCCCAGCCTGGTCCATTAGATTTTAAGACTTGAGGATAATCCTCTTTGGTTTGATGATCCTCCTTCGGGACCCACAGCTCTGTGGCATGGTTCTGCCTCCAAGGCTATAGGTGGCAGCCATATACTTTGAAAGCAAGGAGGCAGCCCTGATGATCTCTGAATCAACTTTGGGGTCATTCTTTCCCTTTTTTTTTTTTTTTTTTTTTTTTTAAATCTTACTCATTTTTGTTTTAGACATGGGATCTTGCTCTGTTGCCCAGGCTAGAATACAGTGGCATGATCATAGCTCATTGTAGCCTCAAGCTCCTGGACTCAAATGGTCATCTGGCCTCACCTTCCAAGTAGCTGAGACTACAGATGGGTGCCACCATACCTGGCTAATTTTTTAAAAAAGATTTTTAGAGGCCAGGCATGGTGGCTCATGCCTATAATCCTAGCACTCTGGGAGGCTAAGGTGGTAGGATTGCTTGAGCTCAGGAGTTCAAGACCAGCCTGACCAGACCAGCCCTGTCTCTACAAATAATAGAAATTAGCCGGGCGTGGTGGTATGCGCTATGTTGCCTAAGCTGGTCTCAAACTCCTGGCCTCAAGTGATCCTCTTGCCTCAGCCTCCCAAGTAGCTGGGATTATAGGCACAATCCACTGTGCTTGGCTTCTTTCCTTTTCTTGAAGGGTAAAGCATATTCACAGCCAAATAAATATATGGTCCCATCCTGTAGAATCTCAGAGGTCCAACAGTCTTGCTTCATTCTATCCTACTTTCTCTGTCCTCTTTTGTTCAAACTGGCAGTTTCTCTGCTGTCTTCTCTCTTCCTGGCTTCTGCTGAAATGGCAGGTTAGATCCATGGTTCATAGCCTCACTAATTTCCCTACCAAGTGATTGTTCAGCCATACCTACTGTTCTCTTCAGAACCAGCCTTTTTATTTTTTGCAATGCGGATAGGCTAACAATTTTGCAAATCTTCATGTTCTGGTTCCTTTTAGCTTAATAATTCCTTCTTTAATTCATTTCTTCCCTCTCAAATTTCACCATGAGCAGTAAGGCCTTTAATTCTTTGCTTAGAAATCTCTTCTGTTAAATACCCAGTTTCATTGCTCACAAGTTCTACCTTCCACAATTCAGCCAAGTTCTTTACCGCTTTGTAAGGATAGCCTTTCTTCCAGTTTCCAATGACATGTTCCTCATTTCCTTCTGAGACTTTACCAGAATTACCTTTTAATCTTTGTATTCTTACCAGCATTCTGCTCATGATGGTATATGTGTTCTCTAAGATGGTAGAGGCCTTCTTTCCAGCTCTCCTTTTTTTCTTTCTGAGACCTCACCAGAATCACCTTTAATATCCATGTTTCTACCCACCGTCCCTTCATGACTACCTGGGCTTTTTCTAGCATGCACCCCAAAACACCTCCAGTCTCTACACATCACCTGGTTCCAAAGCCACCTCTACATTTTTAGGTATTTTTATAGCAGCGCCCCACTTCTCAGTACCAAAGTCTGTGTTAGTCTGCTTAGGCTGCCGTAAACAGAATATCAAACCCACCCTCATAGCCTCATTTAACCTTAATTACCTACTTATAGGCTCTATCTCCAAATATAGGGGTTGGGGCTTCAACATAGGAATTTTTGGGGGGCACAAACATTCAGTTCATAACAACCACCTATAAGAATTTTCTTCCCAGAGGAGGGAGATTGAGGAGGGAAGAGTGTGGGGCATTAAGTGCCACATGGGCTGGGGGCTTTGCTCTCCTGGCATGTTGTCACTCAGGTTGCCTGATGCTCATCTCCCCTGTCCCTTTGAACCCAGGTTCCAGGCTCACTGTGGCCTTGAACAACTTTCCTAGCTTCTTTGAGTGCTATTTCCCTTGCCTGATAGGGTTGTAGTAAGATTTAAATAAATCTCAATTATTTAATGACAACTCATTTTCTTGTAGAACAAAAGATGCCCTTTTGTTCAAAACCTCCTGTGACTCCTCTACCTTAGGGTGGAATCCACAGTCTTTGCCTCACGTACAAAACATCTGTGTGTGGCCTTCCTTGCTAATCTCTGACCTTCCCATCTCCCGTCTCCCATCTCCCCACTGCCCACTCTGCTCCAGCCACACTAGCCTCCTGTACTTCCTGAAACACACCAACCAGGCACCTGCCTCAGTACCTTTGCACTTGCTGTTCCCTCTGCCTTTTCCACTAGATATTCACATGGCTCGCTCCCTCATGTCATGTAGGTCTCTATTCAAATGTCAAAGTGGGCCGGGCGCGGTGGCTCACGCCTGTAATCCTAGCACTCTGGGAGGCCGAGGCGGGTGGATCGCTCAAGGTCAGGAGTTCGAGACCAGCCTGAGCGAGACCCCGTCTCTACTAAAAAATAGAAAGACATTATATGGACAACTAAAAATCTATATAAAAAAATTAGCCGGGCATAGTGGCGCATGCCTGTAGTCCCAGCTACTTGGGAGGCTGAGGCAGTAGGATCGCTTAAGCCGAGGAGTCTGAGGTTGCTGTGAGCTAAGCTGATGCCACGGCACTCACTCTAGCCTGGGCAACAAAGTGAGACTCTGTCTCAACAAAAAAAAAAAAAAAAAAAAAAAACAAATGTCAAAGTGGCCTTTCCTGGCTACCTTATAATTATAGCACTCTGTCACTCTGTTTCATTGTTTTTTCTTTGTTGTGTGTTTCCTTCCTGTATTACATTATATTTTTATGTGTTATGTGCCTCTCTCTTAGGAAATATGCTCTAAGAGAGACTTTGTCAGCTTTGTTAATTGCTAAATCCCCAGGAGGCCTAGAACGTTTAAGATATTCCTTAGGTGCTCGTTTCACAAATGGATGGTTGGATGGATAGATGGATGGGTAGATGCCTCTACTGAAGCTCCTATTTCATTTATGGTAACTCTGTCCCTATAGTTTGGTTTCCCCACAAGACAGTGAGGGGAGGGGTTTTGTACACAGATTAGTACCCACTTGAGTTTAACGAGTGAGTGAGCAAAGGGGATGCGTGTGGTCCCATTTCCCCAGCTCACAAAGCTTTGCTGTCCTCTTGGCCTCTGTGGTTTTTTCCTTCCAGGCAATGTGTTCTATTCCTGCCTTCCCCTCTGCCCCAGGGTGTGGCACGTCACAAGCTCCTGGTAGTCTGCTTTCTGTGTTAGGGCATGGTCAGGCAAAGCCAGATGTAGAGCCATCCTGAGTAGCCCTTGGGATGGTCTGTGCCACTGTTGTCCTTCGCAGGGCCCCTGGTGCATGGTGGGTGCCCAGGTGGGTTTCCTTCCTCTGCTGCCCTCTGACTCTTAGTCTTTCTCCTAGTCGTGGGCCAGGGTACTGGAGGAGGGACAGGCCTGGGCTTCCCCATCATCATGCCTATGCAAATTGTAGGGTGCCGCGGGGAGCTGGGGTGTCCAAGCTGGGCCTAGTGCGCATCCTTCTGGGCAGGTTTCTGGTTAGGAATATCCTTCCCTTCCCAATCGTCCCAAGAAACCTGCCATTCTCCTTCACTAGCCAGCCCAAGGACCACCTCCCGCAGAGGCTTCCCGCCTCCCCTGTAGACCCAGCTTTCCTGCCTGTCCCTTCCCAGACCCCTGCCCCACAGCTGCTAGCTCCCATTGGCTCACCTGTCTCCCTCCTGCTGAACCAGGAGCTCTCTGGGGGCAGGACTGGGCCTAAGCAACCTATTCCTTCTGTGTCGCCCCACTCCCGCACCTTGCCCGGCGCCAAGTAGGAGAGGCATAAATGTTGGTTGAGCTTGAATGAAACCCTCCCTTTCTGTGTCTGTCTTTGCCCTTGGCACAGAAGAGTCTAACCAGTGTAGTTGGAGGAGCCAAAATCTTCCAGAAGGAAGGGACATGGTGGTTCCCTGACCCCGAGCTGCCGCTGTACTGTCTGTGTTACAACCTGGACTCCTCCAGGCCCCTCCCTCTGCATCCTGGACTCCTGTCAGACCTGGGCCTCTGACCTGGTGTTACTTTGTATTACTGTGCCTTTTAGCAATAGTTCTACTAATGGGAGAGAGCTGTCTGAGGCCCAGGGCATGAGGACAAATGTGCCTCAACTGGGTATCCCTTCTTGATGGCAGACATTGCATTTTGTGCATTCCTTCTATAAACCACCACTGAGGCTGGGGATCCTTCTCAACTCAGCCCTTCCCCTCAGGACAGCCCCCACCGGCCTCTGTCAGCCTGGCAGTGTTGCTCCGTAAGATGAACTCTGTTTGCCAGCCCCAGTCTGGGGCCTTTACACTCAACTCAGTGACTTACAGAGGTTCATATATAGACCTTGAGGCAGGAAATCGGGAGAAGCATAATATTTTTGTATAGAAAGCTCCCTCCAAATCATACCACACCCATATCTGCCTTCTCTGGGGGTGAACAGTTGCGGAAATGCAGGCTCTGGTGCCAGGGAAGGTTGCTGAGTGATTCTGCCTCTACTGTGCCTTTGAAGAGAGAGAGCATCAGAGTCTCCGATCCTAAGTCATTGTTCCAGGCATGGCTCCCACTTGCTGGCTACAGACCTTGTGACCTCTCTGAGCCTCACTTTCCTTATCTCTCAAATGTGGGTCCCATTAGGGCCCAGCCCCCTGGGTCATCACTTTGCATCGTATGAAATGTGGGAGATGATGGTGATTTTATAAACCATCACATGTAGTCTGCCAGAAGACCTCCCCTCCCTTACACCAAGAAACCAACTCCTATTCATCCTTCAAAGCCCAATTTAAATGTTGCCCCCTTTGAGAAGCTTCTACTTTCTTTGTGCCTTATCCCAGTCTATTTTTACCACTGGAGTCTGGTTTGGGGTGGAGTTGTTGGAATATCTGTCCCTATCTCTGACTAGGTTGTAAGGCCTGGCTGGGGGACAGGACCCCAGCTTTCTCAACTGCATATAGTGGGCATGTAGCAAACGTTGAATTGAACGTCCGGCATAGGAATTCTCGTCTACTAATAGCCACTGTTTGTTAAGCACCTGCTAAGTACCAGGCCCTGAAATGAGTGCCTCCTATGTGTTAATCCTGACGTGGGCGCCGTTTGTCCTCCCATTTTACAAAGCAGGAAACTATAACTCAGAGAGGCAGAGTAACCTGGTCAGGGTCACACAGCCCGTCGGCTGAGGAGGTCAGAGAGGTGAATAAATGGCCAGGCTATGTGAGAAGTATTCATATCACCTGGAGCAGATAACATTTATTCCTTGGCATAGAATTGAGACTTTGTAAGAACTGCCGCTCGGGGTGGTTATGGCTGTTTGTAACTGTTAAGTCTGCTCAGGCTCTGGGGCTGGAGGACTGATACAGAAACGTTTCTCTCTGACCGTGGTTTTCTGAGAGGACCACAGGGCTGAACAGGGCTTGAGAGGGTCGCAGGGCCATTGTTCCCCGTGGCACGAGCTGGTGTAGGTGCAGGGGGAGATTTGATCAGCCAGAGGTAAACACAGTCATCAGAGACTCTAGGCAGCAGAGGCTTGAAAGGCCCCCACGCTGTACTTGAGGAGGTTAGGGGGGCAGTGAGGAGGCTGGGCCAGTCATCTGGGGAGGGACAGAGGCTAGATTGTGACCCAGGTTAAAATGGCAGGGTTTGGGGCCATTGGCTGTGGCCATGCCCTGTGGTGCTGGTGCTCAGGCCCGCAGAGGCCTTGTCCCCTCTCACAACTGTCTGCTCTATGCCGGGCTGTGCTGTGTGGCACCTGGGTGCACCCTCATCTCCCCTACTAGATTAACCCTCTTCTGGGGCAAAGACTGGGTCTGCCCGTCTGTGGCTCCCCAGCGCTGGATGAAGGAGTGTGTGATAGATGGATCCGGTTGAAGGGGTCAGGAGAGACTGGGTGAAGGGGTCAGGCTTCGAAGCATGATGCACTTGCACTTGCAGGACGGAGAGGAGCCTGCTCACTGGTGGAAGCAACGGTGAGAGCAAAGACCAGGAGGCTGTTGGGGCTGGGGTCCTGCAGGGTGGTGTGAGGATGATGAGGGGCTTGCTTCACAGACAGGCGAGCTGAGGACAGAGAAAACAACCAAGAGGCCTGCTGGGCATGGGGCGGGCAGCACGGGGCCATGGCAGTCACGTCCATCCCAGGGAACACTTGTAGAGCTTTTTGCAAGACAGAGGAGCAGTGTTGGATGACACCTTTTTCCACGCTTGTTGGAGTGTTGCTCTGCACCAGGTGCTCTGCATGTGCTGTCTCCTGAACCCTCAGGACAGCCGACATGGCAGGAGCTGCCATTAGCTCCACTTTCCCCCTGAGGAGGTGGAGGCCCAAAGTCACATAGTAAGTGTGAGCACTGGGCTTCACACCCAGGTCTGTCCAAGCCCAGAGCCCTGACCCAGGGCCCCTCAAGGGCAAGCTGACGTGTAGCAGGCCTGTGTCAGGGCTTCATGAATGCAAGGGCTGGTTTATCTACTGGACTGAAAGCTCCCTGAGGGCAGCAACCGTGTCAGGGTCACCGCTGGCATCCCCGAATCTGCCCAGCGTGGCCTCCTGTGGGCTGAATGGCAGTGGCTGGCCAGTCAGCAGGTGGGCTGCGGAGGGAGGGAGGAAGCTGAGGTGGCCCGAGGTCCAGAGGCCTTCCCTGGGCCAGGCGGCACGTCCTGGCTGTGCGCAGGTGAGATGTGTACTCCATGGCCTTCTGCTGCCTGGCCTTCGTCCTCAGGCGGCCATCGCCAGGGGCCATCAGCCATGCATAGAGGGCTGCCAGTGGGCGTGAAAGGTTTGAATCCTGCCTCTGCCGCGTGCCGGCTCATGGCGGGGCACTCAGTTTCCTCCTTGGTAAAGTGGGGATGAAACGACACCTACCTCACTGCACTGTTGAAACAGTCAGCAAGATCCTTATACAAAATGCGTGGCCAGGTGCTGGCCCTCCATCGTCACGTATAGTCATCGGCCCGTATTTTGCGTGTTCTGCATCTCTTTTCCCTGGCAGCAGCACAGACTACCGAGTTTGATGGTAAAAACAAGATATTTCCCTTGAACTTGAGGGTGCCCCGTGCAGTATCTGGCCCAATCTGTGTGTGAGAAAGGGCAGGTGGTCTCCATGCAGCAGGGCACCATACAGACTCCGAGCCCAGGGGCACGTGGGCGTGGAGAACAGCGCCCTGACGTGGCACTGCCCTCAGGGACCCCCTTCCCCTGGGAAATGGGATGAGAGAGGGAGTGGGACAGCGCCCACTGCGGGGCCACAAAGTGGCCGGGGGCGGATGGCATCCTGTTCCCTGCTGACTGACCGTGACCTGTGCTCTCTCCCCAGAGACTGATGGAGAGGCAGAAACGGAAGGCGGACATCGAGAAGGGGCTGCAGTTCATCCAGTAAGCGTGTGGCGGTGGGCGGGCGGGGGGCTCCTCCTGCAGCCAGGCCCTCCCAGGGCACCGTTTCCTGCTGAGCCTCACTGTTCAGGCTCTTGTGTGCACTGGGGTGTGGGGAGGTAGGACGGGCCAGAGAGGGGCTCGTGTGGCAGGTGGCAGGGCCCCTGAATGCCACAGGCGTGGGTCATCTTTCCCTCACCCTCTGCCTTTGCACACACACTCCCCGTCAGTGCCCTTGCTGCCTGCACACACCTTCCAATGCATCAGTGGTCTGCCTTGCCGAGCACCTACTATCCCTCAGGCTCCGTGCTGGGCCCTTCACATCCATTGTCTGTTTAATCTTCACAACAGCCCAGTAAAGTACGTGGCTTCATTTCTGTTTTGCAGATGGGAAAGCTGAGGCTCAGAGAGGTTAAGAAACTTGCTTAAGGTCACACAGCTATTGAGGGACAGTATTCTAACCCAGTGCTGGTGGACTCTAAAACCTTCGGTTCCCTCCATTATGTGTCCCCCAGAACCCACGTGCCATGTTCGTTTCTTCTTTCTTTTTTTTTTTTTTTACTATATAAAATATCTTGACTAACCTTTTTCTTTTATTTCTCTTAAGTAGATCCTTAGAGGCATACCTGCTGTGACACTATGACTCGTAGGCTTTGTGGCCCCTGCTTGCGCAGGCCTGGAAGGCATGCAGCCTAGCACTTCTGTGCTCGTAATTTTGTGTTCTTTTTCATAAATAGGGCTCCCCATAAAACTGGAACTTGCCTCTGCATGCCCTCATGCACTCCCCAATTTTGTTCTTTCACACGGATCTATAAAACACTCCCTGCCTTTTGTCACCTACAGTGTCACTACAAACCAGGTCCCTTTTCTCACACACTGTGACCACGTTGCTGTCAGAGAGCGAGTGTTTATATTAACACAACACGCTCTCTCTCTTTCCTCAGCTCACAACATGGTCACTTTCCCTGACTACTTCCGAAGGGTGTCCGAAGATGGGATAATTTGATCAGGAATTTTTGGGAGCACCTAGAATGTGGCTCCAGGGCTTGCAGGACCCCCCACCTGGGCTGTTCGCTCACCTGCCCTGCCCTGCTGCCAGTGGGGGTCCTCAGACCCTCCTCTGACCTGGTCATCAGAGCAGTCCCTGGTCAGCACTCTTCATGGGTGGGCGGGGGGCCTTCTCCCACTTTGGGGAGCAGGGGTTCGATTTCTGTGAAGTGCTCAAATGTCTTCGGAGGCCAGCCTGGCCAACAAGAGGACCCTTACGGCTCCTGTTTTTTGTAAGAGGAGTTCTGTATCTTTGACCTCTGTCACTGATTTCTCTGGAGCCGGATCCGCATCCTAGTTTCCCACTTCCTAGGCGGCTTCCTTGCCTGTGAGGTGGATATAATCCACTTCCCTCACAGGGTCGTGGTGAAGGTTAGGAGGGCCAGTGGTGCTGGGGGAGAACATTTGTTCTTGTGTCCTGCCCCACTTCCAAAGGGGTGTCGTGGAAGGTGCAACAGCGGGTGGCCTCCTGGGGCCCAGCTGTCGGCCTCCGCAGGCTTTGCAGGAAGCACAGTAGGACTTGCTCCTTTTAGCATCAGTTGCGCTGTTTTTGCCCCACTGCTCCTACACCGCGTTCACACATGCATGCTGCACGGGCTTGGCAAACATCTGTTAGGACCTCTGGGCACAGGCATGTGGGAGCCATAAGGTGAATTTGGTCAGGTGGGTTGGCACTGGCTTGCAGAGGGCCTTAAACACCAGGCTAAGACATCCTAGGACAGGGGTGTGACCGATTGAAGCTGGAGCTGATGCTGGAAGAGGAGAGGCTGCAGCCAGGAGGGTGGTGATGGGATCTGGGGCCAGGACAGCACAGGGGACAGACACCTGGGGCAGCATGGGGAGGGAGGGAGGGCCGGGCCTGGGCTCTGACAGGGGGGAGGCAAGTGAGAGGGTGGGATGGCAAGCCTGATGTCACAACTAGGACCACCTCACACACACGTGCACACAGGCGCAGACCTCTAGCATCTCTCTCCCCTTTTGTCACTCGCTAGCTGAGACTTCCTTCTTGCCCAGGTGTTGGTAGCATTTCCAGCCAATGGAAAGAGCCCAGCCCTGCTCTCTGGCCCTGCGTCTGGTGCTGACCTGCTGAGTGACCTTGGGCGAGTTGCTGCCCCACTCTGCGTGTCTGTTTTCCCCTCTGTGAAATGAGGCTCCAAGAGACAAACCCCGGTTTCCCTTCCTGCTTGGCCATTCAGCTGACAGATGTGCCTCAGGTCTCCTAGGCTGACGCCTTCTTTCATACTAAGCTGCTGTTATTTAGCCACGGGAAAGGGGAGGGTCCTCCAAACTCCACCTAATTTTTTTTTTTTTCTTTTTTTTTTTTTTGAGACAGAGTCTCACTTTGTTGCCCGGGCTAGAGTGAGTGCCATGGCGTGTGCCTAGCTCACAGCAACCTCAAACTCCTGGGCTCAAGCGATCCTACTGCCTCAGCCTCCCGACTGGGACTACAGGCATGCGCCACCATGCCCGGCTAATTTTTTCTATATATATTTTAGTTGTCCATATAATTTCTTTCTATTTTTAGTAGAGACGGGGGTCTCGCTCTTGCTCAGGCTGGTCTCGAACTCCTGACCTTGAGCGATCCACCCGCCTCGGCCTCCCAGAGTGCTAGGATTACAGGCATGAGCCACCGCGCCCGGCCTCCACCTAATTTTTTGAGTCTGGCATGAGGGGTTGACAGGGTCAGAGCGTACCTGGTGTTGGCTGGTGCGTGTGTGTTTTATGGGAGTGGACAAGAGAAGGACAGAGACTCCCAACCTACGGGGGCCCGAGGTGGGCTCTGGACGCCTCACCGCCGTGGGCCTGCAGGCACAGGTCTGGCTCGGTGAAGGCGTGGTCATTCCCAAGGCCCAGTTCACATGTTAGTTCCTTGACACTCGTGCTTCCTGCCTTTCCCTGCTGCCCCCGTCCCCACAGCTCCTGCTGCAGGAACGCCTGTGCCATCCTCTCTTCCTGGCGTTGAGCTGCCTCTCAGGCCAACGGTGGCTCCTGCCCTCTCTCCCTAATGTGACTTAGAAAGGCCTTGGGATGCCTGCTCTCCTTTTAGGAGAGGACTTTGGGGCTGGTCTACTCTTTCTCGGCATCTGCACCTGCAAAAGCCTGGCTGTCGGCCCTCGAGGAAATGCACATTCTTCCATCAGAAACAGAAGGCCTGCATGGTGATAATTTAGGGGGAAAACCGCTGTCCTCTCAGCCTACTCCACGAGGGGAAGTCTGAGGTCTGAGTTGGAGGAGCCCACTCCTTGAATGACTTCTGGCCTGCAGCTCTGACTCCTGGGGCCTCCATGAAGCTGGGACCCCCTGGGCTCACCTAGACCTCGTGTCCTTCTTCTTTCCTGCTAGGTCGACACTACCCCTAAAGCAAGAAGAATATGAGGTGAGTGTCAGCTGCCGGGCTGGGCAAAGGTGAAGGGCAGGGGTGCCAGGGCTGGGGCTGGATGGAGAACATGGTCTGAGCCCCCATTCCCCTGCCCCGACAGGCCTTTCTGCTCAAGCTGGTGCAGAATCTACTCGCTGAGGGCAATGACCTCTTCCGGGAGAAGGACTACAAGCAGGCCCTGGTGCAGTACATGGAGGGGCTGAATGTGGCTGACTACGCTGCCTCTGACCAGGTGGCCCTGCCCCGGGAGCTGCTGTGCAAGCTGCATGTCAACAGGGCCGCCTGCTACTTCACCATGGTGAGCCTGGCTCCCTTCCTCTCCTCCACCTCTGCCCTAATCACCACGTCCCCCTGGCTGCCCGCACCCTGGTAAGCCTGTGGGCCCAGGCCCAGCCTCGTCCACCTCCTCCTCCCTGAATCTCAGCTCCACAGCGGACTCACCTAGAGAGCTTTTAAAAGTATTAATGCATAATAAAAGTTTTTGTAAATGATACTGATGCCCTAGCCCTACCTCAAGTGAATCAAGTCAGCATCTTGGGGTGACCCTGGGCATCGGTGGGAGTCTGACTTCTGCTGCTCCTCCCTCCTGGCCTCCTGAGCCCATCCCACACCCTCAGCCTCCTCACTCTTTCTCTTCAACTCCCAGTCCCTCCCTCCTCTCCTCTCCTTAGAGCTCCAGCCTCCTTTGAGTCCCTGTCCTGCTCGCCCGCCGACTCAGGCATTCATCACATCCTGTGGGAGGCTCTGCTGCGGGCCCTCTAGAGGACCCCGTAACACCTCTGCAGTCCAGGGTGGATGCTTCTGGTTAAATGAGCCTCCAGGTGCCTGAGGGCTTAACCCTTCACATTCTGTTCTGTGCACAGAGCTGCCATCACAGTTTTACTTCTCAGAGGTGACATTGTTCCTCTTAGTCCATGACGTTCTGAACTGAAGGCAGATGTGGAAATAGATGTGTTTGAGTGACTGGGCTTATTGTGGTAGAACCTGCAGGCCCCTCCCCGTAGTGTCCTGCCAGCACCCACTGCAGCCCTGCCAGCTGCATGCGGACGCCTTTGATCAGAGTCTGAATGCCAGAGCGCTTCCTGCCTTCTCTGCTGCAGCTCTCCAGCCCCATCCTAGACCCCAGGAGTCCAGCCGGGAAGAGAGGCTGGTGTTCAGGCCTAGGTGGGGCAGGAGGCCCAGGGGAGGGAAGCTCACGGGTGCTGACCAAGGGCTGTCTGCTCCTCTCCGGCAGGGCCTGTATGAGAAGGCGCTGGAGGACAGCGAGAAGGCGCTGGGCCTGGACGGTGAGAGCATCCGGGCGCTGTTCCGCAAGGCACGCGCCCTCAACGAGCTGGGACGCCACAAGGAGGCCTATGAGTGCAGCAGCCGGTGCTCCCTCGCGCTGCCCCATGTGAGTGCAGCTCTGCAGCGACGCCAGGGCCAGGCTCAGATTCCAGGCTCCAAACCCTCTGCTCTGGCCCTCACTTGGGCCCAGCCACCGTATCTTTCTGAGCCTCAGTTTCCTCCTCTGTGACATGGAGTTGCAGATACTGACATTAACGATACTCAGCATTCTCTGAGCTCTGATAGTGTGCAAGGCACTGCTAAGAACACATTGTGTATTAACTCAATCCTTGCACCAACCCTATGAGGCAGATACTGTTATTTATTCCCATTTTAAGGATGAGTAGGCAGAGATGTGGAGAGAAAGGGCCTTACCCAAGATCACAACAGCCAGGGGATGGCAGAGCTAAGACTTGAACACACGCAACCTGATTCTAAAGTTGGTGCTATTGACTTCTGCACTCTAAGAGCACATGATTGCTGTAGAGATTGAAAGGGTGTCCTTGGCCAGGCGGGTGGCTCACGCCTGTAATCCTAGCTCTCTGGGAGGCTGAGGCGGGAGGATTACTTGAGGTTAGGAGTTCAAGACCAGCCTGAGCAAGAGCGAGACCCCCTCTCTATTAAAAATAGAAAAAAATTAGTGGTACAACTAAAACTAGAAACAAAAAATTAGCCAAACTTGGTGCGAATGCCCGCAGTCCCAGCTACTTGGGAGGATGAGGCAGGAGGATCGCTTGAGCCCATGAGTTTGAGGTTGCTGTGAGCTAGGCTGACACCACTCTAGCCTAGGCGACAGAAGACAGAGTGAGACTCTTGTTTCGAAACAAACAAACAAACAGAACCTTTCTTCATGATAATAGTCCCTGACCCATATAGCATTTTACAGTGTCCACAGCGGGTGCACACCCAGGTCTTGCCGGTTGCTCACTCACGAGGAGAGCAGGGCAGCTTGGTCCCCACCACAGGTAAGGAAGTCGGGACCACTGAGGGCTTGTAAATAGCATGGGGTCAGTACCTAAACCGAGGAGGACTCCTGGTTCTGCATTACGGAATCCCCTCTTCTCCCGGTCTTTGTTGGGCAAACACTGACGGAGCCCCTGCTCCATGCTGGGACCAGAGACGATGAGACCAGGCCTGCTCTTCAGGGCGCAGCAGTGGGGTAGGGAGATGGACAGGTGCACAGGATGTCATGGCCTCCCCCTTACCCCTTTGCGCCTGGACCCGTTTGTTGTTTCCTGTTTCTGTGTTTCCTGACTGATCTCCCCACTAAACTGGAAGCTCCATGAGGCCGGGGCCTGTCTGCCCCGGCTCCTGCCTGGCACGTGGTGCACGTTCAGTGCCGCAGATATGGAGAGGGGAAGGAAGGACCGGTACTGTGCAGTGACCACGAGCTGTGGGCCAGGCACGGTTCAACGTTGACACGCCCTTGCTCCTTTGGGCCTCGTAACCCAGGGTGCAATCCATGGGTCCTCACTTGCTAAGAGTTCCGAGACACTGTTTGGTGATAGAAGCAAGTTGTAGAACTATAGGTATAATATGATTCCACCTACATTAAAAAAAAGAGAAAATTCTCACAAAACAAAACTAAGCATTCTTTATAGGCCTGCATGCACGTATTGCTAGAAAGATCTGCAAGGAAACTTCAGACCAACACAGCGTCATTCCCTCTGGGGAGGGGCCTGCGGTGAGGGTGGGGGAGGTCCAGGGAGCACTTGCTCTCTCTGCAGTAGTTCCCCCTTCTACAGTGACACTGTCACTCACTGAATTTTAGGGAAAGAAAAGATAATATTAACATAAAAACAAGATTAGTCCTTTCCCTCCCCCAGATTAAAGGGAAAACAAAAGCATGGGGTCGTGGTCCCGGCCCCACCACTCACTAGCTGTGTGACTTGGGCAAGCCAGGGTCAGCTCCTTCGGCCTCACTTTCTCATCTGTAACATGGGGTGACAATGGTCCCCCCTTGCAGGGCTGCACAGGCGTCCAGGAGACTTTGTGCGCCTGGGCAGACTAACCCACCGCTGTCTCACCTTCTCCAGGATGAAAGCGTCACTCAGCTTGGTCAGGAGCTGGCCCAGAAGCTCGGCCTACGTGTGCGCAAGGCATATAAGAGGCCCCAGGTAGGTGGGCTCCAGGCCCTGGGGGTGGGAGGGTGGGGATGAAGAGGTCTGAAGGGAGGGACCAGGTAGTGAGTGAGGGTGGCCAGGGCCCGGTTAGGACAGAGGGGTGACACAGCAGCCGATCTTCCCTCTCCATTGGCTGAAAGCCCTGGAATGACTGCCAGACCTTTTGGAAAAGCAAAGAACAGCCAATGCTTCTAGCTCACCTTAGATACCAGCTGCTAAAAACTGCTATCTCCCCTGCCCTGGCTGCCTTTAATCATCCTGGAGGTGGCCTGAGTTGACACTGGCATTCTTCAGCCTTATGTTCTCAAATAATCCCTGTATGGTGCAAATTTGAAGTGTCAGTATCTGTTTGACTAGTTCAGATCCACATAGATTCCTTTACCACCCACCGCGTGCCAAGAGGCGCATGTAGGAAAGCGTATGGCTCTAGAGTCTCTGCCGTGACCTTGAGCAAGTTAGTTCACGTCTCCACCTTGGTTTCGTCATCTGGAAGGTGGGGTGGTTATGCCCACCCACCTCAGGGAGCTCCTGGGAGCTTTGAAATGCGAGGATGTTTGAGATGGTGCCTGGCACGGTCCCCGATGCACGGTAGTAGCGTGTATGTGGAGATCTCTGCCAGGTCCAGGTTGGAACACACCAGAATCTGACCAGACAGAGCAGATGATTCCCTCGGAGGGCACCGCAGACCCCAGCCACACTCTGCTGCCCTGGCTGGTGGGACCCTGAGCATCTTTGCAGAATCTTCATCTCTTCCGACCTCTCTCCAATCTCTGGCAGGAATTGGAAACCTTTTCTCTGCTCAGTAATGGCACTGCAGCTGGCATGTCAGATCAGGTAGGCTGGGGGCTCCGACCCCAAGTCCCTTCCCTACCCTTGTACCAAACTGTCTTGGTTCATTCATCATGAGAGCTTGGGATTCACTCTCTGTGGTATAAATGACCTCAGGCAGCGGGTCAGGGGGCATCCGACCTAATGGCTGGGCTGTTTCATGTTGTCCTGGTCCCCACTGTGGCTAGTCAGGCACGTACCCTGGAAGGAGAGAGTGACTGACGGCCTGGGCCAGGCTCACGAGGGCAGCATGTGAAGGACCACGAGGGACACACACCACCCCACCTCCCTAGGAGGTGCCTCCTGTGACCACGGGGGCATGGGCACATCTCTCCCAGTGTGCCCCTGGGAGTGTGGGATGGCCCCCCAGCCAGGACAAGGTGGACCGGTGGACTGGTCCCGACGGCCTCCCTGCCCCACGCCTCCTGCTGCCATTGGCTCCTTTCTCACCAGCCTTTCTGCAGCTTCAGGCCTGGGCCTCGAGCATCTTCCTTCTTCCCTGCCCTGCCTTTTCTCTGTCTATCCACTTTTCACTTTTTCGACAGAGAAAAGCCCAACTGGACCCTGTGCTGGCCTCAGCCTTGGGCAGTCCCTCATTTCGAGCCTCAGCTTCCAAATCCGAGAGATGGGGGTGTTGTATCCCTCAGCCAGGGAAGGGAGGGAAGCACTTTATAACCTGAGAAACGTGGGCCATCGGAGGTGCGACGGCAGCAGTAGCTGCCGATAGCTGCGGTGCTTCTTGAGGTTAGGACTCCACTCCCCCAGGGCCAAGACCTCTGTGTAACCCAGGCAGTCCCAGTCCCTCCTGGGGGTGGTGACAGGGCCTAGCACATGCCTCAGACCCCAGCCCCCCAGTCACCACACAGGAACTGCTCAGCTGGACTTTGAGGCTTTTTGGAAATTGAGGATTAGGCTGTAAGAGCATGGATGGAGCCTGGTGTCTTGCCACCTTGTACATAAGGGGAAACTGAGGCACAGAGTGGGGAGGCGAGTTGGCCAGTGTCACACGGCAAGGCAGCAGCAGAGTGTGGGGAGGCATTGAAGGGGGCCAGCATTGATTCCATTCATCAATCCAGGAGATATTTATTGAATGTTTCCTTGTGCCCATCAACAATCAGGCACTGGGAGCACAGCAGTACGCAACTGCTCTCCACAGCAGATGCTCAAAAGATATTTGTTGAGTGACTGAATGACCGTGGCCAAAGGGCCACAGCAAACATGGGCAGAATGCCCTGCTCTGCCAGGGCCAAACCCGTGACACCCTGTCAGTCTGCAGCCAGTGGACCACAGATGGCACCACACCTGGCACTAGGGCCCCCAGCCCTGCCAGATGTCACGTTGTGGGGGGCTGTGAGAAGCCCAAGCAGAGTGGACTCCACAGTGGAGCAGACCATGTCAGATCCTGCCTCAGTGCCTCACTGTGCCAGCATGGCGCTGTGCACGCACACACACGGTGGCCTGAGGACACACAGGGCAGGGCGGCGTCACAGCCGAGCCCTGGCCTTCTGTAAGTCGTACAGGCCATGGGTGAGTGTGGGCTGGAGGGTTCCCTGTGGGTTCTTCAGCACGGTGTGGGCATCTAAAGCATTCAGGGAGTTGGTCATTCCATACATGTGCCCAGAAGTGGGCATGGCCCAGGCTGTGCCCACAGGGAGCTTCCTGTGACCCAGAAGACAGGCAGAGGCCTTGCAAGACACAGTGTTTGTGCAGGACTGCCGCCTGGCAGACGCAAGGAGGGCTATGAGTTCTAGGAACAGAGCGCCCAGGGCAACCATGAATGGAGAGGAGGGAATGGCATGCATGGCCCAGGGGACACTCCCTTGGGTCACTCCCTGAGTGACGGGAGAGGGAGAGATGTGCCCCTGACCACAAGCCCAGCTGCTCCTCATGGGGTTCGGAAGAGCCTGGGCTCTGTGTCTGGGTGCACTTTGGTTCAGACCCTGAGCACACCCCTTCTCTGAGCTGGCCACTCCGCTTCTCAGGGCCTTAGCTTGAAAAGGGGTGACAGTACCTGCCATTTTGTGGTGGTTATAATGGGTCAAACATGAAAGCTTCCAGCACAGCGCCTGCTGGAGAGAGTGTGCCCCAAAACCTTTGTTGCTAAACGAATGTTGCTAGCGGGAATTCCGTGCCAAACAGCAGGAAGAGAGGAGCCTGGGGAAGCCGGCTGGGGCGAGGTTGTGGGCAGGAGGGCTGAGAAGGCGACTTTGTCCTTCAGGGCCTGGGAGCCACAGGCAGGACCTAGCAGGAAGGATCACAGCTGTCCCTAGCGATGTTCATCTGGTACCTCTGTTTTCCCCCTGGAATATGTTGTAGACTTAGCTTGCGCGTAGCCGCTCTCTGAGCCAGCCGGACAGCCTTGCTTTGTGCCGTTTGTCTGGGACTGGCGAGCACCCTGGGAGACTGACGTGCACATGTCTGCCGGGTGCTCCGTGGACAGGCTCGGGGCTTGGGGGTGTGGGAAGGAGGCGCTTGGTGGGAGTGGGGGAGAACAAGTGCACACGCCCAGGGGACAGGGTCTGGCCCGTCTGACCTGTGAATGGCAGCCTTCTGGGCTGACATCTCTGTGCCATGGGATGACACCTCATGGGGTGCCTGGACCAAGGACCAAACTCAACACTGGGTGTGAAATGCTGCCCTGGGCCTGGTGTGACATAAGGTGCTGGACAAATCCTGGTACTGTTACTGCTACTGATCCCTGGGAAAGGCTGGCCAGTGGTGGGACTCTGATCCTCCACCCTGCGCTCCGTGGGAGCACAGAGGAGATGGGGCCACCCCGGGCCTTATCAGGGACGCAGGACTTCAGCTGGGCTGTGATGGACTCAGAGAAACAGGGGAGGAAGTTCAGGACAGAGGAATGACCATCACGGCTGGAGTGGACAAGAGGCTGGGAGTCTGCTGGGAGTGGAGCATGGAGGCTGGTGAATTACACAAACACCCAGCTCACCCAGGCCTGATAGCTTGGACTTAAAAATCTATCTTACACATCTATAACATTATAAGTATCATGCAACACTTAAAAAGCACTTCCTGTGTGCCAGGCACTGTTGTTAGCTCTTTACAGATACCAAGTAATTTCATTCCTAGAACAATCCCCTGAGGTGGGTGTGCCCTCATTTTACAGACAAGCAAACAGGCCCAGAGAGGACGAGGGGCTTGGCCAGGCCACAGAGCAGCTTCAGGCCCAGCTTTCCCTCCAACAGAAGGTCCACAGGCAGCAGTAGGGTCCCACCTGGGCTCATTCCTCTTGCGTGC
This sequence comes from Eulemur rufifrons, assembly GCF_041146395.1. Classification (NCBI taxonomy): domain Eukaryota; kingdom Metazoa; phylum Chordata; class Mammalia; order Primates; family Lemuridae; genus Eulemur; species Eulemur rufifrons. Next base: position 89,989,435 of record NC_090998.1, read on the forward strand.
TTCCTAGGGGTCCCGGGCTGGAGGTGGGAAGGGGACCCTGGGATTCAGGGAGTGAACACTTTTGTCTTTAAGCTGCAAACCATCCGTGGTGCAGTGTGGAGGCCTTGGTAAAACCCTTGCCGTTCTTGGCAGGGCGTGGACCCCAACCTGTGGCGGGTGGGGAAACCGAGGCTCAGAGTTCATAAACCCTTCCTTTGGCCGCTGCTCCGGAGAGGGGCAGCTGTGAGGTTTGTCTGAGCCCACACCCCTACCTCCTGGCCTATGGCCACCCCTGGCTGGCACCATGGGGGCGAGGACCCGGCTTGTGTTGGGTCTTCAGTATCCCCCAGTGCTCCAGGTGCTCCTCAGTGCCATCATCAGCACAGTCATGCAGGGAGGGGCTGAGGCCTGGGTGCCAGGCACTGTGGCCTTCCCTGCCCGCATTGGCCTGACCTGCATGTTCTTCCCACACAGGAAACTTCCAATGGATTGGGGTCCATAGATGACATCGAAACAGGTAGTATCCCTGGTCTGAGAGGCCAGGATAGGGAGGGGGCCCCCGGGGAGGGGTCAGCCACTCACCCCCAAGGTCCCTGGGAGGTCAGGCGAGTCAAGCCCCTGCCCATCCCAGCCCTGTAGACAGGGGCTCCTGAGGGACCCCCCCGCCCTGGGGACTCCCTGAGGCCTGAGAGGGAACAGTGGGAAGAGGACCACAGACTCCTTCTCAAGGAAGGGAGAACATCTCTAGCCTGGCGAGGGTGGGTGTTGCCCTACAGTGGGTGGCCATGGTCCTGTGGCCTTCACTCCAGGCCTGTTCGCATCCCTGGGAGGCCCCTCATCAAAGTCCTCCTTTTCCCTTCTCTCCCTGAGTGGCTTCCAGGAAGGGTTACATTCTAAGAGTATCCCTTGGAGAGGGCACTGCTCACCCCAGAGGAAGGAAGTAGTGGAGCTAGACACTCAGGCACTGGCCCGCCATGGGCTGTTGCTGTAGGACTGAAGGACCCTCTCCCACCCGGGGCTGCTGCCTTCCTTGACAATTGCTGAGCCTCTGCCAGCGGGGGCAGGCAGGGCCCCTGGCAGGAGCTGGGGGAAGAAGGGAAGGTGTTGGCCATGCACCCCAGGCTGGGACACCTCCTCCACTCCCACCAAGCAGCACCCACCCCCATCCACAGACTGCTACGTGGACCTTCGGGGCTCTCCGGCCCTCCTCCCCTCCACCCCCACGATGCCCCTGTTCCCTCACGTTCTGGACCTACTGGCTCCCCTGGACAGCAGCAGCAGGGCCCTCCCCAGCACTGAGAGCCTGGATGACTTCTCAGACGGGGATGTCTTTGGCCCTGAGCTGGACAGCCTCCTGGACTCGCTGGTGAGCCACGTTGCCCTCCTGCTCCCCTGAACCCCTCTCCCACCTGGGCCCCTGTTCTACAAGGGGTGGAGGGAAGATCTCGTCCCTGTGTCACAGCCTGGGAAACTGAGGCCTCAGGAGGGATTTGCTGGGGATAGACGTGCAGCTGCGGAACGCACACCCAGGAGGGACTGTGCGGGCCGTGGCTCCCCTCGGGGCAGGTTGAGGCTGAGCTGCAGAGTGGGGTGGTAGGTCGGCCTGGGCAGTCATGCTCTCCTCTGACTCCTCCTTCTGTCTCTGCCTCGCAGTCCCTGGTCCAGGGAAGCCTGCCCGGCAGTGGCGTGCCAAGTGAGCTGCCCCAGCTGATACCTGTGTTCCCCGGCGGGACCCCGCTGCTGCCGCCTGTGGTGGGCGGCTCCATCCCCGTCTCCAGCCCACTGCCTCCGGCCTCCTTTGGCCTCGTCATGGACCCCTCCAAGAAGCTGGCCACCTCTGTGCTGGATGCCCTTGAGCCCCCAGGCCCCACACTGGACCCCCTGGACCTGCTGCCGTATGCGGAGACTCGGCTGGATGCACTCGACAGCTTCGGGTCGACCCGAGGCTCCCTGGACAAGCCTGACTCCTTCATGGGTGAGGCCTGGGTGGCACATTCACCCACACCCCTCTTGACAGTTTCAAAGTGCTGTTGTGTTACTGGTCTCTGAAGAGTGGAGTTGGGATCACAGAAAGCCCAGGCCCTGCCATGCCTTAGCGATCTAGGGCCACATCTGTGTGTTGCTGTGTCTCTTGTTCAGGATCACACAGAGCAGAGCAGATAGTTCTGCCCTCCTGACTCCCAGTCTGCCCGGCCTCCCAGGACTCTGGGTGGCCGGTCTGGTGAGATCCCATGGGATGATCCTGAGCTGGGGGCAGGGTGCAAGGCCATGGGCTCCTTCAACACCACTCTGGGCTGGGAGCCAGGGACCCAGAGAGGAAACAGACTTGTCTGGGCCCTGGTGGGACTGGCCCTCTGCAGTCAGACATAGCCCAGGGCATTCAGATGGAGAGGGCTGAGAGGGATTCACGGGGCTGTGGGGACATGGGGCAGGGGGGAGTCACTCAGCCTCGTGGCCAAGGGAAACTTCTTGGAGAAGGTGATGGCTGCACGAGGTCTTGGAGGAGAAGTTCATCTGCCCCAGAGTAGGAGCAGCAGCACCAGCCTGGCGCGGTGCAGGGACCGGCTGGTGACCAGAGCAGTCTGCCAGAGAGGAACGTGGGTTGGGGATCTTGGTCTCAGAAGACCTGTGAGCCAGGCTGAGGAGCTTCCCCTAGGGGCAGCGGAGAGCCTCAGAAAGTGTAAGCAAGGTGTGGACATGCTCAGGCTGGGGGCCTCTTCTTACCCCAGGGCAGTGGCTGTGGGGGTGAAGAGAAGGGGACAGTGTCAGGGGACCAGCATGGGTAGGAGAGCCTGGGGGCTTCTCTGAGTTAGAAACACATACAGGAGGGTCCTAGGGAGGCCCCTCCTACCCTCAGAGCCAGGGCAGCTGACCCTCCGTGTTTTCTCCCCGCCCAGAGGAGAACAACTCACAGGACCACCGTCCCCCAAGTGGCACTCAGAAACCAGCCCCCTCGGTGAGTCACTTGGCTGGGACTCCATGGCCAGGCCCCTCATTCCCTCCTAGGGGTGGAGGGAAAGTTGTCATGGGCTCCAGATTGGGGGCTGCATGGGGTGAGGTGCTGCGTCCTCCGCGGCAGGGCACCCTCAGTGGGCAGGCCAGAGATACTCTCTTCCTCACCCTTCCCCACCGAGCCACGTGCTGGGAGAGCACCCTGGCCTTGTCTGGCAGAAGAGCACATCAAGGCTCAGAGGGTTAAGTGACTTCCCAGGGTTAGTAACATCCCTGGTTTCCACACTCAGGTTCTGAGTTTAAAAGAGCATTTGATGAGGAGTTAGCCGGCCTACACTCTGTCTGACCTTGGCCTAGACACTAGCTGTGTGGCCCTGGGAAAGTCACCTAACCCCTCTGAGTCTTGCCTTCCTCCCCATCTGCTGATGTCTTAGGAGTTTGAGGGAGGACACATGAACAGGCTCCAATCAGGGCCACTCCCATTTCTCTGCTTTCACACTGAACTTTCGTTCAAGGAGAGGTTCTGGGCTAAGATCACGGTCACCTACATGCCCCCACTAGTCTAGGGGCTTCCCAAGGCTGGTCTGGTCCTGATATTCTAGGCTCTTGGACCATGTTACAAGGAGCTCCCCAGATGGGAAGGTAGAGGAAGAGGGAGGGTCTTGGGCTACAGTTCTGCTCTTGGGCAGGATGGGGGGGTCATAGAGCACCCCCACCTCTGGTGCCCAGGCTGGCCCCGGTGGTCCCAGCCATCACCCATGCCCATGATGGCCTACCTCCCCCTGTCACAGCCAGAGCCCTCCATGCCCAACACCGCCTTGCTCATCAAGAACCCCTTGGCTGCCACCCACGAGTTCAAACAGGCCTGCCAGCTCTGCTACCCCAAGACAGGTAATGTTGCACCTGTGGACTCGACCCCTCTGCCCCAGAGAGCTGGCAGTCTCGGGAGCATGGGATCCCACGATAAAAGAATCCTAGCGTATCAGCTAGAGATAAGTGTGGGAAAACAGAAGTCCTTCCAGGGCAGGAAAGGAAAGGGACAGACGCTTGCCGGGCCAGCTGCCTGCTGGGCACTGTCTTCACGGTTCTCTCCAGAGATACTGAAATGGTCAGGCTCGCTAGAGTCAGGGTGGTAATAGAAGGTGTGACGGGGGGTGGTTGCCGAGGACGGGCTCCTTGGAGAGTCGTCCCCGATACGGGCCCACTTCCTCCAGGGAGCGCATAGCAGGGAAGGGAGCTGATGGGAGGCCCCGGTGAGGGGAGGTAGGTTTTCAGGCAGGGCCCCTGACAGCTTGGGCCTGCCAGCCGTCCCCTCCCAGTTCTGCTTCCAGAATCACTGCCCTGCTCACCCTGCCCATAGGCCCCAGGGCTGGTGACTACACCTACCGTGAGGGCCTTGAGCACAAGTGCAAGCGGGACATCCTGCTCGGCCGGCTCCGGAGCCCCGAGGACCAGACCTGGAAGCGGATCCGGCCCCGGCCCACCAAGACCAGCTTCGTGGGCTCCTACTACCTGTGCAAAGGTGGGTGGGCTGTGGCAGGCTTGGGCAGCGCAACAGGGCCTGGCCCCTCTAACCTCGCCCCACTCCGCTCCATGTCACAGGTGGACAGAGCAGGTGTGGTCCTCATGGCCACAGGCAGGTGAGGAAGCTGGGGCTCAGGGCTCCTGGGGCCCGTCAGGGATGAATTTTGCAACAGAATGGGCGTCTCCTGTCCCGACCAGCCATGCAGGCAGGCAGGAAGCGTGCGGGATGTTCCACTGAAGCCGGAGCCCCTGCAGCGGCCTGTGCTTGTAAGCGTGAGGGTCAGACAGTGCATGGAGAGCTGGTCCCACGGCAGGGTCCCAAGGCAGGGTCCCATGGGGCTGCCGGGAGCATGTGCAGAGAATCCGTGGAAGGCATGTAGGACCGGCACATAGTAAGGGCTCGATACATGTTAACTCTTTTTAATTATTCTGTGGTTGTCCTTGTCCTCACTTTTGGCACATGGCAGTTTGGTTGGTATTTGATGGACATTTGTCGTGTCCCTCATTCTCTTCCCCATCCAAGCGTCCTGGTCCAGCCTATACGGCAGTAAAAACAGTAGTACGTGAGTAGTCACGAGATTGTCGAGCCTGTTCATACTCACCATCACGCATCCTCACAACAGCTCTGGGTGGGAAACTGAGGCTGTGAGTGTCCTCCCCAGGCCCTGCCTTTGTCCCCTAACCCAGCCCATGGCAATAGTCCACCCAGGCCTTCTGGACTCACTCAGTTTCCTCCCAGCAGCCAGGCTGGCCAGCCCCTGTCACTCCTGGGTTCGAAGGCCACTTCTCGTGGGCAGTGAGATGAAGTACAGGCTGCAGTGAGGCTCACGTGTACCCACATGTGCTCCTCCCCCTCTGCCCTAACCACTCCCCGAACGCGCTGATCCTCCCGGCTCTGCCACACACGCTCTGCCCCTTGAGCCTGGGCATGCTCTGCTCTGCTTGCCAGCATCACCTGGATCTCGGGAAGCCCTTCCCCGTGGTGCTCCCCCTGCAGACACTCCTACCCCAACCCGGGAGCCAGCCCACTCCCCTGGGTCTGTGGCCCGTCTGTCCTTTTGTGCCTAGAGCCTGTCACAGGGATGAGACAGGGCAGACAAGAAAGAACAGGAAGAGGAGAAAGAAAAACAGGTCCCGCCCCCAAGAAGTGGCAGGTCTCCAGATTCTGAGCCTCCCTCCGTCCCTCCCTCCCTCCAAACTCCCTGGCCCCAGGAGCTTTATTTAACACCTCACTTGAGCCCCACCACAGTGCAGCGTCCTCCATTTCCGGACAAGGCAGTGGGGCCCAGGGCGTGACAGGGAATCCCAGCCCACGGCTGTCTGACACCGAAGTGCATGCTCTCAACCATGCAGTATTATTTTCTTGATGAATAATAATTTTTTTTAAATCCCTCATTTATTTAGAGGCTTGTATACTTCCACAAAGCCCTTTCTATACCTTTTTTCTTGCTTAACCTGCAAAAGGCATAAGTCTACGTGTGGGGCAGAGGGGCAGAAGTGATTGCTGTCCTCTGCAGGTGCAGAGCACAGAAGGGGGCCTGGCATTTGGGAAGGGCCATCCAGCCCTGCCGAGTCCTCGTGGGAAAGGCATCAGCCACTGCCTCACCTGTGCCAGGGCAGAGCCGAGACCTGCCCAGCTCTTGGAGCCAGAGCCCCACTGGCCGCAGCAGGGGTTGTGAGGGTGTTGCAAGCCGCCGGCCCCGCCTGGCAGAACGTGTGTCCTGTTGCCTCTTTGCAGACATGATTAACAAGCAGGACTGTAAGTACGGGGATAACTGCACCTTCGCCTACCATCAGGAGGAGATCGACGTGTGGACCGAGGAGCGGAAGGGCACCCTCAACCGCGACCTGCTCTTCGACCCACTGGGGGGCGTCAAGCGCGGCAGCCTCACCATCGCCAAGCTCCTTAAGGAGCACCAGGGCATCTTCACTTTCCTCTGTGAGGTACCCACCTGCCTGCCCGCCCCACCCACCTGTCACCCCCACAGTCCTTGGCACAGGCAGGGCCATCATGGAAGGTCAGTGCTGGAGTCTGTGGGCTTTGGAGGCCTGACCTTAGAATCAGTAGGTGCTTGGACTGTCAGGAAGTTAGGAACCATGGGATCCTGTCTTGCTAGAGCCCAGATACTGTCCAGCCAGGCAGAAACTGGGGCCACAAAGAAGAATCATAACCCTCGCACCTGCTCTTTCCTTAACAGTGGGTTGTGGGCCGGGCTGGGCAGCAGGTGTTTTAGATGCTCATTCCCATACTCGTGGCAGCGCTGGTAGGCAGGTGCTGTCCTCATTGTACAGATGCTGAAGGTTTAGGGAAGTGAGCATGCCTACGCCACACAGCTAGCATGGTGCAGAGCTGAGCTTCCAACCCGGGCAGCTGGCCCCAGGGCCCATGCCCACCTCCCAGTGCCAGCTGCCAGGTCCCTGTGACATGGGCAGACTCGGAAGCTTGTCCAAGGCTGCTCCTAAATCCTGTTTTGGGTATGATATGTTTGGCACTCCTCAGCCATCCAGAGCAAGGTGTCCATGGACTTGCATTTCACGTGTCCCTCCACACACCTTCCCGTCCAGCTGGGCTGGCTTCAGTGCCCGCTGCACTTCCCTGCCTATGTCCTGGCTTTGCCCTCTCCCCGGAGTGCTCTCCTGTTTCTGGGTCTCAGACCTCAGGCTCAGCTCTGATTCTAGCAGCTCCACTAAGCTGCTGTTAACTCCCTTCCAGAGCTGTCACTGAAGACTCTGCCTGGCTCCTGTAGTGAACTTGGCCCTTGCCTCCCTACCCAGTCGTAGCATGTTGAGGGCAGGAGCAGTGTCACATGTCCATGGAGCGAGGGCTCTAGGTGTGGGCTGCTGGAGGGTTTGGTGCAGCTTAGCCCAACCCCAATCCACTGCACAGCCAGCCTGTGCCCTCACTCTTAGAGCAGGCAGACTTGGGCTGACTCCCCTCGGAGCAGTTGGCCTGGGAATTTTAATTCACGGCTGGGTGGCAGTCTGTGGTTTACAAAGCATCTGCAGTTCCTTTTTATCCGTTTTTTGACCTTTATAGTGAACCTGTGAGACAAAGCAGGTGTGGTTATTCCTGGTTTGCAGTTGAGGAAACGGGCTCAAAGACAGGGGGTAGCCCCTGTCCCAGGCATCTGGTGTGTGAGATCAGAGAGAGGGAGGAGGTGCGAGGGCCCAGGTCGTCTGTGAGCTAGAGCCAGAGGCCCTGGAAGTTCTTTCCTCACTCCCCTGATCCAGGGCAGGGCTTACAGGGACCCAGCAGTCCTTCCCTAGGTGGCCATGCGGGGTCCCAGCCCACCCACTTCCCAGGTGGCCATGCGAAGTCCCAGCCTACCCCCTCCCTGGGCAGATCTGCTTTGACAGTAAACCTCGGATCATCAGCAAAGGCACCAAGGACTCTCCGTCTGTCTGCTCCAACCTGGCTGCCAAGCACAGCTTCTACAACAACAAGTGAGTGGGACCCGTGGCCTGGGCCGGGAGCTGGGAGCCAGTGGAGAGTCCCCCTGGACCACCAGATGGCTGGGGAAAGGCTGAGGCCAAAGGGTAGACCTAGGGTGTCAAGGCAAGGGGCAGAATTTGGGACTCAGACCCAGCCTCCACCTGGAAAAGATGGGAACCGTATTTACTGAATATCTACTGTATTTCCAAGCTTGGCTTGGGTATTTTAATTAATTATCTCAGCAGTCTCTTGAGGGCAGAGTTACTGCCCCTGTTTTTTTTTTTGTACAGAGAAAAAGCCAAGGCCTGGAAGTAGCTTACTCAGCAGGCAAGTGGGTGCCCAGTCTGACTCCTGCCTGGCACCCTCCACTGTCGTGACACCAGCGTCAGGCAGTGAGGGAGGCGCCAGCTCGGGTTTGGCACACTGACCTTTGCTCTGTCTTACTCCTCTTGCTCTGCCCGAGTGGGGGTGATGGAGCCCGGACCCTAGGGAGGAACAGACCTGGGTCCCATTCCTGGCCCTGCTAATGGCCTGTTTTATGTCCCCCAGCTGCTCCAGCCCTGGGTGTCCTCATCTGTAAAGTCGATGATGGTCTGATCTCCTAGGCTGGCAGTGAGGGCAGTTAAGATTCCAGGCCCGGGGAGGTGCTTGGTTACTGTTCCTCTGGGATCAGGGCTGGCTCTGGAGCATCACGCCAGAAACCCGAGGGAAATGCCCCTTCTGCCACCCATGGGCACTGCCTTCTCTTGGCCTCGTAGAAGGGAGGTGGGGCCTGGGGTCCTCCTCTGTTGGCAGCTCCATCTTCGAGCCTGCCCTGGGTCGAATGCTGAGGCCAGGAGCCCCGAAAAGCCGAGCTGGGACCCAGGCCCAGACTGCCTCAGTGTGAGAGCCCTGTCTCTTCCCTACCATGCTGTCATGTTCTGGAGTCAGTTAATAGGTCAGGAAGTGCCCAGGGCAAAGCCTGGTGCTAGAAGGGTGGCCCTCCCAGGAGGGTGGACTACATTCTGGCCCTGCCCCCTGCCCCCCAGATGCCTGGTGCACATCGTCCGCTCCACCTCCCTCAAGTACTCCAAGATCCGCCAGTTCCAGGAGCACTTCCAGTTTGACGTGTGCCGCCACGAGGTGCGCTACGGCTGCCTGCGGGAGGACAGCTGCCACTTCGCCCACAGTTTTATCGAGCTCAAGGTCTGGCTGCTGCAGCAGTACTCAGGTGAGGGGCAGGCAGGTGGGCCAGGGGAGCACAGGACTGGGCAGAGGGTGACGGGCCAGGGCCCTGTGGCCAGTTGGGGATGCTTGAGAGTTCAGGGGAGGGCGGCGCCGAGGGGTGGGCGCTCCAGGGGAACTGGTGTGTCCCGGACATCACAGAGACAAGCTCTGCTCTCAGGGAGCGTCCAGGCTCGGAAGATCCTGGGCTTCTCCCTGTGCAGACGCTCAAGGGGAGCGTGGAGGTGGGGGGGAGTCAGACCCAGGCTCCTGCCGCAGCTCCTCTGCTGGCTGCCCGGGTGGTCATGAGCAAGTCCCTTCTCTCTGGGCCCCCCTCTGCTCGTCTGAGAAAGGGCGATGCTCATCGCTACCTTACCGAGCTGTTGTGGAGATGAAAAGGTGTTAGCTCACTAGCTCACTCACTCATCTAACGGGGACTTGCCAAGCACCTTCTCTGTGTCAGGGGACTCAGCCATGAACTAGTCGAGGCCCTTGCTCAGAGAACTCGCATTTATAAGGGGAGGCAAGACAGGCAATGTGCGGCGAGGTAAATAAATGCCTCGTTCCATCTGACCTGGGAAGGAGTTTCCCCACTGCCTGTCATAATTTGTTAAATAATTAGCAGCATTTCGTGTGTAGAGGGAGATGTATAAAATGTGGTACATCCAACAGTCAGTATCTCTTAGAGTCGATGAACATAGTGATAGAATTCCAGGTGAGATGAGGGCTGTGAGGAAAGTGAGAGCAGCAGATAGAGGGACTCGGGTGGGGGCACTTCAGGTAAGATGGCCAGGGAGAGGCCTCTGAGCAGGTGACACTTGAGCAGGGAAGGGCAGGGCGCATTCCAGGCAGAGGCCACAGCAAGGCTGCACACAGAAAGCCTGTCCATGGGGCTAGAGCAGCTCAGTGAACGGGGCGTGGGGAGGGTATATGAGGCCCAAGAGGTCAGCAGTGACCCGAGTGTGTAGGACTCTAGAGGCCATAAACAGAAATAGCTGGGATTGTTCTGAACATGACGTGCCCTGTCTGGAGGAGGGATTTAGTGGGTGGAGTTGTGTGATCTGATTGATATTTTTCAAAGTTGCTCTGGCTGCTGAGTGGAGAGTGGAGGGGCGAGGACAGAAGCCAGGAGTCCAGAGGGTGGCTCAGGCCAGGGTGGCAGCGGTGGAAGTGGGAGGAGTGGTCAGATGCTGGGTATATTTTGATGGTGGAGCCAATAAGATTTGTTGATGGACCAGGTGGGAAGTATGAGACACAGAACGGTGTCAAGGTTGACTCCAGGGTCAGAATAACTGGAGGAATGGGGCTGCCATGTCCTAAGGAGGAGGCTATAGGAGGAGCAGGCTGGGCTAACATCAGGGCTTAGGGTGGGACGTGGGCAGTCTGTGCCGCCTGGTGGACTCAGGTGGAGATGTAGAGCAGGTGCTGGATCGTCTGGGAGTTCACAGGAGAGGTCTGGGCTGTCAGTACCGGGTGTCAGGTGCAGCGCCTGGTCCAGAGCGAGCTCCGATGAGTCGCTGCCGTGGAGCAGCATCCAGAGGAGGAGGTGGATGGCGAATCAACGTGGGAAAGGCGCTAGGAAGAGTAGAGGAGCTGGGAGGAGGGCAGGCTACACCTCAAAGGTTTGGCTTTGAGGCAGCAGTCTGAGGCGGGCAGGGATCAGATTGGAAGAGCTACAGGCTGGGGTGTTTGCCCTTCAGGGACTGGCAGTGAGAGCCATGTACCCCGGTGAGCTGGTGAGCTGGGCTGGGCAGGCACGGAGCCCTGAAGCCAGGGGGCTAAAGGCTGCGAAACAGGCGTCAGGTTTGAGGCCCTGCTGGGGAGGCGGGGTCAGGGAACGGTGCTGGGCCACTGGCCCAAGAGATGGGAACACCAGCGTGGCACAGAGCCAATGTCTTTCTACTGCATTTCCCTCTCTTTTTGGCCATATTTAATTCTCTCACTCCCTGTGAGAGACTTTGTTCTCATTTTGCAGATGATCAAAACGGTTCCTCTGCACACCATGTTACTGTGATGGGGCCTAACTGGAGATGGGGTTCTTCCGCATGGGCCTTGAGTGGCCCTGAGTGGCCCCGGCACCTCGAAGCTTCCTGCCTCTCTCCCCTCTGAATGCTTCAGGGACGCACATGTCTACCCCCCTCCCTAGGCATGACCCATGAAGACATCGTTCAGGAATCCAAGAAGTACTGGCAGCAGATGGAGGCCCATGCAGGCAAGGCCAGCAGCAGCTTGGTAAGGCCCCAGGGTCAGCATGGGGTTGGGGACAGGGGGGCTGTCCCATCCCTTCACTTTGACGTAATTTCGTATGTACCAGACCATTATAAGAATAGGACAAAGTTATTTTACCACATTCTGTGCTCACTTGGGGGTATGCATGTGTGTGTGGTGTGTGTACATCACACGTACACATTTATATACATAAATACCCATTGTTTTCTTGTTTCTCTGAACCGTTTGAGAGCTGCAGACATGACGCCCCATTACCCCTAAACACGTCAGTGTGCGTACCCTCAAAACCAGGACACTCTCATACTGCCACAGTACGGCCACCAACATCACGGAATTCACAGAGACCATTCTTCAGAAGTCACGAATTGTGTTCTGTTGTGTCTCTTTGGTCTCCTTTAATCTAGAACAGTTCTTGGTCTTTCTTTGTCTTCCATGGCATTGACATCTTTGAGGAACCAGGTGTTTTGTAAAAGATCCATCCATCTGGATCATTAGGCGGTGTGTCCTCTTGCCACAGAGGTGGTGTGTCCTCCTCAGCTCACACGTCAGGAGACATATCATCTCAATGTGTCCGGTCACTGGTGACACTTTGATTAAACTTTGGTAACTTTTTTTTTTTTTTTTTTGAGACAGAGTCTCACTCTGTTGCCCAGGCTAGAGTGAGTGCCATGGCGTCAGCCTAGCTCACAGCAACCTCAAACTCCTGAGCTCAAGCGATCCTACTGTCTCAGCCTCCCGAGTAGCTGGGACTACAGGCATGCACCACCATGCCCGGCTAATTTTTTTTTTTTTTCTATATATATATATTTTTTAGCTGTCCATATAATTTCTTTCTATTTTTTAGTAGAGATGGGGTCTCGCTCTTGCTCAGGCTGGTCTCGAACTCCTGAGCTCAAACGATCCGCCCACCTCGGCCTCCCAGAGTGCTAGGATTACAGGCGTGAGCCACCGCGCCCGGCCTAAACTTTGGTAACTTGATTAAAAGTTCCTCCACTGCAAAGGTTTCTTTGTTGTAAAGTTAGGTCTTTCCCCTTTGTAATTAATAAATAAATATCTCCTGGGAGATACTCTGAGACTATGTGAATATCCCGGTGCTGCTCAAGCTGACACCCACGGATGGTGTCTTCTGCTGTCCCTCTGGTTCTTCACCACGGCCCTAAAGACATGAGCCGTGGTGTTGTGGCTCTTGCAGTTGGGGAAACAGGCCCGGGGGCACAGTGAGTGGGGAAGATCCCAAGTTCTCTGATGCCCTGTCCAGACCTTGGCTCCCTTCCTACTGCACCGTACTGTCACCCATCACCCTCAGCTTCCTCAGCCATAAAATGGGGATCATAACATTGCCCCACCCACCTCCTGGGGTAGGCAGCAGATTCACAGGAGCTGACCCAGGCTGCCCTGTGCCACCCTGAAGCTCACACCCTCCCCAGACGGTGGGATCACTGTGACTGTAGATGACAGTGGGGACACTGGGCCAGGGAGACAGTGAGTGTGAGGGGAGGCCTCTGTGTTGTCCACACATGGGGGATGGCCCTTTCACCCATGCCAGACCCACCCCCTGATCAACTCAGGAGGAGGCTGTGCCCCCGAACCCTCATGCAGCCAGCCTGGGTGTGGCAGGGAGCCAGCAAGCAGGGCGGGCTGCCTGGGGCTAGGCATGGGCCAGGCTGGGGCAAGGCTGCCCACCCCCTCGAGCCTACCCTCCCTCCCTAACCTCCTCCTTCCTGGTCCTCTCCTCTTTCCCTCCCCGATCAGTCTCCTGTGCAGTCCTCTTCTCCCCTCACCCCTTTCTGTGTTTTCTTTTTGCTCCTGGCCAGGAGCCTGCCAAAGAAGCAGTGAGGGGCTCAGCTGGGACCTTCTAAAGAGAGAACACCCAGCTGGGTGTGATGGCACGTGCCTGTAGTCCCAGATACTCAGGCTGGGACTGAGGCAGGAGGATCCCATGAGCCCAGGAGTTGGAGGTTGCAGTGAGCTATGATGACTCCACTGCACTCTAGCCCCGCAACAGAGCAAGACCCTGTCTCAAAAAAAGAAAAAGAAAAAGAAAGAGAGAGAGAACACCAGCTGGGGATGGTGGTTCATGCCTGTAATCTCAGCTACCTAGGAGGCTGAGGTGGGAGGATCACTTGAGTCCAGGAGTTCAAGACCAGCCTGGGCAACATAGTAAGACCCCATCTCTACAATGAGTTCTCGACACCTATCTCTCTGACCACTCCTCCTTTATTCCTGCCCAGTGGTGCTACCAGGGTCACCCAGGAACAGGGTGCAGGCCCAGCTGCCCCAGGGTGCCATGAGGGGCCTCCTCCTGCTGTCAGGGGCCCCACCCTGCCCACCCAAGATGCCATGCTTGGCCTGGCTTGAGAACAGGGCGTCTGTGCCAGGCCTGACTATGGACCAGGTGCGAGGCTTTTTGCTTATTTGCCATTCAGAGGGTGAAGCCAGTGATACTTTGTGGCCATGGAGGGGACACCAGGGCAGAAGCTGCCCAGGCCCAGAGCCTGTGGCTCATCTGTGCCATCCCAACAAGGAGCATGAGTGACCATCTCCTGCCAGGCCCCTGTCCTCATGCCACTTACAGATGGGTGGGTTGGTAACAGCCTGTTTCTGCTCAGGCAGGTGGGAATGATGCCACCCACCTCCCAGGGCTGTGGCACCCTGAGGTAGGAGCTCAGGACCAGGGTCACTGCTCTACTGAACACCTTCTGCGCCCCCTGCCCCTGCCTGTGACATGGGAGCAGTGCCTGCCTCTCATGCTGCTTGTGAGGATCAAGGGGAACACCCAGAAATCAACAGCCATGTGCATAAACCTCCTGCCTGCTCCTGCACAGGCGAGTCCCAGCCCCAAAGGCGTGATATCACCTCCTTGCTGGGCTGGAACACGTGCTACTCTGGGGCCAAGCTGGCCTGCGAGGTGTCCAGTGCAGGCCACGGGTCTGTCAGCAATGCAGCCCTGGGCTGGCCGTGCTGGAGGCACAGGGGAGTGGCCACAGCTCCTGTCCTGGTGGAGCTCCCAGGGCAGAAGGCTCACTCCCCCCAGCCTGGAAAAGCAAGGGGTGACTGCACCCAAGGCCCCTGGGAGATCGGGGCATGGCAGGTGGACGGATGGTGCATTCACAGAGCAGCACGTTGGCTGGTGTAGCTGAGCGAGTGGCTTCAAGGTGGCACCTCTCACCCCTACCCTGTCCCAGGGGTACAGAAGGGCTGGGCCTCCGCCTGCAAAGCAAAGGCTGGCTCAAAGGACAAGGAAGGAGCATGGTGTGTGGGGCCTAAGAGACTAGCGAGACATTGCCCCAAAGGGAGGGGCTGGAGTCCAGAGCTGCCCAGATGTCTGTCCCACTGCTCAAGGAAGGCATCCTCCTCCCTGCCCGGCCCCCCTTCTGCCCACCTTTTGAACCCCTGCCTGCTCTCCGCAAGCCTAGCACCCCGTAACTGGATGAGACAGTCAACATGCGGCAGTTCAGGGACGATGGGAGCTCCTAGAATGGGCGGCTGTAACTTAGAAGAGCTCTAGGGAAGGCTTCCTGCAGGAGATGGCACTTGAGTTGAGTTCTCGAAAATAGTTTCTAGAATAAGCTGGATGAAGAATGCAGGAAGGGCATTCCAGGCAGAAGGAACAGCATGTGCAAAGGCAGGGAGGTAGCATGCTTTGCCCTAGGAAATACAGTGGTTCCACAGAGCAGGCCTCCAAGGGGGTGAGGTGAGGTGGGGGCAGCCAGAGAAGGCCAAAAGAGCACTCAATAAGGAGTCAGGAGTCCCATCCACTAAGCAGCCTGCTGGTAGGACCAGGGAGTGGACCAGCCCATTCCAAGGCTCTGGGCAGCTCCAGCTCTCACAGAGACCACCCGTGTGACAGACCCCAGGGCCTCAGGCCTGGTGCCTGCAGCTTCACCAACTGCTCTCTCTGTCCCCCTACAGGGTGCCCCACGGACACACGGGCCCAGCACCTTCGATCTGCAGATGAAGTTTGTGTGTGGCCAGTGCTGGAGGAACGGGCAGGTGGTGGAGCCTGACAAGGACCTCAAGTACTGCAGCGCCAAGGCCCGGCACTGGTGAGCCAGGCACCGGGCAGGGGCGCGGGCAGGATGGGGCCGCCCAAGCACCACGGAGTGGAGGCCACACAGCCCCGAGGCTCTGTCCTGACTTCTCCCCAACCGGCTCCTTTGTCTGTCCTGCAGCTGGACCAAGGAGCGGCGGGTCCTGCTGGTGATGTCCAAGGCCAAGAGGAAATGGGTGTCAGTGAGGCCGCTGCCATCCATTCGCAACTTCCCACAGCAATACGATGTGAGCACAGGGGTGGGGCGCAGGGGACTGTGGGGTCCCAGGAGGGCTGCCTGCCAGCCAAGGCAGTGACACTGTTAGCGGGACTCAGCCGGCTCTGCCCACACCCGCCCCACAGCTCTGCATCCACGCGCAGAACGGCCGCAAGTGCCAGTATGTGGGGAACTGCTCTTTCGCACACAGCCCCGAGGAGAGGGACATGTGGACGTTCATGAAGGAGAACAAGAGTGAGTGGGCAGCCTGGGCAGGGTGGGGTCTCAGCCGGCGTCTCCTCACTGCCGGACATCTCGATCCATCGCAGGCGCTCTCGGGCCCCCTGTTGCTGCCTGGGCCCCTGTCCATCCATACCAGGCCGTGCCGGCTCTGGGCCTCTGTGGTTGACCAGGCCCTGAGGTCGGGCAGCCGATCAGCAGGGCCTGGGGTGCCCATGGCTCCCAAATCAAGCAGGGGTCATGGGGCAGGATGAATGGGGAAGCCCTCCTCACCAGGCACTCTGTCCTTTCTCCCCTGCCCAGTCCTGGACATGCAGCAGACCTATGACATGTGGCTGAAAAAACACAACCCAGGGAAGCCTGGAGAAGGGACCCCAGTCAGTTCTCGGGAGGGAGAGAAGCAGATCCAGATGCCCACAGACTACGCTGACATCATGGTAACACCCGCCCCTGCGTGCCCAAGGGGCTGCCTGCAGGGCCGGTGGCCTCAAGCTCAGCCTCCCTGAGGGAGGTGGGCCGGGCAGAGGTGTGGGGGAGCAGGCACCCACGGTGGCTGTTCCCCAGATGGGCTACCACTGCTGGCTCTGTGGCAAGAACAGCAATAGCAAGAAGCAGTGGCAGCAGCACATTCAGTCTGAGAAGCACAAGGAGAAGGTCTTCACGTCTGACAGTGACGCCAGTGGCTGGGCCTACCGCTTTCCCATGGGCGAGTTCCGACTCTGCGACAGGTGCTCCCTCGGAGGGCAGGGCCTGGCAGGACATGGGGTGGGCCTGAGGAGATGGGGCCATGGCCAGCTCTGGCTCCCCGTGGCCCGGAGGTAGTGTGAGTGGGGGGCGTCTGGGGTATGAGTACAGCCATAGGGACGGGGCAGGAAGGGCTGGTATTGCAGGGGCGCTGAGACCTGCCCAGACCTCTGCTTTGCAGCCCGGGGCAGATCCCAGAGAGGGCCGGGACATGCAGGTGTTCCCCGAGCTGGGATGGAAGCTGCCCAGGGAGGGGCTTGTCTTGGGGGAGGTCAGGTGGCCAGCCCAAGGTCCCAGCTCCGGGGTGGGAAGGGCACAGAGCTGGGGCAGTGAGCCTCCTGCCGCCCACAGGCTACAGAAGGGCAAGGCCTGCCCAGACGGGGACAAGTGCCGCTGCGCCCACGGACAGGAGGAGCTCAACGAGTGGCTGGACCGGCGCGAGGTGCTGAAGCAGAAGCTGGCCAAGGCTCGCAAGGACATGCTGCTGTGCCCTCGGGATGACGACTTTGGCAAATACAACTTCCTGCTGCAGGAGGACGGGGACACTGCTGGTGCCACCCCAGAAGCCTCTGTTGCTGCTGCCACCATTGGGGAGTAGGGCCAGGTCTTGGCTGTGGGCGAAGTCTTGGGGTCGGGGTTGGGTGGGGACAGAGGGCTGATAGAAGGGCCAGGGCTGGCTAGCTGGGGGTGGGGGCCGCCCTCCTCAGGCAGCCCCCAGCCCCCTGGGGCCCAGGCCATCCTCTCTGCCCCTGTGCCCCAGCTGTGCATACCCAAGTGCACGTGCTGCAGTCACAAGGGTCCCAGGGTCCTTGTCCTGCTGAAACCTGGGCAGACCCTCCCCCACGCCCACGGCTCTCCTGGTTGGGGAGGGAGGGGCCTGGCGACCCCTCCAGCTTCAGCCTACAGCTTTAACTTCTGTCTGCTCCTAAAGGGGCCCAAAGCTCAGGGCTGGGGAGCCTGGAGTCCCCACTTGAATCTGTAGCAGGAGGGTCCTTCTCCCTGCCCCCTCCCAACCCCCCACCCCCGGGGGACAGATCAGGAAACAGCAGTGGGCAGGAGGCCCCAATTAGCTTTAAAATGCAGCCCCAGGATGGAGCTGGGGACACTGTACTGGTCACTTGCCCCCTGGGGCCTCAGTTTCTCCTCTGGTTAGAAGAGTGGGAGGAGCTGGGCTTGATCTCTGGTTAGACTAAGGAGTCTGGGGCCTATTGATGATGCCACCACCCGAGCGCTGCTGCCTCATGGGCCGGAGAATATAGATTGCAGATCCTCAGAGCCTCCAGACATGACCCAGCACAGACCCCCTTTGCAGATAGGAAGACTGAGGCTTAGAAGAGAGATGTGATCTGCCCGGGGTCCCAGCACGAAGCCGAGCTGGGATGAAAACAGTGGTCAGAAGACTCAGGGCCAGTTGTTGGCTGGAGCCTCTGGGCCCCTCAGTGGGGATGTGACAGTCATTGTGCAGCTGGGGTCCCAGGCAGGCTGCCCAGGAGCTGGGGAGGGAGGCCCAGAGGAGGGTTGGTCATGTCAGCACCCATGAAGGGACAGTCCCCTCCTGGGGTGGTCGTGGGGAGTATAGCAGCAGAGGGTACTTGCCTTGCTAGCCCCGGGAGAGGTGGCAAAGGGCAGGGCACCAGGAGCTCAGGTTCTGAGGTGTAGGGGGTGGGTGGGTGGGGACCTGGGAGATGTGGAAAAAAGGGGGCTCAACCTTGGACACCATAGACCACTTCAGGATGGGACTTGCTCCTCTTTCTTGGGGACCCAGCACGATCCTCTCCTCTAGACCCAGACATACAGTTACGACCATCTGTCCCAGCCCCTCCCTGGTCCCCAGCCCTGCCAGCTGCCTGGGACCCCAGCTGACCCTCAGCCCCTGCCCCCACCCACCAAGGCCTCTCCCATCCCTTCGTCTGACGTGTCTATGTGCACCCCCTCCTCTCCACCCCACCCGCCATGGGCAGACACAGCCTCCCCTGGCTCCCCAGACATTCCAGAATGCCCCACACCATTGGCACAAGGAGTGAGGCAGCCCCTGAAGGAACCAGGGTCCAAGGCTGGGGGGTGAGATGGAGAGAAGGGAAGGCCCCAGCCTTCTCCCCATCAAGGATTGATAGTGCGCGCCTGGTCCTCTTGCCGCCACTGCCCGACCTTTCCTGATAATCGTGGCATGCACCCTTCCCTCTTCCCTGCCCCCTGCCCCCAGCAGGCCAGCACTGCAGAGCCCGGGTGCTGGTGGCATGGCTGGAGAGGAGGAGAGAGCACACTCTAAGTGGGGGCCGTGGCTGTGGCTGTGAGTGTCGACGATACTTGTTTTCCCTGATCTGTGGTGTTGCAGTCTGTTGTCACCAGCCTTGTTTTTAGTGTGTATATATGTCGCCCCCGTGATGCATATATACACAGGTATTAAATATATCGCTCTATATAATATTATATATGTGTGTGGTATCCAAGGAATCACTTCTAATGAAGGCTAAAGATTAAGAATTTCGCTAGAAAATGCAGCCATCCTTGTGTGATTTGGAGGGTTTTAGGGGTCATCGGGCTACTTGTGAAGGAGAGAGGGACCCAAGCTGTGGTTCAGAGGTGATGTGGGCCCAGCTCTGCCTGGTAGCTTCCCAGACCACCCAGTCCAGTGGGGAGAGCACGGAGTGCTCAGGGAAAGAAGGTGATTGGTGTTTGTCTCCCCTGCAAAAGAACACGGTTAGAGTCTAGAGTTTTCACCTTCAGCCTGTTATCTTGTCCGGGGGCCTTTGGGACCTGGTGCTCCCTGGCCTGGCCAGAGCTGGACCCCCACAGGGCAGGGCAGGGAATTGGGGGGGCAGAATGCACTTTTGATGACCCCTCCAGGGCCCCTAGCTGGGAGGCTCAGAGCATTGAATCAGGGCCGTGTGGGCCCCTAGCAGGCAGGGACAAGATGGCATGGCCAGCGGAGTGGGGCGGAGTGGAGAAGGAGGCTGCATTTCTCAGCTGGGCAGTAATCCATTTAATGGTCCTTTTAAAATGTCTGTGTATTAAAAATTTAAGAATACCACACTTTAATATTAAATATTCATAAGGTCTAGTATCTTGATAATAATGTAGATGTTTTAATAATAATTTTTGTCCTTCTTAAAATAAAATGAAAGAAACTTGCTTCTTTTAGCCTTTGTTCTAGAAAATAAACTTGTGCACTTTGACATCTGTCCCCGAGGTGTCGCTCCTGTTCCTCCCTGCTTGGCACTTGTGCCCGGGGGCCTGGGCTGCTTTGTACTCACAGGGCAGAGCTGGCTGGTGCTGGCTTTGCCCTGGGTGGACATTCCGAGGGGTGAGGGGCAGGACTGTGTCGCTGTGTACACACAGACCCAGCTGACCCCGGCTCAGGCAGCACCTCGGCTGGCGGGGACAAGCTGTGCTGTGCACAAGTGTCCCCAGCAGATACCCTTTGCTGGCTCTTCTGCAGCCTTTCTGCCCACAGCCTTTTGTGGTCCAGTGGTGCCCACACCTCCCCTGTTCTCACCAGTGAGTGCCAGCCGGGTCTTGGAGGCCTGCCTCTGCGCCCTTTCTGGACATAGCTCCTCCAGGAAGGTGAGGGCCGTGCCTTTGAATACGATGCCAACTGCAGCCCTGACTCCTCTGGGCCCAAAGGAGACCAAAGTCACATGGGCCCAGTTTCCTCATCTTTAAAAGGAGCAGTTGTATTAGAGCTGGAGTTCTCAATCAGAGACACCTGTACCTGCTGGGGCGGAAGGTACGTTTTCAAATCTCTTGGATGGTGCCTAGTTGTGGGTAATGAAGGGGAGTCCTGGGGGGAGGGGCTACACGAGCAAGCTCTGATCAGGTAGCTTTAAACTGCAGCATAAAGTGGCCCCAGGAACAGAGGTTCAGGGCCTGAGAAATGCCTAAAGATGGAGTCATTTGGGCCAGGTGTATAGTGGGTCCTCTAATGCTTGACAAATGATGGGATGAGGGACAGAAGCAGCCAACTTTATGGGCACCTTGTTTGCACAGGTGTGGTGCGCACAGTGTGTCTGTTCTCCACAACAACCCTGCAAGTTCGCTGTTCACGTTGGGGTCACATACAACCGGTGAAAAGTCAAGAGTAGGGGATGGGGATGGATGGGTTCGGTGGCACTGAGGACACCAGTGGACCTCAGAACTTCCGTGTTTCATAGCCTAGAGAGGTTCAGGGAAGGTTCCAAGAACCCTCAGGAAGGAGGCAGAAAAAAGACCAAGAAACACTGGGAAGTGGGTGTCAGCAAAGGTCCCCTCGGCTCTGCCATTCTAGGGTTCTCAGCACCCCTGGCCACCCTGCGAAAAACCAAAGCGGCGTGGCAAGGTGCAGTTCGCAGGAGAAAAACGCAGACACCCCCTCAGGCTGGAGAGAGCATGGGCCTGCATCAGGGCCTTTCTTGAGCTCAGAGAATTAAAGGGAGTAGGACTTTAGTGACCCCAGTGATGTAAATTCGTAAGTTCTCCTCTGATCCTTGTTTGGTAAGCATTACCTGAGTCCCCACTCCACCCCAGATCCTGGGGATACGAGATGACTGAAGAAACTGATTTCCCTGTCAGTCCACAGTCTGCCAGGGGAGACTGACATGACATAAGATTGTAGGATGATGGGATGGGCACAGTGGCGGGAGACACTCAGGTGCCAGGGAAGGCCCCTCATCCAGCCTGGGGAGCCCAGGAGGGCTTCCTGGAGGAGGTGAAACTGGAATTGAGGCTTCAAAAATATTTTTTAATCATTGTAATCAGTGTGCATCTACTTTTCTGCATCTTGCTTTTTTTCTTAATTTTATTTCACACATGCAGTTCTATGTACCCGGGTAACCTCCATAGTCAGGGGCTGGCATTCATCCTATCAGTGGGTCAGAGCTGACGCAGGTCCGTTTCTGGGCTTTGGCTCTGTGAGTGGAGGCCTCAGTGCGCACCACCAACACAGTCCACCAGCTGCCTCCGCTCTGGGGAAGCTGCTTCCAAGGATAGGCCCAGGGCAAGTGGATGACTGTCAGGGACCCACAGGCAGAGGGGTGAGGGGCATCTTGGCACCTCCAGAGAAGGCCTTGAGGGCTCTCCCCAAAACAGCATCCACATATGGCCCCACCAGAGGAGCCCTTTGCAGCCTCCAGGGAGATACGTGCAGGCACTCAGGGAGGGCAGCCTGTGCCACTGGACTGGCACGGTTGATGATCAGTAAGTTTGTGTCAACCTCTTTGACATCTTCATTTTGGGCCTGGAAGTGAACTGTGACTGCCGTCAGAGAGAGGGCGAGGCTCTGCGCAAGTTCGTGGTGCTGTCCTCCCTCGGCCTGGGCCTCTCAGCTGAACGAGGCCTTAGATGTTCTTGGAGGCCTTTTCTACTCTGATCCCAGCCTCTTGTCTGGCATCACAGCTTTCCTGTGAAGAGACGTAGCTGTCGGCACATAAAGGACACCTGGTTCCTAGTGAATTGAGGTCAGATACAACCAGTGAAAAGCCAAGGGCAGGGGACAGGGATGGGTTCAGTGGCATGGAGGACACCAATGGACCTCAGACCTTCTGCAGTGCGCATCAGACCCCTGAGCTGTGAAACCCAAGGAGTGCAGACAAACCCAGCATGACTGCCCTGCGGCCCCTCCAAAGGTCTCTAGGTATGTCCCTGGCCTTCCCTTCTTACCTCTGTTCTCCCCAGCCACCTGGCCCTGCAACCCACTGATGTGCTC
The DNA here is from genome assembly GCF_041146395.1 of Eulemur rufifrons. Classification (NCBI taxonomy): domain Eukaryota; kingdom Metazoa; phylum Chordata; class Mammalia; order Primates; family Lemuridae; genus Eulemur; species Eulemur rufifrons. The sequence continues at coordinate 90,011,666 of NC_090998.1, forward strand.
CCTGTCTGACCAGAGGTGATACTGCCAGCTGGACACCCTGAGCGCAGGGGTGCCAGGGTGTACTTTCAGGAGTGTGAAAATTCTCTAAGGATAGGGAGTTGCCTGGCCAGGTATGGTATTTAACTTTGAATTCCTTACAGGGTTTAGCCTGGTGCCAGATATGTGGTAAGTGCTCATTCATGGTCTTAGAGGCTTAGGACATGTACATTGAAAGGAGTCTGCAGCGAGCTCACAGGAACCAATCTCCAAGAATGAAATGTCGTGCAGCAGGTGGGTGTTTCTGAGACACACAGGGTACTTCCTGTTGCCTCTGAAGTCATGCTCTGTGGGCACCTGGCCACTCCACCTTTGCGATAAGCCAGTCTTGGACTCAAGAGGAGTCTTAGGCCAAGGAATAGTTAATGCACCAGCCCAGCCTGAGTGAGCCCTGCCTGCAAATCACAGGTCAACTCGGGACAGCTGCATACCGGGCCCAGCCTCACTCCCACCCACAGGCTCGCAGAGGCAGAGGGCACCGACCAGGGTTCTGGCTGGGAACAGAGCAGGAAGGAGGCCTCCCCTTCGTAGTCACAAAATCCTCCCAACTGATCAAAACATACAACTCTTCAAAAAAATGTACTTAAAAATTTCATATATAGTGCTCGCTTCAGCAGCACATATGCTAAAACTGGAACGATACAGAGAAGATTAGCATGGCCCCTGTGCAAGGATGACATACAAATTCGTGAAGCGTTCCATATTTTAAAAATAAATAAATAAAAAAAATTAAAAAAAAACTTTCATATATATGTGCTCACTTTTGCAAAAAGAGACATTGGAATGAAAATAAGAAACTGATTAAATGTGCAATGGGGAGAATAAACAGGACAGAAATGACATTTCTCAAGTATACCTTACCAGAAGTTTTGAGCTTTGGGCCATGTACTATTTTTTGGTTTCCTGATTTTTTTTTGTTTTTTTTTTTGAGACAGGGTCTCGCTCTGTCACCAGGCTACCGTGCCATGGTGTCAGCCTAGCTTACAGCAACCTCCAACTCCTGGGCTCAAGCAATCCTCCTGCCTCAACCTCCTGAGTAGCTGGGACAACGGGCACATGCCACCATGCCCAGCTAATTTTTTCTATTTTTAGTACAGACAGGGTCTTGTTTAGGCTGGTCTCAAACTCTTGAGTTCAAGTGATCCTCCTGCCTTGGCCTCCCAGAGTGCTAGGATTACACATGTGAGCCACCACACCTGGTCTATACTATTTTTTGGATTCAAAAATTAAGATTAATTTTTTTATTTCAAAATATTATGAGGTACAAATAGTCTTGGTATTTTGGTTACATAAATTGCTTTTATAATGCTTGAGTCATGGTTATAAGAGTACTCGTCACCCAGATATTGTTCATTGTACCCGTTAGGTAGGTTTTCACCCATCCCCTCCTCCCCCTTCCTAAAATTAATTTTTAATTTATTTGGGAAAAGAACACAATTTGGGGATGGTCACTAGGGAGGAAAAGAGGGTAATCAGAGGATAAGCTGGGGATTGTCGGGAAGGGGAGAAGCCAGAAGGGATTCCTAGAGTATTTTTGATTCTGTGCAAAATGAAATTTTGGAAAACAGCAAGGACTGCGTAGAAATCAGCTACAGTGCAGAAAACCAAATGCTTATTGCATCCAACCTGCACCTTCAGAGCTGTAGAATTAGAGCTGAAAGGAACCTTAGAGCAGAGGTCCCCAAACTGTGGTGAGTTGTATAATTATTTCAATATATATTACAATGTAATAATAATAGAAATAAAGTGCATGATAAATGTAATGTGCTTGAATCATCCCGAACCACCCCCCAGCACCGGTCCGTGGAAAAATTGTCTTTCATGAAAACGGTCCCTGGTGCCGAAAAGGTTGGGGACTGCCACCTTAAAGGTTACTGCATTGAGTAGTTTGGGAATTGAGACCCAGAATCACTGCCTAGCTTGTTCAAGATCCCACATCAATGTATGGCAGAATCAAGAACCTGACATCCTGGCCAGGTCTGGCTTTGCTCTGATACTGGCCTTACGTAGATGGCAACATGCAGAATCTTGGCATCACCCACAACACTCAAGTAGCCTGAGGACCATAGAGGCCAGACAGTGTGCTGGTGGGAGGTCAAGGGAGAGGACTAGCAAACAACCAGTTGCCACCTGGACAGCTGGGACATCAGGACAAACCTGAGCCAGGCTTGCCGAGCTGCCCCCTTTCGGTGGCACCTGCCTCTTCTCTCCCTCCCCACTGGAAGACCAAAGAACCTCAGGCAGCAGGTTTTATCATTTCCCTTTGGGGAACAGACTTCAGGCTCTGCAGATGGTATAAAGCCACAGTTAGGCACGCCACATGCAACTGGTGTGCCCGGTAGGGCACATGTGCATGGCACATATACATCAGCATGAAAACATGCCACAACCCCTCAAGGCTCACAGGCTCGCTTGTGAGGGCATGATGCCCACTGGGGTCCCCGTATGTACCAGCACAGAGTATCTTTTGTGCTGAGCTGCCTGAGATGCCGGTCTGGCCTGTCATTCTTTCTTCCTGGGGCCTCAGGTCCCAGCCCTGATGGTTTCCATGGCACATCCTGCTCCCCACTGTGCCTGGGCCTCCAGGGCTCCGCTGCCCCTGTGTGCCAGGGCATGCTTGCTGTGGGTGTGGAGCTCACCGTTCTCACCTGGCAGCCCTGGTTATGGCTCCCAGCCTGGGGAAGAACTTCCCTTCCCAAAGTTAGATAACAGGCCGAGTTCTCTGTCAGAGGATTGGCGCAGTGGCTCCACGTGCTGCAGCTGGCACAGGGCCAGGACCGCCCTGCCAAGCAGCGGGAAGGGAAGGCCTGGCTGCAGCCTGAGCTGGCGGAGCTGGCAGGTGGCCGAGCCGGGGGTGGACGGGCGGGCTGGGCCAGTGTTGTCCATTGGCTGCCTCAGGCTCCCGCCCGCCTGCCTCCCTAGCCTGCAGCTCGGCCAGCCCCTGCCTTTCCAGCTGCTTCTGAACTCCCCCAGGCAAGCACCTCCCGCTGGGCTGTGTTGAGCTGTGTTGAGCTGCAACCGGTTCGGAGTGGCCCCTGCCATGGACATGCCTGAGGTCCTCAAGTCCCTGCTGGAGCACTCTCTTCCTTGGCCAGAGAAGAGGACAGGTAGGAGCACAGGTGGTCTGCGCTGGCTGGCTGCCCAGGTGCCCAAGGGATGGGGACAGCCACAGGTACAGTGGCAGGACAGGCATCTCCAGGCCAGGGAGGTTCCACAGCAGGGGTCTGCCCTTGGCTCCCCTGTGCAGGAGGAATGGCCGCGGTGCAGAGAGGAACTGGGGAGACTTGTGGGGGCCTCACCAACTCCGGGGCTGCCCTCTAGGCCTGCTGGCTTTGGGAAGCCATGGGGCCAGTGTGTGGCCACTGACAGGTGCTATGCTCATGTGGGACAAGGACAGGACAGAGGGCCCTGTTGAAAGAATCCAGCTGGATGCTCACGGCTTATTAAGCTCCCTCCCTATGCACGCTGGGGGTGGCAGAGGAGCGGCAGAGACTGGATTCAGGCAGCAGGAGCCCGTGTCTGGAGAAGAGGCTCCCGCTCACCCGCTGGAGGGCTGAACTCGCGGATGGGATGGAAGCTGTTATGTAACGGGACCACGAGGCTGGAAGGCCCGAGCTCCTAGGATACCACAGGCAAACACAGCAGCGCAGGAGGGTGGAGGGGGGTGTGGACCTAGGGGCAGACCCAGCGGCCAGCACCAGGTGTCTCCCAAGTCCTGCCTGGGAAACCCAAGGGCGGGTTTTGGGGAGAGTCCTGATAAATATTTCCCCAAATCTCTTCTGTTGCAAGACGTCAGGGGTGCACCCGTTGGGTGCACCCCCTGGTGCAATGAGGAGTTTCAATGCTGAAACTCCTCATTGCCTTCACAGGGGCGGCTGGCCTCTGCTGCCCGAGTCTGACTTAGGCCCCTGGGACATCCCCCCAAGGGACCTTTCTCAGGCCTCTCCCTCATCCTGCTGTGCTGGCACCTCACATAGCTCATCCCAGGTGGCCCTGGTTGTCCCTACAGGAATTCCTTCCACAGGACTCTCTTAGCCCACTCCCAAATTTAGGAATCAGAGGACAGACACCACAGCCCATGGCCTCCTGGCATCCCTCTGGAGCCCGTGTGGGCTTGCCTTTAAGTCAGGCAAGGAGGGGTGGCAGGCTCTGCTCCTCCAGAGTCAGTGTCTGAGGGAGGAAGGTCATTTCCAGAGCTCAGGGCAGGGCCCCCCATGGGCTCTCTCATGGAGCTTGGGCACAGGCCCATTAGGCCACACCCTGCGGTTCTGAATGCTGGGGGCAGTTCAGGCCACCCTCTGAGGTGAGGATCACAGAAGGAGCTGCTGTGCCCCCGGAACACTTGGGACACCAGCTGCCCACCAGGAGAAGTCCACCCCCTCAGGGAAGCCCTCTGCAGCTCAGCCCAAGGGATGAGCCCCAGTTGGAGTCCACACCCACAAACAGGCCACAGGTGACTTCTTTGCCATCTCTGAGTGGCCCGTGTAGGTGGGCAAAGCTGGAAGGCTTTCCAACGGCTAAGGTGGGGGGTTCCCTTCTTGGCCCAGGCACCCAGCGAAGGTGGTGCTGCCCGCTTCTGGCCCTACTCAGGTGCCCAGGGGCCCCCTGCATGCACAGGAGCGGCAGGGCTTCCAGCAGAGCAGGGGAGGGCTCTTGGGGGCGACTCAGGGCACTGCTCCTAGGATGAGGATAACAAGGCCTTTGAAGTGTGGCAGCAGCTGCTGGTCCCTGGCTCCCAGCTGGGCTGCAGAGCCCTGCGACAGCTGAAAAGTCCCCATCCCTCACTGTGGATGGGCAGAGTTAGGGGCCAGCACTCAGGGGACTTGCCTGAGGCTTCACGCAGAGCTTTGCCACGTGCTGCAAGCTCCGGCTGAGGCTTAGTCAGTCTGATATGGCTGGGTAGGTCCAAGGGCCAGAGCCTCGGGCCGCCTCTTATTCCTTCACTGCTGTCTCACTGAGGGTCAGAGGCATGAGGGACTGACAGATGCCTGCAGCCAACTGGGTGAATCAGGGGACAAAGGGGTCACAAAGAGCTCAGTCGCATTACTGCCCCCAACCAAAGCTGCCAGGCTGGCCAGATCATTTATAAAAATAAAAATATCTACCTGAAAAGCAATATACCGTGGTGGAAAGAAAGAACACCCACCATGCAGAACTGGAATTTTAAGCAGTCGTGAAAGTGCCCCAAAAGTTCTTGTTGAAGCAGCTTCTCTCCCATTTCCCACTGCTCCAGCTTCAAACCTCAATGGAGAAAGACAGCTGAGGCCAGTTGCCCCAGAACACACATGCCCTCAGGGTCAAGTGCCTTTGCTCTGGTGGACTTTCCACTGCTCCCTGTCCAGTGTGAAAGGGGGCAGGTTTCTTCTTGGACTACACACTCCCCACTTTCTCTTCTTCCTTCAGCCCGATGGCTGTGCTTCAGCACACATTTAGGTCACGTGCAAAGCACATCTTGGCTTCAGTGGGAGGGAATTTCAGAGGAAAGCCGTGAGGAGTGTGAGAAATTCCAGGTGTGCTCTCCCCAGACTCTGTCTTCCCTGCAGCCTCCCCCTCCACTTTCCAGTTCAAAGAGACTCCCTGAGACCCAAACATGGGGCTCATTGCCCAGTCTGCGCACACCTCTGCCTCTTTCCTGTCGCTGGGTAAGCAGAATTTCTCCAGCAGAGCTGACCAGACTCCAGACTCCCTTGGCTTCCAGCTACAATGGCTGCCTGGCGGCTCTCTCCTTGGGCAGAGCAATCCATGTCCAGCAAAAGGGTGGATCTGTGCCCCAAGCCCTGACTCAGTTTCACTTCTGTGTCTCTGGGCCCTGATCCCTAAAGACTACTCTTCCTGTCTTCACTCCCACCCTGTCTCCCAAGGATCCTCTTCCAAGAGCTGATTCTATTCCAGACTGCTCACTCCATCTCTCACTTCCTTCTTCTCCAGCTTCTGGGAAGACCCTGTGTCTATAAACCATACTGTTAATACCAGCTCTTTAAACCCCATCCTTCCCTCAGCCCACGGAGCTTGGCTGTGCTTAGAGGTGCCCCCCATCTTCCTGCCATCTTTGGTCATTCGGGCCTCCTTTCTAATGAGCTGTGAAGTAGGAAAACACACTCAAAGGCTGAACAAGTCCTTGGCTTTGAGCTGGGCAGGCAGGGTGCCCATCTGGGGCACTCCTAAACCAGAATCCCCTCTGGACAAGGCAGTGTGGCCCAGGGAAGATGGCAGGGGCTTATAATCACAGACAGCATATGAATCCTGAAGCTGCTGCCCACTGCTCAGGAATCCTTGACCTGTCTCTCTCTCTCTACCTCCAATCTGTAAAAAAGGGAGAAAGAATATCCGCTTCACAAGCCTGTTGCCAGGATCAAATGAGTTATCCTACGTGAAGGTGTTTGCAAACTGTGAAGTGCCATGCTGTTTTCTCTATGAAAGGCAAAGAGTAGCCTGGTATTATGCTCCTTCCACCTGCATCACACTTGCAATCTGACCCTCACTGCCTTTCCGCCTTCCTTTAAAGAACTGGAAGTTACAAATTTCTGCGCGCGTGCACACACCCACACCCACACCCACACCCACACACAGGCTGTCTCCTTGGAACCTTGGAAACATGCGCTGAGGCTCCTAGGGGCATGTGCCATTGGCCCTGCACAGGAGAGCCAGTTTTGTAATAACAGGCAGGATCTCTTCGGGACTTGCTGGGGCAGAGACAGGGGTATAGGAGGAGAGGCCTTGGTACTGTCCTCTTGGTGGGGGGACGGAAATGGGCTGAGAGGATGAGCTCAGTGCAGCCTGGGGTGCTCCCCGGCCCCCAGCTTAGCCTTAGCAGAGGTCCATGTGGTTGCCTCCTCTCACAGTCTGGGGGAGCCATATCAAAAACTGAGAAATTGTAGCCTTTGTTTTCAGGGAGGACAGAGAAGGGGGCCCTCTATGTGCTGGACTTGTTAGCTCATTTAATCCTCACTACCACCTTCTAAATAGTGTATTTTCCCCATTCTTCTGGTGAGAAAAGGAACTGAGATTGGCTACCCTCAGGGCCAGTATGTGGACCAGCCTCTCTTTTCCTCCAGAGCCGCCTTCTCTATTTGTCCCCCCTCACCAATCAGAGAAGTGTGAGAAACTAAGTCTCACCAAGTACCAGACACTGAGGGCGGTGTCCAGGAGTGCCCCTTCTGGATGGGTCTGCATCAGGCCTGACCCAAAGCTAGGCTGCTAAAGGAATGACTCCTGGTTCTTACAGCCACTGTCTCTTGAGCATGTGCCAGGAACTGTGTTATGTGCTTCTACATGACTGTCTGTGCAATGGCTTTGCAAGGGAGGTATGATTATCCTGTCTACAGATGTGAAGATGGTTGTTCAGAGATGGGAAGACCACACAGCTGTCGAGGGATACAAACCCAGTTCCTCCTGCTACCAGGTTCATGCTACCCACGGGATTCCCTGGTCTCTGAAACCACGTCTCAGGGCAGCGCCTCTCAGTTATCCGATCGCTCATCATTTGCTTATTGAGCATTTGCTGTGCTTGTGGCTCAGGGGTGAATGAGATGAACGCTGCCATTGCTGCCCTGGTGTTTGCATTCCAGTGGGGAAGACAGTCAGCCATCAGAGGGTCAGGACCAGCCCCTCTCTCAGGGGGTGACATTTGAGCTGAGACCTGGAGGGTGAGGAAGAGCCAGCTACACAAGGAAATTTCAGACTATGGGAATAGCATTTGCAAAGGCCCTTTCCTGGGGCAGGGAAGATGAAATGTGTCTGACAAATAAAAGGCCACTGTGGCCAGGCACTGTGACATCTGCTGTAGTCCTGCCTACTTGGGAGGCTGAGGCAGGAGGATCACTTGAGCCTAGAAGTTTGAGGCTGAAGTGAGGTATGACTGTGCTTGTGAATAACCACTGCACTCCAGCCTGGGTAACACAGCGAGACCCTGTCTCTCAAAAATAAAAATGAAAAAGGCCACTGTAGCTTCAGAAAGTGAGCAAGGGGGAGAGAAGTACAGGTGAGGTTATAGAGACCCACAGGGGTGAGGCTGCAGGGCCTTGAAGTTCATAAAGAAGAGTAAGGCTGTCACCTTCCTATCTTTAAGGCCCCACCCACTACCACTATTCTTGGGGAAAATGTAAGGTGAGGAGGAATGAGGTATCCCCAGAACCATCTAACATGGAATTATAGTATGAGTTTACATTAACTGAGCACTTGCTATGTGCCATGTGCTGTCCTCAGCACTGTGCCTAAACCGACTCATTTACTTCAGACACTCAGGCACACAAAGGTTAAGTAAACTACCCAAGAATACAAAGGAAGTACAGGTGACCCTTGAACAACACAGGGGTTAGGGACACTGACCCCTTGCACAGTTGAAAATTTGAGCATAACTTTTGACTGCCCAAAAACTTAACTACTAATAGCCTATTGTTGACTAGAAGCCTTATGTATAACAAACAGTTGTTTAACACATATTTTGTATGTTACATGTATTTTCACAATGAAGTAGGAAAATGTTATTAAGAAAATCATAAGGAAGAGAAAATACATTTACTGTTCATTAAGTAGAAGTGGATCATCATGAAGGTCTTCCTCATTATCTTCACGTTGAGCAGGCTGAGGAAGAGGAAGAACAGGAGGGGCTGCTCTTGCATCTCAGGGGTGGCAGAGGCAGAAAAGGTGGAAGAAGTGGAAGGGGAGGCAGAAGAGGCAGGCACACTTGGTGTAATGTTTATGGGGAAAAAAATCCATATACAAGTGGACCTTGCGGTTCAGACCTGTGTTGTTCAAGGGTCAACTATAGTCGATGCAGGTAACCAGCCCGGGTGGCCTGGCTCCAGGGCCCACAACCTACTCCAGGCTTCTACTGGAGAAACTATGGCTGTCAGGCAGTGACTGTTGAGTTGTCACAGAGGCTGGAGGTGAGAGCTTCTCCCTGGATATAGCACTCTTAGGGCTGCTCTCCATCTGTAATCCAAACTATGGGAGTGGACAAAATGCAAGCCAAACAGGAAACCAGTACTCTCGAGAGTACTGAAGAGATGGACAAGAATTTAGTAAAGAGCCTCCACCTACCACTTCTCCCCTGGAACACACTGAGACCAACGTACAAACCACAGAGCCCAGAATTTTGCAGCCACGGGTATGTGGACTAGAAAGGAGAGTTGTTGGCACAGCTAGTGCTAGGGGACTTGCCTTAAGGATGGCTCATGTTTGTTATTCCCGGTTCAATTGTAAATCAAACACAGTGACTGTTACTTAATGATCATAACGCTCCAAATGTATATAACTTGGCTCTGAAAGGTTTTGTCAACCCTCTTTCCACCACCACCACCAACAAAGCAAGCCAACAAATATCTACTGAGTTACAACCCTGAACAAAACATTGTGCTCTCCTGCATTTGGTATTGGCAGACAACACAGATAACCGGGCTTTGCTGGAGCTTAAAAGAACACTTATCATTGTCCTGCCATTACATATCCCAGGCCCATGTCTCATTTTTCAGGAAGTCAGAAGATGGAGTGGGACTGTCCTAAATGCTGAATATATGGCCAAAGAGATGATTATGGGGTATCTGGTCAAAAGCTCCCATGCTGGAGTTTTAGTTCCTCTAAACTTCCAGTTTAAATAATAATAATCTGAGCCAGGCACAGTGGTCCACACCTGTAGTCCCAGGTACTCAGGAGGCTGGGGTGGGAGAATCACAGGATCACTTAAGGCCAGGAATTCGAGGCTTCAGTGAGCTATGATGGAGCCACTGCACTCCAGCCTAGGTGACAGAGTGAGACCCAGTCTCTAATAAATAAATAAATAAGTTTTTTAAAATCCAGATTGGCAAAAAGGCTTAATGAAAATCATTTGTTCTGCATATACTCAACTGAATAAAGTTTTTAACTTGGGCCAGTTAGCAGATTTCTGGAACAGTAACGAGTAGAACTCAAAGCCAGTCCAGCTCTGGAAAATGGGCATTTCATATCCCATCTCATCTTTAACTTAGACTCCAAACCCACCCTCAGGCCTACAGTCTTGTCCTCACACCCAAAATATTAATAGTTCTACTCCTGACCTGATACAACCTGAAGGGAAAGGGAAGGGTGGGCACCCACCCACTTCACACCGCACCCTGTTCTGGGCACACACTTGACATTGCTTATAACATATAAACCTCACAACCACCCTATGAGGTAGGCAGGTCCACCTCTGGCTCAGACAGAAGAACTCACTCACCCAAGGCCACATGGCTGGTCAGTGGCTGAGGGGAGACTCTCCCCAGGCTACGCTCCCAAACCCACAAAGTCACCACTGTCCACGTGTCCCTCAAGAAGCCACTGTACTGAAAACCTGTCACTACAGAATACTAAGGTACATTTCATATCTTTAAAGTCTTAACCACATATTAATAATAACATGTTCTTCTTACAGAGTTTGTAGGGTTCACAAGGACCATGGAAATTAGCTGATTACTTCTCACAACATTTATTCCCCCACTAAGAGAAGGGGCAAGATCACTCCGTTATTTCCACTTTATTGATAGGAGATGGTAGAGAGAGGCTGCTGTGGCTCTTCTTGGGCCAGGTGGAGAATGAAGAAAACAGAATGGCTCCTGCCTCCAGCAGCGTGCTGTCCACTGCAAGTCGGCAACGTAGCCAACCTCACAGCTTGCAGTTGAGCACAAGAGAGAACGTGTTTATAATGCTCCCTCACTATCTGTGATAGACCATTTACCCTTTGGTTATCCGGGAGGAAAAATGTTCTCTGGGGAGTGTCAGTACATGAACCAAGAACACAATCAAAACTGAGTTGTAAAGCCCTAACCTGCTAGTCTCACTTCTCACCAGAGTCACTTGTGTGTTAGGTTAGTTACTCCAGGTGGCGGATGGGTGGCATAGGCATATCCATTTTGGATAACTATAACTAAAAAAAAGAAAATCCAAATCTTCACTTCCTCTTACTACATCTCATCTTTGTCATAAACAAATGTTATAACCTTCCATTGTTATGTTATTAAGCCTACTCTAATATGTTGAAACTTTTTCCCCCACAATAATGTCAATTGGCCACAAAAAATATACAATTAACTCTAACCCAGCGAGTCTCTCCATGGCCAAACTAGCCGTTTTTTGTGTTTTTTTCTTTTTTTAAAGCTTCCTATATTATTTTAACCCATTTCCTTGGAATGCCCTTTGAATTTTATTTCTAAAAACCTCTAGGTCAGTTTCTCCTAAACACATCTTAGTTTAGGCACATACAGAATTCACACTAACAACAATTCTACAACAAAACAGATTTTCTGTACACAATTGACTTTTTCTACTAAAGTGAGAGTAGTACAGGCATTGTGCTAGCCTCTGAGATAATGGATACACCAACCAATGGATTTATATCCATCAAAGTTTTAGTAAAATTATGAAAACTACCATTTGTTGCAGGTTTGCAATTGTACATTTATACACACTGACTCATGGAAACCCCGTAAGGTACAATAGAGCCTGCTCTTCTTCCATTTGACATGTGAGGAAAAGGAAGTCTGGAGAGGGGAAGCCGTTAGTTGGAGGCATGAGATTCAGGAAATGACCAAAGTCATTAGAATGGCAGTGAGAACTTGAATTTTGGAGTAAGACTCCACCATCCTGTCCCTACCACTGTCCAAAGTCCTTCAGATCTCTTGCTTTCCAGGCCTGCTCAGCTACCCAACTTTTTTTTTTTTGTCAACTCCCAGCAAAATTTTGATTGCAGCAGCTTGACAACTTTTAGCTAGCTGTGAGTTTGGGTCACGCATCTATCCCCTGAACCAAGGACTGCCATTCTACCATCCCCCCAACCGCCACTTCTACAAGGCCCGGGCCATTGGAAGGATACAGGACAAATGAGCCAAAGTCTCTGCCCTCTGGGAGTACGCCGGGAGAGGGTAGCGCTGTCTGGGTTTGAAGCAGAGTTACGACCTGTATTATAGAGTACAAAGTTCTGAGCGCTGTTTAGGAGCAGCTTCTCAAAACGTCTTTACCTTTGTGTACCCTTCCACATTTTACATTTCTACAGGTTTCCTGAGGAACTCCCAGGGAGTATTTATATTTTAAAAGAAGAGGTGGTTCTCCCACAAAATGTGGGATCTTTACCTTGTGTAAAAGAGATTTTCTTCCCCTAGGTAAAAGAAGGATAAGTCTTAAAAAGGAACGATCAGAGCTATTTGGGACTGTAGAGATTATCTGACCCAACCTCTTAATTTTATGGCCAAGGAAACAAGCTCAAGTGAAGCAACTAGACTTTCCCAAGGTCACAAGCTAGTAAGCGGGAGGACGGAAGCGTGTGCAGGGCCCTGGCTCAGGGATGGGCCTCAAGAATGCTCCCTCCACGCTAGTGTTTATCTGGCCGCCACGCCCGCGCCAGAAACCGGGGATCAGTGGGCAACCTGACACCTCACTTCCGCGGCGGCCAAGCCTGCTCTGGCCATCCCAAGGTTCGGCAGGTCGCCGTCCGCCGTTCTGCCCTCGGGCAACCTCTGGGTCGCGTGGGAGGAAAAGCGCCGGGCTGGGCTTCGCGTCCCCTTCTCACGACCCTGGGCAGAGTCCGCGGAACAACAGGCCCGGCCCTCCCTTCCCAGCCCCGCCGCAACCCCGCACGTGCGGCGCCTCGTGCACCGCCCCGGGCCCCGCCCTCGCCCTCCATTGGCTGTTCCCGCGCCGTCCTCCTCTTCCCCCCCCCCCACGCGACTGGCCTCGGTTGAGGCTCCACGTGACCCACGGGGGGGCTGTCCGCGCAGACCGAGCGGGCTCTCGGATAGGCTGCCCTGGCCGGCCTGTCCGCGCCCAGCCCCGCCTCCCTCCGGTGGCGCAGCCAGAAGGTTGCGAGGTTGGGACTGGAGGGAAAGGATACGGAGGTCTGGGAGAAGGCGGGGGTTACAGAAAGAGTGGCGAAAGGGACACACCCGGTAGAGGGGAAGGGGCCGCAGCCGAAGGAAGCCTCCACCACAGACTCCACCAGGCTCCAATCAGGGGACGCGGACGCGGGCGGGGCGGGGCCTCCAGCGGAGGCGCCTCACCTGGCCCCGCACGTGTCTCGCTCACCCCGGCTGCCCAGCCAATCACGGCCCGGGAAGGTGGGCCAATCCGAAGCCGCAATCTCGGGAAGCCGGCCTGGCCTCATAAATAATTAATGTCCCAGAGCCGGTCTGCAGGCGGGGTAGGGATGGAGGGAGGCGGGGGTGCCGCTGAGCGCCTGCGCAGTAGCTGTCCGTGTCGGCAGCTGCAGCGGGTCGCACGGCTCTGGCCCATCTCGGGGGGCGGGCGGGGGAGGCGAAGCGCGCGGGCAGGGCGCGGGGCACGATGTCCGACGCGGGCGGCGGAAAGAAGCCGCCTGTGGAGCCGCAGGCTGGGCCAGGCCCGGGGCCGGGGCGTGCACCTGGGGAAAGGGGCCTGCCGGGCTCCTTTCCACTGGTCTTGAAGAAACTGATGGAGAACCCCCCGCGCGAGGCGCGCCTCGGTGAGGGGGGTGGTCCGCGCGTGCCTGGGGGCGGGGTTTCTGCAGGGGCGGGGCCGGAGAGGGCGGGGCCGGGGAGGTTGGAGGTCGGGGTGAAGTGGTCCAGCGGAGGGGGATGGGGGCCGGGGATGACGAGGAGCCTGAAGGACGAGGCGGGGGCGCTGGGGAGAGGAGGTCAGGGACAAGCTGAGAGAGGAAGGGTCAGGAGGGAGAGTATGGTTGGGGGCGCGAGGAGGAGGTTCGTGTAGGGGTTTCTGAGGAGGGTGGTGGGGGTCGGGAGCAGGCACTTAAGTGACGCTCCAGGGCGCCGCCTCTGGGGCTGCCTGCACCGGATCACTCGGGATGCTTGTTTAAAATGCCGGTTCCTGGCCACACCCAATCTGCAGCTCTTGGGACAGGAGTCTGCATTTTAAGGAGCACCCTAATGCACTTCACCCGGTTGACTTCAAAGTCCACCAAAGTTTGAGAAGCGCTGGACCAAGGTGGCAGACTGTCGTTGTATACAGCCTTCCCCCTCCTGGGGGGAGGACGTAGCTTCCTTCCTGGGTGTGAGTATCCTCAGCTGCTAGGTCCACGCTGGAGCCTTTCTGGAAACGTGTCTCAGGGCTGCTGTTGAGGTGCGGGTGGGGGAAGGGAGTGGGCAAGGATGCGGGTGTCTTCTCAGGGGGGCTTTGGACGAGGCAGGGACTGGGTGAGGGTCAGAGTGAGGTCCCTGAGACCCTTCCCCTGGTTGTTTGGGGCCACAGGGGCAGGACTGAACTTCGCCTTATTTCCTAGAACACAGAGGTCCCTGGAGCATATGTGGAAAGCAGGGTTGGCCTTGATTTTTGGCTTGGGAGATGAGGTTCGGGGAGCAGCAGGCATGCCACCTATTGCGGGGGTTTTAGGTGCAGTGAAGTATACTTTCAGTCTGAGACCTTTTCATTTCCAAGAGCCATCAGTATTATTCAGGGATTTGGGAAGGGATAGGCCTTCTGTTAATTGCCTGTCCTGGAGAATTAATTTTCCTTTTAAAAATGCCATTTCTCTTCCTTTTCTGGGTGTGTTCTGAGGCTCCCATCCCTATGGCTGTCACTTTTAGGTTTATAAATAGCTTTAGCACATCAGGTGAGGCCAGGCTCTCTCCTCCTGCTTTGGGACCTCATGTCCACAAATCCTTCTGTTTGTTTTTAAGGCAATGCTTTGTTCCAAATCTGAGGCTGAAATGAGCTGCAGGGACAGGTGTACACATCTGGCAGATGCTTGTTTAAGATTACCAGATAATAACCATCCTAGTAACCTACTAGAACCTAGTAATTCTAAATTACATTTGCAGAGTGCTCACAAAGCACTTTGACATAATCCTATTTCATTTAGACTTCCACAACAGCCCTGTAGGGTATTATCCCCATTTCCCAGGTGAGGAAAGTTGAGGCCCTGAAAGGTGAAGGTGCTTCTCAAGTTTGGTACTTTTTCTACTGTATCACACTAGCAACCACTGGTGTCAATTCCTGAGATCTAAGTGATGGACTAGTCCTTTATGTCTTACAGTTTAAAACTTCACCTTACAAAAACATTCATTTAAAATATCCTTACTGGCCGGGCGCGGTGGCTCACACCTGTAATCCTAGCACTCTGGGAGGCCAAGGTGAGCGGATCGTTTGAGCTCAGGAGTTCGAGACCAGCCTGAGCAAGAGCGAGACCCCATCTCTACTAAAAATAGAAAGAAATTATATAGACCGCTAAAAATATTGAAAAAATTAGCCGGGCAGGGTGGCGCATGCCTGTAGTCCCAGCTACTCGGGAGGCTGAGACAGGAGCATCGCTTGAGCTCAGGAGTTTGAGGTTGCTGTGAGCTAGGCTGACGCCACGGCACTCACTCTAGCCTGGGCAACAGAGTGAGACTCTGTCTCAAAAAAAAAAAAAAAAAAAAAATCCTTACTTAGGCCAAGCAAAACCTGGAACTTATTGTTGCTTGTCCTTCAGTATGGCTGCTTTTCTATCTCTATCTCCTCCCTTCTCTTGCCTCCATTGATCCCAAATGACCCCACCTGACGTGGGCCACAGTCATTTCTGAACAGAATGTGGAGTCCAGATCTCAGGGGAGGAGAACAGGAAGGCCATCTGGCCCACCCAGCCCACCAGGGCTTGGCTTTTTACTTCCCAATTTGTTTTAAATCAAAGGCTGGTACAGAATGCAGTTGCAGGAACTCAAGTTATTAATAATTTGTATTAGAAGCCCTGACCAAGTTCTGTTTGTCAAAATATCCACCTTCTTAATTCACTGATTATGTTCATTTTTAATTGAACCAACAAGCTGCTTTTTGTCTGTCTATGGTCTAGGAGTCCATGCGTGACTGGTTTATTTCCAACATAATCATATTTGATTTCTCCTTTTCACTTCTAAATCCAAAGTTCAAAGTTGTCTCCCTCAATTTTGAAAACCCATTGTGAACTTGTCATGATTTTATCTCCCACTTCCCTGATTAGCCTCCCTGTCAATTTGATTTCCTTCCAACCTTGTCACATTTCTCTCTTCTCTTTTTTCTTAATTGCCCTCTCTTGGATATCCACGTGCATAACTTTTTGACTGAGACAATTAGGCAGGATCCAGTCCCCATTAATTAATTTTGCTTTGAATAGAAGCAGTCTTTCTTCTTCAACTCCACCCTCTCCTTTCTCCCAGAAAACCTACCTTCAGTCTTTTCAGGGATAAAGGTCTCTTGCTCTGAAAAAGGTCCTGAAAAGACAGCTCCAGGCCCTCTCTGTCTAATTAACCTAAAGTGAATCTGTTTGCAAATCCAATAGTCTACATTCAATATGCACATTTTCTCATAGCCCATTGTCTGCCTATTCCTTTGTGGGCCCCTAAAATCTAGAAATGATTCAGACACAGTCCCTGTTCCCTGTGAGCACACAGTAATAATGAATGCCTGCTGTGTGCTACGATCTATATAACATAGATGCTTTCAAATGTTAGCTCTAATCTTCACCAAAGAGACAACTTTATCCTTATGTGTAGTGGAGGACACTGAGGCTCAGAGAGGTTAAGTAACATGGCTAAGGTCACACATCACACAGCAAGTGGGTGACAGAGCTAGGATTCATCCCTGGGCTAGGTTGCTGTGCAGAAGCATCACCAGAGGAAACAGGACAGGAGAATACAAAAGTTCTTGACCTGAAAATGTCAGCCCTTTCCATGCTCAGATATCAGGAGAGGTCAGAAAACTCCATTTCCTTCTTTATAGCCTCTATCCTGCTGATGCTAGTCCTACAGCCTATTCTGAATTAACCCTGTGACCATGTCAGGCCTCAGAGCATGTGGTAAGCGTTACGGGAGAGTCAGGCATGGATGAGGGCGTGATACCGTCTCTAAAGGAGATCAGCTGGGGCTTGTTCAAGCAGCAGAATAGAGTGGGCTCTTGAAATGCATGGGATGGAATCAGGGCTCTGAGAAAGATGGGTCGGGCCTGTGAGGCTCACTGCCTACCTTCTGGGATTGAGTTACCCCCTTGCATGGTGTCTCATCACAGATTTTGTGTCTGCAGATAAGGAAAAGGGGAAGGAAAAGCTGGAGGAGGATGAGGCAGCAGCTGCCAGCACCATGGCTGTCTCAGCCTCCCTCATGCCACCCATCTGGGATAAGACCATCCCATACGACGGCGAGTCTTTCCACCTGGAGTACATGGACCTGGACGAGTTCCTGCTAGAGAATGGCATCCCTGCCAGCCCCACCCACCTGGCCCAGAACCTGCTGCTTCCTGTAGCTGAGCTGGAAGGAAAGGAGTCTGCCAGCTCTTCCACAGCGTCCCCACCATCCTCCTCCACTGCCATCTTTCAGCCCTCTGAAACCGTGTCCAGCACAGGTTAGTGACAGGCCTTTGGGCAGGGCCACCTGCCCCACCCAAAGAAGTCCACTTCCCACTGAGCATGTTTGTGTGGACACCAAACCCATTGAGCCCTATCTCTGGGGGGAGGTCCTGGTGGGGCTGCTGTGTGGAGAAACCCTGTGCTCCCCACCCTTCAGCACAGTCCTTGAGGCTGCAGATAAAAATAGTAGTGACATCAGCAGCAGTCAGAGCCTTTCTGATGCTTGGTATGCTGCAAATGGTCACGGCCGTGGACTGAGCACTTCCAGTCTGAAGCCTTGCAGGATAGAAATCCCACTCTCCTTTTCCTCGATGCTCTTTTGCCCCCACACTTGCTCTGCCATGGATTATCCAGAAGCTCAGGCAGTAATAATATTAACACCTACTGACATTTGGTTAGCACTGACTCTGTGCCAGATATGAACATGTAATCCTCACAAGAACGTTATGAGATTAGTACTGTTAACCCTCTTTTACAGGTGAGGAAACTGAGGCACAGAGAAGTAACTTGCCCACAGTCACAAAGCTGGTAGTTAATGGAGGCAGCAGTTGAACCAAGGATATCTGACTCCATAGCTAGGTACTGCTTAGGCCCTGGCATGCAGAAGGCACTCCCACTGCCTAGGTAGGAACTTGGTCAGGCTCCGTCCTTCATCCTCTTACTCTTTGTACCTCTGGGGATTGGTTTGTTTGTTTTCATGCCCCTTGAACATGAACTTACCGGAGGAGACATAGCTCCTGTTTCAGGGGGCTCTGCAAAGGTTTCTGCAGGTTCAGTTAGGGGCATACAGGCTGATGTCTCCTGGGAGCTGGTATGTCACCCAGGGAACCCACATCTAGGAAATTCACATGGTCTCTCTTTTTTTAAACCTTTTGTTATGGAAGAATTTTCAAACAAAATACAAAAGTAAGAAACTACTGTAATGAACCTCCATGTAACCATCACCCAGCTTCAACAATTCTTAACTCATAAGCAATTATTTTCAATTAAATCTAGATATTGTATCATCTTAGCCATAAATATTTCAATATGTGTCTAAAATAGAATTCTAGGCCGGGCAGGGTGGCTCACGCCTGTAATCCTAGCACTCTGGGAGGCCGAGGCGGGAGGATCACTCAAGGTCAGGAGTTCGAGACCAGCCTGAGCAAGAGTGAGACCCCTGTCTCTACTAAAAATAGAAAGAAATTATCTGGACAACTAAAAATATTTATAGAAAAAATTAGCCAGGCATGGTGGCACATGGCGGTAGTCCCAGCTACTCGGGAGGCTGAGGCAGAAGGATTGCTTGAGCCCGGGAGTTTGAGGTTGCTGTGAGCTAGGCTGATGCCACAGCACTCGAGCCCGGGCAACAGAGTGAGACTCTGTCTCAAAATAAATAAATAAAACAAAATAAAATATAAGGATTCTGGCTGGGCATGGTGGCTCAGCTGTAATCCCAGCATTTTGGGAGGCAAAGCTGGAGGATCACTTAAGGATAGGAATTGGAGACCAGCTTAGGCAACATAGCAAGACCCCATCTCTTAAAAAGAAAAAAATTAGCCAGGCGTGGTGGCTTGCACCTGTAGTCCCAGCTACTTGGAAGACTGACGCAGGAGAATTGCCAAGCCCAAGAGTTGGAGGCTGCAGTGAGCTATGATAATGCCACTGCACTCCAGCCTGGGCAATAGAGCAAGACCCCACCTCTAAAACAAACATAAAATTATAGAATATAAGAGTTCTTTTTAAAAAGACATAACCAAAATACCAGTTTTACATCCAAAATTGACATTAAATCCATCAGCATTCCGATTTCCAAAGTTGTCTCATAAATGTTTTACAGGTTGTTTGAATCAATATCCAAATAAGGCCTATACATTGCATTTGGTTGATAAGTCTCTTAAATTTCTAACTATAGGCTTCCTTCCCCTTTTTTTTCATTGCAATTTATTTGTTCATGAAACTGAATCATTTATCCTGTAAAATTTTACATGCGCTGGGTTTTGCTGGCTGTATTCTGTGGTGCCATTTAACATGTTTCTTTGCTCCTAATTTTTTTCCTGTAAACCGATTAGTTCTAGAGGCCTTTGCTGATTCTGGCAGAATTCTCATTTGAAGGCGGGTCATTTTTGTTCTGGCTTTCCTAGAAGGCTGCTTCCACGTGTGGGTAGAGGAGGGAGCTGAAAATGAGCTTCCATCTTGTACCATCTTGTATAATTGTTTCATTATATATTACAATGTAATAATAATAGAAATAAAGTGCACAACAAATTTAATGTGCTTGATTCATCCCGAAACCATCCCCTTACCCCTGGTCCATGGAAAAATTATCTTCCATGAAAACAGTCCCTGGTGCCAAAAAGGTTGGGGACTGCTGCCTTAGACCACTTAGATGGCATCTGCCTTTGATTCTATTTTTAAGTAGACCTTTTTAATGAAGTATGTCATACATGAGTGCACATATCATAAATGTGCGGCTCAATGAATCTTTACAAAGTGAACCCACCCACATAATTATCACCCTAATCAGGATATAAAACACTGTTAGTGTCTCTGAAGTACCTTATGATCCTGCTCAGTCATTATTCCCTAAAGGTAAGCATCATTATTATTTCTATCACCAAAGATTGGTTTTGCTTGTAGTTGAACTTTCTATAAATGGAATTGTGTAGTATGTCCTCTTTTTTGTTTTTAACTGTCACAAGTTAATTACGTTTATACTCTTACATTTATAGCTTCCTATAGCTAGCTTTATGGTATAATGTAAATTATGTGGGCATCAGAATTTCTTTAACAAAAAAGTTTTACAGAATATATTTTTGAAATACTCTTTTGACAGAAAAAATCACAATAAAAATGAAGTAAGATTTATATTGAAGACTTACACATATGGTAGGAATGGAAGTAGAATTCCTTCTCTTAATTTTTCAATCCATTCTGTAGAAAAGACACAAGTAATATGTATTCTTTTGTATACACTGAAGTGTACAACTAAAGTTGTATACTAAAGTTGGCTTTCAGTCAACTTTATGTTTGTGAAAATCATCTGTGTTGTTGCATGTAGTAATACTTTGTTAATTTTCATTGCTGAGTAGTATTCCACTGTATGAGCATGCCACAGGTTATCCATTCTACAGTCGAAGGACATTTGGGGTGTTTCTAGTTTGGGTTATGAATAGAGCTGCCATGAACATTTGTGTGCATATCTTTTGATAAATATATGTATGCATTTCTCTTGGGTTTTGCTTAGGAATAGAATGCCTGGGTCCTCGGACATGCATATATTCAGCTTTTGTAGATACTGCCAAGCAGTGTACGTAGTGGTCGTATCCATTTATACCCCCATCAGCAAAGTATTGAAGTTCTAGTTGTCAGCTTTTAATTTTAATTTTGACATCTTTTGTAATGGTGGACCTCAGAAAATAATGTTTCAGGCAAATTACTAAGAGACCTGTTACCTTTCCCTCTTCCTCCAGCAGAGTAATTTTAAGGTCTTATAGTCATTTGCTAGAATTTGTTCACAGAGCTATCCACTGGGAAGGGGGGAGTCCTCCAAAACTTTGCCCCCCCTCCCCGAGCCTCTTTTTTATGCACTCTTTGCAAATTGTCCCATTTTGTTTCCTGGGGCTTTCTCTTGTCCTGTCCCTGAAACTTAACCACATCGTGGCATTTGGTTGCTGCTGAAAGGCACCCAGACATGGAATCACTTTGAACAGCATTTTCATGTGGTAGGTACCTTGGCTGTTTGTCTTGCAGGTATGGGGTTCGGCAGGCCCCTGTATTCCTACAGTTACATCAGTCTCTGCTCATTCACTCCTCTGATGCTCCGATCTCTTTGTAATTAATCCCCTCTAATAGTTTATGTGTGTGATCCTGTTAAAACCTAAGTCTGATTGTGTCATGCCTCTGCTCAGAACCCTCCAATGACTTCCCATCTCAGGGTATGAGTCAAAATCAGCACCATTGCCATTTAGACCAGATAAGTTTTGGTCGTGGTTGGAGGAGAGACTGGCTTGTGCACTGTAAGATGTTTGGGAGCACCCCTAGCTTCCACCCACTAGATGCCAGTAGCACTCCCTCCAGTCCTGATGTAGCCAGATATCCTCTGCAAGGCAGAAAACCACTGCTTTATTGGAATTAAAGGCCCAACATTTTCTGTTCCAGACTCATCTTATTATTCTCCCTTCTCATTCATTTACTCCAGCCACATTGGCCTTCTTACTATTCCTTGAACATACCAGCCAAGCACCTACCCCAGGGCCTTTGCACTTGATATTCATGCTGAAGTTTTCTCCCAAATATCCACATGGCATCTAACATTCTTACAGATATTTTATATTTATCTTGTGTAATTTCAGTTTTCCCCACTAGATCAACATTCCATGAAGGCAGAGATTTTTACTTGTTTGTTAGACTGTTTTGTCTTTGCCAGGACAGTATGTGGCATATAGTAGGTGTTCAATAAATATCTGTTGACTGAATAATTATTTTATGCACTCCTGTCAGTAGCATTGAATGAGTTGGCCAAACGTATATATATTTTTTTTTATAACTTATCTTTGATAACACACAACCTTTGAATTCTTTTTTTTTTTTTTTTTTTGAAACAGAGTCTCACTCTGTTGCCCGGGCTGGAGTGCCGTGACATCAGCCCAGCTCACAGCAACCTCAAACTCCTGGGCTCAAGCAATCCTCCTGGCTCAGCCAGGAGGTAGCTGGGACTATAGGCATGTGCCACCATGCCCGGCTAATTTTTATATATATATATTTAGCTGTCCAGCTAATTTCTTTCTGTTTTTTTAGTATAGACTGGGTCTTGCTCTTGCTCAGGCTGGTCTCGAACTCCTGCGAGGATCCACCTGCCTCAGCCTCCCAGAGTGCTAGGATTACAGGTGTGAGCCACCGCACCCGGCCACAACCTTTGAATTCTGAATGTGGCTTTAATCCAATGTCCGCTATAAAGCGGCAGCCAGATGGGGCAGGGAAGAACAAGGAATCAGAGTCAGCTAGACCAAAGTTCAAACTTTCATTCAGTCACTTATCATCTGTATAACCCTGAGAAAACCGTTTCATTTCTCTGAGCCTTAATTTTCTCATCTGTAGAATAGAGTTAACACCCATCTTCCTTTCAGAGTTTTCATAAGACTAAATGATGGCTGGTTGCGGTGGCTCATGCCTGTAATCCTAGCACTCTGGGAGGCCGAGGCGGAATGATCGCTTGAGCTCAAGAGTTTGAGACCAGCCTGAGCAAGAGCGAGACCCTGTCTCTACCAAAAAGAAAAAAAAAAAAAGACTAAATGAGTGACAGTGACTGACACATCTCAGGGACTCAAAAGTGGAACCCATTTCAGTTACTCAGTTTGTCCCTAACCCATTGGAGTTCACAGAGAGATTCAGCTGTTTCTCCGTACTTAAGAACTTGAAATCACAGGAAGTTAAGGGGGTATAGTGATATGTTTTGCTTAACATTTCTGGGGGGGCAGAAAACAATTGGAAAATCCTGTCTTTCAAGGGTCTCTGTTTCTTTTGAGCATTCTGTTCCTAAAAGGAAGAATTCTTTCCATGTTTGCATTGTTGAATTGAACCACGTGTGCTAGTCTGGCCTGGGGGCTGGTGCTGTTGTGGTTTTCTTCCCCCTAAGTGGCAGTGGTTTTTGCAACCCTGAGATTCAAGCAGGTGTCTGGGTTTGTGATGTGGGTCTTCTTTGTGCAGTGGGCTGCTTCAAGACCACCTGCCTCTGTGTTTTTCAGAATCTTCCCTGGAAAAGGAGAGAGAGACTCCCAGTCCCATTGACCCTAACTGTGTGGAGGTGGATGTGAACTTCAATCCTGACCCTGCTGACCTGGTTCTCTCCAGCGTGCCAGGTGGGGAGCTCTTCAACCCTCGGAAGCACAAGTTTGCAGAGGAGGACCTGAAGCCCCAGCCCATGATCAAAAAGGCCAAGAAGGTCTTTGTCCCTGATGAGCAGAAGGTAACCTGGTATTCTTTATAAGTAAAGCTGCAACATTGGTCCAGGAGCTGAGGGGCTAGGCTTCCTCACATTTGACCTTATCTGGAGAACCCTCCCTCTTTGTGGACTTTGTATAGAAAGACATGAGTTCCGTGCATAGAGCCACATCCTGCAGCAATTTGGTAGAAATAAAGGGAGTCAGGTGGCATTTGGCCCCAGTGTGACTCCCTGTAGTTTCTCTCTCCTGACCCAGGCCATCAGCTGTGTTGATGTTCCTGCTTCCCTGGCTTTAGCCCAGCCATTGGGCAAGAGCTCACTAGACCACAGGAACCATGGCTGAACAAGTCCTCACTTTGAGGGACAAAAGATTGCTTGTATGTTGCCATCCCCAGGGATGAACAAGCAGCCCTCAAGCTCCTGGCTCTGTAAGAACTGGTGAGAAGAGGGAATGCTGCCGTTTTTCCATCCTATCCTATGAAAAACTTGCAGGAAAGACTTTTCATCCAAAGCTTTAGAGTCAAGCAGACCTGGGTTCAAATCCCACTTTGTCACCTGTGACCTAGCTGTACCTCAGGTTCTTCATCTGTAAAATGGGAATTGAACCTGCCTCTCAGGAGGTTTCTGAGACTTTAATGATAATAATGGTGATAATGGTAAACATTTATATGGTACTTACTCTACCAGGCATGGTTATAAGCATTTTTTATATATTAGATCATTTAATCTTCAAACAACTCCATGAAGTAGTTACAGCTCTTAGTTCTCCTTGTAAAGATAAGGGACCTGAAACATTGAGAGCTAAGGTCTGGCACGGTTGCACTGCCAGTAATCTTGCAGAGCCAAGATTTGAACTCAGGGGACTAGACCCACGTAACAGGCCCTTAGCCACAACCCGAACACGTGAGGCAAGGGTGTAGGTGGCAGCCCTCGGTCGGCTACCAGCAGATGGGTCTCCTTCCCTCTACCTTGTAACCTACTGAGGACTTTGTTTCTCATCCCCCCCACCCCAGGGGGCAGTTCCCGTCTGTGTGCCTCAGCATGTGCTGCTCCTTCCCTCGGGTCCCAGCTTTAGTTCTGGCCAGCCCAGATGAGTGATGAGGGGAATCCGGGTGGCGGGAGGGGAAGGATTGGGTGCTCTCATGGGGAAAGACGCGCAACCCACAGAGGGCACTTCTCCACAGGATGAAAAGTACTGGACAAGACGCAAAAAAAACAATGTGGCTGCTAAACGGTCACGGGACGCCCGGCGCCTGAAAGAAAATCAGATCACCATCCGGGCAGCCTTCCTGGAGAAGGAGAACACAGCCCTGCGGACGGAGGTGGCCGAGCTACGCAAGGAGGTGGGCAAGTGCAAGACCATTGTGTCCAAGTACGAGACCAAGTACGGGCCCTTGTAACCTGTGCCCACCGCCCGGGCGGGGCACTGCTTGCACCTCAGACCTCTGCCTGGGGGCTCCCTGAAACCCCTCACACACGTGGAGACTTATGACTCGTCATGGGCGCGTGGCGGCACACCTGTCTCGGGAGCGTTCACGTCTCAGCTTCATTATAACACGGGCGGCGCACGTGGCGACTTCCCCAGGGGGCCAGCCTCCTCACTGGTGGGGAGTGTGAGAGAATCTACGTAGACGGGGGAATCGGCCTTAGTTTCTGTTCTTGGATGTCCCGGTTGAATCAGAAGGGGACCTCTGGAGTACAAATCCTCCTTTCACAGGGCACTCAGGCTTCTCCTGACTCTCCCTCAGTCTCCAGCCTGGGCTGCCAAGGGCTGTCTCTGCAGAAGGAGTCGTAATTGTTGTCACCCTTATGTCTTCTCAGGTAGCAGGGTGCATTTCCACTTGGGGTGTGTCTGTCACGCACCTCATCCTCCCCAGAAAATCTTTGAGAGAAACATCAGTTCCCATCTTCCTTGGAGTTAGAAGGACAAGCCAGCTCCTCCTCTAGTGTCTGCATGGCTGGCAGGCCACAGGAGCAGGGTGTTTGCACAGCCTGGCCTGGGGTTTGAGTCTGGAGCCTGCAGCAGGAGTTTGCCCAATCATTCTTAGCCCTCGAACCACTATTCCCCTGTGGCTCTGAGGTCTGGAAGCCAGGGAGGAGGCCCTGGTGACTGGCCCTCTCTGTGTTTCATGCCCATGGAGGACAGACTCCCAGGGCAGCTAGTCTCTGAGCCCTAGGCTGCCAGCACAGAGGGAGAACTTTTCACCTCCTCTCCAGGCCACCTGTGGAGGCCACCTGAGTCTCTTGTTTGTCCCACTAGACTGGGCCTCCAGGCCTACTGTTTCTTTTCACCCAATAACTAATCTCAGATCGTAGATTTATAAGGAAAACCCCTCTTATCCAGGAAGCTTTAATGTCCTGGACCCAGGATGCAGCTTCCTTGTGGTGTTCAGAAAACTGGCCTCCGCAGTCCCCTTACACTGTGGGCACGAGAGCTGGGGCACGTTTCTTGAGAAACTCCTGTTTTTTCTTGCTCTGCTCACCATTGTGGCCCAGGCCAGAGTCCCCTCTCCCTGGGGCAGAGAGGGCTTCCTGGTTCTTGCTTCAGGATCCCTCCCATGTGCGCTGCCCAGAGACTCAGCACGGCAGGGCACCTAGTCGGGTTGCTGAGGTCGCAGTGCACCCCTTGGGAATAGCAGGCTGTTGGGACATTTACACAGGCCTAGAGTCCCCTCAATCTGGGTCCCAGGAGACGGGGGCCACCCGCACAAGCCTGGCCATGGCATGGAGGGATTCTCACAGCTGCAGCTTCTTCTGCCTCACAACTGCTCCTTTCTCTTGTGTCTGGCTGAACTCATCCTTTTGCTCTGCCCAGAAAGTTGACTGAGGAAATTCGTGGAAGCCTCTGCTCATTTGGGTTAGTTGGGCACCCTTGAGATGGGTGTGTTTATTTGCTCAGGGCGGGCAGCCTATGGTGAAGAGGAGACAGAAGTGACAGGTGTACTTTGTCATACGTAACACTGGCTTTATTTAAAGTGATGGCTCAGAGTCCCAGGCCAGACCTCTAAAGACTTTTCATAACAGATGTTAAGACCAGGCTGTGGGCTGCACCCCAGGGGAATGCCACGGCCCTCCGGGGACCTGTACACCCACTTCTCTGGGGGACTTCACAAGGGTCCCTGAGGCCAAGGGAGGTCACCCCTCTCTCCAGGCCCTGACTTTTACTTTGCGGTTCTATAAAAACCATGTACACACTTTTCACTCTATTATAACCACACAGGGCAGGTGCATCCAGCATGTCAGTGTCCTGCCCTGGGCAGCTCGCCCTCCTGGGCACTCTCTCTCTGGTCTGGCTGTTCACCAAGAGGGCAGTTCTCATTTTGTTATTGGTAGAAGAGCCTTGAGCTTAAAAGCTCTTCATTTTCTTTGGCCAGAAGTATATGGTTTGTGTTTTCTCACTTTTATTTTTTTTAAAGGATGGACACTTAATCTCTGGATGGTGTCCATGTGTCCATATTCCAACCCCAGTGGGTAGGATGGTGGCTTGATGTCTCTCCTTTCTGTCCCACCTTTTGCCTGTTTGGTGCCCTCCCCCTCTCCCCCACCCCAGGCAGTAGGTGGCGGGTTCCTTCCCAAAGTGCTTACTTGGAAAGAGTGTGGCTACTGGACTCTTTCAGAAGAATCCTTTTGAGTCAGGAGCCTGGCAGGGACAGGACAGAGTATGTCCATAGCGGACATTATAGAGAAGATAAGTGTTCAGGTAAGGTTGTCTCCTCCCCCGGCCTAAGAATTGAGTCCTTGCAGGAGGAAAGGGTCGGTGCCTGCACAGTTTCTGCTAGGGAAACGGGAGTCTCCCTGACTCCCTCCTGGGCCCTCTCTATCCTGGGACTGACAGCGGAAGACTGAGGCTCCTGTGCTCAGATCTCTGACATCTAAAAAGCACTGGAGGCTGGAGAAGCTGACTTAACCTTGGCTTTCCATGGGTTCATGATGGGCTTGGAAGTGCCACCCACTTCCTAAGGGTCCTGTCTTCAGCGTCCTCATGGCAGCCTCACTACAACCTCAGAACAGACAAATCATGAATGAGCTGGAACGTTGCAAGAATATACATATTATAAATGTATATAGAGATATATATTCATTTAGATGGAGAGAGAGCTTTCAAGGTCAATGGCAACTCTGTGAAGGACCTGGGTAATTTACCCTCAGCTGAAGGAAGGGGTTTGCCTGTCTGGCTCCTTAGGTTGGCGCAGGCACTTAGCAGTGATCCTTGACTTTGGGTACCCGTCACCCTGCTGAGAGGGCTGCCGTGGCCCTGGGCAGGCAGCTCCTACGGTTCTCTGGCCTGAGGCAGGTCGGCAGGTTGGGAGCCCCTTTGTGCTGGGCAGCTCTCCACCCAGGGCCCTGGGAGCTATGCTCCCTGCAACACAAAGGGCCGAGGAGCTTCTGGTTTTCATGGCAAAGCTCCACCCCAGAGCTCCCTTTAACATCTGCTAATTAAGTGCAATAAATTTTTCTAGAAAATGGCAAAGATGACTTCCAGGTGGATATTGCTATCTTATGGTGTTGGGGATGCCAGAACACCACTTGGTTTTATTTTTCTAAGTGCATGTGATGTGATAAGAGTGTGTGGGGCTCTGTGTCCTCCCCTGGGAGCTGGCATTCCAGTGGGCCCCTCTCTCCTTTACCTTTGTTGGGGGAAGGAGACAAGAGAAAAATCCCTTCTTCCCAGCTGGAGAGGGCGGAAGCAGACCACAGCCCATCGGCCTTATGTGCGTGTGTGCGTGCGAGTGTGTCGTGCTGGTGGGCCAGAGCGATGTGGTGGGGAGGGAAGCTGGGAATGTATCCTTTTCAAGCAAAATTAAATATTTTGAGAAGAGAATTTTGAGACTGTCTTTTCTGTTCTCCCCCAACCCCCACCTCCCCTAAGTTTCCTCTCTGTGTGTTAGCTTAGGAGCCTGAGAGATAGGCCAAAAAACTCTCTCATTAGAATCCATCCCAGACACCCCCTTCATCACCATCCAGATACCCTTGGCATCTAAAATCTAACCTCTAGGCCGGGCGAGGTGGCTCATACCTATAATCCTAGCACTCTAGGATACCGGGGTGGGAGGATCATTCAATGTCAGGAGTTCGAGACTGGCCTCAGCAAGAGCGAGACCCCGTCTCTACTAAAAACAGAAAGCTGGACAACTAAAAACATATGGAAAAAATTAGCTGGGCATGGTGGCACATGCCTGTAGTCCCAGCTACTCGGGAGCCTGAGGCAGAAGGATTGCTTAAGCCCAGGTGTTTGGGTTGCTGTGAGCTAGGTTGACACAACAGCACTCTAGCCCGGGCAACAGAGCAAGACTCTGTCTCAAAAAACAAAATAAATAAATAAACAAACAAACAAATAAATAAAATCTAATCTCTAACCCTTTGTGCTTCAGTTTCCTCATCTATCAGATAGAAGTAATTCCTGCCCTGCTTATATTGAAGAAGGACAAATATCAGACCAAAAGCAACAGAACAGATAAAAGTGCTGTGCAACTAGTAGAAAGACAGGAACTGCTTATGAAATGTGTTCCCAAGCAACTATGTGAAAAGAAAAGAAGAAGAAATTAAAAAGATGGGAGAGTTGGAATCCCTGGTGGTGGGACTCCGGGAGGTTTCCTTTTCTCCTTTTGCCAGATTTTCTGTCTGTGGCCATAAGACTTTTACAACTAAATGACAAATTTATACACAAGGGTACAGCCACTTGCAGGGCACCAGAGCCGTCATTGCTGATTCACTCACCATTGGTGTCCCCAGGTCCCCTGCTCAGGCCGACCCAGGAAGTGGCACCACCCTTGGCAGTGCCCACTGCAAAGCCCTCCCCCCTCCTCCAGCTCCAGCCTTCCCTGCACCCTTCTCCCTCCATCCCCCTGGTGTGTGGAGTTGGTGGCGCTTGCTTTCCCCACAAGGCGTGGGGCTGCCCTTTTGCAACCAAGACTGCTGCTTCCTGGGCTCCCCACGCAGCATGTTGTTAGTGCTCAGGGTCCTTGTAGTTTGAGGGACGAGAAACTATTTGTAATTTTGTTTCTAAGGGGAAATAAAATTTGAAGTTTGGAGACCTGGCCTGGAAAGGTGGACTCTTTTAAGTGGCCATCTTACAAATGAAACAGTGAGGTTCAGAAAGGCAAAGTGATGTGCCCCAATTTGTAGTGGCAGAGCTAAATTCAAACCCAGAGTGGGGGCATGTGGTGACAAATTCCCAGGAGAGCAACTAGGCAGGGACCTGTTCTCCACCCTGGGATCAGGGCAGAGTCACATATTCAATCTTTGAACCAATTGCACCCTGGGGTCTACCTACCCCCTCACAGCTTACAAAGCCTCACTCTCAGGCTGGCCCCCAGCATGATCAGCACTTACTAATACATTGCAGGACTAAGCTGGGTGCTGTGAGGTACTATCTTATTTAAACTAAACAGGGGGGATGTTGTCACCCTGTTTTATAAATGGAGAAACCAGAGTTTAGAGAAATGTCCTTCAGCAAATATTTATTAAATGTCTATTTTGGCCGGGTGCAGTGGCTCACGCCTGTAATCCTAGCACTCTGGGAGACTGAGGTGAGAGGATAGCCTGAGGTCAGGAGTTCGAGACCAGCCTAAGCAAGAGTGAGACCCCATCTCTACTAAAAATAGAAAAATTAGCTGGGTGTGGTGGCGAGCACCTGTAGTCCTGGCTACTGGGGAAGCTGAGGCAGGAAGATCGCGTGAGTCCAAGAGTTTGAGGTTGCTGTGAGCTAGGCTGATGCCATGGCACTCTAGCCCAGGCAATGGAGCGAAACTCTGCCTCAAAAAAATAAAAGTCTATTTTATGTCACCCCTGCCTCCTGCCCTCACAATCTGCTAGGAAAGACAAACATTACAGCCTGGGCAACATAGCAAGACCCCATCTCTACAAAAAATGAAAAAATTAGCTGGGTGTGGTGGTATGCACCTGTAGTCTCAGTTACTCAGGAAGTTAAGGTGGGAGGATCGCTTGAGCCCAAGCATTTAAGCTGAGGAGGGTGAATGGGTGTGATTTGTCGCAGAGGTTCCCACAGAAGTAATTGCAGATCCAAGGGTCTTGCAGGTAGCCTCTGGCCCTGAGCCATGCACCTCAGTTCCCCTGCAGACACCACCTGTCCAGCTGGCCAAAGGATGGGGCACCAGGAAAAGAGCTATGGGAGGTCTGGGATGATAGGAACCCTCGCTCCCCAGCCTCTTGTCCCTGAGGTTGGGAATAGGACTCCAAGAAGCCAGGTGAAAAAGCAAAACCTTTGACCCCAAAGACCTTGCCCATTCCCAAATCCATCCCTGTGGCCTATTTGGCCCTAGCCCTGGGCACAGTTGATTAGTCAAGGGATGACCATGTGACCCAACTGGACCTATGAAGCCCTTCCCTGGTATTTGTCAACCTGAGGTTTGTTTCTCTCCAGTGATAACCTGTTTTAACATGCTGCGTTTTCTATTCTGCATTCAAACACTCTTACTCAAAGCAGAGATTTGTGCAGCCATGGGAAGGACAGGCGTGGGCTTGAAATACGTCAAAGCTGTAAAATCTCTGCTGAGTGTGTGGCAGGTAAGAACACTGGCTTTGGAGTTAGACAGTCCTAGGATCCAACCCTGCCTCCATCACCAATTTGGGGGATGATCTTGGGTAAGTCACTTCCCCTCTTTGGGCTTCTGTTTTCTCATCTGCAGAATGGGACACTAGCCTCTTAAGTCTGTTGTGAGGATTCCGTACATAAGGCACCTGGTGCAGGGTGAATGCTCACCATGCCATTTAGCAATGGAGTAGAAGGTACTGACCTACACCAAGGTGATCACCTCCAGTCCCAGCAGCTGTTGGCTGTCAGGGAGGAGTGTCTACCAGATGGTGTGGGATGCAGCCAGGGTCTGACCAGCCATGTGACCTTGGGGGAGTCACATCACTTCCCTGAGCTAACTCCCTCTCTGTACGATGAGGATATGCTACACAGGTCACATGTGAGTACCTGACCCAATGCATCCTTGTTAACTCCCTTCTCCCTCACACCTCCCCGACTCCCTAGAGGACAAATTTCCAAATCTGGACATATGCCCCCTTCCTTGACTGCTCCCCACCACCAGACATCCCTTCATACAGCTCCCCTTGGCTGTTCAGGCCAGCCCAGCTGGCAGCTCCTGACGTCAGCAGCTAATCCAGGAAAGCTGCCAGCCAGAGACAGGGGTGAGCAGCAAAGGAAATCAGAAACAGGTTTTAAGGTGGGTGCCCCAGGCCCCCAGCCAGCTCTCTCTGAGCTCTCATCAGCTTCTGACTTCAGCAAATCCTCCCAACCATGCAGCCTGATGCTCAGACCCATTAGGATTAAGTAAGGGCTAAGCAGGAGACTTATTTTAAGCTGCGGCTCCATCAGCAGGAGCCGGGGCACACAGCAAGCCACTGCTTAGCCTTCCCCCAGGTTTCTCCAAACTGACAAGGGATCCAGCCCCAGAACTGGGGGTGAAAGGGTCAATGGGGGCCTTGTTCTGCTGCCTCCAGCTGGTCCTCTCAGGGCCTCCCTGTTGCTATGTCCTGCTAGCCTCACAGCACCCTAGGATGGTGTTATGGTTTGAATGTCTCCCCCAAAAAGCATGTATTGGAAACTGAATCCCCAGTGCAATTTTGGGACGTGGGCCCTAATGGGAGGTGTTTAGGTCTTGAGGGTTCCACCCTCATGAATGGATTAATGTTGACATAAAAGGGTTTGAGGCTGCAAGTTCTAGCTTTTGCTCTCTCTTGCCATGTGGTGCCTTCCACCATGTTACCA
Organism: Eulemur rufifrons; assembly: GCF_041146395.1. Lineage (NCBI taxonomy): Eukaryota > Metazoa > Chordata > Mammalia > Primates > Lemuridae > Eulemur > Eulemur rufifrons. Next base: position 90,043,655 of record NC_090998.1, read on the forward strand.
TGCACAGCAAGAAGGCCCTCACCAGATGTGGTCCCTTGATCTTGGACTTCTAGCCTCCAGAACTGTAAGAAATAAATCTCTGTTCTTATAAATTACCCAGTCTAGCCAAGCACGGTGGTACTCACCTGTAGTCCCAGCTACTTCGGAGGCTGAGGTGGAAGGATCATTTGAGTCCAGGAGTTCAATGCCAGCCTGGGCAACATAGCAAGACACTGTCTTTTAAAAAAATTAAAAATAGGACAGGCATAGTGGTTCATGCCTGTAATCCCAGCACTTTGGGAGGCTGAGGCAGGAGGATCACTTGAGCCCAGCAGTTTGAGCTACAGTGAGCTATGATGACGCCGCTGCACTCTAGCAGTGGCGACAAAGTGAGACTCTGTCTCAAATAAATAAATAAAATAGAATAAAAAATAAATTACCCAGTCTCAGGTATTCTGTTATAGCAGCACAAAATGAACTAAGACAGATGGGGGTACCTGTCTTACAGAGGAAGAAATTGAGGCTCAGGGAAGTCTTAGATGATTTGTCCAAGGTCTCTCACATCTGCTAAATATCAGAGCTGGGATTCAAACCAAGATCTGGTGTCTCCTAAGCCCTGGCTATTCTTGCGTCTCAGTCATCTCCTGGCAGTGGTGCTGGAGCTGCCTGGGCCCGTCCACACTGGAAGGACTCCCTTATCTGCCACCTCCCTTAGGCAAGCAGAGGGCAACCAGCCAAAGCAGCCAGAACTGAGGTCAGGGCTGACATCTTCCCATGGGCTGCCTCAGTCACCCTGGCTGGTAGCAATGAGGCCCAGGCCCAGCCGCCCACAATGGGAGGAAGACGTTGGCATTTATCCTACATGCTGGCTGACGACCTTCACAGTGACCCCATTTGACAAATGGGGAAGTGACTTCCCTAAGGGCACACTGTTTCTCTAGCCCCTTCCCAACTTCTTCCTTGATCCTACCCAGCTGGGCCCCACAACCTCAGTTCTGGGGTCCTCCCTCCCCTGGATCCATCTCTCTCCATCCCTCCCTCATGACATGTCATGTTCTCCTGGGTGCCAGGGTCAGAGGCTTTGGACAACAAATACTTTGGAAGTTATCACATCCAGGCCCTCCCTGAATGGATGGAAAAGAGACCCAGAGAGAGACAGGAACCAGCGGTCACATGGCAAAATGGGCCTCGGGCTGAGAGATCAGCACCGCCACACCCCATCTCCCTGGAATCACACCCACGCTGCGTGGCCCTTCGCTCAGGGAGGGCCCTGGTCATCCTACTGCCACCACAGGCAGAAGCTGTTCACAGAAACCTGAGCTCACACAAAGCCAGAAGTCAGGCTTCTTTCAGCGCCAACTCCAACTTGCTGTGTGGCCTCACACAAGCCACATCCCCTCTTCTTCCTCATCAGTGCCATGGGGACCAGGATCCCAGTGCTGCCCACTTGTTAGGGTCATTGTGAGGGTCACATGAGATGCTGGATGGAATCCCCTTGTAAACAGCAAGGCACAGGGCACGTGACAGTGGACAGTGTCCCAGCCCAACACATCTGGGGCTCAGAATGTGTTGCCAAGTGCCTCACCCACCCTTGCCCCCACATCACACACAAATCCCCTTCCCCACAGACTTCCCAACGCCTGCGATCCCACCCTTGGGAAAGCTGGCTGGAGGGTAAGGAGCGGGCAGGGAGGGGACGGAGATGTGGCCTGACGGCAGCAGGGCCAGACTGCCCAAGGTGAGGGACACAGCTATTCCTGGGCCTGAGTCTGGAACTGCTGTGACCCATGTCTGTGGCAGGGCTACACCCTGGAACCCCTGGCTCTGTGTCTGAGACACTGCTGGACGGAGCCCAAACCGCCTGGAGATCCTGCCCGAGAGCCCGGCACAGGCCCCAGGTATGAGCCTCTGGGTGTGACCAGAGCAGACGAGGGCAGCCAAAGCTGGGCTGGAGGCCTGAGCTGGGAGTTTCCAGCACCCAGCCCACCACGGACTCACTGGGATCCTCTTTGCTCTGGGCCTCAGTTTCCCCATCTGCCCAGGAGGACTGGAAGTGCTGGTCTGAGTACTGATGCTCAGACTTAGTGACACTACCAGGCCTCCGCCTGTGCTTAGGCGAGCCCCGCCTTCCCTTTCCTCTCTTCTCTGCCTCACAAACTCCTAGTCATCCTTCAGGCCCCACATAGATGTTCCTGCCACCAGGAAGGCTTCACCAATGCCCTTGGGGACAAGTTGCCCCTCCTGCATGATCCCACCGCTTCTGGAGGCCACCAGCTGGGCCCAGTCCTTCCCTCACACTTGAGGTAAGGATCCGATGAGTTAAAACACATGAAACGCTTAGAGCAGGGCCTGGCATGGAGCAGGCAGCCCCACGTGTCGGCAACTGCCGTCAGCACCACCCATTCTGTGTGTGAGGAAACTGAAGCTCAGAAAGCAGAAATGACTTGTCCTAATCCCACAGCTTGTCAGTGGTGGAGCCAGGATTTGGATGCAGACAGCCCAACTCCAGGGTCCTCCCTGTCAGCCACAGGCTGTTCTGCTGTCCCTAGGGACCAAGCATCCGAGTGTCCCCACCCCCACTAAACCCCTCCCGCCCAACCAGCCCTTGGAAGGACACTGGTCTGAGTCATCACTCCCTCTCTGCTCTATCATCCCGTCATCCCACAAACGTGCTGTCAATCTCTCATCCTAAACAATGAAAACACTCAGAGCCGGGCGCGGTGGCTCACGCCTGTAATCCTAGCACTCTGGGAGGCCGAGGAGGGTGAATCGCTGGAGGTCAGGAGTTCGAGACCAGCCTGAGCAAGAGCGAGACCCCATCTCTACTAAAAATAGAAAGAAATTATCTGGCCAACTAAAAATATATATAGAAATATATAGAGTTTGAGGTTGCTGTGAGCTAGGCTGATGCCACGGCACTCTAGCCAGGGCAACAGAGTGGGACTCTATCTCAAAAAAAAAAAAAAGAAAGAAAAGAAAAGAAACATCCAACCTCCTGGGCCCTGTTACCCTCCAGCACCCTTTGCAGTAAAACTACTCGAAGGTATTTACAGCCTCCTCCACTGCTGTCCCTCCACTGAAACCCCTGGGCTGAAACCACCCTTCTCAAGGTCACCAATGACCTTGGTGTTGCCAGATCAATGTGGCCGATGCTCGAGCTTATCCTTCACTTCTTCTTCTTTTTTTTTTTTTGAGACAGAGTCCCAATCTGTTGCCCTGGGTAGACTGCAGCGGCATCATCACAGATCATCACAACCTCCAACTCCTGGGCTCAGGCGATCCTCCTGCCTCAGCCTCCTGAGTAGCTAGGACTACAGGTATGCGCCACCATGTCTGGATAATTTTTCTATTTTTAGTAGAGATGGAGTCTCATTCTTGCTCAAGTTGTTCTCAAACTCCTGGCCTCAAGCAATCCCCCCGCCCCGGCCTCCCAGAGTGTCAGGATTATAGGCGTGAGCCACTGCGCCAGCCTCATCCTTCACTGCTGAGCAGTGCTGGACTCAGTTGCTCATTCCCCCTTTTTGAAACCCCCTTCGCCAGAGCCAGATTCTCTCCCCTCTGGGGCTACTCCTGCTCACTCTCCTTTGCTGGTTTCTCCTCATCTCCCCAAACTGTCAGACCCTCGAATCCATCCTGCTGCTCTGCTCCCTGTACACTTGCCCACTGGGTGATTCACCCCACCTCAAAGCCTGGGGCACCAGCTAGAGCCTGAAAATTTCCAAATTCGTATCCCCAGCTTGAACCTCTCCCCTGAGCCCCAGACTCATGCATCTACCTGCCTACCCGGCCCTTCCACTCGGATGTCTCACCGCATCTTGCCCCGCCCCCGCCCCCAGGCAGGCTCCCGGTGTGCCCACAACCTGCTCCTCCCACAGTCTTCCCTTCAGAGCCAAGGCCCCACCGTCCACCAGGTGCGCAGACCAAAGCCTTGGGGTCCTTCTTGACTCCTCACTTCAGCTCACAGCCCCGTTCAATCCACCAGCAAATCCTGTCAGTTCTAGAATCCAGTCACTCTTTACCACCCCCACCGCCACCCCTTGGAGTCCAAGCCGCCATCATCTCCTGCCTGAATTATGGCAGCATCGTTCTGATGCTCTCCTCACAGAAGTCTTTAAACCGCCCATCATACACGTGGCTCCCATCACACTCAGAAACAAAGGCAAACTCCTCACACAGCCCAAGGGGCCCTGCCAGACCCTCGCCGCCGCCTGCCAGGCCCACTCCCTTCTGTCTCTGCCCCTGGCAGCGGAGGCTAGCACTTAGACTGGTTTGTTCCTCCTGGTCCTCCCCCAGCGCCTTCTGGTCTCAGAGCCGCCGCACTCGCTGCTCCTCCTGCCTGGAGTGCGCGCCCCGACCTAGCCTAGCTGGGCACATAGTAGCTGCTCACTAAACCTCTGCTGGGCCCACTGGGGGAAGGATGACAGCACCAGAGCCAGACGTGACAGGAGTATTGTGTCACCGCCAGGTGGCACTGCAGACACGTCCTGGCCGGTGACCTCGGGTCCAGCCTCCAGATTTGTCCTCTCAGCAAAGCCGCCAGGGCCTTCTGTGCCTGGCGGTGCTGTGGGGTACCAGCTGACCCGGCGGCCTGCCCACCAGTGGCCACAGGCGGACGTGGCCCGGGGTATCCACAGAGGCCCCGGAGGAAGGGAGGCCGCTGCTTCCTCTTTCTGGGGAGGGAGCAGATGTGTAGGGAGTGTGGGGACTGGAGCTCAGCAGAGCGAGGTGTCTGGGTGCAGGTTCTGGGGAAGCCTTGGACATGGAGTCTATCTGTTGGGCCTGGATTTGTACCCCACCTCCCCAGTCCTCTGTGTGCTCTCGACAAGCCTGACTCTGAGCCTCAGTTTCCTCATCTATCAAAAAGGGATAATAGGCCAGCCACAGTTGGCTCACACCTGTAATCCTAGCACTCTGGGAGGCCAAGGCAGAAGGATCACTTGAGCTTGGGAATTTGAGACCAGCCTGAGCAAGAGCAAGACCCCATCTCTACTAAAAATAGAAAAACTAGCCAGGCGTGATGGCACACACCTGTAGTCCCAGCTACTCAGGAGGCTGAGGCCGGAGGATTGCTTGAGCCCAGGAGTTTGAGGTTGCTGTGAGCTAGGCTGACACCACGGCACTCTAGCTGGGTTGAAAGAGCAAGACCCTGTCTCAAAAGTGGGGGGACGATAAATGTGAGCAAGGACTGAGCGCCCCTGTGAGGGAGCCGATGGGTCCGCTGTACCAGAACGAGGCTGAGGGGCTTTTTCAGGGGCCTCCCCCAGTGGTGGGTGGTGTGTGCAGGTGGGTAGTGTGTGGGTGTGGGGAAAAGGCAGGTGGACAGGAAGCCTGGGCCTCCTGGGGCCCCGGCATCCTGTGTCATCACATGGGGCAAGGTCTGTGCCCATGTGTCTGTGCAGTTGTGTGTCTGTGTCTGTGAGTGTCCCTGGTGTATGTGTGTGTTCAACTGTGTCTGTCAGGATTTGAGACAGAGTGTGTGTGCCCACACCCAGGGGCTCTCACGCTGACAGGGAAGGTCCAGGGATCCCAGTGCAGCACGGGCTTTCCCAGTGCCAGGACAGGCCCACAGCACCCAGAGCACCTGCTCGGGCAGCAGCTGGGGCAGTGCCCCGTGAAGGCTCCTGTTCCAGCCCGGCCCCCTCCACGGTAGCTGCATTCCCCACAGAGGACCCAGTGCTTCCTGGTTTGCATGGGATTTCCATACATTTGTGCTCAGAACCCCCTTTCCCTGAGGGGCACAGCTCACTGCCGCCAGCCTGGTCAAGGAGGCTATGGACTTCCTCAGGGTAACGGGGGCCAGAGATTAAGCTGGAGGGGCCCAATCCCCAGCCTCCCCACTTTGCCAGGCAGAGATTCAGCTGAGCTCTTTCCCTTCTTAAGAAATGTAATTATTGAGCACTTACTGTGTGTGCTAGATGTTTTATATCCCTGTTCATTTCACCCTCACAACAGCCCTTTCAGTATCTTTGTGCCCATTTTACAGAGAAGAAAGCTGAGAGTCAAGTCAGAGAGATTAAGTGACTTGGCTAAGATCACACAGTAAGTGGGATTTGAACTCAGCACTGGTGGACTTTCTGCTGACATGACCGGAGTGTGGGCACAGGGAGAGGGGCCTGGTCTCCTTCTTTCTTGGCTTCTGCCCTTCTGGTAACAGGCCCATCTGTGTGCCAGCCCAGCTCTTGCTCTTTGGCGCAAGGGTCACAGCATCCCCCGGGGAGATGAGGGTGTTGGTGATGACAATAATATAAGGCAAAAGGGCTGCTGAGGTTTTGGGGGATCCTGAGCTCTCTCCACATCCGCTAGTCCTCCCACGGGGTTTTCTCTGCAATACTCTCTCCCAGACCAGCCGAGCCAGCTGCCCCCTCCTCCACCCCAATCCTGATGGCCCTGCCCAGACACCGGAGAGGCCCCTTTCTTCCTGGAGGCCCTCACAGATGCCCCATCAGAGATGGCTTCTCCCTCATCCTCCCCTGCATCTCCGGACTTGTGAGCCACTTGGGGGCAGGGCCCACATCTGATTCCCGGGCCCCACAGCAGGGCAGCCAGGGTAAAGATCCAGGGAGTGCTTGCACAGGGACAATAATAATAATAAAATCTTCCACTGGTTGAGTGCTCACTAAGTGTCAAGCCTTGTGCTAAGTGTTTTTTAGGCATTTTCTCTAGCAGGTTTTCCTACAACCCTCCCTGTGAGTTACATCCTATTATTAACCCCATTTTACAGGTGAGAACGCTGAGACAAAGAGCAGTAAAGTGACTTGCCCAAGGTCACACAGCTAAGAAATGTTACAGGCAGGATTCAAACTCAGATCGATCTGGGTCCAGAGTCTGCACCCTTATCCTCTATGTTGCACTGAACTGAACTGTCAAGAAATGGAGATTCTTGAACTGGCCTTGGACTACTGAGAGAAAGAATCTAAAAAAAAGTAAAAAGGAAAAAAAGAAATAGAGATTCTAGGGACTTACTCTCCTAGGCAGTAGTGGTATCAAAGACAGACCACCAACTTGGCCGGCTGGCTGGGCAAGGTAGGTCAATCTCACCCCTCATGAAACTGGAGGACAGACACCCTAGATTCCTGCCACTGCCCAGGTCACCCCTCCCCTTTGACCTTTAGTTTCCTCATTTGTTTTTGGTTTTGTTTTTTGAGATAGGGTCTTCCTCTGTTCTCTGGGCTAGAGTGCAGTGGCATCATCATAGCTCACTACAACCTCAAACTCCTGGGCTCAAATGATCCTCCTGCCTCAGCTTCTTGAGTAGCTGGGACTACATGCATGTACCACTGCACTTGGCTAATTGTATTTTTTGTAGTGATGGGGTCTCACTATGTTGCCCAGGCTGGTCTACAAACTCCTGGCCTCAAGCAATTCCCCTACTTTGGCTTCCCAAAGTGCTAGGATTACAGGCATGAGCTACTGTACCAGGCCAGTTTCTCCATTTGTTAAAAGAGGATTCTGGCCCTTGCTGAGCTTCCTGGAGCAGCTTCGAGGATACAAGATTCAAGGCTGACATTTTCAATTGTTTTTTTGCAGTAGAACCTCATTTTCAGCTACAATCTTATCCAGAAGGCCAACATATGACACAAATAAAAGGGGTGTTTCATCAGCATAAATTTCCAAACTCAAGGTGGTAACAGGTCCTTAGTCTAAGTCACTCAAGAGGGTAAGTGTGTGACATTTGTGATGGACATACACCCTGCCCAGCGTGTTGGTGAAGGCCGTGGTGCTGCTGGACACTACCTTAGCACTCAGTCCACTTCTGCAGCTTGTCTGGGCTATACAGCACCAAGAAAGATTTGAAGCCTGCAGTCCAAAAAAGCTGTTTGAAAAAGATGAATTCCAGCCAAGCTTTGGTGACAGCTCTAAGGCACCAGCCAGGGGTTCCAGGTGTCTATAGAGCCCCTCTGATGATCCCTGGCCCTGGCTGTGGGATCTGGGCAAGCCCCTTGCCTTCTCGGGGCTTTGGGATCCCCTTGGAGGCAAGAGGGAGCTGGGGTCCACCTCCAGGGGCCCATCTCTTTACTTGGCAGGTCTGAATTCAATGATTAGAGGGACCTGGCACGTGACGCAGACGCCTGTGCAGGTCAGCACCAGAGTGTGTGTAGGGAGTCCTGCGAGGACTAAGCTGGGGCCCAGCTGGGATGTGGGTACTGGGCAGGCAGCCTGAGGTAGGGTAGGATGGGTGGGGGTAGGGAGCTCACCAAGGCCTGAGAGTTTAAAAATAAATCCTATCAGCCTGGTGTCATCACTGGGGCACAGGATGTCCCTGGCAGGGGCTGGGGGTGGCAGAGGGGACATGGCAGGGGGAGGGAAGAGGGGGTCCTGATTTGCCCTGTGTCTGGGAGCTGTATGTGTTTGGAGAGAGCCAGCCTGGGTTGTTCTGGGCAGAGGGGCACCCACGGCCCCCTCCTCCCTCAATACTTGGGAGCATTCTATTTTGCATCTGAGAAAGCTGAGGCCCAGAGAGGTTGTGACATGCCTGAGGCCCTGCTTTGAGAGATCTGGCAGCTCCAGAACTCCAGCTGGCAGTGCAGGTTCTCAGGTGGTGATTCTTTGAGGCCTGGGGGGCACAGCTGGGAGGAGGATCCTTAGGGAGAGCCCCCTGGAAGGAGGGCAGGGGATGCACCAAGTGAGCAGATGCCCAGCACTGTGCTTGACGGGGCCGCTCAGAATACACAAGCTCCTCTTGCCCACACCAGCCTCTGCTCCACATGCTGGCCCTGAGCGGGCCTGGGCAGGGATTACCACTCAGGGATTCGATGAGGAAACTGAGACACAGGGGCACAAAGTAGTCTCAGGCCACACAGCAAGCACATCATGCCCATCTGGGATGGGGTCTGGTCTTCCCTGGAAGTCCCCAGCTTAAGGTGGAGCCAAGGCAAGGGAAGAAGGGTTGCCATGGGGATACAAGGATGGGCTGGGGTGGGAGAGGGCCCTGTGCCTCTGCTCCTGTGGCTTCCCTCCCATCCCTTCTCCTCCTCACCCCTCCTCCTGCTGTGCTCAGGGCGAAGTCCAGCCCCCTCGCCTGGCTAAGAGTCTCCAGCCTCATCTCCCACCAAACCAACACACCAACACACGCTAAGCCGCTAAGCCTCAGGCTCACTGCAGGGCTGTGGGTCCCTAGAGCAATTGCTATTTCAGGCCTCTGAACAGTTGAACAAGCTGTTCCTGCCGCCTGGGATGCCCCCTCTGGAATCTTCCCCAGTAACTCCTGCTCATCCTTCAAAATTCAGCTCTGAGCCCTTGCTGCTCCATCAGACCATGATGGCGATCATGATTGTGGATCGTTGTACGTCTGCTGCCTCCTCTCTTCCCGTACCAACAAATATTTTAGGGCAGGAACTGTATTTTATTCATCTTTCCATGCCCAGTGTTTAGCTGATACCTGGAAAAAGGAATTAAATGGGGTCCTGATTTTGTCCCTTTCTCACCAGGGACACTGTCTAAGTCACAGCCCCCTCTCTGAGCCTTGTAAAGTGAGAACAACAAGGTCCAGTTTGCAGGGTTGCTGGAGGAAAGGGTCTACTGCATCACTTAGCAGGCATTAAAGGGCTTGGGCAGGGGGTGCTCCCAGGCCTAAGTGGCGAATTCTGGCCATGGCCCCAGGCCAGGCTGACCTCCACCAGCCCTCACTCGCTCTGCCCTGTCTCCCATCCTGCCCCATCAAATCCAAACAGGCGCAGGACCTGCCTGCCAGCCTCCCTTGATGCTCCCAAACCTTAGAAAGCCACGGATTCCTCCAGGGAGCGTGTTCCAAATGCAGAGGCCCAGGCCTCACCCTCAGGAGGCCCACACGGCGGGGCTGGCGTGGAATCAGCTTTATTAAGCAGTCTCCCGGGGCAGGGGGCAGTGATCCCGCTTGAGGGGAGCTTCCATGGAGGGGAAGCCCACCATGACACCCTGACCCGAGAAAGAGGGAGAGCAAAGGCAGTAATGGCGGGACGCGGGCCCGGGGTGACCTCAGGTGGCAGCTGCCTTCGGTCCTTTCCTCCTTCCCCAAGGCTGAGGCGAGCCAGCCCCGCCCGGACCCTCAGCGAGGGCAGCGGGCACAGCCAGCCAGCGGCTTCCCGCCCGGACCGCACTCGCCGCACAAGCTGCGTGCCGCGGGGCTGCCTCTCCGCGCGCTGGGCCTGCGGCGGGACGACGTGGATATAAATAACCGCGAAGATGAAGTCAGCCTGCAACAGGGGCAGGAACCGCCGCCGGGCAGCGGGGGCGGCCGAGGCGCGCCTCACCGCGGAAGGGGCGCGCGGCGACACCGCGCAGAGCCCCGAGTCCCGAGTGGCCTCTGAGGCGGCCTCCGTGGAGGAGGAGGAAGCGGAGGGCCTGGCGGCCTCTAGGCTGAGCTCCCAGCCAGGGCAGAGCGGGAGGTGTGAAAATGCCCTCGGGGAAGGGCAAAGGGCTCGCAGGCTGCAGGGGCCAGAAAGGAGCCTGGAGGCCAGTGAAGGGCTCCGGCCGCCCCGCCAGCGGCCTCAGGCTGCAGCGCGGGTCCCCCACCCCGGCTCCTCTCCAGGCCCAGGACTCGAGCAGCCTGCCCAGACGGCGGGGTGACCTGGGCGGGTCGCAGCCCTCCCCAGCCTCGGTCTCCCCGGGTGTCCTCCCCACCCCCAGCCCCAGCGGGCTCGGCGGCCGGCACGGCGGGGCGCGGAGAGGACCTGCTCTGGAGTCACGAGGACGGCACAGCCAGGCTGTTCGTGGGGCGGGGGTGGGGGTGGGGGTGGGGTGGGGGTGGGGCGCCCATCCACTCCCTCCCCCTCCCGGCGCTGACGTAGCCGCCCCGCCCCGCGCCGCCCGTTATGTAACTGCCCCCCCCACCCCTTCCGCACCTCGCTGGGTGGAGGGGCCGGGCCACCTTCTTGGCTCAGCTTCGCCTGGCTCCGCCCTCACCCCTGTCGCTTAGCGTCCAAAGGGAAACTGAGGCCCCTTTCCAGCAGACCACACCGCGCGGTGGGGGGATGGCTGTGACCGCCGACGCTAGGATCCTTGTGTCCCCAGGAGAACCCAAACTGCGGTGGGAACCCCTGCTCCGTCTGTACGATGGTTTCCTCCCAGGCTTGGACATTTGGGGCTCTGAAGGCCCCCTGCTCAGGAAGCCTTCTGCAGCCGCTCCTCCCACGTCATTGTGCCTGGGCCACCAGGTGTCTTAAAGCCTGAAGTCTAGCGATGAAGTTCTGTGGTGGCTGGTTTCTCCACCTTCCTCTGGGTGACCTTGGGCAGATTTTCCTCTCTGAGCCTGTGTCCCCACCTATTAAATGGTCCCTTCCTTCTAGTGTTGTAGACACATGTCAGCACCTGGTGAGTATTTAGCAAGCTAACTGTGGACTCTCCCTATCCCTCACCCCTCACCCCTCCCAGGGACTGCAGACAGTGCCCAGCACAGTCAGCTCACTGTGGACTTTGGCCTTTGCCCTGGCAGCACGTGGTCCGGGCTTGCCCTGTGGCCTGGCCAGCTGCCGCAGGTGGGGCTGGTGCTGTGTGGCCTCGCCAGGAGGGGAGGCTTCCCAGCCACCCTCTGTATAAAGACCCCTGGAAGCACCTGAGGGTCCCCATGGTCTTACTTGCTGAGGTCGTCCATGCAATACCTGTTTTGAGCACCTACTAAGGGCAAGCTTTGAGATGAGGAAGTTATCTCCCAGGCTTTCTCTGAGCTGATCAGACACTGTTGGAAGTTCAGTCTTTTCATCTGCAAAGGGAATAATCACACTTCCTTCCTTTCCCTCCTGCTCTGCCTCTACCAGCATGAGACGAAATGCCACTATCCCTGCTCCCACTTATTGGCCTGGACTGTGAGCCCAGGGTTTTATGCTCATTTTACCTTCAAACAATATAGGGAGAATTGGTGTCCTTTTACCAACTGTCCTGCTTTGCCAGAGACTAAGGGGACTTTCAGAGGGGAAACTGGGATTATCCTACCTCTAGGCCACACACCTTGCAAGTGACAGAATCCATGTTCAAAGTCTGGCTCCAGAGCCTGTGTGTGGCAGCACCAGACTGTATTGTCCCTAATAAATATTTGCCAAGTGAATGAATGCAAATGAATAAAAATGAATGCATTCCTCTCACTGTCCCCCAACCCTTCCTGAGCACCTTGACTCATGCGCCTGAATCTGAGTTTGGACTATGCCAGGAGTGTCCTGTGGGGGCTGGGTGTCTGGGTTCAACTGCTTAGTACCCCCCACGGTCCACCCAACAGACCCTTACCCTTCTGCCTACGGGGGAGGCTGAGTTCCCACCTAGGGAGCCACTCAGCCCCTTAATATCACCGTCACTTTGCTTCTCGGAGCTCAGTTTTCTCTCCTATAAAATGAGAGTGATAAGACCTGCCTGCCAGGTTACTGCCTGGATTTGGGACAATGTAGGTAAGGCTCTTGGCACCCAGGAGGCCCTTAATAAATAAATGTTACTGTTGCTTATTAAATAGCACACTTTACTCCAATAAATGCTCTCTCTGTGAGGGTCACTATCCTAAATGCTTTTCATGCATTCATGCCCAAAGAAGTATTAATAGATGCCATTTTTCAGGTGAGTATCTGAGTCTCAGAGAGATTGAGACCTATCCAAGGTCATACAGCTAGTAAGGCACCAGGGTGGCATTTGCAGGGTTCTGCATTCGTGTAGAACTTAGCTCAAGTGATGGTAGTTACTGGTGATACGGAGAAACTGAGGCATGAGGTGGGGAGAGATTGCTGAGGTTCCCTCAGGGCACCATGCCCTGTGGCCTCGGAGAGCTGGCTCTCCCCTTGCCAAGGTGGCAGGACAGGTTGTAAGAACAAGCCCTTTGCTCAGGCTGGGCTGCCCCCCCACCCGGTCGGCCGGCTGCCCGTGCCCTCTGCCAGCCACTGTTCCCTGTCGGCCAGCCAAGCCGTGGAGCAGTCCAGGACATTGTGTCCAGAGAGAGGGCCAAGCAGGCACCCCCTCCCGTGGCGCTGACCTCCTGCTCCGCCCCTCTGGGCCTCAGGCCAACGTGGCCTGTTCCCAGCCCTGGTATGAGCAGGAGGACAGAGCTGCCCTCACAGAGGCCAGGACAGTGCTTTAGCTCCCCTCGCCTCACTTGGAGACTTGCTTAAGAGGGGTGCCCCTGCCCCAACCCATGCCCTCTCTCTGGAAGACAGCCCAAGTCCCCAAGGACAGGCTACCCAGGCTGTCTCTCAGAGTGCAGCTGGGCTCCTGAGGTGCTTGTTTCTCTACCCTTGGGGTTTTTGCTTGGTGTCCCAAAATGCCAGCTGAGCCAAGGGGAGCGGCCTCCTTGCACAGAGAACCAGCCGTGTGGGGGCCCTGCACCCTGGTAGGCTGGCACAGCCTTGTCTCCCCGCTTTATAGGTCAGAAAGCTGAGCCGCAGAGAGGGTGGGATTCATGCAAAGCCACACAGCCGTGAGCAGACTCCAGCGTAGAGACAACAGGGCAGAAGTCTCACAGGGGAGGGGGCACACAAGAGACACGAGGGGCCCCTCTGGCTCCTTTGTAATTTCCAGGTCTCAGTTTAGCTGCCACCTACTCAGATGCCCTCTCTCACCCCTGCCCTTGTAGAGGAGAGCTGTTCTGTTTCCCTGAGGACATAACTCTGCATGGATTTTGTTTCTTTATCATATTTATTGTTTATCTTATCCAGTAGAATTCATAAGCCTTAGAGGGCAGGGACTTTGTCTTATTTCCGCTGCATCCCCAGTGCTGAGAACAGCGTCTGGCTCGTGGTAGGGGCTCAATGCTTGTTGAATGAACCATGAATGCTGGTTGGGCCTTTCAGGCCTTTGGGTACTACTGGGCTTCTTGTTTTGGGGTTTTTTTAAATTTTTTGAGACAGGATCTTGCTCTGTCACCGGGGCTAGAGTCATCATAGCTCACAGCAACCTCAAACTCTTGGGCTCAAGCGATCGCTCCTGCCTCAGCCTCCTGAGTAGCGGGGACTACAGGCATGTGCCACCATACCTGGCTAATTTTTTTTTTTTTTTTTGTAAAGACGGAGTCTTGCTATTGCCAAGGCTGGTCTGGAACTCCTGGGCTCAAGCAATCCCCCTGTTTTGGCCTTCCAGAGTGCTAGGATTACAGGCGCAAGCCACTGTGCCCAGCCAATTCTCTTAACAGTGTCTTTCTAAAAGAAGTTCTTAATTTTCATAAAAGTCCAGTTTGTCAGTTGTTTTTTTTTTTATGGATTATGCTTTTGGAGCCATATCTAAGAAATCTTTGCCTAACTCAAGATCACAAAGATATTCTTTCTTTCTTTCTTTTTTTTTCTTTGAGACAGAGTCTCACTCTGTCACCCTGGATAGAGTGCAGTGGTGTCATCACGGCTCACTGCAGCCTCAAACTCCTGGGCTCAGCTCCCGAGTAGCTGGGACTACAGGCACACACCACCATTCCCAGCTAATTTTTTCTATTTTTTGGAGAGACAGGGTCTCAGTCTTGCTCAGGCTGGTCTCGAACTCCTGAGCTCAAGCAGCCCTCCCACCTTGGCCTCCCAGTGTGCTCCCCATTAGCTTCCATCACCCCCCTGAAAAGCCTTCCAGAGCTGTGTGGGAGGCTCCTCTGGCTTATGGCTTCCTGGGCTTCCTTCTGCCGTCGACTTGACGGTGTGGTGAAGCCATGGTGCCCCGGGTTCGTCCTCCACCTGATCTTTCCACCACTAAATTGCCTCCCAAGGGCAGGGCCTGGCTTTGCTCCTGCAGCCCGTCCACACTCAGGGCCTGGCATAAGCTCCAGGAGGTTTGTCGATAGATGTGGGAGAAAAGCTCTTTCACTGCCTCTGCCCTGATGAGGTGACCTTACGGGGCAGGAAACTTAACTGGCACATTTAAGATAAAATTGCAACTCCCCATCTGGGCTTCAGGACCCATGGCATGGCCCGAGCACCTCTTCTACCTCATCTGTGCCACATGCCTCTTGCTTGCTGCTGGCCTTTCCATTCCCTGAGCACACCATGCTGTTTCTGCCTCGTACACTTTGAAGTGTCTGGTCCTTCTGCGGCTGTCTCTGTTAAGCATGTGACAAGGGATATTTTACTTCAGATCGTAGGTTGAAAGCCCTCTCCTGCAGAAGGCTTCCCTTGTCCTGTCCACCCAATCTTAAGGGGTCCTTGGGTCACTAGCCAGCATCACTCGTTGCAATTATTTTTTAAAATTTTTATTTTTAGAGACAGAGTCTTGCTCTGTGGCCCAGGCTGGAGTGTAGTGGTGCAATCATAGCTCACTACAGCCTCCAACTCCTGGGCTGATCCTCCCACCTCAGCCTCCTGAGTCGCTGGGACTACAGGCGTATGCCACCACCCCAGCTCTGATTGTGATTATCTTCATGTCTGACATTTTCTTGTTTATTTGTTTGTAGTTAATAGAACACTGCTCCAGGAGAGCAGGAATTTTGTCTACTGTTCTCCCTTATTTTCCTCATGTTTAGAACAGTGTCTAGCACTTATGGGCCTCTATGTTGAATGCTGAATATTAAATGTTGAATATAATGAATCAGGCAGAGCTAGAAGAAACTGGATGTCCGGGCCTCTGGGCTGGGCCTCTTCTCCTGCCCGGACTTACCCAGCCCTGCCCCAGCCCAGTAGTGGTTTGATTATGTTTTTGTATCTTGGGTGGGGAGTCCCGGCTGGTAGCATGTGGTCCTGCCTAGGGCTCAGCCCGTCATTCTGTCCTCCCCGCTCTGGGCAGAATGCCATAGCACAGGGGCCTCCGCCGGCCCTCACCAGGGCTTGGGAGCCTGTGGGGCAGGAAGAGATGCTGGCACAGGGACCAGCCCAATGTCCTAGCTGGACAGGGGCCTACCCCACTGTCCCTCATTGTACAAATGGGACAGATGTCAAGAGGGGCTCAAGGTTATACAGTGAATTGGCAGCTTTGAGGACCTAGAACTCCCTTTTCTTGCTGGCAGTGAAATTCCCCAAATTAAGAACCAGAGCGGGCTGGGCACAGTGGCTCTGCCTGTAATCCTAGCACTTTGGGAGGCCAAGGTGGGAGGATGTTTGAGCTCAGGAGTTCAAGACCAGCCTGGACAAGAGTGAGACACTGTCTCTACAAAAAATAGAAAAAAAAAATTAGCTGGGCGTGGTGGCACACATCTGTAGTCCCAGTCCCTCAGAGGCTAGGGCAGGAGGATCGCCTGAGCCCAGCAGTTTGAGGTTGCAGTGAGCTATGATGACACCACTGCACTTTACCCAGGGCAACAGAGCAAGACTCTGTCTCATAAAAAAAAAAAAAAAAAAAGAAAGAAAGAAAGAAAAGGACCAGAGGAGGAGCAAGCTCCCATTGCCCAGGGGCTTGGAGACTCCTGGCTGGTCCCAGCCTGTCCACAGCCCCTGCCTGGGCAAAACTTGGCCGAACTGTCCAGGCCCACGTAAAGGTAGAGGGAGTGTGCCGCTCCACCCCGACTCACTCACGAGGAGGTGGCAATAGTGGGGACCAGACAGTGGCATCCCCTTGGCCTACGGGTGCTAAGTCAAGTGACTTAGTGCTTGTCAGTGACAAAGGGAGCAGGGTTTTCCTGCCACCATGACTCACCCCCACACATTTGTCTGCCTGTCCAGGGAGAAACTCCCAGGATGTTTTGGGACACACATGGAGGGCCTCAGTCCACCCCAAGCAGCAAGCTGGGCCCCTGGAGAGGAGGAATGGAGTTGAGTGTACTTCACAGGACACGGTCTTGCTGGGGGAAGCAGCTTCCCATGTTGGCAGAAGGCAGAACCGGGCAGCCCAGGCCCTGCTCTGAGAATGCAGTTTCCTGTTCTGTCTCAGCCTGGTCCTGCTGCCAGCCGGCTTGGGTTTCAGCCTGTCTGCTGATGCAGGGAAGCACACTGGGCTGAGGTGGCTGGTGGCCTGTAAGGATGGACCAGAATGGCCATGGTGATGAAAATGATATTTGTTGTTTACTGAGTTGTTTACTCTGGATCAGCCACTATGCTCAGCATTTTCCACCCGTTATTTCATTTAATTTTGACAAGCAGGTACAATTATCATCCCCATTTTAAAAGTGAGGGAACTGAGGCACCAGAGTAGGTGGAGTGGTTTGCTTGAGGTCACCCTGCTCGGGAGTGGCAGGGCTGGAATTGGAAACCTACACTTCTAAGGGAGCAGAGTCCAGACTTCCCTGACCCGACGGGCAGCACCGCCTGGCCTGGCGGGTGCTCCCTGGGGAGGGGTGTGCCTTGCTCTCCTCCCTCAGGGCTCATTTGTGCTTTCTTCACCACCTCCAGGAAGCCTTCTTGAATCTCTGGCTCCCAGGTCCCCTGTGCATACCTGTCCTGAAACTGCTTTCCCTCCTGTATTCCCAGGGGAGAGAGGATGCTCGTGGAGGATTTGTCAAGTGAATAAATGAGCCTTCTTTGGAGGAACTGTCTGAGTCTACCAGAATATTTTCTTCCTCTGCTGCGGGGCAGGGCCCCAGGCAGCCCTTTACCCCTTCAGGTCTCCCACGGCACCTCGTCAGAGCCAGTGTGTGGTGAAGAAGTGGAGGCATGGGCCGGGCGCGGTGGCTCACGCCTGTAATCCTAGCACTCTGGGAGGCCGAGGCGGGTGGATTGCTCAAGGTCAGGAGTTCGAGACCAGCCTGAGCGAGACCCCGTCTCTACTAAAAATAGAAAGACATTATATGGACACCTAAAAATCTATATAGAAAAAATTAGCCGGGCATAGTGGCGCATGCCTGTAGTCCCAGCTACTCGGGAGGCTGAGGCAGTAGGATCGCTTGAGCCCAGGAGTTTGAGGTTGCTGTGAGCTAGGCTGACGCCACGGCACTCACTCTAGCCTGGGCAACAAAGTGAGACTCTGTCTCAACAAAAAAAAAAAAAAAAAGAAGTGGAGGCATGAATGTATGACTGAGGCATCTCTGTGTCTGTGCCAGGAGTGGGGCTCCCCACCCTGGGAGTATTTGGGAGTTTGCTCAAATCTGGAGTGTCCACACCTTCAGCTGGAGGGACTGGCTGGGAAAGTAAGTCTCAGCATCTGAGGTGGGCCTCACGCAGGGACTTCTGCTGAGGGCATCACAGGAAGTGGGAGCAGGTGACAGTGGGCACCTGGTGTGTTAGGAACTGTGTTTATAGTAATATAAATATGAATGAGTGGGAGAGGGCCACCCGCCCCTGCCCTGGGGCCCATGGTCACCTCCGCTACCACCTCTGGGCTGGGACAGGGGGCAAGCAGCTCTCCTAGGGCATTGGTGAGGAGGGGGTCTCCTCAGGCCCCTCATTCCCCAAACAGGCCAACACTGATCCCTCCCCACCCAGGTACGTGAACTGGGCCTAGGAGCTCTAGGGTCAAATGTCCAGCCTCTGGGCAGGAGCCCAGGAGCCCTGATGTCCAGCCCCCTGCATGGGCCACTTGTCTTCCACATAGCCTGTTGAGCAGAGGGAGGCCCTGGCCCAGGCTGACCAGCCAACCAGACACAAGGCCACTTCCAAGGGCCTCATTTCCCTCTGTGCTGACAGGGAGAAGCCCAGCCTATCCCTGTGTTCCTGTCTCGTGGTTTGGGGTGGGCAAATACTAGATCTAGAGCAGACTGGAGGCTGACCCCGCCCCATCTCCATGGAATAGGCGGTTCCTAAAAAGCCATGACTAGGTACCCCAGGCTCTGCTTCCAGCCCTGGCTCCACCACCTACTAGCAAGGAAACTGTCCTGTGTCGACGGGGTGGACAGCTGGTGAAAAAGGGGCACCAGGACAATTGTGTCTACCCAGGGCTCAGTCACTGGGAAGATGACGATTGTTTTTCGAAGCCTGCAGGGCTTCTCTCCACCCCAAAAGGGACCCCACAAACAAAACAAGCCAGAAGCAGGCAGAAGGCTATTATATATCATGCTTTTAATACAAACTTAAAAAAATCTGGAACAATATAAACTGTACAGATTTGATCAATCTTTTTGTTTTGTTTTTAAACTAAAATCTCTAAACACACCAATGTCCCATTCCAAAATATTGCACAACATTCTGAATACAAAATGCTTGATTGTATCCCTCCTTCACTAAAGAAAAAGTTCACTACCCTGCTCCCCCAGCTCCTCACTTGCCCTAACACCCCCTTCCCATCCCTAGGGAGAAAACTCGAGTCTGCAGCTCACTGCATTGAGAAAAAGACATCATCTGCGCTGACAGTTTACATTCTTCACAAGATAATCCACCTTTTGATTTGTTCCTGGGAAAGAGGGATAGATAGAGAGAGGATGGGGAAAGGGGAGAAAGGTTTTATTCTCCTTTTTTTTATTTTAAAGTTTGTTTTTCCTGAAAAAATATGTTTCTTTCCTCTTTTTAAGAAAAAATCCTGAAAAGAAAATTACGTTTTTTACGTTAGAAATATACATATATTATATATACCTCTTACATTTTACAAATGTAGCAAATTATTCAATACAAACGGACACCAAAAAATGTAAAAAATAAAAAAAAAAGTTTTCCTACGAAACCAGGTAAATTAGTGCAGATTTGTTTTTGTTTTCTTAAAAAAAATAAAATTGAAGCAAAAATGCCTAGATTTGAGACAAGACAGACTGACCTGGGCCCAAGAGCCCAGCACTGGAGTCAGGGTCCCGAACACACATTTTTCTTCGTATTTCAAAAGACACAAAGGGGCTGGTCTCCCCCCCTCTCCCTACGTGTGGTCAGGAATAAGCAACCTGGGTGCAGGTGGGTACCTGTGTGTGTGTGTGTGTGTGTGTGTGTGTGAGTAGGACGAGGGCCTAGAAGGGGAGTTAGGCGGCATCCAACCTTTCCTAGAGAGAAGCCATCTGCCTGGGCCTGTCACCTGTGTGGGAGCCGAGGAGGGAGAGGGTGGCCCAGACTGGGCTGGCCCCTGAGAGGTCTAGGGGAATAGATGGTGCTGAGCCAAGAAGCCAGGGCGTTGCCCACTGGGGGAGGTAGAGCTGGTGCCCATTGCAGGGAGAGGAAGCTGGCAGTGTCTGTCTGGGCTGGACTCACTGCCACAGCAGTTGTCCACTTGGGGTCCTTGGGGAGGATGCAGTGCCAGGGGCTTTGGTACTTTCTAGTGATGGGACCCTGATGCCAAGTGCCCCACTTGCCAAAGCACCATGGCATGGAAGCTGGCCCCCCAGGGCTGGGAGAAGCCACCTCTCTGCTAGCAGAGGCAAAGGAGCAAGTGCTCTTCTATGTCCAAACACAACAGCTGGGATGGCCAAGTGGCTGTCCAGCCAGGCTGGCCCAGGACACCACTCCTGGGCATCAAGGTCCAGTAGGGCTGGCTCAGGGCAGTGAGAGGGGATGGCAAGAGGTACCAAGGAGCTCTCAATCAGGCAGGGGCACAAAGCTACTAAAATAACATCTACAACCCAAATACCAAAGTCTGAATTCAAGGCTCAGTACTGTCCACTACAGGCACTGGCTCCAAACTCCCACCCTACCTCCTTGCAGCCTCCAAGGGTGCTCAGGTGAGCAGTTTCCCTGCCCCTGGGCTAAGGTCACACAACAGGAGGGTGGAAGTCCAGGGACTTTTCTTAGGCATCAGAGGCTCACGTATTCCCTCCACCTTTCAGAGCTAACCTTTTTTTTTTGGTCAAAAACAAACAAAAGTGCAGATCCCTCTGCAGTCTGGAAACCAGTTCCTTCTGCAGTGCCTTCCCCTGGGAGTGTCTCAGACTCAGGTGCAGCGTCACCCCACCACATGTACTGCCCTGCAAAGGACTGACAACCACCCCTGGCCCATTCCCCAGCCTCACACATAAATAAGCACTTGCTGCAGCCCAGGATCACATCCAGAGGGAAGTTTCACATGGCTTGGAATCCTTTAAAAAAGGACAGCAAACCGCACACACGCACACACACACGCTAAGTGCACACACACACACACGCCCCACCCACAACCTCAGGCCCAGGGAATAAGGGCCTGCATAAGAGAAAGAGGCCACACATATCAATGGCCAGGTCCACAGGGCCATGATGATGGTCTGGGCCAGGAGGGGATGGTGGGGCCACAGGACAGAGATGAAAGGAATTCAACAAGACAAAGTGCTAACCTCTCTGTAGTCACAGACATCAGCTCGAGGGGGAGGGTGTGAGTGGCCAGCAGCTCCCTGGGGCCCAGCCTGAAAGGGAGTAGAGGCTGGGGTCAGACCTACTGGGTGGCAGGGCCGGAGAAGGCCTGCTGAGGTTGGATGGCTTTGAATGCGAGGATAGCTGAGTGACAGAGGCAGTGACACGGGCCGGCCTCTCCCCATTCCAGGGAGGGCCAGGCTCCAGCTGCAGCTCTTCCTTCCCTGTGAGCTTGGACACACCAATCCTAAACCAGGAGTGTGAAGGAGGGAGGGAGGAATAGGGAGCAGCAATTCACATCTGGACCATTCTTAGCACAGGAAGCCACTAATTAAAGATGTTATATAGAAAACTACATGTAAAAAAAAAAAAAGAAATACAAAACCCAAACCAACCAAATAAATCAGAGGCAGGCAGGCAAACGGTGGGGGGTGCAGGGTGGAGGGTGGTGAGTTAAACACGACTCGGTGCTTTGGGAGTCCCCCCCGCCCCAATCCATGCCTGGGCTGGATCTTTTTCTAGAAGCAAGAGTGAGAAGATTGGAAATCTTTTTGTATATTTTTCTTTTCCTCTTTTTTTTGGCCTTTCCTTTCTTTTCTCTTTTCTGTGGTCTTGGGTGCTCCTGGCCCTGGGTGAGGGGATGGTCAGTTGGCCAGCACGACAGGCTGGAACGGCTGGCTGGGATACTGCATGGTGTTCAGGTTGTAGCTGAGGCCTTCCACGAAGGGTGTCTTCTCCAGGAAGAGGCTATTGGCACCACCTCCAAATACCTGGGCCATGTCGAAGCTGCTGCTGTTGCAGGTGCCAGCCCCACTGCCCGCAAAGGGGGCTGGGGTACCACTGCCCTGGCCATCAGCTCCATCAAAGAATAGGCTAGGCGAGCCACTGCCGTTGTACACAAACTCCTTGGCATTGGGCGAGAGCTGAGACTGAGGAGCCGGGTTGGCTGTGATGAAGTTCAGTGAATGCATAGACAAAGACAAGCTCTTGTGCTTCAGCAGGTTGTTGGTGGGTGAGCGAGCCATGCGAGGCTGCTGCTGTGGTGGCTGCTGGCCACTTGCCCCACTGCTGGCCACAGCCCCACCACCTGCTGCCCCGCCACCCTTCTTCATCTTGGTAGAGCCAAATTTGGTGGCAGCGAAGGAGGCGGTGGTGAAGGTGATGGGTTGGGCGGAGCGGGGGATGAAGGTGGGGCTGGGCGACTGGCCAAAGGATGGTGATGGGGAGTTGGACAGGGAGCTGTCCTGGCTGCCAATGGGCACAAACACCTGGGCATCAGGGTTGAAGCTGCTCTTGATCTCCTTGTCCAGCTCTGGGGCACCACAGCCCTCACTATCATCCAAGTATAGCACTTTGACAGCCCCCTTCTCACCAATCTGGTAGGACACCTCGAAAGGGTCAATCCAGACGCTCAGCTCCTCAGGCACATTGGCCCGCACATCCTCCACCGCCAGGCCACTCCGCTTGGCAGCCAGCTCCACCACGGGGTCCACCATCTCCCCAATGTGGACACAGCGGAAGCCAGAGCCCTTCAGTGGCTTGTCAGGGTACCAATGGCCTTCATATTTCTTTTTCAAAAGCCGCTCTAGCTCCTCCCCAAACAGGTCTGCCCGGCGTCGTGGCAGCTTGTTGTACAAGTAGGAGATGATGAAGTTCAGGGCCACTTTGATCTCCAGCTGCATGGTCCTTTCCTAGGTAGAGAATCAGCACAGGGCACGTGTACAGGCCAAGGGCAGTGGAAGGAGATACAAGGTGGGCAGCCTTGGGCTCCAGACAGCTCTGGGAAACAAGAAAGGAGAGGCACAGTGAGTAGATATGTAGAAAGCTGGTGGTGACCAACAGCAAAGGACAGACAGAAAAGCACCAACTTGGGATTACACAGACCCAGGGGCCCATTTTTGCTCCACCAGTGGCTAGCCTAACTGCATGACTGTGGGCAAGTCACTTTCTTCTGAGCCTAGGTTTCCTCATCAGTAACTTGAGCTGTTATAAAGGTAGCTCAAGGATGTAAACGGCCTCACGCTGTACCTAGCAAATTAGTAGGCCTTTGATAAAGTTAGCTATTATTTTAAAGTGATTCTAAAGAAACAGAGGAGCTGTGGATTCCACCATTTTGAGAAATTCAGGTCACTGTATGAGTGACACAAAAAAAAAAAAAAAAAAAAAAATCAAGTCCCTAATGCAGGTGGAGAAGGGAAGGCTCTTGCTGTTTCCACTATATCACAGTGAAGTCATGCCCCCAAACTGTCACAGGCCAAGATGTAAGTGTAAAATCTTTAGTTGTCCGCCTTAAACAGAAAGGGACACAGGACACTGAACAGGAAGGAGCACTGCCAACATTTTACTGGGTGCTTGGCCTCCAGTCACATCCATCTGTCACCCAGGACTCCATGGGTATGTACACTTTCCGGCTCACTCTGGGTTTACAGAACTGATTTAAGAACTCCAGAGTGACCAAGGCTTGCATTTGCATCCAGAGAGCCTCCAAGAATAAGATGAGGGCATGAGCCCCAGGAAAAAGGCAAGTAAGTCTCGTCACAACCAGAGAAGTAGGCCAAAAGGGGAACAACTGACTGGGGATGGCCCCAGGGAGAGGGAAGCAGAGCCCGGTAGGCCAGCAAAGAGTTAAGAGCAGCACTGGTGTGGCCTAAGAGAATCTCTGTAGTTTCTGGCAAGGGTGTATGTGATGAAGGTGGCAGAAGAAAGAAATTTTCCATCACCCTGCAGCCTCCAGCAGGGACCCATCATCACTCAGTCTCCCAGGGACTGTCTGACCACCTGTCCTCGGCACCGGATCAGATTTATCAAGTGTTTGGAGATCCCTGGAGAGAAGGCAGCCCAAGATAAACACTCAGATTGTTATTTTGGGATTCTCTCACAGCCAGATCCCACTGAGGTCAAAAAGTTTTATTCCCTAGGCCTGGGCCAGCCTCATGTCTCAGGAAGATGATCTGTGAGGTCCTGAGAGCCAGTGATCCTAATTTCACTTTCTCCAAATGGGCAGCTCCGGGCTCATGCTGGGGGAGAAACTGATCTGAAAGGGCCATCTCTAAGGGGCAGCAGGGCCAGAACATGTTCCTAACCAGACCACTCGGCAAGGCGGTGCTGCTGAGCTCAGCACAGAGACAAGACTGATCCATGATCCGTCAAGGGCATCTCTGTCCTGCAAAAAACTCAGGGCTAGATTTTGATTAAAATCCTTTCTGGATCCAGCATGAAGTATCCAGGGGCCAATTTTAGGCTTGGGGATCTTGAGTTTTTGAGAACACCTGCCCCAACACATTTCCTTGTAATTCTTAGGCCTGGGCCCATGGCTTCTAGGGACATTTTTAGGACCGAATTTCAGACAGAAATTTCTGGGGTGAACATATCAGAGAACATGCACTGTGTCAACCCAGAGTAGCATATGACAGTGGCTAAATCCAGTCTAACCCTCATTTCAGGTCTGAGGAACAGAGCTGTCACATGGGGAGGCAGCAGAGGCACCATAACTCTGCCCTTCTCCCCAGCCCTCCAGAAGAATGCTCGGGATGCCCTTCCCCTTGCCTCCAAAACAGACTTCATCTCCAAATGCCTGTTCATGATAACATAGATCAAATCCAGGATCCTTTTGGGTTTAAGAAGAAGGAGAATGGTAAAAATAATAAGGGCTTTCTGTTTATGAGAATAGGGCTAATCACTAGATGCAAAGTGCTGCCAGAACTGTGGGCCTCCTCTCAAAAATGGGGGCCTCAAAGGGCCACAGTGCTCTGCCAGAGGTGTCCAACATGGAGCTGACTAAAAAGTTGTGAAGAAAGCTGACACCGGTTCCCTAAGAACAGGCATTTTCAAAGTGTTTGAAAAGTAAGACAGTTCTGCTTCTCTGATCAGTTGGTAATAAGAAAAAAGAAAGGGGGAAAAAAAAAAGTAAGACAGACTGAAGTTGAAATATGACACGTCTCCGAAGGCACCACATGGCCTCTTAAAATATGCCTCTTGGTATTTCACCCATAGCAAAGGGCTTCTACACCTTTCTAGGCCTTCTCAAACTTCACTGAATAATTGTCTTCCAAGTTAACCATCCCTGAACAGTTCAGCCTCAAAATGGAAGCATTTTAAACGCAGGCCAAAGTCATTGGGAAATAAGCCTCCCACTCCAAAATACAATAGAACCACTGTCATCAGCCCTGCCTAGCTAACCATTTTCTGCAGCATAAGCAACTAAAGCTGCACACCAATTTATACCTCAATGATGTTGTCGCACTAATAAGGAAGCATATAATGCCACCTTTGCCTCTTTAATTGGAGAACAGGCCAGGCCAGATGGCTGTGGGGTGGAACCTTACAAAAATGCTGGACAGCCAGAATGAGATTTTCTGCTCTATCAGCTCAGGCTCTAATTTTGACTTCAAGAAGCTTATGGAACAGAGGATTAAAGCATCGGTGCTGCCTTTAGCTAAAGATAGGAGTGACCATTCAGATGAGTTTGTTCATTTTTTAAAAAGCTACAAATTCTACAGTCTATATAGAAAATATTTATGGAAGTGCTATAATATTAGGAAACTTAGAAATAACTACTGTTCAAACAAAAGGAACAAGTAGATTCGTTAAACAGCTGCACAGGACTGACTTGGGCATAAAAGACCAAAAAAGGGGGGAAATATAAAGGTTAAATGTTTAACAATAGCAAAGTCACCCCTTTGTCAATACATTAAAAAGTTGCAAATGTGAGAGTAAATTCTGTCCGATTTCACTAAGAATCTTATCCTCCTTCATTTGTTTACTTCCAGCAACAAAGTTAAACCTGGATTCAGATCCCTTGTGCTGACTTGTGTTTTAAAGAGTAAGTGCCTAAGAGAAAGACAAAGATGGGGGAAGAAATGGAGCGTCAAGCTGGCAAGAGGCCTCAGTCAATGCAGATCCCAGAGAGAACTTCAGACAAAAATGTGAAGAACGGCTTTTAAGGAAAAAAAAAAGAGTTTTAAAGAGGAAAGGAATGATAACGGCGAAGGAATCTATCCGGCCCAAACCTATAAACATACTAGGCACTACAAAGTCTTAACATCCAAATCATCCTACAAGTTAAGCACTACAGCATTCAAATAAATGAGTGTGAAAAGGGAGAGAGGCCCTCAATTTTAACAAGGCTAGCAGGTGTCACAGACTGGGTGGACGGGAGTGCCTTGAAGCTGGCAGAGGAGTAAGAGGCGAACACAGGCAGCTCCTCAGGACAGGAGAGAGAGGGACCTGCCCCACTCCCCTGCTCTCGGCGGCCTGAACCTGTGTGTGTGGGTTTAAAGGCTTCCAGGACTTCTGCAGACCGAGTGCACCATGCTGCCCAGAGTCTCACATCACCTTCCCTAAACATAGACCACTGGGACAACACTGGGTCTAACTTCAAGGCTCCTTTCGACTAAGAGCATCCTCTCCACGACACTCCAGGTTTCTCAGAAGCCAAGACTCGACTCAACCCCTACGTAGGCGAGGAGGCGGGCAGCAAGGGCGCGCTCTGCATTCTGGGACTCGTAGTCCTCAGTGTCCCCAGCACCAGGGTGGAGCAAGTGACCTACTTTCTCTGCACACTACACTTCCCTGCGTGCTTTGCAAAGGCTCAGCCGGCCGAACTACGCATGCCCGGTAAGGGGAGCCACCGAGGGCTGGACAACCGAGGAAAAGTTTCCGACGCACATGCGCGCTGGAGATGACAGGCACCCAGCACCCCCATCGCCTAATGCATTTCATACAAATTCCACCCACAAGGCCTACTCCTCGTATTGTATCACCCCACCGTATCCACTTCTAGGCTCTAGGAGAGGCCGAACTTTTTCCCCTTCACCATCTCTCTTGACTCCTGAAATAGGAGTCCTGCTTCTAGTGAGTTTTTTCTGGGTGAAGGTGGTGAGCTGGCATAGATAAGGTCACGTCCCCGTCCTCCCCACTCCCCAAAATCTGAATTCCATGGGCTGGGCGGTGCGCCTGGAGTTGCTGTAGGGACGGTAGATTCAAAGAGAAAAGAGCCTTTTTCACCTCATGCCCAGCGGACAAGGAAAGGCAGAAATTAAACCCAGTTCTCCCGTCCTGTTGGCCAAAGAAATTCCCAGTTAAGCTGTGGGGAGGCGCCGGTCGACAATGAGAAGGCCCGACGCCAGCAGGGGCCAAGCCTCACCCCACTTCTAATCCAAGTCTAAGTAACCAGACCCGGGCAAGGGAAATGGGAAAAGGTTCCCGAGTAGGGAAGGAAAAACTGTACATCTGACACCTGAACATCTTCTAATACTTAAAATTCCGTGTGTGTCTGTCTCCTCCCACTTCAAGGCCTGCTCCAGAACCAGACTTACCAGATCCTCGGCAAAGCTCCCCTACTGGGTGTTAAACCTCCCTAATCCTTCCTCCCACACAAGCTTCTTTTCCCCTATGCTTCAGAAAGGGATGGGGGCAGGCGCCCAAGAAACCAGCAGGGGTGTTTTTCTGTTGGGAAATCAGAGATGAGGGACCCACTCCCAGGGCAGGGTCACAAGGGAGAGAGAAATGTTAGATACTGAGCAGGCACCCAAGACCTCTTCAGCTGTCCCCAAATTGAAGCTTGCTGTGTGGCGTTCTGGTTCCTCCTTGGGGAGGGTGAGGGTCTGCCGGCTGCCCCTCCTCTCTCTGTACCCTCCTTCCCTTCCCCAGATTTCTGGTCAAGGGCACAGTTCACGCTCTGGACAGGAGGGGAAGGAGTTTACCAGTCGGGCCTCCCAGGCACCTCACTGAAACCAACCAGAATCCACTCACTGGTGCTGCTCTATGGGTACTTTTTCCACCTAGTTTTTCCCTTAAACGCTGAAGAGTATAAAGAGCTTAAGCTGAAACGTTGAATTCTGGCTCACTGGCCCAAGGACAGTCTCCAGTGACCGGTCCCGTTGCTAGAAAGGAGGTGTCTGACCTCCATCCCTCAGGCTCCACAGAGCCAGAAATAAATCCTACTATTACCACCCTTCTTCCCCACATACGGTTTGAAAAGCAGCAGAAAAACAAGGCCTGGATCCCCTTCCTTCCTCTGATTTATTATTTAACAGTGGGGGGAGTTATGTTTCTTTGGAGAACAAGGAAAATCTAGCGAGAATCTGGGATATGAAGAACTGGGGAAGGCAGGGAAGGGAGGAAATGCACTCCACCCAGGAAGGGGCCACACTTGGAACTGGAAGCGAAGGGACTCTTGGGTACCCCGGGATCAGAAGTGGCATGAGGGGAAGATAGGCACAAGGAAAAAGGGAGGGGGCGTCGAGAGGGAAGGAAGAAGGGGAAAAGAAAATGCTGGCCAGGCGGGGGGAAGGGAGGCGACAGCAACGTGGTATCCAGCAAAGCGAAGTGCGGGAGTGGGGCGGGGAAGGGGGAGGCGGTCGGGCCTGTTGGGTCTCAGGGTGGTTCCCCCCCTCGTACGCCCCTCACTCACTCACTCGGGTCTCCGCGGCGGCGGGGCGCTCTGCCGGCCGCGGGGCGGCTTCTCCCTCCAGGATGGTCCTGAGCGCGGGGCGGAGTCGCTCTCCCTTCCTTCCCGGGCGCAACCGGGCCGGGGGCCGATGTGTCCTTTTCGTCGTTGAGGGTCGGGGGCCGAACGAGGAGGGGCTTATGGGCTATGACTCTCAATAATAATTCTTTCGGCTTTTTGGAGGTTGGGATCGGTGGCGGGGGGACGGAAGGAGGGCGGGCCGGCCGGCAGCGACGGCGCGGGGATGGCCGGCGCGGGGATGGCGGACCCAAGGGTGGCTCGTTTCGCGGGGCGGAGGACGGTCGGGGTTTTGGCCAGCGGGCGGTCCTGCCCTTCTGGCCCTTGTCGCCCCAGCCACTCGCTTCCCTCCGCCGACGACCCACACCGTGCCGCGCCCCAGCCCGAAGTGAGCAAAGTCAATGAAAAGTTTCACCCTTAGCAACCCTGCGCACGGATCCGGCTTCTCCACCCCTGCGTGATGCGTCCCTCCGCCTTGCAGGGGCGGGGCCGGTCGCCCGGCCGGGACTACTTCCCCGCCGGCCCGCGCCTTAACTCTCTCGTGCCGCGCATCCCGGGCCCGCGCCGGCTCCCTGCCCCGCGCCCTCTCTTCCTCAGCAAGTCTGGGCGCCTTTCCCTCTCTCACAGTGTGCGCTGTAGTTATTTCCTGCCCCAAGCCGCTCTCTGAACTCGTGCTCATCGTGTTAGGGGTTTCTCCAAGTAATGCGCTCCGTGAGAGCGGGGCCCGCCCGGGACAGGGGCTGTTCGCCGGCCAGGCACACAGGGGACGCTCACTTTAGCTGTGTTGGATGGATGAATGTCGCGGGAAAGAGGACAGTCTCGCCGGGCCCTGCGGGAGCTCTCCCCCGCTGGGTCTTCAGCCCAGCACCCGCCTCGGCGCCGACGGTTCGGACGTTTGCCCGAACCGTTCCCCCGTGGCGTCCCTCCATCCCTGGGCGCCTGGCCTTCCCGCAGGTCTCGCATCGCCCGTTACGGTGTCTTCGCGGGTAGGGAAGCTCAGGGAGCAACGCGGGCTCTGGAAGCTTTTCGGACCTGAACTCGCGTTGGCCTGAGTCTTCCGAGCGCCTCCTGCCTCGTCGAGGGACTCGTAAGGTCAACGGGAGGGACAGGAGGAGTCTGGAGTGTGGGGCCCGCTGTGCGGGAGGAAGAGGAGTTGAGGAAGAGCCCGACTGCCAGGCAAACGAACCGAGTGCTATAATTAACCCTCCATTAGCTCTTTCTGGTGTCCCGTTCCCGCGGAAGGGCGGCCCCCTTCTCCGGACGCCCAGGTTATCTCTTCCCGGCTGGCGACCCCCACACGGGACAAAAGAGAGAGAGAGAGAGACGTTACTGTTCTTGAAGTAACAGCTCTGCCGGCGCGGAGTAACGCCTGCCCGTGCAAGGGGTGGCGGAGGAGCAAGGCTCGCTGAACCCGAGACGGGACGCGCCAGGCCTGGCCACGCGGGCCACTCTGCCTGTTTGTGACTGTGCGGGACGCAGAGTTGGGGGGAGCGAAGCTTGTGCTCCGAGGTCATACGCAGACTGGACTGCCAGACGGCGAAGCCCGGGGCGCCTGGGGGATTGCGTGTTCGGTCCGCCCTTATCCCTCCTTAGCTCGCCCATTCCCCAATTCTCGTATCCCCCGCCCCCACCTTTATTTTCATTCCAGACAGTTTGGCTCAACGGCAACCGCCGAACCCACGTAGGGTTGCGAGATCCAAAAGTTTGCAGCGACAATTTTTTTTCCCTTGATCACTTTTTTTTGGCAAGGGCAGAAAGCAACGGTAGCGTGGGAGTTTAAAAGCGCTTTCCTTGACTGCAGCAGAGAAATGCCGGGCTGGAGGGCAGACTCCGCGGGGACAGGGAGGCGGGAAGAAGCCTGAGCGTCCCCATCCCCCTCTGAGCGCCGCAAGCCTGGGGCGCCTCCAGGGACTACTTGCCTCGTGCGTCAGGAGTGACAGAGCGTCACACACACGCACCCTCCCTCTTCTTTCTCCTCCCCTGCGTCCTCTCCCCTCCCCAAGCGTATTCCATCAAGCAGTGAGACTTAGCTGACCCACTCGGTTCCAGAGTACAGAAAGCTAAAAATATAGCCGGCGTGTTAGCAACAGCCTTCCCATTGGTGGGGGAGCGGGGGAAGGCGGCGTCTGATTGGGTTTTGGATCCAGCCGCGAGGACTGGGCCATGGGGAGTGTGCGTTTGCTCAATGAAGCATGGCAAGGGATGCTGGTATTTGTAGTCATTAATTTAGGCAGCCATGGAACTAGGTAGGCTTACATTCCAGTTCTGCCACCCACTGTGTGATCGTGATTTAATGCAACCAATCTCTTTACAGCAAACCTGTTTCCTCATCTATAAAATGGAGATAGTGTAGGGGATTGAATATGATATTGTATGTAAAGCCTGGCTCAAATAATTGCTATTCTTAAAGATAACTATTCTGGCGAAATTGCAACCTACATATCCTGCATATCTAGTGCTCAATTTGGTGTGCATTCTCCAATGGGAAACTTTCCACGACAGAATGATAAAGGTGAGGGTGAACTGAGACGAGTTGTTTTAGGGTATCTCAGGAGCGACTGATGGAGTATATATAAGCAGATAAAGGGTAGCTGTCTTCTACGTTCCGAACAGACTGATTGGAAGGCAGGCTGCATCCCTAGGAGGAAGGCTTGAGTTTCAGCCTATTTGTGCTTTTAATCCAATCTCCCCTGCAGTGCTGGAAACATTCCAGCCCTGAGCATCACTAAAACAAAAGGAGAAATCCAGCCTCCTTGGTGGGACCTCTGGGTAAAGGGTTAGTATATAAATAGGAAAAGATAAAATAGAGGGAACAAAAGGTAAACATCCTTCTTAACTGCTGATGTCTCCATTTATCACGTGGTGAGGAAAAGAGATTTTTCTCCCCAACAGGAGATTTCATTCTGCCTGGGCTTAATTACTCAAGCATTCCAGATTCCTCTCCCTTTTTGAATCATATGTTGAATGGCACACACCATGCTTTCAAAATGGTGAGCTTCCTAAGCAAGCATGTGAGGGTGGAGAGGGTGGGAATAAGTCTCCTGAGAGTAAGCAAGTTAAGCCAGGGGTTTTGGTGCCATGACAAGTCAGGCTGGTCATAATTGGCCCCAGTTAACTCTCAGGAATGAGTCATTCTCTCAAACACACACGCCAGGGTGAGAAATTTTGTATTGTTTCTTTGAAGTTATCCAAGAAAACAGTTTCTCAATTTGATTCTTCTGATCCACTGCTCCAGCTGGGCAGGAGCAAAGATAGTTACAACAGAAACTGGCTTTGGGGAAGAGTGATTGGCTGCTGAGGGCAAATGATTTGCTATTTATTCATCAAGACTGTGGTTTCTAGTAAAGTAAGGTAAGTGAACAAACCTGTCTTTTGCTAAGACACTGAATTGCAGTATTCAAAGAAAGTTACAGGCCACTTGGGGATAGAGTTGATAAGGAACCGAGTAATTGGAAAAAGATGGAAATATTTGGAGTCTATTTTAAGGCAGGAAAATTTCAGACAAGTCAAAGATCTTTCATCTTTATGTCCTAACTTCACTACTATTGAAAAACTACATGTCAGATTAGAGTAACATATAGTCTTTCTGAAATTTAGTCAGTTCAGTTTGATTCCCTGGGAAGTTAATTTTAATTTAGAAGCTGCTAATTGGCAGGCCATGGTCCACATCTGGTGGATGTATTTTCTTGGCATATACTGACATATTACATTTTAAAAAGTGAGTTGCCAATATTTAAAAATTGGGATATTACACAAAAATATCTTAAATTGCCACTTGTCCTAAATTCAAAATATCTGACAACATTGGGCATTCAAGCTAGCAGCAATTGTCTGGACTTGAATAGCAACTGTCTCCTTTAGTCAGGGCTTGTGTCTCTGGTTCCCCAAGGCCCTTAGCACTCCCAGACACTGAGGCTGAGGGTCACATACCATTTATCATCATGCTTGGTCTATTCTCACATCCCTCCCTTTTCTTTCTTTATTTTTTCTTTTTTTCTTTCACTCCTAGCCCTCAGAAAGAAACCCCTCCCTTTTTAATCAGTGATATTACTCACTCAGACTCCTGAGTTTGTGACCCCTTTTTTGGTTCAATTAACAAGTAATTGCTTGAGTGGTTGCCTGTTGTGTCCCCTGCCATGGGGGGAGAGGCAAAAGGAACTCAGGATCTTATTTATGATCCAGTTAATTCTTTTTGAACTCTGGATCATCATCCATTAGTAGGGTCATAAAATTACCTGACTTAATGGATTTCAGCCAGAAATTTTAGAATAGAATGGAATAAAATGAGAGTATCAGAGTACAATACGCACAGTAAATACCTTTTCATGAAACTTTTGTTTCTGTTATGTAGGTACTAGACACAAAAATAAAATACAAACGAGAGAAATTTTTGTGGGGTATGGTGTATCTGGAAGCTTCCATGAGCTGTCAGGAGCCTGGAAGGAAGAGGTACCTAACTGGCCAGTTGATGTGAATGAAGGT
Source organism: Eulemur rufifrons (assembly GCF_041146395.1). NCBI lineage: Eukaryota > Metazoa > Chordata > Mammalia > Primates > Lemuridae > Eulemur > Eulemur rufifrons. The sequence continues at coordinate 90,076,544 of NC_090998.1, forward strand.
GGAAGGAACGAAGGAGACAAATAGCCAAAGAGAAGTCAGGGAGTGTGCAAATAATGTCCCCTCAACTGCCTGATGGAGTGAGGAGCACAGAGAGAAGTGAGGTGAGGAAAACCTTGGGGGCAGGGGAGAGAACCATATGGCCTTCAATGCAGGGCTTACATTTTTGTCTGTGAGGTAGAGGCCAATTGTAAAAGAACTACCATTTATATAAACCCTTCCCGGTAAGGGTCTGGCACTTACAGTAAAATTTAATATTCACAACCTGAAGAGGTAGACATTATCCAGAAACACAGAGAGGCTAAATGACCTGCTGAAGGTCAATGACAGAGCAGAATTCAAGCGCAGGTTTGATTATAAAGCCCACACATTTCTTATTACATCTTTTTTTTTTTTAAGAGCAAGGGCACATGTAGTAAGTGCAACGTTTAAAAGAGATTAAATTGCCATATGTATGTAGTGTTCTTGAGAGTGAGAAGCTGGAAGCAGCAAGATACCCATCCTTTTAAGAACTGAATATATACCAAACAGTGAATACTTAATAAATGAGTAATGACAGCAGAAATTATAGCAATAATCATCATAAATCCAGGCTGAGATTAGTTCAACTACATATGCAGGTAGTGCTAATTTCAACAACAGAGACAAACACCAGTAATTCTTAAGATTGTTCTTTGTGGCCATGCACAGATGGCTAAGATCATTATTCTAATTCTCTTCATGGAATTATATACTGTCAGAGGCTAAAATTCAGTTTGTACATGACGTTCTCCCAATAGAGAATTTGGTACTTTCATCATCCTAACTTTTGAAATTGAAAAGGAATTATTCTAAAGTCCAAGGTAGATAAAAAGTAACTTTATCTCAGGTATTAACTCATTCTTTATATTCTATTTTAAGGAGTAGCTTTTGAAACATTTGTAGATGCAAGATGTTGCATGGACCAGGGTGGTTAATAAACAATTGAAAAAATAATTGAATTTTTTTTGTAAAACATTTGGACTCACATTACGTATTAAAACTATAAATTTGTAAGTGATTCTAAAGTTATAGACTCACTTACAAATTCTAATTATAATCTGAAAATGATCTGGTCTCTGCACTTCTTTTGACATATAACTGTCTTAGTGTTCTGTTGTTTCTAACAGAATAGCTGAAACTGGGTTATTTATAAGTGAAATGTTTTTCTTAACAGTTCTGGAGGCTGGGAAGTCCAAGGTTAAGGACGCACATCTGGTAAGAGCCTTCTGCTGGTGGGTACTCTGCAGAGTCCTCAAGGCAGCACAGGGCATGACATAGTGAGATGGCTGAATTTGCTAGCTCAGGTCTCTCTTGTAAATCCACCAGTCCTACTCCCGTGATAACCCATTATTCCATTAATTCATAAATGGATTAATCCATCTATAAGGGCAAGGCCCTCATGACCCAATCATCTCTTAAAGGCCCCATCTCTCAATATTGCCACACTGGGGATTAAGTTTCAACATGAGTTTGGGAGGGGACATTCAAACCATAGCAATAACCCCCTGCCTGATGATGTAGAAGTCCTCTGAGCTCCCCAAACACATCACCCTGTTTAAGACTGCCTTTGCCCAAATTGGTTCCCCCACACAGATGCCCTTATCTGCCTACCCCACCCTCTTTGCCCTGTAGGTTCCAGCATATCCATCAAAGCACAGTTTATTATCCAGTCTCCTTGGCTTTAACCATTCATTCAATACAGAACACCTGCTACCTACTGGGCAGAACAAACTTGGTTCCTGCCCTGGTTGATCACAGCCTAGTAGCTGAGTCACTAATCACTTAATGCTTTAAGAAAATACATAGGATGCTACGTGGGAGTACGAGGGGAACTCAGATTTGGAGTCAGGAGAAGCATCTTTTAGGAAATATTTGGCTATGGTCTGAAAGGAGTTAGGAGTCAGCTGAGTAGCAGGCCAGGGGGCGTGGGTGTGTGCAAGCATTATACAGGGATCAACAAAGCAGTAGCAGAGGCAGAGGGAAAGCAGGTGAGGAACTAATAAGGAGCTCCAGTAGCTGGAGTGCAGAGAATCGGGGGCAGAAGCATCAAGAAGCCTTAAGGATTCTCTAGCCCTGTGGCTGTGACCTTGGCCTGCCTTGCAGAGGTGCCCCTAAGCCAGGCCAAGAACCCTTTCTCTGTGCATCCTCCCGTTACACCGGAACTGCTTGTCTCAGGCTTCCACTGATTCCTTGAAGGCAGATTTATTTTAATTCAATTTTGGATACTCAATGCATCACAAACAATCAAAAGTTCTGTTGACTTAAACTAAAACCCAGGATAAGAAGTCAAAAGATCCCATTTTTTTCCTTGGCTTTGCTGCTAAGTTGCAGTATAAACTTGAGCCAAGTCCCTGGATTCCTTAGGACCGGACACCTCCTTGATTGGCCACCTCAAGCTGTTAGTGTGACTCCTTAGGATAACTTGCTCATCACTTTAGTGGGCAGAAATGACAATTAGGGTAAGGGATATGTCTGACTCTGCCCTTGGTCTATTCATTTATTTAAAAAAAATGCTTTCTCAAAATGAAATATACCCTTAAAGAGTAGTTTATGAGACAAATCAAAGTTGACTCCTCCTAACTCATCAATTTGGTTTAATTTTGTCTCATTCTCTCCATTATTGGAAGCCATCTCTTCAGTTCAAAATTACAAGTTGGACAGGAAGGAAAAAACAGTATGTTCCTAAAAATGACTTTGCTTTTACCTAAAATGAAAGGCATGGGTGGTTTTGAATTACTTCCAGTGGTAATAGGAGGAGGACAAGGTGCTTAAGGAAGCCCACTAACTCTGTTTTGAATTACAAATTCCTGGGTGACTAAAATAAATTCCTAGAATTAAAGTTAAATGGGGAAAGGTGACTGACTGCCAGAAAATAAACGCCAGTTTATTAATATAATAGCAACAGAAAGGGTTTCCAATTTCTCAGAAGGAAAATAACATGAAACCAGCACTGCCTGGTAAGCGTTACAAGATTACACACCCACATTTATCATCCTGAGAGCTCCCCACAACACACTGACGGTTCCTCAAGGACAGCTGCCATCAGAGCTGCTGTAAGAACATGGTTTTCACTGTGTGTGGCTTCACAGTCAATTCCTCAAAGACAATACTGAAATACTATTCCTTTCTAGAAACTTTTACTGTAGGGAGAACATATCAATGTGGGGAACAGAGGCTGTAGTGAGCTATTCAAGAAAAAACACTATCTTATCAATTTTTCTCTCATACAGTCTGCCAGGGTGCTCTGTGAAGAATCCTTTTCCATCCCTACCACATGTCTGGGTGAAGGGAGAGGAAAGGGTGGCAAGGTGCCAGTCCACTAGCAGGCAATTCTGGTGATGCTCTGGGCTCTGCTCCCGTTCCGCTGGTGGTAGTAGGCGTCTTTTCTGGCAGCTGCGGCAGCTTGATGGGGGGAGGAAGGGGCCACCCACCAATCACCTTTTCTTGAAGCCGTATTTTTTGCGTTCATAGAAGAGGTCTGTCTTAGAGCTCCCCAAATTGACAATTTTTGGGCAGCCATCTCTCTGGAAAACAGAATGGAGAAGTTGCTAAGTCTCTGAGCCTGAATCAAGAGGGATTTAAGGTAAAAATTTAAACCAGGTGCATGTAGCTATAGTCCCAGCTACTTGGGAGGCTAAGGCAGGATGACTGCTTGAGGCCAGGAGTTCAAGGCTGCAGGGAGCTATGATCACACTTGTGAAGTCACTGCACCCCAGCCTGGAGCAACAAGGACCCCATCTCTTAAAAAATAAAAAATTAGCTGGGTGTGATGGCACAAGCCTGTAGTCCTAGCTACTCAGGCAGCTGAGAAGAGAGGATCACTTGAGCCCAGACGTTTACAGCTGTAGTGAGCTCTGACTGTACCACTGCACTCCAGCGTGGGCAACAGAACAAGATTCTGCCTAAAAAAAAAAACGAACAAAAAACCCCCACAAAGAACCCAATAAATAGGTTTGCAAATGTGTCCAAACACTGCTATCTCCTTAATTGGAAGGTCCAGATCAATTAGCACAATTTCTTACCTATCTCATAGGCCTTCATGGTTTAGCATTCATCTTACCAGTTATCCTTATTTGATCCATCAAGAATTTACTAAATGGCCAGCGTGGTGGCTCACACCTATAATCCTAGCAATCTGGGAGGCCAAGGTGGGAGGACTGCTTGAGGTCAGGAGTTCAAGACCAGCCTGAGCAAGAGTGAGACTCCATCTCTACTAAATAGAAAAAATTAGCCAGACAACTAAAAATAGAAACAAATAATTAGACAGGCATTATGGTGAGCACCTGTAGTCCCAGCTACTCGAAAGACTGAGGCAGGAGGATCGCTTGAGCTCAGGAGTGTGAGGTTGCTGTGAGCTAGGCTGACGCCACAGCACTCTAGCCCAGGCAACAGAGTGAGACTCTGTCTCAAAAAAATTAAAAAAAATAAAAATTACTAAATACCTAGAATGTGCCCAGGGCCTGCCTACCCTCTCTATCCAGTGATCAGAAATGACATTTACAATGTTGGATTCTCAGCCCACATCTGTTGCTAATATGATACAGCTGAGATGGAATCTGAAACTCTTTAAATGGCCAAAGTGTTTTCTTCGAGTGGTACGAAACAGTAATAATCATCAGTACATCAAGCTCTCTCGCCCTCCCGCCCTATCCCAAGAAAGGAGAGATAGTGGACCACAGAGGACAAAAAGCTTAAAGATTTTTAGGAACTATAACCTACATTTTAAATACTGTAGGAGAATACTGGATTTTATATGCCCTTATTAATTCACTTAATTTGACATGTGCTTTTGAGGGAAAGAGTGCTTCTTCTGTGCTAGAGATGGCTGTTGACCGTCCATACTCTGATTTGTAATGACATGCTACCCTGGCCACTCTGTGAGCTTGAGTGGTTTCAAGGAAGCCCCTGGGAAGCTGTGTTCTGCAGAAATGATGACTCCGTAAGTTGAGGTGGGGGGATGGGAGGAAAACTGGGGAAGCTGCAACTGAAAAACATCTTCACAGTATGTTACTTTATTAAATACTCATGTCAGAGGAGTTTGATTCCTGTGATATTAGACTAAGGAATGAATTAATCAAATCCTTAGCCATCTTATTTCTCTTATAATTCAGCTGATTTCTTTGGGGGCTGATATCAACAACTACAAACACCTCTGAAAACACACAAGGCTCACAATACTTTATGACTTTCTAGAAAACATGTGCTGTGTTATTACATTGAGGACTCCCATCTGTGGAGCATGGTGTACTGAGGGAGCCGGCCCCAGCAATGACTTGCTAAGTGAACTCAAGTAAGTGATGTAATCTATATTTAAAATCCTTGTGAAAATGAGGGATTAGCTGCCTCTCCTGGACTATGAAGGCCGCTATTAATCATGACAGCACTCTAAACTCTCTAGAGATGCTATGAAATTTTGTAGATGATAGCCTAAACTGTGCCTTACTGACTTGTGTGACTTGGGCAAGTCACTTCTCTCAGGGGACATATTCCTCTGCAAAATAAGGGGACTGGATCAGGTCAAGGTTTACCAACTGTACCTATAGAACCCTAAATATTCCTAGGAGGTACCAAGTGATGATAGGACACATTGCCCCAATCTGTACAGCTACCTTCTTACTCATAGCTTAGGTTAAGATGGTAGGCTTGGCAGCTAGACCAGCTGACTTCTGGTAAGTTAGCTAACCTGTATCTCAATTTAGTCACATATTAATACAAAATGACTACAGTGGCAGAACCTACCTCAGAGAATTGAGAGGGATTAAATGGCTCCATAAATATGCTTAGAACAGTGCCTGGCATACAGTCAGTCCTTATTAAGTTGTAAGAAATTGTCAAAAACAAGTATCAGCGACTTCATAATGGTTCAACCTAATACACACACACACACACACACACACACACACACGATACTTCTGTGTAAGGTACTTTTTTTTTTTTTTTTTTTTGAGACAGTCTCACTCTGTTGCCCGGGCTAGAGTGAGTGCCGTGGCGTCAGCCTAGCTCACAGCAACCTCAAACTCCTGGGCTTAAGTGATCCTACTGCCTCAGCCTCCCAAGTAGCTGGGACTACAGGCATGCGCCACCATGCCCGGCTAATTTTTTCTATATATATTTTTACTTGGCCAGATAATTTCTTTCTATTTTTAGTAGAGACGAGGTCTCGCTCTTGCTCAGGCTGGTCTCGAACTCCTGACCTCGAGCGATCCACCCGCCTCGGCCTCCCAGAGTGCTAGGATTACAGGCATGAGCCACCGCGCCCGGCCCGGTACTTTTTAAAAGATAGGATTCTACATATTTAAAAAAAAATGTTGGGCTGAACGTGGTAGCTCATGCCTATAATCCCAGCACTTTGGGAGGAGGCAGGAGGACAGCTTAAGGCTAGGAGTTGAAGACCAGCCTGGGCAACATAGCAAGACCTGTCTGTAAAAAAAACAAAAATAAATTAGCCAGGCACAGAGGTGCGCACCGGTAGTCCCAGCTACTTGGAAGTCTGAGGCAGGAGGATCGTTTCAACCCAGGAGCTCAAGGTTACGGTGAGCAATGACTGCATCACCGTACTCCAGCCTGGGTGACAGAGTGAGACTCTGTCTCTAAAAAACAAAAGTTGAAAATCAATGTATTAGATTATTATTAGAGCCTTCCTAGCTTCTTGGGCATTTTCAGCATTTTCTCTCATTGACTCCAAGCTTTCCTGTTTCCTTGCTTTTTATTTTCTATAGGGCTTCCCAGTTTTTCTCAAATTCTCTCAATGCTACGGAAGGGATTGACATGTGGACTGGAAATGGTTGGGTTTGGTTGAATAAGGCTGTGAATGATGCGAGTGAAAAGGAAGATGGAAGGACTGTTAAGGAACACTGGAGGATGGTACAGGAGAGTATTTGTGAGTGAAGCTAGAGGATATTTTAAAAATATCTGCAATGTCTGCCTAATGGCAAGAGCTCTTTTAGCAACTGTCCACTTGAAAATGAAGAAATTTCATACTTCATCGGTCCTCCCAGAGGACTGACAGACCTCCCCATTCCCAGCACAGGGAGCTTTTATTTTAGGCTGCTGTGACTTGAATGGAATGCCCATAGTAAATGTTTTATGATCACTTAATTCCTAAATTTCACAAAAAGTAGACACTAGATGGCCAAGTTAAGGTTTATATTCATTCACAAAAGACTTCCTGAGTCCCCCCCTAAGATACCAGGTGCTTCTTTTCATTAAACTAAACATGTCCACTAAAACATCGCTGGGAGAAACCTCAGCTGGGCTTCTGTAGCAACCACTATGGAGGACTCAATGACTTTGGGTTTCTTTCCTCAAAAGCGCTGTTTCTATCCAGTCTGTTGTATGGCAGGAAAACAAGCTACAAAAATTACCTTGAACAAGTAAGAAAAACTGAGGACTTTCAAGTAATACTTTAAAACCAACAAAAACCATTAAGTAAAATACAACATACAAAAAAGACATCTGTATAGACCTGAAATGTGGGAAAAGGCAATTTTTAAAAAGTTGAAATTTGAAAAACATTACTACTGAAAATTAGCCAACAGCTCTATTTCTTACCAATGGTAACAAGGAATGATAAATGGGGGGGGCGGCGGCGGGCAGTGGAAAGACCTGCTTTATTTTTCTTTTTAAATATGTTTTTTTCTATTATTTTCTGTGATTCTTTCTACCAAGTGAAGACCTGCTTTATTAAAAGAAACCAGAAGGTGAAACATTGTTCATTCTCTTGGCAACCGTTTAATGAATATCAATTATGTAAAAGAGTATGTAAACCAGTTTAGGACTTAATAGAATCACATTTTCTATCTGAAGCTTCATTTTTAAAGAACTTCAAGTACCTACCTCTGAATAAATGGATCTATGAAGTAACACAGATTATTATTTTTTTGGTGATTTCCCGAAAGCCACACATAGCATGTTAGTAGCAAAGTCAAGAGCTGAACGTGGGCTTTCTGCCTCTCAGTTTGGTGTTTTTTTTCCTAACAGGACTTCCCAGAGGCAAAACTCAAAACTTTACTACGGTTTAGGAAGTTGGGTGAGAATGGTAAATTGTGAATTAATTTTGAGAAATTTCAAATTTTTTTTGCATCTATCTAAATTGCTCTGCTGTTCACTTAAATGGGGAGAGGAGAATGGCAGAAATAACAAAAGGGAGAGGCATATTTTTTTTTTTTTTTAAAGAGACAGTCTTGCTCTGTCGCCCAGACTGTAGTACAGTGGTGCGATCATAGCTCACTGCAGCCTCAAATCCCTAGGCTCAACCATCCTCCTGCGCCAGCCTCCTGAGAAGCTGGGACTACAGGTGCATGCCATCAGCCTGGCTAATTTATTTTTTATTTTTTTGTAGAGACAGTCTTGCTATGTTGCCTGGCTGGTCTTAAACTCCTGGCCTCAAGTGATCCTCCTGCCTCAGCCTCCCAAAGTACTGGGATTATAGGCACGAGCTACCACACCTGGCTCAAAGGCACATCTTAACTAGCCTGAGAAAAGCAATACAGTGAGTTGGTTAGAACAAGTGCTTTGAGTTAGATCATGCATCATCAACCTGGACAACAATGCCCCAAGACAGAGAAAACATCTTCAATATTACAATGATTTGCAATCTAAAGCTCACCCCTACCCAACAAAATCTTATTCCTTAGTATGTAATTCCTCCTATTCAGAAGTAAGTTTAATTACTATAAATTCAATTTTAACTTTTCTTCTTAGCAGGGAGGCAATAATGGGGGAAAAAAAGGTTGAGAAACATGGAGTCAGATAGACCTAGGTTCTAGTCCTGGATCTGTCACTCATTAGCCATGTGACCTCAGGCCAAGTTACTTAACATCTCTAAGCCATAGCTTCCTCCTCTGTATCACACACAACTTTTGGAAAAGAATGTTCAGCACAGTACCTGGCACCTGGCAAGAACTCCATAAATGTTACTGCTATTTTCCTTCCTTATTTTCTGGTTGGAAGAATTGAGGAAAATGGTAAGTAAAAGGAGTAAAGGAATCAATGATTAAGGGGACTGATATGACCCCCCATAAGAAACTACATATTAGTTCTCTGGTAGCAACGGTCACAAATATCATAGATATTATCCCTGATTCCTGGTTATTATTGTGGCTTTGAAAAACTACAAATGAGAACACCTAGCTTAGCTTTCTGGTCTAATTCCATTATAAATTATGAAAGTTGCAGGAAGAGAACATAATGAGAGTTGCTCTGGTTGTAGGAAGATTTCTGCATAGGAAAAAGCCTTGGGCATTTAATCTACATGATGATCTGTAAGGCTGAGAGGCTGGATCGTATCACTGGACTGCTTTGTGTTCCTTGGAAACTAGTGCTGAATAAATGTGAGCTAGATGCCATCTCAAATATCCTCAGAACATTCTTGTATAATGTGATGTAGGGGAAGTGACTTCTAGAATAATTCTCAGGGACAGAATGAGGCACGAGGATCCAAAGGTATCAGGTCACACACCACCTGCAGACGAGTCAGAGGGCAATTAACATTTATTAAACATTCTCTGGTTGCAAGCTCACGCCAGATGAGAACTCTATCTACAACCATGCAAAAATTCAAAAAAATGTTGCTTTAAATGGACTCTAGCTAGCTTAAGAGCTGTTTGTACCTTCTCTTCCTTACTGTTGCCTTACCATGGTTTCACTCTTTATACACTAGAAGTAATTACCAAATACCCACTATGTACGAGATAACCTGTGGGGGGATTTCTATGGGGAGATTTTTTTTTTTTTTTTTTTTTTGAGACAGAGTCTCACTCTGTTGCCCAGGCTAGAGTGAGTGCCGTGGCGTCAGCCTAGCTCACAGCAACCTCAAACTCCTGAGCTCAAGGGATCCTCCTGTCTCAGCCTCCCGAGTCGCTGGGACTACAGGCATGCACCACCATGCCCGGCTAATTTTTTCTATATATATTTTTAGCTGTCCATATAATTTCTTTCTATTTTTTTTTTTTTAGTAGAGATGGGGTCTCGCTCTTGCTCAGGCTGGTCTCGAACTCCTGAGCTCAAATGATCCGCCCACCTCGGCCTCCCAGAGTGCTAAGATTACAGGCATGAGCCACCGCGGCCGGCCTCTATGGGGAGATTTTTAGGAGCAGCCAGCACCAAAACCCATGAACTATGTTTGTACTACATGTCAGGCACTGTACCAAGACCTAGGGAAAGGAGACAAACATACAAACCAAAGTCTTGCCTCTAATGGAGTATAACCTAAGCTGGTGGACAGGGCATGACTTGATGTCAAAGGTAAATACAAATCACAGTTTAGGCCAGGCGTGGTAGCTCACGCCTGTAATCATAGCATTCTGGGAGGCCGAGGCAGGTGGATTGTTTGAGCTCAGGAGTTTGAGACCAGACTAAGCAAGAGTGAGACCCGGTCTCTACTAAAAAATAGAAAGAAATTAGCTGGACAACTAAAAACATATATAGAAAAAATTAGCTGGGCATGGTGGCGCATGCCTGTAGTCCCAGCTACTCGGGAGGCTGAGGCAGGAGGATTGCTTGAGCCCAGGAGTTTGAGGTTGCTGTGAGCTAGGCTGACGCCACGGCACTCTAGCCTGGGCAACAGAGTAAGACTCTGTCTCAAAAAAAACAAAAACAAATCACAGTTTAGAGTAGGAGAATGTTCAAATCACCAACTGAAATTATTTTTTGGTACCTTAGGACCTTTCTCATCTCCCTAAACAGTAGCAGATTTAATGATGTAAGAAAGAGTCTTATTCAGTCCAGTATCTCCCATTCCTGGGGTAGGCAGGATATAGGTGCACGGACTGCTGAGATGGTGAGGCTGTTTCCTTCGACATGGGCACATCCCCAAAAGGACTTATGAAAGAACAGCATGGCGTAATGGGAATACCACAAGGTTTAGTCAGATGGCCTGGGCTTTCCACTTCTTAGCTGGGAGAAAGATTGTAAAATGAGGATAATAATAATAATCCCTATTTAACAAAGTTATTGTGAGTAACAAACAAAGGAGGTAACATCCACAAGCTGCCTACTAGTAGCTAATGGGAATATGAAGAATTATGTTTCTTTTGCCTTATCTTAAATTAATTACCTGGGTACCCTCTATTAGCCTAGTGGGACTATATCATAATTCCTTTTATATTTATTTTTCAGGCTTGTCTAGCCTGAGAGACTTCCTTTTGTTTTGTCATAAGAAAACAAGCTGATTTATGGTCCTCCTCCTGCCCCTCCAAGAACGCTGTTGCCAGTACTAATCTAAAGAAAATGGTAAAACTTGCCTTTGACACTGATCTACAAGCCCTCCCTCCTGGCATTTGTTTGGCTCAGGGAGTTGAATGATAACAACTAGTCACTGTCATTACACAATGTCAAGGGACAAAGATATCAGGAGGCAAACCTGCAATGAATTCTGCAATATTAAACCAAAGGTGTTCTTTAGCTGCTTAAAGCTAAAATCACCCTGAATTGTCCCAAACTCAACTCTGTCACCACATCTACCCAAAGAGTGCTTAATGATAGATTGATGAGAATTACTAAGTGGCTATTACACACTATGGGCTGTGCTAGGACTTATAAATGCAGGATGCTGTTTCTGAATAATAATCAGAGAGAGACATCAAAGGACTAGAGAGAAGGCTCTGCAAATTGCTGGTGTTGACAAAGATTTGATTTTCTTGCAATTTTGCCCTTAGTGCAAAATAAGTACCTTCTATTGGACTACACCCAGTTTGCCTCACAGAACTTGAAGAAATTATAACCTAGGTGACTAGCTGAACATAGTAATCTCCACAGACCACAGGAGATTACTGTGGATGGCAAACTGTTACAAAATGAAAGGAACAAAGATCTCAGATGGAAAGCTTTGCATACACTCACATCCTTCTCCTGGATGGTGCACTCCTTACAATAATAGGCATCGGAGACTCCAGGGCCTCCACAGATCACACAGCGCCCCTGGTAAGAGCCATAGTTACACTCATCACATATTCGCACCAGGGTGCAGGGACGCACATAGGAGTCACAGATGACACACTTGCCATCACCTGTAAGGAAAAGAGAATGGAGTCATCCTCATTAGCAAGTACTTCAAGTCCTCTGCCCTTCTCCTGCCATGGGGAAATACAATAGTTTTCTTTTGATGGTGACTTTAGGTCCCTCCTTTATTTGGCAGTACAAAACTCGGCTTATACAGTGTCCATCTGAATCCCCTCAACACGGAATAAGTTAATTAGCCCACAAAAAAATTAACCAATTAACATGTAAAGAGCTTAGAATAGCACCTGGGAGACTTTAAGTCTATGTAATCGCTGGCAATAAACTGTGTGTGTGCTGGGGAGGAATCATGTTATTTTGGCAATTCTTCCTGTTCAAACCAAAAGATGTTCTTAAAACCTAAATATAGTGTTTATGTGCCGGTTGGAGTGGGGCAATCGAGGGGGCCTTTGGTTGTATACTGGCACTGTTCACATACTTCCAGGCACATGTATTCAAAGCCCCCTGTGGCACCTTTGCTGGCTCCAGGGCAACTGGGAGTGGGAATGAGAGGGGTGGGGTGTTGGCAGGGCGTGTTCCACTCACATTTTTCACATAGTCTTCCAATGGCTGCAAGATCAAAGACGGTAAAACGTACAATCAGAATAACGGTTTTGACAAAGTACACGAGAAAGGACTGCAGGAAGCCCTGCGGGATGGCCCTCTTATCCTCGTGTATTTCGATCTGAACCAAACCCATAGACCCGAGCACCCTGCTGAATCCCTCCTAGATCCTGGGCAATCTGTAACAAGTTTCTCCGGACCTGGCCTGCACCCCATCCAGCCGCCTGCCTCTGGCTCCCAGCACGCGCGCCCCCGCCCTCTTTCAACTGAGGCCACAAACCCGCTCGCCCCGCGACTGTGAGGCGGGAAACGTGGCGCCTCCGAGGCAAGATCCTACGGAGGAGATGGGAACCCCCGATCCCCCAGCTCCCAATACCATTCCCACCCAGACAGCCGAGGGCAGGGCGCGGCCTCACCAACACCAGCCTGCTTGCGGCAAAAGATCAAATCTGGATGATGTTTAGCCATAGCTCGCAGCCAACGCAGCTAACGCGGCCACCAGAAGCTTCGGGAACTTCCGTTCGACCTTTAACCTCCATTATTCCTGCCTGCCTCCACGTCGCCGTGATTGGTCCTCTAGGCGTCCATCACAGTTTACAATATTTGTGCCAAACCTCGCTCGCTCTCGCGCGAGTTTCCGTCGCTTCTGGGGCGCTAGGTCTTGGCAGGTACATGAACGTCTTAAAAAAAAAAAAAAAAAAACTTCCTTCAGATTTGGATGGCAGAGACAATGGAAATTTGCCTTTGGATAAAATATCTTTGTACCCGGTGTTTACTTCTGCAGATGTTTTTACGCAGCTCTTTTTTATGCAGCATCGGTTCCTTACACAGAAGCTCCGCCCACTGCCTTCGCAGGGCTCTGGCGTCTCCAGGGAGGCCCCGCCTTCCCCGTGACGCGTCGCTCTTCAGGTCACGCCCCCTCCCGAAGTCTTTAAATACGCTGTGTTGCGCGTCACTTTCAAGCGACTTCATCTTTGTCAGTGCACAAAATGGCGCCCTACAGCCTACTGGTGACCCGGCTGCAGGTAAGCGAGCTCAGGGCCCTCTAGGTTCGTGGGGGCGGGGTGTCTCCTACTGTGCCTGCTGCTGTGGGCGAGGCAAGGCGGGCCCGACCTCGGGCCAGCTGTTCATTTACCTGTTCCAGTTGGCGGGCCCAGCACCCGTGCTCGCTCTTCTAGTGCCCTAGGTCAAGGCGTCCCTGGCACAGTCACCTCTCCTTGTCTCCGCTCAAAGAGAAGCATGGGCCCCAGCAGCCGTGGCCAGGTGAAGAGCGAAGGCATCTTTTTCTCTTTTTTGAGGTCCGCACTCCCCGCTCCCGTAGGGTGTCTGTTTGTTCCTCAAGGTGAGGACAAGGTGATTGGGGGGCGCGGTCGTTGTTGAGCCTTGTAGGCTCAGGGCCTGAAGGCCTCACTTCTCATCTCTCAGCAACAGAGGCTTGCCAGCCACGTGCAGCCAGATTGCCAGGCCTGGAGTCTGGAGAAGAAACTAGTGCCCCTTACCAGCTTTTGAGGGCCAAGAATGCCAAGGGGGAGGGGTCTTCCAGGCCCCTACGTAGTATATAATAATAGTGTTAGTAATCATCTCTCACCTTTGCACAAGATTTCAGGACTGTTTTAAGTCCTCATAGTATCCTTGACTCATATAATCATCAGGTGAGATAGGAGTGGGATGATTTTTCTCATTTGATGACTGATAAAACTGCTAGAAAGTAAGCAAAAGTTCTACCTCTCAGAGTGTTGCTGAAGTGGTGTGGCCTGAGCATTGGCCCTACCACCCCTCTGTTCTCCTTGTTCATGTCAGCCTGTCCTGGCAGAACTTTCTGAGCCCAGGGTTTGATCATTTGTATTTGTGAGAGTACAGAATGGAGTATTTTGAGCTCACAGTTGCTTTTCAAATACGCACTAGATTGAGGATAAGGAGACTCAACAGTTTGACCTTGACTTTCCTGTTATGAGCCATCTAGAAAGCTATGACTGCCAGATGGTTTTTTCACTCCTAACTTGACAACCCTAGGAAGGTGTTATACTCAAAGGTTCAATGTCAAATGTGTATTTTGTTAATAAAAACAAAGAAAGCAAGTGTCTGTAACAGTTCCCTGTCAACTTTTTATGATAACTTTGTGAATCTTCTTTTGATCAAGTGGCACAACTTTGATTATAGAATTAAAAAAGAAGTTTCTATGTGTTGTACTCTCGGGAAGCATTGTGTTACTTAAAGTTATTTTTATCACATTGCTTAAATATAAACCATATAGCTTGGTGTTAAACTATCATTTATCTGAAAATACTTTTGATGTCAATTCTGAGCAAAAGCAGTGGATTTGCATGTAATCATCTCTTTAAGTCTTTTGATTCTCTAGGTTAATTATGTAGAAATAATTGTTTCTTCCTGATCCTGCTGTCCCAAGATTTAATGGATTCAGGCAAGATTATTTGATAAGAAGAATGGTTATGGGCCTGGCCACAGTGGCTCATGCCTATCATCCTAACACTCTGGGATGCGAGGTGGGAGGATTGCTTGAGCTCAGGAGTTCAAGACCAGCCTGTGCAAGAGCGAGATGCCATCTCTACTAAAGATACAAAAAATTAGCCGGATGTGGTGGCGCCTACCTTTAGTCTTAACTACTTGGAAGGGTGAAGCAGGAGGATCGCTTGAGCCCGGGAGTTTGAGGTTGCTGTGAGCTAGGCTGACGTCACAGCTCTCTAGCCCAGACAACAGATTGAGACTATGTCTAAAAAAAAAAAAAGAAAAAGAAGAATGGTTATGGATTTATTGAGCTTGGGAGAGAGGAATAATATCACAGCATTTTTAAACTGAAAAGGATCTTGGAAAGTGTGAGTGTTAGACTGGTGTAAAGACAGATCTGGGTTATGGTTCATGCTTTGTCCTGATCCTGTGACCTTGAGCAAGTTACTTCCTGAATCCATCATCTATCACTTGGGGATAATCTTCATTGAACAAATGTTTGTTGAGTACTTGGGTTGTTGTAAAGTGATGAACAAATAGAATGTGTTTCCAACCTTGTGTTTTACAAATGGAGAATCCAAGATCTTGAGAGCCTGTGTGACTTCCAGAAGCAGGATCAGGATTAAAATCCAGGTCTCCGTGTTTGTTAGTTCAACTAAGATGAACGAACAGCATTATGCACTTACCATAATATCACACTGACTACCAATAGCCATGCTGTCTCAAGTAATGACCAACTAACACTGTCCTCTGAGAACCTTGTAAATTTACCTCTTTTGTGCTTAGATACATTTGAGAAGTGATGGTTACTGCCTTAATAGTCATGTTTGCAAAACTCTATCCGTGTAGTCAATTCATTCCTATATCATTCACCACATATTTACTGAGCACCCACTGCTTGCTATAGATACATTGATAAGCAAAGAAGACAATCCCTGTTCTCATGGAGCTTCCATTATATTCTAATGTACCTCACTGCAGAGGGCTTTGGAGATCTTTCTCAGCCAAAATACAGTATTTTTCTTCTGCCCTTGGCTGGACCAGAGCTGAAGGTAGATAATAGAATGATGAGTATTACTATTACCGCTAAGAGTAGCTAACATTTACCTTACAGTGTGCCAGTAATTTCACGTGACTCTGTGAGATAAGGCAGACCTGTTAGCCCTGGTTTTTCGATGAAGAAACAGGATTAGAGAGGGAACATAGTGTAATGGTTGTGATCATGGACTCTGGCATCAGCCTGTCTGGGTATCATAAAATATTTGCAAAGTATTTAGAATCCTGCCCAGTACCTAGTAAGTGTTATATAATTGTTAAATAAGATAAATTTGCCTAGGGCTTTATCTAACTAGTTGTTAGCAGATGTGACTTCAGTCTGTACACTGATTACAAAACCTGAAGACTTAGCAACTGGCACTGTACTGCTTCCCTTTGGCATCAAGACTCGGCCTGTGGATCAGGGCAACACTGATGCTCGATAACCTGATGACAGTGCTGATTTGAAAGTGTGCTGTTGTTTGACAGTACCTGCCACCAGGTAGTAAGATTAGCAACAGTGAAGAAAATAGGTGAGATTTTTGAAAAGCCACATTTACTCTCTGGTTTTTAACGTTTATTTTTGTGCATATGACTCTGGTTGGTACATAACAGGGGTAGGGCACTTGAAAATTTGGTTTGTCAGGCCTTTGATTTTGCCTTGAGATACTGGAATTCTGAGGTTTCATGTGACCTTGGGGAAGTGCATGTAAATATGGGATGACAGTTAACTACAAAGAAGTCTGACATATTTGGCAGAAGTTCTCTATATAAGTGCCACGTTTAAAAAAATTTAGGGGCCGGGCGCGGTGCCTCACGCCTGTAATCCTAGCACTCTTGGAGGCTGAGGCGGGAGGATTGCTTGAGCTCAGGAGTTCGAGACCAGCCTGAGCAAGAGTGAGACCCCCGTCTCTACTAAAAATAGAAAGAAATTATCTGGACAACTAAAAATATATAGAAAAAATTAGCCGGGCATGGTGGTGCATGCCTGTAGTCCCAGCTACTCGGGAGGCTGAGGCAGCAGGATTGCTGGAGCCCAGGAGTTTGAGGTTGCTGTGAGCTAGGCTGGTGCCACAGCACTCTAGCCCAGGCAACAGAGTGGGACTCTGTCTCAAAAAAAAAAAAAAATTTAAATTTTTTTTTTTTTTTGGTTTGAATTGTGAAATAGGTTATTCTGGTTGCATGATCACTGTGACACCTTCCCAGGTGTCAGCTGTTGATTTGAATTGAGTGAATGAATTGGTAAACTTCCAATCTCAAATGTGAACAGAAGGAACAGAGACACCATCCTGAGGATTAGGGGAGCACACCATTGCCTTGCAAACCAACTGCTCTCAAAATGTTTATTGAAAGCTTAATGCTGCCTAGCACTGTTCTAGACCCTGGGAATGCAGTAGTGAGCAAGAATAGTGGAGCTTATGGCAGGGTGCAGTGGCTGACGCCTATAATCTTAGTAATTTGGGAGGCCGGGGCAGGTGGATCGCTTGATCTCAGGAGTTCAAGACCAGCCTGAGCTAGAGTAAGACCCCATCTCTACAAAAAATAGAAAAAATTAGGCAGGTATGGTGGTGAGCGCCTGAAGTCTCAGCTACTGGGGAGGCTGGGGCAGGAGGATCGCTTGAGCCCAGAAGTTTGAAGTTGCAGTAAGCTTTGATGACACCACTGTACTCTACCCAGAGCAACAGACCAAGACTTTGTCTCCAAAAAAAAAAAAAAAAAAAAATGGTGGAGCTTATATTGTAGTCCTGGGGAAAATAAACACATAGAAAACTAAGAATATTGTAGTTACTGAGTGCTATGAGGAAGATAAAATAGGATAGGGAGGTAGAAAGAGTATGGGTGGCTTTGACTGGGGTGGCTGGGGAAGACCTCAGAAAAGTTTGAACTTAGACTTTGATGATAAGAAGGCAGCTATTCAGCATTTTAGGAGAAGAGACTTCATGTAGAAAGACCATGTGCAGAGCTCCTGAGATAGGTATGAGCTTAGGTGTCGTGAGGAGGGCAAGAAGGAGGGGGGCCAGGTTCACGTGGGCTTCGGTAAGGAAATTGGGTTTTACTCTAAATGTAGTGCAAATCCACCAGAACGTTTTAAGCCAGGGAGTGACATGATCTGATTTATGCTTGAGAAAAACCATCCAGGCTGCTGCATGGATGATGTGCCATGGAACGTCAAAAGAGGAGGCAAGGTCCCCACTGGACTTGTCCAGGGAGTGGTAAAGGTGTCTGGGACAAGATGAGATGTGTGCAGAATCTGGATATATTTTGGAGGCAGATAGGTTGGACAAAGAATGTGAGAGAGAATAAGTGTGACTCTAGGTTTGGGGCCTCAGTAACTGAGGCATGGGTGAACTTGAACTGGGTAGTGATGTGTTTGCATAGTACTTGTAAAACTTAGCTGAGGGCAGAAACTCATTTCTAAATTCTTGATCCTTTCACCCAACTCTCAAGTGCCTTAATTCACAGGTCAGGAAGCAGATGAGGTCAAGTGTTTACCCAGGGGCTTTCACTTGAGTGTGAGCATCATGTCTCAAGTGAGCCCTGTTCTCTCTCTGGTCTTACTGTGATATTTGGTGTGTCTCCAAAAGTGCCATCTGGGAGGTATTTAAGTGTTCAATCTTTAGTGGCCCTAGCTTTCTTTGACATGCCTGGTTTTCCCAGCACCTGGTTTGGAAGCCAGTGATGGGCTCTGAGCCTCTCAGCATGAGGAGGGAAGGGACTGCAGGGAGGCTTCTTACAGTCTTTAAAAGGCAGCACATGGGGCCTGGAGCGATGGCTTACATCTGTAGTCCTAGCTACTCAGGAGGCTTAAGTGGGAGGATTGAGCCCACCTTGAGCCCAGGTGTTCCAGGCTGCTGTGAGTTATGATCACACTGCTGCACTCTAGCCTGGACAACAGAATGAGACCCTGTTTCTGAGAAAAGTAAGTAAATAACAAAATAAAATAGCACATGGAATATTAGGGAGACTTCCTCTGCCCCTGGCTTACTGTGTTGCTTCAGGCAAAGTCTCAACTCTCTGGTTACATATCTGCAAAATGGAGTAATTAATATAATAGCTATCCTCCAGTACAGAATGGTTCTGAAGGCCTAACAATATTTGAAAAGTTCTTTAAACTCTGTTTAACGCACTATAAAGATATGTGAATATTTTCTGGTATTATTTTAGGAATAGGCCTTTTCTAACATTGAGAATAGAGATAGTGTTTTTCCTCAGATTGTCCCAGATGGCCCTATAAAAGCTCCCTATTTTAGAGGTCCTGAAAGGCATGGAGAATTTGTATTCTTGGGTTCATTCTGCAAAGCCTAGACTGACTAGAGGAAAGGGCATCAGCTTTGGAGCCAGGTCTGGAACTCTACCTTGCTGTGTAACCCTGGGCAAAATAGTTAACATTCTAGACCCTCAGTTTCCTCATCTGTAAAATGGGCACAGTTACTTCTGCCTCCCAGGGTAGTTGTGGTATGGTGTGTATAAAGTACTTGGGGCAAACTGGTGCAGGATATAGGCATTTGGGGAATGTTAGTCTCTATCTCCAGCCCCTGCAGATGGCCTGCAGCCTCCATTGCCCCAGCATTTATCCTCAGCTCATGTTTAAAAAAAACAGTTCTAGGGAAATTGCTTGTTCCTTCCACCGTCTCCTAGATATCAGATAAGTAGTAGTTGTTCAAGAAAACCTTTTTGGTACTGCTCTAAGTGAGTTGGGGAAAAAGGTGGAAATGAATCTGCTGGTTCCCTGTTTTTTATTCTCCAAGTTGAGGGGCAACATTAGGGAAACAAGCTTTAGAATTACATTTGCAGTATTTTCATCATTAAATATTAAAGTCTGAGCCCTTGATGAATTTAGGCCCAGTGAGTATTTCTGCCTTCACCCTGCAGAGATTGAGACGGCTTCTGATTGGGACCCTTAATACTGTGGGCATTTGTGGGAAGTACCAAAGAAGTATCAGGTGTTTCTTTAACACCCACCCCCTCCATCTTCAGTGCCTTGTGGCTGGGCTCCTTCACCTTTTCCTGGACATTTGTGTTGTTATATGTAAGCATTCACTGTGTCACGACTGTGGTCGCTGAGAGAGCTACAGAGCTGATTTAAAACATGGCCCTGCCTGTGGAAGAGCTTATATGCTGGTAAGGAAGACTTTTGGCCGGGCTCACGCCTGTAATCCTAGCACTCTGGGAGGCTGAGGCGGGAGCATTGCTCGAGGTCAGGAGTTCAAGACCAGCCTGAGCAAGAATGAGACCCCCCCGTCTCTACTAAAAAATAGAAAGAAATTAGCTAGACAACTAAAAATATATAGAAAAAATTAGCCGGGTGTGGCGGCGCATGCCTGTAGTCCCAGCTACTCTGGAGGCTGAGGCAGGAGGATTGCTTAAGCCCAGGAGTTTGAGGTTACTGTGAGCTAGGCTGGTGCCACAGCACTCTAGCCAGGGCAAAAAGAGCAAGACTCTGTCTGGGAAAAAAAAAAAAAAAAAAAGACGACGACTTTTAAATAACTACTACCTCAGGCTGAAGCAAGGAGTAGGTGGGGGGATTTGCTGGGTGCCGCTAAATACAGACTCCACCATCCATCCTGGAACATGATGTAGTGGCACGTTTGGTCTGCCCGCTGCCATGGTTATGGTAAAGACACCTGTACGGGTCTGGAGAAACAGAAGAACCACAGTAGCCGCCATATATTGAGCAGGCCAGCTGTGCCAGTCACAGAACTAGATCCTGTTTTACAAATATTGCCTCACTTGTCATTCACACCAGCCCTAAGAAGTATGTATTAATAACCTGTTTTCACAGTGATGAAACTGAGGCCCAGAGAGGTTAAATAGCTCACCTGAGGTTATAGCTAGTGTGTAGCAGAGCCAGATTTTGAACGCAGGTTTGTTTGATTACAGAACGCAGTCTTTCTGCCACTCAGCCAAACTGTTTCCCCAGGGTACTCCCTCGAGGGTAGGAAGTAGAAACTAAATATCTATAGAGTAGGCTAGATATGGGGGACACAGTTCAGTTGGCTTCATGCCTGTTTGGGTGTATGTCCCTTTGGGGCTGTGACTGCCTCCTGCCCTAATTACCAGTGAGGCTGGTGGGGGAGAGGCTAGAGGTGTGGGTCTCACAGAGGCAGCTTTATTCCTTGACTGAGCTTTGGGTCAGTCTCACAGGCTGCCTATTGAGCTTGCAGAGGATGCCCTTCTCAAGTGTGTTGGTGCAGAGCTGCTGCCTGTGGGGCCAGAGCAGGGCCTGGGATTTGCACGCAGTTCACAGTGTGCCTGGATTCTCTGCTGCTCATGCGGGCAGCAACAGAGAATTAGGCAGATGGGTGAATCTACCAGCTGATTCCTTAAAGGAGCCCCCTACTGACTTTGGTGCCCATTTAGAGGCTGTGACTTGGAGAGAGATCGCTCCCTGCCCCCTTCCCAAGCCTCTGAAAAGGACTGCATCACTTTTGTTCCTGCCAGTTGCATAGCAACCAAGCTAGCTGATTGCCTGCTGGCAGGAGGGAATTGTTTAGCTTTGGATTCTTAGGAGAGGTGCCAGGCATCGCCTACCATGAGTGGGAGAAAATTGTTAGAAGCCCTGCAGCAGAGTGTGGGAAGATGCTTCTCCTTAGGAGGGTGTTGACTGACATGCATTCTTTTGTTGCCTACTTAGATGGAGCCCACCTGAGCTTCCCTGCCAGGAATGGCTAGGCACTTAGTTGCTAAGAGCTGTGAGCCTGAAGGCTGCTGAGGGCAATGGTCAGAAGAATCAGAGGTCTGACCCCACCTGAGACCCTGAAGTCATTCTGGTAAAATGGGCTGCCTCGTAAGGTAGTGAGCTCCCCACCATTTCTCTTCTGAGACGTGCTGTTCTGGTGCTTGGGACCTGCTCTGGGGCTCTGATCTTTGGTAGCTGGGAAGGGAGAAGTGGAGTGGAAAAACAGCAGCCTATAATCTTTTCTCCAGTACACGGGCAGGTGGTGTGTTAGTAGCGGCATCTCATCCTCCCAGGAGAACTGAGTGATAGCAGCTTACATTTATTGAATGCCTGCCAGAACCCCAGCTGCTGAGCTCTTTGCTTTTCTTATATTTTTTCCTCACAGGATGCAGTATATTCATAAATACTCTCTTTCCCTTTTTCCATCCCAGTCTCCAGAGGCAAACACTGATAGGAATTTTGTGTTTATCACTTAGACTTTTTTCTCTGTGTTTATAAGCCATATATTCTTTCTAATCAGAAAGAGCAAATTGAAGCTCAGAAAGGGAAAGAATCTGCTGAGGTTCCACAGCTAGGGAAGCTGAGATTCCAAGCCAGACCCCTCCAGCTCTAGAATGGATGCCATTTCTGTGACTTGGCACTTGTCTTGGACTGTTTCCACAAATGCACTCTGACAGTCACTTGCTAAAGCAACTAACTGTCTCAGGAGACCTGGTCTCCTGGAGCCCAACCTGTTTGGGCAGCTTAGCCACCTCCAGCTCCTCAGCTTGCTCTGACTGCTGGTTCCCCAACAGGCAGCACTGGTAGATGCCACACTTGACAGGGTGGATAGAATACTGCCGAAGAATATGTCAATCCCTTTAGATTGGACTGTTCTCTGGATACAGGTGGTCCCAAGGGAAGGCCTGCATCCTTTGGGAAGAGAGGGTGCAGTATGTTTGACCTTGGCCGAGTCAGGGTGGGGTCAGAGTTTTAAGTGGGTACTCGTGTGACATGCCATGGGACAGGCATTTTTCCATGTGCCTGGGCTCTGTGAACTGGCACTAATGGCTCACTACAGCCTCTGCCACAGTACTCACAACTTGAGTTTGAAAGCACAGTGGAGGAGTCTTGTGTTCAAATCATGGCTCTGCCTTCATCCATTTTATCACTGAATATTTTTTGAACTTTGTGAACAATGTGTCAGACATTGCCCTAGGCTCAGAGTATATTGTGGCCAGAATAGACAATTTTTTGCCCTCATAGAGCTTATGTTTTAGTGGACTTCCCCTTTGAGTCAATGTCTTCTCATCTAAACAAGGGATGAAATGACCTATAACAATCCAACTTGGTAAAGTTGTTGGGAGGGTGACATAAGATAGCCTTTGTCATCTTGCCAGGCAGTTTTCTTTCTTTCCTTCCCTTGCCCCCCTGCCCCCCCCAGACGGGTCTTGTTCTGTTGCCAGGCTGGAGTACAGTGGTACAATCATAGCTCACTGCAATCTTGAACCCAAACTCCTGGGCTCAAGCAATCCTCCTGCCTCAGCCTCCCAACTAGTGGGGGATACAGGTGTGTGACACCACACTGGGCTAATTTTATTTTTTGTGTTTTTGGGTTTTTTTTTTTTTTTTTTTTTTTTTTTTTTTTGAGGCAGAGTCTTACTCTGTTGCTCCAGCTAGGGTGCAGTGGCATCATCATAGCTCACTGCAACCTTAAGCTCCTGGGCTCAAATGATTCTCCTGCCTCAGCCTCCTGAGTAGCTGGGACTACAGGTGTACCACCACCATGCCCAGCTAGTTTTTTCTATTTTTGGTAAAGATGGGGTCTTGCTCTTGTTCAGGTAGGTCTCCAGTGAACTCCTGACCTCAAGCAATCCTCCCGCCTCTGCCTCCCAGAGTGCTAGGATTACAGGCATGAGCCATCACTGCCTGGCCACTCCTAGGGAGTTTTAATAGCTATTGCTGGTTCTCACTGAAAAGACTTTACTAATTAATATTCTCTAATGCTGCGGTCCCCAACCCCTGGCCTGAGGACCATTACCAGTCTGTCATCTGTTAGGAGGGAAGCTTCATCTGTATTTACAGCCGCTCCCCATCGCTCACATCACTGCCTGAGCTCTGCCTCCTGTCTCATCCCCCCACCCCCATCCTTCGTCCATGGAAAAATTGTCTTCCATGAAACTGGTCCCTGGTGCCAAAAGGTTGGGGACTGCTGCTCTAATACCAAAAATTTACCCTTTTCCCCAAACCCTTACCAATACTTTGTATTGTAAATATTTAAGATTATACCAATTACTTCTGTATAATAGACAAGAAACATTCACGTTCTTAAAAAAAAACTGTCTTCATTCTTTTGCTTCTTTTAATGTGGACTGCAAATTGTAGAAAACAGCGTTGGTAGTGCTTAGAAAAAGTATTTATATTTAAAAATAATTTTTCTGATTATTCTAAAAATAGTATGTATACAGTATTAAAGGTTCAAGATGATATAAATAGAGAAAGTTGGGATAGCTACTGTTAACAGCCAGCCATCTCTTCCATTTTGATTTCTTTCATTCATTCATGTCTGGATCTGTACTTAGAATTGCCAGGAGACACTTGGAAGGTTAAGTATTTGGGCTCTAGAGCCAGGCTGGGTTTGAGTGTTGGTGGTGGTGTTATTACTATCTGTCTGTGCTACCGTGGGTGAGTTACCACCCTTCTCCAGCCCTCAGTTTCCTCCTCTGTTAAGTGGGGTCTCATCTTATCACAGTAGGGTTGTTCATCCACAGAAAGTACTTATAATTTGGCATTCAATAAAAAAGAAATAAGTGACTAGAGGCTAGGGAAGGGAGGAAAAAGAAGGGATAGGAGAGGATGGTTAACAGACACAAAATCATAGCTAGATAGAAGGAATAGGTTCTAGTGTTCTGTAGAAATGTAGGATGACAATAGTTAACAATAATTTATTGTATATTTTCAGACAGCTAGAAGAGAGGGTTTTGAATGTTCCCAGTACAAAGGAATGATAAATGTTTGTTGTGGTGGGTATGCTAATTACCCTGAGTTGGCCAGTACATAAAAATCTCACTGTGTATCCCACAAATACGTACAATTATTATGTCTGTCAATGAAAAAATAAATATATAAATAAAAACTAAAGACCTCTTCAGGCACAAAGACACTTACCCTTTCTCAGTAAAATACTTGAGGATGTATTCCCTCAAAACAAGAGTGTAACCTAAGAAGAGAAAGCCATGTATTCAAGCTCAACCTTAAAAAAAAAAAAGAGGAGGAGGAAAAGAAAGCCATGGAAACTAAGAATCTAACTCAAGTGAGGAGCAGAGAATTCTCAGGATACTGGTGGATGTGAGTTCCAGAGAGATACTAGACCCTATTGGGGCACAAGAGAGAGGGCTCCAGGAGATGACAGGGGTGTTAGGTTAAAAACAAAAAAGTTTTGAATGTTACTAATAAAGGTTATTTGTTTTTCTTTTTGTTTTTTTTTTTGAAGACAGCGTCTCACTCTGTTGCCCAGGCTAGCGTGCCATGGCATCAGCCTAGCTCACAGCAACCTCACTCACACTCCTGGGCTCAAGCAATCCTCGGCCTCAGCCTCCTGAGCAGCTGGGACTACAGGCATGTGCCATCATGCCCGGCTAATTTTTTCTATATATATTTTTAGTTGTCCATATAATTTCTTTCTATTTTTAGTAGAGACGTGGTCTCGCTCTTGCTCAGGCTGGTCTTGAACTCCTGACCTTGAGCGATCCTCCCACCTCGGCCTCCCAGAGTGCTAGGATTACAGGCGTGATCTACCTCGCCGGCCCAAGGTTATTATTGTTATCAGTGTTGTCTCTGCCAAGAAACTTCAGCCGTGACACCTGTTCAGTGTGGGTACAGTGTGTGCCATGGTGCCAGAGATTATGGGGAGGGGTAGATGCAGCATGGACGAGTGTTTGGTGCTTCTTTTGGAGTCACTTAGTATTAAGTACCCACTTGATATCTAGGTACCTAGCTCCAGGCCAGGGGGTCTGGTGGAGGGATGGTGGTGGTAGATGGCCCTGGACGGGCTTCAGAGAGTCTGTGAAATTGTGTGTTTTATGTGTTTTCTAAATTTTCTCCATGAAATATGTCCTACTTTTTATAATGGAGGAAAAACCCTAATAAAGTTAATATGAAAAAGGTCTGCTTGTAGAATTTTACATAATTGCTATTCTTTGGGAGCCCATTCAAGTTATTTTATACCTTACAGTAACTCAGAATAACATTTATGTCACTTCATTCCTCACATGATACTGCATATATGCTCTTTTTCCAAATGAGGAAACTGGAGTGGAACCTGCTTGAGATCACGTAACTAGTAAATGGTAGAGTTGGGCTTTGGAACTAGATTTAAGGTCTTTTCATTGTGCTGCATTGTCTCATATAAACCAAAGGTTAGAATTCAAGTTTTTTAGATAGTGAACCGCACCCTCCCTTCCTTGCTGGGTTTCCAGCCTGACCTTCCACCATTTCTTGTTTTGTTTTTTACATCCCACCATCAAGTGATTTGTAGCTCCTGCACACATCACTTCATGCTTCTCTATATTCTTATTTTTATTTATCTAATTTATTTTTTAAAAATTTTTTATAGAGACAAGTTCTTGCCATGTTGCCCAGGCTGGTCTTGAACTACTGGCCTGAAGTGATACTTCTACCTTGGCCTCCTAAAGTGCTGGGATTACAGGTGTGAATCACTGCACCCAGCTTTTCTATCTTTTTATATAGTATCTGTGTTCTTTGCCTTGCAAACACTATCCTTCACATCCCTGCTCAGGCACTCCCTTCTCCTTGCCTGCTTGCCAAGACATCCCAAGCAGAGTTCATTGTTCCCTGTGCTCCACTTCTGTCCCTTGTGTGTGTGTGTACTTCTTTGCAAAGGTTATAGTGGGATTTTGCATTTATGTGCTGACCTTGGCCCCACTCAGGTATATTGGTGTAGGGACTGTCTCACTCTTCTTGGTACCTGCGTCATTGCTTGGTACGTAATAGATGCTCAAGTGTTAAAATACAAATGTGCTGCTAGAAAGGAGGTTACATGATAAGCCACCATTAACCTATTCTTATATTTTTGCCCTTCTCAAGTGCATTATCTACATAGCAGCCACGGTGATTTATATTTTTAATGCAAATCTGATGATCCTGCTTTAACTTTCAGTGGCTTCCCAATAAACAATTAGCAAGCTAACACACACTTACAAGACAAAGCCAAGACCTGATTGGACCGGTAAAGATACAACAAGCCACTTTCATATTCAGATAGTGTATTACTTTTCATAGACAGTGAAAGGAAGAATAAGCCACAAATGCAGCTCCTTGGTCCTTTCCCGTACAACAAAAAGGATCTGATGACTGCACCTCAAATTGTGGAATACCCTGTTGCCAAGAGCCAAATCCAGACTATAGCTAAGGAAGTTTATCTTCTGCAGTTTTAGTCTGAGGGAGCCAGGGCCAAAAAGCTCCACACCTTATCAGAACCCAGAGGCCAGACGAAACTGTCCTGACAGCCTCCCAGGAGAGATAGGAGGCAAGTGGGAGAGGCCTCCTCCTTCCATGTTCTAAGGGATTACAAGGTGTTCTGCCAAGACTCAGATAAGCTGTGGCTCAGATAAGGCACCATTGTGTAGCTTTTCTTCTATACCTACAAGGTCCCTTGTGATACCTAGTTCCTTTTTATTTAGCCTTATTTTCTGCCATTTCCAGTGTACTTTGTGTACTTTGCTACAGCCAAGCTGGTATTCTCTTTCAGATACAAGTGCTTTCTTGCCACAGCGCCCTTGGACATACGATTCCATCTTCCAGGTTCCCTGGATTTCTTCCTCTAAAGCCCATTTTATTAGCTTGGCTAATTCCTAGTAATCTTTCAGTTCTCACATTAAACAGCACTTTATTCGAGAAGCCCTTCCCAAATTCTAGATTAGTCTCTCCAGCTTTATGCTGTTATAGCTGCTTGACTTTTCTTTCATAGCACTTCTCAAGTCCCTCGAGTGTTTACTTGATATTCATCTATTCCCCTATACCGTAAGCTCCTTGAGGGCAGAGACTGTGTCTGTCTTGTTTACTTGTTTAATTCAGGCACCACAGCACAAAGTGTGGGACTAGATAAATATTTAATGAATCAGTAACACCTTAGTTTAAACTGGGGATGTAGTGTGGTGGAAAAAGCATTAACTTAAGAATTGGGTGGCTTGAATTCTGCTCCTA
Organism: Eulemur rufifrons; assembly: GCF_041146395.1. Taxonomy (NCBI): domain Eukaryota; kingdom Metazoa; phylum Chordata; class Mammalia; order Primates; family Lemuridae; genus Eulemur; species Eulemur rufifrons. The sequence goes on from NC_090998.1 coordinate 90,104,508, forward strand.
ACTGCTGTTAACTAGGTATGTGACCTTGGGCACTCATTTGCTCATCTGTCTAATGAAGAAAAAATTCTTGATAATGTGGAGTTCTGATAATCTGTGATTCTAGATGAGCCATCTCATTAGCAGAGCTCTGGAGGAATGGCACCAAAGAAAGATAAGTACTCAGCTGCCTGCTTGACCTCTCCACTTGGGTGTCAGACCAGTGTCCATAACCAAACCCCTGATCTCACCCCCTTTCCAGCCTGCTCTTCTGTCGCCTTCCCCATTTCAGTTTATAGTAACTCTAGTCTTCCAGTTACTCTGGCCCCAAACTGCAATGATGTTCTTGACTCCTCTCACACCCCTCGGCCAATTCGTCAGCAAATCTTACTGTTACTACCTTCAAAATATATCCAGACTTGAACCCCTTCTTACCGCCACCACTGTAACTATGATACAAGTCGCTGTCTTTCACTGGGCCAGTGCATTGCCTCCCTATCCGGTCTGCTTCTACCTGTTCTACTGATGGCAGCCAGAAAGATCCTTCTAAAGGTAAGTCAAGTCATGTAATTCCTGTTCCGCATTCTCCGTTGAGTTCTCATCTCACTCAGAGTAGTGAATCTCTCACTCAGTAATACAGAATCCTTACTGTATTCTACAGTCTGACTCCCTGCTTCCTCTTGATCTCGTCTCTTACCACTCTCTCCCCTTCTTTATTCTGCTCCAGCCACACTGGATTCCTTGCTTAAAACAGAAATAACTATGCATTTTTTTTTTTTAATTTTTTTTTTTTTTTTTTTTTTTTGAGACAGAGTCTCACTCTGTTGCCCAAGCTAGAGTGAGTGCCGTGGCGTCAGCCTAGCTCACAGCAACCTCAAACTCCTGAGCTCAAGGGATCCTCCTGTCTCAGCCTCCCGAGTAGCTGGGACTACAGGCATGCGCCACCATGCCCGGCTATTTTTTTCTATATATATTTTTAGCTGTCCATATAATTTCTTTCTATTTTTAGTAGAGATGGGGTCTCGCTCTTGCTCAGGCTGATCTCAAACTCCTGAGCTCAAATGATCCGCCCACCTCGGCCTCCCAGAGTGCTAGGATTACAGGCATGAGCCACCGCGCCCAGCCCGCATTTTAACATCTTAACCATCTTTAGGTGCACAGTTCAGTGACATTGAGTATATTCATGGTGTTGTGCCACCATTACCACTATTCATCTCCAGAATTTTTTAATTTTGAAAAGCTGAAACTCTGTGCCCCTTAAACACTAACTCCCCATTCCCTTTCCCCAGCCCCTGGCAACCACCGTTCTATTTTCTGTCTCCATGAATTTGTCTACTCTAAGTATCTCATACAAGTGGAATCATACAGTATTTGTCCTTTTGTGACTGGCTTATGTCACCTAGAATAATATATGTTCTCAGGGTTCATCTATGTTGTAGCATATGTCAGAATTGCCTTCCTTTTTAAGACTGAATATTCCATTTTCTCTATATACCACATTTTGCATATCCAGTCATCTGTTAATGGGCACTTGGGTTGTTTCCACGTTTTAGCTGTTGTGAATAATGCTGCTGTGAACATGGGTATACAAATATCTCTTCAAGACCTTTCAATTCTTTTGGGTATATACTCAGAAGTGGAATTGCTGCATCATATGGTAATTTCTGTTTTTAATTTTTTGAAGATCGCCCTCCTGTTTTCCATAGTGGCTGCACCATCTTATATTCCTACCATAAGTGCACAAGGGTTCCACTTTTTCTACCACCTTGCCAACACTCTTCCTGGTTTTTTTTTTTTTTTGATAAGCAGTCATTCTAATGTGTGTGAGGTGATACCTCGTTATAGTCTTGATTTGCATTTGCCTAGTGATTTGTGGTGTTGAGCACTTACTGTTGAGTGCTTATTGGCCATTTGTATATCTTCTTGGAGAAATGTCTATTCAAGTCTTTAGCCTGGTTTTTAAATCAGGTTTTATTTTTGAGGTGTAGGAGCCTCTATATGTTCTGGATAATCAATCCCTTATCAGGTATGATTTGCAGATATTTTCTCCTGTGAATTGCCTTTTAACTCTGTTGATCGTGTGTATTTCTTGATGTGCAAAATTTTTAAATTTTCATGAAGTCCAATTTGTCTGTTTGTTGTTGCCCATGCCTTTGGTGTCATATTTAAGAAATCACTGCCAAATCCAATGTCATGGAGCTTTTGCCGTTTTCTTCTAATAATTTTATAGTTTTAGGTCTTACATGCAGATTTTTCTTTAAGAGAGTCTCGCTCTGTCACCCAGGCTGGAGTGCAGTGGTGCAATTATAGCTCGCTCACTGTACCCTCAAACTTCTGGGCTCAAGTGTTCCTCCTGCCTCAGCCTCCCAAGTAGCTGGGACTACAGGCGTGTACCACCATGCCTGGCTAATTTTTCAAATTTTTTTTGTAAAGACAGGGACTTGCTCTGTTGCTCAGGCTGTTCTCAAATTCCAGACCTCAAGCAGTCTTCCTGCCTTGGCCTCCCAAAATGCTGAGATTACAGGTATGAGCCACTGCACTTGGTCTACATTTAGGTTTTTTTTTTTATCTATTTGGAGTTGATTTTTGTATATGATGTTAGGTAAGGGTCCAACTTTATTCTTTTGCATGTACATAACCAGTTTTCCCAGCATCATTGCTTGATTTTTGCTGTTGAATGGTCTTGGCACCCAAGCAACGTTATTTCCTAAAAGAAGAGGCCTTTTTAACACCAGAGGTGTAGGAAGGTGAGATTCAGAATAAAGGACATGTTTGGGGGCTGGGTGTGACAGCCCATAATCTGAAATCCCAGCACTTTGGGAAGTTGAGGTGGGAAAATCACTTGAGCCTAGGAATTCCAGGCTGCAGTAAGCTATGATCACAAGACAGAGTGAGACCCTGTCTCTAAAAAAAAAAAATAATAAATGAAGGATGTGTTCTAAATTTAATAAATTTGGCTTTTAAAAAAGCTTTCTATGTTGCCCTTATTTTCCCCATTTTACTATTAGACAGTTGGATGCAGACAGGCACCAAGTAGGTCAACTGAGGTTTGGGTGACTCTGGTGTGAGTAGAGGGAATGCAGAACAGAGCCTGACGTCGTTCCACAAATGCCCAGGGTGGTTTTGAGTAAGTCACTCATTGTCTCTATTTGGCCTTTTTTTTTTTTTTTTTTTTTTTTTTTTTTTAAGAGACAGGGTCTTACTCTGTCACCCAGGCTAGAGTACAGTGGTGTGATCATAGCTCACTGCAGCCTGGAACTCCTAGACTCAAGTGATCCTCCTGCCTCAGCCTCCTGAGTAACTGGGACTATAGGTGCATGCCACCATGCCTGGCTAAATTTTTAATTTTTATTTTTTGTAGAGACAGGGCGTTTCGTTATGTTGGCCAGGCTGGTCTCGAACTCTGGCCTCGAGCAGTCTTCCTGTCTCCACCTCTCAAAGTGCTTGGATTACAGGTGTGAGCCACTGCACCTTGCTTATTTTTTTGAATCAAAGTTCTCTGAAGTAATGTTTTTCTAACTGCCTATGTTGTCCTGTTATTGTATCATGAAATTAATGGGGTACAACTTGCCTTCGAAAACGTAATACAGTGTTCCAAGTCTAGTGTGTGTTCTGTGACACCACACAGGATTACATTTTATGTCACATATACATATTGTGGCTTCCTTGCTTGTGTGTTAATGAACTTGAAGGCTGTGGCTAATCCAGAAGGGCCTGAATTCTGGGGGGTGAGGGGTTTCTTCCTTGACACAGATAAATCCATTCTGACATTGCTATGCTTTTCCTCCCGGCCTTTGGGTAAATAAGTGGGTTTATTGGAGAGCCTGCTTGCTGCGGAGGAATATTTATAGACTCTCTGAGCTGGAAGGAAATTTGGAGAACATCTCGTCTAGTGGTTACCAGATGTGGCTATGTCAGAGTAACCTAGTAATCTTTTACTGATGCTCAGGTTCCACCTCTAACCTAGTAATCTTTTACTGATGCTCAGGTTCCACCTCAGGCGATCTGATTGAGAGGTCTGGGAGTGGTAGGGCCCAGAAACTGCGCTTTTATAAAACCTGCTATAAAACCTGCGAGGTGTTTTTGATCCAGTTCTTCCATTTTATAGAAATGAAAAATGAGGCACACAAAAAGGCTAGATTACTTTTACAAGGCTACATAATGGCCAAGCTGGGAGGCCAGATCTCTGGACTGCTAGGCCCAGGATGTTTCTTATTGGCCCCTCCTGCCTCCCGTCATGTGGGGTATTTCACTGTCCACCAAGCCACACACAGGGAAGTGACCCATGGGGCAGGCACACCCTGGCTCTTGGGCACTCTGAGTGTGGTGCTGTCACTCTAAGGTTGGATTGAAAATTGGGTTTCAAGGACAAAACTATAGCGACAGTAGGGGACTTTGGCTCTCTCTGCATAGCTGAAAACAGCTTGTCTATCGAACTCTTTTTTAAACACACAATATCAGCTTGATGCACATTTGGGGAATAATAGAAGAAAATAAATTTCCATCCTAACTCGAACATTTTTAATGTATTGTTAGTGTGAATATGACTTGTGTCCTCAGGTGATTCTCCTGCCTCAGCTTCCTGAGTAGCTGGGACTGCAAGCCTGAGCCACCACACCGGGCTGACTTTTCTATTTTTTGTAGAGGCAGGGTATCACTCTTGCTCAGACTGTTCTCAAACTCCTGACCTTAAGCAATCCTCCTGCCTTGGCCTCCCAGAGTGCTAGGTTTACAGGCATGGGACCCCGTGCCTGGCCCACATTCTCTAAGAATGCCTTTATTAGCTGTCTTTTTCAAATCAGGATCTAATTTTAAAAATTACACATTGCATTGGTTTTACCTTTTTTGTTTCTTTTAACATTTTTCCCCATGACACTGACTTTTTGAGGAGACCAGCCCAATTTTCTTGTAGAATGTCCACCATCTGGATTTGATTGATTGTCCTCTGTATTTCCCTTACACTGGAGGTAAGATCCCAAAGCTTGCTTAGGTTCAGATTGAACATTTTTGGCAAGAATTCTTCATAGGTGATGCTCTGCAACAAGGAGCCACCATTGTCAGTTGGTCTTGTTACTGGTGATGCTAAGTTTGATCCTGGGTTAAAGTGGTGGTAAACAGATCCAGCTATTGTGAAGGTATGTTTTTTTCCTTTTCCTTAGTAATAATTTCCTGTAAGTTAACTTGCTGAAACAAAGGGTTTGCACATTTTAAAAAAACAAAAAACTTTTGATTATTGTCAAATTGCCACTAAACAAGTATGCTGCTCTTACACTTCAGTTAGCATGCTTTTTTGCACCTATTTGCCTGGTTCATTCTTTCTTTTTCCTGATTACAAAAGAAACTTATATATATCATGCAATGTTTAAAAGTTGCAGAAGTACACAGCATAGAAAGTAAAAGTACCTGTAATTCTAATTCACAGAGATAATTGCTGGGAACAGTTAGGGATGTCATTTCATTTTTTTTCCTAAACATATTTACATTTGTTGATTACTATTACTTATACAGAAATGGGCTCATACTGTTTTGCTACATATTTTCATTGAGTATATCATGGAGGTTTTTCCTGCTAGTAAACTTTGATCTATTCTATTTTTTTTAAACTTTGGTCAAATATATCATAAAATTTGACATTTTTACCATTTTATAGTATTCAATTGAGTGGCATTAATTACATTCATAATGTTGTGCAATCATCACCACTTTTTTTTTTTTTTTTTTAAGACAGAGTCTCACTCTGTTGCCCAGGCTAGAGTGAGTGCCGTGGCGTCAGCCTAGCTCACAGCAACCTCAAACTCCTGAGCTTAAGGGATCCTCCTGTCTCAGCCTCCTGAGTAGCTGGGACTACAGGCATGTGCCACCATGCCTGGCTAATTTTCTTCTATATATATTTTTAGCTGTCTATATAATTTCTTTCTATTTTTAGTAGAGATGGGGTCTCGCTCTTGCTCAGGCTGGTCTCAAACTCCTGAGCTCAAACGATCCGCCCACCTCGGCCTCCCAGAGTGCTAGGATTACAGGCATGAGCCACCGTGCCCGGCCCACTATCTTCTTTTTAAACAGCTGTAGAATGGCATTCCATGGTGGATGAGCCAGAATTTATTCAATCAGTGCCCTATTTATGGACAGTTGGGCTGTTCTCTTAAAAGCAGTGCTGCAGAGACATGCTTGCCTGTCTCATTTATTTGAATATTTTAATAAGATAGCTTTCTGGAAGAGGAAAAGCTGGTCAAAAGGTACATACATTTTCATTTTAATAGGTATTGCCTAATTGTCTTTCAAAAATGTTAGACCTCTTTACGGTCTAACCAAAGCCATCTAAGACTGGTAAATTATTGATTTGTCTTATTAACTGTTTGCTCACACAAGGTTAACTGATTGTTTATTTAACCGTGCTCAATAACGAAGAGCTGATTGGTAAAGTAGAAGCAACATTCCTTGCTTTAATTAATTGGTATTTATGTAGCACATCTTGTGTATCAGACTTGGTGTTTAGGCACGAGGAGTTTAGTTATGAATAAACAGACAGTCCTCCCAACGGAAGCTTACAGACTAGTGGAGATAGACATCATCTCATGAATGAATGTCAAGGAGAGGTGAAATGGCATATGTGTTAGGAAGTTCTGATTGCAGGATGGATTCCCTGAGAAAGTGAAATTTATTTGGAGTTTGAAGGATCTATGGACATCCCTAGACAAAGGGCATTTTGAGAATAGGGGTAGGCAGAGAACATTTTAAGCAGAAGAAACAGCATGTGCAAAGGCCCTGTGACAGGTCCCTTTAGAATTTGTACTGGCCAAGGAAGTTCATCATGTTCAGTGCCCTTGAGGAGGCAGATTCTGAATTATTCAGAGACTAAATAATGAGATACCACTGCTGGGGCCCCATAAGCAGAGGGGTTTCAGTGGGATGGGAGGCGTTCTATGGCAAATTCTAACAAATTACAAATGATCTAAAGGAGAGAAGAAAGAGAGGCACCTAAATAAATCAGCTTGGAGTTTGGAATGACTCATTCAAAGTTAGAAGGAGGGCAAGTAACCAAGGAGGAATACTACAGAGCAGCTGGAATACAGCCGAAGGGGGCCAAATGAGCTGAGTCTTCTGAAAAATGCTAATCAACCAAAAGGTCCTTTAGAGCTTTGTTTGCAGTAAGAAAAACAAGAAGAGGCATGTTGGTTCAGGCAGTATCCAGAGAAGGAACACAGCCTCACTACTTCTAGTTTTGCATGCATCTCCTCTATGAAGGAAAATGATACTGTATAACACATGCTGAGCACTTACACTATGAACAGGTCATGTGCCAAGCACGTGATGTAGTTTAGCTCATTTCATATTAACACTATGAAGTTTATTTTCTTTATGTCAAAACTAAGATTGGGGGAGGTTAAATAACTTGCCTGTGGTCACGGCAGGTAAGTGGTAGAGCTGGGTTGGGCAATCTGACTACAGTTCTTCAGTCCGAACTAGCACACTGTACTGGGAAAGGAGAGAGATCTGAGCTTGCATCCTGGATTCACTGCATACCTGGTATATGAGTTCTGTTTTTCTTTTCTTTTCTTTCTTTTTTTTTTTAATTTATAAAATATTTTATTTTCTTTTTTACTTTTTAAAATTTATTTATTTATTCATGCTTTCCATTCCAGGGTATAGGAGTTCTGACTTCTTGATCATCAGTTCCCACATCTGTGAGACAGGAGTGGTAGTTACCTTGTGCTGTTATATTGGGAATTCAAAATAGTCACAGAAGGTGCTTGGCACAGAGCAGGTGCTTAATAAGTAATTGCTTTTATTCTAAAAGTAGGGGTTGGGCACCCATATCTAGTCGTTTTTTACATATGAGAGGTAAGTGGCCCATGAATGAACAATACTTAGTGTCTTAATCCATTTTGTGTTGCTAAAACAATACCATATACTGGATAATTTATTAATATAAAGAAAAGACTTTTATTTTTTTATTTATTTTGAGACAAAGTCTTGCTCTGTTGCCTGGGCTAGAAAGTACTGTGGCATTATCCTAGCTCACAGCAATCTCAAACTCCTGACCTCAAGCGATTCTCCCTCCTTGGCCTCCCAGATTGCTAAGATTACAGGTGTGATCCACCGTGCCTGGCCAAAAGACATTTATTTCTTACAGTTCTGGAGGCTGGGAAGTCTGAGATCAAGGGGCCCACATCCGGTGAGGGCTGTCAGGCACTTTATCCTGTGGCAGAAGGTGGAAGGGCAAGAGCATGCGAGAGAGAAGGGAGAAAAGAGGATGGAACCCACTCCCCTGATAACTAACCCACTCCTGCAATAACAGCATTAATCCATACTTGAGGGCAAAGCCCTCCTGACCCAATCACCTTTCAACACTGCTGCATTGGGGATTAAGTTTCCAGCATGTGAACTTTGGGAGACACATTCAGGCAGACCATAGCACGTGGTGGCCTTGCCTTTTAAGTCAGTCTACAGGATAAACATACTAATATGGCCGATCTCTTCAGAGTTTACACATGACATCTCATGCATTTTAAACCTCTCACAGTACTGCTGTGAAGCAAGGCTGAGATTTTTCCTGTGCAGGTGTGAAAAGCTGAGGCCCCCAAGAAGTTAGGTGAGTTGCCTAAAGCCTCAAAGTCAAGCCAATACCTTTTATTTTCTGTTGAGTTTAACAGATAGTGAGTGTTCCATCCTTACTAATGAATAAACCTGAGCTGTCTCATGTGGCAGTTTAAATTTAATTACAGTTCACTAACACTAAAAACTCCGTTTCCACTGGCCACATTTTACACATGCCTGGTGGCTGCCATATTGGACAGTGCAGATCTAGAACATGTTTGTTGTGGCAGACAGTCCTCTTGGACAGTGCTGGCTGTTATGAACAGACACTTTCACATAATTGGAAAGCAGAGCAGTATTGTGATTAAGGATGAAGCATGGGCCGGGCGTGGTGGCTCACGCCTGTAATCCTAGCACTCTGGGAGGCCGAGGCGGGTGGATCGCTCGAGGTCAGGAGTTCGAGACCAGCCTGAGCAAGAGCGAGACCCCGTCTCTACTAAAAATAGAAAGACATTATATGGACAACTAAAAATCTATATTCCAAAAATTAGCCGGGCATAGTGGCGCATGCCTGTAGTCCCAGCTACTCGGGAGGCTGAGGCAAGTAGGATCGCTTAAGCCGAGGAGTCTGAGGTTGCTGTGAGCTAAGCTGACGCCACGGCACTCACTCTAGCCTGGGCAACAAAGTGAGACTCTGTCTCAACAAAAAAAAAAAAAAAAAAAAAAGGATGAAGCATGTAAGTGATTTCATTTGTTTCTAACACCATGAAGTTTATCTGTTTGGGGAGGGGCTTAGGGAGTTAAGTGACTTGCCTGGGGCAGCAGTAGGCAAGTGGGTCAGTCTGACTTAGTTTGAATCCCGTTTGCTACCATGTGGCCTTGGTCATTCATTCTCCATGCAAGCCCCAGTGTCCTCTCTGGGAAAATAGGATAATCATAGGAGCTGCTTCACTGGGTGGCTATGAAGATTAGAAGATAAAACATATTTGAGGTGCTTAGCACCATGCCTGTCTCAGAATAGGTACTCCATAAATATTCTTTGTTTACCCATAAATTGTGTTCTGTATCAACATATTTTGTCCTTTTCCCCCCAATCAGCATTATTTCTTAAGCCTATTTTTAACTAAAAAGGTACTGATATATAGTCCATAGTTTGCTTATTTTATTTTTTATAGAAATAGGGTCTTACTCTGTTTCCCAGGCTAGAGTACAGTGGTGTGGTCATAGTTCACTGCACCCTCCAACTCCTGGGCTCAAGTGATCCTCCTGCCTTAGCCTCCTAAATAGCTAGGACTATAGACCGTGGCACCACGCTCAGCTAATTTAAAAAAAAATTTTTTTTTTTTTTTTTTTTTGTAGAGACAAGTTATTGTTGTATTGCCCAGGCTGGTCTCGAACTCCTGAGCTCAAATGATCCTCCCACCTTGGCCTCCCAAAGTGCTGGGATTACAGGTGTGAGCCACTGCACCTGGCACTTGTTTTTATTTCCAAGGAAACAAGCTTAAGGCAGTTAATTTGTAAAAATAAAGAAATAGATGTGTATATAGACATTGGAAAGATGTGTAAGATATGTTAATATGTGAAAAGGTGAGATGCAGACCAGCTTGTGTGATTTCTTGTTTGTGTAAAGAAGCCAGAGGGGGCTGTGTGTGTACATAAATGCACAAGGGTGATAGTAATAGTAGAACGCATACTCAGTGCTTTATATAATCTTTCCTGATCCTCACAGTAGCTCTATGAGGAAGTGAGTGTTTAGAGAGGTTAAATTGTCAAGACCAGTTAGTAAGTAGTGGGGCCAGTCTTAAACCCAAGGTCACTGCCACTCCACCCCTCTGCACTGGGCTCCTCCCCCTGTCGCAGGGGTGGTAGTTAGTGCTGCAGCTGAAATGTGCTGTGTTCTTCTCTGCCCTGGCACTGTTGAAAGTCCTTCGATATGTCACTGGTGGGGTTTGAGCTGGGGGGCAGGTGGATAGGTAGGTTAGGGTGGATGACGGCTGGGGGTGCTGTTTCAGAATGTGGCCTGTTCTTACTCCTGAACAGGGAGTGGCAACTATGGACCCAAAGTGGATTCAGATGCTGAGGTTAGCAGGGTTTGGATTTACATATTCAGGTGACACAAAGAGGGAGCCTGGGGGAGTGGCTTCAGCTTTGCCTCTTCCCTTACCCAAGGGTATGACCCTCTAAATGGAGAACAGCAACCACCTGGAAGGGAAGCAGCTTTTCCTTTCCTGCTGTCATTTCTTTGGATTCATTTCTTCTCTGGTCACAGTGTACCCTGTGAAGACTGTCATCCATGGATTAAAATTAGCTAACACAGACTCCCATCATAACAATCATATACCTGTTGTGGCATAACAAATTGCTCCCAAACTTAGAGGCTTAAAACAACAATAAACATTTATCTTTCACAGTTTCTGTGAGCTAGGAATTTGGGAGTGACTTGGCTAGGTGGTTCTGGCTTGGGGTTGCTGAAGAAGTTGCAGTTGAGGTGTCAGCCAGGGCTGCAGTTATCTGAAGGGTTGGGTTGTGGCTGGAACGTTTGCTTGCAAGGTGGCGCTGGTTATTAGTAAGAGGCCTCTGTTCGTCTCTAGGTCAGCCTCTCCCAGGACTGCTTAACAACGTGGTGCCTGTCTTTCCCTGGAGCAATCCAAGAGAAGGAGCCAGCCAGGCAGAAGTGGTCCTTTTTATGACCTAGTCTCAAAGTCACATAGCATAGCTTGTCATCATTAGCAGTAAGTTGATAAGGCCACCACGCAGGCAAGGGGTGGGGAATTAGGCACCACCCTTTGAAGGGATCAACATCCAAAGCTCATGCACGGGGTTTTCCTCATTCATTCTTTCGCCTGTTCAGCAAATATTTAATCTTTAGTATGCGCCAGGTAGTGCAGATACTGAGATAGATAAAGCTCGATCTCAACCCTCAAGAAACTTACAGTGTAGATAGAATAGTAGCTATGATTTGGGTAGTGCTTTACAGCTTAATGAGAGCTTCCACAGATGGTCTCGTTTAACCTTCTCAGTACCCCGTATGATCTCTAGAGCTGGTTATAGCCTCATTTCCTATCTCCTCTGGGACTTAGACAATGGGGGATTTTCTTACATGTATACAACTTACATGATAGAATTTGACTTTGATCCCAGCAATTCTGCCTATGAATCCTTTGCACATTTTCTTGTATCCCAGGCTGTGTTTCTTGTGACTGCTGTGTCATCCCTGTGCTGCAGATGAGGAAACTGAAGCTGAAGGCACTGAACAGTGTTTGACATTTTAATTACTCAATTTTTTTTTTTTTTTTTTACCATAATGAGCTGTCCTCAGTATGGTGAAAAAGATGGACTCTCCTAACTACTGCATTGACAGTTGCCATTGTCTTTCTTCTTGCAGAAAGCCCTGGGTGTGCGGCAGTATCATGTGGCCTCAGTCCTGTGCCAACGGGCCAAGGTGGCCATGAGCCACTTTGAGCCTACTGAGTACATCCGCTATGACTTGTTAGAGAAGAACATTAACATCATTCGCAAAAGGTAAGGCTGCAAGTGGCAGCTTGTGGTGACTACTAAAGATGCTGCTTCTGCTCCCTTTCAGGCAACCTAGGAGGTGTTTGGGGAAGGATGGTTCAGGATGGTGGCAGGGTTAAGATATTCAGGGCACAAAGGTCCCTGCTGAGGAAAGGCGTTCTGGATCGGTGCTGGAACCCCTGCCCTGTCTGCCAGGGAATAATCTGTGTTATCAAGAAGCCTTCAAATGAGCTACACCAAGGTCTCAGGTGCACTTTTGTGCTGTGATCTGAACCTCCCAGCCTTTTCAGGGCAGGCTGCTGAGCCTGGGCCAGCCCTCTGGGAACTATCAGGCACAATGGCTGGAGAATCCTTTGTATTTCCTCTAAAGTACACAGGCACAGAGGAGAGCTCAGGTCTGAGACTCAGAAGGAAACTAAGGTGGGATCTTCAGCATGTCTTTTTCCTGGGCCTCATTTTCCTCACGTGGTAAAACGAATGGTCAGCTTTGCCCTGCTGTCCTGTGTGCCAGGTCCTGGGCTAGATGCTGCCACCAGAAGGATGAATAAGGTGCCACACAGGAGGATGAGAAGTGGGGACTGGCAGTACACACCAGCCGGCACTGCCCTTGGAACTTGAACCACTGTGGACAGGGCTATGCCCTTGCCTACCTGGTGGCTTCTTTGATACTGACGGTTGTAAACCTGGGAGGAGCAGATGTGAGTGTACCGTTGTACAGCCGAGCCTCAGATGGAGAAGCAACCTGCCCAAGGCCACTCTGTGTGTGAGTGGTGGTACCTTGTTTTTGTGTCCTCATCCAGGGCTCTAACCACTATCCCATACTTCCTGTTCTCACCACTTTGCTTCCTATTTAGTGGTATCCTCACTTCAGTTTTAAGGGTAGGGACTATCTTAATCTTTATCTCCAACAGCCTGTAGCATAGCATCACCTAGTTATAGTAAGAACCTATTAACTGTTCCTCAAGGACAGGCGTATTAATAGTAGCTACCCAGTTGTCCAGTTTGGCCTATGCATTATTTCTGTTCTACTCAACAGCGCCTGTAGGTGGTTGTTGCAACTCCGTCCTCTTTTTGCAGATAAAGAAATTGAGTGTCAGTTGGGGAAATACCCTGTCTAGGGTCATGCATCTATTGAGTGGTTGCCCCTAAACTCAAGCCCAGGGTTTCTCAACCATGGCTCTAATGACCATGTGACCAGCCTCCCAGTGTTTGTCTGGCGTTCTTGTGGGTTTCATCCAGGCTACACATTAGGATCCCCTGGCAAGCTTTTAAAATGACCTCCCCTTGGCCCCACTCCTGACGATTCTGGTGCAAGTGGTCTAGGCCCTGCTATTCAAAATGTGGTCCCTGAGCAGCAGCATTGTCATCACTCAGGAGCTTGTTAGAATTGCAGAGTCTCAGACCCCACCCCAGACTCGCTGAGTCTGAACCTGCCATTTAATAGGCTCCTCGGGGACTTGTGTGCATGTCAAAAGGGGAAAATACTGGCCAGTTCCTCAGCTGATTCTGAAGTGTAGTCAGCACTAAGAACCACTGTCCCCATCAACATAGGACCTTGTACAAATACTTGTTTCCCAGGAAACAGTATTTTGTTTATTCTTGGAGCTCTCAGACCATGGCTCATTGGAAAAATGATGGATTTTCCCTTAATCTGCAAACATTTCCACCTTGCTCTTCCATTGGGCATGGAAGGAGAGCTAACATAGAGGTTTGCTTTGAGATAACTTGACAAAAGAGTATTACTTGCCATTTAGTTTTTGCTTACCAACAAAAAAATGCCCTTTAAGGCACTGGGAGATCAGCCCCACAACAAAAGAGGCTGGGTGTGGTGGCTCACGCGTATAATCCCAGCACTCTGGGAGGCTGAGGTGGGAGAATCGCATGAGCCCAGGAGTCCAAGATCAGCCCGGGCAACATAGCAAGACCCTGTCTCTACAAAAAATAAAAATATTAGTGGAGTGTAATGGTGCACAATTGTAGTCCCAGCTACTCGGGAGACTGAGGCAGGAAGATCGCTTGAGCCCAAGAGTTTGATGTTGCAGTGAGCTGTGATGACACCACTGCACTCTAACCTGGGCCACAGAGTGAGACCATGTCTTAAAAAAAAAAAAAATCATCTGGTCACATGGTCATTAGAGCCATGGTTGAGAAACCCTGACATAGAGAAAGAAGGTAGAGGTGAGGCTATTCTAAAATGACTTCTATTCTAAAGAATTTTTTAGAAGGTCAGGGGATTTGCTGGAGGACTCCTCTTCACCCTGTGTCTGTGACAGAAGGGGTCTGATTCTCTATTCTTGGGAACTGGGTCTATGTCATCCAGAACAGCAGAGGGACAGATGGACTTTGGAAACCCATTTTGCCACCCTCAGTTAATCTTCAAGGAAATGTGATAATGAACCAATCCTTAGGCTTTGTCATTATCAGCTTTTTTATACAACTTCAGGCAAATGCTTTCAAGGTCTTGGATTTTTAAGCCCATGTGCTATTTTTTGTCTCCCCTGGGTCCCAGAAAGAGGGGCCGTGCTCTGCGCGGTGAGTCATCGCCTATACACCAGCCTTGGAGTTGCTGCTGCAAACAGGGCAGGCTATACCTCCGGCTAGTTCTATGTTTATTTAGGGTTCTCACCAGGGCAGAACTAGAGAGCTTCTCAGAATGGCCAGTTGATCTGCTGTTACCCTGAGAGCCAGTGCCTTAGGGAACTCTTACTTTCGAGGGGTTAGGTAAACTTAGGGGCGAGGGTCTGGCAGAAGGCAGTTTCTCTACTTTTCCAGCAGAGTCGTATTGGTAATAACAATAATGATAATTCCATACTGTGTGCAGGGCCCTGTTGTAAGTGTCCAAGTGTGGAGAGAAGGTGTGGGTTAACGTAAAGGGCGCAGCCAGTCTCAGAGCCACACTGCTGGCTCCTTGTGTTCCAGCTTTGCCGCTCTCTGGCTTTGTGATCTAGGAGTGAGCCGCTTCACCTCTCTGTGCTGCAGCTTCATCATCTTGTGTTGTGAGGATAAAATGAGTTATATATGTGAAAGTGCTTAGGACAATGCGGAGCTAAAAGTAAAATGCTATGGTGACACTAATCTGTAGTGACAGAAAGCAGATCAGTGGTGGCCAGGGGGTGGGGTGGGAGGGAGGAATTACAAGGGGCAGGAGAAAACTTCTTGGGGGGAGATGAATATGTTCAGTATCTTTTTTTTTTTTTTTTTTTTGAGACAGAGTCTCACTCTGTTGCCCAGGCTAGAGTGAGTGCCGTGGCGTCAGCCTAGCTCACAGCAACCTCAAACTCCTGAGCTCAAGCGATCCTCCTGTCTCAGCCTCCCGAGTAGCTGGGACTACAGGCATGCACCACCATGCCCGGCTAATTTTTTCTATATATTTTTAGCTGTCCATATAATTTCTTTCTATTTTTAGTAGAGATGGGGTCTCGCTCTTGCTCAGGCTGGTCTCGAACTCCTGAGCTCAAACGATCCGCCCACCTCGGCCTCCCAGAGTGCTAGGATTACAGGCGTGAGCCACCACGCCCGGCCTGTTCAGTATCTTGATGGTGGGTGCTGTTGTCACAGGTGTATACTGTGTCCAGACTTATCAAATTGTATGCTTTAAATATGTGCAATTATACTTCAGTAAAGCTATTTAAAAACCAAGTGCTATATAAGTGCAGACTGTTATCGCGTTCCAGTGAAGTGGTGGACTTTAGACCTGGGTTGGCTGAGCTCCCAAGAGCAGTTGCTTATCCGGTTACACAGTGGGTTTAGTAATAGGGTCAGGCTTACACCCAGAGCTTCGGGCTCCCAATCTGATGTTTTTTTTTCTTGGCTTCGGACAGTAGAGCATAGCCTGTTGGGTGTGGGTGGAACTCTGCTCCTTCCTAGGAGGTCTGGAGTTTGGCCTATGCTCTGAGAATGGGGGCAGTGCTGGTGGCGGGCAAGGGGCAGCTGCCCTGTTGTGTGGGTGGCCGGGTTGAGTGGGCAGCAGCAGGGGGTCAGCTAAGAGCAGGGTGGGAGGAGTGGCCCTGCTCAGAGCTCAGTCTAGATGAGTGGAGGCTGGTGAGGAGGAGGCAGTGGAGTCCTGGCAGGGGCTGCACCCCCTGCAAGGGCCAGGCTTAGGCTGCCATTTTGGCCCTGATGAAGAAGGGAAGGGCCTAAGAAGAAATGGGAAGAGGAGGACCAGCGAGAGGCTGGAGGCAGTGACTGGGTTTCAGTTCTTGAGAGCTGACAGCCACGCCCATCTCAATGGGGTGGGAGCCAGGGCTGCTAGTGGGACAATCTCGAAGTGGAGGGCTGCATGTGGCGGGAGGGTCAGATTGGGTGACGGGGATGTGGGTACTGATCCTGTGTGTCTCAGTGAGGCTGAGGGCACAGAGAGAAGTCGAGGATCCAAGGGGAGACTAGCTACAAACTTGAGCCATAAACATCACTCTGCTGAGCCTGTTCTCTCTTAGTTGTTTTATTAAATGACAAGAATATAATGAAGATTAAATGATGAGGCATATACGTTATAGATGCTTATTAGATAATAACAACTAATATACTGGGAAAGCAAACATCCTTTGAAAAAAATCAGCCCTGTCACCTCTTGTGATGTTATCATTCACTTACTCAGCAAGTAATTTTGGAGCACCTAATGAGCGCCAGGCGCTGCGCCATATGCTGGCAGTACCACTATGAGCAGGACCGAGCCGTCCCCACCCGAGTGGAACTCGAGGTCCTAAGTATAGGCACCCTTCCCTGACCACTGTCACGGTTGCCATGTGCACTGAGAGGGAGAGACTGTGCATGGGCAGGAGGGGATGCAGCTGGTACCAGGGTACCTCTCTCCCTTCTCCCCCCCAGATTGAACCGGCCTCTGACCCTCTCAGAGAAGATTGTGTATGGACACCTGGATGACCCGGCCAACCAGGAAATCGAGCGAGGCAAGACATACCTGCGGCTGCGGCCGGACCGCGTGGCCATGCAGGACGCCACGGCCCAGATGGCCATGCTGCAGTTTATCAGCAGTGGGCTGCCCAAGGTGGCCGTGCCATCCACCATCCACTGTGACCATCTGATTGAGGCCCAGGTCGGGGGCGAGAAAGACCTGCGCCGGGCCAAGGTGAGCTGAAGGTGGCATTGGGGGCGGATGGGTGGGTGTGACATGGGATGAGAGGCTCAGCCCTCACACAAGGGCAAACCGGGGCATCACCTCCAAATTCTAATAGGCCTTTTGGTTTAGTCTGCTTTTAAAACTTATTTTTGCTTTTTTCTAATTACCATTTGCTCATTGTGAAGTTGTTAAAAAATATGGAGAAAGCCTAAAGAAAATAAAAATCATCCTTAATCTTCCTACACCAAAGGTCCTTTCCCTGTTACATTAGAAAAACAGGGCAGATACCACGTGCTGACACACACTGCCATTGCCCTGCAGAGGCCAGCGCGGGTTTCCCTTTCCGCCCAAGCAGTGGGGGCACTTTTAGCACAGCTTTGCTGCGTCACACGCGCACTCACTCCCACTCATCTGACCCTGTCGGGAAGGCAGGCCAGTGTCACAGTCCTAAATCTGAGGCGGCCAAGGCACTGTACAGTTGAGTTCCAAAACTGCGTGAGGGCATGATTAGGGCTGGACCCGATGCCAACTCCCACTCCACTGAGTAGCCTCCTTTGGGGGCCCTTCTGCCGGCGTGAGTTTTGCTTGACTGGATGGAGGGGGCTGTATGCTGAGCTGAAGAGTCTCTTCCTAGATTTCCCCCACTTTCCTCATGAAACCAAATCCCTGCTCCTCCTCCCAGGCTTGGCTTACGGTACCTTTGTGCCCACTCTTGGCAACAGCCGGCCTCTCTCTCCCAGCTCTGGGCCTCTCTGCCCTCTGCCCCCTGCAGTGGGAGTGGGCGCCCCTCAAGGGGAGAGTTGTTGGCGAGAGCTGAATGCTGGCAGGCTGCAGCCCGGCTGGCACAGAGTGGGCCGCGATTGAAAGCACTTCGGCTCCCAGGGTCGGCATGGCTCCGAGAGCCTCTCAGACCCATGGGAAACACTCGGGGCAGCTTTCCCATTTGAGCCCTTTCTTCCCACCCTGGCCCACTGCTGTGTGTCCTGGCTACACAGTGTCTCTTTTCCACTCCACTGAAAGAGTCCTCCTCCCTGTTGGCCGGTGGTTTCCATTTTCGCAACAGCAGTGGAGGCAAAGTTGTGGGAGCTCCTGCAGTGCCGGAGCTGCACACGGCCAGGAACCTGGGTCCTCTTCAGCCCTGGGGACCACTGCCCACTGCGGCCACTACTTTCAGGGGCTGGCCCTCTCCTTGCTTTGTGGATCTACCTTCTGGAGATGAGATTCACAGAATCATGGCATTTCAGAGCTCATTTCCTCACTTACTCAACAAGTGCTAATTGAGTGTTCCGTATTCGCTGAGTGCTGGAGTTGATGTGAGCAAGACAGGGGCCTGCATTCATGGACCTAGTAGGGAGGTGGATGCTCAACAAGCACAGGGTGGGAAACTGCAACTTTGTATGTGTGTTAGGAGGGGAAAGTGCAGGAGAGAGTATAAGCCAGATGCCTGATGTAGGTTTTGAGGAGAAAGGGACAGCCTCTTTCAGGATGTGACATACAAGCTGAAACGTGAACAGGTAAGTTGATGTTAACTGGAGGAAAAACATTCTAAAAAGAACATAAGCAAAAGTCCCAGGGCAGGAAGAAACCTGATACTTTGGTAGAATTTAGAGGGGGCCTGTAGGGCTGGAGTTCTGTGTGGAAGAGAGGGTGGTATGAGGTGGGCAGGGGCGGGCCAGGCAGGGCCTTGAGGGCTGTGGGAAAAGCTGTGGTCACCATCCTAGGAGTCATAGAAGGGTTTAAGCGGAAGGATATGGTCACTTTTACATGTATTTGTAAAGAGTCCCTCTGGCTGGGGCCCACAGAGACAGAATGACCTGTCCAGGGTCGCACAGCCAGAGAGAGATCCAGGCTGAGTTTAGGCCGAGACTCTGTGTGACCACTCTGGGGCCAACACAGACACACACTGCACATGTGCCCAGACAGACCACAGCATCCTGCCCTCTGTACCAATTTTGTAAGTGACTGATTTGTAAGTGAAAAGGCCAGTATATTAATTATTAATTGGAAAGAGACTGTTTCCCAAGTTCTGGCAACCCAAGTTCTTTGTCTGCCATTCTTTTATTATTATTTTGAGACAGAGTCTTGCTCTTTTGCCCAGGGTAGAGTGCCGTGGCGTCAGCCTAGCACACAGCAACCTCAAACTCTTGGGCTTAAGCGCTCCTTCTGCCTCAGCCTCCCGAGAGGCTGGGACTACAGGCATGTGCCACCATGCCCAGCTAATTTTTTTCTGTATATATTTTTAGCTGTCCAAATCATTTCTTTCTATTTTTAGTAGAGACGGGGTCTCGCTCTTGCTCAGGCTGGTCTCGAACTCCTGACCTCGAGTGATCCTCCCGCCTCGGCCTCCCAGAGTGCTAGGATTACAGGCGTGAGCTACTGCGCCCGGCCTGTCTGCCATTCTTTTATTTATCTGGGGGACCCAAATGGGCCCTCAGAAGGTTACATGGTAGGTCTGGAATTTAAATGAAGGGGGTAATGTGGTTTCAAAAGTATTGTATCAAAGGCCTGAGGGAGCCGACAGTGGGACACTTCTTTGCCATGAAGCACAGTGCTCCCAGGCCCAGAAGCTGGTGGGTCTCATTTCTTAGTTCCTCCTCTGGGACTCCGTAGAGTCCACCATGGTCCCACCCTTTTTGTCACTGGGGTCAGTCTTGCTTGCCCAGGGACATGCCGTGTCTTCCTCACGTCAGCTGTGTTGTGGAGCCCTCCCTGCCCTCAAGGAAGCATCCTTTGTGGGCAGCATGGCTGCAGCTCATCCCATCATTGTGTTTGTTGAAACCTCCTTTCGAGAACGTGGTCCATTTGACAGCCTTTCATTTGGGGCCCGTCAAACATGTTTACCAAGTATTGAGCACCTACAGCGTTTCAGGCCCTGGTCTAGGTGCTCTCTCAGATGTAGTCCCAGGCTCTCCTCCTCAGAAGGATCCAGCTGTATTTTAAACTAGAATGTAGCACATGGGTTCTGTGGTTAAACAGGCCTGATTTCAAGCCTTGGCTTCTCCAGCAAGTTATTTTACCTCTGAGCATCTGTTTTTGCATCTATAAAATGGACTTGATGACAGTCCTCTCTCCCTGGATGGGTTGTAGGGATGTTTAGCATGATGCAGTTGCCGCAGTGTGCATTCAGTGATACCAGCTGGGGTTACAGATGAGGCGTCCGAGGCTCAGGCGGAGAAGCAACGCCCCACGTGGGGACCTGGATGTCCGCCCGATCCCACTGCTTCCCTGTGAGAGTCCTCCCCTCGCCCTCAACACCCTGGCCTGGTCAGACCATCCTGCCATGGCACGTTCCTTCACTGCTGGCCTTGGCTGGGGACTTGAGTGCCACAGGGACCCTTGGCGATTATTCAGTCCAGTTCCTTCTACAGATAAGGAAACTGAGACCCAGGGCAGGGCAGGGACTTGTTCCAGACCCGTGCCCCCGGCCAGGTGTCATAGAACTGGGGCTCTATCTGTTCCCGTGTGTCTCTCCCCGAGACTGCCAGCTGAGACTGTGGGCCAACATCCTCGTCCTTTTGGAATTATTTTTAGAAGATCTCCAAGAGGGCCTGTCTTCACAGTGCCAGCATTTCAGAGTCGTAGGGGAGGCGGTATGGAGGGAGGAGGGGTCAGCAGGGTCACCCTGACACAACTGTGTTACTAATGCTCTGGTTATTGATTTGTTCCAATAGGACATCAACCAGGAAGTTTATAATTTCCTGGCAACTGCAGGTGCCAAATATGGTGTGGGCTTCTGGAGGCCTGGATCTGGAATCATTCACCAGGTAAAGCAGGGCTCAGCGCCCAGGCTGCACTAAGGTGACCAGGCAATACCTTCTTGGCCTGTGGGGTCAGGGGGCTGAGGGGGAACTAGATGGCATCTCAGTCAGCTCCTAGGCTCTTCCTTCTTTGTTTTTAACTTAACCTCACTATGTCAAGTTATACATTCTCATTCTCTGGGTAAGAAGTTAAAATAATCCCTTTTAACCACCCAGGTAGCCAGCATTTTAAGTTGACATGTTTCTCTCGATACCTTCTTCTCAGCGTGTACTCCGGCACCTATAGTCCCATGTACGGTAACATAGAACATCGTATTATTTTCTGTGTTGTTTCTCCACAAGTGTCAGGCCTTGTTGCGTGGCTAGCTGACGTCTAATGAGCATGCGCTGTGTCAGGTACTGGACTTAGCACTTTAAAAAGGTATTAACTTACTCAGAGCTCAGCATAACCCTGTGAGGCAGATGGTGTTATTGTCTACACATTACAAGTGAGGAAGTGGAGGCACACAGCCATTGATATTCTTGCCGAGAGATGCCCAACTGGTGAAGTTTGGAGCCAGGCTGTGGCACCAGGCACTGGTGCACACTCTGCAGCCTCTGTCACCCCAGGAGCTCTCCCCATCTCTGCATGGAGCACTCCTCGGATTCTTTTTGGCCCCTTCATGATATTCTGAAGGATGGAGGTACCATAGATCACATGGCCATGTCAGCCAGGGGTTCTTCTGGGGTCTCCCCAAGAATGGATTTTCTTTTGGTAGACAGTTTTGTCTCTGGAAGTACAAATGTGTGTGGATGTGTGTCCCTGGGGAAGTAGGTGCTTTGCTTTCATCCCAGGTGACTGTTTAGGACCATGATCTGGTTTGTATGTGTCCATTTACCATCCATCCTGTGTGTATGAAACCTGCCGCGTCGCACCTTTCCAAGGTGACCCTTCTCTCCACCTCCATCCCAGGCCTCGCTGCCCAGGCCTCCGTCAAGACGAGCTGAGTCAGGCTGTAATCCGACCCTGCATGGGCTCCCAGCACTGCCCCACTCTGAAACCAGAGCCAACAATGGATCACTGCTCTGCCCTTTCAAACTATCACCCTTGCCAGGAAGGGGCTGCCTGGGAATGGCAGGTCACGTCGCCTGTGGGGGACAGAAAGCCTTTCTGCAGTAGGATTAGGGAGTCAGGTGGTCCCAGCCTTGGCCCCTTGTTATGAAGGACACCCCAATCCAGTTGTCCCCTATTCCACCTCAGTACAATATGCCCAGGGCTTTTTTTGGTAGCTTTTGGGCTAAAGTTTCGGGCTGGGAGTGATGGCAGCTCACACCTGCCACTGGCCACCTGCCAAGCATACAGTATGATGTATTTGTTCCTTTAAAAAGAAAATTCCAGGCCGAGCGTGATGGCTCATGCCTGTAATCCTAGCACTCTGGGAGGCCAAGACGGGTGGATCATTTGAGCTCAGGAGTTCGAGACCAGCCTGAGCAAGAGTGAGACCCTGTCTCTACTAAAAATAGAAAGAAATTATATGGACAACTGAAAAAACGTATATATAGAAAATATTAGCTGGACATGGTGGCACATGCCTGTAGTCCCAGCTACTCGGGAGGCTGAGGCAGGAGGATCGCTTGAGCCCAGGAGTTTGAGGTTGCTGTGAGCTAGGCTGACGCCACGGCACTCTTGCCTGGGCAGCAGAGTGAGACTCTGTCTCAAAAAAAGGAAAAAAAATTCCCAGGGACTGTGTGAGCACTGAGCAGCCTTACCTTTCTCTCCTCTTTGATGTCAGGACATCAGCAGTTTTAATACACCATATCCAAACCAAACCTTAATCTGCTTTCCTCTGCCTCGAATGCTCTGCCCTCGACTGTCCTGACAGACCCTCCTCCACATTCAGCTTTCAGGTTGGTTTCTTGGTGAAGCCTCCCTGCCCTCCCCCCAGCACTGGGGCTCCCATGTGTGGTCCTCTACACATGGGACCCCCTGTGGGGTCCCTACACATATGTTCCTAGCGTGTGCTTTCTCCACTGGACCATGTCCTCCATGGGGACAAGGGACTGTGGCTTGTTTATTCCTCTCTAGCTGTGTGCCCAGGGCCAGGTCAGTACAGAGTAGGTCCTTAGTGTACATGTGTTGTGTGGATACATGCCTAAATTTCTAGTTTTATGTTATAGGTGTTAGTTCAGCCTAAAATAGACTTCTTCCCCACCCTCCCTCCCGGCTGCCCAGCCATACCCACAGACTGATAAGGAACTGTCACAACCAGCTTCATCGTGACTTTTTTTTTTTTTTTTTTTTAGACAGAGTCTTACTCTGTTGCCCGGACTAGAGTGCCGTGGCGTCAGCCTAGCTCACAGCAACCTCAAACTCCTGGGCTCAAGCGATCCTCCTGCCTCAGCCTCTCGAGTACCTGGGACTACAGGCATGTGCCACCATGCCCGGCTAATTTTTTCTATATATTTTTAGTTGTCCAGTTAATTTCTTTCTATTTTTTGATAGAGACGGGGTCTCATTCTTGCTCAGGCTGGTCTCGAACTCCTGACCTCGAGCGATCCTCCCGCCTTGGCCTCCCAGAGTGCTAGGATTACAGGCATGAGCCACCGCGCCCAGCCCATTGTGACATTTTCTGCGGTCCTCAGGTCTGCATAACCTCTCCCTTCTGGATGTGGACCACACTTGTGCCTGTACCACATAGAACCACCCCAAATTCTATGAATCTATGTGTCCAGTCTTAATGGATCAGGCTTTTATTACCTTGAGGAGCTTTAGGGATTAACTACTGTGAAATCTGTGTATAATACATGGCTGAGAGAGTACCGGAGAAATGACATGGTTAAGTGCTGTTGGCCTGTTCTTCCCAGCCAGGTCTTCTAACGGACATGATCTCATTTAGTCATCACAGTGATCAGGGCGGTGAGCATTCTCATCAGCTATTTTTTATTGAAGAGGAGACTGAGGCTTGGAGAAGTGACGTGACTTGCCCAGGGTCCCACAAACCACTAGCAGGTGGTGGGGCCAGGCCTCAGACCCAGGGCTTTCCGGGTGGGGGGCAACGCCGCACTTGGGTGTTGACTGTCCAGCTCTCCTCCTTTTGCTGTCCTGTGGTTTTGGGGAAAGGCTCGCCCCCAGCTGGGAGGAGCGCCTCCATGAAGGGAACGCTGTGAGACAGCACAGGCGATGAGAGAAGTCATCATCTTTCCTTGAGCAAGTCACTTCAGTTCCCAGAGCCACCTCCTGGAGCTGCAGTTAGCTGGCATCACCCATGCTTTTCTTTTTCCTCTTGCCCCAAAGGTGTGCAACAGCCGTGCTTTTCAGCTGAGCAGGGGAAAAGCTCATGACTTTGTGCTCCCCTGGGTCCCCAGTACTTCAGCCTTAGGCACCTTGCGGGGGCTGGAGCCAGTTCATGAGTGAATTGTCCACCCTGATAAGGAGCCAGGTATGTGCACTCCATACCGTGGACAGTCCACCCATGAGACAGGCCCCGGGCCTGGTTCTTGCCACATTCTGGGGCCATGATGGTGTGTGGGTGTTTTGATTACCATGCTACAAAAAAGGAAACTGAGGCACAGGGAGACATTTACAGGCCTAAGCCATATAGCAAGAACTGTCAGAGCTATTCATGAGCCCAGGCCACCTGGCTCCCAAGACTCTGGCTCTTTTCAGCCACACTGAAGATGGCCTGAATTAAGTAGGCCCCATCCTAGAGGAGCCACTGGGCATGGCTGGGTAGCCAGTGTCAGTAGGGGTGGTTTTGCAGACCCCTTTTGGGCCCTACCTCCATTTTCTGTTACAGGCTTCTAAACTTAATATCTTGGATTCTTTTTCAGATTATTCTGGAAAACTATGCATACCCTGGGGTTCTTCTGATTGGCACTGACTCCCATACCCCCAATGGTGGTGGCCTGGGGGGCATCTGCATTGGAGTTGGGGGTGCTGATGCAGTGGACGTCATGGCTGGGATCCCCTGGGAGCTAAAGTGTCCCAAGGTGAGGGGCAGGGAAGGATTCATTCAGGACTGGCTGCAGGGGGTGGTTGGTGCAGATGACTGGGAGACTGTGGGGCCCAGAAGCGAAGAGGGAATAGGTCAGACTCAAATCTCGTTGGGAGGGAGGCAAGGGAAATAAGCAGAAATGGGAAGGCCAGCAGGTTGATTCTACGATTTCCTGGATGGGACAGGGCACACGACACACAAGACCTGTAATGGCCATCCCGCCCTACTTCCTATGCAGGTGATTGGTGTGAAGCTGACAGGCTCCCTCTCTGGTTGGAGCTCCCCCAAAGATGTGATCCTGAAGGTGGCCGGCATCCTCACAGTGAAGGGTGGCACGGGTGCTATCGTGGAATACCATGGGCCCGGCATCGACTCCATCTCCTGCACTGGTGAGGAAGGTGGCCCTCAGCCTGCACTGGGCTGGTGGGCAGTTGAGCAGCAGAGCAATGAATGGCCTTCCCCTGAGAATCTCTGTCCAGTCAGTTTGGGGACTTAGAATGGACATCTAGAGATAGAGCAGAGATTGGAGACAACCTTAGAGATTGTCTGGTCCATGCCCCTCATTAAACAGATGAAGAGATTGAGAACCTCCTCAAGGAGGCAGGTAACTTCCTTATGTCCCCACAGAGTTAGGGGCTAAGCCAGCCTGTCACTGCCCATAGCACTGGACCATGTTTAATGATCCAGAAGAATCCCAGAGAGGACAGAGGCAGCAGTGGGACTGGGCAGTTAGAGTCAGAACTTCATGCGGGAAGCAGCTGTAGTCCCACATCTTCCCTGGGCTGGAGTTTGAGTCCCACTCTCTTCCCTTGGATTAGAGATTACCGCCTGTTATCTCCAGGACAAGTAGGAGCTGGCCCATTCCTACCCATCACTCCTGGTGACTGGCCTCAATGCCTGGGCCGTCAACAAGCCAGGGAGACTTTGAACAAGCCAACTGGGCCGTGTCTGGCCATGTCACCCTTCAGTACATGGCACCTGTCTGGTCTGCTCAGCATGACAGCCAGGCCCAGAACTAGAACGGTGCGTCTTGTTGGGGCTGAATCTTGTGTCCTCTTCACTCTATCCAGCAGCTGCTCTGAGCGGGTTGTGCAGGGGGTTGGGGGGAGGGGCGCGACACTGAGCTCTGGGCCCTGTGGCCTCCCCTCCTCCCTCACTGGGCCTCAAGGGATGAGTCTGCCCACTACCACTAGGTGGCTCTGTGGGCGAGGGAAGAAATGACGCAACTCCCTGGTGTGAAGTGTGTGCCCATCTAGCAGGTGTGAGACCCTCGCCCTGCCGTGCAGGCAGCCCATAGGCTCTGTTTCTCCACAGGCATGGCGACAATCTGCAACATGGGTGCAGAAATTGGGGCCACCACTTCAGTGTTCCCTTACAACCACAGGATGAAGAAATACCTGAGCAAGACAGGCCGGGCAGGTGAGCTGGCCGGGGCAGGCTAGTGTGGGTAGAACAGCCATCTTGCACGCTCCTCCCCAGGAGAGAGCTGCGCCTTTCCCTGTAGGCAGGGGTCCTTGGCCTGCTGCTTGCAGTCTGGCTTCAGAGGCTCTGAGAAACCCCTAAAGTGTGTGTTATTGTTTCTGAGTAGGGCGTCTGTAGCTCTCTTCCGCTTCCCTAAGTTCGAGGTAGCACTGCCTGGGGATTGGAATTTAGTTTCACCTGGAAGGGTCCTTCTCAGCCTGGTCCCTGCTGCCCCCTATAGGAAGCTCCGGAAATGACATGGATCTCTTCTGTTTATAATTCCTGTCATAGCAAGGGTAGCAAAGGGAGGAGGAAAAACATTTGGAACGAGAACCACCTTCCCTGATTCCCTGCACCCACCCCCAACGTCCTTAAGGTTCTAGCTGGCTTCTTTGAAGCGCAGAGGAGGAAGTTGGGCATTGGAGTCTGTGAAGGGAGGTGAGTGACGACAGTTGGGTGGAGCCAGAAGCCAGTGGCTGTGGGGAGAGCTCCTGTTTGCTTCCAAGCTCTGAGCAGTGGAGTCCTTCGTGGAAGGCCCTTCCCTCCCTTTCTTTATCAAGTGACTTTTCCTCCTTCAAAACTCAGCTCTTCATTTCCAGGAAGCCTTCCCAGACTCTGAACCTTAGCCGGTGCTTCTCCTGTCTCTCTCTGTCATATTCTGTGACAACTTTTGGTTCACTGATAGCTCTTTTCCTAGATCGTGAGCTCCTTGAGGGCAGGGACAGTGTCCTGAGCAGTTCACTTTGTTCCTTTGTTGGCCTAGTCAGTGCCCAGGGCCTGGTATTTGGCAGGTGCCAGGTAACTGGCTCAGGTGGATGGAAGGATGAAATCTCAAGACCAATTCCTGTTTCACATGCTTTAATCCCCTCCCTTGTTGATTTCAGAGATTGCTAATCTAGCTGATGAATTCAAGGATCACTTGGTGCCTGACCCCGGCTGCCATTATGACCAATTGATTGAAATTAATCTCAGCGAGGTGAGGAAGGGGATTGGGTTCCAGGAATTTCTGAGAATGGGGACCCTACTTTCTTGGCACTGGGGGCCCACAATGGGTCCTGCCTATATACTGAGCAGGGCATGTGGGCCCTTGATCTCCCAATACCCTTGCAAACTGCTGCCTGAATCTAGCTGGAATGGAGGTGGTGTGAGGAGGAGGGAGATTCGGTCATGCGGAGAACAGAGGTGGCTGTGGCTGGTGAATCAGAAATTGACGTCAGTGTGCCCCATCTCAGCTTTACCAGAAGCCGAGATTTCACCCTGAAGGGTTTGCGTCATTTTCAGACTTCAGAATGCAAGGCCTGAGCAGGGTATGGCAGCCTGAGACCTGCAGACCAGAGCAGGCATTTGGAGAGCCCGAGCAAAGGCAGGCTGGGGGAATAGAAGCCAGTCTGCAGGAGCTCAGATCCCGGCTCTGCCACTCATGCTATGTGACCTTGGTCACATCGCTTAATTTCTGTGGGCCTCACTTCATCTTGGGTAAAACCTAAGGCAGTTGTGAGAGTTAAATGAGTTAATTCATGTAATAACAGTCACTAACATTTACTGAGTGATTACTGTGTGCCCCGCACTTTGCTAAGTGCTTCACATTTGTTAATAAGTATTATCACTTGTAGAGCATCTGGCTGTAAGTCCATTTTTGTCATAAGATTCCAAAAGCAACGTCATGTTGGAGATGATGGACTTAATGAAGCGACAGCCCTGATCCATTCCATGCCCTTGCTGTCTCCTAGCTGTGTGACCTTAAGCGAGGCATGTCACTTCTGAGTCCCTTCATCTGCAGAATAGAGATAAGACCAGCCTTGTAGTTTTGGAGGGAGCCCAGGAGCTGGTGCATGGCGCACGCACAGCACCGACTGCTCACGTATTTGCTGTGATGAGGTTTGAGCCATGAGGACAGTAGTTGGCTGCCTCTGTTCGGACTTGGTAAGGCAGTGAACAGAGGCTGTCCACACACCAACCTTTGTTCCCTCCTCTCTCTGTCTGTTCTTTGCATCTTTGTTTCTTCAGCTGAAGCCACACATCAATGGGCCCTTCACCCCTGACCTGGCTCACCCTGTGGCAGAAGTCGGTACTGTGGCAGAGAAGGAAGGATGGCCTGTGGACATCCGAGTGGGTGAGCACCTTCCACCTGTTGGTTTAGCAGGTATCAGGGTCCACGGTGCTGCCCAGGGCTGTAGACAATCACCTGTGTCTACCATGTGGCACTTCCTAAAGTGAGCACTTTCTGAAAAGGTTTATTATTATTTTTAAAGTTACTTTTTCTTGGTATAAAAGAAAAATATGCTTATTGTAGAGAATATTGACAAATAAGAAAATACCCCTAATGTCAACTCCTAACCAGAAACAAACTTTAGGAACTTTTTGAAAGGTGTGTGCTGTTTCTCTGCATGTGTATGTATTATGTGCGTGTTTTCTGTTCTACAGGCATTTTTCTAGCCACGCTACTTTATTTGACTTTACATACACAGACATCCTGGCATGTCGGTGGCACTGGCACCTGCTGCTGTCGGGAGGCAGGACAGTGTGGCTGTGCAGAGTGTGGACCCTGGAGCCAAATGGCCTGAGTTTGAGTTCTGGCTCTGACATTTGATAGCTGGGTGACCTGAGCAGGCTGCTTCACTGTCAGTGCACTGGTTCCCATCTGAGGAACAGGAGCAGTAGTCGTACTGACCTCTTCCAAGTTGTTGGAAGCAGTCGAGAGTCAGTATGTGAAAAGAGCTTTCTGCAGTGTCTGGCATCAAATGAGTGCAATATAATATGTTCACTTTTTTTTTTTTTTGAGACAGAGTCTCACTCTGTTGCCCGGGCTAGAGTGCCATGGCGTCAGCCTAGCTCACAGCACCCTCAAACTCCTGGGCTTGAGCGATCCTCCTGCCTCAGCCTCCCGAGTAGCTGGGACTACAGGCATGCACCACCATGCCCGGCTAATTTTTTTTTTTTTTTATGTATATATATTTTTAGCTGTTCATATAATTTCTTTCTATTCTTAGTAGGGACGGGGTCTCGCTCTTGCTCAGGCTGGTCTCGAACTCCTGAGCTCAAATGATCCGCCCGCCTCGGCCTCCCAGAGTGCTAGGATTGCAGGTGTGAGCCACCACGCCCGGCCTAATATGTTCACCCTTATTCACTGAAGCAAATTTAGAAAATCTTTGGTGGTTTAATAATTAGAAAATAATTGAATTGATGAGAGATGAGAAACTGTCTTAATATTTATAGACAATGTGGCATCATTCCGCTTTTAATGACTTTTTGAATAACTGATTCTTTTTTTTAAAAGAACTCTCTTTACCCTGGTTGTAAAACAATTTTAAAAACATGAAAAATGCTGGAAAGTATAGAAGAAGAAAGCATTTCTTATCAGCCCCCACCCAACTAGGATCAGTGTGTTGGGGGGGTTTATTTTGTTTAGACAGAGTCTTGCTCTGTCACCCCAGGTAGAGTGGTATCATTGTAGCTCACTACAACCTCAAATTCCTGGGCTCAAATGATCCTCCAGCCTCAGCCTCCCGAGTAGCTGGGACTACAGGCGTGCACCACCATGCCCGGCTAATTTTTCCATTTTTAGTAGAGATGGGGTCTCATTCTTGCTCAGGCTGGTCTCAAACTCCTGAGCTCAAATGATCCGCCCACCTCGGCCTCCCAGACTGCTAGGATTACAGGCGTGAGCCCCCTTGCCTGGCCTGATCACTGTTAATGTATTAGCATGGGTTCCTGATACACACGCACATGATATTGTTATCAAAAGAAGTTATACTTCTAACATGTGTTCAGTGTCTTCCCTTGAATGACTGGGTCATGAGCAGCTTGTCCTTTATTGTTGGGTATTTAGGTTGTGTCCGACTTGTCTCTGTTAAAAACAATCTCTGGCCCAACCTAGATGGTGAATTCTTTTGACCAGGTCTGGATAGTTTGAGGTCAGGTGGAGACCCCTGCTCAGTTTCTCCTCCTGACCCCTGACCCCACCACCCACAATGCACCAGGCCTGATCGGCAGCTGCACCAATTCAAGCTATGAGGACATGGGGCGCTCAGCAGCTGTGGCCAAGCAGGCACTGGCCCATGGACTCAAGTGCAAGTCTCAGTTCACCATCACCCCGGGCTCTGAACAGATCCGTGCCACCATTGAGCGAGACGGCTATGTGAGTGCCCACGTACCCCTGCCCCTCCCCCCACCCCACTGCTGAGCAGTGTGGCATCAGGGTGGGACAAGCCACAGGCTTGTTTGGTCAGGGCTGGTGCAGGTCCCAGTGGCTGCTATAGGGTTCCATCCTGCAAGCTGCTGAACCACCCTTTCCTATCACCCACTCGCCAGCCCCTGACAGTTCCCTGTCCTCTCCTCTCCCTGCAGGCACAGATCCTGAGGGATGTGGGGGGCATCGTCCTGGCCAATGCCTGTGGCCCATGCATTGGCCAGTGGGACAGGTGAGAGGCACATCTTCAACAGGAGAGCCCCTTGTGCATGGGGGTACAGAGCCCCAGAAGTTGAGGGGAGATGTTACTGGGGTGGAGAGAAGAGACTCAAGCCCAAGGCCCCTAGCTCCAGGGGCTGTTGCGTGTTAGAAGACTTTGTCAGGCATGGCTGGGAAGTTGGGCTTGAAAGAGGAAGAGCCCTCCAGAGGCACTGAGTGGCCACTTGGCTGGGCCTGGGCTGGCAGGAAGAAGGCAGTAAGGTCTCATCCTAATGGATACAGTGGAAGCTCTGACAGAGCCGTTTGAGAGGAGGCAGCGGTCCCAGGTCTGCAAACTCAGACCATGATCTTGGCTCTCTCTCTGCCTACATGTGGTTTCAGGCAAGGCCCAGTGATCCCGAGGTTCCCTCCCACCCTGTATGTGCGGGTCCCAGGGAGGAGGCAACCTTCTGTCATGAGCTAGGTGTGTGCTGCGGGAATGTGGCTTATTCAGCCTCAGGACAGGCTAGGTGACAAGGCCAGATGTCTCTAACCCTGTCCCCTCTGACCTGGCAGAAAGGACATCAAGAAGGGGGAGAAGAATACAATCGTCACTTCCTACAACAGGAACTTCACGGGCCGCAACGACGCAAACCCCGAGACCCATGCCTTCGTCACGTCCCCAGAGGTGAGACTGCCTGGCCGAGTGCCATCCTGGGACTGCACCTGCGGGTCAGAGGTGGGAGATGGGCTTGGGGCAAAAGCACCGGACCCCCAGGCCCTCCTAGCCCCCAAGCTCCATGTTCCCTTGGTGCATCCTGCCTGGGTCTCCCTTGTGATTATGAGGTTGACTATGAGATGTTTATTTAGTACAGTTTGTGGTTATGAGCATGCAGTTTAGAATCTCACTGCCTGGGACAAATCCCAGCCTTGCCTCTAGCTAGCTGTATGAGCTTGGCCAAGTTATCTACCTTCTCTGTGTCCCAGTAATCTTATCAGAGTTACCTGAAAAAGCATGTGGAGCACTTGCAGTTTCTGACCCAGGGTGAGAGTTCAGTTCAGTGTTGAGGACGCCTAGTGAGCTGAGTGCCCCACACACTTGGCGGGTACTTAGCCTCAGCCAGGCTTTCTGGACTGGAGTGTTTATCTGATCTTGCTCGCCGATGAGTGAAGCAACGGCCCCTCCCGTGTTTTCGGGGTGCTGCCCACTGAGGCGCACTTTCGTCACAGCAGCGTTTCTGCGCCAGGGCCTCCCCCGCTCTCTCCAGGGCACCTTCGAGGGGAGGAGCATGCAGCTGTGCAGAGAGCCCCGAGCTCCAGGGCCTGGCGGGAGGGGGAGAGGCCAGATTGTCCTTGGGTTCCTGAGTCCTGCGCAGGCCCGAGGGCCCAGAGTCCCAGAGATAGTCCCACAGCCCTGGCATCCAAGGAGAAGAGGGATCTGGGGAGAACATGGAAATTTCCTGGCTTCCACTCTGTTTTGGTCTAGGCTTCTGCTGGGGTAGGGCGCATGGGAGTGACGTTTGGTACTCACCAAAAAACTGGCAACCTCCATTTCAGATTGTCACAGCCTTGGCCATTGCGGGAACCCTCAAGTTCAACCCGGAGACCGACTTCCTGACAGGCAAGGATGGCAAGAAGTTCAAGCTGGAGGCTCCGGATGCTGATGAGCTTCCCCAAGCGGTGAGCGGTGCAGCCCTCTGCTGCTCAGGACCGGCTCGGGAGGGGGAAGCTTTTCCTCCCTGACAGCCGTCCAGGTGGGACTGAGGATTTGGCACCCAGCCCATCCCTGTCCCCTGCTACAGGAGTTTGACCCAGGGCAGGACACCTACCAGCACCCCCCTAAGGACAGTAGTGGGCAGCGGGTGGACGTGAGTCCCACCAGCCAGCGCCTGCAGCTGCTGGAGCCTTTTGACAAGTGGGACGGCAAAGACCTGGAAGACCTGCAGATCCTCATCAAGGTCAGCGGTGCAGCGGGGAGGGAGGACAGTCCCAGCCTGGTGGGACCGTGAGCCCAGGGGGACCTGGGGAGAGTGCCTTCTGGCCAGTTGCTATCTGGGGCCCTGTGCCGTCCTGCAGCTGGTGAGACCCACCTCCAGCAGGTGTGGGCAGGTGAGCACAGCACCTCTCCACCTTGTGGTATATCCACACAGGCTCTGGAAGCTATTGAGTCCCTGTCCCCACAGGTGAGCATTAGTGTGTATGGTCTGTGTTTGGACGCCAAACAGACACATGCCTTTATGGTGTGACGCAAACCCATGTCAGACATTAATTTATGCAGCTTACTAAGGGGTCTCCAGGCACTCCTGCGGCACAGTCAGTATTAAGCCGGCATCAGTCATCAGCCAGGACCCAGGCATGTTTCTGGATTTCTCTGTGTCCGGCATGAGGCCTGTGGCTGATCATCCAGCCTGGGCATCTCTTAGCTGGGGGCTTTGGTCTCAGGGGTGAACAGCTCTACCTGGCCTGCCCCCTTGAGGGAATGTCTGTGCTAGAGACTGAGCGGCTGAGGCTTCTGAGGTGATAGGTGACAGCCTGGCCTGAGCCTGCCTGGCCCGAGGGTGGAAGCGCCAGGACCACAGACCATGTGTCCAAAGCCTCAGCTTCTCTCGTTCCCCTCCTCTGTCCTCGGTCCTGGGCCCTGGGGCCTGCCGCCTGCCTCTGGAGGGCACCTCCTTGCATCCCCCATGTAAGGGCCATACCCTGACCTCTGTCCCCTCTGCTCACCCTCCCAAGGTCAAGGGGAAATGTACCACGGACCACATCTCAGCTGCTGGCCCCTGGCTCAAGTTCCGTGGGCACCTGGACAACATCTCCAACAACCTGCTCATTGGTGCCATCAACATTGAAAATGGCAAGGCCAACTCTGTGCGCAATGCTGTCACCCAGGAGTTTGGCCCTGTCCCTGACACTGCCCGCTACTACAAGGTGGGTGGGTTGGGGGGCAGTGCTGGCGACCATTGTCCTGAGGGCCTGGAGGCAGGCACAGGGGGGATCTTTGCGGAGTGGGAGCTGGGGTGGAGGCCAAAACCAAGGGGAACTGCCATCCGGAAGGAAGGAAGGTCCTTCGGCCCCTCTCATGTGGCCAGGAATGAATGAGGCTCGGCTCGGGTTGGTGGAGGTGGGTCCCTATACCCAGGAGGCCCACTCAGGAGGAGTTAGAGGACCACTCTCGGGAGACATTTGGCCCCAGACTCAAGAAGAGAACTGAGGGAGACCTTGTAGACGAAGAGGAGCTGGCTCAGGAAGTCAGGGGCAAACAGGCTCAGAGAAGGGGCTGCACGAGGCCTCACAATAAGCAGAAAGGCCGCTGTTTTGAGAGATTAACAGAGTCAGGGCTGGCCCAACAGGCTGAGGGCTCTCTGGCACCTGCTGGTGGCAGGTAGGGTAGAGCGGGTGCTCCAGGGAAGGGGTGCTCTCCCGCCGAGAGCCCGGACCACTAGCTTTGCAACCAGGTCCCACGTCTCTCACTCCCACCACGCACCTACGACGTGGGGCTCTGTCCCTTCACACACACCCGCATCCATGCTGAGCACTGATGGGTGGGCCCGCCTCCCTATGCCCACTGCACATGGGCAGGCAGGGACGTCTGATCTCTGTCCCCGTGGGTCCATGATTTGGTCCTCCTTCACCCAACTTCACTGCCCATGGGAAACAGGTGAGGAAGGGCCTTTCCAACCCCTTGACCCGGGAGCCTCATGGTGCCCAGGGCTGGGCAGGGGGGGACAGTATCCTCCTCTGCCTCGCAACCTCACCCTTCTTGCCTGGCAGAAACATGGCATCAAGTGGGTGGTGATTGGAGATGAGAACTATGGCGAGGGCTCGAGCCGGGAGCATGCGGCGCTGGAGCCTCGCCACCTCGGGGGCCGGGCCATCATCACCAAGAGCTTCGCCAGAATCCACGGTGAGCTGGAGCCCGCACCGAGCCCATCCATGTCCCCTGACTGGCAGCCCGAGGTCAGCCACCCTGCCAGTGGTGGGGCTGGGCCTAGAGCCTCGTGCCTGCTTCTGGGTTTTGTCCATGGCTCCCGTGTCCCACCACAGCCCACGCACCGCCAGCCTCCTGCCCCTCTTTGGGTCTGTGCAGCACAGGTGCCCACAGCTTCTCATCCCACAAGCACTGGACCTGCTTCCGCACTGGCAGGCCTGCGCAGCTGGAGCCCGGGACACGTGTCAAAGGGTTCTTTGGCTGTGGCTGTGCCTAGGAGGCCTCCCAGACACCAGCACGTGCTCCCTTCACGTGCCCCCAGTGAAAGGGAGCCCTGCACTGCCCCAGCTTTGTCCCAAGCAGCAGGACTAGGCGTGTCTCCCAGAGCCCCAGATGGATTTAGAAAAGGACACTCTCAGGACTGGTGAGGCTCCCTGCACAGAGGAGCAGGGAGGGGGCACCCCCGCCCCTCACTGACCTAGTGTGCCTCTGCCTTCCAGAAACCAACCTGAAGAAGCAGGGCTTGCTGCCCCTCACTTTCGCCGACCCAGCCGACTACAACAAGATTCACCCTGTGGACAAGCTGACCATTCAGGGCCTGAACGACTTCACCCCTGGCAAGGTCAGGGGGCTGAGGAAGGGGGTGGGCAGGGAGGCACCTTGCTTCTCCTTCTGCACTTGGGCCCCATCTGCAGCGCGTCCTATAACAGCTGCTCTAGCTGGAGCAGCCCTCCAGGCAACAGCGCCAGAGAGAAGTGCCAGAGCCCAGGCCCTCCCACTCTGACCCCCCACTCACTAGGCCAGGCTTGGCACTCGGGGGTGAGAGTCGGCCCCAGCAGTCGCCTATGGGTGCCATCCAGGCTTTATCTGGGCCACGCAGGTTTAGACCTGGCCTAGGGCTCAGTTTACCTGCCCTCCTGACCCCCTGCAGATGGGGGGGGCTTCTCAGAGTACCCGCCCACACCCTCCTCCCTCCCTGCAGCCCCTGAAATGCATCATCAAACACCCCAACGGAACCCAGGAGACCATCCTCCTGAACCACACCTTCAACGAGACCCAGATCGAGTGGTTCCGTGCCGGCAGTGCCCTGAACAGAATGAAGGAGCTGCAGCACTGAGGTCCGACCCAGCGCTGGCGTCACTCACAGACGCAGCTCCACGTGCGCCGTCAGAGCCAGTCTGATCCAGCCAGCCACGGCTTCTTGCTCCAAGATGCTGTGACCAGACACGCTTCCCGCCCTCTATTCCCTCAGGCCACGGAGTGACCACAGTTGGGGGTGGTTCTAAAATAATTTTTCAGTCCCTGCCTTCCTGGTTTTAGTTTGGTTCAGATCTTGAGCAGTTCCATGCAACTGTATTTATTTTCGATGCCGAGACTTGCACCTAAAGAAGTTTTTGTCCTTCCTGATCATTTCACTTGTGGCTGAGGATTTTAAAGAACCTTTTGCTCTTGCAAGGAAAATAAGAATCCAAACTCAGTGACTGTTCCTATGCGTGAGTGGTTAATGTCTGTGTCGTCTGTCATCAATTCCAGGGTTCAGGAAGGGTCTTTTCAGCTAAGACCAGTGGAGGTAGCCACAGCTGGACCTGTCACTGCAGTGAAGGAAACCTCAACTGTACCAGAAAAGACCGCCCCATCACCGCCCACCCAACCCACTTCCACCTGCAGGGCGGGCCTGCACCCTGCCCTGGGCAGTGATGTGCCAGGCATGGTCCCATCTAGCCGTCTCAACACCCTGAGGGTGGGCACAGCCCATCTAACAGATGAGGCCACCCAGAAGGAGAGTCTGCCCAAGGTCACAGCTAGGACAAGGCACCTATCATCTCCTGCCCCTGGAGTACCAGGATGTGGCAAAGAGCAGGCTTCTCTTCCTGGAGTAGCATCAGTGGACACTGCAAAGCACAAAGCACTGTCTTTTTTTTTTTTTTTTTCTTTTCCCCTCCTTTTAGGGAAGCAGAGCCCCAGGCACACACGCTTCCAGCACCTCCATTCTGTTGTCCCATTAGAGCCAAAAACCCAGGGCAGTAGGCCCCATCTCCAGGACAAGACTTACTGCAAAATGAGTGTCCTGGTGTCAGCAGATGTGGGAGAAAGGGCAGGAGGAAGCTGCCAAAACCATTCTGAGCAAGTGATGTGGGGCCCAGATCCAGGGTGTCACCAGAGGACCTGCGGGGTGCTCATGGCAGTGGCTGACATCTGAGTGTCAGCTGGCCCCAGGCTTCTTGCTGTACCATGACACGGAGGGAGGTGGGAGATGACACGGTATGGTCACCAGAGTCCATGGCTTCCGCTTCTTGAGCAGGAGCTGGTTTGGCTGACTCGGGTTACTCTTTCTTCTAAAGCTGGTGGGAAGGTGATCGCTCCTTATATTTCAGACCCAGTTAGCAACTGGCAGCTTCCAGGGCCCAAAGCCCAGCCTGAGGCAGCCTGGATGTCACAGCCCCCAAGTCCTGCCCTTCTGTAGGGGTTGGGAGAGGCCATCTGCACAAGTGATCTGGGGTGAGGGAGGACATGCTACGGCAACTCACTAACCTTACGTCATGACGTCGACCGTTAAGACAAGGGTGGCCCTTCCCTACTGATGCTGACCTTGTTTATTGTCTCTGCTGAAAGCCAGAAGTCTGTGGGGATGGCAGGACTTCAGTAGCAGCTCTGGGAGGAGGAGCAGGACCAGGAATAGCATGGGGGACATGCTGGCAGGCACTTCTGGTCCCTCTCTCCCTGTCTAGCTGCGGGGAGCATCAGCCTCAGCTGCTGTGGTCTTCACAGCTGGCCGCACCACCTTCCTAGGGCTGGGGCAGGGTCTGCCAATGGGCAGGGTCGACTGTCGAGCCCCAGGGCTAGTTGCTGGTCCACCAGGAGAGAAGGCCCAGGCCTGGCTCACTGATGGATCCCTGCCAGGAGAGAAAGAACAGGCACATTCATCGACACTCAGGGCTTGAGCCAACTGGGACAGGAGGTCATGGGCCCACCCTTCCCAGCACCCAGCAGGCT
Organism: Eulemur rufifrons; assembly: GCF_041146395.1. Lineage (NCBI taxonomy): Eukaryota > Metazoa > Chordata > Mammalia > Primates > Lemuridae > Eulemur > Eulemur rufifrons. The sequence goes on from NC_090998.1 coordinate 90,142,114, forward strand.
TGGCGTAGGCAAAGGCAGGGCACACAACAGCCAGGAGGCTTTGGGGGAATGAGGAGCCACTCCAGCCAGGGCAGACTCCTCTCCTGAGAAAGGAAAGCGCAGGTTTGCTGGCTCCAAGGCCTCAGTGGGGTCAGGCACCCTCCTCACCCCCAGGCCAGTCCCAGCCATGCCCTCCTGAGCCACTGTGGTTTAGTCCTACCAGAAAGGCCAAGCCACCATAAGGCCCAGCCTCCAAATAGGGGCGGAGGGAAGTGGCCCTGGAGGTTACCGTGCCTTGGGGCCCTACCTTTGATCTCAGGGTTTTGATGTCTCCCAAGCCCCTTCCTTGGTTTATTTCTCCCTCAAAGCCTCTTTTATCAGGGGCTTTGTCCAGCCTGAGCTCTGTCCCTCTTGCAAGCAGGGCTGATGTATCCACCCTCCCCAACAGGCAGCTTTGTCCCCTCACAGCCCCAACCTATGGAAGCAGGCTCTCCAGGGAGAAGTGACCAGGCCAAGCCCACAGGGCAAGGACCATGACCCGCTGGGGGGTGGGGGGTTCTGGGAGCAGGGCCCACGCTGCACTCCTGGACTCTCCGAGCAGCAGCCTCCGCGCCAGCTGGACCTCTTACCACAAGTGTGTACGGGGCCTCCTTCTTTGGCGGCTCCTCACTGGAAGAGGTGGCCTCAGCCGAGCTCGGTCCTGTGGGGGACGTGTCCACAAAGCTCTCGTCCACTACCCGGAAGCGGATCTCCTCACCGGTGTCCATGTACAAGTCATGCGCTCCTTCCTCCGTCTCGTACTCCCACACCCATACCTGCTCTGCCTCATCACTGGGGGACCCAAAGTCAAGGCAACAACCAGGCCGTGGTGGAGCTGAGCGTGGGGGTGCGGGTCCTCCCGCAGCAAACCCCCCAGTAAAAACCAATCCCAGGTTGGGATCACTTTGTCTGGAAAGTCACAGCAAAAGCAGGTCCCAGCCCCACATGCAAGGCCTGGGCCCACGGGGAGGAGTGGTGCTCAGGTGCCGGACCCAGCACGGGAAACCCGGGGCCCCCCTGCCAGGCACCAGGGCCAGGGACACACACACGTCTTCAGCATGAGAGCAGGAAGGAAGGGAGACAGCGAATCCCACCTCTTCAGACGGGAACGACCGGGGCCTCCTGCTGCCTGCGGTGCCCACACCTGTGCTTACCCACGCGTCCTGACAATCCGATAGGCACTCAGAGACTTGCCCAGTTTTCAAGAGGTTGTGGTGGGGCAGGAGGTCACCTGCCCGAGGGCCCACAGCTGTGAGAGGACCAGCCTGGACCAGGTTTTCCCCCACACACCCAGGCCCAGCCAGCCCCTCTGCCCCCCATCTCCCTCCACAGGGCCCACACGGAGAAGCCACACTGCCCTCTGGTGGCGGTCCCACCGCCGGGTCCTCCCTCTGTGCCAGGTACCCACGCTGGCACTGCGGGGACAGTCGTGACAGGACACAGTCCCTCCCAGTGAGTAGTCTCAGATTATCGACATCCCCACAGAAACAGACCACCTCAGTGCGGCAAGGCGAGGGGTGGGACCAGGGCAACGGGGGCCCCGGAGAGGGAAACAGCCTGGCCCCAGACTGGGCACACAGGCGAGGCCTCACGCCCCAGGCAGCCAAGACGAACCTCCCAGGGGAGGCTTTGAGATGATTCCTGCAGGGACAACCTAAGACAAGTGAACCAGAAGAGAATGGTGCCCCCCAGGATGCCACAGCCCTAACGGTGTGCAGTGCACAAGCTATACAACCAAGCCCGACAGCCCAGGGAGAGACAGGCATGCGGACATCGTGGTCCACGCCGGGGGGCACAGGCAGGTCGGTGCTTCTGGGGCAAAGGGGCAGGCACGGAGCCCAGTCGCGCCAGATCACAGCACCCAGGGGCCCACCCGAGGCGGGAGGACTTCCCTTAGAGAGGCCTGAGCTCCTCTGTGACCCACTTTAGCCTTGGGAGGATACAACTTGGCTGGCTGCTGTAGCGACTCCGGAGGGATGAGGATGTCATCGAAGAACCCTAGAGAGACTGGAGGAAATGAAGGTGACAGCATGGGACAGGGGTTACCAGTGGACAAACAAGGCGGCTGGCTACTTGACAGGCTAAGCCCCCTACCTGGTGCTGCCCAGGGGGCAGGTGTCACCATGGAAATCTGGGTCCCTTCCCACCTTGAGGCCTAGCTTCTGCCTACATCACCCACTGAGCCCCAAGCAACTGGCCCCCAAAACCTGAGGTGGGCACTGCACACAACAGGGACCAGCAGGCACCACAGACCCCCGGTCACTTCCACCAGCTTCAGTGCCCACCCTGACGTCCTGAGATCCGGCCTCACAGTGAAACCTCACCGCCGACTGAGGTCCTCACTCGATACGTGAAAGCGAGAGGGGGCTAAGTACTCGCCCCCCACCACCACAGGGACGGGCACAGGCCACCTGCCCCCCGCGTGCTCCCAGCTGTTACCGTGTACTCCCTCCAGGCTGCAGCCTTTGATCTTCCCAATCAGAATCTCGTCCAGGAACGGATGGAACACCACGTAGCGAAAATGGACTGGAAATGAAGGAAGCAAATCAGTGACTCGAGGATGGCCACTGAGATGGGCCACCATGCTCTCCAATGTCAACCCTCGCGTGCCAGCGAGGCCTCCATGGCTGTCCCAGGAGCTACCAGGGGTCCATGCCATGTCCTCCTGCAAACCCAGGCCTGTCAGCTGAACCAGAGGGACCCTCCCTCCATCCCTGCAAGGTCGCAGCTCGGTTCCCAGATCCACCAGATAAGCACACTCGGCCAGACTCTGTGCCCCCCGTGACTCCAAAGTCAATTCCAACCTTCCTCCAGGCTCTCTCCTTTAAATTCTAAATAGGACAGAAGCAACTGGCAAAGGGGACCAGGCTTGGAAACAAGTTCCCTGTCTCCTCCTGCCTGGCAAACTCTGCCGCAGGCACAGCTCTGACCTGGAACAGGATGCTAAAAACGCCGGTATCGGGAGCTGCGGGCTGACAGTCCAGCAAAACGCCTCTGTGGGTTTTCAAGGCCTGCCCTAGGTGGTCCCCACTGACCTCACCCCAAGGAAGATACCAAACACGGTCTGTGCTCATATCACAGACTGACCGTATGTCACTTGCCACTCCTGGCCCCCTGCTTAAAGCCCCAAAGGGTTCATCCAATGCTGGGCTGAGAATAAGCATGGAGCTGTCCTGTCCCCTGCTGTTGGCTGCCTGCTGTCATGCTCCACCTGTGCCAGATGTCACCTTCCCACCGTGAGGAGAAGGAAGCAGCTCAGACAGCCCGAGTAACCTGCTCACAGCCACACAGCTGTTCTGCCCGTTCTGCCATGGGGAGCCTCCAAGTCTAGCTGTAGCCACCAGACAGGACCACAGGTTGAAGCCTGCCTTCCCGGGCAGGTTAAACCTCCAAACACAGGCTTCCGGCATGGCGCCCAGGACAGCAGGACCCCCGGCTCCCCGGGACAGCAAGGCATGAGGAAAGGAGAGGCAGCCGCCCCCTCCCCACGAGGAGACAAGCATGAGCCCTCAGAGCCACCTTGATGATGACCACGCCTCGTGCTGACCTTCTGGAGAGCACAAGAGGGCAGCCAAGGGTCACTTACCCGCAGGGTGGAAAAACCCCGTCCCCCACATGACCCAGTGGTCAGTTCGGTTTAATAAACCCTCACAGAGCCTGAACCAGGTTTGTGCAAAGCCTGGTTTGGCCGCTGAGCTCACGGGGGCGGGACAGCACACAATCCTGTGCCCGGGGAGCCCCGGTCTGGGACAACCACATCCAAAAGCAAAGGGCGGGCAACCCGAGTCCACCGACAGAGGAATGCACAAACAAACCTCGGCGCACACGGGACGGGGTGCTACTCAGCCTTGCAAAGGAAATTCTGACACATGCTGCAACGTGGGTGAACCTTGAGAACGAAGCCAGTCATGAGAGCCACATCGTATACGATTCTACTTACCTAAGTTTCCAGAATCGGCAAATCCACAGCGGTAAGTTAGTGTCGCCAGGGCTGGGTGAGGGGAAGAATAAGGACTGACTGCTAGCGGGCGTGGGGTTTCTTGGGGTGATAAAACGTGGGATTAGACAGCGGTGACGGCTGCACAACTCTGGACACACTAAAACCCACTGAACTGTAGGCTCTGTGGGGCGTGAATTACATCTCAATTAAAGCACACAGAGGACACGCTGGGTCTGGGGCTCATCGCACAGGAGCCCACCTGAGGTTCCGGGATGTTCGGCCTCCAGGTGGGAGGCTGGGAAGCCAGAGGAGGGCTCCAAAGACCGTCAGGAAGAGAAGCCTCGTTCTTAGTCATGGGCTTAAACAAAATTTGTCCCGGGATAAGTAAGGCTGCCTTGGGACGTGGTGAGTTTCTATAAAAAGGACAAATACTACACGATTCCACTTATGTGAAGTGCCCAGAGTAGTCAAACAGAGAGCAGAATGGTGGGCGCCGGGGCTGGGCAGTGGGAGGTAGTGTTTGATGGCCGGCGAGCCTCAGTTTGGGAAGGTAAAAACATTCTGGAGATGGAGGGTGATGAGGGTAGCACAACCTGAATGTGCTTAACCCCTTCTGGAAAGAGCTAACCGCCACCTGCGTTAGCACTCGGGCTGCGTGTCCTGCTGAGTCCCAGGAAAATTCCTCTGCTTCTACCTCGGAACTGCTGTTATTTCACGCCCCTCCTGTCTGTGCGCCCTCAGCCCTCAGCCTCGGTTTCTGGTCTGAGCACAGGCATTCTTGTGTGTATGCCTCGAACAAAAACACGTGCGCTCCCTCTATACTCTAGGCTCTCTAGAAGCTGGGGATAAACACACGAACATGGTTGCTGTCCCCAACGATCACCACAGTCCTCACAGACCCTGAAGACCAGCAGTGGACTCGCTGGTCTCTCGAGGTTGCCTATCCAGTTCTGCCACCGGAGATTATGTACAGACTTGAGTGACCAGTCGGCCCCAAGCACAGAATACTGTCGCTGGGCAACTCAGCTGCCCTCCCCAGGCCTGAGCCAAATCCGCTTAGAGATCAGCCTTGTCGCTCTCCCACTCCCCTGCTGCTGCCTCTGTTCCAGTCACCTTTGACTCAGCCTCCCCTTCGGAGATCCTCATGCCTTCTGGCAACAGAGGTCCTTTAAACCCAACTGCCACCACGCTGCATCGCCCCCCAGCCTCTCCCAGGGCCAACATTCATCCACAGCTGCACCCACACTGGCCAGGTGGCTGAACTTTGGCGAGTCCTTGTCATCTGTCTGGACTATTTCTTCTTGAACAGGCATCATAGTCTCTGCCCAGGCCTCCTCCTATCCTGGGGCCTTGTGAAGACTGGATGAAGTAACAGCTGTTCAAGAAGCAGCGTTCTGGCCGGGCGCGGTGGCTCACGCCTGTAATCCTAGCACTCTGGGAGGCCGAGGCGGGTGGATCGTTTGAGCTTGGGAGTTTGAGACCAGCCTGAGCAAGAGCGAGACCCCATCTCTACTAAAAATAGAAAGAAATTATCTGGACAACTAAAAAAATATATATAAAAAATTAGCCGAGCATGGTGGCGCATGCCTGTAGTCCCAGCTACTCGGGAGGCTGAGGCAGTAGGATCGCTTGAGCCCAGGAGTTTGAGGTTGCTGTGAGCTAGGCTGATGCCACGGCACTCTAGCCTGGGCAACACAGTGAGACTCTGTCTCACCAAAAAAAAAAACAAGAAGTAGCGTTCTGTACATTTTGAATGTGATTATGTTGCCAAGCAGCTCTGCTTATTATAAAGTTTTTCATTAAAGAGTAAAATTTGCCTCTTGGAAATGTCTACCCTTTTCCTTCATTCATTTGACAAATACCTACTGAGTGCCTTCGCATATGTCTGTCACTATTCTAAGCAGTGGGTCTGTAACGGTGAACAAAGCAGACCAGAAAGTCCCTCTCTTTGTGCAGTTTCCATTCTAATGAGAGAAATAAAGAAGATAGATAAATAAAATGTTTAGTTTTAAAACTGTGGTATCAAAAAAATAAACAACTGTGGTAAATACTGAGGAGAAAAAATAACTCAAGAATAAAACACAAAAAAACAATGTGAATGTGCTTAATGCCACTGAACTGTACACTTACGTTTAAAGTGGTAACCTTTGTTATGTGTATTTTACGCCAATAGAAAAAAGATAAAAGCAAACGATGCCGTGAAGGCAGCTCTGGAGCTGAGAGCAGGGCCCCGAACCCAGCTTGGGGCGGGGGGCGCAAGGCAGGTCCTGGGCTTGGAGGGCATGGAGAACAGGGGGCTGGCACCAGGCGACAAGCCTGGCCAATTGGGGTCAGTGTCCGAATCACAAAGGCTGACATCCGTGAGCATCTACTGCGTGCCGGGTGCTGGCCAAAGGCTTCTCAGAGGCTTGCTGGTCTGCTCCTCGCAGCCGTATGCGAGGGCGGCGCCATTGCTATCACAGGGTTTGTACAGACGGGGAAGCGTCTCGGAGAGGTAATGCCACAGGGCGTGGAAGTAGCAGGCACCTGGCAAATGAATATTCCCAAAGCAAAGGACACGCGTGGCAAGCCAGGTCCTCTAAGCCCCTCCCTCAGCACTCGCTGGGCCACAGCCCTGCTGAGATGGGGACAGAAGTGTGACAGGTGCCTGGGGTCGGGGGTCAGCCTTGAAGCTGGGCATTGAGCCCCACCACAAAGTAGCACCCTGAACAGTGCTCGACAGGCCTTGACGAGCTTTACGGTTGCAAGTGGGTTTTTTTTTGCTGTTGTTAAGAGACAGGGTCTCTGTCACCCAGGCTGGAGTGCAGTGGCACCGTCATAGCTCACTATAGCCTCAAACTCCTGGGCTCAAGTGATCCTCCTGCCTCAGCCTTCTGAGTAACTGGGACTACAGGCATGCGCCACCATGCCCAGCTTTATAGTCACAAGTGTTAACCCCAGTGTACAGATGAGGAAACTGAGGCAGAGAGAGGTGGAGTTACCTGCCCAAGATCCCCATCCAGGGGGGCAAGAGCCGGAATTCAAATCTAGGTCCATGTGTTACCACACATCTCCACCCAGCTCCCAATAAAAGGGTGCCCCAGGCTGGGGGTGTGTGGATGATAAAAATCAACAGTGTAAATCTTACACCAAGTGCCACAGAAACAAGCCACTGGATGGACAGAACCTCCTCGAACTGAACTTCATTTTTTCCTCCTAGTTTTTCTCGAAGTTCTGGTACCTGTTTCCTCTCGCCTCCTAGACAACCAAGGCCCCTGTGCAAATGCAGAGATGGTGCTCAGCTCGACCTCGTTCTCCGTACGCAGAAGCCCTGTGGTTGCTTTCAACACCATGGTCTTATTCGTGTCCCAGTGCAAATGCTCCCAGTCTGTACACGCCTGTTTCTCAGGGCTCTCCGTAGAGCACGCCAAAATCTATGGAAACTGTTTAAGTCTCTGGATGGCTGGACACAGACACCAGGCAGTCTCAGCACATTCTGGAATTCTCGGGCATCTCTGTGCTAAGAGGCTGGCCAGGAGGGACTATGGCAGGGCTCCTCAAGAGTGGGCATGTGTGACAATCACCTGGCACCTTGTTAACACAGTCTTTGGGCTCACCCCGCTCAGCAGGTCTGGGCAGGCCGAGGATCTGCGTTTCTCACGAGTGCCCAGTGGCTGGCAAAGCCACACGACTACACTCTGACTGCCCTGCACCCCCTCCACGGCCCTCTCACCCTCCACCTCGGGCTGGGCTTGGCCCAGACAGGAAAGTGAAGAATGCTCTTCCCCTTCCTGAGAGGCTGCCCGGGCTCACACCTTCCTTGACTGGCAGTCACAGTTCCTCTCAAGGTGGCTCTTTCTACTCCTCCCTCCTTCAGGGATCTACATCTCCCATCCCAGATGCACAGCCCTTTGCAATGTGACTGCACCTTCTTCCATCCAGCAGTGGCATCTATTTCTCCATCCCTTGACCCTGGCCTTGGCCATCTGACCTGCTTTGACCAACGGGATCTAAGCAGAGGCTCGAAGAAGAGTCTGTGCGTTAAGCTTTGGAACCTTGAAAGCACCAAGCCCAGTCTGGCCTACAGCAAGGTTAGACCACGTGGGGCAGAGACGAGCCAGCCCAGCCCAGGCCCCCAGACCCACCATCTGCCAACGACCAGAATGGGAGGCCATCCTAGACCATCCAGCCCTGGCCCAGCCAGTCTGGAAGAATGCCACCCACTGACCCACAGAATCGGGAGAAACAATCCAAGTCAATCAGCCACTGAGCACTCACTAAGTGCCAAGGTCCTGTCCTTTACAGGCATTAACCCCTTAATCCTCACCATAGTCCTGGAATACATAGATATATGTATTTTTCCTGACCCCTCCAGGTCCTGGAATATAAAAGCTACTGTTAATTGCAATTTACAGATGAAGACACAGAGGCACAGAGAGGTTCCCTAGTCTGCTCGGACACACAGCTAATAAGTGGAAGAGTTGGGCTTGAATCCCAAGGCCACACTCTTACCTGCTACATCCTCCTGCTCTCAAAGTCCCCCTTCCCTCCACTCTACACACCCCCTAGCCCAGTGATGACCACTCCACAGGGTCCTCTCTGCCTGGCCTGTCTCCCCCCACCAGGCAGTGAGCAGCCCAGGGGCCGGGCAGAGAGTGGGCTCAGTAGAAGGTGAGACCAAAACGGACATAGACATAGAGCCACAATATCAGAGCTGGAGAGGCCCTGAGAATCCCCTAGTCCATCTCTTGGGTCTTACAGATGAGGCCCAGAGAGGGGAAGAGTCTGTCCATTGCCACCAAGTCAATGTCTGGCAGCTTCAGGACTCAGCCGTAGGACTCCCACCACCCTCCAACCCTCTCCATGGACTGACCTTATTTTAATTGAGATAGAGTCTTACTCTTTTGCCCAAGATACAGCATCATCACAGCTCACTGCAACCTCAAACTCCTGGGCTGAAGAGCTCCTCCTGCCTCAGGCTCCTGAGTAGCTGGGACTACAGGTATGCACCACCATGCCTGGCTGATTTTTCTATTTTTTGCAGAGACAGGGTCTATGTTGCCCAGCCTAGTCTTGAACTCCTGGCCTCAAATGATTCTCCTGTCTTAGCTTCCCAAAGTGCTGGGGATTATACGTGTGAGCCACTGTACCTAGCCCTTATTTTACATCCTAATTTTTTTTTTTTTTTTTTTAACTTAGATACAGGGTCTCACTATTTCTCAGGCTGGCCTTGAACTCCTGGGCTCAAGTGATCCTCTTGCCTCAGCCTCCTGGGTGGCTGGGACTACAGGTACACCACCATACTTGGCTTTGGCTTGACCTTTTGCTACAGAAAACTGAGCCCCAAGAAAACTAACATCTTAGGAAGAGAACATACCCACCTTTGGTGTGTGATGCACCGTCCCCTGGGAACACGTAGGCATCCTCCAGTTTGGTGATGTCAAACAGACAGATGCAGAGTCCCACGTTGTATACGACCTGTGTGCACAGGTACACACAGAGTGACTCTGAGCCCCTCACAACCACAAGCAAGCCATGATTATCCCCCTCTTCAGGCGGAAATGAGTCAGGGCTCTGCTGGAAGTAACCATGGCCAGAAACCTCAGGAGGATGTAGAGCTCTGGAAAGAGCAGGGCCTCTGGTGACAAGACAGATCAAGGTTCCAAGGCCAGCTTCACCACGCACTGTGTGACAACCAAGGGGGTCACCTCCCCTCTCTGAGTCTCAGTCTTTCCATCTGCAAAAATGAAATACCAGGCTCTGGGGCTGCTGAATAAAGAGAGATAATGGATGTGAAACCCTATCCTAGTGCCGGGCTCACATGCTAGAGAGAATGGTCACCAGGGCTCCTGGTTATTCCTAGAGAGGATGGGACGGACCCCTGGTTAAACCTACGCTTTCTCCAAGTCTCTGCTGGAGCTCACAGCTTAGCGTCAGAACCACAGCTCGTCTCCATTATGCTCACATCTGACACACAGACACAGCCACAGGGACCGCAGCCGGCAGAGGGACACATGGCCAAGGCCCTGAGATTCGGCAGAAATCACACGTCCAGACCATGGTGTTCCAAATGACTGGCTACTCAGCGTCTGCTTATCTGCCACTAATGTTATCACCACCCAATTACAAACCTTGCAGGAACTGTCCAGTGATTATTGGGAAGCTCAGAGAACTCAGAGCTGGGGCCAGACCTCACCAGGATGAGGCCAGAGTCCAGGTGACTTTGGAAGCACAAGAACTACACCCTTCGAGGGACCACAGACGTCTTCCGTGTGGTCTCCCCTCAAATGACTCAACCATTCAAATATAGACAGACTCGTCTCGACAGGACCTGTGCCCCAAAGGGACTACACTCCCTTCTTGGACTTTTCACACCTTCTCTCTCCATGAGGTCTTACCTCATCCCCCACAGTCCCCCTCACCTTCTACTTCACAAAGTAACCAGAGCCATCAACTGAGGACCCCAGGAGTTCTCTCCACCGCCTAACAACCCCCAAAACTGTACACCTTCCTCCTTCAACCCCAGCCCTTTTTTTCTTTTTTTAAGACAGAGTCTCAGGCTGGGCGAGGTGGCTCATGCCTGTAATCCTAACACTCCGGGAGGCCGAGGCGGACGGATTATTTGAGCTCAAGAGTTCAAGACCAGCCTGAGCAAGAGCGAGACCCCGTCTCTACTAAAAATAGAAAGAAATTATATGGACAGATAAAAATATATATAGAAAAATTAGCCGGGCATGGTGGAGCATGCCTGTAGTCCCAGCTACTCGGGAGGCTGAGGCAGCAGGATTGCTTGAGCCCAGGAGTTTGAGGTTGTTATGAGCTAGGCTGACGCCACAGCACTCTAGCCTGGGCAACAGAGTGAGACTCTGTCTCAAAAAACAGACAAACAAAAAAAGACAGAGTCTCACTCTGTCACCATGGATAGAGTACAGTGGCATCATCATAGCTCACTGCAACCTCCAACTCCTGGGCTCAAGCGATCCTCCTGCCTCAGCCTCTCGAGTAGCTGGGACTACAGGCATGCTACAACACCTGACTAATTTTTTTTTTTTTCTCTATTTTTTGTAGAGATGGCATCTCTCTCACAGAGGCTGGTCTGGAACTCCTGAGGTCAAGCAATCCTTCCACCTCAGCCTCCCAGAGTGCTAGGATTACAGGCGTGAGCCACCACACCTGACCAATCCCAGCCTCTTTTGAAGGAACCTGCCTCATGTCTAAAGCCAGCCAATCTTCCTCTTTCTGGTTCCTTCTCAGCCTCCTGCTGCTGTACGGATGAAGACCAACACCCTGACTATGAAGTCCCACAGGGCTGTGACCTGGCCCCACCCCTTGCCTCCACTGCCCAAGGGGACAGGCCCTTTTTCCACAGGGCCTTTGCACACCCCGTTCCCTGCCTGCATAGTTCTTCTCTCCACCCAGCCCCACCCACCCCAATAGCGAATCCACTGGTTGGCTCCTCCTCACCATCAGATTTCAGCTCGCCATCTCAACAAAGCCGCCTGCCCACTCCTCCCGCAGTGCCTTTCTTCCGCAGGTGTGTGCACACCTGTCCTTCATAGGACACTGCAGAGCAGAAACTGGTCTGATTCATTCAATCAACAGACAATTAAGGAACTCTGTGCCAGGCTCTGGCTCAATGTGGGGATACTGCAGGGGAAAAGATAAGGTCCCTTCCCTGGGAGAGAGGGAAAGAGAAAAACAGTAACCAAGTAAACAAACAAGAAAATAAGAGTGTGGTAAGTGCTCAGGAAGGAGAGTGGCATCACACAGAATAACTGAGGGAGGGTTACTCCAGAAAGAGCAGTGGGAAGGCGGCTCACCAGCTGGCAGTAAGGCACTCAAGCATGGCAGGAGTGGATAAACCTGACAGTTAATTCTAAACTACTAGAAAGGTCCATGTTCACAAAAACAATGCATAGTAGGTAGGATAGCAACATTTTATCCCCACTTTACAAAGGGAAGCTGAGGCCCAGAGCGGGTAAGTAACTTGCCTAACGTTGCAAAGTAATTTGGAAGTGTGGAATCCAGCACCTCCCGTTACAACGCCCTTTTTCAAGCCCATCCTGTCTTTCGATCCCCTCCAACATCCTCCAACCGCTATATCCCCTAAACCGTTTCACGGTGAGGAAAACGAGGTCCAGAAACATTAAGCTACTTGCCCAGGGCCAAGGCTTGGCATGACCAAAAGGCCAAGGCTGCAGCGGCCGGGTGGGCAGTGCTGGGTCCTCCCGTGCCAAGGTCAGCCCGCCAGCTCGTAGACCCAGTACCTTGTTGGCCAACTTCTTGTTCAGCTCCTCAGCAATGGAGTCGTTGAGCTTCCTCTCAAACTGCCACGGGGGGATCCGCACGGTGTCCACCATCTCCACGAGAACGAACATCTCGGCCTGCGCCGGGGGCTCTGGGAACCGGAGGGTCAGTCACGCACCAGGGCCTGGGGCGGTGGGGACCCCCAAGCACCCTCGGTCCCGTCCCAAACGCTGAGACCGCCCCCAGGCTAGCGGTGGGCTGCGCAGTACGGTCTGGGGTGCCCGGCGCGGGCCATGCTCCGCTACTGCAACAGGACAAAACAGGCCCAGCCAGGAGGAACTCTCGGTTCAGCTGTAGTGGTGTGCGCGCCCGCCCCGCCACGTGCCCGCACCGCTCGCCCCGCACCGCACACAGCCGCGCCAGCTCGCAAGACTGCGGGCAAGATTCCGAATCCGTCGCTTCCGGGGGACCGGCCAATAAGAAGCCTCCGCCCGCTCCCGCGCAGGGCGGGGCTGCCCACGGGCTCTTGCGCGGGGCGGGGCGGGGCCTCCTTCTTGACCCTGCGCGGAGCCGTCGGCCCGTCGACAGCGCCTCCTGGTTGCTAGGCGACCTCCTGGCAATCCAGGCGGGGTCGTCTGTAGCCTGCCCTGTACCCTCCTTGCTGGTCTCAAGCCCTTGTCTGCACAGCAGCCGGAGCCGTCCTTTTAAAACGCAAACCTATATTGGCCATCTTTTAGGTAAAAAGAAAAAACCCGCAAATATAATATGTTTAAAGCCCGTCAGCACTCCGGTGACAGGGAGAATTGACAGGAAAGGGACGCTAGGGACCTTTCTGGGGCGACAGAAATGTTCTGCATCTTCTTTCAGGTGGTAGTAACACGACGTATACAGTTGTCAAAACTCATTGAACTCAACCCTTAAGATTTTTGCATTGGGCCGCCGGGGTGGCTCGCGCCTGTAATCCTAGCACTCCAGGAGGCCGAGAAGGGTGGATCCTTTGAGCGCAGGAGTTCGAGACCAGCCTGAGCAAGAATGAGACCCCCATGTCTACTAAAAATAGAAAAAATTAGCCAGGCTTGGTGGCTGTCACCTGTAGTCCCAGATACTCGGGAGGCTGAGGCGGGAGGATCGCTTGAGCCCAGGAGTTCCAGGCTGCAGTGAGCTATGATCATCATGTCAGTCTCTAAAAAAAAAAATAATAAATTAATAAGGAAAAAATTTTTTAAAAATATAAGTTGGTAGGGTATGGAAATAAACTGTAGTGTGTGGGTGTGGGTGTGTGTGTTTTAAAAGCCAGTCAAATTTAGCAGTAGGAGGTTGTGTACCAACTTTAGTGATACTAATGTTAGTAAGTTCTGATAACCCACTACAATCGGACCAGCCTGTAGTGTGTTTTAATAACAATTTTTTTTTTTTTGAGACAGAGTCTCACTCTGTTGCCCAGGCTAGAGTGAGTGCCGTGGCGTCAGCCTAGCTCACAGCAACCTCAAACTCCTGAGCTCAAGCAATCCTCCTGTCTCAGCCTCCCGAGTAGCTGGGACTACAGGCATGCACCACCATGCCCGGCTAATTTTTTTTTTCTATATATATTTTTAGCTGTCCATATAATTTCTTTCTATTTTTAGTAGGGATGGGGTCTCGCTCTTGCTCAGGCTGGTCTCGAACTCCTGAGCTCAAACGATCCGCCCACCTCAGCCTCCCAGAGTGCTAGGATTACAGGCGTGAGCCACCACGTCTGGCCTTAATAACAATTTGAAAACTTAAGTTGGTCCAAGTGCAGTGGTGTTTACAACTAATTGATCACAACCAATTACAGATGCCTTTGTTCCTTCCACTCCCACTGCTCCACTTGACCAGCCTTAAAAAAAAAAAAAAGAAAACTTAAAAAGATTCATGGGGTAGATGACAGAGACATTGGGAAATACAGGATGTTTTAATTTGCTAATTTCACGAGCACAGAGACCTCTCAACAAGACTGGCTGTAGTGATGCTAAATCTGGCCTTCCCTGCATCTGTTTCCACTTACAGGGTCTCCTTCTATAGAATTCAAACTACTTGAGGGCAGGAGCAAATGCTACTTCAGCTCTTTATTCCCAGAATCCCCTAACGCATTCCTACGAAGCATTCTTTCTCTAAAATAGCTCTCAAATCTCCCTCTTTATTCCATTCCCACTGCTGCTGCTTTGGTTCAAACATTTTCCTTGCTCCCCTGGAGCTTAGCTACACACCCTGACCCTGGCCTCAGTCTCTTCTGCAAGTGACCTTCATACTGTCACAAAAGCCTTCTCTTCATGAATCTCCTTTGCCCACACAGAAAAGTCTGGACTGAACCCACCCTTCCTCTCCAGCCTCACTTCCCTTCTGTCCTCCAGGCTCTGGGAGCCTCCAGCACCATGGATGCAACAAGCCCTGTTATAGCCTCAATCACCTCTTCTTTACCTGGAAAACTCCCACTCGTCCAGCAGAACCCAAAGGTGATGCTTTTCTCATTCATTCAACATACTGTCCTGCCCAGCTGTTGGAGATCTAATGGGAAAGAAAAACTGGGCCTTGGGCCCAGTTTTAGCACAGAGTGCTTTGGGGAGGGGGGGTTAGATTGAGAGAGAGGGAGAGAGACTGAGTTTGTGCTTTTAGGTAATCAAAAGAATCTCAGCTGATTTACACGGAAGATGAGAACTGATAAACTATGAAGTTGGAGACCTAAGCTGAGTCCAGATTAGAGGACCTTATTATAATATTAGCAGCTAACATTTATTGAGCACTTACGATATGTCAAGCACTGTTTAAGTGCTTTACATGTATTAACTTTTATCCTCACAACAGCTCTGTAATGTAGAAGCTATTGTCATTATCTCATTTATCTCACTATCATTCATCAGTCTTGTTTATCTCATTGTCTCATTTTGCCTCATCCAAGGAAAGAGAAGTTAAGTAGGTCATTCAAGGTCACATAGCCAGTATGTGGCAAAGCTGGGACTCAGGCTCCAGAGCCCATGATCCTAACCACTGGCTCTGCCCCCACCATGACATTAGCCCACGGGCAACAAAGAGAAGCCTAAGAATGTTAGGACGGGGACATGACACAGGGACACATCAGCTGGGTGCACGTCGGGTGGGAAGGGGCGGGGGTGGAGACTGGAAGATCAGGGAGGAGGTTACTATGTGGCCTGGGCAAGAGAAGGCCGGAGCAAGGCTGGGAGCCGTGTCGAGCAGAGCTGGGCCGAGTCCAGAGGTCTTCAAGGGGTAGAACGGGTGGGATGGCCTGGGGGTGGGGACAGGAGTGGGAGGAACCAATGCCTGAGAGCTTTAGCCACTGGCTGGTGGTGCGCCCTCACCTCTGAGCTGGGAAGCTGGAGCCGGGCCAGGCTGCAGGGATTCGGCCGGCGCTGAGGCGTTCAGTGTGGAGGGTTCCCAGGCTTCTGTTACGGTATTCAGCTCACGGGATTGCAACAGTGATTTATTGGCACGTCTGGTTTACTCGTTGGTAAAAACAGGGATCGGGCCTCTTTGTTAATTCTCCACATCACTCCATGGAAGATTTGAGGTGGCTTACAAACAAATACACATGACTTAATCTGCAAACTGTGACAGCAGAGGACTTCTCTATCATGTCTGTCCGTACCCTCTGGCCTCGCCCAGTGCCTGGTGCATGACCTCAGCTTGTAAATATGTGTTGTTTAAATGAACAAAAGGGTAACAAAATAATGGCTGAGGGTATAGGAGTGAGGGAGAAATAGGTTTGGAACCTAATCAAGGCAGGAGAAGGAGAGTCACATGGGGTGACCAGGGGCACGGAGCTCCCACGGCGTCACAATGAACCTCTCGGTGCCTCATGGCCTCTGTAAAAGGGAGGTACTAACAGAACCGATCTCAAATGACTGTCCATCAGGAGAGTGCAGGCTGGAAAAGACACATGGTATATCACACAACAGAAAAATATTAAGGCATAAAGAAAGAATGAAGGCCGGGGGTGGTGGCTCACACCTGTAATCCTAGCACTCTGGGAGGCTGAGGCGGGAGGATCGCTCAAGGTCAGGAGTTCGAGACCAGCCTGAGCAAGAGTGAGACCCCATCTCTACTAAAAATAGAAAGAAATTAGCTGGACAACTAAAAACATATAGAAAAAATTAGCCAAGCATGGTGACGCATGCCTGTAGTCCCAGCTACTCGGGAGGCTGAGGCAGGAGGATTGCTTGAGCCAGGAGTTGGAGGTTGCTGTGAGCTAGGCTGATGCCACGGCACTCTAGCCTGGGCAATGAAGTGAGACTCTGTCTCAAAAAAAAAAAAAAAAAAAAAAAGAGTGAGAATGCTCTTTGTGTTGATGTAGAATGATATTCAGGATACATTGTTAAATCTAAAAATGGAAACCAGGCACAGTGGCTCACACCTGTAATCCCAGCAATTTGGGAGGCTGAGGCAGGAGGATCGCTTGAGGCCAGGAGTTTGAGACCAGCATGGACAACATAGCAAGACCCCATCTCTACAAAAATATTTTGAATCAATTAGCCAGGTGTAGTGGTGCATACCTGTAGTCCCAGCTACTTGAGAGGCTGAGGCAGGAGGATCTCAAGCCCAGGTGTTCTAGATTGCTGTGAGCTATGATCAGCCACTGCATTCTAGCCTGGGTGACAAAGTGAGACCACTTTGTTACCAAAAAATAAAATAAAATATATAAAAATGCAAGGTACAAGCAGTGTGTATGGGATGCTACCATTTGTGTGAAAAAGAGAGAAAATTAGTAACATAATGCTAGTTTATGCAGAAAGTAGCTCTGGGAGGTCACGTAAGGAACTGATGACACTGGTGGTCTCCAGGGCGAGGAGCTGAGTGCCTGAGGACTGGGACAGGCACAGGGGGAGGAAGGAGAATATTTTCCTAAATGGTCTTTGGAATCTTTGGTGTTTGGGATCATGGGAATATATTACCTGTTCAAAAATGAATAAAACTTAAATTAACAAAAGCAATTAAGATTTTTTTTCACGTCTTAAAAAAAAAGAAAAAAAGCTTCTCCTGGCCCCCTTTCCCTCCAGCGAGTGCCCCATTTTTCTGCTCCTTTTACCAGCAAAACTGCTCGAAAGAGTCAAGTCGTCCGTCCTTGCTGCTCCCAGCTCCTGTCCTCCCATCCTCTCCCCAGCCCGTGGCAGCCAGGGCTTTGCGCCACCGCTCCGGCCAAGCTGCTTTCTAAGGTCACTGATGGCTCCGCGTGGCCAAATCTAGTGGTAATTCTGTCCTCAGGGATCACTTCCCCCTCCCTCACACACCCTTTCTCAGAGGCTCGGCCTGGGCCTCCTCCCACCTTATGGCCTCTCCCCCCACCTCCAGCTGCTGGGGGCCTCAGGTCACTTTCTGCTCTGTCTACACTCCAGCCAGCGGGGGCTTGGCACAGCACCTACCACCTGGTCCCACCTGTCCCTTCCAGCCTGGGCCACCCACCTGCTCCACAGTTCCGTTTGGTAACTGAAGGCTAACACGAGCCATGGTTGCACCCCTAGCTGTGCCTCCCGACAAACCTGCTCCTGTCAGACTTCCCTGTCTTAGAAAATGGCTTCTCCGTCCTTCTGCTTGCTGGGCCCAAACCTAGGAATCATCCTGAGTCTTCTTTCTCTCTCACACCCCACTTGAACCCACCAGCAAATCTGGTTGTTGCTACCTCCAAAATGCAGCCAGAATCCAACTTCTCCCCACCACCTCCATGGCCATTTTTGGGTCCCACTCACCATTACCCTTCCCCTGGGCCATCACGGCAGCCTTCAGGCAGGGTTCCACGTCCCTCCCCTCGGCCCCTGCAGTCTGTACCCAACACAGATGCCAGAGAGACATTGTTCGAGCTCTTCCTCTCCAGACCCTGCAATGCCCTATCTCCCTGGGGGACGGGCCAGGGCTTAACAATGGCCTTCACAGCCCTTGGGGTGCTCCTGCCCCTTGTCCCCTCTGACCTCATGCCCCACTCCTCTGCCTGGTAACTGTTTCTCAGACACCCCAGGCCACTCCCCACTCAGGGCCCCTGCCTGTGCTGTTCCTTCTTCCTGAACACCATTCCTCTCACCACCCTCCGTCCTCCAGCTCCTTACTCTAATGTCGCCATTGTTGATGCTGGCACTGACCCCGGTTTTATATAGCAAACCACCCACCACTATACCCCACTCCCCTGTTTAATAGTTTTCCCTGGCATTTATTGCCTTCCAACATGACATAGTTTATGTATCAAGTTGTTTTATTGCCTCCCTCCCCCTACTTGACTGTAAACTCCATGAAGACAGGGACTTTGTTTTGTTCACTGTTGATTCTTCAGTACCTAGAAAAGTGCCAGGCATACAAGTCCAGGACAAATATTTGTTGGATGATTGAATGAATGAGGGACGAAAAGAAAAGATTAGTCCTGAGATATACATGGTCCTGTAGACTTGCTGGTGATAGACTTACTTGGCTCTGAGCTTCCTAGCAGCCAAAGCAAAGAGAAAAACATTTTAAATTACAATGTGGAAGCTCACCAGGCATTCAAGGTAGGTCCAGATTTTCTTGACTCTGAGACTTCAGAGCACTTTCCAGGTTCTCAAGGGACAGAGCTCTGAGGAGCTGAGTGATGTCCTTGACAGTCGGCCTGAATAGGCCCAGCAACCATTCTCTTTTGGGCACTTTAAAAAGGCCCTTCCATGGAGGCAAAGGCACAGGCTGAAGAGCCTCTGGCAAAGGAGATTCTAGAAGGGGCCTAAACAAAATATCCCCAGGATGTTGCTCTCTGGTCTGGCTTGGGCAGAAAGTAAAATGCAGAGTCGCTAGGTAATTGGTGGGGGCTGCTGTGATGAGGCCTCCTCCAGGGGCTCAGGCTCTGGGGGCACCGGCAGGAAACAGCAATACGTAGGGGAGATCATTTCAGGCCTTGCTGTGAGAAAGGTCACATGGATAATGTGATGGTGAGTGACAAGGACTGCTGCTCTAGCCAGGGCATCAGGGATGGCCGTGCTCAGAAGGTGAAGACGAAGGTGAACCTGAAGTGTTCAGAAGGCTGGAGGCCCACGGCCCAGGGTGTCCAGGAGTGTGTGTGAGTGGACAGATGGCCAGTGGAGGCTTGGCTCACAGCCCGGGCCTGGGACGGCTGGGGTCAGACTCAGGGCAGGGTGCAGGGGAGGTGGGCTGTGGGCCAGGCCCTCCACCCGCTCACAGAGAGTTCCTCACAATGACCTGGAAGGAATCAGAGCAGCAGCTGCAGGAGGCCCACCCACCCAGGGGCCAGGGCCTTAGTTGGGGGAACACCCAGCCCCTCATCCTCCCGCCTGCACTGATCTCTACCCAGACTAGGGTGCAAAGTTCAGAAGTCTCCCCGCTACCAGACAACACAGAGGCTCTGCCAGGCTGCCAGCTATGCTGTTTGGCGGCAGGAACATGTCATGCCTTCCCCTCTCATTTCAGATGAGGAGCAGGCGTCTTGCTAGGCCCCCCAAACCCCACACAGTGTGGCCCTGCCCCTCTCCTGCTACTCCCTGCCCCAGCCACATCTGCAACCTTAAGTTGATTGAACATGCAGAGTTCTTTCCTGCCTCTGGGGGCTCACCTATGCTGTTCCCCTTTCCGGAAATGCTGTTCCCTGCTCTTTATAAGGCTGGTTCATTCTCACCATTTGGGCTCAGCTTACAGGGCTCCCTCTCAGAGAGGCCCTTCCTCAGCCCACAGGCTCAGCAGGTGGACTCCTCCCTGCTAATCTCTGTCATCTCGCCTTGCTTATTTTTCATAATTTGTGATTATATGTTTATGTTTGTGGATTTGGTATCATCTGTCTCTCTAGATGACACATGAGCTTCGTGAACTCAAGGAGCATATCTGCTGTGTTCCCTGCCGTGTTTCAAAGGCAGCGTGGCGTGGCGTAGCAGAAAGAATAATAGTGCAGGCCGGGCACGGTAGTTCTCACCTGTAATCCCAGCACTTTGGGAGGCCTGGGGTTCAAGACCAGCCTGGGCAACATAGCGAGACCTCATCTCTACAAAAACTGAAAAATTATCCAGGCGTGGTGCTGTGCACCTGTAGTGCTACCTATGAGGGAGGCTGAGGCAGAGAATTGCTTGAGCCCACAAGTTGGAGGCTGTAGTGAGCTATGATTGAGCCACTGCACTCTAGTCTGGGGGACAGAGCAAGACCCTGTCTAAAAAACAAGAAAAAAAGAATATGAGTGTAATGAAGCTGGAACCCCTGTGTTTTAATACCAGCTCCATCAAGAGCTGTGTGATGCTGGGCAAGTTTCTTAACCTCTCTGTGCCTGAGCTGCCTCATGCTCTGTGGAATAGCACCAGCACCTGGAGTTCTACGTACCTTAAAGGGATGCAGCTGCGGTGGTCTGGGCAGCGGTCTGGGCGGCGGTCTGGGCGGCGGTCCGGGCCTGGCCCCTGTTGGTGGGCTGCCGGTCGATAGTAGGACTCAGGGCCACTGGGCTCCAGCCCACCTCTTCAGCATCTCCAAGCCTAGGAGGCTTTCGAGGAGATGTGCTTTTGAATTCTCAGCTTTTCACAAAAATAGTCTCCACAGCGGAGCCCCTGGTTTCACGCAGACGATTTCTTTGTTACTCAGCTGCTGGTGGGTGGGCGGGTGGCGCCGCAGGCTGCTCTTTTCCTCAATGAACAGCTGTGCCCAGTAATCACGGCACTACTCGAGCCGCGGCCCAGCTGCCCTCATTCACTGCTCTTGGCCGCCTGGCAGCCCTGGGCACGTGTTCACCGGCCTGCCCACAGGTCCAGAGCGGGACTGGACGTGAAGGCAGGGGTCAGGGCCTCAGCCACGGCTGCCAGGCCTCAGCTTCCTCAGAGGTGGCCTCAGGGACCATGCGCCCTGGCCTCCTACCTCACACCCTGCGTCCCCTTCCCTAGCCCTGCCGGCCGCCCGTCTCCCCACTCCCGCTCCTCTGCCACACCAGGCTCACGCCCACCTGAGGGCACCTCCCCTCTAAGTGTCTTCTCTCTCCGCTCTCTCATCAGCTCTCTTGTCACCGGGAGCTCAGAGAAGTCCTCCTGGCCACTCCCCCTCAGCTGGCCCTTCAGCTTGTCATCCAGCCACCAATGGCTCCACCAACTCAGGGGCCACGGGGAGAAGAGCTGGCCTGGCCACGAACATTCCAGCCCTGACACTGGTCTGCGCGGCCAGGCCTGGGCAGGGGCCTGTGGACCAAGGGCGGAGAGAGCAGGGAGGCAGGGCCCAGCAGACAGGCTCATGAGAGGTGGGCAGAGAAAATTGCAGATGTCCACCAGGGCCCCAGACTTCTCCTAGAAGGGCAGGGGGGTGGGTTTGAAAAACGTGGGTGGAGACCGGCCTCGGGCTCCTGCTCTGTCACTATCACTTGCGGATGACTCGTGAAGGCCCAGGGTCTCCCTGAGCCAGTTCTAAGAAGCAGGTGAGGTGCTGCTTACGTGGGCACTGTGAGAACCATTATTCTTGGAGGAGAGGAAGGCAAAGGAGGAAGAGGAGAACTTGGGGAGGGAGGGTCCCCCGGGCAGAGTCCACAGACGGGCTCTGGTAACAACAGGCAGCATTTATCACCAGACCCTCTCGTAATCAGGAACCTGCACTGTCTGAGCCTGACAGTTCTGGGAGGTTCTGGGAGTTTCTGGAAGGCAGGGACATGTGGTGGCATTGGGTGGCCCTGGGTTCAAATGCCCCTGTAACCAGCTGAGCAAACGCGGGCAAGTCCCTCCTCTTATCTGAGCCCCTATTTCCTCACCAGTAAAACAGGGATGACAAAAATAAATGAGTGAG
Source organism: Eulemur rufifrons (assembly GCF_041146395.1). Classification (NCBI taxonomy): domain Eukaryota; kingdom Metazoa; phylum Chordata; class Mammalia; order Primates; family Lemuridae; genus Eulemur; species Eulemur rufifrons. The sequence continues at coordinate 90,164,036 of NC_090998.1, forward strand.
TTGTTGTGAGGTTTAAATGAGGGCAAAGCATGTTGCCTGGCGCACAGGAAGTTTTCAACGCATCTTAGCTATTTTTATTAGCTTTTCGTGTTTCTCTTGATTGTTTCCCTTTTAACTACCACCTCCTTTTTATTTTAATAAGACTTCTTTTGAAAACGCCAGCCTGCTTCAGCGGTTCTGGGCGACACCAGGGAAAGACTGGCTTCTTTCCAGGCGGGGGCTGAGAAGGGGCGGGGTCGGGGGTGCAGAGAGAAGCCCCTTCGTGGAGGTCACCGACGGCCGGCCGGGCCCTGGGCTCATAGTACCACACTGGAACCTCCACCAGCCCTCTCAGTGGAGGATCAGAGTCACAATGGACTGGCCCCCCGTCACACAGCTTGAAAGTTCTGGAGCACTTCAAACCCAGGGCTGTGTGATGTGGAAACTCAGGTCTCTCCAGAGCAGGCAGCTGGTCCACTGGACACTCGGGTCATCGTGGGTCCCCTCTGCTCAGAGCCTCGCAGGCCGTGTGTGTGTGTGTGTGTGTGTGTGTGTGTGTGGTGGGTGGGTGTGTGTGTGTGTGTGTGTGTGTTGGGGGGTGTAGCAAGCTCATCACTCCCTTAGGGTCCTCTCCAGTCCAATTCAGTAGCAACATCTCAAGGGCCCACTGTGTGCCAGACAGAGGCGACTTCCTGTGACTGGCCCACATTCCTCACTCTCAGGGTCTCAGAGCCAGGTGAGGAGAAGGACCTGAGCACAGTGTCTGTGCCAAGGGTGGGCAGGGCCACTCTGGGTGCCCATAGCGGAGAGGAATGTCTGAGAGGCCTTGGGGCCGTGCTGGCCGTAAGCACCCGCGGAGGTGCCTCTCTGCTCAGGTCTCCATGCCCCCCGCCCCGCAGGACCCCCGCACTCACACACTCTCACACTCACTCGCCACCGCTTGCTCTCTAATTACCAGGAATGCAGCGCTGTCCCCAGCGCCTCCTCCCCTGCATTACTCAGCAGCGACCCTGACTTGGCAGGACAAATTATACCTTGGCCCAGCAATAAAAGCCACTTTCCAAAAAAAGAAGCTTTAGGGCCCTGAGAGACACACACAGCTAAGTCTCTCACTGGTGGTGCCTGACTCGGGAGGTAGCGTCTGGGCCAGAGGTGACGGACGGAGCCTGGTGTCCCTTTAAGCAGGGAGTACAAATTCCCATCCCAGTCCCTCCCTCCCCTCTCCCTGACGTCAGCTGGAAGGCGTGTGTGAGTGAGTGAGGGGCCGAGGTGCCGCGCACACACAACACACACACTCACACACGGCGCATCCTCCAGACCCGTGCCCTGCCCGCCAGCTCCGCGCCAGAGGGGCAGGGCGCTGACACCGCAGGAGGCAGTGCCTGGACCCGGAGAGGTGAGGGGCTGGATGGGGCCCGAGGGCACCTCGCTGGAAACTGTGGCTTTGGGGGGGCGAAGGGGGGAGGGGCGGCGTGGGGGACGGGTTGCCGGCCTGGGAAGGTGGGGGCTGACCAGCCCAGTTCAGCTCCCCGCGGGGATGTTGGGGGACGTAGGGTGCCCACTGCCCCTCCCTCCCTCTTCCCCCCACCCCGGGGCCCCCAAGGGAGCTGAGGCTGTGCGGCTGCCGTGGGAGTGTGTCTGTGTCTGCGTCTGGGACTTGTGTCTGCCTCGGGAGGCACAGACAGCAGGTACCTGCCAAGCCAAGCCGCAGACTCCTGTCAGGGCACCAGGAGGACAGGAAGCTGTGAAGGGAGAAATCAGAGCTCCTTCCAGAAGCTGAAAGGACAGTGCAGGGGGAGCATCCTTGGTCTTTCCCCAGGAATTTGAGGCTGGGGCCAGGGAGGGACTTTTGGGGGCAGGCAGACACTTGGACCTTACCCTGACTCTATTCCCCCCACCATGTGATGGGGATAATTGTGCTAATTGGCTTGGAGAGGTGGCCCCGTGTTATTTTCTTTGCCTGGGAGTCACCCCCACCCGAGCACTTGCCTCTCTCCTGCCTGCTGGTCCCGCCCTGCTCTGACCTCCTCACTGGCCAGAGTGCAGCTCTGCAGCCCCCGCAGGGCGGCGGTGATCTGCTGGGCCGTCCCTGTCGTGGGATACAGGGACTCAGGGCGGCCTTGGCTGGCACCGAGCCCCCCTCCCCCCCCCCGCCCCGTGACCTGACCCTGGCACAAGGAGTCCAGGCGGAGATAAGGGGCGCTGCTGGCACCCACAAGGAGACAGCAGGTTCCTGCCAAGCTGCCAGCCTGCAGGCTCTTCCCAGGGAGAGGGGAGGGGACACAGGGTGAGAACAATAATAAATACAGAGTGTGAACTGCTGCAGCGCTGGGGCTGGGGGAGGGGAGGAGGAACTGTGCCCGGTGGGGGGTGGGCAGCCTCTCTGAGAGCCTGGCACCACGCCCGGGATGGGGTCCAGTAGGGGCCTATCCCTAGAACGGGGTCTCCAGCCCCCTGGGGGATGGGGAGCTGGTTTCCCAAACCTGACTCCATCCCAGAGGCCTCTGGGCCTCCAAATTTCAAATGTTTTCTCCTCCCAGCTTTGCCCTGCCCTCCCCTCCTGTTTCCTTGAAGTCTATTCCAAAAACATCTATTTTCCATGTCTGCCCATCTAGATCTGTTCACTCCCCTCCAAAAAAATAACATGACAGGTGTAAACGGGAGCTGGCTGCACGGCGGCCTGGGAAAGGCCAGAGGACAGCCTTGGTCTCTCCCAGGCCTGGAGAGAAATGGCCGGGCAGTGTTCATGGATGTGCACTGGTCAGGGAGGGGAGTCCCTGGGTGGGGGCTGGGGGCCTGACACGGATGGCTGGTGGGGAGGGGACACCTGCCCGCTGGTCTGGAGGTGCCCCCCACCCCTAGGGCATCACCCAGCAGAGGGCGCTCAGGGCCTGGCTTAGCTGGTCACGTCCACTGGTCACCACCAGGGCTACCAGGCTCCAGAGCCTCGTGGGAACGGGGCTTGGGGAAGTTCAAACCTTTGTCCATGCTGAGCAGCAAAACAGGGGGCTAAAAGCAGTGGGGGGCTCTTCTCTTGCCCCAAAGCCGGCAAATAATAGTCACGGAGTGGGCGCCCTGGCACAGCGGGAAGCCCATGGGCTCTGATGTGAGTTTGAGCTCAACCACTCGGTATGTGGCGTTGACCAGTCTGTGCCTCTCTCTAGGGGGACGCAGAATAGGAAAGCAACTTGCCCAGAGTCCCACAGCCACCAGCACCGATGTCAGAAATGCCTTAACCACAGCAGCCCGCACGGCCACCTGGGAATGTGACAAGCAGACAGGTTAAAGGGTCTTTTAAATAATTAAGGTCAAGTATTGGCTGGGCAGCCCCCTCCACAGACACACACACACACACACACACACACACACACACACACGAGTGCCAGGTTTAATCAGGTCACCTCGGCTGCAGGAGCAGCTCCTGCACTGATATATTTTAAGGAGCATCTGGGAGGCTGGGTGAGGGGCCGAGCCAAGGGCAGTGCGGCTTACACCTGGCCGTCCTGAGCTTGTTTTCTCACCTCCCAGGGCACACCACGGACAAGTCCCCAACATTCAGGAAGCCCTTCCTTGTCATCCTGTGTTCCCTGTCCTTTCTATTTTTAAGCAACCATACCCATTCCTCCCCATCTGCTCCCCCATAATGGGGGCTTGGGGCGGGGACATTTTTATTGGGAGAGTTGTTTTTAAGCTTAGCAGAGTTGGCGAATGACTCACCCAAGGTCATGGTCTGAGTCAGCGCAAAGCTAGAAATAGAACCCTGAGTCCTGGCTCCCCGGGTCTTGCACACCCCACTCCTCCTTCTCCAGGGGAGGGCGGGAGCTGCTCTCAGGGCATGGCTGGCCCCTCCTCTCCTCCCCTCCTGCCCAAGGCCTTTCTGCACACCCTCTGCCCCAAACATCTCCAGATGCACAAGTACTGCACCTGACTGGCTGGCAACCTTGGCAAGCCTCTGTTTACCTGTCTGAGGAATGGGTGCATTAACAGTAATCATTGCACAGGGTTCTTGTGAGGACTAAATGAGGAAATGGGGCAAAGGGCCTGGCACACAGCTTGGCACACGGTCAGTGACCAATCGATGGCGGCTGAGACTCATTGCGTCAGGACTTCCCACACCGTATTTTGATCGTCTGGATGTCTGTTCCCCACACCGGGCTGGGCGTCCCTAAGGACAGACCTGTCTCCCTCGTGCTTGTTGTCCCAGTGCCTGGCACTCAGTTTTATTGCTGTTGCCTGTGTGTTTTTGAAAACCGCAGAGGAGAGTTGGACTGCTCCTTATTAGTCACCTGGGCCAGCGATGATTTGATGATTCCTGTAGCTGCAGAGAAAGGTGAGGCCCAGAGAGGGGCAGGTGCTGGCCGCAGGTCACACAGCAGGGGGCAGCTGAGCAGGCTGGCTTTCCTTGACCTACCCAGGCTAAGGGGAACTGTCATGGTCAAGAGAGGACCATGATAGCCATTTTCTACACCATTCTTTTTGGGGAAGCTGAGGATGTGAGCAGAGCCCCAGCCCAGGCCACGATCACCTGCTACAGGGCTGAGTCACCTTCCAGAGTGCTGTGGCCCTGTGATACGGCATCACACCTCAGGTTATCTCCAAACAGCCCTGCTGTTTTGTGTTTGCTGCCTCTGGCCCCTTTGTCTGCAGAATCAGAGTCCACTGGGCTTTGGCCTTCATGCAGGGCCTGGTTCAGAGCCAACATGCAGGGCTGGGAGGCGCCTACTTACGAGGGGACCATTGACACAGCTCCTCGGCTCCTACCAGCAACTGGGCAGGGTGCTATGGTTAGCCCCATTTGGCAGATGAGGAAACTGAGGCTCCGAAAGGAAGGGTCACCAATAGGGTGTAGTGGAGCCTGGATTCAAACTCAAGCAGACTGGGTCCTGAGCTGCCCTCTTAGCCCCCAGCTGCTGGTTCTGAAAGGCATTGCTCCTGGCAGGAGATGCCCCAGACAGACACACCAAGTCCCTCCAGGGCCGGCCTTTAGCCCTGTTTGAGCTGAAACATATGTTTCTGTTTCTCTGCTCTTGAGAGAGTTTATATTCCCATTTAGCTTCTTTTAGGAAAGTTCTTTTGGGAAAACTCCATCCTCGTCTTGGCTGAAGCAGGAACAGAATTTGTCTTTACAGGAAGAGCACTGGTTTCACATCAGACAAACCTGGACTCTGTCAACTGCTGTATGACCTTGGGCAAGTCACTTAACCTCTCTGAGCCTCAGCTTCTTCATCTGTAAAATGGAAGAATTGTAATTTCAACCTTATAGGGTGACTGAGAGGTTGAAACATGGAAAATAATCTCCGTAGGGACTTTGCATGGTACATGGCGTTCAGACAATAAAAGCCTGTACTTGCCGTTTGGGGCAGCAACACCCTGGAGAGAGGGTCTGAACCGGAGGCTCGCTCTGCAGCTCCTTGTTCCCTTCTCCCTGGTCTCCTGGGCTGCTGGGCATTGGGCGTCTCCCCCAGGTCCAGGCCCTGGCGGGGCCAGAGAGGGAAAGGCCCTGTACTAGGTCACAGCACAAGTCAATCACAGTGCAGGGCCTGAACTTCCCACTCTGGAGTCAGATTGTGCTGGTTCAAATCCTGGTCCAGACGTCAACTGGTGTGCGCCCTTGAGTGAGTGATTTCACCTCTTTGATCCTTGCTAAATGGGGCAATAATAGCACTAGCTTTAAAGGGCTGTTGCAGAAATTAAACAAGAAGCTATGGAGCTGTGAGGGCTGGGCGAGTCCTTAGGGATGCAGGAGATGAGAATGAATGATGGGCTTGGCCTGGCTCGGCCTGTTCTCTCCTTCCCCCCTCCCCCTCCTTCCTTTCCCCTCCATCCCTCCCTCCCCTACACTGGTTCAGCAGCCCCATCTGGGAGGAGCAAGTTCTTGCTCAGGGCTTCCCACATTCCATCTCATTTCATCCTCAAAAGAGCCCTTGGAAGAGGGATGTAATCCCATTTCCCAGATGAGGAAACTGAGGCTGGGGTGGGGGAGGGGCAGCGTGTTCTCTGCAGCTCCTGGCCCTGCCCTCTCCCAGCCAGTCCTAGAACACCCATTGTTGCTGTGATTCCTCTGCTCCCTCTGCTGCCTGGTCTCTGGCCTCTTCTAGAGCCCACAGTGAGGCGCAGGCAGGGGAAGCTGCCCTCAACCCTGACCTGGGATCTTTCCCTGTCCCTGCTGCCTGCGTAGCATGGGGCCTAGGGCGCAGTCACAGTCACTCAGTGGGAGGCCTGGCTGGCCAGAGCAGGCCCAGCTCAGCTATGTCTCCCCGGCAACCACCCTGGGCTGCCTCTGCCCCTCCCCCCTGCCCTCCCCTTCTCTCCCTGCGCCCGCCCCCCCCAAGGACCTCCCAGCACTGGCTGTTACTGCCAAGCACAATGCCAGGCCTGGGAAAACTGCAGCAGGGAGGTCAGGACCATTCAGCTTCCTAGAGAGAGGGAGGCAGGGCCTCTGTCCCCACTGCCTGCCACCCCTCTCCCAGGTGGGACAGGTGGCACTCCAGGAGCGCACTGCAAGGCATCTGCTGCTTTCCCAGCTCTGTCATCGTGTAGCTTTGCTGCCCCGTCTTCTGTTTTTGGCAACAGCTCTATTGAGATGTAAGTCACACACCATAAGATTTACCTGCTTCAGGTGTGCAGTTCAGTTGTTTCTACTGTTTTCACAGAGTTGTGCAGCCACCACCACGGTCAATTGTAGGACATTTTTATCACCCCCAAAGAACCTCCCTACCCATTAGCAGTCGCACCCCATCCCCTCCTCCCTCAGACCCTGGTGACCACTGGTCCACTGTCTGTCTCTGGACATCACGCACAGGTGGAGTCATGTGCTGCGTGGCCTTCCGTGTCCGGCTTCCTCCATTTAGCGGGATGTGTGCAAGGTTCATCTATGTTGCAGCACGAATCAGAATTTTATTTTATTTTCATGGCCGAGTGATATTCCCCTGCGCAGCTATCCCATAATTTGTTACCCATTCATCTGCTGATTGACATTTGGTTTGTTTCCGGTTGTTGGCTATCGTGAATAAGGGCTGCTGTGAACATTCACGTACGAGTTTGGGTGGCTGCTTGAAGCTTCCATTTTCTTCTCTCTACACTGGGGATGAAAATGCGGAACCTGGCCCACCCTGCCTCCCGGAATGCGCCCAGAGAGAAAAGCCCCACATCAGCTTTAGATGGCAGAGCCAGGCAGGGGGCTTTGCAGCTCTCCCAGTGGGAGGAGGGACAGGATGGGTCCACTTCCATCCACCCCCACAGTGGCAGAGCCAGCTCATCACCTTGGGCCAGAAAAATCCCACTTGCCACGTAACCCTGAGCAGAGGCTGGGAGACCTGCGTTGAGTGGAGTGACTCCTGGGCTCTCCCAGCCCGGCCATGTGGTGTTTTCATTCTTCCTGAGGTCTGGACTCAAAAGGAGCCTTAAATCCTTCCGTGGGAACTCCAGGCTTTGGGGGACAGGGGAGAGGTCACAAAATGGAGGCCAGAAATAGACTTGGAGCTCAGGAACTCACCTCTGACCTCCAGGCCTTGGGGTGATGGAATGGGGTGGGGAACCCATCACCCCAACTCCTGTGTCACCATGGACTATGGGAGCTTCTTCATCTCCCCAGGCTCAGCCAAGCCTCACCATAGCCTGTGAGAGAGCGAGGCAGGGTTTATACGCTCCATTGTACAGATGGGGAAACTGAGGCTCAAGGTCACTTGTGTCAAACTGTATTCCAGACCATCATTGGCTGCCCACCCACCACCTCCCAGGGCCCTGGAGTTAGGGTCAAACTGTGAGCTGGGACTTGAGGGTCACCTGATTGTTCTGTCTTCCTGGCGAGGACGCTGAGCCAGGGAGGGGCCGTGAGTGTCCTGAAGGAGTGGCAGAGGCAGGACCAGCCCTCCTGCCTACTGTCCGGGGTCCAGCAGCTGCACCCCCACACTGTACTCACTGTGCCTCTCTCTCCCTCTTCCAGACGGAGCCCGTGGCCAGAGAGGCTGCTGAGCAGGGCCAGGCCGGGCCCTGCCCGCAAGGACGCCCAAGCCCTTCTCCGGCCTCTGCTCCCCAGAGCCCACCAGGCTCCCCTGCTGGCCCCACCATGACGTCGGAGTCCACATCACCCCCAGTTGTGCCCCCGCTCCACTCCCCCAAGTCCCCTGTCTGGCCCACCTTCCCCTTCCACCGGGAGGGCAGCAGGGTCTGGGAACGGGGCGGTGTCCCATCTCGGGACCTGCCCAGTCCTCTGCCCACCAAACGGACCAGGACGTATTCGGCGTGAGTACCTGCCCCTGAGCCCGGCTCCGTGACCCTTCCCCAGGACAGGGCTCAGCCTGGGCCGCCACGCCCACCCTCCTCCAACCCCTGTGGCCCTCACCTGGGGACAGGGGAGCAGTGTGTGGACCTTCAGTAACTGCAGTGATTGTTCATCCTCCCACCCCACCCCTCCATCCGTTCATTCCACAAAGACTTACTGAGCTCCCGGCCAGGGGCTGCAGGAGGAATAAGACAAAGTCCCGGCCCACGAGCTGCTTAAGATCCAGAGGGGTTTCGTCCATTGTGCGTTACCACCCGGCAGGGGTAGGGGGAGGACCTGGCCTGCTGTCAGGGGAGAGGAGGTCCCGGCTGGGTCCGGTAGATGGACGAGGTGAGGGGGGTGGGGGTTCAGGCAGGAGGAACAGCATGAGCGCAGACCGAGATGCCAAGTTAATCTCACGACCCTGGGCCTTGGGGTGGGTCACTGGGTGAGGTCCTATGGGGGAAGGGGTTTGTGGGAGCCACAGGGAGACGGACTTGCTTGGCCAAAGGAGTTTTTGACGGCAAGCGCTGACTGTCCTCTGTGCCGACCCAAGGCCAGGCACAGGGCAGATGCTTGGTGAATGAGGAGTGAATAAGTGAGTGAGGGATGGTGAGTAGGATGCAGCTACTTGAGACAGTGAGCGCTCCATCTGGGGAGGCATTCAAACCTAGGCTGGACAATCTTCACACAAATCTTACAGCAGGACGTACATTTGAGCCGGAACAACCTCAGGAGGGGAGGGTGCTGTGCAGAGAGGGGCACTGTCTCTGGCCTGAGCCGTCCCTGCAGCCCTGAGGCAGGCTTAGCTGGGGGTCCAGAGAGGGCCCCCCCAGGCCATAGCGCCAATCCTCCTACTCTGTCTCCAGGACAGCCCGAGCCTCAGCGGGCCCAGTGTTCAAGGGCATCTGTAAGCAGTTCTCACGCTCACAGGGCCATGGCTTCATCACCCCTGAGAACGGGTCAGAGGACATCTTCGTGCACGTATCTGAGTGAGTCCCCTCCCCTGTCTTGGCTAGGCCCCTGCCCTAGTGTTCCCAACGCCTCAGAAAAACGCCTCCCCAGGCCTCACCTCTCTGGCCCTGGCCAAGGTCTGTGTTCCCGGCACGTTTCCCTCCGCTCTGCAGGAGCTCAGGGTACATGGGCAGAGGGGGGCTGGGGTCAGGCAGGGAGGGGGCAAACAGACCCCAGAAGCCCTGGCACCACTGGCCCTGGGGTCCTGTTCCGGCATTGTGGGGGCCTGAGAAGGCACGACCAGTTCCTGGGCCTCTGGATTGGTGAGGGGGCGGTCAGGGACCACCCTGTGCCCACAGGACCGAGACAGGAAGGTATTGTTTGTGAGTCTCAATTTACAGACCAGGAGCCGAGGCTCTGAGAAGCAAGGTTGGCCCAGTTTACCTGGCCTAGCCAGGCCCAGGGCCAGGCCTCCTGAGGCTGGTGGTAGGGCTGTCTGGGGAGTGGGGCCTTTTGGGCTCACCCCCCTCTCATACCCCTTCCCCCACCACCAGCATCGAGGGGGAGTACGTGCCGGTGGAGGGCGACGAGGTGACCTACAAGATGTGCCCCATCCCGCCCAAGAACCAGAAGTTCCAGGCCGTGGAGGTGGTGCTCACCCAGTTGGCCCCCCACACTCCCCACGAGACGTGGTCCGGCCAGGTCGTGGGCTCCTAGGCTGGGTGGGTGGGGAGCCACACGGGGCGGATGGGCAGCAGCCGGCCCCGTGCCCCCACTGTGCTGGCTAGCCAGTCCCTGGGGCATGTCCCCGTGTGCGTGTCCGTCTGTCTGTCTGTGCTTGTGGCTGTGAGCGTGTGCTCCACCCACCCTGTGGCCCGTGACTGCTGTGTGAGCCGGCCAGGAGCTGGACAGAGGGGGAGGCTGCCAGGCCCGGCTTCTCTGCTGTCCACCACCTCTTTCCCCTCCCTGCCCCAGACACACCAGGCCCACTCGGTCCCCTGGCTCGGTCCCCACTCGGTCCCCAGTCAGGCTCCAGGCGAACAGTGGGACCCCTCCATATACGCTTGCTCCTCTTGCCCCCACTCTGTGTCCTTCTCTGCCAGGCCCTGGCCCGGGGACAGACTCTGCTGTGCTACTCACATCCCCCACCCTGGGCTGGGGTCTCCCGCCATGGCCTGGACCCTTCCCTTCGGAAGCCAGGCCGGTGAGTGCTTTGGGGGAGCTCTCGCTGCAGGGCCCGCCTTCCTGCTCTCAGCGCACTGGAGGAGCAGGAAAGAGGGGCCTGAGGATGGAAGGGGGCTGGGGCTCCTGAGCTGCTGGTCATCCCTGCTCCCCAGCCTGGCCAGCCGTGTTCCTTCCCCTGGGCCACGCTGAGCCAGCAGCCTCTCCCTGCCCTGAGGAGGTGAGGGTCCACGGAGGGGGTCCATCTCCCCAGCTGGGATGGAGCCACCTCCTTTATCCCGACTCACAAACTCACTGACGCTCTGCCCCGTGCCCACGACGGCTGCTGAGGACGCCTCGATGGACGGACACACGTCCCCTCAGGCAGGGCCAGGGCTGGGTGCCCACGAGGATGGCCCTCAGCCTGGGAAACCTCCAGTCCTGCAACCCCCACACTAGACCCTCGTCCCAAAGCCACAGGATGGGCAGCTCCCAATGGCCCCTGACAAACCAGTGGCTTGAGGTGTGGCCTTACCTGTCTATCCCTGATGTGTGGCCCCCTGCCACCTGGAGTCCCTTTGGGGCCAAGTGTGTGTGCACTCTTGGGTGCGGTGGGGGCCTGGGATGGGGGGAAGCAGGGCCCTGCCTGCCTCCCCCTCCCCACCCCTGCCCCGCACGCTCCCTCCCAGAGAGCACATCACCTGACGGGGGAAATGGGGCCACAGGTTCAAGAGAGGGCTGCCAGGGGACAGTGATTCTGAGACCCCGTCTGTGAGTAAAACTGGGGGTTCAAATGCCCAGGATGAGGGGGGTCAGTCCTGCCTGGGATGATCTCTAGCCCTGTAGGTGCCCCAAGACCCCAGGGCAGAGGTCAGTGGGGCATCTGCACCCGAGCCTGCCTCTGCTCACCACAGAGGCCGGGAGCCCCCACCCATCTGGTACCCCAGTCTGAGATAGGCTCAGCAAGGCCTGTCCCCTGAGGAACAATGACCCCACCCCCCATGGTAGAGTGCTTGTTGGCACAGGTTGACTCCTGGGAGTCCCCAAGGCTTCCCTCCTGTGAGGAGGTCCCTTTTAGGCACTAGTTAGCCCAGGGCCACCTGGGGGCAGGGCGGCAGCTCTCCCACTCACAGGCCCTGCAGTGCCCAGCCAGAGACGCTCCCAAGTCCCCCCCACTGGGCTCCCCATCCTTTCTAACACTGGCAATAAACCCTCAACTGTGACCCACCGTGGCCAGAGCTGCATCTGTCTGTCTGGGTCCCCAGAGAGGGGCTGGGGAAGGACACACCAAACTGGCTCTTGGCTGGGGCCTCCATGGCCCCCTTTGACTGGATCAAAGACTTCCTGTGTGTCCTGGCCCAAGTCCCTGCCCTCCATGCCTGTTTCTCACCTGCAGTGGTGACTGGGGCCAATTACCCATTCAGACACAACTGACGGCACACCTTGCTCTGGGATCTTTAATATTTGTGACATAAAGTTCTCTAAAGTATGCACCTTCCCCACCACTTGGCACCCAGTCAACTGGGGCGGGCAGACAGGGTGGGCTAGACCTCACATGAACTCGCACATACCTCCTCTCTGTGTAGACAGAAACCTGTTCTGTTCAGAAATACAAGCAGCAGCTGTGGCCAGGGCCACCGGGCGGAGGACGGGAACACTGGGCCCTGGGAGGACAGAAGCCAGCCTCACCAGGGGACGACCGGCTGGGGACAATCATCCTCACAGACCCCGGCCCTGTCTGGGTGGGCCTTGCAGCAGGTACACAGGGCAGGTGCCCTGGGCCCGAGGAGAGGGGCCCCAGCGCCCATCCAGTGCCAGGGTCTCTCCGCAGGCCTGGGCCTAGCTCTTTGGAAGTCACCATGATAGGTGTGGGTCACGCCTCGTGGGCTGTCTCTGGGAAAAAAATCTCTCGACATCGCTGCACTGTGTCCTGAGGGGAGACCACACTGTGGCCAACAGTCCGGGGGTCAGCAAAGATCTCAAAGTCATTCCCGCCCTGCACACAGAAGAGCAGAGAAGGCATATTTGGGTGAAGCCTGGAGGAGGCTCCCATGGTGGGGCTTGCAGCCACCCTGCCCTCCTCCCACCCCCTCCGACCCACTGGGAAGCTCATCTCAGCTGTCACCAGACCTGCCCTGACTTGCTATGTGACATGGAACAGGAATCCAGCCTATTCTGGGCCCAGCCTTCCAATCTGTGCTAGGGCTGTGGGCAATGGCTGTTCTCGGGGAACCCCCCCCAAGAGGTCTGTTCTCTTGCCCTCTGTCCTGGCCTTGACCTTGGGCAATTTGGGTTGAGGGGAACCTGGGCTGGGCTGCACTTACAGGGCTGGTCTCATTCCCAAAGAAGTGGATGGTGTCGAAGCTGTCCTGGTCCAGGCTGTCCAGGCAGTAGCGCTTGTCCCAGCCCTCAGGGAACACATCAAAGCTGATCATGCCTCCTGCAGGGGAGAGTGCGGGGGGGGGGGGGGAGGGGGGGGCTGTGATTACCTCCTGGGAGGGGCAGACAAGCCTAGCAGAGGGGGTGAGCTTGGGCAGGGCCTCTTGTTCATTCAACAACCCTTAAGTGCCCACTCAATGCCATGCCCAGGGCACAGGACAGAGTCACATTCCTCATGGAAGTTGCAACTTAGCTGGGTGAACAGATGGTGAACAAGACCACCTGTGGGGAGAGAGGCTCACCGACCAGCGTGGGCAGGGAGATGACCCTGAGCTGGGACCTGACCCAGAGTGGGGAGGGCTGGGGGACTAAGTACAGCCCTGGGGCTGGGAAGGCGGCGAGTGTCCCAGCAACAGAAAAGGCTGGGAGATGCAGGGGCGAGGGCCCCTGGCTTTATTTGGAGGATGAGGAGCCTCTGAAGGGCTTTGAGCAGAGGTGCTCCATGACCCAGGCACCAAGTGACCCCAACGCAGCTGGGCTCCCCTCTGGGCACTGGGAAGGGGATGAGGTGGCAGAGCAGGGCAGGGCCAGCAGGGTCGGGATCACTTGGAGCCTGGGAAGAACTGCTGGTAGCAGAGGTGTGAGCGGCAGATTCCAGATGCACTTGGGACATAGGGCCCTGGGACTGGCTAGGAGCCTGGACTTGGGGAGGGAACCCAAGGGAGAGAACTGGAGGGAGATGTTTAGGTTTTTGGCCTCAGCAACTGGTGGGCGTGGGATGTTTACTGCTGAGGTGGGGAAGCCTGGGGCCCGGTAAATACTGAGCCCCTGGCCACACGCGTGGCTCAGGCCTGTAATCCTAGCACTCTGTGAAGCAGAGGAGGGAGGATAGCTTGAGCTCAGGAGTTTGAGGCCAGCCTGAGCAAGAGTGAGACCCCGTCTCTACTAAAAATAGAAAAATTAGCCGGGCATGGTGGCACGTGCTTGTAGTCCCAGCTACTCAGGAGGCTGAGGCAGGAGGATCGCTTGAGCCCGGGAGTTCCAGGCTGCAGTGAGCTATGATGATGCCACTGCACTCTGCCCAGGGCAACAGAGACCCTGTCTAGAAAAAAACCAAGCCAAACCAAAACAAAAAACTGAGCCTCTGCTGTGCCCTGAGGGTGGGAGGGACTTCTGCAGCTTGGTCTTGGGAGAGGTGGGCAGTGTGAGAGGGTCCCTGGGTCAGGCCTCCCAGGGCTTCTGCAGGATAGACGTACCTCGGGAGAACCTCAGCCCTTTGCCAGCAAACTCTGTTTTCAAGGCTTCCACGAACTTCTCCCGGATCTTCTCCTTCTGCAGAGGGGAGGGAGCAGGTTGAGTTCAGAGAGCCACCCTGCAGCAGGGCCTGTGCTGGGCACATGATCGCGTAAGCTCAGAGTCTTCCGGGTGGGCGCAATGCCCACTGACAGATGAGGGGTTGGGCCTGGTCAAGGTCACCTAGCCTTAGTGGCAGAGCCAGGGCTTGAATCCAGAAGGGCTGTGACTGTGGACTCAGCGCTAGCTCCTGGCCAACGGTGGCATGGGCTGGGTATTGGTTCAACAGCTGGAGTGAGTGTGGGCAGCCAAGAGTAGAAGACCCGTGAGTAATTGGCAGTGGCACCCAGAGAGGGCAGCTGGATGCCAGGTATGGCCACAGCACCAACCTCGCAACGGTCTTCATCCCTCCGAGCAGGCCCTCCAAACTCTGGCAGCAGCTCTGCAAACATGAGGACCCCTCTGGGCCTGCCCTGCTGGGGCCACAGAGGGGAGCTGCCGTGCGGCCTGGGGCAGAGCTGAACATTCAGACGGATCCGCCTGGCATCTCAGCTGCTGTGCAGCTCGGGAGCAAACAGGTCACCCAGTGCAGCCACACCACGGCAGAGGCACAGGAGGTTCAAGTCCCCATCTGGCTGAAGCAGTGGTGGGAGCTCAGCAGGACACTCAGCTCACGGGGGGCTTAGAGACTAGACTGAGACCAAAACTCACCGAGGATTTCAGAGCCTGGGAATGGGGTGGCTAGTACTGCCTGCGGGCAGCATTGGTAGGGCTGGACTGGAGAGGCAGGTACTGGGCAGCAGCTCAGGGCCTGGAGAAGTGGTTCAAGGCAAACAAGATACAAAGCCAGACATGCCCCAGATGGAGACCTGGAGGCAGGTAGCCAGGACTGGCCATGTGACCACAGGCAACTCACCTGATCTCTCTGGGCCCATTTCCTGGACTAAAGGGTGGAGAAGTAGCGAATGACCCTGTCTGCTTCCCTCTCATGCACAAGCAGAGATAAGGGACGTGAGCCGCCTGCTGGCCTTGGCCTTGCCTTCCCGGCCAAGTGGGTGGGCCCTGGGAGGCCAGAATCCCCACCAGAGGCCACTCTGTGGGCCCATGGCCAGAGCCAAGGATGCCCCAAGCTCTGAAGAAATGTTTCCACATGGCCCAGGGTAGCTGCACCTCCTTCTCTGGAGAACCGGGCTGGTCACTGGACAGCCCTGTATGCCAAGTCCAGCCTTAGGGGGGACTCCTTGCCCCTGCCTCAGGGTTCTCAAGGACTGTAGGAGAGTAAAGTATTCTATGGGATCTGGGTGGGGCGCATGTAGGACGCTCCGATCAGGAATGTTCTTGCCCTTCCAGTACCAGGAGGGGGCGAACAGGAACCAAAAAGACCAGAGAAGGGGGCTGTAGGAAGAGTCAGTGCGTGCACCCTCAGCCCCCCACACCAGGCCCATGACAGACCATGGGATGGGAACTACTGTTATCCCCACTTCACAGGTGAGAAAACGGAGGTGCTCAGTAGTGAAGCTACTTCTCCAGGTTACCAGGCAAGTAGGAGGTGGAGCTGGGACTGGAGACCTGGGTGGCCAACACTGACTACTCTGATAGGAGAAGTCTCGTGCCTGTGGGCACTGCCTCCCAAGCCTCAGGACCTGGGGTGGGAGGCCAGTGCCAAAGAGTCCCACCCACCCTCAGGGAAGCACCAGAGGGCTGAAGGTGGAATCAGAATCTGCTCAGCCACCAGCTCCCACATGACCCTGGGCAAGTCACTTCCCATCTGAGCCTTGGTTTCCTCATTCATAAAATGGGGATAACAGTACCTATTTCATTCATTCAAAAAGTATTTCCTGAGCACTTGCTATGTGTCAGGCACAGGGATCCAGAGGCAAACGAGCTACGGAGGTCCCATGGGGAGCGTGCAGTTCTGGCGTGGGGACAGGAGACAGACAGTAACTAAGATTTAAGAACAGAGGGTACAGGGTGTCAGAGGGTGGTGATGGCTGCTTGGGGAGAAATAAAGCAGGGGAAGGAGCAGGAAGTTCGGGGGTGCAATGGTAGACGTGGGCTCCACTGGGAAGGTGATGTGCGAGCAGGTGTGAAGGAGGTCGGGGTGAGCAGGCGAGAGGGAGGTGGGATACCACTGCCGTTCTAGAATCAGCAAGGGGGCCACAGGTCAGGTCAGAGACCCATATGGATGGGCCAGTATGCAAAGGCCTGGATGGACGGATTGCCCAGGGGTGGGGTGGGCGGTGGGGAGACAAGCAAAATGCACCCCAAAGTTTGGCAGGTTCAGCATTCCCAAAGGTGAGAAGAACTTGGTGTGTTCTAGGAACAGAAAGTGGAGCGTGAAGAGTACAGAGAGGGGGCTGAAGAGGGGAGCTGCAGCCAGGCAGACCCCTCAGGGTCCCTCAGGAGACGGCTGGGCCAGTGTCTAGTTGGCAACAGGGAGCCCCAGGAGGACTGTACGCAGGGAAGGGCGTGCAGTGGACGTATTCAGAAGGTTCCCAGTGGCACTGCTGGAAAGCAGGCGGGCAGGCGGGGTTTTGGGGGATGGAAGGAACAGAGAGGGGGGACTTGGGGCAGCCTGAGGTGGGGGGAAGATGACGGTGTGGAGAGTGGGGTCTTGCTCTGCAGATGAACAGGCGGATAGGAGCTGTTGGACCCGATGTGGGTGGGATGTGGAGATGCCCCCGAGGTGTTGGCTTGGGGAAGCAGGGAGAAAATAAAGGCTCAGAGAGTTGAGTGACTGACATCCTACAGGCCTATGGTCACACAGCTAGTGGCACCTTGTCCAGTTCGGAGAACTCGATCCGTTCCTCCAGAGTGCAGCTGCGGCCGATGGGCGAGATGTTCAGCATGCCGTTCCGGAACTCGATGAAGGTTCCGCTGTGGGGGACGGAAGGCCAGAGGGAGGGCGGGAGCCAGAGAGAAGGAAAACAGCCCTGAATTCAAATCCAGCCCCACCTGGGACCACAGCATCCCCAGACTTCAAAGGGGACAGGAACCCATCCCCACCCCCACTAAGTCAGAGGTCTGAGTATCTCCAGGTTCCATCTCAGGGACCCACGCTTTTCCTCCCTCGGGCCCGGGTTCGGAGGCCAGGCTGGGTGGGACCTCACCGCTTCTTGGGCAGTCTGAGCAGGGACATGTAGCTGAGGCAGAAGTTTATCAAGTCCTGCAGCAGCTCCTCCCCCAGGTGGTTCTGGATGGTCTGGGCAAGGAACACAAGGCTCTGAGTGTGGCCCGGGCTGCCCAACCCCAGGACAGGCACAGCACCTCTCCCCCCAGCCCAGGACAGAAGGCACCCTGGGAATGTCCCACGGAGAAAAAGCGGGGTGGCCCTCACTAAGCCCTGGGGGCACTGACCTGCTTGGAGAGCAGCCGGCCATGCTTATACTGCACCGTCCCGTTCTCGGCAAACACATAATCGAACTTCTCAATGACTTCGGGGCCACAGCAAGGCCAGGGGAGAAGGAAAGAGCATGAGACCAGGTCTGACTGTTACCCCAGAGGCAAGTAGAGAGGGGTTCAGCCCACACCCTGGGTTTGGCATTCAAAGGCCATTCTGCTTCTCCAGCCTCATCTCCCTCTGCAAGTTTGTTTTCTCCAAATAATCCAGTCACACCTCTAGGCCTCTGTCCCCATGCAGATGCCCAGGTCCTTCTGCCTGGAATGCCCACCCCTGGCTTTCCCTCCCTGCATCCTCCTCTGCCAGCCTTGCAGGACTCCCCGGCAGAGGGCGTCATTTCCGCTCTGTGCTCCCACAGGCCCTCCGTGCAGGGGCCTCCTTCCTTCCGGCTGCCACCAGAAGCGACCGGGGTGGGTGGGAGGAGGTACAGGGAGCACAGCCAGGAGGCTGTTGCAGGGTCCAGGTAGCAGGGGAATCACCTGGACTGTGATAGGGTGGTGGAGGTGGGGGCATAGCGGGGACAGGAAGATACCTTTGGGTCTGCTAATGGAATGAACAAGGGTCAGGGAAAAGGGAAAATGCAAGGAAGTTTCTGGTGAGGACCTGGAGGCACCTGCTTTGACTAAGCTGAGACCAGGGGCTCTGGGATCCACACAATTTCCTCGGTAACTTCAGAGCCTTCCTCTGTTGCATGGGCTAATCGTGCCTACTCTGAAGTATGATTGTGAGGGTGAAATGAAATGAAGTAAACACATCATCATTTTCAAATAACGGTAGCCGTCATTGATTATGCCCATTTTAACGGTGAGGAAATCAAGACTCAGACTCAGCAGGGAGAAGTGAGAATGCTGTTTCTCCAGGGCCTAGCACGAGGCCTGCCAGGGAGGTGCTTACTTAATGTTTGTTCAATCAGCGATGGAACTCCTCTACTTCTGCCCCCAGAAGCAGGACTGGGTCTTTGAAGGTGCCCAGGATCTCCTGACCTCCCCACTCCTTCCACTCCCGCCCCCACGCCTACCTTCATCCCCTTCACCCAGCTGCTCGGCAATCTTAGAGTAGTCGGAGCCGCCCACCACACCAATCTGCACTCTACTCCGAAGCTTCTGCAGGAAGGTGGCCACCTCGGGGTCGATTTTCTGTAGGGGGAAGGGGGAAGCACAGGAATTGGCTGTCAGCACGTATGGGACCTCCACTCAGCCCTCAGTTCTGAACCCAGAGAGCCCACAGTCTACCCGGATCTGAAGCATCACAAGGTTTAGACCTCAAAAATTTGATGCACTTGGATTCAAACTCTGGCTCAAGTCCCTCAGAAACAGGATGGCCTTGAGCAAATGGCTTTGTCTTTCTTTGCCTCAATATTCCCTTGTGTAAAATGGAGACCACAGTAGTAATCACCGGGAGGGGGTCACTGATAGGATTAAATGAGATAATGTATCCCAAGTGCTTGGAAATGAAAAGCAATTAAGTGTTGACTAATCACATGAAAAGATGCCTCACTAAGGAAATGTAAACGTTTATAATAACTTATAACCCATATTTTCATATATTCAGATATAGAAGCCAACAATGTCTTGAGTAGACGATTATGTGGGGGAACAGGCACTCTCCAATGCTGTTGATCAGAGTGTAAACTGGTACAGCCAATTTGGCAAGATCTATTTAAACTTAAAATGCACGTGCCCTGTCACCCAGAATATCCAGTTCTCTTGCCCAGGTGTGTATGGAGGTTCACTGGGGTGTGGCTTATTATAGTGAAAAACTGCAAGCAACTTACATGTTTGTCAATCAGAGAATGGAACATACCTATTCTGAAATACTACACTGTGGTTACACAGAATGGGGCAGGTCTGTGCTTCCAACATGGCAGGGTCCCAAGGCATGTCATAATGCCACTTAATTAAAAATAGTCTCACAAAACAATGCTTAATATTCACTCCGGGGAAACAGATCCAGATAAAGGTCTGGAAGGAAGCTCTACCACATTACTTTGGAGGGGGCCAGGCCTGGGATCCTGGTGTGGTCAGAGAGGACTTTACCCTTTGCTGTTATGTTTTCATTCTTGAATGAATGAAACGTGTTCATGAATACGTGTATAATTAAAAATTAACTTGTGAAAAGTGCTAAGCACAGGGCCTGGCCCCTCGACAAATTAACACACTGTTCTTGTTCAGGTTGTTGTGTCCGTGGAGCAAAGGGTCACAGGGAGGTGAGGGGACTGTGCCTAGGCCCTGCCACCCTCCTTCCAGTTCTGCCAACTTCCTCCCTGATCCATCCCTGATGGATCCCCAGGGATCCCTCCCTGTCCCGAGCCCCAAGGGCCTAAGCCAGGGCAACTTCACCATGGGGGAGGGGAATTCAGGACCTAAGAGAGGAGGCTTAGCCACTGCCCCATAATCCATCCCACTGCTCCCCCGCTGCAGGAGATCCCTTGGTTGGTCCTTATGGCCCCTGGATTGGCGGATGTAATCCCCACAGGATGAGCATGAATGAGCCCTGCTTATCCGTGCATCCAGCTGGCCAGGGTGGGCTCGGGAACTCAGGATGAGATCCAAAGGGAGAAAAACTGGACAGAGGTTGGAGGGTCAATACGATGAGACACCTTCAGGAGGAAAACTACACTTCCATCCTCACCAAGCCTCTATGTCCCCCCTGTAACCAGACTAGGCCTGGAGCCTCTCACCTCCAGGTGGGGGGAGCCCATAAACTCATGGAAAAAAAGCCCTCTGCCTCCAGACTGGGGGTGGAAGGTAAAGCGAGTGAGGGGCTTGAGAAACTAGACCCAGGCCCAGGCCTGCGAAGGTGGAGGTGGGATGGCTCCAAGACCCTTTGGCCCCCACCAGGTGCCTGGAACCCCAATTCAGAAGCCAGCTCCCACTACCGCTGCGTCCTAGGGCTGAATTAGGGTAGGAGCCCCGGCTGGTGAGGCGGGGGCGGTCCGGAGCCAGGCTTTGGCGTGTGTAAGCCTCTTGGGGGTGGGGGGAGAGGGAGGGGAACTAGGCCCTCGCTCGCAGCCTTCTCCTTCCAGAATTAGATTCAGCCCCAACACTCCCAGGCAGAACCTGGGCGCGGACGCTTAGGGGAATGTGACATGGGGGGCCCGGGTCCCCATCACTACCGGTGGGCGGCCTCAGGATGTCAGGGGCCGAGTACTGCTGCATCCCACATCGGTCCCCGGGTGTCCGCGGTCACGCTGCTGCAGGCCCCACACTCAGCCTCCGGGTGTCCGCGTGATACTCCTGGCAGCAGCTTTCGAACGTCAGGGTCCTACCTGGCGAGCAGGCGTCAGGGTCCCGTCCACGTCAAACAGGCAGAGGACGCGCTCCTTCCTGCGAGCGCCCTCGGCTGTTACTGCCATGGCTGCAGCTCCGCACCCCGGGCGGATTTGCTGGGTGCAGCCGCCAAAGTCGCGCAGGGTAGCGGCCAGGCGGGGCGGGGCCAGGGAGGGGCGGGGCCAGAAGGCCCTGCCGGGCTGCGCCAAACGAAAAGGGGGCGTGGCCAGGGAGTGATCTCGGCGGGAGAAGGATGGCCCGGACGAGGCGGGGGCGGGGCCTGAGCTACGCAGGCGCTTGATTCTGATTGCACCCGGCGAAGAGGAGGCGTGGCATGGGGCGGAGCAGAGCCTGCTCCAGGTTCGGTCTGATTGCTCCAAACCAGACGAAGGCGGGGCCTGAGCCTGGGCGTGGCGGGACGTGAGGGACGGAACGCGGAAGACAGGGGCGGGGTCGGAACTGAACCGTGGTGGGTAGATCGTGATCACGCCAAGGGGCTGGACGGGGTGGGGCTTCGACCCCGCTGGCAGTGCCGGGCGGGGCGAGGGCGGGACTCCCCACCGCCCCTAGATTTGTAGGGTAATCTCTTTGCCCTGCAAATCCTGAGATTTAAGAAATCTCCTGGCCGGGCGCGGTGGCTCACGCCTGTAATCCTAGCACTCTGGGAGGCTGAGGTGGGCGGATCGTTTGAGCTCAGGAGTTCGAGACCAGCCTGAGCAAAAGCGAGACCCCCATCTCTACTAAAAATAGAAAGAAATCATATGGACAGCTAAAAATATATATATCGAAAAAATTAGCCGGGCATGGTGGTGCATGCCTGTAGTCCCAACTACTCGGGAGGCTGAGACAGGAGGATCCCTTGAGCTCAGGAGTTTGAGGTTGCTGTGAGCTAGGCTGACGCCACGGCACTCACTCTAGCCTGGGCAACAAAGTGAGACTCTGTCTCAAAAAAAAAAAAAAAAAGAAATCTCCTGATGGCCTTTGCTCAGGCTTTGGATTTTGCTGGATGGCCTTCCCCGACCCTTACGAGTCCTTATGTCATTATGCCCACCCATAAAGCCCTGCTCATGGTCCCCCTTCCTTCAAGAAATCTTCCCAGATTCTACTCATAATTATTTAACCATCTTGTTGACTTTGGAGTCAGTTCTGAGTTGTCTTCCCAGCTCCACCACTATGTGACCTTGGACAAGTCACTTCACCTCTTAGGGGCTTTGTGTCTTCGCCTATAAAATGGAAAGAACATCACCTACTCTGTAGGGTTGCTTTGCATATGAAAATAAATAATAGGCCGGGCTCCATGGCTCATGCCTGTAATCCCAGCAATCTGGGAGGCTGAGGCTAGAGGATTGCTTGTAAAAGAGCCCCACAGAGTACCTAGCACACAGCAGGCCCACACCAAAGGGGAATTTGTATAGATGTGCTTAATGCTGTTACTGATTAAACAGTTATTGCATGTGTCTCCGGAAAAGAAGCCAAACTCTGTAAAATAATTTAAAGAGGTTTATTCTGAGCCAAATTTGAGGACCATGACCTGGAGCCATGTCCAAGAAGCCTTGAGCAAGTGGACTCATTGTGGCTGGATTACAGTTTGGTTTCATACATTTCAAGGAGGCACGGATCACAGATAAAGTCATAAATCAATACAGGGAAGGTATACATTGCTTTGGGTGGGCCATCTTGAATGGGGGCTTACAGGTTATCTGGGTTTAAAGACTCTTTAATTTGTAATTGGTTTAAAAAAATTAGCTTTGTTTTTGTTTGTTGTTTTTTTTTTTTTTTTGAGACAGAGTCTCACTCTGTTGTCTTGAGTAGAGTGCCGTGGCGTCAGCCTAGCTCATAGCAACCTCAAACTCCCAGGCTCAAGTGATCCTCCTGCCTCAGCCTCCCGAGTAGCTGGGACTACAGGAGTGCACCATGATGCCTGGCTAATTTTTCTATTTTTAGTAGGGATGGGGTCTCTCTCTTGCTCAGGCTGGTCAAAAATTTAGCTTTGTCTAAGGGCTCAGAGTGTCTTAAGAAAGTCTGTTAGGCCGGGTGCGGTGGCTCACGCCTGTAATCCTAGCACTCTGGGAGGCCGAGGCAGGCAGATTGTTTGAGCTCAAGGAGTTGAGACCAGCCTGAGCAAGGGCGAGATCCCGTCTCTACTAAAAATAGAAAGAAATTATATGGATAACTAAAAATATATAGAGAAAAAATTAGCTGGGCATGGTGGCGCATGCCTGTAGTCCCAGCTACTTGGGAGGCAGGATTGCTTGAGCTCGGGAGTTTGAGGTTGCTGTGAGCTAGGCTGACGCCACGGCACTCTAGCCCGGGCAACAGAGTGAGACTCTGTCTCAAAAAAAAAAGTCTGTTAATCAGAGACAAGCTACTGGCCATATATTTGTTGTGTAAATTGAGGATCTACAGGCTTTTCTTGCATATCCTTAGACCTGTCAATGAGTTACAAAGGATGTCTTCAAGAAGGAAGAGGGGCATGATGAGGCATGTCTGACCTCCCTCTCTTGGCCTGCAACTCAGTTTTAGGGTGTCCCCTTGGCCAGGAGGAGGTCCATTCAGTCAGCCGGTGGCAAGGGGAGTCTTAAGATTTTATTGTAGTTCACACATGTTAAAAGACTTAAAAATGTGCAGACCCAAGAGGACAAGGTGGGGGTAACCCCTGTTGCCACCACTACGTCCCTTTTGTTATCTAAGGAGGACAAGTGCTTGAGGAAAAGGAAAGAGGAGTTTATTAATTTGCTGGCAAATGAGGACGAAGACTCTCCCCGTAAAATGCCATTGGCCTAATCATAAGCAGAAATACAGAGCTTTTGAAAGGGAGGTTTTCAGCTTCAGGCTATTGTTGAACTATAGACAAGATTCTGATGAGTTCCACCTTGTGGGAAGACAATCTTGTGAATTCTGTCCCACCCTCTGGGACCTCCACCAGGACAATTCCTTTGAACCTTTTCCAGGGGTACAAAGAACAGAGGGCACTCCCCTGGCCCTCCTGACCACTAGCCTAAGGCAGAGATGTAGATTTTAATTTCCAGAAAGAGTGGGGGAGGTTTTAAAGACAGAAAACATTTTGGCCCTTTTTTTCAGGTCCTTCCCTCTGTTACACTGTAAGTGGAAGGCTCATCCCTGGCAACTGGTGCTCAGATAGGGCCCTGGGGAGGCCCCTGGGGAAAGGAAGGAGCAGGGCTGGGGGGAGGGGAGGACTGGCCAGAAAGATGATTTGGAGGATACTGGAGGAAGCCGGGACTGATTCTGCTCTAGAAGGAAGATTCTGGGCTCTTCTGGGCCAGATTTGGGGCTGAAATTTGGAGGTTAGTGATGTCCACGTTTGGTTTCGGCATTTCACTTACTTTTTCCAACAAGTCTCTGAAGTGAGTACCCTTATACTCGGTTTCCAGAGGTAGGTATTGACACCAGAGAGATGCTGTGACTTTCCTAGGGTCCCGAGCACAGCCAGGATTCCCACTCAATCCTGTTCCTCCAGAGTCCTCACTTTGCGCTGGCTCCTGGCTGTTGGTAGAAGGCCATGTGTCAACATGTCCAATAGATACAGGGATTGACCCTCTTTTTCCCTGTCCCAGCTGAAGGGCAGCCTCTGTGTTGTGGGGTTTATAGTCAGAAGGACAGTTCCTGGGGCTGCCCCTCCCCCGGGTGACCTTGGGCAGGTCCCTCCTACTCTCTGAGCCTGTTGCTCATCTATAAATGGGGCCAACACTGGCAGCCTGGCTGGGCAGGTTGGGAGGAAGATGAGGGGAGCAGGGGTGAGGTATGCTCAGGCAGGCTCTGCAAAGACCAGGTGGGGAGACTGAGGGATGCCTGCAGCCCTGGCATTGTTTTCACAATGAAAAAGTCCCTTGAATCTAAACAAGCTGAAGGGTGCATGTTCAGAGATGGCTTCCTAGGAGAGGTGGAGGCTGTTGCTGGGTTGGCTCAGGCCCTCTTGGGACTCCCTCAGCCAAAGACAGTGGGGACAGAGATGGTTCCAGCCATAGCACTGCCCTACCTGGGGGTGGGGGCAGGTGTAGCGGCCCCTGACACCCGATGTCAGTGGTCTCTGTGGGCCAGAGCTCAGCCCCAGGACTGGAAGAACTTGGCCAAATCACTCTGCTCACCTCTCAAGGGGTGGGGAGAGGAGTCACACCGGGAGGGACCCTAGAGAGGGTCTGACCCATAGTTTCTATTGTACAGATGAAGAAACGGAGGCTCAGAGACGGGAAGGCCTTGATCAAGGTCTCAGAGTCGGAGGCTCACTCTGTGCCAGGCCCTGCCCTGGGAGCGTGGGCTGGAGGGAGTGCCCTGGACGCACTCGTGGGAGGGAGGGGCAGCTCCGGCTGGGGAGAGGTCGGAAGGCTGTGCAGAGAACATGCTGCCACTGGTCCTTGAGCACTGAGGAGGGGCGGGGCAAAGGGAATCCAGGTGAAACCAGAAGTGACAGGGACGAGGGTTGGCCCTTGTATGAGGGTGTGGGGTTTGGACCAGGGTGTCCAGGGACAAGTTTGAGAAAGGCCTTGAAAATGTGAGGACAAGGAGCTTGGCTGTTACCTCGTGGACTCTTGGGGAGCCACGCGGGAGCTGAGGTGTGTGGGGAGCAGCGCAGGCTTACTGAGGTGGCCTGTGATACTCCAGACCAGCCCAGAGTTTGGCCGTCGCCTGGGCTGGGCACGCGAGTCTACAGCGCCACCTGGTGCCCGTTTCTCTCACCACAGCGTGACCTGCCTGGCTCTCCAGCTGGGGATAGACTGGGGGAAAGCTTGTGACCTGGACCAGTGCCAGAACCACTCTTGACCTCCTCCCACAGCAGCCAGGCTCCATGGTCAAGGGCTCACATCCTCTGGTGTCCCAGGCTCCTGCTGGGCTCCTTGCCTGCCCTCTCAGGCCACAGCTCCTGTCTGGGCCCGAGGAGCCATGGCCCTCATGGTCCAACCCTCTCCCAGCCTGGGCAGGCGGCCTCCCACGCCATCACTGCATCCAGGAAGGTCCTGCCTCCCTGGCTCCACCTAACAGCTCCCTCTGGCTTTGGGGAACTTTGCTGGAACGTGCCCTTCTTAGAGCTTCCTCTATCCCTACCACCATTCCACGCCCGCCCGGGGCTGTACCGATAGTCCCTGCATGTTAGGAGAACAGAACAAGGTACCAAAGAGCATGCATAGCACGTGTGTCTTCAAGTGCACAGAAACATCGCAAGGAGGGGCACAAAATGATATTAATATCAGTGGTTTCTTAGGATGGTGGGAATTTCAGGTGATTTTTTTCCTTTCATCTTTGTACTTTTGTTTGCTTAAATTTTCTGAATACATATTATCTTTATACTCATATAAAAACTATTTTCATTTAAAAAAACAAATTGAGAAATCTTGGCACACCCCAAGTCAAAGCTGGAGCAGCCCAGTAAAAGCTCATAGAGGCAGGGGAAGTGGCCGACACTGGCTCTGCAGTCCCCACAGCTCACCTTACCATGTGTCATGAGGGCTGTTCTGTCCCCCTGCACTTTAAGGTCCTGGATGGTAGGGCCCAAACTCACTCCCAGGGCTTCTCCATAGATCCGGGCACAGGGAGCACAGCTGCCCCACCCCCACAGGCCCGTCCGGTCCTATCTGTCATTCTCATGCTTCCCATGACCCCCCACGCCCTCCGCTACCCGCTTTGTTCTCAGGCTCCCCACTTCGCCTCCTCTCAGGCCTTCCCTCCAGCGTTCCTTTCCAGGCTGTTCCCTCTGCCCGGGTCACTCTCCCCTTCTCCCCTCAGATCTGTGCTCTTCATCATTTCAGTCTCAGATTAACTGTCACCTCCTCATAGAAGCCTCCCCTCACCTCCAAACATATATTCCCCCCATCATGTGGCTGCATGGTTTTACTTCTCTGGCACTATGACCATCTGAGATCACCTAACTTGTCACCCTCTTGTCTCCCAGCTTCCCTGGAATATAATCCCTGCCTGGGCGGGCCCTGCCAGTCCTGACACCTCCAGTCCTAGCACAGTGCCCAGCACAGCTTCTCAAGTGTGGGCTCCCAGAGAAACCTCTGTGGGGTTGAAGGAACTCAGCCCAGACCGACTTGTCATGCATCACAAAGTCTAAAGCTAGAACGCCTGTTTTCTGCCATTTCCCCCAACAGGTGGATGTTGTGTAGACTTCCTCAACAGGAGGATTGGCCTGGGCCTCTGCAAGGTGCTGGCTTGCAGGAGTCCCCAGTCAATGGCTGTTGAATGGATTCTGCCCTCTTAGCCTGACATCCACTGAGCAGTTAATCTGTGCCAGGCACTGGGCAAAGTGCTTTACATTTCCTCCTCATCACCACCGTGAGGGAGGTCCCATTTCCCCCATTTTACAGGTAAGGAGACAGGATAAAATGAGCGGGTCCACAGTGGCGGAGTTGGGACTCAAGCCCAGCCTATGTGATCTTGGAGTAAGCATTCTTAAGGACTCCTGCCTTTGAACATGTCAGCCAAAGCCACCTGCACTGTGTCCTCAGGACAGAGGCAGAACCTTTGTTTTATTCCTAAGCTAGCACACTGGAAAAATGCAGTGCCGCCAGGATGAGGTCTCAGCGGTGTGGTGGATTCAAGCGTGGGCTCAGCCACTAGCCAGCTGGATCACCTGCTTGCTCCGTACCTGCTTCCTCCTCTGTAAAATGGGACAAATACCCACATCTCAAGTCTGCTGTGGGTGAAAGCACCTAGCACAGGTCAGGCCCATTGAAGGCGCTCACTCAAAGTTGGCAGACTGGATACTCAGGTACCTCCAGCCAGGCTGGCACATCTGACAGTACCAGGGGCAC
Source organism: Eulemur rufifrons (assembly GCF_041146395.1). Lineage (NCBI taxonomy): Eukaryota > Metazoa > Chordata > Mammalia > Primates > Lemuridae > Eulemur > Eulemur rufifrons. Next base: position 90,191,504 of record NC_090998.1, read on the forward strand.
TCAGAGAGCTGTCCACCAACCCCAGCGCTTGTCGGGAGAGATCCTTGGGCATTTCACTTACTTTTTCCACAGACCCAGGCTATAGCCAAGTTGAAACTAGAAGTGAGCACTTCCTGGTGCGGACAGACATCCCCTGTTGGCCAAGGGCCACCGGGGCAAGACCCCAGAATCTGAAGCCACCAGAACAGGCTTTGAGTCTTACTCCACCACCAGCCACAAGGTGACCTTGGGCAGGTGATATTCTCTCTGGGCCCTTTCCCCATGTTTACAAACCAGTGGCAGGACCTTCTTCCCTGCTATTGTCACTTCTTATCCACAGGGCTTACAACCAAGCAAAGACGAGCAGAGTTAAGCTACAAGGAAGACAGATAGAGAAGCCTGGAGTCACTTCATGCTGGATGCATATCCAGACCTGATTCAGGCACCATACAAATGCAGCAGCCAGAAATGAGTTTATTGCATTAGAAAAAACACCAAAGAAAATCAGCAAATACCTCCGTACTAGACAGTTCTTAGTTTGACTCATGGGCATAAAAGGAATCTCAAAGGTACAAGATTTATTTTTGGGAGGGGGTGACGGTTTCATCCCTCCTTCTTCCCTGTCCCTTTAAATCAATGGACCTCTGTGGAGGTGTCCACTGTGTGATACAAGTACCTGACTCATTTCCCATCCTGCTTGCCTCTACACAGCCAGATGGAGTTAGCTGGTCACAATGAGCATGCTCTCGAGGTTCTGGGACAGAGAAATGTGAGGATGGGGTTGGGGACTCCTAGCCTGGGCCAAGGCTTCCACAGTTAGTGACAGTGGGGCTGGCATGGGGGGAGGGAGAGCTTGCCTTCCTGCAGAGCTCTGGGAAGGGTGCCCACTGATCCCTCCACCTCTCCCCACGAACTCTAGGGCACCGGCATTGGCACGAATGGCTGCTGGGCATGAAGGGGTCTGTTCAACGAACGAAGTGACTCAAATTCTGTCAGGGAAGCTGCTTAGGCCAACTTCTTAGCATAGCCCTAGATCTGAGGGGGACCGCTGGGAGGAACAAAACCAGCTGAGCCTGGATCTGGGAGAGGAGAAAGAATAAAAGGATGGAGATGAGAGCACTGGGCAGAGAGGCTGCCGCAGGAGCCTGGAAGAGAGGGAGGGCTGGGCCAGGAAGCTGGAGGAGGAAGAACACCAGTGGGAGGCAGAATGCTGGCCTAGACCAACCTGCTGCCCTCCCAGAAGAAACCCAGCCTCTGAAACGCATTCTCCTTGGGCCCAATTCTGCCAGCAGATCACCATTATACAGTAGTCCCTGGTAGTTTCTGCTCTAATTTGTCACTTCCATGCACACTGGCAAATCAGTGGGTCTTAAGAAGAATTAAACTTTTCACTTGTTTGGCCTCCAATCTTAAAGTTCTAAACTGTCACTTGACATCCTAGCTGGACATGCCCCTAGTCAGGTCTCAGGCAAACACTACGGCAGAATGACATCTTTTCTTCTAGCTGAGACCCTACTGATGCCATCTGCTATGGCTACTGGCAAAGACAGCAGGGGATAGGGCCATCGATGAGCAGCAGCTTTTTTGGAGAAGAAAGGCCCCTGCTGCAGGCCAGACTCCCAGGAAGGAGCAACATAATTCAAGTCTGAGCAGTGGCAGGGAGCTGTGGCAGGAGGGGCCCAAGGATGCCAGAGCTGAGTCTCAGGCACCTGGTAGCTCTGAGTCCCTTCTCCAAACGCAATTCCCCCCAAACTAATGGGAGGCTCCCATGAAGAAAGGGAATCTGAAAGCCTTTCTAGATCAGAGACTTCCAGACTCTCTTCCAGACTGTTCCCTGCCTATCAACTCCTAGCAGCAAGTCATTAGGAAAATGCCCACTCACGCCCCATGCTTCCTAAAAGTCAGAATGACAACAGAAATAACGTGTACCTTCAAAACGCATTTAGGATAATGTAAAAGTCCCCATCAGAAGCAATTCTAAATTTTCTTGCCACCTTGATTCTGCATCATTTTTTTCTACATGAGGGATATTTTCCTAGAGCAGAGAAACATGTCCCTTGGTCCCAAAGTGAATACCACACATTGGCCTGGGTGGTGGTTACAGAGACTACACATAACCTACATCAAACTTGCAGACAAAGGCCTGGGTCTCTGCTGCTCCAGCCCAGACCTCATGACTCGTGACGCATCAGCTGTGCTGAGGGACAGCGCCTCATGGGCAAGAAGGCAGGTTTCCCAAAACGACGGCAAAGTACTGGCAATCCGCGCAGGTGGAAGGAGGAATGGCTTTATCCTGTTTTCTCTGGCCTCATACTTGTTATCACTCTCCTGAGGCTCTGGCTGCTCCAGCCCTGGCCTTGCTTGGGACAGGGGAGGGAAGGTGAGGGTGGTTGTAGCTGAAGAGTTCACTGAGGTTGGCTTAGTCATCCTGAAACTGGTCCCATGTGCACCAAATCCTTTGGTTCATTTAATACCAGAAAGTAACTGCTTCTAGGTCATGGATGTTATAAAACTCACCTGGGTCCCACAGGTATTGGCAACTTGGGTAGAGCGTGGGTGTTCTCTGGAAAGAGGTTCTAGGTTGGGGCTCCCCCAAACTGTGCCTCTTGCTTTCTGCTTAAACAAACCCCCTCCCTTTCTCCAGTGTGGAAGACGCTTAGGAAACAGCGTCAAAAGTGAACTCACAGACAAGACAGCCTTAATAAATTAGTATAATACTATTAGAAGGGGTGGCATTTTGTTCTGTTTCTTAGCAGCATTGTCCTACATGCAGCCTGACGATCTCCTTCCCTGGGAAATTTAAAAAGCCGTCCCCTGGTTGTTAGCTCTGATGTAAAATTATAAAATAGAAATCTGGTAGGGTTTGTTTTGTTTAAAAAGGAAAAGCCCCGGTGAGGCAGGGCGGTCCCGTGCAGTCCTGTTAGCTCTGGCCGTTGGGTCTGCCCACGGTGCTCCCTCCGGGAGGCTGGATCTGGATGGAGTCCAGGAGGGGCCGAAGCGCCTGTCCAAAGGGCCTGCAGGGAAACAGAGGCATGAGCAGCACACACCCAACACCGCCGAGGGAGGGAGAAGGGTGGATGGCGGCGGCTGAAGCTCCGCCACACCAGGAAGAAGGACCCCATTACCTCACTTAATTTTCTCACCTGCCTCACACAGCAGTGCTCATGCAGCGCATCTCTGAAGAGCCTGCTCTGCATTTTCACTCCTGGGGGTCCCTTCTCAGAGCCTCACCTCTAGAGCCTGGTCAGCTGTGGTTTGAATAGGCTGGCTACACACAGGGAGTTAGCGTGTTCAGTACGTTATGTACTTGTATCTTTAATTCTCATGAACAAGAAGATTAAAAATAAAGTTTAAGGGAGGAAGCTGAGGCAAAAGAAAATGATATGAAAAAGAAGATAAGGTCAGGTGTGAGGATGGCTCACAATTGGATTCTTCCACGAACTGAGGTCTTCCAGGGAGTACAGAGAATATTCAAGAAAAATGACAAATGCCAGGTTGGCAGAAGGTGTTTAAACCACTTTCTAAAGGGCTCCCAGTTTGCTCTCGCAGTAACTTAGCTGGAAAAAGCACTGCAAATACCGCAGTTTGGCGACTTTCCAAGATTACTGCAACCTTAAATGAAGTTGCCCACAACACATCTCAGTCATTGGCTTTTTCTTCAGTGGATACTGCCATTTTTGAAAATCTTCCCTAAGTTCAAAGAGAATGAAATGCTCCAAAGTGTAAACAGATGAAACTTAGAAATATCAACCCTAATTCAGACAAGTCCAGGAAGTCCACCCATCAAATAATAATAGTAAGAACATTCCAGCTACTCAAGTTTGCTTAGGGCCCCATAACCTGAATCCCTCTCAGTAGGGCTGTGGGGTTTAACACCCCACCAAGGGATAAGAGGGCAGTGCGGGGCTGGGAGACTGGTGCTCCTCACCAGCCTGACAGTCTTGTTTCCTATGCAAGTTTTTCCTGAGCGGTTCCTACGCAGGTATGAAAAACAGCTCTTCTTGCTGAGCTTGCTAAACCTGCCGGGAGCCTTGTTGAGAGGGCCCTAGTTCAGGAGAAACTGAGTCACAGTCTACAAATGGACATAGTCCCAGAGTAGGCAGAGGCTGTCTGAATGCAATCAACAAAAAAGGGAGGGGCCAGGTGCAGTGGCTCAGGCCTGTAATCCTAGCACTCTGGGAGGCCGAGGCAGGAGGATTGCTTGAGGTCAGGAGTTTGAGACCAGCCTGAGCAAGAGCGAGACCCTGTCTCTACTAAAAATAGAAAGAAATTAGCTGGACAACTAAAAATATATAGAAAAAATTAGCCGAGCATGGTGGTACATGCCTGTAGTCCCAGCTACTTGGGAGGCTGAGGCAGGAGGATTGCTTGAGGTCAGGAGTTTGAGACCAGCCTGAGCAAGAGCTAGACCCTGTCTCTACTAAAAATAGAAAGAAATTAGCTGGACAACTAAAAATATATAGAAAAAATTAGCTGAGCATGGTGGTGCATGCCTGTAGTCCCAGCTACTTGGGAGGCTGAGGCAGGAGGATTGCTTGAGCCCAGGAGTTTGAGGTTGTGAGCTAGGCTGACGCCACTGCATTCTAACCCAGGCAACAGAACAAGACTCTGTCTAAAAAAAAAAAAAAAAAAACCCCACAATGGGAAGGAGGGGGATGTGTGTGCCCTTTCAGAGGACACTGCCCTGGATGGTGGCCCACAAGGCCTTCCAAGGCTTGGACCATATCAGGACAGAAGAGCTAGAATGTTCTTGAAGGAAACGTCTACTGAGGGCTGACTGTGTGCTGTCAGGTACAGGGCAAGTAGAACATTGTCTCTGAGGGAGTCAAAAAGCTCATGGTGCAGTGGAAGAAAGACAAAGGGACAGTTACAAAGCAAGCCCTCTTATTTTTTTTTTCTGACCCCCTCTCTGCTCATCTTCCTAACAAAGCATTTTAACTGGGCACGTCTGGGGAATGGCATGCTTCTCACACAATGGAAAGACAGACGCCAGGATTTTGTACAAATACAAAGCCAGTGTCAGGTGGGTTTCTAAGTTCTGCTGTTGCACTTGGGCCAGAGTTGAGCTGCTCTAAGCCCAAGGAGGGTGGAGATAAGACAGGTGCATGTCAGTGGGTGGAGAGAATAGTGGCCACCTGTGTTAGAACCTACGGTCAGGGCAGGCCCACCTGTTTGGGAGGGCAGATAGTGGTTGGAGGAGGGGCACTGGCTGTGAATGGGGATCTTCAAAGTTGGCCAAGGCAGGGGCAGGGACAGAGGCCACACTCACGTGGAGAGAACCTCGGAGGGCAGGTCAGTGATGTAAGAAGGGATCTTCCGCCCAGTCAGGAACTGCGCCACTTCGTTGCTGAAGGTGTTACAGTTGTGTTCAAAGAGGTTGTAGGCCTCACCTCTGCGTATTGAGAGAAAGGTTTGGAGAACAGGATGAGAGAGCCAGCAAGCATCTCTGTGGAATAACTCAAACCGGCAGTGGCATGGTGAGCACCGGGGAGCGTGAGGACTGATTCCCCCTCTCTCACAGGCCAAAAGGACTACTGCTCGGCCACTCCGGACCATTAACAACTGACAATTTAGGGAAGGATGGAATGAAAATATATGGCTCCTGTACAGTTTCAGGAGACTCTTTCTATTCACAAAACCAGAGCTCTAGGGTTAGAGTTTAATCCTTACTAAAATTGACTAAAGCCATTTTAAGAGAAAATATACTCAAATTTGTATTTCATCCCAACCCCTCTGTAAACTCTGTTTTGTTTGTTTGTTTGTTTCACTTTTTTTTAAGAGATGGGGTCTTGCTCCATCGTCCAGGATGGAGTGCAGTGGCATGATCGTAGCGCACTGTCACCTCTAACTCCTGGCCTCAAGCAATCTTCCTGCCTCAGCCTCTAGAGTTGCTGAGACTACAGGCGTGAGCCACCATGTAAACCCTGTTTTTGATGTTCAGGACAAAGCACTCGGCCAGTACAGGTTGAGAATAGCATTTGCTGATTTTCATCAGAAGGAACAAAGGTTCAGCAGAAAGTATGCTGGGTGGAGTATCTGCCTCAGACAACTTAGAGCATTTTGTAGCATAACTGCCTTTTCTTCATATTCATTGAGCAAAAACTGCGCCAGGCCTTGTGCTGAGTGCTCCAGGGGATATGACATGGTGGCTGCCCTTCAGCAGCTGATTATCTAGTAGGGGAGACAGACACAACTAACCACCACCCCTGTCTCCACTCACCGGAACAGAGACTCCCCCAGGGAGGACAGGTACTCCAGAAAGATTTCTTCTGTGACTTCTGTGCTCCCCACATCGACTACAGAGTCTGGGGGCCCAAGCAATGTCCCTCCCTAAAAGAGCCAACCCAAAGAAAGTCATTAAATCACCATTTCCAGTGAATTTTTTTTATGTGGCTTCCCACAGAAGACCACAAATGCTCTGTTCCAACAACTTTTTAACTTTCAGAGCACCCTGGGCAGATAAAGAGTGTTATTTCCTGTTTGTATCAAGGCTGCAAAGGCTTAAAGCTTCCTGGTGAGTTTCCTGTGCCGTGTGCTGGCGGCACGGCTAAGAAGTCGGGCTTCTTGCTCTGGCGGGCTCTGAGAAGCTGACTCTCTTGTAGGTCTAACTCCTTACGCTGCCCACTCATTCAGTTGATTAAAAAGATAGAAACCCAGACTCTGAAGTCTCCTTTTGTCCCCAACATGCCTGATCATGAGGACAGAACAGGACAATTAGAAATGACTCACACTTAACAGGCCACCTCTCCATGCCTATATCATAAAGTATGCAGGCAGTTTTTCTTGTGACACATTCGATATCCCTTGTAACAACGGGAGAACGTGAAGCACCATGAGGAATCTGGCAGGCCGTCAGGTATTTCTATAATTCGATTCTTTTTTGATCTGTGAGCCTAACCCAGTGATGGTGATAGGGCAAGGGAGTTAACAGCCACTGAAGGGGCTACAGGGAGCCCTCAGCCCAGGGCCAACAGACGGCCACTGGAGACAAAAGGAAAGACTGAGGCTGAGCCGGGAAAGCAGCCAATGGGGAGGCAACAGAGGATAGATCTGGGGAGAGAACGCTGCAGAGCAGAGCTCCCCGGAAAGATCATTGATTAATAGCTACTGAGCACCTACTATATGGTTGACATTGTGCTAGGTACTGGGGAAAGCACGGTGAGCAAGACAGAGAGTAACTTTCTCTGAGTTGTAAGAAACTAAAGGGTCACTATTCGATCACCATCACTAATAAGTTCGGTCACTAATAAGTCATTCACACAATAAACATGTATTCAGAGCTTACTGTGTGCCATGCCCTATGCTAGGCACTGGGGGTGTGATGTGGACAAAACAGATGAGATTCTTGCCCTTATGGCAAGTGTAGCAGGGAAGGCAGATAAAAAATCCCATAAACCAGTGTATAATTACTAGCTGTAAAACAAGTGGTGCTGAAAAAGTACAGGATTCCAACAGTCTGAGGGGACAGGGGAGACTTGCCTGAGAAAGTGACACTGAGTTCAAATCTGAAGGAGGAAGAGGCATAAGCAGGCGAAGAGTCAGGAAGGTGTACAGATGACAGAGTACAGGTTTGAATGTCCAAGGTTTGTTCAAGGAACGAGAAGAAAGTGGGGGTGGGGAGACTGGCCAGGGAGGGAGGCAGAGACCCAATCAGATATGGCCTGGAGGCCGTGCTGAGCGGTCTGGTTTTCATTCCTAAAGCACTGGGGAGAGTTCTGGCTGAAGCAGGGGAACGCCGTGATCAGATTTGCACTTTGAAAAGATCACTTTGCCTCCTGCGTGGAGAACTGGCTGATGAGGAAGCGCACACATACACGAAGAGACCAGCAGGCTACTGCCGTGGTCCAGGCTGTGGTGAGTGTGGCCTGGATTAAGGTGAAAGCCCTGGAGACATGGAAGGGATGAAGAGAGACAGACTGATTTAAGATACATTTACAAGGTAGAACTGATTGGGCTTAATGAAGAATTTGTTACAGGAGATAGGGCAGGGGGTCAGTGAGAGGAAGAAATCAAGAATGACTTTCCATTTATGAGGTCAAATGAACAGTTGCTTGGTCTTTGCTTGAGCACCTACTGTGATAACCCTTAGATAGCTCTGATAGAGATTTTTTGGAAAAGGCATAGGCTTTAGAGTTGGAGTGCTGAGTTCTAGTTCTGGTGACACTGGCCGTTTAACTCTGGGCAGCTCCTTTTGCCTCTCAGAGCCCTCATCGTTCAGCTTAACATCAGCTGAGTTCTTACCACGGGCCAGGAACTCGCTGGTGACGGGGAGAGAAGAATAGGACATAGTCTCAGCTCACAAGGAGCTTACACACTCCTTGTGGCGACTGAGAAATAGCTCATTTCACTCTACCATGCTCGGTGTGAGACACAGGGACCCACAGGTGCCATGGGAACAGAGAGGAGGGTAACTGGCTGGGGCGTCTTGGAAAGGCCTTCTTGAGCACAGTCTTCAGGTAGCTGTGAGGAACTATGTCACAGGTCTCCATACATGTGGCTAGAAGCCAGATGTACACAGTAGAAGCAAAGCTCCTGGTCTACTGCAGGACAGGGTGTGGGCGAAGGCACTCACCGGGGGACAGCTGGAGATACCGCCACTGCCGAAGAAGAACTCATCCTTGTGCACAACTATGGAGGTGTGCCTGTCACACAGAGAGACACAATGAGCCAGAAGACTTAAAACTATTCTTAGAAAAAGCAAATACCACACTGCAATGAGAATAATTTCTGCCCAAGGATATGACTGGTGACCAGCCTTACAAAACTAACGAAACAAAGGTATGAGTACGACAGACACTATAGGTCAGGGGTTCTCCGTCTTGGCACTACTGGTGTATGGGGCTGCATCATTCCTTGTTGTGGGGGGCTGTGCTGTGCCTTCTAGGATGTTGAGCAGCATCCCGGCCTCTACCCACTAGATGCCAGTAGCACCCTCCCCCAGTTGTGACAACCAAAAATGTCTCCAGACACTGCCAAATGTCCCAGGATGGGAGGGCAAAATAACCCCTGGTGGAGAACCACTGCTTCAGGACTTGAAGGTTATGGCACAGAGAGCTGGGTTTCAAGCTGGAAGCAACAACTGGAACCTGAATGCGTAGGGTGCTGCTTTGCTTCGTAAACCAGTTAAAGTCAGGGGTCCTATGCAACTTACCAGATGCCTTCCAGTTGTTTCCCTGTGAAGAAAAGAAGAGGTTTAGCCAGTTGGGAGTAGATTTAGTGGCCCCTCAGCCTGAGTAAATTCAGAACATCACTCAAATCCAGGATAACTTGTTATAAATCTCTCGGGGAATTTCTAGGAATGCAATTCTCCTCCAATAAGGTCCTTAGGTCATGATAAGAGTGTGTTGTATTAAGTAAGTTGAAAAGTACTCAGAATCCTTTATCAGAATGCAAGATCAAAAACATTGGCATAAAGGTACCCCAATTTTATGACTGCTCTTTCCCTTTTGGGGTCAATTCAACTTTGCCTTTTTAATTTCTCTGTCTCATCTACAGAAGGCTATGGTAAAACAATAAATATTACCTACTTCTTTATTGAGGCAAAATCCTTCAGAAAATGATAGAACAAAACTTTGCAAATGCCATCCATTTAAATAGTCAATGCACATTTATTCTATAGCTGTGTGTGCCAGAAATGATGTTGGGTGTGGAAACGCAAATAAGAACAGATCACCGTCCTGCCTTTAAAGAGCTCAAAGTCAAATGGAAAGACATACACACACACAAATAATTAACTAAAACACAATGTTGATAAGTTCTGTAATGGTGGTAAAAATAAAGTGCTCTATGTAATGAAGAACTACCTTCATGAGCCATTCAACCAATGACGAGCAGGGGCAGGGATGGACATTTCTGCCAGAGGGAACATGATGTGCAAATGCACAGCTGTGAAAAGACGAGTCCTGTGGGGCAGAGTGAAGGGTGCAGCGATGGTGACAGTGAAAGAGCAGCTGGCAGGCACGGACTGAGAGGCAGTGAGGCTGGAGAATGCCTCGATCAGATCCAGTTTGTACAACATAACTATAGTTGTGGTCTAGCAGATGAATTGCAGGGAAGAGAGTCAAGAGAGCAGGCTGCAGTGAGGAGGTCACTGCGACAGTCCACGGGAGACACTATAGGGCAGTGCTCGGAAGGCAGGAAAGGCAGTGAGAGATGCATCACTCGCTCACCTCTGGTCATCATTTCACATCAGTGGTTTACTGACTGGTAACTGCTGCTTCTGTTGTTTGCCCTGAGACTTTCTAAAGGACGAAACCATCAGCACTGTGTGGAAGGAGAGGTGGATGCTAGAGCTTTGCCTTTTGGGTGTGTTAAACCATTTCCTTTCCTAGGTAAATTATAAGATTTCAAATAAATACCTTGCCCTTTAAGAAGACTTTTAAATGATACGACATTAACCTAATTTTCTTCTTTGGAAGAGACAGAAGGAGCCATGGCCCTTCCATGACAACCTACTGACAGCTCAGCACAGTGTTCTTAGAGGGGGTTAAGAGTACGATATATACTAAAAATACAAGGAAATTAGCTGGACAACTAAAAATACATAGAAAAAATTAGCCGGGCATGGTGGCGCACGCCTGTAGTCCCAGCTACTCCGGAGGCTGTGGCAGGAGGATCCCTTGGGCCCAGGAGTTTGAGGTTGCTGTGAGCTAGGTTGACGCCACAGCACGCTAGCCTGGGCAACACAGTGAGACTCTGTCTCAAATAAATAAATAAATAAATCTTCATGAAAGTCTAATCTTCCTGGAACCTACACATATTCTGGATTTGAATCAGAGGGTTCAACTATGCAAATATTTTAATAGTGAACTAATCTAGAAAAACATTGGTTAAAAATGATTTTATTTATGAAGGAAGAATACAAAATCTGTTAAAAATTTAAAACATCTAAAATAGGTATGAAGGGAGGCTTACGATGCTCATTTTAACTGTTCTCTTGAGTAGGTTAACTTGTCAAAGCACCTGCTCTAGACCAGTGTTTTAAACTGTGGGTCATGGTGCCATTATACGTCATGAAATTAATTTATTGGGTTGCGAAAAGCATTTTTTATTTAAAAGAATAAAAAATCTAAGAATACATCACAGATAGTAAAGGTATGTGATTTTAGGCTGGGCGCGGTGGCTCACGCCTGTAATCCTAGCACTCTGAGAGGCCGAGGCGGGTGGATCGCTCAAGGCCAGGAGTTCGAGACCAGCCTGAGCAAGAGAGAGACCCCGTCTCTACTAAAAATAGAAAGAAATTATCTGGCCAACTAAAATATATATGGAAAAAATTAGCCGGGCATGGTGGCACATGCCTGTAGTCCCAGCCACTCGGGAGGCTGAGGCGGTAGGATCGCTTAAGCCCAGGAGTTTGAGGTTGCTGTGAGCTAGGCTGACGCCACGGCACTCACTCTAGCCTGGGCAACAAAGCAAGATTCTGTCTCAAAAAAAAAAAAAAAAAAAAAAAAATTAAAGGTATGTGATTGTAAATAAACATTTGTTTATAAAAAAAAAAAAAAGAGTACCATATAGCTTTTCCACTTGCTAGTGGTGGATCTTGGGTGAGTTTACCCCACCCCTCTAAGCCTCAGTTTTTAATGCAGAGTTCCTGTGACCAGTAATGATAATGTATAGAAAGCATCATAGTATGTAGTATACAGAAATTTGATAAATGGAGGCTACCATTAGGTATAATGACCGTCTTGGGAAAAAGGGTAAAGACTTCTAAAAGATAAATTCTGCTCAGGATTGGTGTGTAAGATCTAGGAACAGATTTCAGCATCCAGCAGATTAATATGAAATGCTGTATCTATTTTATATATAAACATTTCATTCTTTGCTGTTAGTGTTGCCAGGCTAAATGGAGTAACAAAGGGAAATGAAATGTAGCAGAGTTCTGCCTCTCTTCCATGCCAGAGGCCAGTAGAGATCTGCTGCTCTGGCCCACAAGACCACAAATGGATGGAGGGATTCTGGCCTGGGGTTTCCGGGGTGGCCTCCTAGAGAATGTGGGGCAGGCTCTGCCCTTATCCAAACTGAGCTGAAATTTCAGAGGTTGGTCAGAACTAGACAGGAACCCTAGGGGAACAGTTATCCATTCAGGACAAGCATGTTCAAATGGTGGGCTCTATTAGGCTATAAAATAAACTGAATTGGATTCTGATCTCTTCCAGCTGACTCTAGAAGACCACACTAAATCTCTTCTTCCTGTTTACTGTATGTAAATTGGGGAGACTAACATTGCATTTTATTTTACTTTATATTTTTATTATTTTGAGACAGAGTCTGGTTTTGCTGCCCACACTGGAGTGTAGGGGCACAATCATAGCTCACTGAAGTTTTCAACTCTTGGGCTCAGGTGATCCTCCTGCCTCAGCCTCCCGAGTAGCTGGGACTACAGGCATGCGTCACTGTGCTCAGCTAATTTTTCTGTTTTTTTGTAGAGACAGGGGTCTCACAGTTGCCTCAGGCTGGTCTTGAACTCCTGGCCTCCTTAGCCTCCCAAAGTGCTAGGATTACAGGTGTGAGCCACTGCGCCTGGCCTTAACATTGCATTTCAAATAGAGGTGATCTGCTCTTCTGGACAGCTATTGTCTAAATGGCAGCAAGTTGTTTATTTCCTTAAAGACATGTAGTGATTCAGTGAAACTAGACAGATTATGAATACTTACTTTCTCTTGCCTGTTCCTTTCAAATGAAGCTTTTCTCATTCACTTTGGGAGGAACACTACACTCACAAAGAGGAAGTATAGTGTAGTAAATAAGAACATGAATTCGGGTGTAGACAGTCTGGGTCTGAATCCTACTAGTTTATTTACATAAAAGAGTATTTTTTTTTTTTTTTTTGAGACAGAGTCTCGCTCTGTTGCCTGGGCTAGAGTGCTGTGGCGTCAGCCTAGCTCACAGCAACCTCAAACTCCTGGGCTTAAGCAATCCTTCTGCCTCAGCCTCCTGAGTAGCTGGGACTACAGGCATGTGCCACCATGTCTGGCTAATTTTTTTTTCTATATATATTTTAAGCTGTCCAGATCATTTCTTTCTATTTTTTTTTTAGTAGAGACGGGGTCTTGCTCTTGCTCAGGCTGGTCTCGAACTCCTGACCTTGAGCAATCCTCCCGCCTCGGCCTCCCAGAGTGTTAGGATTATAGGCATGAGCCACCACGCCTGGCCTATTTACATAAAGGAGTATTTTAATTCTTGTCCTTAGAAACAATAAAGACTATACAAGATTTAGGCTGGGTGCAACTGGCTCACGCCTGTAATCCCAGCACTTTGGGAGGCCAAGGAGTGAGGATTGCTTGAGGCCAGGAGTTTGAGACCAACCTGGGCAGCATAGCAAGACTCTGTCTCTATGGGAAAAGAAATTTAGCTAGGCATGGCGGCGTGTGCCTGTAGTCCCATCTACTTGGGAGGCTAGGTGGGAGGATCGCTTGAGCCCAGGAATTGGAAGCTGCAGTGAGCTATGATTGTGTCCCTGCATTCCAGCCTAGGTGACAGAGTGAGATCCTGTCTCTATTAAAAAAAAAAAAAAAGACTATACACGATTTGGTGATTTGGAAATGAGGCTGTGAGACTCTACAATGGCCAAAGGAGAATCATCCATTCTACACCTTCTCTTTTGCCTGGTCACTTGGAAATATGACACTATTGTTTTTGCTTGTTGTCTCATGTTATTTTTATCCATGTATTCACCATAGTCTACTTTCCCTTCCATATAAATTTGAGACCCTTTTTAACATGCTGATATGCTATATCTCTGTGGCCTGAGTGGAATACTGACATTCTGTGCCATGTTGTCTTTTGAGTTACATCACCCATTTGGTATACTTCTCTGTCCTCTGAATGCCACATTTGTTGCCAGAGAAAATATTGGGACTGGAATTTTTTCCTTCCACCTGTTTCACGATGGGGTCCTGATCCACTTGCCCAAGTAACTGTTCATGATTCGGGGATCTTTCAAGAATGAAACTGCTATTTTGGACTCACGTCTTACAAACTGATGAAGTACCTATAATACAGGTCTTCAAAACATGGCTTCTATTTTCTTTTTTCACAATCTATTGTTTAGACTCTTCCTAATGCTCTAATGCATAGCCTGCTGTACTCATTAAATCAGTGAGCTAATGTTTATTGAGGGACTACTACATTCCAGGTGCTATTCTTGGCACTAGGAATATATCAGTAAACAAGGAGACAAAAAATCTTCATGACACTTACCAGGTGGGGGGAGGGGACAGTCAATAATAATAATAAATCATAACACGTTAGCAATAGTGAGTGACATAGAACCAATAAGAGCAGAGTAAAGGAGTTGGAAGTTTCAGGGATGGTCAGGATGGGTCCCTCTGAGGTGGTAACATTTGAACAAAGATTTGAAGGAGGCAAGGGAGGGAGCCATGTGGAGGTGGGACATGCCAGGTGTATCTGAAGGAATGTGAGGAGGCCAGTGTGGCTAGACTTGGTGGGAGAGGGAGAAAACTAGGAGATGAGCAAAAGTAACGGAGCACCAGATCATAGAGAACCTTGCAGAGACTGAGAACACTAAGCCTGACCTGTCCAATACAGTAGCCACCGACCACATGTGGCCATTTAAATTAAACTTAAATAAAACCACAAATTCTGTCCCTCAGTTGCAGTAACCACATTTCAAGTACTCAATAGCCACATATGACTAGCAGTTACTCATTGGACAGTGCAGATCGAGAACATTTCTGTCACTGCAGTAAGTTCTGTTGGAGGGTACTGTTTAAACCCTAGTTTCCTATTCCATAAGAAAAGGCATAGTAATAGTGCCTGCTGCCTCATAACATCTCCAGGATTAAAAGAGATGACACATGAAATATGCCTAGCACAGGGCCTGGCACATAATGCATGCTCAATAAAGGCTAACTCATTTCTTTTAGGCTTTATAATTTGAAAGTTTTATAGCTGCTCTCATAGTATCTTGGGATTGAAACTATTTATATGTTCTTTCTCTCCAGTTAGACTATAATTGCCTCAAAGACAAGGACAGTTTCTTATGCATCTGTGTAACTCCAGCACCTAGCAAAGCACCTAGATCAGGGATGCTACATGAACATCTGTCTAGATGAGCTGTTCTGTTTAGTTAGCTCTGTTGGTTGACACACAGTGCTATTGCGGGCAAGGTTCTTAACCCCAATCTGGGCCACCTGGCAGACTGTACTCCCGGGTTGCTGTCCTCTCAGATGCCCACACTCAATGACCCAGGAAGACAGCTGGTAGGTACAGATGTATCAGCTCAAACCCAGTCCTACTTAAATAATGGATTTTTGGAGAAGGGCCTCAGTTATTTTGCATCCTGTCAGTTATTCTGTATCTGAAAAACAACTCAAAAGTTGTAGGGTATGACCTTACTTTTTTGTTGTTGTTGTCGTTGAGACAGAGTCTCACTCTGTTTCCCAGGCTAGAGTGCCATGGCATCAGCCTAGCTCACAGCAACCTCCAACTCCTAGGCTCAACCAATCCTTCTGCCTCAGCCTCCCGAGTAGCTGGGACTGCAGGCATGCACCACCATGCCCGGCTAATTTTTTCTATATATATTTTTAGTTGTCCATATAATTTCTATTTTTAGTAGAGACGGGGTCTTGCTCTTGCTCAGGCTGGTCTCAAACTCCTGACCTTGAGCGATCCTCCTGCCTCGGCCTCCCAGAGTGCTAGTATTACAGGAGTGAGCCACCGCACCCGGCTGGCACAACCTTACTTTATTCTCCTTTATATTCCCTGCACTGATTACTAAATTTACCTATAAGCTAGACATGACACTTCTTCCCTATGCAACTGAATTAATGCACACTTAAGATCTCATCCATCCATAGAATGGTGATAGAGACTATAGAAAAAAGATTATCTTATTTATTAATTCTTTCATTTATTCATTTATCTACCAAACACTTGGAGCTGACAATAACACTTAAAATGGACTAAGTGAATTTATATTCTTTCTTAAAGTCCTTCATAATTATAATTATCCTGTTATCCTTTTTTTTTTTTTTTTTTTTTTTGAGACAGGGTCTCTGTTGCCGGGGCTAGAGTGCAGTGGCGTCATCATAGCTCACTGCAACCTCAGACTCCTGGGCCCAGGTGATCCTCCTGCCTCAGCATCCCAAGCAGCTGAGACTACAGGTGTGCACCACCACACCCAGCCCGTAGTTATCCTTATGCTCACAACATCTTTAAGTGGTAGGGTAGGGCAAATATTTATTAACATAATTTTATAAACAGGTAAATAACTATGCAAAGATGCACAGTTTGTCCAGTATGAAAACAAGACAAAGCAAGATATGAAGATGAACTTGTTGGAGAAGCTTAGGTGGAAATGTAAAGTTTGCTGCATTGTAAGGAGGAAAAGAACAATGGCCACAGTTTTAATGACAGGCATTGGAAAGTGGGACTGGACTGATTTTTAAATTTTTTTTGGCCAGCCAAGGATGGGAGCAGAAGGTGGTAGTCTGAGATTGAATTAGGGCACAAGGGCATTTTGGGACATGAATTAGGCTCAATGGATATTAGCACACTATAGAAGCAGATTATTTTCCCACTGGGATTTCCTCAGCAAGCTGGAGAGTGGGTGGGTCAGATGACTGCATGTCTCTAAGCTTGTTGGCACATCTAATGCATTCATTTTGTGGCTTATGAAGTATGAACATGGAAAATAAATGGAAGACATGAATATCAGTCCTGTTTTATCATGAATTACAGAGACTGTAGAGTGAGGTCTGCATTAGTCAGCCTTCCACTGAATGTAAGAGTAAAGTGAGTATATAGAAGCCAAGGAGAGTGCTTGCTTTGGCAGCACATATACTAAAATTGGAATGATACAGAGAAGATTAGCATGGCCCCTGCACAAGGATGACACAAAAAGAAAAATAATTAAAAGAAGCCAAGGAGAAAACATTCCATCTAGCATATCGATTAAGACAGACGGAGCTTGTGCATATAGACATACATGCTAGTTATAGGACGTGCTCAAGATCAGCATCTGGTATACTGCTGGTGCTAAATAAATAACTATTAATAAGCATAAAGTGGATGATGGTGATGGAGTTCCACGGGCAGGGGCCTCTGTGCAGGCAGCATTTTGTCTCAGACGACAGGGAAGGAAATGAAATGTATTAGCTCATTGGTATAAATCAAATGTAGCCCCAGCTCACCTCACAGATTCCTCCCCCTCCCCTACTGATAAAGTGTTTTTAATTGGCAGTTTACCAGCAATATGAAAGGCTTAACTTAAAAAAATCAGCTATTCTTCTCTGGGACCACTGGATAAACTTTGAATCTGGGTGGGAAAAGGTAAAAGGAAACATCTGTATAAAATAGTGGACCCCTGTAGCCAATACTGTAAAAAGTGCCTATTGAGGCTGGGCATGGTGGCTCACACCTATAATCCTAGCACTCTGGGAGGCTGAGGTGGGAGGACTGCTTGAGATCATGAGTTCCAGACCAGCCTGAGAAAGAGTAAGACCCCTCTTGAGACCCCGTTTCTACTAAAAATAGAAAAAATTAGCTGGGTGTGGTGGCATGTGCCTGTAGTCCCAGCTACTTGGGAGGCTGAGGCAGGAGGCTACCTTGAGGATAACTCCTGGGAGTGTGAGGTTGCTGTGAGCTAGGCTGACACCATGGCACTCTAGTTCAGGCAACAGAGCAAGACTCTGTCTCAAAAAAACAAATAAATAAATAAACTTTGGGGATACAGTGGAATAACCAAGAATTCTTACCCTCATGGAGCTCCCAGTCCCCTTGGGGGTAGGGTGTTTGTGGACACAGATGAGAAAACAGCAATTATAAAATAGAATGATGAATACTATTAAAGGTGAGTATGGGATTTTATCAGCACATATTAGGGACATGTGACCAAGATTTTGGGGTGGAGATCAGGGAAAGCTTCTTTGGGAAAGTGACATTTTAGTTGTGACCTCAAGGATGAGCAGAAGTTAGCCAGGCCAAGAGATGGGGAGAGAAAGTATTCCCAGCAGGGGGCACAGCAGGTGCTAAGCCTAGACCTAAAAGAGAGGACTGAAGGCCTCACATCCTGTTCGGGTGCAAGCCAGCCCTTCTCCACTGCGTGTCTGCAAGGGAATTAAGACCTAATGCCCTAAGGTACCTGTTGGGATAACTGAGCAAACAGTCATGCAAATCATTTTCCACAGGGCTTAATTCTCTTGTCAAACCTGGTGGAGAAGGGCTGGTGTGTTAAGCTTGAGGTGGAGACAGGTGAGGTTGGAGAGAATAAGCAGGAACAGGATCATGCACGGCCTTGGAAGCCACATTCCTTTTCATTTTGCCATAAAGAAATTGCATGATTACTAAACTAATTCGTTACATGGGTATAAAATTGTTCACAAAATGAACAATAAAAATTTAAAGCAAAATAGATGGCATTAAAACATTAAAAAAAAAAACCCTCACTCAGATATGAATAAATTCTACTTAATCTTTGAGCTTGAGTTCAAATCTCAGTCATTCCATTAATCACTACTTACTGAGCACCTGCTCCAATTGGCCACTGGGGACGCACAGGGGCATGAGACAGAGCCCCTCCCTCAATCCAGGAGCCCTTCGGACTCTTCCTGGAGCCTCTCTGACATGTCCAGCCCACCATGGCCTCTCATTTCAGGGCCTAAAACAGTTGCTGCACCACTCACTCATTGTGGCATCTAATCATAATATCTTTTATACTCTTATCTAGTGTTATATGTGTACATACATTATTTTAAGGGAAATAATATTCTTAGGAAAAGTCCTGAAGGACATAGTTCATGTCTTTTATTTCATTACTATTTGAACTACAGAATTAAGCACAGAAGTGAGTATAGAGTAAAATCTCAAATATTCTGTAGAGCTCATTCTACCAAGAAATATGTGTTCTATGTCCCCAAATCTTTAAACCTGAGAACAATTTTGAAATGAGCTTGTAAAAAAAATATGATGCATGCACATAAAACTTAAGATCAGAAAATAACAAGATCAACAAATAACAAAGTACCTCTTACCACAATTTAAAAAACCCACACATCTCTGCATTTACCTCTATGTACTTTGGCACAAAAAGAGGTCAAGAAATTTAAAGAGCAGCCAAAATTATTAAGAGGAGGAACTGAAGGACAATTATAATAGCTAATTATCTTGGGCAAATGGTGACTATGGGAAAAAAAGGTGCAATCAGGCTGTTTGCTCAATTAGAATGCTAAGGAGGCTGGGCGCCATGGCTCATGCCTGTAATCCTAGCACTCTGGGAGGCTGAGGCCGGTGGATCGTTTGAGATCAGGAGTTTGAGACCAGCCTGAGCAAGAGCGAGACCCGTCTCTACTAAAAATAGAAAGAAATTATATGGACAGCTAAAAATATATATAGAAAAATTAGCCAGGCATGGTGGTGCATGCCTGTAGTCCCAGCTGCTTGGGAGGCTGAGGCAGGAGGATTGCTTGAGCCCAGGAGTTTGAGGTTGCTGTGAGCTAGGCTGATGCCACAGCACTCTAGCCTGGGCAACAGAGTGAGACTCTGTCTTAGGGGAAAGAAAAAAAAAAAAAAAAGAATGCTAAGGATAATTTTGGGACCATTTTCATGGTGAGTGGAGAATTGTAGAACAGGAACACCTTCATGAGAGGCAACTCTAGGAGACTGAAAACACGACAGGGCAAAAACCGTGGAGTCTACATCGTTTCGGGGGAACGGGGAATTATCTTGGGCTTTATCTAGTCCAATCCTGATCTGCAACAGAACTAGATGAGGCCTCGCAATGGAGAACTGACATAATGGAAGCACGAGAGGGTATTGCTAATGAAGTCACACAAATTTAGTTTGGGAAAATGAAAGCCAAGAGGGTGATCATAAATCTGGAAGATTATGAAGGGCACACACACATTGAACCCAGATTTTTTCTCATCCAAACTCAAAACATTTGGCTAAGAATACCTTCACACACTTCAGCAAAATACTTACTTTATGCCAGTTATAAGGCAACATTTTACACAGTAAGGGTGGTATCACCAAATGACTGAGGGCACAAGTGCTGGAAGTCAGACTGCCTGTGCTCATAAGCCAGCTCTACCACTCACTACCATCTGCGTAGCTGGGGCAAATTCTGAACACCGTGTTTCAGGTTCCTCAGCTGAGAAATGGAGGTAATAAAAGGACCTATCTCACAAAGTAGTGGTGAGGATTATAACACATGTGATGTACTCAGAAAAAAAAGAGTCTGGCACATGGTAAGCTCTCAAATGCTGGCCATTAATACACCTCTAGAATTCATTATAAAAATCAGGAAACAAATTGATTTTTTAAGGGTTCAAATATATTTAGGAATGGGCAATCAATCAACATATGGCTACTAACACAACTGGCACATACCCAACTTTAAGGTTAGAGGTGTCTGATTGGATGAACCAGTAAGGCAATGCCTGCTTTCCATAAATTTTCAACTCTAGAAAGTAATAACTCGCTTTGCTAACTTTCTTCATTATTTTTGTAAAAGGTATAAAAGCAATATAGGATAAAGAGGTAAGTAAGAGAGAAGTAGATTAGCAGACAAGGTGATGTCCTTGGAAACACCATTCCAATCTAATATGCCAAATGGGTGATGTTCCCATGTTCAGCTGAGCCCTTTTAGGGTTTCACATCTACTTAAAAGCGGGGTGGGGAGGGGAGGAGGCAGGTCTACGACTTCACCTTCAGTTATGGCACTTTCCGTTTCACCCGCTACAGGCCACAAAGGCCTTCTTTCAGTTTCAGTACCAGGCCGGGCTCCTTCCTGCCTCAGGGCCTTGGCAGGTTGATCCCTCTGCCACCAGGAACACTGTAACTCCCTCACTACTCTCCTGTGGCTACTTCTTCCTCATCCTAAAGTCCCAGCTTAAAAGTCACTATACCCTTATTTAAAGTAGGTTTCTCTTGTTATTTTCTATCTCAGCATCCAGTTTGTTTCCTGCACAGTAGGGCACTAACGTGATTTCCAACCACTTTATTTGCTGATGTATTTATTTATATTTAATGTCTCCCCCATTAGATAGCTCTATGATGGCAAAGAACATCTTTATTCATTATATCATCCTCAGCTTAACACACTGACTAGCACATTATAGACAATATCTGCTGAACGAATGAAGCAATGATCCTTAAGTCCACTTTCAGTTCCAAATAGTAGTTATTAGGCAATAGAACAAAAATACTCAGTATAAAGGGGGAGACTTTTACTTAGGAAATATCTAAGTGACTCCTCACCCTGATCAAGCTAATCAAATGGCTCCATTCCAAGAAGTTTAGTTAGAACTTGACTGATGTAACCTATGAATGAGTAACATCTTCGTCAATGACTTTGTAAGTTTTGCTTTCAGATTTGCCTTAGTCATTTTAACAACTAGGCCCAAACTCCTGTCCAATAATAGGTTGGCCACATTAAAAATACATATTTTTTGGACCAAAACTCCAAGAGGTTCTGATTTAGCATTTGTTTTTTATTTTATTTTATTTTATTTATTCATTGATTTTTGAGACAGAGTCTCACTCTGTTGCCTGGGCTAGAGTGCTGCGGCATCAGCCCAGCTCACAGCAACCTCCAACTCCTGGGCTCAAGCAATCCTTCTGCCTCAGCCTCCCGAGTAGTTGGGACTACAGGCATGTGCCACCATGCCCGGCTAATTTCTTCTATATAGATTTTTACTTGTTCCGATAATTTCTTTCTATTTTTAGTAGAGACAGGGTCTCACTCTTGCTCAGGCTGGTCTCAAACTCCTGACCTTGAGTGATCCTCCCAACTCGGCCTCTCAGAGTGCTAAGTTTACAGGCGTGAGCCACCGCACCGGCCTGTTTTTTATTTTTTTATATATATTTTTCTTTTTTTTTTTTTGGTAATTCAGAATATTACAGGGGTACAAACGTTTTGGTTACATAAATTGCTTTTCTACCATTCGAGTCAAAGTTATAAGTGTGCCCATCCCCTAGACAGCGTGCATTGTACCCACTAGGTGTGAATTTACCTATCCCCTCCTCCCCCCTCCCACCTGCTTGACACTCTATGAATGTTACTTCCATATATGAACATAAGTGTTGATTGATTAGTTCCAATTTAATGGTGAGTACATGTGGTGTTTGTTTTTCCATTCTTGTGATACTTCACTCCAGTTCTATCCAGGTTAATACAAGAGGTATTAGTTCACCAGTTTTTATGGCTGAGTAAGTATTCCATGGTATACATATACCACATTTTATTAATCCACTTATGTACTGACGGGCACTTGGGTTGTTTCCACATCTTTGCAATTGTGAATTGTGCTGCTATAAACATTTGACTGATTTAGTATTTGTAAAGTAAGGCTCTAGAATCCATTTAACTAAAACTTCTCTTATTTTGAATAGATAATATGTGTATGTAATATGCAGTTCAGAAAGTAAGACGTTTACAGGAAAGTTTGTCTTCTACTCTTGTCCTCCTGGCATCAAGTGCCCCTTTCCACAGGCTACCACTGTTACCAATTTCTTGTGTACCCTTCCAGATAATTATTTGCCAAAGCAAACACACAATATCCCTTGTTTAAACGCATACTTTCATACTTAAAGAACTTTTAACCTTGTTTTTTCTAATCCCATTTAACAATTGATATGTTGGAAATGAAGGTATCCGTATTTTTAACAAGCACCCTAGATGATTTTGATGTGAAGCCAAAAATAGAAATCACTCATTGGCCAGAGTTGAAAGATTAGGTTCAATTCACTATGCATGTTAGAAACTCAATGACATTGAAAAGATGCCCTCAAAAGTAGTCTTGCTATTTCACCTCTGCCTCCTTGTCTCACCGAGATGAACTAAATCATTTTCCAATATCTCCACAGAAGCCAGTAAAAACTAGTCATTCAAATGGATGTTGTCAAAGCTGTTCATTTTTCTATTCCTGGAATCCTTTCCTGCCCATTATTACCAGAAATCACAAACCTGACAATTCCTGCGTTACACAAGTATTTGGGTTGCAGTGAGCCCTCTTTACTGAATGAGGGCTGATTTTTCTCTCCTGGCATTTAAGTAGTTTAACGGAGCACAGCTGAAATACTTCCCTTACTAATCCTCACTGACACAACAGCATCCAACCCTCCCCCAGAATTGCTTTCTTACCATCTGGGCAAAAGCAATTAACTTAGAAGCTGTTGAAAGAAGCATTGTCAGGCCCAACTTGGTGAATTCTGGAGTTCCAGCCCCTGACTTGACCTCCACCTGGGGACGAAGGCTGGGCCCCCATGCAGCTCCACCTCTACCTCTCCACCTATCCTCGGGACAGCAGAAGGAGTTTCTTTTTGGCACCGAGGGAAGGTTCTCCGAAGGCAACCCATAATCTCCTCCGAGAATCTCCTCTGGCAGTGTCTCTTTCACCACGAGGGGCACCGCGCTGCAGACATCCTCACCTCCCCTGCACCGCGCCAAGAGGAGTAGTGTACCGAGCTCCCCAAGCGGGGCAGGGAACCCTCCAGGATCCAGAGCTGTTCACCCCCCATCCCAGCTGAAGGGGCTCTGGAGGGCTCGGTCTCTGCCCGAGACCCTGGCAAGGGGAGGGCGTGACTCCTTCATCCCTTCTCCCTGGATTCAAATGTGAAGAGAGGAAAGGGGTCCCAAACCTCAGCCCCCTCTCTTCTCCACTCGGACTTTTCTTCCATCCTCTGGGCCGTGTCTCTCCCTGCGTGGTGGCCCAAGTCCCCCACCTCGGCACCCTCTTGCTCGGCTCCCGCCCTCCTTCCCATCTGGCCCCTTCCCCCTCACCTAGCATGATGGGGCTGAGCCGCCGGGCCAGGCCCTTGGACAGGTCGTACACGTAGAGCTTCACCGGATAGAGGTTCGGCGGCTCCATTGGGACTCGTGGCGGCGGCGGCCACGACGGCCCTCGGGCACCCGGCAGCGGCTTGGACCTTCCCGTACCCGCCAGGGGTGGGGAGCGGAGGGAGCGGGGGGGACCGAGCCCGGGCCCGGCCTGAGGGGCGGGGGAGAGGCCGCCCTGCGCTGCTCGCGCCCCCGCACCTGCTACCGGCAAAGACTACTGTGAGGTGACAGAGAGGGGACAGGGAGGGTCCGCACAGAACAGAGGGCGGGGGCGGCGACGCACTTTTGCGCATGTGCACACCGCCCTGCCGGGTGGCGAAGGCAGAACTTGGCTGAAGGGGGCGGGGCTTTCGCTGGTTGGCTTTAGCTAGGGACGCGGGTAGAAGCCGGTTGAGAGTGGGCGTGTCAGCCTGACGGGAAGCAGCGCGCACTATGCGTGATGACGTAAAGGGGTGTTGATTGGGAGAGAGAACACAGGAGCCCGCGCATGCGTGGTGCCCCATTTTCTGTCCAAGTTCGTCTCTTCCTTGCTCCAAAGGTAGGCTGGCTGCACTTGGTGTGTTGCTCGCCAGGCAGGGCTGGCCTCGTTCCGCTTTGCCCACTTAGTCTCGCGCTCCCCCCAGCCTTTCTGGGGGGCAGCGCCAGCCTGAAGCGTGCGAATCCGAGGAGTAGAGACAAAGTCTAGATCTGCTCCTTCCTCTCGGTACAGGCTGCACCTGGCGTTTGAGGCCCGCCTGCGTCTGAGACCTCATTGGGCGTGACTGCCTGGGTAGTTGCGGGAGGTTTTTGGGCGGGATGCGGACGAGTGGGTCTGCTAAACAGCAGACTGTCCCGGAGCGGGAATCCCTTACAGTCCAAATGGCGCCGGAGGCGGGACAGGACCCCCAGGGTCAGGCTACCCCAGCACACTGATCACAGCGACCACCCTGGGCCGCCACTGGCTGATGCTGGAGTCATCCCCAAGTCCATTTACCTGTGCACTCAGGTGCACAAGTGCACTGAGCTCTTGAGGCAGCAGGATCCATTGTCCATATTCCTTACTAGTAACCCCAAGCCTTTAGAACAGATCTCACTAGAGCCTAGAAGTCGATATTTTTTCGGCTTAAATGTGCTTGTTCTGATCTTCTTTCACCTAGTGAGCAGTAACCAATATGTCAGGGTGGGAGTCTTATTACAAAACTGAGGGCGATGATGAAGAAGAAGAACAAGAGAGCTTTGAAACGGGTGGTAAGTGACTTTATCGTGTAGTAGTACCGTTCTGTGTGTGGAAAGGAAGACCTTCCCTGCCTATCTCTGCTAGGTAGACTTTGCTGTCTGATGACTCACCCTTCTCTCCCCAGATAATCTGAAATACTTTTCTCCTTTTGAATTTTGCAGTTACTCTAGGCTCTTTTATTCAGTTCCTGCTCTAGTATGCGGGACATTCCTAGCCTTAAATTTTTGCGGGGCACTGGTAGATTGACATCTGTTGAGCCCCAGTAAATGACCATGGGTGTCTTTTGTCACCTTAAATGGCTCAGGTGAGACCCTTCCTCACGCAGGAAAGTAGTTTTACTCATTCCAGGACCTCAGTGTAAAAATGCCTTAACCCTGCAGTAACTGCAGCAACCAAAGAGTAAATATTAGCAACACAATTACAGGAAAGTGGTCAATTTCCTTACTGTAGCTTCCAGGTTTGGTAGTCTATACTCAAGCAACACAGTAACACATAGGGTAAAGGAAGAGAAATAAGGGGTATATGTAATCTACATACTGGCCTATTTTTTAACTCCTGGATAGAAATTTTTAAAGTGCTTTCATTAAAAGTGAGAAACAGGAAATGTAATAAATAAAAGAGAAAATTTATTATAATCTGTATAATCTACCACCTTAACATAACCACTATCAGCATTTTGGCATTTTGCATGTTTTCTTTATGATATATCTTTCAATCTTTATTTCTTTTTTTTTTTTTATTTTTATTTTTATATTTTGGTCTCTCTTTTTTTTTTTTTTGAGACAGAGTCTCACTCTGTTGCCCGGGCTAGAGTGAGTGCCGTGGCGTCAGCCTAGCTCACAGCAACCTCAAATTCCTGGGCTTAAGCGATCCTACTGCCTCAGCCTCCCGAGTGGCTGGAACTACAGACATGTGCTACCATGCCCGGCTAATTTTTTGTATATATATATTTTAGTTGTCCATATAATTTCTTTCTATTTTTAGTAGAGACGGGGTCTCACTCTTGCTCAGGCTGTCAATCTTTATTTCTTAACTATATATATCTGATTTTTTAAATCTGATTTTGTAATATTGTAATCATAGTGCATATACATTTTTTTCATTTATTTATACCCGTCTTCCAAAAATAATTTTAAACATATATACATAATTTTATATTCTGCCTTTTTTCCTTATTGTTGTATCATAGATATATCTTTCCAGTAACTACATATATATAATCTTTATAACTCATCTGTTGAACATTTTAGTTATTTTCAATTTCTTTCTTTAATAAACAACATTGTGGTAAATTTTGCATAAGGGTTTTTCCTTATCTTATTAAGATAGATTGTTAAGAGGTAGAATTCACTGGATCAAAGTAGATTTTTATGTAAGGCTCTTGACACATATTGCCATATTGTTCTCCAAAAGGTGGTTAATTAAATTTATTGTATTTTATTGTATTAAGAAACAGCAGTGTCAAAAAGGGAGACAACTGGACATTATATGTCTTTTTATGAAAAATACAGCATCATCTATGATATAGTCATGCCAGAAAAAGAAAAAGGAAATCTGAATCTAATTAAGCCTCTCTAGGTCCTTAGTAGGAAGGACAGAAGACTATGTTAATCTACACTCAAAGAATGCAATCAGCAAAATCCAGAATGTGGACGAGTTTACACAACAAAGCATTCTGGTTCTTTAGCAAATAAATTACAAGAGAAAAAAGCCAGAGAGGGGTATAAATAAAGAAGCTTCAAAAACATTGATTGATTGACAGAGTCTTGCTCTGTCGCTGGGGCTAGAGTGCACCACCACACCCAGCTAATTTTTTCTATTTTTAGCAGTGATGGGGATTTGCTCTTGCTCAAGCGATCAACCCTCCCGCCGTGGCCTCCTAGAGTGCCAGGATTACAGGCATGAGCCACCGCCCCCCCCAGCCAAAAACATTTTTTTTTTTAAAGTCAAAACTAATGTTCAGGAATGTACACTTGGGTGATAAATTTATAAAGAAAAGTAAGGAAATGATTATCAAAAGTCAGGGTAGTGATTACTTTTGCGGGGAGGTAGGTGTTGTAATTGGGAGGGAATATAGAAAGGACTTCTGAGGTGGCCGGCAAGACTCAATTTACTGGCCCGGCACAGTGGCTCATTGCTGTAATCCTAGCACTCTGGGAGGCGGAGGCGGGAGGATCGCTCGAGGTCAGGAGTTCCAGACCAGCCTGAACAAGAGCGAGACCCCCGTCTCTACTAAAAATAGAAAGAAATTATATGGACAACTAAAAATATATATAGAAAAAATTAGCCGGGCATGTTGGCGCATGCCTGTACTCCCAGCTACTTGGGAGGCTGAGGCAGGAGGATTGCTTGAGCCCAGGAGTTTGAGGTTGCTGTGAGCTAGGCTGATGCCAGGGCACTCTAACCCGGGCAACAGAGTGAGACTCTGTCTCAAGAAAAAAAAAAAAGACTCAATTTACTGACATAGGTGGAGGCTTTAAGGTTGTCCACCTTAAAATAATTCATTAGGGCTGGGCGAGGTGGCTCACGCTTGTAATCCTAGCATTCTGGGAGGCCGAGGCGGGTGGATCATTTGAGCTCAGGAGTTCGAGACCAGCCTGAGCAAGAGCGAGACCCTGTCTCTACTAAAAAAATGGAAATTAGCTGGACAACTAGAAATATATAGAAAAAATTAGCCAGGCATGGTGGCACATGCCTGTAGTTCCAGGTACTTGGGAGGCAGAGGCAGAAGGATCGCCTGGGCCCAGGAGTTTGAGGTTGCTGTGAGCTAGGCTGACACCACTGCACTCTAGCCCGGGCAACAAAGTGAGATTGTCTCAAAAAAAAAAAAAAAAATAATAATAATAATTCATTAGGTTACACTTTTGTTTTATGAGCTTTTTTCTATTTGTGTTATGTGAACGATAAACATGATAAATATGAATACAAAGGCAAACATTTCCTTCCATTTTTTTCCCCATAGGAGAATATAAATATTCAGGAAGAGACAGTTTGATTTTTTTGGTCGATGCCTCCAGGGCCATGTTTGAATCTCAGGGTGAAGATGAATTGACTCCTTTTGACATGAGCATCCAGGTAAGACTACCTTTTTACTTAATTCAAAAGGATAAATTTTAAAAAAGACTTAATACCACTTTTAAAAATTTGGACTCTTTGAAAAGTTTGTGAATGATCAATGGTGGCCTCCCAGGATGGCTACCTATATTTGCAGCTGAAAATGGTAGCAGTTTTGAAGAACAGTCCCATTTTATTCTGGATTTGAACGTAGGACTATAGGAATACATTGTCCCTACCTTCTGTGTTAGACTTGATAGAAGTGGGCTCCTCCTCCTACAGAGATGGAAGTATAAAGGAAGAAGAGAAATTCTGGCAGTTATGGTGTGGAGAAGAGTCCTCTTATAAGTGGTATTCGGGAGTTGAATACTACCCATGGTTGAAAAAGATCACTATAATAAAAAGACAGACAAGCCCTATTTGAAAATGGGCACAAGTCTTGAATAGACATTTCTCCAAAGATACACAAATGGCTAACAAGCACATGAAAAGATGCTCAATATCTTTAGTCACTAGAAAAATGCAAATTAAAACCACAATGAGGTACCACTTCACACCCACTGTATAAAAAAAAAAAAAACTATAATAAAAAAACAACAGCAGAAAATAAGTGTTGGTGAGGCCATGGAGAAATTGGAATCCTTATACTTTGTTGGTAGGAATATGAAATGGCACAGTGGCTGTGGAAAAGTTTGGGAGTTCCTCAAAGACTTAAACATACAATTACCATGTGACCCACTTAACTCCACTCCTATGTGTATAACCAATACAATAAAAAATCGGTATACAAATAAACTGTACATATTATTAATAGAAAAGTTGCTGAACCCTTCAGTATCTCTTTCTTCATGTGTAAAATAATAGAATCAGGTTGTTGTGAGGATTAAATGTTTTTGTTGGTTTTATTTTTTAATGAGCCCATCCTTCTGCAGAATGTTACTTTAAATTGAGGTATAATTTACATAATTAAAATTAACCATTTTAAAGTATACAATTCAGTGGTATTTAGTACATTCACAATTTTGTGCAACCCCCCCCATCTTGTTCCAAAACATTTTGAATGGCTAAACAAACTGTGTCATATACATAAAATGGAATATCACTGAGCCATAAAAAAGGAGTGAAGACCTGATACCATGCTACAAGGTGGTTGAACCTTGAAAACATATGCTAAGTGAAAGAAGCCAGATACAAAAAGTCACATATTGTAAGATTTTATTTACATGAAATGTCCAGACTAGGTAAGTCCATGGAGAATGCAGACTGGTGGGTACCTGAGGCAGAGGGGCAGGAGGAATGGGGAGCAAGTGCTTAATGGGGATGGGGTTTGCTTTTGGGGTAATGAAAATGTTTTGTAACTAGATAGAGGTGGTAGTTGTACAACATTGTGAATGTACTAAATACTACTTAATTGTTCTCTTTAAAAACCATTAATTTTGTTGGCTGGGCATGGTGGCTCATGCCTGTAATCCTAACATAATTTTGTAACATAAATTTTACCTTAATTAAAACGATCACTATTTCTTTTTTTTTTTTTTTTTTTTTGAGGCAGAGTCCCACTCTGTCATCCTGGCTAGAGTGCCGTGGCATCAGCCTGGCTCACAGCAACCTCAAACTCCTGGGCTCAAGCAATCCTCCTGCCTCAGCCTCCCAAGTAGCTGGGACTACAGGCATGTACCACCATGCCCGGCTAATTTTTTCTATATATTTTTAGTTGTCTAGCTAATTTCTTTCTATTTTTTAGTAGAGACTGTGTCTCGCTCTTGCTGAGGCTGGTCTCGAACTCCTGAGCTCAAATGATCCACCCGCCTCAGCCTCTCGGCTAGGATTACAGGCGTGAGTCACCGCGCCCGGCCCGATTACTATTTCTTTTGTGTGCTTCATAGAGAAGAATTTTCAAAGATTTATTATATATCTCATGTCTCATAATTCTGAAGTTTGGAACTGAACAGAAACTTCTCATGTTCTAGTTTACGTACAAAGAGTTCTTGCGTTGGTAAACCAGAGTATCTTGCATCTAAAAAAAATAATTGATAAAAACAATCCTTACTTTAAAGAAGCGGTTCTCAAACTTGAACCTACATCAGAATCACACGCAGGGCATCAAAACACAGACTGCAGGGTCTTACTTGATTCTGTAGGTCTAGAGTAGGGGCCAAGCATTTGCATTTCTAGCTAGACCTGTAGTTAAAAAAAAAAAAAAAGAATTTGCATTTCTAGTAAGTTCTCAGGTGATGCTGATGTTACTGATTTGGAGACCACATTTTGAAGAGCACTGCTTCAGCCTTTTTTGGACCATGGACCTCTTCGAGGTTGTGATGAAAACTCCTCAAAACAGATAGCACTTACAGTTCTATGTGTAATTTCAGAGTTCATGGAACCCTTGAAGCCTAACGACCCCAGAAGAAAATGTAGCGTGCGTTAGGTAGAAAATAAATGAAACATTCACAGATTGACACAATGTATTTGATAAGCAATAAAGAACATTTTCTAGGCCGGGCGCGGTGGCTCACGCCTGTAATCCTAGCACTCTGGGAGGCCGAGGCGGGTGGATTGCTCAAGGTCAGGAGTTCGAGACCAGCCTGAGCGAGACCCCGTCTCTACTAAAAATAGAAAGACATTATATGGACACCTAAAAAAATCTATATAGAAAAAATTAGCCGGGCATAGTGGCGCATGCCTGTAGTCCCAGCTACTCGGGAGGCTGAGGCAGTAGGATCGCTTGAGCCCAGGAGTTTGAGGTTGCTGTGAGCTAAGCTGACGCCACGGCACTCACTCTAGCCTGGGCAACAAAGTGAGACTCTGTCTCAACAAAAAAAAAAAAAAAAGAACATTTTCTAAAATTCTATTTTAGTTTTATGTTTTTGTGGGTTTTTTAAAATTTTTATTCTTTGAGACAGAGTCTCATTCTCTTGTGCAGTGGCATCATCATAGCTCACTGCAACCTGAAACTCCTGGGCTCAAACAATCGTCCTGCCTTAGACTTCCCAGTAGGTGGGACGATAGGTGTGGCACCACCATGTCTGGCTAATTTTTCTGTTTTTTGTAGACACAGAGTCTCACTATGTTTCTCCTGCTGGTCTTGAACTCCTGGCCTCAAGCGATCCTCCCACCTCAGCCTCCCAAAGTGCTAGGATTACAGGTGTGAGCCACTGTGCCCAGCCTATTTTTGTGTTTTTAATTCTTAGAACCTAAAAGGAGCCCTCACCAAAATTCTTGTAAAAGTTCATAGGCTGCTCAAAGATGAGACTAAAATATTTGTAGAAATGACTACTTGCCATGTGGTTTATTGTCACTGACTAGCCATAGTATAAGTTCTGCATTTAAGGAGGGAATCACTGTGGAGGAAGGCCAGTGAGAGAGGCTGAGGCAGGACACATAGGGGGTCACCATGCTTGGTTTATTCCTCAGCTTTTCAGGTTTGGAAACTTAATTTTGTCAGTGTCCCAGAATTAAATGGGCCTCCAGCATGGACCTAGTCTTATGAGACCTGATATACTAGATGCTGACATTAGTTTATAGGGGGGATAGACCTTTCCTGGGATTGGAATACTGATGTCTTTAATCGTGTAATTAAGCGATTTTATTTCAAGGATGCTGTTAGTAGTTATTGACTTAATTTTAGGTCACATATACTTATCATTAACTTAAACCTTGTAATTATTTTATTGGGGGTGGATTAGAGGACCTCCCATGGATACCAAAATCTGAGGATGCTCAGGTCCCTTAAATAAAATGGTGTAGAATTTGCATTTAACCTACACATATCCTCCTATACTTTAAATTATTTCTAGATTACTTATAATACCTAATACAATGCCTACGCACCACTTCACTCGCATTGGTTCAACATTATACTTAGCTTGTGGTAAATTCAAGTTTTGCTTTTTGGAACTTCGTGGAATTTTTTTGTTTTTCCTGAATATTTTTAATTCATGGTTGGTTGAATCCAGATTTGGAACCCACGGATATGGAGGGCTGACTGTATATATAAACTCTGTTTCGGCCAGGCGCGGTGGCTCACGCCTGTAATCCTAGCACTCTGGGAGGCAAAGGCGGGAGGATCACTCGAGGTTAGGAGTTCGAGACCAGCCTGAGCAAGAGTGAGACCCTGTCTCTACAAAAAATAGAAAAATTAGCCGGGCGTGGTGCTACCTGCCTGTAGTCCCAGGTACTCGGGAGGCTGGGAGAAGGATCACTTGAGCTGTGAGCTTGGGTGACACCATGGCACTCTAGCCCAGGCAACAGAGTAAGACTTTGTCTCAAAAAAAAAAAAAAAAAAACCCCAAAAAACTCTGTTTCTTGGTATCAGGATACTTGAGGATGAGAGCAAGTGCCCTGTCCAAACTCAGCTAATTAAGTGAGTGACATCAGTGGGACTCAACTCCAGGTTTTCTGATTCTAGTGCTAGGCTTTTTTCCCCCATAGCAATTTCCTTTCTGAGAATATACATGTTTTTTTAAATTTTGTGATTTATTTTTTGTTTTCTTTCTTTCTTTTTTTTGAGATAGGGTCTCACTCTGTCACCCAGGCTGGAGTGCAGTAGCCCAATCATAGCTTCAAATTCCTGTCCTTAAGCAATCTTCCTGCCTCAGCCTCCCAAAGTGCCTGGATTACAGGTGTGAGCCACTGCCCCTGGCTAATCCTCTTACTCCTTATGGCAGGGACTGCTTATGCTTCTATTAAATACCTGCCACAGTCTCCTTTTTGTTATAACTTGATATTTATGCCCATCATTCTCACTGATTCATTACCTCTGAAGGTAGGGGTCGTGTCTTATTTTAGTGCCATTCAGCAAGTATATATTGAGCACCTACTATGTGTCAGGTACTTACAGAACTTAAGTTTAATGGTAAGTAAAAATTAATTGAATTTTAATTTTTTTAGTGTATCCAAAGTGTGTACATCAATAAGATCATAAGCAGTGATCGAGATCTCTTGGCAGTGGTATTCTATGGTACTAAGGAAGACAAAAATTCAGTGAATTTTAAAAATATTTACGTCTTACAGGAGTTGGATAATCCAGGTCAGTAATAATCTAAGATCATCTTTTTCCTTATATGTGAGAATGTCAGTACCCTGAACGAAGAGGGCTGTAGAGAAGGAAGCAGGTTGCATCTTGCCCAGGAGTATGCGTCCTTGCAGAAGGGGTACTTGTTGGGATGTGACTTCTGCTATGGGGGTTAAACAGCTCTGGGGTGAGAAAGGGACCCAGGTTCTTCTGTTAGCTTTGTAGTAAAGGCAGCCACTGACACTCTTTTTTATTTTTCTGCCCATTTGACTCCCTGCCTCTGATCAGGTGCTAAACGAATTCTAGAGCTTGACCAATTTAAGGGGCAGCAGGGAAAAAAACATTTCCAGGACCTGATAGGCCATGGATCTGACTATTCATTAAATGAAGTGCTGTGGGTCTGTGCCAACCTCTTTAGTGATGTGCAGTTCAAGATGAGTCACAAGAGGATCATGCTGTTCACCAATGAAGACAATCCTCATGGCAATGACAGTGCCAAAGCTAGCAGGGCCAGGACCAAAGCTGGTGATCTCCGTGATACAGGTGGGCATTTTCCCTGTTCTTTTATTTACTTTTATTTTATTTATTCATTTTATTTGAGACAGGGTCTTTTTCCTGTCACCCAGGCTGGAGTGCAGTGAAACGATCATAGCTCATTGCAGCCTCAATCTCCTGGGCTTAAGGCAGTGGTCCCCAACCATTCTGGCACTAGGGACTGGTTTCATGGAAGACAATTTTTCCATGGACTGGGGATTGGCAGGGAGATGGTTTGGGGATGGTTCAAGCCCATTACATTTATTGTGCAGTCAAACCTCTCTGCCAGTGATAATCCGTATTTGCAGCTGCTCCCCAGCACTAACATCACCGCCTCAGCTCCACCTCAGATCATCAGGCGTTAGGTTCTCATAAGGAGCGCACAACTTAGATCCCTCACATGCGCAGTTCACAGTAGGGTTGGTGCTTCTATGAGATTCTAATGCCACTGCTGATCTGACAGGAGGCGGAGCTTATGCAGTGATGGCAGCGATGGGGAGTGGTTTCTAAAAGGCCATGGACTGGTACTGGTCTGCGCCACCACACCTGGCACAATTTTTTTTTTTGTTTTGTTTTGAGGCAGAGTCTTGCTTTGTTGCCTGGGCTAGAGTGAGTGCCGTGGCGTCAGCCTAGCTCACAGCAACCTCAAACTCCTGGGCTTAAGCGATCCTACTGCCTTAGCCTCCCGAGTAGCTGGGAATACAGGCATGTGCCACCATGCCCAGCTAATTTTTTCTATATATATTTTAGTTGGCCAGATAATTTCTTTCTATTTTTAGTAGAGACGGGGTCTCGCTCTTGCTCAGGCTGGTCTCGAACTCCTGACCTTGAGTGATCCACCCCCTGGCACAATTTTATTGTTTTCTTTATAGCTGATGTCAAGCATTTGCTTTTCACCAGAGTAAAATGAAAAAATAAAGTGAAGCTAGTGGAAGACACCTGTGTAACATTAACACTGCAAACGGCCATGCCATTAGCTGTCCAAGAAACTCTACCAGAACAAGGTTGTCTTGATTTTAATTTACCATGAATGATGGTTATTTGAATAAGTTGTCTGAAGTCATTATAGCAGTTGATTATTTCCTTAGCCATTTTTTCTAAGTCCTAAAAATGTTAATAATCAGTCTGGTTTTTTGGGAACTTTTAAAGGCATATTTGAGTTTAGCTGGAAGAACTTCTCACTTGCTGAAAATTGTTTTTTACCCTCACTTTTGTTTATCCTTGTACCAGGTATCTTCCTTGACTTGATGCACCTGAAGAAACCTGGGGGCTTTGACATATCCTTGTTCTACAGAGATATCATCACCATTGCAGAAGATGAGGACCTTGGAATTCACTTTGAGGAATCGAGCAAGCTAGAAGACCTGTTGAGGAAAGTTCGCGCCAAGGAGTCCAGAAAGCGAGTGCTCTACAGGTGTGCACTAAGCCTGGGTTAGCTGGGCACATGTCCCTTAACAAATCATAAGCATTGCTTTGACCTCCTTGGCTACTTAACTCTGGACTGTGCTACTGCCTTATTGTGTTCCTCTAGAACACTTGCTTTATTTCAGGACAGCACAAGGTATTGACTTCTCTTTCTCTGGCAAGAGCTGGTATTTCTCCAAAATAACACAGTCCTCCATTTCCTTGGGATAACCAGTTCTGGTCTAAGAGTATCTTCAGGTGTGCTCACTTACACAGTCATGTGTTGCTTAACAATGGAGATACACTCTGAGAAACTCACTGTTAGGCAGTTTTATAATACGAACAACATAGAGTGTGCTTACACAAACCTAGGTGTAGCCTACTATACACCTAGGCTATACGGTATAGCCAGTTGCTACTAGGCTGTAAACCTGCACAACAACATGGTACTATACTGAATATTGTAGGCAGCTGTAACACAATGGTAAGTATTCGTGTATCTAAACATGTCTAAACATAAAAAAGGTACAATAAAAATATGGTATAGGCCGGGCACGGTGGCTCACAATTGTAATCCTAGCACTCTGGGAGGCTGAGGCGGGTGGATCGTTTGAGCTCAGGAGTTCAAGACCAGCCTGAGCAAGAGCAAGACCCCGTCTCTACTAAAAATAGAAAGAAATTATCCGGCTAACTAAAAATATATAGAGAAAAAATTAGCTGGGCATGATGGCACATGCCTGTAGTCCCAGGTACTCGGGAGGCTGAGGCAGGAGGATTGCTTGAGCCCAGGAGTTGGAGGTTGCTGTGAGTGAGGCTGACGCCATGGCACTCTAGCCTGGGCAACAGAGTGAGACTCTGTCTCCAAAAAAAAAAAAACAAAGAAAAAGAAAGAAAAAGACAAATTGGGGTTTCATTCTTAAAAGGAAGAGGAAAGGATATTAGAAAAACAGAAACAGATAATTGATACAGTACTTACAAGGTTGTTATGACTATTAAATGAGAGCATAGCTATAAATTGATTGGTATAGTGCTGGGCTCAGGGAAAACTATCATTATTTTTATTATACAGGTTGAGCCTCCCTAATCTGAAAATCTGAAATCCAAAATGCTCAAAAATCCAAAACTTTTTCAGTGCCGACATGACGCTCAAAGGAAATGCTCATTGGAGCATTTTGAATTTCAAATTTTCAGATCAGGGATGCTCAACCAGTAAGTCCTGTATAATGCAAATATTCCAAAATTCAAAAAAATCAGAACTGCAAAACACTTCTGGTCCCAAGCATCTCGGATAAGGGCTGCTCAGGTTGTAGTACATTCTTTATCATTATTTTTAGTAGTTAATATATCCTGAAACTAATATGTGTGGTTTAGACTCTGAGGTGGTACTATAGCAAATCCTGTCATACTATTAACATGCATTATATTTACATTCTAAGAGCTTGCTTAGGATTATTGGAGAGAATAAAACAAACTGAAGCTTGGGTGCCATAAAGGAATTTTAGATAGGAAAGTACAGTCTTTCAGTCAATGCTTTTTCATTTTCCCTCCCTCAGGTTAAAGCTTAAGCTCAACAAAGATATAGCACTCACTTTGGGCGTCTATAATCTGGTCCAGAAGGCTTTCAAGCCTGCTCCAATAAGGCTCTATCGGGAAACAAATGAACCAGTGAAAACCAAGACCCGGACATTTAATGTAAATACAGGCAGTTTGCTTCTGCCTAGCGACACCAAGAGGTCTCAGGTAGGTAGATACGCCTTCTTACTGAATTTTTTGCCATTGAAGAGTTAACAGCGAGAGAGACATTGATCAGGTTAACCAGTTAAATAACTTTCATGTGTGCATCTTTCTTTCCAAGCTGTTAAAACACAGAGTCTTTTTGGAACTATGGTGTCTGGATGAGTGATATCTTGAGAGCTAGAAAGTTAAACAGAGCCAATGTTTGAAACAAATGTCAGTAAAAACTTCAGCCCTCGATCACTCAGCACACACTGCTCTGTGTCTAACAGTTTAATTCCTTACTCAGGTACAATAGCAGAAAATGCTTTGTAGTTGATTAGGGAGATGAGGAGCTAAGTGTGAACATAGTTCCATTGTGGTTAAAGAACAAACATACTTTGCCACAGTGGCCAGCCTGTGGCCTCTTTTTCTTAGGGAGAGAATTTCTTTTTGTTTAATTAACAAAATTTTTTCCTTTGCTTTGGAGTGACACACATCTGTTTTTCTGAACCTGAAAGACAGACTTAGAATGCAGAACATTATCTTTCCTTGTTCTCTTACCTTTGTTAAATCTCAAAAAGGATTTGACATTGAAAATTAAAATGGAATGAATCATCCTTTTCAATTATGCAAAATGTGGGAGAGAATCTGAGGTTTTATATAAGCTAAGGACCTAAAAGGATGACTAAAATATTATTTTGATTCAAATCATGAAATGTTTTTTGGAGCACAAATTTCAAGCTGGAGGATTTTGCCCTACTTTGTGAAGACAAAGAAAAGAAATTTCCTCTTCCATTTTGGAAGTAACTAGTTTTTCATATGGGTTTATTCATAGGCAATAGTTCTTCTGGTTACTGAGTTTTGTTCTATCTCCATTATGCCTGAAAAAAACATTGAGGGCTCTTTTTTTGTTCATAAAACACAAATTTGTGCTACTAAGTGCTGTTATCACATATCCAGGATCAAAATGCAAATATTAATCTGGAAGTAATACTTATATATGTATGTTGTGTCTGCTTCCCACCCTGAGACCTAGCACAGTACCTGACATAGGTCCTCTCATTCAGTAAATAGGTATGGTTTAAGCATCCTTTGTGTGTCAGGGATAGTGCTTAGAGCTCACTACATGTTAAATGGGAGAAGGAATAAATACCTGAAGAGCATGGCCTTTGGCACCAGAAAGATCTGGGTTCAAAGCCCAATTCATTTGTACAAGTTACCCAACAACTGAGCCTCAGTTCACTCATCTTTAAAACAGTTTTTAACACCTACCTCCTAGGACTGTTACAGAAGAAAAATTAGATGACAAATGTGAAGTACCTGGTAGTCACTCAGTAAATGTTAATCCCCTGTTATCGGAGGAGGATGCCCTGCTGAGCCCTCTTCCTGCTCCTGATCTGATTTTAACCTGCTAGAGTCATGCAGCAGCTGTTTTGCATAGCCTCTCTCTGTTTCCCTGCCTTAGATCTATGGGAGTCGTCAGATTGTGCTAGAGAAAGAGGAAACAGAAGAGCTGAAACGGTTTGATGAACCAGGTTTGATTCTCATTGGTTTCAAGCCCTTAGCAATGCTGAAGATGCACCACTACCTGAGGCCCTCCCTGTTCGTGTACCCTGAGGAGTCCCTGGTGAACGGTAGGTGGCACAGACCAAGGATGAGTGGGTGACTAACACAGAACACTGTTTATGGGGCAGCGGTTCCTGAATGGGTGTTGCTTAGACACCCTACAGGAGATGTTAATGGGGTATTTTTTTTTTTTTTTTTTTTGAGACAGGGTCTCTGTTGCCCAGGCTGGAGTACAGTGGTGCGATCATAGCTCACTGCAGCCTTGAACTCCTGAGCTCAGCCTCCTGAGTAGTTGGGACTACAGACATGTGCCACCATGCCTGGCTAATTTTAATTTTTTGTACAGGCAAGGTCTCACTATGTTGCCTAGGCTGGTCTCAAACTCCTGGCCTCAAGTGATCTTCTCGCTTCAGCCTCCCTATATGTTGGGATTACAGGTGTGAACCACCATGCCTGCCCTAATGGAGTATTTTAAAAGTGTTTCCTTCTCAAATTTTGGAAATGTGGAACTAAACAAAAGTTAAAGAGATTTCTTTAGGACCTCTAATATACTGATACGCATTGTGAATATCCAGGAGGGACTATGGAGTTTAGCATTTAAACACTTACTTCCTTTTCTTAGGAGAAACTGGTGGCGGGGGGTGGGAGGAATCCTTATTTCCTATATACTTCTTTCTTTGACACATCAGATAGAGAACAACATACAAAAACCAAACAAACCCACAGCTTTTTCTCTAGTGTTGTCAATTAAAGACGACATAAACTCTGCTCTTGTGTTTATTTGTGCTGCCCAGACCTGTCTTCTGTGCTGCAGCTCGTGAGCCCCCCAGATTTGACTTGATTGGTTTTCATTAACACCTGGAGCTCATGTTTTTACTGTCAGTAAAAGTGAACTGACACTAGTAGTCCACATTCTAAATGGAGTATATGGGGTTTCTAGACCTCTTATTCCTTTCCTTTCTCTTCTTTCTACACTTCTACTGCCCCAACTTTCCCCTCAGCTCTGGGTTTCTCACCCCTCACCTGTTGGGGCTTCATAAACCCTTTGAAAACATGGAAGACATGCCACGATCACGAAGGTGGCTTTCCCAGGGTGAGCTTACCCATTGCACTCCACATGTGCTGACCCCTGCGATTTCCCCAACGGTGGGAAACTCGACTGCATAATTTGTGTAGTGGGGGACTGCGTTCACACTCTCCCCTGAAGAAAAAAAGAAAATGGAAGAGAAATTATAGGGCTAAGAGGGAAGAAAGGAGGAGACCTCTTTGGGATGTAGGCTGCTGGGACATTTGTTTTCTAGGGAGCTCAACCCTGTTCAGTGCTCTACTCATCAAGTGCCTGGAGAAGGAGGTCCTAGCAGTGTGCAGATATACACCCCGCAAGAACATCCCCCCTTGTTTTGTGGCTTTGGTGCCACAGGAAGAGGAGTTGGATGACCAGAAAATTCAAGTGACTCCTCCAGGTACATTTCCAAGGCTTCTGAAGCTTGCCTGTGCTCTGGAATCATTCATGGGACCTGCTGAACCATAGTCTCCAGAAATGAGGGCTGGGAAATGTGTATTTTTAAGGTTTCTTGGGTGAATTTGATGCACAGCCCCATAAGGCCACCAAATATGGTGGTGCAGTGCACAGCATGCACAGCCCTACAAGGCAGATCTGCAGCCAGGGTTAAGAATTGTCTGCTTAGGGACCATTTGCAAGTTTTTGACACAAGGCCCTTGCTGCTGACACCTTTCTTTATTAAAAGCCATTGTTTGGGTAATTGTAAGCCATTGTTTGAGACATTG
The DNA here is from genome assembly GCF_041146395.1 of Eulemur rufifrons. Classification (NCBI taxonomy): domain Eukaryota; kingdom Metazoa; phylum Chordata; class Mammalia; order Primates; family Lemuridae; genus Eulemur; species Eulemur rufifrons. The sequence goes on from NC_090998.1 coordinate 90,231,572, forward strand.
TAATGTCTCATGTTTGGTTTATCTCCTTACAAACCAAACCATGGGGTTTGTTGAGGCAGTGGGGTATAGTGGAAAGACCATGGATTTTGAAGTCAGACTTGATTTTATCTTATGTTTATGTTTCTTTTTTTTTTTTTTTTTTGAGACAGAGTCTTGCTTTGTTGCCCAGGCTAGAGTGAGTGCCGTGGCGTCAGTCTAGCTCACAGCAACCTCAAACTCCTGGGCTTAAGCGATCCTCCTGCCTCAGCCTCCCTAGTAGCTGGGACTACAGGCATGTGCCACCATGCCCGGCTAATTTTTTTTTTTCTATATATATTTTAGTTGGCCAGATAATTTCTTTCTATTTTTAGTGGAGACGGGGTCTCGCTCTTGCTCAGGCTGGTCTCGAACTCCTGACCTTGAGCGATCCACCCGCCTCGGCCTCCCAGAGTGCTAGGATTACAGGCGTGAGCCACCGCGCCCGGCCTTACGTTTATGTTTCTGAAAGCTTGCTTGCTTTTGATTCACGCCCATCTTGTTAGCTGGCCAACTTGGTCAAATAATTTAACCTTTCTATTTATATTTCTTATTTACAAAGATGGGGATTCTAGAACACCTTTCCCTCAAGGTTGTTTTACATTTGAGATAAATTAATAAATATACAGGTTCTTAGCACAAAGTCATCAGCGGATGATAGTCTTCCTTCCCTTCCCATGCTCATAAAAGTGAACTTCCTAAAGTAACTCTTTGAATGTATTATAGTTTTAACTTTGGTCATTGGAATGCTCAGGAACACTAAGTTATTAAGCTATTGTCTCTCAGCTCCAATTCACCCTTTTTTTTTTTTTTTTTTTGAGACAGAGTCTCACTTTGTTGCCCAGGCTAGAGTGAGTGCCATGGCGTCATGCCTAGCTCACAGCAACCTCAAACTCCTGGGCTCACGCGATCCTCCTGTCTCAGCCTCCCGAGTAGCTGGGACTACAGGCACGCGCCACCATGCCCGGCTAATTTTTTCTATATATATTTTAGTTGTCCATATAATTTCTTTCTATTTTTAGTAGAGACGGGGTCTCGCTCTTGCTCAGGCTGGTCTCGAACTCCTGACCTTGAGCGATCCACCCGCCTCGGCCTCCCTGAGTGCTAGGATTACAGGCGTGAGCCACCGCGCCCAGCCCAATTCACCCTTTTGTATGCTCTGTGCTGCTGAGGCTGAGATGCTTCAAGCCCGTCTTCTCCTTTCGCAGCTGGCTCTCAAACAGGCTGTGTCAGTGGCGGCGTGGAGGGCAGGGGAGAGGTGAGGGACTTGCTCCTCCCTGTTTGCTCAGTGCTGTTGTCAGCGTTGCTAGCAAGGGCCCTTCACCTGGCAGCAGCACTTGGTTACAGTGTCTAGATTTTTTAGTCCTTCTAGAGCCCATCAGTAATTAAACCACGATCAGCCTGATAACCTGTAGCTGTTTCTTTTTAGCGCATGATAGAGGGTAGAGGAACAAAGGAGAGAGGTTGAAGCTCAGAGGAGGGCCCACTGGAGCTGGCACTTGGCCCTCCAGAGAGGGGGCACCGGACTGTGCAGCTGGCCCTGGATGTATAAGAAAAGCCGGGGACTGGAACCACCTGCCGCAGCCAGGTGAAGGGTCCTTGCTGGGGTGGAAAGTAGGAACTGTAAATAGAGTGGTCCCCCCTTATCTGCGGTTTTGCTTCCATGGTTTCAGTTACCTGCAGTCAACAGTGGTCCAAAAATATTAAATGGAAAATTCCAGAAATAAATGATTTATAAGTGCTGTCCTGCCCGTGACATGAGTCATTGCTTTGTTCAGTGGCTCCACGCTATAAATGCTACCCACCCGTTAGTCACTTAGTAGCCGTCTTGGTTATCAGATTGACTGTTGTGGTATTGGTATCCCAGTGCTTGTGTTCAAGTCACCCTTATTTTACTTAATAATGGCCCAAAGCACAAGAGTACTGATGTTAGTAATTTGGATACTCCAAAGAGAAGCCATAAAGTGCTTCCTTTAAGTGAAAAGGTGAAAATTCTTGACCTTAAGGAAGAAAAAATATCTTATGCTAAGGTGGCTAAGATCTACAGCAAGAATGAATCTTCTATCCATGAAATTGTGCAGAAGGAAAAAGAAATTCATGCTGGTTTTCCTGTTGTACCTCAGACTACAAAAGTTATGGCTACAGTGTGTGACAAGTACTTAGTTAAGATGGCAACGCATTACCTTGTGGGTGGAAGACACAGAAATGTGTTCCGATTGACAGCAAGCAGGCTCAGTACTATCTGAGGTTACAGGCATCCACTGGGGATCTTGAACTAATAGGGTAGGGGGGTCTACGTGTACAGGAAGAGCACCCCTCCTGCCTTGCAGTCCTCCAGAGACTCCAGGGGGAGTCTGTTAGGCAGACACTAACAGGAATCAGCTGGTAAAGGAGAAATGGGGGTTACAGGGCCCCAGCACCAGCGTCACAGGACATAGGAGGGTGAATTTAGAGCTGAGAAACAAATGACTGCAATACTGTAAGTCAAATCTCAGAAAATTTATCTCCCTTCAGGCTTCCAGCTTGTCTTCTTGCCCTATGCTGATGATAAGCGGAAGGTGCCCGTTACTGAAAAAGTCATAGCAAACCCAGAGCAGGTGGACAAGATGAAGGCGATTGTTCAGAAGCTCCGCTTCAAGTACAGGTGAGTACTGGGGTCAGTCTCAGGCTTTCTCCCGAGCTGACGGTCTTACTGGAAATTCGAGTTAGGCGTAGACCAAGAGAACATGACTTTCTTTAATCAGTCAGCTGATAGATTATTACTTGTTACTTACAGCTTTTTAAAAGCTATATAGAGAATGGAAGCTCTTATTATATTGGAGACTCTGGGATTGTGCTGGTGGACCTGTTGTGTTGTGCTTAGAAAGCAGATTAGTTGACTGAACAAGTTCAAGAAAGTAACAGTAAGGGGAAAATTCTTTTTTTTTTTTTTTTTTGAGACAGAGTCTCTCTCTGTTGCCCAGGCTAGAGTGAGTGCCATGGCGTCAGCCCAGCTCACAGCAACCTCAAACTCCTGAGCTCAAGGGATCCTCCTTTCTCAGCCTCCCGAGTAGCTGGGACTACAGGCATGCACCACCATGCCCGGCTAATTTTTTCTATATATATTTTTTAGCTGTCCGTATAATTTCTTTCTATTTTTTTAGTAGAGATGGGGTCTCGCTCTTGCTCAGGCTGGTCTCGAACTCCTGAGCTCAAACGATCCGCCCACCTCGGCCTCCCAGAGTGCTAGGATTACAGGCGTGAGCCACCGCGCCCGGCCTGGGAAATTTCTTAGTTTCGTTGGTTATGTGTGTTGTCACACGATGACAGAAAGTAAATAAATCTAATGTAAGCCAGGTACAGTTGCTCATCCCTATAGTCCCAGCCACTCAGGAGGCTGAGGCAGGAGGATTGCTTAAGCCCAGGAGTTCGAGACCAGCCTGGGTGATGTAGTGAAACCCATCTCAAAAGAAAAAAAATCTAACATAGGCTGGGCATGGTGACTCAAGCCTGTAACGTTAGCACTCTGGGAGGCCAAGGTGGGAGGATCGCTTGAGGTCAGGAGTTCGAGACTAGCCTGAGCAAGAACAAGACCCTGTCTCTACAAAAAATAGAAAAAAAAAAAAAAATTAGCCAGGCGTGGTGTCCATACCTATAGTCCCCACTGCTCCAGAGGCTGAGGCAGGAGGATTGCTTGAGGCTGAGAGTTTGAGGCTGCAGTGAGCTATGATGACACCACTGTATTCCAGCCTGGGTGACAGAGTGAGACTCTGTCTCAATAAAAAAAAAAAAATCCAATGTAAATTGTTACAAGCTTAAAAGAATGATTAAATAATTCAAGTCATTCCCTCTCATATACCATCTCTCAGAGCCTACATAATGTGATGCCAAACGTAATTTTTTTCACAAACTATCTTTTTATTTACTTTTTTGAGACAGGGTCTCTTTTAGTCACCTAGGCTGGAGTGCAGTGGCCTTATGATAGCTCACAGCAACCTCAAACTCCTGGGCTCAAGCAATCCTCCTGCCTTCATCTCCCTAGTAGCATGCTACCATGCCCGGCTTAGCCCACTTAAAATAAAATTTTTTTAAATTTATTTTATTTTTTTTTTTAGAGAAAAGGTCTCAAAATCTATTGCCCATACTTCTCCACTTCTTCGCAAAAAGAATAAAAGAAAAAAAAGAAAAGAAGAAAAAAAAAGAAAGAAAATCTATTGCCCAGGCTGGAGTGCAGTGGTGTGATCATAGTGCCCTGCAGCCTCAAACTTCTGGCCTTACGCTGTCCTCCCACCTCAGCCTCCCAAATAGCTGGAATTACAGGCATGAGCCACTATACTCAGCTCCCTTTATTAGAGTTTTTAGAGATGAGGTCTCACAATATTGCCCAGGCTGGCCATGAACTAACTACTGGGCTCAAGTGATCCTCCCGGCTGGGCGCCGGTGGCTCACGCCTGTAATCCTAGCACTCTGGGAGGCCGAGGCGGGTGGATTGCTCAAGGTCAGGAGTTCGTGACCAGCCTGAGCGAGACCCCGTCTCTACTAAAAATAGAAAGACATTACATGGACAACTAAAAATCTATATAGAAAAAAAAAAAAATTAGGGCCGGGCGCGGTGGCTCACGCCTGTAATCCTAGCACTCTGGGAGGCCGAGGTGGGCGGATCGTTTGAGCTCAGGAGTTCGAGACCAGCCTGAGCAAGAGCGAGACCCCATCTCTACTAAAAATAGAAAGAAATTATATGGACAGCTAAAAATATATATAAAAAAAAATTAGCCGGGCATGGTGGTGCATGCCTATAGTCCCAGCTACTCGGGAGGCTGAGACAGGAGGATCGCTTGAGTTCAGGAGTTTGAGGTTGCTGTGAGCTAGGCTAACGCCATGGCACTCACTCTAGCCTGGGCAACAGAGTGAGACTCTGTCTCAAAAAAAAAAAAGAAAAAGAAAAAAGAAAAAAAATTAGCCGGGCATGGTGGCGCATGCCTGTAGTCCCAGCTACTCGGGAGGCTGAGGCAGTAGGATTGCTTAAGCCGAGGAGTCTGAGGTTGCTGTGAGCTAAGCTGACACCACGGCACTCACTCTAGCCTGGGCAACAAAGTGAGACTCTGTCTCCAAAAAAAAAAAGTGATCCTCCCAAGTAGCTGGGACTATAGGTACAAGCCACCATGCCCAGCCCTTAGCCCATTTTAAAATAGGGTTATTAACTTTTTTGCCATTGAGTTGTAGGGGTTTTTCACATTCCATCTTTTGTCTCTAGGCCACTGCCCCACCTCTGGGCAAAATGATACCTTTCTCCCTCAAATATAACCTTCTGGTATACTCCTTTACTAGACAAACGGAAGCAAGAGTCTACCATGTGCCAGACACTGTTCCAGATACAATTCCAACATTATCTCATTTAGTCTTCATAACAACTCTGAAAGCTAGGTTTCCAGCCTGTCTTACAGATGAGGAAACTCAGGCTTAGAGGAGATGGAGCCAGGATTAAAACCCACAGCTGTCTCACCCTAGATCCATACTCTTTACACCCGCGATGCTGCTGCTGCGTGCAGGAAAAGGAAAGCACATTGGGGGTTCAGCATCGCCCTATCTCCCCCCACTCGCCTTTGTCTTTCCTCCGTACTGGCATGACCCAACCTCCTCTATTTCTGTCTCTGCCCACAGCTTCCAGTGACAGACAGATGGGCAGGTTTGCTTTTAAATGGACGTGGATCTCTAGTATCAGATAATAAACTGAAAACTGAAGAGAGAAAAACTGATTTGAGACATGATTCCCAACTGTTTTACTTGGGGTGTTTTCCTCAGCTAAACTTGGGGCATCTCAGCTGGACTTATTTTTTACATGTTTAAGTTGTTATGTTTAATTTTATGTTATTATTACTGTTTCAACAGAAGTGACAGCTTTGAGAACCCAGTGCTACAGCAGCACTTCAGGAACCTGGAGGCCTTGGCTTTGGATCTGATGGAGCCTGAACAAGCCGTCGATCTGACATGTAAGAAAATTGTGACTGAGTCAAGAAGTTCTTTTCATGAGGGGCCTTCTCATTGATTTTACTCTGAAGCAGTACGTGATGTATTTCCTAGCTCTCTCTAAAGACGTAACCTTTTTGTCCAGACCATCTCCGTTTGAGAAATTTTCTAGACCAGCTTAAACAGCCCGGGAACACATTTGGCTGGTTCTGCAGTGAGAGGAGGAGAGAGTGCCAGGCCTTTGAGACCTGCCCTGAATTAGGCCACCTTATGACATGTTGGTGAAAGTTTAAAAAATAATGTACAACATTAACTATGAGGGAAGGGCTGTAATTGTCCCAATTTTATAGAGAAGGTTGCCCTGAGTGATTTGCCCTAAATAGTAAGTGGTGGATCTATGTTGGAACCCATCGAATCCCACCTAGAGCCCTTGCTCTGAACCACTGTTCTTACTGCCTCTCCGTCAGACTCTGCATGCTCTGCCTGAGAAAAGCTACCTTGTTACCCAGCATCAAAGAGCTTTGTTTGGCCTCCCAGGCTGGGTTCTTTGACCTTGCTGCTAGACCTGCCTCTTGATTGTTATTCTCTTAAGTATTTCATAAGAAGAACACAGGAAGTTTAGTGATAGAAGTAAATATCCACTGGGAAACAGATTAGATTTAATGAAGATTCTTGTAGAGGCTAAAAAGATCAGAACAATTAGTTTGACCTGCTTACCTTCCAAGTTATTAATGATATCTCTCTCTCTTTTTTTTTTTTTGGTTGAGACAGTCTCACTCTGTTGCCCAGGCTAGAGTGCAGTGGCCTCATTGTAGCTCACAGCAACCTCAAACTCCTGGGCTCAAGCGATCCTCCTGCCTTAGCCTCCTGAGTAGCTCTGACTACAGGCACATGCCACCATGCTCTGCTAATCTTTTTCTATTTTTTGTAGAGATGGGGTCTTGCTCTTGGCTCAGGCTGGTTTTGAACTCCTGACCTCAAGTGATCCTCCCACCTTGGCTCCCAAGGTGCTAGAATCATAGAAGTGAGCCACCGTGCTTGGCTTATGATCTCTTTCATATTAGACAAAATAGCCCCAGCATCAAAAGCATAAGAGTTATTGGACCAGTGTTACTCTGTCTAGCTGGATCTGGAAGAAGAGAAACCCTTGTGTTGTCTCCTCTATGGACTTCGGGCAAATTAGTAAGTCAGTTGTCTAGTGCCTAGCAAGGTGGTTAAGGACACAGGTTTTGGAAATGACTGATGTGTTTGAAATCTCAGCTTTGCTACTTACTAAGTCCAGTGACTTGGGGAATATTACCTAATCTTTCTGAGACTTGGTTCGTTTTTGGTAAAATGGGAATGGTGATATTGTTCGTACAAGGTGTTAGGACAATAGAGGCGCTGACACTCAGGAAGTGCTCAGAGCACAGTTGTTCTCAGTCCACAGCTACTTTCCACTTCCAGGGCCTCAGCCTCTTACAGTCTGGCTTCCTGGCCCTGTGATTTCATGGAAAGTCCTGTTTTCTCTTACTATCTCTATTTTCAAAACAGCTTTTGGCTGCCTTAGTATTTCCTATAAACCTAAACAACCAGGTTTCCATCCTCAGCCCTCTCTTCTCTGCCTTTCTGCTGGCTTTCTCCTTCACTCCCACAGCCTCAGTAACCATCTCATGGCCCTGACCCCCAAGCCTGCATCTCCTGCCCTGTCCTTTCTTCTAGCCGCCTGGTTGGCATCTACCTAAGGACCTGGATGTCCTACTGCTCAGACATCTGACCCTTTGACTCTTTCCTCTTTTACATCCCTCACTCTCTTCTAATCAAATGCCTGTTTCCCTCTAACACAATGATACGGTTTTCTTTTAATAAATACTTATTGAAGACTAGAAAATCTTTTCCCACTTTCTTCTAGGTTTGCGACACCATAGTGTCTTTCTTGGTTTTCTCCTGTATCAGCGTAACTCTGAGACACCTTTTCTGGATCTCTTTCCTTTTCCCCTCTGCTAAACATGGGGGTCCTCTGGGGGACCCTGAGCCCCATCTTTCTCTGGCATTTCCCTGCTCCCTGGGTGCCCTCTCATCAGGTTACACTATGGTTCTCAAAGTGTGGTCCCTGGACTGGCAGCCTTGATGTCACCTGGGCACTTGTTAACAAATGCAAATTCTTGAGCCCTATCCCAAGCTGATTGAATTTGAAGCTCAGATTGGGGCCCAGCAACTTGTGTTTTAACAAGCCTTCCAGGTGATTCTGAGATTTTTGCCACTACCTTTATTTATTTATTTTGAGATAGAGTCTCACTCTGTTGCCGGGGCTAGAGTGCCGTGGCATCAGCCTAGCTCACAGCAACCTCAAACTCTTGGGCTCAAGCAATCCTTCTGCCTCAGCCTCCCGAGTAGCTGGGACTACAGGCATGCGCCACCAGGTCCGGCTAATTTTTTCTATATATTTTTAGTTTTCCAGATAATTTCTTTCTATTTTTTTAGTAGAGACAGGGTCTCGCTATTGCTCAGGCTGGTCTCGAACTCCTGACCTCGAGTGATCCTCCCGCCTCGGCCTCCCAGAGTGCTAGGATTGCAGGTGTGAGCCACCACGCCTGCCACTACCTTTTGCACATTGGTTCTCAACTTTGGATACAAAACAGAATCATCTGGGGGCTTTAAAAAATCTGGCCATTCAGGCCTCACTCCAGACAAATTAAATCTCTAGAGGTGGGGTTTGGGCCTTGGTACTTACTCCCCTGGTGATTCCCAGGTTGTGAGCCAGTGCTCTAGCAGAAGGCTCCTGCAGTCTGGAACGTGGGGCTTCTGACATTGCCTTGTCTAGGTAGACCAGGGGGCAGGATCTCCCCTCAGCGCTTTGCAAATGTGGTCACGAGAGACCCATTCTGTCACTATTGGCTGTGATGTGGCTTACATCAAAAGCTCTACAAACTGTAGAGCTGGAAGCTAACAAAGAAGGAAACTGAAATATTATCTTTCCTCTATAGCCTCCTTACCCTGTTGTGTTTGTCTTGGGGAATGCTCTGCCATCCCAACCAGTCATCTCCCTGCCCCCTCACATTCCATGCCAGTTCTGTCACTTGTCATGTTTATGGGGTCCCCCTCCCCATCTTCAGCAGGGTACTGTTGTATCTTAAGTTCATACTCCACACAGCTGTCAGGGGATCTTTCTGAATGCAAATTGATTTGTTGTTCCCCTGCTCAGAGCCCTTCAGTTTTTCCACTGTTGTTAGCATAAGGCCTAATTCCTTGGAAGACATCCAAGCTTCCGTGACTCGCCACGCCTGCCTTTCCTGCCTCCTGTGCCCTGCCCTCCGCGCACCCCACCTTCAAGTTGCATGTTACCTGCTGTTTCTCCCACATGCCCTCTCTTGCTTCTCATCTTTCCAGACTCTACTGCACAGTCTTTCCCGACCTCTCCCGTGTTCCAGTGTGCCCTGTATAGTCCCTTCTTTCATGGCTTGGTTTTACTCACCTCCTTGCTCTGTAAGCCCACTGTGGTCACAGATTCTTGTTTGAATTCCCAGAATCTAGCCCAGTATCTCCACTCTGCCACTTCCCAGCTGTTTGACCGCTCTGCTTTCCTCCTGTGTAAAATGGGGAGACAAATTTACCTACCATATAGATTGTTGGAAGGATTAAATAAAAATAATAAGTGTAAAGCATTTAGAACAGTGCCTGGCTGTAGTAAGTGTGACTACAGTAAATTTGTGACTCACCAGACCACTCTTTTGTGTTTTGATTTTCCAGTGCCCAAGATTGAAGCAATGAATAAAAGACTGGGCTCCCTGGTGGATGAGTTTAAGGAACTTGTCTACCCACCCGATTACAATCCTGAGAGGAAAGTTACCAAGCAGAAACAAGGTGAGGAGCTGAGTTCAGTGGATTATTTTATTTTAAGAGACAAGGTCTCTCTCTGTCACCTAGGCTGGAGTGGAGTGGCACTATCAGCTCACGGCAGCCTCGAATTTCTGGGCTCGAGCAATCCTCCAGCCTCAATCTCTTGAATAGCTGGGACTACAGGTGTGTGCCACCAAGCCCAGCTAACTTTTAAAAAATTTTTTGTAGAGATGGGGTCTCTCGATGTTGCCCAGGCTGGTCTCAAACTCCTGGCCTCAAGTGATCCTCCCATCAGTGGGTTATTTTTAAAAGTTGTCTTTATGGTCTTATCACAGAGGATAATGTCCTTTCAGAAATATCTATTCAAACATATGTATTTACATATACCAACATACATTATCTCAGCATAAACGAAACAGTATTCATTCTTTTCTAGTTTGCTATTTTGTTATTCAGCTACATATGGACAGTTATTTATATCAATTTAAGTATCTACCTCATTTTAAAAAGGCTGCAGAGCACTTCACTAGAGGGATGTACCCCAGTTTATTTGGCCAGACCTGCATCAATGGCTGTGCTACAGGGAGCATGAGCAACCATTGTTGACCGACAGGGTAAATTCTTACAGTGGAGTTGCTGGGTCAAGGTGTAGACATTTACAAATCTGGTAAGAATTGCCTCCCAAAATAGTGATACTTTTACCCCCTATCCAAAAAGCGGATAAATGTAAACCTGTACAAACCTGTACAGCATGTTACTGTACTGAATATTGTAGGCCTGGGTTTTAGATACTGTTTTTTAAAATTTCCACAAAAATGACATAGGGAAACTTATGTCCTGTTTTGATTTGCAGTTCTCCAGTTATGAGTGAGATGTAGTTTTACTGGACATTTTTTTCTTTTCCGTGTACTACCTGTTACTAGTCTTAACCATTTTTAGTCCATTTTACTGGACCGGTCCTTTCTCTTACCGATGGACACCAAGTTCTTTACCATTATGCTCACACTTCAGGACAGCACGTGCATGCTTACCATTTTAGAACAATTCTGGCTTTGGCTGAAATCTTTCTGGCTGTCTTTGGTCACGTAAAGCCACATTTGGGCCGTGCTGAGGAAACGTTGCTGTGAGAGGTTAGGTTGGTGGCCAAGTTGCTTTCTCCTTTCTGCATCAGAAGGGATGGCTGTAGTGCCCTGGCAAACTGCTCTAAGACCTCTGCACAGTCTACACTTAAGTGAAGCTGCCTATTTCAAGCTGTCTTTGCCATGTTGTTCTAGGTAGGCGTCACAGCTTTATGGAAAATGATTAACTGCAGCCCAGATCATCCGATCATAAGAGGGCCCCCAGGCTGCGTAGCTGGGATGCCACTAGTAGCATTTCCAATCACTTCCTCCTGACCTCTTCCCCCAGATGGTGAAGGTTCTGGAAGCAAAAGGCCCAAGATGGAGTTTTCTGAAGAGGAGCTGAAGGCCCACGTCAGCAAGGGCACGCTGGGCAAGTTGACCGTGCCAGTGCTAAGGGAGGCCTGCAGGGTGTATGGGCTAAAGGGTGGGGTGAAGAAGCAGGAGCTGCTGGATGTACTCACCAAGCACTTCCAGAACTGACCAGAGACCATACATCCAGCCATCCTTCCACACTGCAGCCAGGCTGCCTGGTTTTGTTCTTCTTAGCAAGTTAAAAAATGTTTCTCCTGAGCTAGAAGGAGTCTCCCTGACAGAAGCCAAGGGACTTTACATTTGAGACTTTCTGTTGCCATGGAGGACACGTAGTCCTCCCACTTTGCTGTGCCTTATGTTACTGCCAAATAAAAAGCCCTAACTTTCTACCATACATTTTTTTTTTTTTTGGAGACAGAGTCTCACTCTGTTGCCCAGGCTAGAGTGCTGTGGCATCAGCTTAGCTCACAGCAACCTCAAAGTCCTGGGTTCAAGCCATCCTCCTACCTCAGCCTCCCTAGTAGCTGAGACTACAGGTGTGTACCACGACACCCAGCTAATTTTTCCATTTTTAGTAGAGATGGGGTCTCGTTCGTGCTCAGTCTGGTCTTGAACTCCTGACCTCAAGCAACCCTCCTGCCTTGGCTTGCCAGAGTGCTAGGATTATAGACGTGAGCCACTGCACCTGGTTCTATACATTATTCTGTAGTGTGAAGGAGAAGGGTTTGTCTGCCTTGCATCCAAAGCTCACTGGCCATTGGCTATTAGCATCATTTTCTCATTGGGAACACACCATCACAATGGAAACAAAACGTACCAGTGGGGGTGGGCGAGTGTGTGACAATTAAGGACAGGTGAACATAACTTCAGGAATGACAAACCTAGTAGGATTCTCCCTGTCCTTTGGCCTCCTATCTACTTTCCTTTAAACATGTGTCATGTTAAGGTCTAAAAATCAGATTTCAGAAGCAATAAGATTCTCCAAAATAAAATTTTATTTGTTTGTTTTAATTGTGTGTTTTTTTTGAGATGGAGTCTCACTCTGTTGCCCAGGCTAGAGTGCCGTGGCGTCAGCCTAGCTCACAGGAACCTCAAACTCCTGGGCTTAAGAAATCTTTCTGCCTTCGCCTCCCGAGTAGCTGGGACTATAGGCATGTGCCACCATGCTCGGCTAATTTTTTTTCTATAGATATTTTTAGCTGTCCAGATCATTTCTTTCTGTTTTTAGTAGAAACGGGGTCTCACTTTTGCTCAGGCTGGTCTCTAACTCCTGACCTCGAGCGATCCTCCCACCTCGGCCTCTCAGAGTGCTAGGATTACAGGCGTGAGCCACCGGGCCCGGCCTGTTTGTCTATTTTAGAGACAAGGTCTCCTTGTTGCCCAGGTTGGAGTGCAATGGTGCAGTCATAGCTCACTGTAACCTTGAACTCCTGGGCTCAAGTGATCCATCTCAGCCTCTTCAATATCTGAGGCTAAAGGTGTGCACCACCACGCCCAGCTGATTTTTAAATTTTCTGTAGAGACAGGGCTCACTATATTGCCTGGGCTGGTCTTGAACTCCTAGCATCAAGTGGTTCTCCCACCTCTGCCTCCCAAAGTGCTAGCATGTGCCACTGTGCCCGGCCCCAAATAAATCATTTATAAAAATTTTGCAACCAACTGCTTAGGTAGCTGGATAGGAATGATTAGATTTCCTCCTTGCTTCCATGTCTGGGCTCAGGTTATGCATTCTACATTTTTGGAGCATCTACGCGCTAGAGCACCACACAAATTCCTGCCACCTAATAATAATTGGAAAACAATCTCAGATATTAGTTATGTTCAAGTTAAAAAAAAAAAAAAAGACTGTTACAGAGCTAGGAGGAAAAGGAAACATCCTAAAGTGATTTTTGAATTAAGATTAGAATGAGGAGAAAGCCAGTATAGTCAAAGCATGCCGAGTGCAAAGGATTTGAGAAGGAAGGGGGTCTGGAGTGTTAAAGAAACAAAATATGGAACACTCAGCAAAGATGGAACTTCCAGGCCCTAGTTTCCATTTAGATGGAGGCTGGCTTTCTGGAGCTCCCCTTTCTCCTAAATTATTTCAGTCTTTTGGATTATAATTATAAAAGTACATACACAAGAAATAAAGTACAGTCATATGTCACTAAACGGGGATACATCCTGAAAAATGTGCTGCTAGGCATTCTGCCATCATGTAAACATCACACAGGGTACCTAAATAGTTTAGCCTACCACATACCCAGGCTATATGGTATAGCCTATTGCTCCTCGGCTACAAACCTGTACAGCATGTTACTGACGGAATATTGTAGGCCACTGTAATACGTATTTGTGTATCTAAACATAAAAAAGCTACAGTAAAAACACCATAGCACCATAATATACATCATCGGTTGCTGATTGAAATGTTATGAACATGTGACTGTATGAACTAGAAAGCAAGCATTACCTGAAACTCCACCTCCAAAAATAAATATGAAATTGCTTTAGGGGTCAACACTGGAGTGAGGTAGAGAAATGGCTAGCCCAGTAGGCATAGAACTGGTTGGTTCCCAGGCTCCCCCAAGTTGCTTCCTGCTGGCCCAAGGTGGCCAAGAGGAAATCTATCCTAATTTGCTCATTCTTTGCCCAGTTATTTGCACCTTGGAAGATTTCTCAAGCTGAGGTATTAGGCTCTCATGGGACTTAGCCTTAGATATAAAAAGTAAAAGAGGTAGGTGAGGCGACAGTAGCCTCAGTCACCAATACCAATCCTGCATGTGCCAAGGGCTATCAGGAACCCTAATTCTGCAATAGTGGCTCTCAACTGGGGTGATTTTACCTCCAGGGAACCTTTGGGGGTGCGTTGCTACTGCCACCTAGTGAGTAGAGGCTGCTAAAAATCCTAGCACAGGGCAGCCCTGTACAAATTAACCAGCCCAAAATGTCAATAGTGCCAAGGTGGAGAAAGCCTGTTCTAAAGTGATAGCAACACTCCAGTGATTGAGTCTGTACAAGATATTGTAAACTGCCAAACCAGAAACTACTTGGTAGGAGGTGATGGCTTTTCCACAGCGTCTTGGTGAAAAGAGTTTAAGCAGCTATAACCACGCTAATAATGCTAATCATTTCTTCATTCAAATATCAGCTAAGATATCCACTAAGCTAAATATTAGCTTAATATCCATTAAGAATCAGGCACGGCCGGGCGTGGTGGCTCACGCCTGTAATCCTAGTACTCTGGGAGGCTGAGGCGGGCGGATCGTTTGAGCTCAGGAGTTCGAGACCAGCCTGAGCAAGAGTGAGACCCCGTCTCTACTAAAAATAGAAAGAAATGATCTGGACAGCTGAAAAAATATATATATATAAAATTAGCCAGGCATGGTGGCGCATGCCTATAGTCCCAGCTACTCGGGAGGCTGAGGCAGGAGGATTGCTTAAGCCCAGGAGTTTGAGGTTGCTGTGAGCTTGACGCCACAGCACTCTAGCCCGGGCAACAGAGTGAGACTCTTCTCAAAAAGAAAAAGAAAAAAAAAAAAAAAAGAATCAGGCACTGCCACACTCTTTCATTAAATTGGAATACGAATATATTTCTTTATTAGGATGCTCACAAGAATGAAGGACATAGTAGCACTCTTCTCACGTGATAAAGAATATATCCGACCCAACTGTGGCAGGCAACAGGGGTAAGGGCTCTCAGAGCTGGGCCAAGTGTCCACTGAAGAAATCCCCATTCCCCAAAGAGAAGTTTCCTTAGACTCCATTATCTCTGTTATAGCTACCAGCCAGGTCTCCACGATCTTCCCAGAATCCTTCGTTCCAGTATCAGATGCTCTCTCTGCCCTCGACACTCCTGACTCTTTCAAGACCCAGGTCAAGCGCCCCATGTCTCACTCACCCAGGCCACCTGTAGAATCCTGCAGCACATCTCTTTGGTATGCTGCTGCCCTGCCACCCTCAGGGATACAGCTGGGGGTCAGGGAGGGAAAGGACAAAACATCATTATTACCAAAAGCAAATAACAGGGGTACATTTGTACATGACACTTGGACATAAGCCTAACCTCACAGAACACATGCTTCCTCTTCAAATGACACATAATCCCCCCAAGAGCAAAGAAAACTCCTTGATCATTTTAACACACATCAGTGATTCTATATGTCAGGCACAAGGAATACAAAATGGATGGTGTTTACTTGAATCATGTCCTGCACACAGTAGGAAGTCAGCAGATGAGAGCTGGAACCATATCTCTATCCTGGCTCCATCAGGTTTCTCCTGGCTCTTCCTGCCTTTGAATAGTGCTACCACTCTGCTTCCATCTGTTCTGAGCATCAGTTCATTTTTCAAAAGGGAGGAAAAAAGGATGAAGGATGGCAGAGAGAATGTAGAAGGGCTTAGAAGGGGAAAAACCACCCCGTAAAACAGAACAAAAATAATACAAAACTCCAGAAACCAAATGTAGTACTACAATATTTTATAACAATAGAAAGTAGCTGAAAATACTACATGCTAACACAGACAATATGATACACAACCTCAGGGGGAGGAGTCAACAGGGAGAATGACAGAGGCCACAGGTTTAGACTAAGAGCCTTTCGATGGACTGCTGAATGGACTGGATCTGCTGCTTCAGCTGTGAGCCTTCTTTGATAGTGACAGAACAGGCAATGACAGGCCTGGAGACCCCACAGGCCCGCCCCAGGGCCTGCTTGGAGCGCACAAACACGTAGGGCACATTCTTGTCTTCACACAGCAGCGGGAGGTGCAGAATGATCTCCAGCGGCTCAGCATCTGCAGCCATCACAATGAACTCCGAGATGCCCCTGTTGAGGGTTTTGGTGGCTGTGGAGACAAGGACACAAGGCCAACAGGTAATGTTGGGCATGGGTAGGGCAGCCACAAAAAAGCAATTTCTAGGAAAGAGACTAAGAGGCGAAAGAAAACTGGACAAAACACTCAGGCACAAGCAATTCTCTGTCTTGGAGTGGCCCTGGGACATGATAGGGGATTCAAATACCAACCAGTCATCAGCCATCAACGATGTCCCTTTCTCAAACTCTACATTAAACTCATCACTTCTGTCTTCAAAACACATCCTGAATCTGACCACTTCTTTCCTCTCCCCTCTGCTACACTTGTCCAAGTCACCATCATTTCTTGCCCGGTCAACTGCAACAGCTTCCATACAAGCCCCTGTGAGCATGAAGTAGTGCCGTGTAGCGCTTCTCAAGCTATCTGTGATCAAGGATCAGGGTTTTACTATCCTAATCCGTCATGGTCAATACTTCTGGAATGTTCACACCGCATGTGACCCACCATTCATGTTCAATAATACCCTACAGCATTGTTTCAAATGCTTACTCCTGGTTGCTGGTCTCTGTAGCCCAGTGCTAGTCTGTGGACCACATTCTGAATTAATGCTGGAGTCTGGACAAGACCACAGATTCTTGAGCTATACTGCCCGAGTTCAAACCCTTGCACTCGCTCTTATTAGACACGTGAACTGGGGCAAGGTGTTTAACTTCCCTCATTTGTATCATCTATAATAAAATAACATAGTACAATAATTCCACCCAATAGGATTCCTGAAAGGATTAAATAAGTTAATAAGAATAATGCCCGGCACACAGAAAATGCAAAGTATGTTAAAAGTCATGGAGTGATTCTTTTAAGCTCTCAGTTACCTCTCATTCCCTTAATTGGTTCCAGCCACACAGTGGCCTCCTTAGGAACCCTCAAGCAAGTCAAGCATGCCTTTGCACCATGTCTAACCATGCTTCCCTCAAACACTCTTATCTACTCAGTTCCTTGCTCAAACTTCAACTCTGCAGAAAGACCTTCTCTGAATACTCCATCCAGTAAGATCCCACCCCCTTTCCCTCTTTATTTTCCTTTGCAGCATTCTTTACCACCGGACATAGAACTACATCCTTTTCCACTAGAAAGGAAGCTCCAAGAAGGCAGAGATTTAGTTTTGTTCACCAATGCATCACCAGCATATACACATGTACCTGCCACACAGCAGGCAATTAATAAATATGGGAAGAATACTTGAAACTGAGGCAAAGGCAAGGAAAATTGATGCCCCTCCCTCCCTGAACTCCTAGTAAGTAGATTCTGAAGTAGATGAGATTGAACATCTCCATTCAAGGAACTGTCTGTCCTGGACACCTCTGGGTCTAACACTGTGCAAGGTATAGCAAGAGAAAATACAACGGTCCTATCTCCGTGAGTTTTCATCTACCTGAGAAACAAGAACTCACGTCCCTCCCCATCCAAGTTGATGTGAGTGTCAAATGAGAGGAGAGACCTCCCAGGAGAGCTGGTGGGCCCTTCCCCTACTGGCCACTGCCATGCCAGGCCCTACAGTCACTGTAGTGAAGAGCAGGGCTGAAAAGAGCACCAAAATGACAGAGACACATAGAGACTATGCTTTATCTTCCTTCAGCAATACAGGTAGAAGTGATTCTAATGGCTCCCCTAAATCTCAAAGTTAACAAAATCCCTAATGCGTCCATTAACATCTTCAAAGACAAAACAACTCTCCCACGGCAAACTACCTGGCATCTGTTAAAACAGAGTATTCTATATTATCACTGGGCAGAAGTATCACGGCATATATAATTTTATTCTACTACAAAACCGCTCGTTTAAAAAAAAACCAAGAGGAATGTTTCTGGAAACCAAATGAAATTCATGAATGTTAAGTATCCATGGTATCAGAGATACGAAAAAGCATTAATATCTCTTTTCCTTCTGATGGTTCTAGGGAGGCCACAAAGCTAATACATAAAGTCTCTTCAACTGCTTTCAAATGGCTCAGCAAAAATAAATAAAATGCACTTATGTATACAGAAAGAAAGAAGTAAATGTGGTAAAATGTTAACAATTGGGTGATCTAAAAAAATTCTCTCTCTCTCTTTTTTTTTTTGAGACAGAGTCTCACTCTTTTGCCCTGGCTAGAATGCCGTGGCGTCAGCTTAGCTCATAGAAACCTCAAACTCCTGGGCTTAAGCAATCCTTCTGCCTCAGCCTCCTAAGTAGCTGGGACTACAGGCATGTGCCACCATGCCCGGCTAACTTTTTCTATATATTTTTAGTTGTCCACCTAATCTCTTTCTATTTTTTTAGTAGAGACGGGGGGTCTCACTCTTGCTCAGGCTGGTCTCGAACTCCTGACCTCGAGTGATCCTCCCGCCTCCGCCTCCTGAGTGCTAAGATTACAGGCGTGAGCCACCGCACCCAGCCTAAAAAAAATTCTTATCTCATTAGCCTTTAGCATCTACTGTCAAAATGCTGCTCTTAGGCCTTCCCATCGGTCGCAGTCAAGAGTATCTAGCCCTCCATCCAAATTGGAAGTATAGACCAGAGGCCCCAGAAAGAGACAGTGCCTTTAATGCTCCTCCCCCCAGCACCCTGTGTGGGTGCCTTACCCTCATTGGCTCCTTTCCGAAGCTGCTTGTAGTTACATGACTGTTGAATGAGGTCCAATAGTTTCTTGGTGAGGTGGGCATCAGCAAGAGGATAGGCCTTTGGATTTACATCAGCCTCAGTCTGTAGGGGGAAATAAAAGCATCAGTCAAACTGAACCAGAAGTTGCCCTAGACATGTTAAAAAATACTATCAACAACTGAGACACAGGCTGGGCATGGTGGTTCAGGCCTGTAATCCTAGCACTCTGGGAGGCCGAGGCAGGAGGATCGTTTGAGTTTAGGAGTTTGAGGTTGCTGTGAGCTAGGCTGACGCCACAGCACTCTAGCCTGGGCAACAGAGTGAGACTCTGTCTCAAAAATTCAAATCAAAACAAAACAAAAAAAACCTTCACCATCAAATTGGTTTCACTGATCATCACCTAAGAGCACATTTAGGAATAACATTAATCCGGTGTTGGGCAGATGTGGTAGGGGGACGGGATGGGTGTATACATACATAATGAGTGCAATGCGCACCATCTAGGGGATGGACATGCTTGAAGCTCTGACGGGGGCGGGGCAATATAAGTAACCTAAACTTTTGTACCCCCATAATATGCTGAAATAAAAAAAAAAAAGAAAGAAAAACAAAAAGAAAAAACAATTAACACCTAGAAAAAACAAACAAAAAAACCTAAAGACACAGAGGACAGTTTCTCTGCTGCCCCACCCCCAACGCACTCAACACAGTGTAATTAACAATGGCCTGTCCACTCCCAGCTTAGAAAACTGGAAATACACTATTACCACTAAAAAAGAAAGTTAGCAATTATATAGTCCAGTAATGTATACTAAAGCTTATGTACTTCTGTCTCTCTTTAGCCTAATGTTGGATAATATTACAGTAAATGTGTTGCAAATGAGCTCCCATGGCTCAGCATCCATTTGAGTCACATGGGGTAATCTTTAAATTTGGACATCCATATTTCACTCCAAATTCAGAATCAAAATTAAGGTATAATTTACAGTAAATGTAGCATAAGTTCTCTCTCCATTCCCCATGTAAATCTCCTTCTGTCCTCAGTGAGACCCTGGTTTCCAACACATTACAATATTTTCTCACTTATTCTACCCTACAATACACACAAAATGGTTCCAGAATTGCTATACTAATAACTACCTCTACCAATAAACTCACTGAGGTCAAAATTTCTTTTTGTATTAATACTTAGGTATATCTCACCAAAGCCATCTAGTCAGAGTACTACGTTCAAGAGTTATCAAAGAAAAAAAAAATCTGACTAAGGCTTTGATTCCAATACTATATAACTGCATGAAAACGATCCAGGTAGGGAGCGAATTGAGTGGGTGGGCCGGCCCATTCCATTCCTTCCACCTCATTCCCACCTTTCCGGTTAACCATTTTCATTAATGTCTCGTTTGTTTTTCCTGTGTTTTTAAGCAAACACATATTTATATATAAGAATATATTTATATTATAATCCCGGCGCAGCCTCCATGTTGCCACCGCGTTCGCCAAGGAATCACGAACGGTTCGCCGGCGCTGTCCCGGTCTAACGCTGGGTTCAGAGGCTGGACGACACATGCGGGATGGTGGTTCTCAGTGGTCACGAGCGACGGCCCGGGGGTACACTAACCATAGCATCTGCCCCCGCGGTCTCTCGCCGGACACCACGAGAACTGAGCACGCATTCCTGTGGAGGGTCTGCCCCGCCACACCGCAGTTATACAGAAATGCTCCACCCCCAGGGAGCAGGAAGTGACGCATGTGCAGACACCGGAAGTGAAGTGACGTCAAGGGCTAGCTTGCGCCAGGATTCCCTGTGTTCTCCCTAACACATCATATTAGGTGAACCTGTCATGGTCCCTGGATGATTGGGAGGAATGAGATAAAAGCTGGAGGAGTTCCCTGAAGAAGGAGGGGAAGAAAGGCCTCCATATTATTTGTTTGCTTTTCTCTCTACGTGTTAGAATCAGCTTCTCAAGGTCCACAAAAAAGCCTGTAGGGACTGGTTTATAGACAGGGCTTTGCTCTGTCGCCCAGGCTGGAGAGCAGTGGCGCGCTCATAGCTCACTGCAACCTCGAACTCCTAGGCTCAAGCAACCCTCTGCCTCACCTTCCGGAGGAGCTGGGTCTACAGGTGTGCGGCACCATATACCCGGCTAATTTTTTTTTTTTCTTTTTTGTAGAGATGGGGTCATGCTATGTTGCCCAGGCTGGTCACAAACTCCTGGCCAATTTTTTTTTACAGCTTTTCTAATGTGAAACCAATTTTGCATTCCCATCATAAAACCAATTTAAATTTTCTTTTTTTATTTTTTTCTGTTAGCTAATGGACATCAGGTTTCTTTGGAGATTGAAAAAATCCTCTAAAATTAGAGACAGTGATGGTTGCACAACTATATAAACAGATGAAAAAACAGAGTTAGACACTTTAAATAGATGAATTTTATGGTATGGAAAGCATTTCAAAAAGCTATTTTTAAATACTAGGCCCTGTTTCATGTTAGAAAACTTTAATTTCTTCATTATTCAGTTTTTCTATATCTATATAATGGTTTTGATACATTATATTTTTCAGGCATTTGTTCATTTCATCTAAGTCTCTATATTTATAGGTATAAATTGTTCATAGTATCCTTTTTTTTTTTTTTTTTGAGACGGAGTCTTGCTCTGTTGCCTGGGCTAGAGTGAGTGAGTGCCTTGGCGTCAGCCTAGCTCACAGCAACCTCAAACTTCTGGGCTTAAGCGATCCTCCTGCCTCAGCCTCCCGAGTAGCTGGGACTACAGGCATGCACCACCATGCCTGGCTAATTTTTTCTATATATATTTTTAGTTGGGCAGATAATTTCCTTCTAATTTTAGTAGAGAAGGGGTCTCGCTCTTGCTCAGGCTGGTCTCGAACTCCTGACCTCGAGTGATCCATCCGCCTTGGCCTCCCAGAGTGCTAGGATTACAGGCGTGAACCACCATGCCTGGCCTATCCTTTTTTTTTTTTTTTTTTTTAAATGTGCACTGATCACATTTCCTTCATGTCTGTTACTCCTTACATCTTTTTCTTTTTTAATCTTATTGGAGGGGGTCTTTTCAAAGAAGAGTGTCATCTTCTGATTTTGTCCATATTATAATAGTGGGACCTAGTTTTTATTTAAGTAATTTTTGCTTTTTTCCCTTCTTTCTTCTAGTTTCTTTGGGGTTATTTTGTCCTTGTCCTTTTTTCCTACCTTCTTAGCCTCCTTTCCCCCAGCATAAGCATTTTAGGCTCCAAGTAATGCTTTTGCTGTATCCTACATGCTCTTGCATGTGGTATTTTCATTATTGTTCAGTTCTATTTTAGAATTTCTATAATTTTAAAATCTGACCCAGCTGGGCATGGTGGCTCATGCCTATAATCCTAGCACTCTGGGAGGCTGAGGTGGGAAGACTGCTTGAGGTCAGGAGTTCGAGATCAGCATGGGCAACATAGCAAGACTCCATTTCTACAAAAATATTTTTAATAAATAGCCAGGTGCAGTGGTGCACACCTGTAGTCCCAGCTACTTGGGAGGCTGAGGCAGGAGGATCTCTTGAGCCCCAGGAGTTTGAGGTTGCTGTGAGCTATGTATGATGACTCCACGATACTCTAGCCTGGGCAACAGAGCAAGACTCTGTCTCAAAACAAAACAAAAAGCCAAAAAACTGACCCATAGAGTTATTTACGTTTTCATTTCAAAATGTTTTATTACCAATTTTTAACTTATTTGCATTTTGGTTGGGAGAAAATGGTCTGTAATATTATTTTTTGAGACAGAGTCTTGCTCTATTGGTCAGGCTAGGGTGCCGTGCTCACAGTAACCTCAAAATCCTGGGTTCAAGCGATCCTCCTACCTCTGCCTCCCCAGTAGCTCGGACTACAGGTGCTCACCACCATGCCTGACTAATTTTTTCTATTTTTAGTAGAGACAGGGTCCTCCCTCTTGCTGAGGCTGGTCTCAAACTCCTGATCTCAAGTGATCCTCCCTCCTCCGCCTCCCAGAGTGCTAGGATTATAGGTGTGAGCCACCTCGCCCAGCCTGTAATATTATTATCAATCTTTTCCCCTCTATTTCCACACTGATGTTTTGGCTTCATGATCTATCAATTATATATCTTTAAAAACCTCTATATAGCATATAATTGCATAATTGTCTATTCCTTCTTGTAATTATGCCATTTTCATTTTATTTGTACTTAATTGTTTAGCCACCCTCTATCTTTCTGATGTTTCTATAGGCCACACTATACCTTTTTAATTAGCATACCTTTTCCATTTTTAAAAACTTCAATCTGTCATTTAATTGGAGCACTTGGTCCCTTTATATTATTTAATTACTGATATACTGGGTTCAAATCTTCCTTCTTTTGTCCTACTTGTTCTGTTTCTTTTTGTTTCTTCCTTTTCTTTGGATTTATTATTACTTTCTCACTATTTACCCCTCTATTGGTTTGGAGTTTACTCTTTTATCTTTATATTCTCATATCTTTATTCTTTTGGTGGCTACCTGAGGAATCATAACAGATGTCCCTAATTTATCAAAATCTAATGCTTATCTGGCCAGGCACAGTGGCTAATGCCTATAATCCTAACACTTTGGGAGGCTGAGGCAAGAAGATCGCTTGAACCCAGGAGTTTGAGGCTGCAGTGAGCTATGATCAAACCACTGCACTCTAGCTGGGGCAACAGAGCAAGACCCTTTATCAAAAATAAAATAAATAAAAAAAAAATCTAATGCTCATCAATACTGTCACCCTCCCAAACAAACAACCCAACAACACTTTAATTCCAATCACTCCTCATAAAAATATTTTTTATTCAATACTACAGTAGGGAAGTTATAGTTAACAATAATTTATTGTATATTTCAAAATAGCTAGAAGAGAAGAAATACAATGTTCCCAACACAAACAAAAGATAAATGTTTGAGATGATGGATATCACAATTGCCCTAATTTGACCACTACACATTATATACATGTTATCAAAATATCACCTGTATCCCCAAAGTATCTACTACTATGATATATCAATTAAAACAACTTTTAAAAATGCCAGGTATTTCCATTGTTTCCAACAACCTATTTGGAAACAAGGATTCTGAACTCTCAATAAACATCAAATGCATAAAAAGGGAAGACTTCAGGTGCTCAAACAACCATCAAAGAGGAGTCACCTTATTGTTTTAATATCAGTCAACTAAAAAGTTAGACTCAATTCTAAAACCAAACTACTAGCTTATAAATACTACTTGAAACTTGCTTGCTTAGGGTATATCTATTCACCTTTCAATTTCTTCAAGGGTTACTTAAATGAATGAATGAAATCACACCGCCAGCCAACTTAAATCCCTTGCTGGATTAGTTTGGTTTTCCTGTACACCAAAGAGCCAAAACTAGCAAGGTTTTGACTTAACAGCAAATACAGGCCCGGCGCGGTGGCTCACGCCTGTAATCCTAGCTAGCACTCTGGGAGGCCGAGGTGGGAGGATCACTCGAGGTCAGGAGTTCCGGACCAGCCTGAGCAAGAGGGAGACTCCGTCTCTACTAAAAAAAAAAAAAAAAAAAAAAAATAGAAATTAGCTGGACAACTAAAAATACATAGAAAAAATTAGCCAGGCATGGTGGCACATGCCTGTAGTCCCAGCTGCTTGGGAGGCTGAGGCAGAAGGATTGCTTAAGCCCAGGACTTTGAGGTTGCTGTGAGCTATGCTGACGCCACGGCACTCTAGCTGCACTCTAGCTCCGGCAACAGTGCGAGACTCTGTCGCCAAAAAAAAAAAAAAGAACAACAACAAATACAGCGTGCTCACTTATCCATATCAAGCATTAGGACTAGGTGTTTAACATGCATTATCATTTCCATTTTACAGTTGAAGAAAACCGCTGCGAAGTTCAACCCGAGACCATCTGATTCCAAAGTTTTTACGCAACTGCGTTAAGACGAGCACCGGTTTAGAAGCTTCAAATTCTAGGCTCAGCCACATACTAGCTTTAAAAAGTGTGTCGGGTGAGGGTTGAGGGTGAATGACAGGAGGAAGGTATTCCCGCCAGGATCCAAGCTCTGTTGGAAGGATTAAACTTCACTATGGAAGTTAAAGTGCTTTACAAACTCTTCCCTCCTTACCAAGTGCCAACCAAAACTAGCTACACCAGGCCACACGATTTGGAACTCTTCCTAGATGATTAAAAGTCGGAGTCCATTAAGCCTTTAGAGAAGCCGCACGTGGTGCTACCGAGACTTCTGACTTTTGAGGCCACCATCTCGCAGAGAAGCCTTTCCTGCGCTCCAGGCCAAGGGTTGGGGTCACTTCCCATCCCTACAACCCTCAAACGCCAAAGGCTCCTTTAAGCCCCTGGCACGTGTAACTCGCGGCCGGTACTAGGCGTAGACCCAGGGAGATCTCCTCCCGAATCCTAGCAATGGGGGTGGACTGAGGAGAGCCCAAATCCCAGGGCTTCACGACATCCTCTAGAAATCGTAAAAAAGGAAACAGGAAAAAAAAGGATGATGCCAGAATTTTTTCACCCAACTTTTTACTCTTTCCCACGTGGGTTGGTCTGTTTCTCTTAGGCTCACCGGAGGCCTTCGGCCACGCAAAGAGACTGTTGCAAAGTACCTCCGACCACAGCAGCTGGGACCCTGATGCTTGACCCTGAGTTCTAACTTCCCGCCAGGCTCTTGGGACCCTGCAGCTGCCCAACTTCTAACTCAGAGCCGGGCGGTTAAGACCCAGCGCCAGCGGAAGAGATGGCGCGGGTTCTAGCCTCCACCAAGCCACCGAGTGAACAGAACCCTGAGCCTCCCGCTTCCCACTCCTTCGGCCCGGCGCACGCACTCACCATGGCTGCGGTTCCGCAGGCTCGCCACTCCTCAAGGAGCGCAGCCGAGGCGAGGGAGAGTTCGCTCGGCACGGGCGGACAACCACACCGACGAAGGAGCGGAAATGACAGCCCTGCGCGGCAGGAAGCGGAAGTTACGTCACGTGAGTGGGCGGACCTCGCCACCTAGGGGCCACTGAAGTAGCAGCGGCGTCAGTCTTGGCGTGGGAACGTTATATTGCTGTTCTTACTAGTTTTCTACTATAAATTGTTGGCAGAAACAATAAGTTAGTTACATCTAAAAAGTAACCCACCAAAACAAAGGGTCTCAATGGTGTCACCATTTCACTGGCAGTTCAATTTTGAGCACATTCGTGTGCTTTCAAAATCATCTTTCTGACCCTACACCGGTGAGGTAAGATAATTGTAGGTAATTCTAAATGTTTTCCTGCATCTTCGGATATCCTTTGTCACAGTTTCTGGTGAATGGAGTTAGAATCCATTGAGTAGGGAATTCAGAGGGAAGAGCAGGTTTGGGGGTGTGGGAGTTGAGCTTTTGTCAGGTTGACGTTGGAGATATCTTAGGACGCCCACTTTCTTCTGGTCAGCATTCTGCTCTTTTCTTAGTGCTACTCCAAATCTCCACTGTTTATGGCTAAACTCATGCCTTACCACCTCCAAGAGGTTCTTCTTGATCCTCATGGCCCTTCTTTATCTGTCTCCAACATGATGCCGTGTACATCTTGGGACCATTTGGATCTAGCCAAAACTGGACCATTTGAGGGCTAGTTCCAGTTATTCCTTTGGAAACCAGAAGTTGAGACCTGGGAGGACTCTTAGGAATCATATAACACAACCCGTTAATTTTACAGATAAGAAAACTGAGGTCCAGAGAAGGGACCTCAGTCCCTTCTCACAGAATGAGAGAGTGGCAGAGCCAGAACTGGACCCTGGAATTTTTGGCTACCTACCTGGGTTATTTCCACTACATCTAGTTGCTGTGCCTGAGATATATTGGGGCACTGGGCAACAGGAAAGTTTGCACTGGCTCCAAGATTGAACATTTGTTACGTCAGAGATTCCCCCCATCAAACTTAACCTCATGTGAATCTAATACGACTTGTCAGAGAAAGAAAAATTGTCTCCAAACTAAGAAATGTGCACTGATGACTCCACTCCAAGTCCAGTAGAACCTGTCACGTGGACTGTTTTTCACCTCTGTTGGATTCTGTTTCATGTCCCCATATTAATTGATCGTATCAGTCACCACTGTTGGGAAATGAAAGCTTATTATTCCAATTTACAGTCATAGATGTGTACTTATGGTTTGCTTCTTAGATGTCCTTTATACCAATTTATGATTATTATTTGGCCTACCTGACATCTTGTACTGTTATATCCCAGACCTCCTTGGTAACGACTGATGGGGACATGATGTTTTTATGACCATGAGAAACGAGACAGTACACTTTAATCACTTGTCTAATTAATTCTGTTTCCTAACTAATAATTTCCATGTCCTTTCAGAATCAGTCCATCTTTCTGTATCTTGCTATTTCCCTTACTAGTAAACTAATAAATGTTTAATGTGCTCAGGATTAATTTGTTTTAAAATCTTACCACATTTCATGAGTTTAAAACCCTAAATCCAGGCCAGCCACAGTGGCTCATGCCTGTATTTCTAGAACTATGGGAGGCTGGAGGATTGCTTGAGGCCAGGAGTATGAGCAAGAGACCCTGTCTCTACAAAAAATAGAAAAATTAGCTGGGCATGGTGGTGCATCCCAGTACTCCCAGCTACTCAGAAGGCTGAGGCAAAAGGGTCACTTGAGCCCAGGAGCTTGAGGTTGGAGTGAGCTATGACGACACCACTGTACTCTAGCCCGGATGAGAGAGTGAGACCCTTTCTCAAAAAAAACAAAGAACAAAAAAAGCCTAAATGCTTGCCATGGCTTACTAGGCCCCTCTCTACCAGTATTTTCCCCGCTCCTACCTCCATGTTCCATCCCCACCCACCTTCTTTTGGTATTCTGAGCACACCCCAGTCTCTCCAACCCCATCTATCTCCCTCTGTTGGAGTGATTTGCTTTACTGACCTTAACTAACTCCCGTTCAACACCTCTTCAGTGAAGCCTCCCTGATAACCCAGACCGGATAATTGCCCCTGCTGGATGGAGCCACAGACCTCTGCACATGCTCTTTGTAGCACTTGTCAATCTTGTTATTTAGTGTCCGCCTTCCAAACCACATTGGAAGCTCCATGGGAGCAGGACCTGCAGCTTTCTTGGACATTTTGGATACCTATCTTGTTGCACCACGCCTGGCCCAGAGGAAATGCTTGTTTCACTTAGGGATTTTTAGTGGCAAGCTACTAAAAAGGAATTTAGGGGAAGACTCTGTGGTAGAGCTTAGAATTCAAGGGGAACTGGTTGTGAGAACAGGACCATCCCTACAGTCCCACTCTATTGTCTGTCCTCCAGCCAAAGACCAATAGGAACATACCTATTGTGTTGTTACTTGTTGCAACAAGGGAGAACACACACCATGGGGAACTGTGGGCTTCTCAATTGATGGTATTAGAAGGGATTTTTTATAGGATTTGGGCTTCTGTTATGTGCTTTTGGGAAGGGTTCAAGGAAGTGGGGTTTGCTCTGGATTAGATGCCGTCAGGAAGCATGGATATTTCTATGATTGGACATCTTAATAAATTTTACCTACAAGGTGGGAGGAATTAAGCAAGGCTAAAGCTGTAATTGGTAAAGAAGTAGTCATCACTCATATTATCCTGGATAAGGGAATGTTTGGTCATTTCTGTGGTTTGGACAATATTCAAGTTGTTTTCTATGTTCAGACAGGATTAAGGAGTGGTATTGTTTTTGCTTTGATTATCACAGTTAGAGTGGCCTTGTCTGTTGTTGATTTTCTGTGAAATTAATGTTTAACAGGAGAACACCACGGCCACCCTGTGAGTGTCAGGGCAGATCCTAGCAGCAGCAAGGCATCACTGACAGAGCCAGGCCAGTTCTTAGGTGCCATGGGTTGCTTTTATTTTTCTCACCAGCCTCCTATTTCTACCTTGAATCTCTTCCTGAGACTTAGAGCCCTGGCAGAGAGAGCTAGGTTGGCCAAACTTAGATCCCACTTCCACTCCTTGGCTGTCCTAGGTCTGTGAGAGAGTATCAGGTACAAGCTGGAGTGACATTTGATCAGGATACATTGTGTGGAATATTGGGTTCTTAAAATAGAAAGATACTTCCTAACTGGTTGGTAAAATAGGTGATCCCCCAGAGACCACTTAGAATCTAGCCACTAAAGGGTTAAGGCCTGGCTCATTCATTTTTAAATTTTTTAATTTTATTTTTATGAAAAAATGGAAGGCTTCACGAGTTTGCGTGTCATTCTTGCGCGGGGGCCATGCTAATCTCTGTATCGTTACAATTTTAGTATATTTGCTGCCGAAGCAAGCACAAGGCCTCGATCATTCTAATTGGCTGATGTCCCTGCCTGCTCAGCTATTTAATATTTTGAACACAACCTTTGAGTGAAGTCTTCACGGTGGCAATTATTCTCCCACCAACACCGATCTTGAGATGGGAAAAGTAATTCTCCAACAGGAAATCAGGATACTGTGAGTGAAGAGGAAGGGATGATGAGTGGTCAAATAAGAATTCATATGTTCAATAGAATGTTCATTAATATTTAATAAGGGACAGACAGAAGGACAAAAGGATGCAAACAGGAAGAAAGAAGTCAAGCAGACTGCAAGTTACATCACCCCATCATACATATGGGGAACTTAATGTCCTCATTCCAGAGGACAGAGATGTTTAGGACAAATTCTTTTTCCTCTTAATTCCTTTTGAGTAGTTCCCCGGCACTGTCCTTACCTACACCAAGGGTGTGCCAGCCAGCCCTTGCACCAGTGTCAGTGGCTGGAGCTGAGTGTGGGGCATCAGACTCCTTTGTGACATGGCATCAGTGACAGGGGCGCTGTGAGGCAGGGGCTACCCCACCCCAAACTGGCTGCATCAGCTGTGCCAGTCCTTCCCTCCAGCTCCCTAACACCATCTGCCTGAGCTCAGCTTTGCCATGTTGCTGCCACTGCTGGGTGCCTGTGCCGTGCTAGGGCCATTCCAGGGCCCAGAGTGGGAACCAGTGCAGGGCCTGCTCCCCCAGGATCGCAGCTGCAGGGACCCTCGGTGCCGAGGCAACCTGCTTGTCCTCTGTCTCTTTCTGATCTGGCAGGTGCGGCACTATTGGCGCCAGGTCATCAGGACCCGCCCCAGCAGGAGGAATGTCATTAAGGTGAGGGAGCCCCACACACATTCACTCTCCTTCCCTCAGCACCATGACTGTCTCAGTCACTTGTTATGAGGACCTTGTTCTATGCCCTGTGTACCAAAGATGAATCAGAGGGGAACTCCGGCTGGCGAGGGAGAGCATCGTTCAGGCCCCGCCCCAAACTCAGGAGTTGCCCTGGACTCCTCTCTTTCCTTCACCCTACAAGTTCAGTCCATCTGCAAGTCTTGTGGGCTTTACTTGCCAATCATATTTCAAATCTGATCACTTCTCCCAAACTCACCAAACCCTGCTGGGCAGAGCTGCCACCATGTCTCACCTGCACCACAGTAACAGTCTCTGCCCAGTTCCTGCCGCTTCCCTCGTCCAACCACAGTTGGTTGGACCTTCTTCTTTCTCTCTTTAATTTTAAGGCTGGCTGTGGCTTACACCTATAATCCTAGTACTTTGGGAGGCTGAGGCGGGAGAATTGCTTGAGGCCGAGAATTCAAGATCACCCTGAGCGACATAGCGTGACCCTGTCTCTACAAAAAATAGAAAAGTTAGCTGGGCATGGTGGTGTGTGCCTATAGTCCCAGCTACTTGGGAAGCTGAGGCAGGAGGATCACTTGATCCCAGGAGTTTGAGGTTCAGTGAGCTATGATGGTGCCACTGCACTCTAGCCTGGGTGACAGAGTGAGACCCTGCCTCTCAAAAATAAAAAAATTTTTTTTTTATTTCAAGTATAATATGCACACACAAATTACAGGTGTATAGATCAATAAATTTTCACAAATTGAACACATTCACTTATAGCACTCAGATTAAGAAACAAACCATTACCAGCAGCCCAGAAGTTTGCAGTCACAAGTCTGCTGATTTCTAATAGCATAGACTAGTTTTGCCTGTGTGGAACTGTATGCCAAGCATTCTATTGTGCCTGGTTTAAGTCCAACATTATGCTGTGAGCCAGAACAGACTTTTAAAAACAGATCATAGTACTTCACTGCTCAAAACCTGCAATGAATGGCTCCTGTGGTTACACTCCCAGTCAAACGCAGAGTAAAATCCAAACTCCTAACTGCAACTCCAAGGCCTGATAAAATCTATCCTGTGTAAGAAGAAATAGAGAGCTAATGTAAAAAGGAAAAAAGAAAAAAAAATCTATCCTGTGTTTGTCCCTGACCTCATCTCCCAGAGCTCTCCTTGCTACTGATTCCATTGTGGCTGCTTGGGCTTCATTGCTGTTCTTGTACACATGATCTTGTTCCATCCTCAGGCCTTTGCACTTAATGTCTCCTCTGATCACAGTGTCCTTTCCTCAGATGTCACTTGGTTTTCCCTTCACTTCATTCTGATCTTCAGTCACACATCACCTCCTCCAAGAGGCCTTCCCTGACCATTCTGTCTGAAGGAGATAAGCCCACTCCCCACTCTGCTTTTATTTCCATGAGAATACTTTTTGATGCCAAAAATTATGTTATATTGTCTTTCTTCTATTTCTAGAATATAGCTCCTAGTGGGGTCTTTTATTAGTATCTTGTTCATGTTGGTACCCTTAGCACATAGACAGTGCCTGGCCCAGAGTAAAACTCTTACTCATTCTTGAATGAATGAATATTATTTGCTGTAAGGGTGACTTAAATGACTGCCCCTTTCTTTAGCCCAACCATCTTCATCTGGATAGTGGAGAGTGGAATCCTCATCTGTATGGATTATACGAGCTAATATGCATGTAAGGATTTTGCTTCTCGGTTCTTACCTACAGGTGCCACCACAGAAGTGGGCAGTGCCCTCCATGAGACATGAAACTTTCTTCAGGCCGACTCCTGAATTCTTCTTCAGTCCTGGCAAGTTCAGGGGCCTGGATGCTCATGTCCAACAGAGGACACAAAAGGAGAGATGGGGATACCAGAGGAGGCTCCAGGAGTCGTGGGCTCAGTACCTGCTCTCTTTACAGCACCTATGTCAGGGCCGACCTTGGGGTGCCCACACCCACTCTGAGCCCATCTTTTGTACCACCTCCTTTTCAAGCACCTGTCTGCTCCCTCAGGGCAGTTCCTGGAAAGCACGTCAGGTACTCTGGTGTCTCAGTGATGGCCAGACTCACCCTGCCTTGGACATGTGCCAAAACATGGAGCAGCTGCTGGTTTGCTCCCAGGGAAAGTTGGTGCCAAAGGAACCTGTCATCAGTATGAGGTCCTGCCCCACCTCTCTGACCTTAGCCACCTCTCTTCCAAACCTCCCTTCAGCTCAGAGGCTACATTTCTGCCCCAGAGAGTTCCTGCCCCATCCTTCCAACCAGCTACTGAGAATGCGCACCTGGAAGTCCTGGGACTGCCCGCAAGAGGCCTGGGCACCAGGGGGTGAAAACCAGCCCATAGGCAGTGGGGATAGTAGAGAGATCCAGGCTCCAGAGTGGGTGAGCCAGAGAGAGAGCAGAGGCGAGGATGCTTGGGAAATGCAGGCATCTGGGGGGCAACTTCCCATAGCCTTTGGAATGGAGGATAATGCAGAGACTAAGGTCCTGGGGTATGAAAACCAGGGACTAGTAATAAGTGAAACTGATGGCGAGATCCTGACAACAGGGTGGGAGAAGCAGGACCAGATGGGAGTTGAAGATAGAGCCAAAATTCAGGAACTTGGGAAGAGAAACCCAAGGGAATCTGGAAGTAGGAATCCTCCTGAAACCCAGGCGCATATGGGAGAAAACCAAGAACACTTAAGATATAAAACTGATACAGAGACCCAAACACCAGAGTGGGAGAACCAGGGTAAGAATGGAGGTGAGGATGCTGTGGAGAGGAAAAACAAGAAACAGGCCAGAGGGGAGGATGAGGGAGAGATCCAGGCCCAAGGATTGGGGAAGCAGGGCCAGACTGGAGGTGAGAATGGTGGGGAGACCCAGATGCAAGAGTGGAGGAAACAAGACCAGATTGGAGGTGATACTGGTACAGGAATTCAGACAGAAGAGGGAAGAAACAAGGACCAGGTTGGAGGTGAGGATGCTGTGCAAACGTCATCATTCAGGAAGGAGAACCTGGGAGAAGTGAAAAAAGAGGATGGTGTAGAGACCCAGGCCCTGGAGTGGGGGAAACAGGAATACATTGGAAGTGAGGAGGTTACAGAGATCCAGACACCAGGGTGGGAGAAGCAGGATCAGGGTGGAAGTGAGAAAGCTTGGAAGACCCAAACATCTAGGGGAGAGAACCAGAAACTATTAAAACATGAAATTCAATTGGGGTGGGAAAACCAAGGCCTGGGAAGAGACAAGAATGCTGAGGAAACCCAGATAATGAGCAGGAAGAAGCTCAAGGAGATAAGAGAGGAGGATTGGGTGGTGATCCAGGCACCATGTTGGGGAAACCAGACACTGGTGGCAAGTGAAATTCATGGACAATTCGAAATACCATGTTGGGGGAATCAGAACCAGATTGGAGGAGAGCATAGAGCAGACATTCAGGCACCAGAGAAGACAGACCAGAGAAAGGATGGAGATGAGGATGGTACAAATACTCTGGCACCCGAGGCCAAGAACCAGGAACAATTAAGAGGTGAAACTGATACAGAGACCCAACCTACAGGGAGGAAGAACCAGGAGCAGTTTGGAGATGACAGTGGTACAGACATTTGGGCACTAGGGCCAAGAAACCTGAGAGGGGTTAAAGGTGAGGATGATAAAGAGACCCAGGAACATGGGGAAGAAAATCAGGGTCAGTTAGGAAATGAATTTAATGGAAAGGTTCATATACCAAAGTGGAAGAATCAGGAACATTTTAAAGGTGAGGATGGTACAAATACCCAGACATCTGAGGCAGAGAACTGGGGCGAATTAACAAGTAAAACTGATGGAGAAACCCATTCAGCAGGATGCAAGAAAAAGGAGCAGATTGGAGGTGAGAATGGTGCAGAAATTCAAATACAAGGGAAGAGAAACCTGAGTGAAGTTAGAGGTAAGGATGCTGCAGAGATCTGGGCACCTGGGAAAGAAAACCTTGATAGAAAGATGGTTTTGTCAGAGTGGAAGAACCAGCAGCAGGTGGGAGGTGAGACTGGAACAGAAACTCAGGCCCCAGAGAAGAGAAACCAGAGAGAACCTGGAGGTGAGGATGATGTAAACACCCAGAGCCCAGAGAGCAAGAACCAGGAACAGTTGAGTAGTGAAACTGGAGGGAGCCATTCACCAGGGAGGAGGAAGTGGGAGCAGAATGGAGGGAAGAATGTTGCAGAAAATCAGGCATCAGAGAAGATAAACCAGAGAGAGGTTGGAAGTGAGGACGGTAGAAAGATCCAGAGACTTAGGGAAAAGAACCAGAGACTGTTAAAAAGTAAAGTTAATGGAAAGAGCTGTTCATTAGAGTGGAAGAACCAGGAACAGATTGGAGGTGGGAATGATGAAGAAAGTCAAATACAAGGGAAGAGAAACCTGAGAGGAACCACAGGTGATGATGGTACAGAGACCCAGGCTTCTGGGAGAGAGGACCAGGGACAGTTAAGAAGTGAAATTGATGGAGAGATCCCAGCAGGAGGACAAGGATACCAGAAAGAGGGTGGAGATGAGAATGCTGCAGAACTCCAGGATATAGGGCGCCAGAGAAAATGCAGAGCTGAGGATGCTGGAGAGCCTCGAGCACCAAGGGGAGGAAGCAAGGATCAGGTAAGAGGAAGGGATATTGCCAGGGCCAGTCTCCAGGTTGACTATTCTGAGAGTGAGGGGCCCACAGGCAGGAAGCACAGCCCAGCACAGCCTCCAGCCTTCACTGGTTCTGGATATGGGGCCACGGAACTGGAACAGACAGTGGCTGTGAACAGTTTAGTCCCTGCTCTCTGTCCTGAGATGAAGCCTCTGGCCAGCCAGGGCACAGCCCCTGCCAGGCAGCACAGAGCAGGGGTCAGTCCAGCCTCTCAGCAGGGGATTCAGGCCCGACCTGAACCTCGGAGAAGAAGACAAAGGGACAAAAGGGTGGATGCAGGGAAGGCTTCCAGCCCCACTGGGCAGCCCTGGAGCCGCGTGCCCTCTGCCTGCCCCCCTCTTCTGTGTGGCCAAGCCCCTGAAGCTGCCACAGCTCTGGTGGGTGCTCTCACTGCTTTCACTGTCCCACCCAAGTGGCCGGTCCTGAAGAAGAGCAAACACCTGCTCCTGGAGTCCCTCATGAAGCGGAGGATTGCACACCTGAAGTGGGGCCTTCCCCGGCGGATCCTGGAGTCATATTTGTTGTTTCACTTCTTAGGATCTTGTTCATTGCCCCTTGCTGGGGTGAAGTTCCCTGGATTATACACAGCCCAGGAGCCCCAAGGGCAGCAGGAGAGGCATTGTGAGGCCCAGGACTCTGTGCCAAGCCCTAAGTCCCCAGAGAAGTTCCCGAGGGTTCAGCCCCCTGGCGGAAAAAGCTCAACAGTTCCTACACAGGCCAGAGCTCTGGAGAAGTATAAACCAGACAGGTCAGAGCCCAGGAATATTTCCACCCCGCCAGAAAAGCCCAAGAGAGTCAGGCCGCCAGGGGGCGGCAGAGACTCACAGGAGATCCAGGAAGCTGCTCCTAGGGCCAAGCTCCCTGCTCCCAGGAACCCCAGGCCCCCAGCAGAGTCCAGGAGCTGGTGTGGCCAAGAAAGCTTCCGAGAGCCTTCCAGTGAGAACAGAAGGGGCAGGAAAATGGTCAGGCCGGACGTCTCCCAGATGGCAGAAAGGCCTGCCAGCAGAGTGAGGACCTCATCCTCCAGGGCAGGCCATGACCCCTGGAGGAAGGAGTGTACATCTTGGGAGGCCTCTAAGCCTCCTAGACCCAAATGTCAGCAGCCCACATACTGGAAAAGAGGAAGCCTGGAACCTGCCACAGGCAGAGAGGCTGGGCAGCAGCCTTCCTCTGATTCCACAGAAACTGTCAGAGTCCAAGGGAGTTTCCACTCTGCTGCAGCAAGGCTGGGCATGACCCTTCTGAACAAGATGTCCTGGTCCCCACAGCTGGCCAAGCCCCATCACTCAGACACCCACTTAAGCCTGAGGGAGCCTGATCCTACCCTGCTTCCCAAATTGGGTGACCCACAAGCAGAGGAGGACAGCATTGGAGACCATACTGCTTTGGAGAGGGACCTTCAGCCACCAGGTCACTGCTGTGCTGGTGCCACTTTTCCCAAGACAGAAAGCCCCCAGGGTCATACGGCTCCTGGGAATTCACATGGGATCCGACAGAATCTACCAGCCTCCAGAAAGTTTGGTTTTATGAAGCATTTGAGGTTTTCTCTCTTCCACTGTGGCTTTTTTAAAAAATAGGCCTCAGCCCAGAGTCCTCAGGACACATCAGAGAAGGCTCGAGAGTGTCCTGCTCCCCCGGAAGCCTCTAATAAAATTGCTTATTTGGGCCCTGTGGGGTTCTGATTTCTCTGGCATATCTTTTATGGTCCCCACAGTTGGCCAAGCCCCAGCAGTAAGGCCCCAATCTGAGCATTTTGGGATTTGGGATATTTTGTGGGTAGGGTATAAGCCACTGCCATCCTGTGGTTTTGAAGGTTTAGGGAATGTGGGTCAGCTCAAGGTCACCTTCTAAACACCTCCTCTCTCGGCTCCTTACAGTGAGGTCCACTGAGATTGCTATCATGGTTCTGTTCTGCCCTAGTCCCAAGCTCATCCTGATTGCAGCAAGATACTCAAACAGCCTCAGCTGCTTTTGGGGAGGGGTGGTGATCTGCATGGGACACTATTATTCAGGTCCTTTTGGGTACAAGGAAGGGAGATGATCACTGTGCAGCTGTCCTGCTGGGGTTCTGCTGCCCAAGAGCGGACTTCATAGAAAAAACATCCCCACCTCTTCAGTTCTCACATACTGCCAACCATAATTATTTGTTGCTTTGCCTGGTCCACTGTGGGATATTGTAGAGCTAATCATTTGCTTCAGTCAAGTCTGAAACTTCTGAGCCAATGAGTATTATGTTTTGTGATAATTCTGTAGACCACTTAAGCTGGTAGAAACGGGATCATAGAGCCTAAATCAGTGAGTACTGAGGCTGGGAATTTAATTCAGGTTTTCTCCTTCCTCCTTTCTTCTCTCTCCTTCTCTCCCTTTTTTCCCTTCTCTCTTCCATTCTTTCCTTTCACTTGTCTTTCCTATTTAAAAAAAAATAATATTGCCTATAGTCTCAGCACTTTGGGAGGCTGAGGTGGGAGGATCACTTGAGCCCAGTCTGGGCAACATAGAAAGACCCTGTCTTTACAAAAAAGAAGGAGAATTAGCTGGGCGTGCTGGTATGTGCCTGTAGTCCTAGCAACTCGGGGGCTGAAGTAGGAGGATCACTTGAGCCCAGGAATTCAAGGCTGCAGTGAGCTATGATCATGCCACTGCACTGCAGCCTGGGCAACACAGCAAGACCCTGTCTTTAAAAAAAACCTAGTAAATAGATTATTATTTTTGTATTGTGATAAAATACACATAACATAAAATTTACCATTTTAACTGTTTTTAAGAGTATAGTTCAGTGGTATTAAATACATTCATAATGTTGTACAACCATCACTAGCATCCACCTCCATAACTCTTCATCTTGTAAAACAAATTCTGTGTCCATTAAACAATAACTTCTCATTCCCTCCTCCCCCAGGCCCAGTAGAATGGCAACCACCATTCTGCGATCTGTCTTTATGATTTTGATTACCCTATGTATCTCATATTAATGTAAGTGTAATCATACAGTATTTGTCTTTTCTGGCTTATATCATAATATCCTCAAGGTTCAACCATGTTGTGATATATGTCAGAATTTCTCTCCTTTTTAAGGATGAATAATATTCCATTGGGTTT
Organism: Eulemur rufifrons; assembly: GCF_041146395.1. Classification (NCBI taxonomy): domain Eukaryota; kingdom Metazoa; phylum Chordata; class Mammalia; order Primates; family Lemuridae; genus Eulemur; species Eulemur rufifrons. Next base: position 90,269,109 of record NC_090998.1, read on the forward strand.
ATATTCATACCATATTTTGCTTATCTATTCATTCTATTTTTTTTTTTTTTTTGGAGACAGAGTCTCTCTCTGTTTCCCGGGCTAGAGTGCCGTGGCGTCAGCCTAGCTCACAGCAACCTCAGACTCCTGGGCTTAAGCAATCCTTCTGCCTCAGCCTCCCAAGTAGCTGGGACTACAGGCATGCACCACCATGCACGGCTAATTTTTTTTTTCTACATATATTTTTAGTTGTCCAGCTAATTTCTTTCTATTTTTAGTAGAGACAGGGTCTCGCTGTTGCTCAGGCTGGTCTCGAACTCCTGACCTTGAGCGATCCTCCCACCTCGGCCTCCCAGAGTGCTAGGATTATAGGCGTGAACCACCACGCCGGCCTATTCATTCTATTAATATCAACAGACATGTGAGTTGCTTCTATCTTTCAGCTACTGTGAATAATGCTGTTATGCATGGGGATGTACAAATCTCTCTTTGTGACTGTGCTTTCAATTCTTATGGGTATATACCCAGAAGTGAAATTGCTGGATTATATGGTAGTTCTATTTTAATTTTTTGAGCAGCTGTCATACTGCTTTACACCATTTTATATTCCCACCAACAGTACACAAGGGTTCCAATGTCTCCACATCTTCACACACTTGTTATATTCTGTTTTTATGATAGTAGCTATCCTAATGGGTGGGAGGTGGTGGGAGATGGTATCTCATTGTAGTTTTGATTTGCATTTGTCTATTGATTAGTGATGTTAAGCACTTTTCATGTGCTTATTGGCCATTTGTATATCTTCTTTGGAGAAATGTCTATTCAAGTCCTGTGCCCATTTTTGAAGCAGGTTGCTTTGAATTTTAGGAGTTCTTTATATATTCTAGATATCAGTGCCTTCTCAGATATGTGATTTGCAAATATTTTCTCCTATTCCATGGGTTGACTTTTTACTCTGTTTATATTGCCTTTTCCCCCCCTGAAATGGGGTCTTGCCATGTTGCCCAGACTGGACTTGAATTCCTGGGCTCAAGCGATCCTCCCAGCTCAGCCTCCTGAGTAGCTGGGACTACAGGCACATGCCACCATGCCCAGCTGATACTGCCTTTTGATGCACAAAATATTTAAATTTTCACGAAGTTAAATTTGTCTGTTTTTTTCTTTTGTTGCCTTATCTTTCCTATTTTTTAATTATACATGTCAGCCAGTCATGGAGGCTCATGCCAGTAATCCCAGCACTTTGGGAGGCCAAGATGGGAGGACCCCTTGAGGCCAGAAGTTTGACACTGCAGAGCTATAATCGTGCCACTGGACTCCAGCCTGGGCAACAGAGTCTCTAAAAAAATAAAAATAATAAGTAAAAGTCATACATGCACATTAAAGAGAGTTTAGAAGACCAGGTGTGGTGACTCATACCTGTAATCCTAGCACTTTGGGAGGCTGAGGCCAGGAGTTCAAGACCAGCCTGAGCAAGAGCGAGACCCTATCTGTACAAAAAAATAGAAATGTTAGTCAGGCATGGTGGCATGTACCTGTATCTTTAGTTACTTGGGATGCTGAGGTAGGAGGATCACTTGAACCCAGAGTTTGAATTGCAGTGAGCTATGATGAGGCCACTGCACTCCAACCTGGGCAACAGAGTGAGAGTCTGTCTCAAAAAAAAAAAAAAAAAAAAAAGATTTTAGAACATTCAGAAAAGAAAAATTAACCCTTAATCCTATCACCTAGTTAATGTTTTAATGTATTTTTTTCCTGTTTTATTTTACTATGGCACTTATATTGTGACAGGCAGCCTCTAAGATGGTTCCCAATGATCCCTACCTCCTGGTTTTTATGCCCTTGTGTAATCTCCTCTCCTTGAGTGTGGACTGGATCTAGTGACTCACGTCTAACAAATGGGACACAGCAGAAATGATGGAGTGTCATGTCTAAGATTAGGTTACAAAGACTGTAGCTTCCATCTTGGGCACCTGTCTTGCACTCTCACTTGCTCCCTGAGGGAAACCACCCTCCACATTGTGAACTGCCTTATGGAAAGTCACCTGTGGCAAGGAACTGAAGAGGCCACTGGACAACAGCCATCAAGAAACTGAGGCTGTCGGTCCAACAGCCTGCGAGGAACTGCATCCTGCCACCAATCATGTGAGTGAGCTTAGAAGCAGATCCTTCAGCTTAAGCCCTGGTGAGTCTTGGATGACCGAAGCCTCAGCTGACACAGCTTGTCTACAACCTCCTGAGAGACCTTGAGCAAGAGTCACCTAGCTAAGCTGTGCCTAGATTCCTGATCCACAGAACTATGATATAATAAATGTTTATTGTTTTAAAGTGCCAAATTTTGGGGTGTATTAGTTGCATATGGCTACTGTAACTAATTGATACAAACTTGGTGGCTTAAAACAACAGAAATCTATTCTCTCACGGTTCTGAAGACTAGAAGTCCAAGATCAAGATGCTAACCAATTTGGTGTCTGGTAAGGGCTTTCTTCTTGGCTTGCAGATGGCCACCATCTCCTATGTTCTCACATGGTCTTTCCTGGATGTGTGTGCAGAGAGAGAGAGAGAGAGAGAGAGAGAGAAGAAGAAGAAGAAGAAGAAGAAGAAGAAGAAGAAGAAGAAGAGAGATATCTCTTCCTTTTCTTATAAGGCCACCAATCTTTCTGGATTAGGTCCCAACCCTTATGAACTCATTTAACTTTAATTACCTCCTAAAGGCCCCATCTCCAAATATAATCACATTGGGGGTTCAACATATGTATTCTGGGGGGACAAATTCAGTCTATAGCAGATGTGGATGTATCTTTTTGAGGGTCACCATTCAACCCACTACATGGGATAATTTGTTATATAGCAATAGATAACTAATATATATACATAGTACTCCATTGTAATAGTTTGCTTGTCTGTCTCCTTAACTGGACTTCAGTTCCTTGAGGGCAAGGACTATCTCCTCTTGCTTACTTGTGAATCCCCTAGCTCCTAGCACAGTTTCTGGCTCTTTTTTGTCAAACAGAATAATACTTTGTCAACAGTTCAAAAGTATTAATATGTAGAATAATATTTAGTGCGGGTGCAGTGGCTTGTACCTGTAAGTCCCAGCTACTAGGGAGGCTGAAGTGGGAGGATTGCTTGAGCCCAGAAGTTCAAGGCTGCAGCGCGGTGATTGTTCCATTGCACTCCAGCCTGGGTGCCAGCGAGACCCTGTCTCTTAAAAAAAGAAAATAAGAAAGTAATGATGTGGAAGGTGTACATGATATATTTTTCTCTGAAAGAAAGCAGTTTACAAACCTTTGTACATTGCTGTTGTAAAAGTGTATAGTGAAAGACTAGAACATATATCATAATGTTTTTTTTATTTTCTTGAACAGGTTTTAATGCTATCTATATTTAAGAGATGTTGAAATAAATGTTAAGTTTGTTTATTTTATATAATTGTATATATATAATCTTGCATCTTTTGTACACTTAGCATTTTATTTATTTATTTATTTTTTTTATTTTTATTTTTTTTGAGACAGAGTCTCACTCTGTTGCCCAGGCTAGAGTGAGTGCCGTGGCGTCAGCCTAGCTCACAGCAACCTCAAACTCCTGAGCTCAAGCGATCCTCCTGTCTCAGCCTCCCGAGTAGCTGGGACTACAGGCATGCACCACCATGCCCGGCTAATTTTTTCTATATATATTTTTAGCTGTCCATATAATTTCTTTCTATTTTTAGTAGAGATGGGGTCTCGCTCTTGCTCAGGCTGGTCTCGAACTCCTGAGCTCAAACGATCCGCCCACCTCGGCCTCCCAGAGTGCTAGGATTACAGGCGTGAGCCACCGCGCCCGGCCCACTTAGCATTTTAATGGGCATTTTTCTGCATTAATATCTACTTTTCCCAAACACTATTTCATAATATTCCATCGAATATGGAACTGTTGTTTTCCAAAGTATTCTGCCATGGAGGGCATTTTTTTCCACTCAGTCACAGTGCCTCGAAGTGTGAACACACCTCTTGAACTTACCTTCTTCAACATTAACCAGTTGCTGGGCTCGTTGGTGCTAAATTAACCCCTGTTGCTTGATGGATTGTTATTGTTAATATATTTTATGGTAAATACAATATATGAACATTTATTCTTAATAAATGAAGAAATATTTTTTCTTTTTCATATTCTTTGTGCACTTACAAAGTGCCAGGTGCCATGCAGCCCTCTGTGAAAGCATATTTTATTTTATTTTATTTTTTTTGAGACAGAGTCTCACTCTGTTGCCCAGGCTAGAGTGAGTGCCATGGCGTCAGCCTAGCTCACAGCAACCTCAATCTCCTGAGCTCAAAGGATCCTCCTGTCTCAGCCTCCCGAGTAGCTGGGACTACAGGCATGTGCCACCATGCCCGGCTAATTTTTTCTATAAAAAATTTTTAGCTGTCTATATAATTTCTTTCTATTTTTAGTAGAGATGGGGTCTCGCTCTTGCTCAGGCTGGTCTCGAACTCCTGAGCTCAAACGATCCGCCCACCTCGGCCTCCCAGAGTGCTAGGATTACAGGCGTGAGCCACTGCGCCCGGCCTGAAAGCATATTTTAAAGGGACTGTCTTAGATTCTTTGAGAGAAGGGAAAATAATAATTGTAGCCAGGAATGGTGGCCTACAGCTACTCCTGCGGTTGAAGTGGGAGGATCGCTTGAGCCCAGGAATTAGAGGCTGCAGTAAACTGTGATTCTGCCACTGCATTCCAGTCTGGGCGACACAGCAAGACCCCGTCTCTAAAGAAAAATAATCATAAAATAAATAAATAAAATAATTCTAATTGCTTTTAGATAAAAATTCCTGAGATCATTTATTTTACTTTGTAAAAAGTAGTAGAAATAGATTGCTTCCTTTCCTTCCTTTTCCAAGGCTAATGACAGCTACTTTATAAATGCTTTCCAACTTTCGGGGTGGTGAAGACTAATTACTGCGGGCTCTAAGAACAAACCGCTTTAGGTTTAGTAAGACACGCTCCAGAGTCCCCGCGCCCACCGCTGGCCTCAGGGGTCGCCACTCACCAAAGATTGCCAAGTACTCAGCCCGCGCGGGCGCATTGCACACCGGCGCGCGCGTCTCTCTCCAAGTGCGCTTGCGCACAAGCTGCGCGGGAAACGAGGTCGCCTCAGCCGAGCACGAGCGAGGAGATGGCTGTGAGACCCGCGGCGGACCCTCCTCGGCCGGGGAGGCGCGAAGAGGCGGTGCTGCTCTTGGAGAGGGCTCATTACCGGCACGATCCACGCTGGCTGCTGCAGGTGTCCCCACGCCTCTGCCTGGCCTGCGCGCTGGAGCTGCTGCCGGGGCCCGGCGTGTCGGTGCGGGCGGAACCCTTACCCTGAAGACCTGGGCTCGGGTATTTCCCTCACCAAACGGGGCGTGGCCCGCGCCAGACCAGCTCCCCTGAACCCGACGCACCACCTTCCCTGAGGCTAAACCGGGCCCACCGCCTCATTTAATCTCCTCCCTCCATCGGCCCTGCCCCTTCACCCGGCCCAGGTGGCCTTTAATGTCCCACCTCAGCCCCAGTCCCTCCTGCAAGCCGCCCCGCTCTGAGCCCAGGTAGCCCCTTCCCAAATCGGCCTTGCCTCCTGGCTCTGCGCCTCCAATGGGCCTCTCCCTGTCCGCGCCAAATCTGGATCTCACCAAGTCTCGCCTGCGCGCCTTCCCGTCTTCTTGTCCCCTTCCCTCTCTCCGCCCTGCCCTTTGCTGTCCCGGTCTCCATTTCTGCAGGATTCAGCCTTAGCTCAGGCACCCTCCCTTTTTAGTCCCCACTCACACTGTGGGCAGGCACACGCGCGGTGGGCATTTGTCATCGCCTTCAGCTGTCTGGGGATGTAAATGTGGAGGGGGGGCTGCCTACTCTCTGTGATGGCAGGAATGGCAGGTGGAGGCTGCAGCCACACAGAACCAGGGTGAACGGGAAAACCTTTCTAGTAGGCAGAGCTGCCTGTTCCCCCAATGCCTACCCACCTTTGCAGTGAGGTTTTTGTCCATGGAGGGAGGCATCCAAGTAGAGTTTGGGAAATCAATTTTCTCTCAAATTCATGCGAGGGAAATGCATATCTTGGCGGGGCATGGGCTAGGTCAGCAGTTCTCAAATTTTTTGATCTCAGGATGCCCTTACACTTTTAAAAATTGTTAACTCCAGGCCAGACAGGGTGGCTCACGCTTGTAATCCTAGCACTTGGGGAGGCCAAGGCGGGAAGATCGCTTGAGGTCAGCAGTTTGAGACTAGCCTGAGCAACATAGCCAGACTCTGTCTCTACGAAAAATAGAAAACTTAGCGGACCATTATGGCACGTGCCTGTAGTCCCACCTACTCGGGAGGCTGAGGCAGGAGGATCGCTTGAGCCCAGGAGTTTGAGGTTGCAGTGAGCTGTGATGACCACCTCACCCTAGCCTAGGCAACAGAGCAAGACCTTGTCTCAAAAAAAAAAAAAAAAAAAAAAACAAAGTTAACCCCCAAAGGTTGTTTATGTGGGTTATATCCACTGATATATACTGTATTAGAGGTAAAAACAAAATTTAAAGATTTATTAATTCATTTAAAATAATAGTAAACCATTACATATTAACACAAGAAATTTTTTATTGTGTAAAATATACACAACATACAATTTACCATTTTAGTTCTTTTTAAATGTACAGTTCTGTGGCACATAAGTAATTTTAAAAATAACTATATTTTCCCAAAACAAAAAGACAGTGAAAGGAATGGCTTTGTTATACATTTTTTAAGTTGCTTTAATGTCTGGTTTAAAAGAAGACAGCTGTATTTCCGCATTCAATCTATTGCAATATCATATGCCATGTAGTCTTTGAAAAAACTCCACTGTACACATGTGAAAGAATAAGACTGTAAAAGGCCAAGAATATTTTAATATATGAAAATAATTTTGATCTTGTGCACCTCCAGAAAAGATTTTGGGCACCCCCAAAAGGTCCCCAGACCACACTGAGTACCACTGAACTAGCTAATGACCTCTGAGATTTCACTGAGGCCAGAAGTTCTGGGGCTGCTATGCTTGGACAGTGAATCAGAGATGAATAAGACAGTGTATTACAGGAGAAAATAAGGGAGCACATTACTGGGAATTTGGAAGAATGAACATGTTTGTGGTCAAGTGCAATGCGGGGTAAGGAGGGAAATTAGGAAAAGTTTCTTAGAGGGATGAGTTTGGAGGATAATCAGAGTGAAGGGAAATTGAAGGAGATGAAATTGGAGAGGCAGGCTGAGGTCACTTCCTTGAAGATATGAATCCAAGGTAAGGAGTTTGAACCTAAGCTGTCAATTGAAGGGGAGTTATTGAGATTTTTTGAGTAGCTCATTTAGATCATTAGCTTAATCTATTATGTAGGATGAATCAGCAAAGGAAAAACAGAAGACTTACAATAGCACAGGTTAGAGGCAGTAAGAGAGGCAATTTTGCCTTTTATTGAACACACTTTTCTTAACCTTAGCTCTTACCAATTGAAGAGGTGATGTAGTCAGTTGTACCCGTGTTCCAGTGCTATCCTCAGTGCTCACCCTTTCTTGACCTAATTTTGCCACTGTCTTGGGCACTTTGCACAGCTACTACCCAGCTCTCTGTATAGGGAAGTGTGAGAATTTGTGCCTACATTGAATAGAAGAATGTGTTTTCTCTACTTACCTCTGTCATTATGGAACCCTAGTATCACTTCCCCAGACTATTGAAGTGGAAAGAGCATGGACCTTAGACAAGATGTGGTTGGAGACTTAGATTTGAATCATTGGGAAAGTCTCCGAGCCTCAGTTGTCTCATCTCCAAAATGGTGATCATAATATCTGTTTTTGCTTGCTTCACCAACTTGTTGGGCTTAAGTGAGCTGGTGGACACAAGTGATTTGTGAAGAGTAAAGTGCTATATAGGTACAGGGCATTAGGAACCTTAGCTTATGTATAATCCTCTGTATGAACACAGGGATTCCCGTGTGTAAATGATGCCCTTTTCCATATTTGATCTCACCATAGTTGAAATGATCTTTCCAGTACCATCATGTAATTGTATTTTGAAGTTATAATTGTTTGGGTTCAGAATGGTTAAGACTTGGTTGCTATTGAATATTTTTCTTCATTTGCTTCCAGGTAGTGCGCAAGAAGCACGTGTTGTCCTGCTTCCGAGATGCCCTTGTGAGGCATACCTCCCTGGTCACACAGCTGGTGGCTCAGGACCAGAGAGTCTGCAACCACTTCATAAGCATGCTTTTTGGTGAGGTTAAAAGGGAAACTTGATATGAGTTTTGCATGTATAGGATGTATATTTGCTTTTGGGGTCTTGGAGAAATGGTCTTAGAAAGATGATTTAGACTTTTTTTATTGTAGCAGTTTAATTTATTAGCAAATTATTTTGTCATGATGATGTAGAAATGGCTCTTTTTATAAGACACATGATGCATTTTATGGTAACTAGCTTTCCTAGAGCTAAAAGGTTAGTAAAGTTGTGAAGATGAATATGGGAAAGCACGATCCTTCAAGAGTCGGGTCTATATAGTCTTTGCACAGGATTAGAAGGTCCAGAATGGAGGCTGCTGACTTGGGTGTTACCCTGATCAAGTTACTTTCCCTCTCCTGAGCCTTAGTTCCTTCATGTGTGAAGTGTAATAGATTAAGTTTTATCTGAGGTCCCTTTTAATATGACTATAATGTCTAATGGAATGAGCCCTTTTTGGGAGGAGGGCAGCTAATGTGTAGTGGGTGCTTTTCTGTGCCAGAGACTTCTTAGGCTTTTAACTGCTAAAACAGTCCTTTATGGTAGATAGGATGATTGCCAAGGCTCAGGGAGGTCATAGCTAACAAATGGCAGAGCCAGAATTGCACCCCAGGTCTATCACAGACTCCAGAGCACATGGTTTTTCTGCTACATCACATTGACAATCCTTACCTTTTTAAAGCCAGTGTGGGTCATTGAAAGTCTAGGTGTTTGATGCTGAGGGTAGAATTTAGCTGAGATACTGCTTAAAGCTGCTATTTGTCTTAGAATCCACATTGTGCCTTTGTGTGTCTATTTCTCTTAGAAGAAAAACTTAACCACCCCTTTCTTACCTTCCTTGCTCCAAGAACTGTCATGCAATGTGGAAGATGGGAGTGTAACAGACCTTTGTATTGAAGGTAAAGTGAAACCATATGTATCTAGCATTTGGAGCTGGGAGTATTATCTGGAATTACAGCTCTGGTTACTTGAGGCCTTGGGGAAATTGTCCATTTAGAGACAGATAAGCAGAACTCAATTAGTTGTCAATAATTAATTCTACATTTCTTTCTTGGGCATCTATTCTGTGCTAGATACTGTACAGGAACACATAGATGGATAAGACATAGTCCCTTCCCTCTAAGAATTTATAATCTGGAGAAGAGACTGACTGACTAGTAAATAAAATTAATGAGTGCTATCACAAAGGCATATATAAAACTCTGCTTTTTATTACATTTCATATTGGTTCATTGAAAGTTGTCTGCACACAAGTGGTGGTTAAAGCTGTTGAAGTGCATGGGTTTACCTACAAAGGGCTTGTAGAGAAAGAAGGCAAGAGCACTGGGATGGGAGGATTCTTGCAGAGAGAACGAGAATGAGAACTGTTCCAGTTAGGATCCAGTCAGGAAATAGAAACCATACCAGATGTTTGAATAGAAAAAAACTTTACCAAATTATTAAGTAGGTAACTGAAGAAGCAAAAAGAAAACAATCAAGTTTTCACAAAGGTAGCAATTACAGAAAACAGCTCTGCGGGGAGTTAGCTACGCTCCCTGCAAAGAGGTTTTTTCCTCCGATCTGGTCTCTCAGGCAGGGGTCATCGCAAAGGATGAAAAATATAGTAGGAAACAGAAATAAAAATATAAAGTAATGGCAATAATAATACACAGAGCCAAAGATATAGTTTATAAAGTAAAAGTTTATGAAAATAGATAAAGGAGGGTATCCGGATGGAAATATTTTACCCGCATCAAATATCTCCCCGACTGAAACTCCACACAGGTATTATATAGGGTACATACAGGCTCCCCGTTGCCAAGGGCAACGGGATTTTCATACTAACAGGCAGTTTGCTTTAGGGTCAAAGTCTCCTAAAAGGCTACTACAGATCCTTTAACTAACTCTAACTAGGGGAACAATGAGTTATAAAATCATCTTGGGGCAAACTTCTAAGTTTTATGATAAGGCTATTACTTTAGCAACAAACAGAGACATCTTGGCTCTGGTGATTGTGTTCTTGGAGACAGAGATGATCCCAGAAGTCAACATGGGCTGTGCTTTGTGTTAATTACTTTAACCTCATGATTCCATCTGGGCCCAGCTTGGGCATTAGCATATCTATCTGATTAGCTCTCATCTCCGGGGGTCCACCTGTCAGCAGCACCGGCAACCTTTGGTCCTAAGGGAGGCCTGCCTTGTCTTTCAAAACAGGTGAGAACCAAAGGCCCAGTTTACAGCTGTCTCCTTGAGATGCAGCTTCTACTGACCAGCAAGACGCCCTCCTGAGACGAGGCAGCTCTTGAACTAACACATTTATCTTTTCCTTAAGGCAAAGCCTTATTTGACTTCTGAAATCAAATCTTGTCTCCAGAAATACAGGGGGCATTTCTATAATTCAGTATTCTTAGGCTCAACACAGCTCCCACCCTGGGGCTGGGGGAACAAGGAGAGGAGCTTGGAATTGTTAAAACTTAGAAGTTTGGAGGAGGGTCCCCCATATGAAACTCAGACCTCTGAGGAGGGAATGCTAATTGGATAGTGCTGGTTCTGAGCTTGGAGGAGGGGATCCCATGGGGCTGGGACTCAGGCCTCTGAGGAGGGACAGTGACTAGATCTGTGGTCCCCAACCTCCAGGCTGTGGACCCGTACTGGTCTGTGGCCTGTTAGGAATTGGGCCACACAGCAGGAGGTGAGTAGTGAGCTAGCAAGTGAAGCTTCATCTGTATTTACAGCTGCTCCTCATGGCTAGCATCACTGCCTGAGCTCTGTCTCCTGTCAGAACACCAGCAGCATTAGGTTCTCACAGGAGCACGAGCCCTACTATAAACTGTGCATGCAAGGGATCTAGGTTGTGTGTTCCTTGTGAAAATCTAATGCCTGACGATCTGAGTTGGAGCTGAGGCAGTAATGCTAGCACTGGGGAGCAGCTGCAAATACAGATTGTCAGTACAGAGAGATTTGGCTGCACAATAACTGTAATGCACTTGAATCATCCTAAAACCATCCCTGCCCCTCCCTGGTCTGTAGAAAAATTGTCTTCCATGGAACTGGTCCCTGGTGCCAAAAGGTTGGGGACCACTGGACTAGATGATACTGGTGTCTCTAGGAGAGGAGGGATGCAATGAAGCTGGTTCTGAAAAAACTGCAAACTGGATTCAGCTGCTGGTATGGAAAGGCATTGCCACTGTTAGGGTAAAGAAATAAGGTGCTGGGTGTGGTGACATGTACCTGTAGTCCCAGCTACTTGGGAGACTGAGGAAAGGGGATCATTTGAGTCCAGGAGTTCCAGCCCAACCTGGGCAACACAGTAAGACCCTGTCTCTTAAAAAAAAAAAAAGTGTTAAAGTGATACTCATAGGAATAGGAAGCAGACAGGAAACCCATAGGAAACAAAAAGGAAGGAGCAAATCCCTTCTTCCTACAGCCTCACCATCTCTTTCTAGTTCCTGTTATCAGCTTCATGGGGTCCAACTAGCAAAGTAGAAATGTGGTTTGCAGAGTTCCAGCCCTCGTATCCTAAGACAAGGTATAGAAGGATGGGTTTGGAACTGAAAGCCAATAATAATGTAGTAGTAACGGTCTATCCCTTTGGCTACTTGGTGTCCAAACACCCTTTTCCACATATTTGAACTCCCATAGAAGAATAAAACCAGCTCTGTTTCTACCTAACAAGATATAACTATCCTTCATACATATACTTCATATAAACAAAGCCATTCTCATTCTATCTCTAATATAAGGAGATGAAAAGTTCCAATAATAATTGTATTTATTTCTGGAAGACAGTCATACTGTCCATTTCTGGGGCATGTTAATTAATTTTCAAATTCAGTCACAGTCCCATCTGAATATTCTGTTATGTAAAGACTAAAGTTTTAAGCTAACCTCCACCACAATTGTACAAATAATAACAAGGGAGAGAGAGAAGAAAAAAATAGTTAATATATACAAATATTTACACATGCAAAGTTGTTATAATCTTCATTTTCATAACTGGTCATAAGGGTATAGTTAATATTTATAATTTCTTTCTTAATGTTACCCATTCTAGGCATTCTGTGCCCTCAGCCAGGATCTCAACGGGTCAGGGTTTTTACCTGGCAGGTAACCCAAACCTTCATTCCTGAAAGATTAGAATCTTCAGTGGCTCTGCCTTTTTTTGATTGCTGAAGTTTTTCATTAGCTATTACCATTGAGCATGGAAGTGGTAAGAGGCACCCTAGAGAATTCCTGGTTTCAGGCAGTCCTCCCTGCCCTTACTGATCGTAGCAACCGAGTTTCCCCTGGGTATTGGGATCAGTCACTCCAGGTAGTAGAGTGACTCTTTGTCTATTGGTTCAATGGCATGAGGAGCTCAAAATGGCCAGATAATAGTCACAACTTTTAATGCAATGAAACCATTGTGTGTGCTGTGTCCTCTCATGGAAGCATTCTTAGGATCTAAGACCTTTAAACTAGCAGAGTTCAAACTTGTGGGGATAGGATACATTGTGTGCTGACTTGTGTACCCGCCACCAGAATTTATATGTTGAAGCCCTGACCCTCAGTACCTCAGTAGGTGAGTGTGTTCTGAGATAGGAGGCAATTAAATTAAAACGAGACCGGCACCTTCTGTTGATCGCCGAATCAAAACAAACACCACATGTGAGATAGGGCCCCATCCTTTCAGAATGGTGCCATAACTGAGTCTTCCAAATGGTGCCACAAGTGAGTCTTTTTTTTTTTTATTATTTTTATTTTTTATAATTTTTTTTTAGTAGAGACAGGGTCTCGCTCTCGCTCAGGCTGGTCTCGAACTCCTGAGCTCAAACGATTTGCCCGCCTCAGCCTCCCAGAGTGCTAGGATTACAGGCATGAGCCACTGTGCCCAGCCACAAGTGAATCTTTATAGGCCATCCCACATTGTGTTAGGCCAGTGGTTCCAGGTGATGGAGTATGGGATAAGAGCAGTGAATTTCATGGGCGTGAGTGCATTGCTGAACTTCTCTTGTTGTGAAATAAGTTGCTTGGTCAAAATGATGTTGTGCAGAATGCCAGGACAATGAATAAGCCATTCTGTAAGTTTACAGATGTGTTGCTGGCAGAAGTATTATGGTTTGGGAAGGCAAATCCATATTCTGAATACATATCTATTCCAGTGAGGACAAACCTCTGTTCCTCCATGATGAAAGGAGTACAATGTAATCTACCTGACACCATGTGACTGGTTGGTGCCCTCACGGAATGGTGCTGTATTGGGGACTTAGTGTTGGTCTCTGCTGTTTACAGGTTAGGCACCTGGCTGTAGCCATAATCAATTCAGCTTTGATGAAGGGAAGTCCATGTTGCTGAGCCCGTGCAGAGTCTCCAACCCTGCCACCACAGCCACTGTGTACATGGGTCTGAGAACTTCCTCTGTAGTAGACGTTCCGTAGGGCACATTCACACAGGACACAAATATCTTATATTACTACTTTATGCTAATTCTGAAAGATCTATCTTCCTCTCCAGGCTTCAATGTCACCAATCTTCTAAATTCTGTCTTTCCCAAGTCCATGATCATCCAGCAAAACAGTAGCAGCTGCCCATAAATCAATATGATCTGTATCTACTTCTGACCATCTCTCAGTATAGGCAATGTGGACAAACAAATGTACCACTTCAAGTTCTGACCATCAGGGGGGATTTCCCTTCATCATTTCCTTCAGGGCCACCCTTGAGTAGGGCTGTAACCCTGCAGCCAGCCACTTGTGGTTGATGCCAGTATAGCTTGCAGAACCATGACCAGACCCCAAAAACTTCACTGGGATGAGGGCTCAAGAGGGGCCAGGTGCAGTGGCTCACGCCTGTAATCCTAGCACTTTAGGAGGCCTAGGCGGGAGGATCACTCGAGGTCAGGAGTTCGAGACCAGCCTGTGCAAGAGGGAGACCCTGTCTCTACTAAAAAAAATAGAAAGAAATTAGCTGGACAACTAAAAACATATAGAAAAAATTAGCTGGGCATGGTGGTGCATGCCTGTAGTCCCAGCTATTCGGGAGACTGAGGCAGAAGGATTGCTTGAGTCCCAGAGTTTGAGGTTGCTGTGAGCTAGGCTGATGCCACGGCACTCTAGCCCAGGCAAAAGAACGAGACTCTGTCTCAAAAAAAAAAAAAGGGGGGTTCAAGAGGGAGACTAAACTGTAAGGGTGGAAGGAGAAGGACTTGCCCCTTCCTCATGGTTCCTGTTTGATTTTAGCCTGCTTCCTCCTTCTGTGAGTGTTATCCAACAGTGCTTCCTCACCCTGATGTGGCAGAACCTCCCCATAGCAGCTGCTAAGTCTAGTTTTCAGCTTTTCCAACCTTGCAGAGCCAGTCTTGTCTCCACGTGTTGTCAAAGATACCAGCCGAAGCACCATAAATGATTGTATGGAAGGGTGAATTTGGAGCTGTGAGATGATATTGTAATAGTTGACACAGGAACTCACTCAAAATTCTTCTTCCTAGTATATAAAAGAGCAAACTCTGAGGAAGGAAAAAAGTAGAGATTATATAAAATAGTAGTTTTCAACCTTGGCTTCACAATAGACTCACCTGGGGAACTTCAGAAATATACTAAAATTTTATGTTTAGAAAAGTAAATATATATAAATATAACCACATTTACTAATATATTTAAATATTTAAGTATAAAATATATTTATATATTTAAAATATATTTGTATCTCTTCACATTTAAAAATATGAAGATGCTTGGGCTCTTTACCAATTGGTCTGAGGTGAGACTTGGGCATTGTTTTTTTTTTTTAAAGCATCCTAGGTGATTCTAATGTGCAACCTGAATTGAGAACCACTGATATAAACAATGAGGAAGCCAGAAATACTTTAGTTTGGATGTGCACACATAGTTTAATGGGAGAAACAGCAAAGAATAATACCAATTAACTAAAGCACATCACTGTCCTGCACTGATTGGAGTAGGAGGGCTCTGAAAGGTGGATTCCGGGTCGGGGTGTCTTCCGGTCAGTAATGCTATTTCATCTGCTCAGTTCTTGTCCACCTCACAACGCAGCTGAACCTAGAGCGGACCATCCATTGCCTTCTGGATGAGTGCCACAAACAGGTAAGTAAATACCTGTGGGTTCTTGAGATCTCTCAGAATCCTCAGATGTCAGAGCTGGGCCAGTAGCTCTGAGTAGATGGGGAGATTGAAATCCAGAGAGGAAAAGGAACTTGCCTGAGGCCACCGAGTTGGTGGCAGAGCCAGAGCTAGGGCCTGGATCTACTGATCCGGCTCCAGTGATCTTTGCAGCTTCCTTCCTTCCCCTTTCAGTCTCCCAGATGCTACGTCCATGCGCTGAAGTCCCATCTTTCTGATATAATCGTCCCATGGCCCATTCTCTGTGACTTTCTAAATACAATACAGATTTCTGTGAGGAATTTATCAAGGAAATATGTTCACTATGTCTTGCTTTGTCGATTTCTTTTAATTTTGAATTGTATATATTACTTTGTACTGAAGGCATTTGCTCTTATTTTTTTTTTCATTATTCTGTTTTTATCCTGTTTTTTTTTTCTTTTCATTTTTTCCACTAAGTCTTTCATAGGCAGGCATTTGCTCTTATCAGCAGCTGAGGTAAACATTGAGTGGGTTTGTTTAACCTGCTATCTTCAATGTCTAAAAATATCAAACAGTAGCTTCTGTATTGTGTTTAAGATTGAGGAATAATATCAGAATCACTTTTTATTTATTTTACAGAAGAAAGACAAATCTTAATGCCATCAAAAGCAATGTTTAATTATAAATTATGTTTAAATTATATCATCATTATTTTGCATGTGATTAATAAATCAGATTGAATTTATAATTATATATATCAATTCTTATCATTATGATGATGCCACTTAATATTTGTTGAGCACTTTCTATATGCTAGGTACTACTGTGTTATATACTGCTTTATATACAATATCTCATTCAGTCTTATCAACAGCCCTGTAAGGTTGGTACAATTATTATTTCTCACCAGAGGAGTTAAGAGCCTTGCCCAAAGTGGTACAGCTAGTCAGTAGAAAAGGTGAAATATATACTACTGACCTCTCCCTGTAAAGCATCCAGCATAGTGCCTGGCACACAGCTGTAGTAATGATGATAATAATAGAGTTTTTTGCATTGAGTCAGCATTCTGTTTTTATGACATTCCCAACTGTCAGCGTCTAGTTTCTGGTTCTATAGGAGGCAAAATATGCTAATTTTAATTCAGTTTAACAAATATATACTGAGCTAGGTACTGAGGACTCTGAGACGAATTTGACTCAGTCCCTTTCTCCTGGGAGTTCCCAGTAAAATGGGGGAGTTGGACACTTCGCTAAAGAAGCTGATTGCTTATTGTGGTGAGATACATGAACGATACGGGTTGGTGTTGGCAAGATCAATTTTGGTAGGAGATCTATCCTGATCCCAACTGATAGAGTGGAATATGTTCACTTTCTGTAGCTGTGTAACATGCCCTCTATGCGAGGCAGCTTGGCCACCCTGACCCTTCTTGGCAAGTTGGTGGACGCCATCCCTGCTTTGGCAGATGAGCTTGTAATGGAGCATGGTGAGTAACCTGAGGGAAGAGCTGCCACTACCCTTTTACCTGTTTTGATCACACTGCCACCTGGATGGCTCATTCACTGGGAAGTCATTACTTTCTTGTTCTAGCCTTCAGTTTCCCCATCTGCAAAATGTGCTCTGTGTAGGTCAATTTGAAAAAGGTCAGTTTCTTGACGCTAGTCTTGGGCTATTTCCATTCATTCTTTAAAACAAATTAAATATCTACTGTGAACCTTCCTTTTGGATGCCAGGAGGAATTAATTTTGGAATATAGAAGTACTTTTTACTATCAGGGAAAGGCAAATAAATATCTCACAGAAGATTTATCCAAGGGTAAATCACTTAACTTCTCTAAGCTTGGCTTTCTCTTTTGATTAAGCATCTAGAAAACATTTATTGCGGGGGATAACAGAGAATTGCCATTACTACCCCATTGGGGATAATAGTTTGGAGTTTCATATAGCAGTTGACATTGTGAGACTTCCCTTGGCTCCTTGGTTGTTTTCTGGACAGGCAGCCTGACGGAACATCTGTTGAGAGGGTTAGTATACCCCAACGAGGGAGTGCAAGCTTCTGTCTGTTACCTTTATGGGAAGCTATACTCCTCACCAAAAGCAGCTGAGATACTTTCAGGACATTTCCGAGAGAAGCTTTGTCCCCTCTTCCTTTCCACTCTGGACGGTGCCCAGACAAAGGAGCTACAGATCAACTGCTTGGGTAAGACATGGGGCTTGAGAGAAAAGGGAGAATAAGTTTTTGAGGCTTTGCTAGAAAACTAGATATATTGGCCTCTTTAGTAGTGGGGAAATCTGCTGGTTTGCAAAGGGTAGAAGCCACAATTTTGGGAGAAGAGATGCACAGACTGTGTGAAAGATGTCTCTCGGGTTGGTGTGGCATCTTAAGAACATTGCCTTTGGAAAGAAAAGAGGAAGGAAAGTGGCACAGCAATTTTTCTGCCTCCAGTCTTTACTGCCTGCCCTGGTGCATCCTGTACTTGCTGTCAAGTTAATCTTCATGCTGTAGAGCTCACATCCTGTCACTTTCCTAGTCAGAAAATCTTCTTGGCTTCTTCTGTCCTCCAGGGTAAAGTCCAGGTGTCTTCATCTATTTTGTGCGGCTGTAACAGAATACCACAGACTGGGTAATTTATAAGGAGGAGAAATTTATTGGTTTATGGTTGTGGAGGCTGGAAAGTCCAAGATCAAGGGGCCAGCATCTTGCAAAAGCCTCCTTGCTGTGTCATGGGGCAGAGAGGGCAAGAGAAAGAGTGAGAGGAAGCCAAACTTGTCCTTTTCTGAGGAACCCACTCCCATGATAAAAATCCCACTCCAGTGATAACAGCATTAATTCATTCATGAGAGTCCAAACCCAAACACCCAAACCCACAATCCAAACACCTCCCACAGGCCCCACCTCTCACCACTGCTACATCGGGGACCAAGTTTCCAACACATGAACTTTGGGGGAGGACACATTCAAACCATGGTACTGGGTTTCTCTGCTTGAGGCTCTTTAGGAACCTCCGTATACTCTTTTAGCCTCTTCTCCTGCTATTTCCTTACATAAATACATAAGGTCTATCAAGTGCTTCTGAGCAGGGAGCTTTCATATTTTGGACAGAACAGATGGGCACTATGATTGGTGACCAGGTGAGGGCCTGTTATGGAGCAGAAGCTATGGGGGGAAAGCATAGACTATGGGTGACATCAGCTTCTTTTCACAGTTTGGGCCAAGAACAATCCAGCCACACATAATCAGCCTTCTTTCTGTACCAGGCCCTGTGCTGGGCTCTGGGGTCACAGAAATGATCAGACCCAAGATCTAGCCTAGGGGGCTCACAGGCCAGTGTGGAGGACAGACATGGACAATTAGAGTGCAGTGCAGTGAGTGCTGTCATGGAGGTGCACAGCAGAGGGTGGGAGCAGGAGATAGGAGAGGCTTCCAGAAGGAAAGGATGCCTGGACTGAGTCCTGAAGTGTGAATAGGGATTGGAGAGAGGGAAAGGAGGAAGGCAGAAGCAGGGGCCAAACCACAAGCCATGAAGCAGCCTGTGTCTATGGTAACTTGGAACAGGGTGCAGCAGAGGGAAATCCCAGGTGATGGTACTGGGAATTCACATTTTAAATGCCCTCTTCTCTGGAGCCTTTCCTTCCCCCTCTTTCCTCTAGCCAGGTGTGCGGTCACATCCTTTGGACTCTTCAAGTGCTGTAGATCTTATATTCTGTTACATATCTTTATTGAATCCCTGCTATGTGTCAGGAACTGTGCCAGGTGATGGATGATATGGTGAAACTGACATCATTCCTGCCCTCATGAAACTTATAGTCCAGTGTGGTAATCAGGGCTGTGTTTGCCTTGCTTACTGTTGAATCCCTATACCCTTAGGCCTAGCACTTAGTAGGTTCTCACTAGATCCTTGTGGAAGAGAGCTGGGCTGCAGAAAGCAAATTGGTGCTTAAGGATTCTAACCATTCTTCATCTCTATGGAGACATGAAGAGGTTTCTCTGGAGATGTCTGAGGAGCTATCTTGGGTGCCTGTGTTCCTCTCTCCTTACTTCCCAATCCCTTTGTTTCCTAGGTTTGCTGAGGCAGCTGCTGAAGTATGATCTCTTTGTGTCCATGATCATGAACAATTCTGCACTGGCAGAAGGTGCTGAGAGTACTTCAGGACCACCAGGAGAGACCTCACTGCCTTTGGTGCTCAAAAAGGTAGTCAGTTGTCTTGTGCTTCCTGGTCTCAAGGTTCAATAACAAGGGAACTCAAGTGCTTCCTGGGCCCTGTCTTCATCCCCCACTCCTTCTTTCTGGGATTTCCAAAAGTGTTTTCTTACTGGCCAAAACAATATGCTATTAGAAGACTCAATGTAGATTTCTTTTCAGTTGTAAATTATTTATTTATTTATTTCATTTTCTGAGACAGAGTCTCGCTCTGTTGCCCGGGCTAGAGTGCCGTGGCGTCAGCCTAGCTCATAGCAACCTCAAACTCCAGGGCTCAAGCAATCCTCCTGCCTAAGCCTCCCAAGTAGCTGGGACTGTAGGCATGCACCCACGCCCGGCTAATTTTCTTTTTCTATTTTTAGTTGTCTGGCTAATTTCTTTTTATTTTTAGTAGAGACGGGGTCTCACTCTTGCTCAGGCTGGTCTTGAACTCCTGTCCTCAATGGTCCTCCCGCCTCGGCCTCCCAGAGTGCTAGGATTACAGGCATGAGCCACCATAACTGGCCTCAGTTGTAAATTCTTGTCTTTGCATCTTCCCCGTCACAACTGGGCTTCCTGAAAATGGAGAATACATCCAGCAACAGAAACAAAGCCACCTCAGTTGTTTTAGGGATAAATTTCTCAGCTTGATACTGAAAACCCTCTTTATCTGGACCCTGCTCATCCCTTCAGCCTCAATTTCCTGTCTCTTCTACCCCATAACCCAGTGCTCCAGCCATTTACAACTTCTCCCTGGTCTTTTATTTATTTATTTTTTTTGTTAGCTTCCTCCTCCCTCTTCTCCCTGGTCTTGCACATGCTAGGTCATATCTCTGAGCCTACTCTAAACATAGAAAAATTAGCCAGGCATCATGGCATGCACCTGTAGTCCCAGCTACTTGGGAGGCTGAGGCAGGAGGATCACTTGAGCCCAGAAGCTCAAGTCTGCATTGAGCTATGATAGTGCCACTGCACTCCAGTCCCATCTGGTGACAGAGTGAGACCCTGTCTCTTAAAACAACAACAAAAAAACAAAACAAATGAGAGCTATGAAAGTACTTTTGTCAATGAAGACCTGAACACTTCTTGGTGACAGTTTTAGTGCTCTTTGGTGCCGCTTGTGGATTTTACATTGTGTTCTTTCATTATATTAATATTTCTGTGCTGTTTACAGAGATGCCTTTCCATAATCCATAACTACCCTCCCGGTGCACTGTCCTTGTGCCTGGTGCCCTGTGGTGCCGGAGGGTTCAGAGAGGAATTAGGCTCCTTCCCTGCGGCGCTCAGGCCAGTTCTTCTGGTCCTGCCAGTAGTGTGACTGGGATACTTTCTGCTGCTTGTTTCTCCAGCTTCTCCTCTCTAGAGATGAGACCCTGCAGGTGGCCAGTGCCCACTGTATAACCGCGGTGCTGGTCCACTCCCCAGTGAAGCATGCCCTGGCCTTCATCCATGCTGATATCCCAGGTAGGGAAGCCCTTCTAACTTTTTCCTCTGAGGGCCCCAGAATTCTAAGTAGGGACCTGGGGGTCACAGCAGTGGCAGTAGCCCTGTCAGAGGATCTTTGATAATGTATACTAGAGGGATGGGGTGGTAACAGGTTTGGTTGTACATGACAGACTCTAGGAAGTGGGCCTGGTAACATCTGAATCCTTTTGCTACAGATTTCTTGTATGACCTTGAACAATTTGTTACTGATTTTTGTCATTTATTTGACCATGTAGGAATAAAAACCTAGTATAGTGTGGTGGAATGACCTGTGGACCAGGTGGGCAAAGGGAACTAATGTTCCTCAAGGGCCTATTCTGAGCTGGGCAATACGCCCTGAGGTACATTGCAAATGTTACTACATTTAGGTCCTCACCTTTGCTATTTTATGAATAAGAAAATTGAGGCTCAGAGAAGAGAAATAACTAGTTCAAACTGACAAGCCTAGTCACTGGCAGAGATGGGATGTAAAATCTAGTCTTGCTGGACATGGGCCTCAAATCCCAGCACTTTGGGAGGCTGAGGCAGGAGGATCGCTTGAGCCTGGGGGTTGGAGGCTGCAGTGAGCTATGATTATGCCACTGCCCTCCAGTCCTAGCTTGGGCAACAGAGTGAGACCCTGTCTCTTAAGAAAAAGTCTCTGGCTCTAAAAACTCTTTTTTCTGCATCATGCTGCTGCCTATCCTGAGAATTAGGAGACCTAAATTCCAGTCCCACATTTGCCACTATCAGTGCCTCTTCTCTAGGCCTCAGTTTTCCCATCTGTTAAAAAGGAGAGATTAGACCATAATCTTGAGGGAACTTTCCAGGTTTATCTGTGATTTAATGATCATGTCTTGTGGAGAGGGTGTGTGAACAGATGAAGTAACAGGAGTAAGATGCTGCGTAAATCCAAGGCCCTGGCATTGGTTAAGGGATCATGATCACGTGGCTGTCATTTATTGTTTTCTCATCCTGTCCCCTGCCAGAGTTCCTCTTTGAGCATCTTTCCTCTTCCAGTGAAGTGCTCATCTGGTCCAGCTACAACTGCTTGATACTCCTGGCAGAAGAGCCACTATTTTTTTCCAAGTGCCACACAGTATACGGTTGGTAGTGGGGGTCCTATACTAGCTCTGGGTTGAGTGGATAGCAGTTTGAAGTTGGGTAGAGGCAGCAGTGGGGGGCTACCTCCCCCTCAGAGGGGAGTGCTGGAGTCTGTGCATTTCCATCAGCATAGTCACTACCCGATTCCTTGTGCAAGCATTGATATCCAAATCGTTCTGCTGTTCCCTGATTAGCAGAAGTATGTATGTTTAGACTCTTCAGCAAGGAAGGACACTCCAGTTAGCCACTAAACGAACTCCTGTTGCATGTTAACAACAACTGTAAACAATGTTACTCAGCCTTGGATTTAGTCCTTTCCTATGCCCCAGAGATCTGCCCATCTAGGTAGTCCCTAAGTTTTGCTGACTTATCCTTTCAAAGTTTTTTGAAACTGTCCCTTCCTTGTCTGGGATTTTTCATATCACATCTGGATTTTTAGAGTAGGCAAATTCAATCATTCACTTTATATTCTGTGCTCTTAGTCTATGTAAGGCACTTGGCTGGGACCTGGAGATTTAGAGATAGCAAGTAACGTAGTCCTTGCCCTCAGGAAAAGCAGAGACATAAACAGGCAATTTCAATATGAGTTGATTGGAGCTCTGCTAGGGAAGCACAGGAGCTGCGTAATCTCAGGGAAGGTTCACAGCTCTGCCTGAGTGGATCAGGGAAGGCTTCCTAGAGGAGTGCAGTTTCGACCTGATTCTTCAAGGAGTAATAGGAATGTGCCAAGTGGAGTTGTGGCTTGGTCTATAGGCATTCACTGAATACCCTAAGTGCCAAGGCCTGTCCAATGGCATGAGCTGGGTGTTGGGGAAACAGAGATGAATCAGATAAGGGCCTGCCCCCAAAGATCTCACAGTCCAGTCCCATTAGCTCAACCTTGTCAGGGTCCCCCCACAAGGGGCTGCCACCAATATGTGCTATCGGGAGCCTGTCACCTTTCCTGGTGGGCAGTGAAGGAACTACAGAGTACTGATGCCTCACCTCTGTCATGTCATCCTGAGGTAGGGATCGAGGCAGTGGTGAGGAGCCTACAGGGGAGCCTGAAGATGAACAACACGGAGCTGCACAAGCAGGGCCTGCTGCTCTTTGCTGAGATCCTGACTCGGTGAGCAAAGTGGTGGAACATCAGGCCTGTAGGGGCCAGGACGGAGAAGGAAAAGTGAGCTCTTATTCCTGGTAGGATCAGTGATAAGAGTTCACTCACTCATTTCTTATCTACCATTTCTCAGGCAGCCGGAGGAGATCAAGCTCTTCACGAGCTCAGCCATGTGCAGAGATGCTGGCCGTGCCCTCCAAGAAGCAGTTAGCAGCCCTGTGCTGGAGGTGGCCGCTGAGGCAGTGAGGGCCACTTCTGCTTTTCTGAGGTGAGAGATCGAGGCAGGCTGAACTTTCCAACCCTGCATGTACCTGAGGGCCTGCTGAGGCCAGGGAAGCTGATAATTTTAAGTATTTCTAGAATACTTACAATACCTAATGCAGTTATCCGCAGTATCCATGGTTTCACATCCTTGGATTCAACCAACCATGGAAGTATTTTTAAAAAATGGATGGTTACATCTGTACTGAACATGTACAGACTTTTTTTTCTAGTCATTATTCTCCAAATAATACAGTATAACAACTATTCATGTAGCATTTACACTGTATTAGACATTATAAGTAACCAACAGATGATTTAAAGTATACTGCAGGATGTGCATAGGTTATATGCAAATACCAGGCCATTTTATATCAGGGACCTCCATTGAGGTCCTGGAACCAGTCCTTCAGGATCCCAATGGATGACTATACAAAGTAAATGGTATGTAAATAGTGGTTATACTGTATTTTAAAAATTTGTATTATTTTTTATTGTTGTATTATCATTTTTTAAAAAAATATTTTTGATCCGTGATTGGTTGAATCCACAGATGTCGAACCCAGAGGTACAGAGGTCTGACTGTACTTCCAAAGTGTTAGGTTATCATATTTTCTGTATTTTCTTTGTTGGTTTGGATTTATATCTTGGAAAAAAAATCCCTTTACTTTCATTTTGGTAAAGAGTAGTAGAGGTCACTGAATCTGTTCACTCCATCTGTTGACCAGCCTGGGCAATAACGAGACCCTGTTTCTGCAACAACAAAAAAAGATTTAATTAGCTAACATGTTTTGTCTTCCCTATATCTCCTTGGTGTTTTTGGTATTTAATATTTTATGATTTTGAACCTTTAAATAATATACCTAAAACTGGTATTGATATTCCCTCAACTCAAGCAGTATCTCCTGACTTCCTGCTTGGTTAGCAGCATCCCAACTCTTCATTTCCCGTCTCTTCCCTACTCTCTACTTCTCAAGGTTAGTCAGCTGTACCTTTAATTTTACATTGTAAAAGTTGTTAATATTTATAGTCTCTTCTGGAACCATATTTAAGTCTTTGTGATTTGACTCTAGGTTGGTTATTAAAATTGAAACAAAAAATAGCATTTTACATTACAATGACTTCAGTCTGTCTCCCTTCCCCCTTTGTCCTTCCCTGGATTTGATTCTCTAAATATGGAGCATGAATCCCAGTTTGGATGAGATGAGTAACCAGCAGGGTCACAAAGGCAGAGAGTAAGAGCTGTGTTCATCAGAGGCACCCATGCAGAGCTGGAAGTCTCCCAGGAGGCCGGTGCTATGGGGGACCAGTAGCACCTTTCAGGCAAGAGGTGATATTTGAGTTGTGCTACGAGGGATGAGAGAGATTTAGATTTGTGAGAGGACCAGGGTTAGCAAAAACATGTGGGTGAGAAAATGTAAGGATTGCTGAGGGTACAGTAGTCAGTTTGCTAGCAGGTTATGTGAAGCGGGTGATGCTCAAAGAAGCAGGAATGCCGGTTGGGTTAGAATTGTGGAGAGAGATAAGTAGGGGGTAGGTTATTAATCCTTGGATGATTTTTGGTTTTGACTTTAACTTACCAGAACCTTTACTGAAGTGGAGTGGCTCAGAGAGTCTCTGGGAAGCACAACTAGAGGAACAATGAGGAGTAAGAGCTGCTGAAAAGAATTTAAAGATGGTGAAACCATGAGGATCATTAAACTTAGAGCTTCCAGAAATGAAGAAAAAAATGGAAAATTAAGCCTTAACTATATATAAGTGACTAAGAACCTATTAGAAGGCCCAACAGATGATACTCGGTGTTCAAAAAGACCCAGGGATGAGTGTTAACAAGTTTTTTTCTTAGCTACTGTGCTGGGTTGAATAGTGTCCATCAACATTCATGTCTACCCAGAACTTGTGAATGAGCCTTATTTGGAAATAGGGCCTTTGTAGACATAATTGGGTTAAGGTAAGGTCATATGGCATGAGCTCTAAATCCAATGACTGGTCTCTATAAGGAGAGGGGGATTTGGACATACAGTGACACAGACACACACAGAAGGAAGATCGCCATGTGAAGACAGAAATTAGAGTGGTGCAGCTACAAGCCAAGGAATGTCAAGGATTGCTGGCAACCACCAGAAGCTAAGAAGAGGCAAGGAAGGATTCTTTCCAAGGCCCTTTTAGAGAAAGCATGGCCCAGCTGACACACTTTCATTTCATATTTCTAGCCTCCAGAACTGTGAGAGGATAAACTTCTGTTATTTTAAGCCAACCAGTTTGTGGTAATTTATTATAGCAGCCCTAGGAAGTCAACATCCTGTCAAATATTCATTCATTCATTTCATTTAACACCCAAGCTGGAGTGCAGTGGTACGATCATAGCTCACTGTAGCCTTGAACTCCTGGGCTGAAGCGATCCTCCCACGGAGCTAGGACTACAGGCATGTGCCACCATGCCTGGCTAATTTTTCTTTTTTATTTTTTTTTAAAGATGGGGTCTCACTATATTTCCCAGGCTGGTCTCAAACTCCTGGCCTCAAGTGATCATCCTGCCTTGGCCTCCTGACACACTGGGATTACAGGTGTGAGCCACCACACCTGGCCCCTTTAACATCTTTTTGTATTTAGCATCAATTTACAATGCATCTATTTCTGCTTAGATAAAGTGAAAAGAGTACCTCTTCTGAGTCTACAGAATATGAGGGTTCAGCTGGACCCTAAATATCACCTGTCCACATTTGCCCCACACTCATGATGACTGAATCTCCAAAAGTAGTTTTCCAATCTCTGCTTATAATCTCCCAGAATGGGGAACTCACTTCTCCCTAGATAGTCACCTCTACCTTTATAGAGTTTTGACTCTTAGAAGGTTCTTCCATGTGCTGAAATAAAATCTGGGTCCTGATAACATTTACCTATTGATCCTGGTTTTCCTCATTGAGGTAAAGTTTGATCTCTTCCTCAGGAGAGCTTGTCACTTATTTGAGAACAGTGACCATTACATCTCTCGATGCACCTTGAGTTCTCGGTTCTAGGTAGTGCTTCCTTCACCAAGGGGCCCTTCTCAGTGAGAAAACTTCGTGTCCTTAATAATAATAATGATAGTCATAGCTGGCATTTGCTATGTATTAAGCATCATGCTAAGTGCTTGGCATATATTATCCTTTTTGATCCACAGAATAATTCTATGAGGAGGGTACTATTAACCCTCATTTAATAGATGAGGAAACTGATGGTGAGGAATGTGCACAAAGTTGTGCAACTAGGTAAGTGTTGGAGTAAGGATTTTTATCAGATCAAACCCTGTGTTCTGATCCAACCACACTGCCTTCCATTGCCTGAGAGCCTGGGGGTATCTTGGGAGTACCCTTGCCTCACCCTGAGCCTTCTCTTGTCTCTCTGGATGCAGGAAGGACCATCAGAGCACTCCACCCGTGCAGTACAGGGAACTGCGGGCCTTGCTTGAAGCCATGCTGAGCCGGTGTGCAGAGTTTTCCCAGATCCTGCTAAACAGGAGGCCCTTGGTCAGTGCACTGCAGCCTGCTTCTTCCCGACAGCATGCTATAATAAATTTTTAGAAGGATAATTAGTACATTGCCTTTCCACTGCATGCCATTTTATTGCTTTTTCTCATGCAGACGCACCTACAATGAGATGTCATTTTTTTCCCTAACTGCAGAATCATGAGGTTTAAGGATTACTGTCCCCATTTTTACAGATGAGGAAACTGAAGCCACAGGGTGAAATAATTTTCCTCTAAGATCCAAAACTTGCAAGCACCTAAGCCTGGATAGTAAATCCCAGGGTGTTTGTAACCAAGCCTATTACACATTTCACCCCTTTATAGCATCTACGCAGGTATGGTAAACGTTCTCACAAAATTATTTAAGCCTAGATTCACTAGAATCTTAGAAAGAATCTGACCAATGTGCAATGTGTTGTAATTGTTGGCTTTTAATGGTCTATGGACTTAAGATAGCAGGAAAGATACTGTCAGTATGAATGTTGATTATGTTTTTTCAGGATTAACCTTGGAAATTAAGCTCTTCACACCTAATGGGGTAGGGATTTTCTTTTGGAGCAACTAATATGGACATTACAGTCAATGAGGCTAATGACAGCTTTCTGCATATAATAGACCAAGAACCAGTCCCGTGGTTCACAGGGAGACTGGTGGTTAAGGTTTCCCCCTCTACCATTTTTTAAAGGACCTATTAGATTTTCAAGGATATATAACCAAGATCCCTGGAAAGTTAGGTATATGAGAATTTCAGACTGTAGTGTGAAAGGAAGAGGTCTGTGGTCATCCAAGCATTGATGGAGACACAGAGTATGTACTTGATCAATAGGTTCCTCTCTGTCCTTCTCACTGCAGGGCCATGCCTCCAGTAGAGATTCAGAGAAGGCCATTCTTCGAAGGGGAAAGTTTCTCCTGAGCACTCTGGAGGGATTTAGAAATGCCTGCAGGTGAGGGGCCTTCTGTCATCTGAGGTAATAGCATTGAAGGTAGGGGTGGAAGGGATTCAGGCAAAGGATGAAATTCTAGAAGCAACACTTGATTTCTGATGCTGTGCTGCATAGCTAAGAGGATTTTGGCTGGGGCAGAGTTTGGGGGAGTGTAGGAGGTTTGAGGACAGTAGCTAGGGGGAGGACATTTCTAAAGAATCCCTCCTCATGAAGTTTTGCTACTGTGCCATGAGGTTGTGTCTCATTTACCTTTGTCTCTGCTACCCGACTAGCCTAGCACTAGCCTAGTCACTGAGTGCTTATTAACTTAATTCCATTTACATTAACAAATGTTTGTTGTATCTACTGTGTGCCAGGCCTGATGCTAGACTGTGGGGTTAGAAAGAGAATTCAGAGTGGTGGCTGCCCACAAGGAGCTCACAGTCTCTTGGGGAGGCAGTTTTGTGTATATATATGTGGAATTTTTTAGGTTGTCAAGAATCCAAGGAAGGTATTCTAGGTAGAGAGAGCAACATGTGTAAAGGCAAAGAGTCAGGAAATAGCAAATAGCATGCTCTGGTCAGGGAAGTACACACAATGGGGTAGAAGAGTCACGTATGATGAGGGAGGGGGTGGGGAGAAGGAAGGTGGAGACTTAGCCAAGGACCGAGTCCTCTCCTTATTGATGGCTCTTGAATTTTATCCAGATAAGAGATACATACCCTGGATCCTGAGCCCAGGCACCCGCTAGGAGGGTGCTTCTAAACTTTATGTTGCTTTGCTTAGGTGTTAGTGGACATACTCACACATTGATTTCATAGGTTGGCTGTGGAATTCCAGAGTGAGCCTTCGGCCCAGGAGAATCCATTCACAGCTCCCAGTGCTGAGAAGGAAGACACTTTGGAGGCCTTCTCAGAATTTCTTCTCAGTGCCTGTGACTCCTTGTGTATCCCCATGGTGATGGTGGGTTCTCCTGAGCCACATACAGCATGAGGCTCGGGGAGGAGAAGACTGTGAGGGTGAGCCCAGCTAAGGGGCTCAAGGCAGTGACCACCTAATTGAACCTTCTCAGGGCCTCAGTGATGTTATTGTTGTAGCACCTTTCCTTTGGTTTTAAAAATAAAGTGTAGTGTTTTATTATAAAACTAATAAATAGCTCTCAAGAAAAATTGGAAAGCAGTGATAAATAATAAATGGGTAATGTTTATGGAGTAGTAAATGCCTTATATTCATTACCTAATTTAGTCCTCCAAATGACCCTGGGAGATGGATGCCATAACTTTCCCCAATTTACGGATGAGGTTGTCACACTCCTACAGTTATAAAGCAAGTGCATGATGGTGCCGAGATTGAACCTGTGACTTCAGTTTCCCTAGCTTTTCTTGTGTCTTTCTGTTTAGTAATGAGCATCAAGAATGTATGTTATCCAAGCGTTAATAAGGAACACATATGTGTGTTCTGTAAAATGCTAGATGACACTCTGAAGAGAGACTTGGTCCTGAAGAGCTTCATTTTTAAATTTTTTTGAGATAGGGTCTTGCTCTGTCACCCAGGCTGGAGTGCAGTGGTGTGATCATAGCTCACTACATCCTCAAACTCCTGGGTTCAAGTGATCCTCCCTCTTCATCCTCCAGTGTAGCTAGGACTACAGGTGTGTGCCACCACACCTGGCTAATTTTTTAAATTTTTTGTAGAGATGGGGTCTTGCTATGTTGACCATACTAGGAGGAGCTTCATTTTGAGCTGAATTGGTATTGAGATGGTAGGAAGAACAGGGCCCAGTGCTGTTCACTCTTCGGGTGACCTTGGGTGAGTCTTCTCCTGCTTGAGGACTAGTCATCCTGTGAGCCTGTGAGGAGTCCCTGTTAGTTGGGAAAGGGCACCTCCTAACCACCCATTGGGAACCGTAGGTGGCAGCAGGGAGGTGCCCCCTGGCTCTGCCAGAGAGAGCCTCTTTTCCTTGAAGAAGCCATTGAACTGGAGTCTGCAGGTGGGAAGTGGTCAGGAGTCCTGCACTGTGGCCCTGACCCAGATGCACTAACAGTAAGACTTGGGTGACTTGTGTTGGTTTCCCCACCTCCTCTGCCTTCCTCCTAGGTTTATAAAGTGTTAGAGATAGATCTAGAAGCAGATTATAGAATTATTGTATTATTCCTTCTTTCTACTTTTCCGTATTTTACACATTTTCTTTAATCAGCAAATATTACTTTTATAATTTAATAAAAACATACTTGCTTTAAAAACCAAAGGAAAATTGTCTGCAAGAACAATGCCTCTGAGGCCCCAGTTGTTTATGGCCAGGGAGTTGAGACCCAGAGAAGGGAAGAGGTGACTGCCCAAGGGTACATTGTGGGGGCTGTGTGCAGAGCTTGAACTAGAGCCCAGTTTCTTTATTCTTAATTCAGATATGTCTGCTACATCAGGCTGCCTCACGTCTCTGTTCAAGAATTACATGAAGGCTGATCTAAGTGCAGTGGTGTTTACAACTAATTGGTCACAACTAGTTACAGATTTCTCTGTTGCTTCTCCACTCCCACTGCTTCATTTGACTAGCCTTAAAAAAATAATAATAATAAATGTGAAGGCAGTTTGTAAACTATATTATTATTACTCTTATTACTGTAGTAATAGAAACAAAAGTGTCACTCTACATTATGGTTTAGAAAGTACTTTTTACACATCAGACTACATTTGTTTCTGGAAGGTAGATCTTGTTATTCCCGTTTTACTCTTGGGAACAGGGGCCCAGAGAGGGAAAGTACCTGGTACAGTCTATTAAGTAGCAGATCCAAGCCTTAGACAGGTTTGTGATTTCAGGTTCCGTATCTTTTCTTACACCTTTCAAATGAAAGGGGTTAGTCTACTGTTGCTAGATTTGATGCCAGTTTTTGCTGATTCTTTTTATTCTTCAGAGGCTCAGTCCTGTGTTCTCCCTTCTGGTTCTTTGCAGAGGCACTTGGAACAGGCCACCCACCCAGCTTTGATGGAAGTTTTCCTCTCAATTCTGCACAGCCTCTTTGTCATCGTTCCTCACATGAAGGAGAAGTTCTCCAAGAAGCTCGGTAGGCAGTAGGCAAGTGTGGAAGTTAGGAGGGAAGCAGGCACCATAGGCAGCTGCTCAGAGTACTCAAAGAGAGCATAAGCGTGGGGGGACATTTATGTGTTCGTTCGGAACCTATATCCATTCTCTGCCCCATGTTGAGTGGAAGGAAATAATGATGCAGCAATCAAAAATCATTAAAGGCAGTTCTCAAGTTTGTGGATACTTCGCTGTCCAGGAGAAGTCCAGGAGGCCCTAGTTTAGCACCTACAGCACACTCCCTTCCCCATTCCTCTCATACTACAAGTTCCTCAGACCTCACAAGATGTTTATCATCTCTGACTCCTGAGCTCTGACTAAGTGCCAAAGTCCCCCCAGTCACTGTAATAACTGAAAAACGTCCCCACATACTTCAAGTGCCTTCTAGTAGCACTCAGTGTGAAAGCTACTATCTAACTGTACACTGAAGTTGCTTCCTAAAATTGAGTCCAAGTAGCTTTTGATTCCTTCAGCCTTCTCCAGGCCTCTTGGATCTTTTTATTTCCTTTTCTTACCTAGTCATTTTTACTCTCTCTTCTCCAGTTTTTACCCTAAACATACCTTGATCTGCAGAATAAGCCCAGGAGTTCAGGGTCAGAGTCTCCTTTATCTTCCAGTGGTGAGAATGGGAAGGGCAATAGCCAAAAACTGAAGAGGGAGGAAAGAGAACAGTAGTAATAATCAATAACTAGTTATTAATAACTATAATATTAACACCTGGTCATTAATATCCATTAATGTTAATAACAAATTATTAATAATAACTAATATTTATCAAAGCTTACTCTGTGTGGGACTCTACTTTAAGTGCTTTACATGTATTGATTCATTTAGTCCACAGTAAAACCCTGGGAATTGTGTATTATGATTATCCTCATTCTACTGATGAACAAACTGAATCGTCTCAGAGGGGTTAAGTAACTTGCCCAAGGTCACACTGTAAGTGGTATGCCCAGAATTCAAACCCAGGGTATCTAACTCCAGAGCCTGCTTTCTTAATCTCTATGCTTGCCTCTTATAATTATCATTTAATATCTTTTCTCTTATTCTTGTCACATAGCATGCAGTGGAAAGTGTTGTTAGACAAGTCTACCGTGGAGAGGTAGCCAGGACTGAGTCATGCAGGGCCTTGTCTGCCATGTGAGGGGGCTTTATCCTAGGAGCTTTGTTAAGTCTTAAAGAAGAGGAGTGACATGCTCAGATTTCTGTTTAGAAATATCTTTCTTGGAGTAGCATGGTCCATGAGTTAGAGGGAGGCAGATTGGAGGCAAATAGTTCAGGCTCATGCATTAACTCAAGTTGGTGGTGGGAATGAAGGTAGTGTTGGGGGGATGGAACAGTTGCATGTAGGGCATGAGGGAGAGGGCACAGTTTAGGGTGATGCCTTGGCTTCTGGCTGCCGTCTACATGGGTGGTGTTGTTTTCAATCACTGGGAGAGGATCTGATTTGGGGAAGCAGCAGAGGATGTGGTCAATTTGGGTTGGGTGAATGTGAGATGTCCCAGTGAAAATGTTAGGTGGGTAATTGACTGTGTCTGAAGGCAGGGGAGAGATGTGATCTTTAGATAAAGGTATAGAAGTCTTTAGTATCCAGCCTTTCCTTTATTCAACAAATATTTATTGGGCACCTACTACATGCAAAACATCATCCTAGGTCTGAGGATATAGCAGTGAAAAAGAAAGACCGCTCTCCTTGTGGGGCTGATCCTCTAGTAGGGAGCAGGCGAGATTCCTCAAGGGTGTGTGTATAAAATGAGATGATGAAAGGGGCCAAGAGAAAACCAAGAGCAACATTGAATGGTCAGGAGGAGGAGGAAGGTAGGAAGGAAACTGGTAGATTATGACATTAGGGAAGCCAACTGAAGAGACTTTTGCGGATTAGGGAGTAGCCAGGAGTGTCAAGTGCATCCCAGACATCAAGAGAAAGATCGAAAAATGTCCATTGGAAAGCTGGATGCAGTGGTGTGTGCTTGTAGTCCCAGCTACTTGGAAGGCTGAGGTGGGAGGATCGCTTGAGCCCAGGAGTTCAAGACCAGCCTGGGAAGCATAGTGAGACCTTGTCTCAAAAAAAAAAAAAAAGGAAAAGAAGAGAAGAGAAAAGAAAACCGGCTACCTTGGCCAGAGCAGATTCTTTCTTTCTTCCTTTCTTTTTTTATTTTGGTGATCGGAGGATCAAGTGATCCTGGGCTCAAATGATCCTCCTGCTCAACCTCCCAAACTGGGCTTACGAGCGCATGAGCCACAGCGCCAGCTCCAGAACAGTTTCAGTGAAGTGGTTGAGTTGGAAGCCAGACCACAGTGGGTTAAAGAATGAGTGCAAGGTGAGGCATTAGAGACCGGTGTTAGAGATAACTCTTTTGATAAGCTTGGTGGGAGGGGAAGGTAAGAAATGCTGGTATGACTGGAGAGGAACATGGAGTTAGGAAGTTATCTCTTAAGACTGGAAACACTTATCTAACTAGCTGCTGATAGGAAGGAGCAGTAGAGACACTGTTGTTCTTAGCACATGCGAGTTGGAATCCTTGCCCCCTCCCTTACTTGTTTATGGACATTGGGCAAATTAATTTTCTTATTTCCAACATCCTCAGCTAGAGCATGGTGATAATAATGAGAATTAAACAAGAAAGGTATATATATTTCCTGAATGACTGTACCCCTCAGCTATTGTGACGACTGACATGTATTAAGTATTTATTACCTTCCTTCCAGTATTCTTCCTGCCTGCCATACTTCAGGATCCAGTCTTGGGGTACTGATGGGATGCAAATGTAGATCTCTTGGGGGCAGTGATGGAATAGGGGATGTGGAAGAAGGCTCTGGGATCTACAGGGAGATCTGTGCAGCATGAAGCCAGGTGGAACAGGGTCAGAGGCCCAACCTGCAAGAGGGAAGAGGGAAGCAGCCACTGCCAACTAGTAGGGGGCAGAGACCTGGACTAGGTCTCAGAAGGCAAGCTGGGCACCCTCTCTCTGAGGGAGTCATGGGTTAAATTGTTGTCCCAGAGAGTTGCTGTGAAACCTTGAGGGATTAATTCCCTGCCAGATGCTTTAGCCTCAGCATAAAATACAGATTATCACCAAACCTGGAGCTGGTAAAGTAGGGGCTCCTGATGTCTTCCTTGTCTAGGAGTTTGCTTTTACAGGACAGGCAGAACAGATGTTAGCGCTGCAGAGAGCCTTACTACAGAGACTGGGAGGAGCCAGGCAGTGCAGGGGCCTCGGCAGGGTCACCAGTAACACAGCTAATGCTGGTATGGGACCCCCGATCTGCAAACTGATCTCTTCGCACAGCAATTTAGAGATAGAGATAAAGCAGTGATGACTCCTATTCTTCCTGAACCTGAAACTGGATTATTTTCTACAAAACTGGGAGAAGGGATAGAAAGAGCAAATGTGTCCTTCCTAGTTCCTTGTGAAATATAGCAAATTAGAGTGGAAGATAATTCAGAAAGGAAGAAAATGAATATTTATTCAGTGCTTACTCTGAGCCAAGTCCTTGTTAAATGTTCTACATACATTTATCTTACTTAGCTTTACAACAACCTGTGAGGTATACATATCGAAACCAGTTTCAGAGTTGGGCATGGTGGTATGCGTCTGTAGTCCCAGCTACTCAGGAGGCTGAGGCAGGAGGATTGCTTGAGCCCAGGAGTTCAAGGCCAACATAGTGAGACCCTGTCTCTTAAAAAAAAAAATCAAAACTGAGTCTCAGAGAAATTCAATAACTTTTCCAGAGTCACACTACTAGATAGTGGTGGAGCACATTTTGAACCAGGTCTCTATAACTCTGAAACCAGTGCTCTTTGACGCCACCCAGACTTGGGAATCTCTGTAACAAGTCTGGTTTAAACTCTTCTTTGCTTTATTCCCATTTCTCTTAAGCTGCCTCCTCCTTCATACAACTGACCCTGGAGCTGAAGGCCAGGTTCTGCAGTGGCCTGAGGTATGTATGGTGTCAGGCAAGACTGAACAGGCAAAGGGCCAGTTTTGAATGGACAAGTGGGAATTTTTGGCTGGTGTGTTTTGGCCCCTAGGACCATGGTGGGGTTGACATCATATTAACATTGCTCAGCAACTGGTGATTTGAGCTGGATTTACTTCTGTGGGGCGTGTTTAAACTGGTATGGTAAGGCTTTCATTCCAGGTGATACTTGGATGGGCACCTGTCACAGGAAAATTGGAAGGACCCTCAGAGATCATTTGTCTAACTCCTCATTTAAATGGGGAAACTGAGGCCCTCAGAGGGGAAGGGATGCAAAGTCCATCAAGTTCTGGTTGCTGCCAGACCAGCAATTCTTGAGGAGGAACTCTCTTGTTCAAAGTAGAGATGTCACTGCCTCAGTTTCTGTCTCATTAAGTTTCCAAAGCATACTTTGCACCTTCTCACTTTTGATTTGTCACCTGTCTCTGTATGTACTAGGAAGGTCCATTTGTTACTGCCCACAGCCTACAAGGTGACTACAGTGCAGTATCTAGCTCTCCTTTTATATCTCTGAATAGAACATCCAACATTCAAGAGAATACAGGGAGCCATCTGGATTCAAAGTCAAAGTTTTGAAAGTTTGTAGTACTCCTTCCAAAGGAGTAGCACGAAAACTTCTGCCATGGTAGCCTAAGACCATTTTGTTTTCTGTCTTGCGCTGAACAGCTCCTTCTCTTTTTAGTACTTCCCTGGCCTTTTCCTGGCCCAGGGGTATGTTTTTGTTTGTATATTTTGTTAAATTGGAGTATAGTGGCCCTGCTGGATTTATTTTATCAGTAAATTTTTACTAAATGCCTAGATGGGCCAGGTGCCTAAGTTACAGCTGAGGGCAGCAGGTTCCATATTTACTTTTCATATGTACCTTAGGACTTCCTCTACCATGGCATAGCTAGAATTTCACTGGGCTCTGGCACAGAGCAGTGGCCAGTCCACGCATGGCAGGGATAATGCTATTTGAGCCAAAGTAGCAATGTCATCTCTTTTGTTCTCTCTTCTCCCTCTAAGTCACGCAGCCCTAAACCAGGTGTGTTCCAGTTTCCTCTTCTACATATGCCTCAACCTCCTCTCGGTTCCAGGGAAGACAGGACCACCCTCCCAAGAAGGTAAGATGCTACAGTTTGGCCACTCATGAGGTCCATGTTGGTTTTTAGAGTCTGGATGCCTTACCGATTTGCTAGATAGTGAGTCAGTATGGTAATAAGATTTCTTTGCTGTAGGCTGCCCAGAGGCACCATGGATTGATAGAATTATAGGCTGATTCCTAGGGAGATGAAATAATAGAATCCAAAAATGGTGGAATGCAAGGTGCCTGGCACCATAGACTAAGAGTTGAGAAGGTTCCTACAGCTTATCAAGTCCAGTCTCTCCTTTTCTCCCTCTCATCTCCTCTGCTGCACCCTGCACCAGGCTGATTACTCTCTGCTTGCTCAGCTCTAGAATGCAGTGTTCACCATAGCTTAAATAGCCTGTTCTATTTCTTTGTTCATTCATTCATTCAAGAAATAGTTCTTTTTCTCTTCTTTTCTTTCTTTCTTTTTTTTTTTTTTTTTTGAGATAGGATCTCACTCTCTCACCTTGGCCTGAGTGCAGTGGTATCATCATAGCTCACAGCAACCTCAAACTGCTGAGCTTAAGTGATCTTCCTGCCTCAGCCTCCCGAGTAGCTGGGACTACAGATGTGTGCCACCACGCACAGCTAGTTTCTCTATTTTTGTAGAAATGGAGTTTCACTATGTTACTCAGGCTGGCCCCGAACTCCTGACCTTAAGCAATCTTCCTGGCTTGGCCTCTCAGAGTACTAGGATTACAGGCTTGAGCCACTGCACCTGGCCAAGAAATATTTTTTGAGCACCTACTGTGTGCCAGACTCT
This sequence comes from Eulemur rufifrons, assembly GCF_041146395.1. Lineage (NCBI taxonomy): Eukaryota > Metazoa > Chordata > Mammalia > Primates > Lemuridae > Eulemur > Eulemur rufifrons. Next base: position 90,305,849 of record NC_090998.1, read on the forward strand.
ATTCCAGGTGCTGGTAAAAGAGCCAGGGATACAAAGCCCTACTCTAATGGAGTGAGAAAGGCAGGCAATAAACAAATGGTAACAATGTCAAGGATGGACAGGTGCTATGGAAAAATAAAAGTAGCCAAAGGCATAGAGCGTGATGGAGGGAGGAGGTACAAGTTAGACAGGGTAGTCAGGGCAGGTGCTGTGAGGAGGTGGCATGGGAGCAGAGGCCTGAGTGAAGTAAGGAGGCCGTACAGAATCTAGGCAGGAGGAACAGCAGCTGTGGGGCTGAGAGCTAACAGTTTTTCCTTTCCTTGAATATTCACTGACCTTCTGCTGCATGCCAGGAGAGGCCTAGGTATTGCTGTGGATACAACGATTACAATATGTTCTCTGCCCTAAGGAGTTCCTCCATCCCAGACCTTTCTCTTGGCGTAACATGAAACAATTTAATCATTGTTTCATTCATTCATTCAAAAAATATACCTTCTTTGTGGGTAAAACTTGGTGATAGTTGTCTTTCTTCTTTTTGTAATTATGAAAACCCTGTGTCATCTCCCCCACTCCCCAACTTTCTCTCTTTTTTCTTTCTCAGATACTGTGCTGACAGAGACAGAAGCCCAAGTGAGCATTTCCATTGCTTTTTATGTGGCTTGGCTCCTGGTTCTCTCATTACACTGGCCACTCCTCTCTGTGTGGTGTCCAGCAACCTGCTTGCTTCGGCATGGTCTGGCCTGCAGAGTCACTCCCTCCTCTATGCTATGCCGAGAGAGTAGCACGGTGACTTCTGCCATGGTAGCCTAAGACTATATTGGCGGCCACATCACAACCATCTCTTGTGCTCACACATGCCAGCTCCACTGCTGCTGGTGCCTCCCACACTTGTCAGAACAAGAGGAGCCCCACACATCTTCCCGTTTAGAGTCTGAGATTTTGTCAACTCTCAGAAGCACAGCACCCCTCACTTACATCCAAACTGCTTCTTTCTTTTATCTATCAGGAGAAAGGGCAGGGAGATGCATGAGGCTGGAGGATATTTGTTTCATTATTAGCATATCGATCATAGTGTGCTTTGATAGAAAAAGCACTGAATTTGGAATTAGGAGAGCTGGCCTCCCTCTGCTGCCAATTGCTATGGGACATTTCCCATCCTTACTTGGCTGGGAGCAGATGACTTACTTCCACTTGCCCAAGACTTGGCCCTGGGTCCACTGCTTCAGCAGGATGGACCCTTTCAGTTGACCTTCAACTTGGGTCCCTGCTTTCAGTCTCTTAACCTCTAAACAATCTCTACTCACTGCTGGAAGGATTATCTGAAAACCATGTCTTAACGTCTTGACTCTCCTGGCCTTCAGCCATGGTCCCCACACATCAGTCTGTGGAGCAATGTCAGGCAATGATGGAGTTTTCTCTGGTCTGTGGTAAAATGTGGAACACAGGAATAGCATAGTGAATTTTCCATAAGGTTGACTTTATTCAAATTTTAAGCTCTGAGATCCTTTTCTTTCCTACTCTTTTGGTATTAAAATACCCCTTCTTTTATGAAACAGAGATTTTGTAAGAAATCTAGGAATCTCTGCCCTCAGGATAAAATCTAAATTCTTTAAATGGCATTCAAGGTCTTTCACAGTCTAGCTGTAAATTACATCACACATTTCCACAGCTTCTGACACCCTACATCTATTTACTGACCATCCAGTTGTGCTGAATGGAGACATGGAACGTCCTCTCATGCCTCTGGGCCTCTGAAGACCTTGTTTCCTGTCCCTTGGATTCTCTTCCCTCCCTTCTCTGCCTGTTTTCTGCTTACCCTCCACAGTTCTTTCCTCTTTGAGCTTGCCCTCCCTGCCCTAGGCAGCCTGAGGCACTCCTTCCTCTTCATGACACTGACCACATGTCCTGCAATTATCTGTCTCTTCCCACCAGCTGCCAGTTCCTGGAGGCAGGGCCTGGATCTCACAGCCTGTCCTAAGAGTAGCCACTCAGTGAACATATATCAAATGAATGAATGAACAAATGGATATAGCGTTTTTTGAGATGTATCTGCATCATTCCACATGTTAACTTTAGTCTCTCCTAGTAGGCTGAACGCTGTATAAGAAAGTGGAGCCTTTGATGTCTTTCTTTTTTTTTTGAGACAGAGTCTCACTCTGTTGCCTGGTCTAGAGTGCCATGGCATCAGCCTAGCTCACAGCAACCTCAAACTCCTGGCCTCAAGCGATCCTCCTGCCTCAGCCTCTTGAGTAGCTGGGACTCTAGTCGTGGGCCACCATGCCTGGCTAATTTTTCTATTTTTAGTAGAGATGGGTTCTTGCTCTTGCTGAGGCTGGTCTCGAACTACTGAGCTCAAGTGATCCTCCCACCTTGGCCTCCCAAAGTGCTAGGATTTACAGGCATGAGCCACTGCGCCTGGCCTTTGATTTCCTTCTATACTGCATGTACCCTCGCTGCCCTATGCAGTACTCTGCATGTAGTAGGTACTCATGTGTTTATTACCTGCCCCCTGTGTCCTCTGTGTGGCTTTCCCCTACTTGTTCCCTCCCCAGAACTCTCTGAAGTGTCTGAGCTCCTGCAGCATGGCCTGCCCCAGATAAGCAGCAGGAGCCCTGAATGCCTTGCCTTCCTGTCTGATCGCCAGTATGTGGAGGGAGCTGCTCGCCAGAGACAGTGCTGCATCCTGCTTCTCTTCTACCTGGCCTACATCCATGAGGACAGGTCAGTGCTTAGAGCTGGAGGCTGGTGGTAGGTCCTGGGACCCTCATATGCAGCCCAGTTCAGAGGACTCACAGAGGCATCCTCTCCAAGCCTGGTGCTGGGCATGGGGACACAGGGATAAGTGAAAAATAGGTAGTATTCCTGAGAGGCTCATATCTTGGAAGGAGAATAAAACAGGTAGGCAGACACGGTGCTGAGAGACAGAGACCTGGGATACTAATGAGTGTTCTTTGGTATCCTTGAGGGTATTTTTTGTGCACAGAAAAGAAAGTTCAGTGGCTTATTTTGGTTTTAAATATAATTTATTAAAATGTTAAAATCAAAGAACTTTCTTAAGCTTTTAAAAATAATTAATTGAGGTGAAATTTGCATAACACAAAATTAACCGTCTTAAGGTGAAACAATTCAGTGGCATTCAGTACATTCACAGTGTTGTGCAATTACCACCTTCATCTAGTTCCAAATCATTTCCATCACTCCGAGGTAAAACCCCTTACTCATTAAGCAGTCACTCCCATTCCTCCTCTCCCCCACCCTCCAGCACCTGGCAACCAACAATCTGTGTGTTGTCTCTATGGATTTGTCTATTCTGAACATTTCATATAGATGGAATCATGCATTATGTGACCTTCTATATCTGGCTTCTTCCACTTAGTATAATGTTTTATAATGTTATATGTATAATATATCACATACTATTTATGCAAGGTATCACTCATCCAGTTAGCATATGTTTGCAGCATGCTTCATTCTTTTTATGGCTGAATAATATATCATATGTATATGCCATAATTTGTTTAATTCATTCATCTATTGATGGACATTTGGGCTCTTTCCATCTTTTTGCTATTGTGAATAGAGCTGCTAGGAATATATGTGCACGTGTATTTGTTTGAGTACTGTTTTCAATTCTTTTTGGGTATATACCTGGTAGTAGACTTGAGGGGTCATATGGTAATTATTTCACTTTTTGAAGAACTTCCCAACAGTTTTCCAAAGTGGCTTCACCATTTTACTATCCCGCCAGCAATGTTTGAGGTTTCTCCGCACTCTTGCTAACACTTATTGCCGGTCTTTTTTATTACAGCCATCATAGTGGGTATGAAGTGGCTTCTGCATTGTGGTGAAATGTCTATTCAGATTTTTTGACTGTTTTTTTTTACTGAGTTGTCTTATTATTGTTGAATTGTAAGAGTTCTTTGTATGTTCTGAATACAAGTCCCTTATCAGATTATGATTTGCAAATATTTTCTCCCATTCTGGTGTGGTTTTGTTTGTTTGTTTTTTGAGACAGGACCTTGCTCTGTCACCCAGGCTGGAGTGCAGTGGCCTGATCATAGTTTACTGTAACCTTGAACTCCTGGGCTCAAGCTATCCTCCTGCCTCAGCCTCCCGAGTAGCTGGGACTACAGGCACGCACCACCATGCCCAGCTACATTCGTTGTCTTTTCACTTTCTTTGTGATGTCCTTTGAAGCACAAAAGTTTTTAATTTTGATGAACTCCAATTTATCTATTTTTTATTTTGTCATTTGTGCTTTTGGTGTTGTATCTAAGAAAACTATTTTCTAACCATGAATATTTACTCCTGCATTTTCATTTACAGCTCTTTTCTTTTATAATATTGGCTCTTACATTTAGGTTTATGATTGATTTTAAGTTCATTTTTGTGTATGGTGCAAGATAGGGGTCTAACTTCATCCTTTTGCATGTGGCTATACAGTTGTTCCAGCATCATTTATTGAAAAGATGATTCTTTCCCCCATTGAATTGTCTTGGCACACTTGTTGAAAATCACTTGACTAATGCGATGTTTTTAAAAGATGTTTTCTTATTTAACAAATAGTAATTATTGTAAAAATTAAGTGAAATGGTTGCGTATAAAGTTAAAATAAAAATACACCTCCCAGAGTTAACTTGTCCTATGTGAACTTATCTGTGCACAAACAAACAGATATATACTTCTTGTTTTTAATATAAACAATGGGATATTGAACATCCAGTTTTCCCAGCACCATTTATTTTATTCTTTTAACTTTTTAAAAATTGATACATAATATTTTACATACTTATGAGGAACATGTGATATTTTCTTACATGCATAGAATGTGTAATGATCAAGTCAGGGTATCCATCATTTTTTGAGTATTTATTATTTCTATGAGTTGGGAGCAGTTCAAATCCTCTGTGCTAGTTACTTTGAAATATACAGTACATCATAGTTAAGTATAGTTGCTTTACTCATTGCCAAACAATAGAGCTTATACCTGTTATCTAACTGTTTTGACTTAACAATTTATTTTGGATAGCCTTCTGTGTTGGTATATATATTAATAGATTTGCCTTATTCTTTTGGTAGCTGCATAGTATTTATAGTATGACTATTATCTGTTTTATTTTTATATTAAATGTTTAAAATGTTATTTAAATATTTTATTTAAAATGTTTATTTAACCATTTTATTTTGGAGTAATTTTAGAGTTACAGAAAAGTTGCAAAGGGAGTTCTTTTATACCCCTTACCCATTTTCCCCCGATACTATTATAACCATGGCACACTTATCAAAAAATAAGAAACTAACATTAGTACATTATTGGTAACTAAACTTCATACAGATTTTACCAGTTTTTCCTCTACTGTTCCTTTTCTATTCAAGGACACAATCTAGGATACCATATTGCATTTAGTATTATCCATTGTGAAATGTTTAATTTTTTTCCATACTTACTCTAATAGGCAAGAAATACCCATAGTAGAAAATTCAAAAGGTATAAAAGGGTATACAGTAAAAAATCAGTCTCCTTCCCTCCCTGTCTTCCTTGCATGTATAAGCATTGACTACCCACCCAACACAGAAAGTAGCCCATTGAACATGCCACTGTTTAATAATAAATATAAGAAGAGAGGGGTGGACAAGCTGTGCCAGAAGTAGCACCCTTTTCTTTAACAGTGTTGGTCCAACAGACAGATACCTCACCTCTCAAGCGTGAATGAGGAGTCTTTGGCTCCTAACAGTGCCTTGCACAAGGCATAGAACCATATGATGTATATATGTGATAATGCTTTGTAAGTATATATAGCACACTATTTGTGCAAGGTGTCTTTAGGCTGTGGGCATGCTAGGGCAGTGGCCAGGCAGGACAGAAGAGCCTGTTGGCCTGTCAACTCTACCTTTCTGACTCAGGCTATCCTTGGTTGACAGGTTTGTCTCAGAGGCAGAGTTATCTGTGGCAGTGCAAAGCTTCCTCCTGTCTCTGCAGGACCAGGGTGAGCGCCCCCCGGTGGTGGTCTTCAGAGCCTCCATCTATCTTCTTGCAATCTGCCAGGACAAAGATAGTGCACTAGATGAGGTATGGACCACAATGCCTGGGGCTCCTCCTCCTGCACCTTTTTACATTAATGTTCTTTGGGAGACCATGATGATATATGTATAGACAAGGGGCGGGGGGTGGAAGAGAGAGACAGAGTGGGTGATAGGGGAGCAGAGAAGAGTAGAGTGCTGGCACAAACAGAGCCTCTATGGTTTAGCTAATTCTCTACAGTCCTAGGAGATGGAGATTATTTTTATTATTATTATGTTTTAATTGATTTGTTTTTCTGCTTGGCATGGTCAGGGAAAGATTATTATCTCTTATAATAAGAGAAAGAGAGCAAAAGAGAGAGAGGGAGTGAGTGGCCACAGCACACGAATGAAGGAGTAGAAATGCTGGGCCCTGAGAAAAAGCTGCTTGGAGTTTTAAAGGGTAAAAATGGCTCCCCCACCGCCCCCCACCTCCCGCCCCCCGCCTCTGCTTTAGCAGACAGATAACAGAAGCAGCAGTGAAGCTGTTTCAGGTGTTCTTCTTTTTTTGTCTTTTCTCTGTGAGGCTGGCTTATCTGAGTCCTTAGAATCTGGTTCTGGAAGGAACTGAGGACCTTTGACCCCTGCCAAAACAGCTTCCTTCCTGCCTTGATGCTATCTATGAATGCTCTTTGTGTAGAAGCAGAGTGACCTTGAAAACATGCATTGCGCATGCATGTCCTGAAAGGCAGGACTCCTGGGTTCACATTCTGGTTCTGCCACTAATGTTCTGGGCATCCTTGAGGAGGTCTCCTTCCCTTTCTGGGCCTTGGGCATGTCATCCAAAAGTTAACAGGTTAGGCCAGAGTCATCTCTGAGATCTCTTCTGATGCTCACAGTCTTTGAGCCTTTGTGGGAAATAGTTGAGAAGATGGGCTGGTGTGTGTCAGGGGGTGTGTCTGGGGACCCTCAACAGCTAGAGTGTGGATGTGTCTGTAGGGATGACATTTCAGAGTGTCAGGCCCTGCCCACCCCTGGAAGCTCTTCCTTTTCAGCAACTTCACTCCAGTTTGATCAGCATTTCCTTAGCCTTGAACACTACTCAATGCATGTGATTTTTTTATTTGCTTCTCAACATTTTAGCAACTCAGCCAACATGGACTGACCACTTGATGAGAGCTAGGTGCCATGTGGGGCCATGTCAGGTTTGGGATGAGTCAAACAAATTCCCTGCCTTCAGAGAGTACCAGTTTGTCAGGAGAGACAAAAAGGTCTCCTACAAGGTAGGCAACTACGCAATGAGTGCTTTTCTGGAGCTGGAGGACTGGCCAAGAGCTACCAAAGCACATGGGGAGAGAGATCGAATCTGATTCTGGCACCAGGAGAGTCTTCATGGAGGAGATGGAGGACGAAGGGAGAACTTTGAAGCTGACAGTAGAGCATGATTTAAGATATGGAAGTGGGAAGTTGCCCAGTCTATCCATTAAAGGAAGGAAGCCTAGTTTAATGTGCTTAGCTAAGTCATATGAGAGTTAGAGTGGGGAGAAGCTGAAAAGGTAGACGTAAGTCTTCAATAACATGCTTGAAAATGAAATTTAAAAAACAACTCCATTTACAATAGCATCAAGAAATTAAACACTTAGAGGCCGGGTGCGGTGGCTCACGCCTGTAATCCTAGCATTCTGGGAGGCCGAGGCGGGTGGATTGCTCAAGGTCAGGAGTTTGAGACCAGCCTGAGCAAGAGCGAGACCCTGTCTCTACTAAAAATAGAAAGAAATTATCTGGCCAACTAAAAATATATATAGAAAAAATTAGCCGGGCATGGTGGCGCATGCTTGTAGTCCCAGCTACTCGGGAGGCTGAGGCAGTAGGATCGCTTAAGCCCAGGAGTTTGAGGTTGCTGTGAGCTAGGCTGATGCCACTGCACTCTAGCCCGGGCAACAGAGCGAGACTCTGTCTCAAAAAAAAAAAAAAAAAGAAAGAAAGAAAGAAATTAAACACTTAGGAATAAAGTTAAGAGAAAAGTGTAAGTACTTATACAGTGAAAATTTTAAGCATCACTGGCCGGGCACTGTGTCTCATGCCTGTAATCCTAGCACTCAGGAGGCGGAGGCGGGAGGATTGATTGAGCTCAGGAGTTTGAGACCAGACTGAGCAAGCGTGAGACCCTGTCTCTACTAAAAATAGAAAAATTAGCTGGGCATGGTGGTGTGCACCTGTAGTCCCAGCTACTCGAGAGGCTGAGGCAGGAGGATCGCTTGAGCCCAGGAGTTTGAGGTTACAGTCAGCTATGATGACACCACCTACCTGGAGTGACAGAGTGAGACTCTGTCTCAAAAATTTTTTTTAAATCACTGTTTTTGTTTAATTTTTTGAAAATTAAAGATCTAAATAAACACATCTGTGTTCATGAATTGGAAGATTTAATAGTGTTAAAATGGCAATGCTCTCCTAATTTATCTATAGTTTCAATGCAATCTGTATCAAAACCCCAGCTGTGCTTTTTTGCAGAAATAAACAAGCCGATCCTAAAACTCACATAAAATGCAAGGTGCCCAAAATAGCCAAAACAATCTTGAAAAAGAACAAAGTTGGAGGATGCACACTTCTTGATTTCAAAATGTACTAAAAAGCTAGAGTAAATCAAGATAGTGTGGGTACTGGCATAAGTGTAGATATATAGATCAGTGGCATAGACAGTCTAGAAATAAACCCATATATTTATAGTCAATTTTTTGATAAGGATGCCAAAACAATTCAATGGGGGAAGAATAGTCTTTTCAACAAATTTGCAGGGACAATTGAATATCCACATGTAAAAGAATAAAGTTGGACTCTTACCTCATACCATACACAAAAATGAAAAATCACCTCCAGTTGAGAACTACAAGGTAAGCACAGGGGGGGTTTCTCACTAGAGTGCCTTGGGATGAGTCAGTGAAGCCGTCTTGGAATACTGAAATGTCAGTACATCTTTCCCAGTCATGACTTGGCTGTGTTGCATTTTCTTGGGTCCTATGCAAGGTGTATTCATCTCCTTTGTTTCTTTTGCCTCCAGGCTGTGGTCAGTGCAATCAGAAAACTCCTAGAGGGCATCCCAGACCTGCGCCTAGTCTATACTCACCACCCGCTTCTGCTCAGGTTCTTCCTGTCATATCCAGAGCTAATGAGTAGGTTTGGACACCATGTCCTGGAACTTTGGTTCTCCTGGGAAGACTGCAGCTATGAGGAACTGGATGATGCCCCCTCTGCTGGGCAACCCACCCTTCCTACCAGCTTAGCAGCCCTGTTCCAGATGCTCAGAAGCAGCCCCAGTATCCTGCTCATTTTGCTAGTAGGTGTCCACTCGTTCATTTCTGCATTCGGAGATGGTGGGCCTTCTCTCTCTGGGAGCTGGTGTACTGAGGTCAGAAAAAAGCCCCAGCTGCTTCTGCCTGCCTCTGCACTTACCACTGTTGCCATGTGAGTGGGAGGTTTTTCCTGCTTGTAGCTGCCTAGTTTCTAGCTGTACCCTTTCCTAAGTCTGATGGAGGTCTACCCACTGACAGATATTTGTGCCTCTCTTCCCCCCACAGGATGAAACCATAAAATGTGGATCTCAGTCACTATTCGTTCTCACCTCCGGGTCCTCTCTCAACCAGATTTGCTAACAAAGGTTTAATGTCAAAGAGACCCCTGGGGCATGTAGATGGAGATGTCTGCAGAGGGACTCTGCCTTTTTTCTGCCATGACTCACATGGTAATATTCCTCAGGCATACCTAGAATTGTCAGAAACCTCAATACTTTTCTATGAAGTAAGACATTACTATAATTCCTATCAATTTACTAATTTACATCAATTAGGTGAGGTAAACTGCCTATTGTCTGCGATTTCTAACACACTGGCTTTAACTCCACCTTTTTTCCTTTCCACTCAGGAAATCACATTGAAAAACAAACGAGTGAGAGTGACATTATCATAGAAGTAACTGCTATAATTTATGTATTTTTTAAAAGAAAATTATTTGCACATTGGACACTTTGTATTTAGTCAGAGATTATTACTAGCAGGTACTAAATTGATTGCAAAACACCAGCTGGAGACACTTGATTTATAATCACTGCCTTCAGTGCCAGTTTACCACTCAGCACTCCCAGTCCAAGGAGGACAACACAGCCCATTAAAGAAGAGTGAGGATCCTTTGATGCTCTTGTCATAAACAAAGATGATTTTCTGACTTTATTGGCATGACTATGGTGACAAGAACACCTGCATGTTGTATGTCACATGTCCTTTGATATCTATATCTGCCCACATTCACAATGTTAGCACACACACTCACACAAACACATGCATGCACATGATCCCCATTCTTCGCCTCCCATCTGAGATCTGTTGTCTTGTGAGATCACATATATGTTGTCTTGATGGGGGCTGTGTTCATGGTTTAGCTCAAATACTTCCTTGGAAGAAGAAAGAAGAAGGAATGGGTTAAAAATAAAATATTCGTGCATAGGAAAAGAAGGCAAGACGAGATGCCAAGGAGTGTAGCAGTGGACAGAACTAAGATATTAGGTCTGCTGGTCAGGCTTGGTGGCTCATGCCTGTAATCCTAGCACTATGGGAGGCTGAGGCGGGAGGTCAGGAGTTCAAGATATTAGGTTTGCTTTGCCAGATGAAGTATTCAGGGTCAGTGCTTCACACAGAGTAGGAACTTTTAAATATTTCTGACCCATTGAATTAGCAGTCTGGACAGATCTAAATCTCTCTCTCTCAAAAAACAAAAAAAAAAAAAAACAAAAAAGGCCGGGCGCGGTGGCTCACGCCTGTAATCCTAGCACTCTGGGAGGCCGAGGCGGGTGGATTGCTCAAGGTCAGGAGTTCGAGACCAGCCTGAGCGAGACCCCGTCTCTACTAAAAATAGAAAGACATTATATGGACAACTAAAAATCTATATAGAAAAAATTAGCCGGGCAAAGTGGCGCATGCCTGTAGTCCCAGCTACTCGGGAGGCTGAGGCAGTAGGATCGCTTAAGCCGAGGAGTCTGAGGTTGCTGTGAGCTAAGCTGACGCCACGGCACTCACTCTAGCCTGGGCAACAAAGTGAGACTCTGTCTCAACAAAAAAAAAAAAAAAAAAAAAAAAAAGAATTCAGATCCTCTGAAACAGATACTAATGATAGTACTGTCATACATTACTTAATGACGGGGTTGCATTTTGAGAAATGAGTCATTAGGTGACTTTGTCATTATGTGAACATATCATAGAGGGTACTTAGACACACCTAGATGGTATAGCCTCCTACACACCTAGGCTAGATGGTATAGTCTAGTGCTCCCCAGCTACAAACCTGTACGTGTTACCGTATTAAATACTGTAGGCAAATGTAACACAATGGTAAGTATTTGTATATCTAAACATATTTAAACATAGGAAAGGTATGATAAAAATATGGTATTATAGAGCCAGTTGTGGTGGTGTGTGCCTGTAGTCCCAGCTATGGGAGAGGTTGAGGTGGGAGGATCACTTGAAGCCAGGAGTTCGAAGCTGCAGTGAGCTATGATCATGCCTGTGAATAGCCACTGCACTCTAGCCTGGACAACATAGTAAAGCCCTGTCTGTAAAAAAACAACAACAACATAGTATTATAATCTTATGGGACTGCTGTCATATATGCAGTCTATCATTGACCAAAATGTTATGTAGTGTATAAACTGTATCTTATTTTTTTCTTTTTCTTTCTGTCTTTCTTTTCTTTTTTTTTTTTGGAGACAGGGTCTCACTATGTTGCCCAGGCTAGAGTGCAGTGGCATCATCATACTCCTAGACTGAAGTGATCCTCCTGCCTCAGCCTCCCGAGTAGCTGGGATTACATGCACTCACCACTACACCTGGCTAATGTTTCTATTTTTTGTAGAGATGGGGTCTTGCTATGTTGTTGAGGCTGGTCTCAAGCTCCTGACCTCAAGCGATCCTCCCTCCTTGGGATTACAGGCATGAGCCACTGTACCCACCCTATTTTTTTCTTTTTAAACAGACAAAATATAGGTTTAGAGAGATTGACCTTGGTCACAAGAGTTGGGATTAAAACCCAGATTTTGACTTCCTATCTAATATTCTTTCTATAAACCAAGCTGACTCTCACAACAAAAGAGAAACCAAACCTGATTCAGTGTTCCATCGAATGGGAGAGTTCTGACCTAGGCTATCTTTTCACTCAGTCTGTTTTCCCTGGGTTATCTCATTCATACCCATGGCTTTGGTTGCCTCCTGCCCATATGATGATGACTCAAATCTCTGCCGCCACCCCTGACCTCTCTCCTGAGCTCATGAAGCCAACCATCTATTTTACATTTCTGTTTAAAATGGAGCCCATTATCTCCTCTCCCAAGTTCCCTTTCTCTGGGTCTTCCTAGGGTGAAGGTCTCTCCCTAGCTGAAGGCTGTACTGGGCCACTAGCTTCAAAGAACGTAAGTACTTAAAAGAAGCAAACCAATGAGAAAGTAAATCTCAGGAGACCAAATCCTTGGAGAGTCCTTGTCCTAGGGAAGACGGAGTGGGTGCCTTATCCTTTATCCTAGTGACCCAGTCCTTGTCCTTGAATACGCACCATCCTCTTCATGTCTCCTTTCTAGAGCAGGTGGGGTTGGGTAGAGAGGAGTTTTATGCTTCACCCGGCCTAGAGCTTAACAGGAAGGAGCCGCCTTCAGGACTGAATGCTGCATAGAGGTCTAGGGAGATAGAGGCTTCTCTGAACTTCAGTTTCCTCACCTGTAAAATGGCGATAACATGAGGGTAGATGAGATAGGATGTAGGAACACTCTTGGTATGCTGCACACAGTAGGCTGTCATTCACTAATCACTGACTCTTACTCTGAACTAGATAAAGAAAGTTCATCTCAGAGAGGATGTTTGAATTACCCAAGGTCATATGGCTAATAAAGGTCGTGGCCATGACTGAACCCAGAGTTAATAAGCGTTTCACTAAATTAGATCCTAGAGACATCAATGATAAAAAAGAACACAAGGAACAACTTTACTGTCTGTTCAAATATATAATTCATGCATTTCTCCCTGGTATCTAGCCACAGGAGGGGAAAAGAGTCTAAAAATATGTGTTGGTACCAATTTCTGGTTTTGATATGGGTAATTAACAGCTGAAAACAAAGCTGTTAATTGCCACTCTTATCAATGGGTCGTCTTTCATGTAGGTTGTTTAAATGTGAAAAACAATGATGTCACAAAAGCTCTTGTTTGTTCCCTGCTTGGCCAACTCATCCTGGTCGGTCCATTCCCAGACAGTTCTGGAGAGCTCTGGGCAGCAGCGACTACAGAGTGGGCCATGGGTCTGCCCAGAGCCTTTTCACTGACCTACATGGTAGGGTGCACGCCTTCCCCCCCAGCATTCACCATGGCCACCAAAAGCTGACTAGCCCTTTCCTTTTAGACCTTTAAAATTCATTAACCTAGATTTCTTTGTTTGTTTGTTTTTGTTTTTGAGACAGGGTCTTGCTCTCTTGCTTGGGCTCGAGTGTAGTGGCATCATTGTAGCTCACTGCAACCTCAAACTCCTGGGCTCAAGCAATTCTCCCACCTCAGCCTTCCGAGTAGCTGGGACTACAGGCATGCACCACCATGTCCAGCTAATTTTTTAAAAATTGTTTGTAGAGACAGAATCTCACTATTGCCAGGATGGTCTTGAACTCCTGGCCTCAAGCAATCCTCCTGCCTCAGTTTCCCAAAGTACTAGGATTACAGGCATGAGCCACTGCATCTGGCCTGTTATTGTTATTATAGTTGTTTCTCCAGCAACTGTGGAGGTCTATGAAGAGCCCAGATGCCTCTGTGCCCCCATCCCTCTCTGTCCCATGATCAGCACATCTGGATCTGTCTGGCCAAGTGCCCTGTTGCCATGTCTCTCTGTGTGTCAGAAGATGTCCTCCCTGGAAAGGGAGGCTGTCTGGGACCTTAGATTCATAGCACCCAGTCCTAACTGGCCCAGCACATTAGCCTGTCCAAAGGAATTGGCTTATTTGAGCTGGTAGGTGCCAGAAGCTATCAGTGAGATAGCCTCTGGTGCAGTTTCTGACTGGTTTTGCCTTTACCATATACTCATAAAATAACTCTAAAACAAAATAAAAAACAATGTTCTTTCCTATCTTCCAAACCCATGGCCTTTACAGGTTGGGACAGAAATAGCAAGATGGCATGGCAGAGAAAGGGCCTGACCTGGTCCTCGCTTCCCTTCCTGTGCCCTGAATCTGTCCTAGTCCATCCTCTCCCTGCCCTGTGACATCTCCCTCCGTCTCTCCTTCTCTTCTCCCTTAATATACACTCAGATTCCCTGTCCTGAAAACAACCTCTTGACCCTGATACTTTCATTTGCAAGAGGGAGGCATCCTGGAAAGTAGGAAGAGCTTTGGGCTTGGAGTTAGGGGACCTGGGTTCAATTCTGTCTGTACCACTTCCTGGCTTATGTGACCTTTGGCAAGTCATATGATCTCTTTGAGCCTCTGTTCCCTCCTATTTGGGATGGACTTAACGGAATGGACCTATGCTACAGGATGGTTGTGAGGGGTCAGTGTACCTAGCGGAGCCTTTGGTACATGATGAGGGCTAAGTGAGAGAGAGATTACCTGGCTTTTGTAACATTATCATCCTGGGCCCTTTGCCTGCCCCTCTATTCACTGTCCCCTGCCCCTATGTGTGATGCCCTCTGAGCTCTGGCTTTCTTCTTTCGTGTTCAGGACCTCATCTATTCCAGCCCAGTGGACACAGCTCGCAAGGTACTGATCACCCTGAGGACCTTCCTGAGAAGGAACGAAGATGTCCAAGTGGGTGGTCTCATCCGAGGCCACTTCCTGCTGATCCTGCAGCATCTGCTGGTGGAACATGGGGCCTCCCCCTCAGGAGGTCAGTCTGCAGGTGCTGTGGGCACAGTTTGGCATGAAGGCCAGTGAAGAGTGGATATCTCTGTCCTGGTGAGGTCTGCTCCAGGAGAGAGAATTGGGGTTTTCTCTGCCAAAGAAAAGTCAGGCCATTGTGGCATCAAGCGAAACCTCCCCCTCATTTCTCTCACTGGAGAGTGGGTGCACAAAATGTTTGCTTTGGTGTATGGAGTATGTGTGTGTGTGTGTGTGTGTGTGTGTGTGTGTGGTGTGAGTGTGTTTAATGTGAGTGGGTGTGTTTAATATATGTGTGCATGTCCCCACCCTATGCAGCATGTGCTCAGAGTCATTTGTCACAGAATGACAGGTCCCAGTGGGAAGAAGAAAGTGGGAACTCTGGGGGAGGCTGGGAGGTGGCAGCAGCCAGCAGGGGCCGGGGAGGGAGGTGGATCTGTGATGTGTTGGAAGCTCCCAGTGAGAGCCAGGAGAATAGATTCCAAATCTGGAATGGGCTCCCTGGGTTAGAGAAGCTTGATGTTTGGTATAGTACGAAGAGACTGAAAATTGGGGTGGGTTTGTTTTTCCTATTTTTAGTGAGACTGAATTTTTAAATTATTAATAAATTTCTAAGCAATCAAGAGAAAGTGGGAGATCTGTGGCTCACATGGTCCAGCCCTGACTGAGGACTAAGGGGGACCGAGGGGGTTAGGAGATTAGGTCATGTAATCTCTTCGAGCCTCCGTTCCCTCCTGTTTAGGAAGGACTTAACAGAATGGACCTATGCTACAGGATGGTTGTGAGGGTCAGTGTACCTAGCAGAGCCTTTGGTACCTGATGGGTGCCAAGTGAGAGAGATTACCTGGCTTTTGTATCACTGTCATCCTGGGCCCTGAGGGGACTGAGGACTGAGGGGGTAAGAAGTAGATTTAAGTGTGTCTAAAGGAGATGAGTTCTTTCTTTGCAGGGAAGGACAAGACATGTTTAACTGATAATACTGTTTAAGAACCATAAGATTTAGTGGAAGCACACAGTGAGGAGGCCATGGGTATTGGATTCAGATTTGGGTTTAAGCTCTGGCCTTGTGTTTTATTCTGTTTGGGCTGTTATAACAGAAAACCATAGACTTGGTGACTTATAAACAATAGAATTTTACTTCTCATGGTTCTTGGGGCTAGGAAATCCAAAATCAAGGTGCCGGTAGATTCAGTGTCTGGTGAGAGCCCACTTCCTGGTTCATAAGTGGCTGTCTTCTTACTGTGTTCTCACATGGCAGAAAGGGCAGGGAGAGAGCTCTCTGGAGTCTCTTTTTTAAGGGCATTAATCCCATTCATGAGGACCCCCATGACCCAATCCCCTTCCAAAGGCCCCACTTCCTAATACTATCACATTGGGGGTTAAAATTTCAACATATGACTTTTGGTGGGACACAAACATTCAGACCATAGCACCCTGCCACATGCTGGCTGTGGGACTTTGGAGAAGTCACTCAGCCTCTCTGAGCTTCAATTTCTTAAGTGCAAAATAGGAATAATAATACCGGCTTCACATATATTTTAGTGAAATAAGTGAAATAATGAATTCCTGGTACCAATCCGTATCTGACACTCAGTATGTCAGTCACCTTGTTCCCAATGAAGAAGGAAGTAGGGGTAAATCCCAAATAAACACCTGACCCCTTTGGAAATAGAGCACTCAGGTGCCCTCTATTAAGGGATGTCCAGGCAGGATGTCTGACCTTTGGGTGATCTGAGCGTCAGGTTCCCTGACCAGCCCTCCTTGGTCTTCACAGCCTCAAGGAACCTGCCACTGCTGCTGAGCCTTCTCTCCCTGGTGCAGCTGAGGAATGAGTCAGAGCAAGAACTGGACAGCATGGCCATGAAGCTCCTGCACCAAGGTGACTTGGCCACTGGAGACAGTGCCCAAGGGCCCAAGGCTGGGTGTGCAGTGGGTGCTCACTCAGTAGTACTAATGTTTTTACTTCTCTCCTTTCATCCCTTTGAAAGAAGCTGGTATGTCAATCTGCCCCTGGGGGCTTCTTGCTAAGGGACCTGGCAGGGCTTCCTCTGCTTGTTCCCTGGTAGTGTTTGGGAGACAAAAATAAATAAATAAATAAATAAAATCAGTGTGTCATAGGCTCAGGATCTAGAGTCAGGAAGGCCTGGGTTTGAATCTCAGCTTAGTCATTAGCTGTGTGACATTGGGCAATCACCTATGAGCCTTAGGCTCTGCGTAGGTAAAATAATAGCAACTCCCCTGATCTAGGGTTGAGACAAGTAATACTTACCTAGTAGACGGAGAATGCCACACAGTGCTTGGCTCACAGTAGGCCTTCAGCAGATACTATCTGTGTAGATTCCTTTTTCCTGCAGGGGCAACTCTCCAGCTCATCCCACAATTGACTCAGATCTGATGATCCAGTTCACAGTTCTCTAGGTATCTTTTCTCCCCACATCCCAAACCTCACTGGGACTCTTCATGGCTTATGAATGTTGTCATCACTTCATAGGCAGCACCCTCAGGAAGATTTGCTGAGGGAAGGTTAAAATGAATAGGAAAAATGACACGTCTTCAGTGTCTGTGGGCTCTCGGGTCCCCTGGCCACAGGGGAGGATGGGGCGCTCTCCCCATCTGGAGCTCAGTCCTCCTCATGAGAAGATCAGTGTCGGCCGGGCGCGGTGGCTCACGCCTGTAATCCTAGCACTCTGGGAGGCCGAGGCGGGTGGATCGCTCGAGGTCAGGAGTTCGAGACCAGCCTGAGCAAGAGCGAGACCCCATCTCTACTAAAAATAGAAAGAAATTATATGGACAACTAAAATATATATATACAAAAAATTAGCCAGGCATGGTGGTGCATGCCTGTAGTCCCAGCTACTCGGGAGGCTGAGGCAGGAGGATCGCTTGAGCCCAGGAGTTTGAGGTTGCTGTGAGCTAGGCTGAAGCCACGGCACTCACTCTAGCCCGGGCAACAGAGTGAGACTCTGTCTCAAAAAAAAAAAAAAAAAAGATCAGTGTCAGGCTCAGAAAGGGCCACTGGGGACAGGCAGCAAACCCTGCCTTAGCCTGGTGCTAGTCATCACCAGTCTGTCTGTCAGATCAAGGCTGACACTAAGCTGGAAGGGAGATCTGTGTGTGACACAGTCAGCCTTCACAGGGGCTTCTGACAGGGAGGAATAACAGGCTGAAACCTATATGTGAAATGTAACAGACATTTCCATACAATCCTTGAGTATTTCTATTTGTGAGCACTGAGAAACGAGGACCGTGTTTTATGGGCAGAGGTGCCAGTAGGGTGAGACAGGCTCATCCGGTGGGCCACAAATCGATTAGAAGTCAGAGTGTGATGTGCCTGCCGAAAAGGGAATGGATGCTTAGGTAGGTTTCATGCTAGGACGGGGGTAGGGAGACAGGGAGTGGCAGTTCCCAGGAGGAAAGGGAGATGTTCTATAGCTATCTACCCTACAGTGTAATACTGCTCTGAGGAGGGGTGGGGAGTGCAGACGTTCCACAGACGTCTGCTACGTCTACTCCACAGTGTAGCACTGCGCTGAGGAGGGATGGGGGAGGCAGAATTGGCATCTAATCTTGCCTTGAGAGGTTAAGGAAGGCTTCAAGGGGGAGGGGAACGTTGAGCTGAATCTTGATTGCTGACTAGGAGTTGAGGAGTTAGCCAAACAAGATGATGTGAGAGACAGGATACGCCACGTGCAGGGAACTGCACTTTGATCTGATCTGATTGTTATAGAGTTCCTCTGGGAAGTTGGCAAGTGCCTTGTTGCTGGAAGAATTCAGAGGCTGGATTGTCTCAAGGAGGAGCTAAGACTCTTGCTAAGGGTGGCAGGTTGGCCTCGATGACCTCTGCAGAGCCTTGCAGGCTGAAGTCTGTGATGGTATTCACACTGTTATGCCTTTGATCACCTCAACTCCTGCAATCTGTTCTGGCTAATGTGCAGCTGTTGGCTGTGTAGCTGATATTTGTCCAGATGGAGGGTGTGAACACACTTTCAGGCTTGTCACTGTGTTTCTTTCCATTGGCTGTAATGTCAGGGACACTTAGTTTGTGCTTGCTCCCCAAGACTGACGTCTGAAATTAGCCACCATCTGTGTGAAGTGTGAGTGCTGGTGTGCACTAAAGCCATGAAGTGCTGTGCAATAGGCCACCTGGGGACTCTCCTGTCTTGCAGTGAGCACACTGTGTGGGAAGTGCAGCCCCACTGACATGGACATCCTGCAGCCCTCCTTCAACTTCCTGTATTGGAGCCTTCATCAGACCACACCCAGCAGTCAGAAAAGAGGTACAGGGGCCCTGGGGCCAGGACCGTGAAGAACAGGAGTGCTGGGCAGCGTCTGTGGCCCTCTCCATCCTCAAGTTTTCCATCTTAAAAAAATAAATAGAGGTGTGCATGTGGCTAGTGGTCATAAGATGCTTTCTGGTTCTGATAACCTGTGGTTCTGTAATGAAGCTGGGACCTTTAGAGCTCAAGCTGATCCTTTTGTTTGTTTTTGTGTACATGCAGCCCCCATGGGGTGCTAAGCTCCATGGTGGCACTGAGCTGGAGCTCCTTTGTAACTCATGTGGCCCCTGCCCTGCCCTACCCCCTGCAGCTGCTGCAGTGCTCCTGAGCAGCACGGCCCTGATACAGCTTCTGGAGAAGGTGCTGGCACTTACTTTGGCGGAGGCAGATTCTCCCAGGACTGCACTCCTCTGCTCCGCCTGGCTGCTCACTGCCTCCTTCTCTGCCCAGCAGCACCACGGCAATTTGCAGGTTAGCCTCTGACTCTTGTGGGGGCTTGGGGCATGGGATGGCCCTCAAAGGAGTGTTGAAGATCCTGACTTCTGGTCTCGGCTCTGTGGCTATGTGACCTTGGCAAGGTATTTAAGCCCTCTGAGCTTCAGTTTCCTTACGTATATCATGGGGAAAAAACATCCCAGGGTTGTTGTCATGTTGGTTTAAATTAATCTATTTAACACACATGGGTTACCGGCATGCCAGGCTGTATTCTTGGCACAAAGGAATGAAAAATGAACACAGCATGTACCCTACCCTTAGGGAACTTGTAGTCTTTAAGCAAAGCTTTGAAAGGTAAGTAAGATTGTATACCCAGCAAAGATATTAAGGAAAGGCATTCCAGGTAGAAAGAACAATATAAGCAAAGGCAGGAAGCTGCACAAATTTCAGACATGGTATGTATATTTGGAGAGTGATGAGGTGCTCTGTGTGGCTAGAATGTGGCCAGTGAATGGAGCTGGTCAGACTAGACAGGGAGGCAGAAGCCAGCCTATGACCTTGAAGTGCTGTGTGGCAAGCTGCGCAGTGCTACACAGGGTTAACTGTATTGTTACTGCTGGAAAAGGTAATGCAGGGAACAGAAAAGCTGTGGGCATATCCACAGAGCACCCCCTTTCCTCTCAGCCCCTCCTTCTTTTAGGACCTTGTCATCACAGTCCCCTGTGTGAACTCCTCTGTGGGCTGCTTCACATTCAGGCGTCTCCTCCCCAGGGCTGGCTGCTCTTCCCGGATAGAAACCACGTCCTATCCTCCACAGTGTCCTTGCACTGTGCCCAGTACTGTGCCAGTCTAGTGACGGCATACAGCTCATTTATATAGAAGTGAAGTCAATTTTAAACTTTGGCTTCTAGAGTGGCAACAAACAGCGGCAAATCTATGCTGTGACAGATCCAGCAGATTGTTGCCCATGGTTGATTTGGGACAGGAACCTTCCCTGCTTTTCTGGGTGAGGCTCTTGGGCCCATCCATCTCTCTGCAGTCACCTGCCTAAAAGAAAATCGGCACCAATCAGCACCTTGTCCTTGGCTCTGCCCGGGCCCTCAGCTCACACCTTGCCTGTTACCTACTCCTAGCTACTCCACTGCCCAACCCAGACCTGATCACTCATCTTCCCCATTGACATGGCCTATTTATTATCCCCCGGCTGCCAGCCTTCTCCTTCCTCTGCATGTCCTATCCTGCAGCCATGGTCTGTCCTCACTTCTTTTCCCAGACTCCTTTGGTAGCCTTTTTGTACTCTTCTTGGCCTGGTCCTCTGCAGCCTTACTTTCTGCCATTGCCACACTCCTTTCCTGTCCTCTGGCCAAGTGTTTGCTCTTCTCCCAATCAGCTGTGCTCCTTCACATCTCCATACCTTTTTAAAATTTGTTTTACTTTTTATTTATTTATTATTGGTAGACTATTTTTAGGACAATTTTAGATCTATAGAAAAATTGTGCAGGTAGTGTAAAGAGATCCCATATAACCTCTGCACGCAGTTTCCTCTTTGTTAACCAACATCTTACATTAGCATGGTATCTCTATACCTTTTTACAAGTTGGTTCTTTTGCCTAGAACCTGCTGCTTTCACAGCCAACGGGGATTTTTAAGGAATTGCTTTGTGCCGTACTGTGATAGAGCCAAGCAGAGTAGAAGGAGTTCCTGCTCTCAGGCAGCTTGTTTTCCAGTTGAGGACAGCAGAATAGACTCACAGCTTTGAACCTGCCACCCCAAAGAGCCCCTCAGTTTGGACATTGCTTGACATTGAGGTGCATGTTCACCAATGCTGATGCTTCACAGTTCCTTGATATAGCTCTGGAGGGAGTGAGAGCAGGTGGCATTGTCTCCATTTCATAGATGAGGGAACTGAGGCACGCGGAGAGAGGTGCAGTGACTTGCCCAAGACCAGACAGCTGGCAAGTGGCAGAGCCAGGATTTTGATTCAGTCTGACTCCAGATTTTCTGAGTTAGGTGGATGGTGGGCAGGGCCAGAGACTGAACCTCAGATGAGGGCAGGGAAGGCTCTCTGGTGGAGGAGGCCATTGAGAACAGGGGATATTTGGGAGAAGAGTTCTCTAGGTATGGACTTGACTCTCCTGCTCATGCTCCTGAAGCCAGGATTGGTGAGGCTCAGAGGACTCTGTGTGGCCTCCAGTGTCCCCTCTTGATGCAGCAGGTATGTGACAAGAGGTGGTAGAAGAGATATGGTGGCAGGTTATTTTCTGTCCAAGTTCACAGAATGTTAGCCCTTTTTCCACTGCCCCTGCCAGGTTCACCAGACACTGTCTGTGGAATTGGACCAAGTTTTGAAGGCCCTCAGATTTCCAAAGAAAAAGACTGCATTGCTCTCAGGTATGGGCCCAGGAGTCTCCAACAGAAGAAAAGGTTTTCCCTAGGTTCTAAGATAGGACACCACCCAGATCAGCCTATGGTCACTGTACAATTAGCTCATCTTCATCATTTCCCCTTCCTATGACAGAGCAGGGTGGGAGGTGGAGAAGGAGGCAGGAGCTGCATTTAATGAGTCTCTTGCTTTCAGCTGCCATCTTATGCTTCCTGCGGACAGCCCTGCAACAGAGCTTTTCCTCTGCCCTGGTGACCCTGGTTCCTTCAGGAGCCCAGCCACTGCCAGTCCCTGAGGACACTGTCCTAGCTCCACTGGGAACATCACAAGTACTGTCCCTGGTTATTGGGCTGCAGAACCTCCTGGTGCAGGTAAGGCTCTTGCCCAAGAAGCAGTGAGGCCTGCTTCTTCCAGGACAACAGCAGGGAGGGGAGGCTGTCTGTCAAGAGCTTGATATTCCTACTAGGGCCTAGAGGGTGGATTGGTTGAGACTTTTAAAGATACAGTGACACAAACAAAACTTAAATTGGCTCATAACTGAAAAGTCCAGGAGTTAATACTGGGTTCAGGCACAGGTGGATCCCAGAGGCCCAGACAATGTCATTAGATTGTTTCCATCTCTTGGCTCTCTGTTCCTCACTGTCAGCTTTATTTTCATGGAATGGTAGGATGACCAACAGTAGCTCCTAGCTTATGTCCTCTTTTCCAGTAGTTCACACAATTGTGTCTCATTAGCTTGGCTTGGGAAATATGCCAGCACCATTGCTTGGGCATGGGATGGTCTAATTGGCTTGGCCTGGGTCAGTGCCTTCTCTTGGAGGCTGGAGCATATTGTCAGCTCTCCATAATCCACATGGGCTGAACCCAAGAGAGGGATGGCGCCCAAAGGAAAACTGTTACCAGAAGAAGGAATGGATCTGGGGTAAGCAAAAACATGTGAACCCCAGAGGGGTTTGTGTTTTATAGCATAGAAGACTCTCAGAGATCACTGTTTATCTAGCCATTACATACTAAGTCTCAGCTCAGTGTTAGGGCCTACGAAGGGTGTCGGGGACCTCAGGAGAATGCCCCAGGAGTCGGTCCTATGCTAGGTTGGTGGTTGCCATGTCTTGTCCTGTGGCGTATCTATGCACAAGGCTCTGTGCTCTTTAGTGATCAAACATCTATTATATCATAGCCCTTAGCTCTCTCTGTTTTAAGTTTTCATTTTCATATCACTCTTCCCTCCCTACCAGACTGTAAGATTCTAAAGGCTCAAGGGAGGGACTGAGTCTGGTTAATCTTTGTGTCTCCTTACCCTTATGGGTTCAAAACTAGTTGAGAATTCAGAAATCACATGAGAACCAAAACATCAGCTTTATTGCTGATAAACACCATAGTAGAATATAGCTGGGACTTAGGGTCAGAATGGGCTTTTCTTTTGTCTGAAAATTTTCAAACATACAGAAAAGATGAAAGAATTTTATAGTGAACACTCACATACCCACCACCTAGATTCTACCAATAAAAATTTAACATACTTTATTTATCGTATCTATCCAAAATGTGCTTTTTAACAACCCTTCTTCCCCCAGCCAGACCAGGGGGCCCACAGATGGGAAAATTTGTGTTTGCATTGTGGCCAGTTAGCCAGCTGGCCAAGATTTTAAGAGTTTAAGCTCATAGGAGCATGACCTTTAATACCTTAATCCTACCCCGGTGGCACAGTAGATGTTAAGCTAATGTCTTGCTTCTTAGGTAAAACCCTCCTTGGGTGAGGAGGGCCAGGGAGAGAAATGCTTTTTCTCTAATGTTTCTGAAAGAGCTGAAGTTCCTGTTTTATTAATAACATTCAGAACATGGGAAAGAAGGGAATGATTCCCTTATATGCAATACTCAGTATAGAGTTTGTCACAAAATTGGCATCCAGAAACGTTTGTTGAATGAATGAATGAGGACACAGATATTAATATGTCATGATTCCAGCCATTTAGGCACTCACAGATTGTAGGAAACACAAATATTTACAACTAATGCCAAAATGACCAATTACCAATTGAGCATTCCTAATCTGAAAGTCTGAAATCCGAAGTACTCCAACGAGCGTTTCCTTTGAACATCATGTCCGTGCCCTAAGGATATGATGAAAATAAACATTGGACTGACTAGAACTCCAGGAATCATGTTTGGTTAGAAGGAAACACTGGATAAACTATTTGGGGCAGAAGGTGAGACCCCTGGTTGTGATTAGAGGGCCAATGAGGAGTGCTCCCGTCCCGTATCCCACCACCTCCCGGTTTGAAACTATTTGATAGTAGACACAGGAACCAGACAAAAGTCTAAACTTACATTTTATTGGTAAGGCTGATGGGAGAAATGGCTGTTATATATGGCCACAGTGGCCTTCCAATAACCTCACCCCAGAATGAAGTGTATTCACCCAGTCACAGGCAGAGATGGACAACCCCAGGACTCCTTGCCCCACCTCTTGACCCCACAGAGCCTGTCCTGGTGAGCCTACCCTTTGTCCAAGAGTAGACCCAAACAGTCCTCTCTGCAGACAAGTGGATTCAGGTGAGTCTGCTATAGAGGATGAACTGAGTGTTTCTTCTCACAAAGTCATCAGTTGGACTAGTCACTCCTCCATCCATGGGGAGGAGTTGATGGGGGAGAGGTGGGTGTTACTCTGGAGAGGGCTCCCTGTGGAAATTGAGTCCAAGGGGATGCTCTGGAGTGACAGCAGGTGGCCCCTGTCTGTGGAAAGGGTGGGATTTCAGGGTTTTGGACTGGTCCAGTGGAGTGTGCTGAGTGAGGGGAGATGGATACTTCCACCAGCTGCTTCCTCTGCGCCCCCACCCCAGTGCTCAGCCACACCTGTAAGTATGCATTAAACAGATGTTGACAAGCCTCAGGTTTCAAGGAGTACCTGCTGAGCATGGTCACATGTCTTCATCTGGCCCCGCACCTGGAGGTTCAGAATGAGGCTCTCTGGGCTGGTTGGTTTTGCTTTCCATAATTTGCTCACCAGGGACAGATGCTCTTGGTGCTCTTTCAGACTTCTCCGATTCGAGCCCAGCTGCTACATCCCTGGGGACCCATGGGGAAGGGAATGGGTGGGCCTGAGCAGGGAAGAAACAGATATCCTTTGTGCTCAGACTTGGCTTTCTAATTGGGATGGGAGTGGAATGTGTTGTTATTAGATTGGAAATCAGGTAGCTACTTAGTTTTACAGACTTGAGGCTTTGATCTCAAGGATCATTCTTACAAGAGTAGGTACTGATGTCAGGTGAAGGTTCTGTGAGAGTAGGTGGGGAGGAAGGAAAGAGAAAACAAAACCTTCTGAGTGCCTGCCATGTGCAAAGCACTTGACATGTTATTTATTCATGTTATTATGTTCTCCTGTTAAAGTAGAAATTATCATCTCAGTTTATAGACAAGGAAACAGAGTCCTAGAGATGTTAAGTAATGTGCCTAAGGTCACATGCTTTTAGGTCAGGATTCAAACCCCAGTCTTTTTGGCTACAAAATACATGTTCTTTCAGTGTGCATCTTGTGAACTTCCTGGAGCCACTGTTACCTGAGACCCATTGGCTCCAGCTCCTCACCCACCAGCAGGGGGCCCTTGCTGGTATATGGGGTAATATGGAGACAGGGCCAGAGAGTGGCAGTAGACCCACAGTTCCTCACCAGGTGGGGAAGCTGTAGTGTAGCTGGCCCATGGCTGTTTGGTCTTGGGTACCTGGGAAGAGGCTGCAAGTGCCCACTGGTTAAGAATTCATTTTAGATTAGAGACAGAGAAAGGGCATTGGACCAGGAATCAGGAGACTTCAGTATAATTTCTAGTCCTGCCAGCCAGGTATCCTCAGGTTAAGTATTTTCTCTCTGGGCCTCAGTTTTATCAGCCGTAAAATGAAGTGGGTGGATTACCTCAACCATTTCAAACCCTGTGCCTTGAAGGCCTTAGGAGTTCTGTGGGGGAGATTTGGGAGTTGCTGAAGAGGGGAGAGTGTTTCTCCTTTTATGCATTTCACTAGGATATTCACCACTTTTGTTTACTTTCTGCCAAGCACTTTTAAATACTCTGGATAGAGTATTTAAGTATCCATCTCGTCTGACCCTCTCTGTAACCTAGGTAATCTTTTTATCCCCACTCAACAAGGTTAAGTAAGTTGCCCAGAGTCACACAGAGAGTAAATGACTAAGCAAGGATTCAGACCCACGTCTGCCCCAGACCCTTAACCAGCTGCACTGCTTTCCAAATAATAACATGAGGAAAGCACAGGACTTTTGGTAGTTTGTTTTTACATTTTTAATTTTTTTTTTTTTTGGAGACAGTCTCGCTCTGTTGCCTGGGCTAGAGTGCCGTGGCATCAGCCTAGCTCATGGCAACCTCAAACTCCTGGGCTCAAGCAATCCTTCTGCCTCAGTCTCCCGCGTAGCTGGGACTACAGGCATGCACCACCGTTCCTGGCTAATTTTTTTTTTTCTATATATTTTTAGTTGTCCAGCTAATTTCTTTCTATTTTTTAGTAGAGACAGACGAAGGTCTCGCTCTTGCTCAGGCTGGTCTCAAACTCCTGAGCTCAAAGGATCCACCCGCCTCGGCCTCCTAGAGTGCTAGGATTACAGGCATGAGCCACCATGCCTAGCCAGTTCTGCTGCTTTTAAAAAGAAGGTTGAAATGGGCCTAGGTACAGTGGTTCACACCTGTAATCTCAGCAAACTGAGAGGCTGAAGAGGGAGGATCGCTTGAGGCCAGGAGTTCAAGACCAGCCTGGGGAACATAGCGAGACTCCATCTCTACAAAAAATTTAAAAATTGGCCGGGTGTCGTGGCACTCATCCTAGCTACTTGGGAGGCTGAGGTGGGAGGATTGCTTGGGCCAGGAGTTGGAGGCTACAAGTGAGCTATGACTGTGCCATTGTACTCCAGCCTAAGTGACAGAGTGAGACTGTGTCTCTGAAACAGAAAAGAAAAGAAAAGGTTGAAGCCCACTGGCTCAGATAAACTGTGAGACTCTTCTAGAGTCTGTAATCCATGAATATGTAGAGAGGCCCAGGGCCCATCTCCTTTGATGAAACAAAACATTCTCTTGAATGTAGGTAAACCACCCAATATAAGCACTGTGTTTTGTATGTGGGTGAGAGATGAGGCCAACAAACATTTCTTGATTATCTACAGGGCTACAGTCTCAAATCTGAAATTCTGAAATCCAAGTAACTCTGAAAACCAAATGTCTTTTCTTGGTTGGCACCAAAACCCATTGTTAGCAAAACCTGACCGGAATTTCTGTTTTTTCTGCAGAAGGACCCTCTATTGTCCCATGCCTGTGTTGGCTGCCTGGAGGCCTTGCTTGACTACCTGCATGCCCGGAGCCCAGATATCGGTAGAAACTCTCCTCATTCTCTGATGTTCCCATGGGGGAGGTTGAAGCCAGTTCCTGCCACCCTCCTACCCCAGGCTTCCATCCTGTTGTGTGATGCATATTCATTTTGTTTAATTCTTTTAACAATATTGCAAGGGTACTGTCATGTCCATTATACAGATGAGGGCACTGAGGTCCAGAGAGGTCAAAAGACATGCCCAACCAGGGTCACAATGCTCTTTTTTTTTTTTTTTTTTTTTGAGACAGAGTCTCACTCTGTTGCCCGGGCTAGAGTGAGTGCCGTGGCGTCAGTCTAGCTCACAGCAACCTCAAACTCCTGGGCTTAAGTGATCCTACTGCCTCAGCCTCCCGAGTAGCTAGGACTACAGGCATGCGCCACCATGCCCGGCTAATTTTTTCTATATATATTTTAGTTGTCCATATAATTTCTTTCTATTTTTAGTAGAGACGGGGGTCTCACTCTTGTTCAGGCTGGTCTTGAACTCCTGACCTCGAGCGATACACCCGCCTCGGCCTCCCAGAGTGCTAGGATTACAGGCGTGAGCCACCGCGCCCGGCCGGCACAATGCTCTTAAGTGGCAGAGCCCTTCCTACTGCCTGCCTCCCACAATCATGGGGTATATAGTTTCACTGAGCAAGTCAGTATCATGGATAGAAGCCCAGGGAAGAAAGAAACCTTCTGGGGTCAGCTTGTTCAATGCACTGCCCCCAGCTGAGCAGCCCCTTTTTAAGCCAAGAGGAGAAGGTCCTTTTTAGCAATGTTCCATGGCCTTTGGAAAAGCATTAACAACCCAGGGTGACTGGCATTTCCTGCAGCATTCCACGTGGCCTCCCAGCCCTGGAATCGGTTTTTGCTGTTTACCCTCTTGGATGCTGGAGAGAATTCCTTCCTTAGACCCGAGATCTTGAGGCTTATGACCCTGGTAAGTGCAGAAAGGATAATCTTGTGTTCTGAACAATGTCATAAGCTGGGTGGTGCTGAAGAGGCCAGGGACACCTTACTTTAGGTAACCCTAATCCTCAAAGAAGGTAGAGGGGCTGAATGGGCCTTCATCCGACAAGAGGCCTGCCTGCTCAGAGGATTCCTCTAAATGCCCACATATCCTCACCTTAGGAGACCCTGACACCTTTTCTCTTATTTCTCTCATGAAATGTTGACCAAGGCCTGCCCACTACATGCCAGATCTGCTAGGTCCTGAGGTTGTCAATAAGCCAAATACTCTGCCTTTAGGGTCCCTCAGTCTAAAGAAAGAGATAGGCAAGTAAATTAATAGTTAAAATATGTTAGGAGCAGTAGAGTAGAGGAGATGCTAACTGCCTGGCACACAGTAAGTGCCCACTGAATAAGCAGTGAGCCTGTGAATGATAGTGAAGTGGATCAACAATAAATCAGTGGTTTGGTGGAGGATCACAGAAAAGAGTAATTGCTCCTCAGCAGTGAAGGTAATATTTTAGCTGAAGCTTAAAGGATTAATAGACAAGAGGAAAGGTATTCCAGGTAGTGTGGTGAGAACAGCAGGTACAAGGGCACATGGTGGTGTGTCAGGGGAACCACACAGTTCATTTTGGCCATGAGTGTGCAGTGCAAGGCTGGGAGCGGAGGGATACAAGGCCAAGGGGTCAGCAGAGCCAACTCTCTCAGGGTCTCACAGTTTCCCTGATTACCCTACTTCCCCATGACACAACCCCACCTTTCCTACCAACTCTGTGCTCCTTGAAGGTGGGGTTCTGTGGGCTTTAGAACAGTGTCCCGAGAGCAGTGCTGAGCATAGTAGGGGCACAGGAGATGTCTATGAATGAAGGAGATGCCAAATTACTGGGTGTTTGGGGCTTCTCTTCCTGAGCCAGTTTGTACGGTACCAGAGCAGCAGCATCCTCTCTCATGAAGAAGTGGGTCACGTTCTGCAAGGTGCGTCTTTGACTGACCTGTCTACCCTTTCAAACACCACAATCCAGGCTCTGCGCAGCTTCTTCCTACAGGTGGGTGGGAAGGGGATGCCATGCAGCCACTGTGAGGACAGACCCTCAAGACCATCTTCTCTGTGAAGGGTGGGAGCTCTGGCTATAGCAGCCAATGGGAGGTCGGGAGTGCAGGGGGTGGGAGGCAGTTAGAGAGGGCCTGTGTGGAAGAGGCACTGATAAAGCCTGCCTTCCCTGCCTTCTTCTCCCCTCAGGTCCAGAGCATGGGCCTTCTGGCTGACCAAAGCATGGCCCAGACCCTGCAGGCCTCCTTGGAGGGCCTTTCCCCTAGTGTCTCCTTGGGCCAGCCACCCCTCCAGGACATGCTGTATCCTTTCTTGCATATGGGAGCCTTGGCCTGGGCGAGGTCACCCAGGTCATGGAAGGCTGTGGCATCATGCTTCAGGACAAAGAGGTTCACTGTCTACAGCCCTCTAAAGTAAGCAGGGGTCAGTAAGAAGAATTAACAGTGTTAGTGACAACAATGACTTTTTCTGTTTATTAAGTTCCTACAGAAGGCCAGGCAAGTAACATGCATTGTATTTAATCCTCATAGCAGTTAGGAGTGTTAAGGTAGTTGTAGTACAGGTTGAGCATCCCTAATCCAAAAAACTCCAAAATTTGAGACTTTTTGAGCACTGACATGACAAGTGGAAATTCCACACCTGACCTCATGTGATGGGTCACAATCAAAACTTTGTTTCATGCACAATTTTTTAAAAAATATTGTATAAAATTACCTCAGGCTATGTCTATAAGGTAAATATGAATTTCACATCTAGACTTGGGTCCTAGCCCCAATATATCTCATTATGTATATGCAAATATTGCAAAATCTGAAATCTGAAACATTTCTGGTCTGAAGCATTTTGGATAAGGGATACTCAACTTGTACCTAACTCCTAGGGTTGTTGCAGGGCTTAATGAATTAATATGTAAAGTGTTTGTTATTATTCCTACTCTCTTTCCTACATAAGGAAATTTAGATCAGAGAGGTTAAATGGCATGCCCAGGATCACACAGCTAGTGATAGCATCAGGATTTGATCCCAGATTTGCCTGTCTACAAAGCCACATCACCAAACTCAGGAAGGAGCTAGTCCTTCCCCAAGAGCTTTGGAGAAAGTTGCCCAAGCCCAGTTGGCACAAGTGTTCCTCAGCTCAACACGGGGTGTGTGAGGCTGTAGCAGTGTTCAGAGGCCCCCTTAGGGGCTGTTGTGATGCTCCAGAGTCATTGCAGTCAAGAGGCCTGCGTGTGGGATAGGGTGCTTCCTCCCCACCCACAGGGGCTGCCTCTCTGGCTCTCCTCCTTGCCCCTTCTATGGGACAGTACCCCATTGTATAGCAACTACCTAGCTCAGTTGTTCAGATCCCACTTTAGAATTCATCCCACTGTTCTTAGGAACACTTAGAATGAGCTTGTCTGATCATTCTTGCCTTTTTGGGGCCCTGGAAGTGTGATTCCCCCAAGGTTAGCCCCACCTCTCTGCTGTTCTCCTCTCATATTTTGCTGCCAGCTGCCTGGGAGGGGTGGCTGTATCCCTGTCCCACATCAGAGACTGACCCTCAGAACTTGAAGGCCCAGAAGTGGAGAACTGAGACCTGGAGACAAAGTTGGAAAATGGATGACAATTTGAAGCCATTCATCTGGAGCCATTTACTCTCCATTGTTGAAATGCAATCAGGAAATAAAATGGTACATTCACATGCCAGCGTGGGCTTTCCAAAAACATTTCACTCTGGATTCATCTTGTCTCCCTCGCGCTGGTTTCTCAGCCATTGGATAACGGATTGTTTCAGCAAGGGATTGACAGCCTCCTCAGGGACAGAGGGGGAGGCGTTTGTTCTGGCAGCACTGGAGGAGTACCAGCTGGGTGCCTCAGTTGTACCTGAGAACACCAGTCAGGCCGTCCTCAGGGCTGGAAGGGCAGAGAAAGGGCCCGCGGCTGGGGCTGCTATGATCCAAATGCTCTGGGAGGCATTTCTGCGGCCTCACCGCACGTGGAGGTGGAGAGAGGTATAGTTCCCAGGCAAGGAAGGTCAAATTCTTCTCAGCCCTTTAGGCTGAGGGAAACCAGCCTCAGCCCTTCCCAGGCTACAGTAGGTCCCCTCTGTTCCTTTCCCTCACCGCCCTCCTCAGAGCCTGCATTTAAATGCCCACGGGAGCAGTTCTTATTTAACGTCCGTCTCCGCTCAGCGCCTGGCACGCAGTCTGCGCTCCACATCTGTGTCTGCTCGGTTCCGAGCTCAGCCCAGCCTGGGCCTCCAGCTCCCTTCCCGCCTGGCAGGGCTCCCGTGCCCCGAACTGGACACGCCGCCCGCCTCCTCGGGTCGGGCTGTCCTGACCCTGCGCAAAACTGGGGCTGAACTCGGTCCTAACCAACCGACGAACTTGGTTTAGAAGTTGGTAGATCGGAGGGGTGAGCAGGGGGTGCCCGAACTCCGCACTGCAGGCTCTGCCAGGTCCTTAAAGAAGAAAAAAAGTGCTAGTTACCACCCACTAAACTGATCTTGCCAACTGAAGTTTTAAAAACACGGTCATGGATGACGACACAATTCCGGGGAGGGCGCGTGGAAGGTTGCCGGGTCGGCCGGCAGGAGCTAGGGCCCCAGTGGGCTGACGCGCCAGTGAAGTGGGGCGCAGCCCCAACGGCAAGCTGAGCTTCCTCCAGCCCAACCTGCGTCGCAGGCCACGCCCCCGGTACCCGCGCGAGCCGCGGCGCAGAGTGGGTGGAATGAGGCTCCGCCGACAGCTCCTGGAACACGCGCCGGAGCCCCGTGGGGCGGGGCCGGAAATGAGGTACGAGCCCGGTGGTCGCGGCCCGCGCTCATTGGCCGGGAGCGCGCGGTGGGCGGGGCGGCGTTCGGTAGTCCCTAGGCTGCTCCCCGACCCGCGCTCCCAAGTTTGCTGCTTTTGCTGTTCGTCTGGTGGTCAACCCTCGAGCCGCGGTGCTCGAGGGCCCGCCCGTCCACACTTTACCTCACCGCCGGGCCAGGTAGGTGGTGGCGGAGGTGCCGGGCTGCAGGTCCCTCCTGGGGAGGTAGGTGCAGGGACCGAGGGTCTCCAGCCTGCTGCAGGATGTGGAGAGGAGTTTCGTGGACGTGAACGCCTCTCTTCCTTGAAAAGACTTGCTCCTTCTTCCTGGAGCCCCGAAGGCTCGGGGCAACAACCTAGGCCTGCGACTCCGGGTAGCCGGCTTGGGGCCCGTCACCACCGGGTCACCTCTGCAGAATAAGTTCAGAGTTTCGTGCTGAGCCGAAAGAGCTCTGGGGACGCGCAGGGCGGGAGCGGGATTGAGAGGCTGAACAACTGGTTGTAACAGTAGAGAAAACGGGACCCACCCCCCACCCCGAAGTCTGCTTTTTCAGCTTTCGTTTCCCACTTCTCCCCTACTGCACTCATTGCTGGCTGTCTGGTACTCTCCTTTGCCTCCCAAGTTTTGCACTAGGTTCTGGTTCCCTTGAGTCTGGAGCAGGATGGTGGAAAGTGGGGGGTTCTGGGTGAACTTGAACTACTCTTTCTCTAGGCTTCAGTTGTCTCATCTGTGCGGAGTGGAGCGTTTTCCAGATGACCTCTGTGTCCTGTCATTGTCTATAACTGAGCAACTCTCTCCTGGGACAGGTGGCCTAGTAGATCAGGGCCATCCCTGATCTGAGGTAGCCTGTGCACATTTAGAAAGAGACTGGGGGCCGGGTGCGGTGGCTCACTCGTAATCCTAGAACTCTGGGAGGCCGAGGTGGGAGGATCGCTTGAGTTCAGGAGTATGAGACCAGGCTGAACAAAATCGAGACCACGTCTCTACTAAAAATAGAAAATATTATCTGGGTGTGGTGGCGCAGGCCTGTAGTTCCAGCTGCAGTGGAGGCTGAGACAGGAGGGTCGCTTGAGCCCAGGGGTTTGAGGTTGCAGTGAGATATCATGAGGCCACTGCACTCTAGCCAGGGCAACAGAGAGAGACACTGTCTTAAAAAAACAGAAAAAAAAGAAGGAGACAGGAGACAGAGCACTGGACTTACAGCCAGACTCTTGGTTCAGCCTGGGAATAGCTGTATGACTTTGGGCAGTCACCTCACTTTTTTGTGCCTTAGTTTCCACATTGTTAAAATTGATCAGCTGTCAGTTGCACCTGACCGACTCCCTCGCATCCTTCTGTGCTTGCTTTACAAGTTTATTGATTGTCTCTTATCTCTACTAGAGACATAAGTACCAGGAGTGCAGGGATTTTTGTTTGTCTTATTTATTGCTGTATTCCCACCTCTAGAACAGTGCCTAGAACATGGTAGATAGGCACTGTCAACCTAAATAACCAACAGAGAGGCAGACTCACTAAAAGAATATAACATTTTGGGGGAGTAGACATTGCAATGGGAATATGTGTGCCATAGTGAGCTACATACGTATTTGGGGAGGTAAAGGAAAACAAAGATTTTAAAAGGAAAAGTGAGGAGGATTACATAATTATTTTGAGATAGTTACACGGATCAATAACAAGAGTGGTACCAATCTAAGGTTGGACAGGCAGTTACTGGGCAGATGTCCGTGCAGAAGCATTTTTTTTTTTTTTTTTTTACTGTAAGGTTACAGTGGCCTTTGTGGCTGTAGCTTTTGCAGTTTTTGTGATAGTTCTTATCTATTCTTATAGTTCTTATAAGTTTTTATTTGTGCATGAGAACCCTCCTTCATAACCTTCCCTGGCTTTATTTGTCAGGGTTTTAACACAAGTGACCCTGTTTTGACTCTTGACAACTTTCACATTTCTCCCTTTCTCCCTTTTGGTCAATATCTTTCTCCAAAAGCATCACTGAGCAATCATCCTATAGTTAGATTTTGAGTGTCCCTCAGTACTGGGATAAACCTATGCTGGGTTGTCAGTTTGGTCCCATGTTGGAGGAAGTGATTGGTGACTAGGAGTCATTGTCAAAAATCATTTAGCCACATTTGAGCAACAAGGGAGGTTTGGAAGGAGTAGCTGTCAGGCTAAGTCTACCTCGAGTCTGTTAAGTTCAAGTTTTATCTGTTCCATAGGCATTTACTATCATCTCAAAGTGCCAGATTGGCATTATTCTGTTGGGAGTTGTACTTCTGCAGAAATTTAACAAGTAACAGATGCAAAATTTTAAAAGGAAAATACGAAGTAAAATTAATAGTAATATGATAATCTCAGTTTGTATAATAGTTTTGAGCCATAAACCTAGACTTAAAGGAAACCAGTTGAATAAATCAAATGTCCATGGGGAATTAGGTGAGACCTGTTGTAACCCTGAGGTCTGTTTCCTTATTTTATGTATGTGGGTCCCAACATTTTCAGAGGAACTTAATCAGGTACAGCATGTAGTAATAGCAATAGCACAGACATTTCCTTATTTAACCAATAGATAATAGAGAGCAAATTTATCATCCAGTATCCCATGACTAGGTTGAATTAAAGCAGAGAGTGAGCACAAGTTGTATTAGGGACGTTGCCAAAGTCACCCACTAGGTGGACTAAAGGATCTTTTTCTTAGGTCAGGTTCTGTCAAGTGACCAGCAGAAGCTACTGATGGTGAAATTTCAATTACTCCATTATCCTGCCAAGTGAAGAAAGGCAGTGAGAGGGGTAAGAGTCTCATAATGATATGGATTCTTGTTTTGACATCTTGGAAAAAGCTGTCTACAGTGAGAAACCATCAACTTCTTATCCTGGTTTGCAGTTTGAATATCTCTGACTGGGCAATTGGGAAGTTTGGTGAACTTTCTGTGTGACCCATACGTTAGACTCTAGGCTTATCCCTCAAAATTAACCTAGTTTCAGCTTATAGGGCTTTAGGAACAGAGCAGTTCCCATTTTTTAATAATTCTATGGAAGAAATTGGATCAGAGAAGTCTAGAATAATTCAAGATCTACTCCAGTCTACAGGTAGATAATAAGAACTCAAAAACAGTGTACAGAGCTACAATCTAATAACAGGTGTATTAGACCTTTTCTTTAGGAATGTAATATTTTCTCTTTACGTTGATCACAGAGGAATATCAGATTTAAAAACCTCTTAAGGCTAGGAAGCAAAATGAAGGCAGACTTTACTTATGTAATCTTAAGGTTCCTGGGTCTGCCAGGAAGTGACAATTTTTAGTCACTGTAAGGCTGGGAACCCTTAAAGCCAGGCTTTCTATGCACATTCTCAAATACATACTCAATCAGTCAAAGCCACGGTAATACAACCAATGTTTCTAGTTGTATCCTGTTATAAAGAGAGCAAATCCTTATTGAATTTATGCAAATAATTATATTGCCATAAGAATACTCATCAATTTTGGAGAGATCAAGTAGGAAGAAAAAGTAAATGTTTCCACCTTTGTTCACAAAAGTATGTTTTACCAAATTGCTGTAAACTATAGATAGCTTAAAAAGTTTCCTTAAATCTGGAAAACAAAACATTTAAGTAAAGAACCATATTTCAAATAAAAACTGTATCTTTTTTTTTTTTTTTTTTTTTTTTTTTTTGAGACAGAGTCTCTCTCTGTTGCCTGGGCTAGAGTGCCATGGCGTCAGCCCAGCTCACAGCAACCTCAAACTCCTGGGCTCAAGCAATCCTTCTGCCTCAGCCTCCCAAGTAGCTGGGACTACAGGCATGTGCTACCATGCCCAGCTAATTTTTTCTATATATATTTTTAGCTGTCTAAATCATTTCTTTCTAGTTTTTAGTAGAGACGGGGTCTCACTCTTGCTCAGGCTGGTCTCGAACTCCTGACCTCAAGCGATCCTCCCACTTCGGCCTCCCAGAGTGCTAGGATTACAGGCGTGAGCCACTGCGCCCGGCCCTTAAAAACATTATCTTTATCAGTTGTTCAAATTCATGTAATTAATTTTTATTCTGTTTGATCTAGATTAGAGGTTTCACAAATTCATCAGTTTCTTCATTAGAGTTCTGAAAAATTTTTGTTTAGTCCATTGATCCCATCACTTCTTGGCCTTTTGGCTAAGATCAAGTATAGTCAGTCCATTGATCTTAAAGTTATTAGAAACCTGTATTTAGGATTACTTGTTAGAGTCTTTTTCATGAATGTGATTGCAAATACTTTTAGAGAAGAATCAAAACTGTGGATGACAGAGACTTAGAATAGCCATGGTTAAAAATCTTATGGAAATTAACTATAATCAGCAATTGACAAGGAAATGTATCAAGTTGTTATTTTTAACAACATAAGAATTATGACTGATGACAATTTTGGACTATTTATATCAATAACATACCCATAAATGTAATTGAAAGAAGATCTTGCATCACTTTTCATTTGACAATGTTTCCCATACAATGTACCAAATAAGCCTAATCATTTAATCTCTACAGTATGAGAGATACAGTCTTTGAGGCTCTCCAGTGACCTGACTGGAAAGTCCCAAAGTTAATTCTAGGTCAAAAAAACTTAATTTAGAATTTCATTACTGAGGAAGCTCATCAAAGATGCCAAAAGACTTAAAACAGTTGATCAAAACAGGATCGCAGGTACTGTGAGATAATAGTCATTCATTTAGCCAGAGTAATAATCAAAGACTTCAAAAGCAACACAGAAGTTTACATGGATGACGGACGAAAGAAAACAAAAAGCCAGGTGTCCCAGCTGCTTGGGATGCTGAGGTTCTGGAGGATTCCTTGAGGCCAGCCTGGGCAACAGCAAGACCCCATTTTTAAAAAAATAAACAAAAAAATTTAACCCTTTCAAAGCTCAGGTCTCCTAAGTAATCAAAAAAACCTAATAAAGACAACACAGGAAATTATCTTGATAAAATGTAAAATCTTTGTTTCTTAGACCAGTTAGGTCTAACCAAAAAGGTTAAAAACCAAACAAACAAAGCAATCTCCTGCAGTGTGATTGCTTCCCTTTATGGGAAGCTCGTTTAAATAACCTGGAAGCTGAACCTGATTAAAAGGTACTTGAATTTAATCAGACATAGGAAGAGTATGTCCAAGGTTATGAGTGTACACTATATTATAGAGGAATATAAACAAGAAAACTAGTATCTTGAGCAGGGGAATACATGGCTCTTAGTAAAAGCATGAGAAATTTCCTTCATGGAACAATTCAGACACATCAGTGAAAGTTAGCCAGGCGAGGTATCTCACACCTGGAGTCCCTTGCGTTTTAGGAGGCCGAGGAGGGAGGATTGCTTGAGGCTGGGAGTTCGAGTCCAGCCTGTGCAACAAAGCAAGACCCCGTCTCTACAAAAATAAAAATGTAGCCGAGTGTGTGCTGGTGCGTGCCTGTAGTTTCAGCTACTCAGGAAGCTGAGGCAGGAGGATCACTTGAGCCCAGGCGTTCGAGGCTGCAGTGAACTATGATCATGCCACTGTACTCCAACCTAGGCAACAGAGTGAGACTCTGTCTCAAAAAAGAGATTTAAAAAAAGTACAGAATCAAATTACACTAGAGGAAAATATTGCTTTTCTAGGCCTTCAAGACAGAACATTTCGATGTCAGGCTATAACAGCAGAGTTAAAACCAGAGAAAAAAGTTACAGGAGCTGATGGAAAAATTAAAAGAATTATACTCCAGCCAAGCAAAAAAGATGTACCTTCTCAAGGAGAGAAAGAGGAAGAGTAGAAGGCAATGATGTATGACCTTCAAATCGCATGCTTAGAGATACAGGAAAGTGAACTTTCACAGTACCCAATAAATAATTGTGCAGTGTTGCCTGAATAGGAACAGGTGTTGCATGTGGTGCCTGTGGTTCCAAAATGAGTGCTTAGCATCCCTCCTACCCCAAGACTGCCCTGCTTCCCTTCCCACCCTTCATCCCTTCTTCCTTTCTGATGACAGAAGTCAGGAAGGAGGAAACCCCAGAAGTTTCACATCCCCTCTGTCTGCTTGGGCTTCCTTGACTGAGTGCCTTCCTGGGAGGCCAGGATAGGGGTTCCCCTCCTTTCCCAGGCACAGTGCCTCACCCAGACCTCCCTCCTTGCAGCAGGGAGGCGACCTCCTTATCCTGGTTTTATAGGTGAGGAAGCTGAGGCTCAGAGAGACTGAGCAATTTGCCCAAGGTCCCACGGGGCGGGGGGAGGATGGGCAGGGGCAGGGTTTCAGCCCAGAGTTCTGGACGCTGACCCCTGTGCTCTAAGCATCCCTGTGTTGCAAACATTTATCTTTCTTCCTCCCTCCTACCATCCCATGGGTCTTTATTGTATACCTGCTGGTCACAGCCCTGGCCTAAGGGCTGGAGCTGCAGGGCTTCCCAAAGCTGGGTTCTTGGTATTTGGAGACTGTGCTGTGCCAGGGGGAGTTGCCATTCACCTGCACTCTCTATTTTATGTCACACCAACCTCTGGGTCTCACTCCTTTTCTTTGGGTTACTCCTTTAGCTCCAGGGTCTTGGATATGGACCTTCTTCACTTCCTGGCCTTCCTCTTTGTCCTGCTGCTCTCTGGGACGGGAGCCACAGGCACCCTGAGGACCTCCCTGGACCCAAGCCTGGAGATCTGTATCCTTTGGGGTTGGGGTTAATGAGCTTTCTCTGAGGGGTCTATAAATGATGTCTGTCCATACCCAAAACCCCTTGAGGCAGGGGTCCCCAACCTATGGTGAGTTGTATAGTTATTTCATTATAAATTACAATGTAGTAATAATAAAAATAAAATGCACAATAAATATTATGCACTTGAATTATCCCCAAACCATCCCCCCCTCCCCAGTCCATGGAAAAATTGTCTTCCATGAAAACAGTCCCTGGTGCCTGGAGGGATTCCAGGGATGGGCTGGCCCACCTGGTGAGAAAAGGGGAGAAAAGGTGAGGTTTTCTAGTCAGACCTTGAACATGTCAATTCTCCTGAGCCTCAGTTTCCCCATATGTTAAATGGAGCTGGCAAGGCACATCTCTAGGGCTGCAAAGGCTTGGTGAGGACTGTACATGTGCCAGCACCGTGTGGCCAAGACCCTGGGTAGAGACTCAAGAATTCTGGATGACTGGCTCATCTCTACCTGTTGGACTGGGCCACCTCCTCTGGGTCAGTCCTTGAGGATGCAAAAATGAGTCAGGACTAGTCCCTGGCTTTGAGTAGTCTATAGGCCTTGGGGGAAAAGTCTCCAAACAAATGCTGGTTGTACTCTGATCAGTGCTCTGATGGACTCAGGAGGGGTCGGGGGAAGCACTGTGCTGTGGATTTTGAACCAGGTCTTGAAAGAGTAGAAACTCCTAGAGTAGGTGAGGGACATACCAGGCAGAGGGTACAGTGTGAGCAGACAGGTGGGAGTTCTGGAACTGTGAATGTTTGCGAGAGATGGCAGAAAACTACAGCGAAGGAAAGGCAGGAGCCAGGTTCTGGAGGTGTGGCGTTCTGCGTGAACTGGACGAATGATGCCTTGCAGGGGCTATATACTTCTCAGACAGTTTGTTCCTTTGCTGGGAGGTCCCAGCCATGGGCATCCATGGCCTTTGCAGGTTCTTGCTGATCAGGACCACTGGGTTGTCCAGGCGGGGCTACTGGTGCCAGCCCCTTAACTTAATGCTGCCCAGACAAGAAGATGTTTGCGGTGAAGCGGCGGGAGCAGCTGTTGGCACTGAAGAACCTGGCACAGCTGAATGATGTCCACCAGCAGTACAAGATCCTTGATGTCATGCTCAAGGGGCTCTTTAAGGTGTGTGCAGGCAGGGGGCAGCTAACAGGAGTCCTGTTCCTTGATCTGGGCACTGACGGATGAGTAGGAGTTCCCTAAGGGGATGGTGTTCAATGAAGGGGTTGCTGCATGCACAAAAGAGGTGAAGTGGAGTTTAAGTAAATGGGGTTGGGACCAGTCTATGATGGGCTTCGCAAAGCCACTCAGCCCAGGTGGGGTTCCCCCAGGTGCTGGAGGACTCCCGGACAGTGCTCATTGCTGCCAGTGTGCTCCCAGATGGGCCCTTTCCCCAGGATGAGAAGCTGAAGGATGGTATGGTCTTCCCCACCCAACCCTCTCCTCTCCACCACCCTTATCTTCTCTGGCTGCTCATTCTCTCCTGTTCTTGTCACTCTTTTTTTCTCCCTGGAAGTACCCTCTTGTGGCACCTTCCAGGTGGTCCCCTCAGATGGATGGGCATTTAGTCTGTGGTTCTCAAGCTTTTCTGGGCTTCAGATCCAGTTTCTGTGCCTCTGACACAGTTGTTCCCTTGTGCTGTCCTGTGCTTGGGGCAGGGGAACCAGGAGGAGCCTCTGCGCACTACCACTCCAGAGGCCGGGACAGGGTCAGTTGGTCACCACCCTGACCCTTCTGGTAGGGAAGGCAAGAGTTGTTCCCATGTAAAGAAAAAAAACAAAAAACAAAAATCAAAGGCTTGTCAGAGTAGTTGAGCCAGTGGGGCAGTTGCCAGCACTCTTTGCTACTGTTCTAATGTCTTCAGTCCTTTTTTAGACAAGGTGGGAATAACATGTATAAATAAGATGAAAGAATGTTTTGTGTCTCTCCATTCTCTTCCAAGAATTTCTCTTCAGAGGTGATAATCCTGCCCCCATTACCTGGCTACAGTTTAACATTAACATTTCTTAGATTACGCTGAGAGAGGATGGCAGCAGCCCTCATATTGAGTGGTGGACACTTTATACTTATCAACTCTAATCTCCACTACAACTGTGGGGAAGGCGCTGTTTCCTCCATTTTCCAGATGAAAAAGGACAAGTGATTTGCCCTGGCTCTTCCTTCTGAACCAAGCTGACTCCTGATTTCTTTGAGGTTCAAGGTTATTCTGAAGCCCAGGGGTCCCTTCCTGACGTGTCTCAGACCCAATCTGACATATCTCTGGAGTCTGCTAATCTCTCTCGGGGGCCTGGCCAGTGCTGGTGAGGGCTGCCTGGGCCCTCTGAAGGGCTGGCTCCAGTAGGGGCTGTCTCTGGAGCTGTGTATACAGTTAGTGTGTATAGTTACGTCTTCATGTTAACCTGGGTCTGGGGGACTTGCTACCATGATGGGCACCTGTTCCATGGTGAGCAGGTATTTGCAAACCTACCCCCAAAGGCTGAGGGAGCTGAGAGACCAAAGAGGCTGACAAATCCAGTTTCTCAGAAAGAAATATTTAATAGGGACTTATGAACAGAAGCAATATCTCAGGCAGCCATAAACCAGTGGATCTCCACACACACTCTACAGAAAATATCCTTTATATAGCAAGCTTTTTTGGTAAAACATGTGTAGCTGGTCACACCTCAGATGTTCTTGTGAAGCTTGTGACCACTGGGGAAGTTAGATGGACATCTTTATGAGGCGTTATCTATGTTATAAGCATTGTCTTAGGACCTTGCTGCAGAATACCTTGTTATGCAGGGGTCAGACATTAGTCGTCATGGCGTTTT
Source organism: Eulemur rufifrons (assembly GCF_041146395.1). Classification (NCBI taxonomy): domain Eukaryota; kingdom Metazoa; phylum Chordata; class Mammalia; order Primates; family Lemuridae; genus Eulemur; species Eulemur rufifrons. The sequence goes on from NC_090998.1 coordinate 90,347,424, forward strand.
TGCTTCTCCATGGCGTCACTCTTGCCATACAACAGGCTGCTTTCCTGCAACGCACCGACAAAGCTCAGTCTACACTGACCTGTTGACCAGCAGAAACACATTAGTGGGAAAATCGAAGAAGTTTCAGTAAGGCCTGTAGATTAGTTAATAGTATTATATTGCTGTTAATTTCCCAGTTTGGTTGTATAAAATGATAACATTAGAGGAAGCCGAGTCAAGGAATTTTGTGTTATATGCTGTAGGTCTAAAATAATTTCAAAATAAGAACTGAAGAAGCACTTAAAATGAAATAAAATGGAAAAAATATCAAAGAAAAACCTAGCCTGGTTTTCTAACAGACCTGACAGACCCGACCCCTCACAGACACTCTGGCTGTGTTGAGCCCGGTCTGCACATTTGGATGCCAGGTCTGGGGAGGCCAACAAAGGCTCATGTGATGCATCAGCATCCGGGTGCAAAACAACACGCAGCTCTCTGATCCCCCAGCAAAGGAAGCTTAGTAGCAAAGGGGGCCTTTGGACAGGCAGACCTGGGTTTGCAGCTCAGATTTGCCACTCATTGGAGTCTCAGTTTCCCATCTGTGAAATGGGAACAGCAGCCACATCTGCCTCTAAAAGTAGTTTTGAGGATTCAGTGAGCTGGTAAGACATAAGGGCCTTAGCTCACGCTGTACACGTGATCGACAGCCTGTGGTCAGTGGGTGCTGTTCCCTTCTCTGTTTAGTGGGTTTGGGGGATGCCTCTATTCTCTGGAGGAGGCCAGGGGCCGGGCATCTGCCCTGGCCACTCATCAGGGTCCTCTCACCAGCTTTCTCCCACGTGGTGGAGAACACAGCCTTCTTCGGCGACGTGGTGCTGCGCTTCCCGAGGATCGTGCACCACTACTTTGACCACAACTCCAACTGGAACCTCCTCATCCGCTGGGGCATCAGCTTCTGCAACCAGACGGGTGTCTTCGACCAGGGACCCCACTCGCCCATCCTCAGCCTGGTAAGGGCCAGGGCATAGGAGGTCCAGGAGCCCTCTGTCTGGTGGCGGGCCGGGAGCCTCACATCTGCTTTCATTTGGGCCTGAACGTCAGTGCTTGGTTGTGTTTTCTTTGTTGAGCTTCAGGGCACCTTGGACCATAGAGGCCCCATTTCAAGGGGCTCTGTGCTGTCCTGGGTCCCTCGGGGTCGTCCACTGGCCCACATCTGCCCAAGCCTGGGGCCTGGGGCCCAGCATGGAGGGAGTGGCTCTCTGGTGAGCAGGAGGCGGGAGAAGGCAGGGGATGACCAGCTTTTCCTCATCTGCAGATGTCCCAGGAGCTGGGGATCAGTGAGAAAGATTCCGACTTCCAGAACCCATTTAAAATAGACCGCACAGAGGTGAGCTGCCGGGGCCTATGCCTGTGTCTTCTTTGTCTCTGCTGGGCCATAGGAGGCTGGAGGCCTTGGGTGGCTTTGGGCTTGGAGCCAGACATGCTTGTGTCTGGGTCCAGAAACCATCACTTACTCACTGGAGCCTTTGGGGCAAGTCACTGCTCCTTGACTTAGCCTCAGGTTCCCTGTCTATACAAGGGGTGTAGACCCCAGCAGTCACAAGGCTGTGAACACACCCATCCCAGCACAGAATAGGCATCCCACTTCAAGGGAGTGTCAGGACAGCCAGGGGAGCTCAGTCACTCTCTTCCCTGCCCTTGAGCATCTGAGCATCTTCTGGGCTTCTATCCTGCACTCTTGTATACACTCTCATTCTAGGGGGCTGAAGTGGGCTCTGAGGGTTAGAGGCTGCAGTTTGGGACAAAAGATGGGGACACATACAGTAGAGGGAGGAAGGGATCAGAGGTGGCGGGGCAGGGAGAAAGGGCTGCATGGTGGCTGGAGGACTGGCCTTGTCAAATCACACGTTGGCCCCTGGTGTGTGGTGGGGGGAATGGGGGGTGTTTGGTCTGTGAGGGGTCTAGGATTTTACAATGCTTACAGGCCCTCAAGCTATCCTGCTACTGTCTCATAGACACTGACACAGGTCAGACACATCAGACTTTATTACAACAAAAGTGGTAGCCAGACTGTTGACCACTTGTGTGGGTTTACCTTGCTGCCCAAGTCCCACGAGCGCAACACAGAGGGGCCCAGGTGGATGCTATGCGTGCAGTGGGTTTGTTTGCATCACAGTCGGAATCCACTGAGCTTGGGAAATTCACCATTTTTATAGTGAACAGAAGCAAACTTGCTCTTTATTTGGGGGGAGACATTACCTCAGCCTTCAAGGTGGCTTGCTATAAACACAGTCTTGAGATACGGCCCAGGTAAAGAGTGGGCTTTGCCTTTTTGGTTTACCCAGCAAGAACATGCAGGGATGCTCAGGGCCGTGGCAGATTGCCTACCCCAACAGTCTACTTGGTTTAACTCAAATTTTCACATGAATATACTCTTCAGTCTGGTTAATCTGACTACCAATCTGTTATCTGTTACCGCCTACATAAGAAAGTTTTGATTGACCTGCCAATCTTTGATGTTATTGTCACTAATTATGGGGGGGAATAGATGGGCCCAAGCAGCCCTCATCCCCAACAGGGAGACATTCCGTGGCCCATTCTCTCCCACGTGTTGCGCTTGATTTGGGTCACCAAATTAACAATTTTTGGCTGAGCCCTGAGCTTCAGCCTCTGTTGCCCTACATGGGATATTCCAAAGCTACTCAGGCATCAGGAGAAGCTGATGAATTTATGTCAGTCAGATTGAAACAAGTTGTGCTGGCCTGTGTGCACAGGGTCACTGTCGGGAACCACCTTTGATGTTGTTAGGCACAGCAGAATAGTTCACTACTGACGCGTCCTTGTGAGTTTTCCTATCATGTGGACGGGATTGACACACCCAGCAGCTGGCCACATTGACAGCTGCAGCTGCCATGAGGCTTAGGCAGACCCTAGGATTATTTTGCCAAGTGGCCGTGCTGGATCTAAAGACAAAGAGAACACTAATTGTTCTCCACTCTTTCTGGGATCTAAGGCGTTCCCCTGTTCAGGTGCCAGGATTATTGCTACAAAATCTGTGTGTTCCATCCCATTACCAATAATTTCATTTTTTCTCCAGTCATTTCCTACTCTCACCTGGATCATTCATTCAGAAGTGTCAAGTGTGAGTGGGACCAGGGCATTTTTATGGATTTATAGAGACCTGTTATGTCGCCTGTCTTTGCCCACATGGGCCACTGCAAGGGGATCAACCAGCAGTATGCTCGACCAAGTGGTCGCGATCCTCGTGATCTTGGGCCATGCCACTCCACCCAGAGGCTTGGGTAGTGGAACCAGAAGTACTGAGTCCTCTGCTCTGTGCCAGCCCTCGGTGGTGGGTGTGTTGCCATGTCTAGTGCAATGATACACTTAGATGGCAATGGCGGTGATGTGGATGGCATAGACTTGATCAGCACTTTGATTCCAGTCGGTCTCATCAGAGAATGAGCCTTACTACGGGCACCTGAATGAGTGACCGTACTGTCTGGTTTGCAGCCACAATTTGTTTCCACTGTCTGTGGCCCCAAAGAGGGTTGGGTGTCTTTGATCTGCCAGTTTGTAGTCTTCAGGTAGCTAGGACACCGACAACAGTGAGCAGGAGGAATATAACATGCCTGGTTGTTAGGGGTGTGATGGTATTTATTCGGGTCATCATCTAACTGGCCTTTATGGCAGTTAGGCTTCCAGCATTGTCACGGGGGCTGGATGGCTGCTGCTGCCCGTAGATACCTGTGTTCCCAAAACCACTGCCAGGTTTCATGTCTCCCTAGGAGGATTCACAGGACTCAGTATACAGTCGCATTCATGGCTGTGATTTACTACAGAGAAAGGATACAAAGCAAAATCAGCCAAGGAAAAAGGTGTAGAGGACAAAGTCTGGGGAAACCAGGCACAGCTTCTAGAGTCCTCTCCAATAGAATCACAGGGTGTGTGCTTAATCCCCCCAGGAACTAGTTGAGACAACATATGTAAAATGTTGTATACCAGCCAAATTCTTTAGAGACCTAATGCCCTGGATTTCACTGCGAGCTGATCACGTGGCACTTTCTACCTAACTTGTACCAAAATTGCAAACTCGCAGAATGAAAGCAGGTATTCAGCATAACCATACTGTTTGCACAGTTAGGCACAGTGAACCACTCTTATTGGTTAGGGTGGTGGGAGCCCTCCTGAAATGCAAGCTCCCAGACACCAGGCTAGGGCTAACCTTGGAAGCTGGCCTTTCAAAGGATAGCTGTCAGCCTGACTATGTTAACTCTTCTCTACAACACCGTTAGCTTTAACTTAGCTGAACTACAGTGGACCAGGCCTGCATATTTAGGGAAACCTCTGAATCAAGGGCCATGTTGAGCCACTGGCTTTGCTTCATGTGGCTGAATGGGGGATATAGTTTTCCCCACGGGGGCAGCTGCCACCCCTTCATGCAGAACTGAGATGACACATCCTTCAAGTTTGCCTGCTTCAGTCATAACCCTGATAAACGACCCAGGTCAAGAATAGTCAGGGCCTTGCATTCTTGGTATACACAGCAAGACAACATGGGGGACATTCAAGGCCATGGCAGGTTGCCTTTCCCAAGAAGCGTCGCCCATGGAGAAGGGTTTTTTTCTCTGATGCTGGCTCTTCTCACCCCGCAGGTCATGCATGCCTCACTTACACAGGAGGAAGGTGAGAACATGGGCCACAGAGAGAATGGGTGCCAGGACAAATTGAATCTAGTTTCCTCATAGTGTTCTACTTGGACATACCCATAGCAGCAGCATACTTTCTTTACTTCTCATTGGCTGGGGACAGTTCTGAGATTTAGTGACTTTTTGATATCCAGTGGGGACCTGTCTAGTAGCAGCGGCCCCGGGTTTGTTCAGCTCCCCTCATACGCTCTGGCCATGCTGGTGAGTGTTCTGGGAGTCCTCCCCTACTTCTGTAGGAGCCACCACTAGAGCCAGCTCGTAATCAGGCTGTGTCCTGGGGCCTGTGTCCCTGCTCTTCAGATGCTCTCAGTCTGATGGGGGAGGCAGCAGGAAAATACAGTCCCAATCCAGCGAGATCACTGTCCCAGTGGAGGAGAGAAGCACAGTGAGCTGTGGGACCCCTGAGGGGGAGCCTAGCCCAGCCTCAGCAGGTAGGCGGTGGAGGCTGTGGGATGAGTAAGTTGCTGGTGGACCAGCAGAGGGAGGGCCTTTCAGGCAGAGGGATGAGCTTGTGCAAAGGCTGAGATGCATAGCACGTGCGTTCACTCAGCATTTAGTGAGCGTCTGTTGAATCCCAGCCCCTGGGGAAGCAGTCTTGCCCTGCTCTCTTGGGAATGGCATTCTAACTGGGGAAAACAGAGGGTAAATTAAAAAACATAATATGGTAGGTGGTAACATGGGCTGTGGAGAAAAAAAGCAGGAGAATGTGGTTAAGGAATGCCCAGTAAGGTGGGAGTACAGTTGCTGTTTCACGTGGCTTGGACACAGTCTTACTGAAAACATCTAAAGGAAGCGAGGGAGCTAGCTGTGTAACCCAGGGAAGAACATTCCAGGCTGAAGGAGCAGCAAGTGCAAAGGCTCTGAATTGGGCGCAAATGGCACGGGGTGGAGGGGGTGGTGAGAAGAAGAGGGCAGAGTGGTAGGCCAGATCCTGAGACCCTCAGAGGTCTTTGCAAAGGCTTTGGCTTTTGCTGTGAGAGACCAGGAGAGCAGGATGAGGGGCTCTGGTCTGGCACTTTAAAAGGATCACCTGGCTGCCATGAGGAGCATGGTGGGGCCAGGGTGGAAGCGGGGGCACAGGTGAAGACGCTGCTGTGCTCGTCTGTTTGGGAGTGGATGGTGGCTTGAACCAGGGTGGCAACAGCAGAGCTGGTGAGTGATGGAGCCAGGATGCAAATGCAGGCGGTCTGCCTCCTGAGCCGTGCTCTTGACCTCTGTGCTGTGTTGACCGTCAGCATGATGACCTGACCCAGGCCAGTCAGGTACGATTGGGGATGGCCAGGGAAGACTTCCTGGAGGAGACATCTAAGCTAGACTTGAGGGATGAATAGGTGTTGCCAGGCCTAAGTGGGGAAGGGAGCAGGGAAATAACGGGCATGTTTCTCTTCTGACCCAACTAGGTTTGGGCTGAGCCAGCTGACCTGCCCTTCCCTAGCCAGAGTCAGAGTGGGGTCCTCTGTGGCCTGAGGGGTCTCTCAGCTCCCCTTCTTCAGTGGATCAGGATTTACTCATGGAGACAGGAGCAGAGTGTGGTGGGGGGAGCACTGGGCAGGGAAGTGGGGGGCCTGGGGGCAGGGGTCCTAGTTGGGTCTAGTGCTGTGTGACTTACCCTCTCTGGGCCACACATCTGTGATTTCTCCCATCTTATAGAGGCATGACTCCGTCTAACCTGGCAGGTAGATTACTCCACAAGGTGGAGCTCTTGGTTTGTTTTTAATGTCTACCTTGATCAAACATTTGTCACATTTGCCCTAAGAACAAATAAAAGCATGTTTGCAACATAACTATCTGAGTTTTGGGCACAGTAAGTCATAATTTAATGTTGTTCACAGGTTCTCGGAAACTGCCTTTAAGCAAAACAATGTATAATAAAACCAATTTTTCTGTAGGCTAATTGATGTAAACAAGAGTTAAGTTCCTACAGCATAATTTCTGGTCATAAAAACTTCTAAATAAAAACCAAAACATTTATAATATTAAACACTGAAATAAATGTGAACTATACATCATTTAAGAAGATTAATAAAAGCAAATTAAAATAATTGTTTACCAAATTATTCCAGTTCAGGGTCACCAGTGGCCAGAGCTTCTCCCAGCAGCTTAGAGCATGAGGTGGGAACCAACCCTGGACAGGACGCCATCCCATGGCAGGGCACATTCACACAGCACACGCACACACACACACGCACACGTGCACACAGACACTCAGACTGGGACGGTGTAGACATGCCAGTGAATCTATAAACACATCTTTGGGATATGGGAGGAAATGAGCACCCAGAGAAAACCTGCGCTGATGGGAGAACGTGCAAACTCCCCACAGATAGTGGCCACAGCCAGGAATTGATTTTTTTTTCTCATCAACATGATAGTGACACGACCTTGAATGAAGTGATGTTGTTGGAGGACCTGCTGTACTACTGTATTTCATATTCTAACATGGCTCACTCAGTCATTTATAAAAACATACTGGGTGCTCTTGAGAAGTCAGGTGGACTAAGTTAAGGGCTTGTAGTGAGCAACACCTGACGACAACGATCCTCCTGTCACAGGTGCTGTCTTGGGGGTGATCACAGGGTGAAGCACTGAGAAGGAATTAGCACAAAGTTGAGAGAGAGAGAGAGCCCCCCACAGAGGAGGCCGGCCTGGCTGGGAGTCAGAGCAGTGACAGCTGAGCTGTAGCTAATATGTGGCAGAGGGGCGGGGCTGGAAAGTGCATTCTGGACATAGGCCACAGCATGTGCAAAGGCCTGGAAGTGGGAGGGAACTGGGAATCTAAAAGCAGAAAGGTGGGGAGTGCGAGGCAGGAACGGAGAGGTGGGCAGGGTGGGCCTCCAGATGCAGTGGGTGGAACTTTGTCCTGAGAGTCGTGGAGAACCATGGAAGGGTTGGAAGCTGGAGGGTGACATGACCAGATCTGCGTTTTGAAAAGTTCTAAATACAGTAAGGACAGTGGCTTGAGAGGGACCAAAGTGGATGTGGAGAGACCTTGGGAGGCTCCTAGAGTCATGCAGCAGAGAGGGGAGGTGGTGATGGGGGTAGAGACAGAGAGGAGTAGGTGGATTTGAGAGAGACTTAGGATTTGAAATGAGCCAGGCTTTGGTGATGGACTCCGTGCGGAGGGAGAGGGCATGCCAGCTGGGGCTGGGGGCTCCTCCCTCTGCCCTTCTCGCCTAGACAGGAGTATGGGGCACCGCTACTCAAGATGGAGACTCCAGAGGGGAACTGGGCTTTGGGGAGATTGAACCATGCCAAGTTTGGGGTGCATTTGGGACATCTAAAGGAGGTGTCAATTGTTTAAATATGGAGATGCCAGTTTGAGGGGTAACTGGCCACAGAAGCTATGGGTTAGGAGAGCAAAAGGCCTGGGACTGCAGCTGGAGAATGCCGCCCCCCCCCCCCAGAGTCCTCACCCCCGCCACCCCTGCTCACCCTGTGTTCCCATCTTTTTGTCCCTCCTCTTGCTCAGGCCTGCCAGTTTGACCTCTGATATACCTATGCCCGCCTGGGCTCCTCCTAGAGGCTGCAAATTGTTCACAAGTGGCAGCCTGCCTATTGTCTGTGACTGTCGCTGGCCTCCTCCCAGACTGCGACACAGGGTGTGGCAGGTGGGGCTCCTGGGGTCTGTGATGGTCTCAGCCCCTCTGCCCCCTCACCTTGGAGGAGTCTGGAGGACGCTTGACCTGTAGTGGGCAGGCTGCAGCCCTGCAGGAGGCCGTGCTTCCCAACTGCAGGGCTGCCTCTGTAATTTCTCAGATGCTCTGTGAAGGTTCACACCTCAGCATCTGTCCCTCTGCCTGGAATGCCTTTCTCTTCCCTTACCCTGTTTGCTTGGCAAACTCCTGCTTATCTTTCAAGACCCACTCAGCATTTTTCCCCAAGCCCATCTAACTAGCTCCCTGTCTGGAGGAAGACCTGTGTCCAAGCAACCTTGCTATCCCCACACCCCACCAGCAGCCTAGCTCAGAAAAGACTCTTTGTGGCTGGCAGACCAAATCAGACCGTTCTTTTCTTCCCCTCAGTTCATCTCCAGCACCGACCCTTTCCAGAAGGCCCTGAGAGAAGAAGAGAAACGTCGGAAGAAAGAGGAGAAGCGGAAAGAGATCCGAAAAGGCCCGAGGATCTCGAGATCCCAGTCTGAGTTGTAGCCTTGGAGCAGCTCAGGGCTCAAGGGCACCAGGAAGAGGCCAGTCAAGAGGAAGAGGAGGCGGCCGTGTGGCCGTGGTGTAGCAGCATTGGCTGTGGTGGTGAGCACCAGCCACTTCCAGACATGGAGGCCACATTTGCTCAGCCCCCTGGAGCCAGGTCTGAGCCCCAGCTGAAGGGACTGAACCTAAGAGAGCTGCATTTCCTCCTAGGGGCCTTCAGAGTACACTGTGCTGCAGACACGACCCTGTGGAGACTGCTGGGGGCGGTGGGGGGGATCCTGGCCTGAACCTTTCTGGTGGGTTAGGACCACTGGCCGGCTGGCTGCCACCCTTTGTGGGGAAGCAGCAGGACCAGGTTCTGAGCCATGGGTGAAGGTGCCACCCCTGCTGCTGGCCCCACTGTGTCACTGAGCTGCCCAGCACATGTCCCAGTTCCTCTATGGAGACACAATAAAGGCCAGCAAACGCTTTGGACTGACCGAGGGTGATGAGGGGACTGAGGGGACCAGGGTCCCTTAGGGACGTAGAAACCAGTTTAGAGGATGTTTCTGCCTCATCAGGAGAAGCCTCGGGCCCCAGCAGGGCAGAGAAGCAGGGCTTGGCTTAGGCCTCCTGTTCCTATCTCAGCACTGCCCTTGACAAAGGATCAGTGTTGAGAAGGGACTTGGAAGTGTCCTGGGAGGGTGTTTAGCCCAAGAAGACCTTGGAGCAACATGATCTCTGTCCTCAGGTATCTGGGGACAGTCATTGAGCAGGCAAAGGAAAGAGTCAACTTGTCCTCTCTGGCAGTGCTAGAGGACACTCGACCTGTAGGTGGGGGCTGGAGGGGCACAGGCTTTAGCCCTGCAGGAGGCTGTGCTTTATAATGGCAGGGCCGCTCTGAGCTGGATTGGTCTGACAGTGAGCTTCCGTCCCAGGTGTGCAAGACCTATGGCCTCGGGGCAGGGAAGCTGCTGGGAGTTAGCTCTGAGTGGGCGGTGTGGTTTCTGTGGCCCTGGGTGGGGGCAGCTGCCCTTCAGTCCTGCCCCTCCCAGGTAGAGGAGGGAGGGGGCTCTGGTGGGAATTCTAGCTCTGCTTCTTTGAACTTGCCTAGCCAGAGTCTGCCTCTTAAAGGAGCAGAGACAGACACAACCATCGTAGGTCCGCAAAGCCCAAGCAATACCTGAGCAATACCCATCAGACTTGCTGAGCAATCCTGGCCCACCCCTTCCCTTCCCTTTCCTGTGCTGTGACTTCATTGGCAAAATGAATTTGATGGTGTCTGAATCCCCTGCCCAGCCCTACCCTGTTTCTCTGAGGTTGGCCTTACTATGGGGCCAGGGCAGCAAAGGGAAGCCTGGCTTTAGGGAGGACTCATGGAAGAGCCCAGAACATCCTGCATCCCATCAGTTACTCAGAAGTAAGGAGACAAGAAGCAGCTAGAAGAGAGCTGGGAGGAGGGCTGGAGAAGTTTTCCCATCAGAACTCCCCACCAGCCACCTGGGCAGTGGAGGCAGGGCTAGGTGGCAGGACTGACCTGACAAACCTGGGTTCCATCCCCAGCCCTCCCCACTGTCCCCCGGGCTGTGTGACCCCAGCCACATTTCTGTGAGGATCACATGAGATGGACACTGGAGTTTGTGAACTAAAGGGCTGTACCACGGCAAAGGGGCAGATTCACTGGATCAGCAGTTTAACCTGTCCTGGTGCCAGTGGCTGGAGCTGGGAGTCGGGACCAGCCCCCAGCCTCTTCCTGTCCTTCGTGTTGGAGAGGCATTTTGGTTACTGACTCAGCAAGGGAAGGTGATTAGCCCCGCGTAACTGGAGGAAAACTTTCTAAGAACCAGGCCTGCTTGGCAATGGGCCTAACTTTCTTGGGGTGGCAGGAAGGTTAAAGGATATCCTAAAGGCAGGGAGGTTAAAGGTATCCTAAAGGATACCTCAGGACAGTGCAGAGGTGGTTCCAGCTTTGGCTGGGTGCTCTACTGAATGACTTCAAGGGGCTTTGTCATGAACAGGATTTCTATAATTTGAAGCAGAGCTGGGGAACTGCAGAGCAATGAGGGAGGCAGCCTAGTGTGGTGGGAAGTCCTGGGCAATTTGGGACTAGCACAGGCTGTCTCTTGCTAGCAGTTGTCATCAGAACCAGGCATTTCTCCCTCAGATCCTTGGGTCCCCCATCTCAGAATGCGCAGGTGGTTGAAAGGATAAGAGCCTGTTGATAGGCAGAAGGTACCTGGAATTTAAGTGACTTCTCAGTGATAGGTGCCTTTCTCTGATGGGTCTTCGTTCACCCTGTAGATTTAATGAGTGCCCACTGTATGCAGAGCCAAAGAGAGGGCCCAGTCTTTTCTGCCTTCTTGTCTGCCCCATCTGGTACCTCCTTCCTCCTGGATTCCTCCCGCTGCACCTTCAGCTTCTCTCCATCTTAGTTGATCCTGTCCGTTCTACCTCAAATGGGCTCCCTTCAAAGAAAGAAACAGAACCACTCTGCTTGCCCCTTCTCGCCTTCCTTTTGCGCGGCCACTGTTGTTAGGGTCCCTTGTTCTGGGAAGTCTACCTTCTGAGCCTTACCGCAGGCAGAGCCTGCACCGCCCCCTCCAGCTATAAAGCTTCTAGGGCACTTGTGTGTCCAACCTCCCCTGGCAGCTGGGATTCAGCTCCACCAACTGGATGTACCAACCCTGTATGGGAGTTGTGCTGGTGGCAGCAGTGGTGACAGTTACCATGGGCAGCAGTGGAGTGGTAGTTCTAGTGGCTAGTCCAGGGACCAGTGTCAGGGGTGCCCAGTGGTGGCAACAGTGATGTTTTCAGTGGATCTTAGACATTGTTCCTGTCTCCTGAGCTTCTAGGCCTGGTCTATGGCACCTTTGGAGAATCTAGGAGCTCCCCAATATCCTTTAAGGCAGCAGTCCCCAACCCTTTTGGCACCAGGGACTGGTTTCATGGACGACAATTTTTCCACGGGCAGGGTTGCAGGGTAGCGGAGAGGCAGAGCTCAGGAGGTGATGCCAGAGATGGGAGCTGCTATAAATACAGGTGAAGCTTTGTTCTTGCCACCCCTCACCTCCTGCTGTGTGGTTCCCCATCCCAAGTTTCACGGAAGACAATTTTTCCACTGAGGTGGGGGCGGGGGGTGGGGAGTTCTGTGGCCAGGTCCCTAACAGGCTGAGTATCTGCAGCCCAGAGGGTTGAGGACCACAGCTTTAAGGCATGGTTTCCCAACAGTGCCACTATTGACATTTTGGGCCAGATAATTCTTTGTTGTGTGTGTGAGGAGGACTGTCCTGTGTGTTGTATGATATTTAGCAGCAACCCTGGCCTCTACCCACTAGACACCAGGAGCAACCCCCCAGTTATGACAACCAAAAATGTTTCCATCCATTGCCAGATGTCCCCTGAGGGGCAAAACCTCCCTAGTCCACAGCTTGTCTCCCTCCTTATCCCAACCCCATGTCTTCCTCTGCCCTCCCCTGTCATTGTCCTCAGACAGATGCTGTTGACAGTTCCTTCTTCTCAAGGTGATCCTCCCAGGCTTGTCCTGATCCTTTGCCCTCTGTCTGAGCCTGCTCTGTCTCTTCCTGGTTCCTCTTTCCTCATCTGTCCCTGTTCAAATGAAGTTGTTTTGGGGCTCTCTGGTCTTTTCTTCTTGGACAGCCATACCATCTAAGACCGCAAAGCTAATGACACCTGCCTTGTCACCATCTGGTAACTTTCATTGCCTATGTTTCTGTTTATCCAAAACCAAACTTGTTATTACCCACCCTTTAATCCCACCCGTTTCAAACAGTGGGGTACGTGCTCTTGGTTAATCCAGCTGGAAGGCTTCCTGGAGGAAGTGATATCTGAACTGAGTCCTGAAAGATTGGGGGAAGAAGGAGAAGGGGGCAGGCACTGTGAGCAAAGGCCTGAAAGGGTAAGTGTCAGAGGAAGTAAGTGAAAATCCTATGTAAAGGTTTCTTCTATGACCTGTAGTAGGCACCCAATCCGTGGTAGATGTCTAAACGTAATGGTCACCTAGTCCAATCTGTCCCTTTTCAGATGAAGAGCCCAGGTGCTAAGGAATGACTTTGTCAAAGGCCACTCCACCCTCAGAGCCAGCCTCTGTCCTCCTCCCAGCCATGGTAAGGTGTCACCTGGAAGAGATCTTCAGTAAGGTGGGATCCGGGGGCAGAAGGAAAATATCAGTGTTTTGCTGAGGTTCGGATCCAATGTAGCTACTGTGCTTCTACCATTTCTACTGAGCCTTCATTTGTGCCTCCTCAGGCCACTTGGGCAGGCACCATGGCCTCTGGGCAGATTCAGCGGGGAACTATGGAACAGCTGCAGAGTGGGAAGTGCTTTGCCTGCCTTCCTGGCCTCCGGTGCTTATGGCAGCCCTCTGCAGGTTACTGAGGCTGGGGGCCGGGCACTGGGCCAAAGTGAGTGGTCTGGGAGCTGTTACTGCATCCTGCCAGACTGGGAGACAGTCACACACCAGTATGAGGAGCCCTGTGAGAGCCGCTGAGAGGCACAGCTGAAGATGGTACCTTCCAGCCCAGGGCTGGGTCCAAAGCAGGGTTCAGTTTTCTGTTTTTTACAGGGTGAGACTGGTGTAGTCTACACCAAATCTCCTGTGTGTAAACAATGAAGAGAACATTCCTGTCTTGTTTTCCCAAAATACAAGATGACTTTATTCCTCATTAGGTATTACATGTTCATTATAAAAAGTAATTTAAACAATACTGAAATGCCAAAAAGTAAAATTTACCCCAAATCCCACCACTCCCATAATCACAAGTGACAACCAGCTGTTAGGCCTTCCATCCTTTTCACCCTTCAGGTGAGCACATAGATCCTTATTTTTTCAATTACAATAGCCACCTTGTATTGGCACCTAGTATATGCCAGAACTTATGCCACGTGCCTGCTGGCAGCAGCTCCTCCTGCCTCAAGGCCTTTGTCCCTGTCATTTGTTCCACCAGCTATACCAGATGCAGTTCTCTCCTCATAATTTTAGGTTTCATCTTAAATGTTACTTCTTCAGAATCTTCCTGATATCACAAGTCAGGTCCCTTGTTAGCTTCACATCCATTACTTTTCCTTAATCACTTGTACCATCACCTGTTATTTATTTTTATGTTTGTTTAATGTCTGGTGTTTTTGTTTGTTTGTTTGTTTGTTTTGCTAGACTGGAAGCTCTCAGAGGGCAGGAACTGTTTGCCTGCCACAGAGATGTTCAATAAATACTGTAAAATGAATGAAATGATCTTATTTAATCTTCACAACTATGAGGGATACTATTTTATCCCCATTTTAGAGATGACTAAAGTGAGGCTCAGAACATTTACTTAACCAGCCCAAGGTCACACAGCGAATTAATGGATCCATGTGTCCATCTCCACACAGCCTGTGTGCTCTTTGTTTTTTTTTTTTTTAGGCAGAGTCCTGCTCTGTCACCCTGACTAGAGTGCCGTGGCATCAGCCTAGCTCACAGCAACCTCAAACTCCTGGGCTCAAGCAATCCTTCTGCCTCAGCCTCCCAAGTAGCTGGGACTACAGGCATGCGCCACCATCCCTGGCTAATTTTTTCTATATATTTTCAGTTGTCCAGCTAATTTCTTTCTGTTTTTTAGTAGAGACGGGGTCTCGCTCTTGCTCAGGCTGGTTTCAAACTGAGCAGGACTCTGCCTCAAAAAAATAAATAAAAATTACAAAAAATAAAAAGATATTGTGAAAACCTTTTCTTGTCAATAAATATGCACTTATGTGCTTTTTCTTTTTCTTTTTTTTTTTTTGACACAAGGTCTTGACCTGTGGCCCAGACTAGAGTGTAGTGGCTGCAATCTCAAATCCTTCCTAGACTCAAGCGATTCTCCTGCCTCAGCCTCTCGAGCAGCTGGGACTATCTGCAGGCAGGCGCTACTACAGCCTGGCTAATTTTTCTATTTTTCGTAGAGATGAGGTCTTGCTATGTTGCTCAGGCTGGTCTCAAACTTATGACCTCAAGCAATCCTGCCTCAGCCTCCCAAAGTGCTGGGGTTACAGGCATGAGCTATGGCACCCGACCTATGTGCATAATTTATAATGATGTCGTGGTATTTCATCGTGCGGATGTAATTTATTCATTCCCTTATCGGGCCTCTCAGTTTTTCCTAGTTACAGAAGACCTCTTTGCACATGCATACTTCAGCACTTCTTTCAGCACTTGTAATTTTATTCCTTAGGATAAATTCCTAGAAGTTTGCACGTTTGTTTACAACGTGACCAGCTGCAAGATGGGGCAGGAGGTGCTTGAAGTAGTGGGAATCCGTGGGTGTCAGCGCGTCAGAATTCCCGCGGAACTTTTTCAAAATACTCATGCCCAGGCCCCACCTAAGGAGGCTGGTGGTAGGCGAGGGCACTGGCGCTGTTGGCGCTGTTTAAAAGGTTCTGAGGTGCCAGGGATTGAGCTCTGTTGGAGTAAGTGCGTGGCCACGGCAGGTGCAAAGTCGCAGAAGTTGTAAAATGCTGACTGCCCTTGGACAACTCGCGGCCCCAGTCGTGCCTCAGTTTCCTCCTTTGTAAGGGGTCTGGGAGGAGCGTGACTTAGATGACATGGGCTCCTTCCTTCCGTCCCCCAGTGTTGAGGGGGCCGGGTTTGATTCCACCAGCTTTCCCTGGCGTGCAGGGCGGGGGAGGCAGCTGGGAAGATGACGTAATGTGCTCACAGCCCGAGCCGGAGGCGGCCGGCTGTCGCGGGTGGAGGGTGGCCTGTTAACCCTTAAATCCCACGCCGGGGGACGGACTTGCTTGTGGAGCTGATCCAACGGAAAAGGGAGCGGCTCCCTTAATTGAGGATGAGAAGGTTGGGCAGAGGACCCGGCGGCTACTCTTCCCATTTGCTCTGAGACCGCGGGGGGAGGGGCCTCGCTATGCAAATCTGAGCTGCTGATCGATGACGCGCCATCACCCCACGCGCTGCTTCGCGCGCTCATTGGCTGAGATGAGCCTGGTCCCATTGACAACAAACAAGGGGACGCGCGGCCTGGGGGCGGGGCCGCAGAGGGCGCGGGCTGGGGTGGGGAATCCCGCCCCGCCCCTTCCGCGCGGCGCCGGGGCGCAGCGCAAATATGGCGGCGGCTGGCTCGGGCCGGTGAGGCGGTACCGGGCGGGGGCTGTCGGGTGTCATGGGCGGTGGCGGCGGAACCGCCCCCGCGTCTCCCTGAGCGGGACGGCAGGGGGACCTCTGCGCTGGCCTGGGCGATGGACGAGAGCGGCGAGCTGGTCGGTCTGGAGACCATGGAGACCCTCACCGAGCTGGGCGACGAGCTGACCCTGGGGGACATCGACGGTGAGTGGTGGGTGGGTGCGTGGGAGTACTGGGGGCGCGCGGGGAGGAAGGGGTTACGGCGGTGCGCGCGGGTGCGCGTGCGCCCACCCCCCGACAGCACCGGCTCGCGCGGGAAGAATCCCGCGCGCGTGGTCGCCCCGGCGGTCCCCGACCCTTCCGGCGCTGCGCGTGTGAGCCTGTCCCGGCCGCTCTGCGCCGGGTGCCGTGGGGTCGGGGGCGCAGCGGGGCCGAAAGTGGAGTGAGAGTCGCGGGTCCCGAAGTGCGGGGCCGGGGGTGGAGCGAGAGTCGCGGGTCCTGAAGTGCGGGGAGCGGCCTGGGGAGAGCGCGCGGCCGCCGCCTCCCTCGCGCGCCCACACACGCTACCCGTCGTCTGGCTCTCCTGCCTCACGCGGCCGCGCGTTGCACCTGTCTGTCACTCCCTGCCCGGCCACGGGAGCGGCTTTGGGATTCCCGGGACCCAGCCCCAAGTCTCTGCGGCGCCCACCACTGGTCTTCCCGGGATTGACCGACAGCCGGGTCGCCAGGCGCTCTGGGAAACTTTGGGCAGCGGCTGCAGAAGCAGGTTGCTGATGAACCGAGCGGTGGCGGCGGAGTGTGAAAGCATCTCTTCGGGATGGAGACCTGGGCGCTCCTTCTGTCACACTGCAAAGGAAATTGAGCAGAAGGAATTTTGAGTTGTTGCCCCTCGGGTACAGGCTGGGGGAGCGGGTGGCCTTTGTTCCAGCGATCTTAACAGCGGAGTGGAAGAGCTGGTAGGAGCCCAGGAATCCTCTCTTAAAATGCTCTCATTTTGCGACCACGGGAATCAGGGGTTGGAGAGAGTCAGTGACTTGCCCAAGGTCACCCAGCTGGTTACAGAGCACAGTTCTCCTGGTTCCTGGGCCAGTATTGGTTTCTTTGCACCTCACCTTTGGGGATGAAAAGTCCAGTGAATAAGCTAGTAATCTTAATAACTCTCAATAGTTGAGATCTTCTGATGTTCTAGGCCCCAAATATTTTGTGTTATTTCACTTATTCTTCACAACAATCCTGAGAGATAGATATTACCCCTATTTTAATGTGGTAATTAAAGAAACTGAGGCCAAGAGATGTTGACTTGTCTAAGGCCACTCACCTTGGAGAGTCCAGAACCCATGCTCTTAAGCAGTAACTCAAGTGCATTGTGCTTTTCACTTTACAAAATGCTTTCGTGTCCAAGATCTCACTGCAGCCTAGCAGGCATGTATGATGGCTACGTTCCTATTGTGAAGATGAAGAAAGAGAGGCAGCAGAAGATTCTCTTCTGGGGGAAGAGATAAATGACAGCAGCTAATTGAATAGGATCCATTTGCCATTTTCCCATTTTGCTTTTGTAGTATTTCTCCCCTTGGTTTGTCTTTGCTTTCCATTTTCGTCATCCTGGCAGTATGGTAAGACCCTTCATTGAAGCCCCACTTCTAACCACAGACTCTTCACTAAGTGCTTCTAAATACAGAGATGGGTTAACAAATGGGCAGGTAGGTGGTACAGGGGTTCTTGGAATGTAACAAGGGCAGCTAACGTGTTAGAGAACTTCTGTGCCAGGCCCTGTGTTAAGCACCCATACACATTGATGTTCCCAATCCCCATGACAACCCTATCTGGTAGAAAGGACTGTTATACTAATCGTCTCCCTCTCACAGATGCTGAAACTGAGGCCCAGGGTGGTTTGTTAACTTACAATAAGACATACTATACACCCAAGCTGCCTACCAGCAAGGGCACAAAAAGAAATTCATGAGCATTTTACATTTCTATTCCATAATCAATTCCTTATTCTTAATTTGTAATGTGTTAAACTACCTAGTGGTTAGTACTAACTTTATCCTCATAGATTGCTGAATAAAATGTATACTCTGGAAACTGCTACAGTGGTTCAGTGTGTTCACAGGTCCCCATACCAGGTTTGATCCCGGTGGGAGAGGATCCCACCTCTCTGCCCTTCCAGAAGACCTGGCTTATGATAGTGCACAGGGCTCTTTCCCAAAATACAATTATATACCACAGAAGGAAGTAGTGTGGCTATTCTGTCACAAGAGACCTGGAGGCCAGGTTTGAGGAAAGTGGTTCCCTATCTTCAGTTAATCAACAAGTATTCAAGTGGTGGCTCTGGTTTCTGAGCTGTAAGGAACTATGAATGATAGGAAAGAGAATTTTATAGCCTTGTGGAGCTTGAAATGAATAACAAACCATAATACTACTATAGAACAGCTTACGATTGTACAAGGCAGTAAGTGAAAGGCAGCGGTGAGGGTAGCTTGGTAAAGTCTGACTTATCAGAAAGACCACACTAAGGAGGTAGCTCTCGACTTGGGCCTTGGAGGACAAGAAGGGTTAGATAGGCTGAAGGTCAGTGATCTGCAGATACAAGTAGCCCTTGATACTCACCCATCTGTTCCCCTTACTGAATGTTAGCTCCATGAGGGCAGAAACCTTTGTTTTGTTCATACTGAATTCTTTGCACATAGAACAGTGCCCAGCACAATGAGAATGCCCACTAAATATCTGTGGAATGCCTGAATGAATCCAGTGATCTTGGGCTGGGTAGGATACTAAGTTGCACTGGATATGGTTTGGGGTTGATATAGATCAAGGGTAGCCAGCTTAGATGCTTCTAGGAGCCAGTCAGGTGAGAAAGAGGAGAGACAGTGAGTGTGAGTACGTTTAGTTTCTTTGTGTGTGTATGGTGGGGATAAGGGGTACTTGAAATGTAGAGATAGAGAGTTCATGCCTGCCCCCAGGACGGGTAGGCAGGCAGGAATCCTTCATTGACCAAAGTCCACTCCGCTCCAGTCCATTGGTACCCTTCATGGGTATGAGCTCAAGGAGGCCAGATCCATTCACTCCTTCAGCACATCTCTTGAGTGGCTTCTAAGTACCCCCATGATGAACAAAGTGCTGAGGATAACTTTGAACGAGACAGACAAGGTTTCCTCTCTCTCAGGAAGCTTAACTTCTTGATGGAGGAAAAACAAGTTAAAGTAAATGAACAACTTTGATGGGGCACTGCGAAAAAAGTGAAATTGGGCCATATTACAAAGAGTGACTGGGGTAGCCTACTTTAGACTTGGTTGTCCAGGGAGGCCTTTTGGAAGAGGTATCAGCATCTCTTTTTCAAAAATGGCCAAGTCTGGAATTTTATGTGAAATCTCCAGATTTTTATATGTTGGCTCAATTTTTTAAAAAATATACCGTAGGCACCGAACAAAACATGTGTGCTAGTTGATCTCCAGAGCCTTGTTCTACTGAAGAATGTCCTGTTGTCCGAGGGCCCCAGGTCTCTTGTGATAGAATAGCTATACCACATCCTTTTGTGTTATGTATCTGTACTTTGAGAAAGGGCCTCATGCACTATTATACACCAGGTCTTCCGGAAGGGCAGAGAGGTGGGATCCTCTTCCACTGGGATCAGGAAAGGCACAGTCATAGAGGTGAACTTTTTGCTGAGCCCAGAAGGATGAGTGGCTAGAGCAGCATGACAAGTATGTGGAAGGAGATAGACCAAGCTGCCTCTAGAAATAAAAGATTACTAGAGATTTCTTAGAATACACAGTGTATAAGGAAACAGGAGATGAGGTCTGAGGGGAGAATTAGAGCCAAACTGTGCTCCAGATGTAAGATGTTTTGTGGAACGTAGAGAGGGGATTGTTGAAGATTTTCAAGGAAGAAGAGGACACATTAATCGTGGGTTTTAAGAAAATTCAGCTGTGGTGATAGGCAAGGAAGATTGGAGGCAGGGAGACCAATTAGGAAACTGCAGCCATCTGGGTGTGAGATGATGATGCTTAAAGGGTGCGGGCTGGGCACGGTGGCTCACACATGTAATCCTAGCACTTTGGGAGGACAAGGCTGGAAGATCGCTTGAGGCCAGGAGTTTGAGACCAGCCTGGGCAATAATAGCTGTATTTTCTCTACAAAAAAATAGAACAATTAGTTGGGTGTGGTGGCATGTGCCTGTAGTCCAAGCTACTAGGGAGGCTGATGCAGGAGGATCACTTGAGACCAGGAGTTCAAGACCAGCCTGGACAACCTAGCAAGACTCTGTCTCTAAAAATATAAAAATAAAAAGTTAGCTGGGCACCCAGGAGGCTGAAACAGGAGGATCGCTTGAGCTGAGGACTTGGAGGCTGCAGTGAGTTACAATCACATCGCTGCACTCCAGCCTGGGCAGCAGAGGGAGACCTCCATCTCTTTGAAAAAAGAAAAATGCTGGACGTGACAGGACTGGTCCTCAGTGAAGGCATGACCCTGAAGGCAGAGCAGGGACAGAATTCTAAGATCCTATTAAGGCTTTGAGACTGGGGCATTGGGAGAGTTCAGAAGCCTGCAGGAAGGGCTAGTTTGGGGAGATTATGAAAATTTTTCTTAAATGGGCTGAAATTGAGATGCCTGGGGGTCATCTAGTAGTAGGAAATGAGAGGCCAGATACTCAGAAGTTCGAAACAGATGGAGATTGAATAGTCACTGTTGTTGAGTTGAAGATAGAGATGAGAGAAGAGAACTGGGAGGTTTGAGGTGAGGAAAGTGTAATAAACTAAGAGGAGGTGAGCTTTTCAAGGAGTGGTCAGTGAATGATGGAAATAGGACAGCAAAGATGACAGCCATGAAAGTCATAGGATTTAGTGATTAGGTGATTGACCTTTGACAGAGCAGTCAGGTGAGGAGGGTCTAAGGCTAGATAAACTGGGAAGGAGTCAGTAGTGAGTGGGAGCTGGGCAAATAGAGGCAGCTGTTCTCTTTGGAGGCTGAAAAACTTTTTCAATGAGCTAATCTACTTTCTGTCTTTATGAGTTTGCCTATTCTGGACATTTCATAAATGTCCTCAGACAACATGTGACTTCTTAGCACCTGTTGTCCAGGTCCATGCATGTCACAGTGTAATGTTCCATGTACGGCTGCATCACATTTTGTTTATCCACCCAACAGTTGATGGACATTTGGGCTGTTTCCACTCTTTGGCTATTATGAATGAAGCAGCTGTGAACATTCATGTATAAGCTTCTGTGTGGACATAGGTGTTCATTTCTCTTGAGTAGATCTTCTATATTTTTTTGTTGTTGTTTGTGTTTTCCAAGGACTTATAATAGTTCTATTTACTCACTTGCTTAGTTTCTATGTTCCTATAACTAATTCAGCCCTAAATTAGTATGGTCCTCAGTTCCTTTTTTTCCTGGAGCCCTCCCTCTTTTTGTCCTATCTGATGGTTATTGTTTAGTCTGCTCCACTTACCTTAGGACAGCCCCTAACCATCACCTTGGAGTAATGGTGAAGCTCCTGTTTCCCAGTTCTTGTTTTTTTACTCCCTTGTTTTTTGTTTTGTTTTTTTAATTCTAATTTTTATTTATTTATTTTTTTTTTTGAGACATAGAGTCTTGCTCTGTTGCCCGGGCTATAGTGCTGTGGCATCAGCCTAGCTCACAGCAACCTCAAACTCCTGGGCTTAAGTGATCCTCCTGCCTCAGCCTCCCGAGTAGCTGGAATTACAGGCATGTGCCACCATGTCCGGCTAATTTTTTCTATGTATATTTTTAGTTGTCCAGATAATTTCCTTCTATTTTTAGTAGAGACAGGGTCTCGCTCTTGCTCAGGCTGGTCTCGAACTCCTGACCTCGAGCCATCCTCCCGCCTTAGCCTCCCAGAGTGCTGGGATTACAGGCGTGAGCCACTGCGTCCGGACTACTCCCTTGTTTTGATGGAGCACAATCTCTAGTAACTTCCTGAGAAAGAATACTTGGAGGTAAATTTTTGAGGCCTGGCCTGTCTAAAAATACCTTTATTCTAACCTCACTCCAATTTCATAGCCTGGCTGAGTTTGGAACTTTACAACGGACATAGTTTTACATCATAATTTTGAAGGCAATACCTGATTGTCTTCTCACTTCTAGTAGCTGAAAAATCTGATACCATTTTGATTCTTGATCCTTCGTGTGTGACCTATTTTCTCTTCTGGAAGCTTTTAGGATCTTGCCTTTATCCTTGGTGTTCTGGATTCCATGATGATGTTCCTTGATATGACTGGGCTGTCGGTCACTGTCCCTACCTAGTGGGGCTCCGGAGAGCTGACTGTGTCTAATACCCGCATTCATGCAGACTTCCTGCTGGTGGCCCACTCTGTACCCAGCCTGTGGAGGCGCTTTCAGTTCCTGAGCCTTTCCGTGGCAGTGTCTTGGACCTCTGCTGCCTTCTCCCTGCAAATACCCAGTTTCATCTTTGGCAAGGTGCCCTGTCAGTATGTGTCACTGAATAGGTGCTCTGTAAAGGTGTGTCCAATGAGGAAAGGAAAGCACTTCAAGTTCAGTTTGGTTATTTATGTCATTGAGAAGGGTGGAGTGGCCAACTGGGTAAGCTACGAGTGAGCTCAGGGATGACTGTGGTCAGCACACCACTGGGAGGTCGAGGTGAGGAGAAGGGATAGAAACTGACTTCACATTTCTACAGTGAGTGGTGCTTTGGAAAAACTGCTCAGTGAGGTGAAGCACAGGTCCACTTTTTATTCTATGTATACCTTTTTAAAGACATAGCTTTGTTTGACACTTGAGTATATATCACTGTCGCTAATGTTTGGTTGAAAAAGCTGCAGTTGTCCAGAGCTTATTTGTTTTCCATCCATTTTTAGCTCTTGGTCTCATCCCATCACATATCGTGGGACTTGCTTTCTGGGGTTACTCAGACCACCAAACCAAAGTCCCCTTTGGTTTTTCCTCTTTCCTCTGTGTTTTTGGCCTCGCCCTTGACAAACATTCTCTGCATTCACACCCAGGCCTTTGGCCTAATGTTCTTGAGTGCTGCCTGCCTTTCATTGAACAGTCTTTTATGTAGTTCTCATACTCAGCTCATACCATGACATTTTTTAAAAAGTATATTGTTGCTTCTTTCTCAACTAGATCTTTTCTCTCCTCAAATTTGTAATTGAAAAAGGAAATTCTTTTTTTTTTTTTTTTTTTGAGACAGAGTCTCACTCTGTTGCCTGGGCTAGAGTGCCATGGCGACCTCAAACTCCTGGGCTTAAGCAAATCCTTCTGCCTCAGCCTTCCGAGTAGCTGGGACTACAGACATGCGCCACCACGCCCAGGTAATTTTTTCTACATATTTTTAGTTGTCCAACTAATTTCTTTCTATTTTTAGTAGAGACAGGGTCTCGCTGTTGCTCAGGCTGGTCTCGAACTCCTGACCTCGAGCAATCCTCCTGCCTAGGCCTCCCAGAGTGCTAGGATTACAGGTGTGAGCCATGAAAAAGGAAATTCTTAAGCAACTTCATTCATTTAGAACTATCTGAATATCAAATTGTTCATATCCTTCTGTATTCTTATCTGAACTTTGTTGATGTACACAAATATTATTCCAACGTTTTCACACACAGGTTGGTATATGTTGAAATAGCTGAGGTGTGGTGGAGATACAATCTCATGTAATCAATCCACCCAGTAGGCAAACACTTACATACCCATGTACCTGTTGAACATTTTCATCATTTGCAATTTTTCTTTAACATGAGCACTGTTGCTCTGAACACTTAAGAACAAGTCACTTTGGAATTAGTTGATGAGTGTGTGTTTCCTGCAGAGGAGTCCTCACGTAAAGAGCTGGTTTACACATTGCCAGCTGTAGCCCTTTCAATTTCAAAATGTTTCCAGTGCTACAAATTACTGTGGTGATTGGGAATTACAACTTGGAAAATATTTTTATTTTTTGAAAAGATAGTGCATTTGTGTGATTAAAAATAAAATATGTAAAAGGGTACTGTGAGAAATCTTACTGCCAACCCTGTTCACTATCTGCCTAGTCCTACCACCCCATCTCTTCGCAAGTAATTAAATTTTTAGTTTCTTTTACCTCCTTCAGAACTTATTATTAGAAATACAAGCAAATAACAAATAGGGATTTTAATTTTGCTGTTTTTTATTTTGACTCAAAAAGGTAGCATGTTACAAGCCCTGTTCTTTTGAACCTTTCCTTTTTTTCCCCACCTAACATGTATCTTAGAGATCTTTCCGGACTTTTCCACTGCTGCATGATTTTTCATTGTGTGGATGTACTGTAATTCATTCAACCAGTCCCTTTTTTACAGACATTTGAAGGTGTTTTCAGTCTTTTGCTGTTAATAGAGTATACAGTTGGTACTTGGATCTGCAGAATTAAAAACAATGCTACAGTGAATAGCTTGTAAATTCATCATTTCACACATGTGTAGGTATAGGTACAGGAGAAATTACCAGAAGTGGGATTGTTGGGTCGAAGTGAGGATGGCGCTTATCTCCGT
Organism: Eulemur rufifrons; assembly: GCF_041146395.1. Classification (NCBI taxonomy): domain Eukaryota; kingdom Metazoa; phylum Chordata; class Mammalia; order Primates; family Lemuridae; genus Eulemur; species Eulemur rufifrons. The sequence continues at coordinate 90,371,829 of NC_090998.1, forward strand.
CATAGATGCTACAAGAATCCAATGAGATAAAATATAAAAGGAAGAGGCAGGAACTAACATTCTCTTCTGGCTCTGTGTGTATTTGTAGTTTTGTTAGATCCTGCCAAACTGCTGTCCATAGTGGTTGTTCCAATTTATACTTTCACTAGTATGTGGGAAAGGGCCTGTTTCCTCACATCCTCTAGGCATAGTCCAGTTGGGACTCTTTATTCTGCCTGTCTCTTTGCCATCCTTTGCCAGTTCAGAGCTCACACCACTCCTAACACTGCACATACACGGACCCCTCTGTCCTGGCCTCTTGGCTCCTCACTCGACTTCTCTGTGCTCAAGATCACTGGACAGTCAGTGGGTAGTGACCAGCTTCCTGAGCCATCCCTTCCAGTGCCACAGATGTCCTCTTTGCTTGCCCAGGACCCTGGTGATTGGGATTGTCTTAGACTTCTGCTGCTTTGAGTTTCTTGGAGTGATCCTTCATCTGGTTTGCCTGCTCTCTTTTTACTTTTAAAATTGCTCCCCAAGGTACATACAGCAGCTCTTTATTTTCAGTGCTCTGCTTCAGGGGGACTTGGAAAATGGTTTCTTATTTTACATTGTTTCTTTGGAACTCTTCCTGTCTGAATTCTCTTTCACATAGTTGCAGGATAGCAGCCCTTGCTGCCCAAAAATTTCAGTACAGCCTCACATAAAAATTCTTTGGGGCTTTCTATCACTCATAGTATTCTAGAAGTTGCTTCCTTTCACTGTAATTCTCTTAAGACCACTTTTTACCAAAATCTGCAGATATTTTAGGAAATGCCCTTTTGTTATGAGTAGCCTCATTTCTCACAATACTTTGATTTGTGTTTTTAAAAATCAATCACACTAGTTTTTCTGAGCTAGTTGGGTGGGCTGTTTATTTCTCTGGTGGGGCTGGACACTCAGCTTGAGATAGTTGTTTTCCATTGTATACAGTCATGCACCACCTAATGATGTTTCAGTCAACAATGGACCACATATACGATGGTGATCCCATAAGATTATAATGGAGCTGAAAAATTCCTATTGCCTACATGAGGTTGTAGCTGTCATAATGTCATAGTGCAACACATTATTCACATGTTTGTGGTGATGCTGGTGTAAACAAACCTACCGTGCTGCCAGTCATATAAAGGTATAGCACACAATTATGTACAGTACAAAGTACTTGATAATAAATGGCTGTGTTACTGGTTTATGCATCTAATATACTATACTTTTTATCGTTATTTTATTTTTATTTAACAGCGACTATGTGCCAATTTATTATTATTTTAGAGTATGCTTCTCTAGTTATAAAAACAATTTATTGTAGAACAGCCTCAGGCAGGTCCTTCAGGAGGTATGCAGAAGAAGGCATTGTTATCATAGGAGATCACAGCTCCATGCTTGTTGACCCTGAAGACCTTCCAGTGGGACAAGTGTGGAGGTGGAAGACAGTGATATTGATGATCCTCACCCTGTATAGACCTAGGCTAATGTGTGTGTTTGTGTCTTAGTTTTCAACAAAACTAAGACACAAAAAAAGTTTAAAAAGTAAAAAATAAAAATAAAAAATTTTAAAAGTAGAAAATAGCTTATGAAATAAGGATATAAAGAAAGAAAATATTTTTGTGTACCTGTACAATGTATTTGTGTTTTAAGCCAGGTGTTATTACAAATGAGTCAAAACGTTTTTAAAAAATTAAGTTTATCAAGTATGAAAGTTACAGTAAGCTAAGGTTAACTCATTATTGAAGAAAGTTTTCTTATACATTTAGTGTAGCCTAAGTGTATTAATATTAATAAAGTCTGCCGTAGTTGTACAGTCATATCCTAGGCCTTCACATTCACTCACCACTCACACACTGACTCACCCAGAACAACTTCCAGTCCTGAAAGCTCCATTCATGGGACGTGTCCAATACAGGTGTACCATTTTTTTTTGTCTTTTATACCTTATTTTTACTGTACCTTTCCCATGTGTAGATAAGTTTACATACACAAATACTTACCATTGTGTTATTATTGCCTACAGTATTCAGTATAGTAACATGCTGTTCGGACGTGTAGCCTGGGAGCAATAGGCTATACCATTTAGCCTAGGTGTGTAGTAGGCTATACCATCTAGGTACGTGTTAGTACACTCTATGATGTTTACACATCCATGAAGTCATGTAACAACACAATTTTCAGAACGTATCCCCATTGTTAAGTGACATATGACTGACATACGTGTTTATCAAGAGGTTTCTGCTCTGTGCTGGGTAAAGTGACTTCTCCCAGGTCCCACAGCACTTTTCTGAGTTTTAGTTTCCTCAGTAAGGTGGAGATTGGGGATCTGTACATCATAAGTGCTGCAAGAATTAGGTAAGCTTAAGCACTCTTTTGTCTCTGTGAGAATGAATGAGGAACTGAATGAACAGTCCTACATCAATTTGCAAGTTGATGTAGGACCAAGGGGTCTTTTTTTAGAATATGGTTTTGGAATGTTTATTTTTCCCTTTTGAAAGGGCTTTTGTAGGTGTGGTGGGCAGGACACAGAGGAGCAGTCACAGAGTGCTGTGTAAAGTGTTCCACTTTTGGACCACAAGACTGAAGGGTTAAATTTTGTTGACATGATGGAATTTTTTAAAGAGTAGCAGAATCCCAGAACCTGAGCCTCAAAGTAAGGTTCCCTAGGGAACTTCTATTTAGAAACTAATCCTAAACCATTGAAGGACTTGCAAATTGGAAAACAGAGCTCTTTCTGCATCTCTCAGGCCTTGGGAATTGCTAATGAATAGGTGTCTAAATGTCACAATCTTGCTCCTCCATCTGGCCTGTGGAACAGGTCTGCTGGGTTCAGGTTCTGGTCTGGAACAGTGGTGAAACTCTGAGCTGCTGAACCACATGTGGAGCTGCCTTGTTAAACTGATGTCTGCCCAGCTCAGGCCCTCGGAGACCTCGTGCTTTACATAAATCCTTCTGGTATGTTTGTCTTCCTAACAGTGCTGTGAGGTCGGTGCTTGATTTTTATGCCCATTTCCCTAGGCACAGGTAAAGGCACTGAGAGAAATAAAGTGATTTGCCTGAAGTTTCCTATCCTGAAGAAGTGAAATTGAACTTGGGTCTTCTGATGTGGGATCCCATATTCTTCCCTGCCCGGTGAGAGTGAGGTGGGAGATGCCCTGACTCTGGAAGCCTGTCTGTTGAGGAGCCCTTTCTCTGGTCAGAAGTTGTTTTTTAAATTTTAAAAAAGTCATTGCTTTGATCCATCTCAGCACGAATGAGTATCCACTATATTCATGGGACAGTGCTTGAGGGTTTTAGAGATGAATGAAATGGTCCCTACTTTCAGGGAGTTCACATTTAAACATCCAGCCATTATACAAGGAAAAGTGCAGCAGAAGCCATAACAGAGGAACAACTCCGAATTCTTGGAACACTAAGGAAAGGAATTAGGAGAATCTTCACAGGCACTTTGGCATTTGGGCTGAGCTGTGAAGAGGGAGTGAACAGGGTTTTAGAAGGTAAAGGAAGGGGCAGGGTGTTCGTTTAAATATTTAATAGAATTGGACCAATGTTGGGAATAGTTTGGCATGTTCTGGGAACAAGTGAATCAATGTGGCCAGAGTACAGTAAGAGATTCTTACACTTGAATGTGTCTGTGAACTCCGAGGGTATGCCCAAAGATCTGAATCTAGAAGGTCTAGGATGTCATCCAACAGGGGCACCTAACTAGTGGAGGGGGCAGGATCCGAGAGGACTTCTCAGGGAGGTACCTTATAAGCTGAAGTCTAAAGGATGCAGGGGTGGAAGGAGAGAGGAACCGTGTCCAGGCCAAGTGAACAGCCATTTTGAAGGGCTTGACCGGTGCGGTGTTTGGGTTTTTTGCAGACTACACTGTTGATAACTGTGTTATCTTCCTCCAACACAGTTTTGATCAGGTGCCTCCTTGCTTCAGTGTGTTCCTTATCAGTCAGGATTCTCGGTGATAAGCCACAGAAACTGCTTCTGGCTAGCTTGAACAGAAAAAGAGTTTACTGGAAGGGTGGTGCATGGACTGACCAGAAAAGCTGGAGGGCCAGATTTGGAAAATGGGCCAGAGACAAGGGTGGCTCCTTGTTAGGATCCTACCACCTTAATGATCTATATATTGTTCTTGCTTTCTTGGGTCATTCCCTCAAGAGTCACACTCTTTTTTTTTTTTTTTTTTTTTGAGACTGAGTCTCTCTCTGTTGCCAGGGCTAGAGTGACGTGGCATCAGCCTAGCTTACAGCAACCTCAAACTGCTGGGCTTAAGCAAACCTTCTGCCTCAGCCTCCCGAGTAGCTGGGACTACAGGTATGCACCACCATGCCTGGCTAATTTTTTTCTATATATATTTTTAGTTGTCCAGATAATTTCTATTTTTAGTAGAGATGGGGTCTCGCTGTTGCTCAGACTGGTCTCGAACTCCTGACCTCAAGCGATCCTCCCACCTGGGTCTCCCAGAGTGCTAGGATTACAGGCGTGAGCCATGGCACCCGGCCAAGAGTCACACTCTTGATGGGACTGTGAGTTAATCAGAGCCGGCTGGCAGGAAGCCTTACCTCCCTCCAAGACTGCACACCAGGAGTCTCCAAAGGAAGATCAGGATGCTAATGGGAGGGTCAAGTCTGATGAGGGACTAATGAAACAAAAGTGGCAAATATCTACTAGGTTTTCTGTGCCTCTCCTCATCTCTGAAATGTCTATGGTGGCATTAAGGCTTTTCACAGTTTAACTATAAGCAGCTCCATCTCTCCACTTTGCTGCATGCTCGCCCTACTGCAGCAGCTTGCAGGACATTTCCTGATGCTGTGGTTTTGCTCAAACTGTTTCCTTTGTCTGGAATACCCTTCCTTCTCTCTACCTTATAAAACTCTTCATCCTTTAAGCTCAGCGTTCACTGCCTACCTGGATCAGTCCTTTCTCTGCTCTCTGATAGCGCTTTCTTTGTGAGGCACTTGTCTGTTCTCAACCTTGTCACAGTTTATGGAGTTGGTTGAGTTTCTCTGTCTTCTCTGTGAGATGGAGAGGTGGGAAGAAAACCAATAGTTTTCAGTCCTTGCTCTGTGCTGGGTTCGTTGCAAGACACTTAGGATCCTCCAGCTCCCAGCATATGGTACACAGCATACACAGCGTTGAATGGATGTTTGTAGCCTGATTTAATAACCTGCTTTGTAAGTATTATTTTTCTCCTGAGTCTTAGATTTGGGGGTGTGGTAATGAATGGAAGGGTAGGATGATGGGTTGTTGAGGTCTTTCATTTTTGCCTGAATGGTTTAAGGACTGAAAAGGGTTGAGGTCCCCTGCGTTGTAGACTCTGCCTCCAGGAAGACAGTCAGGTGAAATGGCTTGTGCCTGACTTTGTTGACAGTGAGTGACCTGTCATTGTGACATTCAAGGGCCTTGTCTTGCAGAACAGGATCATGCAGGATTGGTTCCTTGGAGTCTCACTCTCTGAATCTTGCTCAACTTTCAGTCTTCTGTTTTAAGGAGTGAAAGAGATAACAGTGTGATGCCAGGGTGGGAACAGACAGAGAGTTGGGAAATACAAGAAAGACCTGGGATGACACATCCTTCCCTTTCTGAGCTTGGTCCCAAGCTCATTCGCTCTATTCATTCGTGAATGAAGCACTCACCGAACACCTGCCCAATGCCAGGCTCTGTTTGGTGATACCCATATGATAATAGAACCAAAGCATGCACGCTGTGTGGTGACTAGGAGCTTGGCTTTAAATCCCAGGTCTACCACCTGCTGACTGTGTGACATTAGACAAGTTACTTAGCCTCTCTGGACCTCTCATTTTTCTTATTTGTAAGAGATGATAATGGCATCTACCTCAAAGTTATGTGGAGATTAAATGAAGAAATCTATGTAAAGTGTTTAATGTAATTGCTGACATAGTAAGAGCTCAGTAAATGTTAACAATTCCTATGCTGTTTATTATTACCATTACTACTAATCGGCATGGGCTTTTTCTTGATTGTTCTCAGAGTCTACTCTTGACCTCTTTGTAAGAGCAAGCATTTCAAAATAATAAATGGAATAAGATAGATAGCTTTTCAAATGTGGGTATCAAGAATCTGCTACCTCTAATTTAGCATTAAGTAAGAATTAGAGTCCCTGGCTGGGTGGGGGCCTTGCATGAGTGGGAACTGGGTTGTTGACTGCAGCATTCTAGAGCCTAACTTGAGGTGGGGAACCCCAATGAGGAACTCCTAAGAGGAAGCACCTCACTGTGGTGGTTTGGGGCAACTTTTGGAGCAGGGTGCTTGTGAAAAGAGCACAGGACTTGGAGGAGGGAGAAAGGCTCCTAACTCTGCCCCTCACTCACCTACCTGCCTGAGCTCATGTGCAAGTCACCCCCCCTTTGGACTTGGACTTGTTTTGTAGCAGCTACCACCAATACCACTTTTCAAGCACTTCTGTGCCAGGCACTATGCTAAGTGCCTTATACCCTAAGTGCTTGAAACAGCTACCTTATAGGGTGGGTGATTTTGAAGATTATGTAACACAATATGTGTGAAAGTGCCTAGTAAGGTGTTAGAAGCAAAAACAATGGAGTGACAGTGCTGATGAAGTTACTTTCCAGTTTAAAACATCACATTTAAACTTTCTATATAAATATATACCTATACACAGACATGAGGTAAATAGCAGTAAAAAAACAGCAACAGCTTTTGTGTGTGTGTGTGTGTGTGTGTGTGTGTGTCTGTGTATAAAGACAGGGTTTCACTGTGTTGCCCAGGCTGGTCTCAACTACCTGGCCTTAAGCAATCCTACCTTGGCCTCCCTAAGTGTTGGGATTACCAGCATGAGACACCATACTGGCCAACAACAGCTTTTTAAGCAACATTCCTCTTGCACCACCCACCTCTTTTTATCCTAACACTTTGCACCCAGTCCTGGCAGATGTTTACACAGGGTTTCTCCACCAGAATATGTGCCTCTTGAAGGCATTTATTTTTGTATCTGGTACATAGTAGGATCTCAGTTAATGTTTATTAAATGCATGTCTTAAGGGATGTATTTTTTACTGCTTTGTTCTTTATTTAAAGAGAAACTGTTCTGGAAAAGATCATCTTGTCCAGCCAGAAGGTCTCATCTGGAGAATAATTTAATAATTTGAGTGAGAAGGTATACTTGTAAAATACAGCAAGGCAAAAGTATCTCTTCCCCATTCCTCTTGGTGAGTCAGTTAACATACATGCTTACCCTTAAATTGATTTTTTTCCATTAGCATAGAAATTAATACTGAAAGTAATGAAATGGATTACCTAAATGCCCCTTTACACACACCCCAAATTGTCCTTTATTATTACTCCAGGTCTGTCTTACAGCTTTCTCCAAGTTGTGATGGGTATAAATGTAAAATCTAAGAAATGTTTGTTTTGAGTTGGGGGAAGTATGGGTAGAGGAGAGAGACTCAGACAAACCTAACTACAGATCTAAATTCAAATCTCAGCTCAGCCATTTTGTAGATTATGTGGGAAGCTTGGGCAAATTATCTAATTTCTTTGAACCTTAGTTTCGTCACTTGTAAAATAGAATAATACTGGTCTCAGGGTTGATATAAAGTACTAAGTAGGTGTCAGTGGTAGCTATTGTTATGTTGTTCACATGGAATCAATATGAATGAATTTAATTTCAGTTACAATCACCTTCTATACATTTAAATAAAATATGAAAATGATTTCTAATCTGAAAATAAGTTTATTAGCTTTGTCACTGAGTTCAGTTTTGCTTTTAAATGTCAATAGTGTGACTGTTGGCTTTTTTTTTTAAACTGGTCTTCTTTGTTTTCTTGGATGACCATTGGCTTTTATTCAAAAGTTTATTGAAGGCCGGGCGCGGTGGCTCACGCCTGTAATCCTAGCACTCTGGGAGGCCGAGGCGGGTGGATCGCTCGAGGTCAGGAGTTCGAGACCAGCCTGAGCAAGAGCGAGACCCCGTCTCTACCAAAAATAGAAAGAAATTATATGGACAACTAAAATATATATATACAAAAAATTAGCCGGGCATGGTGGTGCATGCCTGTAGTCCCAGCTACTCGGGAGGCTGAGGCAGGAGGATCGCTTAAGCCCAGGAGTTTGAGGTTGCTGTGAGCTAGACTGACGCCACGGCACTCACTCTAGCCCGGGCAACAGAGCGAGACTCTGTCTCAAAAAAAAAAAAAAAAAAAGTTTATTGAAATCTAACCTGGAGATATTTCCTTTTTTAAATTTATGTTTAAAAAAAAGCTTAGGGAGGGGAGTCAGACATGGTCCCAGCTACATGGGAGGCTGAGGTGGGAGAATTGCTTGAGGGTAGGAGTTGGAGACCAGCCTGGGCAATACAGTGAGACCATGTTTCTAAAAAAAATTTTTTTAAAACACTATGGAGACCCAATGCAGGAGGGAGAAAAATAAGGGGGAAAAAAACCGGAAAGAATCAAATACATTTTATTATATGCTTGACATATTCCTATATATTAATATATATCTATCAGAGTTTAGATTATTCTCATATTTACAAGTAAGGAAACTGAGTCTCAAGGAAATTAATTTTACAAAGATAGCACAGCAATTAATTACATTACTGGATTCACAGCCAATATATATATATTTATATATAAATTTCAATTCCAAGACAAAGAGACAGACAGACACAGGGTCTTGCCCTATCACCCAGGCTCAAGTCATATTTTTTGTAGAGACCAGATCTCGCTCTGTTGCTCAAACTGATTTCGAACTCCTGGCACAAACAGTCCTCCCACCTTGGCCTCCCAAAGTGCTAGGATTACAGGCATAAGCCATTGCTCCCAGCCTCCCTTTGAATATAAACATGAAATACCCATTCACTTTGACCTTGTAAAACAGGTCTCAGTTTAGCTTCTGGACATCCTGCTATTTTCCCTAAATATGATTCCCTGTCACCTTTCTTTCTTCTTTCTTTTTTTTCCCCTCCTCTCTTAACTTTCAGCTGAAACCTTTCTTTGTATATTCCCTAGGAGGTAGCCTATTTCCCAGTGTTGATCATTTTTTAGAGCCATATGCATAACCAGAACTCTTCTTTAACCAATTTTCAGAAAATTTTACTCATCAGTTGATGAAGTTATATAACTTTCTGTTTCAGCCATTCTGTATTCTCCTCTCAATTCAGAATCTACCTCTGTTTTTGTTCAGAATGATTCTATTTTAGGAGAGGGGGAGGACAGGGTCTCACTATGTCACTCAAGCTATAGTACAGTGGTGTCATCATACCTCATTGCAACCTCAGACTCCTGGGTCTAAGCGATCCTCCTGCCTCAGCCTTCCAAGTAGCTGGGACTACAGGCACACACCACCATGCCTGGCTAATTTTTCTATTTTTTATAGCGACAGGGTCTGTGTTGCCCAGGCTGGTCTCAAACTCCTCCTGCCTCAGCCTCCCAAAGTGCTGGGATTACAGGTATGAGCCACTGCGCCTGCCCCAGAATGATTCATAATTAGTTCATAATGTTATAGGGCTCTGGGCAGGGCATCAGCCTCCTCCTATAAATCAGAATGAGCAACTACTAGGCTGGAGGGGCTCTCCTTTTAGAGCATTGTTGGACAACTAGCTGTGGATTTTCCTTCATTTTTATTAAAGAAAATGGCCAAGTTTACTACCAAGAGTTCCAGGACCCTTTGTGCTTTGGCCCCTAATGACCTGCCCAGGCTGCCTGTCACTCATTCTCTTCAACAGCCCACTGTGAAGCTCTGTGCCTCCCTGCCTGGGCTCGTGAGATTCTCTGGCCTAGAATATACACTGCATCCAGATCAGCCTTCAATCCAGCTCCTTCAGGGAGCTGTTCAACCTGTTGGAGTCTATGATTTTATCATGTTCTCTGTGTCCTCTTTGGTGTCTTGTAGATACACATGTGTGCTATGACAGACTCCACAGACCATCGAGTTACTTTCACTAACTCCTTGATGTCAAGAACTGATTTATCATTTCTGTGGCCTGGTACACAGTGGGTGCTCAACATATTGAAATCTTTTCATGTTTACATACTTACTTCCCCAAAAGTGAAAGCTTTGTAGAAATTATATCAATTGGTCCAGATTTTCCAAGTCTAAATTTTTTAAATATCTTGTTTTATTTTTTTTGTTTTATTTTATTTTATTTATTTTTTTTTTTTTTTGAGGCAGAGTCTCACTCTGTTGCCCGGGCTAGAGTGCCGTGGCGTCAGCCTAGCTCACAGCAACCTCAAACTCTTGGGCTCAAGTGATCCTCCTGCCTGAGCCTCCCGAGTGGCTTGGACTACAGGCATGCACCACCATGCCCGGCTAATTTTTTCTATATATTTTTAGTTGTCCAGCTAATTTCCTTCTATTTTTAGTAAAGACGGGTCTCGCTCTTGCTCAGGCTGGTCTTGAACTCCTGACCTCAAACGATCCACTCGCCTCGGCCTCCCAGAGTGCTAGGATTACAGGCGTGAGCCACCGCGCCCGGCCTCTTGTTCTATTTTGAGGTGATATGTTCTTTCCAGTTTCAGGTTCAGAAAACACGATCACCATTTTTATAGGTTACATGAAAGTTGCTGTTGAGAGCATTTCAGTGAGTGGATACAAAGTTTTTGTTTTTTTAGCACCAGGGTACTTGATGCTTGGAGAGAGGTACAGGGGAGTAGAAGATTTTGTCCATGCACTTGTAGAGCACAAGACATAAGAAAAGCATTTTATGTATTTATTTAGAGATGGGCTCTCTCTGTGTTGCCCAGACTGACCTCGAGTTCCTGGGCTCAAGCAATCTTCTCGTCTCAGTCCCCTTAGTAGCTGGGACTGCAGGTGTGCACCACTGCACCCAGCAGCATTTTAAAAATATAATTTGCTATATGTAATGTGGCAAAGCAAAAGTTTTAAAAAGTTAAAAACATACTCTTACATTAATATGTCATGAGCACATATCAAAAATTTATTAACGTTATTAATGAGGAAACTAACAGGATAACAAAGCTGGATCAAAGGAGAATGCAAGAAACTGATATTTACATAGCAGAAAAAAGAATGCAGGAATAAGATTGCAAACTTAGATGCAAAACTGGTTAATGCCCTGCAATACAATGAAAACAAAATCTTATCTTTTCTGCCAGATGGAAGTCTTAAGGATTTTCTACAAGTTAACATATAACTTTATAGAAATGGGGGCCCTAATCAGTAGTAAATAGAAAGTCAAACAAGGTTATTTTTGCAGAGTATCAGATAACCTTTAGGCAGGCAGGTCAGGCAGTGCTCTAGTATTAACTTTAAAGGGGGTGTAGAACTTTTTTTTTTTTTTTTTTTACCTTATTTTCAAGTTTTAGATAATTCTTCTTAAAATATAACTGAGTTCAAGAACTAAAAGATAGCTGGATCTGAGGTGGAAAAGAGTCCTTGGTAAAAGTAATTGTAAGCAGTTTTTAAGTGGAATTGTGACATTCAGAGTTTGAAAAAAGGAAGAGGGTTGTCACAAGTAGGAAAGGCAGGGCATGGCAGATACATTCAAAAAGATCGCCCCACCCCACCTTCAAAGGCTTGTGCAGACAAGGAAGTATTTTTCCAGGGTGGATGATCAACTGAGGTGGGTGAGAGGTGAAACCCTTGGGAGTATATGGGAGCAATATAGGAATCTTTGAAGCTTGTATTTAAGAAATTTGAAGTGATTTAAAAACCAACAAGATACTCAAAGATGATGATTGTCACTGGGTAGGAGGCTGTGGTTGAAATCAAGGCAGGGTACGATAGCAGAGTGAAGGCTAAATCTGTGATGTATGGGTGGAGACCTGACAGGAATTCAGAGTGAATTTATGGCAGAGGGAAGAAGGAGGAGCAGTTGAAGGTGGTGCTGCAGGTCACTCTCCTGGCTGAAGCTGAGAGCTGGCTCAGGTCCCCTGCTGTGGTGAACCAGAGAAGCCTGGGATTCTCTTTATTCTCTTCCTCCACTTCTCTTTTTTCTGCAGAGTTGGGTCCCATTGGGGCTGCCATGGGAGGTGGGGGAGAGAGAGCCCAAGAGAGCAGACCAGAAGACCAGTTGAGAATTCCTTTGGGTTCGCTTTTTTATTTCTTTTTCTCCTGATACCTAATTGTTTTATTGTGTAATATTTGGTATATGCAAAGGAATATATGACACATTTGTGTATGTTACAAAACACAAGATCCACCTCTCCACCCAATTTTCCTTTGTGGTTTCTTTGTCAGGAAAAAGAGTTCGCTCACCCGTTACTTAAAATATAGGATGCCTGAGTCACCAGTTTGCCATCCTGTGTCATTCAACACCTCCTCCAGACTCCCTTTTCCCAGGAAGGTGACCCAGAATCCCCTTGAAGTACATGATGCTGTCCCTGTGCTCTGATGTGCCCCCTGGTGTTTTGAGTGGAGCGATTTTAGATGACAGTTTACCTGTTAAAACTGTCCCTTTGTTCCTTATGTTATTGCTTGCATTTCAGGGCTTCTGTGTTGACGGTTGTGGTTGACAAAGCCCAGTTCCTCAACTGCCCCTCTGGGTGACTGGAGTGGGGGTAACTGATATTGTAGGTCCTGGAGAAAGCAGTGGTGATCACAAATAGGCAAATGGTGGAGAAATGAGAAGTTATCTCACAACTGACCCTCAGCTATACTAGTCTACATTTGATTTTTTTTTTAATTATTAGAAAAAACATCATTCATAGATGGGGAGATAGGCTCATCAGTGTGCAAGAGTTCTTATATACTCAAGCAGAGTACTTGATGGGAAGTATTAATAGATTTTGTGTTTACTTCCCTCTCTTTCACTGGTTGTGGTTCATCCCATTCCCAGTGGCCTACACACATCACATACCATGTTTACTTCTATATTCTTGTGCTTGTTGGACAGCTTTAATTTGAAAGATAAAATAAACAAAATAAACAAAAAGCAGGCATGGAGCAGTGGCTCACACCTGCAATCCCAGCACTTGGGAGGCAGAAGGATATCTTGAGGCCAGGAGTTGGAGACCAGCCTGAGCAAGAGCAAGACCCCGTCTCTCAAAAAAAAAAAAAATTAGAAAAATTAGCCAGGTGTGGTGGCACATGGCTGTAGTCTCAGCTGTTTGGGACACTGAGGCGAGAGGCTTGCTGGAGCCCAGGAGTTTGAGGTTGCAGTGAGCTGTGATAATGCCATTACACTCTAGCCAGGGTGACAGAGTGAGACCCTGTCTCAAAAAAAAAAGAGGGGGGTCAATATGAAGAACGTTTAAGAGAGGTTTAAGTGAGGGGTTTTTTTAAGTGTAACACAGAAACCATGTAAATTCACTATACAGTATTAAAATTAGTGTGTGGTCAGTTCTGTTATAATGCAGCATGTATGTTCCTAAAAATCACCGTGCATGCAAAATCATGCAGTAAAAAACACAGGGTTTGACTCGGGAAAGGGGGGGTGGGGAAAAAAATATGAAACTATTGTTTTTAACTTGCACTGTTCACTTAATAATTTATCATGAAAAAAAAATAAAATAAAATAAAAATAAAAAAAAAAACACAGGGTTTATGGGGAAGTGGGGATTAAGGGTCACAACAGTCAAAAACTTCATGGGTAGGCAGGGTGCGGTGGCTCACGCCTATAATCCTAGCACTCCTAGAGGCCTAGGTGGGAGGATCGCTTGAGCTCAGGAATTCGAGACCAGCCTGAGCAAGAGCAAAGCCCCATCTCTACCAAAAATAGAAAAATTAGCTGGATATGGTGATATGCGCCTGTAGTCCCAGCTACTCGGGAAGCTGAGGCAGAAGGATTGCTTGAGCCCAGGAGTTAGAGGTTGCTGTGAACTAGGCTGATGCCACAGCACTCTACTCGGGGCAACAGAGCGAGACTCTGTCCCAAAACAAACGAAAAAACTTAATAGGTGACCCAAAAAGGGGAGGGGAAAGGGCTTATTCTTTTAAAAAAAATTAGAACCTAATAAGACAGTCACACAGTTTTACAAATAAGTGATTAAGAAATATGTAAATACCACAATAAATAAGTTGCTGTGCCTTGAAAAAGACCTGAAATTTGCTTATGAAAGTGAGTTACAGCTTGGGAGTTAATTGTGAAGTGGTGGAAGTCTTCAGTGAAGCTTCAGTGAAGCTCTCTGAAGTCCAGTGGAAAGTTCTGACACCAGTGTGGATGGGTGTGGTTCTTAACACATGCAGTGACCTGATGAGGCTGTTTGAGGTGCATGTGTATGTGCATGCACACATTTTGTTCATTCCCATATGGCTCATTTCAGCTGAGTGTGGTTTTATGCATTTTTTAGTGTTTCTCTCATGCATAAGCAAAATTCATGTTATGCTCAGTTGTTGCCTGATACATCATACATTGGAACAAATTCACATTTTTGAAATGAATTAAAGCACAGGTGTCAAAAAAAAAAACAACACGAATAACACGTACTAGCTAATACTAAGTGCTAGGCACCATACTACAGATGTCACATGAGTTACCTCAACAGCACCTGAGTTAGCTGTAATTGTTAGCTACATTTTACAGGTGAGAAAACCCCAGCTCAGCAAGGTAACACTTGCCCCAGTTACAAGGCTAGGATATGGTGACTCTTGTTCACTATGTCATTCGTTTTTTTCCTGAACAAATTAAAAGAGAAATAACAAAGTAGGGGAAGTATTTGCAAACATGTAAGAAAGAACAAATATTATAATATCTGAAAGTTTTTCGAATCAGTAAAGAGACAAAATAGCCCAATGGAAAAATGAATAAAGGTCAAGAGCACGCAGTTTATAAAGGAAGAAATACAAATGGTCAGTAAAATTGGGATTTAAAAAAGAGACTTTCAGCCTCATTTAGCACTCAGTCATGCAAGACATAATAATTCCATGTCGGTTTTTTCCATTATCAGATTGACAGAAATGGATGTGGGGAAATGCTAGTGGGTGCATAGATTGTTAAAACCGTTCTAAAGCACATATACCTGTCCCTTGACCCAGCCATCTAACTTCTAGAAATTCATCCTAAGAAAAGAGATAAGTGGAAAAAGATTTTTGTAAGAGTTTATGCTGAAAAATTGAAAGCACCTATCATCACTAAGTGGTTAAACAAATTCTAGGCTCCAGTACAATACAATGTCATGTAATACAGTACTGTGAGATTCTTGGATAGGAGGATGTTATGTCCATAATGGTTGACACTGAGTGCTTCTCATGTTTTATTAAGCAAAGGGAACAGGGTGCAAAGTAGCATAGCATGTTCAATGTGATGCCATCTTTGTAAAACCATTTGCACACATGTGCATGCTTGTGTGTGCAGGCAAGCCTAGTATAGGAAGAAGTCTGGAAGGACACACATTACAACACTGATAATGGATGTTTCAGTAGTGGAATTGATGGATAATTTTTATTTTTGTTCTTTTCATTTAACTATTTTCTAATTTTTCTATGGTGAATATATTACTTTTATGGGTTTTGGTTTTTTGTTTTTTTTTGACAGAGTCTCACTCTGTTGTCCCGGCTAAAGTGCAGTGATGTCATCATAGCTCACTGCAACCTCAAACTCCTGGGCTCAGGGGATCCTTCTGTCTCAGCCTCCCGAGTAGCTGGGATACAGGCACATACCACCATGCCTGGCTAATTTTTCTATTTTTGTAAATTTTTTTTGTAGAGACAGGGTCTTGCACTTGCTCAGTCTAGTCCCAAACTTGTGGCCTCAAGTGATTCTCCTGGCCTCTGCCTCCCAGGGTGCTAGGATTACAGGCATGAGCTACCTTGCCTGGCCTAATTTTATGATTTTTTAAAAAAATGTTTATGGGAGGCCAAGGCAGGCGGATCGTTTGAGCTCAGGAGTTCGAGACCAGCCTGAGCAAGAGCGAGACCCCATCTCTACTAAAAATAGAAAGAAATTAGCCAAACAACTAAAATATATACAAAAAATTAGCTGGGCATGGTGGTGCATGCCTGTAGTCTCAGCTACTCGGGAGGCTGAGGCAAGAGGATGGCTTGAGCCCAGGAGTTTGAGGTTGTTGTGAGATAGGCTGACGCCACAGCACTTAAGCCCAGGCAACAGAGCAAGACTCTGTCTCAGAAAAAAAAAATATATATAAATGACCTTTTTAAACTAGTTCTCCTGGCACCTAATGAGGCCAGGTGACAAATATCTATTAAAGGGTTATTTATTGTGCAGTTTGGAGAAATTGTTACCCCATTTGGGAGCTTTAGAGTCTTTATTCCAGACCAGAATTAATCCAATCATATTTCAGGTTAACTTGCTCTCAAGAAGATGCCACAAGGCTGAGTGAGCTAGGCTGTGATTTATGTTACCTCTAGGCCATAAGCTCCATAAAGTGCATGTGAACTTGAGATCCCTGTGGATGATCCCAAGCATGGGGCTGCTTGCAATGCAAGGATGACAACTGGAGCCTCTAATTTTGGTTACTTGCTTTTAGAGACCAGAACCCAGATGTCATTTCTTGGGGCCCCACCTGCTTTGTTAAGCAGTTTAGCCCTAAATTTAAGCAGCAGCTGAAACAAGAGCAGGGAAGCAAGATGAGCTTGAGTGTGCCAGCCCAGCTCCTGGGAGGCCTGTCTCTGGCCCTGGGCTCTGCAGGCTGCAGCAGGAACTGGAACTTCATTTTCACAGCTCCATAAAACCTGTGCCTTCTCCCAAGCCTCCCTCCCACGGTGGGGGTGGGTGGGGGGTAGGTCAGAATTATGGACCATAACTGCTCCCTGCTTCTCCAGGCTTCCTCTTCCCTGGCATTGCAGAACAGATGGGGGCCCAGGGAGGCCCTGCGTGCCCTACTGGAGGAGGGGCTCCGAGAGCCTCTTCCTGTCACTCCTTCCTGCAAATGCTTGTCTTAATGGCCCCTCTGTGCCACTTAGCCCAGCACCCGGCTGCCTGGCTGACTGGAGATGGCTCCACTGGAGCTTTCTGTGTGTGGGTTGAAAGGTTTTTTTTTTTTTTTTTTTTTTAATTTAAGCAGTTGCATTCCATCTGCCTACGCACTCTTAACCTGCTTTGTGAACTAAGCTTTGTGACCTTTGCTGCTTACTTCACCACACCAGCCACGTCTTCCCCACAACAGGGTTTTGAGAGCACTCGGTGAGATGAGATCAGCAGACCCACATGCCTGTGTAGTGGATGCTCTGGAAGTGCCACTAAGAGGGATCTGCATGAGGGTCTGCCCTTCACCAAGCACTTTGCATAAATTATCTTACTAATCCTCAGAGCAAAGAGACCCAGTGTATATTCTCAAAGCAGCCTTTTGTAGTGAGGAAACCAAGGCATAGACAGAAGTAACTTGCCCACACTCACATAGCTGATAAGCACATTAAGTGCCATGTGAGTTGCATTTAACTCACGCCAGTTTTGAGCCCGGGGGCCTCGTGAAGCATATGTAACTCACACATCTCTTCACCTTGGGAGCCATGAGAACTGTTTTTCAAGTTGCATATAACTCATGCACAAAAAACAATAAAAAATAAAAAATTTTTCATTAAATTAGAAAGGCTTATTTTGTTTTCGAAGTTTTTATTCTATTTTCATAATTAAAGACCGTGGCCCCAAAGAAAATATTTTTTTTTCTAGTGTGTCAGTCAGTGTGTTAGGTGGGCCTCCTAAGACTCACATGCAGGCCCAAGTGGCACAAATCCTGTGCCCATCTACCAGGCCACCCTGGCCTTCTGTCCTCCTTGGTTTTCCATGGATGAAAACAGGCAGCGAATGAGTGATATTCTTCTGGCTCACAAAGTAGGCCTCTGTTAATTTCCCAAAGAGTTGGGATTTTATGGGAATTCTGGAAGGTTCAACAAATTATTAGGTTTCTCTTAATCATTTTCTCAAAGCATTTTATGTATAATCTTGTGCTTGGAATGTGTCAGCACTAAATTGTGTTTTCTTTAAACCTTGTGCTGAGTTAGAGGACATTTCTTAGTTTAACCATTTACGGGGAGTTGGAACTGGTTGGTGCAAGTTGCAGTGTCTGTGGCAGTCTGCCCAGTTCTCCCTCCTGCATACAATGGCTGAGTGAGGACAGAGCCAGTGTCCAGGTGTTGGTAAATAGTAGTACCACTATGTAGGAATTTTGTCAGGTGAGGTACTATTTTGCCCAGCAGGTTTAACTGACTGAACACTTTAAGGTGGCGAAATTGAAATGCTAAGCTCTGATTATCACATATGGAAGCCACACTAGAAACCCCTAGCAGCTTTCTGCTTACTAGGCATACTCCTCTTCATACCCCAGACCCCCTCACTCTCACACACACATACACACACAGTATCAGAGACCTGGGAAGGACATGCTGATGAAGGTTTTGGGGGAGTAGCTGGAGATAGTGCCTTTTTGGTGGTGGTGGTGGTGATGGTTTTTGTTGTTTTGGTGTCCAAATCAGAGCATCATATGGCCTTGAGGGTTTGGAAAGGAGGGACCAGAGTTCAAGAACAAGTAATAGCTTCTTGGAACTGTCTGGAGAGAGGAAAGGGGAAGGAAAGTGGACAACATAAAGAACTGTATATCTGAAAATATCTGGGACAGAGCTGAGGCCCCTGACTCCTAATAGGGACCAACCATAGGAAGAGGAAGGACTCATGAGGGATGAGTTGCTAGTTGTAGATTAAGTTGGGTTTTGGTGAGCCTTTGGGAGGATGGACCAAGGAAGAGGCCCTGGAAACAGACTTGCTTCTAATGACTGAGAATTTCAGGGTCCCACGTACTTAGAACATGATCTGGAAAGGGATGTCTCCAGGTGAACACATCCCCTTGGCCCCATGGACTCCTTGCGCAGAGGGAAGGTACACAACCAGAGGAGGGCCAGAGCGGGCCCTGTAAAGCATGCAGCCCAGGGCACGGCTGGGAGGCAGAGAGCTGGCTCTAATCCTGGCTGTGCCCTGACAAGCTATGTGACCTTGGTCAAGTTATTTCCCTATTCTGGACTTCATATATGATCTTTCCATCCTTTCTACCCCTAAAGATTCATGACTTAGGGGCCATCAACTTTGTCATCTGTGAGTGTTTCTGAGGGCAACAGCAGTGCCAAGGGTTTGCTCAGCTTGGAGAGGAGGTCCAGAGCCTGCCTGTGGTGAGGAAAGGGGTTAGAGAGAGTTAGGGTCTGGCAGTGCTGAGCCTGGAGCTGGCCTCACACTTCGTTGCACTCCAAAGCCTTAGGACAGTGACTACGCCTACTGCCTCAGTGTCTCCACCTGTAAAAGAGGACCCACAATACCCTGCACAAACCAATACCCACCTTGGACAGAGGTAGTTCCTATTATGATTGATAAAAGCAATTAGGAAAATGGGTAGAAAGGGCCTGGAGGTGGGGTGAGGAAAGAAGAGGACATCAAACACATGAAGTCCTTCCTGTTGTCTCGGGGCCTTGGTCAGCCGATTTGGCCCACATAAGAAGGAGGTAAGGGTTTCCTGACCTATTTCTGCTGTGGATTTAGGAAAGCCATTGAATTTTCATGCCTCAGTTTCTTAAGCAAGTTTGAAAGTTAATATTTTGGATGGCAACAAAATTTCTTTTCTTTTGTTTACAGAGATGCTGCAGTTTGTCAGTAATCAAGTGGGAGAGTTCCCTGACTTGTTTTCAGAGCAGCTGTGTAGCTCCTTTCCTGGCAGTAGTGGTGGTGGCAGCAGTGGCAGCAGCAATGGCAGAGGCAGCAGCAGTGGAGCCGTGGACCCTTCGATGCAGCGGTCATTCAGCCAGGTCCCATTACCTTCATTCTCTCCCTCAGCTGCTTCCCCCCAGGCTCCAGCCCTGCAGGTCAAGGTCCCTGCCACCTCAGTTCCCACCCCACCGAGGGCAACTCCTATCCTTCAGCCCCGCCCCCAGCCCCAGCCTCAACCTCAAGCTCAGCTGCAACAACAGACAGTAATGATCACCCCGACATTCAGCACCGCTCCGCAGACAAGGATCATCCAGCAGCCTTTAATATACCAGAATGCAGCTACCAGCTTTCAAGGTGATTCAGAAGGCACATATGGTAGTGACTGGTTGGTTCCAAAGTTTATGGGCCAGTTTGCACTCACTAAATCTTTCTGTCCTCTTTGGGGACGACAGATATATCGATATGGTCCTGTCTGAATGAGTTTCTGGAAACTGGCAGTAAGAACTGGTACAGGAACATTTCACATTCTGCTTCTTCAAATACCTTAATATCTATTGTGCCTGCTTCAAAGATACTTGGTCAAAAAATCCAACAAGCATAGTAGACACAGGGCCATCCTAGTGTCTAGTGGTGGAGGCTTGAATAAGATTAGGCTTGAAACTTGCCGAGGCAGTAGTCATATCTCAGCACCCACAGGTTGAGGACATTCATTCAGCAAACACCTATGGAGATGAATATGACTTTTAATACAGGTGCTGCATCTCCGAGTAGCAGGCCTCACGGTCTCAGTATGTGTTGAGTGAATGAATGAATGAAGGTGGCTTGTTCTTTCCGTGATATGCTGTATCCCAGTGCCTTTTTATCAGATTTCCCTCTGACTCTGTGGGGAGCCCTGGGTGGTTTTAGTATTGCTCTGAATTTTAAAGAATCTGACAGTTCTTCAAGGGAGATCAAGAATTTGGGGGAGTGGGGTGGGTGTAAAGGCAAAAAGCTGAGACAGTCATCCCAAAGTACACTTTCCATCTAGGAAGGACGGGAGGAAATGAAGCCCCAGGGAGTTGTTGATTCTCCACATCTGTTAACTCCCTTGCTGGATGCAGTCGTTTGCCCACTAGCTTCCCTTCCCTCCACCCCATCGCCCAGTGTAATAAAACAATTTGTACTCGTTCTCTCAGAAATTGATGCAGCCCTTATGGGATGTTCTTGTTATCTGAACCAGCTTGTAAATGGCTGTGCAAATCTTCTCCAGCAGCAGGTGGGGAGTTGGAATCATTATGAGATACTCCATCCTCAGGTTATTGCTGCAGCTACAGTGACAGAATGTATTCTTCATCCATGTGACTTCTTTCTCCTCTTCTAACCAAGTCCTTCAGCCTCAAGTCCAAAGCCTGGTGACATCCTCCCAGGTACAGCCGGTCACCATCCAGCAGCAGGTACAGACGGTACAGGCCCAGCGAGTGCTGACACAAACGGCCAATGGCACACTGCAGACCCTTGCCCCAGCCACGGTGCAGACAGTTGCCGCGCCCCAGGTGCAGCAGGTCCCGGTAGGTGGCTGGAAGGGATTCAGGGATGTACCAGTTGGGGCTGTCAGCTGGTCCTTGGCTAAAGATGTGGTCTACATACTAAGAAGGACCAGCAAGGGTAGACACAGAGCAAGCCACTTGTAGGGCCCCAGGATGCACCTGTGAGCAGCATATAAAGACCTGGCTGAGCCCACATCTGCAGATAGACACTGACACTCACAGGCACTCGGTAAAGCCTGGGGTAGTCACTCATTTACACATGTAGTGGGTGTAAAACTGGAAAGAAATGCACCAAATTGGTATCTCCCAGATGATTTTCTTCTTTATAGTTTTATGTTTTCGGTATTTTTTTGCTATAGATGCTGAACATTGTATTACTTTTCAGAGGGTACATGTATGATTTTTATAATCAGAAAACTATCTTTATGTCATGTATCTAATGGACCATATTTTCTTACTAACAAAGTAATTTATCTTTAAAACAAATCTAAGAGTTATTATTTTTGCTTCTCGGCCGTGTTTCTGGCTGTCCTGAGTCTGTCAAAGTCAGACCTCTCTCCCCTCCTCCATCCACCCCACCCATCCCTGCTCTGCTCCTGCTGGGCCCCTGGTACTGCCCTCTTAGAAACCTTTCAGCCTTAAAACTCAGGAACCTCTTTAACTAGCCCTTCCTTCTTCCCCTGAACCCAGTATTCAGGCTGTACAAAATAGCCAGCTTTTGAAGTATCTTCTGAGATTTCATGATATTTTTTGATTCTCAATTTCATAAAAATTATTTATTTTCTCATTCATTCTTGGAGATTCTATGGCAGTGAGAAACAAATGAAAAATAGAAAAATAATGATACCTTCCTTTTCCTTTTCTTCCTTCTTCATCTAGGTTCTGGTCCAGCCTCAGATCATTAAGACGGATTCCCTTGTTTTGACCACGCTGAAAACAGATGGCAGCCCTGTCATGGCTGCAGTCCAAAACCCAGCCCTCACTGCCCTCACCACCCCTATCCAGACGGCTGCCCTTCAAGTACCAGTAAGAGCTGCCTTCTCCCCTGCCCTCTTCCCTCCACCTTCATTCTTGGAGGGTATTAGGCTTCAGAGATGTTAAAGTCTCTATATGCTGAGTAGGTATCAGAAGCTCTATAGAATGTGTCAGTCACATTGTAACTATCACCCCTCTTAGTTTTTTCCCTTGAAGAAATACTACCAGTGGTTGTTAGTTGGGAGTACCGGGGCCTACAAGCGGGTAGAAAAGAACTGCAGAGGAACCCCAGTTCCTTGCCAACATCTCCATACAGACCATCCGCCTCTGAGGTCCTGTTAATGGAGGTTTGGCTTCTGAAGGACCCTAGGGCCACCAGGCAGGGAGAGGCTCCAAGGTAAGGGACGGGGAAGGCATCCCATCATTCAGTTATAGGTTCTCAGCCACTTTGAGCATCCAGTGGCAAGAGAGTCTGTTAAAGTAAATGGTGATTAAAATTTGGAAGCACTGGCTTTATTCATAAAAGCTAAGAAATGGAAACAACTCAAATGCCCATCCATAGGGGAATAGATAAACAAGTTGTGATAAATAAATTCATACAATGAAATTGTGCCCAGCAATTAAAAAAAAAAAAAAAAGAACTATTGGCTGGGTCTGGTGGCTCACACCTGTAATCCTAAAACTTTGGGAGGCTAAGGCGGAAGGATCACTTGAGCCCAGGAGTTTGAGGTTGCCGTGAGCTAGGATGACACCACTATATCACTGTAGCCTGGGAGACAGAGCCGAGACCCTGTCTCAAAATCAAATCAGAAACAAGAAAAGGGCTATTGATACATGAAACAAAATGGCAGACCCTCAAAAACAGTGTATTGAGAAAAAGAAGGCTGTAACTAAAGAGTCCGTGCTAATAATCCCATTCATTTGAAGTTCAAAAAGAAGCCAAACTAGGCTCTGGTGAAAGAAATCAGAGCAGTGATGACATGGGGGCACGTCCTTACCTGGTAGAGGTGGCAATTGGCGCTCTCTCGGTCTGAGTGGTTACACATATCATATACATATATAAAATTTGGCAAGCTTTAAATTTAAGATTTGTGGTTTTTGTTATGTATGAATTATTTATTGATGACTAATGACCTTTGTATTTATTTATTGGCCATTTAAATATTGAGGCCATTTATTAAAGAAAATAAAACTAAAATTAGAAAAAATAGAAACAAGAAGAGGGAAAAGCAGAGATCAGGAATAAAAGGGGGAAACCTCTGTGGTTGGCCTATTTATTTAATCAAATGGCTCTGATTGAGAGTGTCAGTTCTTCCCTTAAGCTTTTTGATGCCCAAATTGTATAAAGAAATGCAGTAATTTGTTTAATTGTCATTTTGGAGGGAAAAAATGTGTCATATACCAGGAGAAAGTTTTCTCTGGTGCCAACTAAGTGTGGTTCACTGTGTATGAATTCAGAGGTGGTTAACAGTTTGACAGCAAAGCAGAACTGAGGACTTGGTTCTGGCATACCGAGATCAAAGGTTAAAACATATTTAGCCATGTTAATCCTTTTGTAGTGTAATTTATTGACAGTGATTCTAAAAGGGAGGTAGTGACTGAGGTCTTGTGGCTCATGAGGCTTCTTGGAGCCTGACTTAACCTATGAAGAGTCTCAGACCTCATAAAGCATTGCCAGCTGATGCCACGTGCCAGGGGCTAGCGGGTTTGTGTTGTGAGGTTGCTTTATGCAGACTAATGAAGGAATAATTCCTCTCCATGCCTGTGCCTGTTCTAGACCCTGGTGGGCAGCAACGGGACCATTCTGACCACAATGCCTGTGATGATGGGGCAAGAGAAAGTACCCATTAAGCAGGTACCTGGAGGAGTTAAGCAACTTGAGCCCCCCAAAGAAGGAGAAAGGCGGACAACACACAATATCATTGAGAAACGATATCGTTCCTCCATCAATGACAAAATCATTGAATTGAAAGACCTGGTCATGGGGACAGATGCCAAGGTGGGTGCCAAGCAAAATGGTATTTCATGCCCCGCCATCTCCCCTCTACCTGTCTTTGCCTGGAGAATTTAGGTAAGTCCCAAGCCCAAGCTGAGTGAATACAAGAATGAGTTAGAGGTGCTTTCTTATAAAGTATTTGGTGTTTGTCAAGATTATAAAATATTAATCAACATAAGGGAACTGCTGAGGGTTGATAAGGCAGTGGCCCACTGGGACCTTTGATTCCTTCCACTGTGCTCTGCAGTGATGGGGGACCCCAGGCTCAGAGGCAGAGAGAGATGCCTGCCACTCATCAGTGGCCAGGTCGAGGCCTGTTGTGTGCCTTAGAGTCAGCTAATGGCATTGCTGGCATGTTTTTAGCTGTGTTTAGGGTGGCCAGCAATATTTTTACCTTTTAGGGAAGAGGGAAAAAATGGAGATTGGATCTTTAACCCACAGCAAATAGATGAAACTGATTTTCCAAATGTTTCTGGTGTTTCAATAAATGTATCTTCTGGCAAGTAGGAGATTTTTTGTTTTTTTTACCTATCATCTGTTCACCTTTAGCCCTGTTTTGAAAGAAAGTTTCATTACTTGTTGCTTACAAATCTAAAAGGTATATATGTTAAGTAAAAATATATGCCTTTACTTAAGATAACTGTCCAACAGTGCTCTGGTTTTTTGTCACTTGTTTTCCTTAAAGTTTGTTTAGGATTATTATCAGAAGTAGGGTGGGGGATGGACACACTTGAAGCTCTGACTCGGGTGGGGCAAAGGCAATATATGTAACCTAAACATTTGTACCCCTGCAATATGCTGGAAAAAAAAAAAAAAGATGTAGGAATAATAACTAATATTTATTTATTGTCAGCTATGTGCTGGGCTCCGTGCTAAGCTCTTTATACTTATTACCTTGTTTACTCTTCACTGCAAGCCTGTGATTCACATACTGTCCTTATCCCTATGTTGAGGAGGAGGAGAGTAAAGTCCAGAGGTATGGAGTAACTTGTCCTGGGGTAGCACAGCATCAGTGGGGGCACCAGCATCTGAACCCCACATCTCCTACCCCAGAGCCGTGCTGTCAACCCACGAGTCTAGGGCTCTGCTGTCTTCACCGTACAGCCTACACTGGTCTCACTGTGCTTTCACTCATCTTCCCAGATGCACAAGTCTGGCGTTCTGCGGAAAGCCATTGACTACATCAAATACCTGCAGCAAGTCAATCATAAACTGCGCCAGGAGAACATGGTGCTGAAGCTGGCAAATCAGAAAAACAGTAAGTGTGCTCACTGAGAGAAGTGTTCTCAGACCACTACGTGCTGGGCAACAGCACGAGGCCTTGCCCAGCCCAGCCCAGCCCCTGCCCAGGTGAAGCTTTATAAAAGGAGATCATCTTTACCAGGTGGGGTTTTCTTTGCAGAGCTCCTGAAAGGCATCGACCTAGGCAGTCTGGTGGACAGTGAGGTGGACCTGAAGATTGAGGATTTTAATCAGAACGTCCTTCTGATGTCTCCCCCAGCCTCTGACTCAGGGTCCCAGGCTGGCTTCTCCCCGTACTCCATTGACTCTGAGCCAGGAAGCCCTCTGCTGGATGATGCAAAGGTATGAGCTCCCTGAAATCTCTGTTTCCCCTAAGGAAGTAGGGGGAAGGCCACAAATAGTGTCCCAGGCCAGATGTTCAGAGGACCTAGGCTGGAGAGGAATAGGAATTCTGTGAAGTTAGCCAGGTCCTGGAGAGTAAAGAAAGAAAACTGACTAGGGTTGGGGGGACGGGGTGAAAACTGTCCCTCGGGTTTAGCTGGTCCTTGCTGAAAGGCCCTGTCAGAGAGGAATGGGTGCCAGATCCAGAACTGGGACACGCAGCAGCTGTCTGTGCGTGCTGGGAGTTGCTGGAGGTGCCTCATTACTTCCCTCCGCCAGTGATGGTCCTGCTCAGACCACCTGGGGAGGCCTGAGGCTGATCCATGGGTTTAGGATGAGGCTGCCTCTGGGTCCTCTTTTGGAAAATGATTACAATTTGCAGCCCAACAGATAACATTTCAACTAAGGACCTTTAATTGTTAAAGAAAGCCCCTGGCAATTGTAGTTTAATGGAATTGGTTAAAAGAGGCTCTGAGCCTAATGATCTTCCCGGGAACCTACGAGACCACTGGGTTCTATACTGTATTTTGACATTGGCAGTTTCTGACTCTGAAAGCACAAAGTTTCCTTCTAGTGTTTGTTTTCAACTAAGCGTTTATTGCATCATATACTTAATTTTGCTAAGGAAGCTCTATTTTTGAAATATTTTATGAATATGATTCTGTTTAGTAACAATAGGCCATTAGACATATCAATTGAATTAGCTAGGCTTCTGAGTCATCAGGAAAAATTTTCAAATAGTTTTAAAATATTGAAAAGGAGTCATATGGTATGTACACATTGGGGCTTCAGGGAGAATCCAGCTCCAGCCTTCTTCCCTCTCTCCCTTCCTCCTTCTGTAAAATGGGGGGTAGGGGTGGGGGCAGACAATGTTACAAATTTAGATCAAGAAAAATCCTTTATATCCACACTGAAGTACAGTATTTAATCAACTTTATTGAGGTATAATTTAAATGCAGTAAAATACACCTATTTTAAATGTACAGTGCCAGGAGTTTTAACATAATGTACGCTGCTATGTAACTATCACTATAATCAAGATGTGGAACATTTCCATCACCCCAAAAAGTGCCTTCGTACACCTTTGCAGGTAGTTCACACACCCCTCTCCAGCCTCAGACAACTACTGATTCATCAGCTTCCTGTCACTTTAGATTTGTTTCGCCTTTTCTGGAATTATACAGCAACAGTGTGTTCTCTTTTGTGATAAAGCTCTGTTTCAAAAGGAAATCTCTTATACCTTTGTTCTTTGGAACATGTACTTTTCTCAGTCAGCAAGAGGGCAAATGTTCTAATGTTTGAGCAGCCGTTTGTGAATTGTAGGCTTCTTACTTGCCACCTGGCTTTATTCCTACCTTATTAAATGGTCTTGAATTTAAATCTCGCAATTGTTTCCTGATGCATATATGTAAAGTGCTGTAAAAACCCACATGATATTCATTCCAACCTTGAGGCACTATTTTGAAGGTCAAAGATGAGCCGGACTCTCCTCCCGTAGCGCTGGGCATGGTGGACCGCTCTCGAATTCTGCTGTGTGTCCTCACCTTCCTGTGCCTCTCCTTTAACCCCCTGACTTCCTTGCTGCAATGGGGAGGGTCCCTCGACTCCGACCAGCACGCATACTCAGGCTCTGGCCGCAGTGTACTGTCATTCGAGTCAGGTAGGTGGAGAGCCCCTTGTGCCGCCTGGGC
This sequence comes from Eulemur rufifrons, assembly GCF_041146395.1. Lineage (NCBI taxonomy): Eukaryota > Metazoa > Chordata > Mammalia > Primates > Lemuridae > Eulemur > Eulemur rufifrons. The sequence continues at coordinate 90,399,171 of NC_090998.1, forward strand.
ATGGGTGTACTGCTGTGGCAGGAGGAGGGTCCTGTGTACAAACTGCTTGGCTTGTCTGCCAGGTGCCAGAGGGCTTTGATAGTGAGCTCCCACCTGCTTGCTTCTGATAGGGACTGGCATAAGTTGCATTTTGGAAGTAGCAAGGCAAACCCAAGTTCAGTTAGAGTAAGCAAAACAAATCAGGAACCCACACTGCTATAAATACCGTGGGTGGGAGCGAGGGTACAGGGGTGGTACCTATTTGAAGGAGGATGTAGTGTTTTTTTTTACCTGAGTTGCAAAACCAATGTCCTAACCCTTTCTGGCTAACAGAGACTTTTGTGGCACTCAGCTCTATAATGACAAGGGCTATAGGATTCCTATTTAGGTTATAGAATTATCTGCCTTTTCTTCTGAAAATGAGGTAGAAGTTTCTCTGATGTCACAAGGCTGGGGTCAGTTGGTGCCTGGCTGCCTCACGAGGCCCTTTCTGGCGAGCTCAGCTGTGACGCGCCCCTCTAGGTTCTGGGGGCTGGTTTGACTGGATGGTGCCAACTCTTCTCTTATGGCTGGTAAACGGTGTGATTGTCCTGAGCGTCTTTGTGAAGCTGCTGGTCCACGGGGAGCCCGTGATCCGGCTGCACTCGCGCTCCTCAGTCACCTTCTGGAGACACCGGAAGCAGGCAGACCTGGACCTCGCCAGGGTGAGTTCTGCCATCTGCCCTTCCCCTTCCTCCCCAAAGTGTGGCCAGTAACTGAGCAGCTTGTGTTGAATTGTCAGCGTAGACGAGGTCCCGGGGTGGGTGCTTCAATGATGGAGAGAAGGAAGGGTCCCTGCTCCTGAACAAGCATGGGGCAGCAGAGAGGGCACCTTTGTGTAGGTAATTCCATGGGCACAAAATGATCTATCATCTCCAGCGTGACAGGAAGAATCAGGTGCCGTGGAGTTTGGGGCAGAAGAGATGAGTTCTGACAGAGGGGATCTGTTGCTTAGAAATGGTGGCAGAGACCCTGGAGAGTGAGCAGCGACCAGGAGGCAGGCCATGGGGACCGAGGAGGGGCAGGACCAGAGTGTTTGGCAGGATGCACGTCTGCCGGGACAGGGTGCTGGGGGAGAACTGGGTTGTTGAGTCAGAAGGGATGGGAGCCAAAGACTGGGCCTTAGAAACAGGCAGCCTTCAAGGGAAAGGCAGGGAAGGAGCCAGGGACAGCTGCCTCTTTTGGAATCTATAAATACAAGTGCGTCTCTTAGCTAAAAAGAAATAGCCACCACTGTAGAGATTGTCCCTCTGAGAACATCTTTACCCACTCTTCCCTTTTCTGCTCCTGGAATGATATAAGAAGCAAAGCACAGATATTGTACCAGCTGTATAATAGGCGAAAAGAGGAGAATTTACTTCAGTTTCCCAAGACTGTATAGCCTGAGTCTTCTGTCCCCAGTAATGAGAGAGAGAAAGAGAGATCTTTAATACTCTGGACTCTCTGTTAGACCATCTCAGGTTGGCAAAGAGTTGTTCTTCTGGATCCTAGGTTGGATAGTTTAGCTGTGAATTTACCTAAAATCATGGTTCTCAAACTTTTAACAAGCACAAGAATCACCTAGAGGGCTCTAACCCCAGAGGTTCTGATTCAGTGGGTCTGGGGTGAGGCCCAGGTGTTTGCATTTCTAGCACACTCCCAAGGGCTGCTGCTACTGGCCTCTGCAGACCACACTTTGAGACCCTAAAAGTCTAAAGGATCATGCAGTTCATCTAAACCTGTGTGACCGTCTTACATACAAAAGCTACCATGACGAACTCTGAGCAACATTTGTTTAAAGAAAGAATACAGTGCAATCCCAATTTAGTAAAAAGGCTGGAAGGGAATACCTCAAAATGTCAGCAGTGATTTGTTGCAGGGGATGAGATTATAGATGGTTTCTTTTTACTTTCTTGTAGCTTCCTGAAGTTTCCCAGGTTTCTATAATGGGCGTGTATTACTCTGATTATGGGGTGGGGGAATGTAGAAGTCTATCAAAACAGAAAGGCCACAGCAAGGCCAGTGACCATAATGCCCCCTTGCTATTTTGTAGGGAGATTTTGCAGCTGCCGCTGCCAACCTACAAACCTGCCTGTCAGTTTTGGGCCGGGCACTGCCTACCTCCCGCCTGGACCTGGCCTGCAGCCTCTCCTGGAATGTGATCCGCTACAGCCTGCAGAAGCTACGCCTGGTGCGCTGGCTGCTCAAGAAAGTCTTCCAGCGCTGGCGGGCCACCCCAGCCACCGCAGCGGGCTTTGAGGACGAAGCTAAGACCAGTGCCCGGGATGCAGCCCTGGCGTATCACAGGCTGCACCAGCTCCACATCACAGGTGAAGGGGCGGCTGCCGCTGTCTGGCTTGCTGCAAGGCACCGCATGCCATCTCTCTTCTCCACCCTAGTTGAAGCCCTTTTTACATTGCTCTTTTAGAATGGTTAGACCAGCCTTCTACCTGCACCCATTCCTGTAAAGGTAACTCATTACGGTGGTTCATCAATTCTAAAATGCACGTTTCTTTCACAGTAAAATCTCTATGCTTGGAATGTGTCCTGTAGACAATGGCGCATTATGGATTAGTTGGCAGTGTTTTTCCTTACTGATACTTAATGGAGAGACTTAAAATTGATGGCATCTTAGATTCAGTGAAATATGATCGTTTATTTTTTTCAATAAACTCCTGTTGTAATAGAAAGGCAGACAGGTCAGCAAATGAATAATAGTTCAGTGTGAGTGTGTTAGACTCAGCAGAAGAAACATATTTTCATTGGGAGGGAAGGAGTACCTGTTGAGTAGAGTGTCAAGAAAGGCTTTCTGGGCAGGTAAAGTAGTGGCTTTGCATGGGGGATGCAGAGAGATCATCTGCTCTACAGGAGATGTGCCTTCTAGGATGTTCCAGAGGAGAAGCCCCACTTGGGGTGCTCTCGCAACTAATACGTCAGTAGTCACAGAGTGAGCCGTGCAAGGAGAAGGTGATAGGATCCAGGGCCCAGGCGGGCAGGGCGGTGCCTGGACCATGAAGGATGTGGAAGCCAGGCTGGGGATCTTGTAGAGAGTGTATCAGTAGGATCTGGTGAAGAGCATATGGTCAGATTTGTGCTCCTGAAGTTTAGAGGATTCACCCTGATGGCAGATAGAGAATGGATCTCAGAGGATTAAGGCTAGAATTAGGGAGGCCAAATAGAAGCTGATGTAGCTTGATGTAGCTGATGCTAGATGCCAGAAGGACAGATGAGGAAATTAGAACGTGGAATTGACTGGACTTGGGGACTCATTTGGTGTGATGGATAGGGAAGGAGCCGGTGAGCATGCCTCACTGGTTTCTTGCTTGGGAGTTTGGGTGAACCGTAGTACCATAAATAAAGGTGAAGAAATGAGGAGAAAGAGCAACTTGCCAGGGAAAAGATGCCGAGTTCCCTTTTGGACACTTGCCTGTGAGACACAGAGGGGAAACGCTCAGTAGGCAGCTGGACATGCAGAATCTGCAGCCCAGAAAAGAGTAAAAACCAGGGGAACTGATGAGACTGTATGTGCTGAAAAGGGGACCGTCAGGGACATCTGGAAGAGCACTCACATGTAAAGAACAGGTAGAGGATGAGGAGTCGGGCAGAGGCTGCTAGAGAAGAGCAGCTGGAGAGGTCCAAGGAGAATCCGAGAGGCTCAGTGTTGGGAGGAGCAGGGCAGTGAGGGTTGAGGGGGAGCCGTTGCTGCTGGGATGTCCCGGAAGATAGGCGCCAGAACATAACAATAGGATGTGGACTGGAAGGTGTTGGAAATGCCCCAGGGGCTGCCAGCAGTGGAACAGATGTAGGCACCAGCGATGGCGGAGTGAGCAGGAGATGAGACAGTGGGGCCAGTTGTGCAGTTTTAACACTTGGGCTCGGGGTAGAGTGTAGCAGAAGGTCCCTATTTGCAAATTTCCCCTGGTTTTTTCTTGTCCACCCCCTCTCTGTGCCCATGGAACAGAACAAGTCCATACCTAGGTCTCTCTCTGATCAGCAGACTGTGTCCTCCTTGCTGTCAAGTTCTGGAGAATTCTAGCTGAGAAGCTTCGTATCTCTCATTCCTTCCACCCTCACTGAGCACTACCTGTCCGAGACACTGAGGGGACAGAGACGAATACAGTGTGGTTCCCACACTGTCCTCTCCCCTCTCTCCCCATGAAGGCAAGAGCTCGGTGCCTCCTGGAGGAGACAGACAGCTCAGGCCAGTACAGAATGACTGGAGGAGCTGAGGTCTCCCGGGAGGCAGGGTGGCCTAGTAGGATGAGAGCTGAGTAAGCTTGGGAAGCCTGGTTTTGCCATCATCTGGACCTTGGGTACTTCCTGAGGCAAGGAGATGGCTTGTGCTTGCCACTTCCCAGCCCCAGTGAGGACCAAAGCAAGCGGCAGTATGAAAGCCTCAGGACAGCCATGGTCGGGCCTGTGCATGAGCACTTTGTCCCCTGACTTCAGGGGTACACCCAGATGAGCTGCTGTTCAGCTCTCTTAGGGGAGGGCATAGTAAGCCTTTTCTGCCCTTCCACCTACTAACCTAAGTTGTGTCCAGCCGTCATTGCTCAGTTTTATGTTACTTCCCTCTTAAAAGTGTGTGTACTCATATTGTGGGAGGTTTTCTAGTGAAAATAATTCAAATTGGTTTTAAAAAATTTTTTTTTGCCTTATCTCTATTGAAACATTTGGAGACACAGGACTGTATTAGCAGAATGTGGCCATGTTGTTGACACTGTTCTGGGAAATGTTGCACTGTGTGCTTCTGAGTCCTGGGCAGTGGCCTGCAATCATGATGGCTCTCACTGTACACAGCTGGGTGCCATGTCCCCAGCCACCCTGAGAGGTAGACATGAACACGCAGCTAGTTAAGTCACAGAGCCTGGCATCCCATCCAAGACCTGTCTGGTCACGAAGCTCACCTAGTTTCTCCTGTGGTTCCACTGTTACTCTGTGCTGGAGAAAGCGGGAAAAAGTTTGGGAGATCTGTCAATGTTAGTGTCTGTTTCTGTCCAACCTAGGGAAGCTTCCTGCAGGATCCGCCTGTTCAGATGTGCACATGGCCTTGTGTGCTGTGAACCTGGCTGAATGTGCAGAGGAGAAAATCCCGCCGAGCACACTGGTTGAGATCCATCTGACTGCTGCCATGGGGCTCAAGACCTGGTGTGGGGGCAAGCTGGGCTTCCTGGCTGTGAGTACCCTTCAGTTTCCCTCTGCAAACCTGAGCACTTCCCTAAGCACTCTCCCCAGCCAGAGTAGGTGTGGGCCCCACCCTCACCCCCATGCCTAGAGAGGTAGGCATTCATTCAGTTGCTCATTGCACCAATGCTTCAAGCAGTGAATAAAAACGGACCACAATTCCTCTCCTTGTGGCCTTTCTAGGCACAAGCATTACAGGCAGGACATTTTGGTGCCCTGGGGTAAGAAAATTGGTTCAGTGATACAGAACTGTACTTGAGCAAGGTTAATATACAAGTCTACTGCTCTACAAGTGGTCATAAAAATTCTTGGGATCTCTTGGTTATGTCTCCCGGTTCTTTTATTCACCCAAAAGGTATTTATTGGGTACCTGTGTTGATCACAGCACTGTGAATCCAGAAGTGAAAACCAGTGCCTGTCTGCAAGGAGCTCAGGTCAGACCCGGGGCAGGGGTTGTGGTTATCAAGCGCCTCCCATGTGCCTGGCCAGGAGCCAGGCTTGGGCGTTCACAACTGGATAATCCTGGTCCTTGTTATCAGTCAGCTCGCAGCATCTCTAACCTCATGCTTTCTCCTACCCTAGCAGAAACAGGCCTGTTGTGCTCAGTGCCCCACTTTGGGTGGACTGCTGGATACATCAGATAAGTTCAAAACGGAATTATCATGTCTCACCATAGTGATGGGCTGAGAATGAATGGGAACTTCCCCTGACACTGATATGTTTCCTGAGGTGTATCACACTAGTCTAGGTGACAAAAGGCACAGGGAAGCCCCATATACATTCTGTGTCTCAGCCCACTTTCTGTGACCTTAGATTGATTGATTCAGCAGACATTACTGAGCACCCACTCCGCACAGGGCACTTACCCTGTCCTCAGGGAGCATATGGTCTGGCAGAGAATCAGACAGGGACACAGCCGTTAGGACTGTGCTGGGATGAGCGTTACGGCCGGGCCAACCCACTGCCTGCAGAATACGCTGAGCTCCTAAGCTGATGTGAGGAGAAGTCAAGGTGGGCTTTCTGGGAAGGCTGAATCTAGGCTGAGTGGAGGAAGCATTGGCAAGCGCTCTCCCCTGTTCAGTTTGTTCGTTTTAGTGCTCTTATAACTTCTATGCCCCCAGTAAGTGTTTTGAAGACATTTATTTTATCAAAATACAACACACGTGCAGAAAAATGCATGTTTTAATATAAACCTTGATGAATTTTCACAAAGTGAACTCAGCCATGTAATAACCACCCAGATCAAGAAATAGAACATGGCCAGGTGAGGTGGCTCATGCCTATAATCCTAGCACTATGGGAGGCCAAGGCGGGAGGGTTGCTTGAGGTCAGGAGTTCAAGATCAGCCTAAGCAAGAATGAGACCCCGTTTGTACAAAAAATAGAAAAATTAGCTAGGAAGGAAGGGAGGGAGGGAGGAAGAAAGGGGTTGGGTGTGTTACTGAGGAGTGGGGGTGTCATGGGGGATGGGTGTGTTACTGAGGAGTGGGGGTGTCATGGGGGATGGGTGTGTTACTGAGGAGTGGGGGTGTCATGGGGGATGGGTGTGATACTGAGGAGTGGGGGTGTCATGGGGGATGGGTGTGTTACTGAGGAGTGGGGGTGTCATGGGGGATGGGTGTGTTACTGAGGAGAGGAGGTGTCATGGGGGATGGGTGTGTTACTGAGGAGTGGGGGTGTCATGGGGGATGGGTGTGTTACTGAGGAGTGGGGGTGTCATGGGGGATGGGTGTGTTACTGAGGAGTGGGGGTGTCATGGGGGATGGGTGTGATACTGAGGAGTGGGGGTGTCATGGGGGATGGGTGTGTTACTGAGGAGTGGGGGTGTCATGGGGGATGGGTGTGTTACTGAGGAGTGGGGGTGTCATGGGGGATGGGTGTGTTACTGAGGAGTGGGGGTGTCATGGGGGATGGGTGTGTTACTGAGGAGTGGGGGTGTCATGGGGGATGGGTGTGTTACTGAGGAGTGGGGGTGTCATGGGGGATGGGTGTATTACTGAGGAGTGGGGGTGTCATGGGGGATGGGTGTGATACTGAGGAGTGGGGGTGTCATGGGGTATGGGTGTGATACTGAGGAGTGGGGGTGTCATGGGGGATGGGTGTGATACTGAGGAGTGGGGGTGTCATGGGGCATAAGGAAGGAGATTGTTCATTCTCATTGCTTTATAGTATTTCACTGTATGACTAGACAAATGTACATGGACTTTACAGTTGCTTTCTGGTTTTGGTTATTATGAAGAGTGCTGCTATGACTCTCCCTGTACACATTTTTCAGTGAACATGGCAACTGCATTTTTAGGAAGGACAATGCAGGGTCAGAGGTTATGAGCGTTTCCAAAGTGGTTGTACCAATATTCACTCCACCAGCAGTGTGCAGGAGTTCCCTCCCAAGGACATGATGATATCAATTTTTTGTTTTAGCCCTTCTACCATATCTCAGTGTAGTTTTCATTTGTAGTTCCCAGGTGATTAATGACATTGAGCACCTTTCCATGTTTTTAGCAATTTGGATAGTCTCTTCTGTGAAACCCTGTTCAAGTCTTACCTCTTATTTGGGGTGTCTGTCTTCTCATTGACTAGAGGAGTTCTTTATTCTGGAGACAATCCTTTGTTAGGTATATGCTTTTCAGCTATCTTCTAGTCTGTGGCTTGCCTATTCTGTCTCTTCATAAGTTCTTAATTTTAACAAAATCTAGATTATTAGCCTTTACAGTTAAGACATTTCATACCCTCTTCAATAAGTCTTTGCCATACCTCAAAGTCATGAGGATAGCTTCCTGTGTTGTCTGCAGGGGGCTTTATTTTTTACTCTTCACACACAGGTACCTAATCCACCTGGAATTTTTATATGAGTTGGAGGTGGTGGTGCAAGATCCATTTTTTTCCATATGGATGTCTGCCTGCCCCAGAACCTGTTATTAAAAAAAAACCTGTCCGTCCTTCCCCTACTGCACTAAGTGATGCCTTTTCTAGTAAATCAAGTGTCTGGGTGTTGGGTCTGCTTCTGAACTCTACAGTCTGTTCCATTGTGCCACCACCATACAACCCTGCTGGCTGTGTGTTCTCGTATGTCGTGATGTCTGGATGGGTTGGTCCTCCAGCTTTAGTGACTGTTTTTTTGCTCCTTTACCTCCCCATATTAATTTTAGGATCATCTTGTCATCCCAAAGCCCTAGCAGGGTTTCGGTTGTCCTTATTGCTGAGACACCACTACCCTTTCAAAGGGACTCAGCCCCATTTGAGGAAGGCATGTGTGTGGCAGCAGAGGACCAGGAAAATGGTTGCCTTCAAATTGTCCCTCCCCATGTACCTACCCCCCCCCAACCCCAACAAAAATGCTTCGTATGCCTAACAAGCATGGACGGTGCAATGTATATTTCCTCAGAATTTTTTTCCTGCATATGCTAAGGTATATATTAATACATTATAGTTCATTTAATGATTATACCATAAGTCAGCGGTCTCCAACCTTTTTGGCACCAGGGACTGATTTCATGGAAGACAATTTTTCCACAGACTGGGGGTGGAGGTGGTTTCGGGATGATTCAAGTGCATCACGTATCTGAAGGCAGATCTTGTGCCATGATGCGAGATGGGGAGTGGCCGTGAATACAGCCGAAGCTCCCCTCTCTCCCCGGGCAGCTCGCCTCCTGTCACAGCCATAAACCCTGTTTGCCACTTGGTTTTTTCAATCTAATGATAAATTGTGGATGTTTTTCTTTGTAGCCTCTTTATTCTACAGAGGTACCTGATGCTGCTGACGGACATTTGGGTTGTTTCTGGTCTTTGCTGTGACAAACAATACTGCTGTCTTCACCCACTTCTACAAGAGCTTCCTCAGACTAAATGTGTACACATGGTGATGCTGGGTCAAAAGATATAAATATTTGAACTTTAATAGCATTGCCAAATTTGCATATTTAGTACGATGGGAAAAGGAGAACTGTCATCTCTAAATTAACTGCCCTTTTCTGTTACTTCTCTTGGGAGGAGATAGATTAAGAGACCCAAACAGTACTTTTTTGAAAAGGAAAACAAAGCTTTGAATTTGGTGAAATATATTTAGCTAACAAATGAGCCAGGCACTGAGGGCGAGCGGAGGGCTGGCCTCTGTTAAAATGGTTTAGACCAGAGGTTCCCAGACTTACTGGGTTCATGGCACTCTGTGTCTCAGTAATGTTTTCATGGTGTCCTTCAGCCAAAAGAAATACCTGACAGTTCTGTTTGTTAAGTAGTTAGGTTTAAACATCCTAATAGGTGTTTATGTCTTAATAGCTTAGTAGCCATTTGAAAAAATCATACATGCAGTTTAAGGAGAAAATGAAATTTTTTTGGAGACAAGATCTCATTCTGTCACCTGGGCTAGAGTGCGGTGGCGTCAGCCTAGCTCACAGCAACCTCAAACTCTTGGGCTCAGGCGATCCTCCTGCCTTAGCCTCCCAAGTATCTGGGACTATAGGCATGCACCACCATGCCCGGCTAATTTTTGTAGTTTTTATAGAGATCGGCTGTCATTCAGGCTGGTCTCAAACTCTTGGCCTCAAGCAATCCTCCAGCCTCGGCCTCCCAGAGTGCTAGGACTATAGGCTTGGGGCACTGTGCCCAGCCTAGTTTTGATTCTTTATAACCGTGACGATTTACTAATTTAGGATGCACGTGCCTACTGAGCACCACACACCTCCTCAACCTAGGGAATCAAATTGGCCACTCTTTCCACATTGACTTTCACACAATACTTCTTATCACAACAGCCTCCAAAAACTCAGCCTTACAAAGATATGACATCATTCAAAGGAAGGTAGTGTGCTCTCACGCTGAGGCTGCACACCGTCTCTATCTAGGAGTTTACACAGGGTCTGCCCAACGTGAGCATTGCTGTTTTCATCAGAAATTAAAAACAGCCTGTGGCTCCCCTGAGTGCTCGTTTGTTGCTTTAGGGTACCGTGGCACACGATTTGAGAACTATAGGGTTAGAGCGGTGTTGGGGGACTTGACCTGGGGTTGGGACTGGCCCTGGGTACTGGCTGGCTGTCAGGATCTGTAGCAGTTCTGGGGCTTCTGCCATAGCCTCTCTCACATCAGACAATTAGCAGATGAGTTAAGGGCAGAGGTTCCTAGACCCCAGCTTGGGAGAATTCTGGATGGTGTCTGTAAAATTTAGGAAAATTTAAAAAAAATTTTTAGGAAAATTATTATAGGGCTATAATCCCAAAAAAAATTTAAAAAGTAACATAAGTTATTTTCTCAATTTCCCTTACAGAAACCATACTGTGGATGACTGTGTCCTGGATTTATATTTCTTATTAGCGCAAACCACTAAATTCAACCTTCCCCCACCATTTTACTTTTTTTTTTTTATATTTAATTTATTGTTTTCTTTTTTTTCCCCTTCACTCTGTGGTGTAAAGATATCCCCCAGCCATTGAGATTTGTTACAACTAAAAGTTTTTCTTTTCTTTCTTAAGAATTAATCTTAGAAATGTATTTTAACTTAATGATTTCCTCATTGGCCCCCTCTGGGTTCTTCTTGCCACATGACCTGTACTAGGCTTTGTTTCTGCTTCTACTTGTGATATTTGGGCCCTTCTGAGGGACCAGTTGGTCCTCAGTTTCCCCTGGAGCAGCCAGCAGATCACCCTTGCTGATCAGGCATGTGGAGCAGGTTTTCTTGGAGAGAGAGTTGGAGCCAACGGTTAGAAGGTTCTGAGACGTCCAGGAAGCCCTGGAATCACGCTGCCTGCCCCACCCAGCCTCTGGCCCCTCAGCGGCTGCTCTCCCCCTGTTGCAGCGCCCAGCTCAGGTTCAGCAAGTGCTTTGTGGAAGCCTGGCAGGTCACGCGGTTGCGCTGCACGCTCTCCAGTGTCCCTTCCTCCAGGCCAGTCAGCAGAGAGGAAAAACTGTTAGTTAGTGCACTGGCCCTGTGATTAGAAATGTAAGTGAAATGCCCCACCGTGTCCCAGAAGCTGCCAGGACAGTATTAGTGTGCGTCTGTAGAGCACTCCGGCCAGGTTGTTTGTTCTCGGATTCAGGCAGCTGTCTCCAGGTTCCCCTGGAGAAGGACAGTCTCCTCCGGCTGTGTCCTTGAGTGGCGCTTTGGCAGTGCTATTTCTGACCCTGGCATTCAAGTCTTCTGAAGCTGTTACATTAGCTGATGGCTACTTCAAGCCCAGTAAAGGTCAGAACCATCAGATTGAACCAGACCGTGAAACGGCTGCCCTCGTCGTGGAGGCAGGGGCTGAAGTGTGAAGGTCCACAGGCCTTGGCCCGGCAGCCCCTCCTCCAGGCTCCCCGCGCCGTCTGTGTCTTGTGCTTCTCCCTGCCTCCCATTCTCTCTCCTGGCTCCTTATTCACACTGGCCTGTTTTGAGTAGTTTTATGGGCTGGTAATTGTGGGTGTTAGAGTGAAGGTATCCTTACTCAAAAAAATGACAGAACTTCTGAAAATATGTGATAGACAGCATTGTCCCTGCAATACTTGTCACTGGGGCCCTGGAATGGTGTTATCCTGGCAGGTGGAGAAGGGGCCTGGAGACGGGGGCACCGGCTCTTTGAATTGCCTGGCAAAGAGGCTTGCAAAGCCCCCTCTTGGTCTCTCCTTGCAGCCTGGTGCTCATGCAGGGGTGGCGTTGGGGTTTCTGTAGGGGCCTGCCCTTGCAGGGCCAGTTTTGTGGGGAGGGTGTCTCAGCCACGCGTGGGCAGACACACGCCTGTGTGGGTCCTGGGCTGTCTGCTGTGATCCTGACCACTGGCTGTGTGCTGGGCACCGTTCTACACTCTATACTCAGAGGTAAAGGAGATGAAAAATTAGTCAAAGCAGAATACAGTTTTGCCTAAAAATACTCTAAAAGATGGGTAATTAAAATGACAGATGGGCAGAAGTCCCAGGATCAAAGGGGCTGCCCAGCCCGGCACTCAAAGGCCTGAGGGTGAGGTGCAGCACTGGGCACCTTGGCAGACTGCTCCCCTTTCCCCACTCACCCCGCGGGTTGAAGGCCAGCAGGGTAAGGACTTGATTCCAGTAGGGTTGGGCAGCCCCAGCAGGACAGGACATAGCAGGAGCCCCCATGTACCCTGCTGGGATTGGACCTGGTTACCAAGCCTGGCAGGTGCCACTGGGGCACTGGCCCCGGTTTCAGTGGGGGGGTTTACTTCTTCCACTGAGGTCCTGACCCTCCGCTGGTCTCTCCCCAGGCTCCCCTAAGCTGGCCTCCACCACTGGGCTTCTACCCCCACAGTGGCTGCAGCCAGCATTCTACCACCTTGGTGTTGCCACTGGTCCTTGTCCTTCCACAGAGCTACTTCCTCAGTCGAGCCCAGAGCCTGTGTGGCCCCGAACGCAGTGCCGTCCCTGACTCCCTGCGCTGGCTCTGCCACCCCCTAGGCCAGAAGTTTTTCATGGAGCGGAGCTGGTCAGTGAAGTCGGCTGCCAAGGAGAGTCTGTACTGTGCCCAGAGGAACCCAGGTGAGAGCACCCTCGCAAACATGCGGGACTGGAGAAAGCCATGGGAGACACCGGTACTGCTGGGTTACGATATGTGGAGATACAGCTTGTCTGAGTCTTGTTTAATCTGTTTGTTTGTTTTAACTGAGGCTCAGAAAAGTTGAGTAACTTGCCTAAGGTCGCAAACCTGATCAGAGACTGTCGGCAGCTGGGCTGGGTTTGCAGCTCTGCTCTCTGACATTCAGAGCCATGGTCCTTGCATCACAGTGCCACACGGTAATTGTGATTAGGCACCAACTGTACTCTCAGCCCGTGTTCTTGGCACTTTGGAGACACAAAGGATGTGTGGGGCTTGCTGTTTCCTGGCTTCCGGGCTTCTGGTCCCACTGAGAGAGTAGACAGACATGTATGGAGCAGTTAGGGAACAGTAGGTGGCAGGCGGTCATCAAGTGCTCCGCGTGGTGACAGGGATGGGGCTCCAGGCATCGGAAGGAGGCGCTGGCTTTCTGTCCCTGGCAGTTGATAGTGATTGGAGTAGACTCACCAGGCCTCGGAGCAGTAGGGGCCAGTCGAGGTTGACTTAGACCTTGAGCACTCAGTGGCTTTCTGCTTTCTGCTATACTTCCCCCTCTGAATTGGGAGTCTGTGGGGCGAGTGAGGCTCTGCAGGTACAGGACTGTATGACAAATATTAGGGAGGTCTGTTGTCCTTTTCTTTTTTAAATAATAACTTTATTGCTCGATGTGAGAATTGTGTACAACACCAAAAAGTAAAAGATGAACGTAAAAGCAACCCTCAGTCTTTCCACCCCACCCCCACTGGCTAAACACGGACTTCCCACCGGCGTGTCCACCACTTGCAGTATCCGGCTCTCCGTCTTCTCACCTGGAATATGTTCCTAAGTGTTCCTCTTCCTCGTGGTCAGATTGAGGCCCACATGTCTGCCACATGGAAGGGAGAGAAAAGGCTGGCGCTGCCGTGGTTTGAACCAGCCAGGAAGGGGATTTGCTGGTGAAAGTCAGCTGCCGCAAGCGAGGCAAGGCCCCTTGTTTAATCAGCTCAGCCAGGTTGCTGATCGCAGGTTCCGTGACAAGGCTCTGGAAAAACAGGAGCGGGTTCTTCATTGTCATGAATATGGCAGCACCACCACCTTTTGCTCCTTGGCTAGCTGTTCTCCTAAGCCACAAGGAGAAGAGGCAGCCTCTGAGACGTGGGATGGCTCCCAACCTTGAAGTGCTGGGCACTGTGCCAGGACACACAGCTCCCTCCGTTCACACTGCCCCTACCCCACCCCCACACCCCAGGCGAATCCAGAACTACACAGTCTTGGGCCCTTCAATCTGGGGTGAGCACCCTCCCCCAACCTCTGCCTGTGCACGGTAGTTCTAGGGTTTGGTTGAGAAGGGGAATCTGTTCCCCAGGCACAGGGAATAGCTGTTTCTTGGGTTTCTCTCCTTGTCCTCTGTTTTCTCCATAAAGACAAAATGGGCTCATAAATAAAACCCATTTAACCCATCTCCTTGCCTGTCTCTTTTACAGCTGACCCCATTGCCCAGGTCCATCAGGCCTTCTGCAAAAACCTGCTAGAGCGAGCAGTGGAGTCCTTGGTGAAACCCCAGGCCAAGAAGAAGGCTGGAGACCAGGAAGAAGAGAGCTGGTAAAGTCCCGGGCCAGCCTCCCTGCCTCTCAGGGGCTGTCTGCCTTGGCCGCTCAGAGTCTGTGCTCCTAGATGGAAATAAGCCCTGTGTCAAGTTGGCCAGGAGATCGAATGATTCCCTTGTATTTATTTCTCAAAGACGAGAGCCCCGTGTGAGCGCTGACCTGGCCTTTTCTCTTAGACCAAGTATGTCCCTTTTTACGTGTCCTTTCTCCAACTAGTCAGTACTTGGAGTGAGTCTGAAATTTGATGGTGCTTTTTGGGGTAGAGAGCAGTGGCCTGCTGAGAGGGATGGGGTGGAAGGTGGAGAGCTCGGCAGAAGCTCTGGGGACCCTGCCCCTTGCTGAGTGTGCCAAGCAATTTTTAGCACTTATAGTTACCGAGCACAGTTTTTCCTTCACAAAGCAAGACCTGCGAGGCAGACAGGTGCCAGAGTCACTCTCATGCAGGGCCCAGGTCCTGACTGGCGTGCACCAGAGGAGGGAGGGGGAGTGGGCAGTTCTGCCTGGGAGAGCAGAAAATTCTGGGAGGAGATGACATTGGAATTGGGCCTTGAGGGGAGGAGCTGGGGTTGGTTGGGGAGGGATAGAGAAAGGCTGGCCCCAGTAGAGGGAAGAGTGTCGGTGACAGCCCAGAGAATGCAGAAGGCAGGCCTGGGGAGGGTGCAAATGGTGTGCCTGGGGGAGAAGGGGTCGGAAATGGCCGTGGGGTCTCAGAGCTGGAGGGCTGAACGGCTAGACCGTGAGTGTGGTCCTCGTGTGTGTTTTGATGTTCAGGGGGCCCTTTCTTTTCTTTCTAGTGAATTCTCCAGTGCTCTGGAGTACCTGAAATTACTTCATTCTTTTGTGGACTCGGTGGGAATTGTGACCCCGCCACTCTCCAGCAGCTCCGTGCTCAAGTCAGCCCTTGGTGAGCATCTGCGGGCAGCCCCAGTCTTGGGTCCTTGATGGCTCCTTTGCTGCCGGGGTCCAGGGTTATGTGAGTGTGTGCTCAGGCATCGTCTCTGGATCCCAGGGTCATACCTGCGGCCCCTGCGCAGTCCCCCTCACAGTTACCCATCCTCGGCAGGATTCTGGGGGCAGGAAATGCTGGTTCTCAGGCAAGCGGGACAGAGAGAGTGACCGTCTTCCTCAGGCCCTGGCTGTGTGGGCCAGGTCAGGACCCTTCCCGAATGCCCAGGGGAACAGGCACCAAGCAGTCCGGGCACCAGGGATGGTGGGGACTCGCCTCTCAGATTCACAGTGGCCTCTGAGGCTGCCCTTGGGTCTCACACTCTCTGCTGAGCAGACTCTTCATCCAGGCCTCCCTCCACTCCCCCACTGCCTCTGTGTCATGGTACAGCCCCCGGGCTGAATTGACACCTGTGCCTGAACTGCCGAGGGGTGGCAGCACATTAGCTGCCAACCTTGGGCTTCTGAGGCCACTGGGGGAGATGGGAGACCAAGCTACCTTCTGGCCACTCTCCCTCGGGAGGGAAAGATCCCAGAAAAGCGGCCACACCATTGTGACCACTGACTTTGTGGCCTGGCTTTATTTCAGAGTTTAGAAAGGCATGTGCTCTCAGGCCTTTTTTCTTACATGACCATCCCCACTGGTTTTGTGAGATCACATCATTTTTCAGTTGAGAGAACTAAGGCTGAGAGAGGAAAAGACTTAAAATATTCTGACATGAGCCTGTTGCAGACAGGTACTTTGAAGACACCACTCTTTATGGCTATTGGAAGTTTAGGTTGTATCCAACTTTATACTTAAAAATAGCACTACAGTGAACATCTTCCTTAAACTTTTTTCTCTACTTAAGTTAATTTCATTGTTGTAGACTGTCAAAAATGGGATTACTAGGTTAATAGGAGGGAACATTTTTAAGGCTCTGATACACATTGCCAAACACATCCAAAAGATGGTGCTGGCTGATGCTCCCACCAGAAACGGGAAAGGGGAACCCAGAGGCCCCCAGCCCGTCGCCAGATGGTACAGATGCCACCCACCTACTGCTTAGCAAGAAGATGCTGCCAGCTGCTAAGAACCACAGGTCTGTGTCTGTGGGTGCTGGAGTATGTTTGGTGCTGTTCCCCTCTAGGTCCAGATGTCATCTGTCGCTGGTGGACGTCTGCAATCACCGTGGCCATCAGCTGGCTTCAGGGAGATGATGCAGCTGTGCGCTCTCATTTTACCAAAGTAGAGCGTGTCCCCAAGGCCCTGGAAGTGACTGAGTACGTAATCCTCCTTGGCCACTCCCTTGCTGCTCTGCAGGGGAATCTCTTCTGACTTATCGGGAGGGAGCTGGCCATGGTGGGTGGGTTGGGGTGAAGGATCAGGACTGCGTGACAGATGGGGAGCCAGAAAAGGGGGATGAGGGCACCCCAAGAGCCCAAGCTGGGCCAGCATGTCCTCTGTGTAAGCGCCTGCTCCTCACAGCACCACGTCGTCCCAGCAACTGTCAGCACTGCCTCCAGGGCCTCCTCCCTGCAGCCTTGGTGGCTCCACAGGGTAAACGGGAGAGACAGAGCTGTGTGGCTCCCGGCAAATTTGGAATTTTCATGGCGGAGGCAGGCAGTGTGCTTGTGTGGACCGTGGAGGCTCCTGCCATGTGCCAGCATTTTATCCAGTGTCCTTCCAGCCACCCTCCAGCCCCCTCTATCAGCCCTGGGACCCTTGTCCTATAACTAAAATGCCTTTAGCACATGGCCTAACCAGAGAGCTTTTGACATTCCTCCTTGGAGATTCATGTCTGTGTCTGAGGAGCATTTGGCCCTTAGTGATGGGCAGCCCTGCCTGCTAATGCCCTGGCTGTTTCTCGTTGGATTTGAGTGTTCCTGAGAGAAACTGTAAAATGCTCCAGGGCAAAAAGGACCCACGAGGTCCCATCCTTAGAGCCAAGGCTGTAGCATTTCCCATCGAGCAGACTCTTAACCAGGAACACAGAAAGGAGCTGAGAAAAGTGAGTGCAAGCAGGTTTGAAGCTCTGTGTCCCCTAAAGTTGATCTAACACCCTAATTTCATCAAGTAGCTCCATTTTTAAGCCCCCTGACTAGTGGGCACACACCTGCACCAGCCCTGTGTTAGCATTCCACCTGTGTGTGTGTCCCCATCTACCCTGCCGAGGAAACTGAGGCTGGGCAGGTAAGTTGTATAAAGTCATCTCACTGCTGAGCTGCAGAGTTGCAATGGACAGCTACGAAGCCTCAGCAGGCATTGCCACCCCTGGATTTGATTTCTCCTGGGTCCCTTGGCTCTGTGGGGACAGTGATGCTCTGGGAACTCTCCCCAGTCCCACCCAAAAAGAAGCTAAGCTTCTCCAGAGAGTTTAACACCAGACATATGGGGAAATGGTCCGTCCCTTAGAGAACAGATACAAATAATAAGGCCAACACCTTATGTCACCATAGGTAGTAGCAAGCAATATTGTGGCCACTTGAACTGAGGCACAGATTTGGAATGACCATTTGGGGTAGCTTCTTAGTGGCAGTCCTGGTGGTTGAGCTTGTGTCTCTAATCCCGTCCTGCACTGAATGAAGAGGTGCAATGGGGTGTGGAGCTGACCCCGGCCTAGGGCTGGCGTTTCAGATCTGGAGCTGGTGACCTGAAACCATCACGGCAGCATTGCAGTCGCAGTCCCACGTGTCACAGCGGTATGGGGTGTGGTGGTCACTGGCTTGGGCCCCTCTACCTGTTACCCAGCTGACACACACTGACCTGCCTCCCACCTCCTGTCACTGCTACAGGAGCCCCCTGGTGAAGGCTGTCCTCCACACCTGCAAAGCCATGCACGCCTCACTCTCTGGGAAACCAGATGGGCAGCAGAGCGCCTTCTGCCATTGCGAGAGAGCCAGCAGCCACCTGTGGAGCAGCCTCAACGTCAGCGGGGCCACCTCTGACCCCACCCTCAACCACGTGAGTCCGAGTTTAGTTGGCTCTCTCGGCGCTCAGCTCTGGTCTGTAAGAACGCTCCCTCCTGCGTCAAGCGGACCCAGTGTGGGGGGCTGTCCAGGAGACAGAGAAACCAGGCTAACAGCCCCCTTTCCCAAAAATGTGGCCCACTGGCCTAGGTAGATTCCTTTTTTGTTCTCCAAAGTAAGCGTGTTTCCACCTGTACCTTTCGTAAGCTCCCCGAATCCTAGATCCTTGTGGCCCTCAGGCTGTGTCAGCCCATGTCAACCACAGCTGGCCAGAGCCCAGCATTTGCTCCAGGCAGTTTGCCTGACTCCCCAGTCCTCTGCAGGCCAGCCTCTGAGTGGGTCCCTCCCCACTCAGTCCCACACACGTGGAGCCAACTGACTGCCCTGGGCGCCCCCATGGCCAGTCTGCCACCTCCCAGCGGGCAGCTGCGGTGCATTGTAGTTGCATTGCATGTTCTGCAGTACCCATGCAGTGTTTCCACAGTGCATCCCAGAGGCCCGCCCCGCCCTCGAGAGGCTTCCCACCGTGTCCTGACCCAAGGCCCCATCACTCGGGGAAGAGGTCTGTTGGAGGGCACTGCTGCCACTGTTGGGTCCCAAGGCACAGCCACGCTGGGAAAAGGGGGTGGGCACACAGCTGGAAGTGGAGCATCACCTGTTCTCCTGGGGAGTATGTGGCTTAGCTCCAGAGAGGGAGGGACGGGGAGAGTCCTGGAGGATCAGAGCCCGAGCCACTCATTGGGGTTATGTCTCACCTGGCTAGGCCGGCGCTATAAGCTAAAGGTTCTCAGTGGGCCTGGGCCCTGGAGTGAACCCAGGACAGCGTGCCAGCCCCTACAGAGACAGGCAATGTGCAGAAAGAGCCCAAGACCCCTGGGCCAAGACCAAAGGCAGGAAGGGAGCCACATCTCACTTTTTCTGTTCGTCTCTCGTTGTGTTTGTCTTCGTAAGAGAACCAGTCTAGGCTGTTTGGGGAAAGAGAGAGAAGCTTGTGGACACCCTTGGGGCGGGGGTGCCTGCGTAGCAGCTCTGTGTTAGGAGAGTGAGCCCCGGAAACCCTGTGTAGCCTGGCGGCCCTCGGAGGGCAAGGTCCAGCCAGGCCTGCTGCTCTGGTGCTGGAGGGGCTCTTCCAGCACTCACATCTGAGAAGTGCCAGCGACCCCCATCCATGTCCCTGTTTTCTGGCTGACAGCAGCCAGAAAACAGCATGGCCACGGGTCAGGTCCTTGTGCAGGCACAGGGCAGGGTCTGGGCAGCACCGTGACTTCCCAGGTCCAGGGCCTTGGGGGAAAGAAGAACCAGGGCTGGCTGAGGCGAGGAGCGGCCTGGGCCCCGTCTCAGGAAGGACTCACTGTTCCCCCTGCTCCACGTGGTGGCATTGGGAGCCAGGCGGGCCCAGCTCATAGGTAGTGAGCAGAGAGCGCTTGTGGCCGACACTTGTGTGGCATCGGGCCCACTCGCAGTGCTGTCTCATGTAACACAGCAGACAGCCCTGGGGTGCCACCCCCACTTTTTGGATGAAGAAACTGGGGCTCAGAGAGATTGAGTCCTGTGCCAGGGACATGTAGCCAGTAAGTGGCAAAGCCGAGATTGAACCTAGGTCGATCAGTTACACACCCAAGCACTAAACCACTCTGGTTCTGCCTTCCTGGGCACCTGTCTCCCTCCGCCTCCCCCTGCAGGCCATGCGGCCCCTTCGGGCTCTTCCTTGGGGTATCTTGGGGGTGTCTCAGCTTCCAGGGCAGCCACGGCGAGGCTCCCGTGAGGTGCAGGAACCTGTGCCTCCAGACCCACGAGAGTTTTATTCCTGCCACAGCCACCTGCCTGTGCTGTGTTCCCTACACAAGCTACTAGCCCTGTCAGAGGGTTCACTTTCTCGCTCCAGAGTGGAGAGAACAAATCTCCTAGGATGACGGAAAGGATTGGCTCCCCTTCAGCCGCTCTTGCTCCTCTCGGAGTGTTGGAACTGCTGAGTGGCGGGCGGGCGGGGGGAGGGCCTGGTAGGTGCTGGGATCCCTCCCTCTGGGATAGGCCTGTCACCTGTCTTCTCACTCATGGCTCCCCCCACAGGTGGTCCAGCTGCTCACCTGTGACCTGCTACTGTCACTGCGGACAGTGCTCTGGCAAAAGCAGGCGGGCGCCAGCCAGGCCCTGGGTGAGACCTACCACGCATCAGGCGCTGAGTTAGCTGGCTTCCAGCGGGACCTGGGCAGCCTACGCAGGCTGGCGCACAGCTTCCGCCCCGCTTACCGAAAGGTGAGGCCCAGCCGGCTGGTGGGAGGGACAGATCAGGGTCTGTAGGGCCTAAGCCCCAGAACCCAGCACAGGCACTAGCATGTGGTTGTGCAGTTGGCCCTCAGGTCAGCCAAGTGACCTGCACACGTTGGTTGAGTGCCCCGAAGCTCAGTGGGAACAGGCCACGCTCCGCCCACTGAGGCCAGGCCAGCATGAGGTGCGGCTCCCCAGTCCAGTGCTGGGTGGGAGGGTTCCAAGGGAGTGGCACAAGTCAGGGGCTCCTGGCCATGTCCAGAGCTCCACTCTGACATTTATAACTCATTGGCAGAGTGATAGGATCTCCCTGGAACCCCATGTAAAGGGAAATTCGCTTTCTTTTTCGGAGCCACTGGGGGCTTCAGTTATGCTGGCTGACTCTCCCCGTGGCCATGGCCACAGGAGCTGAGATCAGCCTCTGAGGACAGTTGTGTGACTGGGCTTGCTGGACTCAAGCCATTTCCTTTTTTGTTTTATTTTTATTGCTAATTAGAATAATATACTCAACATATTTCTACCTGAATCATTTTCTAACAGTTTGAGGAGACACAGAAGTGGCAGTGAGGGGGGATGGGCTGACAGTCTCGGGGGAGGCCGCTGCTGTGGAGGCTGGCATTCAGCCCCATGCCCACCACCCTAAGGTGCCGTGGGGCCCTCACAGGGTCACGCCGTGGCCACTGTGTGCAGCAAGCCGAGCAGACACAGCAGACAAAATAGAGTCTTCAGGCTGGTCCGAGTGCAGTGGTGTTTACAACTAATTGATCACAGCCAGTTACAGATTCCTTTGTTCCTTCTCCACTCCAACTGCTCCACTTGACCAGCCTTAAAAGAGTACATAAAAATCTTCAGATAACCACTCCTTGCTGTGGAAGAGAGGAAGTGTGCCCCCAGGTTGGGGCAGTACCCCTATCTCATGGAACCCAACCTGGCTAGCCCTCTGGTCTGCTCTCAAACACCATTGCATCCTGCCTCTCCCTGCCGGGAACTCTTCAGTGGCTCCCTGGTGCCTACTGGGGTGGGGGTTCATCTGGCAGCACCAGAGACTCTCCCCGAGGACTCAGATATTAAGACATAAAAGAGCTTGAGATTTTAAGAAATGAGAGACCTGGGCCCTGCCCTCCACCTCCCAGTGGTTCTTTTTTTTTTTTTTTTTTTTTTTTTGAGACAGAGTCTCGCTTTGTTGCCCGGGCTAGAGTGAGTACCGTGGCATCAGCTTAGCTCACAGCAACCTCAGACTCCTGGGCTTAAGCGATCCTACTGCCTCAGCCTCCCGGGTAGCTGGGACTACAGGCATGCGCCACCATGCCCGGCTAATTTTTTCTATATATATTTTAGTTGGCCAGATAATTTCTTTCTATTTTTAGTAGAGACGGGGTCTCGCTCTTGCTCAGGCTGGTCTCGAACTCCTGACCTTGAGCGATCCACCCGCCTCGGCCTCCCAGAGTGCTAGGATTACAGGCGTGAGCCACCGCGCCCGGCCCCAGTGGTTCTTATTACCTAAGAGCTGCAGACTCTGACCTGCAAACTGCTGGACTCTGTTCCTTTCTGAAGAAACGGAAGGAAACAAGGCACCGACCCTCTCTGGTGCCGGCCCAGCCATCCCTCACCTCTCTGTCCCCCTGTCCTGTCCTTTTGTCAAACTGGAAACAGCCTCCAGGGCCTTGAGGCTTCACCAGGCTGCTTGTCTTCCAGCCCAGAGGGTGCGGCAGGGCTCTCCTTGTCGCAGTGTGGGAAAGAGGGCCCTTTGCCTTTCCCACCTCTGTCTTCCTTCCCTCCCGTCCCTGCCAGTGGCCTGTGCTTTGTTCCCCATTCCTGCTGCTCATCCAGGTCTCTGGTGTGGCTCAGGGTCACAGTAGGGGACAACAGAGGCTGCTTTCCTGGGGTGAGCAAGGTAGGGTGATGGGGAGAGGAGGGGCACCAACATGTGGCAATGAGGTGGCTCAGGGAGAGGCACCCACTGGGGCGTATACAGGCGAGAACTTGGGGCTTGACTGAGATCTCCCTTGCGCCTCTCCAGGTGTTCCTACATGAAGCCACCGTGCGCCTAATGGCGGGAGCCAGCCCCACCCGCACCCACCAGCTGCTGGAGCACAGTCTGCGGCGGCGCACGGCTCAGAGCGCCAAGCACGGTGAGGGCCCCGCCCAGTACTGCAGGGAGCACTTGAGCACACCTCTGCCTCCCTGACAATGAGAGAAGCCTGAGGCTGGCTTTGGTGGCTTGTGGGCATGGCGTGGGCCTTAGTTGCGGGGCACCCAGCTGTGAGCCCGGAGGGAGGGCTGGGGGTGGGCCCTGGAGCCAGACAGCAGACTAGCGGGATGCCTCCAAGTTCACCTCCCCTGTGCACTAGAGAGGGCCGCAGAGCCCACCTCCCAGGATGGGTGTGGGGGTTAAATGAAGGAGTCTGGGTCATGCCTGCAGAACAGCACCAGCCTCGTCTTGGGCTCTCGGTTCCAACACGTATCTCATCCTTCCCACAGGAGAGGTGGATGCCTGGCCTGGCCAGCGAGAGCGGGCCACCGCCATCCTGCTGGCCTGCCGCCACCTTCCCCTCTCTTTCCTGTCCTCCCCTGGCCAGCGGGCTGTGCTGCTGGCCGAGGCCGCCCGCACCCTGGAGAAGGTGGGCGACCGGCGCTCCTGCAACGACTGCCAGCAGATGATTGTCAAGCTGGGTGGCGGCACCGCCATTGCCGCCTCCTGACCACCAGGCTCAGCCCACTGCCCTCCACCTCTGTCTGTCGCTCTCCCCCAGGATCCTCCCTCAAGAGCTGTGGGGACAAAGCCTTGTCTTCCGAGCTGTCACCTGCCAAGGCTTTTGGACCACTTACTTCAGGCCAGCGGGCCCCTGGGCGGAGTCCCTTAGAGCTGCTATCACTAGATGCCCGTGGTCTGGGGCCTGGTGGGGCTGAGAGCAGAGACAGCAGGGCAGGAATTGGGGTCCCCCTGACCGGAGAGCAGAGGGGGCTCCCAAGCTGTCCAGCCCCTGCCTCCAGCCCTCCTGAGTTTCTCTCTCCCTGAACGTCTCTCGCCTTTTCGCTTCCTCATTTTTTTATCAGGCTTTCTGGGGACGTGGGGCTCTGGGCGCTAGAGAGCGATTTGCCCTCGGGGCTGTGCCCGGTGTGCCCTTCCTTCTTTTTATACGAATGTTTTTATACCAGCGCTTGGGTTTGCTGCATCACGGGCTACGCTGCCGCAGCGCCTTCCCTCCCTGCCCGGGTCTGCGTCCCTCCCCTGCGCCTCACGAAGCCAGTCGTTGTTCTCTCTCAGTTAGGCAGGATGGCCAGGGAAGGAGGGGAGCCTGGCCCAGGGAGGTGGGTGGGAGGCAGGGGACAGGCCTGGGGACAGATGAAATAATGTCGGCATTATTTTTTAATTTTTTAAAAAATAAATGGTATCTTATTTAATTGTCCTGTTCCTTCCCACTCCCCTACTTCCTAGGCGGGCAGCCCCAGCTCGGGGTAGGTCCGGGGCAGTGAGAGATGAAGCCACCCCTTGGGACTGGGGCCCGGGGCCTTCCGCGTGGTTTCTTGGTTCCCTCCTACCTCTCCCCCAGCTCTTACCTCTGTGGTACAGACTGTCCCTGACTTACCATGGTTCAACTTATAATTTTAAGACTTTATGATGGATGGGTTTATCGGGGTATTAAATGCATTTTCGACTTACGATATTTTCCATTTATGATGCATTTATCAGGATGTAACATTGTAATTCAAGGAGCATCTATATATTTTTATCCCTAACCCTTGACCTGAAAATAAGCCAGGGTGGCAGAGACCAGCCCTCAACCCTTCCCAGCGACAAGCCCTTTTCAGAGTGGGCACTGGGAATGAGGTCCCTGTCTTGGGAGTCCTAGGAGAAAAAAGTGGTCCCACTTTTTTGGATCCCTTGGCGTGGTGCCTACCCGAGGCTGTTTCTTCCCAGGCCCCCTGAGACTGAGACCCTGTGCTTCTCATCCCCTCAGGCTGGGTGGAGCAAGGGGGGGATGGGAGCCCCAGTGCTGACTGGGGGTGCACACAGCAGAGGCCCCGATGCAGAGTGCATGCTGGGTTGGGTCGGCCTTGCCCTGGGCCTGCCCTGGGGTGTGCTCGGACCCCACCTGTCCTGCTTTCTTTTTCCTGCCCCTCCCCTGCTCACTGTAATTTATGGACCCACCCAGCCCACGTGTCTTGTGTATATACTGTGCCTTTTCTTGTTATTGTTGAGGGTGGGAAGGGGTGGTTTTTCACTGAAAAGGGGGATACACCTATGGATTCCTTAATGTTGAATCATTCACCATGTCCCAGGACATAGGTTATTCAATAAACAGATTGGTACCACCCAGCGCAAGGTGTGTGAGGGTCTGTAGTGTGCCTGCTATGGTGACCAGCCACGTGGCCGTGTGACTTGGCCTGCAATACGCCAGGGGCTGAGCCCGCCCCTCCCTCTCGCTGCTGACCAGGCCCCTGGCTTCAGTCTAACGGGCCTTCTTTACTCACCAGTGTGCCTGGCCCGTGCTGCTGGTGGTGGTGGTGGTTCTGGGGTCAGAGGTTGCTGTATCCAGGTTCCAACTTATTCCTTGGACGAGATGCTGGTGGCTTGACTGACAGCAACAATTCTTTGAGATTCAGAGTGCTAAATCGCTCCCCTACCAGGTGGGCCACTCCTTAGTTTCCCCTTCCCTGAAGGCAGTGACCCCCTGAGGAGGCTCCTTGGCCCACAAGTCAGATCCAAGTACAGGAACTGGATTTCCCAGCAGGGTCACCTTGGGTGGGACCTGGCCTCTCAGCCTCCATTCCCCCATGTGCAGAATGGGGAAGCTGATCCCTGCCTTGGACTGCAGTCCCCGCTGGCTGGGTTTAAGGGACAGGGCACACAGTGCCGGTTTACAGTGCCTTGGGGAGGTGGTGAGGGGCCAGGCTTGGCTTAAGACATGGGCAGGGGGGGTAGGAGGGGAGACCACAAGGTTGGAACGGGAGCCTTGGGCCTTGTCACAGGTGGAGTCGGGAGTGCCACATGGGTGGCAATGAGCCTGAGACTGACGCGCACAGTCCCTGGCCCAGCCCTACCCACCTGGCTGAGGAACAGTCCTTAAGCTCTGAGCCACATCCTTCTCTGAAGGGCAGTCCCAGTGTAACAGGGAAGGGCCTGGGGTGGGGGGCGGACAGCAAAACTATTTTGTCTCTTTTAAGCTTCCCCCACTCTTTTTAGGACCTGAAGCCTGGCCTGCATCCCTGAGGCAGGTTAAGTCTTTTGTTAAAAGATAAACTGAGCCAACCTAGGCTGACACCAGTCCCCCAGGTGGGCGTAGGTGGGGCTTTGTCTTTGGCTAAAACGGGAGATTAGAATAGTTACCCACACTAGAACTGAGGGCCCCTCCCTTTAATAGCTCTGTATTTCTGCTAAGGGTCAGGAAATTTGGATTTGGGGACAAGAAGGTCTACCGTTTTTCCTCCTTTGCCAGCAAAGTAATAAACTTCTCTTTCCTTCTCCTTGAACCGCTTGTTCTCATTCTGATGTGGCCTTGAGAACAAGTGCTGAGTTTTCCGTAACAGCAGGCCACACTGTTCCAAGGACCAGAGCAGCCTGGAGGGGCCCAGCTATAGCTGGTCCTGTCCACAGTCACAACATCAGCTTTTCAATGACAGCCACTGCCATGGCCTTAGCCTGGCTCCAGGGGGATGGAGAATGAGCAGAGGGGTGTTGCCCACCTCCGGCACAGCCCAGCCAGGGCCTGCGTCACTCAGGGTAGGTGGCCGTGGGCGGCCGATGTGCCCAGGAACCCTGATCCTTTTGTGAGTCTCTGCAGGCTCTGTGACTCAGCACCCATCTCCTCCCCGGGCTCTACGCAGCTGTGGGAGAGGGCCAGGGGCACATGCCACCCCCAGCAGCTGAGACTGTGAGCTCTCTCCCCACAAGCCTTGGGGGCCCTCACTGCGGGCAGGACCATGGGCTCTGGGCTATGTCCTGGGGCTATGTCCTGGGGCTGGCTACGAGGCCTTGGTTTCCTTAATGGCTTAAGGGACAGGAAGGTAGACCCTCCACAGGTGAGGAGCTAACCAGGCCTAGTGGGTGTGGGGGCCTCAGAGCAGCACAGCCAGGAGGAAAAAGGTCCCAGACTTCACATCCTGGGGGCAGCCCCCGACCCAGACTGCACCTGCCTGCCATTCACCCAAATTCTCTGTAACACTGGAGGGCCCTAACTTGTGAGACAGCTGGGTGACCTTGGGCAAGTTACTTAGGTCTCAAAACCTGAATTTCCTCATCTGTAAAGACGCCCCCATGGGGCTTTTGTGAGGATTAAATAAGAAAAGGCAACAGGTGGCCATTGTTATTAAAACACTATACCACACCTAGGGTACTCAGGAGGGAAACAGACCTAACTGGGTGGCTTTGTTGAGGTCACACACCTCCACTGGCCATAGCCCAGCCCCCCCCCCCCCAGTCTCCCCCAACAGTTCCTGGCACAGAGGGACTCCGTGGAAGTTGCACAAATGCTGCTGGCAATGCCCTGGCCACAGCCAGGTACCAGGAGCCCTCCCTGCAGGAAGGGCACACTGGCAGTGCCAAGCGTGTGTGGCGGGGCACCCAGAGGGGCACTGCCAGCTCCTGCTCCAGCATCCGCACCCTCTTTCCCTCCAAGCAGCTCCTGGGAGGAGGCTCCCGCATCCTGGGCACCAGATGTCCACACTGCCCACAACCATTAGGGGGGTGGCCCTGGGCCAATCCGGCCAAGCAGCCTGCAGGCCAGGGGCCGGCCCACAGCCAGACTGTCAGTGAGGATCAGGTTCTGCCAACTCAAGCTGTAGAGTGGGTGACCGGCTGGAGGGTCACCTCCAGCAGAGGGCGTGGACCCCTAGGAGGCCTCAGGCCCAGCCGCCCTCTCCCTGTGCCTGGATGAGAAGATGGTTGAAGCGTAACTGTTGGCTGTCCCCTGGCACCCACTAGTGTGGGCATTCAGCCTGGCAGGCAACCCTGGCCACCCGCCCCAGCCACCTCTCGCTGGCTCCCAGCACCTTTGCCCGGAGCAGTCCTGCGCGCTGGCACATGCTGTGCCCTCTGCCTGCACCGCCGTCTGTCCAGTCAATGACCAATGCCGCCATCCGTCCCTCTTGCAGCCAAGCTGGGGCTCCTTTATTCTCAGGGGGAGGAACCACAGAACAGGGTTTATTTACACCAGGAACCCGGGCCCTGCAGGCTCCAAGGCCCCCCGTCCAGTTGGTGCAGAAGGAAGAGCTGGCCCCCTCTTCCCCTGCCCTCGGGCCCCGGGCCGTGCCTCGGGAGGACGGCGCTCCGCTTCACACCGTGACCTCAGCTTTGCTGTTGGTGCTCAGGTGCCGGGACCCGCGGCCCGCGCTGCCGTAAAGGCTGGGGGGCTGCGGGCCGAAGGCCTCGGGCAGCTTCTCCACGCTGAACTGTCGCCGGGGCACGTGGCCGGGCTGCTGGGGCGCCGGGGACGCCTGCGCCACCGAGTGGCCACGGGGGACGGGCCGGGCCGGGCGACCGGCCGTCCAGGCCGCGTAGTGACCCGACGCGGCAGGACCGGCGGGGGGCGCGTAGCCGGGCGGGGCCCAGGGGCAGGCGTCCAGCAGCGCGGGCAGGTCCTCGGGCGGCTGCGGGACCCGCGGGACCGGCTCGGGGGCGGGGAAACGCTGATAGAAGTCCCGCGGGGCAGCCTCTGCGGGGACGGGGATGGGGTCAGGCTCTGGGCGCCCCACGCGCCGCGGTCGGAGCGCGGACACCCGGGCGCACTCACCTGCGGCCTTGAGCGCGGCGGCCTTGACCGTGGCATACTTGGCGTAGTCGGGCTGCAGCGTCCTGCCGCCGCCCTGCAGCCGGGGGACGCGCGGGGGCCCCGGGGTGGCCGACCCCAGGGGCGCGTTGTTGAGGCGTTTCTTGTCTGGAGGGCAGGAGGGGTCATTGGCCCGCCGGCCACTGACCCCGCCACTCCACCCGCGCCAGCACCTCCCGCAGCCGTCTCCCGGGGCAGCCCAGCGCGACCTTGGGCCGGCTGTTGGCGCCTGTCCTCAGGGCAGAACCTCCCCGCCTGGAGCAGGGCCGGCTCCCAATACCGACCCGAGGCAGCCTGCCCTGAGGGTGCGACCTGGTGAACGGCTCCACAGCCGCTCGGCTTGAGCCAGGCGCTGAGTCCCACGACCTGCTCCCGCCGAGATGGGGGGACGTCTGAGGAACAGACCCAGCTGGGAAAGCGGGGGCTGCCAAGCGCTGCCTCCCGAGCCAGAGACGGAGGAGGCGGCTCCAGAGCCCGGGGTGCTGAGCCAGAGGGCAGGACCACAGGCCTGGCCAGCAGAACCCGTGTCTGGGACCTCCTCACAAATCACAGCCCCTGAGACTCAGGGTGGCAGGACCCGTGGGACAGAGGGGAGGGCCCCTCACACACCCACAGAGCAAGCAGCTCATTTCTGTTCGGGGGAAACAGCTCAGAGCCTCCCCTGCCCAGCCCTGAGCACGAGCCTGCCCACCTCCGCTGTGGGTCAACAATGCACCACCCCCTGCTCACCTGTGCTGTTGTGGGGCGAGCCCTGGGGGAGGCCATCCCCCATCTGCACCTGGACTCCGCTACCCAGGGGTGGGCCCAGAGGTGGAGGCAGGGGTTCCGGGGGGCCTGGCTGCTTCAGAAGTTCTGTCAGTGTCCTGTGGGGACAGAGTGGTGAGGGGTGGCCCCCTCAGCCTATCAAAGGCCAGCCCCAGCCACGGCCATGATGGTCTCCCGTGTGACCCTGGGCAGTTCTTTCCATCTCTCTGGCCTCCTTTCTCTCATCACAGACCTCACGCATCTAGCTTCCCTCCCAGGCACGACCTGTCGGGCTCACCTGTGGTCCCAAAAATGCCACATCCCAGAGCAGGCCAGGAAACTCTACTGGGGTCACATGTAACCAGGGCCACCTTATTTTCCAGAGGCCCCCTTCCCTCCCCTTCCTGCAGCCCACTCTCAAGAGCCTCCCCAGTACGGCCTCCTCTCCCGACACAGCCCTGCCCCTGACACCCTTTCCTCCATCTCCTCCCATAAACTCCTATGGTTCGTCAAGCCCCACGGAGTCCCCTCTTCCCCACTGCCCACCCAACCCCCTCCTGCAGCAGGGCTTCCGCTGGGTGCAGGGACATAGCTGCCAGCACAAGCATGGCGGACAGATTGGGGCGGGGATGGGGGGAGGCAGGCAGGAGATCCCTGGTGGCAGCCCAGCACCCGAAGGCTGTGTGACCTTGGGCAGCTGCCTCCCTGGGTACCCAGGACACCCAGCCCCCACCCAGCTGTGATAATGTGACAATGTCTATTAAGCCCAGCTGCTTTCAGCATCCAGAACCCATGATTTTCTCCTACTCGGCCTGACCCTCCTTCTGGGGCTGGGGCCTCAAATGGCTGATTCAGGGTCTGAAAGTGTCCTGGTACCTGCCTGAGCTGACGCTCCTGCCCTGCCCACTCCCCAGTGGCTCACCTCTGTGGTCTCATCTCTGGACAAGCACCACCAGCCCAGCTCTCCCAAACACGGGTGACCATCATGCCCCCGGCCTGTGCACAAACTCTCTAGGGGCTCCCTCCAAACCCTCTGAGAAGCCTTCCCTGGCCATCAGCCCCAACATGACAGAATTAAGTGTGAGACCTAGGGGGAGGGCAGGGGTTCAGAAGACACCCACACATGAGCCCAAGCCCTAGAGCCCAGAAAGGGGCAGGGACCGGCCCAGGCCACCCAGTGCATCAGGGGTGGGCTCGGCTCTTCCTGAAGCATCACCAAACCTGCTTCCCCATCCCATGTGGACCAGGAGGTCTCCAGGTGAACGTGTCAGCTGGCCTGCCCCAGCCACCTCCTACATTTAGTGACCCTCAGTTCCCACTGCCCACCCTGGTCAAGAACATATCCAGGCTTCCCCGCTGCTACCCTCGGCCAGCATGAGGGACCCAAAAATCGGAAGGCCCAGCCCCTGCCCCTGCAGCATCCAGGACCCAGGCCAAGAGGCTCGGCGGCATGGAGGCAGGCAGTGGCCGAGGGCGGAGGCTAGGTGGTCTGGGGGGTGAGGGGTGCTGCAGTGCCAAGGAAGCCCTCATGCCTGCCCCTGGGGCCCACATCTGGCCCACCAGGCTGTGGGGCTTTCTCTCTATTGTCACTTCTAAGTACAAGCCTGTCACCTGTGGTGTCAGCAGCCCACATGCCCAAAGGGTGCTGGGACCTGGAGGATGAAGAGGGCACAGGCCCCAGGATGTGGGAATTGCTGGGGCATGTGAGTGCATGAGTGTGGCAGATAGGTGGGAGTCCAGGTCTGGACACGTAGAATCCTAGAGTCCCCATTCCAGCTGAGGAAGGAGACCTGGGTCCTATAGACCCCATTTCACACCAGGCTCAGAATGCAGTTAGCACCTGTCCTGGACTCAGCAGCGCTGGACACTGTTCCCTACGCAGAGGGAGACCCTGACCTGCGTCTGGGGCTATGGAGTGGGCATTAGGGGAGGCCCTCCGGAACCCAGGGAAGGAAGGTCAGGCCTGAGTCACAGCTCTGGGGTCACCGGAGAGAAGGCAGGGAGGGGAGCGGAGAGAGCCCAGAGAGCCAAGTGCCCCTTCCCTGCTCTCCACCCAAGACACCAAATACTACATCAGCGCTGTCCCCTGCCTGGCCAGCGTGGGCCCCTCCCCTAGCGCCAACCTCGTGCTCTCTGCCCTAGGCTAACCAGCCCTCCCTGTGAGGGGAGGCTGGAGCCGCCCAGCGCCCAGCACAGACCAGAAGGTCAAGGGGAGTCAGGGCAGTATCCGGTGTCTGCCCCGTCAAGTGGGGGTTAGGGGGAGACAGGGAGGAAAGACCAGGAGAAAGGGCCTGCTGAGAGAACCAGGGCTTTAAGCGGGGCGGGAAGGATGGAGGGGCGCAGCGGGGCGCCCACCGGGCAGAGAGAGCGTCGGGGCGCCCAAGCAGGGGTCTGGGCACGGCGGCGCGCTCACCTGGTCACCGTGCGCCGCGCTCGCGGGCTGTGCGCCCTCTCCAGGCCCAGACGCGCCCCGATGCCGGCCAGCACCAGCAGCGCAGCGACGCCACACACCGCGTAGACGGCCGTGTGGCTGCGCTCGCGGCCCGGGTCCCGGGGCGCGGCGGCGTCGCGGGCGCGGGCGGGCGGCCGGCCGGTCTGCACCCAGGCCGGCGTGTCGTAGTTGGAGCAGCGACTCTGGTCGAGGCGCCGCGGCCCGTCGTGGCAGCAGAAGCGGTAGCCGCACGTGCCGCAGCAGAAGCTGTAGGCGCCTGAGCTGCAGTTGAAGGGCGGGTCCCACTGGCCCATCACGTCGTAGTAGCCGCGGCAGCGGTCGCCCCCGGCCGGGGCTGCGGTGCCGGGTGCCGCGGGCCCCTGCGCCTCGGGGGCCCCCGCTCGGCCCGACGGCGGCCGCGCCAGCAGCAGCGCCAGCCGGAGTGCGAGCGCCAGCCGGAGCCCGGGCGGACGGTGGCCCCCGCGCAGCCCCCGCTCTTCGGCCCCCGCCATTCGGCCGGCGCCTCCTGCTACTGCGCCCCGCGCATGGCCCCGCGCCGCGGCTCCCTCCGGCCCGGCTCCTCCGCGCCCTCAGGGATGGCGCCGGCCCCGCCGCCCGGGCGCTGGCTCCCTGCGGACGCCTCCCGGGCCGGCCGTCGGCCTCCTCTGGGACCGCAGCCCCGGGTGCGCTCGGTCCGGAGCTCGGGAGGCCGCCCCTCCGGTGGGCGCGTCCTCCGCCGGGGCTCACCTCGGACCCGGGCCGGCCGGTCCGCGCCCGGGCTGCCCCCAGGGCTGGGCGGCGGGTCGTGGTCCGCGCGCGGTTCCCGCTTCTCCCGGCCGGGAGGTGTGCGGGTCCTGGGCCTAGCGGGGGCGGCGCCGGGGCCGCTGGCCGCCCGACTCCGCTGCCTCCCGCCGCCCGCTCCGTGCTGCCCGCGCTGCGGCTCCGGCTCCGGCTCCGGCTCGGGCGCGGGCTCGGCGCGGGCTCGGCGGGCGGGGGAGGGAGCGCGGGAAAGAGGGCGGGCGGCGGGAGGCAGAGCCGGGGGAGGAGCGCGGCCGCCGCCAGGGGCGGGAGGGGGCGCGGAGGGCGCGCGCAGCCGGGCGCCCCACCTGGGACCCTCTCCGAAGCCCTCCCCAAAACAGTCCTGGGAACGGGGCACCTGCTTAAGGCTCCCGGGACTGTTACCTGGGACATGGGGCCGCGCCTGAAGCGTCTCTGTTTTACAGGTGCGGCGACCGACCGTGGCGCGGAGGTCAAAGCTGCCCGGAAGAGCCCCGGGACGGTCAGTGCCCCGCTCGGGTCTCCTTCCCGTCCCTGTTGTCCATCCTGGTCATGACGTGAGGCGGGCCCCCTCCCCTCTCGGCGCCTCAATTTCCGCACCTGTCAAATGGGAAGGAACAGCCCCGGCCCTGCTGCTGCACAGGGCAGGGGTCCCCGCGCCGCCCGGGGCGCAGGGTTTACCCCAGGGCGTGAGCCTCGGTTCCAGAACCTCCCGAACGCCCGGCCGGGGGCCCGGATATCCCCGCGGGGATGGGCACGGCCCTCCCGAGATCTGCTCCCCTCCCCAGGTGTGACGCAGAGGAGACCCGGCTAGCCGGGCCCACCCGCCCCCCGCGGACCCAGCGGTCCTTCCACAATCTGAGCGAAGGCGGCCCTGGCCCTGGCCCGCAGCACGGCTCAGTCACGTTTTCGGAGCTGAGTTTAATTAGAGAATGTGACGGCGCCGCGGCTTCTTGCCTCAGTTTCTCATTTTAACATCAAAACTCTTTCTGGAGGGCAGATTCATAATCCGCCCCCTCCAGGAGGCAGGGGTCAGTGTGG
The DNA here is from genome assembly GCF_041146395.1 of Eulemur rufifrons. Taxonomy (NCBI): domain Eukaryota; kingdom Metazoa; phylum Chordata; class Mammalia; order Primates; family Lemuridae; genus Eulemur; species Eulemur rufifrons. The sequence continues at coordinate 90,432,377 of NC_090998.1, forward strand.
AACTTCTCATGGCCAGACGGGAACACCAGGAGGGAAAGGGCTGGCGCCCAGCTCACCCCGTGCCCGGCTCAGCTCAGGCCTCCCTCAGCACTGGAAGGGAGGGAGGGAGGAAACGCCTCTAGTCTCTCACTTCTGTCAGGGGAAGAACTGGAGCTCCCTGGGGTCCTTCCTGCTCCCCTTCATGTCCCCTCCTTCCCCGTCACTCAGCGGCTGGGATCAGCTTATCCAAGTGGAGGAGGTGAGGGAGGAAGGAGAAGGATTTACATTTTAAGGAGGATCAAGTCCTGTCCCAACATGAGGGGCTGACAGGCCAATTTCAGGAATTAGGGGGCCAAGACAGGAGGAGGGGGTGACCTCTCAACAATGCCCTCCCCCCTCAGAGTGTCTCCTTGTGCCCTGGCCAAAGACGTCCTGCCCCCCACACACACTCGCTTCCCACGCAGCCCAGAGGACCCTCCCTTCCCCCATCACAAGACGGCTTGTTACAACTTTAGAAGAAAAAAACAGGAGCAAAGGAATTAAATGAAACTGCTTTAATCCCATCTCCAGAGCCAACCACACTGAACTATGTCACACTTTACATGCTGTTTTGTGACTGGTTTTTAGTTTACTTTTTGCTGTCCTTAAACTTTTACTTTGTCATTCTCCTCAGAAATTGGTAGCTATGCTTTCTGGAGTGTCCTTCTCTGCTTCCTTGGGGGAGCATTCCTAGAAATGGAATCAGTGGCACCACCCGCTGACAAGCTGCCCTCCAGGTTGCAGGGCCCTGAGGGTGGCCGCTTCTCCTCACCTTTCACACCCATTTCGGGCACTTGTCTCTGCCCCCTTGGACCTGTGGCCTCATTCTAGGTAGGGTCCCTTCTGGGTCCAGAGCAAGTCTCCCAGCACTCTCCCCTGGGTTACTGCCCCTCCTGGGCCTCCTCTTGCCCCCACTGTCTTGGCACTGGGCACTGTACTCAACTTAGACCCAATGTTGACTCCCATCAGGTCCTGCAAATATATGTCCCTAGTGACGGCCATTTGACCAATGAAAGAGCTGGATTCCAGCCCTTGCCCCACTCCCAGGGGCTGATGTCCAACCCCCAATTTCCCCCAGCCACACACACAGGCCTTCCTCCGCAACCCAGTCTGATTCAGTAGTCAGCCAGCAACCCGAGGTACCCACATCTACCAGGTCTGTGCCAGGCACTCATTGCCCTCTCCATGTGAACACCTGGCCTTGGGGGGCAGGGAGCAGGAGAGGGCAACTGCAAAGGCAGAGCCCAGCTGACTGGCTGAGTCCTGAGATCTGACCATCCATCCAGCTGACCTGCCCCCCAGATGCCCCGGCCATGTGTTGGGCCAGGGGATCTAGGGATGGTGCAGCCCAGCTCAGGACTGACCCCTTTGCCTGGATCCCAGGGCCTCTCACCACAGCAAGGTTCCGGGGCACCCACCTCTTATCTCTTCTTCCCGCCCCCCCAAGCCTGTGTCACCAAAAATCGCCCATTGATCCAGGCTTAAAATAACCCCTGGCATCTGCAGCAAGCTGAGTCCCTGCGCTTGAAGGGCACCCGCCCCCCCAACACCCTGCTGGCAGCTCGAGTGTGCGGGTGTCTGCGTGTGCTCCAGATGGGGGGTGAACATCTGGGGCTATTGTGTGACTATGAGGGCCTTCCCTGCACCGTGGGCAAGCATGCTCACATGCGTGTCAGGGTAGGTGCACTTGCACACAAGTCCTTCCCTCAATGTCGAGCCCTCGCCTGGCGCTCAGGCCTGGCTGTGGAAGGCTGGGGGTCCTGAGAGGTTGTGGACATTAAGGAAACCCTGTGCTGAGGCTGTGTCCCCATTTTAGATGGTGGGTGTCCAGTATGCCAGCTCTGCTCAGCCCTGCCCTGTCTGGGCCAGAGGGTTTGGGTTTTTCTAGAAATTCAAGACCCAGAGAGGGGAAATCACTTGCTGTGACTGGCACACAGCCAGCAAGGGCAGGGTCTGGCCTGGAACCTGAGCTGTCAGCCCCACACCTACTTTCTGGCCAGTTCAGTGCTAACCGAGAGAGCAGCTGGAGGGCACCGCCCAGAGCTCAGGGAAGCGCCCCCTACCGGCTGACAGGGCACACCCCGACTCCTGCCTTTCCAACCCCTCCGCTGAAAGCTTCCATTTATTCTTCGCTTTGGAGCCAGACTGACCAGGTTGGAATTCCTGCTCCCCATTCAACCTTTCTAGGCCTCAGTTTTCTCATCTGCAAGATGCGTTACCGGCATCTCTCTGGCAGGGCTACAGGGAGAAGCCAGTGGGCTCTTGACGGGAGACACCCAGGTACGTGCGTCCTGGTGGGAGGACACTGCATCCACTGCGGCCGGGTGATTGTGACGGTGGCCGGTGCCATCCACAAGCTTCAAAGGCCTCATTCCTAAGCTCATTTCACTTCCATTTCCTCCGTGACGGGGAGTTACCCAAGAACAGAGATTCTCAGGACGCTGGACTCCCTGCTAGTGCAAATGCTCGTACCAGGAGGGGTCTGGAAGGAGGGCCCATGGCTGCTTTTGTCTCCTGGGAGGCAGCTCAGTGACTCAGGCTCCAGCTGCCGGTGGGAGGGAGGGGGCGCCCGGGCTCCTGAGGTCTCGAGGGAGCGGCAGGATTGGGGGGCTGGGGCTCAGTTCCGGGTCCCAGCCCCCATGCACCCCCTCCCCGGCCCGCACCCTGCCCTGCCTCCCCCACTCCAGACGCCACAGGTAATGGCTCCGCCTGACCCCCTCCCAATAAGTCTCCCCCTTCAGGACCCGCCAAAGACCCCAGAAAACGTGCAAACCCGGCAGGTCCACCCTCCTCGACCAGCCCGCCTGCTCCTGAGGCACGACTCCGAGGTCAGCGAAACGCAGAGCCCCCCGCCCTACACCTCGCCCTAAAGGCGGGTCGGTGGCCCACATCCGGGGCCCTCCTGGCTTGGGCCTTGGGCCTCGGGACGCGCGTGAGGAGGACTAGGACTCCGCGCGGACGCAGAGGTCCGAAGCCAGAAGTGGGCCCCCTTGGCCTTGGTCCCGCCCCGCATCCGGTTCCTCCCTTTTTCCTCGCCCCTTGGCCTGGCCCCGCCCCTTCAACTTGCCTCTGGCCCCGCCCCTTTCCTGCAACCTCTCTCTTTGACCCGGTCCCTCCGCCGCGCCGCTCGCCCTGGCCCCACCCTCTGCGTCCCGGAATACCCTCCGCCACCCTGCGGCTGGCGGTCAAGGTGCCACCAGCCGGGCCAACCGCAGGAGCCGCGCATATAGACTTTCGCCTGCCCCAGAGCCGCTGGACCGTCCTGGATTCGGGGCTGGATCACAAATTCTCTGCAGCTTGGAGGAGCGGAGATGCTCAGGGGTCCCCGGACCCTTGTATCCTCCCCACCCCGCCACCACAGCTGCGGCGCCCCGCAGAGTCCAGGAGGAAGGCGCATGGGCCGGGAACACGGGCATCTCTTTTCCTCCCGGCTCCTCCCCGACTCTCCACATGATTCTGGGCACTTGTCCTTACCGCACCCCCATCCGCAGGTCAGGACCAGGCCTGCTTCCGCCTCCCTGCCCCGGGCATTCCCTGGCCCTGGCAGGGATCGCCCTGTCCCTACATGCCGCATGACCTTTAAACTACAAGGACAGCTGGGTGGCCCCCAAGAACCCTATTTTGCATGTGGAAAGACAGGCCCAGAGTGATGCCACCAGCTTCTAGGAATAGTACTGTGTGGGGCCATCTCTGCTGAGAAAGAGGGAGGTGAGGGTCAGGCCTTCCTCCCGGGCCTCACCAGCTGGACCTCCCCACCCCCACTCTGAGCCCTCGGCCTGGGACTGCCAGGCAGGAAGTGAAAGGGGCTGCAGGAAGCCCCAGGAGGAACCGAGACTTCAGCCAGCCCCGCCCCCACCTGCCAGGGACCCTGGGGACTTGGTGGAAACCAGACCCTCCTTCAGGAAAAACTGGCCAGAAACACAGGCTAGGCCAGTTCCCACCCCCCACAAGTTGTCCTTCCAGAGTCTAACTGAGATCCCTCGTACTGCAAAAAGAGACCAGTTAGGGAGAAAAATCTTTTGAGTAGTGATAAAACCAAGAGGCGGCACCTGGCCTCAATCCCAGGCATAGGCCACTCCCCCGAAGGGAGCCTGGGCCAATGACCTTCTGCTGGGCAGGCACACCCAGCGGGGGCAGGAACCCGGGTCCACCCCGGCTCCACCACTGCCTGTTGTGCCGTGGGCCAGATCCCTTCACCTGCTGAACCGCTCTTTTCCTATCTGCAAACTGGACCGTATCATCACTGCTCACGGATGTGAAATGGTGCAGATTTTCAGGAAAGAGATTGGACCAATGGGCGCCTTTAAAAAGGTCAAGGCCTTTGGTGCAAGCACCCTCCTGGGAAACAGAGCCGCATGCAAAGAGCCTCAGTCACAGCAACAAAAACTGAAAATAGCCGAATGCTCAAGTGGAAAACTTTACCAATATTGAAAACGTTATTGTGCAGTGGTTAGAGAGAGAAAAACTCACTAAATACAATGGTCAAGATATGACTTTGCCTGTACAGAATGGTTACAATTATGTAGAAAAATACACCACCACGCAGGGGGCTGGTGTTGCTGGATATGGATCATTTCTCCATGATTCCATCATGGATTACTGTCCTGAACTTCCCAGATTGTTTACAAAATGCCTATCTTGATTTTTTTTTAATAAAAGCATTTTTTAAGCAAACACAAACACCCACCCCACCCCCCTCCTGGTGCTGTTATGAAGAGCAATGAGATATTGGAGGTGACAGCCCTTGGAAAGTAACACCTAGGACAGAGGACAGAACACTGTTCTCTTATTACCTGGGCCTGGGGCCCTTTTCCAGCGGGGGGAGACACCACACCCCTCCTTGCCTGCCATCCACTGGTCCGTCCTGGTTCTCCCCCAAGGAACTTCCCATCTGTTATTTGCTAGATGACAATGATACCAAGTCCTCTCCCCTTCTGGGCCTCAGTTTCCTCATCTTCGAACTGTGTATATCTGTGAGAACTCTCTAAGGTTTCTTCAAGTCCTTCTTCTCTGGAGGGGCACAGGGAAGTAGGAGAACTTTGCATCCAACCCCCTATTTTTCAGAAGAAACTGAGATCAGAGGGAAAACTGCATACCAGCCGGAGAGGCCAGCTGGGACAGAGAGGTGCCAAAGGTTTGCATGTCTGGGCCCCAGAGGGGTTTCACCCACCCTTTTCACCTTCAGGGCCTAGCCCCTGGCTGTAGGGGAGAAGGTGTGGTGGGAGGTGGGGTGGCCAGGAACAGCTCAGACTTCCCCAGCCCAGATGAAGGAGTGGATGGCTGGGCCCATCTGGGCCTAACCCCCACCCCTGCCTACTGCTTGCCACCTGACCTTACTCCAGTCTCCTGGGTCCCTGAGGGTAGGGGCATCTGAGATGAGTTCAAGGAGCAAGTAGCTGGGCAGAGACCTCGATGTGAGTGTCCAGGTTCTGGGGACGCCATTGTCTTCTGAACTGGGAAAAGGGTAGGCAGGAAGGGCAGGGGTCTGCTAGACAGTTCTGGTGGCAGTTCATGGAGATGCAGGCAGAAACATCTGATGCATGAACAGAACACGGCCAAGGCCCAACGTGGGAAAAACAGTATCGGTACTGAATCCCATCTTCTGACTCCTAGTCCAGTGCTCCTTCCAAAGGCACTAAACTATGATAAGTTCTAAGGAAGCTGTCCAGGGCAGAGTCCAGGTCAGCAGGTTCTGACCCTGTGTGGGAGGGCAGGCAGGAGGCAATGGCTGACTGAGTGCACAGTGTGGTCCCGAGCTGGGAATAGACGGTCTTGGCTCCAGATCCCAGAGCAAGGAGCACCACTGTGAGAGGAGCAGCTTTCACTGGGTTGGTGGGTGACCCTAGAGGCTGGCACAGAACGGCCAAGTGAGCCCAGCATTTGGGGTCCAGTGCTTCAGGAGGACTGCCCATAGAGAGAAGGAAATTCAAGGCACCTCGGATCCATCTGATTCAAGGGCACAGGCCTGCCCTAGCCTCTGTATGAAGGAGCCTCCTGTAGGTCCCGTCCCTGCCCTGTGTACGGCTGAGTGCGCTGTGCCTCAGAAGCAGCTGGGACCCTGGGTGGTCCCTGACAGCTGCCTGCCAGTGTGTTCCTTCAGCTTAAGTTTGGAGTTCTGCCCCAGAGGCTGTAGACTTCCTCCCAAGTGCAGACCTGTGGCTCTGGAAGCTGCCACTGAAGTCAAAATGGCATCTTAAGTTGTAGCAGATTGGGCCAATCTCAGGGTTGCCCCTGGGATACAGATACCTAAGAATCAGTACAATCCAGCACAATCCTTTTTTCTCTTCAATTATTTCTTAAAATAATCTTGTACTGAATCCCAAAGCAAGCAAACCCATGAACTGGTTACTCATAGCTGCCATGTGCATAGGTTTAAAAGCAGGACAGCTCTGAGAGCAAGTATTAAAGAAATACAATATCCAGGTACAAATTAAGCATCCTCCCACTTGGTCTTTTTTTCAGATTCATTTTGGCTTAATGGTGCCTTCCCCACATTAAAAGAAAAATCTCTTACTCACAGTGCCCCAGTCATTCAAAAGCACAGAAGCTCAGGCACAACCTTGAAGCGCTGTCAAAGATGGTATAGTCTTAAGCCAAAAACTAACACACCAAACAACTCCATGCCGGCTGATTGCTGTGGTCTGTAGTGTCTGTGGTGCTGCAGAGTTTAGCTGGGGCAGCCTGACTCCCTGGAAAAGGGCACTTGGGTGCTGGAGGAAAGAGCCAAATTCAACTTCCAAGCCCCTGGCTCGGGGTCCAGAGGAGGGCAGGGACCATCTCCTGCCCCCTCCATTGCTATGATTTTTTCTTTTTTTTTGAGACAGAGTCTCATTCTGTTGCCTGGGCTAGAGTCCTGTGGCATCAGCCTAGCTCACAGCAACCTCAAACTCCTGGGCTTAAGCGATCCTCCTGCCTCAGCCTCCCGAGTAGCTGGGACTACAGGCATGCACCACCGTGCCCGGCTAATTTTTTTCTATATATATATTTTAGCTGTCCATACAATTTCTTTCTATTTTTAGTAGAGATGGGGTCTCGCTCTTGCTCAGGCTGGTCTCAAACTCCTGAGCTCAAACAATCCGCCCGCCTCGGCCTCCCAGAGTGCCAGGACCACAGGCGTGAGCCACCGCGCCCGGCCCCTCCATTGCTATTGTTGCTCAGGGCCGGCAGTCTTGGTGGTCACCAGTTCAGTGGAGCCCAGCTCTGTGGCTGGCACAGGTACGCTATGGCCGGATGGGGTGGTGCCTGGGTCTTCTTCCCTGGGTGGAGGCCAGACAGGAGCTGTGGCATCAAGGGTTCCAGGGCACAGGATGATGACATTGTCCAGGGGCTCTGGGGCAGGAGGTGGGGGAGGGAAGGTCAGCACTGGGCCACAACCTTCCTCCACTGCCTGTTCTAGAAAGCTTCCCAGAGGGTGCAGCCCCTTGCGATGAGACCCCACTGTGGGAGGGAGGAGTGGCACAGGGCAGGGGCGAGATGGGAAGTACGCCCGAGGGGTAGGAGCTGGGGCCCAGCCTGGCCATCCCACAGGGATTTGCTCTGGGACAAGCTCCCTCAGACTCCCAAGGTGCAGGACAGACTCCTCCCTTAGATGGGACTCCCCAGTGCTGTCCTTCCTTCGCCTTGGGTCTGGGAGGGCAATGCCGTGTCCCTCACTTAGGGCCTGTCGTCTCCCTGCTCAGCCTGAGCTCTTCAGGGCAAACTCTCTCCTACCCGCAGTCCACACAGCCCTTTCTCTCGGTTCAGACCCCCCACCCGCAAGGGCCATGTCGCCCCTAGACGGCCTCACCCCCAGGCCATGTGACCCCGCGCCTCCGACGGTGCCCCTTGGTTCCCTAGATGGAACTCACCGTGCTGGCCTCCATCTGGGCCCTCCGGGGAGGCCGTCCCACGAAGCCGCCGGCGCCTCCAGCTCACCAGGCCCACCAGGGCCAGCGCTAGCACCAGGCCCAGCAGCGCGGGGGCGCCGAAGAGCAGCCCGGGCAAGGGCAGCGCCGCCTCGGGGCCGGCGCCCGCGCCCACTGACTCCTGCGGCTGCAGCGCCGTCCCGGGCGCCGCGCTGCTCACTCCTGCTGCAGGCGGAGGGGACAGGGAGGGAGGGCGCGGGGCCGCGGGGAGGGACGCGCGGGGACGGGGTGGGGCGGAGGGAGGCGAGGCTGGGAGGGGAGGGACGGCGGGAGAGGTGGACATAGGGGGAGAGAGCGGAGGCGGCGGTGAGGGCCCCGTCCAGGCCCTGCCCACGGATCCCCATCAACCCGCCGGGTCTTGGGCGGGGCGGGCTCTGCCTGCGGCTTCGGCGGGCTGGGGGCCCCGTGGCAGGACCTCCGTCCTCCCCGAGGGCTGCCCGAGGCCACGCGTCAGCGCGGGTCGCTCTTACCCGGTCTCGGCTCGGGCGTGCGGAGGAGCTTGCAGGCCACGCAGTGGCGGACCAGCAGGTCGAAGCACTGGGCCGGGTCACAGGGCGTGGGGGGCGGCCCGTCCCTGCCCCTCGGCCTCCTGGCCCCTCGCCTCATGGTGCTGATGCCGCCTCACTGCGCGGTGACTGAGCTCTGAGTTGGGCTCCGCTGCCCTCCGGGAGGAAACCGGGAGCGGCCGCGCACTCCGCCCCGCCCCGCGGGGTGGGACCACTGGGGTGGGACCACTCTCAGCCAGGCCCAGGGCCCTGAACCGCAGACCTCTTTTTCTTTCTCCCTAGGGTTCCTCCATTCACCCACTCAACCATGACCCCCAGACGCCAGCTGGGTGGGCCCTAGGCCGGGCTGGGGTCAGACCAGAGCCTGCTCCTGGGCCACAAAGAGGATGGGTCCCTGCAGTCAGGACATAGACCTCTGGGTGGCCTCCCCTGCTCAGCCTCTCAGAGATAGTCTGTGGCTCCGATGCTCCCACCACCATCTCGCTGCAAGCCCACCTGCCTCCTCCTCTGGGGAGTCCTCCTTCTCTTCCCAGGCAGAGCTGGTTTAGGACATCAAACACTTCTGAGTGACCACCTTGTACCAGGCCCAGAGAGTCCGCCCAGAGGGAGTCCCACAGGACAATGCCTCACAGTAGGGACCAGCACAGGTCATCCTGGATGATGAGAGGCGTTTGCCAGGTGGAGGGAGGGTGGAGCGTGAGCAAAGGCTTGGAGACCCAAACAGGGAGTCCAGGGAGTGCTGGGGCCAGAGGGCCAGGCTGGGGCCTTGACTGGAGCATCAGGGAGCTTGGACTCTGAGCTGCAGGATACGAGGGAGCCACGCAGGGCTTTGAGCAGGGAGTGTCAGTAAGATCTGCATATTACAAAGGAAACTATGGCTGGAATGGAGGGAATCCTGCTTACCCCGACTCCTTTTCTCCAGGGCTGTGTGTGTCCTGGCCAGCTCACCTCTGTGTCTCACTGAGGTCCCCCGTCTGTCTGTGCTCCCCAGGGTTTGGTTCCCCCATCTGCCTCTCCCCCAGTCTCTCAGACTGACACACACACGCACACCTACAGAGGCTCCCTGGCCTTCCTCAGTATATGCTGCTTCCTCCCCAGGGGCAAGGGCTGGACAGGCCCTCAGGGAGCCACAGATCAGCAGGAGCTCAGGGTTACGGGCCTGCTGGTGGGACTTACAGACCCCTAAGCACTCGGGGCTGAGGGAACACAGAGAACTGAGGACGAGCAACTGTCCAGGGGCCAGAAGGAAGCTTGGGGGCAGAGTGAGTAGATCTCGGCAGCTGCGAGGGGGCGGGAAACACTCCAGGCAGAGGGAATGTCATGGGCAAAGGCTTGGAGAGGTGAAGGGGGTACAGGGAGCGTGTTCTGGGGACAGACGTGGCCACTGCCGCAGGGGGTGCTGGGAGGGCAGAGGGAGCAGCCAGGCAGCAGAGGAGTGAGGCCCGCAGTGAGGAGGGGTTTGAGTAGGGAAGAGATTGCCTCTGAGCTGTGCTCACAAGGGCCCTCTGGCTACTACCGAGCTGGAGACTGGATGGGTGACTGGAGTGTCGAGGTGGCTGACACTATGGACCAGGCAGGACATGACGTAGTAGCTACCCTATGGAGTGAGGGGAGGGAGGCTGTCCCCCAGGTTTCTGGCTTGAAAGACCTGAGGACTCCCATAGAACCCCAGTGGGCCAGCTTTGAGTGGCCCTGGCCCACTGCCTCTCCATCCCCTGCCCACGGGCCAGCGACTCCATGGCAGGAAGGTGTAGGCGGTGAGCAGCTGCAAAGGAGAAGTGGGTGTGGGTGTGGGTGTGGGTGTATGGTGGGGGCGAGCCAGGAGCTTGGAAAGGAGCCAGGACAAGGAAGGCCCTTCTACAGGACAGCGGGTGGGGGGAAGGCCAGAATACTGGGCCATAACCCTGCCTCCCACACCCATCCCTCTGTTGATATTGGTGCTACTGTTATTACCTGCTATTGTTGGGGCTGCAGGCCCTGACTGTGTACCAGGCACCTCATTTAGCCCTTGTGCCAGACGTTTGAGCAGGCTGAAGTTTGTGAGAATCCAGGGAGGGGGTGGCCCAATGGGCTGGGGTGGGGATAATTTACACAGGTTATGACGAGGGCGAGGGCACCAGCCTGCCAGGTCTCCATCTCCCAGCAGAGGGTGAGAATCACTAGCTATTCTGACCCCTGCAGAGACTAGAGGCAGCTGCCTTCAGGGTCCCAAGGGAGAGAGGGGGCGAGATGTACCACTGAGACAGGGGACTGGCAGGCACTGCTGTGGGCATTGCTTAATTGTGCAGACATTGTTTAACTGAGTCCGGAAGTCTCAAAGTTTCAAACTACCCTGATCAAACCAAGCTGGAAGTAGGACAGGTTCCAACCAGTTAGAACCAAGATGGTGGAGAAACTGACCCCCTCTCAACCTTGCAGCTTCATTACACGCCTCGTTACCATAAAATTGTCTAGGGAACCTCCCACTCCCGTCATGCACCTGACGCCACGAGGCTTCCCGTTTGACCATATTTAGTCAAAAGGAGGGCATCACCCTAATTCTAGGGAAACACCGAGAATATCTCTCCCCTTGCTTACACTGTAATTGAGCCGTTGCTTAAATAGAGCGGCTGAAGGACCCGCAGGGCTGGTCCTCCACAGGGAGCACTGGCCTCTGTCCGTGGAGTAGACTTTCCATAGTTTCTGAAGAAAACTCGCTCTCACCTCATACTGCTGGCTTGCTCGGGAATTCTTTCTTGCGCAAAGCCAAGGACCCACTTGGACTTCAAGTGATTCCCAGCATTGGGAGTCACTTTCCTGTGTAATCTTTGTGGCGACCCAGATGGGACAAAGGGACACCCCCACCCAGACCCCAAATTAAGACCATGGCACTCTCCAGAAACTGAGGGACGGATAAGTCTCCCTTTGTCTAGTTTGGTTTCTTTTCCGTCTTCTTGTCTTCTAAAGTGTCAGATCCTTTCATGCCATCTCTCTTTCTGACTCTTCTCTAGATTTGCTTTCTGTTTTGTGTATTTTTTTTTTCTTTTTCTTTTTAGTAGAGACAGGGTCTCACTGTTGCTCAAGCGATCAGCCTCCCAGAGAGCCAGGATGACAAGTGTGAACCGAGACTTTCTTTTGAATTAAAGGACATAAACTTACTCCAGCCATCTAACCACAGCTCCCCCCGGTAACGGTAATGGGGTGGCAGGAGTTTTAATCTCCACACCATGCAGATTGAAGTAGTTGATGAATACTGGGTGACTCTGGCCTTGGGTGTCCAACTGAGCAGGAGTCCGACAATTCACTGTCTCCTTTTGTCTTTCACCTTCCATCTCTTCTGTGTTTTGGACTGTCTCTCACTGACCTATTTTGGTCTTAGTGCATAAATGAATGTCTATCATTATTTCATTAGCTGCATTTACACTTTTTGCTTTAGCTATGTGGGTGATTGTTCCCATTCTTTGTAAAACAGGTCATTTTGAAATTCTTTTCTTTTTGTTAAATAGAGATCCCCTAATGTGGTGACTCTGGGATGCCAGAGCCATATGTTTCAGTGGCCCCAAGTTAAAGTGCTGAAACAGGCCCCTTAGGGACACCTACTTTTATCCCTAATTCTGTGATTTGTGTATTGTAACACTGTTTTTCTGTGTTCCTTGTACTGGAGGACAAAGCCTCATTCTTCTGCACAGATATATTTTTTTCCCTCTGGCCTTGGTGCTTTCTCAAACTACGCTGACCTTGACCTTGCAAGGTTTGGCGACTATGGCCTTGTTGACTTTCTTAGAAGAAAGGGGGAGGTGAGAATCTGAGAGACAAGATTACCAGTTCTTTGCCAGGCTTAGGGAAGCCCCCGTGTCCAACAGAAATCGTGTTCAGAAATGGGGACAACAAGCATCCCATAGGATTCCCCACTAGGATGCTTCCTCAACAACTGGGATAAATTTAATTTAGAAGGTCTAAAAAGAAAGAAACTTATTTTCTATTACAATACTGCCTGGCCCTAATACCAATGTGGAGACCAGGAAACCTGGCTTGGAAATGGTTCTTTAAACTATAACACAATTATAGGATTGGACTTATTCTATAAAAAGGAAGGAAAATGGGTAGAAATACCTTATGCACAGGTTTTTATAGCCCTTTGTCCCAGGCACTGAGAAACTGTGCCAGACATCCTAGATCTCCTTTCAGCCCCCACCAGAGGCCTGTGCCCCACCCTGGAGCCTCCTCAATCCCCCAACTCTGAGGGGGTTCCATCAGCTCTCCAGCACAGGATTTCAGCCACCTTCTGCAGACTGGTGAATTTGTGGTGTTATGTCACAGCTGGAATTTGAAGATAGAAAAAATATTAGATCGGCCGGGCGTGGTGGCTCACGCCTGTAATCCTAGCACTCTGGGAGGCCGAGGTGGGCGGATCGTTTGAGCTCAGGAGTTCGAGACTAGCCTGAGCAAGAGCGAGACCCCATCTCTACTAAAAATAGAAAGAAATTATATGGACAGCTAAGTATATATAGAAAAAATTAGCCGGGCATGGTGGTGCATGCCTGTAATCCCAGCTACTTGGGAGGCTGAGACAGGAGGATCGCTTGAGCTCAGGAGTTTGAGGTTGCTGTGAGCTAGGCTGACGCCACGGCACTCACTCTAGCCTGGGCAACAGAGTGAGACTCTGTCTCAAAAAAAAAAAAAAAAAAAAAAAAAGAAAAAATATTAGATCTTTGTGTGTGTATATATGTTTAAATGTGTTTGTGTATATGTACATGTATTATGTTATATGCAAATTAGGTAAAGGAGTCTAAATTATTTTCAAGTTCATGCAAATTAATAAATTTTTGATAAATAAGACTAATTTAATATTGATGGTTTAATAAAAATAGCTAAATCTTCTGAGTTATTGGCCAAAAAAAATACCCATGTGTAAAAATACCCATGTCCTACTGAGGTGAACATCTAATATTCACAGGCTATAAAAATGGTTAACAAAAAAATAAAATAAAAACTAAGATCTAAGTAAACTACTAAAATAACAAATTAGAGAAACATAAAGTAGATGCTTGTAACAGACAATTCAAAATTTTCTACTTCTTAGATTTTTTTTCTACAATTTTCTCTTTTTTTTTTTTTTTTGAGACAGAGTCTCACTCTGTTGCCCTGGCTAGAGTGCAGTGGTGTCATCATAGCTCACAGCAACCTCAAACTCCTGGGCTCAAGCGATCCTCCTGCCTCAGCCTCCAAGTAGCTTGGACTACAGGTGCTCACCACCATGCCCGGCTAATTTTTCTATTTTTTGTAGAGATGGTCTTGCTCTTGCTCGAGGTGGGCTCAAACTCCTGAGCTCAAGGAATACTTCTGCCTCAGCCTCCCAGAGTGCTAGGATTATAGGCACAAGCCACCTCGCCCAGCCATGCTAAAATTTATAGTTACTAAAAGTAGGAATTCTGGTCAATGCCTGTGATTCTATATATGGGGTGTACCAAGGAATAGGATGTGTTGTGAAAGAGGCATAGAGTATATTCTTATTGAAAATAAAATATGTAGGCCGGGCGTGGTGGCTCACGCCTGTAATCCTAGCACTCTGGGAGACCGAGGTGGGTGGATCGTATGAGCTAAGGAGTTCGAGACCAGCCTGAGCAAAACCGAGAGACCACCATCCCCCCGCCCCGTCTCTACCAAAAAAAAAAAAAAAAACCAAGAAAGAAATTATATGGACAACTAAAAATATATATAGAAAAAATTAGCCGGGCATGGTGGTGCATGCCTGTAGTCCCAGCTACTCGGGAGGCTGAGGCAGGAGGATCGCTTGAGCCCAGGAGTTTGAGGTTGCTGTGAGCTATGATGACACCACTGCACTCTAGCCAGGGCAACAGAGTGAGACCCTGTCTCAAAAAAATAAAAAAAGAAAAAAAAGAAAAAGAAAAAGAAAAGAAAATATGTAATTCTTTCTAATTCAGAGGTTGTTTGGAGGTTGATTTAAAGTTTGGATTTAGAGGGAAAATAAAGGCAAGTTCAAAGGTAACTAGTAAGGTGGAAAAAGAGAAGTGAAAAAGCTACAAGTATGGAAATGTATTTTTGGTAAGAAAAGTTGAACAGAGAGGGAAGGGTTTTGAGTGGGAAAGGATCTTGTGTGGTAAATTTCTGTACTAAAATGGAATGACTGGTTATTTGGGAAAAGGGAAACTTAGGATGAAAAATAAAAAAGTCCAAGCATGTCGTAGGTGGTCTGTGTAGTTTGTGATGGGGTTTGTGGAGGGAAATTTATGAAAGAATTTTGTGTGCGGTTGAGTTGGCTATAATTAAAGGAGAAAAGTTTTGGTTAAAATCACAAAGTTTTCTTGAAATATTGATTTGCTCTTAAACGATAAAAAGTTTCAATTCTAATTCTATAATCTGCTTCCTTTGAAACTTAGATTTATATCTCAAAAGTTCAACCTTTGCTATGTCTAGCTGCTTTCAGCTTTTTCTCCCCTTGAAAAGGCTGGGCTGGTAACTCTCCCCTTTAACCTTTTATCACTGGCTCCTGTAACTTTTCCCCTCTGGTTCTATTGTTATGGGCTGACAGTAAAATGCTTTATCTTAAAAGCCATGTTTTCCTCTAGTATAATTTTATTCTAGGCTTTTCTTGATATATCTGAATTGTTCAATGTGGTCAGAACACTTTTCATGTGTGACTAAGAGTCACTCGCTCGTCTACTCAAGGTGGTAATTTCTCTTGTTCGCGTTCCTCTAACATACTGTATACTCATGGCCTGGACACTCTTCCTGTGTCCACTTCAGTACCCTTTTCGTCAGGTTTGACTTTAAAGTTGTCTCAGTGGGTTTCCCATAAGAAAAAAAAAAAATCAATCACTCTACAGAGGGTTTTTCTTTATCTCTTGGTAACTGGCCTGAGAAACAGAGATTTGCGTTTTGTCAGTATGGTTTCTATGTCATCCTTATTAGGTTTTTGATTGCTTGGAAAAAAACTAAACTTGAAAAAGCTGAGGGTTTTGTATCCATGTGACTTTACTTGTTGCCTTTAAAGTCTTTTTGGTTATCACTCTTGGTTGGGTAAATTGCTATTCTCTTACAGTGGTGTGTGATTCTGTTTTGATTGGGTGTTTTGGGCCTTTTGACATCTTTGCTGGGCGTCCTAAAATCAGGTCAAGGCTGTGTCAAATATTGATAACTAACCCTCGTGCTGTTAAGTTACAGGGCTTTGCCTCATGGGTATCTAACACCAAACTCAAGTTAACCAAAGTCCTATTTTCAGACCCAGGAAAGGATAAAAATCAAACTAAACTGCTCTCATGAAACAAAGGACCAGGCCTGTATTCAGAGACATTAAGACTCATTTAATAATTTTGCTTCTATTTAAATTAGTATAAATTTATTGTTAGATAAATGTTTAGCTACCTATAAGCTTCCTTTTCCTGTCATTATCAGAACTAGACATGATATATAAACCTTTTTGTTTAAAACATTGTTTATTCTCCGAAGAGACCACAGAAGACATTCTGATACAAAAGTCTCTACATCCTCAAATGGTTATGTTTTGTATAAAAAGATTCTCAGCACCTTATAGATAAGTTAATTTTGCAACCTTGCCTTTGGTATTTTTTTTTTTTTTTTTTTTTGCTCTTATGTTACCTAAAGGGTTTTTTGTTTTTTTTTTGAGACAGAGTCTCACTCTGTTGCCCAGGCTAGAGTGCCGTGGCGTCAGCCTAGCTCACAGCAACCTCAAACTCCTGGGCTTAAGCAATCCTTCTGCTTCAGCCTCCCAAGGAGCTGGGACTACAGGCATGTGCCACCATGCCCGGCTAATTTTTTCTATATATATTTTTAGCTGTCCAAATCATTTCTTTTTATTTTTAGTAGAGACGGGGTATTGCTCTTGCTCAGGCTGGTCTTGAACTCCTGAGCTCAGACGATCCGCCCGCCTCGGCCTCCCAGAGTGCTAGGATTACAGGCGTGAGCCACCGTGCCTGGGCCCTAAAGGGTTTTAAAGGATTGATAGCGACCCAGGTTCCCATTTCACAAGACATGACTTTCAGCAATGGACAGCAAAACAAAACACAGATTGGAGATTTCACCTGCATGTAATCCAACAGGGGCAGGTCTAAAAAAAAAAAAAAAAATGCTATGTTCCCTACAGCCGGTAAATTATAGAGAATTGCGAGTTGGGAACACTTGTCCAGGATTAAACTTGTTTCTCATGAGTCCCCACAGGTTGGCACAGAGGAGCTATCATGCTCCTGCCAGCCCACAGAGGACCTCAGGTACTGGTTCAAGAGGCTGCCTCCTGAAGACAGCAAGTAAGCTAACTAACACCCTCATTCAAGTGGCTAATATGAATGTGCTTGCTCTTCTCTTAATCGTTGCTGGTATTTTCCTAACAATCTACTGGTTGTCATTACTTTGCTTGCTTCCTAGTGACTGGAGTCAAGTCACTTGCAGTCATTAACCAAACTTGTATTTTGCCTTAGTTGTTCACCGCGTTTCCATTATACTCCCTCCTCCCCCTGGAAAAGACCTTTTCTGTCCATCTGGGATATAAGAGAATAACCATGTTGCATTTTGGCTGAACAGGGAGGGGTAAGTGCCGTTGCAAACATATCTTGTTGCATCTACATTAATGTTTCAGGGGAGGTAGAGCAAAGGGCAAACATTATCCTTCAACAGGCTAGGTGGCTACGTAACATCAATAACTAGGCTGCCCAGACCATCTGGGATTCTATTAAGGGATATTTATTTGCCCAGTATCATTTGGTTCCTTCCCTTCCTAGGGCCCTTATTAGCTATACTTCTTTCAATCTTAGACCGTGTTTGTTTAATCCTTTGGTAAAATTTGTATTTCCAGGTTACAGTAATTTCGAGTTGATGCTAATGCAAGGCTTCCAACCTGTCCCACCAGTCGATCCAGGACATGGAAGCATCCTGCTGCCCCTGGGCCCCCTGGACCAGGCATCCGGAGATTTTTACTCCTCCCATGATAGGCAGGGCCAACTCCCTAAAGTTAGCCCGAAGCAGACCTCTGTCCTACAATCATTTAAGATTAATGAGAAGTGGCTGGGTGTGGTGGCTCACGCCTGTAATCCCAACACTCTGGGAGGCCGAGGCGGGAGGATGGCTTGAGCTCAGGAGTTTGAGGCCAGCCTGAGCAAGAGGAGACCCCGTCTTTACTAAAAATAGAAAAAGTTAGCCGGGCATGGTGGTGCGAGCCTGTAGTCCCAGCTACGTGAGAGGCTGAGGCAGAAGGATCGCTTGAGCCCTGGAGTTTGAGGTTGCTGTGAGCTAGGCTGACACCATAGCACTCTAGCCCAGCCAACAGAGTGAGACTCTGTTTCAAAAAAAAAAAAAAAAAAGGTTAAAGGGGAGTATTATCTCTGAGGGGGGGATGAGACAGGGATTGGCAGGCACTGCTTCAGGTACTGCTTTAGGCATCACTTAATTATGCAGACATTATTTAACTGAGTCAGGAAGTAACAAAAGTTTCAAACTACCCTGAGCAAAGCAAGATGGAGGTAGGACAAGTTCCAACCAGTTAGAACCAAGATGAGGGAGAAACTGACCACCTCTTGACCTTGCAGCTTCATTATACACCTTGTTACCAGTTTTGAGGGAACCTCCCATTCCCATCATGCACCTGATGCCATGACACTTCTTATTTGACTATATTTAGTCAAAAGGAGGGTGTCACCCTAATTGTAGGGAAATACTGCCCCTTTCCAAGAAATATCATGCATAGCCCTCCCCTTGTTTAGCCTATAATTAAACTGTTGCTTAAATAGGGGAGCTAAAGGAGCCATCGGCCGGTTCTCCTCCACAGGGTGCACTGGCCTCTGCTCTGTCTGTGGAGTAGATTTTCTATACTGTCTAAATAAAACTTACTTTCTCTTGGCTGGCTCCTGAATTCTTTCTTGCACAAAGCCAAGGACACAGACTTCAAGTGATTCCCAGCACTGGGAGTCACGTTCCTGTGTCAACACTGTCAGAGTTGCAAGGTCCCTCACCTTGGCCAGAGAGGAAAGCTGGCTGCCTTGAAGGAGAGGAGCAGAATTACTCATTTGACACAAATGTTTGTCAGGTGCTTGTTTTGTGCCTGCACTGGACCAGGTGCTGGGGACAGAGCCAGGAACAGCAAAAGGCCTGTGGGATTGGTATGTATGGTGTGTGCAGATACCTGACCTCAGTCTAACCTTTCCACTTGGGCCTCTAAATGGGGTCGGGGGCCAGGGGTTGCCTGAGGCTTTGAATCTCTGCTTGAATGACCCCACATTTCAGAAGAGAAATTTCACAATCAGACCAATGTGGGAAATACTAATTTACTCCTCAATGTATTCTTTTTTTTCCCTATAGCTCTTAAATCATGCTTATTAATTTGTTTATTCAAGTCTTCTATGTCACTTAAAAAAAAAAAACTATTATCAGTTTGTTGTAAAGGATACAACTCAAGATCAGCCAAATGGAAGAGGTGTATAGGGCGGGGTGTGCGGGAAAAGGCACCGGGAGAGTTCCGGGCCCTCTCCAGGTGGGTCGCCACCCTGGCTGCCCTCCCAGGAGCTCCACGTGTTCACCAGCCTGGAAGCTCTTCTTTTTTTTTTTTACCCACACCCCTTGGAAGCTTTTCTACGTCACTATTGACTGAGATATGACCAAGAGAGGAGTTAAAGTTTCTAAAATCAATATGGTTCTTGCAAACTGTTCTTGTTATTTTTATTTTAGAGATAGAGTCTTGCTCTGTCACCCAGACTGGAGTGCGGTGGTGTGATCATAGCTCACTGTAGTCTTGAACTCCTGAGCTCTAACAATCCTCCTGCCTCAGTCTCCTGAGTAGCTGGGACTATGAGCACACGTGACCACGCCCGGCTAATTGTTTTTCTATTTTTAGTAGAGATGGGGTCTTGCTATGTTGCTCAGGCTGGTCTCAAACTCCTAATCTCAAGCAATCCTCCCACCTCAGCCTCCCAAAGTGCTGGGATTACAGGTGTGAGCCACCTCGCCCAGCCCAACCTTGTTCTTTTAATAGTTTTTATTTTAAATAATTTGATGTCATGGTCTCAATGTATTCTTGAGTAGAAAATACAGGACTTTGTTGCTGAAAAACCCTTCTAATTGAATCTGCCCTTAGCATTCTCAACTTTTCATTCACTGAATATTTTGTTTAAAAAGACAATTAATTTGGGGTCCTCAGGCAGAAAGGAGTCTCCCTTGATCTTTGCTCCCCAAATTCCCCCCTCATAATGGCTCTGATGTGGGTCATATTATGATATTCGTTCTTCAGATGAGGAAACAGAGACTTTGAGGGGCAAGGAGACCTCTCAGGATGACCAAGCAGGTAGGACAGGACCAGGACAGGGTCTGTGTCCACCTGACTGTGAAGCACAGCCTGTGCCCTTCATGCTTCAGGGACAGGGTGGGGGAAGTGAGGATGCTCCTTGCCTATGTGGCAAGCAGTGTCATTTGGGGCAGTCCCTGGGGGCACAGAGGCCAGCCCCCCAGATCTCCATGTGAAACTGCTTGAGGCCTGAGATGAACTCTCCTTCAAAATTAGGTTTTTTTTTTTTCTGAGACATGGTCTCACTCTGTTGCCTGGGTAGAGTGCTGTGGCGTCAGCCTAGCTCACAGCAACCTCAAACTCCTGGGTTCAAGGCATCCTCCTGCCTCAGCCTCCTGAGTAGCTGGGACTATAGGCATGCGCCACCATGCCCGGCTAAATTTCCTATTCTTAATAGAGACAGGGTCTCGCTCTTGCTCAGGCTGGTCTTGAACTCCTGAGCTCAAGCAATCCTCCCGCCTCACCCTCCCAGAGTGCTAGGATCAAAATTAGTATTAGTTGTAATTATGCCAGTAATACCTGAACACATCCTCATGAAAAAACCCTCAAATAACACCGAGGTCTATGAGTAAGAAAGGGCATTTCCTAGTCACCCCCCGAGGGAGCCTGTTTTCACTTTGGAGACTTTCGTTGCAGACTCGCCTTGTGAGTCTCCGTTCTTGCGTATGTACATACAGAAATAGTTTTTTGGTGTTTCATAAATGGGGTCATAGGGCCTAGAGGGCTTCCGGTCAGCTTTGGTGGCTCCACCTTGTTTTGTGACATGGAGGGATCCCTTATTGTGGAGATTGTCTTTGTCCTTCTCGGGTATTTAGCACTGACAAACAAGGACGCTGCCAGAAAGCGCCCCTCACCAGGGACAGGAGGAAGGACTCAGTGTCAGTCTGGACACCGGGAAAGGGCGGGAGTCGCTGGGGAATCACTGCAAATCCCAGCGAGGCCAGAGCAGTGAGACCCCGGGGCAGAGCCTGAGGCCTGGGAGCCTCCTGCCCTTTTCCCACTGAACCCAGGCCGGGCGAGGGCAGGGGGTGCCCTCCCAAGAAGCAGTCACACATCCTTGCCTGAGCTGCCCTTCAAGGCCTCACTCTCAGTCTCCCTACACGCAGACACACACACACACACACACACACACACACTCACGCACTCCACAAGGGTCCTGGGGCCGGGGCAGGCCCAGCCGTTCTCTCTGCATAGCCCTGGGATGGGGGACACAGGACCTCAAGTGAGGTTACAAAGGAGACTATAGCCCCTCAGCCACAGGGAGTGGAGCCCCCACCTCCTAGGGCCAGCAGGTGCATGGAGGGGGGCTTCAGGGCCAGGGTTGGGGGAGGGAGAGGAGCAAGGAGCCCCCCCAGGCCTCACTCAGGGCACCACATAGTGGGGATGAGAAGCCTGCTGGCTCTGGGTCTCCTGCAGGCTTTTGGTCCTGTGTGAATGCACAGGCCAAACCTATGTGCAGACACCTCTGGTCAGACATCAAATACTAACTGAGCACTTACTATATACCAGGCAGTGTTTTAGGTTCTGCCGAAACAGCAGGGGACCACAGAGACTAATAGGAAACAATATGGTAGGTGAGGAGATAAGAAGTGCTGTGGAGAACAATCCAGAAGAGAAAGGTACCAAGGAATTAGGGGGTGTGATTTTCAACAGGGGAGTCAGAAGGCCTGGTGAGATGCAGATCTTGAACAGAGAGGGGACAGAGGTGAGGGCGATCCCCAAGGATGTCTGGGGGGGGCAGACAAGGCCCAGGGAACGGCACAGTGACCAGGAAGGAGGCAGGGTGCAATGCCTGGCCCTGCACCCCTCCCCTCAACCTTGTGGGGGAGTGGATGGCTGTGCTTACTTTACACAGGAGGAAAGGGACAAGCCAGGGAGCCCCTCAGCCCCAAACTCTCCTATGGGGTCCTCTGTCTGCAGTGGCTGGCAGGTGGGGTGGTGGTGGTCAGGTCTAGCCCTCAAGGAGTCTGTAATCCTTCAAAGCAGGCTGGCCTACGGCCACGCATAATATGAGAGGACCAAGTGCTGGGGGACCTCTGGGCCTGGCCTTGCAGGGCAGTTTTTCTTTTTTAAATTTTTTCAGAGACAGGGTCTGGCTCTGTTGCCTAGGCTGGAGTGCAGTGGTGTCATCACAGCTCACTGCAGCCTTGAACTCCTGGGCTCAAGTGATCCTCCTGCCTCAGCCTGCTGAGTAGCTGGGACTACAGGCGCCACCACACCGGGACCTTGTAGGGCAGTTTTGCAGTCAGACCAGGCAGCCACCAAACATTAGCTCCTAGGGCCTTCCCCAACGTCTTCCTCATTCCCCCTGATGTGAGAGGGGGGCCTCCTGTGCAGTCAGGGGCCCTGGGGACTGCCCACCCTCTCTGCCTCCTGGAGCTGGTCCTCAGTGTCATACTCAGATGGGACTCACAGATTTGGGGTATGCAGGGCCCAGCAGCGTTCCCCACTTGACTCCCTTGACCCCCAAGTGTCTGTGAGAAGTCCTTTCACAACCATTCTCTGCCTGTATCCTTCTGGCCCCGGGGGAGAGTGGAGAGAAGAGGGCTAAGCCAGCACGTACCTTCTGGAAAAGGTCCCTTTGTGCTGGAGCCCAGCCAGCAGGCCTGGCCCAGCACCCATGGGTGTGTGTGGGCCGGGCTAGGGGGCAGGCCGAGGCAGGGCTTTGTGTTTAAGAGCCCCCCAGGCTCACCTGGCCCACCGCAGCTCTGAGCACAACCAGCAGCCCCCTCTGAGCCTCACCAGGGCAAGGGCGCAGCAGGCAGTGGGGCACACAGAGGGAAGTGGGCTGCCCCCGTCACAATGCAAGGTGGCCACAGACCCCAGGGTGGTGGGACTCAAAGGCTGGGTCCTTTCCCACTGCACCACCACTTCCCCTCTGTGGCCAGGCTGTTCTTGTCTCTGCTCACTGGGGGGTGCAGGAGACATGGGGGACATGGTGCAGAGCCCCCTCCTTGCTAGGAAGGCCCTGCCTCCTTGGCAGCGATGGGAAATACCACCAGATTGGGGCAAAACACCTGGACCCGGACCACCTCCTACAGAGAATGTGAGCTCCCTGGGGTGGGCCCAGGGTCCGCCCACACCCAGGTGCCCGAGCAGGCACAAATGAACCTGTGACCCTGAGCAAGCCCTTCCCCGAGAGCCTCAGACACCCCATCCAGACAGCGGGGCCCAAACACCAGCTTCCTCCAGGCTCAGAGCACATCGACCCAGTGGCTTCCAGGCCCCGCTGAAGGGCCACACCCCCACTCAGACCTTCAGGAACGGCCTCCAATGTGACCACCTTGTGACCATGGCCACTCTGAGAGGTTTTGCTTTTGCTTAAAGCTTTATGTTTAAAATAATGGCTTCTTCATTGTCAGCTGGGGAGAAAGACGTTAGTAGGCCTGACCCTATTCTATAGATGAGGGTCTGTGAGGCTCCTTGAGGGCAAGTGACCTGCCAGAGGTCATGTCATCAGGAAGCAGCTAAGCCTGGCCTCTCCTGTCTCCCTGCCCCCACCACTGTGCCAGGCACCAATTCCAGGCACCCATCAGACATAGACTGGCCTTCCATTACTTCCCTCAGTCACAGCCTCCTGGACAATGTCACTGGCCTCCAGATGGTGTGCAGCAACACAGTGCCTGGCCACCCATCCCCAGCCTTCCAGGGACAGCAAGTCTGAGAGGGCACCTGAATGCCACTGAAGTGTGGCTCAGCTCTGCTGTGAGCAGGGGCAGGCCGGCCCCCAACCCCAGAGGGCGGGCAGCCTCTCGGTTCTAGGGCCCCTGCCAAGCTCAGCTGGGAGCTGGCGGCAGTGACAGCATCATGTTCCCCCAGCGCTTGGAAGGCTCCCAGATCCTTGGCTGGAGAATGTGATGCCGCTTCCCTTGTTAAATGGTACCAGGTGGCAAAGAAAATGTGGCACAGGGACCTGAGAGAGAGAGGTGTGCCCCATGCTGGCTGGGGAGTGAGGGGTGTGGGGAAGGCCTCCCTTTGTCTCCAGCAAAGTGACATGCCCAGAGGAAGGGGCAGGCTGTGTCCACACTGCCTCCCTCCCCTGCTCAGATACCACACTCCACCAGCCCCCCAAAGACCTACCCTACGGCCCACCCGCCTGTAAGGCCCCACCCTTTATGGCCCAGGCTACTGAGAGGGCTGGAGATAACGTGTTTCTAAAGTCCTGCGCCCGCTGGGAGGGCTGGCCTTCTCTGGACCTCTGCTACCACCCATCCCTTCAGGGACCAACACAAACCTTCACCTCTCTGCCACCTTGTCCTTCCACCCTGACCAAATGCCCAAGGGAGTTCCTTGCTGCTGGCTGAAGGCCTGCTCATGCCCACACCTTCCCTGTCCCTCCTGGGGTGAGGCCTCTGCTCTTCTCCTACCTGCTACTCCTGAGCCCTCCCGGTAGTGCTAACAGCGTCCCAGTGGTCCCATCCTGAGGACCACAGCTTTAAGAGACTGCGCTTGTAGACTGCTGCTCTCTCGGGTGCAAAGCCTGTCTCCACCTTCTGTGTTCCCAGCTCAGGGCCTGCCCAGCGGAGGTGCCCAAACCTTTACTCAACGATTAGACACACAGGAAAACAACTGGAGGGGAAAAGCAGAGGGCTAAGGCTGGTTCTGCCACCAATTAGCCGTGTGACTGAGGATACACCTCTGATGACAGTGGTCTCAGTTTCGTCAACTGTGAAATGGGGAAACATCATCGACCTCACAGGTCTGCCAGGAGGCGACAGGAGCTACTGCTGTGTGAGAAGAGCTCTGTGAAGCATGAAGTGCCTTGCAAATGTCAGGTGACATGTGGGGCCTCAACCGGAATCTACGCAGCTGAGGTCCTCAGTGGGGCCCAAGGGGCTGCCTCAGTCAGCCAGGTGTCTACAGACCCTCGCTGAGCACTAGGGGTGGGGCCTGGGCTAAGCTCCGGAAGGCACCTGCAGAAAGGAGGCAGACAGGACCCCATCCCCATGACACCGACAAGGAGGTACCAGTCGGCCCGCCCTCAGCCAAGAGCACAAACCCTGGCTGTGGTGGGGACGTCAAGGCAGAGCCTGCGGTGCTGGCACTGCCCAGGGCTTCAAGCGGGGTCCATCCTGAGGCCTGAGGTGGAGGACAGGCCCAGGCTTGGGCAGCATGGGGGTGGCGAGGGAGGGAGCCAGGACCTGGCTGTTCCTGGGTCTCTCTCACCAGACCCCCCTCACTCCCAAGCTCCCATGTGCCGAGCCCGCCTCCTCGTAGTGGCGAGGAGCCTTGACCTGGCTGACGGGATTTCTGGAGTCCGATTTCAACACTTCTACAAATTTCCCCTCAAACTCAAAGAAGGAGAGCAATCCTCACCAGTCTCTCGCCACCAGCCCAAACCCAGCCCTCCAGTGCTTCTCTCACTTCATAAACTTCTGACGTTTATGCAAAAACGTCAGAACTCTGCTCTGTGTGATTTCAAATAGTAACTGTTCACTGGGTGCCTACCTGGCACCGTGCAAGGCGTTAACACACTGCATTATGAAATTCGGCAAATACACAAACAAGCGTATGGAGTCGTACGGTCTCAGGCTCTTCACCACTCATTTCATTCAATCTTCACAACGTGACAAGGTGAGCAGAACCGTCTCCATTTACACCTGGGGAAACTGAAGCTTCAAGACGCAACCGAGGTTCTGTAACAGCAGGGCCAGGATGTGAGTCAGACTGGGCTCAGGAGTCCGTGCTCCCTGCTCCAGCCCACTCTTGATTGTTCTGAGCCAGTTTCCTCATCTGCGCCGTCAATGCGGTAGATGAGACCAGTGATTTTCAAACTTTTTTTAGCCACAGACCCTTTGTTCAAATGAAATCTTAAGTGGAGATGTAATGTGTCAGATAGTTACAGACACAGGGCTCTGCAAGTGAGCGTGGGCGGGGGCTGGAGTCCCACTAGCTGGGCTCCCCCCCGCTCCTGCCCCGCACTCCCCGCTGGAGCACAGGCCCTGCAGCAGCCTGCGAGACCACTGGCCGGCTGGCCCAGGGCCTGTCAAGCCCTGACTGGTCTTTACCAACAGCGAACGTTTATGGAGCTGGCACCAGGCTGTGGAGAGGGGCAGCCCAGGGGCCAGTGGCCCTCACAGGTCCTCAACAGAGGGGCTCTCGGAGCTCCTCAGCAGGGACAGCAGATTCAGGGCCGAGACACCGGGCATGTGGCCAGCGCAGATCTGCAGCATGCGCACCAGGCGCTGCGCCATGGTGGCTCGAAAGCCTTCCACCTGCAGGGAAGAGCGGAGAACAGCAGTCAGACAGAATGGGGTGGCCAGGCCTGCTCCCCTACTTGGAGGAGCTGCAGGGGCTGCTAGAGGCAGAGCTGGAGACGAAAGCACAGGGCAGCTCAGGGCACCACTGCCTATCACAGCCATGCCCTTCATGCCACACCTCCCAAAGCAGCTTCCAACCACCTCAGCTCACACGACCCACCAAACAACCTCCAGAGATACCCAGCGACTGTGACCCCCTGCTCAAGAGGAAACGAAGGCTTAGCAAACAAGGCTGGCTGGGCCAAGTAAACCATCTAGGGTCACACAGTTAGTGACTGCAGAGCTGGGCTCTGAACCAGGCAGTCCGAGGCAGCACAGGCCCCACAGACTCACTTACCCAGGATCTGAGAAAGGTACTCACAGGGGTGGCAAGAAGGGAGGAAAGAGAGTGGCCCTCACCACGGAGAAGGAGGTACCAACCCAAAGGAGCTCCTTTATCAGGGCTTTTGAAGGGCTGGTGGGCCTAGGGGAGCTGTGGGGTTACGCAGGGACAACAGGACTGTTCAGCAGAATGTGAAGCAGCCACTCCCTCCCTCTGTGAAACGCTTTTTCTGCCTGGCTCCCAGGAGACTCATGCAGGTTTCCTTCCACCCCGCCGGCTGCTCCCTCCTCTCTGCCCACATCTAAATGCTGGGCCTGCAGGGCGGTCCTTAGCTCTGTTCTCCCACACTCACCCCCTGGGTGCCTTCATCCAGTTCTGTGGCTTTAAAACCATCTAATTGCTGATGACACCCAAATTACATCTCCAGATCATTCCTCTCAATGTTGGACACACATACGCAGCCGCTGACTCGATTTCTCCACTTAGATGCCTAATAGACACCTTAATCTTAGCATGCTCCAACCCGCAAACCTGCCCCGCCTATGGTCTTCCCATCTCAGCCAAGGGCAACTCCACCCCTCCAGCCAGTCTGGCCGAAACCTTCAGGGCCATTGTGGACTCTTCTTCCTCTCATGTCTCACATCTTGGCCATTAGCATGTTCTAGAAACAGCCAGTGTTGTAGAACAGCCCATCTCCTTCTTCCCTGGCCATCACCAAGTCTAGGCCACTCTTAACTCTTCTAGAAAGAGCCTCCAGAACTGTCCCCTATTTCTGCCCTTGCCTCCCTTTAGTCTACGCTCCTCCTAGCAGGCAGAGGGATCCATTTAAAACCCAAGTCAGGGCACATCCCTCACTGGCCCCAAACCCTCCAGCAGCTCCAGTTTTACTTGGAGTAAAAGCCACAGCCTTTACTTTGGCCCATACGGCCCTGCCGCGCTGGCCCCACTGTTCCTCTGACTCATCTCCCACCACTCTGCCCTTTGCAGCTGTGCTCCAGGCACCCAGGCCTCCCTGCTGGACCCTGAACTCACCAGGCAAGCTCCAAACTTGCACTTGCTGTTTCTCCTGCTGAGTGTGCTCTTCCTCCAGGCATCTCCACAGCTCACCCTCCTATTTCCTTCAAGTCTTTATTTAAAAGTCACAGTTGCAGTAAAGCCTCCCTGGTCACCCTATCTAAATCTTGCCCCTTTACCACCACCTGACATGTCACATCCCCATTCTCTAACACATTATGCATTCTACTTCTTTACCTTGTTTGTTTCCTCGACTAGAAGGGAGCCAGGATTTTTGACTGTTTTGTTTGTTGCTGTGGTCCTAGTGCCTAGAACAGTGCTCGGCACACTGTAGACATTCAAGTCTTGTGGCTTTTGCCCCCAAAATCTATCTCCAAGCTGCCGCTGCTCTAGCTCAGGCTCCACAACCTGCCTCCTGCCTCTGGCCAGGCCTCCTCCAATCCACACATCACTCCAGAGACACGGCCCAAAAACCCAAGTCTGGGCACAATCACGACTTTGCCCATGATGTATAGGAAGAAATGACTGAATTCTACTGCCATGCTTCCAAAGCCCAGCAAATCCTTCTGCTGTTGCATATATTACATATCTGGCTATCTCAGGAGATTCCACGAGGGCAGGGCCAATATCTGACTCATCTGTGTTCCCAGGGACCAGCACAGGGCTCTAACAGCAGACCTAGGCAATTATTTCACTGGGCGAATCACACCCCCCCAAGCGGGTTTCCTCATCTGTAAAAGGGGGCCGATAATACCTGCTATGTAAAAGCCTCAAGATCTGGTAAGGCTCAAACTCAATTATGCAGAAGAGTGTGCTCTGAAAAGGACAACACAAGCATGAGGAGGAATTATGGTCCAAACACTGGGTGCTTCATTTAGGGGCACGGGTCTCTGTTCTGAGCATGCATTTCTGCAGTCCCTGCTGCTGCCTGGAAACAGGCTGGGCCTCCTGCTCCCTACAGACACCTTTCTTGAGAGTTCTCAGGCCAGAAGAGAACCTAGGACCTGGTATGGCCTGCCACCTCATGGCCACAGACAGAACCGCACCACCTGGCACCACCTATGCCTGGGCTGTGGCGCAATGATCGTGATTCCCCTTTAGAGATGAGAAAACTAAAGCTCTGTGGGGGTGAAGTGACTTGTTCAAAGCCACACTGTCAGCAGGCTATAGCAAGAGAGGCAGCTGCATACCAAGCAAGTAAGCTAACTGTTTCTTTCTATTCTTGTTTCCTCAGAGGCTTCTCGTGAGGAAAGCCTGGCAGGGGCAGGCACTTCAGGTGTGCCAAGGCCTCCGGGTCCCATCCGTGAGATCAGAGCATTGATCTAGTCAGGGGTTCTAAGAATAGTCATCAAACATGAAAAACAAATGTGTGATAGAGTAGTATGTGTATCTTGATCAATGCATTGATCTCGGGGCAGGTCTAACGACTACTGTCACATTGAAGTAGTGATGAGATGTGACCAATCCTAATGTGATACAAAAACATTTGCTATTTCTTTTCCTTTCTTTATTTCTTAGAGACAGAGTCTCACTTTGTCACCCAGGCTGGAGTGCAGTGGTGTAATCACAGCTTACTGCAGCCTCAGCTTTCTGGGCTCAAGCGATCCTCTGCCTCAGCCTTCCAAGTAGCTAGGACTATAGGCACACGCCACCATGCCCGGCTAATTTGTTTTTTTTTTTTTTTTTGTAGAGACAGTGTCTCACCATGTTGCCCAGGCTGTAGCCTCAAACTTCTGGCCTCAAGAGATCCTCCCGCCTCAGCCTCCCAAAGCCCTGGGATTACAGGCATGAGGCAACACACCTGGCTGTTTGCCATTTCTATTGGTAACAGTCATAGACTCTGCTAAAACTACTGACATCTCTTTCCTACATTCATAATGCTAAATTTCACTTAGAAAGCAGTAGAAAAAAAGAAGTAATTTTTTTCCTTATCTAAGTTCACAGATCCCCTGAATTCTGCCTTCAGACCAGAGGGGTCCACTGACCCCAGAATAAGAACTGCTGGGCCAGACGGTGGGGAGGATCACATGTTGATCCTTCTGCATTACATCACTTTGCCTTTGGGAATAGGTGCAAGACCCGGAACAGAGCAGAAACATAACCTTCAAAATGAACCTCAAAACCAATAAACAGATTTCCAAAGCAACTAAGCAGGCCTCATGAATGGGTGGGGCAGCTTAGGCCATGAGATCCCTCAGCAGACCTCCGAGGGGGGGCACATCAACGCCTGCTAAGGACTCTTTAGGAAAAAATCATCAGGATTCTTCCTGCATAAAAAGAGGCTGAAGAACAAAACAACGTCAGCAAAATGGACATCTGCTTTGTCACCCCATGGTTAGGCTCACCTCGTGAGAAACACCAAGAAAACTAGTCAGGGCAGGACCAACACCACAGGTATCCATCCAGCCATCTACCTACCCACCCGACAAACAGCCCTACTGCCTGCTGGGTGCCCTGGCCTGGGCTGGGACTGGACAAGGTCTGTAATCCAGGGAGGTAAGGGCAATGTCATGCATTCTTATTGCTGCCAGGGGGACAACAGGATGCACTGGTTAATGAGACTGACATGACACCTGGCCTCACAGGCACTTACACCCCAGCAGGAGAGTGAGATATTAACAAGGACCCACAAATATATATATAGGACTTAGTTACACGTACAGAGAAACAAGCAAAAGAAAAAGCAGGGCAACAAATGATAGAGCTGGGCACGTAAGAGGCATCCAAGATGACCCCCACTTTGCACTGATGTGCTCCGAGGCTTGAGGTAACCTGCCCAAGGTCACAGCCAGTGAGCCAAAAAGCTGGGATTCAAAGCAGGACCTTGTGTCCCCCTCCACATCAGGAGCCACCTCACTTGGCTACTTGATGATCCTTCAATAATGTTCCTGACATGCGCACTGTGTGCTGACTGCCCTTTCCCCTTGCACTTCCCCTGCACTTGAGTGTGACATAAGCCACTGTGATCAGCGTCCTCACCTCTAAGTCACAGAAGAGCAGAGGGCTTCGGTAGGCGTGGGCTAGCTTCACAACGGTGTGCCGGTGAATGGTGCAGTGGTTCTCCTGCCCAGCTGCAAAGAAGCCATGAGAGTGACAGCTGTAATCCAGTAAGTGCTGGGCAACCTAATTCACGTCCCCTCTCTGGGTCTCAGTTTCTTTCTAGTCAATGGGTGACAATCCTGTTCTACCTTGTTTTCTGGGTAGTCAAGACTATCAAATTAGACAATGAGGATAATAATAGCTCCTACCCCACTGGGTTACTCTACAGAGTCAATGAGTTGATACCTAGAAACCACCTGGCCTTCATTTATTCACCAGTGCTTACTGAGAATAATCTATGCCAGGCCCTCCTCTCAAGGAGCTGATACTTAAGCTGGGGAGGCAGACAGGTAGTACATGTCATTGGTGCCAAAAGTGACACTGGAGCTGAGTTTTGAGGTATTTGAGGAGTTAGCAAGACAAAGAGAAAAAAAGTATTTGAGAGAAGTCATACAGTAATCATTAAGAGGACAGGCCCTGGAATAGGACTATCTAGGTGGGAACCTTAGCTCTACCACTTTTTAGCTATGGGGGCCTTGGGCAAGTTAATCTCATGATCAGTTTCCTCAGCTATAAAAACTGAGATAATAATACCTACCTCAAAGATTAATATGACATAAAAAATAAAGCAACTACAATCAGTGGCTGGCTCACAGTGAGAACTCAATAAAAGTTAGCTATTGTTATTTCCACTGTTAATATTACAAAGCCTCAGGAACAGCAGGCCTTTTTCAGAGAACTACAAGCTGACTCAAAGAATGAGAGAGTAATAGACTAGATAAGAAGGCAGAGGCCAAACTGCAAAATACTTCATGTCTTTAGAGGAGTTTGCATTTTACTCTGAAAGCTACAGGGAGCCACTAGGCAACTCTAAGCAACAGCAGAATTTCACTTTTAGCAAGACGACAACAGGTCAGATTCCAAAGTACATGTTCTTTCCATCCCTTAGGCTGCCTCAGCAAGGAGCCTATAACTGCCACAGGTTTCCCTTGGTTGGGGGTGGGCAGTGGCAGGTGAGGGACCTACTTACCACCTGTGGCGAGGAAGCACACCTTCCCCAAGAAAAAGCTGGTGTCCACATGGTGCAGGGACTCCTCTGTGTTCTGGAGGCTGGGGTGGCCAGGCCAGGGTGAGAAAACAAACCAGAAGAGAAAACTTTATGACAGAAAAAGCAGAAACTCCTGCCTCTCTGATCCTAGACAGGCCAGAGAGTAAGAGGAAGGTGACAGGAGAAGTATTTTATCCTTTAATTTTTTTTAAAAACTGCTTTTAGGAGCAGTGGCTCACACCTGTAATCCCAACACTTTGGAAGGCTGAGGTGGGAGGATCGCTTGAGGTCAAGAGTTCGAGACCAGCCTGGGCAACATAGTGAGACTCATCTCTACAAAAAATTAAAAAATTAGCCAGGCGTGGTGGCACATGCTTGTAGTCCCAGCTACTTGGGAAGCTGAGGCGGGAGGATTGCTTGACCCCAGGAATTCGAGGTTACACTGAGATATGGCCACTGCACTGCAAGGTTGAAACCTTATCTCTGAAACATATAAATAAAAAATAAATGAAAACAAACCAAAAAACAAAATTACTTTTAATCATAAAGTGACTCATGCTTGTAAAATATCAAATGGTAAATATGGAAGTATATGTAAAAAGTGAAGTCCCACTCTCTCAGCAATACACTTTACTCCTGATTCCCCAGAGGAAACTGCTGCCAACAGTTTGAGGTGTAATTTCTCTAGAATTTTTTTCATATGCAAATAGACAGTGGTATGTATAAGCATCTAGTTGGGTCCCACATGTCATCAAACTCCTTATCAGTACTTAGAAATCTGTTACGTTCTTCAGAATGACTACACAGCATACCACAATCTATTAGGCATTAAGTGGTCTCCAATTTTTCACTATTACAGAGAATGCAGCATGAACATTCTTTTACATGTACCCTTGCACATTCAAGCAAATATTTCTGTAGGACAGATCCTAGAAGTGAATGGCTAGGTCACAATATGTGTCTTTTAAAAATATAGATGAGTATTACCAAAGTGCTTTTCTTGTTAGTTACAATGATTTAGTCATACGATTGTATGAAAATGCTCTTTTCCCTCTAAACAAGGGGCTCTGACCTCCTGGGCTGAGGCTTTCATTCACTGGTGTCCAGGGACAGATGAAGGAATCTGTTGTCTCCTGGCCAAAAAGACATCTTGGTCAGGTGGCCCAAGCCAAGGTTTCAGCCTGAGGCCAATAGCAACAATGATCCTTCTGCTAAGGGTGGCTGCAGAGCAGGATCTCTCCAAAGACTAGGCCAGTGTCCCTTCCAGTGAACAGAGAGGCCTCACTCAAAGAGCAACAGATCTGCTGAGGCAAACATCTTATCCCGTGGCAATCATGGCAGATCTCAGCTCCTTCTCAGTCCTACTCTGGGCCTAAAGCCCTGCTGACTAGTTCCAACTAGTCCTGATGCTACCTGTACCTGGTATCTCCACACTGCTGGGTTCCTAAGTATTTCTACCACAGCCTTTAACCCCCACCACATAACTAGGTGTTTGCCTTGGTCTCTGCGCTGGACCCTAGCCTCAGTCAACAACCCCCAGGAGGAACTCACTCCCATCTTTACCTGGCTAACTCATTGTTCACATGGTTTCCTTTGAGATAAGGTCTCACTCTGTTGTCCAGGCTGGATTGCAGTGGTGTCATCACAGCTCACTGCAACCTCAAACTCCTGGGTTCAAGAGATCCTCCTGCCTCAGTCTCCCCAGTAGCTTGAGACTACAGGCACGTACCACCACATCTGGCTAATTTTTATTTTTTGTGGAGACAGGGTCTCACTCTATTGCCCAGGCTGATCTCAAATTCCTGGCCTCAAGTGATCCTCCCATCTTGGTCTCCCAAATGTTAGGATTATAGGCATCAGCCACTACACCCAGCTTCAAGTGCTGACTTAGATGTTACCTCCACCAGAAAATCAACCCTGACCTCCCACACCTAATTCCTGGCCATCAGAGGTCTTGTCTGGGCTCCCATATCCCAGTGCTTCCTTGCTTTACATTACATATCCCAGATACTGTAATTGTCTGTTCCAAAGTCCAGCCTCCTCCCCAAGTGGACTAGGAGCACCTTGAGGACAAGCGGACCATTTCATTCATCTATGTGCCTGCTGTCAGGTGTACAGAGTAGGCCTCAGAGAGCATTAGCTAAACGAACAGATAGTGTCTTTTAAACATTATGCGCTAGCCACTGGCTCCTCCTTCCTCACCCTGTAGGTTGATCCCAGGCAGCCTCTCCTAGCTTCCTCTCCTTCCCTTCTTCCCTTCACAAGTGAGGTCACTGTCCCAGCACACTCTCAAGCCAGGTCTGCCTGAGCCCCGACAGCCCGTCCTCTGGCTCTCACCTGTATTTGCTGTGAAGGTTAACGACAAACACAATCAGGTCAATTCGGGGCCGATTCACATTGACGGGCAACGGGAGGGATCTTGCCAAGTGGCTGAAAAACAAGAAACTGCAGGACTAAACATATATGTACCCCCCTCACAGTGACTGTTCACGTGTTGCCCTTCATGGGGAAGAAGCTGTCAAGGGCTCCTCACCTATTCACCTGACCAAGACTCCTGTGGCCAAGACTCCCTGGGTGAGTACAGACGCAGGGCAGAGCCAGTCCTATCCAGATCACTCCTGTTTGATCCCCTTTGCCAGAAAGGGGATCTGTTTGGTAACCACCATAGCAAGGTAAAGATGGTCTGGATAAAAGATGGCATGGGGCTGGCTAGCTACACTGCATGCTGGGAGGGAGATCTGGCTTAGAATAGGAGGTGTTGACCTATGAAGTTCAAGGGCTAAGATTGAACCCCTCTGGCATGAGATAGATGTGGGCTCAAGTCCCAGTGCTGTCAATTTCCAGCTATGTGATCGTGGGCAAGTCATTGTCATCTAGACTTGGTCTCCGGTTATCAAATACCCCCCTGAAGGCTTTTCTTGAATGCTCTACTGCTGCCCATTTCCACATATTACCATTGCCCATTTCCCTTTCCCCCAGATTATAATGCAAGAAATATCAAAAAGTACAAAACCCACAAAAGTTAAAAAAAAAAAAAAAACTATACCCCCCCAAAAATCCAGTCACCTAGAAATTACTGTTACCATTATAACAGTTTTCTAAATATCTCTTCATGTACATAATGTATACCTATTCAGAGAATAAACATAATATAAAAACAGAATAATAGTATTAATTTAATTTGAATGAAATAGAAGAAAATAAGTTGAACTGAAAAAATAGATGAACTTTGGATAAACTTTTTTTAATCACAGAGATTATTTCCTAAAGGAGTCCAATTTTTAAAAAAATTATGAAAAAAACTAAGAAGTTGGCATGTTTTTAAACTATATGCTTCACTTTTATCTATATCGGATTGATTCTCTATACTTCATCCTACCATTTGGACAATAAATGTGCATTCCATCATCATTATTATTATGGTATACATTTATATTTTGTTCTAACTATAACTCTGGACCCAGGCTAACAAAACTGCCACTCCATAACACCGCTGATCTCTGTGGGAGAGGCAAACGGCCCTGGGTGGGGGAACGGTGTCTTTCTCTGGCAATTAAATGCTTCAGTGGTGAAGTGATAATCATTTTTGCTCACAACTCATTGGCTAGAACTAGTCACATGGCCCCAAGAGGCCAAAAAGCACAATCCTGATTCTTGCCATGTGCCACTAACTTAGAGAGAGAAATATTTCGCAATAGAATGAACACATGACGACATGGGTGATTTGCTTTTCCTGTTTAAAAGCCTGAAACATTATTTATCCTTTAAGTTCAATAACTTAACTAGGATATAACTTGACATCAAGTGTTCTGTAACCATTTTTCCTCAACCAAGATATATGTAGCCTTTTTAATGGAAAAATTCAACTTTTCACTCATTCCAGGGAAGTTTTCTTCTACTATATCTTTGAACACTTACACTATAATTTCTCAAATCTTTCTTCTTTGTAAATAATTTTTAAAAAGTTTTCAACCACATCCACTCTGATCCTATTTCTGTGTATTTATTAGATGGATCTCAAACGGTAATACTTTGGGTCCTCCTTTTTTACCCTTAGCTCTGCAACCTCCCTTTTCCTCTTTCTGTTGTTTTTTATCATTTGGTCTTTGAATGTTTCTTTTTAAAATTCATGTTCTTATTAAATTTTTCAATATACAGATGAGGGAAAAATATGTTTCCCACCACATAACAGAAACACTGTGTGCTGTGCTAGCCTGGAGTGCTCAACAAAGTTGTTACAAAGTCACAACTACCACCCTGGAAAAGTACCCAGCACTTTCTTGCCTTGAACAGCTGGTTCAAACTCACCTTGAATGCTTTAGAGCTGTTTTGATTGTCCAATAGTGCCCTTTAGCTAACTGCAATACTAAAATCCCTGCCTAGTGGAAAATTGTAATATCATGTTGCATGACAGTATGATAATGGTACTGTGCCTGCATTATTTGTTTCACCATGAACAATCAAAGAAACAACATAAAAACTTTGCATTACTCATGGGGAAGAGATTTAAGGCAACACCTCGGGGTGGACAGATGTGGATTTTGCATGCAAGAAAGCTCCTGTGGAAGAAATTCCTGTGGGGCTCACCAGCAAGCGCCCTTGTAAGTAACCTCTAATAAACTCAACTAACTCACCAAGCTGGACATGTCTAAGTCACTCTTTGGCCTCTTGGCTGCCTCTCATTTTGGAGGGAGGTTTTTCTATAGTGTCCTGGGACTTCCCCAAAACAGAACACTGAAAGAGAAATGTTTCTCCCTTTTCTAGAGTGGGGTTTTCCTTAGATTTTTATATGCAATGTGACTTGCCCTTTTTTTTTGTAATGGTTCCCATGACACTTCTTTCCATCTTGTTTTTGTTCAGTGTAGGCAATTCTGTCCACATTTTTCACTTACCCTGATACTAATTAAATGCATTTTTTAATACTTTCCCATTTCTGAGCTATGGATTTGAAATTGTTGGTTGTGTTTGATGTTCTGTAGTCTGAAGCCTGGTGAGGTGGATGGAGCACAGAGAGACCAATGAACAAACAGGCTTTATTTTGGGGGCAAAGATTATACTCCCTCAACAGAGATTCTTTAAAGTGCCGCACCAAGGTGTATTCTACCTAGTAAGGGCATTCCAATGTCCACAGAGGAAATACCCTCTGGATTTGGATTGTTCTCCTTCAACATGGACTCCTGGGCCTATCTTTCCATCAGGGAGAATGACACCCCCACATACTCAGTCACCTGACTGAAACAGCAGCTGTTTCTACTCCCTTACCAGTTAGAAAAAGGAAAATAAAATGTACTTAGTTATTTTTTCTCCAAATTTGGGGGGGTATTAAAGAATTCTTAGAATTTTGTCATTGGAGTACAGTTAGTTGGAGTAGGGTGAGCAGAGATACAATGCCAGAATTTTTTGCTGCCAATTTTTTTGCTATTTTCCAATTCATTTCACTGAGTTTGGGAGAAAGAAGATTTTGTAGTTCAGCTTCACTTTACCATATTTAGTGGGGAATTCTTGCTTTCCACTTTTACTACCTCTAGACATTTCCGGTATCCTCTCCCCTCAAAAACTTTTTTGAATCTTGAATTAACCAGATTAATTTAACAATTATTAATTGAGCATCTACTTTGTGCCAGTTATTGCTCAAGGCACTGGGGATTCACCAGTAACAAGGGCCAAAGTCCCTGCACTCAAGGGGCTGACAGTCCATGGGGGTGGCAGACCGGACCAAGTAAACCAACAGGTGGACAGGTAATTTCTTATGGTGACAAGAACTATTAGGAAAACAGAGTATGTGTGGTGACAGAGAGTGATGGAGGCTACCTCAGACGGGGTGCTCAAGGGGGTCCTGTCTAAGGTATGCACATCTGAAGTAAGGGGAGGAGACAGCTCTGGGACGGGATGACGGGCAGGTTCAGCGAGAGCAGATGGCATGTTAAGATGGAGGAGTTAGCCATCAGGCACTCCCTGCGCCCCAACCAACTGGCAGCTGCTTCCCCTGTCCCTCAGGCCCAGGCCACAGCTGCTGCTACTTACACCTTCAGCTCGGAGGCGCAGTCCTCCTTGAGCATCGAGTCCGCTAGCTGCTGCAGAAGAGCATCCTCCGTGCCCACCAGCTGCCCAGAGAGAGAAAGTGACCGTTTGAGAGCTGGGCACAGCAGCCCCTCTGGAGGGCTTGGCACTTTGATCTCCCTGGAAGATCAGGCCACCGCCCCAAGGCAGTTTGGAGGGCGCCATTTCCCAAGAAAAGGACCCCCGCGAGGAGGCTCAGTTGAGGGCCCGAAGTGTGGACCCGCTCCAGGCCTGTTGGCACCGCACTTGTTACTCCTCCAACCCTCCCGCGGACCGCCTGGTCTCTAGTGGGATCCAGACCCTGGGATGCGGCAAAACCAAGTCCAGGCTCGAGGAGCGATGTGGGCGGGAGAGCCACACTCTGAACCAATCGGAGTAGCCGCTCTCTGAAGCCGAGTGACACATCCACCAATAGGTGCGCAGCGAACTCTTTCCCAGCTTCTGACTGGCAAGTGGGCGGGGTCGAGCTGGGCCCCCGCCAGAACAGCGCGCCAGCGCCTCCGAGAGCGCAGAAGCCAGGCCTCTGAGGAGCAGCGGGGGACAGGAGGGAGGGGAAGCTGAGCCGCCGGCACCTACCAGGATGGTGGCTGTGTTCAGGCCAGGCAGCTTGTCCAGTGGCCTCAACACCGACATCCCAGTGGCACCGAACCGCCGCTCCCGCGATGCGCGCCAGACTTTCAAACTGCCCTGACTCCGGCCCTCAAGGCTCAGCTTAGGGCACGTGACCCTCCATGGGCGGGGCTTATCGGGTTCTCTTAAAGGAACCGCTACCTTCTTTTCTGAGGGGGCTTTGCAGCACTGACCCAAGGAATGTAAGGTGCTGTACAGGCCTTTTGTTCCACACTTTCAGAGAAAGAAAGTTCTCGATGATTCATTCGTTCGCTTTCATTCATTCACACTTATTCATAGTACTCTCTTTTTTGTTTGCTTTAGAGTCAGGGTCTGGCTATCTTGCCCAGGCTGGCCTTCAATTCCTGGGCTCAAGCCATCCTCCCGCCTCGGCCTCCCGCACAGGTGAAACTACAGGCGTGAGCTACCTGGCCTGGACATTCACAGCACTCAGTTCCTTCCAGACCTACCCCTCCTATGTCCTCTCCCCTCTCAGCTGACTCTGTCCTTGCAGCTGCTCAGAACAAAACCTTGGGGTCGTTCTTCACTCCTCTTCTTCACGGCCTGAGGTGCGGAGGGGACTTCCTGAAAGTCAGGTAGCAGGACGCGCTAGGAAGACAAAGTAAAGCGGGCAGGAGAAGTGATGGGTGGGACGAAGCTACTTTAGGCCAGGGCAGGCCTCTCCCAAGAAGGTGTCATTTGAGCAGACGCCGGAATTCAGTGAGGAGCCCATGAAGTATAAGGAAGAAGAGACTTCAGGCAGAAGGAACTGCAAGTGCAAAGACTCTGAGCGGGGAGCACTCCTGGCACTTCTGAGGAATCACAAGGAGGCCAATGGCTTAAGCAGTTGGAGTGCGGAGAAAGTGGGGGCACGTGAGGCTAGAGGGGTGACTGAGGGCCAGGAGACGAGCCCTTAGAGAACAGTGGGCCACGGAAAGACTTTGGACCTGGTCAGGACTTTCCAGGAGGGGCTAAGCTGAGACCGACTGATCAACTTGTGCTGAGTCTCTGCCTCGGACCAGGCGTCCTGCTGGGCGCTGAGGACCCAGGTACCAGCAGGGTCATCCTGCTTCTGGGAGTTACCAGTGGCAGCTGGGCAGACAGTGAAAAACAAAGGCACTACGGCAGGTGAGAGCCGTCTGGGGAGCAGCAGATGAAGGTGCATGAACATCCCTGGGAGCCCATGCTGCACTTCACTGGGGAGGTGATCATAGGCTGAGATGCCAAAGGTGAGTTGGTGCTTGTCATGTGGGCAGTGGGGAAGAAACTAGCTGTGTGTAGGATCCATACTGTGATAAAGGGTAGGGATTGACAGGGAGCCAGACCCAGGCCTGGAGGTTCTTATGTCCTGAACACCCAGAGCTCGAAGGGCCATCAGAGACTTCTGGGCCCATGTTTTTCTAATTGGCTTCTGTGGAGCCCTAGGGAGATGCCTTGGGGCACCATGAGGGACTCTGGAATCTGAGTGGGTGGTGTTGAGACCCCACCCCACCGCACTGTTTTACAGAAGCAAATCTGGCTTTATCTCTATTATATATTGAGCTTCCCATATGCTTTTTTTTGAGACAGAGTCTCACTCTGTTGCCTGGGCTAGAGTGCTGTGGTGTCAGCCTAGCTCACAGCAACCTCAGACTCCTGGGCTCAAGCGATCTTCCTGCCTCAGCCTCCCGAGTAGCTGGGACTACAGGCATGCGCCACCATGCCTGGCTAATTTTTTCTATATATATTTTTAGTTGTTGGGCTAATTTATTTCTATTTTTAGTAGAGACGGGGTCTCGCTCTTGCTCAGGCTGGTCTCGAACTCCTGACCTTGAGCGATCCTCCTGCCTTGGCCTCTCAGAGTGCTAGGATTACAGGCATGAGCCACCGCACCTGGCCCCCCCATAAGCTTTGTATGAATAAGTGGCTAAAGCCATAAGAATCAGTGGCTAAAACAATACCTGCAGGCCACTGATCATATTTTTGACAGATTTATTGAGGCATGACTGACACATAATAAACTGTACATATTCAAAGTATACAATTTGATAAGTTTTTATATATGTATCTACCTAAGAAGCCACCATCACAATCAAGATACTGAACGTATCTATCACCCCCAGATGTTTCCTCCTGCCCCTTTGTAATCCTTCCCTCAACTCCTCTCTGCCCTCCCACCCCAAACTCTTACAAGCACTTTGGCAGCTTTGCTCATAATAGTCCCCACTGGAAACAACCCAAATGTCCTTCCCTGGTGAACAGATGAACAAATGAATTTCAAAAGCATTCTGCTGAGCAACAGAAACCAGACACAAAAGAGTGCATACTGTATGACTTCATTCATATGAAACCCAAGTACGGGCAAAACAAATCTGTGGTAAGAGAAGTCAGGTCAGTGGGTGCCTTTGGTGAGGGAGTATTGATTGGCATGAGGCAGGAGGGAATTCTCCGGGGTGATGGAGACATCTACCTTGATATGGATGGTGGACGCACAGGTGTATACAAAGGTAAAAATTCATCACTTAAGATTGTGTGTTTTGCTGTATGTACCTTATACCTCAATACAAATAAAATCCGTCTGTGAGCTCAAAATCACTT
The DNA here is from genome assembly GCF_041146395.1 of Eulemur rufifrons. Taxonomy (NCBI): domain Eukaryota; kingdom Metazoa; phylum Chordata; class Mammalia; order Primates; family Lemuridae; genus Eulemur; species Eulemur rufifrons. Next base: position 90,473,021 of record NC_090998.1, read on the forward strand.
TCCTTGCCCCACGTATGTGGAAAAGGACCCACCACACTTGCAGAGCCTCCAGGTGGTCCCAGAGCTGGCAGGGTATCTGTGGGTTAAGGGACGTAGGGTCCTAAACCTACCTCACCCAGAGCCTTTCCCACCTGCCTGTTTTCAGGTTTCTGGGAATGGACTCCCTTGTGAGGTGCTTTCTTGAAGCCTCTTCCCTGCCCTGTGGGCCCCTGGGGCTGCTCTCTCCTCCTGAGACAATAACCACTGCTGTTTATGCTGGCTGGGCACCCATCACCTGGCAGACACTCTATCCATTGGACAGGGGGTGGGGGGAGGATCCAGGCTTGGGAGGTGGACCCCCAACTCCCCAACCGCACCTTGTGGCTTTGAATTCCAGCTTAGTCACTGAGAAGCTGAGTGACCTAGAAGGACAAGGCAAGCAGCTTCACCTCTCTGAGCTATAGCTCATTCCAAAATGGGCTGTCACCAGCAACCCAGCTGGGAGGACTGCAGGAAGAGACCTGTGGGGCCATGCCTGGCTTATGGGGGTGTTGATGCCTGTGCTGGCTGTACCTTAGTCAGGGGAGCCGCAGCGCTGCTGAGGCAGAATGGGGAGGGGCAGCCCTTTGTGGGGGGCCTGAAGGCCAGGCTAGGGCTCCGACCCTGGCATTGCTACTTTCTTGCTGTGTTTCCTTGGCTGAGGATTAAACGAGTTAACATAAAATAAAGCACTGAAGACAGTGTCTGGCGCATACTATACTGAGCCAATGCGTCCAGACTCTCAGCCTCAGTCTTGGTTCTTCCCTCTATAACATATGACCCTCATTGGCTGTACTGGCCACTGCTTCTGTGTCCCCATCTACTTGCCAGGGACTCCAATCTCTCCCTGCTCCCAAACGGCAAACTGCCAAACCCTCCCAGTTATCAGCCGGGGTCCTCTCCTCCTAGGCCCACCAGGCTTGGGGCCCAGCGGCCTGCTGGGTGACTCTCTCCCTCCCCACATCCCCCAACCCTGCCCTCCCTGTCATCTGCTGGACCACGTGCACAGTATGAGGGATCCAGAAGAGAAGGCTGGTTGCCAGGGCAACAGAGGATAAAGCCCTTGCTCTGCCAAGCTGCTGATTGGCTGAGACAGGTCCCACCTCCTGCCATCCTGAGAGTGGGGGAGTGTGGGGGGTAGAGGGAAAGGTCTGGATGAGCAGGGAGAGGTAGGAGGGTGCTGAGCCAGCCCAGGACTGCCCCCTCCTGGCCCAATCAGAGCCACTGGATCTGAGAAGCTCCGTCTCCCATGAGGGGCATTGGCCTCGCCCTATCTCTACCTCCAGCACCCAGGGCAGCGCAGATGGCAGTGTCTCTGGGGATAGCAGCTGCGACTGAGTCCATGGGCCACTGCTGAGCTGCTCAGGCTGAGGTGGTGTGCTCAGCACAGAGCCCCTGGAACAGGCATCTGCAGGCGTGAGGTGGGTCTGCGGCACGCGGGGGACACCAAGTGGTGCCAGTGGCTTGGGAGGCAAGGAGAGGGGCTTTGCTATCCTTACACAGTCCTGGATAGGACCTTGGCTGAAATAGGGCTGGAAAATTCCTTATGGATCATTTGGTAAACCTCATCCCCACCCTGTCACTGGGCACAGGGACCCTGAGGCCCAGAGAGAGTGAGGAATGGTGCAAGGTCACCCAGAAGGCCAGTGAGCGTTTTGCTTCTTCACTGAGGCCAGTCCCCTGAGACGTCATAAAAAGGTCTGGGGGTCTTCATTCTGCCCCAGAATGCCTGGGATTTTGTACACAGGGCTGGAGAAGTTTCGGGACCCTGAACTCTGCTCCATAGCCCACAACATTGCAGCTGAAATGGCTTCTGTTTTGCCCCAGCTGCCCATTCTCATGTTTAAGCTGAAAGGAAACTGGGGTCCTGGCTGGGCCTGGGGAGGGGGCACAAATCACGTTGGCCTTAGTCAAGCCAGTTTGAAGCAGGCTTCCTGCCTGGGGTCTCCCTTCCCCACCTCCACCAACCCTGGCAGCACCAGGCAATTCTGAACTGTCTCTCTTTGGCTCTCCAGAAAGGCAGATAGTTAGGAGGGTGCTGGGTCCTATACATGCTACCCCTGCCCAGCTGCACTAGCCCTGATTTGGACAATTAATGCACTGTTCGTATTACTCCTCCACAAATAGGCCACATTGAGACATTGTGCCTCAAAACAGCCAATGGGGACCTTGGGGGGCAGGGAAGGGGCTCTGGATGGGTACAGGACCCGGAAGCATCTCTCCTTTCCTTGGGGTCATAGCTCACCTCACAGAACCCCCTGGGAGTAGGGGGACAGGAGGAGCTGGGGTTTGGAGACAGAAGTCAGAGGAGCTGGGGCTTCTCTCCAACCTGCCCTGGAGGTCATTCCATCCATTCCCCCTATTTCCCTCTGCAGAAGCAAATGGGTCTCTGCTCATTTCATCCTCCTCAAGTGTCTTTCCCTGTCCTGGAGGACTCACGCCTCAGGACATCACTGGAGTTCGGGGTATAGCTCTGCCACTTCCCAGTTGGGTAACCCACAGCAAGTTAGCGAAACTGCCTAGGCCTCAGGTCCTTCATCTGTAAAATGTGGACAGTGATACCACATTGGACAGTGTGTGCAGGTGGCCAGGGACCCACTCATCTGGGGCAGGGGGCAAGGCTGGCCTGCCGTGAGGTTTGTGGAAATGCTCTAACAGAGCTCTACCTGCCAGGCAGCAGAAGTGGGCTCCTCACCCTTCCCCTTTCCAATACCTAGGGAAGGTCTGGGGGTGGGTTAAATCGGCCCTGCATCATCCCATCTCTGGAGCAGATGATCTGGCTTTTGAAGTATGAATAAGAGTTTGCCAAGTGAGCAAGAATGCAAAGGATGTTCCAGGCACAATGAAAGCGTATGCAAAGATAGGAACTGCATAACGTGCAGGTACACTTAGGTGGCTGACAAGAAGTGGTGTATGATGGCACATAGGGTGGGACATGAGGCTGGTGAGGTTGGTGGGGAGCGAATGGGGGCACATTTGGGCAATTCTAAGGAGTCTGGGTGTATGTAACGTTTGTAAAACACCTTACACCTACTACCTTTCACTCTCCTGCTTTCTCCACCTCTGGTTCACTGGAAATAACAGGCTAGTGTTTATTGAGTGCTGGTTCTGTGCCATGCAGCGTGGTGTGACATGCTCTGTAGGCATTGTCTTGTTAAAAATTCACAGTGCCCTTAGGAGGTGGGTCCTATTTCTATGCCTTTTTTTACAGATAAGGACACTGAGGCTCAGAGAATAAGAACAAACTTACTGTGTAGCACTTGTTATGTTCCATGCACTGGTTCTGAGCATTTTACATAAAATAACCCATTCAGCAGTCACATAAGCCCCACAACCTAGGTACTGTTATTCCTATTTTATAGATGTAGAAACCAAGGCTCTGAGTATCTTGCCCAATTTATTTATTTATTTTTTTGGAGCTAGGTCTTGCTCTGTTGCCTGGGCTAGAGTACAGTGGCATCATCATAGCTCACTGCAACCTCAAAGTCCCGTTGCTTCAATTTTTTGGTGCTAGTGTTCATGTCCTTGTAATTATGAAATTGGGCTTGTGTAGACTCTATTGATCAACCAGGTCCCCTGTGATGGGTGTTTGTTCACCACGCTTTCACCAGGCCACACTTGGCCGGTGTGTGTAGGTGGCTGGGGACCCACTCATCTTGATGGGGTGGTTGTGTGTGGGGGGGGGGGGCAGCGCTGGAAGTGGCAGCCACCACAGCTGCACAGTCAGGGCTGGGCTTGGTGGCTCAGGGGCACTGGGAGAGCAGCGGAGTTCTTGCCCAACCTGTCCTTTACTGAGTGCCCTGCACAGGCCCATTCAGGCATTAGTCACCTCATTGAATCCTCACTAGGACCTGTGCAGAGGCTGTATTCCTTTCCCCTTCCACAGGGGAGGAAGCTGAGGCCCAGAGAGGTTAGGCAACTTGCCCAAGGGCACTCATGCTGGAGAGAGACTGAGCCAGAGTGGCTCTTGGCTGTTAAGTCTCCTTCTTAAAGAGTGAGTAGGGAGCTGGGTGTCTCCAGGTGACGGGGACAGCTCCGTGTGGGTCAGGAGGCCGGGGCTGCTGAGTCACCATGTGGTCCTGATCAGCCACTGCCCAGCGCTCTACTCTCCTGGGCCTCAGTCTCCTCATCTGGAAAGTGATTCTCGGGCATCTAGCTCAGTGAAGCCTGCAGGTCTCCCTCTGGGTGGGCGGGACAAGGGGCACCTGCGCTGGCTCTCACGACCTGTGTCTCGGCAGCCAAGGCCACCACGATGCCGCACTTCCTGGACTGGTTCGTGCCTGTCTACCTGGTCATCTCTGTGCTCATCCTGGTGGGCTTCGGCGCCTGCATCTACTACTTCGAACCGGGCCTGCAGGAGGCGCACAAGTGGCGCATGCAGCGCCCCCTGGTGGACCGTGACCTCCGCAAGACACTGATGGTGCGGGACAACCTGGCTTTCGGCGGCCCTGAGGTCTGAGCCTTCGTGCGGGGGTGGCGGGCGGCGGGCACCGGGCGCCCTCCCCAAGCCGCTCAGCCTGGAGACCCTCGAGGCAGAGGGAGAACGACCTCTTCTCGGTCCTCCAGGACATCCCTCTGCAGCCCGGGCCCTCCCAGCAGAGGCCCCTAGTGCTCTGAGAGGACCCTGGCTGTGGAGGTGGGGCACCTGGGTGCTTTGATGAATTGGGGCTGCTGGTCCAGGGCTTGCTCTTCATGTCGGGCCAACTCACCCCACGCCCGTTCTCCCAGCTCAGGGGACATCCTTCCCTAGCTCCCAGTGCCTTTGTGCCACCCAGCACTCTGCCCCTCCACCTGGAGTCAGGTACAGCTGCCCCTGCCTGTCCTGAGCCTCTGGCTCCCCCATTTCCCCACGGAATGCCCAGTTACGCCCAGCTCCCCACTCTGCCCAGTGGCACCGGCCCTGCAGCTTCCCGTGGCGGGCCTCAAAGCTGACCCAAGGAAAGGGCCTCAGTTGGAGAGATGTCAGCTTGGTCCCGCCCAGCCCCACCCCTCTGGGCTCAGGCTTGGAACTGGTGAGGGTGTGTGGTGGGGGTGCACAGAGGGGTGAGACTATAGGGAAGGGGAGGGGTGAGGAGAGAGAGAGAGAGAGAGTGTGTCTGGGGGGAGTGGGCAGCCATGGGGAGGAGATGTGTGTGTGAGAGAGAGAGAGAATGGGGGCCCCAGGCAGGGCAGGAGGTGGTGGGGACAGGGTGAGCTCCATGGGCAGTGAGGACTGTCTGCAGCAGGTCCCAGCCTCCTCCCGCTGCAGGACTTTCCTATCCCTTCCCCTTCCCCTGGGCTGAGGTGGCTGGCGGAGCTCCTGCCCTCCCTCCCTGCCCTGTGCCACACTTCCAAGGCCAAGCCCAGCCCCCACCGAGCCAGGCCCCTCCAAACCCCCAGGCCTACCCCGGAGCCTGCTCCTGTGTGGAACCTTCATTGCCTCACACTGGACATAGATTGGCAGCCTGCCTCACTCTCCTCCACTGGGGCTTCCATCTTAATTTATTTGCAATAATAAAGACTTCATGACTATCTTTGCAGGACTGTCTCCTTTCCTGAAAGTAAGATCATGTCTGTCAACTCGCTGGGTCCTCATGAAAAATATGGCTCAGTAGTCCCCATTTTAGGGATGGGAGCACTACATCTCAGGGAAGTTAGAGCAGGGTTTCTCTACAGCAGCAGTATTGACATTTTGGACCAGATCATTTTTGGTTGTGGGGGGCTGTCCTGCGCATTGTAGGATGTTTAGTATCCCCGGTCTTAGCACTCACCCCCTCCCATTAGGACAATCAAAAATGATAACTCGAATCCCTGAGTAAAGTACCAGTTAGGATATAAATTTAGGTACCAACTGAGATGCAAAACAACAGAATCTTAAACCAAACAGAATTGTATGCCTTTCTCGTGGTGCTGTTCACAGAGAGGTTGTCCAGAGCTGGTTTGGTGGCCCGTTCCACGCAGAGTGCTGCCCTCTCGTGGCTTTGCCATGCCTGGGATGTTGCCCTGGTTGGCATGCTCCCAGATGGCTCATCTGCATCCTGAGCAGCAGCGAGGGTGGAGGGTGCAAGGGGTGCTCCTTCCCTTGAGGGACACTTTCTGATGGTTACCTCCCCGCTGGCCAACACTCGGTCACATGGCTACCCCTAGCTGCTAGGGCAGCAGGGGAATACAGCCTTTAGCTGGGGGTGGCCTTGTGTCCATTTAAAAAGTCCACCTCGGCCGGGCGCGGTGGCTCACGTCTGTAATCCTAGCACTCTGGGAGGCCGAGGCAGGTGAATCGCTCAAGGTCAGGAGTTCGAGACCAGCCTGAGCAAGAGCGAGACCCCGGCCAGAAAGAAATTATCTGGCCAACTAAAATATATATAGAAAAAATTAGCCGGGCATGGTGGCACATGCCTGTAGTCCCAGCTACTCGGGAGGCTGAGGCAGGAGGATCCCTTGAGCCCAGGAGTTTGGGGTTGCTGTGAGCTAGGATGACGCCATGGCATTCACTCTAGCCCGGGCAACAAAGTGAGACTCTGTCTCAAAAAAAAAAAAGTCCACCTCCTTTAAAGGGGGGAGAACAGGCCGGGCGCGGTGGCTCACGCCTGTAATCCTAGCACTCTGGGAGGCCGAGGTGGGCGGATCGTTTGAGCTCAGGAGTTCGAGACCAGCCTGAGCAAGAGCGAGACCCCATCTCTACTAAAAATAGAAAGAAATTATATGGACAGCTAAAAATATATATAGAAAAAATTAGCCGGGCATGGTGGCACATGCCTGTAGTCCCAGCTACTCGGGAGGCTGAGGCAGTAGGATCGCTTAAGTCCAGGAGTTTGAGGTTGCTGTGAGCTAGGCTAACGCCACGGCACTCACTCTAGCCCAGCAACAGAGTGAGACTCTGTCTCAAAAAAAAATAAATAAAAAAAAAAATAAAGGGGGGAGAACACATGGAGACAGCTACCATTTTATTTTAGTGGGGATTTGCCTGAGGTCACAGGGCAATGGACTGAGATTTGGACCAGATCTCCTGACTCTAGACCAATGGTCTTGCACGTGCCCCATCTTGGGAGTCAGGGAGGGAAAAGGCTTCTCTCACCTTGAGGAACTGGGGGGGCTCTTCCTCCATGGGGCAAACCCAGGGACTGCATGAGCTGTTTTGCAGAGCTAGGACTAGGGTGAGGTCAGACAGGCACTTCAGGGTCACACCGCTTTCTAAAATTTTGTGCCCTAGGTACCTCTCTCCTCTCACCTAGGCCCAGCTCTCACCACCCTAACCTCTAACCCAGCAGAGCATTTTGCACCTCTCAGAAATTTCCCCACGCCCCTTCCCACGCCAGGTAGCTGCTCGGCCAGAATTGCCTTCCCCTCACTACCACCCAGGGCTCTCCCAGTGACAGAGACCAAACTGAAAACAGCTGAAATAAAGGAGTTTGGTTCTGGACTCAGGCTCGGCTCGACCTGAGGGCTGGAGGATGTCTCCGGCACACTCCACATCTTGGTCTTTCTCTCCCTGTGTGTATGCCTCAGTCATTTGTGTTGGTTTTATTTTCAGGAGGAATTTCTCCATGTGGGCAGAGGGTGGCTGGGACAGGCCCAGGCTTATACACCCTCAGCACTTCTATTTGGTGAGCTCAGGGTGGACTCCCATTGGCTCCAAGGCACCTGTGCTCAGGGCATGAGGTGCCCTGATTGGCCAGGCCGCTCTTGTACCCCGCCACAGGGCGGAGTCAGCTCTGCAGATCACGTGCACTGAGGGGGGGGTAGGTAGTGGCTGTTACCCAGGGAAGGGGTAAGGATGCTGAGTGAGAAAACAAGAGGAGTTGAGGCCATTGTCTTGTACAGGAGGAAACAAGCTTGGAAAGGAGAAACACCTAGGGCTACCCGAGCGGTAGCTGCCACCCGGGTTTGGGACTGGAAGTCTGAGGCGGGAGGGTGGACAGGAACCCGCAGAGTTTGGTGAGCCTGTGAGTTGGGGCTCTGAGTGTGGACGGCCCAGGGAGGCAGGATGCGGTGGAAGTGGGTGGGCAGTTGAGTGAGTTCTCTAAGGACCTGTTAGAGGGTGGGGCCCTTCCACTGCCTTTCAGATCACCGCACTCAAGAATGGGAGGGGACCAACACCACCCACTGGGTGGCTAGCCACATACTGCCTCAGTTTCTCGGTGAGTAGGGGTGTGGGCCAGGACTAGAAGCTCAGTGGTGCACGTGTTTCTCAGAAAACTGGTCTCCAGCCGTGATCAGAGACTGGACTGGAAAGGGCCCATGTACATTAGGTTGGCATGGTGCAAGGGACAGAAACCCTACTTGCCTACTTTGGGCAAGAAGGCTGGGTACCATGAGGACACTGGGATGTTTGGCCCTTTAGGACAGGAAGGTAGCAGGGGCTCAGGACAGCTAGAGTCAGGTATACAGACCCCCTTAGGATTCTTTCACCACTTTTTATTCCTGTTTCTGTGTGCCCACCTTTTAGCCACGACCCTCATACCTCCATCACGGAAAACATAACAGCCAACTGCTGGCAAGTTTTCTGTCCTACAGCCCTGGCCGCTGGAGAGTTACCTGTCCCTCACTCTGCCCCAGGTGCACATATCTCAGGGGAGGGAGTCATTGGCTCTTCTTAGGTCAGGTGCCCAAGGGTGGGGCAGTGCCTTATGTGTGGTCCACCTTGGGTCAGGGACCACCTGAACTGGTCAGCGTGACCTAGGCTTGGGTCATCTCAGAACAAGGCCGCTCTCTTGGGATGTTGTACAGGTTTCAGGAGAAATTACGTAAACCTCTCCCCGACCCACAGCCTGACCACACCAAACAGACCCCTTTGGAGGTAGATTAGGCTTGACTGGCTGAGCTGGGGAGGGCCTCGGGCCAGATCTGGCCTGCCCCCGCCAAGTTTGGTATGTCTCCAACACTGTTTTGAAAAAATGCAAATTAGTTGCCAACATTTACAAGTCAGGAGATTTCACACCAGAATCTTCTTTTCTGACTCCTTAAAAATAAAATTTCTAGCCACACAGAGTCTGAAGTGTGACCGTGTTCATGGTTATAAGCTTCATAGCCTTGGCAGGGAGGGTGTGGACTGTGACCCTGCCGAAGGCCTCTAAGTGGCCAGGCAGGAGAGCTGCCTCCCTCCAAGGGCTGGCTGCAAAAAGGTCCCCCACCCTGGGCTGCTGACGAGGAGTCTGGGGCTCGGAGAGGATGAGGGATTCACCCAATCCCTGAGTTCTCAAACCTGGTCTTCTCCCCAGAAGAAAACCAGGAATTATTTATTTATTTACACCTGGTCTTCCCATAAAGGACCCAAGAGGGTTTCAGGTGAAGGAGCCACATACATGGGAGCGAGAAGGAAATAATCTTACTCTGACTCCTACCGTAATGTTTTTATTATTACTTGTTTCTGAGCTTCCTGGCAGCCAGAGGGAAAAGGGAAATACAAAGAGATCATTTTATTCTTGTTATGTGATAGAAGGGAGAGATTAACTCTTCATGAGAGACAAATTTTCTGGTTCTAAATACTAAAAATAAATGTCTCAGATGGCATAGTAAAAGCAATGCAGCGGGATAGGGGAGGTTGACCCATATGGCAGAGGCTACAGAAACAGGCCACTGCCCAAGGAGGCAGGATTTTTCCGTCTGCCAGGGCATGCCAGATGACTGGACTAGGAGCAACTTGAGGTCAGGGCCTGATAATAATAAATCCTATAAAACTGTTAATTTAAATTGCACATCCTTGAGCAATTTTCCTGAGCTCTCAGAAGCACAGCTGAATCCACCAAACATTTTTGTGTGCCAGGCACTGAGAATCACAGGTGATTAAAGCCCACATAAGTGTCCCCTGCCAGTGCCTGGCATTGTGCTCAGCTCATGTCAGGTTCTCTGTAGAGACCTGTTTAGTTTCTTATCATTCCTGCCCTGCCAGCCCACTGGGTGGGGGCAAGTGTCAAAGGAGAGAGTGCGGAGAAAGCACTGTTTACATGCTGTGTGTCATATAGCTATCCTTTTGAATGCCACAGAGGCATACTAAGTACGCCCTGCCCTGGCACTAGGTGTGGCACCAAAAATGCAAAGACAAGATGTAGTCCCTGAATCAAAAGAGCTCACGGGCTGGTCTGATGGTAGTGGGTTAGCAGAACTTGCTAACATTAGTGTCACTAAAGTTGGTATTCAACCCCTCACTGCTAAATTTGACTGGCTTTAAAAAAAAAAAAAAAGAGCTCACAAACTGGAGGGGCAGACAGATATGTAAACAGATAAATTATAAAACTGTAACTGCAGCAAGAAAAGGATATATGGAAAACCAAAAACAGAACTGAAGAAGCTCCTTACTCTTGGGGAAGGGGGTTGTCGAGGAAGGCTTCCTGGAAGATGTTACTACTGATCTGGGTTCTGAAGGCTGAATGACAGTTCTCCCTGTACAGGGAGAAGCAGCCTGCAAGTGCACAGCCCTGGAGGCCAGAGAGAACCAGTTCTTTTTGAGACTGTGAGTGGTGTGGCTGAAGCACAGAACGCCAGTGAGCAAGTGGTAGGAGGGGAGATTGAACAATCAGAAAGTGGCTTTTCAAGTAAAGCTTAGACCCAGGGAGAGAACCTGATGATCTTCCAGTTGCCACCTCCTCCAGGAAGCCTTCCCTAACCCCACCAGCAGCTTTCCCTATTACACCTCTAATCTTGTGTTGTGATTTTGTTCACATAGCAGTGGAGAGAAGTGACTGCATCTTCTCAGCTCCACCCGCAGCCTGCTTGGCACTGGGCAGGGCCTCCTTGAAAGCTTGCTTGTTGGATGAATGCGGCCAGTCTCTTTGGAAGTCTTGCCAGGGGTTGCCTGTTTGCTTAGAGACCAAGGTTTTAGAGAGGCTTAGAGGCTTCCTGGGGGTCGGGCTGTGTGTAGGTTTTTAAAATGCTTTGGGAGGTTTTGCAGAGTCCTGGGAGCTTTCCCACCATCTGGGAGCTGTCAGGATAGGGAAGGACAAGTGTGTCTGGGTTTGGCCCAGAACAGGAGGACAGGAGGCGGGAATGTGCAGGGTCCCTGCATAGGAATGGCTACAATGTTCGGACTCCAGCCCCCGAGGGCGGCACAGACTCCTCATTGTTCCACCCCCTCGACTCTCCACTCTGGCTGAGCAGGAAGGGCTCGGGCAGGCCGAGAGAACAGCTTTGGGCACAGGCTGCAGGCTCCCTCAAAAGACTGTCGCAATCTCAGTCAACAACTCTCACGGAGAACCCCAGTAGGCAGAGCTTCTCTCCCTCCCCCATAAGGTGGGAGGAGCTCAGAATTTGGAGTCTGGAGACCTAAAGGTCCCGCTACCGATTCACTGTGTGAACCTTGGCGAGTGCATTTCCTCTCCGTGCAGCTGTAAACAGCTGGAACTGATGAGGAAGTCAGAAGAAATCATAGAGGGTAAATAAAAACGCAAATCAGAATTCCAAGGCAACATTTTTAATGGCTCACATGGACTGAGCTCATTGCACGACTGCTACTGCTCCAGCAACTTCTCATCGCGTTTTTACAGCAGCCATGCCAGTGGGTCCTCAGTGCTGTTCACCAAATATTTCTGGCTCTCCAGTTCTCTCTCTGCACGTGGTGGGATTATACCTCCCTGCCTCCTTGTGATGGGTGGGGCCATACAACTAGTTCCAGACAATTAGTTGTAATTAGAAGTGAGTACAGGCCATAGCATTTAATAGCTAGTCCACAATTTATCGCTCTCTCCTTCCTTCTGCCACAGCGACTAGCAATGCACTGGAAGGCAGCTGCTCCATCAGCCCGGCTCCCAGAGTGAAGATAGCAGGGAGCGGAACCTTAGCTGACCCAAATTACAGTGGACACGAGGCTTGAATGAGAAATCACCTTTGTTACTATAAGCCACTGAGATTTTAGAATGGCTGGTTACTGCAGCATAACTTAACCCATCCTGACCGATATAATCTCGGTTTTACAGATGAAACTGGAGCTCAGAGAGATTTAGTGCCTTGTTCAAAACCACACAGCTGTAACAAAGCCAGGTTGGAAAGACTCCAGAGCCTATGCCACTTGTCTGGGAGGGCACCACAATGATTTTGTGCTTCAGTGCAGAGCTCTGTCCTCTGAGGCCACTTCCAGGCCCATCAGTCTTTCCTTTGGTGGAAAAGAACAAAGTGTATAGACACGAGGAGGTCATTGTCACTTTGGGCCACTAGAGGTCAGCTGAACACAGGCTTGTAGATACTGGGTAGGCAGTGTCCTCTAAGCCACTCAACACCGGACAGAGCAGAAGATGGGCAGGAGGAACAGAGAGCTGAACAAAACTCGGGCCTTGCTCTCAAGCCCTGCACAGCTTGGCAGGAAGCAAGATGGAGGAATTCCAGATCTTCAAGCTAGAAGAGACCACACGAGGGCATTTGATCCCTATTTGAAAAGGCAGCGGAGTCCCAGAAGGGCAAGTGATCTGAGTTGTTGGCCAAAGTGGGGAGAGAACCCAGGGCCCCTGACTTCAGCTCTGTCTCACGGAAATGATGTCATCCACTGGGCTGGGCCCAGTAACGGAGGCCCCTACCCAGTCTGTTGGGCGAACTGTGCCGTCTCCTTTCTCAGCCTCTTCTGTACTTCCCCAAGTCAGGCTGGTCCTCAGGGCCTCAAAGCAAGGAGGGGAGCAGGGAGAATCCAGGCAGGTCCCCTCCCCCGCCCACTAGGACTTCTCGCAGGTTGCCCTGGTAACCAGAGCGCAGCCAAGTTTGAAAACGCTAAAGGTGGAAGGGAAGAGGAGGGATAACAAGAGGGAAGGGTCCTAGGCCCACACACTCACCATTCAATCATTTTATTCATTCATTCATTCTACAGAAACCTGCTGAGACTGGTTCTTCCCTCAGGCCCTGGGACCCAGAGAAGAATAAAATCTAGTCCCTTCAGAACTGAGCTAATATGGTAGTCACAAATTAAAATGAAATAAAATTTAAAATACAGTTCTTTGGTCACCGTAACCACATCTTAAGTGCTCAGTAGCTATCTGTGGCTCGTGGCTATTGTATTGGACAGCACAGATATAGAACATTTCCATTATCACAGAAAGTTCTATTGGCCAGCGAGACTCCAGAAGCTCACTCGCCAAAGAGAGCCACACGCGGGAAACTAGACCAGACACGGCGTTGTGTGGGCTGCAACATTCTCATCACCAAAAAGCAGATGACAAGGTGAAGATTAACGGAGATGCCAGGAGAATGCTTAGCCTCGTTCCTGACTCGGGGTGAGTGTGGAGACGTGTACCGTCACTGCCGTGGGGCAGTCACTGTAAGCATCTGTTTACACACCGCCTTGCTGAGCAGACTGTGCGCACCGCCCCGGCCCTGGCATGGTGCTTGGTGTATATCATAGCAAGTGCTCAGTAAATGGTAGCTATTCTTGTTGCCATCATTATTATCTGCCAGAGCCAGACTAGGTGGCTTTGTGGCGTTCCTCAAGGGCAGCCCCAGGGCTGGGTCATCTTCACTCCCTCGGGGTCTCAGTACAGGGACCAGGTGGAGCAAGCAGAGGCCATTGAAGGGGAAAGACCCAAGCTCTAGCTTCCAGGAACTCTGGCTTGATTGAGGAAAGACAAGGTGGGCAGGCAGGATGGGCACGGAACTAAACAGCGCATGGGGGACTGCAGAGGGAAAGCAGAAGTGAGGCTGGTGCTGAGACCCCCAGGGTGAGGCCAAATTTGGAGCATCCCTGTTCTACCCAGGGGAGAGCAGGTTTAGGGAGGGCAGGCTGCAGGGCGCCCCCGCCAGGGCCCAGCCCTGGCCGTTGCCAGCCTCCCATGGCCCTTTAGGATTCCAGAGGCTCAGAGCAGCCATTCACTGACGCCCACTCCTGAGAAGCCAGCCCCTCCCTGCCACAGAGCACAGCCCAGCCCAGCTGCTGGGATGTAACTGTTGGGGACAGGTCAGGAGAGAGCCAGGCCCTGCACCTGGGGACTGTGGCCTACAGGCTGAATGGGAAGCCCATGAGGGGAACAGAGGGACCAGGCCCCATGGCCAGAGTCAGGGCACAGAAGGGGTGAGGGGCCTGCCCTTGCCTCAGCTTCCCAGACTCGGTGGATGCCTCTTGTCCTCTGATCAAGGTAGGTGGGTACAGGTGTGTGCGTGCGTGAAGGATAGGACCTATCCAGGGAGGGTTGGGGACTCAGAGAGGGGACGGGGAACTGAGGACAGTAGAACAAATCAATCTCAGAAACGCTGTCCTCTGGCCTGCTCTCTGCATGTGGGTGTGCACACTGAGGGTGGATGTTTGTGTGTTTGTGGCTAAGTTCAGAGTAAGTGTGTACACACCCAGGTGTACGTGGTTCTGAATGGGCGGGCAGGAGAGTAAGGCTGCAGGGCTCTGCCAGGTGGGAAGGATGGAGGCCGGGACAGTCTTGGGTACAAATATGTGGCTGTAGAGGGATGAAGGAGGAACTGATGAGTAATTGTGAGGAATGATGAAGACCCCTCCGGTGTCCTGCTTTCCCTATGCCTGCTCCAGGCCTTGGGGACCTGGCTATACGATAACTCCCTGCCCCCACGAGCCCCTTGTGTTCAGAACTAAGCCCTCCTGCCAGCCCTGGCCTGGTCCCCCAAACAGCGTGTCCCAGCCTGCTGTGTTGAAAGCAACTGAAACAACTTTGTACCAGAGGGTGAGTTACATGGAGCCCACAGTGGGCACGAGCTGGCCATCTGGGGGCCCTGGAGCCCACCTCAGGGAATGGCCCATCTACTCAGACCACAGAGTCCTGACCAGCATCCTCAACACCACCCCTCTGCCCCCTCCCTGCCTCCAGGTTCTCCTGTGCCATGCAGCCTGCCCAGCCCACCCCACCCCACCTCCACAGCCCTGGAGCTTTCAGCTATGTCCTCACGGCTTTCCTTGCCTCCTTGCCTCTGTTCCTCTCTGATCTCTCTGTCACACTGTCCTTGCATAACTGTTCCCTCTTGCAGATCTGACTGGGTCATCTTCCAAGGGCTAAGCCTTGTTGTCACCAGGCTTGGTCCCCAGCTCACCTGACCCTTGTCTCCCTCCTCAGTCCTAGATACAGCCTAGGATGCCCATGCTGGATCTCCAGAAAGGTGCCACACTTTTTCACCTTTGGGCCTTCTGTATGAATAGCCCAACCTCAGGCCCAGCCTCCTTCCTTTGGCACCAGAGATGGAGCTAATGCCTATCCCTAATGCTTCCCTTGGCGTAGCCCTGCCTACTTCCTTGCCCTGCACCCGGGGACGGCAGGCTCCTCAAGGGCAGGGACTGTGGCTTGCTCACTGGAAAATCTCCTGTGAACACTCATTACTTCTCTTTCCACGCCTCGCCTTCTCCAGGGCATGCTCAGCTCTGACTCTGACTCTGGCTCCAGCACTGGCTCATCTCAGGGCTCTTTCCTGGTTCTGGGCAGGGGCCCTGGGTCTAGACCCTGTTCTCAAGCCCAATCAGTCATCTCTTGGCCTCCTACCTGGATGCCTGAACTCCTGTTTCGGCTGCTGTGGATGGGAATCCATAGCCCTTTGTCTCCTTCCAGAAGAGAGAGGCAGATAGGTCACCAGTAACCACTGCCCTCCTCCAGAGTCCCTCAACACATGTGACCTCCACAGAGCTGTCCACAGAGAGACGGGCCATGCTCAGGCCCAGGGAGAGGAGAGGTAAGCCCCGCCTGAGTTCCCTCTGCCAGGGGCAGCCTGTTCTTGGCACGCACCACAGCCCTCCACGTGGGAGCTGGCTGGGTGTGTGTGAGTCTGCAGTAGGTAGGAGCTATAGGAGGACTGGAGGAAGACACATGTGTACTCCACTAAGGAGACTGGACAGTCCCAAAAACAAGCCCCCTTCAGACCTGGCTGAGACATGCAGGCCTGAGCAGCTCACCCTTGCCTGGCCCTTTCTCTCTGTTGATTGCCTCAGGGAAAGAAAAAAGGCCTGGATGGACCACAGCTTTGCTCCTGCTCCTCCAGAGATGCAGCCGCATGGGGGCCCAGGCCCTGGAACCTCCTTCTCCCACAGTCACATGCTGGGGTGCCCTACCCGCCCCTCAAGGCTCCCTGGAGGAGCGTCCCCCCTCATCCCTGTCCTCAGGAAGACTATCCATCTGGATGCCTTCCCCCAAAGCCATATCCCACAGACTTCCAGCCGACCAGGCCTTGGAACCAAGGCCCAGAGTGCATCCCCACAGGAGACTGGCATTGCCCCAGGGGCTTCCCTGAGCCCCCTGCCTGCCAACAGCCTTGTGCCCAGGAAGCTCAGCTCCATCTCCTTAACGCTCCGTCAGAACAGCCAGGCACGGCCCCTGGAGCCCCTACTTTCTCACTGGGGAGAGTTGCCCACCCCAGGAAAGAAGGCTGCTACCCACGAAGGAGGGAGGCTGTCTGCTTCAGGCTCACCTGTGACCCTAACGCCAGGAAGCAGGGTCCACTCCGAGGGCCCAGGGAACCCGCGTCTGACCACACCCAGCAGGATGCCCACAGTGGAGAAGCCTCTGGTGAGTTCACACCTGGCCTTACCTTTCCAATCCCGGTTAGCCCAGAGTGAGCCAGTCCTTGCAGGGCCAGACCCAGCAGGTCAGGGGCGCCCTGTCCCAGTGACTGCCCACATGCCTACCAGAGCTGCTTCGGCAAGAGGCAAGACCCGGTCCAGGGGTATCCCCAGACCTCGGGTGCATCCCCAAAGGGCCAATGCCATTATGAACTTGAATGCTGTGGACACAAGGACAGATACAGCCAGATATTTAGCCACAGTGGCCACCAACAGACCTAGCCTGGCTACCAATTTGGCCACACCAAACACACCCAGATTGGACACAGGCACAGAGTTCCCTGCTCTGAAAACCAAGCTGGGCACAGCCATGGACTTATCTACAGCAGGCGCAGCCAAATCAGGCAAAGCCATGAACTTGTCTACAGCAGGCACAACCAAGAATCTGACTACAGTAGGGACAACCAAGCCAGGCATGATCATGGATTTGATAACCCCAGAGCCAGATGAGCTGGGCAGAACGATGGCTACAGCAGCTACAGCCAAATTAGGCAAAGCCATGAACTTGTCTACAGCAGGTACAACCAAGCTAGATATGACTGCCGGGGGCACAGCCATGGATCTGGCAATACCAGGGCCAGTCAAGCTGGGTACAACCATAGCTACGGTGGGCACAACCAGGTTGGAAACAGCCATGGCTTTGGCGAGAGCAAATAGAGGCAAGCTGGGCACAGCGATGGATTCTCTTGCTTTGGACATAAGCAGGCTGGGCACAGCCATGGGTTCAGTTGTGCCAGTCACCCCAGACCCAGCCACTGGGGAGACCCCACTGGACAGGGTTAATGACCTGACCACACTGGACATTGCTACCTGCCTGGTGATGTCAAGCAGAAGCACAGCCCCAGCCCTGGACCACCCTGCAACAGATGCTGCCCCAGACCAAGCCACAGAGACTGCCACTCTGGACCTGGCCGGAGAATGCAAAGGTAAATGCAGAGAAATGGGCTGGGGATGCACTGGGCTGCTGGAGGGCAGGGGGTGTATGGAAGTGGGTCATGCTTGGAGAACTGGGAAAGGGAGGGAGGACTCTAAGGTCAGAGTTGAATGGGATTTTGGGGAAAAGGGAATATGGGCTGACGGGTTGAACGCAGAGTTAGGACCCTGAGCTGGGTCCTAACTGACTGGTCAGACGTCAGGCTGAGGGAAGCCATCAGAAGGAAAGTTTACTGGGTAACTTGTGGAGCAGCGATTACGCTGAGTCCTCCCTTTAGCATCTCCCAGGGTTGTTCTTTGTTTCCTGAAGAGTGGGAATAATCAGGTGATCAGTAGATGAGGCCAGCTTTTAAGCCAAACCTCCTATGTGAAAATACTGACCAGCACTTGAGTAAGCAGTGATTTGTCTAACAGTACTCGTCACTGCAGCGCTCCTCTGAGTATGAGATAATGACTGCACCTGAGACCTTCTAAATCCATTCACACTCAGCCTTTCAGGAAGGTATCTATTGCTCAGAAGGTGCCTTACTTGGAAGTCTCTTCCTTGGCTCCTCACCCGCAGCCCTTTAGTCCTGAAAGGTAGGTTGGAGACTTGTACTAATATATATGGAAGTCCTACATGGAACAATAAACAGGCAACACAAGGGCTAGAAGTTCATTTGGTTTCAGAGTTTGTGACACGCCTAAAGTCACACCAAAGCTGGTTGATGGCAGTAAGCTGACTGGAACCCAGATCCTGGAATTCTGCATAGGGCAGCCTCATTCCCAACATTTCAAAGGCTCAGAGATTCCGGGTCTGGAAAGGTACATGGAAAGCATCCAGCCCAGTACCTGAATTGGGTCTTTGGGCTGTTGGATCCCTTCTCATCCTGCTCTGCGGACTCCGACAGGGGACCTCACCCTGGCTCTGGTCTCCCTGTACAGCCTCCATGTTCAGCCTGGCCCTCTCTCCTGAAAGGTGGACAGGGACAGCCACCGCCTGCTGGACTCCTCTACCCAGACATCTCTTGGGCATGTCCAGAGACAGCCCTCCCCTTTCTTTGTGAACTGCCGCCTGCCTGCCTGACCTCACTCCCTTAGCTGCAGGCAGCTCCCACCTTCTATCCTGTGACTAGAAACGTGGGTGTCCTCCTTTCCCTCATCTTTCTCTCGCAAGCTCATCCAGCTGTCTGGCTGTCTGTCCCTCCTTTCCATCCTTCTGCCCCTGTGAGGCCACCTCCCTCCCCCCTCCACACAGCTGCCACAGGGGCTCACATCCTGGATGGCAGCACTTTGGGCTTCATATTCCTCGATGACTCACCATTACCTTCCCTTGAAGTCCAGCTCCCCAGCCTAGCATCCAAGGCTGCGGACTTCTCCAGCCTCTTAGCTCTATGTACCTCTCTGGAATTTTCTCTGCCTCAGTTGCACCCAAGAGCTCTGGGTTGACCACCAGCACCACGCAGCTCTCACCTCTGTGCCTCCTGGCCTCTGTGCAGGATGCCCTTTCGTTCTTCCCTCCTGCCTCCGTTGGCTTTCCCATCTCGGCCCTCACCTTCTCCAGAAAATCTTCCACAACCCCTCTCTCCCCAGGGTGCCCACATGCCTGCACCCACAGTACCCTGTGCAAACCCCAACCCCCTGCTCTAGGACAATCCAGCTTCCTGTTTCCTCCACTAGACCCAGAACCTTTGATGGCAGGGATGGCCATCCTCATCCCTGTGCCCCATGGCCTGGCAATCTACTGTCCGTTTATGTTGACTGAATGCAGGAAAGATTTTTCTGATGGATAAATTGAGGCAGAGGGAAGTTCCTGACTAGCCCAAGGTTATAGGGCTCATCATCCCGGAGCGGCGCCTGGAACCCGGCCCCGACTCAGGGCTCCACAGGCTCCGGGCCTGGGCAGGACCGCGGCGAGCCAGCGCAGCATCCCAACCACCGCGTGACTCACGCGCGCGCACGGCCGCGGGCAGCTGCCACTGATCCCCTGCGCCCCCCCCACCGGCCCCAGCCCCGAGGGTAAGGGGCCGGGTCTCAGATGGCGGGCACCCGGAGCCCGCAGGCACGGCGTTCTGCGCGCCCGCTGGGCCGCCCGCAGCCGGGACCTAGGGCCGGCTCCCATGTGCGGGCGCTGGCGCCGCGGGAGGGGGAGGGGCCCTCGGCGGGTCGGCGGGCGCACGGGTCACGTGGTGCGGGTGGCAGCGGCGGCGGCTGGCGGCGGCGGCATCGGTGCGCGCGGACAGGGGCAGCGCGGCGCCGAGCGAGCCGAGGCGAAGTCCCGGGCGGGCGCGGCGGCGCGGGGCGCAGGGGCGGCGCGGCGGGGCCGCGGGCTGGGCGGGTGGGCGGAGAGCGCCGAGGGGCGAGGCCCGGCTGCAGGGGCCGCTCGGCCCAGGGGGAGCCCGCGCCCTGCTCAGCGTTGCAACCCCGCGCCCTGAGCATCTTCCCGGAGGAACAGAGACAAAGGAGGATTCATGTCCAAAGGTAGGGCGGCCGGCCGGGCCAGCGGCACCCTCCAGGAGGAGCCTGTGGCCCCGAAAAGCGCGGCGGGAGGTGCTACCAGGGGGAGGGTTGCTGCGCCGCGGAGCCCACGCGCGGTGACATATGCACGGACACACGCACACACGGTGGCATATACCTCGAGAGATAAAATCTTGGAGAAAGGCACACACAGGACGCGGGGAGATAACAGGGACCCACGGATACGCAAGCAGGGACAGATGCGCACAGAAAGCCCCACGCTGGAATACACCAAGACGCACACACACCAGGCACAGGTACCAGGGCCACGTACAGCCAGATGAGAGACCTGTGCGCTGACACAAATCCCCTTTTCCCCTCCTTCCCCAGGCACACGCTGAGACAGGCACCAGCTGGTGGTCTCCAAGGGAACTCGCTGGCCTCCAGAGGACTGGGATGGGGGAAGGGGGTGTCCTTTGCTACTGTCAACGGGGAAAGACTAATATCGTTTGTGATTCCTTTTCTGAGAGCCCAGGCCTGGAGCTGAGGTGGACTGGAAGTGTCTCTGCGGGCGGTGGTGGGGTCTTGAAGGCTGCTGGGGGCTGGGGAAGATCCCCAGCTCAGGAGAGAAGGAAGAGGGGGCCAGCACTAAGCCAGGGTGGCAGGTGCTATTTTGGAAAGGTCCCCTCCCCCAACTGCCACCTTCTCAATAGAGGGGTGGGGTCCCTGGGCCAGACAAAGACAAAGCCATTCATTTGCCTGTAAAAGCAAGCACGAGGGTCCTTGCTCAGCTTGGGAATGAGGTACTGGTTCTGTGGGGGACTCCACCAGAGCCGAGTCAGGTGGACAGTGCCTCTCCCTGGAGCACCGATGGGGTCTGTAGCTCCTGGCAGAGGGTGCTGCAGACAGATCCCCTCTTCTCCAGGGACCATGGGAGAGCTGGGAGCTTAGTGGGGGCACTAAGGACCATCTAGCCAGGGTGGCATACTTGAGCTGCGTCCTGCTGTGACTCCATCCTGAGCTCTTCACTCTGATCCCTGTTGCCGGGAGGGAGGAGGTCTCTTAACCGGAGACTGTGGCCAGCCATTTGCTGGGCAGGGGTCGGCTGCTCTGCAAAGGGAGAAGCATCTGAGGGAAGAGAAAGGTGATGGCTCTGAAGTGACACCTGCTTCATCCTGGGGCTTTCATTTATTCATTCATTCATTGCTGAGCGCCTGTGGTATGCTAGTTACACTGGGGCACAGGGACCAATAAGACACGGCCTCTGCCCTAAAGAAGGGTGGGAACGCGCACATATTCAGTGCCAGGTAATGTATGTCCACGGTTTTGTATCACCTTCACAGCCACCTACCAAGGTAGGTACCACCCCCACTTTTCTGAGGAGAAAACTGAGGCTCACAGAGGTCACCCAGCCAGGACACAGCCTGGGTCAGCTGGCCATCTGAGGTTAGCATGGTAGGACCAGGGCAGCTGTAGTGGGAGAGGACAGAACTGCAGAATCCAGCTCCAGGGTAGCATTTGTTCTGTGCTCTAGAGGTCTTCGTGTACTTGTCAGGCTCCCTTGCCAGACAGTGGGCCCTCAGGGGCCACGACCTTGTCTGGAGTACAAAAGTGTCCTTGGCATTTAGTCTAGGCCTTGGCTGGAGTGGGCCCCCATTTGACAGCACATGAAATGGACTGGATGGGATGGAATGAATGAGTGAGTGAGTGTGATGAGTGCCAGTGTGCCCACAGCGGGCCGAGGCATCCCATGAGACAGGAGAGCAGAGGCCTTCCTGGGGCAGCACTGGAGCTGAAGGGTAAGGCGGAGTAGGACTCAGCCGGGGGCGGGATGGGGCACAGTGACCTGCAGCATGTTTATAGTACTTGTGACTGATGGGTGGCTGTTGTCAGCATGTGCCTGGCATGTAATTGGCATGTAGTTGGGAGGGGGCTGACCTGCCAGCAGTGCTCTGTATAGTGCACACAATGGGTGCTCGTATGTGCTTAGTAGAAGAATGAAAGTGAGAGCCACTGTGTCCTGGACCTGCGGCAGGCTTGCTGCAGCCCCCTAGAAGTTGCTTGGGAACCTGGCAACTTAATCAGGGTCTGTCTTTTGGGAGTGCTCTTGTAGGACGCTGCAGTTAACGGGCCAGGGCTGAGCAGGCCATGATGAGGACACACACTTTATGAGAATACCTACAAAACCCCTCATAAATAAATACCAGAGTCACTTTCCCCACCCCCACCCCAGGTACATCTATCTCACAACACAGGTATGGAGTCCTGATGTGGCCCACTGTAGAGGCCTGAGGGCCATGCAGAAGGCCAGCCTTCCAGAACAGCTGGGGAAGGAAAATGGGGCAGTGGCCCCAGTGCAGGTGTGCCGAGTGGGGCTGTGAGCCACGTGCAAGAGTGGAGGAGCAGGGCCAGGCTGCTGAGAGTCAGCTGCTGCAGGGCTGAGCCAATCTTGCAGCCGTCTGGAGCCTCCTGGCTGGCAACAGCTTCCTGGGAAGCAAGAGAGAGCCACACCAGGCCCTGGGGAGGTCCCGAGGCTTTGTGAGATTGGGCTGTGCCTGAGAGTGACAAAGGAAAGAACAGTTGCCCATCAGGAGAGAGGGTCTTGCCAGTACTGGTGGAAGGACCAGGTGGTGGGGGACAAGGGCAGACTCCTGGCTGGGTTTAGGGGTGGAAGGGAGCACTGCTGTCCCCTCTCCCTCCTGCCCATCTGCTGCTCCATGAGGCCTCGCTGTAAGGCTGACGCTCGTCAGGGCTGTAGTTATGAACCATAGGATTCTAGAACGGCAAAGCTGGAGGGCGTCCTCGAGAGAGTGTGGAGTCTAATAATGCTGCTTGTGTAATTAGCATGTGGGGCACCTCCCTTTGACAAGTGCTTTCACATGCACTGTTTCATTCCCCTCCAGACAAGCTGGAGGACTTGAAAGGGGCAGGGGCAGGAAGGTCTGGGACTGTGAGGATGGCGCTCAGTGCTCCTAAGCATCATCGTGTAGTGCTCACCACAGCCCTAGTCCTGATCCTAGCATTTTACAGAGGAGGAAGTAGGCTCCCTCTGCTCACACACAGAGGTGACGAGTGGCAGAGCCAGGCTCTTTCTCCCCACCCATTCTATGGATGGGGAAATGGAGTTGCTCTATCCTTCAACCTTACCCTGTGGGCAGTGGCCAGAAAAGGAAGCCCACAGATTTCTGCCAGATCCAGAGGGACACCTGCCTTTCCCCACTGGGAGCGGCTGGTTCCTCAGCCTCTCCTTTCTTCTGCCACCCACCATTCCAGGAGCACACTGTGTCATCTTAGGCAAGTGATGGCTCTCATCTGGTTCTCATCTCCTCCCCTCTGGCCCCTGGTCCCACAGATTCAAAACTATGGGAGTGTGTCTGAGGTACATACACCCCTACTTTGCAGTGGTGCTCATGGAACAGAGAGGACACCGAGGCTGGGAAATGGGAGTTGATGCCCACTCTGCAGAGAAGGTAGCCCTGTTTGCTTCTAAAAGATGAAGCCGCTGAAGCCAGTGACAGTCAATAGATCAGTCCAGGATTCTAGAGGGTCTTTCCCTTTATCTGGGGAGGCAGGACTCAGTTCTGAATAACCCCAGACATTTCTTAGACTAGTGGTTCTCAACTGGGGTGGTGTTTCCCCACCAGGGGACATTTGGTACTATCTTGAGACATTTTGGATTGTCACAACTGGGGGGCTATGACTGGCATCTAGTAGAGGCCAGGGATGTCACTAAATATCCCACATGCACTGGCCAGCACCCCCACAAGAAGGATTTATCCAAATGTCACTAGTGCCAGGGTGGAGAAACCCTGGTTAGACACACAGGTGTGGTGTTTTGGCCCAGCAACTAGAGGACCTGGTACTGGTCCAGATTTTGCATCTGACTGTTCTTCTCTGTGCTCCTGAGAGTCCTTGCTTCTCTAGGCCTCAGTCTCTGTGTCTATGAAATGAGGGACCTGGACTGGATGACATTAATGTCCCCTCCGGTCCCAGCTCCATATGATTCTGTATCAAGAGAAAAATACTGTGGCCTCCATGTGACCTCTGCTCTCTTCCTGCCCGCCCCTCCGACCCCTCCCACCTTGGCTTTGCAGGATTCCCAGAGACCAGGACGGACGCAGCCATGTCAGAGCTGGTGCCTGAGCCCAGGCCTAAGCCGGCAGTGCCCATGAAGCCCGTCAGCATCAACTCCAACTTGCTGGGCTACATCGGCATCGACACCATCATCGAGCAGATGCGCAAGAAGACCATGAAGACCGGTTTCGACTTCAACATCATGGTCGTTGGTATGGAGAGCCATGGGGTCACTGGAGGCCTGTGGTGGGCAGCATGGAGGATCACATTTCTTTCCCCAGAACGGCCTCAGTGTTGGCTTCTCTAGGATGAGCTTTTCCTAGAAGGGAGCATTTCACCATGCTGATCACAGAGGTCTGACCCCTTTCTCCCCTCAAGACCAGCTGATCCAGGGGTGGGAGCTTGGGGTACACGGCTAGCCTGGCCCCACCACCAGCTGGGTGTATGCAGGCAGCTTTACCTGTTCCTGCTTTCAGGTTTGAGACATGGAGAATCATCAATGTCCTTCTCTATTTCCAAGAGCTGGTGGGCAGATGGGATGAAGGGTGGTCTTATTTTTTATCTTTGTAGTGCTTTAGAACTCCAAGAGAATTTCCAGGGATTTGGTTACTGAGTAGGGTCATAGAATGTAAGAGCAAGAATGACCTTTGCCACATCTCAGTGAGGTGTTCCCTCCATGCTGAAACAGGGGTCTGGGCATCATCCTTCTTTCCTCTTCTTCCTTTATCCTCCAATTTAATCAACCATCAGGTCCTGTCCATTTTATCCCATCAATATCTCTTACATCTGCTCACTTCCCTTCATCTCCCCTGCTGCCACCCTAGGCCGAGCTAGGTTTCTCACCTGGATTTCCATGGTCACCTGACACTGTGCAGCTCAGAGTGCTGACCTTTAGCAAGATAAGCTCAGCTGGAGCTTGGGCCAGAGTGTAAATCATCTGGAATGTCTTATTATAAAAACATCAGCTGAGCTGAACAGTGTGCTTAGTGACATAGTTGATTTACCTCTTAGTGCAAACTGGTAGCAGATGGTTCGTGGACCCTGGCAGGTGGGCTACAGGCCACACTTTGGAGTGGCACTGATCCTACTGGTTCTCTGTCTCCTTTTCTCTCCAATCTATTGTCCACCAGTGATTGAATAATCTTTTTTTTTTTTGAGACAAGAGTGTCACTCTGTTGCCTGGACTAGAGTGCCGTGCCGTCAGCCTAGCTCACAGCAACCTCAAACTCCTGGGCTCAAGTGATCCTACTGCCTCAGCCTCCCGAGTAGCTGGGACTACAGGCATGCGCCGCCATGCCCGGCTAACTTTTATATATATATATACATTTTTTTTTTAGTTGTCCAGCTAATTTCTTTCTATTTTTTTTTTTTTTTTTTTAGTAGAGACAGGGTCTTGCTCTTGCTCAGGGTGGTCTCGAACTCCTGAGCTCAAACGATCCGCCCGCCTTGGCCTCCCAGAGTGCTAGGATTACGGGTGTGAGCCACCTCGCCTGGCCTGAAGAATCTTTCCAACTTACAAAACTCATCAAATCTCCTATCTTACTTAAAACTCTTCAGTAACTCTCTTTTAAACTCAGGATACGTTTAAACACCAAGTTTGTCCTGGCACTACCTGTCCAACTCCTCTCTGACCACTTCGCATCTAGCATTCTACTCCTCACTCATAAGGAACACTTCTTGACTTGCCTTGCTCTTTCCTACCTTTGAGCCTTTGCATTTGCTGTTCCCTCTGTCTAGAACTCCCTTCCTGCTTTTCATGGCTCATTTGAAGTCATCTTTCAGGTTTCAGCTTAGTCGTTGCATCTTCCTAGAAGTTTGTATTGATCCCAGAGAGACTGGATTGGATTCCCTTTGCAGTGCTGTCAGTGTTCTGTGGTTATCTCGTTCATGGTGGTTATTACAACATATTGTAATGGTCTGCTCATGTTTTGGTCTCCCTCACACAAAAATGACTCCTTGATGGTAAGAATGATGTCTTGTTCACTGTTATACCTCCAATTCTAGGACAGCACTTGGCACTCAAGAATACTTAATGGGCCGGGCGCGATGGCTCACTGGTTCGAGACCAGTCTGAGCAAGAGCGAGACCTTGTCTCTGCTGAAAATAGAAAGAAATTATCTGGCCAACTAAATATATATATAGAAAAAATTAGCTGGGCATGGTGGTGCATGCCTGTAGTCCCAGCTACTTGAGAGGCTGAGGACTTAAGCCCAGGAGTTTGAGGTTGCTGTGAGCTAGGCTGATGCCACGGCACTCACTCTAGCCAGGGTGACAAAGCGAGACTGTCTCAAAAAAAAAAAAAAAAAGAATACTTAATGAACAAATGACCTTAGAAAACATCCCAGACCAAGAATGGCAAATTCAAGACCTGGGGCCACTTCTCTTCCCAGTGGTGCCCCTGACAGACATTGCTGGACAGTCATGGCACATGTTCAGTCCTGAGCCCAGATGTAGCCTTTTTAGCATAGTAGTCCAGGTGGCTACCACCAGCTGGTCAGCTGGAAGGAGAAATGCACCTTATTTGTCATCCCTGGTATCTTCCAATTCCCTCTCTCCCCACCATCCCATCAGTAAGGAAACTGAGGCCCAGGGGGGCAAACATGACTAATCCAAAGGCATGCAGGGGAAGTAGCACCGTTGAGTCTAGACCCTAGGCCCTTACTCCCCAGCCTGGTTCTTTTTCTAATGTTCCACAAGATTGCTCTAGGCCAGCATTCCTTAGACTTTACTGTCCGTATGATTCCTCTGGAAGCCCAGTTAAAACACAGATTCTGAATCATAGGTCTGGGCCGGGGCCTGAGATTCTCCACGCCCTAAAAGCGGAAGGCGATTCGGACGCTGCTTGTCAGTTGCAAGGCTTTCTTGTGGGATTCTTGGGCACGTTACAGTTTGAGAAGCACTGCCCAGACCAGTGGTTTTCAAACGATTTTTAGCTGTGGAACTTTTCCTAGAGATGAAGTCTTCTGCAGAACTGCATGTGGAAACCAGGTGAAAAGAGTGCCATAGTGAAGGCAGTGGAGGTGGGGGCTGTGGCCTGTCTACGTGTATCCTCACAGGACACTGGGGCTTCTGGGAGCACAATTTAAAAAACTGCTACACTAGAATTAGGAGTGGGTATGGAGCCAAGAGGTTCTTGGGGTCCAAGTTCCTGGTGTCACATTTATTAGTTATGTTGCCTTGTACATGTTTTATGTGAGAAGAGGATCAATCTCTCTAGGACCGTCTATCTCAACTGGGGATAAAGATAGCTCTGTTGCAGGACTCACAGGGCAGATACAAAGGTGAATTTGGCTAACAGTTGTGAACATGCATTATGCACTATGAGGCAGTATCAGAATGCAAGGTAATTCTCTTTTTACTTTTAATATTATTAAAGAGTGAAAACCTAAGCAAAAAATCAAACCAATAAAACAAAAAACTGCTACACCAGACAGATGCAGGGATTGTCCCCTTTCCCAGTGGTCCTGGGGCTCCAGGAAAGAGAGAACGTGGAATCCAATTGACGCTTTCCCACGGCCTTCTCCAGTAAGCAGGAAGCCGTTCCCACCTGCCTGCTCTCCCCATGCAGCTTCTGCATCCCCCAGGGAGTGGTCACACGGGCAGTTGGCCTGAATCACAGTTCTAGAATTCTGTAAGTTCATGGGGGGCTGTTAGACTCAGGAGGTGGAGGTGGGGTCTCCCTACCTCCTCCTCCTGCTTTACCGCAGGCCAAAGTGGACTGGGCAAGTCAACACTGGTCAACACACTCTTCAAATCCCAAGTGAGCCGCAAGGCCTCCAGCTGGAACCGGGAGGAGAAGATCCCCAAGACGGTGGAGATCAAAGCTATTGGGCATGGTGAGGACCAGGCAGGGACCCTGGTGGGCTTTGTTCAGAGGGAACCTCTGCCAGAAAGGGGAAATAATGGGGCTTATTAGGGAGTAAGACAAATAAAAGGCAACCTAAGGCAACAGAATTGAGCACTATACTCTATGAAGCAAACTCCTTAGACTGCTGGTTCAGGAAGGGGGGTGCTAGAATGCAAAAAAGCGGGACTTGGGCCGGGCGCGGTGGCTCACGCCTGTAATCCTAGCACTCTGGGAGGCCGAGGCGGGTGGATCGCTCGAGGTCAGGAGTTCGAGACCAGCCTGAGCAAGAGCGAGACCCCATCTCTACTAAAAAATAGAAAGAAATTATATGGAAAATAAATTAAAAAAAAAAAAAGCGGGACTTGAGCTAGATGATAAAGCACGGGTAGGATTTAGACAGGTAGAAAGGAGGAGGGTATTCCAGGTGCAGGGAACAGCATGAGGGAAGGTGTTGAGGTGAGAAAGACTCTTAAACTCAACTTCTCCAATTGGTCCTGAAGAAAAGAGAGGCCTGGGTCTCCCTGGCTAGCAGGCTGCAGGGCACCTGGGGTCAGCTGCAGGACTGACCTCTCTGATACCTTTTCTTTTCACATCCCCCCTCCCCCGCCCCCAGTGATAGAAGAAGGCGGTGTCAAAATGAAGCTGACTGTCATCGACACCCCGGGCTTTGGAGACCAGATCAACAATGAAAACTGGTATCTGTCTGCCTCTGAGATTTTCACCCTAAACACTCTGCTAGGAAGATACTTCACATGCTGCAGATTCATTCACATTGAGAATGAATACGAATTGGTTCCTCCATGCTCTGCAGCTTCCCATAGCCCAGGCAGAAGCTAGATCCCCTGGGAAGTTCCACCCTTGCCTACTAACCACCCAGGAAAGCCATGGTAGGGGGTGCTGAGGGAGAATCTGCCAGCAGGTATCCTAGACCCACCAGGGGAGGTGGGAAATGAGAAGGGTATGAGACGATTGCTACCTAAGCATGCCCAAGCTGCGCTCCCAGGTCCTGTCCTGATGCACCCACCTACTTTTCCCCACCCCTCAGCTGGGAACCCATTGAGAAGTACATCAATGAGCAGTACGAGAAGTTCCTAAAGGAGGAGGTGAACATCGCCAGGAAGAAGCGCATCCCTGACACTCGTGTCCACTGCTGCCTCTACTTCATCTCCCCCACGGGACATTCGTATGTACCAACCCACCCCTGTTGCCGGGCCTGGCTCTGGTTTGCATCGGCTGCCACCATTCTGGATTGGATAATTTATATCTTGACTCAGCTGGGGAGGGCCAGGTGGGCTGGAATAATAGTCATGGCCCTGTAACCTTGGGGTTCCCCAGGCCTCCCACAAGAAAGTCTGACTTTCTTGCTAGGAGGTTAAAGTTGACCAATGTCAGCCACCCTCCTACCCACTGGTGTCCCAGCACCACAACAAGACTGTGCCAGCAGAGAGAACTGCCCCAAGGAGGTGGGGACAGGGCTACTGGATTGGGCTGGTGTTTTGGTGGGATGTGGAACCCAGCTAGCTATATGCACTTGGAGGGTGGCCAACCCAGCACGAGGAGCCAGGTGTCTAGAAAGGAAGGGCGACCACAAGTGGAGTGTGCTGGGAACTCCGGTCATGAGTGACAGGTGGGCCCCATGCAGGAAATGCCAGGAGCAGGCAGAGGATGGAGATCCCAGCAGGCCAGCATGCAGCCTTCCTGCGGGGGCGTGCATCTCATAACTCATTACTAAGCCCAGCTGCTGGGCCAGATTCAGTGTGCTTGAGAGGATGGCACAAGCAAGGTAGACCCCAAATTTTATAGGAACAAGATTCTGAGCAGGTGTTCAGTGACACAGGGAGGAGGGATATGAAACAAAAACCCTGGGCTGGGCCCAGGGACTCAATAAGAGGTCCTTCCCTAGGCCTTGACCCGGGTCAGAGTGAACCATAAGGCAGCCTGACTTAATGAGTCCCTGGTTGCAAAACAGAGCCAGACTGTGGCCCGAGAGCCTGGGGCAGGGGGCAGGCTGGGCCCTCAGGTTGTGGGAGGGGCAAGGCTCTCAGTTGGGCCCAGCAGGACTAACTGTGGGGGCCGGGCAGAGTCAAAATAGGACACACACCAGCAACCAGAACACAGGGATGTATGGGTGGGGCCAGCAGTCCACAGATGTTCCCAGGAGAAAGAAATCCCTAGGTCAGAAGAGATGTCATGGAGGGTTGGTTTGAGGGGGCTCGAAGAGAGGCAGGATTTGTGTGGGAACTGAGGAAGGAAAAGGGAAATGGTGCCACTGCTCTGTAGACAGTGAGGCAGTTGGGTGTGCGTCAGAGAGGAGAGCGGGCAGCCCCTTGGCCCCAGCCGGTGGCCAGCCCAGTCCTCTTCTCCAACGGTGCCCTGGAGTGGTGGCAGTGGCTGAGTGGGGGAGGGCAAGGTGGCTCTGACATCCCACCTTCTCTGGGCCCCAGCTTGCGACCTCTCGATCTCGAGTTCATGAAACACCTCAGCAAAGTTGTGAACATCATTCCTGTCATTGCTAAGGCTGACACCATGACCCTGGAGGAGAAGTCTGAATTCAAGCAAAGGGTGAGAAGGCCCCCTTTCTCCTTTTCTTGTCTCCATCCCTTCCTTCCCCTCCTCTGGGTCCAAGCCATCTCCTAGCCCTTGTCATTCTTTCACCCCCACTGCAACACCCACCCCCACCAACTCTCCACCCCGGCTCCTCCTTAACCATTAAAGAGGCTGAGGCTGGTGGTATCTGGGCACCAATGATAGAGATGAGTTGGTGCAGCTCCAGCTGCTTCCTTCCCACCCTCCAAGCCAACCTGTGGAGACCACTGAATACCTGCATCACCATGAACATGAGGATCACTCCTCAAATGTTAGGTTACTTGAAGGACTAGACTAGTCAGTCAATCAACTGCCACTGCCGGCCAGTCCTTATTGGCATCTTCTATAAGCTCAGCCCTGTGCTGGATGCCTGAGGGTAGGGACTTGGGGAGGGGGCGGGATTCCAGAGAAATGAAAAGACAGTTGCTTCCTTTAATAAATTTGCAATCAGATAGAACAATGAAGGGGTCCTGGATGGCTTCCTGGAGGAGGTGAGACTTAAGCTGACCTTGAAGACCTTGAAAGAGGGCAGACTGAAAGGCTTGGGGTGGGGAGGGCCTCAACTCTCTTCCTTGCAAACAGGAACATAAGCACTGGGGCATGAGCACTGCCCAGTGAGATCTGCACTCAGCTGTGCTGCTTGTCTAAATCTTAGTCTTAGGGACCCTGAGACGAGCAGGCTGGTTGTGAGGACCCAGGGGCCTGAAGCCCTGGACTCGTCCTCCTCTCGAGCTAGGCTGTGGTCATCACGTAACTGGGCCTTGCATTTACTCAGGACCTTCCTGCTGCCCAGGGTCTTGGAGTTCAGAGATGACTGTGGATCATCGAAGGCGGGATCCATCTCTCTGACTTCAGCTCACGCACACGTAACTCCTCTTCTGTTGTCTTGACACTTGGCTGTCTTGCGTCTCCTCCGTGCCTCTAGGTTCGCAAGGAGCTTGAAGTGAATGGCATTGAATTCTACCCCCAGAAGGAATTTGATGAAGATTTGGAGGACAAGACAGAGAATGACAAAATCAGGGTGGGTGCCTGGGGCTTTGCTCATCACACAGATGCCCCCTGGAACCCCTGGGACGGGTCTGTGGACTTCCTCTGTCTACCAGCTTACCTCCTGCCATACTCCCTGCCCCACCTTGCCTGACCCACAAAAGCCTCCTCTTCCCCCACAGGGTCTGGCAAAACCAGAGTGTGGGGTGATGGAAGGGGCACCAGGCAAGAAAAGCACCCAGCTGGGGTTCAGGGAAGTCTATGCTCTAGGCAGACCCTGCCTCAGTTTCCCCTCTATAAAATGTAGGAGTTAGTCTAGGTGAGTGGCTTATAGGCTTCCTGTGTCTAAAGAACCCTTTTTAAAAAGTTAAATCTCAGAACTCCAATATACAAAATATACAAGCAGAGATGCTTTCCCTGCCCCACAGCAGCCGCCAGCATCCCCGCTGAGAATCTTTAGGCTCCATGAATCTGGCTTGGAAACCATCAGCCTATGTGATTTCTAAGGTCCTCTCAATTCTAAATTCCTACAATTCTGTGATTCCACATCAGAATCCCGGGATCTGGTCTGGACTTTTCTATTAATCCACTGTAACGTGAGACATATCACTCTCAGTTTTGGTCTTAAGTCTCCTCCTCCACCAAGAGTAGATAATCTGGCCAGGTGTGGTGGCTCACGCCTGTAATCCCAACGCTTTGGGAAGCCGAGGCAGGAGGATCACTTGAGGCCAGGAGCGCGAGGCTGGGGTGAGCTATGATCATGCCACTGCATTCCAGCCTGGGCAATGGAGTGAGACCCTGTCTCTAAAAAACAAGCAGAGCGGATACTGTAGCAGAAGCCCCCTATCTGATGTAGTTGAGACTGGTAGTTGGTCAGTTAATTGAAATAAAATGATTTTTTAATGATGTTTAACAAATCTTTAAACATAAATGTTTAAAGATTTTATGAAGTTAAGTTAAAATAACAAAAGATATATATCACATTCATTAAACATTCTTTTCACATAGAGCCAAGCCCTCTTCCTTGATGATAAATCCACTCTTAATGTGAAACAACGCACCTTTATCAAGTCTTTCTGAAACATTCAACTGAATTTTTTTTTTTTTTTTTTTTTGGAGATGGGGTCTCACTCTGTTGCCTGGGCTGGAGTGCAGTGGCACCATCATAGCTCAGTGCAGCCTGGAACTCCTGGGCTCAAGCCATCCTCCTGCCTCTACCTCCCAAGTAGCTAGGACTATAGGCGTGCGCCACCACATCCAGCTAATTTTTAAAACTTTTTTGTAGAGACGGGTCTTTCTCTGTTGCCCAGGCTGGTCTTGAACTCCTGACCTCAAGTGGTCCTCCTGCCTCAGCCTCCCAAAGTACTGGGATTATAGGTGTGAGTTATCGTACCCAGACACAATTTTCAGAGCAGCAACTCTCCACATGCATGTGTCTTTAATTTATATATTAGTTAATTTATCCAATTACAATAATATACAAAGCAGGCAAATAGATTTGGGAACAAACAACTGGCTCTTGATGAACAAACAACCCACTTGGTGGAGCAGAGGGGCCCACGAATATCATAAAGTGGCTTCGTGCTCTGGGAGTTCAGTGGGCATGGGCATCTGCCAGTAGGTTTCACGGGAGATGGTGTAAAGCTTCGGTGAGTCTGGCTGTTGCTTGGGTGGGGATTGTTTAAGAGAGGTCTGTTCTGGCTAACTCAGTGTTGTTCCAAATCAAAGGAGACATGTGAGCTGGGTGCAGTGGTGTGTGCCTATATTCCCAGCTACTTGGGAGGCTGAGGCAGGAGGATTGCTTGAGCCCAGAAGTGCCTGGGCAGCATAGTGAGCTCCTGTCTCTAAAACTGTGACAACAGCAACAAAAAAATATGTGTTAAAGCACTGTGAAAAGTATGAAGTCCTCTAAAGCTGAAGGAAAGCTGACTTACTGAGGTTAACCAGCCAGGCAGTGGTGCAGTCAGGGTTGGACCCAGGACCCCTGACCTCCTGAGTCCCAGGCCAGTACTGTTTTCAAGAGGCAGGTATTACTAAACGAGCATCAGAAATGTGTGGTTCAAGGCCAGAGGACCCTATGCTGCCCTGCCCTTGGATGCTCAAGTTGTAGGAGGAGGACTATGCATATGTGTCTGGTTTGTGTTTCTGTCCCTGTACAGCAGGAGAGCATGCCTTTCGCTGTGGTGGGAAGTGACAAGGAGTACCAAGTGAATGGCAAGAGGGTCCTCGGCAGAAAAACTCCCTGGGGGATCATTGAAGGTAATTCAATGCATCTTCTGGAAGAACTGGCTACTGATCAATTATCCAGTAACAATTTATTAAGCATCTATAGGTCAGGGCACCTAAAAATATATGCTATAAAATGAATGCCAGCCAGATTCTGCCCTTAAGGAGCTTACAATCTAATTGAGAACATGACACAGGCAGGAATCAATGAGACTGATTTAGCACTGACTCAACTAGTTAGAGGAGCTTAGTAAGGACTGGGGAAGCCAGAGAAAGGTTTTCACGTGAAAGGGGATGTTATCTGACAAGCTGCTGAAGGGTTGTTCAGATGTTGCCATTTCCATGTTGTTATGAATGGATGTGACCTTGGGCAGTTCTTGATGGTTCTGGAAGTTGTCAAAGGATCACGTTAATGATCTTGTTCGATACGATAACCTAAGGAGGGGAGCCAGGCAGGTGTTCCTGTCCTCAGAACGTAAGCCGCTGAGCCACTGGCATCTCAGGTTAAGTGCCTTGCCCAAGGTCACAGAACTTGTCAGTGGTGAAACTTGCTTTTCAGACTCAGATATTTTGATTCCAAAACCAAAGATTGGCTGGGCATGGTGGCTCATGCCTATAATTCTAGCACTCAGGGAGGCCAAGGTGGGAAGATCGCTTGAGGTCAGCAGTTTGAGACCCGTCTCAGCAAGAGCAAGACCAAGACCCTGCCTCTACTAAAAATAGAAAGAAATTGGCCAGGCAACTAAAATAGAAAAAAAAAAAAACAATTAGCTGGGTATGGTGGCACATGCCTGTAGTCCCAGCTACTCGGGAGGCTGAGGCAGGAGGATCTCTTGAGCCCAGGAGTTTGAGGTTGCTGTGAGCTAGGCTGATGCCACGGCACTCTAGCCTGGGCAACCGAGTGAGACTCTGTCTCAAAAACAAAAAAGCCAACCAACCAAAAAAAAACCCAAAAACCAAAACCAAATATCATCCATGGTCTCACGTTGTCTCCTTTTCCTTTGACCCTTTGTTGGGTTTTTTTAAGGGTATTTTCTTATCATCTCCCTTGAATTGGAATTATTTATGAGAATATCTGTCTCACTCATTAGATTATGAGTCTAGAGGGTTCATGTCTTAATCCTCGTGCTGCTCCCACAATCCTTGGCAAGGATTTGCAAATACTAGGTACTTAATCTATGTTGAATTGGATTTATCATCTAGTGCATGACTTTTCTTAAGATGGCTCAACTGTAATTTTCTATGTGTGTAACTTTCTTCCAATCAGATTTTAAGCTCCTTAAGGATAGGAGCCATGTCTTAGACTTTGGCAAGTTTCTTACAATCCCTATGCATTAGTTTTCTCTTCTGTAAAATGGGAAAAATAACAGTCCCTCTTAGCTATTATTCCAGCGTCTAGAACAGCATTGTGCCTATTGTAGCTGCTTAATAGACATTTGTTCAATGAATAAAATCCAGTGCATGGAAGCGAGTGAACCTCTGGAAGGGTTACAGAATAGCCTTTGGCTGTCTCCGAAATGCCTCCATGACCTGAACAGAAATTCACCTCCTGGGTGTTGCTGTATTAATGAAATGACCACCTGTTTTGTTTGGTTTTGTTTTTTTCATAGTGGAAAACCTCAACCACTGTGAGTTTGCCTTGCTTCGAGACTTTGTCATCAGGTAAGATGTCCCCCCGCCAACCCTCAGCCTAGATGACAAGTTGAATTATTTCAGTTCAGGGCCATCTGCTCAGATTCACTTTCTGAGTCTCCAGGTCTGTCTGACAGAGCTTTCTGCCCAGTTCCAACTCCGGCCTCGGAGCAGAAGGGGATGTAGAAGCATCACTGGCTCCTGGGAGTGGGTCCCAATCACTGGGTCCAGTGTCCATCAGAGGGATGTATTAGCTTCAGATACGTGTCACCACTGCGTCTTCCTGCCCCTAACTGCATCCCTCTTCTTCAAACCCTGTGTCCTTTAGGACCCACCTCCAGGACCTCAAGGAAGTGACACACAACATCCACTATGAGACTTACAGGGCCAAGCGGCTCAATGACAATGGAGGCCTCCCTCCGGTGAGCGTGGACACAGAGGAAAGCCACGACAGTAACCCCTGATGACCCCTTCTCTGTCATCACACATAGCCACTTCTCCACATGCACACATCCCAAATACCACCACCAACCACCTTCTTCCTTTCAACTCTGTCCCACAGGCATGTCTGGTGTTTGTGGAGCACCTTGTCTACATCGTGTGTGTGCGAGAGGGAGAGAGTGTGCCTGCGTGTGTGTGCATGCAGGGGTGAGCTATCTTCATTGCCCTCCCTGGAAAGTCCCTTGTAAGTTTGATTCCTCCATGACTGTCCATTTTCTGTCTCCTTTCCTTGTGTCCCAGAACAAGGCCGTGTGCTTCACTCAAGAGGTCTTGGGGTGGGGGGTTCACTTAGAAATGATGGGAGCAGGTAAGCCACAGGCAACTCTTATCTCCGAACCTGCCCACAAACTGGGGCTGTAGAGACTCTCCAGGGACAGGTGGCAGCAGAGCTAGACCTGGTGGGAGCAGAGAGTTAAGGACAACCTTCCCTGTAAGTCAGGGTAAGGCTAGGGCTTCCTGGGGACAAGAAGGTCATCGGAGAGCAGAGAAGTAGGCCAGAGCTGGGTTCCTGCAAAAAGAATTAATGTCTAGGAAGTGGAGCTCCACTCTCCAGTCTGTGTCGTGTTCACTGTCCCGAGGTCACCACCGTGTCATCGTTGCAGACTGCTGCTGTCCACACTCACCTGGCTTCTGCTTCTGGGCCAGTTGCCTGCATCTGCTTTCTCCCTCTTCCTCCTCTCTTCATATGTTCCTTCCTCCCTCCCTCTCCCCTGCTCTTTAGATTAATCCACTTTAGTAGCTTCATTTCTATATTTAGAATTTATGCCCAGTCTACTTTCAAAAATGATTTTAGACCACCCTCAAATAAGATCACAACTAAAAGCATGGGACAGCACAAACTGAGATTACTAGAGAAATCAGAGCCGTAGCGAGGAATTGGAAAGAAAGTTTCTGCAATCAAGCACTGAAATGGGCCCTGAGTTTGTGGGCAGCCAAGGCAAACAGGGAGCCCAGCGAGTATGTGGGTCCCAGGGCCGGGGGAAAGAAAGCACGTGTGCTGGTCAAGGGAGAACCTTTTGTGGCGGCATTAAGTTCTAGAAGAACTAATTCTAAAGAAGTATCAGAAAAAATATACAATATTTGCATTTCTTGGTGGTTTGGCTTGAGAGACAAATTTTAGACCACATCTCCCTTCCCTACATTGGATTTCTCTCTGTTCTAAGCTGGCTTCTCTGTTGCTCCCTTTGTCTCATACATACTTCACTTCCATTTTACTTCTTTTCAATTCTCCCTCACTTTTGTGAAGCTAATTACATTTATGTCTGTCTTTCTCTGCTTTTGCCTGATTCCCCTCCTCCTGCCTACTGTAGACATTCCTGGTGATACCCGCCACCATACATTTAGCCTCTTCTTGCCTTTCCCTGAAGCCCTGTATTTATTAATGCAGATATTTCCCCTGTTGGTTGTATAAATAAGTTACTTTTTTCCTCTGATCTGTAAGGTTGCTGAAATTCGGGGCTAGGGAAACAATTTAGCCTTAGGAAAGGGAAAACACCGAGTGATACTGTTTACAATAACCTCATACAACCTCCTGTCCCATCTCCTGGTCCAACCTAGGTGTTTAACTGGTCCTCTGAATCCCAGCATTTATAATCACAGTCCTTTATCACTCAGGTGCTAGGAAAAATTATAGACTTAAGATCCAAGATTCAGTGGACCAGGAGACAGAGGTGGGGTGATCAGATCACCGGGGATCCAAAAGCTACGGTCTCGGTCTTTCCTGGAGGCTTGTTTACCAATCCAGCCCTCATCCTCTCTTGCTCACAAAGTTACAGGGTAGGCCCTTGTCAAGATAGAACAGCTGCAGTGCTGTAGCCCAGAGGTTGCTACTTTCAACAGAAAAGGGATCCCCGGCTGCTCCAGTGAGCAGTCCTGTGTGGAGACATGGGACTGGACACCTGGGACCAGCAGAGGAAGATCTAGGGGTGCGGGTGGTGGGCATTGGAGAGGCTGATAGGAGTATGGTGCCAGGCACCCCTGAGCATTGATTTCAGCTCCCCTTGGAGAAGCTGTTGTGTATGTCTGCTGCCAGCTGCTGGTCTCCACACCTCAACCTCCACGTTCTCAACTCCCCTGCAGGGAGAAGGCCTCCTGGGCACTGTCCTTCCTCCTGTGCCAGCCACCCCCTGCCCCACGGCTGAATGAAGGCCATTTCAAGCGCTGCTTCTCCCTCCATCCCTCTCAGCTGTCCTGCTGCAGGGCCAAGCCCTTTTTAGCGCTGTGCTTGTCCAGCCCACCGCCTCAGCCCCTCTCAGCCCTCAGCAGGTGGGAGGGGCCAGCTGCCTCTTTAGGACAGTTGCGTCCTCCATTTATCTAACCCGCTGCTCTCCTCCCAGTGGAATGGAGTTCTGCCAGCGCTGCCCCACTCCATCATCTGTGTCAGCCGGCCCCAGTCCATCTGTAGGGTGAAAGAACTCATCAAGAGCTGCTTCTGCCCTTGCAAACCCATACCAGCTACTTGTAACCATCCTAAAGGGCAATGGCATTGCTCCCTGTTCATTCATCTGCATGAGCTACTCTTGACTTCCTGAGAGGGTCAAGAAAGCAACTTTTTCTGCTTGTCAGATTCATTGAGATCAGCTGTGTGAGCCCCAGTGTGGGACAAGAGTGTCTCCTTCATTGCTTAAAAGTATTCATAAGGGTGGGTCACTATAGATGTTGGGGAGCAAGGGCTAGGAACACTTTTTGAAAACTCACCACTTGTGGCTGGCCCAGAGTGTGGTCACATACCCTCCCCACCCCATAACGCGGCCACTGAGGAACAGTGGTGTTCCCCAACAGACATTGCTAGAGTTGACTTCCTTATCCCCAAATTTAAAAAGATAACAACACACACACAAAGCCCCAGAAACCCATAAGATGTACAATCTAGGAAGAAAAATAGCACCCTTCTGTCCACTTAGCAATAAGAGGGATCTCTTCCCCAGTGCCCTGCCTACTCCTATCCCCACCCCCATCCCATTAATGTGAGTAATGAATTAACCTGGCCACAGGTGGTTGCTATAGGCTAATGGAAAATACCTGACGAAGGGCAAAGCCCCCATCAGATGCATGAATGTTTGCGAATGTTGGCTGCCACTGCCCCACACACTGTGTCTTTGTAGAATACCCCCTTGCCCACCCCACTACCACCTCCACCTGGACACAACTTGCTCAAAGGCTGGTGACTTGTGGGCCACTCATCTACAACCAAGTCCTGATGGAGCAAGAGGCCCAAGCCTAGGGGATGCAAGAACGACCCATTTCTTAAATGTTACCAGTCCCAGCCAATCTTATGGTGACATTATGGTTAAATTTCCCAACTGAAAACAAGCCAACAGACACTCAAAGTGGTCCTGTAAATGTTGCTAGACTTTATGTGTTGTACAACTAAACATTGCTGTTTGAACAGTAACTGCTTGGCCTGTCTTATTTGTGCTCCTTGACCAAATCAGCCATTACACCATCTCACCCATGTGTGGAGGGTGAGACAGGGACCATCTTGGTAAGAAGTAGCCACAGATGTTAGAAACAGGAACACTTTGTGAGGTCAGTTCATCTTCAATTGGCATGAGGTCAGACCCCAGTCATCATTTCCTGGGGTTTTGTATCTAAAAATGAGTGATGGAGCTATCACACCTGATCTTGAGGGATGCTGTGCTTTGCACAGCCTGTCTCCAGTAAAAATGACGTTTATTTTCATTCAATTAACTTCCTAGCTTTCCCTCTGCTTTTTCCTGAAGGCATAAGGACCAAGTCAATGAAAGGAGTGGGCCTGTCTTGCCTAGAGAACTGCTTATTTTACAGTGAATACTTTAAGAATTTAAACTTAAGCACTAGCTTGTGTTTTCCTTGAACTCAAACTAATCCTTCCTCTCCTTGAGGTGCACACTCTCATTTGTATCCAGCAAATAACACAACTTTCCCCTGCATATTATTTCTCTAATGTGACAACTAGATGCAGTTATGTTTGGGGCCTCAGCATTCTGTAGGGTGAGTGCAAGGTGAATGATGGGAAGCGGTTTGGAGGGGTCAAAGTTGGTGGAAGATGAGGCAGGAGGCTCTTGGAGTCATTCAAGTATTATAACATGATGAGGGCAGGAACTGGAGTGGCATCATGACACTGAGATGAACAGAACTGAAATGTGAGT
The DNA here is from genome assembly GCF_041146395.1 of Eulemur rufifrons. Lineage (NCBI taxonomy): Eukaryota > Metazoa > Chordata > Mammalia > Primates > Lemuridae > Eulemur > Eulemur rufifrons. Next base: position 90,512,844 of record NC_090998.1, read on the forward strand.
GATAAAGCAGTTCAGTGACCATAAAATGTCACTGCTAGAACAAACCTAAGAGCTCTTTTAGTTCAATGCTTTCATACAGATACAGAAACTGAAGTCCAAAGAGCTTAATCACCTCGCTCATGGTTCCCCATAGCTGCCACCACAGGATAGGGACTAGACCTCAATGTTTGTTCCACTGCTTCACGCTATTCCCATTGTATTTCATTTGTTCTAATAAGTATTGTATTTTAAAACAAATTTTCTGAAGTCAGGATATATTTACAACGGATGGCATGTCAGTTTATTTGGCAACTTTTTTCTCAGTGGTACATGAAAAAAACGATGCACCTTATACTTGACAGCATCTTAAATTCAATGAAACGTAATAGTCACGAAGGCAGCGGCCACGAGGGCAGGTGGGGTCGATGAAGCCACTCACCCACCACAGCCCTCTACTCTCCAGGGGCGGAGACAATTCCCTGGACCCGCCCCTTCCCATCAGGGGCGTGTCTCAATCCGGACTCCGCCTGGCCCTCTGACCGCTGCGCCCTCACGTGACCAGACGCCTCGCCCACTGACTCCTCCCCCTTGCGCCATAATCTCCGCCCTCCCCTTCAGAGCCCCCGCCCCTTCCCATCTGCGGGGCGGTGGGAAGGGGCCCGAAGCAAGATGGCGGTGAACCAGAGTCACACTCGGGACCGCCGCGGGGTCATCATCGCCTATGGTGAAAGGTGCCTGAAGGAAAGCCCCTGTTGCTGTCGGAGGAGGGAGGATAGGGAGGAGAGGAATGGGGTAGACCTGGCGGCTCGCAAGCTCTCAGCGAATCAGGGACTTTTCCGCCTTTGGGGGCGTGGCACGATTGGCCCCGCCCCCGACGTTTGAGAGCGCACCTCCTCCCAGGTGTTCGGAATCTCGAGATCGCGCAGGCGGGAGCGCGCGCTCTGGCACGTGTGGAGGGCGGGCGCGCGGAGCAAAAGGCGCGTGTCTCCTCAGAAGCGAGTGGGAGTGGACTGGCGGTGCTGAGCGGTTGGCCTCAGCCGGCTCGCGGTGTGGCTGCCGTTGGGAGCGCGCGACTTTGTAGGGTGATGGCGGCCCTCCCCCGACTCCTAGGAACAAGGTCCGGAGCTTTGGGGAGACGAGAGGGTGGAGGAGGTGGAGTGCGGATCATTCTAGAAAGATCCCGAACTGTTGGACCCCCCCCCCCCCTTTCCTGCCGAACTTTCCAAAGCCCGCTTTCCCCTTCGCCCCAACGAGGGAGATGTCTGCTCCTACTTTATTCCTGACAGGACCAGTCCAAGATCGGGAACAAAAAGGAGGGACGGCTGGGCGGAATGAAGCGCTCCGGGCCTCCCACGGCGCTGTGGGGTTTGCCCCAGCCACCTTGCGCGGGGCGGTGCGGGCCTCTAGCTCCTGGCTCTTGCCTGGGTCAGGCTCAGGGGGCCGGGGTGCGGGCGGGGCGCGGGGGAGGCCACCCTCGCCTCTGGGGCACACTCGAGCACCAAGGCCTCCCTCCGCTCCGCTCCCCTCCTTCCCACCTCCCCCCCTTTTCCCACAGTCATTTTCAGTCTCCCCAGCTGTGCAGTTCTGAATTCTGCTCCTCTTTCTGCTCTAACTTGCCCTCATTTTCCTTTTCTCCCTCTTAGCAGTGAGACTCTCAAGCCCAGTGCTGTGCTCTGGTGAGACGGAGCACACCACACCCAGGTCGGTTTGAATGCATTTGTCAGGAAGATCCAAGAAGACATTACCAAATGCTGATGTCCAGATCTTTTTCCTATGCATCCTTCCCCCAGAACGTTTTCTTGACAGATTTATTCAGGGCGTTAAATCTGGTTGTACATCCTCACTTGGTTCCAAAGTACCTCTGCTGATTCGTTCAATTTGGTCGTAGGAGACGGTTATTCGCCACTCTGACCGCGATATCTCAGGGCGCACTGTCTGAAAGGACTTTGACCTGTGCACCTGTCATTCTGTGCTGTGAAGCCATTTCTAATCTGGTGTTTCAGTGTCTTCGCACTCGGGCTATGTGTGTCTCCCTGCTTTGCCGTTTGTGTGTTGGAAATGGTGAATGAAGCATGTTTTTTAAAAATTAACTATGGCCGGGCGCGGTGGCTCACGCCTGTAATCCTAGCACTCTGGGAGGCCGAGGTGGGCGGATCGTTTGAGCTCAGGAGTTCGAGACCAGCCTGAGCAAGAGCGAGACCCCACCTCTACTAAAAATAGAAAGAAATTATATGGACAGCTAAAAATATATATAGAAAAAATTAGCCGGGCATGGTGGCGCATGCCTGTAGTCCCAGCTACTCGGGAGGCTGAGGCAGTAGGATCGCTTGAGCCCAGGAGTTTGAGGTTGCTGTGAGCTAGGCTGACGCCACGGCACTCACTCTAGCCTGGGCAACAGAGTGAGACTCTGTCTCAAAAAAATAAATAAATAAATAAATAAATAAAAATTAACTATAACAGTAGTGTCACTAAAGTTGGTATTCAACCCCCCACTGCTAAATTTGACTGGCTTTAAAAAAAAAAAAAATTAACTATAACAGGAAAACTGATTTTATGGTCCTTTGACTTATCTTTATGGGGTCCAGTCTGTGCTCCTGAATACTTAATAATAGCATTTATTGCACACTTAAATATGCTACACACTGTTGTAAGAGCTTTATACTGTACTTGTAACCACTGTATTTACAATGAGGATCAGTACCGTTTCCCTCATTTCACAGGTTTCCCTCATTTCACAGGTGGGAATGCTTAAACAAAGAAGTAATTTGCTCAACATCGTTAGGCCAGTGCGTGTGGCAGAGCTTGGGTTTGGATTTGAATTTAGGTACTGTGCATTAACTCCTTTACTCTAGGTGTTCCTCATAAAAGAAAAGGACTGTTTCTCTGCGTTCTCCTTACCAGATAAGGCCCTGTTAGTGCTTTGGCTTCCTGCATAGAAACTACTGTAAAGAAATAGCTTGGGAGGGACAAGTTTGGTTCTATGAGGGGTCTTCAAAAAGTTCATGGAAAAATGCAAATTATGAAAAAACTGTGCATGGATTTCAGAATCCTTTTCCATCAAAATAAACTTGTACTAACTTGTTATAACATGTTTGAACAGGATCTAGTTTGAGACACTGAGAAGGATAAGACACCAGTTTGAAAAGAAACCCCTTTCAGAGCAACATGAATTTTGCTACAATTGAAGTAAGAACAAACATCAAATTTGTGGTGAAACTTGGGTGGAAGAATGGTAAAATCAGAGATTGGTCAATGGGGCCAAAAAATAAAAAAATGGTGAAATCATTGATGCTCTGTCAAAAGTTTATGGGGACAGTGCCCCAAAGAAATCACCAGTTTACAAATGGATAACTTGTTTTAAGGGAAGAGACAATGTTGAAGATGTAGCCTGCAGCAGCAGATCATCCACGTCAATTTGCAAGGAAAAAATTCATCTTGTTGAATTGAAGAGGATGGTGATTAACAGCAGAAACAATGGCCAACACCATAGACACCTTAATTGGTTCAGCTTACACAATTCTGATTGAAAAATTAAAGTTCAGCAAACTTTCCACTTGGTAGGTGCCAAAACTATTGTGCCCAGCTCAGTTGCAGACGAGCAGACCTATCAATGGAAATTTTAAACAAGTGAGATGAAGATCCTCAAGGGTTTCATTAAATAATTGTCACAGGAGATGAAATGTGGCTTTACTAGTGCTATCCTGAAGACAAAGCACGATGAAAACAATGGCTATAAAGAGGTAGAAGTGGTCTAGTCAAAGCAAAAGCAGATTACTCTAGAGAAAGAGTCATGGCAGTAGTTTTTTGAGATGCTCAAGTCGTTTTCCTTGTTGATTATCTGAGGGGACCAAACAACAATAAAATCTGCTTATTATGAAAGTGTTTTGAAAAAGTTAGCCAAAGCTTTAATGGAAAAACATTTGGGAAGGCTTCACCAGAGTCTCCACCGTGGCAATGCTCCTGCTCATTAAACATTCCTCTCATTAAACAAGGGCAATTTGGGGAGTTTCTAGGGGAAATCATCAGGCATCCACCTTGTAGTCTTGATTTGGCTCCTTCTGTCCCTGCCCACCCCCCCCTCTTTTTTTTTTTTTTTTTTTTTTTTTTTTTAAAGAAATGGGGTCTCATTCGTGTTGCCCAGGCTGGAGTGCAGTGGTACAATAGTAGCTCACTGCATCCTTGAATTTCAGATTTCAAGGGATTCTCCTGCCTTAGCCTTCTGGTTGCTGGTGCATGTCACCATGTCCAGCTAATTAAAAAAAAATTTTTGAGATGGGGTTTTGTTAATATTCCCCAGGCTGGTCTCAAACTCCTGGCCTCAAGCAATTCTCCAGCCTCAACTTCCTGAGTTGCTGAGATTGCAAGTATGAGCCACCACTACACCTAGCTCTGTTGTTTGTTTGTTTTTATAGTAGCCATCCTAATGGGTTTAAGGTGATACTTCATTGTGGGTTCAGTTTGCATTTCTCTGATGACTAATGTTGCTGAGAATCCTTTCATATGCTTCTTGGCCATTTGTGTATCACCTTTGGAGATACATGTTCATTCAAGACCTTTGCCCATTGTTTAATCGGGTTATTGATTTTTTTGTTTGTTGAGACAGAGTCTCACTCTGTTTCCTGGGCTAGAGTGCCGTGGCATCAGCCTAGTTTACAGCAACTTCAAAATCCTGGGCTCAAGCGATCCTCCTGTCATTGAGACTCCAATGTTTCAACTACTGTAGCCTTCACCAGAATTTCTATTTGGTTCTTTTTTATAATTTCTCTTTCTTATTGATATTCTTCTTATTGATATCTCACAATCGTGAGACATTTTTCTCATTATTTCCCTTAGTTATTTAGACATGATTTCCTTTAAATTTTAGAGTATATTTAAAATAGTTTATTTAAAGTCTTACCTAGTAAATCCAATATCTGGGCTCCCTCAGGGACAGTTTCTATTAATTTCTTTTGCTCTTGTGTATAGGCCATATTTTCTTATTTCTTTGCATGCCTAGTGATTTTTCTGTTGTTGTTGAAAACTGGATATTTTTAATATTAAAATGTAGTGACTCTGGAAAGTAGATTCTCCTTCTTCATCAGGGTATATTGTTGCTGCTCATTGTAGCTGTTGTTTAGTGACTTTTTGGACTAACTTTGTAAAGTCTGTATTCTCTGTCATATGTGGCCACTGAAGTCTCAGTTCTGTCAGCTCAATTGTCAACTAGTGATCTGACCAAAATTTCCTTATATGTCTGAAACAACAACAAAAAATTTCCCAGCCTTTGCCAGTAGGGTGTGTGTGTGTTGGAGCATGAGTGTGCCTTTATCACTCAGCCAGGCAGTTTACAACTCTGCCTTAGCCTTTACTTCTTGTTTGGGTAGAGTCTCATTGTCAGCCAGAGGTGAAAGCTTAGGACCTCTTCAGGTTGGTTTGTTTGTTTGTTTAGCATGAACCCAGCCCTAGACAGTATGTGTGTGGCTTTCTAGATTCCCAGGAACATGTGTGGACTTTTCATATCTTTTATTCCTCAGTGCATGTAATTCCCCAGCCTTGCCTCTCAAATTTCAGTTTGTCTACTTTTTGCCCCAACTGTCATCCCTTGCCCCAGACAGCAGCAAATAATACATATGCCTTGAAATATTTTTGAGAAATGCCCCTGGGTAGCTTTGTCAGTCCTGGGAAAATTCTAAACTAGTGTCTTTTGAGCTAATCCTTCAAGGAGCCGCCAAACAGGTTAAAACAAACAACCACAATTTTTGAGAATAAATCTGTTCTGCTCCTTCCAGTACTTGGTACCTATACTTGAAATGTAGATTGATGTGTTCAGAGCTGCTGCCAAGCGGGGCAGTGGGGGATGATACCAGAGTCAGTTAAAGCTCGCTTACTGAGATTCAGCTGTTTTTGTCTTGTTTAAACGTTCTCATAGTTGCTGTAATTTTTTGATTAGATTCTAGAGTTCTGAAAAATTTAATTTGATTCTGACAGTTTTTGCCAGTTTATTCATTGCTTTTGTGATTGGACTGACATTTGGAGTTTCCTATTTCACTATTTTTGCTGATGTCCTATATTTTCATGATGTTTTAAAAAACCCTTCCCTTTTTATTTGTACACTATCACTCTGGTTCTTTTTACCTTACATCAGGACTATTTTAGGAACTCTTAAACTGATCTCTCCAATATACTATCACCTTCTTGATCATGTGATTTCCCTGCTGAGAAATCTGAAGTTCACAGTTCCTCCTTGTCTATCAAATGATGTCTTTAAGCTCTAGTCCCAGCATGGCTTTCCAACTTTATCTCACTGTTGTTCCTAACCTCATTCCCACACTATGTTTTGATGATGCCATACCAATAGGCTTCTCCCAAGTATTCAGTTTGATTTTCATTATCTGCTGCTGTACCTCCATTAATGCTGTTTGCTCCCCATCTGAATTGTCGCCTACCCTCACCTCTGCCTGCTGAACCACACTGCCCATCACTTAAGAATCAGCTCAGAGTGCAGCCTTTCTATGAGGTCATTCCTAATTACTTCAACCAAAACTAATCTCTCCTTCCACTAAATTGCTATGACATTTTTATACCATTTACATTATGTATGTCACATATTGCTTGGATTATGATCTGTATTCATGTTTTCATTCATTCATTTATTTTTTTTTTTTTTAAGAGACAGAGTCTCACTCTGTTACCAAGCTAGAATGCAGTGGCGTGATCATAGCTCACTGTATCCTCAAACTCTTGGGCTCAAACTGTCCTCCCACTTCAGCCTCCCAAGTAGCTGGGACTATAGGTGTGTGCCACCATGTCTGGCTAGTTTTCTTAGGCTGGTCTCAAACTCCTGGCCTCAAGGGATCCTCCTGCCTCAGCCTCCCAAAGTGCTTGGATTACAGGCATGAACTACCATGCCTGGCCTCATTTATGTTTTCAATAAATAATTTAGTAGCACCTGCTGTTTGCTAGGGTTACAGTGGCAAAGAAGGCAGACATTGTCCCTAATAATCATTAGGGAAGACATTGAACAAATAAACACATATATATTATAATAGTTATTAAGAAAGAAAAAACCCAACAGGATTCTATGATTGAGAATAAGATGAGTCCAAGTTTTCCAGGTTAAGAGTGCAGGGAGAACCCAACAGCCTGAAGGAACATGTCAGAGGTTGCTAGGGCAGTCTGCATGCCTTACCTTCTCTACCAGAGTCAAAATACTTCCAGGAGCACAGTGCTGTACACTTACTGCATGAGAAGCATGAGAATTAATGAACAAACATTGAGAATAGGAGTATGTTTGACAAGAAAAAAATAAATTTAATGCTAAAGAGGGAGAAGAGTAAGAGTGAATTGTCAGAGAATAAGATCATTTGAATTCTTTTCTAAAATTATTTTTACAAATTTATTTATTTATTGGGGCAAGATCTCACTCCCAATTAGCTAGGACTACAGGTTCATGCCACCACCCCTGGCTGATTTTTAAATCTTTTTTGGTAGAAACGGTCTCACTACGTTGCCCAGGCTGGTCTCGAACTCCTGACTTCAAGCACTGTTCTTGCCTCAGCCTCCCGAAGTGCTAGGATTGCAGATGTGAGCCACAACACCCAGCTTGAATTCCTTTCTATTTCAATAAAATAGTATAATAGTAGCAGTAGCAGCAGCTAACATGAGTGCTTACCCTGAGATAAGAACTGTGCTAAGAGCTTTATGTATATCATTTTATATAACTTCTAAATTGTGTTCTGTCTGCCTGTCCTTTGCCACAGTCTCTTGATGCAGTCTCCAGATGTGGAACTCTCCTTCCCACAGCAACCAGAGGGCTCCAACCTCTTTAGTGGTACAAAGAGGGGAACGTTGGTTCTCACTTCATACCGGGTAATTGCTGCTTTTACTTTACTCTACTGATTAACTCTGCATTTGTTTTCCTTAAAATGGAGGGAAGTTAAACATTGACTTTCAAAGTGTTTTAAAACATTTGCACTTAGGGATTTTCCATGTTGAGGGGCAGTGGAAGAAAATGAGTGATGGTTCTCAATTAGGCCAGGATGCCAAAGCAGCCTTGAGCTTGCTCTTATAGGTCTCAAATTCTGCATTCCTCTTCCAAAGTTTCTTTCCTTGCTTAGGTGATTTTCTTGACTTCACGCTCAGTCGATGATCCCATGTTGTCTTTTATGATGCCGTTTGACCTGATGAAGAACTGCACCGTTGAACAACCACTCTTTGCTGCAAACTACATTAAAGGAACTATTCAGGCAGCTCCATATGGTAAGTGTTCCCTTTCAGAAGTGTGCTTTTTTTTTTCCCCCCCCCTCAAAATCTTCTAGAAGATTTAGGATTCAGATTTGGCTCATGTTGGAGTTCAAATGAAAGATACCTTGATTCTTTGGGCAGTCCTTTATTCATTTTTTTTTTTTTTTTTTTTTAAGAGACAGAGTCTTACTCTGTCACCCAAGCTGGAGTGCAGTGGCATGATCATAGCTCACTGTATCCTCCAACTCTTGGGCTCAAGCTGTCCTCCCACTTCAGCCTCCCAAGTAGCTGGGATTCCCAAGTAGTTGCTTCTTCGGGCAGTAGCAGCTGTACCTTCTGTTGCCAGCTGTACCAGTCTCTTAGTGAGTGTGTGCCATTTCTCCCCTCAGGTGACTGGGAAGGACAGGCTACTTTTAAACTAGCCTTCAGAAGAGGAGGTGCCATCACATTTGCCCAGTTGATGAGCAAAGCTGCCTCTGCTGGTGAGTGATGCTGTTAAAGATATTAAGTGCTTTGGGGTTTTAAGGCTTGTGGAATTGAAGCAGGACTTCTACTCAGCCAAGGTTTGCTGGCCTCTGCAGTTAGGCAGTTGGTATTTGCACATGTATTCAGCAGGCATTTCCTGAGCATACCTATTATATGCCAACTACCACACTACATCCTGGGAATACAAAGATTATTCAGTCCCTTGCTGTCCTGAAGGAGCTTACAATCTAGTGGGAGCTTATGATCAGACATCTAAATGACTGATTATACCTGATAGTCTTTTGTCCATTTATTTATTTATTTTTTTTTTTTGAGACAGAGTCTCACTCTGTTGCCCAGGCTAGAGTGAGTGCCGTGGCATCAGCCTAGCTCACAGCAACCTCAAACTCCTGGGCTCAAGCAATCCTCCTGCCTCAGCCTCCCAAGTAGCTGGGACTACAGGCGTACGCCACCATGCCCAGCTAATTTTTTCTGTATATTTTTAGCTGTCCAGATCATTTCTTTCTATTTTTAGTAGAGACAGGGTCTTGCTCTTGCTCAGGCTGGTCTTGAACTCTGAGCTCAAACAATCCACCCGCCTGGGCCTCCCTGAGTGCTAGGATTACAGGCGTGAGCCACCGCGCCTGGCCTTTTTGTCCATTTAAATACTGGTCTCATATCCATTGACCAGTCTCTTCTTCAGGTCAGGTAGCCCCAGTTGCCTTAGCTACTTTTCCTCTGGTATGGCTTTTTTTTCTTCTCTCTGGCCTTGCCTTTGCTTCTCTTACGTTTAGTCTTTGTCTTCCATGAGAGGAGAGATGTACTGTCAAGTCCTACAGCACTGATCTAATGGATGCACCAGAGAACTCTTTCAAACTTAGACTACAAACAATCCTTTTCTGTTATATTTTTATTCAGTCTAGCCTCACTTCATGCCCCTCACTCTCTAACCTTTTATACTCTAATCAAACTGGGGTTCTTTGTGCTTTCTCTCTCTTATCTCTGAGTCTTCGTGCTATTTTCTCCTGTCTGGAAAGCTTTTCTCTTTTCTCCTTTGCCTGGCACTCACAACTCCAATCTAGTTAAGACAAACACAATCTATTAGAGACAGATATATACAGATATATTATCATATCTTGTGGCACATGCTGTAATAAAGGCATGGACAAAGTGCCAGGAACATCCAGAAGGACAGAGTAAAGTTTCTAGCTTAGAAGACGGAATGGATCATGATGCTAGAAACCATGGTCAACACTGTAAGTTGGAGAGGAAATTAGTTAAAGTTTAGACATAATAATACTGGCTAACATTTATTGAATATTTACCATGTACTGTTTGAAGCCCATTACATGTGTCAGTTTCACACTCACAAAAACCTTATGATGTAGGTGCTATCATTATTCCCAGTTTAAAGCTGGGGAAACTGAGTCAGTAATGTATATAATTTTCCAAGGCTACATAGGCAGCAAGTGATGGAGCTAGAATTTGAACCCTAATCCTACCCTCTTTCTCTTTTTAAACTTTTTATTAAAAAATCAGATCTGGCCGGGCGCGGTGGCTCACGCCTGTAATCCTAGCACTCTGGGAGGCCGAGGCGGGTGGATCGCTCAAGGTCAGGAGTTCGAGACCCCGTCTCTACTAAAAATAGAAAGAAATTATATGGACAACTAAAATATATATATACAAAAAATTAGCCGGGCATGGTGGCACATGCCTGTAGGCCCAGCTACTCGGGAGGCTGAGGCAGTAGGATCGCTTAAGCCCAGGAGTTTGAGGTTGCTGTGAGCTAGACTGACGCCACGGCACTCACTCTAGCCCGGGCAACAGAGTGAGACTCTTTCTCAAAAAAAAAAAAAAAAAAAAATCAGATCTATGGAAAAGTTGCAAGAATATTACAATGAACTCCCATCATCTATATTCACTTATTATTAACATTTTCCCACATTTGGGTGTTTTTTTTTGTTTTTTTTTTTTTTTGAGACAGAGTCTCGCTGTGTTGCCCAGGCTAGAGTGCCATGGTGTCAGCCTAGCTCACAGCAACCTCAAACTCCTGGGCTTAAGCGATCCTACTGCCTCAGCCTCCCGAGTAGCTGGGACTATAGGCATATGCCACCATGCCTGGCTAACTTTTTCTATATATATTTTTAGCTGTCCAGATCATTTCTTTCTAAATTTTTTTTTTTTTTTTTTTTTGTAGAGACGGGGTCTCGTTCTTGCTCAGGCTGGTCTTGAACTCCTGACCTCAAGCGATCCTCCCGCCTCGGCCTCCCAGAGTGCTAGGATTATAGGCGTGAGCCACTGTACCCGGTCCCCATATTTGCTTTTTATTATTTCTTTCTTTTTTTTTTTTTTTTTTGCTTTTGTTCTTGCTGAACTATTTGGGAGTAAGTCACAAAGATCATTTCCTCCATTCCTAAATATTCAACTGTGTATCTCCTAAGAACAAGGGTATTCTCTTGGCCGGGCGCGATGGCTCATACCTGTAATCCTAGCACTCTGGGAAGCTGAGGTGAGAGTATCACTCAAAGTCAGGAGTTTAAGACCAGCCTCAGCAAGAGTGAGACCCTGTCTCTACTAAAAATAAAAAAAAATTTAGCCGGACAACTAAAAATGTATGTAGAAAAAATTAGCTAGGCATGGTGGTGCATGCCTCTGGTCCCAGCTACTCGGAAGGCCGAGGCTGGAGGATCGTTTGAGCCCAGGAGTTTGAGGTTGTTGTGAGCTAAGCTGATGACATGGCACTCAAGCCCAGGCAACAGAGTGAGACTCTGTCTCAAAAAAAAGAAATTAAAAAAATATATATATTCTCTTATCTAACCTCAGTGTACTTATCAAATTCAGAAAATTTAATACTGATACAATACTATTATTTAATATATAGTTTATATTCAAATTCAAATGATTGTCCCATTACTGTTCCTAATTCTATTAGCACCTTCTACCTCTAATCCAGAATCTAATTCTGTATCACACATTGAATTTAGTTGTCCTATTTCTTTGGTCTGCTTTAATCTGGAACTCAGCCTTTCTTTGTCTTTCATAACATTGACATTTTAAAAAGAAATCAGGCTTATTGTTTTATAGAATGTCCCTTCATTTGGGTTTCTTTGTTTCCTCATGATTATATTTAGGTCATGCATTTTGTCAGGAATACTACATAAATGATGTTGTGTTCTTCTGAACATACACTCTTAACCCCTATGCCATATTAAGGGTGAGGTACATGGGGACGCTAGAGGGTACTGGACATGCAATTTGGAACTACAAAGATGAGCTGCATCTAGAGACTGATTTATAAATCCTTAGCACACAGGTTGTCTCTGGAGCCATGTGAGTGATGGGCTTCTTCAGTGAATTGAAGATAGAGTTGCGAGGGCCCTTAACGTTTAACAGAAGGGACGAGAATGAGTGGTCTGCAAAGATTGAGAAGGGGCTGACTGAGGTGAATGAGGAGAGTCAGGAGGTGAGTTTACCATCCCAAAAGTCAAGGGAGGAGAAAGTTTCAAGAGATATGGGTGATCATCTGTGTCAGCTGCTTTAGGGATGTTTGGTAAAGTGAAGACTGAAAAGTGAGCATTGCCTGTGGTAATTAGAGTTTGTTGATTGTAGCAAGAGAGATTTCAGCAAAATGCTGGAGAAGAAGGATAGTGGAAGAACCACATTACAGGAGGTTGAGGAGTAAGAAAATTTTTTACAGTTACCTTTAATGATAAAGATGGAGAGGCCAAGAAGTTCAGAAGCTGTGCCCAACCCACAGCTCGTTGGTAGTCCAGAGGGCAGACAGCATCTGGAAGCCTGAAACTGGATAACAAAGTATCCTGGAAGACAGAGTACAGTTATGGGAAATTCAGGGTCTGGGGACACTTGGAAGTCTAGTCCTTCTTTGCTGCAGACGGCTGGGGAACTCAGGATGGTTGCATACTGGGTCTTGAATTCACTCTTATTTTTGGCCTCACAGTACTGAGGAGGGTTTATTTTTTAGGGCTAAGCGTCAGACAACTTCAGGGGTTCTTCTTTGTGCGCTCATTAAGATCTGCTTCTTGGCCTACAAAGCTAGGTTCAAGGTCCCAGCAGTTGCACAGCCACTTGAAAAGGACTTAGCCGACTTATATAAACTTGGCCCAATGTCTGGAACTGCTCTCGGTCTTCTGATTATATCATGGCTTAGAGGTAGGAACCTAGTCCTCCCTCCCACAAAAAGCTGGGGCTGTTAGATCGACTCCCTTGAGGTCCCTGGAGTTAACCACTAATCATGCTTTGTGATCCTTTGACCAGGAAAGATTCCCTTACTCTCTGCAGAGTTGGTATGTTAAGGCTCTTTGATTTATGTTTTTAACTCGTATGTGTTGAGTACCTATTGTGTGCCAAATAATAGATGAGATACTTGGGAACACAACAGTGAACAAGACATACGTAGTCCCCACCTTTATTAAACTTATAGTGAGAGTCATGTACAAAATAAGCAAACATGTAAGTGAATAAAGTAATTATTTATTGTGGCGAGTACTACAAGGGACACTGATAAGGTATTGAAAAGGAGGGTAATGGTGTAAGGAGGGCAACTTTAGATTTATAGTGAATTGGTTGGGATAATGCTAGCTGCCAAAACAGATAAACCCTAAATTATCAATACTTAAGGCAGTAGATATTACTGCTTACAAAAAGGCCCATCAGTAGGGGCAGGAGTGGGCTTCGTTCCGTTGTTGGGACCGAGGGTAATAGAGTGTCTGCCATCTTTAACACATGGCTTCCATGGCCTCTTTTTATAGCTAGCAGAGAGGAGAAGAGAATAAAGATTTCATCTGGGAAGTTTTCGCAGGCCAGGCCTGAAAGCTATGTATATTACTTCTGGTCACATGCCATAGGCCAGAACTCAGTGTGGTAGGCTGACGATGGATCCCAAAGATATGTCCGTGATCTAATCCTTCGAACCTGTAAATGTTACCTTATTTGTAAAAAGGGTCTCTGTAGATGTAATTAATTTAAGATTTGAGACTGCAAGATTACCCTGGACTATCTAGGCAGGCCGTAAAAGCCATCACAAGTGTTCCTGTAAGAGAGATGTAGAGGGAGACAGAAGTGCTTTCTTCTGTACCACACTGCCCTTACATTGGTCTTTAATGGGTGTATCTTGTCAATTTGATAGCATCCTCACTCAGAAGTTTTTTCTGAATATCTATTATGATAGGTGCTATGCTAGGCCTGGAATAAGCACAGGCAAATGACACATAATCTCTGCCCTTAAGAAGCATGTGGTTCAGGACAAGGGTCATATTTATCTTGTATCCCAAGAGCATTGTTGGATACACATGTAAGGTGGTGGTTAATACTCTGTTAAAATGTTCAGTTGTTAACTGCTATACTTCTGACTTAAAAGAATTAAAAGATTTCCTATTTGCCAAACTTGTCTTCTCAGCTGCCCAAGGAGTTCCACTAAGAACCGTAAATGCCTGGTTCGGCCCTGTACAAATTTATGTTACTGGTCAGGGGAATGTGTGCACTCCACAGACACCTTGTTCAGGTAAGTTATAGCAGGGAGGTTCTTCCTGGGAGGTGGAAAAATATGCCAGTAGCTCAAAGATCTATTCATTGCAGGCTTGCCTTCAACTCATCTGCAGGAGAAGCAGCAGAGGTTGAGGAGTTGGAGTATGGTTGAATCCATTACTTTGGTTTCAGGCTTACTTTTAATGATATGTACAAACACAGAGCATACTGGGGCAACTCCTGTTAGTGGGAAGGGTCACGTCCTGCTTATAGCCTGAGCAGAAATGTATTTTCTTGCCCACTTCCCCCTTTCCCATTTCCCACTAGCTTAGCCATCATGCTGTACCATGCCCTTCAACCCACAGAGGATTCAGCCTTGGGCCCTTTGAGAGCTATGCCTGTCCACTACCAGTGAGTCAGGTTTCTGGGAGATAATTCTCAAATGTGGTCCACTGCCTACTGGTGGGCCACAAAAGGTCTCCTAACACTGCCAACACACTCCAAAATATAGGCCCTTTCTTGGGTTCTCCTTGGAGCGTGATGTGCATCTCCATGGACTTTTAGTTTTGTATACAACTAAAGGCTAATTACTTGTAACCTTAAATAGTTACCTTGGTTTTTAAAGGTTACTAAAATCTAATATTCATAATCTAAAAATAAATGTTGCTAGGGTTTAAAATTTTTTTTTATTGAGGTGAAATTCCCATAACATGCAATTGACCATTTTAAAGCGGTTAAAATTCAGTGGTATTTAGTGTAAAATTCAGTAGTATTTAGTGTATTCACAATGTTATGCAACCACCAGTTCTCTCTATTTTCAAAACTTTTTCTTCATAGACTTAAGGCAAGAAAAAGGAAAAACAAGAAAAGAAAAAAAAAATACAAAGAAAACCCACTTTTTCATCACTCTATACTCCCACTGCCCCCTCCATCATTCCTGGTATCTTCTAATCTATTTTCTACCTTTATGGATTCACCTATTCTGAATATCACATAAAAGGAATCATACAATATGTGACTTTTTATGTTCGGCTTATGTCATTTAGGATAATGTTTTCAGTGTTCCTCCAAGTTGTAGCATGTAACAGTACTTCCTTCCTTTCTGTGGCTGAATAACATTCCATTGTTCATATATAGCACAATTTGTTCATTCATTGATGGACATTTGGCTTGCTTCTACCTTTTGGCTATTATGAATAATAGCTGCTTAAACATTCATATATAAGTTTCTGTGTGGACATATGTTTTTATTTCTCTTGGATGTATACCTAGAAGTGGAATTACTGGGTCATATGGTAATTCTATATTTAACTTTTTGAGGAACCACCAACTGTTTTCTGTACTATTTTACATTCTTATGTGAGTATACATGTTCCTCTTACTCTGCATCCTCACCAATAATTGTTATTTTCTTTTTTTTAAAAAAAATTATTAAAGCCATCCTAGTGGTGGGTGTGAAGTGGTATCTCATTGTAGTTTGTTTGTTTGTTTGTTTTAGAGACAGAGTCACCCAGGCTGGAGTATAGTCGCATCATCATAGCTCACTGCAACCTCAAACTCCTGGGCTTAAGCAATCCTCCTGCCTCAGGTTCCTGAGTAGCTGGGACTACAGGCACACACCACTATACCTGGCTCATTTTTAAAATTTTTTGTAGAGACAGGGTATCGCTATGTTACCCAGGCTGGTCTCAAATTCCTGCTCATTGTGATTTTAATTTGCATTTCCTTAATGACCAGTGATGTTGAATATCTTTTCATGCGTTCGTTGCCCTTTTGTATATCTTCTTTGGAGAAATGTTTATCCAAGTCCTTTACCCATTTTTAAATTGGGTTGCTTGTCTTTTTGTTGTTGAGTCATAAGCATTCTTTATTCTGAATATTAAACCCCTATCAGATAGGAGTTTGCAAATATTTTTAGTTTACCTTTCACATTTTTGATAATGTCCTTTGATGTACAAATTTAATTTTTATCAAATCTATTATTCTCTTGCGGCTCATGCTTTTGATGTAAAATTTAAGAATCTATTGCCAAATCCAATGTCATGAAGATTTATTTGTATACTTTTTCTTCTAATAGTTTTATAGTTTTAGCTCTTATATTAAGGTCATTGATTCATTACAAGTTGATTTTTATCTGTGGAGTGAGATTAGGGAAAAACTTCATTCTTTTGCATGCAGATATCCAGTTGTCCCAGAATCATTTGTTGAAGATACTGTTTTTTCCCATTGAATGATCTTGGCATCTGTCAAAAATCAGCTGGTCATAGATATTTGGGTTTATTTCTGGATTCTCAATTCTATTCCACTGGTCTCTAAGTCTATCCTTATGCCAGTACCACACTGTTTTGATTACTGTAGTTTTATAATAAGTTTTGAAATAGGGAAGTGTGAGTCTTCCTGCTTTGTATTTCTTTTTCAATATTGTTTTGACTATTCATGGTCCCTTGCTTTGAGAATCAACTTTTCCATTTCCGGGAAGAAGACGATTGGAATTTTGATAGCGATTGCAATGAATCTGTAGATCACTTTACGTAATAGTGCCATCTTAACTTTATATTAAGTCTTTCAATCCATAAACATGGGATTTTTCCATTTATTTAGGTCTTTAATTTCTTTCAGTAATATTTTGTGGTTTCAGTGAACAAATCTTTCACCTCCTTGGTTTCACTTATTCATAGGTATTCTTTTGGATGCTACTATAGATGGAATTGTTTCTTAATTTCTTTTTGGATATCTTATTATTGGAACTAGGATTTTTAAAATTAAACTCTTAATTTTGAGATAATTATGGATTCACATGCAGCTTTTTTTTTTTTTTTTTTTTTGAGACAGAGTCTCACTCTGTTGCCCATGCTTGAGTGCCGCGTGGCGTCAGTCTAGCTCACAGCAACCTCAAACTCCTGAGCTCAAACAACCCTGCTGCCTCAGCCTCCCGAGTAGTTGGGACTACAGGCATACACCACCATGCCCGGCTAAGTTTTTCTATATATTTTTAGTGTCTGGCTAATTTCTTTTTATTTTTAGTAGAGACGGGGGTCTCACTCTTGCTCAGGTTGGTCTTGAACTCCTGACCTTGAGCGATCCTCCCACCTCGGCCTCCCAGAGTGCTAGGATTACAGGCGTCACATGCAGTTTTAAGAAATGATACAGAGAGACAGATCCCTTGGATGTTTTACCCAGTTTTCCTATTAGGAACTCTTGCAGAACTCTAGTATAATGTTACAGCCAGGATATTGACATTATTACAATCCAAATACAAAACATTTCCATCATCACAAGGATCCCTCATGTTGCCTTTTTATAGGTACACGTACTTCCCTCCCACTTCCCTTTATAGTTACACCCCCTCCCTTTTTATAGTTACACCTGCTTCCCTTCCTTAACCCACAACAATCACTGATCTGTCTCCATTTCTATAATTTTGCCACTTCAAGAATGTTCTATAAATGGAATCATACTGTGTGTAACCTTTTGGGATAGGCTTTTTTCACTCAGCATAATTCTCTGCAATTCATCCAGGTTGTTGTGTGTATCAATAGTTTTTTCATTTTTATTGTTGAGTATTATTTCATGGTATAGATGTGCAGTTTGTTTAACCATTCTGCAGTTTAAGGATATCTTAAGGAGTTGCTTCTAGTTTTGTGGTTATTATGAATAAGCTGTTATAAACATTCATGTATAGATTTTTGTGTGAGTTTCCATTTGTCTCAGATAAATACCCAGGAGCAATAATTGGATCATATGGTATCATATGGTAGTTGCATGTTTATATTCCAGTGGCTGTACCATTTTACTTTCCCAACAGCAATGTATGAATGATCAACTTCCTCCACATCCTCTCCAGCATTTGGTATTGTCACCATTTTTAGTCATTTTGATGTCTAGTAATATCTCATTGTAATGTTGTAATGTTGATTTGCATTTCCCTAATAGTTAATGATGTTGAACATCTTTTTGTGTGCTTATTTGCCATCTATGTATATAGTGAAATGTCTTTGGTGAAATGTCTCTTCTTGTCTTTTGCTCATTTTCTAAATGGATTGTTGGCTATTGGCTTTTCTACTGCTGAGTTTTGAGATTTCTTTATATATTATAGATCTTAATCCTTTCTCAGTATGTGGGTTATAAATGTTTTATCCAACTCTGTAGCTTGTCTTTTCATCCTCTTAACAGGGTCTTTTACAAATGAAAATATTTTATGTATGTATGTATTTGAGACAGGTTCTCGCTCTGTTGCCCCAACTGGAAGACTGGAGTGCAGCAGCACAATCATAGCTCCCTGTAACCTTGAACTCTCCTGGGCTCAAGTGACCCTCCTGCCTTGGTCTCCCAAAGTGCTGGGGTTACAGGCCTGAGCCACTGCACCCAGCCTAATTTTAATGAAAATTTATCAGTTTTTCCTTTTATGGATTATGCTTTTCAAGTCAAATCTAAGAACTCTGCCTAGCCCTAGATCCTGAAGATTTTCTTCTATGATTTTTTCTTTTCTGTCCTTTTCTTTTCTTTTTTTTTAGTTCTTGCCTTTTATTAATTCATATACAATTACTTGTCTTCTGGTTTATTTATTTTTTTAATATCTTTTTTGTTTTTTGATTTTTTTTTTTTTTTGAGACAAGAGTCTCCTCTGTTGCCCGAGCTAGAGTGCCGTGGCGTCAGCCTAGCTCACAGCAACCTCAAACTCCTGGGCTCAAGCAATCCTCCTGCCTCAGCCTCCCGAGTAGCTGGGTCTACAGGCATGTGCCACCATGCCCGGCTAATTTTTTCTATATAGTTTTAGTTGTCCAGCTAATTTCTTTCTATTTTTTTTAGTAGAGACAGGGTCTGGCTCTTGCTCAGGCTGGTCTCGAACTCCTGAGCTCAAACGATCCTCCCTCCTCGGCCTCCCAGAGTGCTAGGATTACAGGTGTGAGCCACCGTGCCTGGCCCTGTCTTTTGGTTTATTGAAGAAGTAAATTAGACAACATTTGCCACAATAATGTCTATCAAAGTGGCTGCCCATAAAAATTCTAGCACCACATTCATCTGAAGGACACTCCCAATGAAGGCAACTAATTTTGCCATTCTCATCCACCTTATAGTATTTTAGGACAGCCATCTTAACCTTCTTTCTCTTATGTTTATTCTTCTTGGGAGCGGTGTAAGACTTCTTCATTTTCTTAGCACCACCATGAAGTCTCAACACAAGATGAAGAGTGCACTCCTTTTGAATGTTGTAATCAAAGTACATCCATCTTCCAGTTGCTTGCCAGCAAAAAAATTAGTCTTTGCTGATCAGGAGGAATTCCTTCATTATCCTGGATCTTAGCCTTTACATTTTCTATTATATCCAAGGATTCAACCTTGAGAGTGATGGTCTTCCCCAGTGGCGGTTCCACCATAGGTGGTGGGTCAGAAAAAGCTCTTTTCTTTTCTCTTTTTTTTTGAGACAGGGTCTCGTTCTGTCACCCAGGCTGGAGTACAGTGGCATCACCGTAGCTCACTGGAACCTCAAACTCCTGGACTCAAGTGATCATCCTGCCTCAGCCTCTTGAGTAGCTGAGACTACAGGTGTGCACCACCATGCCTGGCTCATTTTTTAATTTTTTTGTAGAAACAGGGTCTTGCTATGTAGCTCAGTTTCAAACAATCCTCCTACCTCAGCCTTCCAAAGTGCTAGAATCACAGGCATGCACCACGTCACCCAGCTCCATATGTATTTTAGAACTATCTTGTCTATGTGTGTAAAAATCTTGCTGGGACTGTATATCACATTGAGGAGAATTGAGATCTTCATGTCTTCATTATGTTGAGTCTTCCAATCCATGGATACAGTATGTCTTGCCATCTATTTAGATCTTTGATTTCTTTCATCAGCATTTTTAGTTTTAAATATATAAGTCTTGTACTGATTTTTTTTATAATTACATCTATATATTAAGTATATATAGAATTATATCTATATATATTTATTTTTCAAGTAATAGTAAATGGTATTGTATTTTTAATTTTGGTGTCCACATGTATGTGCTAGTATATAGAAATATAATTTCTTCTTTTCCTTTTTTTTTTTTTTGAGACAGAGTCTTGCTCTGTTGCCCAAGCTGTGGAATACAGTTGCACAGTCATAGCTCACTGCAGCCTCAAACTCCTGAGCTCAAGTGATCCTCCCACCTTGGCCTCCCAAAGTGCTGGGATTACAGGCATGAGCCACTACATCTGGACTCAATCCTTTTAAATTCCTTGAGGTTTGTTTTATGGGCCAGGAAATGGTCTATCTTCATATATGCTCTGTGGGCACTTGAAAAGAATATATATTCTGCTGTTGTGTGTGGAGTGTTCTAGAAATGTCAATCAGATAGTGTTAGTTGGTGGGGTCATTGATCTCTTCTACATCCTTGCTGATTTTCTGTCTAGTTGTTCTATCAATTATTGAGACAGCATTGTTGAAGTCTCCAACTATCATTGAGGATTTGTCTGTTTCTCATTTCAGTTCTATTAGTTTTTGCTTCACATATTTTATAGCTCTGTCTGTTATATACATTTGTTACACCTGTGTTGCTTACATGTCTTCTTAGGAAATTTACCTTTTTATCATTAAATAATATCCCTGTCTCTGATAATTTTCTTTGCTCTGAAGTCTATTTTATCTGATATTAATACGTTCAGTCCTCCTTTTCTTTTATTCATGTTTTCAAGATGTATCTGTTTTCATCCTTTTGCTTTTAACCTGCCTTTATTGTTATATTTGTTATATATATTTTTGTTAGAGGGCATATAATTGGATGTTCTTAAATCTACTCTTTCAATCTCTTTTAATTGGTATATTTAGACCATTTACATTTAATGTAATTAATGTTAGGGCTTAGGTCTACCATTTTATTTTTTGTTTTTTTGTATGTTTTCTCTGTTTCCTTTTTTCTGCTCTCCTTTGTGTTATTTGAACATTTTTTAGAATTCCATTTTTATTTTTATCATGGTTTTGAGTATATCCCTTTTTATAGCTATTTTAGTTATTGCTCTAGATATTGTACATTATATATACATAACTTATTTATATCTTCTGGTATTGTCATTTTATGAGTTCAAGTAAAGTATAGGCATCTTATTTCCTTTTCCCTTTCCCCATTTATAGTGATGTTAAATATTTTCTATACATACAACTGGAACCACATTAGATGGATGAAAGTGTACAGGCACTCCACTTGGCGTTTACTGGCATGGTGGGGATGGGGCCACAGTTTTTTTCTGTGGTGTTTGAGTGGAGTAGAGCAGCTATTGTCTAAATGTTTTCTTTCTTGCTAGACTCCCTGTTTCTTTTTTTTTTTTTTTTGAGACAGAGTCTCACTCTGTTGCCCAGGCTAGAGTGAGTGCCGTGGCATCAGCCTAGCTCACAGCAACCTCAAACTCCTGAGCTCGAGCAATCCTCCTGTCTCAGCCTCCCGAGTAGCTGGGACTACAGGCATGCACCACCATGCCCGGCTAATTTTTTCTATATATATTTTTAGCTGTCCATATAATTTCTTTCTATTTTTAGTAGAGATGGGGTCTCGCTCTTGCTCAGGCTGGTCTCGAACTCCTGAGCTCAAACGATCCGCCCACCTCGGCCTCCCAGAGTGCTAGGATTACAGGCGTGAGCCACCGCGCCCGGCCTCCCTGTTTCTTAATCCTTTGACTAGAGAATAGGCTTTTGCTGGAAATTCTGCCTGTACCTGTTGTTGTTTCCAGATTACTGGCTTTTTCAGCTCCACGTATGAGATATATGAGGCCCAGGAACTCACCACCATGTTATCCCTTGGGTTCCAAGGTTCCTAGTTGGTCTGCCTTCTCTTTACCTTAGAAAGTCTTGTGTTTGTATTATATATAATGTACAGGGTTTTTTGTTGTTTTTTTTTTAGAGTTTCTAGTGGGAGGAATAGGGAAAAGTGTGTGTGCTCCATCTTCTCAGAGGCCAAAAGTCTGCTACAATTTTATTAGAGACTCTAATTTGGTATTTTTCCATGAAGTCTGGCTGAATTGCAAAACTATCATGTATGTGCACATCAAATGGTTGTTATTCTCCTTTTACGAAAAGTTTGTTACGTGAAATTTATAATTTAAAAACTGATCTTATTGTACATTATTTTCTCATTATCAGTTTAGTTTAATGTCCTACAGTGTGTAACGATGTATATATGCATCAATAATTTTCTAACATTGGACTTTTCACTAATTGATCACAACCAGTTACAAATTCCTTTGTTCCTTCTCCACTCCCACTGCTTCACTTGACCAGCTTTAAAATAAATAAATAAATCAATAAATCAAATTAGACTTTTTAAGGCACATTTGCATTGTGGTTCACACATGAACCAAATGCACATATTGCTTATCATGTATATAAAAATCTCCCCTAAATATGCTTGTACAATGGTATTTTGTTATTTACCCTGAATGCTTTTTCTGCTTAGAGATTAGGAAGAATCTACATACTCTTGCTGTACCTTGGTTGATTGCAATCAGAAAAGTTTCAGAACTACTGAGAAAGCTCATTATACCTTGACAGTGGGCAAGCAGTCCACAAAATTGGGTGATCTAAAGCTCTGGGATCGGGTTTTTTTTTTTTTTCTTTTTGGTTTTATTATTTTAAATTGACACACAATAATTGTACACTTATGGGGTAGGGTGTGATATTTCAGTATATGTATATAGTGCGTATGATCAAATCAGGTTAATTAGCATATTCACCACCTCAAACATTTATTATTTCTTTGTGTTGAGAACACTCAAAAGTCTGTCTCCTTCTATTTGAAAATATACAATAAATTGTTGTTAATTATAGTTACCCTATAATGAACAGTACATAGAACACTAGAACTTATTTCTCCTATCTAGCTGTAATTTTGTATCCATTAACCATCCTCTATTTCCCTTCCACTACCCTTCCCAACCTCTAATAACTACTACTCTGCTCTCTACTTCTATGAGATAAACTTTTTTAGCTTCCACATGTATGTGTAAAGTTCTTGAGTTTTTTTTTTTTCTTTTTTTTTTTTTTGGAGACAGAGTCTCGCTCTGTTGCCCGGGCTGGAGTGCCGTGGCATCAGCCTAGCTCACAGCAACCTCAAACTCCTGGGCTTAAGCAATCCTTCTGCCTCAGCCTCCCCAGTAGCTGGGACTACAGGCATGCACCACCATGCCCGGCTAATTTTTTCTATATATATTTTTAGGTGTCCAGATAATTTCTTTCTATTTTTAGTAGAGACGGGGTCTTGCTCTTGCTCAGGCTGGTCTCGAACCCCTGAACTCAAACAATCCACCCGCCTTGGCCTCCCAAGTGCTAGGATTACAGGCGTGAGCCACCGCGCCTGGCCAGCTCTTGAGTTTTAAAAAAAAATTTAATGTTTTATTTTTTAGAACAACTTTAAATTTATATAAAAATTGAACAGATAATACTGAGAGTTCCCATATTACTAAAAATATACGCAGAGTTTCTGGTATTTTAACATCTTGGATTAGCGTGGTACATCTGTTACAAGTAATGAATCAAAATTGCTACATTATTATTAACTAATGTACATAGTTTACATTATGTTGTACAGTTCTATGGGCTTTGTCAAGTACATAATGTCACGCATCCACCAATATAGTATCATATAGAATAGTTTTACTGGTCTAAAAATCCCGTGTTCCACCTGTTTATCCTTCCCTTCTTGAACCTCTGACAACCCCTGATCTTTTTATGGTCTCTATAGCTTTGCTTTTTCCAGAATGTTATATAGTTGGAATCATATAATACATAGCCTTTTCAAACCAGCTTCTTTGACTTAGCAATATACATTTAAGCTTCCTCCATGCCTCCTTGTGGCTTCATGGTTCATTTCTTTTTATCACTGAATAATGTTCCATTGTATGGATGTACTACAGTTTGGTTATCTATTCACCTATTGAAGATATCTTAGATGCTTCCAGTGTTTGGTTATTATGAATAAAGCTGCTATAAACATTCATGTGTAGGTTTTTTGTGTGGATGTAACTTATTTGGGTAAATATCAAGGAGTGTGATTGCTGGATCATGTAGTAAGAGTATATTTAGTTTTGTAAGAAATGCCAAACTGTCTTCCAAGTGGCTGTACGATTTTGCATTCTTGCCAGCAATAAATGAGGGTTCCTGTTGTTCCATATCCTTGCCAGTATTTGGTGGTGTCAGTGTTTTGGATTTTAGCCATTCTAGTAGGTGTGTAGTGGTATCTCATTGTTGTTTTAATTTGTAATTCCAAGGATATACAGTGTTGAGCATCTTTTAATATGCTTATTTGCCATCTATATATTTTCTTTCATGAGGTGTCTGTTCAGATCTTTTGTCTTTGAATTGAGTCATTTGTTTTCTTATTTGTAGAGTTATAAGAGTTTTTTGTACATTTTAGATACATATCCTTTCCCAGAAAGGAATTTTGCAAAAATTTTCTGCCAGTCTGTGGCTTGCCTTTTTATTTTCTTAACAATGTGTTTTGAAGAGTAGAAGCTTTTATATATATATAGAGAGAGAGAGAGAGAGAGAGAGAGAGAGACA
Organism: Eulemur rufifrons; assembly: GCF_041146395.1. Taxonomy (NCBI): domain Eukaryota; kingdom Metazoa; phylum Chordata; class Mammalia; order Primates; family Lemuridae; genus Eulemur; species Eulemur rufifrons. Next base: position 90,537,523 of record NC_090998.1, read on the forward strand.
GGTCTTGCTCTGTTGCCCAAGCTGGTCTCAAACTCCTGTCTTCAAAAGTGATCCTTCTGCCTTGGCCTTCCAAAGTACTGAGATTACAGGCATGAGCCACTATGCCTGGCCTGTGTCTTCTCTGTTTCTTAGTCTGGGTAGAGGTTTATCTACTTTATTGATCTTTTCAAAGAAACTGTTTTTGGGTTTGTTGACTATTTCCGTGTTTTCAATTTCATTTCATTATTTTCTGCTCTATTATTTCTTTTCTTCCACTAGCTCTAGGCTTACATTGTTCTTCTTTCTCTAGTTTCCAAAGGTAGAAGCTTAGAATATTGATTTTAGATCTTTCTTCTTTTCTTATGTTTGCATTCAGTGCTATAAATTTGTGGGATTTCACGGCATCCCACAACTTTTGATGAGCTGTATTTTAATTTTCATTTGGTTTAAAATATCTTAAGAAGTCTCAACAGGAGAAATTTTATTTGATCCACATGTTATCTAGAAGTGTGTTGTTCAGTCTCCAAATACTTTGGGACTTTCCAGCTATCTTTCTGTTATCGGTTTCTAGACTAATTCTGTCATGGTCTGAGAGCATGTTTGTATGATTTCTATTCTTTTAAATCTTAATTAAACATTTCTTTAATTTTTGTTTTATGGCCCAGAATGAGGTCTATCTTGGTGAATGTTCCATGCAACCTTGAGAAGAACGTGTATTCTGCTGTTGTTGAACAGAGTATTTTAAAATTATCAGAGTATTTTAAATCAGCTTGATAGATGGTATGGTTTAGATCAACTATGACATTACTGATTTTCTGCCTGCTGGATCTGTCAATTACTTAGAGGGGTGTTGAAGTCTCCAACTATAATAGTAGATTCAACTATTTTTCCTTGTAGGTCTTTCAATTTTTTTTGTTTTGAGACAGAGTCTTGCTCTGTCACCCTGGCTAGATTACAGTGGCATCATCATAGCTCACTGCAACATCAAACTCCTGGGCTCAAGCCATCCTGCTTCAGCCTCCCAAGTAGCTGGGACTCCAGGTGCGCACCACCACACCTGATTTTTTTCTTTCTGTTTTTAGCAGAGACCAGGCCTGGCCCTTGCTCAGGCTGATCTCGAACCCCTGCCCTCAAGCGATCCTCCTCCCTCAGCCTTCCAGAGTGCTAGGATCACAGGTGTGAGCTACCACGACCCGCCCCTCTTTGTTTTTGCCTTGTGTATTTTGACACTGTTTCTAGATGTATACACATTAAGGATTACGTCTTCTTGAAAAATTGACCCTTTTATCATTTAAGTAATGCCCTCTTTAACCTCAGTAATTTTCCATATTCCAAAGTCGTCTTAGTTTGCTTTTTCTGAGATTAATGTAGCTACTCCAGCTTTCTTTTGATTAGTGTTAGCATAGTATGCTTTCTCCAACCTTTTACTTTTTTTAAAAGACAAGGTCTCACTCGCTCTGTCACCCAGGCTTGAGTGCAGTGGCCCAACCACAGCTCACTGTGACCTGAAATTTCTGGGCTCAAGTGATCCTCCAGCCTCAGCCACCCCAGTAGCTGTTATTACAGGCATGAGCCACTTCCTGCAGACTGCTTCAGCGTTATTTTTAAAGTTCTTTTTCCTTCTCATGTATTCCTTGACTGCAGGGTAACTCAATTTTTTTCCTTATTATAATTCCTAGTAATTGTCTATGGAACCCCGCCCATGGGATATGGCACCTCGCCTCCAGAGTATGGAGCCCCACCTGTGGGATATGGAGCCCCGCCTCCAGGCTATGGAGCCCCGCCTCCAGGCTATGGAGCCCCGCCTATGGGAAATGAAGGCCTGCCTGTGGGATATGGAGCCCCGCCTCCAGGCTACGGAGCCCCGCCTATGGGAAATGAAGGCCGGCCTGTGGGATATGGAGCCCCACCTGCTGGATCTGTAGCTGCCCAGACTCCTGAAAATGAGGCTTCGCTTCCTTCTACCTCATATTCTCAGGCACATTCTCCACCTTCTAAGATGTAAACCTTGAAAGACTCACCAAGCAAAAAGGCATCCTAAAATTGAAGTCAGGATAAGAAGGACTCAGGTATGTGATCACAGGCCTGTCCTAGGTAGCTGTTCCGCTCCTTGGAAGTGCAATCTTAGGAGGAAGGTGAAGCTTTAATTCTGTGTATAGATTTGTTATTTTTGTCTTAGAGACAGGGTCTTGCTCTATCACCCAGGCTGGAGTGCAGTGGTGTAATCATAGCTCACTGTAACCTCCAACTCCTGGGCTCAAGCAATCCTCCTGCCTCAGCCTCCCCAGTAGCTAGGACTACAGTTGCATGCCACTATGCCCAGCTCATTTTTAAGTTTTTTGTAGAGATGTTGAGCGGGCTTATCTTGAAATCCTGGCCTCAGGCAATCCACCTGCCTCAGCCTCCCACTGTGCCTAGATTTTAGAAGCAGAGTAAATTCTTGATTAGCCAGGCTAAAAGGAAGAGTTATTGTAGGGCTTATTCCCAATAATTTTGTTGACATTGGGCAGCATTTTTAAACAACCGTCTTGAATGTGAGTGTAGAAAAAGTTTCCTGCCTTTCTTCCTATCCCCATTCAAGAAGCATTTATTATGCTCGGCACTAAGCTATGTGCTAAAAATACCATGTTGAACACTTCAATGTTGTGAAAAACAGCTATGTTAGTGAAAGGATGGAACAACCTAAATTTCCAATATTGAGAATTTTATAAATTATGGTACATCCATACAATGGAGTATTATACAGCTGTTGAAAAGAAAGCCTTCTGTGAGAAGGCCAAAAACAATGAAGCAATAAAGGAAAAGTTTGATAAAATTGACTGTATCAAATATTTGAAACTTCTGTACAATAGAAGTTAAATCATAGGCAACAGACTGAGAAAGTAATTTCCAACATCTGTATTAAATAATTTATAGTTAGAATATATGGGTAACTACAAATCAACTCAAAAGAAATGAAATGACAAAAGATAGGAATTGCCAAATAACCAAGGCAATAGCATGTCCAAGACACATTTTAAAAGATGTTCAACTTGGCCAGGTGGGGTGGCTCACACCTATAGTCCCAGCTACTTCGGAGGTCGAGACAGGAGGATCACTTGAGCCCAGCCTAGGAGTTTTTTGGCTGCAGTGAGCTAGGATGATGCCACTGCACTCTAGCCTGGTGACAGAACGAGAACCTGTCTTAAAAAAAAAAAAAAAAAAAAAGTTCAACTTGACTAATATAGGGAAATGCAACTTGAAACGAGAAAACTTTGTCTCCAAAGTTTTACAAATATTAAAACTCTTGATATAGCAATTTCACATTTCAGTATCTACCCCTAAGAAATACACATGTGCACAAAATGCATGTGGAAAGATTTCATTATATTTATTATTTCTAACAGCACAAAATTAGAAATAACCTATTTGTTCATTAATAGGAAATATATGAATAGACTATGGTATACCAATGTGACATATGCAAAAATTTCTAAGACCTATTGTTAAATGAGAAAAGCAAGTTGTAGGGAGTATATACTACAGTGATTTTCAACCTCAGACTGCCCCTGTTGATAACATTTTGTAACAAATGTTTATATTTGTATATTTATGATGAATATTTTATAATGTCTACTCCACTTCAATGAAATCTGTAGACAATTGAATAGGATTCCATACCATTTCAACCCAAATAAATATAATACCATACATGTGATATGAGGAAATAGTTTAATAAAATTTTAAATATTTTAATATATAAATGCTCAGATTTCGGCACACTAGAAAACAATGAAGTGATCAAGTGTCCCCCCATATGGAGATTCACCATAGGTATAAACACTCGAAATACTAACTGATACGGTATTCAAGTCACTGATGCAACATACCCATGTCACTGGTAATGTTTTCCAAAATGGTGAATAATTCTTGAAAAATTTCCAAATAAAACATAGTTTAGTTTTTCCTTAATTTATACAGTGGTTGAATTCCTGCAAAGTTCTGTTAATATTAGAATTATGTAAAACAGGGTGAGCCTAGAGCCTAAAATGATTATAAACATGTATTTCACCTAATCAATGGCCAGAGATCCATTTGAAAGCAATGGGGGGGGGGGGTGTAGGACAGTTGGTAGTTAGGAGGGAGTACCCTATGCCTTTCAGGGTGTCTAGACCCCTCCCCCATTAAATGGCAGCAATGGCCTCCAGTTGTGCTAACCAAAAATGCTCCCACGTATTTCTTAAATGCCCTCCAGGGGACAGTACCATCCTTGCTGATAACCATTATTCTAGATTATTCTGTACAGTTTCAAGGTTTTCAGCCCCTTCAGAGCTCACCATTCTCCCATGCTGGCCAAGTTCCTAATTTCATTGACCTTTCCTTATTCTCTTGTAGGTTTATCAGGCCACCTAAAAGGAAAAAATACTACAGCAAGTATTTTTAGGTATCATATAGCAGGAAAGTTTCAGGAGCTCTAAGTCCACAATATTACTGGACCCAGAAGACTTTTTTTTTTTTTTTTTGAGACAGTCTCGCTCTGTTGCCCAGGCTAGAGTGCCATGGCGTCAGCCTAGCTCACAGCAACCTCAAATTCCTGGGCTCAAGCGATCCTCCTGCCTCTGCCTCCCGAGTAGCCGGGACTAAAGGCATGTGCCACCATGCCTGGCTAATTTTTTCTATATAAATTTTTAGCTGTCCAGATCATTTCTTTCTATTTTTAGTAGAGACATGGTCTCACTCTTGCTCAGGCTGGTCTCGAATTCCTGACCTCGAGCAATCCTCCCGCCTCCCAGAGTGCTAGCATTATAGGCATGAGCCACTGTGCCTGGCCCCAGAAGACATTTAAATCAGTATCTTTTCTATGCACATTTTATTATATGTAGTTGTAACTATGCTACATATAGTGTTTCAACAGATATTTTACTTTTCCATAGATTTTTAAGAAGCCCTCAAATATTTTTAGTGACCACATAATATTCTGTGACACAACTGCATCATAATGTATTTCCTTAATCCCTATTTTAAGGTATTTGGGTTGTTTCCAGGTTTTGTTATTACAAGCAACTTTGTAATTAACTTTTTTGTGTATAGAGCTTTGTTCAAAATGTTGAATGATTTCCTTAACACAGGTTAGAGTTATTGATTCTCATTGTAGAAATGAGGAAAGCAGATGCTCCTATGGTCTCAAGGACAGCCTTTCCTAAGGAAGTCAGGCATATATTAATGGACGTTATATGAAAAGGGAGTTACTAGGTCAAATGTAATTGAAAAAGCCAAGGCACCTGCTTTCTTTACCTTACTACTTCTCAGGGCCTTGAATATATTAATGAACATCACAAATCTCCAAGAGGGAGAGATTTTCAAAATTATTTGACCTTAGAATATTTTATTCAATAAACATATGGGGGAAACTATTATTCAGTGGAACAAACTTTGGGAAACACTTTTTGGAACCATGGGATATTAGAATGGACTTGCGTATCTGACGTGTGCTAGACCTTAAAGCTTTTTCCAAAAATGAAAACAAGTCAAAGACCATTGTTCCTCCCATTCCAAGAAAAAGTGCTTTATGTCCAGTATAAAGAAAATGGGAGATCTTCTTGAAGAAGATGTATGATAGATAATGTAGAAAGTAGTTGCTGCTTCCTCTCAGAAATGACTGGCATAAAGTCATGGGTCTAGGAAGCTGGAATGTCAAAACACAAGGATGGCCCCTTTGCCCAGGCAACTGGCATGAAATAAAGAAGTAAAAAGGGAAAACATAAGTATAAACCTTTTCTAAAGGTTCCAAACAGGGAATACTAGACCATACTGGATCTTAAACATAGGTCACAGGATCTGGCTCTGTTTTCTCTAAAATTCTTGGAGGAAAGTGACAAGATTTTTCTTATAAAAATTTCTTTTTTCTCACTTCCAAACCACTGTACATGGGCAAAAGTGACAAGGAGAGGAAGAGAGGAGAGAATCTCCAAACGAGAGCAGGAATAAGGTTCCCTCATTCCTGCAGACACTGAAAAGCTGAATGTGATGGTGAGTTGGGAACAGGGTCAATGGGTGAGGCCTTTTTCACACTGAAATAATTTTCTAAGTTATTGTTATCTAGCAAACATTCTGGGATTGGAATTCTAAAAGGGTAAAAACTAGGCTTTATCTTTTGTTCTTCATGCATACTTGTACCATGTGGATTTGAGGTGAGGTCCAGTGCCCTAAATAGGGTAGCAGGTCTAAGTCTCTTGAAGATGGAATTCCATCATGTTCTCCCCTGCAAAGGGTACTGGGTCCACACACTGGCCTAACGCAACCCAAGACTGTGACTGTACAGGGACAACCGAGCAGAACCACAGTTTGGACCCACGTGGTGCTGTGTGGCATGCCTGGTGTTCCCCTAAAGACTCAGTCAGATTCTTTCTATAAGAAGTACTTCCTGTAACAACGGCTTTGTGTACTATTTATTCAAAGGAACCTGGTTTTTCCTTTGCCTAGAACAAATCCAGAGCAAATTTAGCCAAGCCTGCTACATGCTTAAAGCATTCAGTTGCCGAGTTCCTCAGCTCCCCATTGACATTTTTGAGTACTTACTTCGTGACTCATTCCCTGAGCTGGTGGATTCCACTCTTCTTCTTGTGTATTCCACAGCTGCAGTATAGAAAATGTGCTCTGTTGTCTTATTTCCTATTAGGAATTCAAAGGGACAGAAAGCAAGCCTTTTAGTCCTGCACTATCTGGTAGCCACCCACAGAATAAGCCTCCAAATACCCCTTTTCTTGGGTAAGTGGATGTTCACCAGCCTGCTGGAGCAGAGCCTTCCTGGCTCAAATGCCCCAAGGTATCAGGAGGAAAACATACAGCTGGCGTGGTTTTTCAATTCATAGATTAATATGTATAAGAAATATTGCAGGGCTTTGTTTTCTTTAACTATAATTGTTACCAAGACCCCCACCATCCTCTGCCTTGTTGCTGGGCTCCTGCCAAATTCTAAGACTATAACAAAGGTATCCAGGCCCTTCCACTCATCAGACTGCTTCTGAAACAGCCACTGTCTAGTCCTGGCAGTCCCATCAAGTCTAAGAGGTTGTTTCCTTGTGAACCCAGAATCTTGGGTGGGCTTCTGAACCTGGGTATCAGAGATCCAACTCTATATACCATTTGTCCTTGAGGGGTGGGGAGTAGGACATGATGCCTACTCCTTAAGAAACTCACAGTGCCTACCCCAGATTCTGCTCTCTCTGCTGTGCTGTTGGTCTGCGTGCCCCCCTCCACCTCTCAAGCGCTGGTCCTCACCCTAACCCAGCATTTGGTTTTTACAGAAGATAATAGAAAGCCTTTGCCTTCACATGGACTTGGCTCTCCTTACCCAGTGCCTGGATGCTTGCTTGAAAATCATGTATGTGTATGTGTAAAATGTAGAGACCCAATCCAAATTAATACTGCAAAAAATTATTCTGCTGCACAGGTTACCTAGTTGTGGGATAGGAAGTGAAACATGTGACATCCATCCCAGCCTTTACCTTGAGTGTCTTCTGGAGATGGTGGGGCAGATTCAACCATGGCCAGCCTGCTGATTCACTTCCCTCTTATTCTGTGCCTCGCAGGTTCCCTGTCACTTCCGTGCTCAATTCCATGTGTGATTGCTGTTTGGTCCTTCTTTCCAGAGGAAGTGAGTGGGGGTGCCACTAGTCAGCCGTCGAGAAGCTTGCCTGGATTGTTTTCATGCCCCTACCAGGAAGGCTTTTTTGGTCTGGATATGTGGCCCAACCTTGTAAGGACATCAGTTGGTCCCTTGTGCAAATATTCCTTACCTGCAAGTCCTCATCTCTTCAGAAATTGATTCCTGAAAAGGAGATGAGGGTTTTCTGGTCTGGCGTATAAGGAGCTGGGAAGTCAACACTCCCATCTTCACAAGAAGATAAAAGCTGAACAAATTGAAAATTAACTTTTTTTCCATCTGTCAGAGAATTAAAGTCATAGGATAAACTTCTACCCCCAATTTGGGGACAGACAGGTAGATACAGCGAATCATAACTTAACAGGAGCAAAAGCTCAGGAACAGAAACCTGCCACTGGAGCCTATACCAAGGTAGGAAAACTTAAATCGTGATTGACGGACTGTGAAAGTTCAGTGTGGACAAGCTAGAGAGTTATCAACTTCAGTGTGGCCCAGTCTTATGAGGTGCCCAACATTTTTGTGAGTTCTATATCCAGGGACCCTACTCATATTTCCCGATTTCAAAACTTTGCACAGGCCGGGTGCGGTGGCTCACACCTGTAATCCTAGCACTCTGGGAGGCCAAGGCGGGTGGATCGCTCGAGGTCAGGAGATCGAGACCAGCCTGAGCAAGAGCGAGACCCCGTCTCTACTAAAAATAGAAAAATGATCTGGACAGCTAAAAATTTATATAGAAAAAAATCAGCCAGGCATGGTGGCACATGCCTTTAGTCCCAGCTACTCGGGAGGCAGAGGCAGGAGGATCGCTTGAGCCCAGGAGTTTGAGGTTGCTGTGAGCTAGGCTGACGCCACAGCACTCACTCTAGCCCGGGCAACAAAGCAAGACGCTGTTTCAAAAAAAAAAAAAACCACTTTGCACAAAGCTACAGTAATCAAAACAGTGTGATACTGGCATAAAGACAGGCATATGGACCAATGAACTAGGATAGAGAACACAAAAGTACTCATATGTTCAAATGATTTTTTTTTTTTTTTTTTTTTTTGAGATAGAGTCTTACTCTGTTGTCTGGGCTACAGTGCAGTGGCATCATCATACCTCACAGCAATCTCAAACTCCTGGGCTCAAGTGATCCTCCTGCCTCTGCCTCCTGAGTAGCTGGGACTACAGATATGTGCCACCAGGCCCAGATAATTTTTTTATTTTTTGTAGAAATGGGGTCTATGTTGCCCAGGCTAGTCTCAAACTCTTGGCCTCAAGCAGTCCTCCCATCTTGGCCTCCCAAAGTGCTATGTTACAGGCATGAGCCACTGTGCCTCGGCCTCAAATGATTTGATAAGGGTGGCAAAACCATTCAATTGGGAAAAGCTGTGTTTTTTGTTTTGTTTTGTTTTTTAAATGGTGCTGGGAAAACTAGATATCCACATGCAAAAGAATGAAATTAGACCCTTACCCTAACACCATTGTAAAAATTAAAATAGTTCAAAGACATAAATGGTAAGGCCTAAAACTATAAAACCTAGAAGAAGTCATAGAGTAAAAGCTTTGTGACATTGGATTTGACGATGATATCTTGGGTATGACACCAAAGGCACAAGCAATAAAAGAATAGACAAATTGGACTTTGTGGAAATTTTAAAATTTTGTACATCAAAAGACACTGTCAATAGAGTAAAAGTGTAACCCACAGAATTGGAGAACATATTTGTAAATCATATATCCGATAAGGGATTAATATCCAAATGTACATCCAAAATGTGTATCCATTTATAATATCCAAAATGTTTAAGAAAAGCCCAAACTCATATCAAAAATGGCAAAGGACTTAGATAGAACTTCCAATAAGATATACAAATGGCTAATAAGCACATGAAAAGATGCTCAACAACACTAGCCATTAGGGAAATGCAAGTCAAAACCAGTGAGATACCACTTCACACTCATTTGAATGGCTACTATAAAGAAAAAAAATAATCACAACTTTTGGTTAGAATGTGAAGAAATTAGAACACTTAAGCGCTGTTGGTGTGAACATGAAATGGTACAGTTGCTGTGGAAAAACAGTATGGCAGTTCCTCAAAAAGTTTAACAGAATAACTACGATCCAGCAATTCCACCTCTGAATATATTTACACAAGAATGGAAAGGAGTGTATTAAACAGATATTTGTACATCCATGATGATGGCAGCATTATTTCACAATTACAAGGTAGAAGGAACCCATGTGTCCACTGATGGATAAATGCATAAGCAAAATGTGGGATATACATACATGGAACATTATTCAATCTTAAAAAGGAAGATTTTGACACATGCTACAACATGGAAGAAACTTGAGGACATTATTATGGTAAGTGAAATAAGCCAGTCACAAGAAGATAAGTACTGTATCAAAATCATAGAGACAGAAAGTAGAATATTGATTTCCAGGGACTGGGTGAAAGGAGGAATGGGGAGTTATTGTTATTATACTGATTATAATTGATAGCTATAACTTAATTGTTTAGAGAGTATATATATATATATTTTTTTTTTTTTAATTTTTTTTTTTTTTTGAGACAGTCTCACTCTGTTGCCTGGGCCAGAGTGCCGTGGCCTCAGCCTAGCTCACAGCAACCTCAAACTCCTGGGCTCAAGCAATCCTTCCTTCTGCCTCAGCCTCCCGCATAGCTGGGACTACACCATGCCCAGCTAATTTTTCCTATATATATTTTTAGTTGTCCAGCTAATTTCTTTCTATTTTTAGTAGAGACAGGGTCTTGCTCTTGCTCAGGCTAGTCTTGAACTCCTGACCTCGAGCAATCCTCCCACCTTGGCCTCCCAGAGTGCTAGGATTACAGACGTGAGCCATCACACTCGGCCTGTTTAGAGAGTATAGAGTTTCAGTTTTACAACATGAAAAGATTTATGGCAGTAGATGAGGTGTAGCATGACATTATGAATAAAATACCACTGCACTGTATAAAGTGGTTACGTTTTATGTTATGTACATTTTATCACAATTTTTAAAAAAGAAAATGGATAGAAAAATATATACTCTGCTAACACTAATCAAAAGAAAGCTGTAATAGCTATGATAATTTCAGACAAAGCTGATTTTAGAGCAAGGAAAATTATCGGGGATAAAGAGGCATTGCATAATGATAAAAGGGTCAATTCTTCAAGAAGACAAAACAATCCTTAATGTATATGCACCTAACAACAAATCACAAAAATATGAGGCAAAAACTGATAGCAATACAAGAAATATACAAATTCACTATTATATTTGAAGATTTGAACAACCCTCTGTCAGTAATTGACAGATCCAGCAGGTAGTATGTCAGTGCACTGGACTGAATATTTGCATAACTTCTCCCCCACCAACCCAAATGTGATGGTATTTGCAGATGGAGCCTTTGTGAAGTAATTAGGTTTAGAAGAAGGTAGAGCACCCATGATGAGATTAATGCCCTTATAAACAGAAGGGACATGAGATCTCTGTGCATGCACCAAGGAAAGGCTATGTGAGGACATAACTGGGACGTGGGCCCTCACCAAGAACCCAACCCTGCTGGCATGCCAATGTCAGACTTTCAGCCTCTGGAACTGTAAGAAATAAAATAGGGTGTTTTGTTTGAGATAGGATCTCACTCTGCTGCCCAGGCTGCAGTGCAGTAGTGTCGTCATAGCTCACTGCAACCTCAGACTCCTGGGCTCAGGCTGTCCTCCTGTCTCAGCCTCCCGAGTAGCTGGGACTAGAGGTACTGCACCACCACACCCAGCTTTTGTTTTTGTTTTTGTTTTTGGTAGAGACAAGTTCTCACTATGTTGCCCAGGTGGGTTTTGAACTCCAGGCCTCAAGTGATCCTCCCCCTTCCGCCTCTTAAGTGCTGGGATTATAGGTATGAGCTATCACACCCGGCCAGAAATAAATGTTTAAGCCATCTACACTATCGTATATTCCTTATAGCAGCCCAAACTGACTAAGACAATCAGTAAGGACACAGTTAAACTGAAGAGCACTATCTATCAACTGGATCTAATTGACATTTACAGAATACTTCACCCAACAATACACATTTTTCTCAAGATTACATGGAATATTCACCAAAATAGACCACATTCTGGGCCACAAAACACACCTTAACCAACTTAAAATTAGAGAAATCAGACAGGGTATACTCTCAGACCACAACAGAATTAGACTTAGAAACCACTAACAAAAAGATAGCTGGAAAATCCCCAAATACTTAAAGATTAAACACACACTTGTAGATAACACATGAGTCAAAGAAGAAGTTGTAAGAGAAGTTAAAAGATACTTTAAACAAATGAAAATACAACTTAGAGTTGTGGGATAAGATGAAAATACTGCTTAGAAATTTATAGCATTGAATGAATGTATGAAAAAATATTAGGTCATTAAATGTGAAATGTCCGATTTTGAATCAGAAGTGTAGTTTATTGTATCTCAGACAAAAAGCAGTACAAAGTATGCGCCTAAACTATTGACACAGTTTTGCTGTCTTTTTTTTTTTTTTTTTTTTTTGAGACAGAGTCTCACTCTGTTGCCCAGGCTAGAGTGAGTGCCGTGGCGTCAGCCTAGCTCACAGCAACCTCAAACTCCTGAGCTCAAGTGATCCTCCTGTCTCAGCCTCCCGAGTAGCTGGGACTACAGGCATGCACCACCATGCCCGGCTAATTTTTTCTATATATATTTTTTAGCTGTCCATATAATTTCTTTCTATTTTTTTTTTAGTAGAGGTGGGGTCTCGCTCTTGCTCAGGCTGGTCTCGAACTCCTGAGCTCAAACGATCCGCCCACCTCGGCCTCCCAGAGTGCTAGGATTACAGGCGTGAGCCACCGCGCCCGGCCAGTTTTGCTGTCTTAATTTAATGGTAGCTTGCTTATGCCAGCAGTGAAGAAGCCTGGAGAGCAAATGGCAATGAAGTTGCAGGAGGCATTTTCTAGGACATAAGGCCAAGCTCCCAGTTCAAGGCTCACAAAAGCAAAAATGCCCCAGGAAAGGCATAAGGAAAAAAAGTTACTGGTTATGCCTATATCAAAGCTTATCGTAAGGCACCCTTGAGGAACTGAACAAATTGTGTTAAAAAGTCTCATTTACAGAAATATAAAATGATTAATGATTTCGCAACACTTCAATCTCCTTAAGTTTGGTTTAAACAAAAGGCAAACTTGAATAAGACCAGAAAATAAAAAGCGTTTTCTACAGTTTGTTGAGAATTGAATATTTTTTCCTTGCAAGACGTGGTCCAAAGCCTGGAATAAGTCGTCATTAGTTGGTACAAGGTCTGGTGAATACAGTGGATGACAGAATCACCAGAACGAACTTTTCAAACCATCAAGAAATGCTCCATTAGGAAATTTTATCACTGTGCAAACATTAGAGTATACTTACACAACCCTAGATGGTATATAGCCTATTACACACCTAGACTATATGGTATAGCCTATGGCTCCTAGAATATAAACTTGCGTAGCATGTCACTGTACGGAATACTATAGGCAGTTGTAACACAATGGTAAGTATTTGTACATCTAAGTATGTCTAAACATAGAGAAGGTAATGTGTTGTGCTACAACATACGACAGCTACAATGTCAGTAGGTGATATGAATTTTCCAGCTCTGTTATAATCTTATGGGACCACTGTTGTATAAGAGGTTCATCGTTGACCAAAACATCATTATGCACTGCATAACAGTTACTAGAAAAGAAGAAAGATCTAAAATCAGTAACCTAAGCTTCCACCTTAGGAAACCATAGAAAGAAAATTAAATTCAGAGTAAGCAGAAGAAAATAAATCAGAGCAAATATCAATGAAATTGAAAAGAGAATCGTCTTAGTTCATTTTCTGTTGTGATAACTGAATACTCGAGACTGGCTAATTTATAAAGAAAATGAGGCCAGGCGCAGTGGAACGCCTGTAATCCTACCACTTTGGGAGGCTGAGGCGGGAGGATCACTTGAGGCCAAGAGTTCAAGACCAGTCTGGGCACCATAGTGAGACCCTACTCTACAAAAAATACAAAAATTAGCCAGACATGGTGGTACATGCCTGTAGGCCCACCTACTCAGGAAGCTAAGGCAGGAGGATTGCTTGAGCTCAGGAGTTTGAGGTTGCAGTGAGCTACGATGGTACCACCATACTCTAGTCTTGACAACAGAGTGAGTCCTCAAAAAACAAACAAAAACAAAGAATTTATTTCTTATAGTTCTGAAGGCTGGAAAGTCCAAGTTTGAGGGGGGTGCATCTGGTTAGGGCCTTCTTGCTGGTGGAAACTCTGCAGAGTTCAGTGGAAGCACAGGGGAAGGAAGTTGAGCATGCTAGCTCAGGTCTCTCTCTTATAAACTACTAGTCCTACTCCTGTGAGAACCCATTAATCAGTTAACTCATTAATCCATAAATGGATTAATCCATTCATGAGCATAGAGTTCATGCCTTAATCATGTATTAAAGGCCTCCAGTTTCCAATACTACCACATTGGTGATTAAGTTTTAATGTGAGTTTTAGAGGAGACAAACATTCAAGCCATAGCAGGAATAGGGAAAAAAAACAGAAAAACCAAGATCAAAATTCATTCTTTGAAAAGATCAAAAATTTAAAAACCTCTAGCCAGGCTAAGAAAAAAGATACAATTTCTAATATCAGAAATGAAAGAGGGGCCGGGCGCGGTGGCTCACGCCTGTAATCCTAGCACTCTGGGAGGCCGAGGTGGGCGGATCGTTTGAGCTCAGGAGTTCGAGACCAGCCTGAGCAAGAGCGAGATCCCACCTCTACTAAAAATAGAAAGAAATTATATGGACAGCTAAAAATATATATAGAAAAAATTAGCCGGGCATGGTGGCGCATGCCTGTAGTCCCAGCTACTCGGGAGGCTGAGACAGGAGGATCGCTTGAGCTCAGGAGCTTGAGGTTGCTGTAAGCTAGGCTGACGCCACGGCACTCACTCTAGCCTGGGCAACAGAGTGAGACTCTGTCTCAAAAAAAAAAAAAAAAAAAAAGAAATGAAAGAGGAAATCACTACCAATCCCATGGATAAGGATAAGGATTAAAAGGATAAGGATTATATACTATATGGCTACAAATTTGGTAGCCTAGATGAAATGAGCCAATTCCTTGAAAGACACAACCAACCAAAATTCACGAGAAGAAATAACCTCAATAGCCCCATATCAAAGAAATGGGATCAATAACGTCAGGTCCCCTCTTGGTGGACTGTTGTCCTGGTTCTTTGGCCCCTTGCTTGGAAAATTCACAAGCAGGGCCAGTGTGACTGAGCGACCACAAACAGGAAGCAATTACACACAAACAGCTTGTATTGCAGAAAAGAAGGGCGCTATACAAAGCTAGGGTACGTTCCAGAGAGGAACGGGTCAGTCTCCGCAAGTGGATAGAGAAAGACATTGAGGACTCCCAGGTGGTTTCCTTTTATGGGCCTGGACTGGGGGGAGAGCTTATGGGAGGTGTGAGATGTTACCAGATGATTCATAAACATGATTGATAGGTGTTCTTACAATGCAGTTGACGCTCCACAGGTGTGTGCCTCAAAACCTCAAGTCCCTGCTCTTCGCAGTTGTTAGCTGCGTTTCCCTACAGTCCCTTCCCTGGCTTCTCCACCCCGGGAACTGCCCTCCTGGCTTGTATCTGCCGCCTGCAGATTTGGTCCCTGCCTAACATTCCTCGTGAGAGATACGGAGCCTGAAAATCTTTGGGGCCAAAGGTCCATCTTCTGTAGCTGCTTCAAACTGAACAGAGACAATGCTCTCCAGGCTCCATGATCTCTTTTAAGAGTTACAGGTGTAAGTTACTTGCGGCCTTATCTAGCAACTCCATGTATGGTAGTATTACCTTGTTCAGATAGGGGGTGAAATCCCCGAGCTAGCGTAAGTTTCACGTGGAACTGCTGAAGCCTTAAAGACACACAAACTTACTAAGGAGGATAAAAATGCATGAGTCAAATATTAATAGAAGGACAATGGCCATTAAAGGTCCCAGGAATGGTAGCAACCAGGTCATACTTGGTAATAAGTGAAAAAAAGAAGTTGTAGGAAAAATGAAATCATAATGAAAATGTGAAAATTATGAGTGCTTGAAAATAGGCCTTTGTGGCACAATATATCTGACATGCAGAGGATTCTAGCAGAAGCTGACATAAGACCTGGAAATATACATACGGATTCTTTACTATCTGTGGTGGCATAGCCCATCAGGTTTAATTATTTCACCTTTTCGAAGAGAACCTTTAATCCCTTAGTTCACACTCGCAGGTATCTCGTTTCAGCATCCTTGCTGGTGTCTGGGCTCCGGGCGTCCACCAGTTTAGCTCTCAAGTGTGTACCAGCTCTCCATTCCCTTCAGGTTCACTCCTGTGGGGACAGACAAGACCTGATGTGGGCTCTTCCACGTGGGCTCTGATTTTTCCACAAGACTCACAATATTGGGGGTCATCTCTCAGGTAAATAAAGGCCTGAACATAGGGAATTTCTGACCACTTTCCCTCCCTTCTACAAAAGGGATCTAATTGTAGGATAGTATTGGGGTTAAGACTCCCATTCTCAGGCCAGGATTCTCCGCCCAGCAGTTGGTATTGGGGCCATGCTGTGTTGCAGAAAAACACTAGTTTCATTTCCCGGAGGCTGTTGAGTCCAAGTGTCTTCCAGTTTTTTAACAGGCATCCCAGGGGAGAATTGGTGGGGACTGAGGTTTCCTGCCCCATTGTCTCTATGGGAAGAGAACAGAATAGACCTAGAGTAGATTACCTGTTGGACCAAGTGTCCCCGCGTCCTGCAGTTTTGGCTCAGGGCTGGCTTAGTTGGGCTGTGCCCAGAAGTCTCTATTGCGACTACTTGTGAAACCAGGCATCCCAGTCCTGACACGTCAGCCACCACCCATTTAGGCATCCCTCTCCTGGGCAGTACTTCACCATGGGGACACCATGTCCTGTCTCTGTGCTCGACACCCCCCACCCTCCGCCGCTCCAGAGACCTGGTGAAAACTCCCCCACTGCCCCCTCACCAGGTGGCAGATGGTAGGGGTCAGTCTACCCTCAGTTCTTTAAGTCTGAAACAGCATGGGATGGCATGGGACATAGTCCTAGAAAACCAAGTTTTAGTTAGAAAAACAAAGATACGACTATAGGGGTGAGGGAGAACACTTACGTTACTGTAGGGGCCTCACTACAGTCAGGAAGTTTTCCAGCAGGGTGTCCCCTCAACCCCTCCACTATTTCCTCAGCCTAAGGACAAACCACAGAGAGCGGGCGGCCCATTGACCGAGAGTGAGGTGAGTCCCATAAGACCTGGGCTGGCATGTAGCAGGACTGGATTTCCAAAATGCTGCTTCCTGAGTCCTAGTGTTGCAACAAAAAGGACAGGAACTCCGGGGTTGGCACCACATTCGCACTACTTGCCATGTTTTACTAGACTCGGGAACGCAAGAAGACAGGAAAATGAGGCGACAAGGCAACCTCCCGAAAACACACATACCATCACCTTACCTTCAAAAGAGAGGCTCCCGGGTTTGGACACCAAATGTCAGGTCCAGCCTTTTGGTAGACTGTTGTCCTGGTTCTTTGGCCCCTTGCTTGGAAAATTCACAAGCGGGGCCGGTGTGACTGAGCCACCACAGACAAGAAGCAATTACACACAAACAGCTTGTATTGCAGAAAAGAAAAAAGGGAGCTAAGCAAAGCAGAAGGTGCATTCCAGAGAGGAACCAGTCAGTCTCTACAAGTGGAGAAAGGCATTGAGGACGCCAGAGGTGGTTTCCTTTTATTGACCTGGTCTGGGGCGGAGCTTCAGGGAGGCGTGGGACGTGACTAGATGATTGATATACATGAGTGGCAGGTGTTCTTATAACGAAGTTGCAGCTCCCACAGGTGTGTGCCTCAAAACCTCAAGTCCCTGCTCTTTGCATTATTAGCTGTGTTTTCCTGCAGTCCCTTCCCTGGCTTCTCCACCCCTAGGAATTGCCCTCCTGGCTTGTATCTGCCACCTGTAGATTTGGTCCCTGCCTAACAAATAATTAACCTTCCAAAAAAAAAAAAAAAAAAAAAAAAGAAGCACCAGGCTCAGGTGGGTTCACTGGTAAATCAAGGAATAAATGATACCAATTCTCTACAGTCTCTGAGAAAATAGAAGCAGGGGGGAACACTTCCCAACTCACTCTCTGAGGCCAAAAATACTCAAATACCAAAACCAGTTAGAAACATTACAAGAAATAAAAACTACAGACCAGTATTTCTCATGAACACAAATGTAAAAATCCTCAAAACAAAATATGAGCAAACTAACCAATAATGTGTAAAAGAATTGTACACTATGACCAAGTGGAATTTATTCCAGGTATGTAAGGCTCTTTCAACATTTGAAATTAATTAATGTAGTCCATCACATCAGTAGACTAAAGAAGAAAATAACATGATCATATCAACAGATGCAGAAAAAGCATTTTAAAAAATCCAACTTCCATTCATGATTGAAAAAAAAAAAAACCTCTCAGGCCGGGCGCAGTGGCTCACGTCTGTAATCCTAGCACCCTGGGAGGCCGAGGTGGGAGGATTGCTGGAGCTCAGGAGTTACAGACCAGCCTCAGCAAGAGTGAGACCCCGTCTCTACTAAAAAAAAAAAAAAAGAAAAAAGAAAAAAAATTAGCCAGTCAACTAAAAACAGAAACAAAAAATTAGCCGGGCGTGGTGGCTCGCGCCTGTAGTCCCAGCTACCGGGAGGCTGAGGCAGGAGAATTGCTTGAGCCCAGGAGTTTGAGGTTGCTGTGAGCTAGGCTGATGCCACTGCACTCTAGCCCAGGCAACAAAGTGAGACTCTGTCTCAAAAAAAAAAAAAAAAAAAAAAAACTCTCAGCAAACTAGGGATAGAGGGGAACATCTTCAACTTGATAAAGAGCATCTCTATGAAAGACAAAAACAGAACCCCACAGCTAACATCAAACTTAGTGGTAAGAAACTAGATGCTTTCCTGCTAAGATTAAGAACAAATCAAGATGTCGCCTCTTATTGCTCCTATTCAATATCATAGTAGAAGTTCTGGCTAATGCAACAAGACAAGGAAAGGAAAACAAAAGGTATACATATTAGGAATGAAGAAATACAACCAACTTTGTACAGATAGTCTATGTAGAAAATTCCAAAGAATCAACAGAAAAACTTCCTGGAACTAAGTGATTATGGCACAGTTGCAGAATACTAGATGAATAAACAAAGATCAGTGGCTTTCCTATATGCCAGAAATGAACAGTTGGAATTTGAAATGAAGAAAACACAATACCATCCACCAAAAAAATAAAATATTAGGTATAAATCTAACAAAATATGTACAAGAGTATATGAGGAAAACTTCAATAGTTTTCTGGTGAAAGAAATCAAAGGACATCTAAATAAATGGAGAGATATTCCATGTACATGCACAGAAAGACTCAATATTGTCCAGATGTCAGTTTTTCCCAACTTGGTCTACAGATTCAGCATGATTCTAATCAAACTTTCAGCAAGTTATTTTATGGATATCAACGAATTCCAAAGTTTATATGAAAAGAGAAAAGACCCAGAATAGCCAACATAATTCTGAAGGAGAAGAACAAAGTCCGAAGACTGACTCTCCCTGACTTTAAGACTTGGAATAAAACTACGGTAATCAAGACAGTGTGGTATTAGCAAAAGGATAGACATGTAGATCAATGAAGCAAAATGGAGAGTCCAGAAATACATTACACAAATACAGTCAACATTTTTGACAAAGGAGCAAAGGTAATTCAATGGAGAAGGGATAGTCTTTTCAACAAATGGTGCTAGAGCAACCGGACATTCATGTGCAAAAAAAATAAATAAATAAAAGGTTAGGGAGCAGGAGGGGAAGAAGAATCTAGACATACACTGTATACCTTTCACAAAATTTAACTCAATATGGATCAAAGAATTAAATGTGAAACACCAAGCTATAAAACACCTATAAGATAACGTAGGAGAATATCTTGGCTTTTGCAGTGAATTTTTAGAAACAACGAAAGCATGTTCCATTAAAGAAAAAAATAAGTTGGAATTCATTAAAATGAAAAGCTTCTGCTCTTCAAAAGACACTGTAAAGAATGAAAAAAACATGTTGGGAACAGTGGTTCACACCTATTATCCCAGTGACTTGGGAGGCCGAGGCAGGAGAATCACTGGAGCCTAGGACTTCAAGACCAGCCTGGAGAACACAGTGAGGAAAAGAAAATTTAAAAATTAGCAAGGTGTGGTGGCACATGCCTGTAGTCCCAGCTACTTGGGAGGCTGAAGGGAGGATCCCTTGAATCCAGGAGTTTGAGGCTGCAATGAGTTATGATCACACCACTGCTTTCCCACCGGGACAATGAGACCCTGTCTCTTGGGGAAAAAAGAAAAAAAAAAAGATGGAGAGAATGAAAAAATACGCCTCAGACTGGGAGAACAGCTGCCTGAAAAGACTTACATCTGTAGGGAAGTCGAAACTCTCTCTTCCCCTCTTAGGGTCCTGACTGGGCCTGAGAATTAACCTGACAGAAGATAGATTAACAGAGAAAAGCATACGAATTTAATGTAAGTTTTACATGACACAGGAGTCCTGATAAGGAAATGAAGACCCCCCCCCAAAAAAATGGAAAACCTGTATGTTTTGTATTAGGTTGAACAAGAAAGGCATTTGTGGAAAAGTAAATTGCATGGGGATGCCAAAGGAAGATAAGAATTATTCTAACAAGGTCTGATTGGATGGAATTCTCACAACCATGACTCCCCACTGAAAAATGTTTCTTTTCTCCTAGTACAGGGAGAGCATCTTTTATATGGTGACTTTTATCCCCTATTTTCAGGAAGAAAGGGGGAAAATTAGAATGCCCTCCTCGCATCTGCTGTTTTTCAGGTTGCCTTTAGCTCTAAGTAATCCTTATGGTATATTTTAGGGTGGTACATCCTGCCACGTTTCATACCCAAAATATAGAAAGAACTCTTACAACTCAACAATAAGAAAACAACCTAATTAAAAAATGGATAACAGACCTGAACAGACACATCACTAAAGAAGATAAACAGATGGCAAAGAAGCATATTAAAAGATGCTTAACATCGTATGTCATTAGAGAATTGCAAATTAAAACAATGAGATACCATTACACACCTATTGGAATGGTGAAAATACACAACAGTGACAACACCAAATTCTGGTGAGGATGTGGAGCAACAGGAACTCTCATTCATAGCTGACTGGAGTACAAAATGGTATAGCCACTTTAGAAAACAATTTGGCACTTTCTTACTAAACTAAATATACTGTTACCATATGTTCTAGCAATTGTGCTCCTTGCTGTGTATCCAAATGAGTTGAAAATCTACGTCCACAAAAAAAAATCTGCACTCAAATGTTTATAGCAGCTTTACTCATATTGCCAAAACCTGCAAGCAACAAAGATGTCCTTGAATAGCCAAGTGGATAAATAGTGGTATATCTATACAATGGAATATTATTCAGCTTAAAAAGTAGTGCACTTTCAAGCCATGAAAAAATATGGAGAAATCTTAAATGCATGTTGCTAAGTGAAAGAGGCCAATGTGAAAATGCTACCTACTGTACGGTTCAAACTCTGACATTCCGGAAAAGGCAAAACTATGGAGACAGTGAAAAGATGAGTGGTTTCCAGTAAGAGGAGCGGAAAGAGGGACATGATTTTTAGGACAGTGAAACTATTCTGTATGATACTGTAACAGTGGATACACACCATTCCACATTGGTGAAAACTGATTCCCAACCTTTTTGGCACCAGGGACCGGTTTCATGAAAGACAATTTTTCCAAATTATTCCATGGAGGGGGAGGGAGCCAAGCTCAGGCAGTGATGCCAGTGATGGGGACCAGCTGTAAATATGGATGAAGTTTCGCTCACTCTCCCCCCCATCTCCTGCTGTGTGGCCCCCCCTCCCTAAGTTTCTTGGAAGACAATTTTCCCACTGGCAGCGAGGATGGTGGATGGGCGGCAGAGCTCTGCGGCCCAGTCCTTAACAGGCCACAGCCCAGTACCAGTCCATGGCCGGGGGGTTGGGGACCACAGCGTAGGATACGAAACACAAAGCCTCTGTCCTCCTGTCAGACTCAACAGCCTCAGGACATCAACCGGGGAAAGGGAGCTTTCTCTGGCAACTCTAGACTTAATCAGCGAAGCTCCAGTAATCTTAAATGGCATTATAAAGTGTGCAGCTGTAGTTCTTTACACTATACTCTAAATGCAAAGACCTCAAGACCCTGAGGGAGGGAGCGTGGGCGATCCACCCAGAAGAGATCCCACAGGGCAGGACAGTGCGAGGCCCAGGGCACTGGGTGCTCCGACATTCAAGCCTGCTCTGCCGCCAGCTTTCCGGATGGGAAAGAGAGCCACCAGGGAAGACAGGTGCCCTGTGGCCTTGGCTAAAGGAGGAGGAGGGCTTGGGAAATAGGAGCCAAAGTGAAGAACTTCTTGTTCTTCCATGTTGACTGTTACTCTTTTTCCTTAGGAGGAGAGGAAACAGATTTTAAGACACAAAGAACCCCTGGACTTGTTTATGGACACAGCTGGGGAATTTGAACCTCCTCTGTGGCTAGGATGGGAGAAAAATAATAAAGGGAGAGAAGTGGGGGTGAGGACGGAACCGCCAGAGAGAATAGCCTGAGGTGCTGGGCCAGGGGACGCTGCTGGGCAGAGCGTGAGCTGTAGGCCCTGGGAGCATTGCTACTCTGCCTCATTGTGCTGTCACCATCGCCACCACGTCAGGCAGAGCAGGGATGGCTCCCTGGTGTGAGGCAAGTCTGGCATTTCTAGGAAGTATAAGCTGCAGGTCACTTCAGAAAATGAGGGGCCAGAAGATGCCACACATCTTCCCTGTGAGGTGAGATTTGAAACCAGCATCTCATGTAGAACCACCAGGGTCCCTAACTGAAGGTGCCCATGGCCACAGACCTGTAATACACTAATTGATTAAAGAACAGCTTTATTGGTGACCTGAGGGAGCCAAGGTCTCCTTTCTGACCCTCACTCCCAGGTGGTATCAGCTTGCAAGGCCTTCTCTGGGTAGGAAAGCCAATCACACGATTCAGGGGAGCTCTTGGTAACAGGTCACATTTCTCTACTCCTAATTAGAAAAATTCCAAATCCTGATTTCAGAGTGAACAAGATCAGAAGCCAGAGTCCTGATGGGCGTGGGGGCTTAGGAGGCTGGCCCAGTTGAGCAACATCCGCGGGGCCATGCAGGCGAGGTAGAGGCCAGGAAAGCCACAGGAAACTGACCCAAGAGAAGTTTCCAAGAGGGTTCACACTTGGGTATGGCAAAGGACCTGGCCCTGAGGTTGCACTTCAGTTACGATGGGGTCAGGCCTCTGAGCGGGCCTGGGGAGCAGAGAACCCTGCCCACTTGCCCTTGCCATGCCGAGGCTCCGTGTCTGGGCTCAGTGGTGCTGCCACAGCCTGTCACACGTCCCAGCTCATCACTGCTGGGACATCTCCAGGTTCTTGATGGGATACAGGTACCACATCACTACCCCCGAAGGGTTGATGATCACTGTGAAGTTGGTTTCACCCCGGAGGCCACTGATGATATCACCCGAGTAGACATCCTCGGCCTGCAGAGGGGAGGACATCACCGGCGCCACCGTGAGAATGGCTGCACAGAGACCCCTTCAGGGGATGCAGAAGCCTGGGCTGTGGCCTGTCTGTGCGAGGCCTGCCGTTTTCCCTACAGAAGCGGGAGGGCTGACTCTCCCATCACTTCTCCACTGGAAAAGCCAACAGATGTCCAACACAGGCAGTGGGGAAGGCCGCAGCCCATGGGAAACACTGCGTGTGCCAGCAGGGTCTGGCCATGAGGGCAGGAGTACGGCCCTAGAATTAATGGGACTCATGTTTATACACAGCAGTTCTGTTTGCATAGCTTGAAAACACTGGTGCAGAGAACGGAACCAGCCACAGCCCTCAGTGCCTACAGCTGCCCCAGGGGCACCTACCAGAGAGGAGCCCACGGCTCCAGGGAGGCCACGTGTGAGCAAGGACCACCCCCAGCAGTGCCCTCCCGGGGAAAGTGACGCCTGAGGCTGGGCCACTGGCTGCGGGCAGTAGGGCACTCACCTCATACGTCATGGACCGGTTGAAGTTGAGCTGGGCGAGGGAGGACTGGTAGCGGTAAGGCATATCTGTCCTGCGGCTGAAGAAGACCAAGGCGCTAGCCTCGTTGGACAGGGGCCTCATGAACACTTCAATGTAGGATTTCTCCTGGGCACAGAAGATGGCTACTGGCTGGGGTCCCTTGCTGACAGGCCATGAAGTCCCCTTCCTAGCCCTCCCTGAACCCTGGGTCCCCCCAGCCCACAGGTCCATGTCACACAGAGGCTGAGGGAAGAGGCCACAGTCCTCCTGGACCCCTGCTTATCTAACCTTCCCTTCAGTCCTTCCTGCCCCGTCTCAGTGGACTGAGCCAGGCCCTGTGCTCGGACAGAGGCAAATGTTGCAGGAGGTCCTGCCTCAGCAGCTCACAGGACAACAGGAGGGCTAGACACAAACAGGGAAGCAGGGGACAGCACAGCGTGTGAGCGGGTCTGGCCGACGCAGCTGCCAGTGCTGGGCCGCAGGGCACTGTCCAGTGGCAGTGAAGACTGGCCCAGGAGGGCGCATGGTGGGCTGGAGGTGAACTCCCATCTGCCCCACCCCCTAGAAGTTCTCTGGGCCCAGCTCCACCGTCAGCCCTCTGGCAGGGATCAGTCACCCTCTCTGGGCATCACCAGTTCTGTAGGGGCCTTCTATAGTTCTGTAGATGTCTTTTTTTTTCTCAGCCCAGTTCCTAACAGGCCAACGCAGATGTCTTTTTACTAGAGTGTCAGGGATCTGGTAAAGAGCAAAGGCTTTGGGGTGACACTTGGAATCCAGTCTTGTTTGTGCCAATTGTGTAGCCTTGGGGTAAAGTTACTTAGACTCTTGAAGTTTCAGTTTCCTCATTTGTAAATCAGAGAAAGAATATCTAGCATGCTGAGAAAATGTATCTAGAATGCCTGGCACACAGCAGGTACTCAATAAATCGTAGTCACTAGTAGCAGTAGCAGCATTCCTTGGCCAGAACATTCCTTGGCTTAAACTCTGGAGGGAAGCCCTAGTTCACTGCAGGCCATGACGGGTGTGTGCAGAAGCCCGGTGCCGTGCTATTCCCCTGCGCACTTATGTGGTGACATCTCCCCTCCCAGACTCCCTTGAGCTGTCCTCCTCTGACCCTGCTCTTACCTAGCAGGGAGGGGGGCAGCTGGAGCAGCTCCCAGCAGAGTCCCCAACCACATGCAACCAGGAGGGGTGGCTTGTAGAGGCCCCGCTCCCTCCCGCACTCCAGGTGACTTCCAGGCTGGCTGCCTTGCTCTCAGGGGAGCCCGGTTCCTTAGCTCTCCCTTTCCCTCTCCCCACACCCTGGTACCTTGCGAATCCTGCGTCCCTGGATGCCTAAGGGGTCCTGGTTGATTTTGATAATGAGTGGATTCTGCAGAATGTCCATGTTCTGGACAGACATGGTACGCAGGTCTGTGGACATGAAGAGAGGGGCCGCCAGTATCGTCCAAAGGGCCATCTGTGCCTGAGCTTGCTCTAAGCTGAGGCCAAAGTTCCCAATGAGCAGCTGGGGGCAGAGGAGAGGAGCAGTCAGTTCTGCCCTCTTCAGGGAGGTGGGCATAGGGGCCATCCCCGAACTTGCAGCCAAAGCAAAAGCAAACGGATTGGGGAAGGCTGGCCTGGATCAATCAACACCATTCCGCAGTTGTGTGGCCTTGGGGCAAGTCAGTCAAGTCACCTTCCATCTGAGCATCAGCTTTTAGTTTTCCATTAAGAACATGGCGTGTAATAATATGCCCTGGCTGCACCACAGGTTTAGATGATCAAATGGGATCCTGCTGCCAGAAAGTTTATTAGCTGGGACATGCAAGTCAAGAAATACTCCCAGGGTGGCAGTGGTAGGGAACAGACCTGGACAGAGTCCCTGCACCTGCCACTGGCCACCTACCTGTCCTAGCCACAGCTGAATGGACCAAGGGGCTCTCCTGACCCCAAGGCAACCAATCCATAGTCAGGACACAATTATTGCTAAGGCAACGTGGTTATGGACTTAGTGACAACAATTTAAGTACTATGTATATGCCTGATACTGTGCCAAGCATTTAAAAGTTATTTCATTTAACCCTCAAAAAAGGTATATAAGGTAGCTACTATTATTATTCTCAATTTCCAATTGCCAAAACTGAGGCACAGAAAAAATTAAGCAACTTGCCCAAGGTAAGTGGCAGAGCTGGAGCTAAAACTCCTAACTAGGCCAACTGCTGCTCGTCCAGGCTGCCCTCCGCCACTTTGGTATTTGTAATTCTTATAATCGTAGGTAGCAAATCTTTGTTGACTAAATGAAGAGATAACTATAAAGCTGTAAGATAAATTGCAAAAGAAAAAAAAAAAGGCCAGGTGCGGTGGCTCACACCTGTAATCCTTGCACTCTGGAAGGCTGAGGCAGGAGGATTGCTTGAGCTGAAGAGTTCAAGACCAGCCTGAGCAAGAGCGAAACCCCATCTCTACTAAAAATAGAAAAATCAGCCGGGCGTTGTGGCCCATGCCTGTAGTCCCAGCTACTCGGGAGGCTGAGGCAGGAGGATCCTTGAGTCCAGGAGTCTGAGGCTGCAGTAAGCTACGACAACCCCACTGCACTCTACCCAGGGGACAGAGTGAGACTCTTGTCTTACACCAGAAAAAAAAAAAAAAAAGGTCACCAGGGCTATGACTGGGATAGGACGGAAGGGCTAGACGCAGGACTAAGAACCAGCTGTGCCTGTGGAGGGCAGGGCAGGGCTGAGCGGACTTCGCAGGACAGTGGGTACAGAACACTGAGAGAGGGGTCAGAGGTAGATGGGGAGGGGACAGTCCAGGCACTGGGAAATGGCAAAAAGAGCCTGGAATAGTCATGATCTTCACCCAGCAGAAGAATAACATTTCACTGCAGACCAAGCTCTCACGCGGTAAGAAAAGTCAGAATTGCCTGCAGAGACATTCACAATGGGCATTCCCAGGTCCCTCCCCGAACATTCTGATGCAGCAGGTTGGGGGTGGGGCCCTGGAAACAGAATCCTAAACAAGCTTCCAAGGTGGGTCTAATGCAATCAGTTCAGGGACACATTTCAGAAACGCTGACCTAGAACCTGGCAGTGAGCATCGGGGGAGGAAGAGAGCACAGGGCAGTGGGGAGCAGAGCTGTCGTGGATAGTGGGCTCAGGGACATCCCCTTCCATGCTGGTACCATGTCTGGGTCATTCCAGTGCCCTGGGCCAGCCACCGGTTGCAGTATGTCCTGGTGCTGCATAAACCAATCCAAGATGGAGAGCACGCTATCCCAGGAGTCCTGGATATCGTCGTAGTTACGCCAGAGGTTGCAGATTTCTGCCAGCAGACTGTAGTTCACCTGGATGTCGGGGAAGGCAGAGTCCAGCACCAGAACCACACCCTGCTGCCCAGAGGCCCACATAGGTTGAGGAGGCTCAGCACGAGGCTCCCAGGGTGGGAAAGAACAGGCTCCTCCAGCATGTTTGGGACAAGGAAGGCCTCCATGGGGGTGGCCCTGGCCTCCCTCTGTGCATGCTGGTACCAGGAGCCTACCTGCCCTCTCCTGCCAGCCAGGGTCAACCCGTGGTGTGGGCCCAGGCTGGAGCATCCACAACCCTCCCCATGGCAAACCCGCCTCCCATGTTTTCTCAGTGGGAGTCCCACCACCTGCCCGCCTCCTCCCTCAGGTCCAAAGGCCTGAGCCCACCCTCTCTAGCATCAAATGTGCCAAGGGGCCCCTGGTGAGTAGCCCACCTGCCTGGCCTCACCAGCCGTGTGCGTCTCCAGCCCACACGCTGCACCTGACGGGGACCTCCCCTTCTCTAAGACCCTGGGCTGGCTGAGCTGGCCCCCTTTTGGGGGGTACTTATGATCCTCTCTCTAAACACCTACAAATCAGCATGTGGGCAGCTGTGGTGAGATCTGGATCTGGAAGGCCACCTCCCTGAGGCCTGGCACGCAGGAGGTGAGGAGGCCTGGGTGGGGGAAGCGCTGTCAGGCAGGGCGCAGAATGACTTACCGCTGGGGGGAGGCCCCCTTCATAGGCTGGCCAGCTGCAGGAGAAGGCGATGGGGCGGCCGGTGGCATTCAGGGCAGCAGCCATCTTGGGGTACCCTGGGGAAAGCCCAGCCCCTCTTTTCAGGACTGAGGAGGTATAGGAGGCACTCTGGGGCCCCAGCCCAAACCTTTCCCCACCAAATGCGAGGAAACTGAGGCGCCAAAGAGTAGGTGCTTCCCCATGTACCCAGAGCCTCCCTCAAACACTTCCTGGGTGGGCCACAGTGCCACACCATATTTAGGGAGCCTGGGAGTCACAATTTCCCCAGCCCCTAGGTGAAGAGGATTGGGAAATACCACCCCCGCCCCAAGGCTGCACCAGCAACCAAGCTCAGCCAGGTGGGTGCTGGTGGGCCTTTCATGGCCGCCCCTCCCCATCTACCTGACCAGCCCCAGGCAGCCAAGGAGCTCACCCTCGGCCCGTTCCTCGGGGGTCGAGTAGCAGCCATCCAGCTTCAGCATGTCCACCTTCCACTCAGCAAAGGTCTGAGCGTCCTGGACTACCTTGTCCAGTGTGGTGCCTGGGTAACCCATGCAGGTCAGTTTGCCCATGTCCTCGTAGATGCCCAGCTTCAGGCCCAGGGAGTGAGCCTGCGGGGGGTAAGAGCACAGTGGGCTCAGGCAGGACCCTCAGGGAGCCTCCTCACAGGCACCTCTGACCAGGGCCCACTAAAACCTTCAGTGGCTCCCACCAACCAAAGGAGAGGGTCCCAGCTTGCTGGCTTGGCATATGCCAGCTATGGCCCACCCCTCCCTCCAACAGACACGTCTCCCAGATCCTGTTTCTTGCCCCTAGGCCTTTGCTTCTGCCATCCCCTCTGCTGTCTCTGAGATCAGCTCAAGAATTGCCTCCTCCAGGGAACATTCCTGGAATCCCAGGCTGAATAAGATGTCTTTCGGGCTCTCACCCACCACAACGGGCCAAAAGTCAGTGTTCATTTGTCTGTTTCCTCCACCAAACTGTGACATTCCATACAGGGATTGTGTAAATAAGCCCTAAGCAGGGTACAGTGAAAGGGGTGGTCTGGCCCTCAAGCCGAGGGCTGGGCTGGGGCTCACATAGTCAGCCAGGAAGGCAATCCCATGAGGGAAGCGCTTGGCGTCAGGCACCAGGCGGCCACTGGCATCGCGCCCGCCGATCCAGCAGTCATCGATATTAAGGTATACGTAGCCCAGGTCTCGCCATCCGTCCTGCACCAGCCGGTCAGCCATCTCCATGAACAGCCACTCACTAGCAAGGGGCAGGGATGGGGCATCTCAGTGGCCCAGTCTGGCCCTTATCCACACTCTGAGTGTACCTGGGCTATAAAAACCATGACGTTGCTGAGGACTAAGCTAGGTCACAAGTGTAAATGGCGACCAAGGATTGCATCATGAGCCATAAGCAAGCTGGGGTAAAAGGAACCATCTGGCCCTCAGGCCAAGGAGCAGGACTGGGTCAGGAATAGCACAAGGGACACAGCCTTTTTTTTTAAGTAATGGGGTCTCACTATGTTGCCCAGGCTGATCTTGACCTCCTGGCCTCAAGCAATCCTCCTACCTCAGCCTCCTCCCCCCTAGCTGGGATTACAGGCACCATGTCTGGCTCTGGCCTGACCTTGTAACAGTTATCTCAGAGGCTGGGTCCACAAAAGGTCCCTGCCTGGCACCTGGGCAGTCCCCACAGAGGCCCCAGATGGGAGATAAAGCTACATGTCAGATGTCCCAAGTTACTTCTGGCTGCAATCTCTGGGATGGGGCCTCTGACCTTGTCCCCTTTCCTAGCTGACCCTCTACTTCCTGCTCCACTGCAGGGCCCTGGGCAGAGCTTGTCAGTGGGTGCAGACCTTACTCACCTGATGCAGTTCTTTGGGTCCTCATCACAGTTCGTGTTGCAGCGGAAGCGTTCCCAGGCCAGCCAGCCCATGGGTGGCGTCCGCAGAAGCCCATTGTCCAGCATCAGCACGTGGGCCACTGGCACCAGCAAGAGCGCTGGGGGGCGTGGGTGTGTGACTGTGAGTGGCTCCCACAGCCAGTCCTTCATCCCACCCCATCCGCATGCTGCTCAGCACTGCAGAGGCTGCCTGTCTGCATATTAGGGGAACTCAACTCCTGGGATGAGAATAGAAATGGCTCTCCCTGCTCCTGCAGAACAGTAAGTAGGAGGATGGTGTCTGGGGCAACGCAACGTGTTTGAGGTCTGGCTTCCCACTTGCTGTTGTCACAGCAGTGCTGGAATGAGCAAAACTAACACCTGAAGTTATATCCTTCCTGTGCCCCTGATCAGTTCCTCCCACCCCGTGCACAGAACTTAACAGCACAGATCCTCCTAGACTTACCGTGGGGTTACATCCAGATAAACCCTTGTAAATTGAAAATATCACAAGCCAAAAATGCATTTAATACACCTAACCTACTGAACATCATAGCTTGGCCCAGCCTTAAACATACTGAGAACACCTACGTTAGCCCACAGTTGGGCAAAAATCATCTAACACAAAGCCTGTTTTATAATAAAGTGTTGACTATCTCATGTAATTTATTGAATGTACTAAAAGTGAAACAGAATGGTTGTATGGGTACTTGAAAGACAGTTTCTACTGAATGTGTATCACTTTCAAGCCATGGTACAGTGAAACCATAAGTGGGGGGCCGTCTGCACATCGTGGCCAGACTCCAGGGCTCCTGCGCCCGGGGCCAGTTGCTCTCTACCACAGGCCCTTTGGGGGCTCAGAAGGGCTTTAAGAGGTCAGCCAGTTTGGACCTGCACCCAACCAGCTTCCGCAGGTGAGCCCTTTTCCTCTCGGGCCTCCGTTTCCTGATCTGCAAGATGAAGTTACTGAGGAACGTTACAGGTCTGTTCTCAGCACATGCTGCTATCGCATAAGTTAGGGCCTCTGCACTTGGGGGAGAGGGGTCGAGAAAGGAAGAAGCCTCTTTGGAAAGGGAACTGATTCCTGGGTGTGGAGCAGCCCCTTCTCCTTTCCCGGTCCAGCTCCAAGAATAAGAAAGGAACTCATCTCCCCACAAACCCAAATCAGGGAAGAAGGGCCAGACACCACAGGGCTGGAACTTCCTCCATGTAGCCCCCACCCCTATCCTCCCAAAGCCGCGGCTGCTGGCGCAGGTACCTGTCTTCAGCAGCATTGCTCCGGACTCAGCGTCTGAGGATCAGCCCAGATCTGCTCTGCTCCTATCAGCTTTATACGCTGGACTCTGGAAGCTACGAAACGTTAGAAAAACACTGGGGCACGCTGCCTCGCTAGCCCGGCCGCCCTTAACCTTCAGTGTGGATCCCACACTCGGTCCCCCCGTCGCCCTCGCTGCCCCGCCCCACCGTCAGGCATCACCTCCCGGAGCTTGTTCCTTCCCTCAGGAACTCTCAGCAAGGTGCCCAGGACGTTAGACCTCACCCGCTCCGCCGCGCGGGGCGTCCCGAGAGCCTAGGGCGGCCCTCTGCCGGCCGGGGCAGCGACGGGCTCCAGGACGCCCAGGAAGAACAGAGGCGCGGGGCCGGAATCAGACTCCGGACCGCCGCCCGTGGTCCCGCCCCCGGCCCCCCAAAACGGCGGAGTCGCGGCCCGCGGGACTCACCCTGGCGACGCGCTCGGCCCCTCGGCGCGCTCCGGACTCGCGAGCCGCCCGCCGCCGCGGTCACGGGATAGGCCCCCCGCGTTCTGGGGGCTCAACCTATCAGAACACCCCTAGCAACGTGCGCCCCGCCCTCTGCGGGCCCCGGTCGTCCGGCGCCCGCCCCTCCGAGCCTCCGTAGGCCCCGCCCCCACGAGCTCGCGCCCTGCGCGCTCCCGACGCTGGCACCCCCCGCCCCGCCCCCGGGCTGTCGGTGGCCAGCTCCGCTGGAGGCTGGTCCTTTCACCTCCGTGGGGGCCGTGAGGGCGAGGACAGCGCCCAGCACACTGCAGGCGCTCAGTAACTAGCTGTGTAGTGACTACCTGCCCACCTGCCCGGGGCTTTGTGACGAGGGCACGTCCTGAAGCGAGGCCCCTGGTCAGCTGCTCTGAATGGTAGTCAAAGATGATAGACACCTGGAGGAGGGCGGCAGAAAGCAAACCAGGTTGGGGACACAGCTGTGGAAGAGTCAGGAGGCTCTGCTCCCACACCTGACACTCAAGACCCTGCTCCCACAGGCGCCCTGCATATTCCGTCCCTCACTCATCCATCAAGCATTTATTGAGGAGCTACTGGGTGCCCTACACTCTTCTGGGCACTGTAGGGGCTGAAAGGAAAATATCACTGTTTTTCCCCAGCCATCACGAGGGTCACGGCAGACACTCCTATAGCAAAAGACAGGTTAACAGGAGAACAGCAAACAGGTTTACTGAATCCTAGTTTTACATGACATGGGAGCCTTCAGAAATGAAGAGACCCAAAGACTCAGGGAAAACTGCATTTTTATGGTTAGGCTTGGTGAAAAAAAGAACAGCCATGTAGAAATGTGATTAGACAAAAGGGAAAGGTCTAGTGGTAATAGACTGCGTGGGGAAGCCCGGCAAGGTCTGTCCTGATCCTTCCTCCTGGGAGTGGGCAGCGCCCCTTCCAGAATGACAGTCTTATGCCCTGTCATCCATCAGACAGGGGAGACCCGGAGGCCAATTCCTAAACATAAAGGTGAGGGGAGGCTCGAGGAACATTTCTAGTTTCTGTAACCCACCTTGGGGAAGAGGAATTCTAGTTTCTATGGAGAAAGAAGGGCGGGAGAAGGGCAGAGAGAGATTTTGCTTCTGAGGTCCTTCCCGTGTCCTTCAGTTGAAAGTTCTCAGCACACCAAAGTGCCACACTTTGGGGTATCGTTTTCTGTGTCCCAACAGCACCTCCTCGAGGGTGACCACTGGGCATCACAAACATTATGGGCCCCAAAGTGAACACCTGCCACCTTCCATTTCCTAGGTAATGGACACTCTCCTTCCAGGTGCTGCAGCCAAAACCCTGGAGTCCTCCTCTCCCCCTCACCCCCCAGCCAATCCCTGGGCAGATCCTGCACCCTCCTACCTTCACACCCCCCTCCATGTCTGGCCACCTCTCCCTCGCCGCCTTCATCTCATCGTACCTTGGTTATTGCAGCAGGCTCCTCGCTCCTGCTTCCTCTTAGGTCCCCTCTCTCCACAGCAGCCGGAGTGGGCCTGGGAACAGAGCTCAAGTCACCTCTCACTCAAAATCCTGGGAGGGCTGCTCACCTCAGTCTGGAGTGACAGGCCACACAGATTTACAGAGCCACACCCCACCCCCTCTGCCCGCATCTCCGACTGCCTCCTGGCCACACTGGCCCTGCAGGTCCGCAAACACGATGAGCCTCAGGGACGATGCCTCCTGGCCACACTGGCCCTGCAGGTCCGCAAACACGATGAGCCTCAGGGACATTGCACCGACTGCTCCCTCTGCCTGGAATGCTCTTCCTCCAGGTATTGGCCTGGCTGGCTCCCTCTGTTCCTTCAAGGATTGTCCAATGTCACCTTCTCAGTGAGGCCTCCTATTCTGACCATTCTATTTAAAATTGCAACCTCCCCACCCCTACAATTCCCAATCTCTCTTACCCTGCTCTATTTTTTCCACGCCACTTATTACCTTCTAAAACATTTATTATGGTTTATACCATTAATTGAATGAAATTTGGGGGATGGGAGACAGACAATAAACAGGAAATAAAAGCCTGAGTGCAGAGAAGTTTACTCTAGTGGTGCTTGATGGAAATGGACATACAACCCAGGGGTGTGGCAGAGATGGAGGGGTGGCTACTGTACATTGCATTGTCAGGGAGGGGACATCTGAGCTGAGACTCAAATGATGCAAGGAGCCCCGAGGAGCAGAGCCCTGGGTGAGGGTGAGAAGGAAGGGTGCCATAGGCTGCAGGAACTGTAAGCGCAAAGGCTATGAGGTGGGAACTACAATTTCATGGGCAAATGTTTGAGCGCACCCCAGGCTTCCAGAGCCTTCAGGAAACTACAACCTCTTGTATCTATCTGGTTGCTCTTTCCTGCAACCTTCACTGCAGGCCTACCCGTGGACCACTCCAGGTAGAGCCTGGAGGCTGTGGGTGGGTTTCAGAGCCGGCAGCAGAAGCAGAAATGGATAATTCCCAGAGGCAAAGATGGGCTGTCCACAGGGGCGCGTGGAGTGTCCAGGAAAACTAAACTCGCGGGCTGTGTAGGAGCCCGCCCTTGGGAGATGCCCAGAGCGAGGCTGTGCCAGGCTTGGCTCTGGGGGAGAAGTGGGCCGGGTGGGGAGAGGGGGACCAGAGGGCAAAGAGAAGGAAGGACTCTGAGTTCTCCCGGCGGTGGGCTGGGTTCGAGGCCAGCGAACAGCCTGAGGTGGGTCTCTGGGTTCAAGGCCGACCCGCACCGACCAGCGCTGTGGTTCAGGCAGGTCATCGCTCTCTTGGGCCTCAGTTTCCCTCCCTTGCGGATCCAAGGGCGGCTTCGCGGATCCCGAGGCCCAGTGAGTACTGGGCGGGAAAGGGCGGGGGCGGTAACCCGAGCTCCCAGGCGGGGTCTCCGGGCTCCCGCGGCCACGTCAGCGGCCCGGAGGCGCAGGGTCTAGAGCGGGGTCGCCGGGGGCGCGGCCGCAGCCCACCCGCGGGCTGCCCTCCTGGGCTTCGGCGCCGTCGGCGGCGGGAGGTGAGAGGGGCACGGCGGGCTCCGGGGAAGGCGCGGCCGCGGGGACGTGGCGGGAAGAGCCCGCCCAGAGGATGGGGAAACCCAGGCGGCAGCCCGCACCCCGGCTCTGCTGCGCGCGCGGGGGAGATCCTGGCTGAGGCGACCCCTGTTTCAGGGCGACAGCCGGGTTGGGGCCCGGCGCTCGCGGGGCGGTCCCACGCCCCCAGCCCGCCTGTCTTCCAACAAAAGAATCCGGGAAGACGTGGTGCACGGGCGGGAGGGCCCGGCACCCCTACCGGGGGAGAGGAGGGAGCGCCCGCCCCAGTGCCCCAGCGCTGGGCCCAGGATGAGGCTGCTCGTCGGGCAGACGTCTGTGATCTCCTCCCGCTTCCCGGGCCACCCCTCTGGGACGGCCTCTCCTCCCATCCCCGGGCCTGGGCTACTTCTCTCCGTAGCCCTAATCATGACCGCACTTACGTTGTCTGTCCTTTCACTAATTTATTATTTATTTATTTTGTTTGCCTACAATGCTCCCCCACCCCCACCTTAAGCTCCAGGAGGGCAGGGGACACAGCTACTTCCCGAGGGCCTCTCTGAGCCCTGCACAGTGCTGGGATATAGGGGGTTACCCTGGGGGCCAAGTCTCACCCCGGACATTCTGGGACTGGAAACAGCGCCGTAAACACAGAGGACAACATCATGGCATGAAGGAAACAAAACCAGAAGAGAGAGGACTGCTGGGCAGGTGACCTTAGGTCGGGCCACCTTGGTGGACAGAGCTGCTTTAGAATTGGTGGTCAGGGAAGGCCTCTTGGATTAGGTCACTTCAATTAAAGCCCACAGACAAACCGTGGCCAGTGCTAGAAGGGACAAGCTGGAAGCTGTGAGGGCACCTACCTCCGACCCGGCCTCAGCGACAGGGAGCTGCGGTCTGGAGTGTAATGGTCAAGACAAGGGCACCCGGCCCCTTCAGGTGCTTATAGGTGCCTGACCTGGGTAGATGGGTGGGGAGATTATCAGGAATCAAAGAAGGCTTCCCGTGGAGGTGGTGGTTTCAGTGGACCCCAGGGGAGGAGGAGGAGTTCTCATTCTTTAGGATGGGTTGACTGGGTTTGAGAATTGTTTTGCAGGCTCCCTGGAACCACGTGGTCTAAGGGTTAAGCTGTGTGGCCAAACAGAAGTTCCCTGCCCTCCCCCATGAGCCCTGATGGTAAGTGGGTCACGGCCAAGATTTCCCCCAGAAGGTGTGAGGGAATTGGGAGACCAACCTCTGTTTCTCACTGGCCAATGTGACCTTGGCAGTTCCCCTTCACTGCTTTGGGCCTTAGTTTTCCATGAGTTAGGAGGACAGTTGCATTAGGTGCCATTTATGGTCCCTGGGGCATCTACATTCAGTGACTGTGGTTGGTCCTTCTCAGCCATATCCTATGTGTGTGCCACACTCTTGGTTGCAGAGTGGGTGCTCATCCGAGCCCTCATAAGGCAGGCCTGCCCTGCCTGGCCCCAATCTGGCCCCGAAGGCTGCAGATTGAGAGAGAAAAGAAACTTTTTGTCTGAGGAATATGAGCCCCTTGGAATTATTAGGACCAGAGAGGCATTAAAATATGACAGCAGTCAAGTCTCACTCTCCTCTTGAGCTAAATAATTACCTTTTGAATCCACCTGCTAGGTGGGCTTTACACTAACTGATGGCAAATCCATTAAGTGCCATGGACTGGACACCCTGTAGTTTATACCCCAAGTTCAACAATGTATAGCCAATAATTAATCAGTCTTATCTCTGCAAACCAGTGGAAATCCTGTCAAACAGCTCATTCCTTGTCCCTTTTTGCCTTTAAAAACCTGCTTGTAGGATGTGGTGGCTCATGCCTATAATCCTAGCACTCTGGGAGGCCGAGGTGGGAGAACTGTTTGAGGCTAGGCATTCAAGACCAGCCTGAGCAAGAGTGTAACCTAATCTCTACAAAAAATAGAAAAATCAGCCAAGTGTAGTGGTGTGCACCTGTAGTTCCAGCTACTCAGGAGGTTGAGGCAGGAGGATCACTTGAGCCCAGGAGTTGGAGGTTGCTGTGAGCTATGACGACGCACTGCACTCTCGCTCAGGTAACAGAGCGAGACCCTTTCTCTAATAAAACAAAACAAAGAACCTGCTTCTAACAAAGGCCGAACAGAGCCCTCCCCAAGGCAACTTGGAAGTGTGTCCTGGGCAACTGTCCTCACTTTGACTCAAGTAAACTCTTTTTTGAGACAGAGTCTCGCTCTTGCTCAGGCTGGTCTACGAACTCCTGAGCTCGAACAATCCGCCCACCTCGGCCTCCCATAGTGCTAGGATTACAGGCGTGAGCCACCGCGCCTGGCCTCAAGTAAACTCTTTAAAGTTATATTTTGTGCCTCAGCTTCTGCCTTTAGGTAAACAAGATTCAACTGTGCTATACACAAATGAGAGGCCAGTAGAGGCCCGGGTGGGTCATGGAAACCCTGGAGATTTGGCCTCAGAGTTGGAGCTGAGAAGCCCCCAGGGTAGGGGATAATTTAAACACAGTATTTTCTATGGGGTTGGGATCCATTTCAGCCCATCTGGGGCCTGTTTCTTTGAATTTTAGAAAGCTCTGTCAAGGTCCTGCCATACCTCCTGGTATGATACAATCACATTATCCTTTTCTCTGTGTCCTCTGATGTCCAGTTTTTTTTGCATGATCCTCACAACGTCTTTTTGAGAGAAAAGGAAGGAAAGACCATCCCTTTTCACAGATGAAGACACTAAGAGCCTCAGGGACACGGCAAGTGAGTAGGGGCCACAGGGCTGGGGCCAGGTCTCCTGCAAAGCCAATGTTGTTTCCCACAGGGGCCACCTCCCTCTCTAATCCCATGTCACCTCTCTCGCCTCACAGTTCTTGTGGGAGCCATGAAGTTGAATGAGAGGAGTGTAGCCCACTATGCACTGAGCGACTCCCCAGCGGACCACACAGGCTTCCTGCGTACTTGGGGGGGCCCAGGGACCCCACCCACCCCCAGTGGCACTGGCCGAAGATGCTGGTTTGTTCTCAAGGGCAACCTGCTGTTCTCCTTCGAGAGTCGTGAGGGCCGGGCCCCGCTGAGCCTGGTGGTGCTGGAGGGCTGCACAGTGGAGCTGGCTGAAGCCCCAGCACCCGAGGAGTTTGCCTTCGCCATCTGCTTCAATGCCCCTGGAGTGCGCCCACACCTGCTGGCGGCAGATGGACCAGCGGCCCAGGAGGCTTGGGTAAAGGCGCTGTCCCGGGCAAGCTTTGGCTACATGCGCCTGGTGGTACGAGAGCTGGAGAGCCAGTTGCAGGACGCCCGCCAGAGCCTAGCCTTGCGTCGCCACTCATCCTGGAAGGCCATTTCCAGTCACTGTAAGCCCCAGGCTGCTGACTGTTGGTCTCCGGGCCTGGAGAACGGCCACTCCCTCCCCAGAGACTGCAACTCTGTGGGCTTAGTTGAGGAAGGGGGCAGCAGGTCAGCAGGGCGAGCGTTGGCTGAGTGGGAGTTGCAGGGCCCTGCCAGCCTCCTCCTAGGCAGGGGGCAGAGCCCTGTGTCCCCTGAGACCTCCTGCTTCTCCACCCTGCACAACTGGTATGGCCAGGAGATCATGGAGCTGCGGCGGGGGTGGCAGCAGAGGGCCCGGGGGAGCCAGGCAGGATGTGAGGAACAGGTTAGGCCCTGAGCCTGGGCCCTTTGAGTTTTGCCCCTGTCCTGCTGGTCAGGACACCAGGGCCAGTGTTTTTTCAGCCTAATCTGAAAAAGTTAAATGCTAACTCATTTCCAAGGTTGCTTTTGCGGGGTGTTTCTCTCCTTGCTTTTCAGGCATTCTCCAGGTTCCAGATCCAAACTTGTACCTGCAGGGGACTGAGGAATCATTACGTCCATCCTCTTTATTTCCTGAGACACAGAGAGGAAAGGTGGCTTGCTCAGAGACACAGAGCAAGACCCGGGTCTCCTGACTGTGCTGGACTGCGCCTCTCTTAGGGGATGTTAATGAAATGGAAGAAGTGGGAACTGTTACATGGCCACAGGTCTCGCTACCTTTGACTCACACACCAGATTCTACAGCACCATTTCCAATGTGGGGAGTGTTGAGTCATTGGAATACCGGAAGTTAGCTGTAGTATTGGCTTGAGGGGCTGACATTGTCAGAGAAAGTGGATTTATTGTTTCATGAGGGTTTCTGGGACCCAGCTCTTCCTGACAGGGGTGGGAAGATTCGGCATGGGCTCCCCACCCTGTAGTTTGGGTAGGACCTTTTGGAGGTGCAGCCAATAAAGGGATTTATTCTGCTCAGAAAGTGTTGGGGCCCCCATCCTGCCTCCCTGGCTGCCCTGTCAACAGATAGTGCTGGGCACTGCCCCAGGAGGGGCTGGTGGCTTTTATATGTCAGCAGAAACCCCTGCTGTACTCTGTCCTCAGCAGCCAGCTCCTGGAGCTGCCAAGTGAGAAGTTGAAGAACAGGTGGGAAGGCAGTGTGGCTTCCTGGGGAAAGCCAGTTTGTCACTTTGGTTCTCAGTCCTGGACATCCTAGGAGCTTGGACACAGGATTCGCAGAATGTTGTGATAAACTCTTCTCTTCTGTCTGGGCTCCCATAGAAGTGTTTCTGTTCCCGAAACTGCTAATGAGATCACCTGGGACTTCTTTTCACAGTCCTGCTTGTCATTCAGGGTGTACTTACCCAAATTCCTGCCAAGTGCTTTGTTTTGCTTTCTTTCTCTCTCTCTCTCTCTTTTTTTTTTTTTTTGATACAGCACTTACCACCATAGCTGGCTTGTTTTTTTCTTTTTCATAGAGACAGGGTCGCTCGCTATGTTGCCTAGGCTGGTCTTGCACTCCTGGGCTCAAGTGATCCTCCCACCATGGCCTCCCAGTGCGCTGGGATTACAGTCGAGTGCCACATCTTTTTCTATTTTTCTGGGTCTACAGGGCCAGAGGCCAGTCCAGCCTGATGCCTTTGGGGTGTGGTGGCAGTGGCAGGTGGGAAGATGCAGAGCCTGGTTGGAGACACCCGCTTCCCAAACACATAAAAGTTGCCCCTTCCTAGCCCCTCTTTCCCTTAGCAGCGCCTTGGGCAAACCGACCAGGACCCAATTGGGTCTCGGGCAGAGGCTCAGAGCCTCTTACCTCCAGCAGGTTGAGAAGCTGCCCAGGGCCTGTTCCCGCCGTCATTTTTCCCAGTCCCGTAGCCACTGCACTTTATTTTATACACAGATACTACGGCTTTTATCTTTTTATTGTTAATGTTTTGTATACCATTGTAACACTGAGTAAAGGTTTTTTTACTGTTACTCGCAACGGTTCCGTAAGTTTGTTTCAAGACTTCCCTAGCCTGCTCCCCCAGGCGCGGCCGCCTGGGCGCGCGAACAACGACAGAAGGTTCCCTTGGGCCTCACGGCCCCGCCCCCCGGAGCCCGGGAGTTGCGGGGCACTAGGGCGTCGGCTTCGCTCTCGTGATGTCACCACGTCGGGCCGGTGACAAACTCCCTTCCCAGCGCAGCAGGAACTGGGGCCACTGCGCAAGTGTGAGGGCTGGGCTTCTCGTGCGCTCCAGAAGCCTCGCGAGGCTTGAAGCGACGTTCTTCCCGAGGGCGGCACCGGCGTCGGACAGTGGGGTCCGGGTGCCCGGGCGGGGGGCGGAGCTGGGAGATGGCGTCCGGAGCGGCTCGCCGGCTAGCACTGGCACCCGTCCGATTCTGGGCTCTCCGGAGCGGGCCAAGCTTGAGGAAAGGTGGCAGTGACGGCGGCTCAGGTCAGAGCCCAGTGCCGTCGCGGTCAGTCATCGTTACCCGCAGCGGCGCCATTTTGCCCAAACCGGTGAAAGTGAGTGTCTGCCTGGAGGCGGGATGAAGGGGCCCAGGCCAATTGTGGGGAGTGCAGTGCGGGCCCACGCTGATTGACAGAAGTAGAAGCCAATCATATGATCGCCTTAGACTGGAAGGCGGACCAAGGACAAATTCTTGCGCTAATGTTGCTTATTTTGACAGGTGGGGGAAAATGGTCGGTTAGAACCCAGTGTTGAGCTGGGTGCTTGGAGACAGAAGATGGGGGCAAAAGCTGAGAAAGATGGCATTTTGCAGTAGCTTCTCGTAAGGGGTGCGGTGCCCTATTCCTCTAGAGTCAGAAGACTCGGCTTTGTGCGTCCAGCTTAGACAAGTCATATAATCTCTTCTCTGCCTCATAGAGTTGATACAATGAAATAGTGAATTGTTAAAGAATTTTGTAAATAAAGGGTATGTGGGACGGACCTTATCTTTCTGTGAGTTGTCACTTGGTATTTAATTCATGTAATATGCAGTCCTGAGAGATGTGCAGGAAATTAGTACGATCACTGTTTTTACAAATGAAGAATCTGGGGCCAGAGCCGTGAAGTCAGTATCCGAGGCTAGCCGCTGAGTTAGGTCCCGGCATCCAGGTTGCTTGTTGGTACAAGCAGATCCTACTTTTATCCACCACCGAATGCTCTCCCGTGCCTTCAATACCCTGGGGTTTTTTCTAAGGAAAATGGAAACAGTCCCTTATATCAAACAAAAGTTTGCTTTTTGATTGCAGAGCTGTGTGGGAATTAAGAAACTTCTTTTAAAGCTAGTCTGGCCTGTGATAACACAGAATTGACTGCAGGGCAGTTTCACAGCACGCAAGAAAAGAAGGTGCATGGTCTATGTTGGGAAAGAGCGGCCTTATAAAAAGGCACAGCTGAAAACCTTTTCTTTTGTAAACTGCAGGAAAATATGAGGAAATACTGATGAGATTTTACTGACACTCCCCCAGTCCATGTAAACAGTCACAGTGTAAAGACATGCCCACTTGCAAACACACCTGTTTGTAAAA
The DNA here is from genome assembly GCF_041146395.1 of Eulemur rufifrons. Classification (NCBI taxonomy): domain Eukaryota; kingdom Metazoa; phylum Chordata; class Mammalia; order Primates; family Lemuridae; genus Eulemur; species Eulemur rufifrons. Next base: position 90,578,734 of record NC_090998.1, read on the forward strand.
TTTAATGTGGTGAAATCAAATTTCTTAGGCATCAGGGAACCTGTTAATTAACTGTATAGAATATCCCTTAACTGTACATCTTTGTGTAATCCATTTTCTTGTCTTTAGTGTCTTCTTCAAGTAGAGCTGACCATTAAACCTCTTACTTTCTCACCTGCTTGTCTGTAGGTATCTAGGTTGTGCCCTAACTTTGAGATGTCTAGAGTGCCTTATAGTTTTCTTTTTAACGTTCACTTTGGTGGCCCTAACAATTACTATATCTCCTTTGTAATTATTTTTCTTGCTCTGAATTTTTCCAAGGGCTTTAAAGTCAAGTTGCTTATGATGGGTCCGGGGTCCATAGGAAGGAATGCCCATGAGAGGGCCTGGCCTTCTATGGTCCTGCCAAAGTGGACTCTGGAGCTCACAGCCACCACTCTGACCTTCTGCAGATGTCCTTTGGCCTTCTCCGCGTGTTCTCCATTGTGATCCCCTTTCTCTACGTTGGGACGCTCATTAGCAAGAACTTTGCTGCTCTACTTGAGGAACATGACATTTTTGTCCCAGAAGACGATGATGATGATGACTAACAGGTAACATTTGCTTTACCCCTAGATGAACCGGGAGCAGGAGGCAGGGTGGAGCATCTGACCTGTGATATAGTCTGGCCTGGTAGCAGCATTTACACACTCAGGGCAGAGGCTTTAATGAATTGACCCACTTGGCGGCTAATGTTTTTATTTTGCCTTTTCCCTGTGTTGCATGAGGGTACTAGCTTATTGACTTACACATTCACTGGGGTCTCTTTCAACTAAGTTGGGGGGTCCTAGCCAACCTTTTCAGTTGCCCTTAGTGTATCATTCAATGAATCCTACGTCTTCTTGACAATATGCCAACAGCACCAACCAACAGCATCATTTGAACAGCTCCATATTGCAATTTAGAAACTACAAGTCTTCCCCAGTTAGCTCTAATTCCAAGCTCTGTACAGCCTGTCCATGGACATCAGAGCCTGGTTCATATGCTGCTCACAGACCTTTCCCCCAGGAGTTCCAGTCCTCTTCCCATTCAGCTATCTTGTGTTGACTTCCTGTGCTCTAATATGTGCTGCATGGCAGGATGACTGTCACAGATAAGGATGCTCCTGACTCCTTAGCCTGGCATTCAAGGCTTGCCATAATCTGGTCATACCTCTTATCCTAGTCTCATTTTCCATATTCCCACCCACATAACTATCCTTAATATTCACCATTTCTTACCCAAGCATTGGCTCATTGTCATCCCATGTCAAAGGCTCTTTCCCAGTGCTCTTTGTCTTAATTCCACCCATTCTTCAATGTTTTTTTGAAACAGGGTCTCACACTGTTACCCAGGCTGGAGCATCATGGCATGATCACAGCTCACTGCAGCCTCGAACTCCTGGGCTCTAGTGATCCTCCCGCCTAGGTAGGACTACAGGTGCACACCATCACGCCCAGCTAATTTTTTTATTTTTTGTAGAGACGGAGTCTCACTATGTTGCTCAGGCTGGTCTTGAATTCCTGGCCTCAAGTGATCCTCCTGCCTCGGCCTCCCAGAGCACTGGGATTACAATTGTGAGCCACCGCGCCCAGCCTTGATGTCTCTGAAGTCTTTCTTCATCCCTCCTTCCTCTGAGTGACCAGTACCTCTCTTAAAACACTGCATATTTGCTTAAGCACACACCAAAATTCTGCTAGACTATGAGCTGTTTGCTGGCAGGGAACATGTTTTTTATACCTTTGGGCCCCCAGTGCCAGGCCTGTGGTGCATGCCCTGTTAACATGTCACATGTTAACATAATCAAACATACCCAAGCTGCCTTTCTCCTGCCACCTCTGATAAAACTACTCTGTGGAATTCTCTTACAGGGTGTGGATGGAAGACTGCTGTGTTGCCCAGTTCCCTGCCGCTTTCCTTTCTTCCAGGGCGTGGAGGAAATTCAGAACGGAGAAGGCCCTAACTTAAGACACGGTGATGCTCTCAGCCTCTCTTCCTTCCCTGTCAGCAGAAGGGCTCCGGGAAAGCCCGTAGCCTCCCCAGTCCAGTGAAGCCTCCTGCATGGTCCATGACCATAGCCCAGATGCCCAGGCTCTGGGAGGTTCCCCAAGATGTGCTGTCCACTGAGCACTGGAAAACAAGCAACCAAATATGAAAAAACATAATAAACGTCAGCTACGTATGACTGAATGACAGCTGAAGTTTCTCAGTATGAGTGTGCTCTAGTTGCTGCAGTTTATTGTCTCTGCTGTCCCTTCTTCATCAGAGAAACATACGCCTTTGATTCATAACCCAGGATATCCAGGTGCCTGTGGATCCACAAAGGTTATTATGTGGACCTGGGACCTATTTTCATTATTTACAAAAGCCCAACAGAAGCTGTTTTCCCTAAAAGTACGAAATCCTCACGCTTTTTTGTGTTCAGCAATGCTCATTATCATGTACCCATAATAAGGAGCTTTGATTATTAACTTACAACTACTTAACTATCATTATTAGAATGATTCTTTCAAAACTTGGGTTCTGTGATATTATAATATATATGTTGATTTTCATCCACGGTTCCTGGCTCATAACTCCCAAAGCCCTTGTTTCAGTCTCTTATTACAATATTGGGGCACATCGGGCCTCAGGAAACAGCATCTCTCTCTGACCTCCTGCCCTCCTTTCACTCCCCAGGGCAGGCCATAGAAACGGAAAATAGACTCTAATCTTCCCCCACCTTTGTCTTGGAGCTGGCCCTAAAGAAATTCTCTGATCTACCTTGTCTGACTGTAGGTCATAAGACCTCCATTTCAGAAGGGGCGCTGCCCCACCACACAGACCAAGGAGAATCTGAACAGAAAGGCTTTTCCCTACTCAGCCAATTACCATTATGTCATTCCCTTTTTGTACAATCGTATTTCTGTGTGCCGTCCATGCTTCAATTATGCCTAGCCAATGAAGTCTCCATAAAAGGCACAAAAAGACAGGGTTCAGAGAACTTCTAGATAGCTGAACACGAGGTGTTTGGAGGGTGGTGCACCCAGGGAAGGCATGGAAGCTCCAAGCCCCTTCCCCCATACTTTGCCCTATGCATTTCTTCATAGGTATCCTTTGTAATATCCTTTGTAAGAAACCACTAACGTGTTTCTGAGTTCTGTGAGCTGCTCTAGTAAATGAATTGAACCTAAAAAGGGGGTTGTGAGAACCCTAACTTGAAGCCAGTTGGTCAGAAGTTCTGGAGACTCCAACTTGCAACTGGTGTCTCAAAGAGGGGGGCAGTCAGGAACTGACGCAATCTCCAGGTAGACAGTGTCAGAATTGAATTGAAAGACAGCTAGTTGGTGTCTACTGCAGAATTGATTGCTTGCTTCATGTGTGGGGAGAAACCCACACACATTTGGTCACAAAGTCTTATGTGATTGTTGAATAAGAGAATAGAAAAAACACTAAGGCTGGGCTCCGTGGCTCACACCCTAATCGTAATCCTAGCACTCTGGGAGGCTGAGGTGGGAGGATAGCTTCAGCTCAGGAGTTTGAGACCAGCCTGAGCAAGAACAAGACCCTGTCTCTCCTAAAAATAGAAAAAATTATCTGGGCGTGGTGGTACGTGCCTATCATCCCAGTTACTCAGGAGGCTGAGACAGGAGGATCGCTTGAACCCAGGAGTTTGAGGTTGCTGTGAGCTAGGCTGACGCCACAGCACTCTAGCCCAGGCAACAAAGCAAGACTGTCTCAAAAAAAAAAAACCCAAAACACTGAGTTGTCCTCAGGTGAAAAGATAACAAAGGGATCTTTGGTGCTGCTGAAAGGTTTGGGAATCATACCTATAGATCCTGAACCTCTTTCCCCAGCATCTGGACTGCCCAGGAAAGGGACATAGAAGACCACCATCCAAAGCAAACAGAGATCAGTTCTTTAACCTGAGTTGACATTTAATCTCCTATCACTGAGAGCTACACCAGAGTTTGCAAAAACAGGAATATTTCTATTCTGTGTACATTAAACAGCCGTGTCCCTAGCAGGGTGTCTAACTGGAAGGGAGTTAATTTCATTTTAAGGACTGATGCTTGTTGCAAATAGAGGAGCTAGGCTACTGAGCTTCCATTTTCTCCAGAACCCAGGGAAAACTAGCCCATCCTGTCAGCTGTACTTCTGTGCCTGTTAGTGCTGCTCTGATCCCTCTCTGACAGCAAGAGCTGGTTAATTTTGGATAATCTGTGCCCTAAAACCAAGGTGTCTAATCGTGGAAGCTATGGAAACAACTAAATTGAAGTCATCCAGCCTCATACCCAGTGTGACAGTTTCTGAGCAGATGGCCTCATTCCCTCCTGTTTACCGACATGCAAGGCTCTGAGAAAGAGAATCCATTTTAATTTACAGCAAATACCACACTTCAAGAAAAGGGAAAGAACAGGTGGTGTGTATACCAAGACCCCACTTGTTCAGGCGAAAAATCAGACTGCAGAAAACTGCTTCCCCAACAGAATTCTATCACAAAGTGACCATTGTATAATGAGTTTATCTGTGTTCTAAAATAATGAAACATCAACATACACCTTTCCACCTTCATGGGTCGTGGCCAACATAGAACTTGGACAGGAAATCCTTTGGCCTTGGTGCTTCTGTTTCATGGAAGAACCTCATAACATGTGTCCGCTGCTTCCATACTTTAATTGTTTCTTCCAGTTCCATCTTTCCCTGCAAAAGTAAGGGGAGAGGTTGTCAGTCAAAGCGGTCAAGCCAGTCAAAGGCATACTACACTGAAGGCCACGATTCTATTCTCTGGTCAGCACTGGCTTGATGAATGGTCTTGGGCAAGGAATTACTCTGTCTAGACAACATTTCTGCGCCTGGACAATAAGGTCGTTGGGCTAAATGATCTCTGAGACCTTTCAAATATTCTTTAACTCTGTTGTTAACTAGTCCAAAGAGGAGAGACTTCTAGGTTAACAGGCCCCTATCCCATGACTGCCTAACCTGACTGGCTTAACTTATGTTTCTGCTTAACATTTTCTCCATGTTATTTACTGGTCCGTGCTGAAACTCCCATGATGCTAATATGACTGGCCAGGGAGACACAATCAGACCCAAGAGTTGGCCTCATTTACACAGGACTCAGCCAACCTAACTGCCTCCTCCAGCTATAGGCTGGGATCCAAGGGAAGCTGTAACCTCCAGGAATGCGGTTCAAGAAGAGTCCAACCTTTCCTCCCTGTATCCTTTTTTAGTTATAAAATGCAAGCCTTAGGATTTTCCCTTGAACAATCTTATAATCTAACCAGGTGATAACCTCCAAGTTAACTGCTCCTTTGAAACACAGAGCAACAGTTGCTGAGCCAGCAGTTGCTTTTTAAACTTGGAGACAATCTGCTAGCTTCTTAGACCATTGGAAAAATATTTTCTTTAAATAAAAAATAAATAAATAAATAAACCTGGAGACAAAATGTTCATCTGGGAAGGCCAAGAAGCACTAGACAAGTTGGCTGATCTTTTAAATTGGTCAAGGAGGGTCAGTTACCTTAATGACCAGAAGATCAACCACTCTGGGGTCTGTGACATGGGCATTCTTCATAAACATTTCTCGGACTTTGTCCCGTCCCTGTTTCACAGTGATGTCTAGCTGGAATAAATGTACTAGAAAGAAAAACATGATTCAGGGTAGAAATTATAAGGTTAGAACATGTTTTTAAAAACTAGAGTCAAGGACATTCATTGAATACCTACAGGATGCCCATTCATTCTATTCAAACATTAGCCCAACACTAAGTCAGGTGCTTCAGAATGTGAAGAAGTGTGAGACCTGGTGTTTGCTCTCCAGGAGCTTACCTTTTGTTGGGAGAGACAAGACCACTGCATTTGAAGCAGCAAAATAGCATAGTTCAAGAGCCTGAAAAACATGGGTTCAAATCCCACTCCATCACTTATCAGCTCTATGATCCTGTGTAAGTTAACTTTCTTGTGCCTGAGTGTATTTATTTATCAATGAAATGAGGATGATAATAACACATGTAACTTCGGAGCTGTTGTGAGGATTCCATGAGAGAATGCAAAATGCTTACAACAGTGCCCTACGTGGAACAAGCTCATAAATGTTAGCATTATTTTTACATGGAACAATCAGCAAAAGATGACAGGGTTGAAATTAATGTAAAATGATGTGGCTTAGGCTATAAGTACCACACAAAGTTGGAGTTGAGGGTTTGTGCAGGTTAGAGGAGGCTTCAGTCCAACAAGTAGTTACTATTTAATACCATTATTAGGTTACTTGGGGGGAAGGAGAGAGAAGTTTAATATGTAGCTCCAGTTCCCTAGGTGTTAAATTCCGATTGGAGAGACAGCCAGCTATGAATATAAGCAAAAAATCAAAATATTCAGCAATCCCTAATTAAGTCAGTGCCTAAAATAGTGACACAGACTCCCTGACCTGGAACGTCACATGAAGCATATGGATGTGCTCTGAAAATTAGGCTCTAGTCATTTGTGTTCCCAGCCCCTAGCACATTCAGCCTTCAGTGGATCTGCTGTTGACAACGAGAGCACACCAGGGCCCTGTGTGGTAGGTGGAATACAGACCCAGCAAGAGAGGCACACTGGGCCGTGGGACAGCAGAAGCAAGGCTCACGGGCCAGAATGAGCACTGTGCTGCCTGTTCCTGCAACATGTCCACTCTGGTCTATAGAATTGTCACAACCAAATCTGAAAACCATGAGGGCCACTTAGTGACTCGATTAATCAACAATAAAGCTTCAGTCTTTACACTCATAACTTAGTGACAGCAATAAAAAATAAAGCATCTGCTGAGGGAAACATCGTGCCACATTGCAAAGAAAACAAGGTTTCTGATCCAACCAGGGCATAAGCAATGGCATAAATCTAACAGGAGAACTGGCACCCCAGATTGATAGGTAAATGTTAACAACAGAGAGGACAGAGAAGACGATTCACGCTAGAAATAACTTAGTGTCCACGAAGTAGGGTCTCACGGAGAGCCAATTATACACATCTCTTCCCAAATCTGCCTTCAATGACTTCACTTTTGACAGCCTAAAAATCAATCATGGTAGGAGTATTTATGCCATGGAAAATGGCAAACACTATAAATTTGGGTTTTTCCCCCAGAAAGCTGGTCACCAAGATATTATATTAGGGCCGGGCATGGTGGCTCATGCCTGTAATCCTAGCACTCTGGGAGGCTGAGGCGGGAGGATCGCTTGAGCTCAGGAGTTCGAGACCAGCCCGAGCAAGAGCGAGACCCCGTCTCTACTAAAAAATAGAAAGAAATGATCTGCCCCATAATAAGCTGAAATTAAAAAAAAAAAAATGATCTGGACAGCTAAAATTATATATATAGAAAAAAATTAGCCAGGCATGGTGGTGAATGCCTGTAGTCCCAGCTACTCAGGAGGCTGAGGCAGAAGGATCACTTAAGCCCAGGGGTTTCAGGTAGCTGTGAGCTTGACACCATGGCACTCTAGCCCGGGCAACAGAGCGAGACTCTGTCCCCCCCAAAAAAAAAAAAAAAAAAAAAAGATATTATATTAGGAATTTCAGAGAAGAACAAAGGGACAATAAGACAAAGAGATGCAAAAACAAATACGAACTAATACGGAACCTGGAATTTAGAATCTTAACACTTGGGAGGAGTGAGGCCTAGAGCACTGTGGGGTCGTGCCAGCCATACAAGTGGCCTTTGGCAAACATGGGCCTAGAATCCAAGCTGGGTTTTATTTTTTAGTTTATAATTCAGTGCTCTTTTAAGGAAAGGAATGTGAGGAATCTCCCTGCTTACCTTTCTTGCATTTTTTTTTTTTTTTGAGACAGAGTCTAGCTCTGTGGCCCTAGAGTGCTGTGGCGTCAACCTAGCTCACTGCAACCTCAAACTCCTGGGCTCAAGCAATCCCCCTGCCTCAGCCTTCCAAGTAGCTGGGACCAAGTAGCTACCTTCCAAGTAGCTCACCTGTAGGTGAGCACCACCACACCTGGCTAATTTTTTTCTATTTTTAGTAGAGACAGGGTCTCACTCTTGCTCAGGCTGATCTCAAACTCCTGATCTCCAGCAATCCTCTCCCATCAGCTTCCCAGAGTGCTAGGATTACAGGCGTGAGCTACCACACCTGGCCTCCTGCATTTTTATTAACATTTCAGATTCCTGCCCAACCTTGGGAACAAAAAACAAAGTGCCTCTAGGCATACTTATGGGAGCTGGTGCCCATCAGCACCAGCTCATGATCTCCTGAACCACATACCAGGGCACTGGGTGTATGAATCTTCTCTTCAGCAAAATGTTCATGTGCATAAATGCAAAAAGTTTTGCTTAAAATTTCAGCAGGTCACAGATCCCCCGAGTAGCCATGCTCCCAGGTTTAGAACCCTTGTCTCTAGAGAGAGAAAATCCATAGCTTTGTCCTAGGTTCCGTCCTCTCATCCCAACACCCTGAATATACCCATCCATCTGTAAGAAAGCTGCAAAGGCAAACAGACATAGCCTAGCTGAACTGTTCTTTGGTCTAAACCAGTGGTTCTCAAACCAGTGATGATTTTGCCCCCCAGAACATTTGGTAATGTCTGGAGGCATTTTTGGTTGTTACAACTATGGGGAGAGTGCTACTGGCATCTAGTGGGTGGAGGCCAGGGATGGTGCTAAACATCCTACAATGTATGGGACAGCCTCATACAACAAATGCGCTGTTGAGAAACTCTGGGGTAAATCAATTCCAACTGTTCTTTCTCAACTCACAGATTCCTGGCTTATTCTTTGAATCCTGAATATTTAAATTTCAATTTGAAAAAATCTGAGAGGCTCAAAAGAAGGATAAGGAAGTGCCCCTTTTGGATGAAGGTGACTTTTCCACAGTCTCTGTGTGCTTTCCCAAAGTTATCGTTACGGCTTTTCTGAGTCCAGAAGGCTCTGGCAGATTAGGAAGGACAACACTGAGACATCTCTCAGCTGTTGGCTCCAATTCACTTTGGTACTAGGCAATGCTTGGATGGGAAGGCAGCATGGTGTAACGGAAAAGATCATGAGATTGGGGGTCAAATAAGCTGAGTAGGGACTCCAGACCTTTAGGAACTATAACCACGTCTGGGGTACAGCCTCCTCAGCCTGTTTTCTCACCTAAAAAATAGAAAATAACCTCTAACCTAATTCCTTTACAGAAATATGGTGAAAAATCAAGTGATAACACCTTATAAACAGTAAACATGATACAAGTGTTGGCTTTTAAAATGTTTAGCACTTTTTCCCCATACCTCTATTATACTTTGGGTTTAATTATCTGGTTATATGTCTGTCTCCCTGACTAGACCATTAAGACCCCTGAAGACAGGGTCGTGATTTATTCACTTCTTTTTTTTGAGACAGAGTCTCGCTCTGTTGTCCGGGCTAGAGTGCCGTGGCGTCAGCCTAGCTCACAGCAACCTCAGACTCCTGGGCTCAAGCGATCCTCCTGCCTCAGCCTCCGGAGTAGCTGGCACTACAGGCACGTGCCACCATGCCCAGCTAATTTTTTCTATATATATTTTTAGTTGTTCAGATAATTTCTTTCTATTTTTTTTTTTTTTTTTGGAGACCGAGTCTCATTCCTTTGCCCTGGCTAGAGTGCCGTGGTGTCAGCCTAGCTCACAGCAACCTCAGACTCCTGGGCTTAAGCAATCCTTCTGCCTCAGCCTCCTGAGTAGCTGGGACTACAGGTATGTGCCACCATGTCCAGCTAATTTTTTCTATATATTTTTAGTTGTCCAGATAATTTCTTTCTATTTTTTGACAGAGACGGGGGTCTTGCTCTTGCTCAGGCTGGTCTCGAACTCCTGACCTTGAGCGATCCTCCCGCCTAGGCCTCCCAGAGTGCTAGGATTACAGGCGTGAGCCACTGTGCCCAGCCAATTCACTTTTGTATCTCTCTAGACATCTAGTATTGACCCTGGAGCACTAAAGGTACTCGGTGAAATGGAAATTAAATGAATCATCTGTTTCTACAAAAAGTCTCCTGTTATTATGGCCAGTAGGCAGCATTTCATAGTTTTTCAAAGGAGAGATTCAAAGGCAGTTCTGTCCCTCTGCTCCCGTGCCTAACTGGGTGCCGGGAGATTCAGGAAACACTACAGTAGGAGCTAAGAGCCAGGTATTAGGGTTTTACAGTCAGGCTCTCCTACTTACTAATGTTGTGACCTGACACAAGTTTATGTGCCTCGGTTTTGTCATCTATAAGGCAGGGAAACAATTAGACCCCACCCTAAAATAGGGCAATGTAAAGCATTTAGCATAGCGATGAGCTATATATAAGCATTTCAATAAATGTTAGTTATCAATACTATCACTTATTGCCAATCCTTGGTTTGGTTCCTCAGCTGGAGTCATGGTGATGGAGGCCATGACACCAGTGTAGCACAGGCCTGAGCAAGTGACCGGCTTCCGACCACTGATCTTCCCCATGAGGGTGTACTGCCCCTTGACCCTTCTTTTCCCTGCTCTTCCCCCACTCTCTAGGCTCCCATAACGCTCTCCCTTCTTTTCTTCCTCTCAGGACCCTTTTGACTCCCGGACTTTCTTCCCAGTTTTTGAGGGAAGATCCTGGGAGGGGGTAGTTTATTTATTTATTTTCATCTGTGCAAGTCACACAGAAAGGGAAGGGGTAGTTTAGAAAAAGCTGGGTCATGACAGCCAGGGTACCTGGTTTCCATCTTCAACTCAGCCATTGATTTTCACCCTTCACAAACCTCCCACCAGCAACAAAAAGGGCTGTGGACATTCAAAGAAGTATTCTTGAAGTTTTCAAACATCTGAATTTGAACTGCACCCCACTATACTTGCTACTATCCCCCCATCCCCCAAAGGCATTTATAGTCTCTAAACCAGCAGACCATTCAATTTCCTCCTTCCCCAGTTATCAGGTGGGTTTTAGTTCTGATCATTAGCAACTATTCAAAAAGTCACCTTGAGGACAGGACTCTGTGGAGCAGACAGTTCTCAAACATCAAAGCACTGGGTTCTGCATGGAGACTCCTGCTAGGGTAAGCCCTTTAAATAACAATAACAACACAGCAGCCAGTATTTCAGGGGCATTAACTAAGTGCCACCCTGTTCTAAGCACTTCAGATATTCTAACCTGTTTAATACAATAACTCTCTGAAGAAGGCACTATTATTATCTCCATTTTACAGATGAGGAAGCTGAGGCACAGATGAAATAACTGGCCCAAGGTCACATACCTACTAAAGGGCAGGGCCTGGAGACCAGTCCATGCTCCCAAGCACCATGTTCCACTGCCTCTCACATACAAGTAGGGAAGTAGCAGCCTGAGGAACGCGGTGCTGCTCAACTCACTCAAAAGCACCTTCTCTTGCAGACTAGCATGATGGTCTATGTTAAAACACACTAAGTCAAATCAAGAAAATAACAAAATATCGACAGTCCCTGACATTTGTACTGTCCTTGACAGTTTAGATGAGATTTTCCCCAGCCTTTCTTTTATCTAGTACAATGGGCAGCACTGAGGGGGATACCAAGATAAGAAAACAGTCTCTGCACTCTGGGAGCTTACATACTAATCTTTCAGGTGAACAGACTGGTCTTATGCCATCGCAGTGAAGGGAAGGGTTCTGAGGTGGGAGGTGGCAGACCAGCAGGGGGCAGGGAGAGAAATTCAATAAATACTACAGGCAGAAAGACCTAGGAAGCAAGGTTTGGGAGACTGGAGGGGAGGGAAGCCATCTCGCCTGGAAGAAACGGAAAAGGTACCACTGACTTACTGGACCACTTTGGAAAAGTCACTTCCCTTCTCTGGTTCAGTTTCTTTCCCTATAAGGAGGGGGTGGGCGGGAACTGGATGACTGCTGAAATCCTACCAGCCACTGGGTTATAAAACCTAATGGGCGTCTGTAAATATATCCTGGAACTCTAGGGTTGACTTTGGGTTCCAGATCCACCAAAGGCTACCTCTGGGCTTTGGGCACGTCACTTCGCCTCTTGGTGCCTCAGTTGCCTCACCTACAAAATGAGTACGTCATTGACAGTCCTCTGTCCTTCCTCCCAGGGGTGCTGTAAGAATTACGGGGGACAAAAGAGACCAAAGGGCCGAGGGCCGTACGGATACTGGGCACGGCTGGTCTGACCCCCGGCACCGCCGCCAGGTCAGGCCCACCATATGCTCGGGTGACCCTCTTCCCCTGAAGCATCCGAAGTCGCCTCTGCCCAAGTTAGTGACCTCAGCTCGGCCCGAGAGAAAAGTGGGCCGAGCCGGCTGCGACCTTGAGCTGCTGCCTCCGGGGCCCCACGTGTGCCGCTGCCTCTCACCAGTGTTCGGCACCTCCCGATACCAGGCGCGGTAGAGCTCGCGAACCCTCCGCTTGGCCTCGTTCATGTCTCGACTGAAAATGGGCTTCACAGAGGTGCTAGCCGCAGCAGCCGCCCGACGGACGCCGCCCGCCGCCATCTTGCTAGGGAAACCACCTCCCCAACGTCACCGGCTCCACAAGCTGCGCCGGGGCCCCGAGGACGAATGTCTTTTCTCATTGGCTAAAGTGGAACGCCACGCCCCTATGCCTCGGTGGGCGGGAGGACGGCTCTGGGGCTCTCCAATTGGCTGGGAAGTCTCTCTCTCTCTCTCTGGGTGGTGGAGGCTGCGCATGCTCATTTGCAGAAACGCCCCTTGGCCGTGCGTCCGCCTGTCGCTCTGAGGGGCCGGTGGTGCCGCAAGGGGGCGCTCAAGCCCTAGGCTGACCGGGAGCTGGCGCCGGGGTCGCGGAGCGGCTGCTGGATCTCTCTCCGCGTCCAGCGGTCCGGCTGTGCAGCGCCCACGGCGCTCCTGGCTAGCGCCCCAGAGGCGCCGAAGAACTTCCTCACCCAGTCCCTGCGCGCCGCGAGGCCCCGAGGTGACGGCTGAGACAGATAATGGCGCCTGCGCTTTTGTGGCGCTGGCCCGGCCCCTCGGCGCCTTTTCTGCAACAACATACATACATGTTTACAAAGCAAGCTCGCTCTTAGCGCTTATATGTCAAAGCGCTTTCCTGACCTTTAGCTTCTTGGCGCTTCTCCACAACCCCCGTAGGTAGGTTATAGCATCAGCCTTTTAGATGAGAACATTTGCATCCCAATTCCTGATTTCTGTAAAAAGCAGCCCAGAATTCTGAAGCTGGAAGGAGCCTTAGATTGTCCATTCTGGGTATCTTTCGCTTTGCTGTCATTTTCCCACTGAGGTTATCTCCGAACACCAAGGGGAGCCTAGCAGTGTGAGGGCAGAAATAACAGCTAACAACAGGACCGGCCTGCTCAGGATACTGTACGTAGTCTACTCTCCTAGGTCCGGTGGGTAGTGTCAGCATTCCCATTTTACAGGTGAGGAAGCTGAGGTGGTGCAGAGTCTAGGTCACTTGCCAGACTAGGTCCTCCCCCCTCCCCCGCCCTGACTCTTGACTAGGGTTTCTGGTCTTTTTCTGAAAGTGCGGTTGACAGACACCTTGTTGAGTACTGGGGAAGGGCCAGTGGCTAGGGCTGAGCTTAGCTCTGGGACCCCCGCTGGCACGGGTTATTGCCCTGCATCTAGCCCAATCTTTCCCGTTTTAAAGGGTGAAAAAGATTTGCGGGTGGGGGGAGATAAAAAATAAATAAATAAATAAATAAAGGGTGAAAAAAATCAGATGTCTTTTTTGCTTACTATCTTTTAAAATGTATTTGTATATTTAAATGAGTTATACCAAACATATATAATGTATATAAATTATAAAGCATAACAACAAAATGGAAACTTTTGAATCCCAGTACCAACTTAAGTTGTAATACAGTTAAGGTTTATATAAAGTGTAGGATGTCCTTGGTAGCCACTGTTTTTAGTTTTCTAGATACATTAATTTATTTAAGCCTCACAACACACCTGTGAGATAAGTACTGGTATACCCATTTTACAGATGAGAAAACCGAGACAGAGACTAAGTTACTCGACAGTGCTGGCTTGAAACCCAGGCAGGTGGCTCCAGAGTCTGCTCTGCCTTTCACAGCATCTTTACAATGGTATCTACCTGTGTAATACTAACCTGATCTATGCCCCTGCCTTCTCCAGAAGTAACCACTATCATGAGTTTAGTGTTTAACATTCCTTTTCATTTAAAAAAAACATGGCCTCGGCCGGGCGCGGTGGCTCACGCCTGTAATCCTAGCACTCTGGGAGGCTGAGGCGGGTGGATCGCTCGAGGTCAGGAGTTCGAAACCAGCCTGAGCAAGAGTGAGACCCCGTCTCTACTAAAAATAGAAAGAAATTATATGGACAACTAAAATATATATATACAAAAAATTAGCCAGGCATGGTGGTGCATGCCTGTAGTCCCAGCTACTCGGGAGGCTGAGGCAGGAGGATCGCTTGAGCCCAGGAGTTTGAGGTTGCTGTGAGCTAGACTGAAGCCACGGCACTCACTCTAGCCCGGGCAACAGAGTGAGACTCTGTCTCAAAAAAAAAACAAAAACAAAAACAAAAAAAAAACATGGCCTCTAAAACAATGGACAAACTGGGAGAAAATTTTTGCAAATTATATTAATATATTCCAAAAGGGACTTGTATCTAGAATATATAAAACTCTTACAACTCAATAACAACAAAGACAAATAGCCTAATTTTAAAAATGGGCAAAGGTGGCGACACCAAATGCTGGTGAGGATGTGGAGCAACAGCAACTCTCATTGCTGGTGGGAATACAAATGGTACAGCCACTTTAGAAGACAGTTTGGTGGTTTCTTACAAAACTAAACATACTGTTATCATAAGATCCAGCAATTTCACGCCTTAGTGTTTACCTAGGTGAGCTGAAAATTATGTCCACATAGAAACCTGCACATGGTTGTTTATAGCAGCTTTATTCATAATTGCCAAAACTGAAAAGCAACCAGGGTGTCCTTCACCAGGAGAATGGATAAACTGTGGTATATCCAGACAATGGAATATTATTCAGCACTAAAAGAATTGAGCTATCAAACCACGAAAAGACATCGAGGAACCCTAAATGCATATTACCAAGTTAAAGAAGCCAATCTGAAAAAGCTACATGCTGCCTGATTCCAACTATATGACATTCTGGAAAAGGCAAAGCTATGGAGACAGTAAAAAAAAATCAGTGGTTTCCAGGGGCTGAGGGGAGGGAGGGATGAACAGGGGGAGCACAGATGATTTTTAGGGCAATGAAACTGCTCTGGGTAATACTATGAATGGGCTGGTCTGAATGGATCATGCCTGTAATCCCAGCTCTTGGGAGGCTGAGGTGGGAGGATTGCTTGAGGCAAGGAATTCGAGACCAGCCTGGGCAATATTACAAGAGCCCCGTCTCTACAAAAGTAAAAATAAAAAAAAAAATTAGCCAGGTATGGTGGCACATGCCTATAGTCCTAGCTACTCAGGTGGCTGAGGCAGCAGGATCACTTGAGCCCAGGAATTCAAGGTTACAGTGAGCTGTGGTTGCACCACTACATCCTAGCCTGGGTGACAGAGTGAGACCCTGTCTCTAAAATAAGTTAATAAATAACTAAAAATGGATACATGTCATTACACATTTGTCAAAACCCAGAGGGTGTACAACACCAAGAGTGAATCCTAATTCTATCATCACCCTAATTCCCTAACTATGGGCTTTGGGTGACAATGATGTGTCGATATGGCTTCATTGCTTGTAACAAATATACCATTCTGATGCTGGATGTTGATGGGTGGCGGGGGTGGAGGGCGGCTATAAGTGTGTGGCGGCTAAGGGTATGTGGTAACTCTCTGTACTTTCTGCTCAATTTTGCCGTGAACCTGAAACTGCTGTAAAACATAAAGTATTTCTTTAAATGGGCAAAGGCTTTGAATAACCATTGTCCAAAGAAGATATGCAAATGACCAATAAGCACATGAAGAGACACTCAACATCATTAGTCATTAGGCAAATGCAAATCAAAGCCATAATGAGATACCATTTCTCACCCACTAGAATGGCTAGAATAAAGAAGACAGACAATAGCCAGTGTTGGCAAAGATGTAGGGAAACTGGAACCCTCATACTCTGCTGGTGGGAATGTAAAATGTAGCCATGTGGGAAAACAGTCTGGCAGTTTCTTAAAACGTTAAACCTAACTGGCCACCATAGCATGCACCTGTAGTTCCAGCTTCTTGAGAAGCTGAGGTGGGAGGATCCGCTGAGTCCAGGAGTTTGATACCAGACTGGGCAACATAGTGAGACCCCACATTTAAAAAAAGCTAAACATAGACTTACTATATGATCCAGCAATTCCAATCCTAGATATCTACCCAGAAGAAATAAAAACGTTTCCCCACACAAAGACTTGTATGCAAATGTTCATAGCAGCATTATTCACAATAGGCAAAAAGTGGAAACACCCAAATGGCAATCAACTGATGAGTGGATCAACAGTGTGGTATAGCCATATAATGGAATACTCTTCAGCAATGATGAACCCTGAAAATATGCTCTGTGAAAGAAGCTAGACTAGACGCAAATAACACACAACATATGATCCCATGTATATGAAGGGTTCAGAAAAGACAAATCTAGGAGACAGAAAGTGGATTAGGGGTTGTCAGAGCCTGAGAGTGGAAATGGGGAGTGAATGTAAAAGGCACAAGGTTTCTTTTTAGGTTGATGGAAATCTTCTAAAATTAGTTTGTAAGATAGTGTACAACTTTTAAACATACTAAAATTCATTGAATTGTACACTTAAAATGGGTGAAGGATAAATTTTATTGTATGTAAATTATATCACAATAAAGCCCTTGAGGGAAAAATGGCCTCTGATGATTTTTCAAATGTGTAAAGTCCGGTGGATTTTAGTTAATGATGCCTTCTTGTTCTCATTACCTTAAAAAAGAAAAAAATCCTATTTTCCTTAATAAAAACTATGATTTTAGAAAATTGGGATAGAACAGAACAGAACAGAAAATAAATAACCTCCCTAGAAGTAGAGGCAATGTAGTACATAGTAAAAAGAATTGGGGCTTTATAGTCAGACTGTGGCCAGGCACAGTTGTTCTTGCCCGTAATCCCAGCACTTTGGGAGGATGAGGCGGGAGGATCAATGGAGCCCAGGAGTTTGAGACCAGCTTGGGCAACATAGCGAGACACCCATCTCTACAAAAAAATTGTTTAAATATCTGGGTGTCGTGGTGTGCACCTGTAGTCCTAGCTACTTGGGAGGATGGGACAGGAAGATCACTTGAGCCCAGGAGTTCAAGGTTACAGTGAGCTGTGATGGTGCCACTGCACTCCAACCTGTGCTACAGAGCAAGACCCTGTTTCATAAATAAATAAAGTCAGACTCTGATACCAGTTACAAGGTATATGTCAAGTTACCTTTGCTCCAAGAAGTTTGGTTTCCACATTTGTGAAATGAAGATAATGATGATTACCATACAGCACTGGGAAGATTAAATGAGATAATATATACAATAGGAAATGTCTGATTTCTCGTTGTCTCTTTTTTTTTTTTTTTTTTTTTTGAGACAGAGTCTCACTCTGTTGCCTGGGCTAGAGTGCCACGGCATCAGCCGAGCTCACAGTAACCTCCAACTCCTGGGCTCAAGCAATCCTCCTGCCTCAGCCTCCTGAGTAGCTGGGACTACAGTCATACGCCACCATGCCCAGATAATTTTTCTATATATATTTTTAGCTGTCCATATAATTTCTTTCTATTTTTGGTAGAGACGGGGTCTTGCTCTTGCTCAGGCTGGTCTCAAACTCGTGAGCTCAAATGATCCACCCACCTCAGCCAAACAAAATGCTAGGATTACAGGTGTGAGCCACGGCACCTGGCCGAAATGTCTGATTTCTAATCAAAAGTGTAGTTTATTATATCTCAAACAAGAAGCAGTACAATTAATCAAAGTATGTGCCTAAACTATTGACACAGTTTTGCCATCTTAACGGTAGCTTGTTTATGCCAGCAGTAAAGAAGCCTGCAGAGCGAGTGGCAATGAAATCTTGAAAGGCATTTTCCATAGCTTGTTGAGAATTGAATATTTTTCCTTACAAGAAGTGTTCCAAAGCCTGGAAGAAGTGCTAGTCAGTTGGTGTAAGGTCTGGTGAATACGGTGAATGACAGAGAGTTTCCAAGTCCAGCTCCTGTAGTTTCAACAGTGTTGTTTGTGCAACATGTGGTCAAGCATTGTCTTGCAAGAGGATTGGCCTGTCTCTGTTGACCAATCTCAGCCACTTAATCTTAAGCATTCTCATCATTTCATCCAACTGGTTGCAGTAGACTTCCGCTGTAATTGACTGACCAGGTTTAATGAAGCTGTAGTGGGTAAAACCAGCGCTGGACCACCAAACAGACACCATTAGCTTTTTTTGATGAACATTTGGTTTTGGACTGTGTTTTTGCCCTTCATCTTTATCCAACCATTGTGTCGAATGCTTGTGATTGTCAAAAAGAATCCATTTTTCATCACACATAACAATATGGTGTAGAAATGGTTTGCCTTGGCTTGGAGCGGTGGCTCACGCCTGTAATCCTAGCACTCTGGGAGGCCGAGACGGGTGGATTGTTTGAGCTCAGGAGTTCGAGACCAGCCTGAGCAAGATGAGACCTCATCTCTACTAAAAATAGAAAGAAATTAGCTGGACAACTAAAAATATATGGAAAAAATTAGCCGGACATGGTAGTGCATGCCTGTAGTCCCAGCTACTCAAGAGGCTGAGGCAGAAGGGTTGCTTGAGCCCAGGAGTTTGAGGTTGCTGTGAGCTAGGCTGACACTATGGCACTCTAGCCCAGGCAACAGAGTGAGACTCTGTCTCAAAAAAAAAGAAAAAAGGAATGGTTTGCCTTTATTTCATGACAGCAAAGAAAGGAAAGCTTAGAGACGATTTCTCTTCTGATGCTAGTTTAATTCATGTGGAACCCACTTATCCATCCTCTCTACCTTGCCCATTTGTTTCAAATGGTCCAATACTGTTGGAATAGTAATGTCAAACCTTGCTGCCAATTCACGTGTAGGTTGAGGTGGATTTGCTTCCACTGTAACTTTCAGCTCATCATTATCCACCTTGGTCTCAGGTCACCCACATGGCCTGTTTTCAAGATTAAAGTAACCAGAATGCAACTTCTAAAACCATCCACGTACTGTGCATCCAGTAGCCACATCCTTCCCAAACGCTTCATTGATACTTCAAGCTGTCTGTGCAGCATTGGTTCCACGACGGAACTCATATTCGAAAATAACACAAATGTTTGACTTATCCATGGTTTCACAAAAATTGCTCTAGAAAAAATTTGAAAGATAATCACAAGCCAAAATGTGTATTTGAAAGACCGAGGATGTATCTTCATAATAAAAATAAAACAAGAAGTGTCAAAGTGAAATGTCAGATACCAACTGTCAAACTTAGAACTTAAAGAAATTGGACATTTCATACTTAATAACCTAAAGTGCCTAGAAGAGTGTCTGGTGCACACAGATGTTTGATAAGTGTTAGTTTTTCTTTCCTTTGCCTACTAATCGTATTATGAGAATCCCATTAACTTTCTTTAGTCTCAAGCCCTACATTTTACACAGAGTAGATCCTAGTGATCGAGAGCAGCTGAAGGATGGCTGTCTTGTTCAGGGGGGGTGGTTGGAATACATCCCGCAGATGTCTTGAAACTGTGTCTGCAACTTAAGCGTCCTCTTTTTTACTTACATTGTAATTATGAATGGATACAAATAGAGTTTTCTAAAGGTGCTTTTATGCACATTTTACCCAAGATTGAGAAATGTTGATTTTCTGTAGCAAAGAACATTACTCTTTTTGGTGATGGATGTTGATAGATAACGGGGTAAGGGCTAACCACCTACCCAGCCCCCTCTTGCCAATGTCCTTGGTGCCCAGTGAATGTTAAATTGAAGCCCTCAGCATTCAAAGGATTTGTATATTAATAGTTGGTAGTGGAATAAGAAGTAGATCCCAGAATTTCTTATTCCAGTTCAGTGTTCTCCTCCCTCCCTCCCTGCCCACTGCCACCCTACTTTTGGCCTCAATTTAAAGCTCCCCTGCCTAAGATGGCCAGCATATATTTGTATCCTTCTTCCCTGAGATCACCTTAAAGTAAGAGATAAGAGTAGAAGGTCTTTTTTATTCCAGTGGCAAGTGGGGTCATAGGGCTCCAAGATGCCAGCAAAAGCAAGAGGAGGTATCAGGAACCGAAAATACATTCATCAGGGCCCAGATACAAAGCCACACATTGCTTCATACTTGCCTTTTCCTTTCCTGTCCCTGTTGGGAAGAGAGAGTGACTTTTATAATTTTTCCTGATTGTACTACAAATTTTAAATTCAATGTTTATTAAGATAATTTAGATTCACATGTATAAGAAATAACACAGAGAGGTCATGAATACCCTTTACCCAACTTTTCCTAATGGTAACATCTTATAAAACTAGAGTAGGATATCACAACCAGAATATTGACATTAATGTAATCAAGATACAGAACATTTGCATCATCACAAGGATTCCTCATGTTACCTTTCCCTCTCCCTTCCTTAGTCCCTAACAAGGGGACTCCATTTCTATTATTTTGTCCTTTCCAGAATGTTCTATAAATGGAATCAAACAGCATATAACTTTTTGGACAGGCCTTTTTTTCACTCAACATAATTTTCTTGAGACTCATCCAGGTTGTTACATGCATAAAGTTTATTCCTTTTCATTTCCAAGTAGTAGTCCATGGTATGGAGGTACCGCAATTTATTTAACCATTCACCTCTAAGAGGACATATGGGTTGTTTTAGTTTTTGGCTTTTATGAATAAAACTGCTAAACAATTATGTGTGGCTTTTGTGTCTACACAAATCTTCATTTCTCTAGTATAAATGCCCAGGAATGTAATCACTGGGTCTTATGGTTGTTGCATAGTTGTCTCCCACGCTGCCAAACAGTTTTCCAGAGCAACTGTATCATTTTACATGTCCCCTCAGCAATGTATGAGTGATCCAGTTTCTCCACATCCTTTTCCACATTGGGTGCAACAACTTTTTAATTCAGCCATTCTGATAAATGTACAGGGATATCTCATTGCAGTTTTTGTTTCCATTTCCCTAATGGCCAGTGATGTTGAACATCCTTTCACATGTTTACTTCCCATGTGTATATTCTCTTTAGTGAAATGTTTTTATGTCTTTTGTACATTCTCTAATTAGATTATTTGTTTACTCTTGAGTTTTGAGAGTTCTTTATGCGTTCTACATACTAGTCCTTAATCAGAGATGTAGTTGTAAATTTTCCCCCATTCCACAGCTTGTCTTTTCATCTTCTCAATAGGGTCTTTCACAGAACAAAAGTGCTTCATTTTGATGAAATCCAATTTATTAATTTTTTTCCTTTTTTGGATTGTGCTTTTGGTGTCAAGTCTAAGAACTCTTTGCCTAGTTCTAGGTCCAGAAAATTTTCTGTTACTTTTTTATTCTAAAAGTTTTATGTTTCATATTTAAGTCCATGGTCCATTTTGTATTAATTTTTATATAAGATGTGAGATTTAGTTCAAGGTTCATTTTCTTGCCTGAGGATGTCTGATTACTCCCAGAGCCATTTGTTGAAAAGTCAGCTTTCCTCCATTAGATTGCTTCAGCACCTTTATAAAAAAATCAGTTGGGCACATTAGTTAGTGACAAAGTCTCTTAGTTTTCCTTCATCTGAGAATTTTCTTCATTTTTTCCTAGCATTCCTGAAGGGTATTTTCATTGGATATGGAATTCTGGACTGATAGTTCAACACTTGAAAAATGTTGTGTCACTTCTTTCTGGCCTCTATGGTCTCTGACAAGAAATCAGCGGTCATTTGAATTGTTTTTCTCATACAGGTAATATGTTGTTTTGCTCGGGCTACTTTCAAAATTTTGTTTTGTTTCCAGAAGTTTGACTATGATGCGTCTTGGTGTGAACTTCTTTGGGTTTATCCTAGTTCGAATTCTCTCAGCTTCTTGAGTCTGTTGTTTTATGCCTTTTTCCAAATTTGGAAAGTTTTCTTTGAGAATTTGTTAAGCCCTGCTCTCTTTCTCCTCTCCTGCTGAGACTCTCATGGCACCATGTTTGATCTTTTTTTTTAGTAGTCCCAAAAGTCCCTGAGGGGGACTTTTTTCACAGTCCGTTTTCTCTCTGTTGTTCAGATTGGGTAATTTCTTTTTTTTTTTTTTTTTTTTTTTTTTTTTTTTTTTGTTGAGACAGAGTCTCACTTTGTTGCCCAGGCTAGAGTGAGTGCCGTGGCGTCAGCTTAGCTCACAGCAACCTCAGACTCCTCGGCTTAAGTGATCCTACTGCCTCAGCCTCCCGAGTAGCTGGGACTACAGGCATGCGCCACTATGCCCGGCTAATTTTTTCTATATAGATTTTTAGTTGTCCATATAATGTCTTTCTATTTTTAGTAGAGACGGGGTCTCGCTCAGGCTGGTCTGGAACTCTTGACCTTGAGCAATCCACCCGCCTCGGCCTCCCAGAGTGCTAGGATTACAGGCGTGAGCCACCGCGCCCGGCCCAGATTGGGTAATTTCTATTGTTCTATCTTCTGATTCATTGCTTCTTTCCTTTGTCCTCTCCTTTGTACTTGAGCCACCCACTGAGCTTTTTATTTCAGTTATTGTATTTTTCAGTTCTAAAATTTCCATCTAGTTCCCCTTTGTATCATCTATTTCTTTGATGAGACTTTATTTTTTTATTACTTTCAAGCATGTTCATAATTTCTTATTGAAACATTTTATGATGGCTGCTTTAAAAGTTTTGTCACGGCTGGGTGTGGTGGCTCACACCTGTAATCCTAGCACTCTGGGAGGCCGAGGCAGGCGGATTGTTTGAGCTCAGGAGTTGGAGACCAGCCTCAGCTAGAGTGAGACCCTGTCTCTACTAAAAATAGAAAGAAATTAGCTGGACAACTAAAAACATACATAGAAAAAACTAGCTGGGCATGGTGGTGCATGCCTGTAGTCCCAGCTACTTAGGAGACTGAGGCAGTAGGATCACTTGAGCCCAGGAGTTTGAGGTTGCTGTGAGCTAGGCTGATGCCATGGCACTCTAGCCCGGGCAACAGAGTGAGACTCTGTCTCAAAATAAAAAAAATAAAAAATAAATAAGAAAAAGTTTTGTCAGATAATTCTGCTGTCTCTATCATCCCACTGTTGGCATCTAGTCATTGACTTTTTTCATTCAGTTTGAAATGTTCCTTTTTCTTGGTATGATGAGAGATTTTTTTTGATTGAAACCTGGACATTCGGGGTATTATGTTATGAGATTCTAGATCTTATTTAGTTGGCTTCCTTTGACACCACTCCAGCAGGGGAAAGGAAAGCGCTTCCTTGTTACTGTAAGTGGGGGTGGAAGTCCAGGCTCCCCACGCAGCCGCAGTAGACACTCCAGGGGTGGGGACCCCTCATACTGCTTAGTGAGAGTGGGAGTTCTGGCTGTGCACTGGGCTTCCACTGATACTTCTCTTGGAGGGAAGGGCAGAAGTGCCTCACTACTGACACCGTGGAAGGGGGGTTGCCTTTTTACCTATTGTCAAAGGTGAAAGTTCTGACTCTCTGCTAGGTCTCTTCTGACAGTCCCTCAGTAGGGACGGGGAGGTGACCAGCTGTGGCCCTTCTAAGCATGGGGCCCTGTGTGACTGCCCAGTTTGCATGCCTATGAAGCTGGCCCTGAAAATAACCTTATCACTTCAGGTTGCTGCCATCAGCACACTGACAGTCACCAGGAGCAGAGCAGTGGGTGGGAATCTGGGTCTCCGGCCCTCTCACTCAATGGCGTGCGTTTCCCAGACATTTCCAACCCTTGTGTATTTTCTTCTTCACCCTCAGGGATGCCTATGATTCTCACATTAGGCTTCTTCACACAATCCCACATTTCTTGTAGGCTTTGCTCTTTTCTCTTATTTCTCTGCTCTATCTCTGTGACTGACTTATTTAATTGAAAGGTGTTATCTTCAATCCCTGAGATTCTTTCTTCTGTTTGACCCTGTTCTTGAGGCTTTCCACTATGTTTTGTAATTCCTTGAATAAATTCTTCATTTCTAGAAGTTCTGTTTGATTTTTCTTTAATATTTGAATTTATTTAGTGAGTTTTTCTTGCAAGTCCTGGATTTCTTTTTTTTTTTTTTTTTTTTTTGGGGGGGGTTTCTTTGTGTTGGTTATCCATTTTTTTCTTGCATATTATTCAGTTTTCTTACAATCCACATTCCAAATTCTTCTTCTGTCATTTTAGTGTTCTGAATTTGGTTGATGTCCATTGCTAGAGAGCTGGTGTTCCCCTTTGGGGAACTTTCTGTTTGCTTCTTCATTCTTCCAGAGTTTTTTTGCTGATTCCTTCCCATTTAGACCAGCTATTGGTTCTTACCTTTAGATTTTTGTTTGAATAATGACACACCCTGTTTAGTCTCTGAGCCAGTAGGTGGTGTTTGTGGGGGAGATTCAACCACACCCTGTATGATGAGTCAGTAGATGCATTTAAAGTGTGTTCAGAATGACCTCCCTGTCAGTAGGTGGTGCTTGCTGGGAGGGGCAGGCTGCAGTGTTGTTTTTGGGTCCTGTAAACAGCTTTTGTTCCTCTGGAGAGGCACTCTAGTGCCTCAGGTGGAGCGTGGGCCCTGGGACTTCCAGGTGTGTCCTTATTCTCCACCTCAGTGGGGGCAGGTGTGGGAGTGTGTCTGGGTGGGGCTGGGTTGGGTGAACCTGCCCTCAGGCACCACAAATGCTGTTAGCAGGGGTCAAAGTCTGTTCTCTGCTTCTGGGCAAAGCTGCCAGGGAGGGGCTGAAATGGCCCCACTCAGCTGAGAAGTCTGCGTGTGGGGGTGGAGCTGTCTGAGACCTGTAGTCTGGAGCAGGCCTTGCTCCTTTCCACCCTCCCCTATTCCATGGTTTCTCCTGGGCCTCTGCCAGGAGGCAGGACTTCAAGCCAGCGGATCTCCCTTGGCTGTGATGCGGGCCGGGGAGTTCCCTGCCCAGGATAGCAGCCTGAGCTGGGCACACGGCCCTCCCTTGGGAGGAGGGTTGCCCCTCAAGCACGCTGATCTGCCTCTGAAGGCACACACACACAGTAGGGTCGTTCACAAATATCCCTTCTGTGCCCCTGGGCAATGCGATCGAGACGTGGGTGTCCAGGATCAGGTCTGCAGGCCTGTGCCCTGGGCCCTGGGCATCAATCCCTGACCTTGCCAGGGAGAGGAGTGCTGGTCTCCAGTCACCCATGGGGTGCCCAGGCTGGATTGATGTCTCTCCACCTTTGGATTTGCCCGGCTCTCCCGGAGTCACCAGGCAAGCTGCACCTGGGAGGGCGGGCGGGTAGGGAGCTCACAGTCTGAGTACCCCTCGGTCTGCTGTAGGGCCCCAAAAGGAAAGGTCCCATTCCCCTCAGATGTCTCCAGGTGGTAGCTAAATTGTCTCTCTCGACAGCCAAGGGTAGGGCAGGGGAAGGGGAGAATGAAGCAATACTGCACCTGCCGACGGGCTCGGGTCTGCGGGCCGGCAGGTGCCCGAGGGAGCTGGGAGCCTGCTGCCCTGTCTGCAAGAGGCTCACCGCTCACTGGCAGCGGCCGTCTCTGGGCTGGTGTCGGCAGGTCCCTCCACCCGCTCAGGAGCCCCCCAGCAGTCGCAGATGCAAGGGAGGGGAAGTTTAACTGCTCCACCTACCCTTGTCGCTGGTCTCCACGCCTCTCACCTCTCGGGGGCCTTTCTCCTTCCATTTCTCCTCCGCAACTTCTTCCTGTGGAGTCTCCTGTAGTTTCAGGCACCCTTCCTTCCGTCCCTCGTCTGATCTATGTTTGTCTGCCTGTTTATTTTTTTTCACTTTCTTCTAAAATCTGTCTTTCTTGCAGAGACGCTCTGGCTGGCAGTTTTTCTCATCCGCCATCTTGCCCTGGGCCCCAACATTGCTTCATTATAATGTTGATGACAAAAACAATTGATTACTGGTGGGGCCACTGTTTGTGTGGAGTTTGCGTGTTCTCCCCATGTCTGCATGGGTTTTCTCCGGGTCCTCCAGTTTCCTCTCACATCCCAAAGATGTGCATGTTAGGTTAGTCAGCGTGTCTACATTGTCCCAGTGTGAGTGTGTTTGTGTGTGTCCAGGGTGGGGTCCTGCCTTGCACCCTGAGCTGCCAGGAGAAGCTCTGGCCACCTGTGACCCTGAACTGGAATAAGCGGGGTGGAAAATGAATGAATTAATTGATAAATACAAATTGTTGCCAAATAAAAACTGGTGAAGTTAGACTATCGTCGTACAGATGCATGACAGTAAAGGACGCGGTCTGAAAGCACTCAGTGAGTCACCATGTCGGTGATTGTTTTTGAACTGCATGGTGGCAGGATGTGTTCCTGACAATTTTCACCACTGATTCAACAAAAATTGGGCAAATCATGATCCTGTTTTTATTAATCTTTCTTAAATGTATGTGAAACTCATATTTATTTCAATGTTAAATATTAGAAGTGTTTTGGTCTTTATTTAGGGGTTTGGTGATGTTTTTATGACCACAAATATGCCACAGGGACTTACCTCTTATTTATATCAGTTAGCCTATGGTAAAATTAGTTTCCCTTAAAGTCACAGTTTCCAAGAACCTAAGTATGACATTAAGTGAGGACTTACTGTGCATAATTTGAAATTTTATAGGACTTAAAATACCAGCTGCCTTTTGCCCTGCCCCACCTCACCCCCGATTCCCACAACCCAGGTGGCAATCTTTGCAGCTTCCTACCTTTGCAGCTGTAGCCTTTGATTTTTGCCTCCACGTAGAGAATAGGATAAATTTTCTGTGCTGCCTAATTAACTCCTACAATGGAAGATGAGGATTTAGTGCTTGTAACCACTGCACACTTACTGCCACCTCCAGCACACATTTCACCTCTGTCTAGTCTTCCAATATAATTATATCATAGTTTTTGGCATTTGTAAATTTTAAATCTGAATAATGACACCTTTTTGAAGATCCTTGTTGTCTAATAGCTTTGAAGTTTGGTATTGAGAAGTCTGATGAAAGCTGAATTACTAAAACTGAGATTTTTTTCTATGTATCTCTGGACATTTTTAGGTTCTTCTCTTTATCCTCAATGTTCTGAAATTTATTGATGACAAATTCTGGGTGGGTCCTCCTTCATCCATTGTCCTGGATACTTGCTGTTTCCTTCTTGTCTGGAAACTCATGTCCTTCATCTCTGGGAACTTGTCTTGACAAAAAAGGAACTTATGTATTTGACATCTCTCACTGCCACCCCAGTCTGTCATCTCTGTTGCCTCTTTCAGAAACATCTAAACATCCAACATCTAAGCTGTTGGAGCTCCTGACCGCTTCTCACTCTGTTCTTTATGGGAAATATTTTTTCAACTTTATCTTCTATGTTTTGATTGGATTTTTCATTCCCATTATTATGTCATAATTTTATTTGTCAAGAATTAGTGATACTGGTTGTTTGAACGTTTCTATCTTAGAGCCTCCTATTCTTTCATGAATGCAAAGTTTTACCTTTCTAAAGACATCAGTTAGAGTTTTTAAAAAGTTTTTTAGGCTGGACACAGTGGCTCACGGCTGTAACCCCAGCACTTTGGGAGGCCAAGCTGGGAGGATCGCTTGAGGCCAGGACTTCAAGACCAGCCTGGGCAACATAGAGGGACCCCATCTCTAAAAAAATTTTAAAAATTAGCTGGGCATTATGGCACATGCCTGTAGTCCCAGCTACTTGGGAGGCTGAGGCAGGAGGATTGACGGGCCCAGGAGTTTGAGGTTGTAGTGAGCTATGATTATGTCACTGCACTCCAGAGTGAGACTTCCAAAAAAAAAAAGAAAAGAAAAGAAAAAAGTTTTTAATGGTTGTTTTCCTTAAATACCTGGCATTCTTAAGGCGCTTGCTTATGTAGAAATTGACAGACCTCACCTCAGCCTTCCCGCTTTCCTTGTCATGCAGCCCATAGGTGAGACCTTACGGCCAGTGTGGGGCTGATGGATAAATGCTACCCCATGACCACTCAGCTGGGTAAGGGGCTGGGGAAGTCTCTTGCCCTGGAGTGGGCTTGCTGTCCTGGGCACTCTTGGCAGACACAGTGAGGGGACTGCACCTGGAGAGGATGGGTTTAGGTTAGGGAAGGACTCCCAGTCACTCATAGCCAGCTGTCAAGTCTCCTATTTCCCTCTGCAGAGACGCAAAGTCAAGAGTGGGAAAAAGCCAGCCTCAGAGGTAAGTGAGGAGGCTTCTCCCATAGGGGCCGGGGCTCCCCTGGGAAAGGACTTTCCAGGAGAAACACAGGACTGGAACCCCACCTTACGTGTGAGAACAGGAGGTGGGATGTGTTCTGAGGGCCTTTCTGTTCATAGTCTGCCCTCTTGTTCCTCCTAGGCCATGACCCCCAGGGCACCGGGAAGACTGAATGATGCTGCCCACAAGGAGGAAGCTGACGGAGGAAGCTGACATCGTGTCTCAGGAGGAAGAGCAGGTAAGGTCGCCAGGGGAGGAAGCAGCTGGCCCCATTCTTACTGAGAAAGAGGTGGCAGGGACCCCAGGTAAGGGCACTCCGGAGCTTCAACTGGAAAGTCCCTTGTAAGGGTCCTACGGAGAAGCCATGGACCATTGGAGGGTGGGGAGGCAGTGGCGGGTCGGGGGCGGCCTCGAGCCCAGCGGAGCAGCGGGCGCTGTGTGCAGCTGAGAGGCAGCAGAGTGTGAGCAGGGAGCGGGTCTGATCCTGACCTCGCCCACCGCCTTGTGGGGTAGGGCCTCCATTTCCCTTTCTGATAAACACGGAACCTGCCTCATCCCACGGCTGAGCCCCTCTTCTTCCTTTTAGGAAAATAAAAAGTTCCAAAAGGAAATTGCTGCATATTCATCTGGTAAGACTGCTGGCCAGCCCTGCTGCACCAGGACTCCTTCCCCTCCTCCCCAAGCACAGTGACTGCCGGGGTCACAATGACCACCCCTTTCAGACATCCCTGACCTGGGGAGGTGGGAAAAAAAAGCCCAGGTAGCCAGAAGCCTTGACCTTCCTGTGAGCCTCCCAGGGTTGAAAGGCACCCTGGGTCACTCCCTGGGCTGCCAGCAACCCACCCTGTCATCACAGTTCACCTGACCCCCAGGCGGCCAAGGAGGGTAGCTCATCCGTGGCCTGGGACAAGGTTCCTCCCAGCAGGGGACCCGCAGGGAATGCCTGTTTGGGCTTCCTAGAGATCCCTGAGGTAGAGAGCAAGGAGCAAGGCACAGGGGCTGGGTCCCCCCACTCCTGAGGAACCTCTGGCTGAGATGGGTCCCAGCCCCCGACAACCCCAAGACTCAGAGCCACGAATGAAAAGTGTCCAATAAATCCTGCTGCTTCTGCAGGGCCCGCTGCCTCCTGCCAGGGACCCCAGTCTCCTCAGACAATCGCAGCCTGGCCGCATCCGCACTGCCTCTCCCACAGCTTCAGGAAGACCAAGACCACCTCCTGCCCAGCCAGCTTTCCCACTCAGAGCCAGGGGACAGGCTAAGGTCCCGGCAGTACTGAGAGCTGGGCAGCTCCTTGTCATGAGGGCATTTGGGAAAACGCAGGTGGGAACCCGTCAGGCCTGCTGTAGGGTCCTCTGGCAAAAGAAGCCCTGGGGTGGCTTCTGCTCTGAGTGTCCATGGTTCTGTCCCAGGCTGTACCCTAAGTGCACCAGACGGTCTGCCCAGAACTCAGGTAAAGAGATGGTCATTAGAAACCCAGGGCACTGCCCACGTGCCCAGTCCAGACCGGCCAATTGTGGGGGTGGGCACAGAGGTGGAGACAGCACTCTCTGCCCTTGGTGAGGCCTCAGGCCAGCAAGAGTCAGTCGCAGAGGTCAGGGAAAGAAGACAGGACTGGGTGGCCATCTGGTGCTATGTTCCCCTTGGCAGAAAGGGAACAGAAGCCCGGGACAGGGAGGTAGGAGCCCACGGTCACACAGGGTAGTGGCAGAGCAGGGACTAGAGCCAGGGCCTCATCCTCTCGGCTGCCCCCACCATGTCCTTCTCCTCTGCCCACCCCACTGCCACATGGCTCCAAGGTTGTCCCAACCCCCAGGGGAGGCCTATAGTCCACAGGGCTCACTCCCTGCCCCTGGCCAAACCTGTGGGCCCCGCGTGACCCAGACATTGAGAAGACGGCGCCGGGGGTTGCAGCTCAGACAAATGTCATCTGCTGGCTCCAGCCTGGCCCTGAGTGGTGACTGCTCACTGGTCAGGGCCTGGACACAGCGTCCCTGAGGGGCAAGGGAAGCTGGCCATTCCTACTGTGGGGTGACTGAGAGGCTCAAGAAGGCGGCTGACCCTGGGCTTGCATCAGGCCTTCCCAGAGAACGTTCTGGCACCTGATGATTGAGCCCTGGGTGGTAACCCTGGCACTTGACTCTGTGGCCCTCCTGGACTTCTCTCCCTTCTTGGGGTGTCGAATGTGAAGGGAGGTAACAGGATGCTGCAGGCAGGGCTGCTGGGCGCTGGGTGCTGGGCGCTGGGCGCTGGGCGCTGGCGGGTGGGCCAACCAGGGCCTGAAATGTGGTTCTCCAGGCTGAGTGCTGCCCTCTGCACCCCACTGTCCGGACTGATGTCTCTGGACAGCCCAGGCTGGCCCCTCCCCTAGGAGCCAGGACCACACAGTCCTTGTCACCAATCTGCCCCGAGTTGAGTCATCAGGGTGTTGGGGTTACAGGTGGGGATTGGCTGACATCTCCTGAACCTCAACAAACCCATCTGTCACATGGGGCCAGGAGGTCAGATCAGCATGGATGAGGCGGGGTGGGCTGTCCCCAGAGAGGCTGTGAGGCCCCATGGCAGCCAGCAGTGTTGACGGGGCCAAGGTGGGCAAAGCACGTTGGTTTATTGGACATCAGGGCCCCTGGCTGGGGAGAAGGCTGGGGCTCGGTGTCGGCCTCTAGCGGGGCACAGCACAAAGCTGGTATGGGGACGGGGTAACCAGGAAGTTACAGACACCGTGGTCGCTGGGCCGGGGGTGTCCTGGTGGCACCGAGAAGCTGAAGCGCTGCAGGAGGGAGGTGAAGAAGAGGAAGAGCTCCATGCGGGCCAGGGGCTCCCCGAGGCACGTGCGGCGGCCTGTGGGTGGGTAAGGGGGGCTCAGTGAGCCTGGGCCTGGGCTCCACCCCGCCTAGACTCCAAGGAAGGGGGCAGGGAGCCGGGCAGCCCACAGGCACCTGCTGAGAAAGGCATGAAGGCCTCAGGCTTCACGAAGCGGCCCTGAGCGTCCAGGAAGTGTTCGGGGTGGAAGCGGAAAGGCTTCTCCCAGACCGCCTCGTCCTTCAGCACCGATGACAGGTTGGTGAAGAGTGTTGTCCCCTGGGAAAGAGATGCCTGGCGTGAGTGGCGACTGGCCCGTAGGAAGCTGGGACCCCTGCCACCAAACACATGGGGCACACTCTGTGCCTGGCACGCTCCTGAACGCCATCAAGTAACCCTCGGCCCAGGGAGCTTCTCGTAACTCTCTGACCCCGAGGCAGGGCCGAGTCCCACATTCCATGGGCGCCCTCCCTGCCTCCAACCCCTGCAGCCACAGGTCGTCTGGGGCACGTTCTGCTTTGTCTTCCCCACTGGACTGGGGCTCTGCACAGACAGGCCGGCCCTTTCCCTGCCCTGCACCCCACACCCAGGCTGGGCAGGCTGTGCCTGCGGAAGCGAGGACCGGGTGACCTGGGGTCCCAGCCGCAGTCCTACCTTGGGGATTAGGAAGCCCTGCACTTCGATGTCACGGGACGTCATGTGGGGCACACCCAGGGGGACGATGTCCGCAAAGCGCTGCACCTCGTGTATCACAGCAGTGGTGAAGGGCATGTGGGCCTGGTCACCGATTTCTGGTCGCCGCACCTTTCCTATCACTTCGTCAATCTCCTGTTGGACACGGCCTGGACACACACAAGTGTCCCACAGCGGGTCAGAAGCCGGCAGCTGAGCCCTGCCCCTCTCCTGAGTCCTGTGTTGGGGGCGGGGCCACCTGAGTGGAAGGTCACGCTCACAGGTCCTGGCTCAGGCAGTGCTTGTGCCAGGGGTGTCCGAAAGAAGCTCAGGGGCCCCTCCCTGTACCTCTCCTCCTTCGGCCGCCCCGTCAGCCCGCAGCCGGACTCACGCTGCACATCCGGGTGCAGGATCATGAGCAGGAGGGCCCAGGCCAGCGTGGTCGAGGTGGTCACCATCCCAGCTGAGAACAGATCAGCCACCACCAGGCGCAGGTTCTCATCATTGAAGCTGCTATTGGGGTTCCCCTTGGCCTGACCGGGCAGAGAGGGTGGGCTCAGGGGGCAGAGAAGGAAGCCCCCAAATGACCATCCATTCTGCACCTGTCAGCCCTGATCATAGGGTGGTGCATCAGCTCCTCCCTGCCTGGCCTGGCCTCACTCCTCAGGGCACCCTCAAGCTGCAGCCCCTGTCCTTGTCCCTGGCAGTGGCCCTCACCTTCTCCACCTCGGCCAGGAAGGCGTCAGTCAGGTCTCTGGGTGGCTGGGCCGGATCCCGGGTCATCCTGTGCTCAGTCACCAGCTCATCGAGCAGGGCCATGAAACCCTTCCTTGCAGAGATGACCTTGCCAGCCAGCCTCGGAATGCGCAGAAGCACGGGGAAAGCCATCACCACCTGTGCCAGTCACAGAAGGGGGCCTGGGTCCCTCCTGTGCTCAGCATTTACCTGCACCCATCTCCAATCCCAGAGTGGACGCACTGCCTGCCTGTCCCCACCATTGACCCGGTCCCTCCCCAAGTGGGAGTCTCCACACTGTCTCCTGGCCCTGGGCTGACACAAGGATAAACCTACGATGGAAATCTCACCGGTTTGTTGGCTCCCAACGTGCCCAGGAGGCCCAGGCTCCTTGGCCTTCTTTGGGGTCCCACTGACCCTACCTGGGCACACCTGTCCCATTAGCCTTGTCTGAGATTTCCCCTCCCCTCGGTGCCCTGCCTCTTGCAGTGGGCTCTCCAGGAATGCCCTTCCCCCTCGCCCCTGTGTGCAACTCTCCTCCATGAACACCCAGCTGCAGTCAGAGTCACCTGCCTGGAGCTTGCCCTGCAGAGACTCCCGCAGCCCCTATCGCCCCCTGCACCTGCATCAGGTAGCCAGATTCCTGGTGATGTTGTTTCTCCACCAATTCCATTAGCCTGAGGAAGCTCCGGTCGTCGTACTCGAAGCGGCGCCCGTAGGTGAGGGACGCGATCACGTTGCCCACCGCTTTGTTCAGGAGCGCGTTGGGGCTAAAGGGCCGTGCTGAGACAGGATGCCGGTCAGGGAGGCTCCTCTTCGGGGGCCCCAGCCACACCTCCCCGGTCCTCCCCTGTCCCTGCACCCGTCACCCACCGGCTTGGTCGGCGAAGGCGGCACAGAGGCAGGCGGCCTCCTCAGTCACCCACAGCTCCAGCGACTTCTTGCCCAGACCGAAGAAGCGCAGAGTGGACAAGGAAAAGCGCCGCTGCTCGCGCCACGCGGGCCCGTAGCGCGCCATGATCACCCCTGGGGTAGGGCGGGCAGGTGGGCGTGGCCCGGAATGTTCTGCCCCGCCCACTTTCCCTCTTCAGCTCCGCGGACTGGGGCCCCGCCCACTCTGACCCTGCCTTCCCGCAGGTCTGGC
The DNA here is from genome assembly GCF_041146395.1 of Eulemur rufifrons. NCBI lineage: Eukaryota > Metazoa > Chordata > Mammalia > Primates > Lemuridae > Eulemur > Eulemur rufifrons. The sequence goes on from NC_090998.1 coordinate 90,612,239, forward strand.
TCTTGCTTCCCCGCTTTGGTCGCCTGCTCTCTGTCCGCTGCGCTGGGCAGCCCTTGGCCCCAGGTGGGCCCTGCCCAGCCTGACTAGGGTTCCACTCCGGGAGGACGCTGCCTGCCCCTCCTGCCCACACCGAGCCGGACGCCCCCGCGTGGCCGCCCTGACTCGCTCCTCCTTCCCGCCCCGCCCCCACGGTCCTCGCACCCCACGCAGGGTGTTCCCTCGCCCTCCGCCCCCCACCCACCCACTGGCCTTTCTCTGCGTCCCTAGCCCAGGGTCAGGCGCCCACTGGCCCAGTTCGGTCCCTGGGAACTGCTCCCTCTCTCCCTCCTGCGGCGACAGTCCCCGCGGTCACTTGCCTTCTGCATGTGGCCCGTGGCCCAGGTGCTCAGAGATGGGCGAAGGCGGCCGGTCCGCAGTGTCCTCGTTGTGCTTCACCAGAGCCTCGCGCACGGCCTCCAGCCCGTTGAGCACGACCACCGGCGTCCAGGCCAGCTGCAGGCTATACACGTCCCCGAAGCGGCGCCGCAGCTGTAGGAGGAGGGTGTGGCGTCCGTGAAGCCGGGGACCCCCGGGTGGTGGTCCCGGGCTCACCCTATAAGCCCCGTGAGACCGTGGGGCCGGCCGGAGTCCGCCAATTCAAGGACAAGATGTGTACTCCAGATCCTGGGGGTCAGATTCTCTACGGTTGAGGAGCTCGGTTTGCATCCAACAACCCAGCTTTGCATGACCTTGCAAGAATGACCGAAATTGACAGTAGGTCCCCGTTAGCATCCCAGTTTACAGATCAGGAAACTGGGGGTTAGGGAGGTGAGCTTGAGGCCCACGGACCAACAGCGACAAAACATTTGAACCGGTCACTGCACCTCTCTCAACCCCAGTTTCCTCATTTAATTGGTGCTCAGGACACTAACACCCCCCACCCCCCATTCCCCAGACCTTTCCTTCTGGTGTCATCAGAAGGGACTTGGGCCTTCCCTAAGTTCTGTGCTGTCCAACAGGCTTGCAAACCCACCGACCAGTCCCGCCTCCCCTCCAGGCCTTTGCCCTCCCAGACCTTTTCCTTTGGAAAATCCAAACTGTCCCTCAGGCCCTGCACAAATGCCCTCCCCAGGGAGCCTCTCACACCTGCTTCCTCTTCTGGGCCCAGCTCCTTGTCCAGACTGTGTCTTACCCACCACCCATGTCTCCTGCTGGGGGTGCCCAGGCCCCTTGCTGCGTTCGCCACCACCTCCCTTACCTGACCAAAGGAATAGGCGATGTCCTGGAAGTCCATCTGTAGTATGTTGCCCAGCCCCAGCAATGCCATGGGGCCCGGCGGGTAGCGTGCAGCCCAGCGTGGGCGCCGGTGCATCAGGTCCACCAGAAGCAGGAAGATGGCCAGGGCCAAGGCCAGGGGCACCAGCACGTCCCCCGTCAGCAGCCCCATGGCTGCGTGTCCACTAGACTCCTCCAGTAACACCTGTCACTCCAGCAGTCCAAGCACCTAGGCTCAGGCAGCACCCTCCTGGCACACCCTGAGTGCCAAACACTCTGTGCTATTTCCTTATGAAGGGAGGTGACACTGGCCTTTGCCCTGTGCAGTGAGCCAACTTGTTGTGTTGACTGTGCTGCCAGAGGGTTCAGGGCCAGGACAGGGCAGGGTAGCTGGGGGGATGGATCCAGAGGTCCTTGTCGCTGCTGCCCTCCCCAGGTGCTTACCCAAGGTCAGGGGGCATAGCAGGTCCGGCAGGAGAAGTAGCCCCTTTCCCCACCTCTAACTCCCCAGCTCTGTACAGGCTCCTGGGAGAGCCCTGGTCTGACTGGTCCTTGCCACCCACCTCTCCCCATAATGTGGTCATGACTTCTCCCCAACACCTGTCCTTGTCCTTAGTTCACCTCACCTGCCTGTTTCTGAGAGGCCTCCAACCCCTTGTCTGTCATCCACACTTGCCTTGGGCTTAGAGAGGTTGTGATGATCAGAGGGACCAAGGGGCGAGTCCCTTTACTCAGCACTGCACACTGGACACACCCAGACACAGACACACCTGGTCACGCACACCCTGGTACCCGACCAGATACTTACCCACGTGCTCACACACAAACACACCCATCTACGCACTCACAAAACCTGCACGCTCAGACAATACACGAGCACCGACTCTCACTCAAGGCACGTGTGTTCACACACACACACACACACACACTTACCCCTACGTGCAGACCCAGCACAGTGTCCTGCCTCTCAGTTTTCCGGGCGGGACCTCTGCCATCTGGAGGTTGCTCTCGGGGAGTCTCAGGGCCATCACCCAGCTACTGCCCAGCCCAGACTCCTGGGCTCTGGCCTGGCTGTACCAAGTCTGAATCTGGCCGTCGGGAGGCAACGGTTGTTCTCAGAGCTCCCCAGTCACCCTGACAGGCCAACTGGCAGAGCTGGGATGCCTGGTAGCGGGATCCCACAGTTACTTCCTGTGGGATTTGTCACCCACCGCTTTCTGGCCTCTCCGGTTCTGATTAGAAATCTGCTGTGCACATTACTGACGACGTTTGCTTGTGAGGCGCTGCTGCTCTACTGCTGCTTTCAAACTTCTCTGTCTTTTGACAGTTCATGGCGTGGGGAGGTGTGGATCGCTTTGAGTTTATCCTACTTGGACTTTGAGCTTCTTAGATGTAGAGATTAATGTTTTTCCTCAATTTGGGCCAGTTTTCAGCCATTCTGTCTTCAAATGTTCCTTCTAGTGCTCCACGTCCCTCTCCTTTTCTGGCACTCGCATCATGTGTGTGCTGGTATGTCTGATGACGTCTCACTGCTCTCTGACTGTCCGTGGTTCTTCGTTCTTGTTTCTGTTCCCCAGAGGGGACAATCGAAGTTGACCCATCTCCATGTTCACTGATTCTTTCTTCGTCTTTTTTTTTTCTTGAGAGAGTCTGGCTCTGTCACTCTGGCATCACCACAGCAACCTCACTCCTGGGCTCAAGCCATCCTCCTGCCTCAGCCTCCCCAGTAGCTGGGACTACAGGTGCGCACCAGACAATCGGGCTAATTTTTGTCTTTTTGGAATAGACAGGGTCTCCCTCTTGCTCAGGGCGGTCTCAAACTCCTGACTTGAAGTGATCCTCCCACCTCGGCCTCCCAGAGTGCTAGGATTACACACGTGAGCCACTGTGCCTGGCCTCTGTGAACATGTTTAAATGAGCTGATTTAAGGTCTTGGTCTAGTAATTTCACCCTTGGGGACCGTTTCCACTCATTACTTTTCCCCTTGTGTATGGGCCTCACTTTCTTGTTCCTTTGCAAGTCTGAAAACACTTTGTTAACAAGTAGACATTCCAAATCCTCGAACGTGGCACCTCTGGAATCCGACTCTCTCCCTGACCAGGCTGGTTGTTGTGTTTCCCTGTGGCAGTTGTGTCTTTGCTTGGCGACTTCTCTGAACCTATTCTGTAACGTCTGCCTTCCTTGTTAGGTGTGGCCACTGAAGTCTCTACTGAGTTGTCTTAGTGGTCAGCAATGTCCTGTCCGAGATTTCCTTGGATGTCTGAACCCTAAACCTCCCGGTCTTTGCCGCGGGACTCTCTGCCTCTGTGGGGTCACGCTTGCAGCCCCCAACCGGGCAGTTCACAAATTTCCCTTCGTTTTTTACCTCCTGTTGGTGCAGGCGCTCAAGCTCAGCCAGCGGTGAGCGCTTAGATGCCCAGATCTTCCTGATCATGCACACAGCTGCATGTAATCTTCCGAATGTGCGTGGCCTCCTGCACTCCCGGGAAGGGGACGGAGCTTTGCAAAGCCCCTATGGGCACCTCATGGCCCAGTTTCATCTTTCAGGGGTTTGGGTTTGTGTATTATATGCCCTAACTGGTATCCATTGCCTCAGGCAGCTCGGATTTTCATCGGTGGCCCTGATTTACTGTCACTAAGCTCTCTTGAGGAAAATGCTGTTCACACTGGGGCAGACCTCGGGACAAATACAGACAGCCCTGCACATGGCATCCTCCTGGGAGCTAGCAGACGGGTGAAACAGTGACAATTCTTCAGCAATGAGGCTTTGAAAATGCTCCCGCCCCAGGGGCTCCCTCTGCCTGCTGCCAGGTGTCACCTGGAAGGCGGGCTGTCCTTTCTCAGGGCCATCTCTCTCCTGCACAGTGGGGGACATGAAAAGAGCAAGTGAAAATACCCCAATCCTGCTGTCCTTTCGGAGACACAGCCATGTTTCTTGGATAAATACTCATGTGTGTTGAGATGTGGTTAACGAAGATTTTGTCCATTTTTTCATGGGCCTGTGGAGTGGTGACTTTTCAGAGAGGTGTGTGCCATTTTCAGACCTCACTGCTCATCTGAGGAGTGTTGGTGAGACCTTCGATGTCTTAAAATGTCCTGATCCACACATGACCAACAGTTTGGCTGGGTATAAAATTCTACATTCATGTCATTTTTCCTGTGGAAGTTTGAAGAAATTTTTTTTTTTTTTTTAGACAGAGTCTCACTCTGTGGCCTGGGCTAGAGTGCCGTGGCATCAGCCTCGTTCACAGCAACCTCCAACTCCTGGGCTCAAGCGATCCTCCTGCCTCAGCCTCCCGAGTAGCTGGGACTACAGGCATGTGCCACCATGCCCGGCTAATTTTTTCTATATATATATTTTTAGCTGTCCAAATCATTTCTTTCTATTTTTTAGTAGAGACGGGGTCTCACTCTTGCTCAGGTTGGTCTCGAACTCCTGACCTCGAGCGATCCTCCTGCCTCGGCCTCCCAGAGTGCTAGGATTACAGGCGTGAGCCACCGCGCCCGGCCTGAAGAAATTTTTAACTGTGTCGCCCTTCAGGGGGTGCTGTTGGGAAGTCTGATGCTACTTGAATTTTTCAAGCTGACGCTTCTTTGCTCTATAAAACCCTGGAATGCTTGTTATGGGCACACTGCAAAAGCAGGAGAGAGCCCCACTCATAATTCAGCACAGCTGCCAAGACTGATGACACCATCCACACACCAAGAGGAAATACAAAGTTGTCTTTCTTCATCATTGAGGCCACGTGGGATACCGGGCCAGTAGCCTAGCAGGTCCCAGACAGCCTGAGAGAACAGGGAAAGGAGACTGGCCTGGGTTTTATTGTGTTTTCCCAGAGTTGCACCGGGCTGGGGCTTGCTCAGGCAGGCAGGGCCTTGGTAGTCTGCATGTCCAGTTAGGGCGTATGAGAGAGCCCCATGGATTTATTCTCAGCTTGCCTCGATGTCGGGGACATGGCAAGAAGGAAGGAAAATGTTTACCACCGGTCAACACTCAAGCCTAAGATGAAGAAGAAGCCATGCTCAATACAGGGGGAAGAAGCCCAGGCAGCGGGATGCCTTGATCACCCTAGGTGCCTCCCAGGGTTCAAAGGCACCCTGGGTCACTCCTTGGGCTGCCAGCAACCCACCCTGTCATCACAGCTCACCTGACCCCCAGGCAGCCAAGGAGGGTAGCTCATCCCTGGCCTGGGACAAGGTTCCTCCCAGCAGGGGACCCGCAGGGAATGCCTGTTTGGGCTTCCTAGAGGTCCCTGAGGTAGAGAGCAAGGAGCAAGGCACAGGGGCTGGGTCCCCCCACTCCTGAGGAACCTCTGGCTGAGCTGGGTCCCAGCCCCCGACAACCCCAAGACTCAGAGCCACGAATGAAAAGTGTCCAATAAATCCTGCTGCTTCTGCAGGGCCCGTTGCCTCCTGCCAGGGACCCCAGTCTCCTCAGACAAGCGCAGCCTGGCCGCATCCGCACTGCCTCTCCCACAGCTGCAGGAAGATCAAGACCACCTCCTGCCCGGCCAGCTTTCCCACTCAGAGCCAGGGGACAGGCTAAGGTCCCGGCAGTACTGAGAGCTGGGCAGCTCCCTGTCACGAGGGCATTTGGGAAAACGCAGGTGGGAACCCGTCAGGCCTGCTGTAGGGTCCTCTGGCAAAAGAAGCCCTGGGGTGGCTTCTGCTCTGAGTGTCCATGGTTCTGTCCCAGGCTGTACCCTAAGGGCACCAGACGGTCTGCCCAGAACTCAGGTAAAGAGATGGTCATTAGAAACCCAGGGCACTGCCCACGTGCCCAGTCCAGACCGGCCAATTGTGGGGGTGGGCACAGAGGTGGAGACAGCACTCTCTGCCCTTGGTGAGGCCTCAGGCCAGCAAGGGTCAGTCGCAGAGGTCAGGGAAAGAAGACAGGACTGGGTGGCCATCTGGTGCTATGTTCCCCCTGGCAGAAAGGGAACAGAAGCCTGGGACAGGGAGGTAGGAGCCCACGGTCACACAGGGTAGTGGCAGAGCAGAGACTAGAGCCAGGGCCTCATCCTCTCGGCTGCCCCCACCATGTCCTTCTCCTCTGCCCACCCCACTGCCACATGGCTCCAAGGTTGTCCCAACCCCCAGGGGAGGCCTATAGCCCACGGGGCTCACTCCCTGCCCCTGGCCAAACCTGTGGGCCCCGCGTGACCCAGACATTGAGAAGACGGCGCCGGGGGTTGCAGCTCAGACAAATGTCATCTGCTGGCTCCAGCCTGGCCCTGAGTGGTGACTGCTCACTGGTCAGGGCCTGGACACAGCGTCCCTGAGGGGCAAGGGAAGCTGGCCATTCCTACTGTGGGGTGACTGAGAGACTCAGGAAGGTCGCTGACCCTGGGCTTGCATCAGGCCTTCCCAGAGAACGTTCTGGCACCTGATGACTGAGCCCTGGGTGGTAACCCTGGCACTTGACTCTGTGGCCCTCCTGGACTTCTCTCCCTTCTTGGGGTGTCGAATGTGAAGGGAGGTAACAGGATGCTGCAGCCAGGTCTGCTGGGCACTGGGCGCTGGGTGCTGGGCGCTGGGCACTGGTGGGTGGGCCCAGCAGGGCCTGAAATGTGGTTCTCCAGGCTGAGTGCTGCCCTCTGCACCCCACTGTCCGGACTGATGTCTCTGGACAGCCCAGGCTGGCCCCTCCCCTAGGAGCCAGGACCACACAGTCCTTGTCACCAATCTGCCCCGAGTTGAGTCATCAGGGTGTTGGGGTTACAGGTGGGGATTGGCTGACATCTCCTGAACCTCAACAAACCCATCTGTCACATGGGGCCAGGAGGTCAGATCAGCATGGATGAGGCGGGGTGGGCTGTCCCCAGAGAGGCTGTGAGGCCCCATGGCAGCCAGCAGTGTTGACGGGGCCAAGGTGGGCAAAGCACGTTGGTTTATTGGACATCAGGGCCCCTGGCTGGGGAGAAGGCTGGGGCTCGGTGTCGGCCTCTAGCGGGGCACAGCACAAAGCTGGTATGGGGACGGGGTAACCAGGAAGTTACAGACACCGTGGTCGCTGGGCCGGGGGTGTCCTGGCGGCACCGAGAAGCTGAAGCGCTGCAGGAGGGAGGTGAAGAAGAGGAAGAGCTCCATGCGGGCCAGGGGCTCCCCGAGGCACGTGCGGCGGCCTGTGGGTGGGTAAGGGGGGCTCAGTGAGCCTGGGCCTGGGCTCCACCCCGCCTAGACTCCAAGGAAGGGGGCAGGGAGCCGGGCAGCCCACAGGCACCTGCTGAGAAAGGCATGAAGGCCTCAGGCTTCACGAAGCGGCCCTGAGCGTCCAGGAAGTGTTCGGGGTGGAAGCGGAAAGGCTTCTCCCAGACCGCCTCGTCCTTCAGCACCGATGACAGGTTGGTGAAGAGTGTTGTCCCCTGGGAAAGAGATGCCTGGCGTGAGTGGCGACTGGCCCGTAGGAAGCTGGGACCCCTGCCACCAAACACATGGGGCACACTCTGTGCCTGGCACGCTCCTGAACGCCATCAAGTAACCCTCGGCCCAGGGAGCTTCTCGTAACTCTCTGACCCCGAGGCAGGGCCGAGTCCCACATTCCATGGGCGCCCTCCCTGCCTCCAACCCCTGCAGCCACAGGTCGTCTGGGGCACGTTCTGCTTTGTCTTCCCCACTGGACTGGGCTCTGCACAGACAGGCCGGCCCTTTCCCTGCCCTGCACCCCACACCCAGGCTGGGCAGGCTGTGCCTGCGGAAGCGAGGACCGGGTGACCTGGGGTCCCAGCCGCAGTCCTACCTTGGGGATTAGGAAGCCCTGCACTTCGATGTCACGGGACGTCATGTGGGGCAGACCCAGGGGGACGATGTCCGCAAAGCGCTGCACCTCGTGAATCACAGCAGTGGTGAAGGGCATGTGGGCCTGGTCACCCATTTCTGGTCGCCGCACCTTTCCTATCACTTCGTCAATCTCCTGTTGGACACGGCCTGGACACACACAAGTGTCCCACAGCGGGTCAGAAGCCGGCAGCTGAGCCCTGCCCCTCTCCTGAGTCCTGTGTTGGGGGCGGGGCCACCTGAGCGGAAGGTCACGCTGACAGGTCCTGGCTCAGGCAGTGCTTGTGCCAGGGGTGTCCGAAAGAAGCTCAGGGGCCCCTCCCTGTACCTCTGCTCCCTCGGCCGCCCCGTCAGCCCGCAGCCGGACTCACGCTGCACATCCGGGTGCAGGATCATGAGCAGGAGGGCCCAGGCCAGCGTGGTCGAGGTAGTGACCATCCCAGCTGAGAACAATTCAGCCACCACCAGCCTCAGGTTCTCATGATTGAAGCTGCTATTGGGGTTCCCCTTGGCCTGACCGGGCAGAGAGGGTGGGCTCAGGGGGCAGAGAAGGAAGCCCCCAAATGACCATCCATTCTGCACCTGTCAGCCCTGATCATAGGGTGGTGCATCAGCTCCTCCCTGCCTGGCCTGGCCTCACTCCTCAGGGCACCCTCAAGCTGCAGCCCCTGTCCTTGTCCCTGGCAGTGGCCCTCACCTTCTCCACCTCGGCCAGGAAGGCGTCAGTCAGGTCTCTGGGTGGCTGGGCCGGGTCCCGGGTCATCCTGTGCTCAGTCACCAGCTCATCGAGCAGGGCCATGACAGCCTTCTGTGCAGAGATGACCTTGCCAGCCAACCCCGGGATTCGCAGGAGCACGGGGAAAGCCATCACCACCTGTGCCAGTCACAGAAGGGGGTCTGGGTCCCTCCTGTGCTCAGCATTTACCTGCACCCATCTCCAATCCCAGAGTGGACGCACCGCCTGCCTGTCCCCACCATTCACTGTCTCCTGGCCCTGGGCTGACACAAGGATAAACCTACGATGGAAATCTCACCGGTTTGTTGGCTCCCAACGTGCCCAGGAGGCCCAGGCTCCTTGGCCTTCTTTGGGGTCCCACTGACCCTACCTGGGCACACCTGTCCCATTAGCCTTGTCTGAGATTTCCCCTCCCCTCGGTGCCCTGCCTCTTACAGTGGGCTCTCCAGGAATGCCCTCCCCCCTCGCCCCTGTGTGCAACTCTCCTCCATGGACACCCAGCTGCAGTCAGAGTCACCTGCCTGGAGCTTGCCCTGCAGAGACTCCCGCAGCCCCTATCGCCCCCTGCACCTGCATCAGGTAGCCAGATTCCTGGTGATGTTGTTTCTCCACCAATTCCATTAGCCTGAGGAAGCTCCGGTCGTCGTACTCGAAGCGGCGCCCGTAGGTGAGGGACGCGATCACGTTGCCCACCGCTTTGTTCAGGAGCGCGTTGGGGCTAAAGGGCCGTGCTGAGACAGGATGCCGGTCAGGGAGGCTCCTCTTCGGGGGCCCCAGCCACACCTCCCCGGTCCTCCCCTGTCCCTGCACCCGTCACCCACCGGCTTGGTCGGCGAAGGCGGCACAGAGGCAGGCGGCCTCCTCAGTCACCCACAGCTCCAGCGACTTCTTGCCCAGACCGAAGAAGCGCAGAGTGGACAAGGAAAAGCGCCGCTGCTCGCGCCACGCGGGCCCGTAGCGCGCCATGATCACCCCTGGGGTAGGGCGGGCAGGTAGGCGTGGCCCGGAATATTCTGCCCCGCCCACTTTCCCTCTTCAGCTCCGCGGACTGGGGCCCCGCCCACTCTGACCCTGCCTTCCCGCAGGTCTGGCTCTTGCTTCCCCGCTTTGGTCGCCTGCTCTCTGTCCGCTGCGCTGGGCAGCCCTTGGCCCCAGGTGGGCCCTGCCCAGCCTGACTAGGGTTCCACTCCGGGAGGACGCTGCCTGCCCCTCCTGCCCACACCGAGCCGGACGCCCCCGCGTGGCCGCCCTGACTCGCTCCTCCTTCCCGCCCCGCCCCCACGGTCCTCGCACCCCACGCAGGGTGTTCCCTCGCCCTCCGCCCCCCACCCACCCACTGGCCTTTCTCTGCGTCCCTAGCCCAGGGTCAGGCGCCCACTGGCCCAGTTCGGTCCCTGGGAACTGCTCCCTCTCTCCCTCCTGCGGCGACAGTCCCGGCGGTCACTTGCCTTCTGCATTTGGCCCGTAGCCCAGGTGCTCAGAGATGGGCGAAGGCGGCCGGTCCGCAGTGTCCTCGTTGTGCTTCACCAGAGCCTCGCGCACGGCCTCCAGCCCGTTGAGCACGACCGCCGGCGTCCAGGCCAGCTGCAGGCTATACACGTCCCCAAAGCGGCGCCGCAGCTGTAGGAGGAAGGTGTGGCGTCCGTGAAGCCGGGGACCCCCGGGTGGTGGTCCCGGGCTCACCCTATAAGCCCCGTGAGACCGTGGGGCCGGCAGGAGCCCGCTGATTCAAGGACAAGATGTGTACTCCAGATCCTGAGGGTCAGATTCTCTACGGTTGAGGAGCTCGGTTTGCATCCAACAACCCAGCTTTGCATGACCTTGCAAGAATGACCGAAATTGACAGTAGGTCCCCGTTAGCATCCCAGTTTACAGATCAGGAAACTGGGGGTTAGGGAGGTGAGCTTGAGGCCCATGGACTAACAGCGACAAAACATTTGGACCGGTCACTGTACCTCTCTCAACCCAGTTTCCTCATTTAATTGGTGCTCAGGACACTGACCACCCCCACCCCCGTTCCCCAGACCTTTCCTTCTGGTGTCATCAGAAGGGACTTGGGCCTTCCCTAAGTTCTGTGCTGTCCAACAGGCTCGGAAACCCACCACCCAGTCCCGCCTCCCCTCCAGGCCTTTGCCCTCCCAGACCTTTTCCTTTGGAAAATCCAAACTGTCCCTCAGGCCCTGCACAAATGCCCTCCCCAGGGAGCCTCTCACACCTGCTCTCTCTTCTGGGCCCAGCTCCTTGTCCAGACTGTGTCTTACCCACCACCCATGTCTCCTGCTGGGGGTGCCCAGGCCCCTTGCTTCGTTCGCCACACCTCCCTCACCTGGCCAAAGGAATAGGCGATGTCCTGAAAGTCCACCTGTAGTACATTCCCCAGCCCCGGCCATGCCATGGGGCCTGGCGGGTAGCGTGCAGCCCAGCGTGGGCGCCGGTGCATCAGGTCCACCAAGAACAGGAAGATGGCCAGGGCCAAGGCCAAGGGCACCAGCACATCCCCCGTCAGCAGCCCCATGGCTGCGAGTCCACTGGACTCCTCCAGTAACACCTGTCACTCCAGCAGTCCAAGCACCTAGGCTCAGGCAGCACCCTCCTGGCACACCCTGAGTGCCAAACACTCTGTGCTATTTCCTTATGAAGGGAGGTGACACTGGCCTTTGCCCTGTGCAGTGAGCCAACTTGTTGTGTTGACTGTGCTGCCAGAGGGTTCAGGGCCAGGACAGGGCAGGGTAGCTGGGGGGATGGATCCAGAGGTCCTTGTCGCTGCTGCCCTCCCCAGGTGCTTACCCAAGGTCAGGGGGCATAGCAGGTCCGGCAGGAGAAGTAGCCCCTTTCCCCACCTCTAACTCCCCAGCTCTGTACAGGCTCCTGGGAGAGCCCTGGTCTGACTGGTCCTTGCCACCCACCTCTCCCCATAATGTGGTCATGACCTCTCCCCAACACCTGTCCTTGTCCTTATTTCACCTCACCTGCCTGTTTCTGAGAGGCCTCCAACCCCTTGTCTGTCATCCACACTTGCCTTGGGCTTAGAGAGGTTGTGATGATCAGAGGGACCAAGGGGCGAGTCCCTTTACTCAGCACTGCACACTGGACACACCCAGACACAGACACACCTGGTCACGCACACCCTGGTACACATCCAGATACTTACCCACGTGCTCACACACAAACACACCCATCAATGCACTCACAAAACCTGCACGCTCAGACAATACACGAGCACCGACTCTCACTCAAGGCACGTGTGTTCACACACACACACACACACACACTCACCCCTACATGCAGACCCAGCACAGTGTCCTGCCTCTCAGTTTTCCGGGCGGGACCTCTGCCATCTGGAGGTTGCTCTCGGGGAGTCTCAGGGCCATCACCCAGCTACTGCCCAGCCCAGACTCCTGGGCTCTGGCCTGGCTGTACCAAGTCTGAATCTGGCCGTCGGGAGGCAACGGTTGTTCTCAGAGCTCCCCAGTCACCCTGACAGGCCAACTGGCAGAGCTGGGATGCCTGGTAGCGGGATCCCACAGTTACTTCCTGTGGGATTTGTCACCCACCGCTTTCTGGCCTCTCCGGTTCTGATTAGAAATCTGCTGTGCAGGCCGGGCGCGGTGGCTCACGCCTGTAATCCTAGCACTCTGGGAGGCCGAGGCGGGTGGATTGCTCAAGGTCAGGAGTTCGAGACCAGCCTGAGCGAGACCCCGTCTCTACTAAAAAATAGAAAGACATTATATGGACAACTAAAAATCTATATAGAAAAAATTAGCCGGGCATAGTGGCGCATGCCAGTAGTCCCAGCTACTCGGGAGGCTGAGGCAGTAGGATCGCTTAAGCCGAGGAGTCTGAGGTTGCTGTGAGCTAAGCTGATGCCACGGCACTCACTCTAGCCTGGGCAACAAAGTGAGACTCTGTCTCAACAAAAAAAAAAAAAAAAAAAAAAAAGAAATCTGCTGTGCACATTACTGACGACGTTTGCTTGTGAGGCGCTGCTGCTCTACTGCTGCTTTCAAACTTCTCTGTCTTTTGACAGTTCATGGCGTGGGGAGGTGTGGATCGCTTTGTTTATCCTACTTGGACTTTGAGCTTCTTAGATGTAGAGATTAATGTTTTTCCTCAATTTGGGCCAGTTTTCAGCCATTCTGTCTTCAAATGTTCCTTCTAGTGCTCCATGTCCCTCTCCTTTCCTGGCACTCGCATCATGTGTGTGCTGGTATGTCTGATGACGTCTCACTGCTCTCTGACTGTCCGTGGTTCTTCGTTCTTGTTTCTGTTCCCCAGAGGGGACAATCGAAGTTGACCCATCTCCATGTTCACTGATTCTTTCTTCGTCTTTTTTTTTTCTTGAGAGAGTCTGGCTCTGTCACTCTGGCATCACCACAGCAACCTCACTCCTGGGCTCAAGCCATCCTCCTGCCTCAGCCTCCCCAGTAGCTGGGACTACAGGTGCGCACCAGACAATCGGGCTAATTTTTGTCTTTTTGGAATAGACAGGGTCTCCCTCTTGCTCAGGGCGGTCTCAAACTCCTGACTTGAAGTGATCCTCCCACCTCGGCCTCCCAGAGTGCTAGGATTACACACGTGAGCCACTGTGCCTGGCCTCTGTGAACATGTTTAAATGAGCTGATTTAAGGTCTTGGTCTAGTAATTTCACCCTTGGGGACCGTTTCCACTCATTACTTTTCCCCTTGTGTATGGGCCTCACTTTCTTGTTCCTTTGCAAGTCTGAAAACACTTTGTTAACAAGTAGACATTCCAAATCCTCGAACGTGGCACCTCTGGAATCCGACTCTCTCCCTGACCAGGCTGGTTGTTGTGTTTCCCTGTGGCAGTTGTGTCTTTGCTTGGCGACTTCTCTGAACCTATTCTGTAACGTCTGCCTTCCTTGTTAGGTGTGGCCACTGAAGTCTCTACTGAGTTGTCTTAGTGGTCAGCAATGTCCTGTCCGAGATTTCCTTGGATGTCTGAACCCTAAACCTCCCGGTCTTTGCCGCGGGACTCTCTGCCTCTGTGGGGTCACGCTTGCAGCCCCCAACCGGGCAGTTCACAAATTTCCCTTCGTTTTTTACCTCCTGTTGGTGCAGGCGCTCAAGCTCAGCCAGCGGTGAGCGCTTAGATGCCCAGATCTTCCTGATCATGCACACAGCTGCATGTAATCTTCCGAATGTGCGTGGCCTCCTGCACTCCCGGGAAGGGGACGGAGCTTTGCAAAGCCCCTATGGGCACCTCATGGCCCAGTTTCATCTTTCAGGGGTTTGGGTTTGTGTATTATATGCCCTAACTGGTATCCATTGCCTCAGGCAGCTCGGATTTTCATCGGTGGCCCTGATTTACTGTCACTAAGCTCTCTTGAGGAAAATGCTGTTCACACTGGGGCAGACCTCGGGACAAATACAGACAGCCCTGCACATGGCATCCTCCTGGGAGCTAGCAGACGGGTGAAACAGTGACAATTCTTCAGCAATGAGGCTTTGAAAATGCTCCCGCCCCAGGGGCTCCCTCTGCCTGCTGCCAGGTGTCACCTGGAAGGCGGGCTGTCCTTTCTCAGGGCCATCTCTCTCCTGCACAGTGGGGGACATGAAAAGAGCAAGTGAAAATACCCCAATCCTGCTGTCCTTTCGGAGACACAGCCATGTTTCTTGGATAAATACTCATGTGTGTTGAGATGTGGTTAACGAAGATTTTGTCCATTTTTTCATGGGCCTGTGGAGTGGTGACTTTTCAGAGAGGTGTGTGCCATTTTCAGACCTCACTGCTCATCTGAGGAGTGTTGGTGAGACCTTCGATGTCTTAAAATGTCCTGATCCACACATGACCAACAGTTTGGCTGGGTATAGAATTCTACATTCATGTCATTTTTCCTGTGGAAGTTTGAAGACATTTTTAATTGTGTCGCCCTTCAGGGGGTGCTGTCGGGAAGTCTGATGCTACTTGAATTTTTCAAGCTGACACTTCTTTGCTCTATAAAATCCTGGAATTCTTGTTATGGGCACACTGCAAAAGCAGGAGAGAGCCCCACTCATAATTCAGCGCGGCTGCCAAGACTGATGACACCATCCACACACCAAGAGGAAATACAAAGTTGTCTTTCTTCATCATTGAGGCCACAGGGGACACCGGGCCGGTAGCCTAGCAGGTCCCAGACAGCCTGAGGGAGCAGGGAAAGGAGACTGGCCTGGGTTTTATTGTGTTTTCCCAGAGTTGCACCGGGCTGGGGCTTGCTCAGGCAGGCAGGGCCTTGGTAGTCTGCATGTCCAGTTAGGGCCTATGAGAGAGCCCCATGGATTTATTCTCAGCTTGCCCCGATGTCGGGGACATGGCAAGAAGGAAGGAAAATGTTTACCACCGGTCAACACTCAAGCCTAAGATGAAGAAGAAGCCATGCTCAATACAGGGGGAAGAAGCCCAGGCAGCGGGATGCCTTGATCACCCTAGGTGCCTCCCAGGGTTCAAAGGCACCCTGGGTCACTCCCTGGGCTGCCAGCAACCCACCCTGTCATCACAGCTCACCTGAGCCCCAGCCGGCCAAGGAGGGTACCTCATCCCTGGCCTGGGACAAGGTTCCTCCCAGCAGGGGACCCGCAGGGAATGCCTGTTTGGGCTTCCTAGAGATCCCTGAGGTAGAGAGCAAGGAGCAAAGGCACAGGTGCTGGGTCCCCCCACTCCTGAGGAAGCTCCGGCTGAGCTGGGTCCTAGCCCCCAACAACCCCGAGACTCAGAGCCACGAATGAAAAGTGTCCAATAAATCCTGCTGCTTCTGCAGGGCCCGCTGCCTCCTGCCAGGGACCCCAGTCTCCTCAGACAATCGCAGCCTGGCCGCATCCGCACTGCCTCTCCCACAGCTGCAGGAAGATCAAGACCACCTCCTGCCCGGCCAGCTTTCCCACTCAGAGCCAGGGGACAGGCTAAGGTCCCGGCAGTACTGAGAGCTGGGCAGCTCCCTGTCACGAGGGCATTTGGGAAAACGCAGGTGGGAACCCGTCAGGCCTGCTGTAGGGTCCTCTGGCAAAAGAAGCCCTGGGGTGGCTTCTGCTCTGAGTGTCCATGGTTCTGTCCCAGGCTGTACCCTAAGGGCACCAGACGGTCTGCCCAGAACTCAGGTAAAGAGATGGTCATTAGAAACCCAGGGCACTGCCCACGTGCCCAGTCCAGACCGGCCAATTGTGGGGGTGGGCACAGAGGTGGAGACAGCACTCTCTGCCCTTGGTGAGGCCTCAGGCCAGCAAGAGTCAGTCGCAGAGGTCAGGGAAAGAAGACAGGACTGGGTGGCCATCTGGTCCAACTTTCCCCCTGGCAGAAAGGGAACAGAAGCCTGGGACAGGGAGGTAGGAGCCCACGGTCACACAGGGTAGTGGCAGAGCAGGGACTAGAGCCAGGGCCTCATCCTCTCGGCTGCCCCCACCATGTCCTTCTCCTCTGCCCACCCCACTGCCACATGGCTCCAAGGTTGTCCCAACCCCCAGGGGAGGCCTATAGTCCACAGGGCTCACTCCCTGCCCCTGGCCAAACCTGTGGGCCCCGCGTGACCCAGACATTGAGAAGACGGCGCCGGGGGTTGCAGCTCAGACAAATGTCATCTGCTGGCTCCAGCCTGGCCCTGAGTGGTGACTGCTCACTGGTCAGGGCCTGGACACAGCGTCCCTGAGGGGCAAGGGAAGCTGGCCATTCCTACTGTGGGGTGACTGAGAGACTCAGGAAGGTCACTGACCCTGGGCTTGCATCAGGCCTTCCCAGAGAACGTTCTGGCACCTGATGACTGAGCCCTGGGTGGTAACCCTGGCACTTGACTCTGTGGCCCTCCTGGACTTCTCTCCCTTCTTGGGGTGTCGAATGTGAAGGGAGGTAACAGGATAGTGCTGGCAGCGCTGCTGGGCACTGGGCACTGGGCGGGTGGGCCCAGCAGGGCCTGAAATGTGGTTCTCCAGGCTGAGTGCTGCCCTCTGCACCCCACTGTCCGGACTGATGTCTCTGGACAGCCCAGGCTGGCCCCTCCCCTAGGAGCCAGGACCACACAGTCCTTGTCACCAATCTGCCCCGAGTTGAGTCATCAGGGTGTTGGGGTTACAGGTGGGGATTGGCTGACATCTCCTGAACCTCAACAAACCCATCTGTCACATGGGGCCAGGAGGTCAGATCAGCATGGATGAGGCGGGGTGGGCTGTCCCCAGAGAGGCTGTGAGGCCCCATGGCAGCCAGCAGTGTTGACGGGGCCAAGGTGGGCAAAGCACGTTGGTTTATTGGACATCAGGGCCCCTGGCTGGGGAGAAGGCTGGGGCTCGGTGTCGGCCTCTAGCGGGGCACAGCACAAAGCTGGTATGGGGACGGGGTAACCAGGAAGTTACAGACACCGTGGTCGCTGGGCCGGGGGTGTCCTGGTGGCACCGAGAAGCTGAAGCGCTGCAGGAGGGAGGTGAAGAAGAGGAAGAGCTCCATGCGGGCCAGGGGCTCCCCGAGGCACGTGCGGCGGCCTGTGGGTGGGTAAGGGGGGCTCAGTGAGCCTGGGCCTGGGCTCCACCCCGCCTAGACTCCAAGGAAGGGGGCAGGGAGCCGGGCAGCCCACAGGCACCTGCTGAGAAAGGCATGAAGGCCTCAGGCTTCACGAAGCGGCCCTGAGCGTCCAGGAAGTGTTCGGGGTGGAAGCGGAAAGGCTTCTCCCAGACCGCCTCGTCCTTCAGCACCGATGACAGGTTGGTGAAGAGTGTTGTCCCCTGGGAAAGAGATGCCTGGCGTGAGTGGCGACTGGCCCGTAGGAAGCTGGGACCCCTGCCACCAAACACATGGGGCACACTCTGTGCCTGGCACGCTCCTGAACGCCATCAAGTAACCCTCGGCCCAGGGAGCTTCTCGTAACTCTCTGACCCCGAGGCAGGGCCGAGTCCCACATTCCATGGGCGCCCTCCCTGCCTCCAACCCCTGCAGCCACAGGTCGTCTGGGGCACGTTCTGCTTTGTCTTCCCCACTGGACTGGGGCTCTGCACAGACAGGCCGGCCCTTTCCCTGCCCTGCACCCCACACCCAGGCTGGGCAGGCTGTGCCTGCGGAAGCGAGGACCGGGTGACCTGGGGTCCCAGCCGCAGTCCTACCTTGGGGATTAGGAAGCCCTGCACTTCGATGTCACGGGACGTCATGTGGGGCACACCCAGGGGGACGATGTCCGCAAAGCGCTGCACCTCGTGTATCACAGCAGTGGTGAAGGGCATGTGGGCCTGGTCACCCATTTCTGGTCGCCGCACCTTTCCTATCACTTCGTCAATCTCCTGTTGGACACGGCCTGGACACACACAAGTGTCCCACAGCGGGTCAGAAGCCGGCAGCTGAGCCCTGCCCCTCTCCTGAGTCCTGTGTTGGGGGCGGGGCCACCTGAGTGGAAGGTCACGCTCACAGGTCCTGGCTCAGGCAGTGCTTGTGCCAGGGGTGTCCGAAAGAAGCTCAGGGGCCCCTCCCTGTACCTCTCCTCCTTCGGCCGCCCCGTCAGCCCGCAGCCGGACTCACGCTGCACATCCGGGTGCAGGATCATGAGCAGGAGGGCCCAGGCCAGCGTGGTCGAGGTGGTCACCATCCCAGCTGAGAACAGATCAGCCACCACCAGGCGCAGGTTCTCATCATTGAAGCTGCTATTGGGGTTCCCCTTGGCCTGACCGGGCAGAGAGGGTGGGCTCAGGGGGCAGAGAAGGAAGCCCCCAAATGACCATCCATTCTGCACCTGTCAGCCCTGATCATAGGGTGGTGCATCAGCTCCTCCCTGCCTGGCCTGGCCTCACTCCTCAGGGCACCCTCAAGCTGCAGCCCCTGTCCTTGTCCCTGGCAGTGGCCCTCACCTTCTCCACCTCGGCCAGGAAGGCGTCAGTCAGGTCTCTGGGTGGCTGGGCCGGATCCCGGGTCATCCTGTGCTCAGTCACCAGCTCATCGAGCAGGGCCATGAAACCCTTCCTTGCAGAGATGACCTTGCCAGCCAGCCTCGGAATGCGCAGAAGCACGGGGAAAGCCATCACCACCTGTGCCAGTCACAGAAGGGGGCCTGGGTCCCTCCTGTGCTCAGCATTTACCTGCACCCATCTCCAATCCCAGAGTGGACGCACTGCCTGCCTGTCCCCACCATTGACCCGGTCCCTCCCCAAGTGGGAGTCTCCACACTGTCTCCTGGCCCTGGGCTGACACAAGGATAAACCTACGATGGAAATCTCACCGGTTTGTTGGCTCCCAACGTGCCCAGGAGGCCCAGGCTCCTTGGCCTTCTTTGGGGTCCCACTGACCCTACCTGGGCACACCTGTCCCATTAGCCTTGTCTGAGATTTCCCCTCCCCTCGGTGCCCTGCCTCTTGCAGTGGGCTCTCCAGGAATGCCCTTCCCCCTCGCCCCTGTGTGCAACTCTCCTCCATGAACACCCAGCTGCAGTCAGAGTCACCTGCCTGGAGCTTGCCCTGCAGAGACTCCCGCAGCCCCTATCGCCCCCTGCACCTGCATCAGGTAGCCAGATTCCTGGTGATGTTGTTTCTCCACCAATTCCATTAGCCTGAGGAAGCTCCGGTCGTCGTACTCGAAGCGGCGCCCGTAGGTGAGGGACGCGATCACGTTGCCCACCGCTTTGTTCAGGAGCGCGTTGGGGCTAAAGGGCCGTGCTGAGACAGGATGCCGGTCAGGGAGGCTCCTCTTCGGGGGCCCCAGCCACACCTCCCCGGTCCTCCCCTGTCCCTGCACCCGTCACCCACCGGCTTGGTCGGCGAAGGCGGCACAGAGGCAGGCGGCCTCCTCAGTCACCCACAGCTCCAGCGACTTCTTGCCCAGACCGAAGAAGCGCAGAGTGGACAAGGAAAAGCGCCGCTGCTCGCGCCACGCGGGCCCGTAGCGCGCCATGATCACCCCTGGGGTAGGGCGGGCAGGTGGGCGTGGCCCGGAATGTTCTGCCCCGCCCACTTTCCCTCTTCAGCTCCGCGGACTGGGGCCCCGCCCACTCTGACCCTGCCTTCCCGCAGGTCTGGCTCTTGCTTCCCCGCTTTGGTCGCCTGCTCTCTGTCCGCTGCGCTGGGCAGCCCTTGGCCCCAGGTGGGCCCTGCCCAGCCTGACTAGGGTTCCACTCCGGGAGGACGCTGCCTGCCCCTCCTGCCCACACCGAGCCGGACGCCCCCGCGTGGCCGCCCTGACTCGCTCCTCCTTCCCGCCCCGCCCCCACGGTCCTCGCACCCCACGCAGGGTGTTCCCTCGCCCTCCGCCCCCCACCCACCCACTGGCCTTTCTCTGCGTCCCTAGCCCAGGGTCAGGCGCCCACTGGCCCAGTTCGGTCCCTGGGAACTGCTCCCTCTCTCCCTCCTGCGGCGACAGTCCCCGCGGTCACTTGCCTTCTGCATGTGGCCCGTGGCCCAGGTGCTCAGAGATGGGCGAAGGCGGCCGGTCCGCAGTGTCCTCGTTGTGCTTCACCAGAGCCTCGCGCACGGCCTCCAGCCCGTTGAGCACGACCACCGGCGTCCAGGCCAGCTGCAGGCTATACACGTCCCCGAAGCGGCGCCGCAGCTGTAGGAGGAGGGTGTGGCGTCCGTGAAGCCGGGGACCCCCGGGTGGTGGTCCCGGGCTCACCCTATAAGCCCCGTGAGACCGTGGGGCCGGCCGGAGTCCGCCAATTCAAGGACAAGATGTGTACTCCAGATCCTGGGGGTCAGATTCTCTACGGTTGAGGAGCTCGGTTTGCATCCAACAACCCAGCTTTGCATGACCTTGCAAGAATGACCGAAATTGACAGTAGGTCCCCGTTAGCATCCCAGTTTACAGATCAGGAAACTGGGGGTTAGGGAGGTGAGCTTGAGGCCCACGGACCAACAGCGACAAAACATTTGAACCGGTCACTGCACCTCTCTCAACCCCAGTTTCCTCATTTAATTGGTGCTCAGGACACTAACACCCCCCACCCCCCATTCCCCAGACCTTTCCTTCTGGTGTCATCAGAAGGGACTTGGGCCTTCCCTAAGTTCTGTGCTGTCCAACAGGCTTGCAAACCCACCGACCAGTCCCGCCTCCCCTCCAGGCCTTTGCCCTCCCAGACCTTTTCCTTTGGAAAATCCAAACTGTCCCTCAGGCCCTGCACAAATGCCCTCCCCAGGGAGCCTCTCACACCTGCTTCCTCTTCTGGGCCCAGCTCCTTGTCCAGACTGTGTCTTACCCACCACCCATGTCTCCTGCTGGGGGTGCCCAGGCCCCTTGCTGCGTTCGCCACCACCTCCCTTACCTGACCAAAGGAATAGGCGATGTCCTGGAAGTCCATCTGTAGTATGTTGCCCAGCCCCAGCAATGCCATGGGGCCCGGCGGGTAGCGTGCAGCCCAGCGTGGGCGCCGGTGCATCAGGTCCACCAGAAGCAGGAAGATGGCCAGGGCCAAGGCCAGGGGCACCAGCACGTCCCCCGTCAGCAGCCCCATGGCTGCGTGTCCACTAGACTCCTCCAGTAACACCTGTCACTCCAGCAGTCCAAGCACCTAGGCTCAGGCAGCACCCTCCTGGCACACCCTGAGTGCCAAACACTCTGTGCTATTTCCTTATGAAGGGAGGTGACACTGGCCTTTGCCCTGTGCAGTGAGCCAACTTGTTGTGTTGACTGTGCTGCCAGAGGGTTCAGGGCCAGGACAGGGCAGGGTAGCTGGGGGGATGGATCCAGAGGTCCTTGTCGCTGCTGCCCTCCCCAGGTGCTTACCCAAGGTCAGGGGGCATAGCAGGTCCGGCAGGAGAAGTAGCCCCTTTCCCCACCTCTAACTCCCCAGCTCTGTACAGGCTCCTGGGAGAGCCCTGGTCTGACTGGTCCTTGCCACCCACCTCTCCCCATAATGTGGTCATGACTTCTCCCCAACACCTGTCCTTGTCCTTAGTTCACCTCACCTGCCTGTTTCTGAGAGGCCTCCAACCCCTTGTCTGTCATCCACACTTGCCTTGGGCTTAGAGAGGTTGTGATGATCAGAGGGACCAAGGGGCGAGTCCCTTTACTCAGCACTGCACACTGGACACACCCAGACACAGACACACCTGGTCACGCACACCCTGGTACCCGACCAGATACTTACCCACGTGCTCACACACAAACACACCCATCTACGCACTCACAAAACCTGCACGCTCAGACAATACACGAGCACCGACTCTCACTCAAGGCACGTGTGTTCACACACACACACACACACACACTTACCCCTACGTGCAGACCCAGCACAGTGTCCTGCCTCTCAGTTTTCCGGGCGGGACCTCTGCCATCTGGAGGTTGCTCTCGGGGAGTCTCAGGGCCATCACCCAGCTACTGCCCAGCCCAGACTCCTGGGCTCTGGCCTGGCTGTACCAAGTCTGAATCTGGCCGTCGGGAGGCAACGGTTGTTCTCAGAGCTCCCCAGTCACCCTGACAGGCCAACTGGCAGAGCTGGGATGCCTGGTAGCGGGATCCCACAGTTACTTCCTGTGGGATTTGTCACCCACCGCTTTCTGGCCTCTCCGGTTCTGATTAGAAATCTGCTGTGCACATTACTGACGACGTTTGCTTGTGAGGCGCTGCTGCTCTACTGCTGCTTTCAAACTTCTCTGTCTTTTGACAGTTCATGGCGTGGGGAGGTGTGGATCGCTTTGAGTTTATCCTACTTGGACTTTGAGCTTCTTAGATGTAGAGATTAATGTTTTTCCTCAATTTGGGCCAGTTTTCAGCCATTCTGTCTTCAAATGTTCCTTCTAGTGCTCCACGTCCCTCTCCTTTTCTGGCACTCGCATCGTGTGTGTGCTGGTATGTCTGATGACGTCTCACTGCTCTCTGACTGTCCGTGGTTCTTCGTTCTTGTTTCTGTTCCCCAGAGGGGACAATCGAAGTTGACCCATCTCCATGTTCACTGATTCTTTCTTCGTCTTTTTTTTTTCTTGAGAGAGTCTGGCTCTGTCACTCTGGCATCACCACAGCAACCTCACTCCTGGGCTCAAGCCATCCTCCTGCCTCAGCCTCCCCAGTAGCTGGGACTACAGGTGCGCACCAGACAATCGGGCTAATTTTTGTCTTTTTGGAATAGACAGGGTCTCCCTCTTGCTCAGGGCGGTCTCAAACTCCTGACTTGAAGTGATCCTCCCACCTCGGCCTCCCAGAGTGCTAGGATTACACACGTGAGCCACTGTGCCTGGCCTCTGTGAACATGTTTAAATGAGCTGATTTAAGGTCTTGGTCTAGTAATTTCACCCTTGGGGACCGTTTCCACTCATTACTTTTCCCCTTGTGTATGGGCCTCACTTTCTTGTTCCTTTGCAAGTCTGAAAACACTTTGTTAACAAGTAGACATTCCAAATCCTCGAACGTGGCACCTCTGGAATCCGACTCTCTCCCTGACCAGGCTGGTTGTTGTGTTTCCCTGTGGCAGTTGTGTCTTTGCTTGGCGACTTCTCTGAACCTATTCTGTAACGTCTGCCTTCCTTGTTAGGTGTGGCCACTGAAGTCTCTACTGAGTTGTCTTAGTGGTCAGCAATGTCCTGTCCGAGATTTCCTTGGATGTCTGAACCCTAAACCTCCCGGTCTTTGCCGCGGGACTCTCTGCCTCTGTGGGGTCACGCTTGCAGCCCCCAACCGGGCAGTTCACAAATTTCCCTTCGTTTTTTACCTCCTGTTGGTGCAGGCGCTCAAGCTCAGCCAGCGGTGAGCGCTTAGATGCCCAGATCTTCCTGATCATGCACACAGCTGCATGTAATCTTCCGAATGTGCGTGGCCTCCTGCACTCCCGGGAAGGGGACGGAGCTTTGCAAAGCCCCTATGGGCACCTCATGGCCCAGTTTCATCTTTCAGGGGTTTGGGTTTGTGTATTATATGCCCTAACTGGTATCCATTGCCTCAGGCAGCTCGGATTTTCATCGGTGGCCCTGATTTACTGTCACTAAGCTCTCTTGAGGAAAATGCTGTTCACACTGGGGCAGACCTCGGGACAAATACAGACAGCCCTGCACATGGCATCCTCCTGGGAGCTAGCAGACGGGTGAAACAGTGACAATTCTTCAGCAATGAGGCTTTGAAAATGCTCCCGCCCCAGGGGCTCCCTCTGCCTGCTGCCAGGTGTCACCTGGAAGGCGGGCTGTCCTTTCTCAGGGCCATCTCTCTCCTGCACAGTGGGGGACATGAAAAGAGCAAGTGAAAATACCCCAATCCTGCTGTCCTTTCGGAGACACAGCCATGTTTCTTGGATAAATACTCATGTGTGTTGAGATGTGGTTAACGAAGATTTTGTCCATTTTTTCATGGGCCTGTGGAGTGGTGACTTTTCAGAGAGGTGTGTGCCATTTTCAGACCTCACTGCTCATCTGAGGAGTGTTGGTGAGACCTTCGATGTCTTAAAATGTCCTGATCCACACATGACCAACAGTTTGGCTGGGTATAAAATTCTACATTCATGTCATTTTTCCTGTGGAAGTTTGAAGAAATTTTTTTTTTTTTTTTAGACAGAGTCTCACTCTGTGGCCTGGGCTAGAGTGCCGTGGCATCAGCCTCGTTCACAGCAACCTCCAACTCCTGGGCTCAAGCGATCCTCCTGCCTCAGCCTCCCGAGTAGCTGGGACTACAGGCATGTGCCACCATGCCCGGCTAATTTTTTCTATATATATATTTTTAGCTGTCCAAATCATTTCTTTCTATTTTTTAGTAGAGACGGGGTCTCACTCTTGCTCAGGTTGGTCTCGAACTCCTGACCTCGAGCGATCCTCCTGCCTCGGCCTCCCAGAGTGCTAGGATTACAGGCGTGAGCCACCGCGCCCGGCCTGAAGAAATTTTTAACTGTGTCGCCCTTCAGGGGGTGCTGTTGGGAAGTCTGATGCTACTTGAATTTTTCAAGCTGACGCTTCTTTGCTCTATAAAACCCTGGAATGCTTGTTATGGGCACACTGCAAAAGCAGGAGAGAGCCCCACTCATAATTCAGCACAGCTGCCAAGACTGATGACACCATCCACACACCAAGAGGAAATACAAAGTTGTCTTTCTTCATCATTGAGGCCACGTGGGATACCGGGCCAGTAGCCTAGCAGGTCCCAGACAGCCTGAGAGAACAGGGAAAGGAGACTGGCCTGGGTTTTATTGTGTTTTCCCAGAGTTGCACCGGGCTGGGGCTTGCTCAGGCAGGCAGGGCCTTGGTAGTCTGCATGTCCAGTTAGGGCGTATGAGAGAGCCCCATGGATTTATTCTCAGCTTGCCTCGATGTCGGGGACATGGCAAGAAGGAAGGAAAATGTTTACCACCGGTCAACACTCAAGCCTAAGATGAAGAAGAAGCCATGCTCAATACAGGGGGAAGAAGCCCAGGCAGCGGGATGCCTTGATCACCCTAGGTGCCTCCCAGGGTTCAAAGGCACCCTGGGTCACTCCTTGGGCTGCCAGCAACCCACCCTGTCATCACAGCTCACCTGACCCCCAGGCAGCCAAGGAGGGTAGCTCATCCCTGGCCTGGGACAAGGTTCCTCCCAGCAGGGGACCCGCAGGGAATGCCTGTTTGGGCTTCCTAGAGGTCCCTGAGGTAGAGAGCAAGGAGCAAGGCACAGGGGCTGGGTCCCCCCACTCCTGAGGAACCTCTGGCTGAGCTGGGTCCCAGCCCCCGACAACCCCAAGACTCAGAGCCACGAATGAAAAGTGTCCAATAAATCCTGCTGCTTCTGCAGGGCCCGTTGCCTCCTGCCAGGGACCCCAGTCTCCTCAGACAATCGCAGCCTGGCCGCATCCGCACTGCCTCTCCCACAGCTGCAGGAAGATCAAGACCACCTCCTGCCCGGCCAGCTTTCCCACTCAGAGCCAGGGGACAGGCTAAGGTCCCGGCAGTACTGAGAGCTGGGCAGCTCCCTGTCACGAGGGCATTTGGGAAAACGCAGGTGGGAACCCGTCAGGCCTGCTGTAGGGTCCTCTGGCAAAAGAAGCCCTGGGGTGGCTTCTGCTCTGAGTGTCCATGGTTCTGTCCCAGGCTGTACCCTAAGGGCACCAGACGGTCTGCCCAGAACTCAGGTAAAGAGATGGTCATTAGAAACCCAGGGCACTGCCCACGTGCCCAGTCCAGACCGGCCAATTGTGGGGGTGGGCACAGAGGTGGAGACAGCACTCTCTGCCCTTGGTGAGGCCTCAGGCCAGCAAGGGTCAGTCGCAGAGGTCAGGGAAAGAAGACAGGACTGGGTGGCCATCTGGTGCTATGTTCCCCCTGGCAGAAAGGGAACAGAAGCCTGGGACAGGGAGGTAGGAGCCCACGGTCACACAGGGTAGTGGCAGAGCAGAGACTAGAGCCAGGGCCTCATCCTCTCGGCTGCCCCCACCATGTCCTTCTCCTCTGCCCACCCCACTGCCACATGGCTCCAAGGTTGTCCCAACCCCCAGGGGAGGCCTATAGCCCACGGGGCTCACTCCCTGCCCCTGGCCAAACCTGTGGGCCCCGCGTGACCCAGACATTGAGAAGACGGCGCCGGGGGTTGCAGCTCAGACAAATGTCATCTGCTGGCTCCAGCCTGGCCCTGAGTGGTGACTGCTCACTGGTCAGGGCCTGGACACAGCGTCCCTGAGGGGCAAGGGAAGCTGGCCATTCCTACTGTGGGGTGACTGAGAGACTCAGGAAGGTCGCTGACCCTGGGCTTGCATCAGGCCTTCCCAGAGAACGTTCTGGCACCTGATGACTGAGCCCTGGGTGGTAACCCTGGCACTTGACTCTGTGGCCCTCCTGGACTTCTCTCCCTTCTTGGGGTGTCGAATGTGAAGGGAGGTAACAGGATGCTGCAGCCAGGTCTGCTGGGCACTGGGCGCTGGGTGCTGGGCGCTGGGCACTGGTGGGTGGGCCCAGCAGGGCCTGAAATGTGGTTCTCCAGGCTGAGTGCTGCCCTCTGCACCCCACTGTCCGGACTGATGTCTCTGGACAGCCCAGGCTGGCCCCTCCCCTAGGAGCCAGGACCACACAGTCCTTGTCACCAATCTGCCCCGAGTTGAGTCATCAGGGTGTTGGGGTTACAGGTGGGGATTGGCTGACATCTCCTGAACCTCAACAAACCCATCTGTCACATGGGGCCAGGAGGTCAGATCAGCATGGATGAGGCGGGGTGGGCTGTCCCCAGAGAGGCTGTGAGGCCCCATGGCAGCCAGCAGTGTTGACGGGGCCAAGGTGGGCAAAGCACGTTGGTTTATTGGACATCAGGGCCCCTGGCTGGGGAGAAGGCTGGGGCTCGGTGTCGGCCTCTAGCGGGGCACAGCACAAAGCTGGTATGGGGACGGGGTAACCAGGAAGTTACAGACACCGTGGTCGCTGGGCCGGGGGTGTCCTGGTGGCACCGAGAAGCTGAAGCGCTGCAGGAGGGAGGTGAAGAAGAGGAAGAGCTCCATGCGGGCCAGGGGCTCCCCGAGGCACGTGCGGCGGCCTGTGGGTGGGTAAGGGGGGCTCAGTGAGCCTGGGCCTGGGCTCCACCCCGCCTAGACTCCAAGGAAGGGGGCAGGGAGCCGGGCAGCCCACAGGCACCTGCTGAGAAAGGCATGAAGGCCTCAGGCTTCACGAAGCGGCCCTGAGCGTCCAGGAAGTGTTCGGGGTGGAAGCGGAAAGGCTTCTCCCAGACCGCCTCGTCCTTCAGCACCGATGACAGGTTGGTGAAGAGTGTTGTCCCCTGGGAAAGAGATGCCTGGCGTGAGTGGCGACTGGCCCGTAGGAAGCTGGGACCCCTGCCACCAAACACATGGGGCACACTCTGTGCCTGGCACGCTCCTGAACGCCATCAAGTAACCCTCGGCCCAGGGAGCTTCTCGTAACTCTCTGACCCCGAGGCAGGGCCGAGTCCCACATTCCATGGGCGCCCTCCCTGCCTCCAACCCCTGCAGCCACAGGTCGTCTGGGGCACGTTCTGCTTTGTCTTCCCCACTGGACTGGGCTCTGCACAGACAGGCCGGCCCTTTCCCTGCCCTGCACCCCACACCCAGGCTGGGCAGGCTGTGCCTGCGGAAGCGAGGACCGGGTGACCTGGGGTCCCAGCCGCAGTCCTACCTTGGGGATTAGGAAGCCCTGCACTTCGATGTCACGGGACGTCATGTGGGGCAGACCCAGGGGGACGATGTCCGCAAAGCGCTGCACCTCGTGAATCACAGCAGTGGTGAAGGGCATGTGGGCCTGGTCACCCATTTCTGGTCGCCGCACCTTTCCTATCACTTCGTCAATCTCCTGTTGGACACGGCCTGGACACACACAAGTGTCCCACAGCGGGTCAGAAGCCGGCAGCTGAGCCCTGCCCCTCTCCTGAGTCCTGTGTTGGGGGCGGGGCCACCTGAGCGGAAGGTCACGCTGACAGGTCCTGGCTCAGGCAGTGCTTGTGCCAGGGGTGTCCGAAAGAAGCTCAGGGGCCCCTCCCTGTACCTCTGCTCCCTCGGCCGCCCCGTCAGCCCGCAGCCGGACTCACGCTGCACATCCGGGTGCAGGATCATGAGCAGGAGGGCCCAGGCCAGCGTGGTCGAGGTAGTGACCATCCCAGCTGAGAACAATTCAGCCACCACCAGCCTCAGGTTCTCATGATTGAAGCTGCTATTGGGGTTCCCCTTGCCCTGACCGGGCAGAGAGGGTGGGCTCAGGGGGCAGAGAAGGAAGCCCCCAAATGACCATCCATTCTGCACCTGTCAGCCCTGATCATAGGGTGGTGCATCAGCTCCTCCCTGCCTGGCCTGGCCTCACTCCTCAGGGCACCCTCAAGCTGCAGCCCCTGTCCTTGTCCCTGGCAGTGGCCCTCACCTTCTCCACCTCGGCCAGGAAGGCGTCAGTCAGGTCTCTGGGTGGCTGGGCCGGGTCCCGGGTCATCCTGTGCTCAGTCACCAGCTCATCGAGCAGGGCCATGACAGCCTTCTGTGCAGAGATGACCTTGCCAGCCAACCCCGGGATTCGCAGGAGCACGGGGAAAGCCATCACCACCTGTGCCAGTCACAGAAGGGGGTCTGGGTCCCTCCTGTGCTCAGCATTTACCTGCACCCATCTCCAATCCCAGAGTGGACGCACCGCCTGCCTGTCCCCACCATTCACTGTCTCCTGGCCCTGGGCTGACACAAGGATAAACCTACGATGGAAATCTCACCGGTTTGTTGGCTCCCAACGTGCCCAGGAGGCCCAGGCTCCTTGGCCTTCTTTGGGGTCCCACTGACCCTACCTGGGCACACCTGTCCCATTAGCCTTGTCTGAGATTTCCCCTCCCCTCGGTGCCCTGCCTCTTACAGTGGGCTCTCCAGGAATGCCCTCCCCCCTCGCCCCTGTGTGCAACTCTCCTCCATGGACACCCAGCTGCAGTCAGAGTCACCTGCCTGGAGCTTGCCCTGCAGAGACTCCCGCAGCCCCTATCGCCCCCTGCACCTGCATCAGGTAGCCAGATTCCTGGTGATGTTGTTTCTCCACCAATTCCATTAGCCTGAGGAAGCTCCGGTCGTCGTACTCGAAGCGGCGCCCGTAGGTGAGGGACGCGATCACGTTGCCCACCGCTTTGTTCAGGAGCGCGTTGGGGCTAAAGGGCCGTGCTGAGACAGGATGCCGGTCAGGGAGGCTCCTCTTCGGGGGCCCCAGCCACACCTCCCCGGTCCTCCCCTGTCCCTGCACCCGTCACCCACCGGCTTGGTCGGCGAAGGCGGCACAGAGGCAGGCGGCCTCCTCAGTCACCCACAGCTCCAGCGACTTCTTGCCCAGACCGAAGAAGCGCAGAGTGGACAAGGAAAAGCGCCGCTGCTCGCGCCACGCGGGCCCGTAGCGCGCCATGATCACCCCTGGGGTAGGGCGGGCAGGTAGGCGTGGCCCGGAATATTCTGCCCCGCCCACTTTCCCTCTTCAGCTCCGCGGACTGGGGCCCCGCCCACTCTGACCCTGCCTTCCCGCAGGTCTGGCTCTTGCTTCCCCGCTTTGGTCGCCTGCTCTCTGTCCGCTGCGCTGGGCAGCCCTTGGCCCCAGGTGGGCCCTGCCCAGCCTGACTAGGGTTCCACTCCGGGAGGACGCTGCCTGCCCCTCCTGCCCACACCGAGCCGGACGCCCCCGCGTGGCCGCCCTGACTCGCTCCTCCTTCCCGCCCCGCCCCCACGGTCCTCGCACCCCACGCAGGGTGTTCCCTCGCCCTCCGCCCCCCACCCACCCACTGGCCTTTCTCTGCGTCCCTAGCCCAGGGTCAGGCGCCCACTGGCCCAGTTCGGTCCCTGGGAACTGCTCCCTCTCTCCCTCCTGCGGCGACAGTCCCGGCGGTCACTTGCCTTCTGCATTTGGCCCGTAGCCCAGGTGCTCAGAGATGGGCGAAGGCGGCCGGTCCGCAGTGTCCTCGTTGTGCTTCACCAGAGCCTCGCGCACGGCCTCCAGCCCGTTGAGCACGACCGCCGGCGTCCAGGCCAGCTGCAGGCTATACACGTCCCCAAAGCGGCGCCGCAGCTGTAGGAGGAAGGTGTGGCGTCCGTGAAGCCGGGGACCCCCGGGTGGTGGTCCCGGGCTCACCCTATAAGCCCCGTGAGACCGTGGGGCCGGCAGGAGCCCGCTGATTCAAGGACAAGATGTGTACTCCAGATCCTGAGGGTCAGATTCTCTACGGTTGAGGAGCTCGGTTTGCATCCAACAACCCAGCTTTGCATGACCTTGCAAGAATGACCGAAATTGACAGTAGGTCCCCGTTAGCATCCCAGTTTACAGATCAGGAAACTGGGGGTTAGGGAGGTGAGCTTGAGGCCCATGGACTAACAGCGACAAAACATTTGGACCGGTCACTGTACCTCTCTCAACCCAGTTTCCTCATTTAATTGGTGCTCAGGACACTGACCACCCCCACCCCCGTTCCCCAGACCTTTCCTTCTGGTGTCATCAGAAGGGACTTGGGCCTTCCCTAAGTTCTGTGCTGTCCAACAGGCTCGGAAACCCACCACCCAGTCCCGCCTCCCCTCCAGGCCTTTGCCCTCCCAGACCTTTTCCTTTGGAAAATCCAAACTGTCCCTCAGGCCCTGCACAAATGCCCTCCCCAGGGAGCCTCTCACACCTGCTCTCTCTTCTGGGCCCAGCTCCTTGTCCAGACTGTGTCTTACCCACCACCCATGTCTCCTGCTGGGGGTGCCCAGGCCCCTTGCTTCGTTCGCCACACCTCCCTCACCTGGCCAAAGGAATAGGCGATGTCCTGAAAGTCCACCTGTAGTACATTCCCCAGCCCCGGCCATGCCATGGGGCCTGGCGGGTAGCGTGCAGCCCAGCGTGGGCGCCGGTGCATCAGGTCCACCAAGAACAGGAAGATGGCCAGGGCCAAGGCCAAGGGCACCAGCACATCCCCCGTCAGCAGCCCCATGGCTGCGAGTCCACTGGACTCCTCCAGTAACACCTGTCACTCCAGCAGTCCAAGCACCTAGGCTCAGGCAGCACCCTCCTGGCACACCCTGAGTGCCAAACACTCTGTGCTATTTCCTTATGAAGGGAGGTGACACTGGCCTTTGCCCTGTGCAGTGAGCCAACTTGTTGTGTTGACTGTGCTGCCAGAGGGTTCAGGGCCAGGACAGGGCAGGGTAGCTGGGGGGATGGATCCAGAGGTCCTTGTCGCTGCTGCCCTCCCCAGGTGCTTACCCAAGGTCAGGGGGCATAGCAGGTCCGGCAGGAGAAGTAGCCCCTTTCCCCACCTCTAACTCCCCAGCTCTGTACAGGCTCCTGGGAGAGCCCTGGTCTGACTGGTCCTTGCCACCCACCTCTCCCCATAATGTGGTCATGACCTCTCCCCAACACCTGTCCTTGTCCTTATTTCACCTCACCTGCCTGTTTCTGAGAGGCCTCCAACCCCTTGTCTGTCATCCACACTTGCCTTGGGCTTAGAGAGGTTGTGATGATCAGAGGGACCAAGGGGCGAGTCCCTTTACTCAGCACTGCACACTGGACACACCCAGACACAGACACACCTGGTCACGCACACCCTGGTACACATCCAGATACTTACCCACGTGCTCACACACAAACACACCCATCAATGCACTCACAAAACCTGCACGCTCAGACAATACACGAGCACCGACTCTCACTCAAGGCACGTGTGTTCACACACACACACACACACACACTCACCCCTACATGCAGACCCAGCACAGTGTCCTGCCTCTCAGTTTTCCGGGCGGGACCTCTGCCATCTGGAGGTTGCTCTCGGGGAGTCTCAGGGCCATCACCCAGCTACTGCCCAGCCCAGACTCCTGGGCTCTGGCCTGGCTGTACCAAGTCTGAATCTGGCCGTCGGGAGGCAACGGTTGTTCTCAGAGCTCCCCAGTCACCCTGACAGGCCAACTGGCAGAGCTGGGATGCCTGGTAGCGGGATCCCACAGTTACTTCCTGTGGGATTTGTCACCCACCGCTTTCTGGCCTCTCCGGTTCTGATTAGAAATCTGCTGTGCAGGCCGGGCGCGGTGGCTCACGCCTGTAATCCTAGCACTCTGGGAGGCCGAGGCGGGTGGATTGCTCAAGGTCAGGAGTTCGAGACCAGCCTGAGCGAGACCCCGTCTCTACTAAAAAATAGAAAGACATTATATGGACAACTAAAAATCTATATAGAAAAAATTAGCCGGGCATAGTGGCGCATGCCAGTAGTCCCAGCTACTCGGGAGGCTGAGGCAGTAGGATCGCTTAAGCCGAGGAGTCTGAGGTTGCTGTGAGCTAAGCTGATGCCACGGCACTCACTCTAGCCTGGGCAACAAAGTGAGACTCTGTCTCAACAAAAAAAAAAAAAAAAAAAAAAAAGAAATCTGCTGTGCACATTACTGACGACGTTTGCTTGTGAGGCGCTGCTGCTCTACTGCTGCTTTCAAACTTCTCTGTCTTTTGACAGTTCATGGCGTGGGGAGGTGTGGATCGCTTTGTTTATCCTACTTGGACTTTGAGCTTCTTAGATGTAGAGATTAATGTTTTTCCTCAATTTGGGCCAGTTTTCAGCCATTCTGTCTTCAAATGTTCCTTCTAGTGCTCCATGTCCCTCTCCTTTCCTGGCACTCGCATCATGTGTGTGCTGGTATGTCTGATGACGTCTCACTGCTCTCTGACTGTCCGTGGTTCTTCGTTCTTGTTTCTGTTCCCCAGAGGGGACAATCGAAGTTGACCCATCTCCATGTTCACTGATTCTTTCTTCGTCTTTTTTTTTTCTTGAGAGAGTCTGGCTCTGTCACTCTGGCATCACCACAGCAACCTCACTCCTGGGCTCAAGCCATCCTCCTGCCTCAGCCTCCCCAGTAGCTGGGACTACAGGTGCGCACCAGACAATCGGGCTAATTTTTGTCTTTTTGGAATAGACAGGGTCTCCCTCTTGCTCAGGGCGGTCTCAAACTCCTGACTTGAAGTGATCCTCCCACCTCGGCCTCCCAGAGTGCTAGGATTACACACGTGAGCCACTGTGCCTGGCCTCTGTGAACATGTTTAAATGAGCTGATTTAAGGTCTTGGTCTAGTAATTTCACCCTTGGGGACCGTTTCCACTCATTACTTTTCCCCTTGTGTATGGGCCTCACTTTCTTGTTCCTTTGCAAGTCTGAAAACACTTTGTTAACAAGTAGACATTCCAAATCCTCGAACGTGGCACCTCTGGAATCCGACTCTCTCCCTGACCAGGCTGGTTGTTGTGTTTCCCTGTGGCAGTTGTGTCTTTGCTTGGCGACTTCTCTGAACCTATTCTGTAACGTCTGCCTTCCTTGTTAGGTGTGGCCACTGAAGTCTCTACTGAGTTGTCTTAGTGGTCAGCAATGTCCTGTCCGAGATTTCCTTGGATGTCTGAACCCTAAACCTCCCGGTCTTTGCCGCGGGACTCTCTGCCTCTGTGGGGTCACGCTTGCAGCCCCCAACCGGGCAGTTCACAAATTTCCCTTCGTTTTTTACCTCCTGTTGGTGCAGGCGCTCAAGCTCAGCCAGCGGTGAGCGCTTAGATGCCCAGATCTTCCTGATCATGCACACAGCTGCATGTAATCTTCCGAATGTGCGTGGCCTCCTGCACTCCCGGGAAGGGGACGGAGCTTTGCAAAGCCCCTATGGGCACCTCATGGCCCAGTTTCATCTTTCAGGGGTTTGGGTTTGTGTATTATATGCCCTAACTGGTATCCATTGCCTCAGGCAGCTCGGATTTTCATCGGTGGCCCTGATTTACTGTCACTAAGCTCTCTTGAGGAAAATGCTGTTCACACTGGGGCAGACCTCGGGACAAATACAGACAGCCCTGCACATGGCATCCTCCTGGGAGCTAGCAGACGGGTGAAACAGTGACAATTCTTCAGCAATGAGGCTTTGAAAATGCTCCCGCCCCAGGGGCTCCCTCTGCCTGCTGCCAGGTGTCACCTGGAAGGCGGGCTGTCCTTTCTCAGGGCCATCTCTCTCCTGCACAGTGGGGGACATGAAAAGAGCAAGTGAAAATACCCCAATCCTGCTGTCCTTTCGGAGACACAGCCATGTTTCTTGGATAAATACTCATGTGTGTTGAGATGTGGTTAACGAAGATTTTGTCCATTTTTTCATGGGCCTGTGGAGTGGTGACTTTTCAGAGAGGTGTGTGCCATTTTCAGACCTCACTGCTCATCTGAGGAGTGTTGGTGAGACCTTCGATGTCTTAAAATGTCCTGATCCACACATGACCAACAGTTTGGCTGGGTATAGAATTCTACATTCATGTCATTTTTCCTGTGGAAGTTTGAAGACATTTTTAATTGTGTCGCCCTTCAGGGGGTGCTGTCGGGAAGTCTGATGCTACTTGAATTTTTCAAGCTGACACTTCTTTGCTCTATAAAATCCTGGAATTCTTGTTATGGGCACACTGCAAAAGCAGGAGAGAGCCCCACTCATAATTCAGCGCGGCTGCCAAGACTGATGACACCATCCACACACCAAGAGGAAATACAAAGTTGTCTTTCTTCATCATTGAGGCCACAGGGGACACCGGGCCGGTAGCCTAGCAGGTCCCAGACAGCCTGAGGGAGCAGGGAAAGGAGACTGGCCTGGGTTTTATTGTGTTTTCCCAGAGTTGCACCGGGCTGGGGCTTGCTCAGGCAGGCAGGGCCTTGGTAGTCTGCATGTCCAGTTAGGGCCTATGAGAGAGCCCCATGGATTTATTCTCAGCTTGCCCCGATGTCGGGGACATGGCAAGAAGGAAGGAAAATGTTTACCACCGGTCAACACTCAAGCCTAAGATGAAGAAGAAGCCATGCTCAATACAGGGGGAAGAAGCCCAGGCAGCGGGATGCCTTGATCACCCTAGGTGCCTCCCAGGGTTCAAAGGCACCCTGGGTCACTCCCTGGGCTGCCAGCAACCCACCCTGTCATCACAGCTCACCTGAGCCCCAGCCGGCCAAGGAGGGTACCTCATCCCTGGCCTGGGACAAGGTTCCTCCCAGCAGGGGACCCGCAGGGAATGCCTGTTTGGGCTTCCTAGAGATCCCTGAGGTAGAGAGCAAGGAGCAAAGGCACAGGTGCTGGGTCCCCCCACTCCTGAGGAAGCTCCGGCTGAGCTGGGTCCTAGCCCCCAACAACCCCGAGACTCAGAGCCACGAATGAAAAGTGTCCAATAAATCCTGCTGCTTCTGCAGGGCCCGCTGCCTCCTGCCAGGGACCCCAGTCTCCTCAGACAATCGCAGCCTGGCCGCATCCGCACTGCCTCTCCCACAGCTGCAGGAAGATCAAGACCACCTCCTGCCCGGCCAGCTTTCCCACTCAGAGCCAGGGGACAGGCTAAGGTCCCGGCAGTACTGAGAGCTGGGCAGCTCCCTGTCACGAGGGCATTTGGGAAAACGCAGGTGGGAACCCGTCAGGCCTGCTGTAGGGTCCTCTGGCAAAAGAAGCCCTGGGGTGGCTTCTGCTCTGAGTGTCCATGGTTCTGTCCCAGGCTGTACCCTAAGGGCACCAGACGGTCTGCCCAGAACTCAGGTAAAGAGATGGTCATTAGAAACCCAGGGCACTGCCCACGTGCCCAGTCCAGACCGGCCAATTGTGGGGGTGGGCACAGAGGTGGAGACAGCACTCTCTGCCCTTGGTGAGGCCTCAGGCCAGCAAGAGTCAGTCGCAGAGGTCAGGGAAAGAAGACAGGACTGGGTGGCCATCTGGTCCAACTTTCCCCCTGGCAGAAAGGGAACAGAAGCCTGGGACAGGGAGGTAGGAGCCCACGGTCACACAGGGTAGTGGCAGAGCAGGGACTAGAGCCAGGGCCTCATCCTCTCGGCTGCCCCCACCATGTCCTTCTCCTCTGCCCACCCCACTGCCACATGGCTCCAAGGTTGTCCCAACCCCCAGGGGAGGCCTATAGTCCACAGGGCTCACTCCCTGCCCCTGGCCAAACCTGTGGGCCCCGCGTGACCCAGACATTGAGAAGACGGCGCCGGGGGTTGCAGCTCAGACAAATGTCATCTGCTGGCTCCAGCCTGGCCCTGAGTGGTGACTGCTCACTGGTCAGGGCCTGGACACAGCGTCCCTGAGGGGCAAGGGAAGCTGGCCATTCCTACTGTGGGGTGACTGAGAGACTCAGGAAGGTCACTGACCCTGGGCTTGCATCAGGCCTTCCCAGAGAACGTTCTGGCACCTGATGACTGAGCCCTGGGTGGTAACCCTGGCACTTGACTCTGTGGCCCTCCTGGACTTCTCTCCCTTCTTGGGGTGTCGAATGTGAAGGGAGGTAACAGGATAGTGCTGGCAGCGCTGCTGGGCACTGGGCACTGGGCGGGTGGGCCCAGCAGGGCCTGAAATGTGGTTCTCCAGGCTGAGTGCTGCCCTCTGCACCCCACTGTCCGGACTGATGTCTCTGGACAGCCCAGGCTGGCCCCTCCCCTAGGAGCCAGGACCACACAGTCCTTGTCACCAATCTGCCCCGAGTTGAGTCATCAGGGTGTTGGGGTTACAGGTGGGGATTGGCTGACATCTCCTGAACCTCAACAAACCCATCTGTCACATGGGGCCAGGAGGTCAGATCAGCATGGATGAGGCGGGGTGGGCTGTCCCCAGAGAGGCTGTGAGGCCCCATGGCAGCCAGCAGTGTTGACGGGGCCAAGGTGGGCAAAGCACGTTGGTTTATTGGACATCAGGGCCCCTGGCTGGGGAGAAGGCTGGGGCTCGGTGTCGGCCTCTAGCGGGGCACAGCACAAAGCTGGTATGGGGACGGGGTAACCAGGAAGTTACAGACACCGTGGTCGCTGGGCCGGGGGTGTCCTGGTGGCACCGAGAAGCTGAAGCGCTGCAGGAGGGAGGTGAAGAAGAGGAAGAGCTCCATGCGGGCCAGGGGCTCCCCGAGGCACGTGCGGCGGCCTGTGGGTGGGTAAGGGGGGCTCAGTGAGCCTGGGCCTGGGCTCCACCCCGCCTAGACTCCAAGGAAGGGGGCAGGGAGCCGGGCAGCCCACAGGCACCTGCTGAGAAAGGCATGAAGGCCTCAGGCTTCACGAAGCGGCCCTGAGCGTCCAGGAAGTGTTCGGGGTGGAAGCGGAAAGGCTTCTCCCAGACCGCCTCGTCCTTCAGCACCGATGACAGGTTGGTGAAGAGTGTTGTCCCCTGGGAAAGAGATGCCTGGCGTGAGTGGCGACTGGCCCGTAGGAAGCTGGGACCCCTGCCACCAAACACATGGGGCACACTCTGTGCCTGGCACGCTCCTGAACGCCATCAAGTAACCCTCGGCCCAGGGAGCTTCTCGTAACTCTCTGACCCCGAGGCAGGGCCGAGTCCCACATTCCATGGGCGCCCTCCCTGCCTCCAACCCCTGCAGCCACAGGTCGTCTGGGGCACGTTCTGCTTTGTCTTCCCCACTGGACTGGGGCTCTGCACAGACAGGCCGGCCCTTTCCCTGCCCTGCACCCCACACCCAGGCTGGGCAGGCTGTGCCTGCGGAAGCGAGGACCGGGTGACCTGGGGTCCCAGCCGCAGTCCTACCTTGGGGATTAGGAAGCCCTGCACTTTGATGTCACGGGACGTCATGTGGGGCACACCCAGGGGGATGATGTCCGCAAAGCGCTGCACCTCGTGTATCACAGCAGTGGTGAAGGGCATGTGGGCCTGGTCACCGATTTCTGGTTGCCGCACCTTTCCTATCACTTCGTCAATCTCTTGTTGGACACGGCCTGGACACACACAAGTGTCCCACAGCGGGTCAGAAGCCGGCAGCTGAGCCCTGCCCCTCTCCTGAGTCCTGTGTTGGGGGCGGGGCCACCTGAGTGGAAGGTCACGCTGACAGGTCCTGGCTCAGGCAGTGCTTGGGCCAAGGGTGTCCGAAAGGAGCTCAGGGGCCCTTCCCTGTACCTCTTCTCCCTCGGCCGCCCCGTCAGCCCGCAGCCGGACTCACGCTGCACATCCGGGTGCAGGATCATGAGCAGGAGGGCCCAGGCCAGCGTGGTCGAGGTGGTCACCATCCCAGCAGAGAACAGATCAGACACCACCATCCTCAGGTTCTCATCGTTGAAGCTGCTGTCGGGGTTCCCCTTGGCCTGACCGGGCAGAGAGGGTGGGCTCAGGGGGCAGAGAAGGAAGCCCCCAAATGACCGTCCATTCTGCACCTGTCAGCCCTGATCATAGGGTGGTGCATCAGCTCCTCCCTGCCTGGCCTGGCCTCACTCCTCAGAGTACCCTGAAGCTGCAGCCCCTGTCCTTGTTCCTGGCAGCGGCCCTCACCTTCTCCACCTCGGCCAGGAAGGCGTCAGTCAGGTCTCTGGGTGGCTGGGCCGGGTCCCGGGTCATCCTGTGCTCAGTCACCAGCTCATCGAGCAGGGCCATGAAACCCTTCTGTGCAGAGAAGACCTTGCCAGGCAGCCCAGGGATTCGCAGGAGCACAGGGACAGAATTCAGCACCTGTGCCAGTCACAGAAGGGGGCCTGGGTTCCTCCTGTGCTCAGCATTCACTTGCACCCGTCTCCAATTCCAGAGCGACACACCACCTGCCTGTCCCCACCATTGACCTGGTCCCTCCCCAAGTGGGAGTCTCCACACTGTCTCCTGGAGCTGGGCTGCTACAAGGATAAACCTACGATGGAAATCTCACCTGCTTGTTGGCTCCCAACATGCCCAGGAGGCCCGGGCTCCTTGGCCCTCTCTGGGGTCCCACTGACCCTGGGCACACGTCTCCCATTAGTCTTGTCTGAGATTTCCCGCCTCCTCTGTGCTCTGCCTCTTGCAGTGGGCTCTCCAGGAATGCCCTTTCCCATCTCCCCCGTGTGGAGGCCCAGCTGCAGGCGGAGGCACCTGTCTGGAGCTCGCAATGCACAGACTCCTGCAGCCCTTCATTGCCCGCACCTCGCGTAGGAGGCCAGAATCCTCCTTCAGTGACTCCATCGCCAATTCCATTAGCCTGAGGAAGGTCCGGTCGTCGTACTCGAAGCGGCGCCCGTAGGTGAGGGACGCGATCACGTTGCCCACCGCTTTGTTCAGGAGCGCGTTGGGGCTAAAGGGCCGTGCTGAGACAGGATGCCGGTCAGGGAGGCTCCTCTTCGGGGGCCCCGGCCACACCTCCCCGGTCCTCCCCTGTCCCTGCACCCGTCACCCACCGGCTTGGTCGGCGAAGGCGGCACAGAGGCAGGCGGCCTCCTCAGTCACCCACAGCTCCAGCGACTTCTTGCCCAGACCGAAGAAGCGCAGAGTGGACAAGGAAAAGCGCCGCTGCTCGCGCCACGCGGGCCCGTAGCGCGCCAGGATCACCCCTGGGGTAGGGCGGGCAGGTGGGCGTGGCCCGGAATGTTCTGCCCCGCCCACTTTCCCTCTTCAGCTCCGCGGGACTGGGGCCCCGCCCACTCCATGTGTTGCTTCCCCACTTTGGTCTGATGCTCTGTGTCCGCTGCACCGGGGTGGCTTTGGCCGCAGCTGGGCCTTGCCCATCCTGACCACGGTTTCACTCAGGGAGGACGCTGCCTGCCCCGCACGCCCCACCGAGCCCGATGCCCCCGCACGGCCGCCCTGACTCACTGCTCAGGCCCGCCCCGCCCCCACTGTCCCTGGGCGGCTGGGTGGGGCTCCGCCCTCTCTGGATAAGTCCTGCCCCCGCCGCGTCCACTTGGCCTCGGTCCCCTTGGCAGTGTGTTCCCTGGCCTTCCGTCCCCTCAACCCACCCACTGGCCTTTCTCTGTGCCCCAAGTCCATGGTCAGGCGCCCACTGGCCCAGCTCCGTCTCTGGGAACTGCTGGCTTGCTCCGTTCCCTGGTCCACACTGTGTCTGTCCCCGGGGTCACTTGCCTTCTGCATGTGGCCTGTAGCCCATGTACTCGTAGACTGGCGAAGGCGGCCGGTCCGCAGTGTCCTCGTTGTGCTTCACCAGAGCCTCGCGCACGGCCTCCAGCCCGTTGAGCACGACCACCGGCGTCCAGGCCAGCTGCAGGCTGAACACGTCCCCGAAGCGGCGCCGCAGCTGTAGGAGGAGGGTGTGGCGTCCGTGAAGCCGGGGCCCCCTGAGTGCTGGTCCTGGGCTGACCCTATAAGCCCTGTGAGACCCGGGGGCCGGCCGGAGCCCGCCGATTCAAGGACAAGATGTGTACTCCAGATCCTGAGGGTCAAATTCTCTACGATTGAGGAGCTCGGTTTGCATCCAACCACCCAGCTTTGCATGACCTTGCGAGAATGACCGAAATTGACAGTAGGTCCCCGTTAGCATCCCAGTTTACAGATCAGGAAACTGAGGGTTAGGGAGGTGAGCTTGAGGCCCACGGACCAACAGCGACAAAACATTTGAACCGGTCACTGCACCTCTCTCAACCCCAGTTTCCTCATTTAATTGGTGCTCAGGACACTGACCACCCCCACCCCCATTCCCCAGACCTTTCCTTCTGGTGTCATCAGAAGGGACTTGGGCCTTCCCTAAGTTCTGTGCTGTCCAACAGGCTTGCAAACCCACCGCCCAGTCCTGCCTCACCTCCAGGTCTTTGCCCTCCCAGACCTTTTCCTTTGGAAAATCCAAATTGTCCCTCAGGCCCTGCACAAATGCCCTCCCCAGGGAGCCTCTCACACCTGCTTTCTCTTCTGGGCCCAGCTCCTTGTCCAGACTGTGGTTTGGTTTTTTTCTTTTTTTTTTTTGAAACAGAGTCTCACTCTTTTGCCTGGGCTAGAGTGCTGTGGCATCAGCCTAGCTCACAGCAACCTCAAACTCCTGGGCTCGAGCAATCCTACTGCCTTAGCCTCCCGAGTAGCTGGGACTACAGGCATGCGCCACCATGCCCCGCTAATTTTTTTCTATACATATTTTTAGTTGTCCAGCTAATTTCTTTCTATTTTTAGTAGAGACGGGGTCTCGCTCTTGCTCAGGCTGGTCTCAAACTCCTGACCTCCAGCAATCCTCCTACCTCGGCCTCCCAGAGTGCTAGGATTACAGGCGTGAGCCACCGGGCCTGGCCCAGACTGTGTCTTACCCACCACCCATGTCTCCTGCTGGGGGGGTGCCTAGACCCCTTGCTGTGTTCCGCCACCACCTCCCTCACCTGGCTAAAGCAGCAGGGTATGTCCTGGAAGTCCACCTGCAGCAGGTTGCCCAGACCTGGCATTGACATGGGGCCTGGGGGGTAGCGTGCAGCCCAGCGTGGGCGCCGGTGCATCAGATCCACTAGGAGAAGGAAGATCACCACAGCCAAAGCCAGGGACACCAACACATCCCCTGTCAGCAGCCCCATAGCTGCGTGTCCACTGGACTCCTCCAGTAATACCTTTCACTCTAGCAGTCCAAGCACCTAGGCTCAGGCAGGACCCTCCTGGCACACCCTGAGTGCCCGAACACTCTGTGCTGTTTCCTTATGAAGGGAGGTGATGCTGGCCTTTGCCCTGTGCAGTGAGCCAACTTGTTGTGTTGACTGTGCTGCCAGAGGGTTCAGGGCCAGGGTAGGCAAGGTACAGGGACTGGCCAGGAGGTCCTTGCCCCTGCTGCCCTCCCCAGGTGCTTACCCAGGGCAAGGGAGTGGTGGAATTGTCTTGGAGGGAGCCCTCCACTGAAGGTGGATGTACCACTTGTGGTTGGTGCTGGGATGTGCACAGGAACTTGGTGGAACAGGAGGGCCTGTGCTCCAAGGTACTCATGACGAAGAGTAGGAAGGTCAGATAGCTAACACGGCAAGCCAGTAGGGGTTTGAGGGTCATGAGGACATTTGCTCAGGCTCGAAGAGGACTTTCTGGGAAGCCTTCTTGGAGGGCTTTGGCTGGCAGAGACTGAGGGACTGAAAGGCACTACAGGGCAAGGCCCTGGCAACGGGACCCAGGCAACACTGGGACATCCTGTGCAGTAAGGTGAGGGGCGGTGGGAAGAAGGTGGTTGGAGCTTGAGGGGTTACAAGCGTGGCTGACGACTGGATGTGGGAACAGGAGTCAGGAGGAAGAGTTTTGAGGTCACTCAACTGACCATGAGAGCAAGACCCATGTATACTCCAAGGTAGTCTCAGACCCAGCTGTGGCCTCCCATCTGGCCTCAGCTGAATGGTGGCAGCAACTTTCTATCTGGGACTGTCAGAAAATCAAGGTGCAGGGTTGCAGGGAGGTGCGTGTGCTTATCATATGGTGGCTGTTGATAAATTGCCTTTATTTTCCCTTGGCCTTTTTGTTGAAACAGGGTCTCTCTCTCCCTGGCTAGAGTGCAGTGGCATCATCATAGCTCATTGCAACCTCCAACTCCTGGGCTCACGAGATCCTCCTGCCTCAGCCTCATAAGTAGCTGGGACTATAGGCATGTGCCACCACACCTGGCTTTTTTTTTTCTATTTTTAGTAGAGACAGGGTCTTGCTCTTGCTCAGGGTGGTCTCGAACTCCCGACCTGAAGTGATCCTGCTTCAATCTCCCAGAGTGCTAGGGTTACAGGCATGAGCCACTGCGCCTGGCCCGCTTGGCTTTTTGAGGTGTCAGGCCTGCCCCAAGTAGCCATGCTAACAGAGGTGTGAAGGGCAGCGACAGGCCTGTACCGTGGCAGTGCCCTCTTGATGCCAGGGGCCTGTAATTCAGCATGGCCACAGTGAGGGCAACCTTCAATAATGAGGCCTGTGGCCTTCTGCAATCATTGTGCAACTGTGGCTTCCACTGATTGGCACGCACATGGCAGGCACTGCTGCTCAGACTCTGTGTGCTGACTCATTAGGCCTTCCACAGCCCACTAAGGCACACAGGAGACTGAATTTCAGAGGTCATGTAATGAGGTCAAAGTGACAGAGCAGGATCAGAGTCCATGTCCAAAACACATGCTTTGAGTAACTGCTCTACACTCTTTCAACATCATATTTTATTAATGACCAGTATAGAAGTTCCTGGGATTTATTATTTTATAAAACACACCCAGGCTGTCCTTCCCAAATACTGGGACTGCCCATGTCACAGTATAAAATGCACTGTGCACTGGTGAGCCCTCTGAACACTGGCACATGAGATGCCATTTGGAAATACGCCCAGAAGCACCTGGACCAGGAAGCTCTAGGCCCTTGTTCCCCAGGAAAGCCTGGTAGGACAAAGACCAAAACATCTTTGTGAGAATTCTAGAAACCAGTTAGGAAGCTGTAGTGCCCAGCTGGTCCAGAGCCAGGAGGGGACTGTACTCGGAAGGGTAGGCAAGTTTGAGCATTTTGCTCACTGTTATTGCCCTCCCTGCCCCTGCATAGCAGTGCCATCTGGAGGAACCTCCCGATTCCCAGCTCCTCCTGAGGGACAGGTTGTGGCCTGACCCAGAGTACTGAGGGACTCTGGGTGCCTGGTTGGTGGCCTTCCAGGAGCAGGGCATCTGCAGTTCTGCAGGCAGGCTTGGGGAGCAAGGGAGTCATTGTTTCCAGGTATCCTGGTGGGGGATGGTTCCAGGAGCTCTAAGGATGGTCAGGTCCCTTAAATAAAATGGCGCAGTATTTGTATATAACCTCCCGTATGCTTCAAATCATCTCTAGTTTACTTACAGTACCTAATAAAATGTAAATAGTTGTCATACTGTATGGTTTCTTATTTATTTTTGAGACAAAGTCTCACTCTGTTGCCCAGGCTAGAGTGCCATGGTGTCAGCCTAGCTCACAGCAACCTCAAACTCCTGGGCTCAAGCAACCCTCTTGCCTCAGCCTCATAAGTAGCTGGGACTACAGGCGGAAACCACCAAGCCTGGCTAATTTTTTCTACTTTTAGTAGATGGGGTCTTGCTCTTGTGCAGGCTGGTCTTGACTCCTGACCTGAAGGGACCCCCAGAGTGCTAGGATTATAGGTGGTAGCCACCGCGCTGGGCCTATTTTTATTATTTTTTACTGTTGTATTTTTTCCCCCAAATATTTTCGATCCGTGGTTGAACACACAGATGTGGAACCTGTGGATACAGAGGGCTGGCCGTACTCTAGAAACAAATGGAAAATTCAAGGAGCAGGGACAGCCTGCAAGGGGAGTTGTTTTTTCAAAGATGAAAGAGTTCTAGAGACCAGTTGCACAACAGGAATATACTTACTACCACTGAACTGTTAACATTGTAAATTTCAAGCTTTTTTTTACAATTAAAATTTTTAAAAACTATTTTTAAAAAATTGCACCCAGTTAAGGTAGCTCATGCCTGTAATCCCAGAACTTTGGGAGGCTGAGGCTGGAGCATCGCTTGAGGCCAGAAGTTTGAGACCAGCCTGGGCAACATAGCAAGACCTGCATCTACAAAACAATAATCTGCAGGATGTGGTGGTGCTCGCCCGTAGTCCCAGATATTTGGGAGGCTGAGGCTGGAGGACCACTTGAGGCCAGGAGTTGGAGGTTAGAGTGAGCTATGACGATGCCACTGCACTCTAGCCCAGGCGACAGAGCAAGACTCTGTCTCAAAAAAAAAAGGGGGGGGGGGCTATTACAATGGCCAAACTGATATCACCAAATGCTGGCGAGGATGTGGAGTAACAGGAGCTCATTCACTGCTGGTGGGAATGCAATATTGCAGATACTTTGGAAGACAGTTGGGCCGTTTCTTACAAAACTAGACATATTCTTACCTTACGATTCAGCAGTCACGCTCCTTGGTATGTACTTACCCCAAAGGAGTTGAGACCTTATGTCCACACAAAAACACATGGATGTTTATAGCAGCTTTATTTGAAATTGCCAAAACTTGAA
This sequence comes from Eulemur rufifrons, assembly GCF_041146395.1. Lineage (NCBI taxonomy): Eukaryota > Metazoa > Chordata > Mammalia > Primates > Lemuridae > Eulemur > Eulemur rufifrons. The sequence goes on from NC_090998.1 coordinate 90,656,953, forward strand.
AGTAACCAAGATGTCCTTCGGCAGGTGAATGGATAAACTGTGGTACATCCAGAAAATGGAATATTCAGCACTAGAAAAAAAGGAGCTATCAAGTTATGAAAAGAAATTTAAATGCATATTACTAAGTAAAAGCAGCAAACCTAAAAAGGCTACATACTGTAAGATCTCAACTATGTGACAATCTGGAAAAGGCAAAACTATGGAGACAATAAAAAGGTCAGTGGTTGCCAGGGGCTGGAGGAGGGAGGGATGAACAGGTGGGACACAGACTTTTTAGGGCAGCAAAACTACTCTGGATGATACCATAATGGTGGATACGTGTCATTTTGTACATTTGTCAAAAGCCATAAAACGTAAAATACCAAGATGGACCCCCAATGTAAATTATGGACTTTGAGTGATAACAATGTGTTAATCACTTCTAACAAATATACCACTCTGGTGGGGATGCTGACAGTGAGGGAAGCTATGCATGTGTGGGGGAGGGGAAAATAGGGGAACTCTGTACCTTTTGCTCAATACTGCTGTGGACCTAAAACTACTCTAAAAAAACTGTTAAGGCTGGGGACGGTGGCTCATGCCTGTAATCCTTGCACTTTGGGAGGTCGAGGTGGGAGGGTCATTTGAGCCCAGTAGTGTGGGACCAGTCTGAGCAACATAGTGAGATCCTGTCTCTACAAAAAAATTTAAAAATTAGCTGGGTGTGGTGTTGCACACCTGTAGTCCCAGATACTCAGGAGGCTGAGGCAGGAGGATCACCTGAACCCAGGAGTTTGAGGTTACAGTGAGCAATGATAACGCCACTGCACTCTAGCCTGGGCAACACACACAAGCACGCACACACACACACAAAAACAAAGACAAAACTATTAAAACAAACACTGAACTCAAAAGCTGCGGTTACAGGCCAGGCGCGGTGGCTCACGCCTGTAATCCTAGCACTCTGGGAGGCCGAGGCGGGTGGATCGCTCAAGGTCAGGAGTTCGAGACCAGCCTGAGCAAGAGCGAGACCCTGTCTCTACTAAAAATAGAAAGAAAGTATATGGACAACTAAAAATATTTATAGAAAAAATTAGCCAGGCATGGTAGCACATGGCGGTAGTCCCAGCTACTCGGGAGGCTGAGGCAGTAGGATCGCTTAAGCCCAGGAGTCTGAGGTTGCTATGAGCTAGGCTGATGCCATGGCACTCACTCTAGCCCGGGCAACAAAGTGACACTCTGTCTCAAAAAAAAAAAAAAAAAAAAAAAAAAAAAAAAGCTGCGGTTACAGTAAGGCACATGAGCAGCTGAGGCTTACTGCAGAAGGCAGGAAGCTGGAGCAGGGAGTGTACAACATGCCATACTCCCCAGTTAAAGGTAATTTCTGAAGCCAGTTTAAGGAAAGACCTAGAACAAACACGAGTGCCCTGGCTCAAGTATCATCAGCAAATCAAAAGGAGACAAAAGAATGAAAGGCAAAATGACGAAGCATATTTGCTGTCAGGAAAATATTATATTTTCCTCAAGATACATATTTTTCAAGTTTTGTGGTTTAGCTCTTGACACCTGAAATCTATCAATTTCATTTTAACTGTATCGATGTCAAGGAAAGACCAGAAGAAGAAGCCAATCAGCTCAGAAAGCCCTCATTTCTATGCAGGTCTGTTCAGCTGCCTGAGCATGGTCCCATGGCCAAGCCCACCCACACCTCCATCCTGGCAAAGTGAAATGAGAAATGGACCGCACTACTTGATGCAGCCATTAAAATGAAATTACTCTCCCATTTCTGCAGCCCCAAATTGACGAGCACACAAGAACTCATTTATAATTGCTTATTTCTACTTCACAACATTCCTTCTAGTATTCCTGCCCTCTAAAAAAGCCCATTGACATGGCATTATTTTTTAATAACCTTTAAAATTTATGTTGATTGGAAATATGTCCTCACATCAACTTAAGTAAATCTGACTGTCCCCCTAAACTGGCTGAGGTCCCCCCACCCCATGAGTGGCAGGGTGGAGTCCTGGGTTTTGCTTCGTTTGAAGCTCTGCTGCACAAGCAGCCTGGCCTTCCAGAGGCTGGGAAGGGACAGATCAGGCTTGAGGGCAGCCTCCTCTGCAGCACCAAAGCCACCTTTTGGAAGCCAGACTGGGAGAAAGAAGAGACGCATTCAGTTTATATTACACAAAAAAAGAAACAAGGTTAAAATGAAGTTTATTATTTTTTTGATTTTTTTGTTTTTTGTTTTTTTAAATAAAACTGTTTGTGAAACAGCTATTTTATCCCCATGGCAGAGTGACCCCTGAAAGATGCACTAACCCCTTCTTAAGGCCTTAAGATTTTTTTTGTACTTTTTTCTTCTTTTATTAAAACTCAGATATTTAAAAATTATACAATTTACAAAACAAAACAAAACAACATAAAGAATCATGTAGCATGGGGCTGCCTATGTGACAGGCCTTTTCCTTTATAAAAATAAAAGCAAAAAGGAAAAAGAGTTAAGTGGGTGTTCCTGGTCAGCTTAACCCACACTGATCACACTGACAGTCCCTCCCTGTCACTGCCCACTGCTCATACTGCCTATGCCGGCAGCAGAGGCCTGGGCCGCCTCCTATCCCCGTGGGTCCCTATGGTCAGGGCACAGCTGCCTGGAATGTGCTAAGGACAGAGGGCCCCACAGGCGGCCCCTTGATTTTGCCTGCTGCTGCAAGGCCACTGTGTACACTTGGTGGGACCCTTGGGGTCCTCCCCAGCCACAGTGACCCAGGACATAGCTATGACCTCAGGCATCTGCCAATTTCACCCCCCAAAAAGATAAAAAATAAAAAAAAGATAAAATAAATAGTGTTTCTGGAAATGAAAAAAATTTATTTTTTGTGTTTAGATATCATTCCCCCACTCTTGAAAACATGAACCGTCCCCGTTTCCCTCCCCCTAAAACCTTCCCCTTTTGAAACAAATTAATGACAAAAAGATGGTTCAGGTGTGGTTTGTCTGCTCTTTCAATCCTGGGTCTAGTGTTCTCTGAATTGGCGTGTGACAGGCTAAAGATCAAAGCCACACACACCCTGTCCTTTATGAGATGAGGGTTTGTTCACTTCAATTTCACATTTAATTTTCACTGTCACTGGAAATTTGGAATTCTTTAACTAGATAATTTTAAAATAGAATCAAAAGGGATAGCGCACCTTTCATTTAAACAAAGTCTTTCCAGACTAAAAATAGATTTATATATATATATTTTTATCCCTCCCTTTTAATTCCCCCCGCCCAAACCCATCCTCCCACCCCTCCCCCCTCCCCCCACATTGTCACTATGGAGATTGTGTCCATGGAAACAGCCATTCCGACGTCTTGGGTCTTTCTTTCCTGTGGTGTCACTGGTTTGAATGTGATGTGAGAGCTTAGGAAGGAAGTGCTGGCATGGGCGGGCACGCGGGGCGGGGCAGGGTGGGGCTGCAGGTAGGACCGTTTCCAACACGAGTGTCCACCACCTTCTTTCTCATCTCCACAGTCTCACCTGGAAGACAAGGAACAGACACTGAGGCCCAGGAATTTCCACATGGTATGCTGCCAACAGCCTGTTCCGTGGTGCCCCTGGGATAGGGCTTTCAGCAGGGACCCGGAGCTCAGACCCCTCTATAAATGTGCAGCTGACGAGGGACACATCAAGACCAATGTTGGTGCCACCATGTGGCTTTGGACCTAGAACATGGTTAAAGGGAGCAATGACCTTACTTACGGTGCTGGGGCTGAACTGAGGGCTCCTCAGAGCGTGTCTGCCTTCCCAGTACACAGAAGGAATTGAGACCAGGAGAGGATTCCCTGACCTCGAGTGGGGCAGCTCACGGAGCTTCACCAGAGCATGGTGAGCAGCGCTTGGGACTCCTGCGGTTGTGGTTCAGCACTTAGTGGCAGGGCGTGGTCCTTAGAGGTGGCTGAGAGCATCCAGCCAATGTGTGGAAGGACCTTCTCAAAGTCCAGCTTCTTAGGGCAATTGCCCATCTGCCTCCAGTTGATACAGCAGTTCTTTTACACTTAGCAAAGAATACTCTTCCCATGGCCTGGGACAGGGGAGGACAGGTCTCAGTTTGTTTCCAAGGCTGGCACGGAGCTGGAAGATATTAATCCTTCTGGCTCCCGAGGAACCCGAGGCCCCCCCACCCTGGCTGCCAGGCTTCTCTTGTCTTCCAGCCCAGGTCAGGAAGGTGATTCCAACAACCCATGTAAGGGAGATGGGTTATTCTAAGGGCCTCTGTGGAATGCTCCATGGGCCACCCCATGTGCAAAAGTCTCAAAAAGTTTCCAAGGAATTCAGTTCAGAAAAATTATACTAGGAGCCAGGAGCGGCGGCAGCCTGGCCCTTCACTTGCTTCTGCCAATCACAGTGCTTGTGAGACTGTCACTGGGGCTCACCTTGCTGCTTCCTCAAAGCCCTCTTTGGTGCCCTCTACTGATAAACAAACCCCAGGAAGCCACGCACCACCAACCCATGTCTGCTTCCATAAAGCTCACTCACATGTAGGCAGTTAAGGTGGCTGGGCCTGCGGGAGTGAGGAATGTGTTTTTTTGTTTTTGTTTTTTTCCTTTTTTTGAGACAGAGTCTTGCTCTGTTGCCTGGGCTAGAGTGCCGTGGCGTCAGCCTCGGTCACAGCAACCTCAAATTCCCAGGCTCAAGCAAACAGCCTCCCAAGTAGCTGGGACTACAGGCATGTGCCACCACGCCCGGCTAATTTTTTCTATATATTTTTAGTTGTCCAGATAATTTCTTTCTATTTTTTAGTAGAGACGGGTCTCGAACTCCTGACCTTGAGGGATCCTCCCGCCTCGGCCTCCCAGAGTGCTAGGATTACAGGTGTGAGCCACCGCACCCGGCCAGGAATGTGCTATTATCAAGCACACACACACACACCCTCGCCCAGGGAGGTTCCTGACTGCTTGGCAGAGAACACCAATGAGCAGGAAGACACTCCACAGAAACAGCGCACTGTCACCACACGCATGTAAAGACAGACCCCATAGCTGAGGCTATCCTGACATATTCCCAGTATGTCCATGGCCATGGTGTGGCCTCCCTAGGTCTGAAGGTGGCTGTGGGCCCCAGATGTCACCCATCCCTCACAATCCATGTGTTCTCCTCCTTGGTGGCACAGGGATTCTCCACTGCTCACTATGGTTTTCCCGAGACTAAGGCAGCCAGGAAAGTGAAGAGAAACAGTATTAAACATCAGTTCTTGTGTCATCTCTAATGCCACCCCAGGAACCAAGGGCCCTTTCCAGGGCTGAACTAATGGGCACCTCAACAAATGACCAGAATGGCATCATCTTGCTGGGGACTTGGGCTATCTGTGTGAACCAAGGCCAGATGCCCACGGGCACCCGGCCAGGCTCTGTTCGTGGAGGGAAGGACAGATCAGGGTTTGCTCTCCCTGCCAGCAAGTAGCAGTCTTGGGCCTGCACTCCAGTCTTGCTAATTACTCAGAACAGCAGGCCCCACACCAGCCCCCCACGTCAGAATGAAGCATGCCTGGGCACTTAGGGCCAAGCCTGGCCAGTCAGTTCTGTGCTGCTGACCGTGCACCCCTCTTGGGGGTGCCACACAGCCCAGGCAGTGGCAGTCCTTCAGCACCCCAGCCTGGGCTCTGCCCTCCAGCCTTCCCAACACGGGCTTTCCCCAGGGTCCGGTGACTTGATGACTAGACTGGCCCAAACACATGGTATCCTGAATGTGACAGGACCCCAACTTCTCAAGAGTGACTTTTTAAAAACTGTTTCTTCAGTAGGAAGAATAGAAATAGCCTGTGCCAGGCTCTGTGTTAGAAGCTTTATAGGTGGTATTTCATAATAGCATTGAGACCCTGACCCCTGTGTCTAAGATGAAAAGCTAAAGCCTGGAGAGGTGACACATGTGGCCCAAAGCCACATGACTGGTTAGAGGTAGGACTGGGGCTCATGAATTGCAAAGCTCTTCTGGCTGGGCTGCAGGGACTGTGCATCCCACTGCATGTGACGTGGCTGAGAGGAGAGGGCTGTGCTCCAGGCAGGGAGCCCAGGAGCAGCTGCAGTGGAGCACACTACCTGCCACTCCTGTGCTGAAGGCAGGTAACTCTCTTTAAACAAAGGCATCTTCATGCTCAGCTGCCTGTGTATAGGGCTTCACCCCCCATGCTCCCTAGCTCACTCCCTGCTTTTGACTATACCCCTCTATACTCGTGGTGTGATCCTGGGACACTGTCCTTGTGTCCTTCCACATCAGACTCTAAGCCTGCCTTTCCCAACTGCAGCAAGAATCCATCATCTCAACACCACCTGACCTGGCCAGGATTCACCCAGAGCCCATTTCCTCATCTCTAAAATAGACACGTAATTCCCACCCGGAGAGGGAGGGTGTGGAGGGAAATCTAATTCTGAATCTGTACTGACTTAGGGCATCTGCAATCAAGGTCCAAGAGTCCTTCCTTAGACTCTTGCATTCATCCCTTAACACAGACTCACTCAGCACTACTCTTGAGTCCTGCTCTGGGCCAGGCCAGCACGGTGCAGAGACAGATGCAGTCCCTGCCCTTGAGGGGCCCACAGCCTGGTGGAGAGACAGGCAGTCATCAAGTGAACAAGCTGAACTTGGGATGCTAGGAACAGGTTGCAGAGTGGGGAGAGTGGGGCAATAAAACTTCTCGGAGAAAGTGACACTCAAGCTGAGATGTGGAGATGAAATGGAGGCTGTGACATGGAGATGGGCAGGCAAAATGCTTCTGGCATGGGGAGCTGAGTATGCAAAAGCCAGAGGGAGGAAGCCCAGCCCCTGAGGAGCTGAAGGAGAGACCAGGAGCCTGGAGACCCTTGCCTGAGACTTTCAGAGGCTTTTGGGCCAAGGTTAGGAGTCTGGACTTCATCCTAAATGCGATGAGAACCTGTGAGGTAGAAAGGAGATGGGACAGCAGGGGGGCTTGGTGGAGGCTACGCTCGTTGCTGAGAGGCAGGGCTTTGAGCAGCAGCACGGTGTTGGAAGCAAGGTGCCCTGCAGGAAACTCACGTGCCTGGCCTGGGGATTCTCCTCTGGATATGTAATCCTGGGGCTTCCCCTGGCCCAACCTGGGGGAAGAGGGACTCTAGAAGTGACACTTGTTCTTACATGGATTGGCTATGTGACATCCAGCTCTAGGGGCAGGGAGGCTACTTCTCCCTTTCCTTATCTTGCTCAGCTTTCTTCCATGGCTGTTATGGGTAAGGTGAATGGTCAGGTACCATCTCTGTGCACTCAGGACAGAGCGTCAGCCTGGATGAAGGTTACTGCTTCCTGTCCTGGATCATAGGGCCTGGAAGGGGACGCTGGGGCCTTCTGTTTATGTGACAAGGGGAGCTGGGTATAGGGTCCCGTTGTCAAAGCCCTGCCCACCAGCCACACAGAAGCCATCAAGACAACAATAATCTCAGCACAAGCAAAGAGTGGCACCCACAGGTCTGCCACACCCGTCCTCAGCAATGGGCAGGTCTAAGGACCTTTCCTCTCTGGCATTCCTGACCTGGGAGGGACAAGCGCCAGGTACTCCACACGAGGTGTAGGGGTGGCATCTTTTAACCCCCAGCCTTGGGTATTTTCTGCTAAATGAGGCAGCTGCAGGGTCCAATCTGCAGCCCTGACCCCTCCAGCTCCTGCTAGTAGCAAGGCATAGCCAGGCGTGGCAGACCCGCAGGCTGTGAGGCAGTGTGCCCAGCGTGTCTCTGTGCTGGCATGTTAGACACATTTTCTAACAGAATGCTTCCAAGGCTGGCATTGTTATTCCTCTTTTTAGAAAAGAAACTGAGGCACAGAGACATTAAGTGGCCCGACCTTGGTCACATCGCACTTTCCACACCACTCTGCCTGAGAAGGTGGGGCACCAGGAGGCAGACATACACGCATGTCCACTATCCCCTCCCTGCCTTGTCGGGGCACCCCATAATGGTGACTCTCTGTGCCCAGCATGGACACCAAGACAAGCACTCCTTTAGGGTAGGGGTGTGTTTCTGTCCCCAATCACTGGGGCTCTTGCACAATCCTATGGTGCACCCTGGACCTGAAGGACAGTGACTATCCTCAATGCAACTCTGCTGAACTGAGGAACCAGGAAAGGCCCCCGCCTGGTGGAAACAACACAAGAAGAAAACAGCTTCAGGTGGACAAGACTAGACATAGCATGTCCATCCTTTCCCGCCAAGAGGCGAGTGGTCCAACGTCAACGGACTTGAGACTATCTCCATGATGGGTCTGGCCACTTAATCACTCTATGCTTCAACCTGGGGAGAAGCGGATGCTGAGCTCACTGTTCTGCTCAAGAGCTGAGGGCCCCAACAGGTGGGAGGGCCCATGAAGAAGCAGAGAGGAACAAGACCATGAACAGAATCCCCAAGAGATTTGCCCACCAGGCCTGGGGTCCAAATTTTCCCTTTTTCTCAAACACAAGTTGGAATTCCAGAACAAAACCCAAAAGCACTGAACCACAATGGTTCTTTCCACACCAAGTCTTTCAGTTCACATTCTAGGAACACTCATCGGTCCCTACAGAACTTGACTCCAATATCTGGGCCAGGCACAGAGGCATCGCTGTGAGATAGCAGAGCCTGCCCTGGCACAGCAACACATGCAAGCCAGGGACATGAAGAAGGGCCAACAGAGACGGTACTCTGAAGGTCCACAGGGCTCCACTTGCTCATTTGGTTCCTATGACCCAAGAACACACAGGATGGCACCCAGCCACCTGTCCAGCTTTGTTTTGACCCCACTGTTGTTGCCAAACCTACTCCTTGGAAGAGGACAAGAGCAAAGCAGCACTGCAGGGCACTCCCTGGCACCCCAGCAAGGCAGCACCGGGACCCACCTAAGAAACAAGTGTCTTCTCAGAGCAGGAAAACAGCCACATTCTGAGATGAGTTAGATTTTTTCTTCAAATTACTGCTGGGTATTCCAGAGAGAGGAAACCTCCCGGTTGTAAGGAGGGGGAGGGCACAGTATACAGAGGGCAGTCGGGTGTGGTGCTGCCCGAGGGACAGGTCTGGCGCAGCCAGAGCTGTGTAGGTCAGACGCTGCAGGAGTCCCTTCCTCTGAGAGAAATGATCCCTCAAGGGACATCTCTGAGACAGCTAGTCTCCCCACCCCAACCTGTAGTGCTAGAAGCTACATTTCGGTTTTTCTTCTCTTCGCAACCTATTTCCCCTCACACCTCAGTGACTCCTTGGCAGGCAGGGAGGGCAGAGGAGCAGGTGCACAGCAGTGGAGACCTCGGCTTCTACAGACCCAAGTCCTGTAACACTGTTTTCAGAGACACCTGCTGGACAGCCCCGACCATGACCCACACACTCACAAAAGCACAGCTCAATCTCTTGAGATTTTTTAAAGATAAAATTAAATCAGATGCTAAAGTCTACTAAATCTTTGAGAAGATTTTCCTTTCGTTTGTACTTCTATGAAAAGGAATCCTTCATAGTACTATGAAAAAAAGTATTTCAAATATCAAAACCTGGAGAATTTTGTGTTTTTCGAAGGAAATCATACTATAAGCTTTACAGAAATATAGTGAATTAAAAAGAAGAGACCTCTGGCTAGAACCCTGAGACAGGGAAGAGCAGGAGCTGCTGGCAGAAGCACCCTGCCCTAGAGGGTCCGTCCTAGGAGCTGGTGACATCTGTCTTTAGGAGAGCCACTCACGAGGACCCCTTGCCAGTTCTGTCCTGAACCCGTCAGCAGTGGGCAGTTTTGAAGTCCCCACCACCTTCCCACGGACATTCTGGGAGCTAAGTCACAAATGGGAAAACACTTTATCCACCTGGTGCTGGTAATCCATGTGACTAGACGCTGGTGGTGCAGCCTGGGGTGAGCAGGAGGGCAGAGGCACCAACACCCGCTGGGAGCAGGCAGGTGACGGTGGGAGCCGGGTGGCCCTGACTCACCTGTGCTTGCTGTCCTCTCCATTCCCACGAGCACACGCCCCCCTCACCCCCGCTCCGACTGCTCTGTGCTGAGGCTGCCTTTTGCGGTCTTGTTCTGCAACGGGGGGAGAGGGCACGGAAGGGGAGGCTGCCGCCGGCAAAGCCAAGAGGAGACAAGACAGGAGGGACAGAGGAGAACATGGAATCAGGGAGGGCAGAGGGGACAGGAACAGCACATGGAAAAGGAAAGAAAAGGCAGAGTCAGTACTGACCGACAAACCAGAGACATTCAGACAAGGCTCTCTGAGGCAAAATGTGGTCATTAAAACAGGGGAGCTCCAGAAGTAACAGTTAAATTCAGTGAAAATGAAGAGAATACTCTAACATCGTATGATCCGCTCCTGAAAATAACTTTTTAAGAGAAGCATAAGTAAGGATCTTTCAGGAGTGTTTTAAGAGCAGACCTCTCTCGACCCCTTTGTAGTCCTTGCTGGTCCTACTTGGAGACTAAAGACTGAGAGCGGCCAGTGACCACCAGGTGTCAGTGTGACCTCAGCCGGAGAGTGTGGCCATGGCAGGAAACATCAGGTGGCAGCTGTCTCCATTCAGGTCCTTTCTTGGGGGCCCCTCTCTGTATCCTCCCTTCCCCACACACGTGGTATCTCAAACAGGCTGTTCACCCCTCATCTTCTGCCCTCTCCTAAAAGAGGCAACCATGAGATCACCTCTTAAAGAAACTGGGAAGCGGCGCCGAGGCAGCCCATCCCCTGCGCACCAGCAGGTCACTTGTGCTGAATCACAATCTGGAAGAAAATGTGAGTTTCCCCAAAGCCCTGGAATCAACTCTATTTCTTTTAGTCTGGGAAAATAAATGTCTTTACTTATGTATCAAGGCCTAGAACCAATCTTACCAAATGCCAACCTTGCAACTGGGGTTCTATTAAACCAAAGTGGAAATTAGTAGTTTTACCGAGTTTGATTTCTCATTTCTCTTAGAATACACACAACCCCCATCCCAAAAACTCATTTCTCCCAGCCCCCTCATACGACTCAAGGTGCTGACCCTTTGCCACAGGTTTCCCTACAGCATCATGCTTTTCCATCTTCCCACGGCCAGGAGCAGGCTGGCATCCAAGGCACAAGTGGGGACAGGCATGGATGAGGTCTTCCAATGCCTGGTTTTTAGGTCTTTCAGCCACCCTCGACCCCAGCTCTGCTGGGAACACAGGCTCTTGGGGCCCAACTCACCTTGTGCTTGGGGCACCTCACCGAGAAGTTTTCTTCATGTAGCAAACAATCTGCAAGATAGAATGGACAGTCAGACGGAGACTTCTCGACCTGACACAGCTGGACATGGGGGTGGACATACTGGCTGGAATTGACAAGGTCAGACAGGGAGGTAAGAGGTCCCCATATTGTCATTTCTAATAGGAAAACATTAGACACACCCCAAATAAACTATGATACCTTGACACAATGGAATATCACCCACTTGTATAAATACACTAATTCTATTAAAATGTTTATACATATATATGTGTGTGTAAAAGACTGAAATGTAATTTACCAAAACATAAATAAGTGGTTCTCTTTGGGTAGTTAAGATTACAAGTGATTTTAATTTTTAAAATTTTTTCTGTATTTCCATGATATCATATTATTTTAACAATCAGAGATAATCTCTAATAAATGCTTTTTTTTTTTTTTTTTTTTTTTGAGACAGAGTCTCACTCTGTTGCCCGGGCTAGAGTGAGTGCCGTGGCGTCAGCTTAGCTCACAGCAACCTCAAACTCCTGAGCTCAAGCGATCCTCCTGTCTCAGCCTCCCGAGTAGCTGGGACTACAGGCATGCGCCACCATGCCCGGCTAATTTTTTCTATATATATTTTTAGCTGTCCATATAATTTCTTTCTATTTTTAGTAGAGATGGGGTCTCGCTCTTGCTCAGGCTGGTCTCGAACTCCTGAGCTCAAACGATCCGCCCACCTCGGCCTCCCAGAGTGCTAGGATTACAGGCGTGAGCCACCGCGCCCGGCCAAATGCTATTTTTTAAATCCTTGATTATAGGCTAACTCCATCCCCCAGGCTCAAGCCAAAGCCTCACTGTAAAAACATTTTAAAATCTGGAGGCACTTCTCCTCTGTACAGAGAGAGCCCAGGTGTCTGAGATAGAAAAGAGCCCAGGCCTGAGAGCCCGCCTGTCAACTTTGCCCTACAACTCATGGAGACACAGAAACCCCAGATACAAATCACATAATCCACACTAAACGCTTTGGAGCAAAGTACAATCCCATGAGGGTGCTTTTACTCCCTAGAGGAAAAATGATTCAATTCCAACTTTTAACATGGTGACAGCATCCTCGATGACAGCTAGGACACACTGCCTTCAGGTGAGTTGAGTTCTATGGTGCAAGGGTAGTGCATGGACTGGGGCAAGGAAATCTAATTAATGAGTTCACTCTTTACACCACAGCTCCTGGGGAATGAAAGCCAGGTCACTGGTGCAAGACGTGGTGGCAGAATGTTAATAAATATTGATCACACATCCTCAGAGCTCCCAGATACCATGACAGAAGGCAGCTATGGTACTTATCCTTGTTAAATTTAAACTGAGACCCAGATTAGCAGCCTGTGTACCCACAGATTTCAAATGCAATGGTAATAAGCAAGAAAACACACAAACAAAAACTCTTCAGGTCCCAGTGTCCTAAACAAATAAAAAATGTCCTATTTGGCCAACCTTGGAGTATTGCTCCCTGTCTTTGGCTGGAGTCCTTGAGTATCTAAGAAAGCGAGCGGCAGCCTTCTCTGCTCTGAGGGCCCAAGAGCTCAGCAAGTCATTGCTAACCTCCAACTCCTCCCCCAGCAGCAGCTAGTGGCAGTAAATGAAACACGTTAATTTAAAACGTACAAGTGCACAGGTGACCAAGACTCCTGCTGCTCCAATCATAGAGTCTATGAACAGCAGGACACAGATGACTAGAACTCAAGGGAAGCACATCCTCCTTCCCTGGGCCCTGTTTTGGGCCAAAGAAAAACAACACAGCATGTGTGGGGCTCAGCTACGCTTATGCCACATGGTTTATACACATGAGATCGAGGACCATGTGAGTGGCCAACGGTGCCACTGGAAAGGCACAGATGGCTCAGTTGCCCTCATAGCCATGGAACAGTGACCACCTGTGACAGACCATTGGTAAAATACATCTAAAATTAGGAAATGTATTCCCTCTGAGTTAAAAGCAGGAAAGATGTAAAACAATTTGAGTATCAACTAAAGGCAAACTTGGAACTACTGCCAGATACTTCTGGAAATGGAAGTCTCCTAAAGGAATCTGCCAGAGACAGTGTCCACCTTTGGCAAGGCCTCCTGTGCAGGAACACTTGCAGACAAATGCTCTTGTCTGTTCTTGGATATATCCACAGACTGTCAAGAACTGCAATTCACAATCCTGGCAGGGGTCAGAACCACAGCTTGAGAGCTCAGAAACCTAGAAGGGCACAGGGGAGCCTTTTCTCCAACCGGTCCCAGCTGGGGTGAGTGAAGAGCAAGAAGTGAGGACTCTGAGCAGGCGCCTGGCCCCCACTGACATGGCCAGTCATAGTTTCTCAATTTGTTTTCTTTAAGGCCTGGGCACTGCCCTACACCATCTGAAGGGCCCAGTCAGCATTTCTGCATGGTGAGGCCAAAGTAAACAGCTCACTGTATCATCAAGCAACCTCTGAAAGACAAGGTGGCCTAGTCAATAAGAGGCCTTCCAGACACAAACGTCAACCCCCTGGAAGAGAAGGCTACTTCCAAGGGCAGGCGGACTTGCTGAGCTCCTCACAAGCTCTGTAGCATTTTGGATATATATGGATCTATAGCACCAATGTACCCTCAGCCTGAGGATAGTGAGCTTGAGGAGGGTGCAGGAGAAACAACAAGAGAAGCGCCCAGTGTCTTCTGGATTTGCCAGGCACCAGACACTGTTTCCAGGTCATCTATGATCTGACTCAGCGCTGTCATTCCTAATATTGGCACAAGGCGGGCCTGGGACACAGGAGCCTGCCAGCCCCACACTGCCTTGCCGAGGGGCAGGCTCAGGCTCCTGGGGCATAGGGAGGGGGATAGCGGGGCTCCTGGCACTGAGACTGGTTTCTGTGACGCAGACAGCCGCCCTCTGGGGAGGAGCCAGACCAACAGCATTTCATAATGACCCATACAGGACTCTGACCCCACCACGGCAAGATCAAAGCCTGCAGTAGAGAGCAGCTCTAAAATGCTGCTGTGCAAGGGCAGCTGCATAAAGTGAAATTCTCAGCTGTGTTTCTTCGTGAGAGTAAAAGAAAAATCCCCTCCAGGCAAGATTCTTTACGCACAGTGGAATTATTAATGAGCTACCAAAGCCCTTTTTTCCTTCTGCCTTAACTGTCGTGGCTCATTGTATTAAATACATTCTCTCTCTTTTTTTTAACCAGAGCTCATGTTCTTATTACTGTGTCCCCCATCTGAAGCCAAACCCTGTGCCTGTGACATAACAAGCAGCATAAACAGCTACCGTGTGTCAGAAATGCAGGCAGCATCAGGTAGGGGAAGCTGTAGGAGCCACACAGCCTTGTGAAACAGAGATTCTGTTTCCATGGAGATGTCCCAGTAATAAAACTTTTCCCTGAAACATCAACAGCTCTTTAAAGATCTGGGTGGTTGACGACAAGACAGAGATGAAAATGTTAAACTGCTTCTTACTCCACAGAGAGATTAGGGACTCTTGAAACCAAGGACTTATTTTTGTTATGAACAAAAAGAAAAGTCAATCAATGAAAACCTTTCCTAGATATAAAGATACATCATATATAGAGCAGAATTCCTGATAAGACTGTGTGGAATAAATATGGGCATCCATCCCTGCAGAGTACAGGCCTCTGGGTCATTGTGACTTGGGTCATCAAAAAGACCACAGTGCCCGAGACGTGGCCATCTTGTGAAACTGACCTGGGGCCTCCCTTTCACTAGATACTTGGCCATCAACTTCTGTTAAATAGAGATGTTACCAGCTTAACTGGGCAGGCCACCAAGACAGGCTCAAAAAGAGAAAGTGACAGGTATCATTTACTTATAAACCCTGCTTCCCGGCTAATAAAGAAGGGTTTATAAGTAATAATAAAGAAGCTAATAAAGAAGGCCCTGCTTCGCTGCTGGTGGGGTGGTCTGGGCAAGCTTCCATCAGAGGAAAGGATGTCCCAGTGTCCCATGGCCCTTTTCCAAAGAATCCCAACTACACTGCCTGAACCTGATCAAGGTGACTTTACACCTGTGCTGTTCAGCTACTAGCTATACATGGCCGAACTTTAAATTTTAAAAAATTTTCATTTCCTCAGTCCCAGTAGACAAATTTCACATGCTCGATGGTCACATCTGGCTTGTCGTTACCATACTGGAGAGTGTAGATCTAGAGCATTTCTGTCATTGCAGAAAGTTCCCTTGAGAAGCTGTACCAGGCGGCAGGCTGTGAGCGGGAGCAGACAGCAGCCTCCAAGGTAGGCCCTTGCTGCTGTGAGCCTGTCACTGACAAGGCTGGTGCCCCAGTGTGCACACGGAGTGTGCCTGGGTGGAATGGGGTACCTGCCTGCCTACTCACCCTTATGTTTCTTAGCAGAGCCTCAGTGGGGAAGACTACTTCTTCCCCAACTGGGAGAGCCAGTATCCAGTATTTCCCATGTAAAACTAACAAACCATCAAAAACTTAATACTTAAAAATCCTCATTTAGAGCCAGGCCGGTAGTACCAGCTCCTTGGGAGGCAGAGGTGGGAGGATTGCTTGAGCCCAGAAATTCAAGTTCAGCCTAGGCAACATAGTGAGATCCTGTCTCTTTAAAAAAAAAGAAAAACAAACAAAAACCCCAAAAAACCTCTCGTTTAAAACCACGAAGCTTCAACTAGAAAAAGAAAATAAAACATTCAGATGCAACTAGGGGCAGTATAATGAAAATGAGAAGAGGCAACTGGTTGGCTCTTGAGAGAAAAGGATTTTACAGTTGTACTATAGAATATGCCAGACCATGACCTTAGGTAAATTACAGATTAGACTCAATATGGCAACATTTAGACAAAGGAAGAGAATGGAAGGGACAGACTAAAACCCAAATTCCCTGAACTGACATTTCAAGGCTCTCTACGTCTCACTCCCTGCTCATCCCTCTGGTCAGTGCCCTGGCCACCTAGCTGCTCTCCAGTGCTTGTGTGTGTGTGTGTGTGTGTGTGTGTGTGTGCGCGCGCTCACACACACACACACACACTTATGAGAATCCAACTTTGGCGTAAGCATTATCCTCTGTACCTCTCTTGTTCTTTTTAGCTGTTCTTTCCATAGAAACTTGGAGAGAAAAGAAGAGGGAAGGGGGAAGGAAGGGCAAAGAGAAGGCTGGGAAATGAATGGGGTTGCGCTTACGCAAAAGTTGGGGAGCTGAAGCAACTCCTGCACTGGAAGGAAGGCCGGGAAGGGTGGACCTGAGATCACCTCCATGCCCATGGGAGTGCCTGTTCCCCTCATCTGGTCAGCCATGCCTTGCCCCCTTCCCAGCCAAATCCAAATCAAAGCCCACCTCCTAGAGACAGCAAGGCTGCATCTGTGGACAGCTCTGTTCCTTTCCTCAGAACCCGGGCAGCACACTGATAACAAGCATCATGCTACTTGCTGCATTCTCATTTCTCCATTCTCTTTTCCTTCCAGCCTGACTGCAGGCATTATGGGGGCTGGCTGGGTTAAGGTCTTAGACATATCTAATGCTCAAAACGTAACTAGAGGACATTATGTTAAGTGAAATAAGCCAGGAAAGGAAAGTTAAAGACTGCATGTTCTCGTATGTGGAAGCTAAAAAAAAAAAAAAAGCTGATCTCATAGAAGTACAAAGTAAAACAGAGGATACTAGTGGCTGGGAAGGGTATGGGAAGGGAGAGTTAGGGAGGGATTTCTTTTTTTTTTTTTTTTTTTTGAGACAGAGTCTCACTCTGTTGCCCGGGCTAGAGTGACGTGGCATTTGCCTAGCTCACAGCAACCTCAAACTCTTGGGCTCAAGCAATCCTACTGCCTCAGCCTCCCGAGTAGCTGGGACTACAGGCATGCGCCACCATGCCTGGCTAATTTTTTTTATATATATATATATATATATATATATATGTATATTTTTTAGCTGTCCAAATCATTTCTTTCTATTTTTAGTAGAGATAGGGTCTCGCTCTTGCTCAGGCTGGTCTTGAACGCCTGACCTCGAGCGATCCTCCCGCCTTGGCCTCCCAGAGTGCTAGGATTACAGGCGTGAGCCACTGCGCCTGGCCAGATTTCTTAAAGAATACAAAATTACAGCTAGATAGGAGGCCTAAGTTCTATACCACTGTAGGATAACTATAGTTAATGACAAA
Source organism: Eulemur rufifrons (assembly GCF_041146395.1). Lineage (NCBI taxonomy): Eukaryota > Metazoa > Chordata > Mammalia > Primates > Lemuridae > Eulemur > Eulemur rufifrons. The sequence continues at coordinate 90,674,239 of NC_090998.1, forward strand.
TTATGTAGTTTCAAATAGCTACAAGGAAGAAATTGAATGTTCCCAACACAAAGAAAGAATAAGTGAGAAGATGTATAGCTAATTACTCTGATCTGATCACTATATATATGGGTACCAAAACATCACTATGTACCCCATGAATACGCACAATTATTTGTCACTTAAAAAAATTAAAGAAAGAATAAACCAAACAAACTGAAATTAACACCCTCCCCCTAAAACAACTGGGAAAAACATCCACTGAAGAGACTGAGGGTGATTTTCCCAAGCTGTTGAAGCTCTGAGTCAGAACTCAAGTCTCCTGAATCACTCACTGGATGGAACTTCTTGGACAGGTTTCCCTTCTCTCAGGTTATCACACAGCAAAACATTGCCCATACCACCTCAACAGACAAAATGCAGCACCTCCTGTAATACTGTGATTAAGAAATACATATCTAGCACATTAATTGAACATGAGGAGGGATTCTTGGGAACCTCGATTGGTAGCTGGTCATTCAGAAGCACAGGTCACCACCTGGGCCTTGAGATTGGCATCTGAAGTGGGAAGCAGTCTTGTGGGGTTGAGTCCTTAATCTGTGGGGTCTGCACTAACTCTGGTTAGTATCAGAATTGAGTTAAACTGTAGGACACCTAATCGGTGTTCCTGGAGAAGTGTTTGGTGTATGTGGGGAAAACTCCTACACATCTGTGTCACAGAAGTGTGGAGTACTGTGTTGAGTGGTGTGAGAATAGAAAAAATAGTATGGTTTTTTTCTAACTCATACACAACCCTCCATGATAAAAACACTAAACAAACTAGGACCAGAAGGGAACTCCCTCAGCTGTATCAAGAACATCTATGAAATACCCATAGCTAATATTTAATGGATCAGGAACAAGACAAGGATGTCAGCTCTGGACACTTCTATCTAATATTTTGCTGGAGGTTCTAGCCAGGGCTATCAGGCAAGAAAAAGAAAAAAAGGCATCAGATTGGGCTGGGCATGGTGGCTCACACCTGTAATCCTAGGACTCTGGGAGGCCAAGGCGGGAGGATCGCTTGAGGTCAGGAGTTCGAGACTAGCCTGAGCAAGAGTGAGACCCCCGTCTCTACTAAAAATAGAAAGAAATTAGCTGGACGACTAAAAATATATAGAAAAAATTAGCCAGGCATGGTGGTGCATGTCTGTAGTCCCAGCTACTCGGGAGGCTGAGGCAGAAGGATTGCTTGAGCCTAGGAGTTTGAGGTTGCTGTGAGCTAGGCTGACACCATGGCACTCTAGCCCTGGCAACAGAGCGAGACTCTGTCTCAAAAAAAAGGGGATCAGATTGGAAACTGTGTATCTATTTGTAGATGACATGATCTTATATATAAAAATACGCTGTAAAACTATCAGAACCAATCAACAAGTTGCAGGATACATGATCAACATACAAAAATCAATTTTGTTTCTATATGCTCATGATGAACTATCCAAAAATTAAAACAAATTCCACTTAGCACTAAATATTAAAAATACTCAGGAATAAGTTTAACAAAAAAAAGGCAAAACTTACATCTGAAAACTACAAAACATTGTTAAAAGAAATTAAAGACCTAAATGCAAAGTCATCCCATGGAAGACATAATATTATTAAGATGACAATACCCCCTAAATTGATCTACAGACTCAATGCAATCTATCAAAATGTCAACAGCCTGTTTTTTTTTTCTTCCAGAAATGGATAAACTGATCCTAAAATTCATATGGGTATAGCAAGGGGCCCAGAATAGTCAAAACCATTTTGAAAAAAAGGAATAAAATTGGAAAACTTACACTTTCCAATTTCAAAACCTACTACAAAGCTACAGTAAACAAGACAGTGCAGTAGTGGAGAGTCCAGAAATAAGTCCATACAACCATGGTCGACTGATTTCTGACAAAGGTGCCAAGATTATCAATGAGGATAGAATGGTCATTTCTATAAATGGTGGTAGGACAACTGGATATCCAGATGCAAAAGAATGAATTTGGACTCCTACTTAACACCATGTACAAAAATTAATTTAAACTGGATGAAAGACCTAAAGGTAAGAGCTAAAATTATAAAAAACATAGGTGTAAATCTTTGTGACTTTGGATTAGGCAATGATTTCTTTGATATGACACCAAAAGCATAAACAATAAAAGAAAAAATAGATAAACTGGACCTTATAAAAATTAAACTTTTTTATTTCAAAGTATGCTATCAGGAAAGTAAAAAGACAACTCACAGAATGGAAGAAAAAAATATTTGCAAGCCATATATCCAGAATTACAAAGAATTCTTAAAACTCAACAATAAAAAGACAACTCAATATAACAATGGGCAAAGGATTTGAATAGCCATTTCTCCCAGGAAGATACACAAATGGCCAATAAACACATAAAAAGATGCTCAACATCATTAGCCATCAGGGAAATACAAATCAAAACCACAATGATATACCATTTTACACTCACTGGAATGACTATAATTAAAAAAAAAAAAAAAAAGACATAACAAGTGTCAGTGAGGATGTGGAGAAACTGGAATCCTCATACACTGCTTGTGGGAATGTAAAATGGTGCATGCAACTTTGGAAAACAGTCTGGCAGTTCCTCAAAAGGTTAAACAGAGTTACCACATAATCAGCAATTCTACTTCTAGGTACATACTCAAGAGAACTGGAAACGTAGCCACACAATGACTTGTATATAAATGTTATACATTACTCATAAAAGTCAAAAAGTCAAAACAACCCAAATGTCCATCAACCAATAAACAGACAGACAAAATATGGTATATTCTTTACAAAAAGATATTGTTTGGCAATAAATACGAAGTACTGATACATGCCACAATATGGATGGACCCTAAAAACATTACTTGAAGTGAAGGAAACTAGTCACAAAAGGCCACATGTTGTATGACTCCATTTATGTGAAATGTACAGAATAGTCAAATCCATAGAGACAGAAAGCAGATTAGTGGCTGCCAGGGGCTGGAGGGAAAGGAAGGAAGGTGACTGACTGCTAATGGGTAGGAGTTTTTTAATGAAGTGATGAAAATGTTCTAAAATCTATTGTGGTGATAGTTGCATAACTCTGTGACTATAGTAAAAACCACTGAATTGTACATTTAACACATTAACTGCCATGTCAGTTGTATTCAACTCATGCTAATTTTGAGCCTGGGGCCTCATGAAGCATACGTAACTCACACATTTCTTCACCTTGAGAGCCTCCAGAACTATTTGTCAAGTCGCATATAACTCACACACAGAAAACAATAAAAAGTAACAAATTTTTCATTAAATTAGAAAGGATCATTTTGTTTTCAAAGTTTTTATTATATTTCATAATAAAACATTGTGGCCCCAAGGAAAAAAATTCTTTTTCTCGTGTGGCAGTCAATGCGTTAATTAGGTGAATCATATGTAAATTAGATGAAACTGTTATCAAAATGCAGAAAGGATAATACAAACAGAACAGGGTCAAGAGAGACAAAACAAAACAAAACAAAACAAAAACTATAAAGAAGGCAAAAAAGGAAGAGAATCAAACTGTATGTCCTAGCCTTTTGGATTCTGTATGTCTTAACCCTTCGGATGCTCTGGACAAAGCTGTGGGGTCCCATCTTACCTGCATCAATGGCACACGGGTAATGGTATCGGAAGGAGCAGCCTTTGTTGTAGCAGCCCAAGGTGGCGCCTGCCTCCTGGCAGTGGGAACATTTCTGAAAGGAAGGAAAAAGTCAGGCATGTCGGTATCCCAGATTCACCCCTCTCCTCCAGGTCCCCATTGGTTAGACCTCAGCAGCACGTGTCTCTGTGGTTAGAGGAATTTGTGGTGGCAGGATAGACTGGTCAATTTCTAACCGCCACTCACTGACCACACCATGGGAAGGGATCCAACAACGATGTTTTAGGCCAGGCCTCACACATGTTGTCAAATCAAACAGAACAACATAGCAGGGTGAGAAAAGCAATCCTACAGTGCATGTGTGAACATGCCAGAAGGTGGGGCATCCAGCCCGGCTCCGGTGTCCCCACCGTCCACATGCTCTGCTGGTCATTTCCTCACTGCTATTGTGAGCTGCATGCAGATCTTCCCTGTTTACTTATGCTGTGAAAATGTGGGGTAGGAGGAAAGGGTAAGGTAGTAGAATTATATATAAATCTTTTAGAATTAAAAGTGGAATCTGGTTTCTAGTTCTTATATTTGTAAGAAGACTTTATTTTATTTTTGATCTACTTACCCCAAATGCCCAATACATTTCCCTTTCAGAAAATATGGGTTCCTGTGTGCAAATGTTATTTTTATACCCGAATCTTATTTTAAATGCACTAGAAGACCTGCCACGAATTTCTAGCTAAGTGAGACATTTTTCTGTAATCCTTATATAGGCAGGTTTTCTTAAAGTGGGGCACATCTCTGTCATCCCTGTGATGTGGCTGCTGTGAGTGCGCATCCTGTCAGTATAAGAAACATGTGTCCTATCAACGACAATCATATTTGTAAAACACAACCACATGTGGCCCTACTGAGGAAGGATGCAGACTCTTCAGGTGGCGGAGGCACACCCAGATAAGACTAACAGGAAGATACAGACACTTGTTTCTGCGCCCATGAAAAATAAAAGTGCTCCCTAAGCAGTTACACCCAAGCTGGCTCAAGTCTCCCTAACGCCGATGCAGACAAAAAAACTACACTAACGCAGGAACTACAGGAACACTGAAGACCAAGTGCTTACCAAGAGTGAGGAGGGCTGCAGCAACTGACCTGGATTAACTCAGCCAGTCCTCTGAACTACCCCACCGGGTAGGTGCTCCTAACATTACAGATGAGATACATGAGGCACCAGAGGGAAAGTAACTTGGTTCCAGGTCAGAGCTAGATTGAGGCTGACCACGCCTGGCACCCTCCAGAGACAAATGGGGGCAGGAACAGGGCTGCAAGTCCTTCAAGAGCTTTGCCCTCCCCTCAGAACACCAAGATCCTTCTGGGTGCTGATAATCAGTAAACGTTTACCATGTGTCCTCACATCCTCGTTAAGAAAGGAGAGATCACTTGGCTTAGAGTAAACCAGGGACAGTTTGCAGCATTTCTGGCAGCCCTAGACTTTATCTACTTTTATTAGTGCCACAAAGCACCTTCAGGAAAAAGAAGAGTTGCCATCAATCTGAGGGAACAAAGTGTGGCCCGTCTACCCCTTTCTTGTTCCGGGAGCCACGGCCACTCTCAGCCATTCACAGGGCGTGCATTCCCAATTCCCTCCACCCTGAGGGGTGAGTCTCATTTAGTGGTGGCCATTTAGGAATGGGTGAGTCAAGCATTTCTGGTAGGAAAGCCTTCAGAGAAAGGGGCTTCTGCAAAAGTTTAGTCCTCTTAAAAAAGGATAAGAAGTCAGCACAGTGGTGTGGGTGCCTATAGTCCTAGCTACTTGGGAGGCTGAGGTGGGAGGATCACTTGAGGCCAGGAGGTTGAGACTAGTCTAGGCAATATAGCGAGACCCTCATCTCTTAATAAAAAAAGGGGGTGGGGTGAAGGGACAAGAGGGACAAACAGAGCATCTTCTCACTCAGCCTCTGTGAGGACTGCATGGTGGGATCTGTAGCAGCCATTGTATCACCACAAGGGGACAGTCTTGAAGACAAAGCCAACATGCTGAGGATGGCAGAGTGACAAGGAGAGACTTGGACCCACCCTACACCACCAAGCACTAAATCACCTGACCCCAGGGCCACCCCATCTCCAGACTTGTTACAGGAAACTTATTAATAAAAAAAGCCCAATAAAACCCATTGCAGTTTAATTTTATAACCTGCAGTCAAATATCCTAATTGATATAGGAAGAGATCTACTATTTGAGACACTGCTGTATAAACATTGAGTACGTAGGCTCTGGAACTTAAATAACTGCCTGGTAAGTGACTCCACCACTTTCTAGCTATACTTTCTTGGCCAAATTCCCAACCTTTGTTTCTTCAACAAAGGGACTCACCTCACAGAAATGTTCTGAGGGTTAAATGCATCAATCCAGGCTTAGAACAGTAGCTGGATCAAAAGTGCCAAGTAAATTTGACTAAAGATGAACACATGCCAGACTCACACCAGACATTCTGCACAGATCATCTTATGAGGAACACCTGTGACCAGACCTTGCCACCACCCTATTTTATAGGAAGGAGGAAAGATATGGAGCTTGGAGCTGAACAACGTCCATTTCCTTCCCACCTCAACTCAGCAACCAAGAAATCACATCTATAATGATGGTTGCTTCTTTCCATTAAAAAGCACGACTAATTTACTATGTTGCTTCCAAAGAAGAAAAACCCTGCTAGGTGTATCAGGGCCTTAGAGGAAGAACCTTTAAGCAGTTTAGTTCAGTGGTTCTCAAAGTGTGGTCCCTGGACCAGCAACATCAGCCTCACCGGAGAACTTGGTAGCAATGCCGACTTTTGGGTCCCACCTCAATCTGTGTTGTAACAAGTCCTCCAGGCCATGCTGATGCAAAGTGCAGTTTGAGAACCACTGGTCTAATTCAACTCCCCAACTTTTTAGATGTGGGAAAGAGACCCAGAGAGATATTATATGATGACTGGCTGAGCTAGGATTCCAGTTTTCCTGAGAGCTATTTAGTGCTTTCTCCACTATACTTCCATCTCCTACAGAGCAATCTATAGATCATGGGGTGTGGTAGGAAGAATTATGGCTTCCCAAAGATGTTCATTCAAATGTCCAGAACCTGTGACCTTAAATGGCAAAATAAAGTCTTCACATGAGATTAAGTTAAGGACCTTGAGATGGAAAGAGCATGCTAGATCATCCAGGTGGGCCAAATCTAATCACACGGGTCCATGAAAGCGAAGAACCTCTCCCAGAGGGAGCCAGTGTCACAGGCCTTAGGAAGATGTGATGATGGGAACAGGGTAGGAGAGATGCAATGCTACTGGCTTCGAAGATTAAAGAAGGCCATGAGCCAAGGAATCACATTCTTCCCTAGGGCCTCCAAAAAGGAACACAGCTCAGCCCACACTTTAGCCCAGTGAGACACCTATGTTGGACTTCTAACCTTCAAAACTGTAAGATAAAACAAGTTTGTGGTAATGTGTTTTAATAATGATAGAAAACTAATACATGGGGATTTCTCAAGAATCTCATAAGAGAAGTGACTGTTCATTCTCCTTTTACATTCTTCAAGGTAACACATTTCTCTCTCATGGAAACACCTACAATTTCATTCACTTTTCTTTCTTTCTTTCTTTTTTTTTTTTTTTGAGAAAGGATCTCACTCATTCTGTTGCCCAGGCTGGAGTGCAGTGGTGTTATTATAGCTCACTGCAACCTCAAACTCCTGGGGCTCAAGCAATCTTCTAGCCTCAGCCTCCCAAGTAGCTGGGACTAGAGGCATGTGCCACCACACTGGGCTAATTTTAAAATTTCTTGTAGAGACAGGGTATTGCGATGTTGCCCAGGCTGGTCTTGAACTCCTGGCCTCAAGGATTCTCCTGCCTCAGCCTCCTGAAGTGCTGGCATTACAGGCGTGAGCCACTGCACCCAGTCTCACTTTTCATTAGGCAAATTTTGACATCACAAGATCACTGAAGAAGGGACTCTGGGTCTGTCTTCAATGTCCTTTTTTTCTAGTTGAAGAAATAGAGGCTAAAGCAAAGGTACCTGCAGAGGATCACATAGGTAGTAACAGAATTTAAAACTTCAGCTTTTTTCTTCTGAACCTCAAGTTCAACATTCTTCATAGCATACTCTGATCCCTTTTAGTCCCCTTCATTCCCTCAACTGCCCAACATTTGAAAAGTACTTCCTAAGTGCCAGGTGCTGAAGACAGACTATAAAAACTTATCTCTATAATATCTTCTCTGTTCTCCTCTTCTATCAAAAAAAATCAATACCTAGGCTAGTACCATTTCCAATTAGATTTTTATTCTTTCCTTTTTGCCTGAAGAAACTATTTATACTAACATTCTCCTATACTGCAAATAATATAATGAAGTCACTGCACAGCTAAATGTCTTTTGTTTTTAACTACACTGTTACTATAGGTTTAGCAATATTCACTCCTAGGAGAGCTAAGTCCACACAACACTACTCCCATGCAAAATGAGACACAGTGGGAGCTTCAAGCATGGTTTTTAAACTAAGATATATTTTTCAAACAAGCAACAGCCCGAACTTCTGATGACAGAATGATCTTTTAATAGTGAATTTTCCATTTATTAAGGAGGGGAATAAAAGCTATTTTTTAAGAAACTCAGACAAGAATCTTGTACTTCTTGGTACTATAAACTTGAGAAATAAATTATAAAATGTATTATTAGTTTTTGGGCATGTTTAAAGTGGCCAGACACCCAACCTGAACCTTTCACCAGTCCCTGTCTCAGAGGCAGGGCTTGATGACTTGAGGTGGCAAACTACAGGGGCTGAATCAACTAAGAGCCTTATTTGAGGGATGCTACAAGGGAGAAGTCTACATGCTTCTTTATTCACAGAAAGGCTCTTTCCTATGAGATGTAACAGGGACCTGAATAATCACTCTGTTTAACGAGCACCTCACAGCAGCCTCAGAGCGCCAAAGCATTTGGGTCAGAGTATTATTGTTGCATCGATGACGATGGGTTCTGTCCAAGCCTTGTAGATCACACACTTTGCCACTGCTGTGCCCTGGATGGCTTTTATCCACCACTGCACACACTTTTGCTCATGCTTACAGTATTTAGTTATTCATGTCCATCCATCTCCCCTAAACTGTGAGATTCATTCTTGCCTCCCCAGGGCCTGGCACACTATAAATGTGGGCTGATGGAATGAATGCAATGTCTGACAAATTTGAGAGCTTGGAGACAACTAATGAGGATACTTTTCAACATGAGTTAAAAAGCTGATGCTGGTAGAGCTTGGAGAATGTGGACAAGACATGTGTTAATTTTTGGCCACCAGCAAGAGATTTTTTTCCCTTTTAATTATGCCTCCTGTATCTAGGACAGAAGCCTCTGCCGTCCTAGCTATGTACGCCAACTATGTGGCAGCAATCAGGTCTATACACAAGGAGCTACTCTTTAAGGGCCTGGGAACGTCTTCCTTTTATGCAACGCTGCATCCTATCAATCTTCTTTCAAGTGCACTTCAAGGTGTTGGTCAAAGCAATACATGTTTTGATCTTTGCTTCCTTAAAGCTAGCCAATCTCCTTATGTTTCCCACGAAAGCTCCTGAAACTGGCTTCATCATTTTGCTGCTTGCCATTCTCACAAAGAATTGGGGGGCAGGCTCTGGCACCAGCCTCTGGGACCTGCACTAGATAGAGACTAGTACCACCGAGGCTTCTCAGCCAACCTCTGAGAGCCAGAGAGATGTCAGTTCTTTTCAGGTCCATTTCTTTCAATGCTACTCAAGGTGTATAGTGCACAGATTTCAAAGCTGCACTTATGTCCCACAGCTGCCCCAGTGCCAATTTTAGATACTAAAACCATGAAATATACATTTTAATAAATTCTGGTGATACCAGCATGAAACATCAGCCAGCCATTAACTAGCTAAAGCCTAATCATGTATACTTAAAGACTCAAGTTCCAGGTTTGACTGGTTTTCAGAATAAATGTGGATGGTCTACTATAAATATTATCCAAGTGTCATGTAGCACATGGCTAATGGGGAAAGAAACTGGGGGTGTCAACACATGCATGAAAGCCGAAAGTTACATCAATTTTATCATCTGTAAAATAGGTATAACAATATTTGCTTTGCCTTCCTCTTAATGTTGTTATATGAAATAACTGTGAAAGTGTTTCATAAACTAGAAAGTTGATTTATGAATTTTTTTTTCCCTCCTGGAATATTGCCTGAAACAAGCAGACCCTAGGTGGGCCTGTCACAGTTGTTTATAGTTCCCCTATGTTTCAATAGCAGTTCATCTCCAAGGGTGTGGATGGTCAGTTCTTGAACAAATCTCCGGACACTTCACCTCTTAGCTACTATTTACCAGTACTTGCACTATATTTTCCCTAGATTCTTCTATCCTTGACCAATGCAGATTAACAGGAACTATTTTTGAAGTTTTCTGACATATTTTGCATTGGGAGGGAAGGTGTTAAATGGGGACTAAAGCTACACATAACTGCATACAAATTAAACACTACCAGGAGTTCAAAAGCATTGAAAATCACTCAAAAAGAGGCATACTGAGCATAACTAGAATGAGAAAAAGTGCCCCAAAGGCTTGCCTACTGCACTCCACAGACACTGCCCTGTATGTTAGGTGGTGAGCAGACTTGGGCATGGTGACTCCTTTGCTGCCTGCAGCAGTCATCTGCCACGTGCTCCTAGCCACGGATCTCCCAACCTGTTCCCACTCACATTAGAATAATCTAAAATAATCGACTGCAGCTGACTCTGGACCCGCTACTGCCACATGGGTTTGAGACCCAGCTGATGGTACTGGTCTTCACAACACACCTAGAGCCTAATAGCACATCATCTTTGCCTCTTGGGACACAGTCATCTGTTTCCCACCGTACTCGCACAAACTTTCTTTAATCTGATCACCTTTCAGATATAATCTGAAATAAAATTGTCCATTTAGACCCCCTTTCTGCTCTCATAAAACCCCCAACCAAAAAGTAGTTCTGCTGTTGACCCTGAGAAGTATCTGTTTCTTGAAAGCCTTTCAAATCACATTATAAATATAACAAGTGTCTCTGTGGCTGAGTGGGGGATGGGTGGTGGCTGGTCCTGGAGAGGTGCAAAATGCACAGAAAGCATGACCAAGGTCAAAATCTCTGAGCACAGCTGCTTTGGCAGCCTCTCCCAGCTGGATCCCTGGCTTCTGTTTTGATCCATGAGGAAAGCCTGTTGCCTTAATTCCCTTCTTAGTGTCTTTGTACCCACAGGTGGGACCAGCCTGCCTTGTAGTTTACAGTGAAGTTATGATGCTCTGAATCAGGTTAGAAGGCTTGGGATTAAATGATTTTTTTCCTTCAGTAATAATGTCCTTCCTTCCTTGTCTTCCTATGCTTCATCTGCCAAACAGAGGACACCAGAATTTAGCCACAACCTTGAGCAGATAAAGAATATATTTAGAATACACATAGCTTTATACAATGGATTTGTTCATTTTATCATTCAGCAAACAAATAATGAAAGGTTAATATGTCTACGACGCAAATGGGAAAGGATTTTTCTCTAAAAGATTCTATTACATACACCTTTTTTATTGTTGCTGCTTTAAAAATTCAGATTTTCACACGTTAGGTATGTTGAAAGTAAGGTACATCTGTTGTACTGTGAAGGCAATCACTCACTAACAAAGGACAAAAAGCCAGGCTGGTGCTTATTTACAGAATCATGAAATCCAGTTCATTCTATTGAACATAAAGAAAGCGTTTTGACTTCCTAATGAGCTGTTTTATGGGACTTTTGATTTGCCTTATTAACATGTCCATTTTGGCTCCATAGCATAAAACTGCAATGTTTAGAAAGTGGAAACAGGGGTTGGACAAAAACTAACAAGAACTCGACCAGTCTGGTCTTTCTCAGCTCAGTTTTCTCCATGTGGGTTTCTCTAAAAGTTGTAAGAGACTGAATGATCAAGGTGCCTTTTATTCTCAATGGTCTTTCTTTTAATATTTAAGTTTTGTCATGAGTTGGTAGCATCAACTTCAGAGTATAATAATCTTTTCTTTTTATTCATTCAACAAATTATTATTGGATGCCTATGTGTAGGGCTGAAACGGGGAGTCAAAGTTCACCTAGTATCTGCCCTCAGGAAACTCACAGAATCTTATGACGGTAAAGCAAAACCTAAACCAAAACCTAAACTGTGATGTAAACAGTACTTCAGAGCTTAGAGGTGATGTCTCCAACCTAGTTACAGAGGTCAGGAAAGCATTCTTGAGGGAGTGTTGCTCTTACCAAGTTGTGAAGAATGAGAGCTACCCAGGGGAAAGGGGAACAAACTGCCTCGTGGAGGGATAAGCACGTGGGGTGCAGGAGACTGACAATGGAGCAGGATTCTGAAGAGGTGGGGAGCCCATGTGCAGGAACCTGGAGTCAACAAAGGCTGTTGTTGGGTTAGGGATGACGGGAAAAGTGTAGGTATTGGTGGATATGCAAACAAGAGGCTGCATTTAGATACTTTGGAGATAAAACTGACAGGACTTCATGACAGACTGCCGTATGATAGGCTGCAATGAGCCACAGTGTCTGGTGGTGTAAATGGGCACAGTGGAAGGGGAGCCCTCTGAGGAGTGGGGAACCTGCAGCCTCAAGGCCACATGTGGCCCTCCAGATCCCCAAGTGCGGCCCCTTGACCGAATCCAAACTTCACAGAACAAATCCCTTTATTAAAAGGATTTTTTGGGTAAAATTTGGATTCACTCAAAAGGCCGCACTCAAGGATCCAGAAGGCCACATGTAGCCCCAAGGCCGCAGGTTCCCCACCCCTGCCAGAGGCTTGGGGTACTAGCACAACAGGATTCTGATGAGGTAAGCACACGTGTCATCTGCTCTAAATGCAACTTTCCCTTAGAAACATTTTATTTGCAGAACAGAATGTTTTGGATTTACAGCAAAATCTGAACTGGCATGGTCAGGAATAAGTTTAATTTCAAATGACATTTTCTGGGTAACTGAAGGTAAAGCTAGAAACTATAAAACAGCTATCCTCCTGTTTCAGTAAATAGCTCAGCATTTTTAATTAAACAGATTATTTCCCATTGCCTTAGAGTTGATTCTATACTAAGAGTATCCTTGTAAGACACTAGAAGAGACTAGGCTTTATCAAAGTAACTCTAGCATACAACCTAGAACTTGCTTTTTACAATAAATCCCTGCTAGCAAGCTTTTCTCCATATCATTTTGTTTCTCCTAAAGCAGAGGGCAGAAAAAAAAATCCAGTCAATGAAGTGTTTGATTTAGTTTAACTGACATTTACTGTATGTGCCTTCTTTATATTCAGAGGGGTATCTTTCTTGGTTTCTACCCCAAAAACATAGGCAGGCTAAAAACAGACACGGACATGAAATGAGAAAAACGGAGAGAAAGCTGAGGTAGAAAGGAAGTTCTCGGAGTTCTTCACTGGAGCACAGCTGTCCATCATACAAGCTGCTGTGGAGGCAGAATAGCAGCAGAGTTGCTCCTGGAGACAGCAAGAGAACCATGCCTGGCTCTAACTAGCACTAGCCACAGGGGTTTGGGCAAGTTAGTTTCTTTTAGTCTTGATTTCCTCAACAGCACAAGGGAATTTAGGGAGTAGTGCTGGCGGGAAAAGGGCAGGGGATCTTTTGTTATTTAAGGATATACCTATGATTGCAAAAACCTGAACATGCTTAACAAAAAAGGAAAAGAGTATTTTTAAAAGGACATTTAGAACATTCCTAAGACACTATAAAAATAGAAGGGAAAAAAGAGTACCAGTAGCAATCCCTAGTCATTTTCTCTTACTTTCCACTCCCACGTGGAATGGACGGTCCCCTGAACTGTAGGCTCTCTGGGCTCATCTGTAAGGCTACAGGCAGCAGCAGAGACATCCAGGAGGAACTAACTTTTAAAACAATCTGCTACTGGTGATTAAACCAAACCCAGCTATGTTGCTGCTTACACTCCTTTTGGATATTTATCATTGTTTATTTAGAGCAATTTTACAGGTCAGGCACAGCATTTAATCATTTATCCCCCACCCTCAGCTATCTGTTTTCATATGCATACTTTACTGACGAAAATGTTCTATCAACATGTGAGAATGTGGCAGGGTACTAGTACTTGCTGTGGGTCTTAAATGTTCTATAATTCCCAAACTCTAATTCTCATGGGTTTTCAGCTTTCAGGTTCAGCAATAATAAATTTAGGGAGACAAAACAAACCAATATAAAGCAACTTAACAAATAAAAACGACCTCCTTGCCACAATTTAAAACTATTCTTCATCCCCCTTCTAGATTATTAAAGCAAAACTCAAGAAGGCTTGGTTTAATCATTTTTCCCTTGCACAAAATGTATACATATTGTTTGTTGTAATGTCAATACATATTCTCATAACTCAGAAAGACAACACAGGTTTCACTAATGATGTTTCTTTGGACTAAGCAGACTTGCTTTTTTTCTCTGAAACAGTGTGCATTTTATCTTATCCAGAGGTGTATACACTCCATTAAAATAATTCTAATCTGAGGGTTTCTTTTACAGCCCCAGAAGAAAACTGTGCGACTTTGCTGAAAACATTATGTATTTTGTCTAAGGAAGTTGTCCATTCTAAGAAGAAAAGGGACTTGTGCCCTTTAAGAAGAAAGGAAGAGTACAGAATGCTAGAGTCCAGGACCAGGTTTAAGCCAGTGATTAGCACTTTTCCTCTGAATAAGAGCAGAGAACCTGAGAAAAGGCTGAACCCAGCAGGAGCCTGAGCCCTGCAGCAGCCTGTGAAAAAGAAAGAGAACAGCTTTTCCTCTAAACACCGACAGATGAAAAATGCTTTATAGACAAGAGTTTAAAACATTGAAATTTAAGTTGCACAAGATCATGTACTGGCTTATTTTTATTTTACCCTTTGCTCAAACAGTGGATTAGCTTACAAAGAGAAATGATTACAATTTGTGCTTTCTGAATCTAAAGAGGCATCTTTTTAAAGAAATTACCCTCCTGGGAAGTGACTCTTGGTATAAGAGCTGCTTCTCTCCATGGCTCATCCTACCCAGGAGTTGGGTCTGTGCTTCCAGAAAGCCAATTACTGGAAGCTGCTTATTCACGAGGCACCCTTACTGAAATGTTTACAGTTTCAGCAGCAGAAATGACAAACTTGCTGCCACAATAGGATTCCTTTAACAAGATTTCAAATCTGTGAAGATCATACTGAAATGGAAATCTTCAAAGCTGTTCCAAATACTTGGCTGTGGAGGTCTTTCTACTGCCATTTGTAAGTTCCCCTTTCTTGCCTAGATCCTCACCAGCCTTCTCATCTGTCCCTCTTCCCAAATAGGTTGTCCAACTCTACTCCTGAGGGTGGTGAGTTTTTCAAGGGCAAGGGCAGCCTGACAAAAGAGATAGCATAGGCATATTTAGGAGGTACAGAAAGGAACTTTAAAAAACCAGGATGTTTTGGCATACTTAAGCTACTGCCAGTGCAACTGTCTACAGGGTCACTGGTCCCTATATCCTAAGACCGTGCCCCCAACACCTCAGCTAGGCTTCAGTGGGGGCCACTTAATGAGGTGATAATGTAGTAAGACACACCCTCACAGCACATGTCAGGTCACTCTCATTCTCATAGATCATGCTTAATCTGGGGCCTTTTCTTCCTGCACACCTTGTACTGGAAGGAAAAACTTGGTCCAAATCTAGAATGAAAATTTTGGCATCCAGATCTATGACTAGCTTATGAACCCTGAGTTTTCAGAGTTGATTTTAGCATTTCACAAAGTATGACTCTATGTCACCTGCACCAGCATCATCCAAAGCTTGTGTTAAAAATGCAGACGGAGGGCACCACTCTAGGAGAGGCTGTGTGGGCAGCATTCCAGGTGTTTCTTATCCTCAAGAAAGTTTAAGAACTATTGGTTCAAACCACCTTTATAGATATGAAAATCTTATTCTTCATTTCTGTCTTAGAAGATTACTGCCAGAGTAGGAAGATACTCAGCAAGAATTCAATCCTTACTTCAACAGAAAAGATAAGGGAGACTTGCAAGTAACATGACCAAGATTAGAAATCTGGAATAATTTCAGTATATCTCCTCCCCCACTTCCAATTTTGTTAGGACAGATCTGTTAGGACAGATCTCATTTATCCACCAACCTGACCAGGTAGTCAGTCAGTTATCATCCCCATTTTATAGGTTAAGAAATTGGGCTGAGAGGCTAAGTAACATTAAAGTTCTCCAAAAAGCCAATACCTACTAAGGTTTGAACAAAGGATAAAACGAGATCTACAAGATTCTGTAATCATTCCCCTTTGCTAACAATCTCAACAATCTCTAGTGTCATCAAAGACCGATGATTAGGTAAACCCAGGAGCCCCCTGTGCTCTCTCCTCATGGTCCTTGTCTCTGGGCAACATGGGCAGTGCATAGTGGTTATGTGATGAAAAGTGGTTCCATCACAGGGGTTTTCTTCCATGAGTGAGATTAGAAAGAAGCCAAAAGCAGAAGATGAGATTAGGGAAATTATCAAAATTGCCTGAAAACATATCAATGACTTTCGAGACCAGCCTGAACAGGAATGAGATCCCCATCTCTACTAAAAATAGAAAAAAATCAGCTGTATGTGGTGGCACGTGTCTGTAGTCCCAGCTACTCAGAAGGCTGAGGCAGGAGAGCCGCTTGAGCTCAGGAGTGTGAGGTTGCAGTGAACTATGATGATGCTACTGCACTCTAGCCTGGGCAACAGAGTAAGACTCTGTCTTGGGGTGGAGGAGGGGGGAAATAAATATATATATGAATATAAACAAATGACTAAGGGATTTCAGAGTTCCCAAGTCAAATTAAGGAGCAGAGGGCAACAATTGGTGTTTGCTGGTCACCCCAGAGCTCCCTGAGGGGCCATGGGGAAAGTGTGTGTGTGTGGCTGGACCATTTCCTGGAGTTTTCTAGAACTAATTTGGAAGGTCTTGAACGTAGGAATCTTCTAAAGCTGAGCAACAAGATCTTGTTAGCATATTCACTTTATATGGAACTCTCTTTTTACCCTAAAGGAGGGATAGGATGAGGTGGGTCTGGGAGAATAGAATGCTGGGTCAGCAATCAGTGAGATGCCACTGCTGCGAGATGATTCTCTTTAATAAGGAGAGTTTTGGCAGCACTGCTAATAGCCTTGTTGGCCAGGAGGTGAAGCTGAAGCACCAGTAGTTTCAGATACCTATCAACAACCATGGCACGCCATGGCTGCCCTGCACGATACCCCGTAGTCTCTACTGTAGATGCTTGACATATAACCACCTACCCTGATGTGCTGCAGTGAAGGATCAAGTCGTCTCTTGGAGGGTACCTGGTCCACAGTGAGTGGACTAAATGACTCTGCTTTCACCTGGAAGGGGTGCAGGGGGAGGGAGGTAGTGCCACTGAGAGAGCCAGGCGAAGGGGCTGTTCAGAGTAGAGAATTAAGAGTGTGCTCTTGGTGGATTTTGAGTTTTAGAGGGCATGGTGGAAGGGCTAAAGGAAGCTGGAAGGTGTGAATCTTGACATGTCATTCACTCTTCAAATCCCCCAAGGCAATCCAATAGTGGCAGATCCCAGTGCTTACACAGACCCACAGCATCCAGAGGCCATGGCCACACAATACTTATACAAGTGCTCATCTAGACTGAGCTAGAGCTGCTCTTAGATGCAAGAAACTACCCACTAGAAATTCGTTCATTCTGAAATGGTTATATTGCACTTGGATGTCTAGGAGGGAAGCATCTTAGACTTAACATGAACAAAATACAACTCCCGTTCTTCCTCTAGGATTTCCTGCCTCAAGAAATGGTACTACATTCATCCAGTGTCGACTCACATTTTTGTCCCAAAAGGCATACACTTAAAATACATGAACAACAAAACCTTGCACAGATGCCCTCTATAATGAAGACAGAACTTGTCCCCAGTATGCTATGCCTCACAAAGAACCACAAGGATAAGGAATTAAGATTATTGCTGGTTGTCCATCTCTCATCCTTTAATTTTTTCCCTCAAACTGTAAAGTTGCATATAGAAATAAATGCCACTCAATTTCATGACCAAAACACATTTTAACATCCCTTCAATTCTTTTACATAGATTAAAATTCTAATCAGCATTTTCACGAATTATTTCCAATATTATACACGTTTAAAAATACGTAATTTAAATGGCATCCAAAGCCCACCTACTACCAGACATTACATTGCTTATGTATCTCTTTAAGAGAGAGTCTACCAGCCACCCTATAGGTTCACCCTATACTGACCACCCCCATGCCAGGCACTAGGGTGAGCCCTTGGGGAGCTAATCTGGTGAGGAAGACCATCAGGTAAGTAGTCGCACTGAGAACAGGTCTAGCTTAGCTCAGATGAGCACCTGTACAAGAACTGAGAGGCCATGGTCTCTGGATGCTGTAGTTCTGTGTAAGCACCAAGAAGTTGCACTTACCTTGGGCAAGGCGAAGGATGAGTCAGTAAGGCCTCAGAGGCCTGCCCTGCCGGGTCATGAGGAAGTTGGACCTGCCACTATTGGAGTGACTTGGGGCACTTGAAGAGTGCATGCTAAGTGGTGTAACAGGTAAAATGGGAGTGCTGGAACAGCACTGGCTGCCTGGGGACAATGGGACAGGTGAGCTGGTTTTAAAATCAACGTGCTTTTCATCAATAATAGTGGATTAAATGCCCAGGCCTGCTGTGAGGAGAAGGGAGGTGCAAAGTCTTGTGCCAGCAAACAAATGCATTTCATTTTTCAAAGCATCAATATATTTTTATTCCTTAGGTAAGGAACTCTGCCTAGAAACAAGCAAAAAGAATCATTTGTCAATTATCCTACTGCTTATCCTAATTAACTACGATATTATCCTAGCAAACCAGCTGTAATTAGTTTTTGTATGGAAAAAACCAAAATAACTTCCAAGCAAACCAGAGGCCTTCTTTACCTGACCCAAATGAATCAAGATTTAAACTTCACAGTTTTCAAAGTCTGGAACCACCTGGCACCTCCAAGGAGCCAGCTACAATGAACATCCCCCTGAGATTTTTTTAAATGAACATGCATTGGCCGGGCGAGGTGGCTCATACCTGTAATCCTAGCACTCTGGGAGGCCGAGGCGGGTGGATCGCTTGAGGTCAGGAGTTTGAGACCAGCCTGAGCAAGAGTGAGACCCCATCTCTACTAAAAATAGAAATTATATGGACAACTAAAATATATATGTACAAAAAATTAGCCAGGCATGGTGGCACATGCCTAGTAGTCCCAGCTACTCGGGAGGCTGAGGCAGTAGGATCGCTTAAGCCCAGGAGTTTGAGGTTGCTGTGAGCTAGACTGACGCCACGGCACTCACTCTAGCCCGGGCAACAGAGTGAGACTCTGTCTCAAAAAAAAAATAAATAAATGAACATGCATTTTACTAGAAACCCTTCCATTAGCTGCTCAGTAAAACATGTAAGAGAGATGAAATGCCTCTAAAGCTCAACAATGTCACTGCAACCAGGTCCCATTCCCATCAGAAGGCACTAGCACCACTTCAGACTTGAGTTGGAAATTTGTTATTCTGTTGACCTTGGTCTTGTCCATCTGCTTACATGGCAGTTCTTCAGTTCTATTTTCATAAGGCACCTTAATTGACAGCAGTATGCTGCCAACATTTTCAAATTAAGTGTTAGCTCAAGTGCATATAGCAAAATGAGTCCACTGTACCTGGTTTACTGGGACAGGGTAATATAGTGCTGAATATTCTCTTCAGTTTGGTTTTTACCCAGTAAGCTTAGTGACAGGAATACATCTTTACTACACCAACATACGAGGACATTTTCTAAGGCTGACACCAGCCAAAATATTTATTTCCTTTAAGACTGTATCAACTCAAAAGCCTCTAGGAGTAGTTTAGTGCCCACCAAGGAGGCTACTTGGTTTCCAGCAGAGTTACTTTTATCCTTAACAGTCCTCTGTCATCGTCCAATCTATAGACAAAAAACTTTAAGAGCTCTACTAATCCTTCATTCAGGGGCACTCTGAAGAAAGGAGGTCTACACATCTGAATTTTCCAGACAAAGTTATTCAGATTAGGAAAAGTATGTACAGAAAAACACAAATTGAGGAGAAATAATTCCAAATTGGTAATTAATGGACATTAAACACAAAATTAACAGGGAATAATATCACTAATAAAAGAAATAAAATTAAAAGAAGAAACATTTAAAAAGAAGATCTAATGCCATCAAAGTTGCAGTAAAATGTAGGCTTCCATGTCCTTATGGATGAGCATACCTTGGTATGACCGTTTTTTGGTTAAACCACAAGACAATGCTTTATCAAAAACCGTAACAATGTTTGCACTTTTTGACCTAGCAGTTCAACAGCTGGAAAATTTTCTCTAAATAAAGGTCCAAGAATAGCCATGTTTAGTGCTGCATAAATAGTAAATTAACTGGAAACAACCTCAAAATTGAGAAGTATGACACTTGGATAAATTGCATTACACCCATATTAAACTAAAAAAAAAATCACAGAATATGAAAATTAAAATTACAAAATGAAGTGAAAGAAGCAACACACAGACTGTATCTATAGTGTAATTAATGATGGAGACTTACTAGGTTTGAGTCCTGGGCAAGTTCCTCTCTGGACCTGTCTCCTCATCTAGAGTGTGATGAGACCCACCACAGAGGGTTGTTTTGAGGTTTAAGTGTGATGATTCATGTACAGTGCTTAGAAAGCACTCAATGTGTGTTAGCAGTCATTAAAGTCATCCCTAGTATCCGTGGGGGATTGGTTCAAGGACCTCCCCTAATACCATACTCCATGGATACTCAAGTCTCTGATATAAAATGGCACAGTATTTGCATATAACCTGTACAACCCCCTGTATACTTTAATCTCTAGATTACCTATAATACTTAACACAAGGTAAATGCTATGCAAATAGCTGTCATATTGTATTGTTTGGGGAAGAGGAAAAAAGTCTGTACATGTTCAATACAGACATAGTATTTTTGATCCTCAGTTGGCTGAATCCACGAACGTGGCATCTATGGCTAGGGAGGGCTAACTGTATTATATAACTGTATCTAGTAAAATAATGATACGGACTAAATCTAGAAAAGAGGCAAATGTGTTGGGTTATCAGGATTGTGACTTTCTTTTACTAACAGTTCCATTAGTTTCACAATATGAATAATATTTTTATTTAATATGTAATTCCTTTATAAAAGATATTTCATCTTTTTTATGACTCAGGAGTACAACCATGAACCTCAACCACCATTACTGGGCCAGGCACCTCATCTAGACCCTACGGCCAAGATGTCTTTTCCCACCTTTCCTGTCACTTCCTGTGAATGGAGTGACAATCTGCACTTCAGAGCCATTTGACTAGAGAGTAAAATGCATGCGTTTTGTCAAGCTTCAATTCAAAGGCCTTAAGCTGCATTTGGAAATTCCGAGAAAATGGGGTGCTACTGTGAACAGTGTTTTTTTTTTTTTAGGCCCATAAAAATGTTTCATATCAGCTCTTTCTTGGTGTAATTAAATGCAGTCTTGGTTTTCTACTATGTTGTCGATATCTTGGGAAAATTAATTAAAGGCAAAACCAGCAAATTAACCCTTCTGTTTCCCCTTCTAATTGTATTTTAGGCAATCATTATAATAATAGCTTAATTTCTTTGATATTTTTTCAAGGTTTTCTGCATGTGATTTTTTAAAAAAACATGACACAAACTTCATGATTTTCTATTTTTCTCTCCATTTTCTTTCAATTTGGATTTAAAGTTTATCAGTTTTACATTTATTTGAAAAGCTGAATAAAAATCATCCAGTCTTTATTTAAAAAAATACTGTACTAGAATCTAGTGCTGACTGACTAAACATGTATATTAGACTGAACTACCTTTACACCTAATATTTTCTTCTGTCTACTACACATTAACTGCAAATCTAAATTTCTTCCTTCCTTCTCTTCCTCAATCCCCTTCTGTCATTGGTGTCTCAACCCCTCTACTCTATCCACTGACTTGCTTGCTGAGCTAGAAACCACAGCTTCATCCTTGACCTACTCCTCTTTTCTCTACCTGTACAACTGATCAGTGTTTAAATCCTGTCAACTATGAAGTCAAAAATAGTTACTCAAATCTGTCCCTCTTTCTGATTCCCTTTTCCATTAGGTACTCAGTCCTTTATCAACTCTTGTACAAATTAATCCCACAGCCTCTAGACTGATCTGCTTGCTTCTCATCTCTCCCTACTTCTTTCCTGAGTTTCCTTTATAAAACACAAATCTGTGTGATTTACATGCTTAGAAACGGCTGGTGGTTTTGCACTGCCCCTAAAGTAAAGACTAAATCCTTCAAATACAATAGAGCACTCTGGAGTTCACATATTCTTTGTATACTAACTATTTGGGGAGGGAAGTAGAGTGCTGTAGGAAAGTATTTGCTGTGGGTGTATAACACAAACTCAGAATTCTTAATTATTGTGGGTCTCCCCTGTAAGTGCAGACCTGTCAAAAAGTTTACTTAAAAAAAAAAAAAACACATTGTACCCCCACAATATGCTGAAGTAAGAATAAAAACACCAACTTTATTTATTTTGAGACAGAGTCTCATTGTGTTGCCCGGGCTAGAGTGAGTGCCGTGGTGTCAGCCTAGCTCACAGCAACCTCAAACTACTGGGCTTAAGCGATCCTACTGCCTCAGCCTCCCAAGTAGCTCTACAGGTATGGCCACCATGCCCAGCTAATTTTTTCTATATATATTTTTAGTTGTCCATATAATTTCTTTCTATTTTTAGTAGAGACGGGGGTCTCACTCTTGCTCAGGCTGGTCTCGAACTCCTGATCCTCCAGCGATCCACCCCCCTCGGCCTCCCAGAGTGCTAGGATTACAGGTGTGAGCCACCGCGCCTGGCCAAAACACCAACTTTATTATTAGGCAGACTCTTAACTTTGGCCTTAACTTTTGACCATCAAAAATTTACCAACTCACAAGACTTTTACTTTATGTGCAAGGCAAATTTTATTCCCTTCCCTTTGCCTTCTCTCCTTTGAATTCCTGAAAGTGTCCACGTTGGCTGATACTATTTCTTAAGACATAAACTAATACTGTACCTGAAATACTCTATACCCTGTCGCCCCTCCCAAACTTGAGTTTCCCACAAGAGTAAAAATAAGGAGAAAATATTTCATATGCAGAACAATTTTTCTATCAAAGAGAGTAAGTTCTGAAAACTCCCGGGAAGATCCACTAACTGCACTAGGATGGAACTATCATACAAGCTACAGCTTCCCGAGTGAGCTTACTAATAAGGAACACATCTTCACTAAGAACGTGTGAGGACACTGTCTGAGGGCAGACACCAGCCCACAGGATACATTTTCCTTTAAAACCACCTCCACTGCTGAAATGAGCCAAACATTTCTCTAAGCACTTTCCAAAGAGTAACTCATTTAATGCTCCTAACAACCCTCTTTACAGTAGGTGCTGTCAGTTTTCCTGTTTTGTAGATGAAGAAAATGAAGCACAGAGGTTAAGTGACTTGAGCAAGTGACCCAGCAAGGAAATGGCCAATGCTGGAATTCACACAAAGCAGTGTCACACCAGGCCTCTCACCCAGGCCTCCACACTGCATAGCTGTAGAACAAAATGGCAAAAAGCCACAGAGGTGAGGAAGACCTTTGAGGCCAAGTATTAAACTGACATGATTTTCCCTTATCATACTTCTTTGCAATAAACGGGAAGATGGGAAGAAATTGGCCTGCAGTTGCAGGCCTTCAGAGTCCCACAAAATTGGCCTTGGGCTGGGGTGAGGAGGAATTTCCATTTTTCTAACAGTATTAGATAAAGGAAGCTGTATCTCCTGGAAAAGTCAAAGCCCTTGCACAGGACCTGTGTTGGGCAAGGTGTTGCCTTCTACACGAATCAAGCAAACTTTCCCACACACAGTCCAGGAGCCTTGACATATGCCTCTCTAGCTACGCACCAGCTACGGGACCTACGGCTTATGCTGGCTCATCCAGGAAGTTCCCGCACAGCACTGTAACTCCAGAACTAGACTGCAGTAAAATTAGAGTCCTTCAATTTGTCATGGTTTATTTTGTAAGGTAATATATGCAAAAAATTCAAAACTTAAAATTTCACTTAAGATTCCTTAGAATTTGGAAAAACAAAATCCTAAAAGAAAAGAAACCCTTCTCTAGAAGTTTAACATTATTTTCATCATGTAGCAATACAAAACAAATACACACATGGTGTTAAGCAAAATAGGTAATGAGATAATTATACAACTTTCTCCCAAACGCTGAAAGTCATGGGAACAGAGTAAGTAAATTAAGGAGGATGCTGGCTTGTTAGATAGGGGAAATAAATAATTATAGTTTAAACTTGTATTAAAAATAAACCTTTTAAGTATAATCTTTAATACACTAATTCAAAAATTAAAAAACATTAACCTGAAACCAGTTCTTTAACATATACTGTCAGGTTAAAAAAAAAAAAAAAAAAAGACTAGCAGTGGCTCATATGTAATCCTAGCACTCCGGGAGGCCAAGCTGGGAAGATGCGTGGGGTTAGAAGTTTAAGACTAGTCTGAGCAAGAGCAAGACTCTGCCTCTAACAAAAATTAGAAAAATTAGCTAGGTGTGGTGGCACGTGCCTGTTGTCACAGCTACTGGGGAGGTTGAGGCAGGAGGATCCATTGAGCCCAGGAGTTTGAGGTTGCAGTGAGGTATGATGACACCACTGCACTCTAGCCCAGGTGACAGAGCAAGACTCTGCCTCAAAAAATAAAAAAATAAAAAGATTAAAAATTCTCTGAAGAGGCTGGCAAGAATGTATTTGGGAGGAGCACCTCCCTGTAGGCAGTGGATGAGGGAAGGGAACAGGCAAAGGCCAGCTTTCCCACCAGTAGGACAGCACTGGGCATGCTGCTTCAAGAGATCTATGGCCACCAGATCCTCATCTTCGGCCACAACCCTGCAAGCCTTCTCATTCCTCAATGTCTCAAATGTGACTTGTATATACCAAGTTATACCTATGCCTGTTGAGAGGCAATTACCTCTGTAACATCACTTACGTCAGAGGTCATTGTGGATTCACATACATGATTATACCCAGGCAAATAAACAGAGCTCAAAGAAGGACAAAAGCAAAGGGGAATGTGCAGAAATGAATGGATTCACATGTCCCACACTCAGAGAAGAAATCAAAGGCCTTTCCCCTCCCCTCCTTCTTTTGAGACAGGGTCTTGCTCTGTCTCCAGGGCTAGACTCCAGCAGTGTCATCATAGCTCACTGCAACTTCAAACTCCCAGGCTGAATGGATTCTCCTGCCTCAGCCTCCCAAGTAGCTGTGATTACAGGCACACACCATCACATGCAGCTAATTTTTCTATTTTTAGTAGAGATGGGGTCTCATTCTTGCTGAGGCTGGTCTTGAACTTCTGGCCTCGAGCAATCCTCCCCACTGGGCCTCCCAGAGCACTAGGATTGTAGGTGTGAGACACTGTGCCTGGCGGAAGGCCATTTTTTTTTTTTTTTTCCATTGGAGACTGGTTTTATTATTCACAAAATGAATAATGTTATGGCCTTCTTATTTCAAATGTCTTTTTTTTTTTTTTCTTCACACTTTTTTTTTTATTCATGATAAATTATTAAGTGAACAGTGCAAGTTAAAAACAATAGTTTCATATTTTTTCCCCACCCCCCGGAAGGCCATTTTTTAATATAGGAATGTTCTGTATTTGTTTTCAGCAATTTTCTGAGTAGTGTGACACTTAAAGGGAAAGGAGCTAGTGTCTCTTGAGAATTTCACATTATTTTGTTATAATATTATGCTTGTCAAAACACCTGATAAATACATAGACCAAAATGGATTTCTAATGAAATATATGTGGCCTTATCTTACATGATAGGATTGCAGGCATGCTCATTAAGCTAGACCAAAATTGAATGCATCTGCTAAAACCCAGGAAGATAAAACTAGACTCAAAGTAACCTTGACAAATTAAAACATCATCTATCAAATTAAATAAAAGAAGGCAAGTTAGTGTAATTTTAATTTGTTGAGTACATTACGAAAAAGAGAATAAAAGCTAGATAAATAAAACAAAAGGATCTTGTAGCCATAGTGAAACATCAGCTTCAAAGAGCCCATAAGTCTAACTTTTGAAATCATCTTTAAATTCAGCACATCACTGGGCTATACTAACTGAGCATATGTCACTAAAGCCAATAAGTCATTTTTTATTCTAAGGGTAATGGAATATGTTCTCCTTCCCTATCTCACTGAGTGGCTTATGAGAATAAAACACATGTACAAGTATTTTGGAAAAGTAAATTCAAAATATAAAGTTAGTATTCTAAGCTTAAAGAGGGGTGTAAAATAGAATAGGATACAGGGGAAAAAGGTTAAAAAAATTCTTAAGGGTATTCACACAGTGGGTACAATATAAGGAAATAAGTTTAAAGCTGCATATAAGATTTATTTAAGATTGGTCAACTGCTTGTGTTCTGAAACCTGTAAAGGAGATGGTGCAATCTACAGGCCCTGATGAGGCAGTGGCAAAGCCTCTACCATACAGCAACAGTGTAGGGTCAAACTTCCTGTTTTTATACCTTTTGGCTTTCAATGAAGCTCTCCATCTTTCATCCCTTAGAGAATATAACGAATTTAAAGCACTTTTGAAATAGCTGAGACAGCAACTAGTATCTTAAAAAACAAAAAATCCAGCCGAGCACCGTGGCTCACGCCTGTAATCCTAGCACTCTGGAAGACCAAGGCGGGAGGATTGCTCAAGGTCAGGAGTTCGAGACCAGCCTGAGCAAGAGCGAGACCCCCATCTCTATTAAAAAATAGAAAGAAATTATCTGGACAACTAAAAATATATAGAAAAAATTAGCCAGGCATGGTGCCGTATGCCTGTAGTCACAGCGACTCGGGAGGCTGAGGCAGAAGGATTGCTTAAGCCCGGGAGTTTGAGGTTGCTGTGAGCTAGGCTGACGCCACCGCACTCTAGCCAGGGCAAAAGAGCAAAACTCTGTCTCCAAAAAACAAAACAAAACAAAACAAAACAAAAACAACAACAAAAAAATCCTTTCAGCGTTCACTACCTGAAGTGTCCTATAGTATTGTGTCCTATGTTATTTTAACCATTCAGTCATTGAAAGCTGTGGCAGGTGGGAAGAGACTGATTTATCTTATTGAGTGTATCTGTTGCAATTATAACATTCCAGATTTTATTTTGGGACCAAATCCGACAAATAGTACACTGAACAGTCAGTTTCTGCAGACATATATTCCTGATTAGGCATTTTAAAAGGCAGGCCCGTGGTTCACCAACCTTTAAGGGGATGGAGTTAGCTGTGATTTAGGGTGGCTGCATCATTATAAGAGCCTTTGGCTTTCTCTGTACTAGACGTGGATTGAGACACAAGATCTAGGGATTTTCTGGGCAGGATTTACCCTAATTACTGGTTACCAATTATTGCTACAGAATGCCCAAAAGTTTACACATAAAAAATTAAATGCTAGGCCAGGCGCAGTGGCTCACGCCTGTAATCCTAGCACTCTGGGAGGCCGAGGCGGGAGGATGGTTTGAGCTCAGGAGTTCGAGACCAGCCTGAGCAAGAGCGAGACCCCGTCTCTACTAAAAATAGAAAGAAATTATCTGGACAGCTAAAATATATATATAAAAAAAATTAGCCGGGCATAGTGGTGCATTGCCTGTAGTCCCAGCTACTTGGGAGGCTGAGGCAGAAGGATCGCTTGAGCCTAGGAGTTTGAGGTTGCTGTGAGCTAGGCTAATGCCGGCAACAGAGTGAGACTCTTGTCTCAAAAAAATAAAAAATAAAAAAATAAAAAATAGAAAATAAAATAAAATGCTGACATAAAGAAAACACTGGCAGATGGTCACACATACACAAATAAGCAAGACAAAAAAAAAAAACTCACCAAATACTGTAACTCTCAGAGGAAAGTCGGGAAGCAGGCAGTCAACTTGGTCAATATGATGATTAATGAATTGTAATAAGTGCTTAGACTATTTAGAGAATTTTGTTCTTTAGGGTCTTCTGTTTTTTTTTTTTTGTTTGTTTGTTTTGTTTTTAAAGACAGAGTCTCACTGTGTTGCCCAGGCTGGAGTGCAATGGTATGATCATAGCTCACTGTAACCTCAAACTCCTGGGCTCAAGTGATCCTCTTGCCTCAGCCTCCTGAGTAGCTGGGACTACAGGCACATGCCACCTAGGATTTTCAATGTTATATCCTTATAGGATGTTTGCATTTTAAGATGTCATTGTTGGCCAGGCACAGTGGCTCACACCTGTAATCCTAGTACTCTGGGAGGCTGAGGAGGGAGGATCACTTGAGCTCAGGGGCTGGAGACCAGCCTTAGCAAGAGCAAGACCCCACCTCTACTAAAAATAGAAAAATTAGCTGAGCACAGCAGTGCATGCCTGTAGTCCCAGCTACTGGGAGGCTGAGATAGGAGGACTGCATGAACCCAGGCGTTTGAGGTTACAGTGAGCTATGATCATACCACTGCACTCTAGCCAGGGCAACAGAGTGAGACCCTGTCTCAAAAAAGTAAAAATAAAAATAAAAAAGTCATTGTGTCTAAATTTCTTACGGAAAGTAAATCTTCTATTTCAAACTTGAGGTTTCAGAGTGATGTTAATATGGAAAGAGGGAGAAACAAAAAACCATGTGGGGGGATCTAAAAGGGAAGGGCAAATTCCTTGTCTGACTGCATTAGAATGTTCTAATTTAAAAAATATATATACATATTCACATTAAATATATATGTATTTTTTTTTTCTTGAGACAAGAGTCTTGCTCTGTCACCTAGCTATAGTGCAGTGGCATCATCACAGCTCACTACAACCTCAAACTCCTGGGCTGAAGTGACCCTCCTGCCCCAGCCTTCCAAGTAGCTAAGACTACAGGCATGCGCCACCATGCCCCGCAAATTTTTCTATTTTTTGTAGAGATGTAGTCCCACTCTTGCTCAGGCTGGTCTTAAACTACTGACCTCAAGCGATCCTCCCACCTTGGCCTCCCAGAGTGCTAGGATTACAGGCACAAGCCATTGCGGCTGGCCCTGTATTTTTCATTATAGTCTATGAGTTCTTTTTTGCCAGACTGTTACAAATTTTAGGAATATACAATGATAAAATATAGTGTTTTGGGTGGAGGTGTGTGAGGAAGGGAGAGTCTAATATGAAGTGTCCAAGAATATCATGATCCTGACTGACAAAATCCTTATTAACTATGATCGAAAGTCATTTATATATTTTTAATATAAATTAATACAAAAACTCTCATCTGATTAAATACAGGAAACTACTGATTTATACATCTGGTCCCTTCCCACAAAAAAAGGGATAAACTTGCAAGATAAACTCATGAGAACATGAAGAATGAGAGAAGAGACAAACAACAGACTAGAGGTACTCAAATTCTGGTAGGTGGGAACAGAATGGATGAAGGTTAACAGTGATTCAGTGCACAGAGGAAGCAGAGAGTGATGAGCACAGTGGAGCAGCCACCAGAAAGCCAATCACCTTATGGCATAGAGCCTGGTTAGGCACCAGTACCTCAGGAAGGGGGAGTGCAAGAGAGGGCTGGAAAATGGAGCACCAGCTTCAAGCCTGAAAGAGGAGTTAAGATCCCTAAGCCCACCCAATTTAACCAAGTAAATGTCCCCATCAGAGGGGCATGCGGTACACTCAAAACAGATGGGAGGACATCAAAGACTACACACTGAATTATAAGACCATACCCCCACCCCAAAACCCTACCATCGCCTTCTCTACTTGGCTTTGAGGATGCTTGCAGCCAAGCTTTTACCTCTAGTTAGAATATGTTGAGATTTTTTTTCTGGGAAAACTGCACTCAGAGAAAAGACCTATAGATGCTAACTGGCCACCTTATCATGCTACAAAAAGGACCACAGGCCAACAAGCCTTACCCATACTATAAGACAGAGCTTCAAATCATTTTTTCGTTTTTAGCATCTGTCTCCTAAAAATATAAGTGGATGAACAAGGAAAACCAGGCATTTGAAGAACCTCTAACAAGAAAGAAGAAATAGGAAACAGACAAGAGGATTTTAAATTACAAAAAACCACATTATAATGTGTACAAAAAGAGAAACTTTACAGCTGTAAACCAGGCTTTAGTTATTTTTAAAAAATGAGTACATTCAGAGAAGAAAAAGCTTTTCAAAATATGAGGGAAAAAAGTAAGTAAAAGGTTAGGTGATATAGTTGAAGAAAGCTTGGAGATATTAGAACAAAAAGACAAAGAGACAGAATACAGAAGAAAAAAGATAAAAAGCCAGAGGATCAATCCAGGAGGTATAATACCTTATTAACAAGAATTACAAAACAGAGAGTAGAGAAAACAGAGGAAAGGAAATTATCAAAGAATTAACACATGACAAATTTCCTAAACTGAAAGATGTGAGCTTACAGATGGGAAGATCTCATAGAGTAGCTAGCACAATGAATGAAAAGAGACCTTCTCAAGACCTACCATTTTGATATCTCAGAGCCTGAGGGAAAACAAGAAGATCCTCAAACTTTCCAGAGGAGAAAAACAGGAAAGAAAGGACTAAAAAATCAGAACGGCTCCAGTCTTCTCAAACACAACACTAGAAGCTAGAAGACAAGCCAGGAGCAATGACTTCAAGACAGTGTGAGAAAATTATTTGAAATCTAGAATTCCATACCCAGCTGACTCCCAATGAAGCGTGAGGGTGGCATAAAGACATGTTCAGATATACAAGATCTCAACACTTTTACTCCCCAATGCACTCTTTCTCATGAAACCACTAAGGGATGATAAGCTCTCCTAAATGAAGGCCCACTTTAAGAAAGGGGAAGACACAGGACTCAGGACACATTCAATAGAGAGAAGAAAATGATGAGGACCACAAGCTGCCCAAAGGATAAAAGCTATCAAACAGACCTGAGGAATAAATAACCTAACCAGACGGAAAGTGTGGATCAGAAAGATGTGGCCCAAGAAACTAAAAAAGCAGTATGAAAACATGAATTACCGATCCTAGAGAAACAAAATGCTTTAAAAGAAATATTAATTACAGTATACTTCATGAGTATTACAGATTTCAAAAAATGAAAAATGATAAAAAGGTCAATAAATAATATAAATAGCAGTAAAAGCTTAAAAACAGAAGAAACTGGCAGGGGAAGCAACTTTTGCCTGTTGACAGTGAATGCCTCTTGGAAATGGAATCAGACTAGAGAAGAAGTAGGGCAGGGACCTTTGTTTTTTTTTAAAAGCTTTACAGATGGGTATGACTTTATAATCTGTGCACATGTATTATTGATGAAACTTAACAGTTAAACAAATGTTCCAAATTACCTACTGCATTTTCTGTCCATCATTTGGGACCAGAGACTTTAATTTGGAGGAATAATCATATAAGAATAAAAAGATGGAAGAAACGGAACCAAAATGAAGTAACAAAAATCCCAAGCTGGTAAGAGATTTCTCCTACTCACCATCTCTCTGGCTATTTCCAGCGCTTCCTGCAGGCCATAGAGCCTGCCACAAACCAGGTAGATTCCATTGGCCCAGAGAATACATCCCTCATGGACCCAAAATTCATTGCTGTCAAGAGGTAGTTCAGGGATTTGTAACTCCAGCTCAGGGCCACCTTCTGAAGTGGTTGGCACGGAGGGCTTTGAGTCCAAAGCAGTCTTTTCGCTGCTGCCCTCGGTGGCTGCTTTTTTACAAGGGAGCCCCCTGGACAGGGACCGAGGGCCTCCACCACAGTCTTCAGAGCGGTGGCGCCGCTTAAACCTGGGATGTGCGGCCAGGCTCCTCTGCTCCTTCTGCTGCTGCTCCTCTTCCTCCTCAGTGTCCGTCTTGGAGCCATTAGAAGCACTTTTGTGCCGTACCTTCACTTTGCTCTGCATTTCCGAGGCTCTCTTAGGAGGTGGATTCTTCGGGAGAGTGGCTGCATAATCCTGGGGATAAAAGGGTCCAAAGAGGTCACCCATGTTCCGGTAACTGGCCCACTTGCCACAGAGACAGCAAACCAGGTGCCCCACAACAGAAGACTCTGTCACAACAGGTCCCTGCAGCATGAAGGATGAAGCTGGGAGTGCCTTGCTTTCAGTGCTGCTGGGTGGAGGGGTCAGTGACCTCTGACCCTTCCGACCTCTCACTAATTTGGTCTGTTCTTCTTCTTCAGCATTGATGATTGTACAAACGGCTCCAAGTTCACACTTATTTACTACATGGATATAAGGGAAAAAAGACTTGTTCTTGGCATCAGTTTTATCCAGTGGCTGGGTGGCATACTTGAGTTTGATCTCAGGTTCTTGGGGTTCTACAATGGGAACTGCTTGTTTGGTTTTTCGCTTCCTTGGCTGGGCCCCAGGCTTTCTTCTCTCCCTCCTTTGCCTCTGTTTTTTTGGCTTTGGCTCTCCATCTGCAGAACCTTCTGGTATCTGAGGGGGCTGAGGGGGTGGAGGTGGTGGCTGCTGTTGTTTCTTTTGCTTATTCACACTACCAATGGGTCTACCCTTCTTCTTTCCTGATGGGAAATATCCTTTTGGAGGAAAACCCTCTTGTTTGGGTGAAACTGTAACCGTATCATTCTCTTTCTCTTCAGCCTTGGGATTTGCCTCAGGGGCCAGTATGCCCACTGGAGGTACATTCTTTGAGTCAGGAAAGATTAAAGGTGCTGTTCCACCCAGGGAACCATCTGGTCTCCCTTGGTTACTACCAGGCTTTTGTGAGGTTGCAGATATCATGACACCAGGGGGTTCCTTTCCGGTAGTAACCGTTTCTGGATGTGTCTCTGTCTTCACTTTGTCATCCCCACCACTACGCCACTCTTCTGAAGACCTTGGAAGAGGTTTCTCAATGTTCAACTCCTGGTTTGATGGACCTACTAGGTCAGATACTACCTCACCTTTTCTCTTCTCCATGTCGGCATCCTGAACAGCAACACTCCCACCTTCTGGAGGACCACTTTTCAAAGACAAGATGTCATCAAGCGTAACCGTGTCTCCCCCAGCCTCTGCACTGTTCGAGGATGCACTCCTCCTAATATTTGGGGACGTGATCTTCTGAACTATAGCTTCCAATTTCAATCCCCGTCCTTTACGTGGGGGCAGTATTTTGGTTTTAGCAGGGCTTGTGAGGGTAACAGCAGGGCAGTTTCTATTATCTGGATTTGGAAGGTCCTTGGAGGAATCTCTCTTAGGGACAGACTTGATGTCCTGACTGTGAGAAAGATGGGCATAGGAATTGAATGCTTTATCAGTGCCTTCTTTTGATGGGTGAAGGAGACGCCCCCTATCTTCAGTGTTGCTGTTCTTTACATCTTGTGACTGTCTCTTACTGGGAATGGGAGAGATAAAAGAACGGACACGCCTCCTCATGATTAAGGGGTTTTGAGAAGAATGATCCTCTTGGCCTGGAAGCCTTAGCATAACATTACTAGGTTTGGATGACTGTGTAGCCTCAGCTAGTCCATGTCCATCAGTCTCATGGGGTGGCCCATACCTTTTTTGACTGGACATTCCTGGAGGACCACTGCTTTTGGCTGGAGAAGTTTGCCGAGAAAGATCCCAACAAGATTCTTGTAACTTCTGGGAGCCATGCTTTAATTCCATGCCTTTGTTAGGCAGACCATCACTGGACATGAGGCAGCGCCCGGCCTCCTGAGCACTGGGGTCATGGTAAGTCCCTACTGGTGGGCCATACATCATACCATCTTTGTCATTTTTAAGAGGACTCCGTACTCTGTCAAGAAACTGCTGCTGCCGTGGGCTCTTCCGGGGCCCCTCCTGCCTGTGCTGTGCTGCAGCAATTACTCCCTGAGCAGAAGTGCTGCTCCAGTCTTTATATTCCTCTTGCTGCTGTTGGTACATCTGTCTCTTATAATGGAGCTGAGAATTCAAACCTGCATTAGGGTCCCCATAAGCATGAGCCCGAGTGTTTGTGTGATAGGCAGAGGCCAGGCTTTCTGAGTTGGGAGAAAATGGAGCATGTAAAGAACTCCTATTGGCCCTCTCTGAAAAGGTCATGTGTGGATTCATGTGATGAGGGTCTCCCCCTGGGCCTCTGCTCCTCCCAGGAGACATCTTCAATTTTTCTGCAAAGTCATGATACTGAGAAGGGGACCGACCTCTCATGCCCTCCCGACCACCAACTCTGCCAGGGACCCGCCGCATTGGTGTGGGTCTGCTGTCTTGTGGGCCATAGTCTGAAAGGGGATCATGGGTTGCTGCTCCGGGGCTGGCATTGCCACGGTAAGACTCGTGCTTGATGCTAGCAGGATGGCAGTGGTCTCCAGATTTCTTGTTGTTGAAACTAGCTTGGGATTTGGATTGTTCAAAGTCTTCTTCTTTTATCTGCCCGCTCTGGGATTTCAGCTTTGTTTCCATGGACACTAAACCACCTGGAAGAATGACCGACTGACTTAAACTTGGATTGAGACGTTCATTCCTCCCAATTCTGGTGTCGGCACCTATGTGTCCCAGTGAGTGAGCCCCCGGGTCCCTGACAATCTGTCTTAATGGAGAAATATCACAGATCACTGATCTTCGTTCAGAGAGGGAACCCCCAGGCTCATGGGCTGATGACTGAGGCTCTATTTCAAACTTTCTAGGAATTGGATAGTCAGCCAAATTGATCTGTTTCATTTCGGGAGCCGTGCTGCTTGATTTCCTTTCCCAGGGGCCCCAATGAGGGTTTTCTAATAGAGACCCAATGCTTTTGTTCAGAAGGCCCCTGCTAGCTAATTCATTGGTCTGACTCACTAAGACATTGGGCCTTGTGGTTCCTTCTAGGCCACTAGCCATCCCCTGATGCTCCTGAGCACTCCTAGAATATCTCCGGTCAGGGTGGTGGTGGTAGCCCTGAAGCACTTCCTGAAGGAGGCTCGGGAACTTCTCATTTCTACCCTTTCGTTCTCCATGGCCAGTGAAATCCCCCTTTTCTTGCCCTGTAGGATACTGAGGAAAGCCACTGACATTTCGTGGCACAGCTGACCCAAAACTATCTTTGTAACTATAGCGTAGGCTTCCAGGAGATTTGCTAGGCTCAGTTCTTCCTGTAAAACCAGGGCCCACCGTGGAGTGGCCACTCTGGCCATTTCCCTCTCCATTATGGTTGGAGTTGCTATCTCCATTCTTGTTTCCTTTGCTCCCTCCTCCTGGAGCCTCTGGCTGTGGAAGTGAGGCATGGCTGGTTTCCTTTGCCCCACCATTGCTAGGTGGCCTTTGAGTGGCTGCAGGATCATCCTCTTGGGAGCCTTTATCTTGTCCACCAGGCTTTTCTACCCGACTTGTCATGGCTTCCCGGGAGACAATCACCCCAACTGTTTTCTCATTGACTTTTGGGTTCCCCTCGGATGACGACGGTGTGTCCTTAGCACCTGGCGAGGTAGCCTCTTCTCTTGCTGCGGGGCTGGCACTGAGTCTGGGGGGTTCATTCTGAGCACCTGGTGCTGGTGAGGAGCCAGCTTTCTCTGAGGCTCCACCCTTGTAGGTGGTGTCAGAGCTAGTGCTCTGGCCACTCAATTGCCGTACTCTCTCACCTTGGTCTTCCGAACTGCTGGAGCAGCCCCCATCCAGTGACTCTGCCATAGGGGACTTCAGTTGTTCTTCAGGCTGTGAGGAACCTTCAGAGTTTGTGCAGCTATCTGCTTTCTTAGAAGATGAGGGCCTCTTGGAGGTCTTCTTCTGAGGTGTCAGGGCATCAGAAAGTAACATGTGTTGGACAGTATTAGGAAGATTAGCCACTTGAGTACTCAGGGCACTCAAACTACTTAAACCAGGATCTGTCAATCGCTTTTCTGGCACCCCTTCTAGTCCAAACCCTTTGAAGCCTGCAGCATGAGAATTAGGACTGGGCAGCATTGATGGAGTTGGACTGAGTTGAGGCATTAACTGTAAAATTCTGTTTCTGGAACCCATGGGCACACTGCCTTGCCCACACTGGAGATTCTCCCCACTCTGCATTAGAGGAGATGGGGTAGAGCTACAGCTTGGGGACTGTACCACAGAGGCAGCTGGAGAAGGGTTAGAAATAGGGCTGAAGTTCTGGTGAAACTGCATGGGGGACCTCACAGGAACTTCGGGCTGGCTGTACTGCCCCACCTGGCTTTGCAGGGGCAGCTTGGTGGCTGCGTTGGTATACTGCATCACATGCTGAGAGGGATGTTGTTGTTGTTGTTGCTGTTGCTGTTGCTGTTGCTGCTGCTGCTGCTGTTGCCCCTGCTGAGTCCCCTGTGGAATCTTTGCCTGTTCAAAATTCTTCATAGATTGAGGCTGATAGCTGTAATTTGATTGTGTGCCGTAAGCCTGTGCATTAGAACCCACATTATGTCCTTCATACTGGGAACCAGCATTCACACTGTAACTGCCATCATAGCTCTGTCCAGACTGGCTAAAACGCTGTGGTGAAGGGAAGGAGGAAGAGGTGGAGGAGGAAGCAGAAGACTGGTAGTGTTGGCCAAACTGACCTACTCTTAACTGGTAACCAGTGGCAGAGGATGGCAGAGTTGAAGGCCGCTGCATTGGCTGGAGATGAGACGAGCCAGACGCTGGCTGGCCAGCAGCTTGTGGCAGAGGCTGATGGGATTGGTAAAGCTGTTGTCTCAACTGCTGTACTTGCTGCTGCTGCTGTTGGCTGGAAGCCTGCTGTTGGTACTGAGCACTCCCTGGAGAGAAAGGCCCCGTGTAATCCTGCTGATAATGAGACACACCACCAAGAGCAGAGTGCTGTGCTTGAAACTGGCCCACATGACCCTCGTTCCCATACTGATTGCCAAAGCTGCTCCCTTGGGGGGGTCCATAGCTCTGCACAGGCCCAGAAGGCCTTCGCTGAGGAGGCTGTGGGGTTCCTGTAGCCACAGGGTCTTTGTTGCCTGCCATATAGTAAAAATCTCCAGCCTCTTTTCTGAAACTCTGGTAACCTTGATGGCCAGAGGTTTCACTAGTCATCGCTGCAGCAGCAGCTGCTGCTCCTCGTCGTCCACCACCACTGCCACTGCCACTGCCGCCACTACTGCCACCTGCACCCCCAAAATTCTGGAACATCTGGGCCTGACGAGGGCTGAACTCTTCTATCCTGGATGAGCCGTGTACCTCCTGTGGGTAGCTCTGCTGGTTTCCGTGGTAACTGCTTTGCTCCCGAAAGGACTGCATACTGTTCAGCAGCACAGCAGCAGGCCAGCAGCCCTCCTAGAAATAGAAGACAAGAAAGAAAAACATTAGACATGCACCTCAGCACAAATAAAATCAAGTCAAGATGATGGGGATAGTCTAGAGGGGATAAGATAATTCAGATACACAGATAAAGTTGAGTGGTTTGAATTTCATCTCTTTTTATTTTTTATCCTGTCCATTTCTGAAAATGCAAATATGCAGAGAAAAACGGCCCAAAGAGTGAAGCAGGAGAGTGTGGTAGAACGAAGAGAAACACTCTGGATGTTTACAAATTCAATATTGTGAAAACGTCATTTTCACAGATAAATAAGCCCCCAAAATTCAACTAGGTTAAAATATGGGGCTGTGTCATTACTGTCCATGAAAGATAGCATTTTTTTTTTTTTTTTTTTTTTTGAGACAGAGTCTCGCTCTGTTGCCCGGGCTAGAGTGCTGTGGCGTCAGCCTAGCTCACAGCAACCTCAAACTCCTGGGCTCAAGCGATCCTCCTGCCTCAGCCTCCCAAGTAGCTGGGACTAAAGGCATGCGCCACTATGCCCGGCTAATTTTTTCTATATATATTTTTTATATATATAATATAATCTATATATATATTTTTTTTCTATATAAATTTTGTCCAACTAATTTCTATTTTTTTTTTAGTAGAGACAGGGTCTCGCTCTTGCTCAGGCTGGTCTCGAACTCCTGACCTCGAACGATCCACCTGTCTCGGCCTCCCAGAGCGCTAGGATTATAGGCGTGAGCCACTGCGCCTAGCTGGAAGATAGCAATTTTTAGTGAGTCTTCCAGTTATGGTAGGGTAGGGGTGAGAAAAACCACTTTCATCTCTTTGCTTTCATGTATTAGACTGATCACTGAGCTGAGTCTCAAATAATGATGAAGCTGTCACTCCACAGGCTGCCCATCTCCAACCCCGACACTAAGAAACAGCTGGCCTGAGGATAGAAGCCAGTTCCTTATGCCCACATGCATATTATTGCAGGTTTACTGTAATCATCAATGACCTGTAATGACTGGTGACCCCAGGACACTCAACCCTTATCACTATATGGATTCCTTATGCTGCAGTCATCCACATAAACTTTGGAGTCAACCTCTTCTCTACACACAATTGTGTCCCAGGCACCCCTTTCAACCACGTACTCTCAATTACCAGGTCCAAAAGGCTAGACATAAGCCAGGGAGTAGCAGTGACTATTCTTCTAGATTCTTTTTGGAGATCTACAAGAAGTTCCCACACCTTTAAGCCCCATGTGGTTTTTTATTTGCCAATCTAGTATTCACAAAGTTATTACTGGCCGTTACTGTGAAAGAAGAAATGGAAACAATCACTTTGGAGTGTAGCAAGAACTAGAGAGGAAAATAAGAATTCATTAAACCCAGGACCCAGACTCTTCCCCAATTTATCCGATCGGGCCACTACTTCGCATTACCTTTGCTAATGAATCATCCTCTTAAACAATTAGTTGATTTTACTTTTCCTTTTTCCTGGGTCTGTCTCCTTCTCAGAGTCAGAGATGAACAGAACAAGGCCAAACCGCTCCAAATGACTTTAAAACCAATTGTTTAAAAAAGAAGTTATGGGCCAGGTGTGGTGGCTCACGCCTGTAATCCTAGCACTCTGGGAGGCTGAAGAGGGAGGATCGAGCAAGGTCCGGAGTTCGAGACCAGCCTAAGCAAGAGCGAGACCTTGTTTCTACTAAATATAGAAAAAAATTAGCTGGGCATGATGGTGCCCACCTGTAGTCCCAGCTACTTGGGAGGCTGAGGCAGGTGGATCACTTGAGCCCAGGAGTTGGAGGTTGCTGTGAGCTAGGCTGATGTCACTGTCCTCTAGCCCCAGTGACAGAGCGAGACTCTGTCTCAAAAAAATAAAAAAACAAAAAAATTAAAAAGGAAGTTATGAGGCCAGGTGCAGTGGCTCACGCCTGTAATCCTAGCACTCTGGGAGGCCGAGGTGTGTGGATCGCTCGAGGTCAGGAGTTTGAGGCCAGCCTGAACAACAGCGAGACCCCGTCTCTACTAAAAATAGAAAGAAATGATTTGGACAGCTAACAATATGTAGAGAAAAAAATTAGCCGGGCATGGTGGCACATGCCTGTAGTCCCAGCTACTCGGGAGGCTGAGACAGAAGGATTGCTTAAGCCCAGGAGTTTGAGGTTGCTGTGAGCTAGGCTGATACCACGGCACTCTAGCCAGGGTAACAGAGCGAGACCCTGTCTCAAACAAAAAAAAAAAAAGGAAGTTATGAAACACATATGAGCTAGGGTTAGGTACTAACAGATAGTTTTCCTACAATGGTTCATGAAGCTAGTTTCTTAGTTCCTCTCAAGGGGAGGTGAAAATGGAGTTGTCTGCAGGAAAGTTAGTGATCCTTTTAAACAGTAAATCGGATTCATGATCTCTAAGCTCAAAGTGCTCCTGTCTCATTCCTTGGGAAGCTGATCTCAGAAGCCCTGCCCCCACCCCATGACCTCTCTGACCTCCTCCCCTACCACCCTCTGCTCTAGCCCCACTGCCTCCTTGCTCCTGGTACAGGCCAACCATATTTCTACACAGGAACTCTGCTCTCACCTGCCCTGTTTTTCCCCCATAGCCACACAGCTTGCCCTTCTCACCTCCTTCCAGTCTCGGGGCAAATGTCACCTATTCCCTGACCATCCTACTAAAACCAGCTAATTCCACACCTCTATCCTGGCTCTCTATCTGTCCCCTGTTTATCTACCTCCCCCCCAATATATGCTACTTGTTTTTCTTTTCTTTTTTTTTTTTTTTTTGAGACAGAGTCTCACTGTGTTGCCTGGGCTAGAGTGAGTGCCATGGCGTCAGCCTAGCTCACAGCAACCTCAAACTCCTGAGCTCAAGCAATCCTACTGCCTCAGCCTCCCGAGTAGCTGGGACTACAGGCATGCACCACCATGCCCAGCTAATTTTTTCTCTATATATATATATTTTATTTGGCCAGATAATTTCTTTCTATTTTTAGTAGAGACGGGGTCTCACTCTTGCTCAGGCTGATCTCGAACTCCTGACCTCGAGAGATCCACCCACCTCGGCCTCCCAGAGTGCTAAGATTACAGGCGTGAACCACCACGCCCAGCCGATGCTACTTGTTTACTGCCTCTCCCCCCTAGAATGTAAACTCGTTAAAAAGCAGGCACTGCCTATTCTTTGCTGTAATCCATGTCATTGAAACACTATGGAACACACAGCAGGCATTCGGTGTGAATGATTAAATGGTATAAGAACTAAGCCTTAGAGAACTAGGCTAGAACTCACATATTCAGAGACTGTGGTCAGAGAATTGCAGGAAGAGAAAATAGAATATGATCAAGCTAAAAGCAGAGCTGGAGGATGCTGCAGACCTTGCCTGTAAAATCCTCAGGGTCTAGTTCTAAGGAAAAAGACTGAGCTTGGGTCTACATGAGAACTGTGACTTCAGAAAGTAAACATGGATCATGGCAGAAAATGGTAATCCCAAACTCTGAAAGCTTGACCCACTTCTTCTTCAGATATCTTAAGTCTAAAATAGCTAGACAAGAGTCTACTTCTTTGATATTAAATTTGATTATACAGTCACATGACCCAAGGCCATCTTAAACATTCACATATAAATAACGTGAGAATCTAAAGGAAACTGCTTCTCCTCCTATTCAAAACGCCTCTGCAGCAGACTGTTATTTCTGTGATCCAATGACTCTGTTGGGCAACAGGTAATAGTTATTTAAACATTACAATACATGACACTGTTCTAGCACTTGACATGCACTAACTCATTGAATCCTCACAACACCAATATCCTCATTTTACAGATGAGAAAATGGAAGCAGAGTTTACATTGCTCCTATGCAGCAGGAACAAGGGCCCAGCACGGCCACCCCCACGGGCCATATTCTTAACATGAGACTGCTCAGAGGATCTTCCACACAGTCAGTACAGATGCCACTAGTCCCACCAAAGGTGGGCCTTAAAAGTGCCTGGCCACCAACAATGCTTTTAGGTAAGTCCCTTTTCTGCTGCCCTCTCACAAGAACCTCCATGCTGTTCCAGCTGGTTCTTCATCATTTCTAGGACTCTGAAGAACAATTCTGTCCATGCATGTATTTTTCCTGTTTGTGATGTGCTTCTACTCTAGTTCTTGGTGTCAATGGCCTTCTCCAGATGATAAAACAAGGCTGAATGGGGGCTAAATTAAACAAAAAACACTAAATCTGGCAGTTTAAACTAATGAAAAGCTTCCTCAAGAGATGTTCTCTCTATAAATAAACACTTTACATGTTGTTTAATTAATCCTTCTGGAAATAAAATCAGGCTTCTGAGTGTATAAACAATGCTGCCGCTTGTACCATATTTTTCCTAAATAGGAGCCACCAAGAGCTAAAGACCACTTTAAACATCAGCACATCCGGCCTCAGGCTGTCTGCCTACTGAGAGAACCCTGTCTCCAAACAGGGAAACAGATATGGGAACATTTCCTTCTCAGACCTGTTCTCAGTCCTTTCCTGTAGATTCCTTGTCCTGTATGATGCCCTTCTCCCTATTGTTATTATTTTATGGACCAGAAGGAAAAAAAAAATCCACAGCCAAATACCTCCTACAGGGTACCAGTCAAGCTAAATATTTTTAGTATTGAAGTATTTGAGTACCAAGTGGTTGCAAGTTTCTTTTTTAGGAGCTCCAAGTAAACCAATTAGGAAAACCAAGTATTAATAGTACATTACCAGCAATATAAAATGTAAACCTAGACTTTGTAATTTTACCATTAGCATATAAAATAAGCTAACAATAGAGATCATTCCAATACTATCCTATTGTTTTAGAAAAAGCATCAGTGTAATCAGTTATAATTAAAAAAATTTTTTTTTCATTTTTTATTTTGTAGAGATGGGACTTACCACATTGCCTAGACTGCTCTTGAACTTCTGGCCTCAAGTGATCCTCCTGCCTAGGCCTCCCAAAGTGCTGTGATTACAGGTGTGAGCCACTATGTCTGGCCCTATAACTTTTTTTTTTTAATTTAGAGACACGGTCTCATTCTGTTATCCAGGCTTGAGTGCAGTGCCATGATCATAGCTGACCGCAGCCTCGAACTCCTGGGTTCAAGCAATCCTCCCACCTCAGCCTCGTGAGTAGCTAGGACTATAGGCACGTACCACCACACCTGGCCAATTGTTTTTTAAGTTTTCTTTTGTAGAGATGGGGTCTCACTATGTTGTCCAGGTTGGTCTTGAATTCCTGGCCTCAAGTGATCCTCTCGCCCTGGCCCCCCAACGTGCTGGGTTTACAGGTGTTAGCCACAGTGCCCAGCCAATGTAATCAGTTTTAAAGTGTTGTGATTGGTAGCTACAGATACCTGAATTCCCTTGTTTGAATGAATACAAATATGTTGTAAAGAAAATCTGATATCCCAAGGGAATTAAGTCACCCCCCCCCCCCAGGAACTTGCATACATACTCTGAAAAAGTTATTTACCAATGTACTTTCCATCCCGACTTTCCCTCTCCTGATTT
Organism: Eulemur rufifrons; assembly: GCF_041146395.1. NCBI lineage: Eukaryota > Metazoa > Chordata > Mammalia > Primates > Lemuridae > Eulemur > Eulemur rufifrons. The sequence goes on from NC_090998.1 coordinate 90,716,597, forward strand.
TCCTATGTATTCCTAACTTTCTGAATGGTTTCAGAGGGGCTGTGGAGGTGTGCTAGCTAGGTCCAGAACTTCAGGCCTGTATGTTCCAGAGTCCTCATGTCGACCTCACTTACAACCACTGTCTCCCAGCTGCGGCTGCATTCTGCATCCTGTTGGAGGGTGGACAATCTTGCTTGCTGTCTTACAGAAAATCAACCTCAGCTTTCTTTGGCCTGCCTTCCTCCACATGTCCAACATCATCCCACTCCCCAGTCCATTCTCTTCTTCCCAAAGTTCTCCAAACTGTCTCCAAGACCGTTTCCTCTCATCTTTTCAAGTGCCTTAGTCCTCTTTCATTTCGGGTTTAACCACTGATTTTCTCCTTAATCCTTTCTTGCCTTTAAATCCTCAAGACACTGACATATACAAATCTAGTCAAAGCCCTGGTGTGGGGGATTATTGTTTGCCCCCAGGGTTACTCCTTAGCCATCTCCACCTTACTCTATGCCCTGGGAGGGGCATTGTAGGGACTATTGACAGGCCCTGCCACCCCTGACTTCTGGCCCAGTTTGGCTGGTAAGAGGCGGGAGGAAAGTAAGACAGAGGAACTGACTCTCCTGGCTCCCACCTGTGGTTACTAAGGCTGGCTGAGACTCTCCACCAATGGCTGCAGCTCCACTGGGCAACCTGAACATTTAGCCACTTTCTCCATGCTCCAGGAACCACTTCCTCCTCTGCCCTTTAGGACTAAGAGGTAAAAACTCCCTGCTACTGCCAGCCCACAAGACTACATGTTTCCTGTTGGTGTTCCCAAATCCTGCTCACTCTTTGTGAATGGTTCTGGGTACAGTTTGCAAAGAGAAACACAAGAGATATTTGGAAGGTAGAAGAAAGGAAAGATAGTTACAGCAGACATGGATTCAGAGCTCAGGGAGAGCCACCCTGTGATGCTTCAGCTGGAGATTGATTGGGAGCATCCTGCTTGACCTTTCCAATCCAGTTCTTCCAAAGGTTGGACAAAGCTTCAATTCCTGTATCAAAACCCTTCATACCTGGAATAGAAAGCTTCTCTTTTCCCAATTGAGTCAATTAAATGCTCCTCAAATTACTCAGTTTGAGTGTGCCATCTGTTTCCTACTGGGACCCTGACTGATACAGTTTTTCTTGTATTCTTACGATTTCAGAGTAGACTATTATCACTTGGGGAGTGAGAGGCTTCTGTTTTATGCAATATGGCATACAACAGGGACTAAAATTCCTCCCTCAACCAAACACCTAGAAATGTCAGACAAAATGCACAGTTAAGCTGCAGGAAAGTTAAGAAATGCCCAGGGTTAAAAACTGGATGGGATATTATAAATAGAGTAACAAGCAGGTGCTGGGTTCTGAACACCAGGGATGAGGTGGGGTCTCTGTAGGACTTACTAATCATACAGCAAAGGCTTTGATGACCATGCAGAGACAGACACAGAGACAAGGCCCCAGGCCCTCTCTAGTTGGTAGTAGGGAGATAGTCACTTCTGCACATAAGGACTCTGGCCAGTGTCACCTGTGGCTGAAATAATTTCTATAAAGATGACAACAAAACATTTATTCTTAGGCAGTCACCAATTCATTTTCAATGACAAAGATAATGCCATTCTTTCATCAATTGACCCAACTTTCTGTTGTCAAGGAAAACCACAATCATCCCAAGCAAGAAGCTTTAGAATAACTTCAAGCTCTATCTCTCACTTTAACGCTCCGATAACTCACGATGTCACCTAATCATGACACTGCTCTTCCCTGTATTTACCTTTTTCCACTCCATCCTCCTCACTGCTCTCATCTTTCTTGGGCTGGAATAACACCTCCAGAAATTCTCTTTCCCAGCACCTTCTTCCCCTGCCTTCTTATTGCCCTCTTCATGGGCCTTGAAGCCCTCTGGCATCTTCCCAACAGTTTCCGCTCCTCCCCACCCTCTCAAACAAGCCTTCCCAGTCCCCTCTGTGCTCTCTCACTTTCACCTTGGTCTCAACTTGGAGCTTTCTCTGAAGCATCCATACGTCTATAAATTCCTTCATGTCATGTCAGGTCATACGGCCCTCAGAATCTGAAGAGCTCTTGAAATCATCTTTTCTACAAATCTTCCTTAAAGCTGAGAATTTGTTGGCTTTACCTCGCTTAGTAAAAACAAACTTAGTAAAGTGCATTTACCTTTAACCAGTAACTAAGGTATGCACTATTAATGTAATAATTACCATTTATTAAGCAATTTCTATGTGTCTGCCACTGTGTGGTTTTACATATTATCTCAATTAATGAATGGGGGGGAAACCCAGATAAATTATGTAATTTTCCAAGTCACTCTTCTAGGATAAGCTGGAGCTGATTTTTTTTTTTTTTTTTTAAGAGACAGAGTCTCTGTTGCCCAGGCTGGAGTACAATGGCACGATCATAGATCACTGTAGCCTCAAATTCCTGGGCTCAAGTGATCCAAACTGATATTCTATAACTCTAATTCTTTTGACTGTAAAATCCATGATTGTTTCCTTCACTGCACCACAAACTGAGCAAGGAGCACCTAAATCCATGTTTTTGAAAATCCTGACACTTGCATCAGACCTATAATAGCTGTAGTTATTGCTTATTTAGTGCACGCTTAACACATGCCACACACTCTACCACCAGGTGTTTTACATAAATGTTAATGTATTTAATCCTCGCCATGACCTAAGAAGTGTTGGTACTTCTTTTTGTAAACCGAGACTCAGAGAAGTTAAATAAGCAAAACATTCAAAGTAAATAAAGAGGTAGAATATGGAATGCCCACCCCAGAACTTAGTCTATATTGTTGGCAGAAGCCTTCCTTGAACCAGCAGCAAGACAAGTTGCTACTCGCACAGATTGGGAAGCATTTTAGAAAGGACTCTTGAAGTTTTCTAGAATTGAATTGACTGCTTGTACCTGGATATATCTGAATCATTTCTTTTATGTGTGCACAAATGTGGGATCTTCCTAAGTATATCAGGCACACAGATCGACCCAGTGACTTGATCTGATATTTCATATTCTGTTTATACATGGGCATAGCCTAGATTTTTCTCAATATAATTAGGCCTTTAGAATCAGATGATGTGCTGAGAGTTCCGGCCTGTCCCCTATTTGGGAGCCCAGAATGGAGCCTGAAATCAACTTAAGGAAACAACTCAGTCAGAATTTGCAATATTGTCTAGAGGAAAAGAAACCCACCAGAATGCTGCAGATCTAAGTCTGCTCTCTGAGGGTCAAAACTCTTTTTATGTTAGCCATGTGAGCTGTTAAGAAATATCCACCTTCAACCATGACCAAATATACCTGCAAGGGAAAAGTGAGAGCACAAATTCATAACCATTAAATTTTCCAAAAAAATTTAGGAGATGATATCCAATCTGGTGAGATTAGGCTCAAGCTGGTATGAAAAATAACAAAACAGCATAAATTATCACGATTCTTTGGAAAAGCAAATTGGTAATAAAAATCTCAAAACAACCAACCAAACCAAACAAAATACCAAAAAATTCACTCCAGTGATATCTATTAGAAGGAAAAACTGGCAACAACCTCAATCATTTGAAAATGATTAAGCATATTATGGTATATCCACACAAAGAAATAGTACATAATCACTAAAAATAATTGCAAAGATTCTTGAACCATGGAAAATGCTTATTCTGTAACATCAAATACAGGAGCATATAAACTTATACCTGTGCTATGATTACAACTATCTTGAAACAAGGTATTCATTTAGTCCTGGGCCAAAGGGAATAATAAGGAAAAATGAAAACCTTCTGACTGTCCATGGTGGCAGGATTATAGATATATTTTCTCCCTTTTGATTTCTATAATATTTATGTTAATATTTGTGTAGAAATTAATCACTTAAAAAATTATACCCCTTACAACAGCTCAACAGTACCTATGCTATCTGTTCCTGCTGAGAGTAAAGTGCTGCTCTGCCCAAGGGCTGAAGAAAGGGAGGCACAGGAAATCCCACAGGCCCAGAGGCAGGAGGCAGAAGGAAGAACTTGCCAGACAGAACCTCTGCTCCAGGAAACCTGAAGCCAACACCACACAGAATATTGGATGCCAGGGTGCCCAAGCAAGTGTACATACAGAATCACTGGCTTGGAGTTATTTTTCAGAATCAGGCCTAAAACCAGCTGAATTTCACCCCATGGTGGGTAGGCCTATTTTTAGACATAATCTCAAACAGCCAAGACGCTGCAGCATCCGATCAACCAAATGCTTCTCTAACTCTGCAAGGAGGGCCATAAATCTGCTCTTGAACCAGACCAATGGAGTCTGGGCCCCATTCCACTTGATGGCTACCTGTCTTATATTCACAGGGACATCCCAAGATCACTTCAGATGACCTCATTTGTGATCAGGAAGGTCAAATAGTTTCCAAAAAGTGGGCAAGAGAAGGGTGGGCCAGTGGCATCTCTGGGGCTCTCTGAGGGTTTTTCTTAACTGCGGAGCTTAAGGGCTTTTGAGATGTCATTGAATATTTTTTCTCACTTAAAGGGTGTATGAATACATAATTTCTAAACCTTCAAGACAAAAGGATCACAGAAAGTAATTAGTGTTGCCACTTACAGGCAAAAAGGGCGTTCATTATCTAATTTATTCAAATATAATTTTGAATTAAAATTCCAAAGATACCAATGATCAATCCAAAGTAGAGTGGGCAAAACGTATATGACGAAAATTTTAAATTTTACTGAAGGATCCAAGAGCTTAAAGCAAAACAAAATAAACCAGAAGAACACACAGTGTAGCCAGACAACAAAGGCTAGTATTATAAAGAGGTTAAGTCTCCACATATTATTTTATAAAACTCTAACAGAGTTCCAATCAAAATATTGATAGGGCATTAAAAATTTTTTTCAAATTATTTCAAATGTTCAGGAAAGTGCAAGAATAGTTCAAAGTGCTCAGATATCCCTTTCAACAAGATTCCCCAACTGACATTGTTTTATATCATTTGCTTCACTACCTTTTCCTGACCCTTTGCGAGCAAGCTGCCCCTAAATATGCCAGTGAATATTTCCAAAAACAAGGACACTCTCCTACATAACCAGCATACAAGCCTCCACATCAGGAAATCAACATTGATACTACACTATCAATCCAATCCACAGACCTCATTTGAATTTTGTCAACTGTCCCAACAATGTCACTTTTCTTTGTGGTCCAGGATTCCAACCAGGAATGTCTCACCAGTGTCTGTCAATCTGGAATAGTTCCTCAGTCTTTCCTGACTTCCAAGTCCCTGCCAGAATATGGTCCTTTCATTTTGTAGGATGACCCTGAGCCTGAGTCTAGTCTATGCTTCCTCATGACCAGACTCAGGTCATGCTTTCTGGGCAGTAACTCCAGACACATGGTGCAGTGCTCTTCCCAGTGCATGGCATTGGAAGAGGACTAATGGAGACCAAGCCACCACTGATGATGTTAACTACATTCATCTGGTCAAGCCCATGTTTACCAGGTTTCTTCACTGTAATATTATCGTTTTCCTCTGTGTAACTGGTATTTTGTTGGAGAAATTCTGAGATTATACCAATATCCTGTTCTTTGTCAAACATCCACCCACCATCAGCATCCATCGATGACTCCCATGCAAATCAATCATCTCTACGATGATTGCCAAATGGTGACACTCTTTATCATTCTTCCAAATCTATTAGCAGGCAGAGCTTCTCCTCCTCACCCATTAATTAATTCATTTATTTGATGCTCACATTGTCCCAGATTTGGCCAGTGGGAACCTTCAAACTGGCTTCTGTGCCCTGTTGACACATTCCAGTCTTTGAGCATTCTCTTACTTCCTGGCACAAGATGCTTCAGATTCATCTTATACTTTCCCTGCCCCAACTCCTAAAACCAATCATTAACCAGCCATTTCTCCAAGAACACCTGATTCGTTTTAGAGGAGGATAATATTTACAAACAAAGATCCCGGTGCTAGGATCGCTCATTACTGCTAAGATGTCACTGCTTCTAGCTAGAAAATACACAAAACTTCCACACCTATAACTACTTCTGTATATATGGTGTATATGTTAAAGAACTATGAATTCACACTGATACCTCCAATTCTAGTCCAAAACCTCAGGGTTCCTGGCAGCCTTCCTCCTTTCCCTATCTGTAATTCCTTCCTCAGACAGGAAGAAACCTGGCTCCTGTTATCTCAATGTATGCTTACCTGCTTGCTAAATGTAACCAACCTCCTCAGCTCTTCAGTCACACCCCTCACACCCCTCACCATCACCTCCTCGGCCATGGGACTCACCACTTTCTCTGTGTGGCACGCGCCCATCAGGTTTTGATAAACTAATTCTAAAGTTCATCTAAACAAAATCTAAGGAAAATGTGTAAAACTAGTCAAAAAAACTTTGGAAAACTAAGAAAAGTCAGGAGATATTAGCCCTACTATATAGCGAACTTAAAATAAATCAAAGGGTGTTAGGATAACATGCTACCTTTCTGGGAGAAAAATATTTGTGTTAGATCCCACTTGACGATATCCATAAAGATAAACTTCCAGGTGAATTAAAGAACTAAACATCACCATAAAAAGCATAGTAATTTTAGAAGAAAACACAAAACACTTAATCCTAAGTACCAAGATGGCACTCAATTTTGGGTTTCTATATACCATTTTGTACTAAATAGAACATGGGCTTCTTGGAAAAATGGCTGGTCTTCCAAAGGGTAGGCAAAGTACAAGGTATAAGCCTGTAATACTTTACTGAGCCAGAAAGCCAGGATATGCTTCCAGTCTGATGGAGACAGAGCAAACCAGCCTGAGGGGGAAATTGTGATTTTGTAGGACCAGGTTTGTGTGTGTGGTGTTTCTTTTTTTAACTGTAATAGATTGAATTTATAATGGAAATTTTCCAAACCAGCTCTCTAGCTCTGTGTGCATGAAGAAGGATAAATCTTATAAACAATGTAAGTGAAAAAAACATGGTGTCTGGAAGAGTGGATCTGACCAGGAGGGGAGGAAGGTGTTTAGGAGGCTCTACCTGTGACATCTGTTAAATCTGGGTAACAGGTACATAAGTGCCATTAATCTCTGTGCTTTTCTGTATGTTTGACATATTTTGCAAAAAAAAAAAAAAACAAAAAAAAACCAAAAAACAAAATTCTGGCTCCCCATTTAACCAGTTTGAGAAAATACCAGCGGTCACAGCATGGAATTTAAGACCCCTCAGCTTCTGACACCAGCAGAATTTCCACCTTCACCTCTCATGACTTCACTTAATACCTCCTGCTCCAGTGACATCAAACTTCTCTCCGTTCCCCAAATGTGCTTCAGACCTCTAGATCTTTGCCCATGCTGTTACCCATGTGTGGCATGCTAGTGTACCGTGCCCACTCTCATCATATGATTAACCCAGACTCTTCTGTGAAGACCTACTCAAATGCCCCTTCTTTCGGGAGCCTTCTTCCAGTGAGTTAATCACTCCTGTCTCAGTCCTCAAGGCTCCCAGCAGCATGGAGTCGTGGAAAGGGTGTGCACAGACTTTGAACCCAGACACATTCAAAGTCCGAATTGGCTTTTGCAGCTCACTGCTAGGTGAGATCTTCAGCAAATTATTCAGTTTCCTCAACCATAAAAGAGAAATGCCTGTGTCGTTAAGGCTAATGATACATTGCACTGTTCTGCTGAGACTTCTCATGATCCTGGAAGCAAGCTCTATATTTTCTTCTGTTACTGGTAACTTTCAAAACAATGAGTAAATCCAGAAATGGATGGGAAGGATACATAACAAAACTTTAACTCAGAGTGGGATAACTTTTTACTTGTTTCATTTTGTAAAAATGAAACTGTAGTCATGTATTACCTATGTAAAATTTTTAAAAAGAAAAACTAAAGAAGATTTATACAAAGCCCCTAACAGAATAGCCTGACAAACAACAGCTAACAATCAGTGAGGGCTGCAGCAAAGAGGATGAAGGGGGCTGGGAAAGGACCAAAGTTAGGATTCAGGCTAAATATCTGAAATGCAAAAAAAAAAAAAAAGGAGCCCCCTGTCTAACAGGGAACACATCCATACACATGTAATTTGTCACTCAATATATTTTTGAGCAAATACTACATTCCAGGCACTGATTTTAGGTTCTGGGGATACAGTTGTGAACAAGACTGTCACAAAATTCCAATAGCCAGTTCTATGAAAATATAATAGCATTCAAATAGAGACAAAACAATTACCAAATAAACATACACTAGCGACTTAAGAAATGCTCAAAGAGAGACCTAAAGGAGGCTAACTGGACAGAGAGAGAGGTCAAGGTCACCAGCAAGTCACACATACGGTACTGCTTGAAAAGTATTGGTGAAGGGCCTTGTAAAAGTTAAGGGCCACATGGGAAGTCTGGATTTTATTAGAAGCCTTTGGAGGGTTTTGAGCCAGAGTGGCATGCTCTGGTTTCAGTTCTCAAATGGCTGCTCTGGCTGTTTTGTAGAAAACAGACTCAGGGCAGAACAGGGAGTGAGTGGAGAGCTATTTTGGTAGCCTGGGTAGAGGATGTTGGCTGCATGCGTGAATGGGGTGTTGTTGATAGAGGTGGTGATGTGTGGTCAATAAAGGACACATTTTGAAGTTAGAGCCAACATAAATTGCTAATGGATCAGAAGTGGATGCAAGGGACACAACAATGATGACAAACAGCAGCAGTCAACCCTAACTAGCTGAGTATAACACCAGCCACATGCCAGTCACCACTCCATGTCCGTTAGTGGTAGAAATTCATTCAATCTTCACAGTAATCCCATGAGGTAGATAGAGCTGACAACCCCATTTTATTAAAATGGAGACAATGAGGCAGAGAGCAGTTTAGTAATTGCCCAAGGCCTCAAAGCTGGTCATGGAATCTGAGGCCAGGCAGGGGGCTTCGGAGCTTGCACTCCAGCACCAATGCCTTGTGGAGCAGCTGAGAACATGGCATCATTTGTGAAGGGATGATGACAGTAAAGGAAATGGAGAGTGTTTTGCCGCACAGGCTAAATCTGAGACACCTACTGGACATCCAGGTGGAGACGTCAGGTAGACAGCTAGCGTGACTGGATCTCAGGGGAAAGGTGGGGTGGAGATAAAAAAAGGGAAGGTCATCAGCAAAGAGATAGTATTTAAAGCCAAAGGAGTAAATGAGATCACTTAGAGCACTTTTTCAAACTGCAGGCTATGAAATCAATTTAGTGGGTCATGAACAGCACTTAAAAAAAAAAGAAAGAAATAGAGCAGAATGGAAAATAACTGAGTACATGGCTCATAGTAAGATGAAATATAAGAACTGTTTTACGAAATTTTTGTTTCAGTTGTGTCTGTGTGCATATGCTGGTGTAATGTGTTTGTACTAGGCTGGCATTTGGTATAGCTGAAAAAAGGTTTAAAGTTACTGGTTTAGGGATTAAGTATAGGATTGATCCCCAAATCACTCCAACATTTAGAGATTGGGAAAGAGGAAAAGTAGCCAGAAGATGAGAAGGAAGAAAAGTTAGTGAGGAAGGAAGAAAGGCAATGTGGGGCCTTAGAGCCAGCCGAGTGAATGTGACATGCTGGTCAGAGTCATGCAGCATGACCACAAGAGAGCTGTACGTAATTATGGATGGCAAGAACACAGCTTGGGAGCAATGGGGAGGGTGACCTGTTTAAATTGAGCACAGAATGAAAAGGGGAAGGAGAAAGCTGAGATTAGGATTTTAATTTAGACCTAGGTTTGAGGGGGCAGCAGGATATCCAGTCTCTAACTTACATAAAAATCCAATCATTTGATATTTTTTAACATTTACTGTGTGCTGGGCCCTAAGACACTGTTCTGTCCTGAAAGACTCACACTCTGCAAAAGGCACACGGATTGCAATACAGTGAGATCAGGGTCACAAGACAGAGTGTGTAACAGGTTTGGCCAAGATACTGGTTACTTTTCTTTCCAACCATACTGCTCACTACTGGCCAACCCAAACCCACCTCTCCATACAGACCATGTACTCTTTTACACCTGCACTCCTACCTCTTGACCTGTCCTTGGCCCCTCCCAAAAATGTTCCCCAAGCTGAGTCATTCTTCAAGGCCATTTGGCCTCCTCTCTGAAGCCTCCAGGAAACTGCTCAGCTTGGTGATCTTGCCTTCCCTAAACAGCGTTTCTCATCCATACACCTACCTGGTGCCTTGTCCCCTTGTCCTTACTTCCCTTTGTATAAACGCTTCATCCTCCCAACTAGGCCATACGTTGAAGGTGCCCAACAAACATGTCTAACATCTACAAGGTTACCTCTAATGGTAGCCAAGCGAATACCTGTTTGCCCTCCCATAAGACTTATCCACAAACCAACTTACATTTTGGCACCTTACTGAAACCAGTCTGATGAATTCACCCCTTGACCATTTAAAACTGTCACTGGCTCCTAATTATTAGCACAGCACGCAGACTGCTCAAGCCTTATTTTCCAGGCATGCCACACAGCCTTCTCCCTTTCCCTGCCTCCCAAACTCTCTAAAGCTGGGGCAATGGCAATGAAAACAAACAGTCACGCACTGCTTAAAAACTTTTGGTCAACAATGGTCCAACTACACAATGGTGGTCACATAAGATTATAATGGTGCTGAAAAATTCTTAACACTCACTTAGTGACCTCATAACCATCATAATGCAACACATCATTACCATGTTTGTGGTGATGCTGATATAAACAAACCTACCATGCTGCCAGTGGTATAAAAGTCTAGCACATACAATTATGTATAGTACATAATACTTGATAATAAACAATATTACTGGTTTATGTACTCTATGTATTCTACATGGATTTCTATGTATTCTATGTTTACGTATACTATATATTCTACTTATAAAAAACAGTTAACTGAAGCTGGCACAGTAGCTGGTAGAGCATGCCTATAGTTCCAGCTACTCAGAGGAGGTAGAGACAGAAGGATTACTTGAGCCCAGGAGTTTGAGGCCAGCCTGGGCAACATAGCGAGACCCTATCTCTTTAAAAAAAAAAAAAAAAGGTTAATTGTAAAAGAGCCTCAGGCAGGTCTTTCAGGAGGTATTCCAGAAGAAAGCACTGTTATCATAGAAGATGACAGCTCCAGGCATGTACTGCCCTGAAGACAGTGAAATGTATATGTTTGTGTCTTTGTTTTCAACAAAAAACTTTAAAAAATAAAATAAAAAAGCTTATAGACTAATAGGATATAAAGAAAGAAAATATTTTTGTACAGCTGTACAATCTGTGGGTTAAGCTGTTATTACAAAAGAGTCAAATTTTAAAAAATAAAGAAGTTTATAAAGTAAAAAAAGTTACAGTAAGGTTAATTTATTATTGAAAACATAAGAAATTTTTAAATCTAGTATAGCCTAAGTATACAGTGTTTATAAAGTCTACAGTAGTGTACAGTAATGTCCTAATGTCCTAGACCTTCAAAGTCACTCACCATTCACTCACTGATTCATCCAGAGCAATCTCCAGGCCTGCAAGCTCCATTCATGTAAGTATCCTACACAGGTATATCATTTTTTTATCTTTTATACTAAATTTTTACTGTACCTTTTCTATATTTAGGTATATCTGGATACACAAATACCATTGTGTTATAACTGCCCACAGTTTTCAGTTGCCTAATATGCTGTACAGGTTTATAGTCTAAGAGCAATAGGCTATACCATATAGCTTAGGTGTGTAGCAGGCTATACTATCTAGGTGTGTGTAAGTCCACCATAAGACATTCAAACAATGACGAAACTGCCTAATGATGTATTTCTCAGAATGCGTCCTCGTTGTTAAGGCATAACTGAAACAAAAAAAATAAAGATGCATAGAGATGAAAATAAAAAAGAGACCGATATTCATTAATCTATTGACAACAGATGAATGTGCTCCTAACCTCCACTGTTCTTAGTAATGTTTTATGTATTTACCAGCATACCCAGCAGGCACTATTTGCAGCCTGTCCCTTGCTTGAGCTGGTCCTTCTATCTCTATCTGAATATTAGCTTTGCTGACATACCACTCGTCTTTCAAGTACAGTGCAATCCCACATTTCCCCTAACATCTGTCTCCCTGCAGCACAAACCATGGTCAGCATTATCAAGAGTTACTGACCCTTTTATTTCCACCACAGCGTGGGGCCTTGGTCCTTAGTTCTCCTACTGCCACGTATGTAGCAAACATTCAAACGCTGGATGAATGAGGTTGACAATACAAATTCTCCTTTTGACAAAAGTAAAGAAAACAGATGAAGACCAAAAGTTTTCATCTATGAGGGAAATTCATACCAAGAAAGGGTTTCTATAATCCCTCTCCCCTCATTCTCTGCTTTGAACCTTGCCTTTCATTAAAGCATAACCAGAGCCAAGTTAATTTTCACCTCTTCCACAAAGTGATCGAGCATAACAGATCACCACTTTCGATGAATAAAAGCTACTTAACTTGCTATTAAAAATGTAAATAATGTGAATCAAAAGGTTTCTTTAAGGCTTTTTAAAGAGTATCGAAAATTAGTTACTTTGCAAAGCCTCACCCTTGAAAGAAAGCATTTAACTTTAGTATGACAAAATATAAAAATACCAAAAGTTATTTTACATATACATAAACACAGAACCAGTGAAAGAGGTATGTTTAAAATTCAAAGAGCTCTTTTAACATCAACTGACCACATTTGAATTTATGAGCAAAAGTTGAATCAAAACAAATAACATACTATAAAACAAAAGTGCAGGCAACAACCTTAAAAAGGAAATACAGAATGGGACAAACACATTTTAATGCGTCTTTGGCCTTCTTGGGCAAAGCAATGAGAAAAGCAGTCAACCAAAGCATTTAGACTTGATTTTATTGGAAGTACCAACATCATAGGTCAACCTGTCAAATGAAGCAAAAGGCAGAACTGAGTTCTATGGGTACAGTCCACTTCAGATAAAAGCCAATGGACCTTTTTACAGTTTATAGGGTCCTCTCCGTATGGCTGGAGATGTAGGCATGGGAGGAATATTGTCTGGACGATTAAATCCTGTGAAATGAATATAGGAGTTAGGAAGATTGCAGGTGCGTGGACACTCTGCAACTTCCACTTGTTGCCTCAAACTCACCACAATTCCAAAATACTGAGAAACAACATGTTGGTTCTAGTTCTGTAGACAACATCCTATACGCTAAAAGTCCTTCTAAAGATTGAGCTGCCTGCTTAAAAAACAAAATAAAACCTAAAAAAGCAAAAGTCCACACCTATAAATAGTTCAAAGAATTGTTTCAAACATGTTACAAAATGAAAAATCCAACTCCAAACTAAGGAGAAATAGTCACCTCTAAGTATCCAAGAAGAGCATCAAGAATTAGCAAATTAATTTGGAGTCAGAAGATCTTAAAGAAACAAAAAGGCAGATCATTTAGTAGCATAAGATCTTTATGAATGGCCTTAGCTCTAGCTCTATTTTAGGTTCTCATTTCATTTTATTAAAGGGGGGGCTAGGAGGGAACAAGCCATAACTGTAACAAGAAGAGTGCCACGTATGAATACAACAGACACTGAGACAAAAGAAAACTACTCCTGACCACTGTCTCTTGTCTTTCCCAAGAGATTTGAGGAGCAATAACCACAAAACCTTCCTCCTCCCTCCTCAACTGGGGGCTCCTTCGATGTAATATAGTGCAGAGACTACTATATTGGTACCAACCATTACATAACATCTCTCTCCTTAAGGGACAGAAAGAGCATGGGCATTCCTGTTTTGCCTACAAACTAAATGACATGAAGAAAGAGACCAAGAAAAACATGTTTAAAAAATCATCTAGAAATAAAATTTTATTTTAGCAAGCAAAACGAGCAAAAATACAATTTTATTTTAGCATGGTACAATTGCTTCCCCTATTAAGCTTGTTTTCTATTGATTCTCCTGGGTGATTCATTGGAAAAGTACTATATTTAGAATCAGGAAACCTAAGTTTAAATACTAGTTTTACCACTTGTTCTGTGACTTAGGCAAGTCATTTAACCCACATGTCCCACTTTCCTCATTTGCAAAAATGGAGTTAACCATGCCACCTCACAGGAATGTTCCATGATAAATTTGTAAACTGCTAAGTACATATAAATTAAAATTATCATTATTAATATTACAACCCTCTTCCCCTCTCCCAGGTAAAAATCTGAACCAATGACAAATAGGCAAAAGACAAGAAACAAGGAGAAAAACTGAAAAAGAGACTGGCTACCAGTCAAACAAACAAAACAAAACAATAAACCCTAAAAAACACAATAAATAACTACTGATTGGTAGAACCACTCTGTGACAGGTAACTTTTATGTCATTCTCTAAGAAAGCTTACACACCCTAGGATCTATAGCCCATTCATAAAAATCACCGCAGGGTTAAATCCTCATTAACCCTCTAATTCATAATCAAGAATGCCGAGAGCACATTCTTTTTTTTTTTTTTTTTGTTGAGACAGAGTCTCACTTTGTTGCCCAGGCTAGAGTGAGTGCCGTGGCGTCAGCTTAGCTCACAGCAACCTCAGACTCCTCGGCTTAAGCGATCCTACTGCCTCAGCCTCCCGAGTAGCTGGCACTACAGGCATGCGCCACTATGCCCGGCTAATTTTTTCTATATAGATTTTTAGTTGTCCATATAATGTCTTTCTATTTTTTTAGTAGAGACGGGGTCTCGCTCTTGCTCAGGCTGGTCTCGAACTCCTGACCTCGAGCGATCCACCCGCCTCGGCCTCCCAGAGTGCTAGGATTACAGGCGTGAGCCACCGCGTCGGCCGAGAGCACATTCTTATTCTACATGGCAAGAGCCACAAGACCAATCCCCACCCTCCCCACAGAGGGACCACTGCCTGACTGCTGGAGCCCCACTTGGAGGCAGACAGCCTTTAAAGTGCAAGAGTTTCTCTTCCTTCCCCAACCACTAGCATGAATAATTAGCAAACACCCTAACTTCAGTCATTCTGAAATAAGCCCACAGAGAAGAGGTAGCTAATGAGAGGGTATCATCATCTGCAATCCTAAATTTCTAAAATAAAAGAGCCAAAAAAGACAAAAACATTTTATGGAAAATCAGCCACAGGCATACTCAAACCACCACAAGTCATACAAAATAGTTGAAATGACTCCTTCATTCATGGGCTACAGAAGAGATGTTCTGTTAGCAGGCATGAAAAAAACATTAATTTCTTTGTACATTCCCATTAGAGCACTTGAGTGATCAGGTGCATTGTCAGTGAGTGGTGATATTTTGAAAGAAATCTTTCTTGCTGAGCAGTAGGTCTCAACAGTGGGCTTAAAATACTCAGTAAACCATGTTGTAAAAAGATACGCTGTCATCCACGCTTTGCTGTTCCACTGACAGAGCACAAGCAGAGTAGATCTGACATAATTCTTAAGGGGCCCTAGGATTTTTGGAATGGCAAATGAGCATTAGCTTCAACTTAAAGGCACCAGGTGTTTAGTCCCTAACAAGAGAGTCTGCCTGTCCTTTGGAGCCAGACATTGACTCCCCGCCCCCAGCTATGAAAGTTCTAGATGGCATCTTCTTCCAATAGAAAGCTGTTTCACTTACACTGAAATCCGTTCTTTAGTGTAGTCACCTTCATTAATGATCTTAGCTAGAGATCTTCTGGATAACTTGCCACTTCACTTTGCACTTGTATGTTATGGAAATGACTTCTTTCCTTAAACTTCATGAACTAATCTGTGCTAGCTTCAAACTTTTCTTCTGCAGCTTTCTCACCTCTCCCAGCCTTCATAGAACTGAAGAGAGTTAAGGTCTGGCTTTGGCTTAAGGGAATGTTGTGGCACGTTTGATCTTCCATCTAGACCACTTAAACTTTGTCTGTAGCAGCAATAAGGCTGTTTTGCTTTCTTATCATTCACGTGTTCACTGGAGTGGTACTTTTAATTTCCTTCAAAAACTTTTCCTTTGCATTTACACCTTGGAAAACTGGTTCAAGAGGCCGAGCTTTTGACCTACTTCAGCTTTTGACATGCCTTCCTCACTAAGCTTAATCATTTCTAACTTTTGATTTAATGTAAGAGACATGTAACCCTTCCTTTCATTTGAACACTTGAGGCCACTGTAGGGTTATTAATTGGGTTGATTCTAATATTGTTGTGTCTCAGGGAATAGGGAGGCCCGAGTGGAGGGAGAGAGAGGGAACAGTGCAGTGAACAGTCAGAACACACAAAACATTAATCAGTTCACTGTCTTAGGCGGGCGTGGTTTGTGGCACCTCAAAACAATTACAAAAGTAACATCAAAGATCACTGATCTTCATAACAGATATAATAATGACAAAGTTTGAAATTGGGAGAATTAACAAAATGTGACACAGAAACATGTGAGTCGGTGTTATTGGAAAAATGGTGCCAATAGATGTGCTCAATGTTGATTGTCACAAATCTTTAATTTGTTTAAAGAAAAAAAAAAGGGGGGGGGAAAGGGGGGGGGGGGAAAGGGGGCCAGGCAAGGTTGCTAACGCCTATAATCCTAGCACTTTGGGTAGCTGAGGTGGGAGGATTGCTTGAGGCCAGCCTGAGCAACACAGCAAGACTTCGTCTCCATAAAAAAAAAAAAAAAAGAAAAGAAAAGAAAAGAAAATTAGCCGGGTGTGGTGGCGTGCACCTGTATGTAGTCCCAGCTACTCAGGAGGCTGAGGCAGAACTGCTTGAGCTCAGCGGTTCAAGGTTGCAGTGACTGCACTCCACTTCAACAGAGGAGAGGAGAGGGGAGGGGAGAGCAGGGGAGGGCAAGGGAGGGCAGGGCAGGGAAGGGAAGGAAAAAGGGGAAAGGAGAAAGGAAAAAGGGGAAAGGAGAAAGGAAAAAGGAGAAAGGAAAGGAAAGGAAATACAGTATCTGCAAAGCACAGTAAAGTGCCATAAAATAAGGTATGCCTGTATTTCCAAAGTTTCTAGGTGGTAATAATAACAGCTAAAATATATCTAGTGATTACTATTGAGTCAGACAATGTTCTAATAAAAGCTTTAGTAGCCAGGCATGGTGGTGCACACCTGTAGTCCCAGCTACTCAGGAAACTTAAGCGGGAGGATTGCTTGAGCCCACGAGTTCAAGGCTGTAACGCACTATGATCACATCTGTGAAGAGCCATTGCACTTCAGCCTAGGCAACACAGCAGGACCCCATCTCTAAAATAAAATAAACAAATAAAGCTTTAGTTATGAACTAATTTAATTGGCAAAAACACTCCACAAGGTAAGTACAATTATTATTTCCATTTTCTAGATGAGGAAACAGAGACAAAGAATAGTTAAGTTATTCGCTTAAGGTCACACTGCAAATAAGCGAGAGAGCTGGGATTAAAAAAACTGGCTGCAGGCTGGGCGCAGTGGCTCATGCCTGTAATCCTAGCACTCTGGGAGGCCGAGGCGGGAGGATCGTTTGAGCTCAGGAGTTTGAGACCAGCCTGAGCAAGAGCAAGACCCCATCTCTACTAAAAAATAAATAAATAAATAAATAAATTAGATGGACAACTAAAACCAAATAGAAAAAATTTGCCAGGCATGGTGGTGCATGCCTGCAGTCCCAGCTACTCGGGAGGCTGAGGCAGAAGGATTGCTTAAGCCCAGGAGTTTGAGGTTGCTGTGAGGTAGGCTGATGCCACGGCACTCTAGCCTGGGCAACAGAGTGAGACTCTGCCTCAAAAAAAAAAAAAAAAAAAAAAAAAAAAAAAAAAAAGCTGGCTGCAAAGACCATGCTCTAGACAGTGAATCTCGGAGCATCCTCCAACCAACACCACATGGTTTTACCCAACAAATTTAGCCATCTCTTAATGTTACAGTGAGACACAAATGAGAATATACTGTAGTACATCTCACCCTATGGTCACTTATTTCAAGAAGGTTAATGTTAGAATAACATGAGTCCATGAAAAAATGATCTCATTTTGTTTCCAAAAATACGAACTAAATAATTTGACAAAAAACTGAATAAAATATGTCTTTTTAACAGTAACAAAAAGCTAACAAGATAGTGAGGTATTACCTAATTAATATTCTGGGAAGAATGGAAATCCAAAGAAAGAGGCAAGACCAGGGGGTATTTGTTGATTTGCCAGGTGGACTAGAGGCCCAGGAAGTGTCTGGCCCCTCCAGCACCCTGCACAGGGAGACACTCAGTAACCTGTCCCCCAACAAACCTGTCAACTGAGGTCTCAAGGGCTGCATCCTAGGAGTAAGGATGAACTAGGCCGGGCATGGTGGCTCACGCCTGTAATCCTAGCACTTTGGGAGGCCGAGGTGGGCGGGTCGTTTGAGCTCAGGAGTTCGAGACCAGCCTGAGCAAGAGCGAGACCCCATCTCTACTAAAAATAGAAAGAAATTATCTGACCAACTAAAAATATATATAGAAAAAATTAGCTGGGCATGGTGGCGCAGGCCCGTAGTCCCAGTTACTTGGGAGGCTGAGGCAGTAGGATCGCTTAAGCCCAGGAGTTTGAGGTTGCTGTTAGCTAGGCTGACGCCATGGCACTCACTCTAGCCCGGGCAACAAAGCGAGACTCTGTCTCTAAAAAAAAGAATGAACTGGACTCAGCTTCAAATCGTCTGGATAGTCCAGAAAACCTCAAATCTTCAACTTAAAGTGATCTTGGTTTGCTAGGGCCCTCAGGCACCTGGAAAAAGACATCATCACCCAAGCCCTCTAATTATTTCTATAAATAATGTTTCAAATACCAACACACAAACATATGAATACGCAAAACACCATGAGTGAGAACCATTATAAACAAAGATCCAAAGCATGCCAGATGCCGGTATTATCAGAAGATTATTAAAAATACTATATTTACTATGTTCTAGGAAATAAAAGTCAACCTTGAAAAATTTAACAGGGAACAGGAATCCATAAAAAGCAACACAGCAGATCTGAAAAAACCCAAAACTTAAAAATATAATAAACCCCTACATTGAGTTCTTTATTTAAATTAAAAGCAGATTAGTCAAAGAGAGAACTGGTTAACTGGAAGATGGGTGGTCAAAATAAGCTACCCAGGATGAAAAACAGAAAGGATAAAAAAATACAGAAGAGAAGGTATCTAAAAGAATACAGTGAGATCTAACATATCCCTGTACAGCGGAGTCTCAGAATGAGAAGGGAATGGGGCAAGGCAATATGTTAAGAGAACTACTGGGAATTTTCCAGAACAAACAAGAGATACCAAGCCACAAACTCAAGGAGCTTAGTGATGTCAGGCACAGTGGCTCAAGCCTGTAATCCTAGCACTTGGGAGCCTGAGACCAGAGGTCCACTTAAGGCTGGGAGTCTGAGACCTGCCTGAGCAACATAGTGAGACCCCATCGTCTCTACAAAAAAGAAAAAAAACTAGCCAGGTGTGGTGGTGCGTGCCTGTAATCCCAGCTACTTGGGAGGCTGAGGCAGGAGGATCGCTGTTGTCCAGGAGTTTGAGGTTGCAGTGAGCTATGATGACACCACTGCACTCTAGGCCAGGTAACAAAGCCAGACCCTATCTCAAAAAAAAAAAAAAAAAAAAAGAAAAGAAAAAAGAAAAGGCAGCTTAGAGAACACAAAATAAGTGATCTGTTATCCTCAAATGTCTTCTAAAAATGACATGAACCTATTCTGTAAATACAGCATCAGTTATTAATAATTAAACATGTATCTATTGTGATCCTACTCTATAGACAAATTTATAATGCTCCCAGTATATAAGAAGCTCAAAATCAAACACTTAGAAGAAACTACAACAATCTTCTTACCATTGTGCAACCAAAAGTAAAAAGAAAAAATCAGGAACAAAATGCTAGAATGAAGTATTTAAAAGGAAAAGGGGTTAACCTTAAAAAGCCATAAACTAAAAGGCACCTGTACGAGTAACAGTAGAGATACTGAAAAGTTATCCAAAGGTCCAGAACTAGAAGCTATAATATATGCATCCCTTTCATTATGCTAAGTATACCCAACAATCTCACCTGAAAGTCCTCGGCATGAGAAACTCAAAGAAGGACCTTTTCTTTATATTTTTCCCATCCATAACTAATAAAGGATGAAAAAAAATCTAGCCAGGCTCACACCTGTAATCCTAGCACTCTGGGTGGCAGAGGCAAGAGGACTGCCTGAGGTTTTAGGAACAAAGTAGCTTATAAATTTTTATGTATGCTGGGACTGGCTTTCAAACCTTGGTTTTTCCAGATCTTATGGGCCTTATGAGCTGTATAAGTTTCAAAGAGATGGGGGGGGGGGGCTGGGGGGCAGATACAATGACCAAAAAAAGGCACCTAACAAGTTTCAAAATCATTTAGAATTTCTTCTAGCCCTGGGATTCCACTTCTGTCCAAACTCACATAAGACTTATTCATACATAAAGTAACTTGTTCGAATGATACCAGCAGAAAAGAATTCCAAATTCCCAGATAATGCAAATCATATAGCTGACATCTGATAAGGGTCTAGCACCCAGAATATATAAAGAACTCGTATAATTCAACAACAAAAAGACAACCAAATTTTAGAAATAGGCAAAGGACTTAAATATACATTTCTCTGAAGATGACACACAAATGTCCAACAAGCACATGAAAAGATGTCAACATCTTTACTTGCTAAGCAAATACAAATCAAAACCACAATGAGATACTACTTCACATCTAGGAGAAGAATTACAATTAAAAAGTGGAAACTAGTGTTGACAAGGATGTAAAGAAGCCAAAATTCTCATGCACTACTGGTAGGGACTTGAAATGGTGCAACCACTTTGGAAAACAGTTTAGCAGTTCCTCAAAAGGTTAAACATAGAATTACCACATGACCAGGAATTCTACTCCAGGTTTATACCCCAAAGAAATGAAAACAGAGTCAAACAGATACTTGTATGCCAATGTTTATTGCAGCCAAACGCTCTCTTTTTCTATCCTCAGGAAGTGTTTTTAGGTATTTTTTGTATGTGTGGCATACTTCACCAGCAAAGCATTCCTGGGGATTTCTTTTGGAATGATTTTTGCCAACTATTCAACTTCATCATGGAGAACACTGTGGCACATTTATGTCTTTCTTTTATTCTATCTTTTTTAGTAAGACTTCTAGGAATTTTCCTATTATCTCCTAAATTTCTAAATGTATTGGCATAATACATAATAGCATCTCTTTTAATATTTGCAGCTTTTCTATTGTAATTCTTTAAACATTTTCTAACTCTGATATTTTGGGGCCTTCCTTTTACAGAATGGTCCAGTCTCACTAGAGGTTTCTTGGTTTTATTATCCTTTTCAAAGAACTGACATTTGATTTTGTTTTTCATTTCCATCTTTTAGTTGTTTTCTGGGACTTTCTGCTTTTAACTGTATCAATTCCATTTGTTTCCATTTTAGGATTTACTTTGCTATTCTTTTACTAATGTCATTGTTTTCTGGTTCTTAACTAGTCTTCGTATTTATATAATGGACTTTCCATGACAGGTTTTTATAATAGAGTTTTCTATCAGTAAGTGGTTAACTGGAAGTACATTTCTTAAATTTTAACATATTGAGAGATGAGTTAATTTTTCTTTTTTTTTTTTTTCTTTTGAGACAGAGTCTTGCTCTGTTGTCCAGGCTGGAGTGCAGGGGTGTAATCATAGCTCACTGCAAGCTCAAACTCCTGGGCTAAAGGGATCCTCCTGCCTCAGCTTCCCAAGTAGCCTGGACTACAGGCATGTGCCATCCCACCTGGCTAATTTTTCTATTATTAGTAGAGACAGGGTCTCGCTCTTGCTCAGGCTAGTCTCAAACTCTTGTGTTCAAGCGATCCTCCTGCCTCAGCCTCATGAGTAGCTGGGACTACAGGTGTGAGCCACCGGGCCTGGCTAATTTTTCTATTTTTAGTAGAGATGGGGGGTCTCACTCTTGCTCAGGCTGGTCTTGAACTCCTGACCTCAAGCAATCCTCCCACCTCGGCCTCCCAGAGTGCTAGGATTACAGGCGTGAGCCACAGTGCCTGGCTAAGTTAATTTTTCTTATTCAATTATTTAGTTTTGGTTTTATTATAACTCACTATAACTGTATTCAGATAATTTAGTTTGTGAATTAAACTCTTGACCTTTGCTGACACTCAAAAAAAAGAAAAAAAAAGGCCATAACATGACCCAAGTGTACATCAACAAATGAATGGATAAACAAATTTGGTGTATGCTACAACATGGATGAACCCTGAAAACATGCTAAGTGAAATAAGCCAGACATAAAATAAAAGGACAAATAGTGTATGATTCTACTTATGTGAAAATTTTAAAATATGCAAATTCATAGAGACAGAAAGCAGATAAAAGGTTACAAGGCACTAGGGGAGGAGGGAATGGGGAGTTATGGCTTAATGGGTAGGGTTTCTGTTTGAGTTGATAAAAAGGTTTTTGGAAACAGTGGTGTTGGTTCAAGAACATTGTGAATGTAATCAATCAATGCAACTTAATTGTACACTTAAAAATGGCTAAAATGGCAATTGCTACGTTATTTGTGTGTATATATATTTTTCTCACACACACACACATACACACATGCACACAAGTTAGTGTATAGCCACTTTGGAAGACAGTTTGTCAGTTTCTTACAAAGCTAAGTCTTATATAATCCAGCAATGTGCTTCCAGATATTTACTCAAATGAGTTGAAAACTTATAACACAAAAACCTGTACATTAACATTTATGGCAGCTTTATTTGTAACTACTAGAAGTTAAAAGTAACAGAGATGTCTTTCAATAGATAAATGAATAAACAAACTGTGGTACATGTAGACAACTCAATATTATTCAGTGATTTAAAAAAGATATGAGCTAATGAACCACAAGAAGATATGGAGGAACCTTAAGTGCATATTACTAAGTGGAAGAAGCCAGTCTGAAAAGACTACACGATTCCACCTGTATGACATTCTGGAAAAGGCAAAAGCATAGAGACAGTAAGAAGATCAGTGGTTGCCAAGAACCCGAGGGGAGAGACAGAGGAATGAATAAGGTGGAGACCACAGGGGACTTTTAGGATAGTCAAACTATTCTGTATGATTCTGTAATGGTGAGTACGTGACATGATGCATTTGTCAAAATCCACAGAATGTACAACAAAGAGTAAACTCAAACATGAACTATGAACTTAATGATAAGGTTCCAATACTGGTTCATTAATTGTAGCAAATGCATCACACTAATGTGAGATATTAATAATAGGGGAAACTATGGTTGGGGTTAGGGGAGGTATAAATAGGAACTCTCTGTACTTCCCATTTTTTCTGTCAACCCAAAGCTGCTCTCAGAAATAGTTTATTAATTTTTTTAAAAAGTTAATATATTAGAAAAAAAGAACCACAATGAGATATCACTTCATACTTACTAGGATGGCTGTAATAAAGAAAACAAAAAATTACAAGTGTTGGTGAGGATGTGAAGAAATTGGAACCCTCATATATTACTAGTGGGAATATAAAATAGTTCAGCCACTGAGAAAGTCTGCTGATTCCTCAGAAGGTTGAATATAGAATTACTATGACCCAGTAATGCTACTCCTACGTATATACCCCAAGTAAGTGAAAACATATTTAAACAAGTATATGTACACACGTTTATAGTAACACTATTCAAAATAGCCAAAAGGTGTAAACAACACAAATGTCCATCGAACAGTGAATGGATAAACATTGTAGTATATACATACAATGGAATACTATCCAGCCATAAAAAGGAACAAAGTACTCATACACACTAAAATGTGGATGGACCTCAAAACACTATGCTGTCATGAAAGGTCTCATGTTATATGATTCCATTTATATGAAATACCCAAAATAAGTAAATCTGCAGATAGAAAGCAGAACAGTGGTTGCCAAGGACTGAGAGAAGGGGAGAAAAGAAGAGTTAACTGCTCAATGGGTACCAGGTTTATTGTAGGGATGATGAAAATGTTTTGGAACTAGACAGAGGTTGTGGGTGCATGCATTGTTAATGTACTAAATGCCACCCAACTGTTCACTTAAAAATGGTTAATTCTGTTGTATGAATTTCATATCAATAAAAAAGAAAAAGATCTCCAAAAAGATATTTTAATCAAGAAGAGCCCAGGACTTCCCAAGAGTGAGTAATTACTCGGTTTCCTTCTTTAGCTATCTCCCTTACTCCTGGCTTCATTCCCATGACGGTTAAGCTCAGCCCTGCAAACACATGAAGAATAAGATGCTACATGGGTTTCAAACACTAACTTCACCATTGTTTCTTTGAACACTGATCTACTTCTCCCTTAAGATCTGAGTGCAAATACTAAAAACTAACTTTTCACTATCATCTCCCTAAAATATCCTTGTGATACTTTCTGTGATGCCCATTTAAGAGAGACAGGACAATTCATGTCTTGACCCTAAGACAGCCTCCTCCTGCATGCCAACTTTTCTGCACACCTACTCAGGACTTCAACCTTGCTAAGATCATTAGCTCTTACTCTTACCACTTTTCTCAAGTTAACCAATGTTTTTTCTAGCACCTTCCCAAATTTTTACAATGCATTAGCACTGATCTAGTTGTTTGTTTCCTGCACTATACCGCTGAACACCCTGAGAAGTTGTGGGACTCATCCCTGAACTGTGAAAAATGATGCTCCTCACCTAGTCATTTCCTCATCTGGTTTCTTGTCTTCTACTTTAAAATGCTAGACCTAAATATATACTTCATTCTTTACCTAAATTTTTTTTTCCCCTGGCTTTTCTTCAAAAAGGTTCCTGACCACCAAAACAATCCTTGGCTAAGGATCAGCCTTCCCTGTGCCCAAACTAGATACCATTAATATTGTCTTTTTTTCTACATTTGTTCTCTACCTCAAAAATTATTCATTTTTTTCATGTATTCAATGCACTGCAAAGGATACAGGGAGTGATAATGCCACAATCTTGCCCTCAAAGAGGACTGGGGAAGGAGAGCAAGAACGTATTTAGAAAGGCATAATAAAAAGTGAAGATTAAAGGTATGTAAGAATATTACAAAATGCCAGGAGAAAAACATCCAGTTAAGGGATGTTAGGTTTCATGGAAGAAAGACCATTTTGGAAAAGCCTGAAAGATAATGATCTCAAAAGATGGAGAATGGGAATAGAGAGCAAAGAACTCATGCCTGGAAATGAGACACCTCTACGGGCAGAGGGCTGCAGTGGAGGATACATGTGAGGAAACTGGGAGATGGGGCTGGACAGAAGGACAGGGTCCTGCTGTGGAACACTGAATGGTAAGGCAAGGCATCAATACTTAATTCAGTACACAAATGGGAGGGATACAACAAGAGTGTATATTAGAACATTTTAGCTAGGAAGAGACTAGAGCAGGAAATGGGAAAGAAGGGTTACTATTCACGAGGCTACAGTAATAGCTTGGGCAGGTCTACCCCCATGCTCATCCAAACCACTTCCAACCTCTACAACAGCCTCCAGTGAGACCCTGTCTCTACTAAAAACAGAAAAATTAGCCAGGAAAGGTGGCGTGCACCTGTAGTCCCAGCTATTCGGGAGGCTGAGGCAAGAGGATCACTTGAGCCCAGAAGTTTGAAGTTGCTGTGAGCTAGGCTGACACCCAGGCAACAGAGTGAGACTCTGTCTCAAAAAGAAGAAAAGAAAGAAAGAAAAAAGAAAAGAAGTTGATTTTTTTAAATCCAGAAAATAGGAGAGTGAGCCAACATCTTTTGAAAGCTGAGCAAGATACAAGCAAGTAATAAACTCATGGATCTCATTAATTCAGAAAGGATCCTAAACAGTGAACCAAAGGGAAAAAAAGCAATTGAAGTTTCCATGGCATATTTCTAGAGAGCTAGCAGCAAAAGTGTATGTTTTGATTCACTCAAAAATATTTGTCGAGCACTAACTACATACCAAGCACCATTCTATTAATAGATACTGGGGACATGATGGGCAACAGACAAGTCCTTGCCCTTACATAGCTGATATTCTCCCAAGTAGGCTCCAGAAAGGCAATTCTTGGGCTCCATCCTACTCTTTGTATAATCTAAAATCAAACTCTTCCCCTTCAAAGGTGGTACAAACTTATCCTGCAAGTTGTCTTCCAGCTCATTTAAATTACACAGATTCGACTGGGTACAGATTAAGGGCACAAAGTCCAGAACCAGGTTACCTGATTCCAAATCCTAGCTCTGCCACTTACTAGTTGCTGGACCTTCTATAAGTCACTTAACTTTCTGTGATTCAGTTTTCTCATCTGAAAAATGGAGGTAATAACATTATCTCATAATTCTTATAAGAACTGAGTTCATATCTGGCAAGTGTTTAGAGCAATGTCTTGCACTTAGAATATATTATTTGTATAAAAATATTTATTTATATCATGTATTATTATTAAAGCTTTTGATAGATAAAATATCTTTGTCTGTTTTGGAATCAAAGTGGGTTGATGCCAAAATTTCCTGTAAATCCATTTTATTTAAACCAATTGCTAAATGTTACGGCTCCTTCTTAAGTACACTAGGGCTTTGGCCATAGGAAAACCAGAACAGGAAGAGGCAAAGATGAACAATTCATCATTCGGGTCCACTCCTCCTCATCAGAACAATCCTCTCAACCTTGTATCACACACCTCTTTTCACAAAATCTTGTTGTGTTTATGAGACTCAAGTGCCCTAGCCCCAGGTTCAAGACCCATCACCAAGCTATTCCCACCCCGCCCTCGTACTATTTGATCCAAGCTCCCTTCTGACCTTTCCCTTCCTGTCATCTCCAGGCCCCCTAAGAGCCCATGCTTTGCTAGGTAATATGCCACATCAATACTTTGGAGCCTTGGTTCCTGAAGGACCTCTCCTTAGAATGCTCCTTCCCCATTCTTCCACTTGGCTCTCTCCTACCAATCCATCAAGTCTACCCAGATGTCCCCTTCTCCACAGCCTTCTCCAATATTCTTCCCATACATAATCAGGAGTAATGGCTTCTTCCCTAATTCTCCTCAGCACTCTGGGTACACCACTATTATAGCCCTATAGATCCTTTATAGGGTTGATAAATGTTAGTTTTCTATGTCTGACTCTCCAACAGACACTGAACTCTAGGCAAAGGGAAGATGTTTTATTTATTTTTGTCTTTCTTGTGTCTACCATGGTATCTACTTAGCAGTCTTAGCTGAATTGAAATAGAAATTTTTTTTTATCTGCTTTGATGTACTTCATTCCCATAGGCTTCATTTGGCCTGTGTCCCTTATGTTTAGGGGAAGCCAACTTTTAGCACACGTGCTAGCCAATGTAGCAAAGTTTGTTTTTTTTTTTTTTAAAGGGACATTTAACAAATTATGAAGGCTGTGATGTCCTTCACTCCAACTCAAATTTCTACTATTCAGTATGCTAGAACTTAAGTCCACTTCCACAAGGTCTGCTTCAACTGAGAGAAGATGAAAGTCCCACTCTCATTATGTTTAGACTCATATGTCCACTAGGAAAAAACAAAACAAAACAGCAGCACCAAATTCAATGCAATGTTTATCCTTTCATTTATTGCCTGTTCACTAATGTACAAGTACTGGTAAACCTGTTTAGATTCATTTACACTGCGTATGTTGAGTTCCTAGGAGTCATTTGGCTGGAATCTTGAGGGCATTTCTCCATACTTTTGCCATCAAGTAGGAATTACTGAACACAAATGAGTCTATTCTATTGTTCTAAACCTCTGAAGCAGGAGAAACTCCCAATGCTCCTCACAGGGCAAGGGGTTCTCCAGGTTCTTCACTTAAACCACTAATACTCCATCTAACCCCATTTGCTATTTTCCAGAGCTGAGGAACAGTTTGCAACGGCTCATTAACACACCCTGAGATCAAGACCCTCATAAACTCATTGCTTAGAGTACTTTATTAGGCTAAATTAACTCAGTTCTTTGGCTTTTATTTCTTCTATATTTTCCCCATTCTTTACCAATTTTAGTTACTCTTATGAGCACTCTGCAAGTTTTCTACAATGAATCCAAATTCAACATTATTTTAATACCTATTATGTCGTGAGGACATAAGGATTAACAAGGCATGGTGGGCCGGGCGTGGTGGCTCACGCCTGTAATCCTAACACTCTGGGAGGCCGAGGCGGGTGGATGGTTCGAGCTCAGGAGTTCGAGACCAGCCTGAGCAAGAGCCAGACCCCGTCTCTACTAAAAAAATAGAAAGAAATTATATGGACACCTAAAAATATATATAGAAAAATTAGCCGGGCATGGTGGCACATGCCTGTAGTCCCAGCTACTCGGGAGGCTGAGGCAGGAGGATCATTTGAGCCCAGGAGTTTGAGGTTGCTGTGAGCTAGGCTGACGCCACGGCACTCACTCTAGCCTGGGCAACAGAGTAAGACTCTGTCTCAAAAAAAAAAAAAAAACAAAAACAAGGCATGGTGGTCATCTAAGAATATACATACTCGTGAAATAGACACATAGACACATTCTATATTAACTGTAATACATATGACATTCATTAAATGTAATACATGGGTAGAGATAGGGGAGGAGGGCAGGGCATTACAAAGCAGAGGCTCAGAGGAAAAATGGGACACTCACTTTCAATGCACTGACAGGCAACGATGCAGATGTGGGACTATAAAATAAAGCAAAGCACGGCCCTAACTCTAAGGATCCTAGAGCCCAGTGAAGTGGTGTTTGAAAATATTTTGCAAGTCTTTTTTTTTTTTTTTTTTTGCAAAACTCTTACACTGATATGCCCAAAAGATAAGAGAGATGATGAGAGTTGCTGTAGCCGGAGTTGGGAAGAGAATGACCCTCATTTCTGCCCCAGCCAGCCCCCCTGGGCCCCCAAGATGCCTCTGCAGACCTGGGGCAGCCCAGCACCAAAGGGATGAGAGTATGTGTCTCCCCCACCACCCCCTGTGCCTTATTGTGATGTTTTGATACAACACTTAGCACACTGGCACCTACTTACACAGCTAGTGCTATATAAGTATTTGTTAAAGAAAACATGAGGGCTCTGGAGTAATTTGCAAGTCACTGGTCTAACGAATGGGAATGGCAGAGGTATACAGGGAAGGAGAACTGCCAGACACAAGGCACAAAACGCTAGGTCCAAATTACCAGAATCCAAAACTAGACAAGGAATTACAAAGGTCTGACCAGTTTCTCCAAAATCCCATGAGATAAAAAGCTCATCTTAACTACTTTTTACTTTACCCCTGCAATTCTTGTTTCAGATAGTCAGCTCTGCTTGCCACAGCAGTTTCTTCAAATCTTTCCTGCTTCTTCAAAATTCCAACTCTCCACCTCCCCCTTCACTCTCAGCATGCAGAGGACCTTAGCAGCACACAGAGAAAAGCACTCCTTACATTCCTGCCCCCATGTGCATACTGTTTCCTGCCCACACACCTCTGCTTTCCTCTGGGATGGGGGTATTACCATCCAAAGCCAATCGCCCTGGATCACGCTGGGTCTTGAGTGCCACGGAGGGTTCTCAGTCCAACGCATTCTCTCCTGCATCTTCAACACTGTCCTCTGTGCTCGCTCCTCATCAGGATTTACACTGCTCCAGTTTGTCATATACAGGTGGTCCTTGGCTTAAGATGGTTCAACTTATGCTTTTCACTTTACAATGGTGTGAAAGCGACACGCATTCATCCACTAGAAACCGTACTGAGTACCCATACAACCATTCTGTTTTTCACTTTTAGTACAGTATTCAATAAATTACATGTGATATTCAACACTTTATTCTAAAATAAGCTTCACGTTTGGTGATTTTGTTCAACTGTAAGCTAATGTAAGTGTTCTGAGCACTTTTAAGGTAGGCTAGGCTAAGCTATGATGTTCAGTAGGTTAGGGGTATTAAATGTACTTTGGACTCATGACAGGTTTTTCAGAATGTAATTCCATCATAAGTTGAGGAGCATCTGTATTTAAAACAACAACAACCAAAAGAAGTCTTCTCTTGTTCTCAGATTCTCCCTACATCTATTTTTTACTTTCCTTTAACAGTCAAACTTTTGGAAGATTTGAATCCAAATTTACTGTCTCCACTTCTTCACTTCTCTCATTAATACATGACAATCTGTCTTTAGTTACCATCCCTCAGAAGCCTACCCCGCCTCCCCATACAACTGACATTTCTCAGTAACTGTGTCCACTGCCTCTGACGTGAAACACTGCTCATTCCATGCACTCTGCGGTTTCCTCCTACCTGTCTGGTTGCATCCTTTCTGCTCTTTGGGAACCACCACACTCCCTCAAATGTTTGCATTCCTCAGAGTTTTATCCTGGGCCTTTGAGCACTTGTCATTGTTAGTAACAATAACATAACTCCCAGGGGTGGGGGGGGGGGTCTAAAACTACAAAACCTTCTAGGGGCAGAGCTCTGATGATAAGTTCCTATTACTAGCAGGAGATGCCCATCACTCCAGCAGGAAACAAGGAAGGAACCACTTCTCTACATACTCACATCTCCTTATTTGCCCCTGAGAATAATCTCATCTACGTCTAGGCTAGAATTACTACACACATGCTAACCTCCAAGTCTTAATTACAGCCCAGTTCCTTCTCCTAAACATCAGATCTGGGCTCAAATACATGATGCTTTACAAGCATCTCCACTTAAGTTCAAAACTAAATTCATCACTTTATAACCCACCCCAATCTTCTCTTTCTCAATTGTTTTCTATTTCAATGAGTGGCACCCCCCCATCACCTAGTCGCCCAAGCCTGAAGTTTACCCTTCCTCATCAATCCACCTTCAACAGCTATCATCCCATCACCACCATCTTCAACAGCTTCACTTCAACAACACATCTGGCCCAGTGTGTGTCAAATACTGTCGCACACAGGGTGGTGAAGGAGACAAGCTGAATCCTAGAGGGAGGCGGCAGGTAAACAAATAAATAGATGGACAAGATAAATTGAGACTGTGATAAAAGCTATGAACAAAACAAAGCTATGTGATGGGGGCACTACTTTAGATGGGGATGGCCACAGAAAACTTCTCAGAGAAAGCTACATTTAAGCTGTATCGGAATGACAAACAGAAACAAGTCTCACAAAGATTTAAGAGGCTGAGTGTTTGAGACAAAGCAGCCAAGTGTAAAGGTCCTAAGGTAGACATGAGCTTGAGATGTTCAAGAAATATAGAGAAGGCCAACGAGGCTGGGAGAGGCTGGGACGTTGGAAGCAAGGAGGAGAACAAGTCAAACGGGCTCAGAGGGAGGCAAAGGTCAGATAGGACTGCAGTCCCCAAGCCCCCAGGGGCTGTACAAACCTGGCTGCCTGGCTGCACAGCAGGAGGTGCGTGGCAGGGGGAAGCTTCATCTGTATTTATAGCTGCTCCCCCATTACTCACATCACCGCCTCCCATCATATCAGCAGCAGCATTAGATTCTCATAGGAGCACAAACCCTACTGTAAACTGTACATATGAGGGGTCTGGGTTGAGGCTCCTTATGAGAACCTAATGCCTGATGATCTGAGGTGGAGCTGAGGCGGTGATGCCAGCGCTGGGGAGCGGCTGCAAATACAGATCATCATTAGCAGAGAGATTAGACTGCATAATAAATGTAATGCACTTGAATCATCCTGAAACCAACCCCCCACCTTCCCACCCCCATCCATGGAAAACTGTCTTCCATGAATCCTGTCCCTGGTGACAAAAAGGTTGGGGACCGCTGAGACAGGACCTTGCTGGCCACCATGACAGCAATGAAAAGCCATTGGAGCACTTCAGGAAGGCAACTAACACAATACAATTTGAATTTTTAAATGATCACTTGAGCTCAGAAGTGGAAAAAATGGTTTGGGAGGGGGCAAAAACAGACAGTAGGAAAACTGGTCAGCAGCCTAATAATACAGTAGTCCAAATAAGAGGGGATGGTTCTTGAGATGGGAGGGAATAAATTCAGGATATATCTTGGATATAAAGTGAACAGAACTCGCTGGCAGATTAGATGTTGAAAGTGGGGGGTGGGGGAAAAGGGATCAAGAACAATTCTCCTAGATTGTTTTTAGGTATAATTTATATATAGCAAAATTTCATACAGTGTATGATTTAATCAGTATGGTGAATGCCTATCGAGACCCAGAACATTTCCATCACTCTAAACATTCTCTCAACCGGGCACGGTGGCTCACGCCTGTAATCCTGGCACTCTGGGAGGCCGAGGCGGGTGGATTGTTTGAGCTCAGGAGTTCGAGACCAGCCTGAGCCAGAGTGAGACCCCGACTCTACTAAAAATAGAAAGAAATGATTTGGATAGCCAAAAATATACTTATATAGAAAAAAATTAGCCAGGCATGGTGGCACATGCCTGTAGTCCCAGCTACTCGGGAGGCTGAGGCAGAAGGATTGCTTGAGCCCAGGAGTTTGAGGTTGCTGTGAACTAGGCTGACACCATGGCACTCTAGCCAGGGCAAAAGAGTGAGACTCTATCTCAAAAAAAAAATAAAATAAAAATAAAAAGTTCTCTCATGTACCCTCCCAGTCAATCCCCTTCCACCCAAGAAGCAACACTGATCTAATTTCTACTACTATACAGAGGTTACTTCTCTTTATTCTGGAATGTCTTATAAATGGGATCATCCATTATGTACTATTTTTGTGCCTGGCTTTTCACTCAGCATATCTGAGATTAATCCTTATTACATGTATCAATAGTTTGTTTCTTTTCATTGTGGTCTTCCATTGTATGAGCATACCAGTATGTTAATCCATTCTCTTGCTGACAGATATCTGGACTGTTTACAGTATTTGGTTATTATGAATACAACCGCTATGAACATTCTTACATGAGCTTATTTGTGGACATTTTCATTTCTCTTAGATAAATACCTAGAAAAGAAACTGCTGGGTCATAGGATAGATATATGTTCAATCTTTTTTTTTTTTTTTTTTGAGACAGAGTTTCACTCTGTTGCCCAGGCTAGAGTGCCATGGCGTCAAGCCTAGCTCATAGCAACCTCAAACTCCTGGGCTCAAGCAATCCTGCTGCCTCAGCCTCCCGAGTAGCTGGGACTACAGGCATGCGCCACCATGCCCGGCTAATTTTTCTATATATATTTTTATCTGTCCATATAATTTCTTTCTATTTTTAGTAGAGACGGGGTCTCGCTCTTGCTCAGGCTGGTCTCGAACTCCTCAGCTCAAGCAATCCTCCCACTTCGGCCTCCCAGAGTGTTAAGATTACAGGCATGAGCCACCATGCCCAGCTTATGTTCAACTTTTTAAGGAATTGCCAAACAGTTTTCCCAAGCGGGTGCATCATTTTATACTCCCATCAGCAGTGTACTCAAGTTTCAGCTGCCTGACTCCTAGGTGTTTTGCTTGAATAACCCCATCTATGCCACAATCAAACTCACATTCTTTCAGCTTCAAACACACTTCTTTCTACACCTTTTTTTTTTTTTTTTAAGACCTGTAGATGCACTCCAAGGACACTTTCCTCCTCACCCCATCCCTTTTGCTGCCTATCTCATGCTATTTATTCATTCAACAAATACCCTGAAGGATGAGAAAAGACAGGGCTGACCAGAATGTTCTGGATAGAGGAAGCAGCACATAAAAAAGTTCGGAGGGGGGAAAACCTTGCCACCTTCAGAGGACTTAAGAAAGTGAATGTGGGCCGGGAGCGGTGGCTCATGCCTGTAATCCTAGCACTCTCGGAGGCTGAGGCGGGTGGACTGCTTGAGGTCAGGAGTTCGAGACCAGCCTGAGCAAGAGCAAGACCCCGTCTCTTCTACTAAAAATAGAAAGAAAGTATCTGGCCAAATAAAATATATATAGAAAAAATTAGCTGGGCATGGTGGTGCATGCCTGTAGTCCCAGCTACTCGGGAGGCTGAGGCAGTAGGATCGCTTAAGCCCAGGAGTTTGAGGTTGCTGTTAGCTAGGCTGACGCCACAGCACTCACTCTAGCCCGGGCAACAAAGCGAGACTCTGTCTCAAAAAAAATAAAAGAAAAGAAAAGAAAAGAAAGAAAGAAAGTGAATGTGACTGGAGGATAGGGAACAAAAGTAGCAGGAGAGGTAGGCAGGAGCAAGGCTCTTCAGGGCCTTGTGAATCATGGGGAGGAGTCTGGATTCTCTTTAGAGTGCTATGGGAAACCATTAAAAAGATTTGACATAGGGGAGAGCCAGATGACTCCTGACTGCTCTGGGCAAAGTGAATAGAGGCAGACAGGAATAGAAATGGGGAGGCCATCACAGTGTCCCGGGTAGGAGATGGTGGTGGCTCAGAGGGTAGTGGCAGCGGAGGTGAAAGAAGTGTCATATTATGGAAGTCGTATTACGGAAACAGTACTGGCAGTACCTTGGTGATGGATTAGAGAGTGGTGAGAGAAAAGGAAGAATCTGATCTGAGAAACTGGCATACCCAACAGCCCAGAGGAAGGTGCATCTCCACTGTACAGATGAGGAAACGATAGCTCAGGCAAAATGTCCAGAGTCACTCATACTAAGTGATGGAACCAGAATGAGGTCACACATTCTCTTTCATATGCTCTGCTGCCTCCATAAAGCCCACCACATGGACTTTCTACAGCAATGATGCTCTCACTCACGTTACTGCTAAAGGGTATGGCATCTGTCCCCAGGTAATTGGCCTGCCATAGCACTGAGTCAGGGAAAAGCACAGGCAAGTACACTAAGTGAATTCACTAGTACACAGAAGCTTCCTTCCTTTCTCTACTCGGGAGCCACTGTGAACCATCAATCCTCTGGTGAGGGCATGGGGTATAGCTGGCAAAGAACAGGGTTCCACCCTTGCTTCTGTCAACATAAAGCTACATAACTTTGCTCAAGTCACCACCCTCTCAGCAACTTTCTTGAGTTGTAAAGCCAAAGGGTTAGACTAGGCAACTTCTTAGGTTTCTCCCACCTCTAAAATTCTATAATCAGAGAGTATGGAAAGGTTGGGTGAAGGCACGCTGGATGCCAGCTGGCTGAGAAAGACTATGAAGATGAGCCCTCCTGGCTATCAGACCTGTACTGTTCCCTCCCCTTCCAGAGCCTCTGCTTGGAGCTATCCTTGCTTCTCTTGACATCCCCACACCCAAGTTCCACTCAGTCA
Source organism: Eulemur rufifrons (assembly GCF_041146395.1). Lineage (NCBI taxonomy): Eukaryota > Metazoa > Chordata > Mammalia > Primates > Lemuridae > Eulemur > Eulemur rufifrons. Next base: position 90,751,614 of record NC_090998.1, read on the forward strand.
CTTGGGATTCTCTATTTGAAGCAATACCTTGCAAAATGCCCTACATACCGAATTCACTAATACTTGCTGGCTAGCTTCATTTGAAGCATTAACAAAGTACAATGATTCTAACACCCTAATCCAACTCCCCAACAAAGTAACTTAAACACAACCAAAGAATATTTCCCATATTGCCTAGTACTCACCAATATTATAACACATCTCTACATTTTTTTATCAGGATGATTTTTTAAAAAGCAGACAACATTCCTCTTTCTTAGCCTTCACAAGGTACCACTAATGATCTCCCTAAAGCTATTTTGAATGAGGTCCCTATTCACAAAGCATAAAGGTATTATATAAACACAGGAAAGACCAGCCCACTTCCATCCTTTGCATTAAATTCTCAAGATGTTCAAGGCTAAATCAAATTATTTACTTAGTTTAATGCCATTTTCATCCATCCCACAGATCAAGTTCGACTGCCCTCCTGGCAGAAAAGGCTTCAGAACAGGGAATATCTTTGTGACCACTCTAAAGTAGCACCCCTAAGTCACTATCCCATTGTTTTTTTATTCTCTTCACAGCTATTATCACCACCTAACATTTTTATTTACTTACTGTTTACAGTCTCTAAAGTAGGCTCTTTCTTGCCCACCACTGCATCTCCTAAGCTTAAAACAGTGCCTGTAAACACTTGAAAATTAAAAAACACACAGGAGGACCTTAATCCACATTCAGGGATGTGATGTTCAAATGTGGAAACCATCTTCCAATCAACCTGACATTCAAGTGTTCAATGAATTTCTACTCTTTCCTATAGGATAGAACTGCAATAAGGATATTTTCCCCAGTAGCTAATGTCTTCTTTTTCTTAATTCCCCACAACGAAGCATCAGATAATAAGCCACAGATTTACCAATAACTCTTGTTATAGTTCATCTTCCTGCTGGTTTGTATGCATTACCTACAAAGCAAACATAGCTGTAATGCAGAAAGGTACTGATTGTGTTTATTACTGTGAGAACCCTTTCATCCATACTTGCAGGTACCATGGGTATTAAAGGACGTTCAACAGCCTAACCAATAACCAGACTACCCAGTGCAATGTGACCACATTATGCTCTAACTATGAAAGCTCTGATTTCAGTATATTGTATTCCAAATGTGTAAGTCTGATGTACTGTTTTATTCCAATAATATAGGGCTTTATTGTTTTGCTTTATTTTGTTACTTTTTTATACCTCAAAAAACAAAAACAAAATAAAAGTTCCAGAGTCAGAAGCCCTGGACAGATCAAACGAATACTAAGGTGCCTTGACCACAACCCCACCTTGAGGAAGGGTGCTTAAGCGATATTGGGGAAGAATTGTGTTTGGTAATTATATCTTTTGAGTCTCACCTGGTCAAACTGAAAGCAGTCACCATAATGATTCCTGTGCATTGTAAACCAGTAAAAGACAGGAAGAGATGGCCCTTTATGTATTTATATCATTCTCTGAGCGGATACAAAAGTTCTCAGCTCAAGACATAACACCAGAATTGGGTATGAAAGATTTATAGATTAAATCTCAGGTACACTAGCAAAACTGACCAGGTAAGGAGAAAGTAAAACTTAAGAAAATTCCTAGGGTCACAAAAGCACAAGCAGCCACAAAAACCATGCTTTCCAGTATTTTACCTGAATCCAGATTTCAGCTTTAAAAAAATAAAAAGGGGCACAACAGGAAGCTATGGATTCCAGGGCCACATCTACCAATAGCTGTTTTGTGCATTGAGCAGGAAGTGAGCTGTTAATAGACCTAGGACAGTACAGGGTTTGGAGTCAAGGGGAGGAGTCACATCCAAACCCTGACTCTCACTAGCTCTATGACCTCTCAGGGAAAGGAAAGATGATCTACCTCTCAGGTCTGCTGGGTAGATGTTGTTAAGACAATTTAAAATGCTTTGGACAGAATGTAGCATAAAGGGTTGTTTTTTATACAAACGCTAGCATCCTTTCCCTTCTACAAGAAGAGTAGGCTGAACTCACCAGTAGTAGTCCTTTTCTAATTCCTTGGTATAAACAGATGTGATCATTTCAATTACATTCCATCTTATTTTGTAGAGTTAAAAAAAAAGAATACCACTAAAAGGCTGTGGAACCTAAAAGCCATGTCTCCTGACATCTTATCAATTTTGCCAACTTTCTCTCACAGAAATACACACACACAAATTACCTCAGTAGAATAAAAGTTTTATAATGCTATTTTTCTCATAAGTTACAAGACAAGCATAATATACTTTGAGTGGGATAACTGCTTACAATTCGAGTAACTAGGGTTTTTAAAATCCCACACTGAACACAAGATCGTAACTCAAATCCTAATATAGAAGAAATGCTTATTTCAGGAAACTCCAAATAATCTGTGTAGCTATATAAAAGTGTCTATCTATGTAAAAGGCCTGATGTTAACATACAAGAAAACTTCCACCAAACCATCTCCAAAGTCAACGTTATGAGCAAAACGCCCTGACCTCTTGGGGACCCTTTTGGAAATTGTGTTTGAAAAGACTGAACAAAAAAGTGACCTAAGAATGATAGACATATTATACCACATTGGGCACATGTCTCTCAAACATCACAGTACTAGAAATTTAAGACAAATTCTGAGGTTGGTCTAGAAATACTCACCAGTCAAAAGCATGGCCTAAGGCTTTCCTACACCATAAAAATCAGTGAAACTAATTGGGGTTCTTCAGCATCTGAGCGGAGCATCCAGCTACCATTAAGGAATAAGTTGAGGATGCAGATAATTAGTGCACCCTGAGGTGACAGTTAATTCCACTGGCGCACCATCTCACAGGACATATGGCATTCCACTCATCTCCCTACTTTGAGAATACTGAAGCTGGAAATTTCAAAAGTTAGCTAAATGTCCCTTAAAAGAACTTTTAATAAGATCCCTCCACAATCTCCGGTATAGGAAGATGTTGGAACTCCTCTGAGCCAAGCAGCAGACACAGACTTAATCAAAAGTTACCCACATTGGCTGGGCTAGGTGGCTCATGCCTGTAATCCTAGCACTCTGGGAGGCCAGGAATTCGAGACCAGCCTGAGCAAGAGCAAGACCAGTCTCTACAAAAAACAGAAAAATTAGCGGCCATCCTGGTACACACCTGTAGTCCCAGCTACTTGGGAGGCTGAAGCAGGAGGATCGGTTGAGCCCAGGGGTTTGAGGTTGCAGTGAGCTATGATCAAGCCACTGCATTCTACCCAGGGCAACAGAGCGAGACTCTGTCTCAAAGAAAAAAAAAAAAAAAAAAAAAAGTTACCCACATCTCCCAAGAGGCCATACATTCTCTGAAGTCTTTTTTCTGATAATTTCTTCCACAAAGACAAAAAAATAAATAATTAATAATAAGGTGTATTCCACATAGGCTAAAATGATATATACAGTCTGTTCTGAAGCACAGAACAGCACCTGGAATTTCACGGAAGACCATACCCTGACCAAGTTTTATGCTCTGTTGGAGAAGGAAGAGGCTAGAAACTAGAAGATAGGCTTTTAAAAGTCATCTCAGCTAAAGTACAGCCTGCACTTCCCAAGAAAGTTGCCTATAGCTAAAATGAGAGCACAACATGGGAGAGACAAAACAAAACAAAACCACAGCTCCTGTAATGTTTGACCTGGCAGGAGTCCTCATTTACACATGAGGAAATTGGGGCATTGAGAGGGTAGGTAACTTGCCCAGAGCTGTAGATTATTTGGTGGCAAAGCTGCAAGTAGATTCCTGATCTCCTGGGTCGGAATTCAGTGCAGTTTCCCCATCCACCAAGCTGCTACCCCTTGTAAGATGTTTTACAAAACTCTTTACTCTTCACTGAGGCTGTTAACATAAGGGTCCAATTATCATTCAAAGATCAGCCTGTTAGATAATAGCTCGAAAATTCCATCCATCTTTGAGGGGAAAAAAGCCAAGAAGAGGAAAAAAATCCTCATTTTGACCTGACCCCTAACGTCAAACTGAAGGTTTGAATACAGACTAGGCTAGTATTCACAACCACAAAAACAGACAACAATCCCCACCCACAAACCGAGGAAGGCGGCCGCTCCTCGGCACCGCCCCCCCCCCCCCCCCCAACTCACTAAATTCCACTCCCATCCCAGCGCACAGAAGACACTGCACCTACCGCCGCAGCCGGGGAAGAATCGGCCGGATCCGTAAACCACCTTCAACCACCACTCCCCTACGTCCCCCCAAAAAGGATGAGAAGGTTAGAGCCTCAGGTCTCCAAACGAACGCTCCCTCGCGCACGGAGACCGCCGTATCCCACACCCCGCCCGGCTCACCGCGGCGGGGGAGGGGAGAAAGCCCCACACAGGAAACGTGTCCCATGCTCCGCTCCCCGCGCCGAGACCTTGCGCGCTGCCAGCGGGTGCGTGCCCTCCGCCTCCAACAAGCGAGAAGTAGCCGCGTCCACATGGCTTCAGGTGTTCACATGGCAATAAACGGCCCCGTCCCTCCCGCGGCCTGGGGCGCGCTCCGACTCCAGGGCGCCCCAGCGCGGCTCCCTCCAGCCCGGCCCTCCGCCCCGCTGGCCTCGCCTCCAGCCCGCAGCGAAGAGAAGAGCGTCGTCAGTCCCCCGGGGCTGCTAAGGGACCCGGGGCAGGCGGCGCTGACTCCGCTCACACCCGCCGCCTTTGCACTCAAGGCCGCGACGAGCAGGTACCTCTCCCCGGACCCTCAAGCTAGGACCGGACTCCCAGGCCGGACCGAGACACCTCAGCCCTCTGACGCCAAGCCGGACCCCTTCGCCTCAGCACCCCTAGGCCAGGCCAGGCCCAGGACCCCGCCCCGCACTCCTGGGTCTGGCCGGGCAAGAACATTCTCCTCAGCACCTTAAGCCCCGGCTCGGAGTCCAGGAGGCTCAGTACTCGCAGGTTGGGCCGGGACCTCTGCTCCCAGCCCCCCAGGCCAGACACCCCGGACTGACCCCAAACCCCCAGGCTCGACCCTTCCCCTCCCCGTTCAGGCCCGTGCGGCGGTTACCTGCTGAAGCCCCCCGCCCCGTCCCTCGGCCTCCGCCGGGGGCGGGAGGGGAGGGAGCGGCGGCGGCTGGCGGCGCTGCGCGGGGTGGGGGTGGGGGTGGCTCCGCCGCCTCCAGCTCTGGCGCCCCGGCCGGCGGCGGGCGGGCCGGGGCCGCTGCCCCTCGAGGCTCGCTCCGGCCCGCGCGCTCGTTCCCCAGTCGGGCGCGCCTCAGGGAGGGCTCCCCTGGCGGAGGCCGCGGCCGCCTCGCAGGGGCCGAAAGCCGCTCGGTTCGGGGTTTTTTCTCTCCATTCTCCCAACACACAGGAAATAACAGAGCGTCAGGTGACGGCGCGCGGCCAATGGGGAGGCTCCGGGCCGCGGCGCGCGGGCGGGCGGGAGGGCGCGCAGCGGGGCGGTGCGCGCGGCGGGGGCGGGGCGGCAGGGGGCGGGGCCGGGCGCGCGCGTGCCCACCCGCGTGCGACGGCGTCGAGGCCAGAGCGCGCCGGGCCCTGGCCGCGGAGACCCCAGCTCAGCGGCCGGGGCCCGCGGGGTTCCTCTCAGCAGCCGCTGGGCGCAGCACGCCGCCCGCCCAGTGCCGTGTCGGCCCGCTCCTGGGACTGTCTTGGGGGTGGCCACAAGCCAACTTTTTGGGGAGTTGGTGGCCCGGAATCTCTCACTGAGATTTCTGGAGTTCCCTGGAGCCTCCAATGCCAGAATCGCGCCTCTGACAGCCCAGAGAGCCTGCAGGCGAGGGCCCGGCCTCCTCCTGGTGGCCTTTTTAGTCGGGCCGGGCATGGGGGAGACTCTTGCCCGCCAAGACCCATCTGGGCCCCTGGTTCCGCCCAGTGTCCTTGGATGCACGACTCGGTTTTCCTCAGAGCCTCAGTTTCCTCAGCAATAGTAAACGTTGAGGAGGGAGGCCTGCCTATCTCACGTGTAAAATAGACGCTCCACAAACGTCAGTTGAATTTCTGCAGCTGCATTAAGAAGCTGCAATGCTTGGCTGCCAGGATCCAGGGTCCAGAATTAATTTGGAGATAAGGCAGAGGATTTGCGGTGCCAAGGCTTCAGCCCGGTCCCAGGCTTCCTTTGCAAACCTGATACATTTATAGAATAAAGGAAAGGCTTGACTTTTTTTTTTTTTTTTTTTTTTTAACAAAAGCTCAGTTATAGAACCACCACTGTGTGAATGTTGGTGCCATGTAGCTCACTGCCATCAAAAGTAAGAAAGGGCCAGGTGCGTTGGCTCAGGCCTATAATCCCAGCACTTTGGGAGGCCCACTTGGGAGGATTGCTTGAGGCCAGGAGTTCAAGACCAGCCTGCACAACATAGCAAGGCCCCAGTCTCTGCATTCCAGCCTGGGCAACAGAGCAAGACCCTGTCCCCCAACCCCCACCCCCCCAAAAAAAAATTAGTGAGAAGACCAGCGAGGGTAGAATGTGTTTGGAGTGTTTGTGATCCTACCTCTGAACTTTGACCTGGCCAAATTCTTTCCCCACTTTGGGCCTCAGTTTCCTGTTGGTGAGGAGAATTGGATTAGATGTCCCTAATGTTGGCTAAAATTGCTGATTCTAAATTAGGCTCCCATCTGTCCTAGATGTTAGGGGAGCATGTAGCTTTCTCTCCTGAAGCACCACCCAACTTGAAAGTAAATTGGGATGGGAAAAGTGTTTTAGGCAGCAGGTGGAGATTGACAGGAACCAGGTGTGGCCTGGGGCCCAGATTTCAGTATATTTGAGGAACACAACTCCCCAGGGCCTGGCTTTACCCGTTCACCTTTCACCCCACCTAGCCAGAGGCATTAATACTTTGCCTCATCTCAGGCCACCCAAGGAGGGTCCCAGGATCCCAGGCAGGGGCTGAGGTGGTTCTGGGACGCTGGGAGGAGGATGTGGTTGGGGAAGGCAGTGATTTCGCCTGGCTTCTGTCCAATCTTTTAAAGTGGGGACCGCTGCAATGCGAGTCAGGACTATTCCTGGGGACCTGAGTCCTCAACACCTCCTGCAGGCCAGGCAGGGTGCCAGGCTCTTCCGGGGCAGAGCTGAGCAGGCTACGAGGCCCTGCCCTCTGGCTGTTCCATTGTTCTTCTAACTGTGAGTTTCATTTTCAAATTCTCAGGCCCCAAGACTTTTAAAAACCCAGTGCCTGGGTTCTGCTTAGTTCAGGGCTGCAGGATAGAGGGGCTCTTGGCACAGATCCATGTTTTCTGGACAAAAATGGGAGAATGCAGGGGAGCTTCCTGAATACTGCTGGGGGTACTTTCAATTTCTTGAAGAGAATTCATGAAGAAAAGGGAAGCCCTTTTCTTTATAGTCTCCTGCCCCATCATTTCTCCCTTCTTCCCCTTCTTCCTGAGCTCACTCATGTCTCAGATTGGGGGGCTGGGAGGATGGTGACAATCTGTGGCAGAACTGCATTTAAAAGGAAAAGAATGCAGACAGATAACTGGAGTCTAGGCTCTTGTCAGCTCCTACCTCTCATGACCCTACAGCTCCCTCCCCATCCTTTCAGATCCTGCTGGAACATTGCCTGTCTGACCTCCACCTAGAAATTTCTCCAATCCTAGGACCAGGCCAGCCGGGCCTCTTTGGCCCTCTGGCCTGTTACTTTCCCTTTTGGTGCCATTCAGAAAAAGAACATGCATGGGTGTTGTGGCCAACAGACAGATTTGGGTTACTCTTATTCTGTGTGGCCTTGGACAAGTCACTTCCTCTCTCTGAACCTTGGCTTCTTCAGCTGTAAAATGGACATAATATAACCTTACTCATACGGTGGTGTAGCAATCTAGAGAGAGCTGCATAAAGAATTCGGGACAGTACTAGGCACACATTAACACCAGCTACCCTTCTATGATGTGGACACAAAAATGACACGTAAGCAGACTGCGGCTCTGAAACCGGAAGTTACTGCCCAAGATCCCACGGTGGCAGGAGCTTAATGACTAGATGCCCCTTCCTCTTTGATCACATTAGTATCTTGTATTGTTCTCACATTGCCTCAAATGCACAGATCCTATTTTTCCTACCACACTTGAGCTCTTTAAGGAAAGGACAGTAGACCAATTGGGGTTTTCTTCCCTCTCTCCTAACCCAGTCTACTCAAAAAATACTTATTGAACTGAATCAGTGTATCAATTCCAGAAGCAAAATTAATCCTTTCCCTTCTCTCTGGCTCAAAGATGGCTTTTGGAAACCCTGTGTCACTCCTTTTATTACAAACTCCTCTGCCCTCCTCCAGGCGCCTGGGCCACTCCGGGATTACAAATGGAGCCTCTGCCTCTAGGTCACTGATTCCGCTACCATCTGTCAGCATGGATTGATTGAGGAGACTGGCCCTGCTCAGCAGATCAGTGACTTGTGCGAAGTGAGCCGGGTGTCGGTGCCTTCAGCAGCAGGCAGATGTCCTTTCTCTCTCTTGCTGACTCTCTTGAGCACACGTACAGCCCTCACCTTTATCCTTCAACAAGCCCCAGCTCTCCTTCCTCTTTGGGAAGGGCTGCCTGCCAACTCTGGCACACCAGGAGGAGGGAGGCCTGGAATTCCTGCTCACAAGCTGAGGGCTCAGTCTTCCAGGAGGCAATGTACAAAAGCCTCTGGTTAACAGACAGGGAGACTCTCCACAGCATCCCACTGAGCCCTTCCCCAAGCTGGGCACCTCCCCGATGCAAAGCACAAGGATGCTGAGAGTACACAAACCGTAGAGGGGGAATCCTTTGGGGGCAGGCCTCCATTCCACATAGAGCCCCCCTGCTGCGTGCAAGGCCTAGGGGCTTAGAACAATTCTTTCTGGGGCAAGGTCAGGGAAGGCTCTACAGCTAAGAGAAGGCCAGGAAATGCCAAGACTTAGGGGGTGTGGGGAAGAGCCACCTACTGTGCCCAGGAGGGCTGTGCACAATGTGGGGCAAGGGGAGGAGGGCTGAGGCTACAGAGTTGAGCAAGGGTGGGATCCTACAGGGCTTTTTATCTGTGACAGGCTTGGCATGAATTTGTTTCACAGAGTCTCACAGTGACCTCTGCGCACCAAGTTTGCCCCTCCACTCTGCCCTCCAGGGTGCAAGTTGTGGCTCTTTCATCTGAGCTCCCACTGGTCACACTGGGCTATTTGTGAATGTGTCCATCTGTCCCATTGGACTGTGAGCATCTGCAGGGCAGAGAGACCTCTGCTTCCCTTGGGTCTCCAGCATCCTATGCAGGTGGGGTACCATGTCCCCCAAAATCATGTTAATCATGGTGATACAGCCTAGAGGAATCCAAGCCTACCATGAACCAGTCACTGTGCAGATTTTCCTTTATCATCCTATTTAATATTTGCAACAACCTGATGAGGTTGGTACTGTTATCACCCCCATTTTACAGACGGGACCACAAAGAGTTTAACTTATCCCAGGTCACGTGGCTGGTATTTGAACCCAGGTCTTCAGAGGCTGCACACTTAACAACCAAGCTTCCCAGCACTCGGTAAGCAATGGAAAGATGGCTATGGACATAGAAAATCAGTGGGTCCAAGAGTCTAAAGGCAGATAGGGAAATAAACGTTAGAGCACAGTAGGGTCAGTGCCAGCCTCTCCCACCAGGGGCAGTTGGGGGCCTCAGACCCCATGCCTGGAAGGCCACGGCCTGCTGACCAAGCAGCAGCTACTGTGTATCAGCTCACTCATCTTCCCACAGATGAGCAGAGATAACACCGAGGAGACACCAAGCCCCTGCAGGCTGGTCGCCCAGATCACCCTGCAGCACCACCCCCACACTCACTGCCCCTGGATTCTCACTGGCAGCCACTAGCATGGTGGTGCCAGCACAGGTCATTAAGTTGGGGGCCAGCCTGGTCTCACCAATGTGTGTCCTTCAGCAAATCGTCCAATGGCTCTGAGTCTCAATTCCTTCATCTGTAAATTGGGACAGGTAGGGGGAGGGGCTGAGTAATCTGCCTGCCTCCAGGGAGTCAGGCTGTACCTGGGTGCTCATTCATGCCTCACAACAACCCTATGAGGCAAGGATGGTCATCTTCATTGTACAGAGCAAGAAATGGGTACACAGACAGGTTAAGAGACTTGCCCAGGTCACACAGCTAGCAAGAGGCAGACTGGGATTTGAACTCAGCCTTCTGGCTCCTGAGCCCCCACTGAGTCACTCGGCACTACAAAAAGTTAAAGTGAAGAAGAAATGATCTAACAATAGGAGTGACAAAGGCATGTTCTAAGCCCTTTACCTGCATGAACTCGCTTAATCTTCACAACAACCCTATGAAATAGGTACTATTCTTACCTCATTTTGCAGATGAGGAAACTGAGGCACAGAGCAGGTAGGAGGGGGCAGAGCTGGAATTTCTCAGGCTACAGAGCCCTTGCCTCGCTTTATCACGAGATAACAATAGGGAGGTTCCTTTCCATTGGGATTATTTCTGCTTGAAAGCTCAAGACTTTTAGCCACATCATTGTTTGAGCTCCACAGGAAAGCAGTGCCACATGCTGAGGCATGCTGGGAAAAGACTTTGTTCCATCCTGTTTTGTTGACATGCTCTTCATTTTTAAGCCTGAAACCCAAGCTTCCTGCCATGAATTCAAACCGTGGAGAAAAATGCAGCCATGATAACAGCCACGACATCCTGAGCCTCCAGTGTTCCTGGTGTTTGGGGCTCCGTATGTGTCTTCTAACCTTAACCTACACAACACCAGAGCAGCCCCCATTTCACAGCTAAAGAAACTGAAGCCCAGAGTTGCTAAGAAGATGCCCAAAGGTACACAGCTGTTAAGTGGTGGATTGGGATTTGTCCTCAGGTCCTCGAGAATCCTGACTCTTGACCATATCTGCTGCCTCCCCAGAGGCACGGAAGGAAATGTTTCTGCTCATCTTCTGCCATGGACTGGCCCTTCAGTGTCAAGATTCCTGGGCCACTCAGAAGGCACCAGAACGCAGAGCTGGATGCTGCCCTCTCACAAGGGAAGCTGAGAAATGCGGACAGACGCTCCACTCTGTCTCTCCCTCCAGTGACTTGGGAATGGCTGCTCTGCCACCAAGGCAGTTGTCTTCTGGAAGCAGCCACACTTGTGAGGTTCCTCACCACTGCCCTGCATCTCCCTGTGAGCTCTCGAGGATAACTGCCAAAGCACGTGTGATCCCCAGGGAACAGAAAGCAGCAGGAGCCATGGAGTCTGCAACTCTCAACTGGTTCTCTTGACTGCAGCCTCTTTTCTGGCCCAGCTATCCCTGCAGACTCATTACAGTTATCCAAAGCCAGTTTCGACCTCACTCTCCCTGGCTCAAAAGTCTTCAGTGGGTCCTGAGTGGCTTCAGAATTCAAGTTTATTTCCATCCACCTGGAATACAAAGCCCTCATCTGGCTCTGCTCACCTTTCCAACCTTCTCTCCCATGTCTCCTTCTGCCTCTCTCTGCCAAACCTAATGAGTTGTTTTCCTGTCTTGTGCCTGTCTGTTCCCCAAAGCAAGAATGCCCTTCCCACTTCCCTAAAGATGGACATTATGCCCTCTTTCATGTCTTACCCAAACACCATCTCCTCCACAAAGTCTTACCTTAATACTCATCATAGATTCATTCAACAAACATTGATTGATCCCTTATCATATGACAGGCACTGATCCAAGGGTCCCTATTGTCATGGAGCTTATGATCCCATGGGGTGATTAGAGAGAAAAAGAATCATCAAATCAATAATCATTTGATTATAGCCCTGATATGCATTAGTAAGAAATATGGCAGGTGCACAGGTATATAATTGGGGCCCGAGTCTTTAGGATCCAGGACATTTGGGGTGAGACCTGAAGGACAGATAGGAAATAGCCACATGATGAGGCTGGAAGAGAGCTCCAGGCAGAGGGTGCGTCATGGCAAAGGCCCTGAGGCAGGAGGGAGCAAGCAGGTTTCCAGGAAGGGGAAGAAGGGTAACTTAAATGAAATGAGAAAGTTGGAGATGCAGCTGCAGCAAGATGGTACTGGCCACAAGAGGCTTTGGGACTTCATCCTGGGGCAAAAGGAGGAGCTGGTGAAGGATTCCGAGCAGAGGACACAAGCCAATGTTCATTTGTAAGGTATCTTGCCTGGTGGCTGTCCCTCTTCTGAGAAGCCCAGGCCCGGCATCAAGTCACCCATGAACCTTAGTCATTTGGTGGTTTGGGTGTGAGTCTTCGCATCCCCTCCCCCTAGACTGAGCCCTCAGAGGCAGGCTGACCACCAGCCCTCTGGCCTCACCCCATCGGCCAGCCCAGGGCTCAACACACGGAGTTGCTTCAGAAATGTGCAGGATGAACTAATGAACGGGACAAGACACTGGCATGTCTCCTAGAAGGGGCAAGGGTTTTAGTGAGGCCACAACTCAGGGAGCAGAGCCACTGTCCCATCAACATCCATGCCCAGAGTCAGCACACGGCATGACAGTGCAAAGGCAGCTGCCTGTGGCCGTCTTGTGAATGACCAGAAACAACCAAAAGCTCTCAACAGCTGCAAGGTGCTCTCGAGTTTACAAAGCATATTTCACATGCGCAGTCTCACATAGCCCTCCGACGGGGGTAGAGTTACTGCCCCACTTTACAGATGAGGAAACTACGGCCCAGGAAAGAGAGGGTCTCCAGCAAGTCATGGCAAAACCAAGACCAGAACCTGACCAAAGTTCAGGCTACGGATGGCCCCCATAGTGTTAAAAGAGCATTCCAGAAATTTTGTTCAGAACTATTTTAAACTGACATATTTCCTCAGAATGTCTGTCACGCCAGCAGTGGGAGCCAACACACCAATTCTCAGAGGCTGTTCCCTCTGCGAGTCAGCCCCACTCACTCGGCTCCCAGGCCCTGAGGCTGGCGGCTGGGCCCAGGGCGCAGGAGGGGGCTGCCTAGGCTTGGTGCTGAGTAAATGCTGAGGGAGCGAGGGGAAGCTGAGCTGATTCGAGAGGATAACAACAGAGAACATTCCCATAGCTTTCCTGTGTGCTGGACATTACCTGCACAAGCTCACATCCCTACAATGCTGAGTACAAGAACTGTCCCCATTTACGGGTGTGGAAACTGAGGCTCGGGGCAATAAATAATTAGCCTGAGACCACACAGCTAGTGACGGCAAAGCCAGAATCTGAACCTGTGCAGTGCCCGTAAGCAACCCCACACTCCAGCTGAGCGAGGGGGAGCAGAGGGGCTTGTGCAGAGGGAACAGCGACCGTGTGTTCCTCACGGGTCATGACGGTGCAGGGCCCACCCCGCCCCCCGCCCCCTGCAGACCCGATGACCACCCTTCCCATTATGAATACATCCCTCTGTGAGCAAATAATGACAGGCCTGTGTGATAACCTCCCCACCATTCTGGTCACCAGGCCATTACCATGTGTCTCCCCAGCCTCCTCCCCCAGGGGTCTCTGGACTCCCTTTCCCCGTCCTGCTCACCCCACCCAGGCTCCCAACATTATAATCTGCTGGTAGTAGGAGGGTGTAAAACAGCAAGGAAGGGCAGAGGGCGCTGCGACCTTGAGCAAGCTCCCTAAGCTCTTGGAGCCTCAGCCTTTTCACCTATAGAACGGGGACATTAGCATCGCCCACCACAAAAGCTGCATCCACACACACGCTGCATCAGCAACTGCACACCTAAATGCCACCTCCGTTATTCCAGCCTGAGGTGTCCCATGAGGTGGGATCATTCACCCTACGGGCAAATGGGCTCAGGGGAGTGAGGTGCCCGAGATGGCCCAGCACAGCCAAGGCAGAGCAAGGAGTGAGCCGGGTCTGTCCGATTCCAAAGCTTGTGCTGAGGGAAGGAAGGGAGAGTAATGAGCCGCTCGGGTCCTCCCTGGCAGTCAGCCTCACGAAGCCAGGTGCGGGCTGGATGTGGCGCCCCAGCCCTGCAGACACCACCCGTGTGCACTCCCTGCACGAGGTGCATTGCTTGGTGTTAGGCAACCCTGCTGGACCCTCTCGGTCCCCTAGCCCAGACCAGGTGAGGACGGGAGGGGCAGTGGGAAGGCTAGGCAGAGGTCAGTCATCTGTGGGCTGACTACAGAATGGAGGGGTGGGGAGAAGGCATCTTTTCTGAAAAAAAATTAATGGGCAGATGATACCACCCAAGTCACAACCTACATGGAAACCATCTAAGAAAATCAAAGCAACAAGAGAATCACAGCCCCTTAGAGAAGCGGTAGACTGCTGAGAGGTGAGCAGACACCGAGGTCCAGGATGGTGGCTGTGATTTGCTCAAGGCGCCGCAGTGTGTAGGTGGCTCTGCCATGTGTGAGGGTGTCCAGCCCCAGGAGGCCCAGGTGCAGTAGTGGGTGGGCCCTTGCTGGTCTTCAGCCTCACACTCAGCCATCCACTTCCCTCTGGTCTTGCCTACACTGACCAAGGGGGCTGGTTCGGCCTCATCCAGAAAATGCCAAATCTCTGGGGCTCTTCCTTGCACACTTTTGTCTTCTGGGATGCCTGGGCCCCCACCCTGCCCCCACATGTAGCTCAGAGTGGGGAGAGGCTGTATTAAATAAGCTAATACAGGCCGGCGCGGTGGCTCACGCCTGTAATCCTAGCACTCTGGGAGGCCGAGGTGGGCGGATCGTTTGAGCTCAGGAGTTCGAGACCAGCCTGAGCAAGAGCGAGACCCCATCTCTACTAAAAATAGAAAGAAATTATATGGCCAGCTAAAAATATATATAGAAAAAATTAGCCGGGCATGGTGGTGCATGCCTGTAGTCCCAACTACTTGGGAGGCTGAGACAGGAGGATCCCTTGAGCTCAGGAGTTTGAGGTTGCTGTGAGCTAGGCTGACACCACGGCACTCACTCTAGCCTGGGCAACAGAGGGAGACTCTGTCTCAAAAAAATAAATAAATAAATAAATAAGCTAATACATGGTTAGGCAATTAGAACAGAGCACTCACCATAAGTGCTCTTCAGTCTTGGCCATTATTACCAGCCACAATTAGCATCTCCATTTTACAGTTAGGGAAACTAAGGAATTAAGTGATTAGCCCACAGATACTAGGTGCTAGAGCCTTCACTCTGCTGGGCTGTTTTTAAGCTAACAATTATTGAGTACCCCTGGGATCCAGGCTCTGGGCTGACTACTTTGTGAGAATTATCTCATGAAATCTTCACCACAGTCCTGCAATGCAGCCATTATTGTTGCCCAAGAACACAAAGACTCAGAGAGGGCAAGTGACTCGCCTAATGCCACACAGCTGGCAAATGACAGAGACAGGATAGAACCCGGACTGTCTGGCCCCAAGCCCTTAACCACCCCTCTGTGCTCCATTGGGAATGGGTCTGATGGACTAGCCACCCCAGCCTCCTGCAGGAGCTTCCAGTCATCTCAGGGTCCCAGGCTGGAGAAGCTGCCCCAGGACCCCTCTTCCAAGTCAGGGACTTGACTGGGCGTCCAAACTGCTTCCCCGGCAGCGTTGGCTCCAGCTCAGAATGTGGCCTGGGCTGGTCCTGGGCCCCAGAAGTCCTGCAACTCCAAGTTAAAGGAAGACCCAAGCTGGTCCTTAAAGTCAAATATGAGGCCATCTGGGAATCCCAACACTACAAGGCGGCCTGAAAGGCCTGGCTTAGGAGGAGCTAGAACAAGCCAGCTTTGCAAGATCCTGGAGATTGTCTGAAGTGCTAAGACATAAACACATGCAGAAGGCACGTATGCAATGACTGAGATGTTTGTGTGGAACCTGCCCAGTCTGTCACCAGGTCAGGTTCTTCCTTGAGAACGGGCTCCCACTGCCAAGGGAAACAGGGCCCCTCTTCCCTTCTGTGGGCTTCAGCCACGCGGTGTAACCTGCCTCTTACACCCCAGAAGCTCTGTTCTCACACTTCCCTACACCCTCCCCTGCCTTAGCCTGGCAAACTCCTACTCACTCGTCAAGGCCTTCAAATGCCATCACCTCTGCGAAGCCTCTCTTGATTGCCCTGTCAGAACGCACAGAACTCACCCAAGGAGAACTTTTTCCATCATGCCTCAGCGTTTCTGGCATAGCCAGCTCCCTCATAACCACAGCTGCCATTAAATGAGCACCTGCTATGCGCAGATGATGCACCTGCAGTCTCCTTAATCCTCGTAATAAGCCTGCAGGAAAGGATTACTGCTCCTAGGTTCACTGCCTTTTAAAACTGTGGCTCTGCGAGACTAAGTAACTTGTGCAGGGTCACACAGCTAGAGCGTGTCTATGAAGCCTGCATGGCCAGGAAAGCTACAACTCAGGACTGCCTGACTCTCAACCCTGTGGGGGCCATCAGATTGGGGGTGTCTGGAGGGAGGGGGTGTGTTATGATTCTCCCATCTCTGCCAGGGGCCAGGAGAGTGCCGGCTCCAAGGGGGCTGGCACTATGAACCTGAGCTGGGTGGAGCAGGCTGCCAGGGACCAGCAGGCCCCTCGCTGTAGCTGCCCAGCCTGGTGCTCCCAGGAGGGTCTTGAGCCCAGGGCCTGGAATGGACCAAATATCTTGGCCTTGGGGAGAGCCTGTCCACTCTTCCCTCCTTGTCTATCTGGCACATGGAGCTCCAGGGGTCAGCAGAGCCCTGTAGGCCCTCAGGGTGGCTCAGCCCCAAGGCCAAGGCTGCAAAGGCAAGCAGCTGCTCCTCACAAACAGCCCCCAGTGCCCCAGCTCAGGGCAGATGTCCTCCCTTACAGGCATGGCTATGGCTCAGCTTGTCCCCCATGCCAGGCTCCTTGGGGAGAAATCCCCTTGCAGTGGGGCTGCCCAAAAAAAGTGAGCCCATCACACCATCTAGGATGTGGGGAAGGAGAGGCTGTTCCATCCTCGTGGTCCCACTTCCTGGAGGATCTGAGTCTGGGTCTGTTCCTCTGAGCTCTGGGAACAAACCCCTCTATGCTCAGCTCTGGGAAGGCAGCAGGGATGCAGAGGGGCTGCCTTAAAAGTCCTGGTACCCAAGGATGCCCACCCAAGCTCTGCACCCAAATGCCTACAGTGGGTCAGGGCTGTGAGAGGTCACGGCGTGGGCACAGGACAGGCCCCAAGCCCACCCAAGCAAGGGAGGCTGCCTGCAGGAGGTGAACTGAGTCCAGAGAACTTGACCAGGCAAAAGAGGAGGTGGTGAGGTCCAGGCAAAGGACCAGCTCCAAGGCAAGAGAGACTAGAAGGAAGGCCACAGCCTGAGGCCCAGCCTTCCCCTGACCCTCCACCTATAAACAGTCCTGCCGTGGCTTCTCAGCTCAGAACTCTCAGTCCCCACTGGGGCCTGAGCTATATAGCCTGGTCCTGGTAAAATCCACCCCACCCCGAGTTCTTTGGGGAAGCCTGCTCCAAACACACTAACCACCTGTGTCCATGTCACTGCACCTGCCTAAGCCCTGTGGTAGCCCAGAGCCTTGGGCTGTGGCTGCTTCCTGGCCCAAGACAGGCTCAAGTTCCCTGCCCTCAGGGACCTGTCAGAGGAGTCAAAGTCCCAGGACACTTTACCAACACCCCCTGGCTGCAAGGCTCTTTGCCAGCCTCCTGGCAGGCAGGGCCGGGACTGTAGCCGGGGTGTGCCCAGTCCTGGCCTTCATTCTGCAAAGCCCTATCTCAGCCTCAGCCCCGGGCTCTCCCTCTCTGGTTGCCCACGGGAAGCAGCTGTGGGCAGAAGTAGCCTTGAGAGAGCTCAGGCCGCCAAGGTAAGTGAACGATGCAAGCGTGACCCTGGCTGGGGGCAGAGACCTGGGAGGGAGGCTGGGAGCTGCCTGGGGCTCCTGCAGGGGGAGGTGAGGAGGGGCTGGCATGCCAGGAGGAGGGGGCTCAGCTCCTCCTGCCATGCCGGCCTGTCTCCAGCTCTTCACTGTAAAACAAATGGAAGAAGCACACGCCAGACAGAAAAAAAGGGAGGAACAAATAAAGCCCCAAACTGCCCCACACGGGCTCTCCCGGTGGGTCTGGGCCAAGGCCTGAGCCTGGGTTCCTTGCTGCTGCTTTTCCCGGGAAACCACTGGTGCCAAATCTGCATTTACCACAAACAGAGACAACACAATGTCATAATCCTTCTCCTGTCATTCTCCCCTCTCTTCCTCCTCCCACCTCAGACACACACACGCTAACACAAAATGACGGCTCCCTCGACAGCCGGAATGAGCAGAGCCCTCGGTCTGCCTCTTCATTGTCGGCTTTCCCTCCAGCCCTTGCTCCGTGCCCATCGCCCAACTCGCAGCAGACCCCCCACTGCCCCTCCTTTGTCCCGCATCACCGCTGACAAATGGCCTGCTGGAGGGGGGAGAATATGCCTGGAAACCAGGAGGGTGGGAGGGAGAAGCCAGCCCCCCCTCCCCGCCGCCTCTGCACCCTCCCGGCTGGGGTCCCAGCCACGGACAGCGGCTGGACCAGGGGGACAGGGACGCGGGACAAGACTCAGCCCCTGGGACTCTGACCCAGGGCCCAGCCCTCCACACCCCTGCTGCTGCCGCTCCAAGCAGCGCCCTCGCCCTCGCCCCTCCTCCTCTCACAGCCACCCTCCCGGGCACTGCTCTGAACGTCCCTGCGCTCCCCGCCCTCCATCGCTCTTTATGGCAGTTTCAAAGCTGCAGCCGCCACTTGAGCAGCTGTGGCCTTTGATGGGGACAAGGCAGTGAAGGCCGCCCAGGAGGCCCCTGCCAGCCCTGCCCTGGCCCACCCGGCCCCTGCCCGCCCCCCAGGAGCTTCAGGCCGGGGCAGCGCGGCGCAGGGAGCACCCAGCGGGCACGCCTCGCACGCCAGAGCAAACTTTCACGACCGACCGCGGGAGAGGCACCACGCACACCGTTACCTTTGCAGCGGCATCCTTCCCGGCACTTGCCCCAGACCCCCTGATAGCCCGGCGACCACCAGGGAGGAAAACAAGTCCTGAGCCAAGCTGGGGAGGAGGGGAAGGGGAAGGGAGAAGGAAAAGGAAGGGGGTTAGTTTCCCAGCTCTCAGCCTCCTCACAGCTTCTCCTGCCCAAGCCCACAAGTGAAGTCACAGGGCCGGGCGGTGACATCAGCTGAGCCTCTGACATCACGGCCCCTGCCGCTCTCACCTCTGCAGGGTGGAGATGGAGGAGCAGCAGGGAGGAGTGGGGATGGATAGAGGAGGGAGGGGAGCACCGGATCCCTCCGTCGGATCCCTCCGTCGCCTTCAACTGCGGAGAGCGCGTGCCAGCGTGGGGGGGTGGGTAGAGGAGGGGCGGGCTCATCTGAAGAATACGTTTTATCTCTATAGATAGGGGCAATTATGTGTCTAAAATTTGTAATTGGCCCCAGAGTGAATGGCTTAAAAGGGGTGAACGCCCACCACGGGTGAGAATTGCAGCTCACTGCTGCTCTTGGACATTGTGGGGTAAAGGCAAGCATGACCGGTCACAGAGCACCTACTGTGCCCTGGGGACTCACACCCAGCACCATGGGTGGTTGTCACAAAGACCAGAGAGGGCTCTATTTCACCTGGTGAGACTTGGAGAAGGAAGGCGATCCCTGAGGCTGCATAGCCAGAAAATGAGCTGGGATTTGAGGCCAGGAGTCACAAAGTGGGTGGGAAACGGCTGGTCGGGGCCAGCAAAGGACCCCAGAGCCTAAAGGGCCAGCTGGGCAGCCTCAGGGCTTTTCAAAACCTTCGTGGGCCATGCAGTGAGGCCTGGGATCTGACAACTCAGCCCAGGCCACCTCCGCAAAGAGAGGCTACAGCAGGGACAGGGCAGGGCAGGGCAGAGCAGCCCCATCCACCCTTTGCACCTCAAATCCCATCTCAGGGAGGCTGCAGCAAGAGGGGGACTGGCTTGGAGTCCTGGTTCTGCCCCTCAGAGTAGAGAGCATCCCTAGTTCTGAGGGACTGAGCGCTTACTATGTGCAGACCCAGCACCACGCACCTCACACTCCCCTCCTTACTCCCAGGAAACGCCTGAGCCGTAAGCACCAGTGCCCCAGTCAAGATGGGGAAACCAAGGCCCAGGAAGCAGTGGGACAAAATAGACCCAGGTGCCCAGCGCCTGGACTCAAGACCGTGGCCAGATCCTTGGCCCTGCAATGACCTCACCTGGAGCCTTTACTCTGCAGCTGCTTGAGCCAACTTTAGCCTGGCGGGGCCTCCCCAGTCCAAGGCCCCCCTCCTCTCAGAAAGCTCTGGTGCTCCAGCCTCTGCCCTCCGATGGGAGGCCACGCGGCTCATTCTGCCATGCTCGCTTCAGCCTAAGGCCCCAGTCTGGCCTGGGGACCCTCCAGACTCTTCTCCACCAGCTCCACGGTGGCACCTTTCCCCTCTTCCCTGGTGCCACGAGGCATATGGGCTGCTGACCACTGGCTGCCCCAAACTTGGCACATGTCTGCAGCTGGGTTCCTCATTTCATCCTTCCCAGGTTCAAGATGTCAGGGTTACAGGTGAGGACACGAGGCTGCTCCCCCTGTCTGGAAAGTATTTCCACTCCCCTTGGTCCTTTGTGGCTACTGGAGCAAGTGTTCCTGCCTCAGTCCTTGGGACTCCAACCATGCTTTCCACCAGCTCCTCTCCCCACCAAGGGCTGGGACTATGTTTAAGACCTAAGGTGGTGCAGAATCCACACCAGGCACTCAGGAAACCTTGCTCTATAAATTTCCACTCAGGGAAGATGTGCCTCCAACTGCCAAGTGCCACTGAGCAAACCTAGAACAAACACCTTCATCCAGTTTTCTAAACACCCTCTCTCTTGCCTCTGGGCCTTTGACATGCTGTTCCCTCTACCTGGAACACCTTCTCACCCTACTCCCACCCCATCTAAGTGGAGACCCTTAAACATCACTTCCTCGAAGTCCACTTAGATATCACTGCCTCTGAGAAGCTGACCCCCCAGTCCAAGTTAGGTGCCACTTCCCATGTTTCCCCAGATTGCAGCTCACGCTCAGTGTCCTGGAAGGCAGGAAGATGTAGAGGACGGGGGCTCTGAGGCAGGCTGCTGGGGTGCAGATCCTTGCTCCCTGGTGCTCTCACCGCGTGATCTCAGACAAGCCCCTTGGCCCCTCTGAGGCCGTCTGACCCTATGTGAAGTTGGGATCAATAACAACAGTGTCCCTAGGAGGATCTCAGCACAGTGTAGACCTTCATCAGATCCCAGCAGAAATGTACCTGCCCGTTCATCTGCCTGTCCCCCACCCCACTGTGGGGCTTCCAGTTGGCTGAGGACATGGGTCTGTCTTGTCCTCTGACCCTTGGCACAGTGCCTAGACACAGCAAACACTCAAGAAATAAGCACTGAGGATCCTAGGCGAGGTTGCTTGAAGTAGTGGATTGGAGAATTTTAATTCAATTTGGCAGGCGCCTACATCAGGCTGTCTGGTTTTAGAGCTTGGCTCTACCAATTCCTTCCTGTGTGACCCTGGGCAAGTTACATAACTTCTCTGAGCTACCTATGCTGCACCTATAAAATGGGGATAAGAATATAAGATACCTTATTGGGTAGTTGTAAGATTATGGGAGATAAGGGATGCAAGCTTCTTAGACTCCCAGCAAGAGCCAGATCCCGGTGAGCTTCCATCGTCACTACTTTATCTGGTCAGGGTACACAAGGGGCCTCAGAGGACAGAGCAAAGGCTGACAGATGCTGTGGGGTGGTGGGAAGGAAGTGAGCTCTAGGGCATCAGAGACTGGGCTCCAACATAACCTTTCCAAGCCTCAATCTCCCCCTCTTGGAGGGTAACACTCTTTACTTCACTGAGACTTTCAGTGGGTAATTCCAGACAAAGAAGACAAATGTGTCTACTAGCACAGGGCCAGGCACTTAGTAGATTCGCAATAAAGGTAGGTTTCCTTCAATCCTCTTGAACGATGGAGGACATCAATAACTTCTCACAAACACCCAACGTGGGTGAGGTGGGATCACAAGGCAAGAGCAGAAGATGCAGAGAAGGGCTTAGAAGGGAGTGCGGCTGGCGGGGAGGCATCAGGAAAGGCTTCTTGGAGGTGTGTAAGCTGGGTCAGGACCTCTTGGGGGAAGGGAGGAAGGAGCAAATGCATGGACAGGAGGGTATGGGCACCCAACTCCCAAAGGCAAAATGCACATTTCCAAGGTGGCAACTCCCAGGCACACTTGGGTAGAGAGGTCCTGTTGCCTCCATTTGGGAGCACAGGTTTTTGGGAGGCTGGTGGCTGAGCTGGAGGGATCAGGGAGCACCAAGCCTCTGTTCTAGGCACATTAGTGTTGGGGATAAAGGGCAATAACACAGAGACCAGAACAACGGAGTTAGGAGGGAGGCTGGAATCATCTGGTCCATTTTACAGATGAGCAAACTGAGGCCCAGGGAACTGAATTGAGTTGCCCAAAGTCACACAACTAATAAAGAGCAGAGCCAGGATTCAACTCCAGGCTGTTTAGCTTGAGTCTGGGCTTTTAACCAACACACTCTACTGCTTCTCATCATAGCATGTATCCATCCCATCATGCATGCACGCACCCATCCATCCCATCATGCATGCACGCACCCATGCATCCCATCATGCATGCATACACCCATCCATCCCATCATGCATGCACGCACTCAGGCAGTGTTGATTTGAGCTCCTACTGTTTTAGGCACCGAGGATTCAGCAGTGAATGAAGTCAAACCCACGGAGCCTCACCTGCCTCTCCCTGACCTGGCTGCCTTGCACTGTGTCCAGCTGTTTCAGGGCTCACTAAAATCAGTCCTCCTGAAAAGCCCAGCTGCAAATTTAGCTGCTCAAGACCATAGACCACGGTACTGCTGGGAAACCACACCAACCGCCTTTCAAAGGCCATTACGTCGCTTGTGTGGGAAAGAGGGAGTGAAGACAATTGATCCAGTATCCATTTCTGGGCAGAATGGTGAGTTGCATAGAGATCTGAGGCCTCACTAGCCAAAAGAAAAAAAAAAAAAAAAAAATCCTGCAAATCATATCTGGAAACATTCAGCCCACAGAGCTTGAAGCAATTGAGTGAAAAAGTGCAATGGTTGAGTTCCTTCACCACAAGAGCTTTCGGCAAATCCACCCCCAGGGAAAAGAGGAGGCAGGCCAGTCATATGTGCTGGGCACCCTTCAGAAAGCCCTCTGGGACTGCCAAGAGAACCAGACCTTTTCCTGCTAGGAGAGCAGTACACTATTCCACCCCAAAAGGCTGGCGCAACTGTCCCATTCTGCAGATAAGGAAACTGAGGCTCAGAGAAAGACTTGCCCAAGGTCGATGCAGGCAGGACTGTTTCCAAAGACTGTGTTCCTCCCTCAACATCACCACTTTGGTGCAGCCTTGGGCAGGCCTCGTTCCTTCTCCAGGACCCAGTTTCCTATCCTTAAAATGAGACATTGGGGAAGCTGATCACGAAGTTCCCTTCCAGCCCTGGCATTCGGTGCTTCCATCTGACGAGGGGCCAGGCTGGAGTTGGGGAATGAGAGGAAGGCCAGGCAGACAGACGTCCCCTGACCCACACTGCCACCAGTTTCATCTTGCCTCCACCAGTGCTCTAGTTAGACTGTAAAACATCCCGAGAATGAAGATCTTCAAACAGGAAATCAGCTTTTCTGGCTTGGGCCCCTATTTCAGGGAGGTGAGGTATTTTATACCCATTTTACAGATGGAGCCATAGATTTAAATCTATAAGATAATCAGAACTCTCTCCCTGCCACTACATTCGCCAACACACTCCAGAAGGTTCCAAACACCAGATCTGCCATTGCCCAAAGAGCAGAGACAAAGCGAGAGGAGCTGGTGGCTTCTGAAATCAAGTTGTTAGTAGAATTATTAACAATAATCCCCAACATCTGCATAGTACAGTGCCACTCCTGGCTGTGCAAAATGCTCACAGCCTGTCTCCCCCTCCATAAAATGGGAAAAATAAGTTATTTTCCCCTGAGATGGCAGAGCAGGAATCACGCATCCTGTTTTACAGATGAGGAAACTGAGGCCCAGAAAGGTGGCAGGAAGTGTGCAGTGAAGCTACAACTCGAACACGAGTCTGGGACACTGAGCGCAGGAGGCTAAAGGGGGAGAGAGGCTGAGGGCGAATACCGGGTGGGCTGAGATCCTGAACCACACATACTTCTATCTGCTGGCAGTCTGCCCGTGGCCACAAACAAGGGATGATCTGCCCACCCGGGGCCACCAGGAGCCTGCAGCCTGCCCCGGGCACAGCTGCCACCTTGGCAGACCCCCAAAGAGCCCCCCAAAGAATAGCTGCACTCCCAAGCTTTTTTCCCATTCCAAACATGCCAGAGCCCTGCGGACCCCGGAGGCTGCTACTTAGCGCCAGATTAATCACACCGAATTCTCCATCCAGATATTGCGTGCAGGCCGAACTCCCACCGCTAATCGCCGTAATATTCTCCTCGGCGTGTGCAGGCGGCCGGGGCGATGTTCCAGGAATATTAATTCTCCACAGCCGGCTCACTCCCGCCGCACGCATGCGCCCCCCGCACCGCCGCTGCTGCTCGGGGAGCCAGGGCGGCCCCGGGACGGAGGGCGGCGGGAGGCAGGGCCAGGCCCCAACCCTCCCTGGGGGCCAGGCCCAGCCAGGCAGGGAGCCAGAGGTGGGCTTGTGCCTGCAGCAGGGCCTGACCCCTCATCTACTCTCCTCCCAGTCCTGCCCTGAGCCCTCTGCCCCAGGACCTGCAGGAGGATCGGGGCTCCCCAGCAGCGGCACAGCACAGGCCCTCTGATGGCCTCTCCACACAGCAGAGCTTTGAGAAACCGGCAGCCAGAGACCAGCTAATCCTAGCCAAAAAAATTAAAAAACAACAACAGCAGAAACCACACACACACACACACACACACACACGCACACACACGCCCAAATGAAAATCTTTCATCTATTCAAATATAAAAATGTAGGTGGCAGAGGGACCCTGGTGAAGGCAGCTGGGGGCTCAGCTGTGAGGGGCAGGCTGGGTGCATGGAGCCGGCCTCCCTTCCTGACCCTCTCCCCAGTGTGGTCAGTAACCTCGGGAGCCCAGGGAAAGCCAGGCGGGGAAGGCTTCTGGTTTCCGGAGGGTCCCACGCCCACCGGCTCTGGCTGAAGTGCACACCTGTCCCTCCAGCTGTCCGCTCCGGGGCTCACACTACGTGCCTGGGGAATAAGGCAGGGCGAGGCACTGACCTGTACTCAGGGAGCTCCTAGCAAGCCTGGTGATTCAGTTCCCAGTACAACCATGGGAGGCAGCTTTAACATGCCCGATTACAAACAAGGAAACTGAGGCACAGAGCCGTGAAGTAAGTGGCCCAGCCGGATCAGTTCCCAGGCTGACAGAATGAGAACCCAGGGCCCTCTCCTCTGGACTGTGCAGCCTGCCCCACACTCCTCTCTGGAGGGAACCCCATCTCTTCTCTGAAGTGGTCTTTAAAGTCCTAGCAGTTCCCACAAACTGTCCAATAAGCACAAACATTTATTGAGCACCTACTGTGTGCCCAGCCCAGGGGTCCAGAAATGCATAATGTTCCTCAAGGAGCTCACAGTCTGGTGGGGAAAAAAATAAGTAAAAAAATGCCCACAGTCCAGCCTGAGGCCCAGGAGAGGGTCTCTCTCCACGACCGTGGGAGGTAGAAAGGGATCCCGGGAGGAGGCAGTCACTGAGAAGCCAGTGTGTGGAGGGGAAGGGGTATCCACACTAGACTCTGGACCAGAGTGGACAGAGCAGTGTCCTAAGCCTGCTGCCACCTACAGGCCTCAGGGCTCGAGTCGACTGGCCAGGTCCCCAGGCTGCCCCTCGGCAAAGCGGCCCAATGATCCAGACCCTCAGCCCTGGAGTAGCAGTCCCAGCGCCGGTGCCACCCCTGGGCATCTGCCAAGAGAGTGGTTTTCCTGAGTGGTGCGTGCACTGGAGGCGGCCTCTGCGTGGGGAGTCAGAAGTGAGCGGGAAGGGTGTGGCCGAGAGCAGGACTGTTCGCTGGGTGGGGCAGGGCCTGGTGTGACGGGAGGGACGCAGGGCTGGTGTGGACCCAGGTCAGCTGAGCTGGCCCCTGACCCCGCTGCCTGCGCTGGCCCAGGCCAGGTGAAGCTGGCGCCCTGGGGCCACAGCGGACCAAGGAGGGGGCCTCCTGAACCCGGGTCTCCTGATCCTGGTCCAGAGCTCTGCCTGGGAGGCCAAACACACACAAAGGTGGGCCCAGCCTAAAGAAGTAGCGGAAGGGGGCTGTGTGAAGATTTGGGGCACAACCCAATTCCTTTCCAGCACAGATTAGGAGAGTGGAAGTTTAATCCACAGAAGTGAGGAAGGGAGGTCAGGCCCCTGGCTCCACGACCCTCCCCCACAGCAACCAGTGCCTGTCCAGGCTGAGAGACACCAGCTGTCCCCGTGCCCCTGCAGACCTGAGGTGACCAACCTGGGCAAGTGGCAGGCTCCTCTCACATGAGCATCAGATGGGCCCTCTCTCCTGCTTCTCAGATAAAGAGGCTGGGACTTAGAGACAACCCACAGACATTCATGGGGACCTGCCATGCTGGGCTCTCTGCCCATAATCTCCCAGGGGCGGGGCGGGTCAAGACTCTCATTTCAAAAGGAGGGGGCTCACCCAGGTCCCACAGGCAGGAGAAGCCTGGGCCTGGGTATTCAGCAACCTGCTCCCCAAGGCCCCAGTACTCAGGTCAGAACATACGCACAGGTCTGAGGGTGCAGCACAAGAAGCCCTTTCTGTGGTCCCCAAGCACTAGTTCTATGCCTTGGACTTGCTTTACAGACAAGGAATCCAAGGTAGAGCTGGGATTTAGCTGGAACCTGGCAGATACTCTGAGACTGGGGACACAACCAGGGCTCACCCCTGCCTTCAGGGAGGTAATGTCCCAGTGTCTCAGTGATAACCAAAGTGGGCTGTGAGACCCCAGGAGAGTGGGCAGCACATTGGCCTGGAAAGACCCCAGAAGACTTCCCAGAGAGGAGGTGTTTTGGCAGGAACTTGGAGGACAAGTTCCTTTGAGCTGCAAAGCGCCACACACGTGAGACAGGGCCCTGTGACAAAGGAGACAGGCCCAGCTTGGACTCTCAGGTGTCTTTGCTCCAGGCCAGCCCTTCTGTGCCTCCAGAGCTTGTGTGCCTGTGGCCTGTCCCAGCGCAGGCCCAGGCCAGGACAGCCCTACTGAGCATCTGGTCTGAGCATGGGTGACACAGACACACAGCTGGTGTCCTCTTTCCCTTCTCCCCAGCCCTGGGCTCCAGATGTCACATCCCCTCTCCCACTCTGCGCTGCCTGCCAGGATTGGCAGGACGTGGATCTCAGGAGCTGGGCCTTGCAGGCAAGACACAAAGGCCAAGGACCAGGGCCTGGCTCTGGAGCAAGACAGGTGCAAGACACAAAGCCTGGGTGAACCAGGAGCCAGGCCCTCAGCAGGAGGCCTCCTGACCAGGCCTGAGCCCCGGAGGAAGCTGACCAGAGTCCTTCCATGGCATCTTCTCCCAGAGATTCCATGGTGTTAGTGTTGGCCGCCCAGCTCCTTGAACAGAAGGAAGACCCAGATCGGGACCCAGCCTCTCCACTCCTGTCTGTGACTGAGCAAACCACCTCCCTGCTCCGAGCCTCAGTTTGCTCATCTGAAACATGAGTGAACCACACATCTAGCTTACAGGTTACTGCCAGGATTCAGGGTTGTCACAAAGTGATTGACAAACAGAGGGGTAAATGTTGGCTCCTTCTCTAGGGCTGTGCAGTTAGACCCAGAGGAATAAAAACAGGTCTGCTCCAAGATAAGGGAGTTCACATTTTACTTCCTTTACTGCCCATGACCACCTGGAGAGGGAGGGGCTACTGTTCCAGTTTTATGAATGAGAACCTTAGGGCAGATCGGTGAGGTACCTGGCCCAAGGTCACAGAGCTCCAAATCCCAGGTGTGCCTTACCTGACTCTGGAAGGGGGCGCTTGCAGGCTATGGGAAGGGGTGGGCACAGAGGAAGCCCAGGGTACCAAAAACTAACCCAATCAACCGCAACCTGAGGGCCAGACCGGGGAGGCAAGAGGCTTAGCCCGGCCCCAAAGCACAGCTCAGTCAGAAAAGAGACCCTCAGCCCATCTCCCCATCTTGGGCTGTGGCAGGGGCTTGTTCTGAAAGCCAGGAGCCCATTGAGCCCTAGGACCGGAGCCAGGAAGAGCCTGGGAAGTGGGAACATCCCTGTGGGGCCAGCCTCCCAGTGGGGAATCACCCCCCTCCGTCCGGCAGCCCTGCTCCCCTCTGGCCACCCCCCACACCACCTGCAGTGCCCCGCATTAACCGACCACAGACTGCATGCACCGCACCAGCAGGCACCTGCCAATCTCAGCCCACGACCCCGCCCCAGCCCCCTCTCCCGGAGGACAGATAATTCTCTCGCTCTCCCAGCCTGACAAAATAACTAATGCTAACTCAATAAAGTCCCCCTTGAAGGTTTTTAATTACCAGACTGTGCTGAAGACTAAAGACTCCAGGAGCGGGAGGGAGGCCAGGGGAGGCTGCTGGGGGTTGGCGTGGCAGAGGCAGGGAAGTCAGGCGGGCATTGCTTCCAGGCGGGCAGGTTGGGAAAGGGACCTCCCTTCCAACTCGGGAGAGGGCAGGGCCAGGCTGTTGCTGTCCAGGGTGCTGGGCCCAGCGGTCATAAGGATTTAGGACTCATATAGCAACAGCGGCCACTGATGGAGGCCAGGCTAGATTCCTGGCAGGGACTTGACAAGGATTATCTTGTTTAAGCCTCACAGCCAACCACAAGGGAGATGCTGACATTCCCACTGTACAGACAGGGACAATGAGGCTCAGAGCAGGGCAGTGGCTTGCTGTGGCCACACAGCCAAGCCTGAGTTGTCCAGTTACACCCGGCAGCAGGCAGAGTGCACAGCTGCCTGCAGCAGGAAACAGGAACCAGTGGGGCCCAAAGGCACAGGCATGTCCCCCTTAGGGTCCAAAAGTGCTCGATGGCTTCTGTGCAGGGAGATGTGCAGGCTCCAGAACACAGCACAGCCTGGCACTGGCCGGACTGAGGCTGCCCAGACACGACGAGCTGTGGGGCAAGGGGACCCAGGGACCTTGCGACAAACCCCCATTACCACTGAGGGAGATGACTTGGGGCCGGCGTGAGGAGGGGACAGCAGGAGAGGGTGTGACACAGCCTGGCACCTAAGCCTCCTAACCCCAGCCTGGCACTCCCTCCTTGACGGCGAGAAGACACCATCTGAAGTGAAGCGAGGGGCTGCCTCTGCCCCGGAGCAACCCGAACTTCCCTCTCACAGCCCGGCCCTCAGCCCCACTCACCCTACACTCCCAACCACCGGCCTTTCCTTCCAACACACCACGCCTGTTTCTGCCTCAGGACCTTTGCCCTGGCCGTTCCCTCCCCAGGATGCTCTTCCCTCACGTTTTCACACATGGCTCACGTCCTTCAGACTGCAGCCCAGACGGCACCTCCTCAGAGAAGCCTTCCTAGAACTCCTACCTCAGCCTTCCCTGTCAGAGCCCCCCGAGTGGCTGCGGCAGAACCCCTGTGCAGCTTCCTCCCCTCCCCAGCAGGCCTCCCTCGCCGCTGGCACGGCCAGCCCCCCAATGCGGTACCAGCCCCCCACGCGGTACAGCACGCGCCAGCCTGCTGGGGCTCGGATATTGCCTTGGCCATTGACCAGCTGCAAGTGAATCTATTTGCTCATCTATAAAATGGGAACAAGAGCAGTCCTCACTTCACGGGAGTTCTCTGGGGACCACCAAGCAAGCGAATTTTTGTAAGGACTTGGCACAGCGCTGGCGGGTGAGCGCCTGGCGGTGTGGTCTCGTTCTCACGGCCACAGTCGTGGCCCCCAGCAGCAGCCTGGGTTCCCCTGGCCTTCCTCAGCTAACAGGAAGCCACAACCTTTGTCCCTGGCACAGGCCCTGGACACGTGGCCACCCAGCAAGCGCTGGTTCAATGTCTGACCCTGTGAGACAAGCCATGGGGGCACGAGCCGGCCCCACCTTCTGGATGAGGACACCGAGGCCACAGAGGCGCAGCTCTGCACTGTGGACCCACTACCCTGGCTGTGCTCTTTCCACTGTTGCTTCTGCAAATCTGCTCTTCCCAGCTCTGCGAAGGTGCCAACTTGGGGGCGGTGTCGAGAGTTGGTGCAGCTGTGCCCGGCTCCCCAAGGGCCGTGAGGGGCGGCTGGAGGCACCAACACCCAGCCCTGCCTGGAGTCTTCTGGCTGGGATCACAGCCCTGCGGCGTTCGAGCTGCTGCCCACCAGCCGGCCCGCTGGCAGCAGGCCCGGGATGCCAGCCAGCTGGGAGAGGAAGCAGCTTGGCTGGCAGCCAGCTCACGGTGCCCGAGCTGTCAGCCGGGAGGCAGGCCAGGCAGGGCTGAGACCCCTGTCCTCGAATGGGGCCCTGGCCAGGCCACCAGGACAGAGCCATGTTTCTCCTCACCGCCAGAGCCACAAGGGGGCCCTGCTGACGCCAGCCCCGAGCAGAACTCAGGGACGTGACCTTGCCGGGTGGGGACCCAGGAGACCCCATCCCCATTTATTCAGCTTTTCAAGAATGAGGAAGCAGCACATGGAGCAGGAGATTTTCAAGTCAAATAATAATAAAAACAGCAACTATACCTGCCATTCAACAAGCACTCACCCTGTGTCAGACTCCTCCTGCAGGGAGATGCTGTCATCATCCCCTCTCTACAGACATGGCATGTGAGCTCAGAGAGGTGTGATAACTCACCCAGAACCACACAGCACACTGGAGGAGAAGTCAACTTAAACTTGGGCTCCAGAACCTTTAACCCAACCGCTGTGCTCCAGGGGCTCAGACAGGCCTAGTACCCACACCCACATTGATGGCCAGGCAGGTGGCCTTGGGCAAGGAAGTTACCCATCTGCAAAATGGGCACAATCAGAGAGGGCTTTGCTGTAGAACTGACTAGAGGCTGAAGACAGAAAACAGGCAAGGAGCCGAGGCCTGCCACCGCCAGGCCTGGGCAGAGGACATGTTCCTGAAATACAGTTGAGGGTTGGCCATACTGATGGAGCTGCAGGAATGAGGGGTGGGCCCCAGGGCCAGGTGGGCTAGTCAGAGCCTCTCGCACCCTGCCCCCACCCCCACAGCCTCCTGAGTGCCCTCCCTGGGCACAGCTGGAGGGGCCTCCATGGCAGGGCTAGAGGGACCAGGCACTGGGGAGGGCCCGTTCCCACGGCCAACCTTGGACCCCTCGATGCCAGGGCCTCGAGGCTCAGCCCCCAGGAGCTCCCCCTTCATAACCCCCCTCCTGATGCCCAGATAAGGCAGACCCACGAAAAACTGCCCAGAGAGAATCTCAAGCCAAGTATTTCAGATGAACGTGTGTGGACCACTCCCTTGCCCTGCAGTCCACAGGTCACGACAGAAAGGCTCAGGTCTGTCCCCCCAGCAGCCGGGGCCC
Source organism: Eulemur rufifrons (assembly GCF_041146395.1). Classification (NCBI taxonomy): domain Eukaryota; kingdom Metazoa; phylum Chordata; class Mammalia; order Primates; family Lemuridae; genus Eulemur; species Eulemur rufifrons. The sequence goes on from NC_090998.1 coordinate 90,782,832, forward strand.
CTGTCGGGCAGGGCCCATGATTCCTGGATGCTGGGGAGGCGCCTGAGCCCAGGGTGGGAGGGGATTGCCAAGGGCTCAAGGCAAGGTTTGTGTCACTGGCACCCACACAGAGTGGTCACGGGTGAGCATGTGCTGGGTTCAGGGCTTGGCCCTGGGGTGCCACGGTGGCCACTCAGCCCAGCTGCTCACATCTCTACAAAGTGCTAGGGGCTTTTCACCATCCATCTTCTCAAATCTATTTAAAACAAGCCCATGAGAGAGAAGGTACTGCCATTGTCTCCATTTTTCACATGCCCAGATAGGGCTAGTGACTTGCCCAATGTCACACAGCTGGTTAGGATGCAAAACAGGGCCCCAGGGCTCCTGGCACTCCTGTCAGCAGGTCCCCTAGCCCCGGGGATGTCCAAACCCGCAGTCTGAGTCAAGGCTCAGCTCCCAGAAAAAACGAATCCAGGGGCTGAGGGGAGAGGGGATGGATGGGGACAGATAGGTCTGGATGTGTGAAGGTCCTTCTGGAGAGACGGGAGGGTCGTCACAGGGGCGGTTAAACTGAGAGACTAACTCTGGCGGGGAGCACCCAGTGGGTGTGCCCATGGCAGCTGCCGCTGAGAAGGCACCCAGAGAGACAGGAGCCAGCCGGAGCCCCACTAAGGCTGCAAGGAGAGAAACGGGCACCAAACCCAGGAGCTGCAGCAGCTCTCAGAGCCTGGGCTCCTCCTCCATGCAGGGACAGTGCTGGGGGAGGGGGCAGCAGGACAGATAATACCCTCCTGTCTCCTGTGAATGGCTGGGCACACAGTAGGCCTACCAGCTGGTGTGGTCACAATCCTGCCCTAATTGCCTCCGTTTGGGCAATTACCTGCCTTTCGTGGGTATGCCTGGCAGGACAAACCGGACCACAGAAAGCAGAGAAGGGACAGGTCAGAGGGACAGCCCCTCCCCACGGCGTGGGGCCCACCGGGCCCTCCCCAGGCCAGACTGGATGAGCCTGCCCCATGCCCTGGACTCCCCATGCCATCCCTGAGGCCAGTGGTGGAGGACCAGCGGGCCAGGGCAGGCAGGCCCTGGGCACCGTGGCTACACAGAGGAGGGACGACCCACTGGTGTGCTCTCAGCCTCAGGGAGGGGGACAGGTGGGCACAGTGAATGACCGCAGCAGCGAACAGCAGACGCCAGGGGATTCCACACCCACCGCCTGCCCTCTGGAGGGAACAGACTCAGAGGGGTCACCAGACCAATCTGGACATGGCCCTGAAGATCCCAGCCTTTGGAAGGCATGGGGGTGACGCAGTGGGGGACAACCTACCAGAGGTCCCAGGGCCAACCCTCTCCCGCGCTCTAATGGGGGGTCCTGCCCCAGTCCCTCTCCTGTCCCCAGCACCCCCATTAGCTGCTCACCTACCAGCTCCCCACAGCCCCTGTGCTGCCCACTCCCCCACTCCTCACCTTGCTCTCCCCCTTGTTTCTCCCTCCCCCTCTCTCCTGCTAGCCAGCCTCCAATGCCTGAGGCCTCAGTTTCCCCCTACAGGACAAAAGGGCTGAAGCCCTGAACTGGGTAGCCCTGGTCTCAGGGCCTCACGAATCAAACATGCTGGCAGTGGTCAGTCACCCAGGAACCCCGTGGGATGGGGGTAGTGGGTGGAGGATGTGGCTCCTCCCAGGCAGGCATAACCCCCTTTGGTCAGCAGTCCCTCTTCCCCTTCTCTTCCAGCCAGAAACTCCAACTCTGCACCTCTCCCCTCACGACGGGCGCCCCCAGCACTTCAACCTCCTAGGGGTGACCTGGCCTGGGGTCTCATAGAGCCAGGTAAGTAACAGCAGGAGCGGGAGTAATTAGCAGGTAGCTGGAGCTGGAGGGGGAGAGAACAGTGGAGGAGGAGGAGGAGGAAGTGGAGGGGAAGAGAGAAAGGGGGAGGGGAAAGCAGAGGGGGTGGAGGAGGAGGGGGAACCAGCAGAGGAAGAAAGGAGGGGAGGGGAGGAGAGAAAGGCAGAGGGGGAAGGGCGGGGAGGGGGAGGGGCGCTCTGAAATCACCCGCAACATCAAAGCCTTCCCCAGCCGCAGAGCACAGTCACGTGCGGCCTGGTTCCTTTCGTTCCTTTGCTGGGAGAAGCTGCTGGGCCTGGGGCTGCTGAGGGAATGTTAAAACAAGGCAGACTGAATATTGGGGGGTTGTGGGGATGCAGGTTTCTCTCAAGGCAGGGGACGGGGAGGCAGGTTTTGAGACCTGTGCCCTCACAGAGCGTGTCCAAGCAGAAGGGGCCTCTGCTCTGCAGCTGGGCAGGTGGCCAAGAGCGAGGACCACCCAGCTACCCCCGTGGTGAGAGCCTGTGGCTGGGCCAGCCCAGTTATCAAGCGAAGCCAGAAATCTGGAGTTTTATGTGAAAGCTTCCCTATTTTAATATTGGCTCAAACAACAACAACACGGGCCAAATAGAGCATGCCCTGATTTGGGGCAGGACCTCTGTGGGTCTAACACTTCTATGGGCTCCACCCCACTTCTCTCACCGGCCCAGAGAGGGGAAGGGGCTTAGTCAAGGTCACAGGTGGGCACTCAGGGATCACGGCTGGAACCTGGGGTCTCAAGACTCCCAGGCTGTGACTGCTGGGGAAAGGGAGGTGTGGGCAGGTTAGTGGCAGGGGAGGGTCTGAGGGCCACTCCCACCGCGTCCAGCCCAGGCCAACATGCCCACCACTCAGCCCCGTTCCTCACGCCTGAACCCGGGCCTGCCTCTCTGCAGCCACCCTGCTCAGCCCGTCCTCCCTGCCCACCTCTCACATTCCACCCTGACCTCACCAAGTCTCGGGCAGCGTCCACGCCTCTGAACCCACCTGGAGCAAGCACCGTTACAGTCATTCACCCACCCACTCATTCTCCCGTTCACTCCCCAAGGCCCTCAATCAGCCTTGGCCCCATCTAAAAGGCCGGGCAGGGGATGGGGCTGCTCCATGATTGGATACAGCAGCGTGACCTGTAAGGACAGAGCAGCTGCCTCTGCGGGGTGATGGCACGGGGTATCTCCAAAGGAAATTCCAGGGCAGGGCACAGAGAATTCAACTGCGTTCACCAGGCTGGGGTGTCAATGGCTGCTGGTGGCCAGAGGCAAGGCTGGGTGGGAGGCAGATGTGGGGAGCCTTGAAAACCAGACTCAGAAGCTTGGGATATTTATCTGGAGGGCACTTGGGAGCCCCTGGAGGCATTTGAGCAGGAGAGAGGTCAGCTCAGATCCTCACTAGGGGGGTCAGGACATGGGGCTGGAGTCACTGGCTCCTTCAACAAGTATTTGCTGAGCATGTGTTCTGTGCCGGGCCCCAGGGCGACAGAGGTGAGCCAGACAGACAAGGTGCCCACCTCTAGGTGGCTGGGGCAGCAGACATGACCACCACACACACCACCACAGGGTAAGGGCTGTGATGGCACCTAGACTGGACAAGGCAGGCACCTGGTCCCTCCAAAGAGGAATCCACCTGCAAGGTGGGGACAGGAAGGGAACTGTTCCCAGCAGAGGCCCAGAGGTGAGAGGAAGAACGGTCTTTATGTAAAAGTGGCAAGAGCCATGTCATGGGGTGACAGAGCTTCCTGACTGTACCTCACAGGCAATGGAGACCTTGGAGAGGGATAGGGGGAGTGAGGGAGGGAACATAGGAACAGACGTTCCCGGGGTGGGAGGACCTGGCTGAGTCCCTGGGTTCTCTGAAGGCTGTCATGGGGGCAGGGGGACTCCCTTCCTCCCTGCCAACGGGCAGAACCTGAGCAGATGGGTAGCCATTCCCCTGGCAGATTGCAGTTCCAGTCAAGGAAGAGCATTCCAGCGAACAGAGCCCCTCGGCTGGGCAGCCACACGGGTTGGTGCAAGCAAGACTCGGGGCTGGCAGACCTGAATTCCAGGCCCAGGGCCCTCAGCTACAGTCGGACGAACTCAGGCAGGTCCCTCAACCTGAGCCCCCACGGAAAGGCCCCTGTGTCAGAGCCACTGGGGGCCCTCAGAGAGAACCCCCATAATATGTCGGCACAGCACTGACCCGCTCCTTACCCTGGAGCAGAGCCGGCACCGGAGGAGCATCTAACAGGACAGAAGGGAAAGGGGTCATGCTTGAGGGTATCAAGGGGGCACCCCTCACTGATGCTACCAATAACGGCACTCTCGGGTATTATGAGCCCCATTCTCCAGATGCAGAAACTGAGACCAGGGCTCCCATGGCAGAGTCAGGGCTGACACCAGATGGCACTCAGGCTGGTGAAGGCTGCAGTCTGTGGTCTCTGGGACAAAGTCGAAGGTCTTGGGAAGTGGGGGATGGCAGAGTGGGTGGCCTTCACTCTCAGTCCTGGCCACGGACAGCTGAGGGTGGGGACGGAGGGAGACGACACAGGTAGCCTGGGCTGGGGTGAGAGGCTCATGAGGCATCTCCGTGCTCAAAGAGGTCCCACCCACCCACTAGCCTCCGAGCCATGTGGGGAGGCCACTAACGGTGCCCGTTTCACAGATGAAGAAACCAAGGCCAGGACAGGAGGGTTTGCCGAGGTCCCCAGCCAGTGAGTGGCAGAGATGGGGCCCTTTTCTTCCAAGTCCTTGACTGGTGGGATTCCTGGATGCCTCGTATGGTGGGTGAGGACAAAAAAGGAGAGGAAAAAGGAAGGAAACTGGCCTGGCCATGCTTGCCCCAGCAGCGCTTACCCAGGACCCCCACCCACCGTACTCACAGGTCACACAGAGCCCTCCACTTTGGAGCTCTGGAACGACTCATCCCCTGAATGTGTGCTCCACCTGCCTGCGTGCAACTTCAGGCTGGGGCCCCACCTGGCTCAAGGAGAGCCCCCAGCCCTGGCACACAGTTGGGTTTTAACAGACATGGGGTGGATTATTCATGAGAACTACCACTGCGGCCATCTATCGGCTGCCCCCTTGTGCCAGGTTCTGTAATGCATGCTCTTGTTTAATCCTCACCACTCCCACCCTATAAGCTAGGGGTTAGTCATGCTGTCGTGCAGAGGAGGAAACTGAGGCTGAGCAGTCCAGCCCCTTGACCTAGATCAGATGGAAACAGCTAATCCTAGCCAACACTCACAGAGCGGTTGCTCAGTGCAGGGCACAACACCCTACAGGCAGCTATTACATGCCCCCATTTCCCAGATGAGGGTATGAATGCGCAGAGAATCTAAGTAACTTCCTGATAAGCACAAAAACTGGGAACCAATTCCAGGTTGTCTGGCCCCACGTTTAACCACCTTTTCAAGATGCTCAGCAAACCAGGTGAGAAAGGAAGTCATACTCCCACCCAGGGCTGGTCCCTGCAGCCTGTGCCCTTTCCATGCATTCACTGAGGGACCCGCCAGGAGGACAGGAGATGGGTCTGTGGATGGCAAGGTGTGCGCAGCTTAGAGATGGCTCAGGCCAAAGGGAGGAGGAGGAAGAGAGGAGAGGGGAGAGGCAGAGGACTGGGGAGGGGAAGGCGGAGGAGGGGCTGTGGAAAAGGAAAGGGGTGGGGGAGGAGGGCAGGGGAGGGAGGGGGAGAGGGAGGGGAAGAGAGTGAGGAGGGGGCCACTCTCTCCCAGGTGCCTGGCAGACCACATTCCAGTCCAGCTGGGGCCAAGGCTGCAGCCCTGTCTGTGCCAGGGAAGATCTGCCCCGCCCCTGCTACGAGAACATCAAAGCTGGTCCCCAGCCAGCCCAAAGGTAGCGTCCTTTGAGGTTTGGCGGTGATGGGGCCATATTTCAGGCTGATATGAAGCAGGCTGTGCCCCACCCCCTCCCACTGGGAGATCCCCATCTGGGCTGTCTACTTAATACCCCATTAAGGGAGAAAATATACAGCCAGCTCCCCCCCTTCAGCTGCCCATTCCACGGAAAAGATCAAAGCTGTGCTAGATTCCCGCCTAGAAACTCCATAAATAGAACACAGACTGGGGGAGAGCAGGTAGAGCCCAGTAGGGAGGTGACCATGGGGAGGTGCGGAGGCTGGGCTGGGTGCAGGAGGGACCAGGCTCCTGGATGGGTGCTGGGGGCCGGGCCAGGATGGGGAGAGCCCTGGGCCTGGGAGGGGAGGCACACAGCCCAGCGTGAGCCTTGGGCACCCAACCTCACCCTCACAGCCCTGCCCTGCCCCACAAGCCCTCCCAACTCACCGGGAGGACTAGGCACCATCCCCTGGGCTCCCCAAGCCTGTTGCACTGTGTCCGTGCACTGTCACTCGGAGAACTTCCACGTCCTGGGAGGTGTGCGTGGCGGGGATCAATCTGTGTCTATTCTGTCAGGCAGGCACTCTGCTGAACACTTAAGTCTCACAACAACCTTGTGAAGTGGGCAGAATCACCTCATTTTATAGCTGGGGAAACTGAGGCACAGAGGAGTTGAGTGAATTGCCCAGGGTGGGGAGGAGCCCTGGGGTCTGGCTGCCCAGTGTCCACTCCTCTGTACTGAGGTGCTTGACTAACATCAGGGCATGCCCCTGCTGCACGGGTGGTCTTGGTGGGAGGTGAACCAGGTGTCAGTCTCCCCCAGGGGGAGGGGAGAGCCTGGGGTAGGCACTGGACCCTCTTCTAGGCTGAGGACCGGAGGCCCCAGGGTCTAACAGCGGCCCATGCTCTGGAGTCTGTCTCCACAGCCCAAGTTCTTTCCAAACTGGGAAACAGGTTCAGAGAGGCTCAGAGACCCTCGGCACACAGCAGACCCGCTCCCTCATCGCCCACAGAGGAGACAACGGGACCTGAACCAAATACCCACTGGAATCCCCCATGCAGTCCCCAGCACTGTAAACACCACCCTCGTAAATGTCAGACCTGCCTCACCAGTGCTGCCTCCTGGTCCCCAAGGCTGCTGGTGAGAATCAGTTAAGGAGCCAGCCAGATTCCCTAATTCATACTGCGTGGTGACTGACTACTTCCTCTTGATGAGGACTGTCTTCCTCCCCCACCAGTCTCCCTGGCCCTCCTCAGGGAATGGCACTGTCACCCTGCTGGGGCTGGAACCTTGGGGCCATCCCACCCCCTCAACCCCTAGCATTCTTCCTGGGCATCCTGGGCCCCCTCCCAAACACTCCCCACACTGACCACTCCAGGGGTCTCCCTAAACTGCAGATCTGGCCAAGCCTCTCCCAGTCCCCAGGGGAGCCTGGCCCTGGGTACCTGGTTCACCCCGTAAGTCCACACCGCAATCTCCCAAGCAGCTGCTTAACTGATGGCTATGGGATGAATGGAAGAAGTTGCTGTTCCTTGGAACACGCTGTTCCAGGATCAGGGACCTCTTTCCCGCCCAACTCCCATCCATCCTTCTGGACTCTGGCCTCCCCAGGCCACCCACGCTCTGCTCTCCAGGCCCCCTGGCCTGTCCGACAGTGAGCCCTGGCTGGGCCTCATCAGGGCGCCCACCTGCCTCCCCGCGGCTGGGAGCTGCCTGAGACACCACAGGCCTGGCCCTGAGGCTCTTGGTGCTGGGAGGCGGAAAAAGCCCCTCAGGAGTCACGCACTGGCAGCCCCGGAGGGCAGCGGCGCCTGTGGGGGCTTGGAGACCTCTGCCGCCTTCACGGTACTGAAGGCTGACCCTGACGGGTCCCACCCCCGCCTCCTCTCCGCATCACGGAGGGAGCAGCAGGCGCAGGGCACAAGCAATTTTCTGGACCTATCGGGGCTCGAAAAGGCAATCTGCACGCAGTCTGAACCCCTGGCCTCTGCGAGGGGCACGGCAAACAGTGTGGGCACAGCGGCTGCCTCACCCTCACCGCCACCCCCCACCTCCAGCTGACGCATGGCTGGGCTGGAGATGCCGCGCACGCCTGCCAACTCCCCGCCCCAGCAGAACGCCTCCATTTTGCAGGGAGAAATTAATGAAAGGGAGAAGCCTGGGAAATTATGAGTTGCCACCTGCAATTTCTCCTTCCCAGGAAAGTGGCGCGATGGCTGATTAAAGCTGCAGCCGTCCTGCCAGGCTGGGCCAGCAGCTGAGGACCTCATCCGCCTGCAAGGGGGACCCCTAGGCATAGGCAGCCCCTCGCGGGGACCTCTACACGGGGGAGAAGCCTCCAGTGGAGAAACTCCATTTGCCCTCCATTACCTTTGATCGACGGGCAGTTAGTGGGCCTCCGCTGTGACCCAGGGAGCCACGCGGGTTACAGGGCACGAGCCGCACCACATGTCGGCTTCCTCGGAGGCCGGTGGGAGAAACGGCACTACGGGAGCTTTACCCATGCCTGGGCTATGCTGGGTGCCTTCACCCAGTGCATCCTCATGCCACTGGGCTGAAGCCGTCACAGCCATTTTACTGACCAGGAATGGAGGCTCAAGAGGGCAACACTTGCTCAAAACTGAGGCGAGGGAGAGCCAGGAATGGCACCAAACCAAGCCATCTGGTGGCAACAGTGGGGTTCTGGCAACAGCACACCATGGACATGAGGGTGGAACTTTGGTCACCACCCTAAGCCTCTCCTTCCCCAATCAAGCCAAGTGTCCCAATTCCCAGCCTTCCATCTGCGCTCAGGCCTAGGGTCATGCGGAGCTGGGAAGGGTGACTCTGGAGCCGCTGCTCTGAGTCCCACTGCCCCACCTACCCTGACTGGAGCCGGACCATTCTCTCCTTTCAACAGCCCACTGATCTCTAGCTCCCTCAGATCTTGGCCCTCACCGGGACACAAATTCAGACTAAAAAGTGAATGACTGATACCAGCTTCATACCTCCTCCTCTGGGTTTCTATATTCTGAGGCACTAAACTGACTTCCCAACTGTGAAGATGGCAATTTACAGGAGTGAGGAGCTGAGTGAACAGCCCCCTAGGATGTGAGTCTGGATGTTCTGGCCCCAGCATCAAGCATTGAGCGCAACCATCCAAGTAGAAGACCAGGCTTCTCATGCCAGCTCACACCCCTTTGGCTGTGCATCTTAAGGTAAGCACACTGACCTCTCTGAGCTTTGGTCTCTACATATTTTCTCTCCTATCCAGCTGTGTGACCCCAGGCAGGTCCCTCGGGCTCTCTGGGCTCCAGCATGGACAGCTGGGAAGCAGCCTGCCGTGGTATCCTCCAGAAGGCAAACTCTGAGACACTGCTATCTCCCAGCTCCTCGGCCCTGGCTGTATATTATTATAATGGCCTTGGCCAATAGGGGCGCAGGCTATTAGAATGAGTTAAGACCAGATTAATCTGCTTAAAAAAATATGCCTGGTTTTTACACTGTGCATTCCCTCCTAACAACTCAGGCTCCTTCCAGGCCATTATCTCGTTTTATCGTTAATTCAATTCCATAAACATGTATTAAGTGTCTATTATGTGTGGAGCCCTGGTCTGATGGGGAGAGGGGGGCATGGGGGGCAGCCCCAGCCCCCAAGGTGCCTATAGTCATGCAGGGGACCTGCCTGACCCTCAGACCCCACTACTGGGACATGAGGCAAGTGAGACAGAGCTCAAAGGAGGAAGACGTTCACCCGCCTAGAGGGTTTGGGGGTGCTGCTTGGAGAAGGGGGCCCATGAACACTGGGAATGGAGACGGTAAGGTGACGCAGACAGAGAGCTTACTGGGTGCCAGGTACTGCTCTCAGCACTCTTTGTACACAGATTCACTTAATCCTCCCAACCACCCAGGGGCAGGCACTGTTATCCCCATTTTACAAATGAAGAAACTGAGGCTCAAGGAAGTAATTTACTGAAGGTCCCAAAGCACCCTGCGTAAAGCCATGAAATCCAAGCCCCGAGTCTGGGCTTCACCTGTGTAGGGTCCCCAGTGCCTAGAAGGGTACCTGGTGGGCACAAGATGTCTGGGAATGAACACTAAGCCTCTCCCACATGCCAGAACAGAGTTGGTCCTTCCGAGGGGGACCTGGAAGGATGGCTGGCTTTTGGTGAGCAGAGGTGAGGTAAGGACAGGGGAAGGAGAGCCACCTGGGTAGGCCAGGGACAGGAGTAGGACCATGGTGTCGGCTAGCCCTGGGTGCAAATGCTGGCTCTCCTCGCTGGCCAGGTGATCACACGCTATTATTTAACCTCTCTGAGACTCAGTCTCCATCACTGCAGAAATAGTGGGATAACACCTGCCTTGCTAAGGATGAAACGGGCTGGGCCTGCCCACAGCCAGCCTGGGGCGTGCCTACTGGGTCCACACAGGCCTCAAGATCAATGCTTACCGAGGGCAGAGGGGCGCTGGGCACCCAGGGTGGACGCTGGTGCCTGCAGCCTGGTGTGGAGGCCTGACAGGGCACACGGGCAGGGAGGCCATGTGAGAAGCATGGACAGCGGGCCACAGAGGCTGACCTGGGGGGGCGGCGTCACATGCCCACTCTGCAAATGAGGAGACAGATAAGAAAGGGGCCCGACAATCCCCAGGGGACAGTCACTGGGCTCCTCCTCATATTCTTCCCCAGGGATTTAGAGACAGCAAATGCCCCCCAGGGCCTTCCCCACAGGCAAATACCAGCAGCCCCCACATGTCCTATCCGTCTGGAGGGGACACTGCCTAAGGGAACAAGGCAGACTGGACAAGCAAGAACAAGGGACTACAGAGCCAGAAGCTGCCACATGACAGGACTCTAAATCCATCACCAAGTCCCCACCAGGCCCCGATGTCCTGGGCCTCCGCACCCTGGGCTGGCCTCCTCCCCAGCCTCCCGCCTCCCCCAGCTGCCCCAGGCTCCTGGGCCTCCACGCTCGCCCCTCTCACATGCAAGACCCACCCCCCACCTACACCTTCTGCCACCCCAACCCTGCCCGCTCCACACCTTTGCCCGCACAGTTCCCAAATCCCCCCTTGCCTAGAAAACGTGATTCTCTCGCAGTCTCAGCTTAGACATGTTTCCCTCTGAAACCTTCTCTGTGACGCCCCTGCCACACAGACTGCGCCGCTGCCCTCCGCATTCCACAGCCCTCACAACCCCTCAACCGAGGCAGGGCAGCGAGTGACAGAGAACGCAGCTCCGAGTTCAAGTCCAGCTTCTCATGAACTAGCTGCACGTTACGTCACCTCCCTAAGCCTTGCTGCCCTCATCTGTAGAACGGGGGTGACACCAGCACCTCACAGTCTTCTGGTGAGGATGAAATAAGAAAAACTTAAGGAAACTGCTTGGGAAATTGCTTCCATCATCATCACCCTCGGGACGCCCTGAGGCTGCTGTCCCTGGGGCTATCTCCACGCTGGTCCTGCTCTCCATCCTCCCAGCCCATCTACCCAGGCCCCTGCACAGGGCCTGGTGCCCAGCAGCTGCCGAATTAGGGGGCAGAACAGCCAGCTCTGCCTGGAGCATCCAGGAAGGCTTCACAGAAAAGGTGGTGTCTATTCAGGCCTTGAAGGATGCGTAGGAGTTCACCAGATGAGGAGGAAACTCCAGGAAGGGGGAATTGTTTCAGTTGGACCCTGCAGGCCGTGAATGCCACACAGAGGAACATGGACTTCATCCCAGGGCGGGTAGGAACTGGAAAGTTTTTAACTCGGGCAATGATAGTCACATGATACTCATTCATCAAACACTTGCTGAAAGCTTACTATGTGCCAGGTGCTGGGGATACAGTTGGCAACAAGAGGAACAATTGCTGGGGCCACAGAGCCAGTGTTCCAGTGGGGGGGCAGTGAGGGACCCTCACCACGCACTCACGGGTTCGGCTCTCGGGAGGGTTCGGCAGGAGAGGCAGGCGGTGCTGCGAGGCCACTGACCTGTTCAGAACTCCAGCCTGTGTGCGTGAGCTCAGAGGACGTGGCATTTCAGCCAGGCCTGGGTGACAGGGCACGAAGAGAACATTCAGGCGAAGCCCTGAGGAAGGAAGGAGTGTGGCTCATGGGAGGAAGCAGCGGCCTGCCTGGCTGGAACCCAACACAGGGGCCCCGTGTGACAGTGGAGTGCAGAGGGACAGGCCCAAGGGCCCCGTGAGCAGCTTGGATTTTATCTCCCAGGCAACGGGTGGCCAGGCCAGGAGCCTGGGACTGGAGGTTGCCAGACCCTGGCCACCCTGCGAACTGCTGGACAGGGAGCCAGCCCCAGCAGGTGGATCCCGACAGGTAGCTCTGCGGTTTGAGCAGAGCACCATGGGAGCCCAGCCCCACCCCTGCACACAGCTTGCCGCTCGCCCTCCTCCCCAGCAGGGCGCGGGCTGCCTGCGGGCAGAGTGAGGAGGCCAGGCCGATCCCTCTTGAGTGGAGCCCAGCTTCTGGCTGAGTCTCCGGTGACGATGGCTCATCAATACCCAAGAAAATACAGCCTGCAGGGTGGACCAAGTAGGACCAGCATGGTCGGCCCAGGGCCGGCCAGGGCAGCAGCCATGGGTCAGTCCCCTCAGTGCTCCCCTCGGGAAGACGGACACGCAAGTCAGGAATGGGGGGCACTGAGCTGCCCCGCACCTGCAGCCGCCCTGCGCAGGGCCCGCACACCAGCCTCCCACCTGCGGCAGCTCTGGGCAGGGGTCCCAGCAGGGCTCGGGGAGGCAGCAGGGGCTGCGTGAGTGCCCCATCTCCTGGCACTAAGACTAGGCCTGAGACCTTTCCCAGCCTGTTCTGGGGGTTGGGGGGCACTGCATGGTACGTCGTAGAGTGGCTGCTCTCCATGCCTCAGTTTCTTCATCAGAGAAATGGGGACATTTTTGCCTCAGAAGGTGACTTGAGGCTCAACCAGGCTCTAGATGTGATCAACTTTCAAAAGTACCAAGGGCTGTGAGGCCCAGGCCCTCACTGAGCAGCCGTAAACCCAGAGGGACTGCCCGCATGCCCTGTGGGGGGCACACCAGTGTCGCACATCCATGCTGGCAGGAGCAAGGCATAGCCGAAGGGGATGGACAGGAGCCCCACAGATCCCAGCCCCGGCCCCATCCCCTCCCAGCTGGGAAACCTGCTGGGCGCCTCAGTTCCCTCCACTGCAAAATGCGGATAAAAACACCCTCAGCCCAGGGCTGCGGTGACGATAAGTGCAATAACAGTGTAATCCCAGGCACCCTGCAGGCACACAGATCTGCCATTTGTGCTCCTGACTCTGCCTGTTTTCCTTGTGTCTTCCACAAACCCTTGCACCAGAGCCCTGTGTACTCAAGATAGCCTTGACCTCCTAGGCACATGGGTTACCCACCTGGAAGGGGTACTGAGACTCTAGCTGGACTGGGCAATAGTTATGCCAAAGGAATGAATCACAAATGGTAAAATTTCTTCCAACAAGCAATAGGCACAAGAGGAAGACACTGACAGCAGAGGGTCCTTCCCAGAACTTTGAAATCCCCTTGCAGAGATGGGCAGTATCTATAGGATATGTACCATGTGGCTAACATACCAGATGCAGGGACCACAGACCAAGGGGAATCTCCAATGCCTAGAAGGTGCCATCATGAATGAATGAATGAGCGAGCAATTCCTGGTTGGTCTCCTACTGGTCAAAGCGGCCAGTGCCTGGCACCAGGACAGCCCACATAGCCGTGGGCCTGTCTTGTGTAGCCCAGCTTCTGCTGGGAACTGGATCTTCATAGGCGCAGCAAGACAGACGGGTTCCCTGACTGGACTTGACCTTATGGAGGAGGTGTGATGGGGCCAGGTCAGGTAGAGCCCAGGCCTCAGAGGAACCCATGAAAGGAGCTGTGCAAGTGGGCAGGGAGGAACAGAGGTTGGGGAGCTTGGATTTTGGAATCCACACTCCCTGCAAAACTGTCAACACCAAGGCCTAAGGCGATGGCCCATGCTCACAGCCACCTCCACCATGGCCCATTCCCCAGTGTGTGGAGTGGGCTGAGGCCCTGGTCACCTCCCACCCCTGCTCAGCCTCAGGCTGCTTGTCTAGAACATGTGGATGGTCATCCCTCCATGAAAAACCAGGCGTGCAGGCCACTGGAACCTCAGACAGCTTCGTCCCTCCATTCCCCAAGCGGTCGGGGAAAACGTGGGGCATCCAGCTTCTAGCCTCCAACCTTCCCGTGCCCTTGCTCCACGTGCCTGACACCCAGGCCTCAGGGCCCACATCTGCATTGCCCAGGGAAGGGTGCCCAGAGGAGCACAGCTGGAGCCTGGGGAGCTGGCGTGGGTGCTGGGCATGGTTCACCGTTCCCTGTCCAGGAGTGTTCAGGGCAACCAGGTTCTTGCAACTTTCCCGTGCAGGCTGCCTATCCGGCTCACACCGTCACCGTGCTGTGGCCCTGGACAAGCCCCCAGCCTCTCTGGGCCTCAGCTTCTCCACGTGGGAGTACAGATGCTAATGCTCACCTGTGGGCTTGTCACGTAACATATCGAGAGCTTCTTCAGCGCCTAGCACTTAGTAGGCCTGCAGTGAACAAAAACACCCTCGTGCACAGCAGAATTCAACCCAATACTGCTGACCCCACAGCACTGACGAGGGGAGGTCACCAAAGGCCTCTGAGTACCCAGGGTGGCCTAAACTCCTCCAACCCGATCTGGTGTCCTCTCCACAGGTCAGGGGAGGACCCCACAGCTGCCAGCAGAGCCCGGCCTGGTGTGCTCTGTCGTTCTCCCCGTCTAGGGCTAGGCCTTCCTTCGCCTTGCAACTGCCTCCCTCCCCATACCTAACTCCCCCAGGCAAAATCCTGCCCCCTCATGGCTCACACCCAACACTACCTCCTCCAGGGGTCTCCGTGATCATCTTCCAGAACCACCTCACCTCCCTCTGACACCTCCAGGACCCTGTTGGGCCCCTGGCTCTGCCCCCATGACTTCCCTAAACAGCCTGCACAGAATTCTTCCCATTCCATCAACACAGGGGCTCAACCCCACCTCCGGCCCTTTGCACAGGCTGCTCCCGCTGCCTGGAACACTCTTTCCCAAGATCTCTGCACGGCTGGCTCCTTCCTGTCATTCACCTCAGGGCAACGGCAGGGCTCTGTCTGCTGCGTCCAGTGCTGCATCCTTCACGCCCAGACAGTGCCTGCAACCAGGCAGATGTGGGGACAGCATGGAACCCCATTCTTGAGGGCCCACAGGCTCCTGCTGGGGCTGTCCTTCCTACAGGGGCCTCGCATGGCCACCCCAGGACAGGGAGAAGACATCTCCACTAACCCAAGGACCTGGAGATGAACTTGGAGGTGATGCGGTGCGTGTCCAGAACTGGCCAGAATCCATCCCTTCTGGACGTGTGTTCTGGGGCAGGCCCCTAATGCGAATCGCTTCTGTCGTGAGGACACCCAGGGGCTTGACGCGGCCCAGCTGCTGCCGCCGAGGGACAGGCTCCAGCACGCCGATGGGCTCTCAGCAAAATTGATGGCCGCTGTCAGAAAACGATTTCCCCACGGCCACGTCGCAGGCCCTCGGAGGAGCTCAAATCCCAGGCAGCGACGCCTCCTGCGGCAGGCAGCCAGGCGGGCGGGCAGGCAGCCCACACCTGGCCCAGCTGCTTCCCAGGGCTGGGAGCTGGCAATTACCAGGCAGGAAGAGGAGCCTGCGGGGCCTGCACCCAGGAGGCCAGAGCCAAGGGGCTGAGGGACGGCAGGGAGCCCTGCCTCCCCCAGGCTGCAGTGGGGGACCCTGTCCTGTGCCCCTTCTATCCGCTCTATACCCCAAGCCCAGTGCAGGGCTGGCACAGCACAAGCACCCAGTGAACGCTGGCTGAATGAATGAACAGATAATTCTAGAAAGCTTCAGAGAGGACTCCAGAGGAGCATCTGGAGAAGGGATTCACCAAACAGAGAAGAAGGGCGAGGGGCACAGGATTCTGGGCGCCATCGCCCGCCCATCCACCCCTGCCCGGGGAGGGCGGGGCGGCTGAATGGGGGTGGCAGAACGGGACCCCTTCTCTACCCAGCGCAGGCCAGGACCCACCTCCCATCCTCCTGGCCCAAAGTCTTCAGCTCACACCACAGTAGGAGTTGTTAAACTGGCCGTGCTCCTTTTAAACATAAAAGGCGGCAGGAAATTGGATCTGATGACACAAAGCCAGTTTCCACATAATTTTTCCCAAACCCCAGGAATCGAGGAGTGGCCTGAGGAGACCTGGGGGCAGATGCGAGGCTGTGGGCACCTCCAGAGACTCCTGCAAGACACAGTCCTGCCTGAGAGGGAAGGTTCTGGAGCGGTTCAGTCCATCAGTGATCACCAACCACCCAAAGGGGCCTGAGGCACTGGAAAGTGGGAGAAGTCAGCTGGGGCCTCAAGGTGCCCACACTGAGCTGGGGGAACAGGGGGGAGCCCTGGCAGGCTCTGCCCGAGGGCCTCGTGGGAGGGGGGCCAAAGGTGAGGACAGGCTCAGAGAGGAGGGACTCTCTGGGGGGAGGCGTCTCGAAGCCGTGACATCCAGGCCAGGAGCAAAGGACAAGGGAGGAGGGCGAAGGCAGCCCAGGCACGAGGGATGGGTTGGACAAAGGCAACAAGAGTAACAGCCACTCATTCACTTATTCACTCAACACTCGCTCACTGACTCCACCTCTGGCCAAGCTCCTGGGCTGGCCATGGGGCCAAAACTGAATGAGACTCCCCCACCCTCAAGGGTTGCTCCATGGGTTGGTGGCAGAGGCAGGGCCAGGAGCTGGTGGCTACAAGATGTAGGCAAGAGGAGAGCCTAGGGGCTGGGTGAGGGGCACATAAATGATGGGGCTGGTCAGGGAGGACTCCCCAGAGGAGGTGTCAACAAAGAGTGGCAGATAAGCCAGAGGCAGCCAGGTGGAAGAGAGAGGAAAAGCATCCAGGCAGAGGGAACACCATGACAAAGATATGAAGACAAGAGGCCACATCAAGGCACTCAGACTTTATCCAAGTACCAGGGAGCCCTGGCAGGTTCTGAGAGGGGAGTGACCCAGCCATGTGTTCAGGCGCCATGTCTGGAAGGTCAGGAAGGTCACCAGGAACAGAGACTACAAGTGCCATGTAGGCTTCTGGGGTCAGAGTAGTGGCGAGGAGATGCCCCCAAATGCTGACTCTGTGAAAATGCAACGTCCAGAAGGCATGAGTGTGGGGGTCTCTGCTCGGCTCAGTCCCCTGGGATCCCAGGGCCTTCGCTTCATCCACCCAGCAGGGCACACCACGTGCACTCAACGAAGACAGACTGGCCCATGGGTTGACCTGTCAGAGCCAGGAGGCCCAGAGGAGGTGGGAGGGCGAGGGGGCAGAGGCTCCCTTGCCCTGCCCTGGCCAAAGCCAAACCCCCAGTGGCTGCGCTGCTGCTATGCCTCCTGTCTGGCCAATTCTTCCCTCAAGACTCAGCCCCAGATGTCCCCAGCTCCAGGAAGCCTCCCCAGACCCCAGGGCTGGGTAGGCCTCTGGGGGCTTCCACAGCCCTTGGTGCCCACCCCACCCCAGCACTGACCCCCAGATAGGGTCATTATTCATGTATGCACCTCCAGCCCTGCAGATGAGCCCCTCAAGGGCAGGGCCACAGCTGGCCATCACCGGATGCCCAGGGCCCTGTCCAACCCTGGCACCAAGCAGGGGCTCCGAAACTGTGAGCCAGGAGGGAACGGGGTCTGTGGAGAGGAAAGGAGAGGTCACCCAGGTCTTCACATCTCCAGCTCGAGGTACCTGTGGGGGAGCAAGGCCTGTTGCAGGAACTGCCAGGGGCCAAGTAGACCAAATCGCTAGGCTAGCTCCTAGCGATTCCTGAGGCTGCAGAAAGGTCACTGGGCACACAGGGGCCCCTTTCCTGCCCCTTCCAGCCCCACTGCCAGGATACCAGTTTCATTCTTGGATGACAATGGTGGCGCAGCCTCCAGGAGTGTCAGGGCAGCCCAGGCAGAATTATTCTGCCCCTCAAACATAAAACCACACCTGTGCCAGGGCCAGAACACAACCAGAGGCCCCCAGCAGGGAATCACCACCCCTACCCATCTCTGCTGTCCCTCTTTCCAGAATACATGCAGCAGTGGCCCTTTCCTCCCAACGCTCCCCACTGATCCCGGCGCCCAGGAGAACAAATGCTCACATTTATTGCCCTAAGAGCTTTACGTACAGACACCTTGTACTATCATTGACCCCTTTGACCGTTGGGGAAACGGAGGCCCAAAGACAAAGCATCTTTCCTGATCCTTTGCCCATGGAAGGAGGAACTCTAGGATCCCCACAGGGACCAGAACTAGTTTTCCTGCTGTTAACGCCATCACACGACCACTACCACCTCCATCTGAGCTGCGCCGTGCCCGGCCCTCTCCAGCCCACCTCTTCTTTCTGAGGCCGGGATCTGATCACATCACTCCCCTGCTCAAGCGCCATCAATGGCTCCCACTGCCGCCTGGATCACATTCAAGCTCCTTGGTTTCCAGCCCCTCTGAAGCCACTGGAGCCAGAACTTTCTGGTCTCATCTCCATCACTTTACTCCAGCCAAGTGTTCCCCTTCCTCCAAATGCCAGGTGTCTGTTCCCGTCTCTGAGCCTCTGAGCCTACCTCCTTCTCTCCCTGGAATGCCCTTCTCTGGCCCTGTGGCTGCCAAGTGGACTCTGGCTTGCCCGTATGGCACTACTCAAAGGTCCCATGTCCCCAACAATCTTCCCACATACTCCGAGTCCCCCAGAGAGCACTGGCTACACTGTCTACCTCCCCCTGCAGGCTGAGCGCACCGTGTGCTTGGCCCTGTCTGACTCACCACCCCCCACCCGCTCTCACTCGGCACACCCTCAACATTTGCTGGAATGAATAAATTATCTCATTTAGCCACAGAGCACACCCAGCTTGACTGTCGGTGGTTCAGCCAAGAGCCCTCGCGTGGGAATCACCACGATGAAGGTGGCAATATTTCACCTCGGCCAGAAATTTACTGCAAGTTCTTGCATCTCACCAGAGCGTGTGTGTGTGTGTGTGTGTGTGTGTGTGTGTGGTGGGGAGGAGGGCGGTGCTGGGTGACTGGAGCTTAGATTTACACACAGTGTGTCTGGCCCACCAAGCTCACCCACGTCCTTCTCAGGTGTCACCCCATTAACCCCTCACCACCCTGTGAGGTACATGGGCAGGGAAAATACCCCCATTTCACTGAGGTGAAAAGGGAGGCTCAGAGAAGCCAAGAGACCAGCCAAAGGCAGCACCACAGGTCAGGGCAGAGTCAACCCACAGACCAAGGCTCTGCCTGTCCGTCCCCGCTGGCGGCTGGGTAGGAAGAGGGTGTTGGACTCAGTGGCAGAACAGCTGGAGGGCAGGGGGTTCTGAGGGCCTTTCCCCCAGCCCAGGAGTGGGGAGGCTGGAGGACGGGAGCCCAGGTGGGCACAGGGCGCTCCCTCCCTCCCAGAGCTGGAGAGAAAAATGGCAGCCAGCCAGCAGGGCCCAATTAGGTAGTTGGCTTCAAAGGCACCCGTGAGCCAAGAAGAGCCAGATCCCACTCCAGCCCGGGCAGGGAACCACCGGGCTCCTTGCCATGCATGCCCGTCCATTCCCTGGCAGCCCTGCTGGCGACACTCCCAGAGCCCCCTGGGGCAGGCAGGCCCAGGCAGCCCAGGCCCCTCGCTGGAGGCCCCGACAGGCTGCAGCACATGGGTGTGTGCCACGGGCGGCCTGGGCCCTGACCCCACCAGCACCCCCAGCCCGCTTACCTGCCAGCGGCCCTGGCCATGGCCACAGGCCCTGCTGGGCCATCCCAGGCCCCACCCTGCTCGCCAGGTCTGATTTGCATATGCTAATTAGCCGCACATCCCTTGCTCCCCCTTGGAGCCAGCTTGTTTGGGGAACGGCTGGATCTGGCTATACCTGTACCGTGCTGATGTCACGCCGAGCTATTTCCAGCCCAGTTGCCATGGAAACCACAAGGCCTCAGCTCCAGTTAGGAGTTCAATATATAATTTACTTACTCCCCCATCCCCCCAGCCCCACCCCAAAGAGACTGGGGCGTACGGGGAACAATCGGCTAAAATATACAATAACACCCTTCACTTCCCTCGGTGGCCTGTGAGAAGAGAGGGGAGGAGGAGGAGGGAGGAGTGCAGCACAGCGGAACGGTAAATCCATTTTGGAAGAAGGGGGGACGGCAGGGAGGAGGGAAGAGCTTTCCTCATTAAGTGGAAGACAGAGACTGGCACTTGGGGATGATTCCAGGGAGCAGGCTCAGGCCTGGCAGGGGCCCTGTGTCCGGTGACCCCAGCACTGCCTGGCCAAGCCTCCATCAGGACCACGAGATGACTTCGGACCAAGCCACCAGGCCACAGGTGACCAGCCTCGATCTGTGAAACCCCAGGGCTTGTGAGGGCACGGCTATCTCAGCTGGTGCTGCTCCTGGTACCTCCAGACACAGGGATGCCATCAGGGCCTGCTGCTCATAAGCTACCCCAACACAGGGGACATGGCCACCTCCACACTGGGCGTGTGGTGCCCCTGATGGGCTGTGTGGCAGCAGCTGAGGCCTGGGGCCATGAGACCATCCAGTGGTGGCACTTGCCCAGTGAGGCTCAGGCCCCTGGTACTCCCTTGACCTGAGTTCTGTCCAGCTCTGTCCCACAAGCATCCACTGGCACCTGCTCTGTGCAATGCCTTGTGAGGAGCGCTGGGAGTCTGGAGGCAGGGGCTCACACACAGCCCCACATGCGGGGCCCCCCAGGCTGGCTGTGGGAGGGCAGATCACAGTGTCCAGCAAGGTCTACTCTAACACTGAGATGAGCACAGGGCTACAGGGACGCCAAGAAGGTATGTGACCATCAGAGGCAAAGTCAGGGAAGGCTTCCTGAAGGAGGTACTGGCCTGAGCTAAGGCCTAAATGGCGAAGACGTGGCTGGAGGTGGGGGAGGGCATTCCAGGCAGCAAGCACCGCATGGTTGAAGGCTGGGAGGGGTGCTCCTCCAGGCAAGGGGTCCTAAGGGCCAGGCCACCCCCCTGCTGATGCTCTAAACTCCCCAGATGCTTCAAGCTACCCCAGCCCCACTCTGTGGGGGGCCTCGCTGTGCACATAGGGGGAGGCAGGAGACCTAATCCCAGGCTCCTCTCTCCCCTGAGCTTCACAGACCCCTGGGCCTGGCCACGTGAGGACCCAGCGGGCTCTGGGCAAGCCATTTCCCTTTCTCACCTTCAGTTCCCAACCCGTAAAATGGCGACAGTATTTGAGCCCAGCGAATCAAATGAGAAAAAGCAAGTGGTCAAAGAACAGGGTTCTAAACTTCCACCAGTGCCGGACCCTCACAACCATCACCCCTAACTCTCAGGAGTATCAGGATCCCCTCTTTGTGGATGAAAAAACTGAACAACTTTAAAAAAAAATGTCAGGGCTGAGCTCTGAGCCCTTCCCACACCCCACAGAGGCCTGGCTGAGCTCTAGGGAGCGCAGGCAGGAGCCAGCTGAGAAGTCCCGGTTTTCCAACTCCAGAGCAGGGCTGTGGCCGCTGAATAATTGGATCCCCTGGCCAGGCCTTTCTTAGTAAGTCTCATTCTCACTCCCACCCAGCCCCTGGGCTCCTGCAGCCCTGACTCTCCCAGGAGTTCGTCTCCCCTTCACCCCAAGCCACAGGGGCCCCTGGGTCCTGCCCTACAGCTCACACCCCAAGGTTCTGCCCGCCCCTGCTTCCCACCCTCCCCCCATGCCCCCCACGCCCCCCACTGCCGCCTTGGTTCAGGAACAGCACGAGGGAGCATGCTGAGCTCCCACTTCCTCATCACAGCCCTCAAGATTAGCCCGCCTTCTCCACCCTCCCCTCTTCTATTCTCATCCCTGCTCACTCTGCCCCAGCCACACTGGCCTCCCGGCTACTCCCCAGGCTCACCAACCTTGTTCCGGCCTCCAGGCCTTTGCACATTCTGTTCCACCTGCTTAATGTGCCTTTTCCCCAGAGAGTCGCAGAATAAAGCAGTGAAAATGTGGATGGTGAAGTCGGATAGTCTGGGTTTGATGCCAGCTTTGCCACTTAGCAGCTGTTCATCTTGGACACCATCTATGAAATGGGCACAGTGACCCTCATGACCTTGCCATGTAGCTGAGTTAATGGGCAGAGGAAGGCCTGGCGCTTGGCCAGTCACAACTGGCTACTGTTACCATGACCACCTTAGAGCCGGCCCCTTCCCTCCTTCAAGTCTCTGTCCCAATGTGCCCTTCCTCTACCTCAACCCTCACTGCCAGCCCCGTACTGGCTTCACTTGCCCCTCAAGGCCGTCCCAGCCCCCAGCTTGCACTATGTGCTTATTTGTCCATGAGGTTAACATCCATCTCCCCTGGTACCTCATCTCCAGGACGGAGTAGTCAGTTGCATTCCTGCTGTATCCAGGCTAGGTATACAGTAGGTATGTGGGGACTGAGAGGGCATGGATGTACTTAGTGCATAAATGAACAACAGATATGTGACCCACAGGCCTTTCTGGAGTTCCAGAGCTACCCCAAGCTGGGATCCCCAGTTCACCAGCCACCTGGCAGCATCCACAACCTTGCGGTGGGTTGGGGACAAGGGGGACTCAGATACTGCGAACACCTGGCTGGCAGGAATGCCTCTCATGGTGTGCCTGCCTGGGGTGGGGGCCCCTGGATGGGCCCCCAGGGCCGGGGGCACTCACAGCTGTGTTTGTCCACAGGCACGGCCGTTCCCACTCCCCCACCGCCCAGTAATGTACACACAGCCTCCCAGGAAACTGCAAAAAATGAGTTAATATAACATTATGGCTGAGAATTTAAATACACAGGAGTCAGGCAATGCAGACTTACAGTTCCCCAAGCAACTGTAAAAACCACACAAGCAATTCAGGAGCAAGGGCTGGGAATGGATTTAAGGCCTTCTCAGTTGGAGGCGGACCTGGGGGCTGCGGCACCCTGACCTCTCAGTGACGGAGAGAGGCCTCAGACAGATGGTCGTTCAGGACACGAGGGACACAGGCACCAGGGACATGCAACTCAGGCCACGTGGCTCACTTCACTGGACACAGCCCCTCTGGGGACACAAGGGAAGCCCCAGCAGGGACTGGGAGGGAGGACCTGCCCACAGCCCTGGAAGCCAGGCCCCCACTCCACCCACGCCCTGCCCGCCGGGTTCCTGTGACCAGCTCGCTCTGTCCACTATTCCACAGAGGCGAGACCCATGGGGCAGCTCTCCAGGGCTCCTGTCCCCTCTTCAACAAAATGGATTCCTTCCTGTAATTACCATTATATTATAACTCTCTTGCTGGGTTTCCACCCCAACGCCACACTCCAGGGCCCTGCAACCTTGGGCAAGCTGCTGGTTCACTCTGTGCCTTAGTTTCCTCATGTAAAATAGGGAGACTAACACCTACCTCACAGGCCTGGGACAATCAGGTGAATAAAATATGTAAAATATCTGGAATAATGTCCAGTATATACTAAGTGCTCAGTAAAAACGAGCAATGAGACCAGGCGCTGTGGCTCACACCTGTTATCCCAGCACTTTTGGAGGCCAAGGCAGGAGGATTGCTTGAGGCCAGGAGTTGGAGGCGGCAGTGAGCTAAGATTGTACCACTGCACTCCAGCCTGGGCAACAGAACTTGACCCCATCTCTTAAAAAAAAAAAGAAAGCAGTTGCTGTTGCCATTATTAACATTGCCATTGTTATTGTTTTCCTTTTTTACCCACAAAGAATCTCAGGAAACACAAAAAAGACAGTGGCACTTAAGTGAGGGAAATGGAATAAAGAATTCAATCATTCATTCACTTAGCAAAGATTTACTGAGGGCTGGCTGTGTGTCAGGCCCCATTCTGGGCCTGGAGGGGCAGCTGTGAATACTCAGAAGACATACAAATGAGGTCAAGCGAAGTGGCTCACGCCTGTAATCCTAGCACTTTGGGAGGCCGAGGGAGGAGGATCGCTTGAGGTCAGGAGTTCAAGACCAGCCTGAGCAAGAACCAGACCTCGCCTCTACTAAAAATATAAAAATTAGCCAGCGGGCATGGTGGCTTGCGCCTGTAGTCCCAGACACTTGGGAGGCTGAGGCAGGAGGATCACTTGAGCCCAGGAGTTTGAGGTTGCAGTGAGCCGTTATGACACCACTGCACTCTAGCCAGGGTGACACAGTGAGACCCTGTCTAAAAACAAAAAATAAAAATAAATAGATAGATAGATAGCAGATACAAGAGGGCCCTCAGGGAGCGAGTCCCAGCACATATCACAAGGTCCTTTTAGAGGCTGGCCGCAAATCTGGCACAGGGCTTCCCAGCAGCCACCAGAGAGGGAGGGAGAAGAGAGTCAGCTGGAGGATGTCAGAGCGACACACGAGCCCCTTCCTTGATCATGAGATCAAACGTCAGCAGTGGGGGTCCAGGCTCTCCCTGAGGAGGGACTTTCATGAGGGAGGCAGGGCCTGACCTGGGCTGAGAAAGGCCGGGAAGAGGTAGATGAGCATCCGTTAAGCACGGACTGTGTGGCCCGCGTTGAGTAAACAAGTGACTGAAGGAATGAAGGTGTGGGAGCCTCGCCACCCCAGGCCCAGGTTTGGGTCACTTACCTGGCTCAGTTTTGGGCCTCTTGTTCAGAAGCCAAAGCCCCCACTGAACAGCCCACTCCAGGACCTGGGTTTGGAAAGGTCTGAGCCCCGTGGTAGGCTGGCCGGGGTGGCAGGGTGGCAGCAATAGCCAGCAGCAAGGCAGGCCCAGCGTGTAGGGGAGCCACTCAGACAAGAGCGACTGGGTCTGAGGACGCCGGAGCTGGTGCAGGGAGGCCCTCACAGATCACCCAATTCAGGGTACTAGCATCAGAGGGAGGGGCCGCTCAGGTGAGGGGACAGAATGACAGTGGGGGACGCGTCTGAGGAGCTGACAGCTGAGCTGAGCCACGCTGGGGATGCTCTAAGGCAGGAACGGCAGCAGGGCGGAGAGGAACGGCGCTGGGAAGGTGACCAGCACAGCTCTCGGGCTGTGGCAGGCTCAGGCCCGAGCAGAAGCGCAGAGAAGCAGAGAAGCAGTGGGCGCTGTGGTTCAGAGCAGAGACCGCCAGCTCTGAGCCTCAGTTTCCTCATCTTTAAAATGGGATGACACTGTACCTACTTGTCGAGGTGGCTGTGAGGATTAAATGAGTCAACGTGCACCTGGAGCAGGTGCCGGGGCGCGTCTGCGGTTATTACTGCTCTCAGAAGGGGAAGGGCTCTGGGAAAGGAGGATGTCGGCGGGCGGAGGGGCAAATAAACCAGCACCGGTAACAAGCGAACATAATGAACTTCACTAGGCCTGATAAGAGCTGAGAGAAATGGAAACGAGGAGACAAACAGAAGTAGGGATATCGGAAAATAATCTCCACAATTTAAGAAAACAACCTCCACCATTTGTTCTGAGTCGTGCAGTTTGCTAACATCCTTTTACAGCCACGGACTCTCAGGATCTCCCAGCAACCTGGAGAGTATTGTTATCCCCACCTGACAGGTGAGGGCACCAAGGCCCAGGGGGAGAAATGGCCCAAGGTCTGCGGATGAGACGAGACCAGAAGAATCCCAGGCTCAGATGCCAAATGCAGGACTTGGACAGACACACCTAGTACCGGGTTCTCTACTCGTCCCCAGCCTGGTCCCTGAGGGCACAGACCGGGACGCTCCCTCTCTGTCCTCGTGCCTTGCTGGGAAAACAACTGCTGAACAATGTCGAGCAGACCCAAGTCACGGCTCCCACACTGGCAGCCCAGCTGCAGACGCCTCCCCGCGCTCAGGCCTCCCAGAGGGCCCTCCCTGCCCAGAGCCCCGCTCCTCGGGGCCCCTCCACGCTGGGCACAGCAGTCCTCCGTGGTGCTGGAGACAACAGCCGCCTCTGGGCTCCCCCGGCTGTTCTGGGCATGCCAGGCAAGGGGGTGTTCCTCCCCCGGGAGTCCAGGCTGGCTCTGAGAGCCAAACCTCCAGGAAAAGTGTCCCCAAAGTGTTCCCTCCTGCCTGCTGGTCCCTTCTCAGCCTCTTCTCACCTCAACAGCTGGGGCCCCTGGGGCCAGGCCCACCTGACTGTGGCAGCAACACCACCCTTTCCTGCCCAGCAAACCCCAATTTCCTCCCTGAGGGCATCACTGCGGCAGGCTGGCACCAGCCCCGGCCACACGCTCGGCGGCAGGTTACACCAGCGTGGGCTGAGGGAGGCCTGAGATCTCATTCAGTTCTGCCTGTGCTTGTGCAGCACCCTTGGGCCTGGGCGCCATGCCAGGTGTCCCAGGCAGAGAAGACACAATGGAGAGCCACGTCCTTGCACTCAAGAGCTCACAGTCTAGACCAGGGTCAAAGCTGGGCTGAATCCGAGGCTGGGGCCCTGAGGCTAAAAGGACAGAGAATGGCCCCCGGAGCCTCCAGGAGAAGCTGAGGGGCAGCGGCCCGGGCAGAGAAAGGAGGGGCACTCCAGGCAGAAGGCACGGCAGGGGCAAAGGCCCGGGTCTGAGAGTGCTGAGCGACGGAGCCCGTGGAGCGCGGGCCCCGCACTTGCAAGCCCTGATTCTGCCACCTACTCGCTATGGAGCCGCCGCGCCTCCCCAGGGCTCAGTCTCTCAGTGGCAAGCGGGAATCAGACGCCCTGCCTCGCAGGGCTGCGGGTCAGAGGCACAGGAGGGCCGGGTGCTGCTGTCACTGCTGTCCTCGAGGTGAGTAAGCCACAGGCTTCTCCCTGACATTCGGCATCTGTCTTATTCTGGTTGTTGATGTCACAGGACATCTGTCCTGTGCGCCACTCAGATCCCCTTTCAAGACCAAGACACAGGTTTCCCCAGCTGCCAGGGGTGTCAGCTGCTGAGGGTCCACAGCTGTGTCCCTCAGGGGAAGGGACTCACAGGCATCTCCCCCTCACAGTCCCAGGGACAGCCGCACCAGTGACCAGTCAACACAGGGTACGATGGCTGAGGCCCGTCTTGGTCGGCAGCAGCTCTGCAGGGCCACCCCGGCTCCCGAGTGCCACGGACTCACCCCAGGCCTCCGTTTCGGCTGCGCCGCAACCAGACCGCGCCCTCTGCCCCTGCAGGTGTGGTTCCTAAGAGCACTCCCTGATAAACCTCACAGGACACCCTGCAGTCCGTTTCTGGTGACGTCAACCTGTGACAACGCCCCCTCCCCCACATCATGGCTCGGGCGGGAGGGCCCTCCAGTAAATTCCCAGCGGACACAAGACACGGCACCGTCGCCACACGTTGCTCTGCCGGCAGCACCTCAGACAGACCTTGCGGTGCGCATCAAACACCCTGCCCTTCAGGCCGAGCAGGTTCTGGGCAAGGATGGGGCAATGCCACCAAGAGCACTGGACTCAGAGCCTCCTGGAGGAGGGCAGCAGCCCCAGCCCTGTCCTTCCTCGCCGGCCGCCCGAGGCCAGCACCTCGCCCCTCTGGGCCCCGGCTCCCTCATCTGTAAAACCGTCACTGTGGTCTGCGCCGAGCTTCTGAGCGGCAAAGAGCCACCACGGCCATCCTCTCAGGGGGCTTCGCCACAGCAGCCAATGTCACACAGCTAGGTGACTCCAGAGCTGGGGCTCTGGGCACGATCACTGTGGCCACCCAGTCCTTCAGTCAATCTTTTAACAAGCGTTTATCAAGTGTCTTTTCCGGCGAGGAAAGTGCAGACCTTTTCCCACGGCCTGGCAGGAATCCCCACGGCATTGGATCAGGAAGGGAAAGGGACGAGCACGTAGTAATGACCACCACACGCCAGGCAGCTCCCCCAGAGCCAACTGTGTGAGGAGAGCGGTACCACCCCGACTCCCAGGGGCTCTGACTCCGAGGCAGGCCCCTGTGCTGGGGCCGCAGGGAAGGCCTGGGCGCAGGGCCAAAGCGCACGGCTGGATGCACCCTCCCGACGACACCCCAGGTGGGGAGAGGCCTTGCGCTGAAGGAACAGAAGGAGGGGGCAGGGGGCACCTGCCATGGCTCTCAAAAGACCCTGCCTGAGGGAAGGTGCCTCTGACCTTGGCCATGACCTCACCTTCCCCCAACTCGCCAAGGGGACGGCCGCCAAAGGTACAGGGCACAGGCCTCCCCACTGACCTGCAGCTGGGCCCAGGGGGCGAGTGGGAGCCCCAGGAAATCGGGTGGGGCAGGGCTCACTCACTTCCCGCGTGGGACCTGCAGGCCAGGGGCACCTCACACACATGCCCATACTGAGTCCTCACGTCCCGGCTTTGGTCAGGGGGACAAGGAGCCCCTTTTACACGTGGGAAAACAGAAGCTCAGAGACGGCGCCTTCCTTGCCCAAGGCAGCACACAGAGGAAGAAGAGGAGCTGCGCTGTGAACCTGAGATTTCCGGGCCCGGGTTCTGAAGACACTGCAGATTCACAGAACCCAGAAGTCCGTGTCTGGCACCTGATTTAACCACTCCCCGGAGGCCCCAGCTCTCAGGCACCACACCCCTGCCCTCAGCTCTTCTCGTTCCAACCGCACATGCCACCTACTCCCTCAAAGGCAAGGCACTGCCTACCACGGGCCCTTTGCGCAGGCTGTCCCTCAGCCACACGCTGCTCCTGGTCTCCACGCATTTAATCCCTACCCAACCTTCGCATCAGAGCTCTGGGCCCCTCCCCCAGGAAGCCTCCCTGACCCCCCTCAGTCTTCGCAGCCCTCATCTCGGCCGCAGCATTACTTGTGCCTCTGTGAGCATCTGATCCGCTGTTAGCTGTTACCGTTGCTGGGTCAGGCCCTGTCTGCTCTCGCCTGAACTAATCCGTCTCCACCACGCACAGACCACGGAGGGTCGCGGGCCGCTCCCTGCGCAGGAGAGCCACACCTCTCGCGCTGTTCTGCCCGCGTGTTCACTCCAGCCAGACTGGACACGGCCTCTGCAGGGCCCAGCTCTCCAGAACAAATGACCAGCGCTGGCCTCCCTGAGGGGCACCCTGGCGAGCTCCCCGAGGCAAGGATGACAGGCTGGTGCCTTCAGGATCCAGTCACTTGACGCCCCGAGGTCTAGGCCCATGGAGGGTGTGTGTGCAGGCAGCTCCGCCCTGCGATTGCAGCCGATCCCAGTCCCACAGGGCTCGGGCCTGTTCTCATGCACGGCTCCCGCCTACAACCCACCTTGAACGTGGTCTGCTCACCTGTCCAGCCCCCCGTCCGACCCCATCTTTTGGTTACAAGCCCAGTCTCTAGCTTCAGGCTGCCCAGGATCAAACTCCAGCCCCCCCACTCCCCAGCTGTGTGGCCCCGGGCAAGTCACTTAAGCAGTGTCTCAGTTTCCTCATCTGTAAAATGGGAGAGGGACCCCGCTACCTCACAGGGTGGAGTCAAGGGGGTGACACATGTGACACGCTTAACCCGGCCCCAGCACTGGCCTAGGGCCTGACATACCTTCGGGAGCATCACTGTTCACTCTTTCACCAAATTCCCGTGCTGAGGCCTGCCCCAGGCCCTGGAGGAAGCCCCTGACTCAGGCCTCAGCCAGGGAAGGGAATTCTGGGTAGGACAAAGGCACAGGCTGGGGCAGGGGCAAACCACAGGCAACCTCGTGCTCTCTCGCCAGCCCTCGCCAAGGCTGGACCATTTGGGAGGCCTGAGACGCCTGTGCCGTCTGACCCAGGCCTGGGCCTGCTGGGGCCCACTCTGTCCACACCTGTCTCCCACTCACTGCACCCCCAGTTCGGCACTTTCACCTTCCCAACTCTCTCTGAGCCGGAGCAGAGACTGGGGGTCTCTGAGAGCCCCGGAGAGGCAGGGGGATCTGACAAGCCAGTTCTCTTCCAGAGCCACCGCTTCTCCGGGCAGGCGGCTGCGGCAGTCACACGGAGCAGCGATAGATGAGGAGGGAGCAGCGCAGTGGAGCAGTGGGAATTCCTCCCTTCCCGCAGAGACCATAAACCTACCCCTCCTCCCCAGCGCTCGGGCTGCCAAGGGCTGCCCAGCTGTGTGGGTGAGCGCTGCCGAGTCTGGCACCAGCCTGAACACAGCCTCTGGGGACAAGGCCGCCGGGCAGACGGCCGTGTAGGACACAGGGTCCCACGCTCCCCTCTCCAGGAGGAAGAGGCCATGTTACTAATGAGCAAAGTAAGGAGGTCATGCAGGCTAACCGAGGAGTGGGGTCAAGGCTGGGAGGCTGTAAACGCTGGGCCAGAGTGCGGGCTCTGTGCTGGGGTAACAGGGAGCCCCGGACAGCAGAGGGTGGAAGGAGCAAAGAGACAAAAGGGGTGGCGGGAACCAGATGGCCGTAGTAGACACATGCTGGAATGCCAGCCAGGAGGCCACTACAGGATGCAGGAGGGTTGGGACGGTGGACCAGCCACAGACGGTGGCCGAGAAGACCAGGAAGCAGCTCATGGTTGGCCATGGGGGGGCCAGAGGCTCCTGAGCGCGGGCCAGTGCCTACTGCCCACCCCGTGAGTCCCCTTCCTCCCGCTGCCTGCCCCAACCCCAAGCAAAGCCAGGCAGAAGAGTATGGCCTCAAACTGGCTGTATGCACGGTGGGCAGTGAAGGGAGTAGACTCGGGGGCTGCCAAGTTCAAACACAGGTCCTGGCCCAGAGTGACCAGAGACCCACTCAGCCATCCAGTGGAGGCCTCACACTGGGCTTCCGCCCTGCAAGAGGCCGCAGGTCTGCCCCACCTCATCTGAGTGTCCCTGCAGACTCTACTCCAGGCTGGGCAGACAGCCCCTGGCCCCAGGGGCCTCAGTTTCCTCACCCTCAGCATGGAGCAATGACTCTTCCTCCCAGGGCTGTCAGAAAGGGCAGACGGGAGGACACACTGACCTTGCCTAGCACAGGCTGGGAAACAAGCCCCTTCCCTGAGAAGCACCGACACCTCCAGTGTCTCCAGATACCTAACATCCCTCCACAACTCCACACTCCCTCCCCCAACCTCAGGGCCTTTGTCCATGCTGTTCCTCCTGCCTGGAACACTCTCCCCACCGGTTGTTCTGGGCTCAGATGCTACATCCTCCAGGAGGCCCTCCCTGGCCCCCCAGATGAGGTCAAGGCCCCGTGAGTCTCCCTCACCAGACTGCCAGCTCCACGAAGGCAGGGCAGTGACTGGCTTGCCCACTGCCGTGTGCTCTCATTAAATATTTACTGAATGAATGAATAAGTGAGTGAATGAATGAATGAGACACGCCAACTCTCTAAACCATCAGTGACAACACAGGGCCACTGGGGACAAAAGGGCCTGCCTTGAAGGCTGTGGGTGCCTGCGGAGGCCCCTGGACCCAGCCTATAGGGTCTGGGAGGCATTCCCAGAGGAGGTGACACCTCAACCCGAAATCAGAAACTTAAAGCTGTAAGGTCCCCAATACCCACTTTACAGATGGGAAAACTGAGGTCTAGGATCAGGAGGTGCCCCATGAGTGTCCTGAGAAGCTCCCCTGCTTCACTAGTCCAAGGTTCTGCCAAGCCCCCCGCCCCTGGGTGGCCCATCCCACTCCCCTGGGGCTGCCCCACAGCCTACCTGGGGCCACCGCCTCCTTCCCTGGCCATCCTGGCAGCAGGGCTTTTCGGGGCTGGGGCAGCCCTAGGCACTGGGCATGCGGTTACGCGGCTGAGCCGGGCAGCTGGCAGCAGCGCAGCTACGAACCAGCTGTTTGGATGACAAACTGCGTTCAAGCTTCATTAGGGTAATCACGGGCTCCCCTCCCGGCAGTGCCGCGGAGCGCGACTGTCAACCTGAACTAATCAAACCCAGCCCCAGGACACCCGCCCGCCAGGCTGACAAGCCGCTCAGCCGCTGAGCCACCTCGCGCTACACAGCTCCCAGCTGAGGCCCGGTCTGGCTGGGCCCTGGAAACAACTGGCCCCACAGAGACCTACTGTGTGCTCCCTGAGATCTTGTGAACTTCAGCGGGCCTATCAGGGGGGAGGATCGCAACTGTCATTCCGGTTTTTACAGCTGCAGAAACCGAGCTCACGAGGGGAAGTGATCCAGCCAAAGCCACACAGCTGTGTGGGCTTAAGCCAGCCCTGAAGCCACGTCTACCAGGACCCCCATCGCCCTCGCCCCCCGCTCCCAGTGCCTCCTCTACCCAGGCAGCCCCCTTTTCTGCCTTCAAGGCCCAGAAGGCTGAGCTTGGAGCTCTGAGGCTGGGGTCAGGAGAGTGGCCTCAGCCAGTCCCTTGACATGTCTAGGCCTGGAGTCCCGCAGCCCAACAGGGCGTCAGGGGGCTCTGGCAACACCAGTATGGAGCGCACTTTGCCAAGCACTGGGGCCAGCACTCCAGTGGGCACTGCTGTCCGGGGGTAGACCCTGCCTGTAGCCTGTGGTCGCCTCCCTGCTCGGCTGGGCTGCCCCCGGCATATGCTGGCCAAAGCCAGCTCACCTGCTCCGCATCCTCAGAATCCAAAGTCAGCCAGAAGGGGCAGGTCTAGCTCCTTCATTTGACAACTGGGGAAACTGAGGCCGAGAGAGTGGTATCGGAGACAAGGGAATGGAGCAGAAAGAGTATGGGCTTTAGAGGCAAGACGGACCTTCATTCATGCACCCATCTACTCACTCACTCAGCAAATATTAGCAAGATACTGCTGCACGTCGAGCACTCAGTATCTGCTGAATGAACAGATGACGGAAGGAAGAGTGAATGAACCGATGAATGGTACTGGGGACGCAGCCGTGAACTCAGCAGACGCCATCCCTGCCTCCTGGAGTTCACTGTCTAGTGGGAGAGCAGACGCTTAACAGATAATTAATTACAAATGACACGTGCAACGTTTTAATAGAAAAAGCAGGAATTGGCCTGATAACATCCACCGGAAGCGCCCCGCCTGATCAGGGGAGGTCCAAGCAGGCTCCCTGGAGGAGGTGACACTCCAGCGGGGCCCTGAGGGTATCAGCCAGGCACAGGGAAGCTGAAGAGGGAACCCCATGTACAAAGGCCTTGACACAGGAAGGAGCTTAGGGCTTTTGAGGACAAAAGGTCCATGTATGGGGCCGGAGGGTAGTGATGGATGCAGGAGCTGACGCAGGCCAGGCCAAGGGGGAGGATCTGGGTCTCATTCCGAGGTTGACAGGAGCCACTAGAGGGTTGTCAGCAGGAACAATCACTCTGGGTGCTATGGGGAGTAGGCGGGAGGGTTCAAAGCCCGGTTCTGCCAACTTCTGACACAGCCGCAGCACAGACAGACATCATGCTAACAGGAAGGAGCCGTGCTATACGATTCCGTTTACACGATGTGCAGACACAGAAGCAGCCAACCTCTGCTGTTAAACGCCGGGGGGCATCGGCGGGGGCTGCTGGTAGCAGGCGGGTGATGACTGGAGGGGCACTGGAGACGTCCCAGGTCTGGATCTACATGGGGTCACACGGCTATCTACAGCTGCACACACAGGATGTCTGCACTCTTCTGTACTAAGTTACACCTCCAAGAAAAAGTAAGAAAGAACAAAAGCCTGGCTGCATCACTCCGCCTCTCTTAGTCTTTGTTTTTCCATCTGCAAAAGAGAGACAGTGACGGGAGCAGCCTCAGTGTGCAGAGGGTTTGAGAGGATGGCGTGCACCCAGGCTGTGCACAAGCCTGGCTGACAGCCACTGCGCCGTGAATGCAGGTCACACAGATGCACAAAAGCATCTGGCTTCCCTCACACCTTGGCCCTTCTTGGCCCTCAGTTTCCCCATCCGTAAAGAACCAGCAGTCTCCACTTGCCTCAGAGGCAATGGGGGAAAGGGATAAAAACGCTCACATCCAGGCCCCTGTGAGCCCGCCTGCCCCCAGCCGCAAACCTGAGAGCAATCCAGAGACCAGAACACACAGTGTGCCGTTCCCAGCTCCGCGCACAGTAGGTGCTGAGTCAGCAACTCACTGCCCAAGGCCACACACAGGGATCAGCAGCAGAAGCCAGGCCGGCCGAGCCCAGGCCTTCAGGTACCCACCCTGAATGAGACTCTTCCTGCTCACCTACTGCGTGCCAGGCCTGGCCCAGGGTCTCCCCTCAGGGAGAGTGCCAATCCACGGTGGCTCCTCCAGGGCCCCACTGGGATACAGGGCTACAGGCACAAGCACAATGGGAACCCAGGCCAAGGGGTGGCCCCTGCCGGGGGCTGGAGCTTAAGGCAGAATCCCGTGGGAACAGGCTCCGAGAGGCCCTGGACGAGCTGCCAGACAAAGCCAATTCAACATAACATTACCCTTGACGACGGAGGGGCCGACAACCAGGTGCCCCTCATGCCCCAGGCAGCCAGAGGCAGGGGAAGCCTCGTTCCTTGTCCAGAGCCTGAGTGTCTTACCCGCCTCCCTGAGACCTTGGGTGGCCTTGGGAAATCAGACTGGCATCATCATCACCAATATTCTTGTGGGCTCAGCTGTCCTCGGGACCCTTGGACCCTTTAGTATCATTTTCTCATGAGTTGCCAATGCCCTGGGGACAGGGCCTGGGTGTCAGGACCATCTGAGGCTCCATTCTACAGAGGAGGCAACAGAGGCCCCAAGAGGTTTGGTGTCCCAGGACCGGCTGGTGAAGGGTCAGGGAGCAGATGCATGGCTGGAATCCCCATGGTCGGCCCACCAGGCACAGCTCCAGCTCCCAGGGGGGATGCCAGGGTGGTCTGTGC
This sequence comes from Eulemur rufifrons, assembly GCF_041146395.1. Taxonomy (NCBI): domain Eukaryota; kingdom Metazoa; phylum Chordata; class Mammalia; order Primates; family Lemuridae; genus Eulemur; species Eulemur rufifrons. Next base: position 90,817,009 of record NC_090998.1, read on the forward strand.
CCTGTCCTCCCCACCCCTCACGCAGCCAGTCAACAAACACTCGCTGCTCTAGAAGCTGGAAGTGGAGCAGTGGACAGGGCTGCAGGGACGCGACTCCAAATCAACAACAGCCCCGTCTGTTACACATTCAGCAAACGCCAAGAATAACAACAGCAGTGACGGCAACACGCCCAGCGCCTATCCTGGGCCGGGTGCTACGCTAAGTGTTGCCTCGTTTAATCACCAAGCACCCTCACAAGGGGACACTGTCACCCCCACTTTATAGGTGAGGACACAGAGGCTCGGACTGAGTAACACGCCTGAGACTGGTCTCACAGCCTCTCAGGGGGGAGGGTCTGACCCCAGGAACTAGGCACCTTGGTCCCGTCTGTCTGTCTATCCAGTGGGAGTTTTAGCCCTCTGTACGAGTCATCCATGGAACCCTTACTCTGGCCCTCAGCAAGAGTGAAACCTGCAGGGCCTCTTGGGCCCAAGACTCCATACCTGTCCCACGTCTCAGGCGCTGGCCGGATACAGTAGCTGGAGCTGCACATCTCTGGGCACATAATGCAGCCTGGCTTTGGCTTCTGCCTACACTCCTAGGATCTGGGCTCTGTGGGGACACTGGAACCCATCCCTGCCCCTGGGGCCCTGCCCACATCAGCTCGGCCCCAGCAAAGATCCCAGCTTTGCGCGGGCTCCCACAAGGCACGAGGAGTAAGGGAGACAGACAAGAAAGCAAATAGCCCCACGAGGATGCCCTCACCCCTACATCTCCCATGGCTGGTACCTTCTCTTCCCTCAGGTCTCAGATAAAAGCCTCCCTGACCACCCTGCCTCCATTGACACCATTCCCCCCCACACATACCCCCTCTCCAGCACCCCTCAGCTTTTCTACACAGCTCTGCCCACAGGCCAACACCACACACGTCTTGCTGCCTGTAGTTCCTACTACAGTGAGCTTCTCCAGGGCAGGTCCTGGTCTGCTTTACTCACAAATGTGTGCCTCCCCACCGTGCCCCCCAGCACCAACTGTGCAGAGTAGGGCTGCAAGGTCCTTACTCACTGAATAAATCTGCCGAATGAATGCTGACTGCCAGAGGGGTTAGAGGAACACAGTGGGGGCATCTGTTACCCCTGACCCTGAGCAGAGAGCAGCGGGGCAGGGAGCTGGGGAAGCGTTCCAGGCAGAAGGCACACCAGAGTCCTGGTGGCAAGAAATAACTGGGCTCTGGGGACCTCTCGGTACAGTTGCTGAGGGTGGCAGGAGCACAGGATGTGAGACTGGGAGGCCAGCCGGGTCGTGGAGGGGGTAACAGGAAGCCTTTCAGGGTTCCAGTTCTGGGGCGGGGCCCCCCCAGCATTGAGATCACTCCCTATCCCTGCCCAGATCAGCCTGGCCCCCAGCCCACCTTCACCCCATGGTGGGCAACCAAGGCCTGGGGGCCAGCCATGATCCCCACCCACCCACAGGCGCAGGAGCACTATCCTGGCACCCACTCACAAGTCTGGGAGCCAGTGTGCCACCCGTGCAGGCTGCAACCTGTGACCTTGGCCCTGTAAGCATGGCCTCCTCCAGTCGAGCAAACCAGCTGGCGCCAAAAAACAGAGCAGCTTGGGTGAGCTCCTCACTGCAGAGGGTGGCACGGCTGCGAGCAGCAGACTGTATCACTTACCGTGCTCCAGCCAGGATGTGCGGGAAGGGGTGGTGGCGGCAAGAACTGCCGGTGTCCAGGGCAACAAACAGCTCTCACACCCCACGCTGGACCCTCCTGGCACACCCTGGCATGGCTGGGGTGGTCAGGTGGGGAAAACCATCCCAGACATCTTCCCTCTCTGCAGGGCCCAGGCTGGACCTTGGCTCCCACATCCCTTCCCCCTGGATGACCTCAGCTTTAACCAGCAGCTCTGAATGCCCCTGGAGCCCTCCAGCCAGAGGTCCCCCAGCCTAGGCCTGCTCTAAGCATCCCATCTCCACAAATGGCGCCCCATACCCCCAGGCCCTCTCCCCTGACACTACATGGACTCTCCCGGCTCCAGCTCCACTGCCCTCTCCCTCCTTCCCCTGTCTCTGCCTCCAGACCTACCCTTGAGACCCTCTAAAGATTCCCCATCATAGGGAGAATAAAATCCCAAGCCCTTCCTGGGCCCACATCCCTGCGTAATCTGGCCCCTACGTGCCCACACGCACCTTGTATCCACCGTGCTCCAGCCACACTGGCCTCCTTTCTGCCCAAGACAGGCCAAACTCGGACCTGCCTCTGCCTGGGTGCTCCTCCCCCCACTCTCCCCCTGGCTGGCATGCCTCGTTCTTCAGGGCTCAGCTCAAACGTCTCCTCTTGGAGAGGCCTCCCCAGAGCGCCCAGGCCTGTGGTACCCATGTGCCCGCCCCACCCTGACCACCATCGCACAGCACGTGACTCTGTTCCCATTCTCAGGTATCTTCTGCCTTGCACATCATCAGCCTGGGAGCGGCAGACACAGTGGCCGTGTGTGACTGGTCACTGTGTCCTCAGAGCCTGGCGCTAGCAGGTACTCCACACACCCGTTCCATGAATGACTGCAGGAACCGCCAATCTCCATGGTGCAGTCAGATTTGACGTTCCCGGGGTTTCCGGGGCCCCCCGGGTGCTGCTGCCTCACGACCACGGCCCCTGCAGTCTGGCCCTTCCTCCTCCTCCAGCCCTGCCACTGCGGCTCCTGCTCTTCCCGACTCCCACAGCCACACTGTGCCACCATGCCTCCCTGTCCCTTCTCTCCCATTTCTCTTCTCCCGGGCACCTCCTCTCCCTGCCTGTCCCTCCCACAGTCCTCAGCACTTCAGCCCACACCCCTCCTCGCTGGCATTCATGACCTTCCGTCAGCTCCCACCCTCCACTTCCCTGCCTGTCACTTCCGCTTCTAAGTCCTGGTGCCACAGCCAGAACTTGGTGTCTGCCCGTCTCGTTCTGTGCTTCTGCACCTCCAAGCCTTTGACTCTGTTTCTTCCGCCTGGGTGCTCTTCCTCCTCTTCTCTGAAGGACAAGCTCCTACTCATCCTTCAGGACCCCACTCAAAATGTCACCTCTTTTGTAAAATCCTGCCTGTTTCTTCTCAGGCATCAGTCAGGACTCCCCCCTAAGCCGGGGGACCTCTGGCTGGAGGGCTCCAGGGGCATCTAGAGCTGCTGGTTAAAGCTGAGGTCATCCAGGGGGAGGATGTGCAAGAAAAAGAAACACAACTCAAAACAACTTGAGCAAAAAAGGGAACGTGTCAGTTTACATAACTAAAAATTGCAGGGGTGGCTTCAGGCATAGCTGGATCTGGAGGCCCAAGTAAAGGCACCTATCCTTCCATGTTGGCTCGGCCTCCCTCCATGGGATGACTTTATCCAGGATTCCCCATCCTACATGCGGCTGTGGGAGAGGCCAGCCGGCAACCCCACGTTCACCCTCCAGGTTCAGCAACCACAGCCACGTCGCCCAAAGGCCTGTGGAGCAGGTCTCAGTCCCCGCACACTCAGTTCTAAGTCAAACCTCCAGGGAAGCCTCTGATCGGCTCAGATGGGCCACGTGCTCCTTTCTCAGCCAATCACTGTGGCCGGGGAATGGGGCATCTGGGACCTGCCTGGCTCACCCTATGAGGTGGGGGAGTGGGTCCCAGGAAGATGACCCTCTCAGGCCCTGGTCCTACTCTGCACACAGCTCCCTCAGTCTCCACACGGCCCCCGAGCCTCACTCGCCGCCCTGAATGTTCAGTTTTGCAGCACAAGGAATTCCGTCTCCCTCACAGCCGGGTCCCCGGTGCCCACTCCGTGACAGCCCTAGAAGGCCTGAGAAACTTTCCGTCTGATTGAATGGAGGCTGGCTGCACAGAGACTCCGTGCAGGGTGTGCAGTAATGGGTTAACCGTCACCCCGGGCAGGCAGCAGATCTGCATTTTCACGGAGGCCTCAGGGGGACACAAAGCTTAAATGGCAAGGAGGAGAAGTCAGGAGGGGGGTGCCCAGGGGGCCCTCGGCGGAGCCCAGTCCCAGCAGCCCAGCCTGCGGGGGCCACTTGGCCAATCCCGAAGAGCTTGCTAAGGGGCTGCGAGTGGAAGGGCTGGGAAAATAATTACCGAGGAGGCCCAGGAGGGAGGCGGGGAGGCTGGCGAGAGGCTTAATGAAACTGCTAACGCGTTAGTGATTCCTGCCTGCTCGGGAAAGGCGGAGGCAGACAGCCATGTTGCCAGCTTCTGCGACCGAGGCTGCCAGGCGGGACGGGCTGGGCACAGCACGAGGCGGCAACAATAGGCACCTCTTCATCATCTGCCTCTCAACACGTGACTTTCAAAGGGCAATCTTTATATATCAAAGTACAGATGACAGTATATTTCAACACATCTCCTATTAAATTGGGCTAGAGTACATTCAGATACATTAGAAACAGAATGGCTAAAATTCTGATTAAACGCAGAATCACAGAGATTTAAGGATCAGGGCAAGCAGGGTGTCTGGTCCCATTTTCCAGATAGGAAACTGGGGCCCCAGGAGGTCATCTGCCTCAGCAGCCAGGGTTGTTCCAGAAAGCATTCAGCCCTTTAAGCCCACCCACGAGCAGCCCCTGTCCCCCCCACCACCAGGTCTTTTCATTGTCAGAAGAGCTCTGTGAGGCAGGCAGATGCTACAGTCCCCTTTAACAGATGCCCCCAAAGAGTTTAGACCAAAGTCACACAGCAAGGCAGGACGGAGCAGGAGCTCCACCCAGGGCTTGGACGCCTGGTTCACTGCTTGTCCTCACACAACGTGGCTGCTTACTGGTCAATGCAATCTGCACTGTGATTTTCAGTTTACAACATCTCATTGCAGCTCCAGGTGAGAAAACAGAGGCACAGAGAGGTTAAGTGATTTGTCTGAGGCCACACAGCTGGACAGCTATAGAGCCAAATTCAGAGTTGGGGTTTCAGATTCTAAAACCATGCACCTTTTGTTCAAACATTCTGCAGGGCACAATGAGTGCTTAGTACCCCCTTTGCTTATTGATGGAGAGATTTAGGCAACAGAGAAGCCCACGCCCCACTTAATCAGGGTTCTCTGGGCAGCAAACTACTGCAAGGGCTGTATCAGGAGCTGGAGCAGCTGAGTAAGGCCAGAAGCGACCATGAAAACAGTGCTTGATTTGCTTCTACTCTGTGGCAGTGTGTGCTAGGCACTTAGCACCATGGGATCCCAACTGGACAAATGAGGAAACTGAGGCTTGGAAAAGCAAAACCACATGCCTTAGAGAGTGACCCTCAGCTAGTGAGAAGCACAGCTTCAGTGAGATTCAGTCATCCCATGGGGTAGTCCTGGCCCGCTGCTGCCTACTTCCAGACTCAAGCAGGCCCTTGGCCAGCCAGGTGCCTCTGGAGCCAGTCTGAGGTACTGACTTGAGGCCAGTGCTACTGGGTATCAGGTCAGCTTGCCCTCCTCTCTCCACCCCAGGATGCACAAAAGAGCTTCAGGGCTAGGAAACAAGAGTGGGCCTCAGTCTTTGCACACGCAGCAAAGCTCCCCTGCTCCCACCCTGTTCACCAGCCCAGTCGGGGGATGGGTAGTGGGTCAGGGACTCAGTGACTAGGTGGGTCCCTCCACATCAGGTTCTGGTGCAAACAAGGTCTGTAAGGAAAGGCTGCACCATGTCTACCTCGCTGGTCCCCTTGCAGCCTTCCAGCTAGCCTTAGGCCCAGGGAGACTCCCTTCTAAGGGTCCCAGCGGCTCATGCAGGCCTGTCTCCATCTGTTCCTGGGTCTGTTTCTCTAAGGGGTCTGTCAGAGGGCAAGGCCACCCCTGAACCACCTCTGTGGGTACAAAACCCTGGTACAGGAGACTGTTCTGGATGAATGAATGAATGAATGAATGAGTGAATAAACGATGGGACAAACCAATGCCACTCAGCCTGCTGCTGCAGCCACTTCCCACAGCAGCCCACCCCAGCATGGAAGCTCTGTTTCCATCTGCTGACAGGGACCCCAACCGCATAAGACCAGCCCTGGACCTCAGCCTTCGCCAGACAAGGAAACTGAGGCGCAGAGGGCCCAAGATCTCACAGGAGGTAGCAGCACCGAGATTTGAACCCAGGCAGCCTCAGGCTCTGCCCAGTCCTCATTTCCAAAGACAAGGGCACATGTACTCACTTTTCCCATCCCTACCCCACCCGGAGGGGCGCACCATGCCCATTCCATGGACAGGGACATTCAGAGGCAGAACAGCCAAGGGCCTAACCCAAGGTCACAGAGTCATCAGGACACACAACGTCTCAAACTCAGATGGCTGCCTCCAATCCTTCATCATCTCCACACGCAGAGCTGCCTCCTTCTCCATCAACGCAATAAAGAAGGGACGGGGGAGGGGGAAGGGAGGGAGAAGGAGAGGAGAGAAGCCCCCCCCCTCAGCCCGCAGCAGGCTCCTTTCTGGTCAGGGAAAAAGCCTCTAATGAAGGCCCCGCAGATGCCGCTGAGCTGGCGGTGTCAGCCTGGGAGCCCCGCGGAGCTGCGGGGCGCGCATCTCTGCTCCCAATTAGCACACAGGTCCTCCATCAAAGCGCACGCCTGCTGCCAGGAGCAGAGGCCAGAGGGACGGCCCTTCTAGCAGTGGGAGGAGGCCGTGGCTCTCTGGCAGGCCCTGGCCTCTGCCCCTTGCCTTTCTGGGGGGGTGTGAACCCCCCAGTCCCCCACACTCACTCACACCCTCTCCAATCAGCCAGCTCAGGGCAGACGCCGTCACCCCGGGGGACGCGCTAATGAAGATGGCCGACATTAATCTCTTCCCTCTCCCGACAGGTCAATTTATAGTTCCATGGGGAGCCCTGGCACTCGGCCAGAGGGCCTGACATAACTCTCCCTGTTCCCCGGGAGGACATCGGGGTGGGCTTGATGGGGCAGAGGGGGCGGGGGATGTCCCTGGGGACAGGGCAGGGAGGGCCCCTCCACCTAAGCACCCACCCCCCATTACTGCCCCAGCAAATCCAGGTGGGAGAGGACCTTGGCCCCTGAACTTGTGAAGGCTGAGGATCAAGGCCTACAGGCACTCGGGAGCAAAACCAGTCCTGGGCTCCTCAATCCAGGGCACCCTGCTCACAGGCGAGACCCCTAGGAGGCAAGAGGCTCCTGGCTAGCCCGATGGGATTGTGAGAGCCACCTACTTCTGCCAGACTCCCCTGTGTTCACTCCTCAAAGATCACTCAGCAGGCCACTCTGGGCCTGGCCCACTGCTGGACCCTGGGGACACATCAACCCGGGCCCCAGCTCTCCCAGCCTGGTGGGGGAGGCCAAGCTGGAAGCATCCTACCATGCTGAGAGCCATAATGGAAGGATGTGCCAAGAGCTGGGGGTGCCCATGGAGGGAGGTGCCTGAGAGGGAAGTGGGGTCTGGGAGGGCCACAGGGAGGAGGGGATGTGGCTGGGTCCTGAGGATGAACAGGAGCTCAAGAGGCCAGAAGACAGAGGGACGGGGGTGTATGTGGAAGAGACCATCTTAGGCAGGGAAGACCCAGACCTCAGGGGCTCTAAGGTCAGGGACACTCACCTCCCAGGGGGTGAGACTGGAAAGGTGGATGGGGGGGGGAGACCACGGAGAGGCCTGGCCTCAAGAAACAGTTCAGGAGTTTGGCCTAGATTAGGTCCGTGGACAGCTGAGGAGTTTGGAAGCTCAGAGCTGCATTTAGAAAGACAGCTTTGGCAACGGTGTCCCAGACTGATGGTCATGGCCAAGGAGGAGGGATGGCATGTCCAGGGCAGAAGGGGAAAGGAAGGAAGAGGGCAGAACCAACAGAACCCCAGGGCTGACTGGATGGACAGGAACAGAGGGGTATGTGGGAGGCCACAGCCCTGGGGTGTCCAGTTTGGGTACTGGGGGAAAGTGATGTCACTGGCCTGGGGTAGGATAAGGATTTGGGCCTGATGCTAAACTTGTGAGCCTGGGAAGGGCCCAAAAGGCCACAAAACCCAGGCCTGGGCTGGCAGAGGCCAGGACCCAAACGTTGGCCCCAGGTTCAAAATTCTGAGCAGCACTGGACTTGTCCTCTTGGAGGTAGTTCATTTCCTCAGGCAGAAGTGAAGCCAGGGGGCTGGTCCCTTGCCAGGCACTGGGAGGAAGCAGGGGCTTGGCAGGGCTGGACAGAGCCCTCCTGCTGCAAGCACATGGGCTGGGCTGCCCCCATCTCAGCCCAGCACTGGTTCTGCACTTCCTCGGTGCTCTGTCAATCCCCACTGACGGATGATCCCTTCTTCCAGGCCCTGGACCTTCTTGTCTCCTCCCCCTCCCTCAAGGCTACCTACTAGGTCTCATCTAATCCCCTGGGGAACCCTGGGAGTGTCCCCTTTCTCCTAGGCTGGAGACCCAAGTCCAGAGAGGTAAGAGACTTGTTTAAAACCTCTCAGATTCAGGCACTAATCAGGAAGGAACCAGGGGCCGACTGACCCCAAAGCACACACTCTTAAGAAAAGGAGGAAAAAGAACAAGGCCGAAATAAAGAACCCAAACGCTTACAGTGGCTGCATTATGGTGGTGGGACAATGGATGATTTTTTTCTTCTTTTCTACAATGAAATATTCATACTGTCACTATTGCTGTGTGTATCATGGAGGGGTGAGCTCCAGCTATAGCCTCAAGCAGCCCCGGGGTCAAATCCTTGCTTGCCACTTGCTAGCTGGGGACCCTAAGCGAGCTATTTGCCCACTCTCAGCCTCCGTCTTCTCATCTGTACAATGGGGACAAACACCCCCCACACTTCAGAAGAACCGGTCGCGGCTGGCGCACAGTAGGCACGCAGTAAGTGCCAGCCTTACAGCATCACACCCCCGCGTTCTCGCCACCTGTCCGGCCTCCAGAGGGAACTTGAGACGCCCCCACGTGCCAGACACAGAAGTGGGGCGGGCACCAGGTCCCCGGGGCGGGCGCCCACCCCCCGCCCCCCGCCGCGCCCGCGCTGTCCCCTTACCCTGGCGGCCGGAGGGCCGGCATCGGTCCCGCAGGAGAGCCCGGGCAGCGGGGCCGGGCTCCGGAGCGCGGGGCGCGGGCGCGGGCAGGGCGCGCGGGGGCGCGGGCCGCGCGCTCCGGGCCGTGCGCCCCGCGGCCGCCGCGTCCTCGCCTCCAGCGCGGGCCCCGCGCGCCCCGGCCGGCCCGGGGGCAGGCCCTGCGCAGCGCCGCGCCGGGTGGGGGGCGGGCCTCGCGGGCCCTGGAGAGGCGCCCGGGCGGCGCGGGCTCCCGGCGGGCGCGGGCGGCGCCGCTGCGGTGGCCCCGCTGCTGAGTGGTGGGACGCGATTTACTGGCTGCAATTCCCGGCGCCCCTCGATGGCACTTAAGAGAGACCGGGAGGGAGCCGGGGAGAGCGGGCGGAGGGCGGGCGGGCGGAGGAGGGGCGGCGGGAGCCGTGCGCGCCGGCGGGGGAGGGGCGCAGGCGGGGGCGGGCGGGCGGGAGGTGGGGAGAGGCCCGGATGGAGGCGGCGGGCGGCCGCGGCGCGCCGGGCTGGGGGGGGGGGCCCTGCCTCCAGCCCCCGCCCACCGCGCCCAGCCCCCACGCACCGCGCCGCTGGCGGGGTAGGCCCGCCCCACCCACGCCTTGAAAACACCCCACCGCCCCCCGGCCTAGCCTGCCCGACCTCCTCCCTCGGCAGAGCCCCCCTTCTAACCGGCCTGCGCCACCCCACGCCCCCCACCACCGCAGCCACGGGAGATCAAAAACTCCTGGCCCACCACCGGCCCAATGCAGCCTGAAGCCATGCTTGGTTTGACACCATAGCATTTTTTGTTTTTAATTAGAATTAATTCCCATCGTTTAAAAATCGGGAATTTTCACATAAAAATCCGCATATCCGCTCAGTTTGGAAAAGAGGAGGCTCGGGCAGAAGCCCCCCCTTCGTGCATTGCTGCTTGGCAGCCGTCTTGACAGAACACTGGCCTGCAGCTGGCCTTGGTCCCCACCAGGCCACCTGCCTGGCCTCTGAGGCATGTGTGTTCTCACTCCTGCTCCAGCCTTTCCTATCCCAGTGTCCTTGCAGGTCCCTCTCTGTGGGGTGCCCACCCCACCCCTTAAGTCCCCTCTTCTAGGGAGCCCTGCCCCCCCCAGTGGCCACCCAGCCCTTCCCTGCTCCCACAGCCCCCCAGGAGGCGGTGGCGCCCGCCCTGCCCAGCTAGATTCCTCCCCGGCTGGCACCGCGGCCTTTGCGGCTGCGCTCACGCCACAGGGCTGCTGCTCTCTGGCTGGAGTCTCCCTCCATCCTGGCTGCCGGCCTGGCCCACAGTAGGTGCTCAGTAAGTGTTGGCTGAGCAGCAACAGAAGAAGGAGGGCCAGAATTGGGATTCCACAAGGCGGCCCGGGCTGTGGCAGACACAGGGCACCAGTCCCTGCAGCTGATGTTCATTTTAAAAGCCCCAAATGTTCGTTCAGGGCGGCTCTCGCCAACCAAGGAAGCTAATGATTTCCACGCTTCATTTTTCTCCACCTTAATCCCACTGCCAAGGCTTCTGGGCCTCTGTTGCCACTGCCCTCAGACTGACAGTAAATCCCTCCCAGAAGGTGCCATCCACCCAGGGCAGTGTTCCGGAGGGTCAAGGAGGGTCCGGCTGTGCTTCTCTAGCACCTTTGAAGTCATGGCCAGGCCTCAGGGCCCTGGGTCTAAGGGCAGCAGCTGGCCACTGTCCCTGGGTGGGGGAGAGGGACAGAGTAGCCCAGACAGGCCACCACCCGCCAACACAGCTCTGCAGACTCCTTCAGGCAGGTGTCTGGGGTACCCCTTCATCCTGCTGCTTCCTGAGTAGAGGACAAGGGGGAGCCAGGCAAGAGCTGCCCCTTTCCAGCCACCAGACACATCACAGGTTTTAATAAGAATCTGTGTCACAAACCCAGCCAGACACCAGGATCCTATTTTACAGAGAAGAAACAGGGAGGGTGGGTGACCTTGCTAAGGTCACAAGGCTAGTAGGGCACTAAGCCCCTGCCCTGAAGGGAAGTAAGACTCCCTCAGGGTTGGACCCAGAGCCAAGTCCGGGTGTGTAATGGAGGAAGACGCAGGCACCTGTGTCCCAAAGCTGATCTTCCCCCCCGGGAGCCTTGCACAGCCCTCAGAAATGCCCAGGACTCTGTCCCCACTTCCTCAACCACCCCCTTGCCACCATGCCCCTTCCAGGTACCCTCCTCAGTGAGGGGGCAGGGGAGCAGGCCTCTCTGAATAGCCAGCAACTGCGCAAGTCACACTGAACACCTTCCTGGGCTCAGTGGGCCCGTCTGCGATGTAGGGGAACAACCCCAGCCTCTGTGGGCTTTGGGGGGTACAAACAAGATGTTAGACTGGCAGGGAGAGCGGGAGATGAAATACCTGGGCCCTGGGGTGAGCTGGCCTGGGTTCAGATCCTGACTTCCCAGTCTCCCAGCTATGACTCACCTGTTTGGAGCCTCAGTTTCCTTATTTGCAAAAAGTGTAGGGGAGGGTCATAGGAAGACCAGCTGACTTAGGAGACTGTAATGAGGCTGACATGAGACAATGCATATAGAACCCTCCACATAACCTGGCAATCGTAGGACTCAAGACTTACGACCTGGACCAGAGAGACAGGAACAGAGAGAAGTTTACATGTGGACCCTGAGGGGTTCACATCCCAGCCCCACTGTACCAGCCTGTGTGACCCTGGGCCAGTCACTCAACCTCACTGGGCCTCGGTTACCCTGTCTGCAGAATGGCAATGACGATGACAGTTCTCACCTTATCCAGTTGTGCTGGGGCTAAAATTGGATAACTCAGGTCCAGTACTTAGCACCTGGCACCGTAATGTTCAAACAGCATCGATTTGCTTCTCATTACTCTCAAGATTATAAAGGCAACCAGTCCCAAGCTCAAGGAGACTTTCCTGCTGTCCCCAGGAGACCAGGGGCCTGATTTTTTTGTTCAGAAAACAATCAGGCAGACCTATGTTCAAATTTCACCTCTGCCAGCTGTACCTCTGCCTGCTGGGGCCCTCCGTGCAGGCCTCAGTTTCCTCAACTATAAAATGGGGGTATAGTAGCACCTGCCTTACCCTCCCTCTGCCTCTCACTGGCTCTAGGATGAAGTGAAGACAGCCCAGCTGGGAACCCTGGCCACAGCCCCAACAGTGACCAGATGGGGAGCACTTGACCCAGGGCAGCCCCTTGTCCACTGGTCTGGGAGCCCCAAGGCTGCCTAGGCTACAAGCCTCGGTAGCAGTGATTGACAGGTGGTTGGGGGACCAGTTGAGCCCCTCAGGGGCCAGGATTGTTCTGGAAGGCATGGAGGGGTTCCAGCTGGAGAGAGAGACAAGGGCCCCTCAGAGAGGCTTTTCTTGAGCCCCCAGCTTCCGTAGTTCCTGATCCTCCTGTTTTACCGTCTCTATAGTAACGATCATTGTTTAAAATCATCTTTCTTCACCTGTGGATTGTCTGGCTTCGCCCTCCTTCCCTGAGGGCCGTGAGTACGGGCATTTTTGTCTGTGCTGATCCCTGCTGTACCCCCTGGCTTCTAGAGCAGTGCCAAGCACCGACTAAGAATTCTCAGGTGGTAGCATTTAGCTGGAAGGATGGGATAGCGGAGCACCCCTGCCCCGGTGCAGCTCCCCTTGCTGGGACACAGCCCAGTCCCGCTGCTGTCCCTGTTTATCTCCATGCCCCACAGCAGGAGTCAAGAGGCCCAGAGTCACTACCACTCTGTAGCTGCCGGGAAACATGTCACTGTCACTGCAGTGCAACTGGGCTTCTTGGGTGAGGGAGGGACCTGGGCAATTTTCTGGCTCACAGCTCATTCCAGAGCTGCCTGGTGACACAGACGCCCCAGCCCCCGCAGGCCCAGGGAGGCCTGTGCCAGCAGATGCAGCCCGGGACTCCCACCCTAGAGCCCAGCAGGGCTTCTCCAGGCCGCCCACCTCCAGGACTGAGGGGGCTTCCCGGCTGGGCCCCAGGATGTCAGCTGGGGGCTGGGCTCCCGTCCCACCCCAGCCCCAGCCCCTTATGTGTGCACGGCACTCCCCCGTTACAGTTTACAAAGTGCGTTCACAGACATTATCACGTCGGCTCCTAAACGCCCCCTAAAAACCACAATAAATCTCTCGCTCTGGCTCCGGAGCCCACCGGCTGCTGCGTAATCAGTGAGCAGAGAGGCCTCAGGGCTCGGAGCCTGCCAAAGCCAAAGCAGCGCGCCAGCAGGGGCAGAGGGGGGTCCACGTGGGCGGGTGGCAGGTGGCGGGTGGCAGGCCCAGCTGGGGCGCGGCGGGAGTGAGGAGCATGGCCTAGCGGCCCAATCCTGCAAAGATGAAAACAGAAAAAAACACTGTCTCAACCCAGAACGTCTTGTGGAAGAGCCAGGTCTGGAGGTCTTGAGGGGAGGGGTTGGGACCGAGGGCGAGGGCGGGGCAAAGGCCAGGAAGGGGACCTGAGGGCTCATTAGCACTTAGGGACACTGGAGGAGGTGTAGGCACTTTGGGGCCCAGGGACATCAGCCCCAGCTGGCTTCTCACCTCTGTTTCTCTCCACCCCCAGAAAACAGCTCTCAACCAGTGTGGGCTCCCCTCGACCGGCCTCCTGATGCGCCAGCCTCTGGGCACACGGTTGTCTCTGCTGGGAATGTCCTTACTGCCTTTTTGAAGTCCTAGTTCAGAAGGACAGTTCAGAACACCCTCACCAGTAGGTCCCTCCCCAGCTTCTGGAGGCCACACCTTGGGCCCCCAGCTGCTCCTGAGTCCCCTCTCGCTGAATTGGCAAATCCCTTTCCCACTTTGTACCTTGTGCCCCGAGGGCAGGGGCTGTGACTTGCCGCCTTTGCAGTGGCCCAGAGCCCCCAGCACACAGAGGGTGCCTGTGAGTGAACGACAGAGGCACAGCAATGACATGAGGGGATGGCCCACCCTAGAGCAGGAGGAGGCGAGGCCCCAGGTGACAGGCCCCGCAAGCGCCATTCCTATGTTTCCAGCCCAGCTGCCAGCCCTGGGCAGCCACAGAGAAAGAATCCCCAAATGTCTGAGCTGAATCAGCCAGTGGCTGTGGTTGGGGTTTGTTTTTTTACATTTCCCTTTATTCTCAAAGTTGTAGGAGCTCAACTTACAAACTGTGGAAAGTTCAGGAAAGTTTAAATAAGCAGGGTGAGGGAGGGCCCAGCCCAAGGGGGCTGCGCCTGCTCTGGCTGGCCTCCCGCCCACAGCCTGCTGGGTAAGCCTTGGGCTTGACCTCTGGGCCGCAGAGGCGGCTGGGCAATCGCAGTGGCAGTTGTGGTGGTGTCATGGTGGGTGTGGAGCAGGTGGCAGCTTCTCTGTGGTCACCTCTGAACGGATTCACATTTCCACTTTTCCTTTCTGTGAAAACCAGCTGCAGAGCCTGGGCCCTGGGAGCAGGGGTGGCACTGCAGGCCCTGTGAAGTGTTCACCCTGTGGTGTCTGAAGCCAGTCGAGGCAGAGGAAGTGAGGGAGCTGGGGGTGGGAGGTGACTCGTGGGGCATGTGTCCACCCTCCACAGGGATACTGGCCCCCTCTGTGAGACCTCTGAGTCCACAGCCCCCAGGACTGAGAGGATGGAGCCTGGACAGCCCCAGGGCCTGGCTCCTTGGCCTGGTGTCCCAGCTCCTTCCCTTGAGAAGAGACTTGTGTCCTGACATATGAAGAACTCTTACAGCTCAACAATCAAAGGACAAGTGGCCCAATTTCAAAATGCACAAAGATTTGAATAGACATTTCTCCAAAGAAGATATACAAATGGCCAATAAGCACATGAAAAGATGCTCAACATCACTAGTCAAAACCACAGTGAGATACCATTTCATACCCTACTGGGATATCAAAAAGACAGGCATGGCCAGGCACAGTGGCTCACACCTGTAATCCTTGGGAGGCCAAGACAGGAGGATTGCTTGAGGCCAGGAGTTTGAGACCAGCCCGAGCAACAGAGCAAGACCCCATCTCTATATAAAATAGAAAAAATTAGCCAGGTGTAGTGGCGTGGGCCTGTAGTCCTAGCTACTTGGGAGGCTGAGGCAGGAGGATCTCTTGAGTCCAGGAGTTCGAGGTTGTAGTGAGCTATATTGATGCCACTGTACTCCAGCCCAGGTGACAGAGCAAGACCCTGTCTCAAAAAGAAGAAAAAAAAAGATAGGCAATAACAAGTGTTGGTGAAGATGTGGAGAAACTGGAATACACGTGCGTTGCTTGTGAGAATGTAAAATGGTTCAGCTGCTGTGAAAACAGTCTTAGCCTTTTATCAAAAGGTTAGAACAACGAGTTGCTCTGTGACCTTAGCGATTCCACGCCTAGGTATACACACCCAAGAGAATGAATGTGTATGTCCACACAAAAGCCGGTATGCAAATGCTTATAGCACCATTATTCATGATAGCCAAAAAGTAGCAACAACCCAAATGTTCACTAACAGATGAAACGTTAACAAAATGTGGTCTCTCCATACAAGGGAATATTATTCAGTCATAAAAAGGAATTCGGTACCGATTCATGCTATTACATGATGAATCTTAAAAACACATTATGCTAAGTGAAAGAAGGCAGACACAGAAGGTCACGTATTGTCTGATTCCATTTATATGAAATGTCCGAAACTGGCAAATATAGAGACAGAGCGTAGCAGATTAGTGGCTGCCGGGGGCTGCGGGGATGGGGAAATGGAGAGTGGCTGCCACTGGGTACAGGGTTTCTTTGGGGGCTGGTTAAAATGCTCTGGAGTTAGATAGTGGTGATGGTGGCACAACTCTGTGGCTATATCAAAAACCACTAAATTGTGCACTTTAAAAGGGTGAATTTTATGGAATATAAATTATATCTCAAAGCCATATTAAAAAATCAAGTCCTCACACCCCAGTGTACCCCATAGGTCCCCAGGAGCCAGCCCTGCCACGTGCCCAGGCTCAGCCCCTGCCCCTCCCACACCACCATCCTGGGACGAGACCACAATGGGAGAGGGGTACCAGGCAGCGGGTGCCCTGCTGTGGGCACCGCACGGCCGGCTCCCCCCGCCTCAGGCCAGTGCTCTGGCCAGGCCTCCTTCCCGAAACACTCTCCCCTCCCTGCTCATGCTCTGGGTCTCAGCGCCGACGGCCCCGCGTGCAGAGAGGCCTTGCCTGGCCCCGCACCCCATGAGGGTTCTCTTTCTTTTCCCACAGCCCCAACTTTCAACGCGAGCATGGTGCCAGCACTGCAGGGGTGCACAGTAAAGCTCAGCCAAGTGAGTGAAGCCAGAACCAGCAGCTCAGTTTGAGGCGGACCTTACTGGGGGTGTGGGCTGTAGGAGTGGACATCTGCCCCAAGATTCAGGAAACCACGAGGATGAGGAGGGTGACATGCCCGACTCAGGTTCTAGAAGGATCCTTTTGGCTACTCTGCAGGGGCTGGGCCAGCAGGGCAAGGCTGGAGGCGTGACGCCTGGAGAGGCAGGGCCCGGCCTGGGCAGAGGCTGTGCAGGTGGAGGGGAGGGGCACGTGGGAGGAGTTTGGAAACCACAATCAAAGTGACTTGGAGACACCAATGCGGGGGAAGGGAGCCCAGGATGGCACCAGGTTCTGGTGGTGCAGAGGGCTGGCTGGGTAGGGATGGGGACGTTTCCTGATGTGGGAGCACTGCAGGAGGAGCACGCCTGGGGTGAGGTCACCTGAGGTGGCTGACTGTCGGGCCAATAGGCAGTGCCACCCCCACTCACCAGGTCCATTCACTCACCCTTGTGACACTTCCCATTTCCATTTCCCTTGACACCCGTACTCCAAGGGCAGGTCTCAGCACCCCCTGCCTGGCCAAGGCCACAGCCACCTCACTGGCCTCTGACCTCTTGCCCTCTCTCATTCATCCTCTGTGGTGCCGCCAGTTAAAAATCAGCGCAGGTGTGTCATTCTCCAGCTCAGAAGTTTTCCATGGCTCCCCACTGCTCTCTGAACACAGTCCAGATGCCCCACCCAGGCCCACAAGAGCCTCCATGGTCTGCCCACTTGGCTCTGCAGCCCCCCATGCCCCACACCCTCCCGTTCCACACTCCCCCGCGCAGGGCCTTTGCTCGTGCTGGGCTCCCACCCGGCCACCCTTTCCCTTCTCTGCCTAGACACGAAGGCGGCGGCCTCGGAGCCTGCAACTCCACCAGTCCTTTCTGGAACCCAAACCAGGCGGCATGGCCTGACCAGGAGTTTTTTCTGACAGTGACTTTATTTTAAATGACTCAAAACTGCTTAACAATCAAATCACATGTAGTCACAAACTTGTCCAGTGACCTTAAATTGGAGCAAATCAAGAGTTTGTATTGGTCCACCTTCTGCCCATGGGGAAGTTGCTTCAGGCTCGGACATGGGGATGCCCAGCCCTTGGCTGCCGAGTTCACGGATGCAGCCCCAGCGCTTGGGACAGCTCACCAGGTAGTCGAGGCAGAACGGGAGGAGGGGGGGGATGGTGGCCGGAGAGGAGTGAGGAGGGAAGGACGGAGGGAGAACAGGGAAAAAGGACCCGTTGCGGGGTTCATGCCAGCTCATGGCCACTTTACACCCTGCCCCCAGTCCAAAGCACAGAGAGGATGGCCTTTTCTGGGGCCAGTGTGCGATCCACATGGCCCCACAAGCTGCTGGAGTGCAGGGGTCCCCAGCTTTCCAATTGGAGCCCCCTCTCAGCCACAGGTATCTGATTGTTTGGGGTCCTTGTCCCAGCCCACTCTGTCTTCCAGCCTCCCTGAGGGCCTCAGCTGAGCCTCTCGGTCCAGCCAGCCTTTCCAGCAAATTGGCCAGAACTCTCTGGAGTCATCCTTGACGCCTCGGCGCTGGCTCTCCCACTCCAGTCCATCAGCAAATCCTGTTAGGTTGCTTTCAGCAGCCGCCTCTGCCTCCCGTCCTGCCCTGCCCCTCCGCCAGGCTACCCTGGGCAGCCAGGGGACCATTTTAAAGGGGGTGTCCAGGGGGCCCCACCATCTGGCCTGTTTCCTCTCGAGCTCATCTGCTACCACGTCTCCCTCCCTCCCTTCTCTCCAGCCACACTGGCCTCCTGCTATTCCTTGACGCCTGGCTTTTCGGACTCACCTTGCTGTCTTGGATCAAATGTCACTTTTTCAATAGATCTTCCTTGGACATCTATTTATAATTTTAAAAAATTCCACTCCCAACCCCCCTTCTCTGGTTTATTTTTCTCCTTAGCGCTTATTACTCTTAACCACAGTATATGTTGCTTCCTTATTACGTTTTTTGATCTGTCCCCCTCCGCTGGAATGCGGTCTCCATGAGGGCAGGGGTTTTGTCTGTCTTGCCCACTGCCGTTTCCCAGCACCGAGCACCCGGCCTATAGGGCTCATGTTAGATGCTCCATAAACATGTACAGAATGAATGAATGAACCCCTCTGGGCTCCAGCTTGTTCCTCCTGGGCCGGCCTGCCCCAGGCCCCACGCAGTCCCAGCTGCCCCATTGCTGCCTTTATCCCTTGACCCCAGCTTCCAGTGCGCCACCCGAGGGCTCTCAGAGGCTGCCAGGCGGGCACAGCCATGGTTGAGTTCAACAGCAGATAGTGCAGGGATGGCCCATCCCCCACGTGGTTTAGGACCATTTACCGCACCTTCTCCAGCAGCCCCAGGGGCCAGGGCTCCTCTGACGGCCACCCCCAGCCACTGCCGCTTTGCATTTCTCCTGCTCTCCCCGCTGCGATTCCCCACATGCATTTTCCTACTTGAGCCTCAAATCCAGCCTGGCCTGGTAGACAGGGTGGGCCTGGTGGGTTGTGGGAACACAGAGGAAAGGAGCAAGGTCCCGTGGGTTGCTTGCCCAGTCCCTCCCGCGCCCCCCCCCCCACCCCAGGCCCCTGCCTGACGCAACTGGACAGAGCAGAGTGCTGGCTGGCTCCTCCCTTGGCACCCACTGGGCTGGGACACTGTGCTGGGGAGGCATCCTGGGCCCCATCCCACCCTATGGGAGCTGACAGCTCGGAGAATGTACAAGCAGTGACAGCCCCACGGCAGCATCGCACAGGGGCTTCATGTGGAGTGGACAAGAGTCAGATGTGGCTCCAGATGTGGCTCTGGAGACCTGGGGGAACTTGTCAGCTGCATAGGGTCACATGCGTGTGTGTACATGTATGTGTGCGT
This sequence comes from Eulemur rufifrons, assembly GCF_041146395.1. Classification (NCBI taxonomy): domain Eukaryota; kingdom Metazoa; phylum Chordata; class Mammalia; order Primates; family Lemuridae; genus Eulemur; species Eulemur rufifrons. The sequence goes on from NC_090998.1 coordinate 90,836,029, forward strand.
GTGTGTGTATTATAGGGCACACGACTCCTGGGCCCCCACATTCACACTCCCTCACCCCAGCAACTCCGAGGGGTGGCCCAGAGATGGGGAAAGGTACCCGTGAGAGAGAAGAGGGTGTCTGGACTATTCAACAGGGGGGCATAACAGGACAGGGTCCCGACCAACACACAGAGCAGCAAAGTTAGTCAGACCCAGGCTCGAAACCCAACTGCTCGAGTACTTACTAGCTTTCAGGCAGGTGGTCTAGTCTCTCTAAGCCACAATTATATTATCTGTAAAATGGGTCTAATAATTCCCAGGTCACAGAGTCATCAGGATTAAACAAGATGAGGTACACACCCAATAAATGAGCACGTTTAGTTTAGTTTGTTGCTAGTTTTATTAGAAATCACATTTGAGCAGAATGGGCTGCCCTTTCATTCTAGAAGCAATCCCTGAGCCCCGATTCTGCCTTACCACGAGCTGGGAGCCAGACACAGGCCCTGCCCTTAAGGGGCTCACAGATCACAATAATGACGTGCGTGAGCGTGTGTCCCAGCTGGCTTGCTTTCTGAGGCAGCGTGGTTTGCTGCTTTATAAGCACAATCTCATTTAATCCCGAGAGAGCACTGTGAGTTGGGAGCTGCTGCTGTCATCCTGCAGATGAAGAAACCGAGAGGTGACGTAATTCGTCTGGAGTTACCCAGCAGGCAAAGGCCAGAGCCAGGATTTGAGTCAAGGATCTTACCACCACGCGCAGGCAGGACAGAAACAAGCCAGGTCATCAGCTGCTCAAATCGGGCAGCACTTGGGGCTGTGGGAACACTGGGGAGGAAGCAGCATTGATGAGGGTGGCTGAGGGAGGGACTGACAGGGGACACCAAGGAGCAGACACTCAAAGGCATGAAGGGTTGGACAGGAGAAGAAGGCCAGGCGAGGCAGGGAGGACAGCTTCCTACTTTCTACCTGGATCCGGGCTCCACCCTCCTAGGCCCTCATACCCTCCTGCCTTTGCCTATGCTGTTCCCTGTTCGCATCCTGTTCCCCTAATTCTTCTCCCCTCCAGGCTCAGTGGTGGCAGGGCAGGATTTGAAAACAGGCCTGCTGGACTCCCAACCGTATCCTTTCCTGCTACAGTGCCCTGCCTCACAGAGAGGAAGCAACTGAAGACTGGAGAGACTGAGGTTAGAGAGGAGTCTGCCAGGAAAAGCATGTAAGAAGGGGGAACAGAATGTGCAAAGACATGGAGGCGAGTCAGGATTGTGCCTGGATCTGCATTCCTGCTCAGCCTGTGGTCCCCTCATCACACTCCAGAGCTAAAGCCAGTGCTCCTCTCACTGCCCTACCCAGGGGGTGGCAGGATATAGACAGAGAATGCTCACTCACTCTGCAGTCCCACAGCCCTGGGTCAGAACCCTGGCTCTGAGATCGTGCTAGCCAAGTTGCTTCCTCTCCCCAAGCCTCGGCTCCCTCTCCTATGAAATGAGATTGTACCTCAACAGTTACTCGAGTAAGTGTAAGGAAAGTCCCTGGCACAGAGTAGGTGCCCAACAAATACCAATGGCCCGGAGCACTGTGACAGATCCCACTGGCTTCTGGCATCACGCCATTTCCTGGCTAGGGAGCCAGAAAGCTCCAAAGGACAGGGAGGCTCGGGCTTAGCCAGGTGAGACTGTGACGAGAGCAGTGAGATTCTCCTGGAGGCCAGTGTCAGCAGGGGTGTGGGGGAAGCGAGAGCCCCGCTTCCAAATACTCACTGTGGGGTTTCCCAGTTACTCACGGAGCCAGCCAGGAGCCAGCCCAGCTGACAGATGAGACCCAGAGGCAGATGTCTGAGGCCAGCTCACATGAGGCCTGGACACTCCACCTCTGCGGACAGGGAGGCAGCAGGGGCCTCGGGGCCGCTCTGCAGGGACAGGGCTGCTGGAGGCGGCCCCTTCCCCACTCTGCCCTCGGAGCCTGACTATTAGAGGGGAAGCTCAGAGGACCAGGGGCAGGGGACAGTGGCACTTACTGGGCACCTTCTATGGGCCAAAAAAGGGCTGGGTGCTTTCCAGGGCCTCTGCCAGCTGGGCAATAATATTTCCACTTCACAGATAAGGAAACTGAGGCTTGGAGAGGCCAAAGAGACCTGGACTGCTCAGTCCAACAGCGGCTCTTCTTTAATCTCTCCTCCCCATGCGGAGGTTGTTTGAACTCCAGCGGTGATGGGGAGCTCACTCCTGCCGAGACTTCGCCTTTGAGTACCCCTGAAAGAAAGCTCTTCTCGGTGTGGGCTGAAATTAGCCCCCGAAACTCCCACCCTAGGGCCAAGCACCAGCTCTGGGCTACACGTGGAGCCAGGCCCTCTGTCCCCCAAACAACCTTCAGAAACTAACACAGCAGAACATCCCCAATTAACCGATATGTGTCCCTTGGGTTACTGCTCCTCTCTGAGCCTCAGTTTCCCCAGCTGTAAAACGGGGATAACAACAGCCCCTGCCACAAAGCATGGTTGTGAGGCTTTTTAGAGAGTTAATAAACCTAGAACATTCCGGTGCATCCAGGGTCTTCAGAGAAGCTCCAGTCAAGAGGAGAGGCTCAGAGGTTTTCCAGAGGCCCAACTGACCCTCCCTAAAGGAGGAAGAGGTTGTGATCAGGGTAGGCCATGGGGGGGGGGGGGCGGGGGAGGGAACTCATGAGCCTGTCACCAGTGGGCGTTTCACCTGCGCTACCCTGGCTCTCCCAGACCCAGCACGAGCTCACCTGGCCTGCCCAAAGGAGTTGGCTCATTCTTGCTAGAGGAAGGCAGAGATCTGGGTCCCGCAGGTTTGGGTTCAAGTCCTTCACCTGCCATTTACCAGCTACATGCTAAGTTTAGCTGTTGGACACCTCACTGCTCTGGGCCTTGGGCCCTCCAGCTGGAGGAAAGGCCTGCCTCCCCGCACTGTGCTGCTCAGCAGGGTGTGAGGCCAAAGTCGAGCATGCTCCAGGCCTGGGCCCCGCTCGGGACGGCCAGGCCACCCCATCACCGTCCTCCTTGCCTCTTTGCTCACTGAGGGAGGGCGTGGAGAAACGTAGCTCGGGAGGAGGGCCCCACTTCACTGCACATTCTGTTCCCCTGCTCACCACGCTCTTCCTGGCAGACTCCTGTCTACCCTCGGTCCCTCCAGGTTTGAGTCTCAGCCTCTCTGTGAGGCAGGACACCGCAGTAGAAAAGCACAGGGTCAGGAGTCCACAGGGGGGAAACTGAGCCCCAGACAGGGGAATAGGTGAGCCCAGGATCTCGAGGCTGGAGGAGGAGAGCAAGGATCCCCACCCAGGCCTCCCGACACCTCTCCAGGCACACTGAAGAGCCTCCCCAGTCCGTCCCCACACACATGCCCTGGGCACCACCCCCCACCTCGGGTCCTTTGGCCACACCATAAACCCGATCTGGAAAACCTACCATTGTCCCCCTGCCCTGTCCTTAGTCCCTGAAGCACACTCTCCACTTGTCCACTGAACCCTCCTCATGCTCCAATTCCTCTTTGCCCGTCCGCTCAACTCACGCACGCCCTCCTTCGGGACCACCCTCTGACCTCCGTCTGGCCTCCTTCGGGATCACCCTCTGACCGGCCGGACCACTCCCTCCTCCGAATCATTCCCGGACACCACCCCACTGCACCTGCTTTGTGATTTCTTGTGCACAGTCTGTCTCCCTCCCCGGATGAGATCTTGTCCACACGTGTTGCCTCAGCACCCAGCACAGAACCTGGGAAAATCGGGCGTTCAACACCTGCTGTCCCTGCACAGCACTCATCCAGCTATCCTCTCATTCAGCCAGTGTTTACTGAGCACCCGCCTGCCCTGTGGTAGGGCCTTAGGACACAGCAGTGAGAGGACAGGCAGGGCCTTGCTCTAATGCAAGTGCATTCTAGTAACACATACGTGCACATCCAGTGGTAAGGAGCACCGTGAGCAAAGAGCAACAGAGCGGGGAAAGGATAGGGGCGGGTGAGGGAAAGTCTCTCTGAGCAGGTAACATTTGATCAGAGCTCTGAAAGAAGCAAAAGAGGGAGTGACGTAACTCTCAGAGGAAAGAGCATACCAGGGAGAGGGAACAGCAAGTGCAAAGGTCCTGAGGTGAGCACAGACGTGACACATTGGAGGAACGGCAAGAGCAGTGGACACATGGGGGTGGCAGGAGCAGAGGTCTGGGGGGAACAAGCTGGGGCCACAGGCAGGGCTCTGCTTTGACCCTGAATGGGCTGGGAGCCATTGCAGGGCACTGGGCAGAAAAGTGTGGGATCTGGCTCAAGTTCCAACAGGATCACTCTGGCTGCTGTGTGGAGGGTGAATCCAGGGGCAACAGGAAGGAGGGAGACCATTGCAGAGGCTGCTGCGTCCATCCTGGTGTGCAGTGCCGGTGGTGGCAGTGCTTGTGGAGGGAAGGGTCAAACCACTGATCTATTTTGAAAGTACAACCAATAAGAGTGAGAGAGAGAGCGCCTCAAAGGTCAAGGATGATTGCAAGGTTTCTGGCCTAAGCAAGAGAGTGGAGAAGGGAGGTGAGATGGGGACACCTCCAGGGTGGAGCAGGCTCAGGTTGAATTTCAGTTCAGCTTGTGACCTGCAGAGGCAGAGCTGCCCCCTGGCCATCTGAGCGGAGCTGCAGCAGCAGGCATTGGCTTGACGGGTCTGGGGTTTGGGAGAGAAGTCCAGATTGGCTGCAGGCACCTGCCCTATGAGTCCCCACATCTTGCACATAGTAGGTCCTCAGTAAACATCTGCTCACCTGGCCTGCAGGGATTTGTGGGGACACGTAACTGGCCACAGTCCAGCTCCTGAGCTCCAGGAGAGGTAGACAAAGGGCCCAGGGCCAACCATGGAGAGTTACACCCTGAGGGGCACGTGCAGCGCAGCCAGCATTTCCCGGATGATGCTGCAGGAGGGAGAGCCAGGGAGGCCTCTCGGCCGACCTGGTGTAAGTTTCAGCAGACACAGATGGGCATTCTGGGAAGGCAGGTGGGAAACAGGAGGAGGAAGGCCCAGCGGAGCCAGGGTTAAGTGATGAGCGCAGGGTCCTGACTCTTGGTTCCAATCCGGGCTCTGGGATTTGGGGCAGAGATACTTAACCTCTGAGGTCTCCATTTTTGCCTCTGCAAAACAGGAATGATAACTGCCCCTCTTCACAGGTTGGTGTGAGAATCAAATAAATTAATCCACGTAAAGTGCACAAGGCAGCGTGACAGCAGGTGCTCAATCAGCTGCCTACCCGTCAGCACTGCAGCCAGAGAAGGCGGCGTGCTCCAGCTGCCTGGCAGGAGGGACAGGGCAAGGGGAGACAAGAACGATGCGTGAGGCCCAGGGGAAAGGGCAATGAGGAGCCATGGAAAGTTCTGCACAGAGAGATGAGTAGATGTTCCCGTTGGTGCTTGATTATCCTCGCCTGTGCTGATCTTGCCCCTCCCACCATCCCAGGTCCTACAGCCCAGCAGGCAGCACCCAGCCTGCTGGGCTCATGGCACAGTCAGAGCACTAACGCGTGGTGAGCACTCACTACGTTCCAGGCCTTCTGAGACCATCAGTCCTCACAGCAACCCCTGCACGGAGTTGGTCCTATTATTATGATGGTTTGACAAATGAGGAAACCAAGGTACAGAGGATGTCACGCAGATCAATGTGGTTATACAGGTAACAGGTGGCAGAGCTGGGACGCAAACCCAGGCAGCAGATCTGACTCTAGAATCCGCACGGCCCCTCCTGGCTCTGAGAGAGACCCTGGAGCCCTTTGAGAGTAGCTGGGCACGGCGTGAAGCATCCGGCACTGCTGATTCTCTGGGCAGGCAGGACAGGGTCATTGTGCCCGTTACAAGGAAAGAAACTGGAAGGTGGTCTGACTCACCCAGGCCCCACAGCTTGTCCCTGGAGCAGGTGGGATGCGATCCAGGTCTGGGACTTCAATTGGGGAGTTGGCTGGCATGACACACACAATCTTGAACTTCCTTTAACCTGAGCCTGGTCCAGGGGTGAGGTGGGACCCTCGGCCTGGAGCTGTTTCTGAGGTCTTTGCTCCCTTTTGGGAAGGAAGACAGTAGATCCCCTCCCAGGCTACCCTGGGCTTGTGTCCCAGGTCCCTTTACTTCCGTTCCCCTCCTGACTCTCTTCCTTCAAAGAGGTTTTTCATTCCCAAGAAGTGCCCTGGCCCACAAGTCCCAGCCCTGCCCTGCTGACACACTGGTCATCCCCTGGAGCCTGGCCAGGGGACCAGAAAGCTTCACTGCATCCTCATAAGCGTGTTACAGCCAGGAGAGCCGGCAGAGGGGAGTACAATGTCTGCAGACCGGTGAGGTCCAAGGTCACTCCATAAAAATGGATTCCTGGAAAAACATAAACCAGCAATTTACCCTGTGAATTTTATTGACCTAAAAAAAAAAAGCTATCTCATTTGAATAATGAAGAGAGATTAACCATTGCTAGTTCCTCTTTTATTGGTGAATAAGGACACACAAAACACTCAGCAGAAATGGACGACTCACACGAAGCTTCAGGTCCCATTTATTAGCCACTTTTGTTTCACAAAACCCAGCGTTTCTATTAAAATAGGATGCTGTCCAAAAGGTTTGCTTGTTTTTAAGAAAATTGTATTTAATAAAGGGCAAGATTTAGTTTTTGGTTTTTTTTTTTTTAACAAAGCTCAAATTCTCCTGACTTCACGCCTGTTACTGCAGCTGGAGGGAAACTGATTTCAGAATCCACCCGAGATGTCGGATTTCTTTGTGGCATCCACTTCATCGCTCAGCAGCCAGCCATGATGTCATGAGCCCATCAGATTTCCGGTAGGGGGACACACTGGGGGATTGGAGAGAATGGATGCTTCTTACCCGTCAGGAAGGCGGGGGAAGGGGCTGGGTGTGTTTGGGAGGAGAAGCCCCGTGGCTGGCAGGGGACGAGGCAGGCTCAATGTTTGTGATATTAAATGTCAGGCAGAAACCTGAAAACCCCAGCCACCCAGATGTTTTCTCAATATCCAGATGTCTGGCACCGAGCAGCCCGCGCCCCCCCTCCCAGGAGGCACTCGACATTTCAGCTTTGACCTCAGGTCGACAGAGGGTGCCAGGAGCTGTACACCCTCGCCGCTGCCCACCCTTGCGTTTGCGATTTTTTTTCTAAATCCTTACACATGGATGACAGGAGTAACTAGGTCCAGATTTTTCGAAGCTGTTGAAGCAGTGATTTGAAAAGTTCAGTCCCTGGAATTAGCTGCCACAGAACACACTGTGTAAGCCAAAAAGGAGGGGAAAAAATCCCTTAGCCAACACACACACAAACATATGTGACTCTTAAGCCATAGGACTTAAAAACCCAAAACAAAACCAGCGAGTCTGAGAACCAAGGACTCGAAACTGACACTGAGAAGCGACGAGCCCTCCCCCAGGAGCGCGCTTCCCCCAAATCAGAAAAACACCGAACAGCTTTGTTCTTCCTGACAAAGCCCCTTGCTTCCAAGGCACCGACAGTTGCCAACAAAAGCACAGGGTAGAACTAATTTACGCTCAGACAGGGCTTCAAGGAGTCGTAAAGTACAGAAATGGAAATGGCTCTGCCTGGGGACACGGCCAGCAGTGTGGATCCCCCAGGCCTGGGGGAGCCCCCCAGGCCACAGACAGAGCCGGGTCCTGGCCTCCTGGAGGCCTGGCCAAGCGCCCACTGAGGCCACCTCCTAGGCCTGTGACATCGCAGCTAATTGTCCCTAAAAATGCACGAGGAACTGCGGGCCCCTCAGGGCTGCAACCCTGAGACTTCACAGCAAGCTGGAAGAGGGGTAGCTGGCGAGGGGGCCACCTCCAATTAAAACCCAGTGCTCAGACAACAAGCAAAAAGGAAAAGGGGTGGTCGAGGGGACAAAGTCTGGCAGAGGCCCCGAGGTGAGTGGAGGCTCAGGGCTGGGGGCAGGGGGCTCTGGGCCCTCATCTCACAAGCCTTGTGCATTTACAGATGAGGAAATTGAGGCCAGGGGTGGCTGAGTGGCCTGCCCAAGGTCACCAGGCTAATTAGCAGAACAGCCAGTACTGGGGAACAGAAAACACCCGTCTGGCATCGCACAGGTCTTTCCTGAACATTATCTAATTTAATTCTCAAAACACCCTGCGAGGGAGGGATTATCATTAACCTCAGTTTCCAGAGAAGCCAATGAAGATGCAGAGAGGTTAAGTAATTTGCCCAAGGTCACACAGCTCATCATTAGCAGAACTGGTTCTGAACTTCTGAGTCACCTGATTCTGAATCCAGTGCTCTTTCTGCTCGGTGCGGGGAGGCAGTTGAAGTTTAGCTGAAAGCAGTGAATCTGATTTAAATACATATTTAAAACACCGGTGATCCCCACAGAACAGAAGGGAGTAAATCACTGCAAATTAATTTTTTTAAAGCCATTCCAGGCAGGAGGGCTGGCTGGCAGGGTGAGTGGGTGGGGAGGCCACTTTTATTCCATCCCTGCCAGAGCCTTAATACAGCATGTAGACCGTCTCTCTAGCAGCACGCAGCGGCAGCTCAGTCCCCTGAAGTGGGACGGTGGGGGGCTGGGCGACGCAATAGAAGCTTTGTCGGGCATCTGTGAGAGCATAACCTGCCACAGGAAGGTGCCAGGCACATGGGTCTGATGGAGCCAGGGGAGGGAGAAACTCGAGGTGTGTAGAAACTACGGAAAAATAAAAAATAAGCGTCGCCCCTCTGAGCCAGACTCCTACTTTCCAGCTGAGTTTGAATGAGCTGTGGGTCAGCTGAGCAGCTACTTCGGCCCAGAGGCCTAACTCTGAGTAAGAGAGGTGCTGCCCAGGGTCAGTCCTGCCCACCCAGGATGGGGGGAGGCAAGGCAGTCACTGTGGCCCTGTACCCTGGACACCCTGGGGGCCCTACTGGCCACCACCTTCTCCCAGAGCAGCACCTGAAGGAAACCAAGCCTCCAAGAGCTAGGACAGGAGAAAGGGGGCAGGCAGTCTGAGCTCAGAGACCAGGACAGACACCCACCGCGAGCCTTCAGCGGGCCAACCCGGCGCTGCAGTGGCCCATCAGGGCGGGGTCTCTCCCTGCACAAGGCCCACTGGTTCCTTTTATAAGTACTTTGTTTCTGTGAACAGCAAATGGGCTGTAGAGCCCAGGACTCAGGCCAGGGAAGGGGAAAGAAAAGTTTCTGCCATCTGGACTCCTGACCTGGCAGAGCAGCTCCTGTTTTTCTGGGGAAATCCTACCCATCCTTTATTGGCTTTGCCTACGTCCACCCAGAAGAGATTAGAGTCCTGCCCTCAAGGCACTTATAATCAATGAGCGGGGACAAACATTAACCAATTGATACAAAATTCCATGGAGGGAGTGGTCCCAGGCTAGGAGAGTTGTCCTGGTGGAAATGTCAAGTCAGAGAGTCAGAGGCGGCTTGGGGAGGAGGAGCGTTACCCCTCTGGCACACTGCACGTCCACAGAGAGGCCTTCACCTGAGGTTGCTTCCCCTCCCCATGCAGCGCCCCCTATGTCTCTGCACTGCTCCGGAAGCCCTGAGAGGGTGGAGACTGGGCCTGCCTCAATCACTGCCCAATTGCCCACGCCTGGCACAGAATAGGTGTGTGGTGACTTTTTCTTGATCAAAAGAATAAATAACATATGCAAAAGGCCCTGTGGCAGGAGGAGTCAGAGAGATGGGAGGGTGTGGGAGAGGAATGGAGCAAAGGGCACAGAGGGTGATAGGAGATGAGACTGAGCCTTCCCAAGAACCACCCGAGATGTGGGTATCTCCTCCAGTCAACGGGCACCCTTCTGCCCCCTTCCCCTGTGGCAGAGCCTGGCCACAGGAGAGAGTGTCACATGAATATCCTACCCCACCTGATCTGCCCCAGGCACAACACCCCTGGGAATGAGGTAGGTGCGCACCAGCATCACCTGCCCAGGCCTCTCTCTGCCACCACCTTCACTCCTCCGTTCATTGCCTCACTCAGTGCTGTGGGACCACCAGGAGCCACAGAGGGGGAGTGGGAAGCAGATCCAGGGGTCCCAGATCCAGGGGTCCTGGCCTCTCTGCACCCCATGGCCAGGTTCCATCTGCACCGCCCCCCATGCCCGGCACCCCTTCTCCTCATTAAGGCGGAAGTGGAAGGAGAAAAGGAGCCAGGAAAAACAGGGTTTGAGTCCCCTCCTCTGATTACCAGCGTGTGATAGGACACCAGGTTGGCCTCTCGGACCCTCAGATTCCTCACAGGTGAGATGGAGACACCTAAGTCTCCTCCGGAGCCAGGGGGCAGAGTGGGTGCTTGAACTGCTCTAAAAGACTCCAAATGGGGCCAGGCATGGTGGTTCACACCTGTAATCCCAGCACTTTGGGAGGCAGAGGCAGGAGAATCTTGAGGCCAGGAGTTCCAGACCAGCCTGAGCAATATACTGACCCGTCTCTACAAAAAATAGAAAAATTAGCCAGGTGTGGTGGTGTGCACCTGTAGTCCTAGCTACCGGGGTGTGGCTGAGACAGGAGGATGGCTGGAGACCAGGAGTTTGAGGTTGCAGGGAGCTATGATGAGGCCACTGCACTCCAGCCCTGCCACAGAGCAAGACCCTGTCTCAAAAAAAAAAAAAAAAAAAAAAAAATCACCCCTGTAATCCCAGCACTCTGGGAGGCTGAGGAGGGTGGATCACTTGATCTCAGGAGTTTGAGAACAGCCTGAGCAATAGTGAGACCCGTCTCTACTAAAAACAGAAAAATTAGCCAGGAGTCATGGCATGCGCCTGTAGTCCCTGCTGGGGCAGGAGGATCGCTTGAGCCCAGGAGTTTGAGGTTGCTGTGAGCTAGGCTGACGCCACGGCACTCTAGCCTGGGCAACAGAGCAAGACTGTGTCTCAAAAAGAAAAAAATCTCAAAGCGAATGAATCCCTCTGGTCTTGCTCTAGGACTCGGGTCATTTACTGCCTGCCCAACTCCCTCTCCTACTCAGCCGCAGCTTCTGCCGCTCCGGAGGAAGTGAGTACACAAATCACAGCAGCCAGGGTCTGGAGTTACCCCTAAGGCGCCCGGGGAGGCGGCTGAGCGCGACAGGTGAGTCCCATGCCCGCCCGCAGGGGTGCGCCTCGCCCCTTGCAGGCGAGTCGGTCTGCGCGAGACCCTTCCTCCCAGCCAGCGGGCTCAGCGCAGGCCAGCAAACTTTCCGTGCCTGGAACCCGCCCGCGTCTACACCTGCTCGCGGTTCTGAGGCTCCTCGACCACAGCGCGTGTCTACACAGCCTCATCTGTCCCCGGGTCGCTGGAGGGTGCCTCAGTCATTGGTCCGCGTCTCCACAGGATCACCAGCAGCGAGTTACTCGGACTGCCAAACTCAGCCTTGAGGATCAGTCTCGACTACCTCTGGATTCCGGAGGCGCCTCGGCCGGACCGCCTGCGCTGGTCCACACCGCCGCGGCAGCCCCCGGGCCACCGGAGATGCCTTCAGCTCAGGGGCCGCGTCTGCACCACCCAAAGCTCACGAGACCCTTTAGAGCGCGGACCTGGACGCAGACCCCGCGACGGCCGCTCAGGGTTGGGGTGATGCCCGCGATCTCCTCCCGGTGTCCCAAGTCCCGGCGGAGCCGGCTGGGGGCTGCTTACCTTCCGGCGCCCTCGCGCTCTCGTCCTGGCCGTGCTGTCTCTTTCACATCTTTTGCAATATTGTAGCTGGCGAAAGAAAATGTTGTAAATCCTCCTGCGGCCACGTGGCTGTCCCCCCGACCCCCTTCTCCCTTTTTTTGGCTCTTAGGACAATGCTCGGCCCCAGCGGCCGGCCGCTGGCCACGGGGCTCGCAGCCGGCAGCGCCAGTCGCTGCGGGGAGGGGGGGGGGCGGGGGCGGGGCCGGGCCGGGGCGGGGCGGGGCGGGGCGCGCCGGCTCCGGCCCCGCTCCCGGGGGAGAGCGTGGCCTGCGACTAGGGCTCCTGTTCCGGCTCCTGATTGGTCGGCCGGCCGGCGTTGCTGACGCCTGATTGGCTGGGACGAAGAAGGGGCTCAGACAGTGGGGGTGGGGGCTTGCGGATTTCATTCTTTGCCTTTTCTTTCCTGCGGCGGCAGCTGCTCTCTTGGGCCCTTCTGAACTCTGCAGCTTTCCCCTCTGTGCTTCTGTGCTCCCCATGATAACACCACCCCTAGGGGTAACTGCATTTTCTTGTCCTTCTCCACCAAATAACACCTTAAGGTAGGGACACCGGGTTTGTGCTGCTCACCACTGCGTCCCCAGGGCCTAGCACACAGTAGGCGCTTAAAACGTTAATTCACGAGCTGAATGAATTAATAGAAAATATGCATACAGATTTTTGCAACTACCTTTAATACTGGCAACATCCGTAGGAGATGGTATTACTATTCCCCACCAGGGAGAGAGAAACCAAGGTGCAGAGAAATGCGGGGACTGGGAATGAATGGTTGAGCCGATGCTGGGACACGCATCCATCACTGGACCAAAGGTCTCTTCCACACGGCACTGCCCTGCGCGGTGTCACAGCCTCCGTTTCCCACCTATCAAAAGGAAGTGTTGGATTAGAGCAGAAGACGTTATTTCAGTGAACGTGCTGTACCCAGTGCTGCGCTTGGCAGTATGAATGAGGTAGCCCCTGCCTCCACATTAAATTCCTGGTAACCTGCTAGGCCCTCTCCCTTCCTGGGAATTCCTCCTCCCCGACCCCCCACCCCCCACCCCAAATCAGAAGAAGAAAAAATTAGAAGCACTACATTGCCCACCTGACAGTCTGGGGGCATGTGGGGTGGATTTTCCTGGGGGATCCATGGGGAGTATCATTAAGCAAACTGACTGGAGCAGAGATGCTGTTCTCTTGCAAGGAGGCCTTGGGAACTCCCCAGGTGGGTCTTTTGATTGAGAGAGATGGTGTCTGAGATGGGATGAAGGAGAGGGTTCCTCTAACAAAGGAGGGTGTAGGAACTGCTCCTGGAGTTGGACACGGGGAGGGTTAATCAACGAGAAAAATGCTGTCCTGTCTCAGGTACAGTGGGCAGCCAGATTCAGGCATGCAGAGGAGCCAGCTTGACACAGCTCTTCCTGTGTCTGTGTCTTCACATGGCCTTCTTAGAGTGACATCTATACTAACCCAGTATGACCTCATCTTAACTTGATTACATCTGCAAAGACCCTATTTCCAAATCAGATCACATGCACAGGTATCCATGGTTAGGACTTCAACATATCATTTTGGGGGACACAATTCTACAAAGCTCAGGGAAGAAAGAACATTCTGATTAGAGGGGAACACCGAGAGCAGAGACCCTGAGGCCACCCAGCGTGGATCCACCTCCTGGCTGCCCACTGCTCTCCTGGGTTTCCACAGCTCATCTTGGATCCTGGTTCCTGGCAGCTGCTTAAACAGAGGCAGGATGGAGCCCACCCTCTGAGTAACAGGCCTTCTCAGGCCTCCTTTCTAGCTGACCCTGCCCTAGCCTCGTGCCCGAGGAGGCCCCTGCCAGCCCGTCCCCCCCTCCCCCGGCACTCCTGGTCCTCACCCTCACCACGTCCGAGATAGACAAGGACAATAAAAGCTGTTTCACAAGCAGCTGGTGATTAATTGCCAAGTTAATTAAAGAGGCAGTAATTGCACTCTGATTTCAGAGGAAGGAGCAATGTCTTGGGCAGGGGTGGTTGGTCAGCTTAGGTCTCCTTGACAAGGTGGAGCCAGAGGACAGAAAGGATTTGAACAGGCAGGAAGAAAAAACAAGTAACATTTTTTTTTAAAAAAGTGGGTGCTTCAACCTTGGCTGTAATGTTTTATTTGACAGAGTCGGGTGGTGGGCTTAGATGTTTAAGCTTGTCTGTGTGCTTTTCCACGTCTTTTAAATATTTCATTAACAACAACAACAAAATGGCAGGGGAGGTTAAGTTTTCCTAAACTCTCATTTGGGATTTATAAATGGCCTCAAATACCAGCGTGCCTCACTTTACACAATGGAGAGGGCCTTAAAGTTATGTGTAAATCGAATCCCGTTTGCCCACCCAGTACATCTTAACACTACCGATGCTCTATCTTCATTTCTGATTGGTTTTCCCTGGTAGAGGCTCCAAATTCTTTGCTTTAAGTGTCAGGCTCTCTCTGTCAAGTAGCTAATGACCTATAAAGCACTTACGACGTGCTGGGGAGATGCCATTTGGAGGCACCCCGCCGCGCATCCTCTCCTATTGTCGGTAATCACCCCTCATTTATTTGCTCTTATTGGTTTGAAATTTGCTATCAGGTTTCCCTAAAGCCAAGCCCACCAGGAATGGTGCGATTCCATGCGGGCCTAGGTGGGTGCTGCCTTGATACCCAGGGGCAGTGGCACCAGGTGTGGCCTCTCCTCTCAAGAGTCCTTCAGCTTGGGTGCCCTGGTCATCTCTGCCTTTTGCCAGCTGAGTGATGTGGGGCATTCTCCTCCCTGCTCCAAGCCTCAGTTTCCTCCTCCACTCTGCCCCAGAGCTGGTGCAACTGGAGGATGACACCAGCCTGGTAAGCTCAGTGCTGGGAGCAAGAGAAGAGGCCCCAGGTCAGGGTGAGCACAGAGGCTCAGCCTGGGAGGCTACATAGGCTCTCCTAGGAGGGAAAGTGTATTCATTTTCTACAGCTGCTGTAACCAATTCCCACAGATTTGGTGACTTAAAACAACACACATTTTTTTCTCTTACAGGTCCGGAGACCAGACATCCAAAATCAGTCTCAATAGGCAGAAACCAAGGTGTTTGCGGGGCCACATTCCCTCCGGACGCTTAGAGGAGTATCCACTTCCTTGCCCTTTCCTGCTTCTAGAGCTAAATGCCCTGGCTGTGGCCCCTCTCTCATCTCCAAGCCAGCGGCGCGGCACCTTCAAATCCTTTCTCTGCTTCCATCGTCACATGGCCACTGCCCCCCTTAGTTATCTCCCTCTGCATCCCTCTTGTGAGGACAGTTGTGATTATAATGATCCAGGATAATCTCCCCATCTCAAGATTCCTAATCACATCTGCAAAGTCTCCGCCATATAAGGTAACATTTACAGGTTCCAGGGATTAGGATGTGGACATCTTGGGGGGCATTATGCAGCCTACCACAGAAGGCCACCGAGCAAAGTGGTTCAGATCACCGGTTCTGAAGCCACTGCTAGGGCTTCATCGCAGCTGCACCATCCGCCAGCTAGCCAGCTAGGTGGCCTTGCGCAAGTTGCTACGTCTCTCTGAGGCTCAGTTACCTCACCTGTAAAATGGGATCCACGCTTGTATCCAGATAAGAACTCAGTAAGCATTTCACTAGCTATTAGGCAGAGGGAGCTTCGTGTGCAGAACCTGGAAGTTGGAAGAGGACACAGAAGGGCCCTTCTGAAGGAGGGAGGGAGGAGGGGCAGGCTGGGGTGGAGGGCGCTGGGCCGGGGCCCAGGGAAGTGAGTGAGTGTGTGTGAGCACACACGCTCTGTCCTAGGGGTAAAGAACAAGGGACACAGAAAGTGTTTAAATAGGGCAGCTTTTTGTTTGTTTTTGGTTTATATTATTGAAATGTAATTCACATATCATAAAATTCACCCTCTTAAAGGGTACAGTTCAGTAGTTTTTAGCACATTCACAAGGTTGAACAACCATCACCGCTATCTAATTCCACAACATTTCTATTGCCCCCTAAAGAAGCCCCGTAGCCATTAGCAGTTCCCTAAAGCAGGGCAGTTTTAGATGGCGCACGCTGATGCTCTCCACGATCTCACACCCTAGGCTTGTATGCAGAAAGAAGACAGCGGCACCCTGGGCCCTGACACGTGGTGGGGAGAGCAGAGCCTCGGGGGCCAGAGTGGCCTGGGGTCAGCTTCCTCCTCAGCCCCTCACAGCTTCCTTTCCTTTCGTTGTCCCCTGAGAGGGATACTCCACCGCACAGGGCGATGGGGGGCTGGGCTGCAAGGGCTCAGGGCTCACGGCTCTCTTTGCATCACCACGATTACCCTTTTTATTCCTGGGCCTGCACTTGGCTCCAGTGTCACCCCCCCCCCCCCCCCCGTCCCCAGGACTTGGCCACATAGACCGTCCTAACGGATGAGGGAGGCCAGCAGTTCTCCTGGCTGCACTCCAGTCATGTGGCACATCGGGGTTCCCCACCCATAGGAGGCAGTAGGCTGTGGGGCCACTGGAGGAAGGTGGGGGGCATTTGAGGCTGAGTCCTGACTGAGCAGCCCTGAGCCTCCTCCACCAACCCAGCCACTCCTGGGATGGCTGTGACCAGGCTGGAACATGAGGGACCCACAAGGGGGGGTCTCCAGTGCTCCCACCCCCCAACCCCCCAGCTGGGCTGGCCAGTTCTGCTGGCTACTGGGAGGGCCCCAGGCCTTGAATGGTCGGGGGTGTCAGGCTGAGCCTAGACGCAGCTGAGGCAGGAAGGGAGGCCATCTGGTGAGGCCAGAGACAGCGGTCAGGACATTGCTGAGCTTGCCAAGGTGTCCCCTGGTAGTGACAGGAGCTTCTAGGATCAATTAGCAGAACCACCCTAACAGGCTCACGGCCCCTGATGCGCAGTCTGCAGGCATGTGTCATCGGGGCCTCTTGACAGCCTTGGCAGCCAGGAGTTGAATGGGGGCGGGAGGACAGCTGGCTTTTCCCTTGCGTGGCCTGGCCTCCAACAGCTCGGCACAAAGCCACCCTGTCCCCATTAGATGGGGGGTGCTGGCCTTCCAGGACCTGCACTTTTCGGTGCCTTGCCTCTCCTGGTGCTGCGGGTGCAAAAGCATGTCTGTCTCAATTTCTACATACGTAAAATGGGTCACATACTAATTAGAAATCACTTCCTGGAAATTGAAAAAAAAATATTCTCTGTTTTTCAGCAAGAACAGGCACTGAATTTCCTTTCCTGAATTACCAGGAAACGAAAAGATTCATTTATTTCTTGTAACAAATGGCTCCTGAGCCCCTGCCAGGAGTTAGGCATGGACAAAGAGAGGCAAATAAGGTGTCTGCCTGCTGGGAAGCCCAGGGCTTCCTGGGGAGAGGAATTGATTCAGGGAAGGAAAGAGCAGGAAAAGGATTGAAGAAACTGCTTGGTCGGGAAGGGAGTTTCTGGAAAACTTCATGGAGGAGGTGGCATTCAAGCAGGAACTCCTCAGGCAAAGGTGCAGGGCCTTGGCAGAGAGAATGGGAGGAGCACAGGCTCAGAGGTGGGGAGTTCAGCATCTTGGGGAGCAGCAGCCATGATGGGAGCATGGATGGGCGTGGGGTGACTTTGGGCCAGCTGGAGCTGGTCAGAAATGAGCTGTGGACTCTGCGAAGACAG
This sequence comes from Eulemur rufifrons, assembly GCF_041146395.1. Classification (NCBI taxonomy): domain Eukaryota; kingdom Metazoa; phylum Chordata; class Mammalia; order Primates; family Lemuridae; genus Eulemur; species Eulemur rufifrons. Next base: position 90,853,229 of record NC_090998.1, read on the forward strand.
AAGCATCCTCTGTCTCTTATTCCAGCCCCAGCAAGGGGCCTGGCACGTAGTCAGAGCAGGACAAATGTTGAAAGAATGAAGGGGTGGCAAAGCCCTGAGTGCAAGGCTAAGGGGTCAAACCTCGATCCTGTGGACTCTGGAAGCCACGGTGAGGTTTGGTACAGGGTGTGAGGTCAGGGTCCAGCTTCATCCTCAGGGTGTGGAGGTCCAGTTCTCCCAGCGCCATTTGTTGAAAAGACTATTCTTTCTCCACTGAATGATCTTGGCCCCCTTATTGCAACAAATTGACCACAACTGTAGGGTAGCGCAGGGATTTGAGCGGAGGGTGAAAGGGCCAGGTCTGTGCTATAGACAGCTCAGTTTGGTGCAGAGACTGGGAAGGGCTGGGAGGAGGTGGGGTTGGAGGGAGGCTCTGATGGGTGGGCGAGATGGGGATTCCGGGGAGGAGAGCAGTCCCCAGCTCAGCCCAGGCCCAGGGTGGGGAGGCAGGTGCAGGGCTGTGTCTTGAGCGAGGCCAGGTCAGCCAGAGTCGCTGGGGAGTGGGGATGGGGCATGCGATGGGAGAGAGGAAGAGCCCACGCTCCTTGGCCCTTCAAGGTCCACAAAGTGGTAAAATAAAACCCACCCCAGATATAGCCGTTTGTAAAGTAGGTTTTCAGGTAATGAGAGGATTGTAAAAGCAAAACAAGGCCAATTACAGCAGCATTATCCCGGATTATAAAGCTTCTAAGAGGCAGCTCACAACTCCAGGCATGCTGTGCCTGGGAACGTCCAGGCTGCCAGGAGCCAGGCCCGCCCCCGCAGCCTCTGCTGACCTGCCTCCATTTCCCCAAGGAGACAGACCACAGGGAGGCAGGAGGACCCCCCCCCACAAACACACACACACAATTTTGAGAAATTGGATATGAGTAATGTGAGGCTGACAGGCTGTCTCTGAAGGAGTTTTGTCCTTCCATGGACTTCCCTAGTTCTGGGGACATCAAGTCCCTTGATGGCTCTTTCTGCCTCCCCCGCACTTCCCTCCCCTGGCCTGTGGAGGGTGTCGTCCCTTCTAGGCTGTGTGACCTGTAGCCTGCCAGCCCTTCTGAAGGGTAGCTTCTGCCTTGGTAAAACCGGGATATCAGCCCCCCACTTCGCAGAGCTGTTTTCCGGATTAAACGAGATACTCTAGATAGAGTCGCAGGAACAGAAACCAGTACCGCCTCAGTGCCTCAGATCTGGCAGCGTCTGTTAAAACAGTGAATTTCCACACCCTGGGCCCCAGGAATCCCTTTTAGTCATTTCCTGCAGAGAAAGTTTTGCAGATGTGTCCAAGGAGGCACTTACAAGAATGTTCCCTGCAGCACCTTATGTGAGGCTGAAAAATCGTAAACAACTGAAAAGGCCTTCGATAGGGGCCTGATTAAATTAGGATCCATCCCTTCTGCAGAATCCTTCCCTGTAATTAGAGTCTGGCAGCTCCAGTGTGTTGTCTCAGGCAGATCCCCACCACGTGGGGCCGCGTGCACAAAGCGAGTGCAAACAACACCTACAGAACGGCTCCATGCGAGCTGTGCGGAGCCCACACAGACACCGTGTATTTTCCATGTTTGCACGTATGTACACAGATGCAATGCAAACAGCAGCAAAGAAAACACTCCCGGATGACCCAGTCGGTTACCTCTGGTGGGGGGGGATTGGGAGGGAGGCTGGGAGGTGGCAGGTGCATCACAGGGAATTTTACTTTGCTGGAGTTTTAATGCTTTACCATAACATATGCCTCTGTCACCTGCATATGTCACCTGCATACACACACAAAAACACATGCTATCACCCAGCACAGAGAGGATGGCCCGACCCACACTCAGGCAAGGCTCAGGGGCCATAAATATGACCATAGGTCAAGGAAGGGGGGTGTCTTCCACCCTCATGCCCACGTCCTCAACTCTTGAAGTCTGAATTCAGGGTTGGGGAAGCCCCTCGGGTGGGCAAATGACATCCCCTGGCATTCTGGAGGGACAGAGAGACACCACTCAGCCTGGCTGGGCTGAGGCAACCGCCCACCTCTCCTGGCTGAGCTGTCTGCCAAGAAAACTATTGAACTACATAAAAATCCATCACTGAAATCCCAGAGGCATCCTTAGAATGGAGCATGGCCTTTAAATTAGAATGTGTTTTTAAAAAAAAGGGGGGGAGGCAGGTTTCGCCTGTAACTAGCCTTCAGGTTTGTGAGCGCAGCCCCGTCCTGGCGGGAAAGGGAACCCTGCCCCACCAAGGCTGGTGTTATAACCAGCACGTGTTCCCATGGAAACTGCTGCCAGAATCCTCTGGAAATTTTTGCTGAGGAGGGGCCCCCACTTCTCGCTCCCACTTCAAGTTCCTGGGCTTGGTTTCCCCGGGAAGCTTTTCTCAAGCAAGTGCTGGAAGGAGCAGGAGCCAGAGGGAGCGGAAGCTGCCCGGGAGAGGCAGGCCAGGAGCCTGGGAGCCCGAGGGTGTCAGATGCCCTGAGGCTCTGAAGGGGGTGGTGCTGAGACCGAGCAGTGCAGGGTGGGTGGGGTGTGGGTGGAAATCCCATCAGGGCAGGGCCAGGCCAGGCACAGGGAAGCACCCCCAGCCCTCCTGCCCTGGACCCTGGGGGAAGGTCCTGCAGAGCTTCCCCGCAGGACAGCTCACACCTGCCCCTTCTTGAAACTCCTAGGCTCCCCTTCCCCCGCCCCTCCCAGCTCTCTCAGTCTCTCCCGTCCCAGGTCCAGAGCCCCTCCCTCACCCGTCTGCTTGCCCTGCCCCTGCCCCAGCCCTGGGCAGCCCCTACCTGCCCACCTGAGCATGCTGCTTCCCAGGCGGTTCTTGTGGGGGTAGCTGCAGAGCCTGCCCAGGTCCCCACCTCCCAGGGACGCCTGCCCCTCACTTAGCAGACACCCTTCCCACTGCCCCGGCAGCCTGTTTCTCCTGCAGGATGAATCTTGAAGGAAACGCACACCCACTGAGCCTCCATGTGGGCCAGGGAGTCCCCATCTGTCCTCTCTGAGAGACACTGAGCGGTCTTGATTGTCACTGGAAGCCAAGGCTCAGGTGGGCAGTGACTTGCTGCTGGCAAGTGGAGCTGGCGCCCAAGGGCAGGTCCTCTGTCTTCTCTGCCCCACCCATGCAGAGCCCTCAGGGAGCTCATGTTCACGGTCCTCTCCGGCCCCTCTGCTCCTCCTCCTTCCCTCTGCCCCCTGCACCCCTACCCTGAATTTATCTGCCACTCCTCGCCCTGTGCCAGCTCGTCCCTGCAGGGGCTGGCAACAGGTGCTCAGTCTTCTTTGCTGCCCACTGGGAGTCCCAGAACATTCTTCCTCTACCCTCCCTTGTGTCGCAGCCCTCTTAGGGCCCCGCCTTCCACCCTACACCCTCCTCCTCCTTCCTGCCTCTCCCTCCCTCACCCAAGACCTCAGCACCTGGTGGACTCCAGCAATGTCCACCAGAGGGGTGATGGGTCAGTGCCCGAGGGTCTCATAGGCCACAAGGAGGAGCTGCGACTTTATTCCAAGTGTGGTGGGAACCATGCAAGGTATTGGGTGGAGGAGGGGCAAGACCAGGCGTGGTCTTGTCCGGATCCCTCAGCTGCTCCGTGCAGAGACGCTGGGGCCCGGGCCAGGGCACGGCAGCGACGTCCCCACCAGGCCCCCTCACTGCTCCTGGAAAAGGCTCAGTCCCAGCAGAGGGTCTAGGGTCCAGGGGCTGAAGGCAGAGAGGGCCAGAAGGCCTTGGGAGGTGGCCCCTCTTGGGCTTGCTGGCTTCACCTTCCCCAGGGGAGGCCCACTGCACTGTGCCCCTCAACCCAGCCCTGGCCCCCACCTAAGGCTGCTGGAGTCAGGAGCTGGGGAGCAGCTGTGCACAGCAGTTTCGCCTTCCTGAGCAGCATGGAGTTCATTAAAACCAAGCTTCCTGGAAGGCTGGGCCTCACCACAGCCTGGCAATCTCACTAAGAGCCCTCCTTGCTGTGTGCTTGAAGGCGGGCTCAGAACCAAGCCGGAAGGCCACTGGCCGTCCTGTGGGCCCAGGGACGCCTGGTGCCCCCTAGCAGAGGGATCTCTGGAGCAGCCCAAGAGGTGGGGAGAGGGGATTCACCTTCCTAATTCACAAATGAACCAACAGTGGGAAAGCCCAGGGCAGGATGCAGGGGAGAGGGGGGAGCAGAGCAGAGAGCTGGGCCACACTGACCCCTGCTGCCTGGGGATGGGTTTCCAGTGACACTGCAGGGCTGCCCCATGAGGGGAAATGAGGGCGGGTGGGTGCTGAGAGCAGCAGAAATGGCTCAGGGCCAGGCGCTGAGGAGCCACCCTCCATGGGGGGCCTACATGGGGGGACCCGCCCTCTGCCTGTGGTCACCGAGCCACACAGCTAAACACCGAAGAGAGGTGGCTTGGGGCCCTGGGGCTTCAGTCCACAGGGGGCCAGGGATGGGGCCTAAGGCAGATAGAGACAGAGGAGGACTGGAGGGGCCACAGGTGGTGGTGTCCGGATAGGCCAGATGAGAGGACTTTGGGGGCCTGGGCCTTGGGGTGGAAGGAAGGGCAGCTGAGGCCCCGTGGGGAAGGCCCAGGGAGCAGAGGGCCAGGAGCAGGGACACAGCGAGCACAGAGGCCAGGCCCATGGGGGCCGAGCCGTTTGCTCAGCTCCTTTTTGGCCCCCATCCCTCTGCCCTGCCCCAAACACACCAGGTCTCCTCACCCGCATGCACCCGGACCCTCCCTGCTGCTGGTGCCTAGCCTGCCGACCACCATCAGCCACGTCCTCGGCCTCCCGATCTGTCCCTAAGCCTCGTCCCACCCTCTGCGAGGTTCATCCTTCTTGCCCACACCCCATGCCTCCTACGCCACCCCCTGCTCCCCGCTGGTGGCTGCCGCATGCCTTTGGCCCAGCTGAAAAGTCATTCTCCGCTCTCCACTCCACCAGACAGGGGCCCTTCTTGGAGCAGGCTGGCACCAAGGGAGCCGCATGCACCCCTCTGTGGGGCATGAGGGGGCGCAGAGGGCTCCGGGAATGGGTGGCGTCCAAGCGAGCCCTGGGAGACTGAGTAGCACATTGTCGGCTGGCCAGGAGAGGAGGGGCCCACGAGGTGGAGGGAACAGCCTGGGCAAAGGCCCGGGCACAGGCGGGGGGAGTGCGGCTGGCCGAGGTCCTTGAATGGGGTAGCAAGGGCCTTGAATGCGAGGGTGAGGGAAGGGGTGCCCCTGGGGCCTTACTCCTGGGTCAGATCAAGTCCTTCGGACGGGGGAAGACTGGCCCAGCCTCTGATCCAGGAATAGGTCCTCGGGCAGCGGAGCCATCCTAGAGGTTTTCATAGACCAGGTTCAATTCACTGTCGTCCTCAAGTCTACACCGTTTCTCCTGGATGGAAAAAAACAAGAGAGAGAGAGAATATTAGGTAGGAAAAGAATGAACTTGCACTAATTTACTTTTAGGCAGAGGCAACAGATCGCCTCCTGTGTAGCTTTTGGGGGTGTTGCTCCGCCCTTGCCAGACTCCTCTCCCACCATGCTGCCCGCGCCGCGCCCCCCACCCCGCCCTCCAGCCGTGCCCGCCTCCCCTTCACTGCCCTGCACGCTCTTCCCTCTGCCTGGGATGCCCCCCACCTGTTCCCTGACTGCCTGCTACTCACTCTGTCTATGGGGGGCTCATCTTAGAGTAGCAGGGACCCCTCCTTGCCCCCCAGCCCTGGACCGGTCCTTCCCCAGAGTCCATCCCTCAAAATAGGGCTACAGATGTCTGTGTGTGTCATGGTGTTGGGGACCCTGTTCCTGTAGTCTGAGGCTCCCAGAGGGCAGGAACTTGCCTCATTCTCCTGTCTAGCACCCCAGGGCCTGGCACACGGCCGTCTCTGCCTGAGATGGCCCAGACATCCTTGGGGGTCCCAGGGTGGGGAAGCCCTGCTTCCAGTCAGGGCCTAGTTCAGCACTGCATATAGAAAGGGCTTTGAGAGTAGGAGATTCAACAAATAGTGCCAGCCTGGGCCAGAGAAGGCCAAGCACCAGCCCCCTGCACTCCCTGACAACACCTCCAAGGTGCCCGTGAATTCTGTACCAGTTAACAACACCTCGACTTTGTACTGTTCAAAGCTCTGGTGCAGCGGATGCAATTCACCTTGGAACTAATTTGAATTTGGAGTAGTTGGTATTGCAGGAAAACACCGCTCATCTACTTTACAGTTGAGCAAACTGAGGTTTTAAGAGAGAAAGTGTGACTAAATAATACGCCTAAGGTCCTGGCATGGCAGTAACAGAGCCCTGACCAGGCCAGCGAGCCGGCACCAGCTCACATGCCAGCTCCTGACTTTAGCTAACCCCAGCCTGGGGGCAGCTAGAAGCCTAACACCCCTTGCCTGATGGGCCAGTGTAGACACTGTGCCCAGTGGTAGTTACGATTGCTCATATGCACGGGCACCTACAGGGTCCTGGGCAGCCCTCTCAGCACAACCTTCTATCTATGAGGTGGGTACCGTTAGACTCCTCAGTTTACAGACAAGGTGACTCAGGCACAGCGAAGTCAGGTACCTTGGCCAGGGCTGCACAGCTGCCAAGGGCTGGAGAGGAATTCACACCCACCAGTCCTCCTGACCAGCAGCCGGTTGCCTGAGAGAGGGCTGAGATTCAGCAGCAGGTGGCTGGTTTCCATATTCTATTTAACCCCACTTCGCAGATGATGAGAGGGCCAGATGGAATGAGAAGCCAGACTTGGTGTCCCCAGGCCCGGGGCTTGTAGCCCCAGCCCCCGCATACCTGGGAGGGCGGGCTCGGGGCGGCGTGCGGGCTGCCATCCTCACTCTCGAGGCACGCGTAGACCTCGGTCTCTCGGCGCTGCAGGGCCTGCAGGAGACAGGGTGCCAGGGTCAGAGGCAGGTAGGCCGGGGCAGTCCCCAGGCCCCATGGTGGCCTCCCACACTGTCACGCACCCCACTGGGAGAGGCCAGGGGAGGGCGGAGTCCTGTAGGCCACATGCATGGCCACACCTTTTCGACTGCATCCGCTTCCTCAGCCCCCTGCCCCCATCCCTGCCTGTACAGGGCTGACTCTTCTCTGCTTCCTGCCGCCTCCGTGGAGGACTCTAGCAGAGCCTGTGTTCCACGCAGCAGGCTCTATCCAGGGTTCCACCTGGCCGGCAAGAAGGGCCCAGGCATAGTCCTGCCGTCCCTGCCTGTCCTTAGGTCCTCCAGGGCCCGACAGCCAGCAGTGCCTGCATGACACCTGTGGCCACTGCTCCAATAGGACGCCCTCCTATATCTGCACTCATTCCCCTGGTTCAAAGCCCAAGTCCCTGTGAGGGTCCCACCTACCCACCCACCCTCATCCTGTAGGTCTCCCTGATCCCCACCCCAGCCTGTGCTCATGGCTGACCTGGGCACCCGCTGAGGTCACAGTCCTCGCCCTTCAAGGCTGTGCCCTGCTGGAGGAATCCGGAGCCTAGCCCTGGCTCTCAGCACCCCCTCTCCCCCTCCACCTGCCTGTCATTTTCCTTTCATCCCCCTCAGCTACCCATCCCGGGCCACCTGGGCTCCCATAATTCCCCAGTGCTCCTCCTCGGAGGTCCCAGGCTCCCACTGCGCACTCTGAGACCACAGCCCCAGCGCTGCCCATGCCCCTCCCAAGACAGCCAAGGGGGTGGCGTGCTGGGTGGAGACCGTGGCCTCTACTGCTCTCTGCCCGGGGTCAGGTCAGAGCCCGCTCCCCACCAGCCCCCGACCAGACTGGAAGCCCCTCGAGGGCAGAGACTGTGCCTGGTTTGTCTCTGGTTCCTGGCCCTACAGCTGTGCTTGGCACAACAGGAGCGGCACCAAATGGGCTGTGGTGAGGGGCTCTTCGCCTGCTCGGGTGTGTCCTTGGGCCGCACTCACTCTAGGCCCAGCGACGAGGGGCCTGACCAGAGACCTGAAGGTGGTAGGAAGAACTGGGGCTTGGAAGTCAGACAAGACTAGATTTGGCTCTGACTCGTGTCAGCAATAGGCAACCCCTTAAAAACAAACAAACAAACAAACAAACAAACAAAACCCTCTCTGTGTCTCAGTTTTCCCATCTGTAAAACGGGAATCATCATACCTATCTTGCAGGCTCAATGCATGATTAAATGAGATATTGTACCTGAAGGGCCCTGCACATAGGCAAATAGTAGGTGCTTAATAAGCCACTGTTGAGTGATCATCGAAGGAGGCGTGATGTCTGCTCCCCCCCACCCCTCTGTGGTCACAGCCCGGACCCTCCCTCAGAACCCGCTGGGCTCCGGAGCACAGCCCACAAACAGCCTAAGCAAGAGCAAAGCCTTTCCTTCCCGTGTGCAAGTGAACGTGTCATATGGATGCCGGCTGGTTGCCAAGGAGGCAGTTTCCCTGGCAACAGGCAAGCAGGGGTTGCCGAGGCAGGCTGGAGAGACAGGTGGTGCTCAGAGGCAGGAGGAGGGCGGGGAGGTGGGAGGGGAGGGAGGAGGGGGAGGGAGGCGCCAAGAGGCAGCCAGGCATGAAAATCTGTGTAATAAACCATTTGGCGCTTGGGAGACCCTCACTTCAAGGGCATCAGCCACAGGGATGATCGAGTGGCCCCAGGGACAAGTTCAAGGGGTCTCTGAGCCAGAAACAGGGTGGGTCTTGGGAGAGGGGCTTCCACCCTGCCTCCCAGTAGGAAAGGGGGCAGGGTCCCCCCAGGGAGAAGCCCCATTTCCGGTGGAAGAAACTTCCAAGGCCTGTGTGGTCTTCATGCACACCCAGACCATCAGCTGCCCCCCAGCCTGGCACGGGGGGTGGGGGATGCTCCTTGGCAGCACTTTGGCCCCCACCCTCTGTCCACCTAGGCCTGCACTCCTCCAAGTTCGGGTGGATCTGACAGCCCCCCCAAGCTGGATCCCTCCGAGCTGGACGTTTCTGATCACAGAGAGAAGGGAGGGAAACAGCCTCTCTGCTGGCATCTCGGCAGGGAAGCAGATCTGGGGTCCCACGGATGGTCCTCTCTCCTTTCTGCCCAGCTCAGATGGGCTGCCTGGCACACATGAGCCCAGAGAGCTCAGGGGATTCAGAGCCCGAGAAGAGGACTCTGCCCTGGAACCCTGCAGGCCTCTAACCCACACGGCGGGTGGGCAAGGGGCGGCTGTACAGCAGGCAGGGCAGGAGCAGCCATGCGGCTGAGGGCAGGGCTGCTGTGGAGGTGGCCACCAATTAGCAGCTGCTGAGTGAAGTCTTTGACAAGTCCTGACCTGCTGGGCTGCATTTGTATTCAGGGTGTGACCCGATCATCAGACTGTGAAATGCAGTGTGCAGCCTTGTCAACAGGACACCCTCAGAACCTCTGAACCAGCTCCTCCTGGCCCTCCGTGGTGATGACAGGGACAGCCTCCCTTAGGTGTGCCTGCCGGGAGAAGACTGCACAGGCCTCCTAATTGGCCCATAGGGCTGTGCCGCTGTGCCGGCCCCTGCTGTGCTGTATTCAGGCTGGGCTGGGCTGGGCTGTTTGTCTGGGACCCAGGCTCTCCAGGCCCTTTTCTTCTCTCTGCACCTCGGTCAACAGTGCTGGCCTGAAAGGTGATGAGCCGGCAGAAGTGTGAAGTCAGTGCCAAGGCCTTCCTCCAGGTGGGGGCTGAGGCCAGAGCCCAGGTCAGCTGTCCTGGGCCTGAACCTGATCTGAGGGTCCTGGACGCTGGGGTGATGGTGAGATCTGGGGTGTTGTTCAGAAAGGAGCCCCCAGTGGAGAAGGAGCACCCCAGCTCCAGGCCGAGGCATTGGCAGTGGGGAACCGCCAAAGGCTCTTTTGACCCTGAATCAGAGTCCTGTGTTAGAAAAGTCCCTCGGGCTGCAGTGAGGATCAGGAGCAGAAGGGACTGGAGGGTGGGAGTGAGGACACCCACTGGACCAGGCTGGCGTGGGAGCAGAGCTGCCGGAGGGAGGGTGCAAACCACAATGCTGATGCTCTAGATTTCCCACAGGGTGTCCCTTCCGTCCCCTCTGCCCTGTGCTGGGCCCTATGGAACCCTAGACATCCTGGAAGGCAAGAACGGTCTTCTGCCCATCTATACAGCAGTTGACCACGGGGCACCTACTGTATGCAGTGGGCTGCTGTGGGGTGGGGAGGAGCCTGGAGATGGACAATAAGCCCCGAAGTAAAAGGTAGCCAGAGGCGCTGGAGAGACACAGAAGGAAGACGGGGTTGGGGTGGAAGGGGGAGTGGGAGGCGGCAGTTTTAAGAGGGAGGTGAGGGAAGATCCCGTGTGAGCAGAGGGCTGAGCGAGCACCAGCACAAAGGCCCTGTGGCAGGGGCCTGCCTGGTGTGCTCTTGTGCAGACAGAGCACATGAGGGTGCTGGCTTTGACCCTGAGCGAGACGGGAACCTGGGCAGGACTGTGGTGGTCCAGAGAATTGCTCCGCAGACTCCACCTCCAAGGATCGGAATCCACCAAGGGCTGGGAATCGCCAGCTGGGCTCTGAAAGCCATCGCTGCGTTTGCACGGAGGCCAAGTGCCTCTGCCGTGGGCATCCCTGCAGCCCCACTCACATGCGACTCACGTCACGGTGTGCCGGTCCAGGGTGCAGACCCTCAGCCTTCCTTCCCGCAGGATCAGACCTGCGCGCAGTGGGACTGCCCTCCTAGCATTCCCCAGTCCCCCATCTTCTCTCACGGGTTTCTAATAAAATCACTGCTCACTTAATCCCGTCTTCTGTCTGCTTCTCAGAGGACCTGGGCTCACCAAGGCTCTGAGCACAGGGCACGATCTGTTGATGGTTTAACAGGATCACTCTGAGTGCTGCCTGGTGGCACAGAGACCGTGGGGGCAAGGATGGAAAGAGGCCGGCTGCCTGGGGACCCCCTGCAGGACTCCAGGTAAGACGCGGGAGTGGCTCCCACCAGTGCTAGCACTGGGCAGTGAGGAGGGTCAGATTCCAGACACGTTCTGAAGCAAGACTCGCTAGTGGATCAGAGATGGGCAGTGACTGAAGGAGAAAAGGAAAGGACGACCCAAGCGTTTTCAGCCCGAGCAGCTGGGAGGATGGAGGGCGACCATGGGAGGAGGCACTTAGGTGGGCAAAGAATCGGGGTTTGGCTTGAAAGCGATGCCGCTTTGACCTGCGAGCAGAGTTGACTCCGCTGTTCAGAGCACAGGTCTGGGCTAGAGATATAAATTTCAGAGGGGTCAGGATACAGACAGTCTTCAGGACCTTGAGGCTGAATGAGATCACCCAGGGCTGCAGTGGAGATAAAACAGAAGGGGTCCCAGGACCAGGCTCCAATGCCTGTTCCAATGTGCAGAGGTCGGGGCTCCTCTGGTCCCGAGGAGGAACCAGTGAGGGCACTGGGGAGGCGTGAGTCAAGGAGGATCAGGAGAGTGGACAGTGTTGGAAGCGAGTGAAGAAGGTGTGTCGAGGAGGAGGGAGCGCTCAGCAGAGTCAGACGCTGCTGATTCATCAAGGGAGGTGAGGACAGAGAACTGCCCATCGGGCGCAACAATGTGGCATCAGTGTGACCCTGGGAAGGAGAGTCCTGGTGGAGAGAGGGCTGCAAGCCTGACAGAGACGGTCGGAAAGGAGAGGGAGAGAAACTGGAGGTGAGGGTGTGACAATTCTGGAGTTCTGTTATAAGGAGTTGCAGGGAAGGGGCAGGTAGCTGGAGGCGGATGAGGGCTCAAGGTGAGGAATTTAAGATGGGAAAAACCATAGCATGTTTGTAAGCTGTGAATGCAATATTGTCTTGTTAACCCCAGTTTGCAGATTATGGAACCAACACTCAGAAAGAAAGTTTAAGTAGCAGAACCAGTGAGCAAAAGAACAAGGCTTCGATCTCTAGAGTGTCTGACCCACCCCAAATCCATGCTCTTAACAGGTCAAGTTTTTAAGTACAGTTTGAAATAATGCAGGGTTTTTTTTCATGTCATAATAGATCATGAGCACTTTTCCACATGAATAAAAAGCAAGAATTAACATAATGAAAAGGAGAAATGGACAAATACATGATCATACTGGTAGATTTTAACTTCTCTTAACAACTGATAAAATAGATGAAAAAAATCAATAAGGATCAAAACGGATATGGAATATTTTAACAACACAATCAACAAACTTGACCTAACTGACATATGTAGAACACTCATTCAAACAGGCATGATACAAGTTCTTTTCAAGTGCACATAGAATATAACCTGAGCCATAAAGCAAGTCTCAAAAGATTTAAAAGGATTAAAGTCATGCAGAATATATTTTTTGATTACAGTGGAATTAGCTTGAAATAAAAAACAGAACATAACCAGAAAATAACCAATCATTAAGCAAAACACATTCATTTAAATAACCAGTGGGGTAAGGAAGAATTCTCAATGGAGCTTTGAAACTGAAAGATAATGAAAATAGGACATATCAAAACTTGTGGGATGCAGCTAAAGCCATACTTAAAGGGAAGTTCATAGCCTTAAATGCATAAATTAGAAAAGAAGAAAGATAGGAAACTATCCAAGTGTCCATCCAAAGAAGGAAGAACATATAAAACCTTTCTGGAGGTTAGGAACAAGACAAGGATGCCTCCTGTCCCCACTCCTGCTGCCCATCATAGTAGAGGTCTTCAGCCGTGAGATAAAGCAGGAAAAACAGAACTCAAAGATGTGAGTCTTGGAAGGAAGAAGTGAAACTTCCATTATTCATAGATGACATGACTGGGTGCATAGAAAATCCAAAGGCATTAACAGAGAAACTATCAGAATTAATGAGTGAATTCAACAACGACACTCTATATAAAGCCAATATACAAAAATCAACCATATTCTACATACCAGCAGTAGACATTTAGAAAATAAAATGAAAATGGGGGCCAGGTGTGGTGGCTCAAGCCTGTAATCCTAGCACTCTGGGAGGCCGAGGTGGGTGGATTGTTTGAGCTCAGGAGTTCTATACCAGCCTGAGCAAGAGCGAGACCCTGTCTCTACCATAAAAAATAGAAAGAAATTAGCTGGACAACTAAAAAAATATATAGAAAAAATTAGCCGGGCATGGTGGCACATGTCTGTAGTCCCAGCTACTTGGGAGGCTGAGGCAGGAGGATCGCTTAAGCCCAGAAGTTTGAGGTTGCTGTGAGCTAGGCTGACGCCACAGCACTCTAGCCCGGGCAACAGAGTGAGACTCTGTCTCAAAAAAAAGAAGGGGGAGGAATGGGGACACCTGTACCCAAAAGCCTTATTGAGAGGATCTGTGAGATAACAGGTGTGACGTCCTAGTGCAGTTCCTGGCACATGGTAGATGGACCACAAATGGCTCCTGGTAGCATCATTATTGTAGTTAATGTCATTCTTCCCTGCCCAGGTCCAACCCCAGCCAGTAGACCCTTGTCTCAGGGGCTTAGCAAAGCCCTGTGGCCTCCCATCTCATCTCCTTTCTGGTCCTCAAACCTCTCCCAGCCACCTCGTAACCCTGCAGGCGGCTCAGTCTCTTCACTACGCTCCAGAGGAGTCGGCCTGAGTCTCGGAGGATTCCAGACGCAGGTGAGGAAAAAGCTCCGTTGCAAAGAGCTCTTCCATCAAAATGCCCTCACAGAAGGAGGTGCGTTCCTGGGAAGGATGGCCCTGAGACGGTCAGGACAAAAGCAGCTGTACCACTCCAGTTTTGTTTTTTTTAAGTATGCAGTGAGTGTGTGTGCAGGTCTCCTTGTGTGTATTTATAGAAAAAAGCCAGGAAAGTATAGAAATCAATGTTACCAGTATTTATCCTGGAAGAAGACGGAATTAGGATGCTGGTTATTTTCTTCTTTTATATATATCCCACACACTGTGTGTGTGTGTGTGTGTGTGTGTGTGTGTGGAGAGTAAGAAAGAGAGGGAGAAGGGGAGAGAGAGAGAGAGAGAGAGAGAGAAATGTTTTCATTTAACAGCTGACACCAGACTTCCTCCTAGAGAAAACACCACGCGGAGTGCGGGTGCGGGGCGGGAAGACAGCACATGGGGAAGTCGGAGCCACGTGCAAAGCAGCGGCTGGTGGAAATTCCCTGGGGTGGAGGGGCTGAAGGCCCTTCGAGAACTGTCATGTTCCGCTTGGAGCTGTCGGCGCTGCCTTGTAGTGACATTCCCTCCGTCTCACTGCCCCCGCCCCCATCGTCAGCAGACATGGCCAGATTCTGAACTTCTGTGTGTGGTTTTGGGGCCTCAGAGGAAGGAGCTGAGTTCATGCGTGAGTCACAGCGGTGGGGACAGGAACAGCGGCAGCAGGTACAGGCAGAATCCTAGGGCCGGAGGCAGCCTGAGAACGTGCACCTGCCACAGGGTGTTACTCTCCCCAGGTGGCCCTCCTGGGATTGAGAGCCCAGCTGACACTGGGTGGCATTTTTCACTTTCTCTACAATAAGCGTATGTTACTTGTAGAACTAAAAGGAACATAACTGAAATAGAGTATTCCTCGCCCTCCTTGGCCCCAGGCATGGGGCAGAGTGGCCTCGCTGGCGGGCTGGGCAGGCCAGGGTGGCCGAGCCCTCTCGGCCCCATGCACTGCAACCACCCCTCACATAATTATGAAGACTGCTGGGGAGAATGCTTGGGACACAACAGGGTGTGGAACAAACAGGGTCCCAGCCCGTGTCTCTGCTGCCATTGGAACAATATAAAGCAAGGTCCGTGTGTGGTGGGAAAAGAGTGAGTAATCGAAATCATTGATGTGTTGAGGCGTGGGACGGCGCCTGACCTTTTCCTCTTTTTGTGATTTTGGGTTGTTGTTGCTGTGATGTTGTTTGTGCAATAAAAGGAGGAGGAAGTTGGCGAGGTGGTCACCATCAGTGGTCAGATGAAGGAATTTTTGCAATTCCTCCCCGTCTTCTGGCCTCGCTACCTCTTGTTCCAGAAGTGAAGGGCTGTGCCAAGGAGGGGGACGGGGTGGCCCCCAACATTGGTATACCTTCCAGGGACCCCGCAAGTGTAACCTCTTTTCACATGCATAGACATCCCACAAGGTAGGACTACTGTCCCCATGTTTACAGATGAGGAACCTGAGGCTCAGAGAGGTCACACGGCTGGTACAAGACCAAGCCACAGCATCAGAGCCGGCACCGGGCCCCAGGACTCACCGTGTAGACGGACTCAGCTGGGGGCTGCGTGGGGCCGCTGGCAGATCTGGGATCCGGGCACTGCTTGCTGGGCTGCTTCCCTGGGACCTGCATCCATTTCTGGAGGGAGAAAAAAAAAGTCAGGGGTGGGGAGCAGCGGCCCCTGCCTTCCTCCCCTCACAGTCCCCACCAGGAGAAAGCAGATTGTTAGGAGGCCACACAGAAATTAATCACTCAGCACCTTCCACCCACCCTCTCCTGGGAAATGTGACAAATGTCTTCAAGACCTACATCAAACCACTCACTCGTGCACCTGGAGACACAGGAAATGAACAAAACCCACACAGGCCGCGTCCATGGACATAGCGCCTGGCTCAGGACAGGCGGGAGCTGCGGGGCCTGGGGCCAGCGTGGCAGGGACCCAGTGACGGAGCCGACTGCTGTGAGTGGGCCCTGAGCAGGCACCAGCCAGGCCCAGCGTCCAGTCCCACTGTCACCAGGCTTGGGCCGGGACGCACCCCCGCCCACCCTCACTGGCTCTGGGCTCGATTTCTTCAGCAATAACCCTCCTTTGGCAAGATTATTGCAAGGATCCAAGGAGGGGATGAGGCGGTAGGAGCTCGGTACTGCAGTGGCACTTAGGAGGCTCTCAGTCAACCGATACACACTTGTCAAGTACCCGTTAGCCAGGCAGCGAGGAGAGGATGCCGCTGGCCCTGCCCTCCTGGAGTCTAGCTCCAGGGGCGAGATGGACGACGGACGACGATATGGAAAGGCGGTGTGCCGACCTGGCCTCCGGCACGCAAGGAGGAAAGCAGCCCTCGCCGGGCAGGGAGGGTGTTGCAGGTGGAATCTGAAGGCTGAGCATTCACTTAGCAAGACCGGGAGGAGGGAGTTCCAGGCAGAGGGAACAGCCTGTGCAGAGGCCTGGAGATCTTGAGGCACTTAAAGATGGTCAGCGTGGCCAAGGAGAGTGTGGCTGGCGGAGGTGTGTGTGTTACATCTGAGGGCTTTAGTAGGAGGTGCTGCAATCGGAGCTGGGCTCTAGAAAGCTCACACTGGCCGCTGCTAGCGGTGGCTGTGGAGGCTGGACGCGCCTGCCGGGCTGTGCGGGCGGCTCCTTCCGAGGCAGGGGAGGCGGCCCGGACCTCCCCCCATCGCGGGCACCGCACTGCCAACAGTGGAGCAACAGCAGCCGCTGCTCGAGGCAGGAGCTAATTAAAAACCCTGGCTGACTGCCAATCCCCAGCCCATTTACTCTGGGATTAGCTCTTGAGAGCCACTTAACTCTCAGGCAGAAGCCAGAGTCATCCCAGCCACGGCACAGTCACCGCCCAGGCAGGGGCCAGGTCGGGCTCCCAGCACCTGACCTGCCTCATCTCACGCAGCCCTCAGCAGACCTGCAGGCCTATGGGACGCCTCTGCCCTGCACACGAGGAAGCTCGGGCTCAGAGAGGGCAGGTGACTTGTCGAGGCCACGCAGCCAGGAAGCGGCAGAGGCAGGATTTGAACCCAGGCCTCTGTTTCACCAAGATACTGACCAGACACTAGCTGGAGTTTTTGCTCTTCTGTTCTGTTAGAACGTGTAGGTCTCACGGACACAGTTAAAGGGGCTGGCGTCTGTGTAGCACTTCGCAGTTTACAAAGACCCTGGGACTTGTCCATGTTTTCATTTAATTCTCATAAAGACCTCAGAAGGTGGGTGTGGAATTGCCCCCAGCTAGTAGGTGGCTGCCCTTGGATCACCCCAGATGCCCCACCCTCAGACCCAGTGTCACCTCCCCGGCACCACCTGCTTCTTGACGGTCGTGGTCAGGGGCTGTGGCCTCCCCCCCAGGGCACCTCAATGCCCCCTCTTGTTAAGACAGCCGGGTCCTGGTGTCTCCCCTCGCTGAGCCGGCCGGCCTGAGCACTGCCAAGCTGAGGGGGAGCTCCTGGGCAGTGGCTGTCCCGGAAGGCTGACCTGGGACAGCTCTTTGGGTCTGGGCCACACAGGCTAGAAAAACATGGTCCTGGGAGCTGCAGGTCCCTGTGAACAACCCTCGCCGGCCCCCTACGTGCTGGGCCTGGGCTGGGTACTGTGGACCGTGGTGAGTGAGACCCAGGCCTGGCCTCGTGGCTCTCTTGGTGAGACTGGTGGGGTCACCAAGAGGTAAATGCCATTGCAGGGCCTTGGGAAGGAGCCTCAAGTCTGCAGAGGGCTGGAGCGGACTTCTCAGGGCTGCCTTTCCTAAAGACAAGAGAGGCATTTCCAAGCTCTCTGACTCTGAGAAAGCATCCCAGGCATTGGGAACAGTGCATGGAATAGCTCGGGGGCAGGAGTAGCACAGTGTGTCAAGGACTGTCAGATGGAAAGGGAAGGAGGTGAGCCGGGAGGCTGGCACAGGCAGGACCACAAAAGGCCACGGTGTCTTCGCTCCGAGGGCAGTGGGGGCCGCCAGGTCAGGGAAGTGGTCAGGTTCGCATTTTATAAGGCTCCCACCGCTGCCACAGGTGTGGAGTGGACTGAGGGTTGGGGCTGGCAGGGACAGGGGGCTGGAGACCTCTGGGAGTGGGTGGGGGCCTTAGGGGGCAGCTGAGGAGGCCTGAGCTGGGGCAAGGGGTCCCATGGAGCAGAGTTTTCCCTTGAAAACTCAAGACAGGTGTCATTTTGTTACAGGGGCGGGGGGTGCTCTGCCCCTTGGAGCCAGCCCTGCCCATCTGAGCACCCTGTCCCAGGTGGTCGATACTTGCATTTTTCAAATGAATAACCAGTGTGCTCCTCCCGCTGTGCCCAGCTCTGTGTGCCCAAGTCGCTCCGCACCAGTAGGTGGTGGGGAGTCACAGGCTTGGGCCGGACGCACCGCCTGCACACCAGGGTGCCGCCGTCTGCAGCTGGGGGGCGGGGGAGGGGGGCACCTGTTAGGCCTCAGATTCGTCCTCTGTACAATGAGGGCAAGAATGGTGCCCCGGCCACCTCCGACTCATCTTCCAGGTCCCCTCGTGCATTTGTTCCTTCATTCCTCCTACAGCACTTACTATGCGCCAGGCTCCCCCAGGCACGGGGACAGCAAGTCCCTGCCCTGCGGGGGCTGCACTTTTTTGAGGGGGAGACAGCGTGAAACCGAGGCCAGGGTGTGGCAGCAGGGGCAGGAGGCAGGTGTGGAAGCAGAGACACTATTCCGGGAGAAGGATGACAGAGCCCTGAGCCGGGGATGGTGGGGACAGGGGGACGGGGCTGGATCCTGGACAGATGGGGGTGGGACTTGCTCAGGGGGCGGATGTAGGGGTGAGACAGAAGGGCCCCCTTAGGCCCCACGTGGAGCCGTCGGGCACACAGTGGACCAGGGTCTGGAGCGTGGGAGGGGTCTGGGCAGCACCGTCGTGTCTGGGGAACAGAACGGAGGGAAGGAATGTGCGGGGCGGGGAGGCGGCTGTATGTCAGATGCCATGAGAGGGTGAGGACAGGTCAGATGCTCTGGCAGACTGCCTGGACCTGCTCCCATGGTGGCAATCACGGTAATCACTGCCTCTCAAGACAGCGACCTGTCCTGGTGCTCCGAGTGTCGCAGACTCACATTGCACTTCTGCCCCTTCCACAACCCCTGTTCTCTTAACATGCCATGAGTTTAACAGCGATGTCCTCCCCAGCCTGGGAGACTTCACTGTGTTCCTCTGTGTCCCTGGCCTTCGGTACAGGGCCTGGCCCATAGTGGGTGCTCAGGTAGTGTCTGTTTAAGGAATGATGAACACATCTAATGCTGAGTGTGATAGGGCCCTGCAAACTGCAGGAAGGCCTGTGTGCAGCGCCCTGTGCTAGCGGCGGGGGGGCCGCAGCAGGGAGCAAGCCGAGGTGCAGCTGCCCCACAGAGCTTGGGAGGAAAGGGAGTGCAGTCAGGGGACCTATGGGGTGACACGGATGGAGGCAGGGAGGGTGGTAGAGGAGAAAGCCAGGGGGCCGGGGAGGGCCTCTCTGAGGAGGGGACATTGGACCTGGGTCTAGAAAGACAGGACGAAGATCTCTGGGAGGCATCCTAGGGGCAGGGAACAGAGAGGTCAAAGTCCTGGTGGGCCTCTGCTAAATTCCTGTCAAAGAGCCTGCGGTTGGCCCAGCACGGAGGCTCACACCTGTAATGCCAGCACTTTGGGTGGCCGAGGCGAAAGGATCGCGCGAGGCCAGGAGTTGGAGGCTGCAGTGAGCTGCCATTGCACCGCTGCACTCCAGCCGGGGCCATAGAGTGAGACTCTGTCCTTAAAAGAAAAAACAAAACCAAGAAAACCCAAAAAGAGCCTGCAGGAAGGGCTGATCGTGCCACTGTGGTTGTCCCTCCCTGGGTCCTTGCCCACCATCCCTGTTGCCCCCGCCCCTCCAGGCAGCGCCCCCCAAAGCTTCCATTCTTGCCACTCTCTGGCTCTCAGTGTCCCTGGGGGTGTGACTCGGTGCCCTCCCTGCCTGGCCTTTGTAGGCCTCGGGGAGACAGTGCCCTTTCTCCAGACTCGGCCCAGTGGGGTCTCGGGCTCTGCCCCATCTTCACTGCCCTGGAGCAGCTGACTGTGGGTCGGGGTCCACCCTCTGCTGCTTCTGCCTCGGTAGCTTCTGGCTTTGATTCATTTATCAATTGCCACTGCAGATGCTCCCAGAGTCCTCTGTGCCTGGAGGGAACCTCTTCCTCCGGTCCTCCCACCCCTAGGCCATCTGGCAGCAGCCCCACAGTCCACATCGTGGATTGGGATCCAGTGCCCTGGAGCTCCCGGAGCTGCCTTAGCAACGCAAGCGCAGCAGTTGCTTGTGGCCTTCCGACTTCTCTCTCCCTTTAAGTCCAGGCCTCACATCAGCCCGTCCTGCCCTGTGCAGGGTCGGGGCAGTGGGGAGCTCCTACTGTGTGTCAGGCACCCAACTGGTGCCTCAAAAGTGCTCCTTCCACCCTGGCCCCCACCCCCAGTGGAGGGCCATCCTAATCCCCATTTCTGGAGGAGGAAACTGAGGCTCAGAGAGGGTCCAAACGTGACCAGAGGGCTGGCCTGCCGCGCTGCCTGGCACTTGGCCCAGTGCCTGACACATGCTAGATGTTCCACAGACGTTCCTAGAAGTGTGGGCAGGGAGGTGAGGGGAGGAGGAGGAGGAAGGCAGTGGCTCTGAGGCTGCTCGGGGAGAGAGGGGGCTGGGACTGTGGCCAAGGCCATGGCTCCGAGGCTTGCCCCTCCCTCACCGCCACTGAGATCCCCTCACTACAATCCTATCTCTGCAGGGTGGGCACTGGGGTCACTCAGCAAGGCAGGGGGCTCAGGGTCCAGGTTGTGCCTTGTGCCTATGGAGGGCACTTGTGCAGGTCACTCGTGTAAGCCTGGGGCTGAGGGTCCACGTCGGGGTGAGTCCCTCACCACCCGTGCCTGAAGCCCAGTTTCTGCGTCCCTGCCCAAGCTCCAGGCCTGGCCCCGTTTCCAGCGCCTGGTGGCTGCTCAGTGGACGTTCGCTGAGTCGTGAACAAATCAAGAGCTATCCTACTTGCCATCGCCATGGGAAAGGCAGGGGAGAGGGAGGGAGGAAGTGTATTGAGGGCAGGAGTGGGGGTGCGGCAGGGAGAGAGCCGGCACAGGCCCTGTTGGTCGAGGGAGGAGGTGGCCCAGCAGCCGGTGGTCTCTGTCCTAACTCTGGAGTCCTGGAGGCTGAGGGAAGCATTTTCCTCCCCTTCTTGGGTCTTCCTTGCTGCTTAGCTCGCCCCTGTGGCTGGGCCAGAGGTGGGGACAAGGACCTGCCAAGGGGACAGGGCCCTCCCGGGACTGCACACTGGTGCCCAGCACCTGCGGGCTCACTTTGCAGCTCATCAGCAGAGCGAGACCAAATCAGGATGAGTCAGGCCAGGGTCACACCCGCCCCTGCTGCGTCCCGAGGGCGCGGTCCGGGCCAGGAGAAGAACCAGCATGGAGGCCCTTTCTCAGGGACCGGATCACAGAAGGCAGGAAATGCAGCCCCCCCAAGGCTCTTGGGGTGAAAAGGGGCCCAGCTCTAGCACCTGGAGCCTTCTCTGGAAGAGCAATTATGTCTCCAGCCTTAAGACAAGGATGGGAAACTGAGGCTGGGTTGAAGTCCCAGGCCTGCCAAGCCAGGCTGTGTGGCTCAGACCTTGTGGCTTCCTCACCCCTTCCAGGCCACAGCCCGCAGGCCCTCCCCAACGGAGCAGAGCAAAGCCACAAACAGCGAGCTCTGCATGCTGCGAACCGTGCCGCCCCTCCGTGTCCTGTCGGCACCACCTGCAGCCTCTGCCTCACCCACCTGCTCCCAGGCCCCGCACCTCTGCCTGGGCTCCTCACAGGGTCTCCCTCGCCCAGCTGAGGGCCCACTGGAAACCAAGTGACATCCTGTCCCTTTCCCTCTCCTCACTCAGAGGAAGAGCTAGAGTCCTTCCAGTGCTCTCAGCCGGCCTCATCTCCCTCCCTCTGTCCACTCTCTGTGAGCGCGGGCCACACCTGCCACACGGGCCCCCGCAGCTCCTGCTGTTCCCTGCTGGCCATGATGTCACAGCCTCCTGCCCTCCTTCATTCTGGGCACTGTGTGGGGAGACCCTCCACGATCCTTTCTTTTTTTTTAAGAGGCAGGGAGAGCCTCTCCAGAGTATCTGGGACTACAGGTGCGAGCCACCACGCCTGGCTAATTTTCTTATCTTTTGTTGTCCAGGCTGGTCTCAAACTCCCAGCCTCAAGCTATCCTTCCAGTCGGCCCCCCAGAGTGCTGAGATCATAGATGTGCTCTCGGCCCCTGGTGCAAGGGGCCGCGAGGGACACCTGTGCGCAGCCCCTCTGCCCCAGGGGCCTTCCCAAGCCAAGCCGTGCGGGGAGGGGCGCGGTGCCGTGTGCGTTCACCCCGTACCTTTCTCCAGAGCAGCAGAGCTGTGCCCAGGATGCTGAGGACAGTCAGGAGGCCGGTGAAGCCAAAGAGCAGGGCCTTCTGGGGGCCATGGGGGGGCTCTCGGTACCCCGTGTCTAGGAGAGGGGGCAGCGAGCAGAGGGGTGAGTCACCGGGAGAAGCTGGGGCACACCCCACTCCACCAACCCCCAGACGCCCAAACCCCTGTGTTCTCCTTCCGCCAGGACCCCATCTACGACACTACCCCACGAGGCCCCCCAGAGCCCCACCTCAGGTCCTCGCTGGCCCACCTGTTCTGCAAAGCTGCCTTTTTATGTTTACTGCCTTGATTCTCTTTGAGGACAAGGACCACACCGCTTGTTCCTTTAGTGTCCCTGCCTCAGTGAACTGGCCTCCCTGAGGGCTGCCTGTGGGACCCCGGACAAGTCATTTCACCTCTTGAGGCCTTTTCTTTTCCCTCTGTGACATGGTGGTACGGGTAGGTGGGGAGGGTTTGTGCTGGGACTGACAGAGAGCTGTGCTGGGCAGGTAAGGGCATAGCCCTCCTCCTGTGCCCTCCCTCCCTCAGCCATCCCCATCCATCCATCTGGCTGGCAAAGACTCCTGGAGTGCCAGCCACAGGCCGGGCACCTCGGTGCCATTACCAAGCACCTCCCATTGCCAGGCATCAGCCCTTGCATGCACCATCTCATCCCTTCTCATAAAAGGCATCAAAAGGCAGAGCATCGCCACGAGGACCAGGGCCAAGGTTACATCCGGGCAAGCAGCAGGATGGGATTCAAACCCAGATCTGTGCGTTCCAAAGCCCCCAGCCCCTTCCAGTGGGAATCGCAGAGCGGGTCAGAGAATCATGGCTTTGAGGATGGGCTTGTTCTTAACTTTTGGGGTCATCACGCCTTTGACAGTGTGATGAAAACTGAAAGTCTGTCCCTGGAAAGATGCACATGATCCGAGTGCTCCCGTACCCGAGGCCCCCACAAATACGAACGTGCACATGTCCAAGTCTGCAGAAGCCCAACACTCTGCCCCCCACACTGTGCCGATGGGACGTTGAGACCAAGGGGCCAAGTGACCTCTCTCAGGTCACCTGCCAGAGGTGGCTAGGGGAAGATCACATGCCAGCCCCTGCCCTTCCCACACAAAGGCACTCCTGCAAGGCGGGGGCTCCCTGAGGATGCTCTTGCAGCTTTGCAGAAGTGGGAAGACCCCGCAAGCCACCCCCACTTCAGATCCTGTGCCCCAAACTCTGCCAGTTGAAAACTCTGGGTTCTCTGCCCTGGGAAGAGCCACAGAGGGAGCCTCACCTCTGACCAGGATGAAGGTGCCATTGCCGTTCACTGTGAGGCGTGGCCAGTGGACAGAGCAGTAGTAGGTGCCAGTGGCTGATGAGCTCTGCAGCCTGAGGGTGACGTGGCACTCCAAGGTGGAGGTCTGGTTCTCTGTGCCCAGGCCAGGTCTGCAGCTAGTCTGCCCCTCGGGGCTCCTCTGGCCAGAGAGATTTTGGTGAAAGTAGTGGACTGTGAAGTCTTTGAATTCTGGGGTGTATGGGTAGGTGATTCTGCAGCTGAAGGAGACGGCCCTGTTGGCCAGGGAGACCACAATGGGGAGACCAGTGTGGGTCACTGACTGTCCTCCTGTAGGGGAAGCAGAGGGAGAGAGTAACAGGTCACTGGGGGCTGCCTCGATTCCACCTGCTTGCCGGTGAGGACTGAGGCTTGCACCTCCCCTGAGCTCACCTGTGCAGGTGCAGCTCCGACTTCCCGTGTACTCGCTGTGTGCAGGTGCGACTCACGCTTCCTGTACACTCACTGGGTGCAGAGGCAGCTCCCACTTCTCATGTATGCACCATGCACAGATGTTGTGCCAGGCACTTGACACACACAGCTTCACCTCTCTTAATACACCCCGAGGCCCGTTTTACAAAGAGGAAGAGTCTCAGGTCAGGGCGGTGAGCCCCTCGCTCCCAGCCCTCGGCAGGTATGGAGTGGAGCTCCCACCCTGCCCGGCCCGGAGACGCTGGAGCCCATGCCCCCAGCTCCGATCCTTCCCAAAGGCCAAGCGTCCGCACTGGATCAAAGCACAGGTCTGGGAAGACAGAAAGCGGGTAAAGGATGAGAAGTACAGAACGAGGAGGCAGGAAAGCAAAATAAAGAAACGCAAGTGCTTCCCGGCAGCAAGTAGACAGGGAGGGAGGCAGGTCTGCCCACGGTTCTCTGGTGCCAAAGGAGGAGGTGCGCAGGCAGCAGAAGGGACAAAACTTTCCCGGAATCCGAGCTGGGAGAGGATTTGTCAAGCTTTCATGTCATATAACACGCAACATCCCTGAGAGCAGTTTTTCCAACACTGCAGGGTGCTCCGTTGGCTGTGACCGGGATGCTCAATGACCATGACGAAGCAGTTCTGCTGGACCCCCCTTCCCCTCCCCTCACCCAGAGGCTCTTGGAAAACAGTTTGAACCCGGTGTCCTAGCAGCAGCCCTGCCTGGCTGGGCATCTGACCCCCCGCAGGCCTCTGGGATGCTCTCAGACTCTGGGCCGGGGTCAGGAGCACCCCCAGACTTGAGCTGCACGCGGCCCCGGCCTCAGTATTCCTGTCCCTCAGGGCCCTTCCTTCTCCAGCAGCCGAACAGCAGACAGTTCTAAATTGAGGTCGGCAGCAGGCAGCCAAGAACACGCAGGCCGGGTTGTTAATCGGGAGAAGATCGGCGTTTGAGCCGCTCAGAGGGAGCCACAAGATTTATTTTGTTGGGGAAAGTCAGGCGTGGGCCTCCTGCCTGTGGTGTGGGGCTGGCGAGGGGCCAGGCTGGCCTCTTCCCAGATCTCTTCAGCTCAGCTCTGAGTCTGAGCCCCGGGAAGGGGGTCCCCAGGGGAGGCCAGGCCTTCTGGAAGATGCAGAGGGAGGGACAGAGGTGGCTCTTCGTGCCAGTTAATCCCTTGAAGCCCCGGCCACACAGATGTTTTGAACTTGGTGTTGAGCCATTAAAGAGACACCCCCTCCCTCGAAGAACTAAAGGCACTCGCAGTCCCAGGGAATCGACTGGCTGCCACGGTGGGTCGGCTCTGTTGTGATAGATACCACAACAGCCGCTCACTGGTGGAATGTTCGCCGAGCTGGCGCCAGGCCCCACCCCAGGGCTCCCCTCTGGCGGGCAGAGTGGGAGGGGATCTTACACCGTACTTTGTAGCTCTGGACTCTTTCTCAGGATTGTTGTTGTTTAACAATAACAATATATCAATTTTGTCATAAAACAAGGAGCATTGATTCAGGGCAGAGGTTTATCTGAGAAGCGGCAGGGGCAGGGTAGGGGTGCCCAGGTGCAGGTGTTGCCTGATCCCCCAGGGTCCTTGGGCCGGAAGGACAAGAGGCAGAGGGGTGGGATGAACTGTAAATGACTGAGAGCTCCGCCGGCTGCACCCGGGACCCCACCCTGCACCCACAGGCTGCTTCCCACACTGTGCACCTGCCCTGCGGCCCCCTGACCTCACCCGGCCAACTCCTACCTGGTTCCCCAGACTCGGCTTGGGAGCCGTTGGCCAACTTTTATCTGCATCCTCCTGTTTGGTTCTCGCAGTGACCCTGCAAGGCAGCTGGGGCAAGGGCGCCGCTGGCGTTTGCTTGTGGGGGGCAGGGTTGGAACCTGACCGACACCACCAAGGGCGGTGGCCGTGCCAGGGGCACTCCCCCTCTCCGGGCCCTGTGCTCCTCCTCACAGTGTCACGGAGGATGGACACACTGTCAGTACAAAAAAGCCACCTTCCTCTTTGTCCTGCCAGGAAGATATCTGTCCAACCGTCTTAAAGAATTCTCCCCATTTGAGGTGTCCTTTTAGAGGATGATGGAAGTTGCTACTGCAGTTAAGCTGATCTTTACGATTCTGGGGAAATCTATAAAAATAGAACATCTATGGCTCTACAGCCTTCTGGGATTGTTATTTTAAGGTCAGCAGGTCAGGGTCATGAAAATGCGTGGTCCTGGCTCAGGTCTGCCCCGGCCAGGAGAGGCTTTGGAGCGAGAACCTCAGACCTCTGGTGAAACCGTTGTCACCAAACGGTGAAGAGAGGAAGCATCTCTGACCAGCGCAATCAATGGCAACAGCCGATCTGGAGACAGCAGGCCAGAAACCCGGGGAGGAAAGGTCTGCGGTTGCAGCCGAGCCTTTGGGTCCTGGCCTGGTAGTGGAGCTAATCGCCTCTCCGGTCCTGAGCTGCCACTGGGCTGTCAGCACCCCAGAGCCTGGGCCACAGCAGCTGCCTGGCTCCCACCCCCTATCCTGGACATGTGCCTCCAGGAGGCCCCTTCTGGCGCGCAGGCTGTGGGGTCCTGCCCCCAGCCGGTGCAGACAGGTTCATAGGCATTTCCAAGTCCTCAAATTCTTTCAAGCCATCATTCATTTTGCCTCCCACAAACATTTCAGGGGTACCAGTTAGGTGCCCTGGCAGCACCCCTAGTCTAACAGGGAAGGGTGGTGTGGAGCAGAGGGAGCCTGGGGGAGGGCTGGCGCTGGGAGCCACTGGGCCTGTCTGGGCAGACGGTGGCATGTTGGTGACCTGGAAGCAGGAGCACACAGGAAGGGAAGGAAAAGGTACAGAAATGTGCCCTGGCTGGGTGTAACAGGTCCTAGGTCAATTAAATACCACAACAATCCTACAAGACAACTATTGCAACCCCATTCTGTAGACAAAGAAACAGAAGGTCTCAGAGGCCCAAGGCTACAGAAGTCATCAGTAGTGGGGCAGGGTTTGAACCCAGGTTAGTCTGACTGTGCTGAGGAAGAACAGCCAGCACCCAGGCTGAGAAGTGGCCATCAGATATGGTGGGGGTATTCATGGTGGCATCAGGCACAGTAGCCATCAGACACTAAAAACAGATTTGTCAGACCCCTGGTGGACGTCACAGATTTTCACAGTCAGATGGCTGACAAGTGGCTGCATGGCTCCAAGATCACACGGAGGCCACGGCGGGCAGAGAGGGTGGGTGAAGAGGGGCTCGGAGAGAACTGCAGGGGCCTGCCCTGGGGGTGCCCGCTTCTCACCCCAGGCTTCGGGGGGCTACAGTGAGACCCTCCCAGAGCGTGAGGTGTGTCTTCTGAGAGAGGGCACTGTGGCTGCTGTCTTACACCCCATGATGGCTGCAGCTGTATCACACTTTGTCCCTTGTTCTGCAAAGGCAGTGGGTCCCCCGTGAGACAAGGTGAGCCAGGCCAGTGAGCTGGCTGGGCACCTCCTGGCTTGGCTCATGCAGCTGCCAAAAGGGGGGGAAGGCTGGGGTGTCCGGGAGGGCCCTGCCCCACCCCGCCCAAGGGCTTGGCTGTTTCTTTTGTAGTCTCCAATCCTCCCCTGCCCCTCCCCACCCCCACATGACCACTAGAGCAGATGTCCCCAACTGGGCAGCACAGACTACCCCTGCCAAGCCTGCCCACCCCATTTTGCAGGAGATGGCATTTTCAGGGGGCCAGTGGGAGAAGCCCAGGTCTGGAGGCAGCAGGCCTGGATTCGGATCCTGGCTCTGCCTCTTACAGGCTGTGCAACCTTGGGCAGGTGGCTTTACTTCTCTGAACCTCCGTGTCTCCCCTGCAACACAGGGAGAGCAACAATGCCAATGTTACAGGGTTGTAGTGGGATTAAATGGGACCAGGAATTCAGCATGTTTGCCACAGGGCCAGGCTGCCTTGCCCTAGGGGACAAGGAGGAGGCAAGGAAGTCAGATAGTCCTCTCTGTGAGTTTGCAAAGGCAAAAGCCAGCCCTACCCTTCTGTCTGCTTAAGCGCAGGGCACACACGCCCTGGTGGTGGTGGCCCAGGCGTGACAGGACCCCAGGGGCCTGGCCCAAGAGGCTCCCCTGCCTGGGTGTGGTGTGTGCTGGGCTCTGGGCTGCTCGTCTCCCCACCGTGCATGTTCCGCCACCGTGTTGGGAAAGACGCTACCACCCGCTGGCGCCTCAGTCCTTCCTTTTCCGGTTCTTCTTTTGAATCTGTGGCCGCTTGAACTTAGGGTTTGAGAGCTGGGTGGAGTTCCTGCCCTCCCACCCCTGGCCGGGGGACCCCTGCTGAGTCCCGGGGGGGCAGCGATTGGCAGGCAGGGACCTTGACCCCAGGTGTGTGAATGCCCACCCCAGCAGCTCCCCTCCAGGTCACCAGCGTTCAGGATCAGACTGCGCCCCCCACCCCCCAGCTCAGCAGCTCCCATCACTCATCCCGCTCCTGCCCTGCCTGAGCTGGGGTGGGGGAGACTCCCGGCTGGAGGAAGCCCAGGAAGGAGCCTGGAATCAATTTACAGGGTTAAGACAAGCAATTAAAACACAGAACATGGAGCATTTCACGCGTAGCAAGGGCACTGTTTGCGACCTTCTGGTTTCAGTTATATTCATACAGTTGGGTTAAGACAGGTCATGCTAAAGCATGCCTCTCTTGACTCGGGGCCACTGTTAAAAACACTGAAAGTCCCTGGCCCAGAGGGTCCAGCCCTTCCTCCCAGCCCCTGCCCAGCCGGGCTCAGCTGCCCCCGGCCCACGCTCCTGTGCCCGAGCTGCTCCTGCCACTCCCTCTCCCGGCTTCAGGGTCACCCTCTGTCCCACTTGTTTTCTCCCTGAGCCGCCCCTGGGTGCCTGGTGCCCCCTGCACAGCACAGACTCTCCGGCACCCGCCGTGAAGACCTTAGAAGAGCTAAGGCCCCTGGGCACGGTCCCCTCTTCCAGACGACAAAACTGAGGCTCAGAGAAGGAAGGAGGTTTGCCCGACGGTACAGCTGTGGTAAGGCTGTCACCCCACGCTCTTCCCCACTGCTCTGTGCTACAATGTAAAACCTCGAAGCAAGCAAAGAAGCTTGTCAAAGGAAAGAAACACACTCTTTTAAATGGAGTGTAAAAAATTTCAGAGGCCATTTCTTTAAATTTGGGCCTAGTAGGCAGACATGGCCAGCAACATGGGGGTCTGGGGACGATGGCAGTCAGGAACCCCTGCAGCGTTCAGGGGACTGTGAGTGTCATCTCAGCCCACACAGAGCCTGTGGCCCCCAAAACAGACATAAGTGACCCCATGAACCCTTTACAGACTGGCCCTGTGACCAGGCCAACCCGGTGTCCAAAAAGGGCCAGGCAGCATCCTCTCTTGCTGCAGCAGCGAACTCTCGCAGGAAACGAACGCGTGTGTGGAACAAACGTGGTGTGCCCTTACCGAAAACGCTCACACCCCAGACCTGCCCCCACCCCCTGTTTCCCCTGTCCCTCCCCATCTCCCCTAGCTGCCCTGGCCTCCTTGAGGCTCCTGTCACCCACCACTTCTGGGCCAGGGCCCGGCCCCGCTGCCCCCATGCCTGGAACTCAGTCCTGTCTGCGGCATCAGCACGGTCAGCCAAGGGTGTGAGGGCCTAGATGTGCTGATCAAAGGTATCCCTTCCGACCTAGGTCGATTTTAAAGGAAAACACTTTTGATTCCCCAGCTACGGAAGAAAGCAGTTCCCACGGTCTGTATTTCAGGCATGGAGTTTGCCCTCCAATTTAATTCCAGCGTCTCTCCGAGCTGGGCCAGTTTTCAAGACCCATTTGAAAGTCTGCTGGGGAGACGGATCCGGGGCTGTTGGTTCATCACAGACCCCGGCCATTCGCCTGAGCCTGAATCCCAGGACGCCACAGACAAATGGGACACAGGCATCAAATGTGACGGTGTGTGGCCAAGTGGCTGGTAAAGGAGAGGCGGGCGGTGGGCGGCAGGTGTTGGAAGGCAGCCTCTGAACAGAGAGTATGACGGCGCTTAGCACCAACGCCCTCTGAACAGCGCCATCAGACTGGCTGTCACATCCTTCAACACCTCCGGATTACAAACACGCACACGGATGTGGCTTGCCTTGGAGCACTTCCACAGCCTGTCCAAGTCCTGTTCTCATGCCGCTAGACCCCAGACCCAGGGTGCACAGTGGCCATGCGGGGACACAGCCAAGCGCAGACTGTCAAAGGTGTTCATAGCAGTTGCCTCACTTTTCCCCTTTTGAAAGACAAGTCGCTCAGATGGTGGGGCTCGACTGAGAGTGGCCCAGGGCAGCAGGGGACCTCCTCCTTCTCACCCACCGCTACCCTCGAAGAGGGCATCAGGATGGGGGGTAGGGCCAGAGGGTGGGGTGGGGCTTCTGCCTCTCATCTCTGAACGGGGGTGGGTGCAGTGGAGCCAGGGGAACAGACACCCTGCAGGGAGCATTTTGTGCCCACCCAAAGCTCTGCCAGAGAGGCCAGGCCGGGCTGAAAACTCGGGGTGAGGGAAGACCCCGGGGCTGCAGGAGCCTGGAGGAAGGGCCCGGCCCACCCTGGGAGGGGCGGGGGCTTCCTGGGGAGGCCACCTTGTGCGGGGTCATCGTTTATTCTTTAAATTATAATTCTTCAGGTCCCCCCACATGCCCCATCACGGAAGTGAAGGCTGTGGACTGAAGAAATTCCATAAATCACAGTAAAAGATCAAGAAAGCTGAACTCGTCAGGTCTGCCACCAACACCGCAGCTGTGAGCATTTTGGTACCTTTCCCTCCCATCTCCTTACCAAGCTGAACCTGGAAGGAAGAGCAGGAGGCACACAGGTTGGGGGAGGGCCCTGGAGAGGGGTTTTAAGCACAGGAAAGTTCTTGAGGGAAGCTTCTGGAAGTCTTGAAACAGGGCACTGAGTTGGAGGGACTCAAGAACCGTGGGGGAGTTGAAAGGGTTTGCGTCTGGGAGGGAGCACCAGGGATGCCCCAGAGGTGGGAGGTGGAGCCTCTGTGGGCTTTTATTTATTATTATTATTATTTTAGAGACAGGATCTCGCTCTGTCACCCAGGCCGGAGTGCGGTGGTGTGATCATTGCTCACTGTAACCTCGAACTCCTGGGCTCAAGCAATCCTCCCCAAATGCTGGGATTACAGGTGTGAGCCACCGCACCTGGTCCTCTGTGGGCTTTTAAACTGGGAAGTGACATCATATTTGCATTCTAGAACGAGGACAGAAATACTATAGAATTCCAAACAGTCTCCCTCAGCTGCCTAAAGCCTTCCCCGGCATTAGTGATTCATTCTGTGGGATTCATCCCCCTCCCGCCTCAGCCTCCTTTTAAAATATAAATGCTTCTGGTTGTCAACACACTAACTCCTTCCCGTGGATGACTCGCCAGCGCACTTTTATCCTGACTTCTCTTGAATCGCTACCTCCCTGACGATCCTGATCCTGCACCCTCTGGGCCGCAAGCTCGCCCAGCCCCCAGCCCCTCCTTCCCGCCCCCCACCTCAGTGCTGTCCCCCGGCTGGCTCTGCTGCCACCGAGGAGGTCTGCTGCGCCTGCACCTTCTCAGCTGCCCTCTCTCTGGCCTTTCCCACACGGCTTGCCTCTTAAGGCCGGGTGCCCATAGCCTCACCTGTGCCAGGTGAGCTCAGTCACGCCCCACACACCTCTGAGGTGAACACCTGGGGGAGGGGCGTGGTGATCGGGTGGGTCAGGGGCTGGGAGAGGGGCCAGAGGGGCTCCACAGAGGAGGCAGCCTGAGTTTGACCCTGACAGACAGTTCGGATGTCACCAGGTGGGCAAATGAGAGGACACCCTCCAGGCTGAGGGGGCAGTGAGAGCAAAGGCAGGGGGTGCAGAACTGACATCACCCGGCATCCAGCAAGGCTCACAGGGGGTGTGCCCGTGGGGGGCAGGTGCCGGGCAGGAAAGGGCAGCCCAGGGCTGGAGAGGGTCTCATCTAAATGCACCCTATCAAGGGGCCAGTGATGGCAGTGAGGCCATTTGTGGTTGTGCTCTGTGGACCCCCTGTCCCCTGGCTCCTTAGGACGAAGTCTGAGAAGGGGATTGCTGATTCCAAGAGTATTCACGTTTCCAGTTTTGGTATGCATTGCCAAGTGGCCTTTGGAAATGTGCCCTTTGACCCTAAGGCCAGTACTGCCAGCCAGTGCCCACACACTGTGTGACACCAGCCCACCTGAGGGAGGCTGCCCCTGCCCTTGGCTTGGGCTGCAGCGGATGCCCCCTCCCCCGCCCAGCAGCAGCACAGATCTGGCCCAGAGCCCCAAAGCATCCCTGGCTCCTGGCCCTGCCCTCTGTCCATTTCCCCACCACAGCCCTTGCAGCCCCAGGGCGGGAGGGGCCAGAAACCCAGCCCAGCCGACCATCCACCTCTTCTGGCTCTTCCAGGCACCCCGCACACCCCCGCCTCTAGGATGAAGCCCCCAGACATAGCAACTCATCAAATAGACCCTTGGAAGCCAGGCATTTGCTAGTCCCAGCCATGACTCCCCGTGGCACCCTGGGCCAGGGTCCTTCCGGCTGTGGCCCTGCAGCCCTCCTCTGTGCCTGGCCTGGCTGGATGTGGCCTCAGAGAGATGACTTGGGCCTGGCCTTGTCCCTCAGGAGCTCCTGTTCTGGGCTCTGGCCTGAGTGTGTCCAGGGACAGTGAGTGACCACGGCCTGCAGGAGGTCTGGGGAGGCCACAGTGAGCCCCTTGGCCTGTGAGATCCTAAGTCCTGGGGGCAGAGGCGGGGTGTGTAGGGGGGGGAGCAGCTGGGCCCAGAGGAGCCTGGTGGGCAGGAGGAACACACCCCACCTGGGCAGGTGAGCACTGAGTCCCAGCAATCACCGTGCCCTCGAGCCCTGTTCCCAGGGCCAAACCCTCACAGACCCTCCCTCGGGAGTCCCAGGCGCCAGGCCCTGCGGCCATTGGTGGTGCCGGACATGCCTTCCTGTTGCTGCTGGCAGGAGGCCTGACTGGAGGAGGCTGAGCACACAGCAGGGTGAGCATGTGGAAGCTCGGGGTGCTCGGGGGACTTGGCCAAAGTCTCCTGGGACTCCAATCCAGGCTGGTCAGGCCATCCTCTCGGGGCAGCCAGAGCTCTGCCTGCCAGTCTCACACCCGCCTCGTCCCCTCCCTCTCACCAGGCTCACCTGGTGTGTGCCCCGCTTCTCTGGCTTCAGCCCCCACCCCAGGGCCTGCCACTCCTATTCCCACTGCGCTGAGGCCTCGCCTAGATCCACAGGGAGGGTCCGTGTTTCCCCTGCAGGCAGCGTCCCCTCTCGCACTCACACGATACGGGGCGAGGGGCTCCATCCTCCACCCCTGCCCGAGAGGACCATGGGCTCAGCCCCACCTGGCACCAGGAGACCACCCGGCCCTTGTAGCCCTTCTGTCGCTTCCCCCAGGTGCCCTTCCTGGTGGCATCATGTCCCCACCCTGCTCAGAACTCGCTGGGGCTGGCTGGGCCCAAGGAGCTTAATTCCTCCTGTTATTGTTACTATTTCCTGAGCCGCTGCTGGGTGCCGGGCACCGTGCTGGGACTCAAGCATCAGAAGCCACGTGAGTCTGCACAGTCCCGTTTGATTTTTTCAACCACTTAAAAATATAAAGCCCATTCATAACTGGCAGGCGAGGCAAGCAGCAGCAGCGGGCTGGAGTGGCCCACGGGCCGCGGTTTGTGATCCTTGCTCTGCAGCCATGAAAACAAACGCCAGCCACCCCATCCACGGGATGTAGCTTTAAAAACACGATGTTAAATGAAAGAAGAGGGTCATAAAGGAACACGCACAGCATCGTTCCAATCACACAAAGTTGAAAAGCAGGCAAAACTAGTCTATGTGGCTCAGTGATGTGTACTAATGATAAAACTATAAAGAAATGCCAGGAAGTGATCGCCCTAAAAGTCAGGGTGGTGGTTCCAACCTCGGAGGGGAGGGAGGGGTGTTTGGGGAGGTACAAGGGCCTCTGGGGCACTAGAATGTTCTCTTTCTTGACCTGGGCGGCAGTCACACAGGACGCTGTTTTACAGCATGTATTGTACGGCACGGCACTTTTCTGTACGCGTATGATGCTTCACAATCACAAAGGAGAAAGCCGCGGGACAGGACCTGTTGGGAGGGCGTCGGACCCCTGCCTGACTGGCATTCAGGAGCCACGCACCGCTCTGCGAGAGACTCTCCCCTCCTGCCCGGCGGAACCTCTCCGGCCCTCCCTCTGCCCTGCCGTTTGGCCTTCCAGCCTTTGTTCCTGCTGTGTGGCTGCCCACCCGCCGCTCCGTCCTCCGCTGCAGACAGCCCTTCCCGCACTCCCCTGCCCACCTCCAGGGAGCGGGGCCTCTCCCGCCTGCCCGCGGCGGCCCAGAGCTTTTCGCTGGGATTAGACAAAGATGAAAAGCAGAGGCCGCTCCTGCTAGAGTTCCGGAGCGGCGGGAAGGGAGACAGGAAGCCTCAGCCTGGAAAAGGCAGAGTCCTGAACATCTTTTGGACGAAAAAGGGCCGGTGACACCTGGGTCCAGAGCAAATAGGAGGGGAGGCAAACCTGCCTTGGTAACTTCCCGCCTCAGGTCACGTTCGCTGGCTGTCTCGCAGTCACCACCTGGCTGACTGGTTTGCTCAGCTCTGGGGTCCCTGGGTGCCTAGAACTGGTCCTCCTCAACGTCTCTTTGAGAAATAAATAAAGCCCAGCTTTCCCAAAAGGCCAAAAGGAGAGAAGGGACTGACATTTGTTGAGGACACTAGGCTCAGAAAGGTTAAGTAAATTGCCTGAAGTCACACAGCAGTCATGAGAAGAAGGCAGGCCTTGGACTCAGGTCTGTCTGGCCCCAAAGTCCTTGGAGGTGACAGAGACCCGTGGAGGCAGGGCTGAAGCAGGAGCAGCCGCTCCGGGGAAAGCTGAGCTTCCGGCTCCCACGATCCACCTGGGAGGAGATCACCAGTGGCAGCGGGAGCCCTTGGGAAAAGCCGTGTGCAGACAGGTCAGGACGCTCACACCCGGGAGGAGGGGGCTGGGAGCAAGAGAAGTCCCGAGAGGCCTCCCAGGGTGGGCTGGAGACCACCAGGAAGGAGCCTTTGGGCTCACCGACCACATCTCAAGTCTCCAAGCCTGCCAGGCTGGCCGGTGGCTGGCATTCATGAGCACTACCCACATACCGGGCTCTTGGTGCCCAGGACAGCACTATTATCGTACCCGCTTAACAGACGCGGCGATTGAGACACAGTGATACGGGTCCTGGGGTCAGTGGCAGGGCTCAGATTGAAACTCAGGCTGAACACTGTGGCCTGTCCTCTTAACCCCACATCCTCTCATGTTCAGGGAAACCATGCAGACTCAGCCACCCTGGGTTTCAGTGAGGACGCCGAGGACCCCTGCTGTGGACACCCTGCTGGGTGGGAACTGGCAGGTGGTGGAGCTGGTTGCACCAGGCTGGTGGTTGAAGTCAGGGGTGCTTTGGAAGATGTGGGAGAAGCAGGGTTCCTTCCCCCACACCCTCAAACTGCGGTGCCAGGGAGGCAGGGGAGAGGTGTGGAGCAACAGATAGATGAAGGGGGCTGGAGGGGCAGGACCGAGGGCCTTTGGGGCGGGCTGTCTGCTGCCCCAGTGCCTCCTAGGACTGTGGTCCCCAACCCCGGGCCAAGGCCCAGTACCCGTCTGTGTCCTGTCTGGAACTGGGCCGTGCATCACTGCCTGAGCTCCATCCCACGGCTCCACCTCCCCCGTCAGTGGAAAAATTGTCTTCCATGACACCAGCCCCTGGTGCCTAAAGGGCTGGGGACCACTGTTCTAGGAGACCATGCGGGTGTTTTGGTCTCTTGAGAAAAAGCAGAGTTTCTCTTTTGTATGAGGTTTGTTGCAATGGTGGTGGTGGGGGGGTGTTTTTGTTTGCAGTTGAGACTGTTACAAAAGAGCTTTCCCTGCCCCCCCCAAAGCCTCTTCTACCGCTCAGTTACAGGAGGTGCTGGGTGTCTCTTAGGGAGGGGGACCACACAAAGAGAAATGATGGGAATTGGGGGGAAATTAAGTTAAAAATGACTAAGTGTGAGTTCAAATGCATGTCACCAACAAGCAGCACTTCCTTCCGGTATCCTGGTCATCTTTGCACCAGACTGTTGGGGGGGCACAGAGGGTTACAAGGGCCAGTGTCACCGGGGGCTGGGCCCCAGCCTACACAGGCACCACGCGGTGCAGCTCTTGTCTCTCCAGGGTAAATTTTTCTGTGAAAAATGATCTTTGCAGTGAAAGGCAAGAGGCGCCCAGAGCTCACAGCCCCCAAAGGCCCTGGCGGGGCTGAGGCTGACCCTGGCCTCGACTCACCAGCCCGGCCCTGAGCAAGTTCACTGGCCTCCATTTCCCTGTCCTTGAAATGGGGCTGGGGAGGACAGTGGGTGCCCCATGGCTGCTGTGAGGGTGGACAGCACGTACCCAGTTAAGGCTCAAGAAAGACTACCTCATTATAATGAGAATAATTGTCGTTTACAGCATAAAGGAGAGCCAGGGGTGGAGCAGAAGCGGGGTGGGGGCAGCTCCTGGAAGCCTCCTAAGTCTAAGTGGATACAAAACAAAAGCACCAACTCCACAGTGGGGTGGCTACGACGGTCTGCAAGAGGGTCGGCTGGTGCCCAGGCCAAGGAGGGACAGAGACAATCTGGAAGAATTTACTGGGCATGAGGAACCCCGGTGCTGGCAGCCCTGGAGAAGGACACTCCTGGGGGTCCCTGACCTGACAAATTCTCCCAGAGGCCACATCCCCCCTGGCCTGCCTGGATCCAGGCCACCGAGCTTCGGAGGGAGCCTGACCCAGCAAAGAGGCACCTTTGGAAAGACATACTCGCGTCCTAAGATGCTTGGCCTCTGGTTGTGTTTTAGGAAATGGGAGGGACAACCCTTTCTGACAGTTTTGTGCCCAGGGCACAGTGCCCTGTGGCTGGCCCTGGCCACCCCTTCTCTCCCTGGCTAACGCCAGCAACAACGCCGCAGATGGCTCTGCCACTTGGCAGGTTCAGCGTGGCGGTGCCACCGCAGTAGCCACGTAAGATTCCTTGGGCGGTGAGGTGTCCCTCCCCACTGACCCCGCACCCAACCCAACCATGCAATGTCCACCTTCCTTGTTTAAGGGCCGGGAGGCCAGGCTGTGCCGGGGGCGAGGCTGTTAACACGCAGCGAGGGGAGAGCGCTGTCCTCCGCCCCTTCAAAAGCCACCTTGTCAAGGCATTAGCTAAACATCTCCTTGGTCCCTGGAGGCTTCCCCTGTGAAGTCTGCAATGTTCAAACGACAACCAGCAAATCCCTGGAGACAGGTCCCTGGGAATTAGCCGCACCGGCCAGATGAAAGCCGCTCTGATGTTCTCGAGTGAGAGAGTACGTGAGAAGAAGCAAGACAGACGCTACCTGCCAGCCACAGGGTCCAGGGCAACAGGAGCCAGCCGAGGAGCCAGGAGGCCATGGGGAGGCCAGGAGGGCGTGGGGGACCCCGCAGGGCCCACCGCCACGGACGCCGGCTTTCCATCTGGGGCCTTCTTTTCCGTCAGTGTCCCTCCTTCCTCTTTAGTTCTCGGAGGGGACGGCCCACGCTGGCTGCCCGCAGCCCCGGTTCCCCTTTGCGTTCCCAGGAAGTTCCTCCCTAGTGGCCTCTCTGCTTCCTCAAGGCTTCCTGCGGCCATTTCCACTCCCCCACCTTGGACCTTCAGCTCAAGTGCTGGGACCAGCCCTCGGCAGGGGTGGCTGCCAGATGAGGAATCTGGCCTCAGACCTGTCCAGACTACAGAACCAGAAGAGCTGGGACAAGGACCCAAGCCTCCCTGCTTCAAACCCTGGGGGGTTCTGCCCCTCCTCGGCCCCACGGTCAAGACATTGGGACCATGCAGAGGAGGGCACAGGATTGCCATGGGAACGGAAGGTCCTGGTTTAGCTCCCCATTTCTGAAACAGTTTTTTTAAAACGACCACAATTGATCGGCTGGGCGTGGTGGCTCACGCCTATAATCCCAGCACTCTGGGAGGCTGAGGTGAAAGGATCGTTGAGGTCAGGAGTTCGAGACCAGCCTGAGCAAGAGCCAGACCCCTGTCTCTACTAAAAAATAGAAAAAATTAGCCAAGCAACTAAAAATAGAAACAAAAAATTAGCCGGGTGTGGTGGCATGCACCTGTAGTCCCAGCTACTCGGGAGGCTGAGGCAGAAAGATTGCATGAACCAGGAGTTTGAGGTTGCTGTGAGCTAGGTTAACGCCATGGCACTGTAACCCAGACAACAGAGTGAGACTCTGTCTCAAAAAAAAAACAAACAAAAAAACAGAGACAAATGACCACGACCATGTTCACACAAACTTCCCCTCTGAAATATCCCAGGAATCCCTTGATAATGTGCTCACCAAAGACTAGGGGTTCTGGGTCGGGGGTGGAGGTGCTTGGGAGGGGAGGGGAGGGGAGGGGAGGCGTCAGGAGCCACACGCTCCTAGCCTCAGAGAGGACCAAACACATCCAGGGACCAAAAGGCAGGCTTCCCACCACTCACCCAGCAAGGACCACTGTGGGTCTCTGGCAGAGGCCCGGGGGACACCTCCTTTCCGGCTCACCTTAAATGTCATCTCCTCCCTGCAGCTTCCCTGAACCTTAGCTCACCCCATCCCGCCACCCCCGCCATGAGACACATGAACTGCTTCCCCATCTGGCTGCACAGCACAGCCCTGTTCTCGCCTCCAGCAGGTGCCAACACAGGGACAGTGACGGTTTGCTGTTTGCTGCCGGGGCCCCTTTCCCCAGTGCACTGGGAGCCTTTCACCCTGTGCAGCCTGGAGCCCAGCACTGGCCTGATCAGGTGGGGGCCAGCTGCCTGCCGGCTGTCTGGAGGGACAGAGGAAAGGGGCTGCGGCGGGAGGCTCCTGGCTTGAGGAGGAGGTGGGTGGGAAGGTGGCTGAGCTGCTGAGAACTTATCTCCTTTCTCCATTGGTGCCATTCGCTCCCGACATAAATACGATTGTCCCAATCCTGCTAGAAAGAAGACCACAGCCCCCAAAGGCAAAGCAACTTGCCCAAGACCAGGGCAGGTCCTTGGGGCAGGAATTCTAACTCCCGGCTGTGCGAGCCTCTCTTCCCACCCACAACGGCCTCTTGAGGTGAGTCCAGGCACCCCGGCTGCAGCCCCAGTGACGGCACCATGAGGTCCACATTCCATCTTTGCCCAAATGCTTTTCCCTCAGCCACTTCACACATGAACAGTGAAAACCAGAAGCTGTTTCCCACCGACGCCAGGAGTGTGGGAGGAGCAGGGGCAGCCACCAGGGGAGAAAGACGGATGAGCACATGGCGGGGGTGGACAGGGGGATGGGGACCCCAGTGGTGTTGACTGTTGACCCATCACGGTGATACATGGTCGGTATGTCACAGTGAGACACAGATATCTGCTTCACGCTGTTCCCCAGCTCCTGGGGGGAGCAGGTTGTCTAAGCACCTCGATGCCTTGTGATAGACCTCATGTTAATGCCTCAGGGCACAGAGCGAGCGTTCGAAAGGCTCAGTCTGTGCCTCCACAAGTCTCCCTACGGCTTGGCACCGGGAGGCAGCCGAGTGCCAAGCTGCCCCGGAACTTGGGACCCTGCCCTTCCGACACTGGCGCTGGCTCCGCTCCTCCCGGGCCTATCGTGGAGGCCGTGCCTGACTGTGGGTACACAGTAGGCTCTCGGCAGGCCTCGGGACAGCTGGACCTGGGGGTGGGGCCACACCCTCTCCAGGCAGGCCCCTAGATAAGAGGCTGAGGGTCTCGGCGGGGACAGGCCTTGGCAAGGAGCCCGCAGGCTCAGGCTGTGCTGGCAGGCCTCAGGTCTGGCCCTGATTGGCCTCAGGAGCCAGGACGATAGAAGAAAAACCACTGCACATCCAGAAAGCTCATTTTTGTCAAAACTTTCTATCCCCTCTCACGTGTTTCCTCTCCTGTGCCCCCAGTAAGTAAGCAGAGGAGGCCCCAAGGGCTGAGGCGCAGAGGAGACAGGATCCTGCACAGCCTCTGGGAGTTGCAGGCGAGGTCGCTGGGGACAGCACCCCTCAGCCACTGGCTTGCAACCGGGCATCCGGCACCCGGCCGCCCTCCACGCTTTGCCGAGAGCCTGCTCTGCAGCGGCTCTGGCCTCACAGAGGACGGAGAAGTGGAAGACCCCAGCCAGTGTCTAGAGTGGCAGCTGGGCAATCTCAGCACCATTAATAACAGAGCAGCCTGGGGCAGCTACTGACCACTGGACACTGCTCAAGGGGTTTTAATCTCCTAACCAATTTAATTCTCATTGCAACTCTATGAGGTAGGAACCCTAATCGGTTCCAATGTACAGATGAGGAAACTGAGGCACGAGGAGGTTAAAGTAATTTCTAACTGCTAGTGTAGCCCACCTCAATGGCAAAAGTGTGTATGGTGCAAAGAGAGAGAGGAAGAACATAATTACCCAGGGGCCGGTTGGGGGGATTGCCCAGGAGGGCTTCATGGAGGAGGTGGCAGCCCTGGAGGAGGAGAAAGTTGGATGGGGAGATGGGGGAGCACAGGAGTTCCCTGAAGTCCCAGGGGCCTCCTCCCCACTAAGACTAAAGCTTTCAAAATGTGACCACAATTGCTGGACCCTGTTTTCAGCTTAGTTCCATGCACACTTATTCTGTGCCTACTGTGTGCTGGGCAGTGTGGGGACAAAATGTAAGTCATGGCTTTGTCCTCAAGGCCCCTCGTGTCTAGGGAGGGAAACATCTCCAGGATTTCCAAATGCCCAAGTGAGCAAGTGTGGGCGGCTGAAGGGCCTCTAGCCCGGTCACCTTGAGGTCCTGAGCTCCCCGAGGTTCCTCTCCAGGCAGTGCTGTGGGTGGCGGGTGCACAGGAAGCAGAAGTGCCGTGGGAAGGGAACCACGATGCTCCCTGCCCCGGCCGCGGAAGTCACTTAATTCCTTCCCGAAGACTCCTGCACCAGGAGGAGCCAAGCCACCCAGCATGGGGAGACCTCTCAGAACCACCCTCCAAGCTGGCCCAGTGGCTGAGACAAACAGCGTTCCACTCCCCAGGTCCCCAGTGCCCAGGATACCAGGGCTGACCCATCGGCTCCTTGTTTCCTTCCAGCACCCCCACATTAAAAAGGGCAGCCGCCCTCCCCTCCCAGGAGCAGCCTGGTTTTCTTTGGGGTCCTTCTTCTACCATGCAGCAGCCCTGCACTGGGTGGTGCTGACCCTCACCTGGAGGCAGGCAAGCCCACCTGGAGGCCACCTGCCCTGCAACCTCCCTGGGCCCGAAGCAGGTCCCGCTGATCTCCGAAGCCCCCTCTGCAGCTTGAGCTGCCCGGTATATTTGGCTCTTAAGCATTTGCTTCATGCCAGACACGGTTCTAAATGCCTTTCCTGTACTTCGGTGCTCACAGAAACCATGTGCAGGAGGTGTTATTATGCCCCCATTGTACAGATGAGGAATGTGAAGTTCAGAGGACACGGCCCCTTGCCCAAGGCCAGGCAGCAAGTAGGCCGTGGAACCAGGACTTGAGCCCCAGTGACTGCACTGTCCTGCAAGTCACCTGATTCTTCAGTCAAGGCAGGTATTGTCACCTCATTTTTCATATTTGGTGATGGAGAAAAAGAGTTTGTTACCTGCTGGAGGTCACAAAGGGAACCAGAGGCACACCTGGGTCCAGGGTCCAGAGCCTTCCTCCTGGGCATACACCCACAGTTAGGCAAGATCTTCCGCGCTAAACTGTGCAACTGCCGCCCCCACCCCCCTCCCGCCGCCACGCTGAACGTAATCCCGAAGATCCAGAAAAACAGAAAACAAAGGTGGCACCATTTTCAACATTCATTCCATATCCACCATAAGCCAAGGCTTTGTGAGGCTCAGGCCCTGGGCACAACTGCGTCCCTGGAAGAGACAAGCACCGACCCAGAGGCTGGTCGCTGGAGGTCCTGGGGCGGCAGGCGCAGAGCCACCGAGCCCTGCGCTAAGGTCCACCCCTTCCCTTGCCGGCCACGCGGGACAGCCCCGGGCTGGCCCGTGCTGATGGCGCCACCTGGTGGCGGACGTGCGAACGCCCTCATCTGAGAGCGCTTCCTCTCGCGACCCTTTCTCTCTCCCCTGCAGGGGTCCTGGGCTGGCCCGGGGTTGACACCCACCAAGATCAGGCCAGGCTTGAGCGGCAGCGGGGTGGGGCAAGTGGGGCGTTGGGTGAAGGCAGAACTAGGCATGTACTGAAGGGGCTGTGGGAACGGGGTGCAGGGCGTGGTGGCTGCAGGACCCCCACACGCCTCTTGAATGCCCTTCCCTGGGTACCCCTGGGGCCAGGACCTGTTCCAACCAGTTGCTTCTATAACTTCTAGGGCAGTCTCCACTGGAGCTGGTTATTGGTCAGACAAAGTAGTCCCACCCTTCTCAGTCACAGCTGGGGGCTTTCTGGGCAGGGCTCCCCAGTGTGAGTTCAGCCAGTTAAGGAAACAGCTTCCCCTGAGGTTGATCCATGCTCTGTCATCCTCAGGGCTCTAAGAGACAGAGAGCCCTAATCTGTGGGCAGAGCAGGTGTGTGGCCTGGACCCACCCATAGATTTGAGCCGAGAGGCTTTGGGGGCCCGGCAATCCGCATTGTTAAGTACCCTGGTTCTCACACTTGAGAAACTGCTGGAAGCACTGGTTTGTCCTCCCTCCCCTCCTTCCTTCTTCTCCTCCCACCTGTCTTCCTCCTCCCTCCTTCCCCAACCTTCCCTCCCTCCCACTCCCTCCCTCTGCCTCCTCCTTGGAAGGTCACAGGTGTCCTAGGAAGAGGGGACAAGCCCCTCAGTGTGCACCCAGGCTTGCCTCCTCCAGCTCTCAGGGGCAGCGTCATCACCCACTAAGTGGGGGTGAAATGCGCACCTGATGAGGGTTCAGTGAAGAACAGCTGAAGTAACAGAGCTGGGAGCACTTTGCAAACAATACAACTCTGATAGAAACGTAGTTGTTCTGCCTTAAATCTTTTTTTTTTTTTTTTCCTTCTTTTTCGAGACAGAGTCTCACTCTGTGCCCCGGCTAGAGTGCCATGGCGTCAGCCTAGCTCACAGCAACCTCAAACTCCTGGGCTCAAGCAATCCAACTGCCTCAGCCTCCCGAGTAGCTGGGACTACAGGCATGCGCCACCATGCCCAGCTAATTTTTCTCTATATATTTTTAGCTGTCCAGATCATTTCTTTCTATTTTTAGTAGAGACGGGGGTCTCGCTCTTGCTCAGGCTGGTCTCGAACTCCTGAGCTTGAGCGATCCTCCCGCCTCGGCCTCCCAGAGTGCTAAGATAACAGGCGTGAGCCACTGCGCCCGGCCTTGCCTTAAATCTTTATTCAGCCTCTCTCCTGATAGGTCCCTTTAGGAGGAGCTTGGGCGAGTCACAGAGAGCCTGGGAAGATGGGGGTGCAGCCCCAAAGGGTGTGTGGTTTTGGGTGAGGAAATCCGTGGAGGGCAGCAGGTCTGGGAGGGGCTGCAGGGGCACGGGGGCGGGGGGAGGGGGGGTGCTGGGGCAGGAGGAGGGGCAGGAAAGGGAGGCTGGTGTTGGAGCTGGGGTTCCAGGGTCAGGGTGTAGGGGGAGCAGCGGGAGGGCCTTCTCTGGGGACTCTCCTCCCACATGGCCTCATTCCTCAGGAGATCTCTGTCTTCCTCTCCCATTTGCCCTCTCCTCTCACCGCTGCAGTCTCTCTGCCTCCCACTTTCTCTTCCCTTTGCACAGCAGCTAGGACAGCTCCCCCAGGCCCCAAGGGGCGTGGACAGTAATGGCTTAGCTGTGCAGACCTGGTCAGAGTCAGAAGGCTCTAGGTTCAGGGACAGCAAAGAAATCGGGCCAGCACCTCTAATTCTTGTAGGGGCCCAGAAGTCTCCTTCAAGGATTCACAAGGAACTTTAGATCACTTATTGACTCAATCAACAACCTCTCAAGGGCATTGCTCTGGCTCAGGCCCTGTCCCGGGCACCCACCACGCAGGGCAGAGCCTGACACCCACT
Organism: Eulemur rufifrons; assembly: GCF_041146395.1. Classification (NCBI taxonomy): domain Eukaryota; kingdom Metazoa; phylum Chordata; class Mammalia; order Primates; family Lemuridae; genus Eulemur; species Eulemur rufifrons. Next base: position 90,896,780 of record NC_090998.1, read on the forward strand.
CACCTAAGTCACAGCCCAGCATGAACCCAGCATGAAAGGGCAACAGCCCAGACGAGGCCAAGCCTGTCACGGAGGCCACACCAGGCATTCATAAAGGCTCTGTAAGAAGCTACCAGGAGGAGACAAGAGCGCTGGCAGGAGGGGCCAGGGTGTCCTGTCCAGGCCAGGAGGCTGAGGCTGGAGAGGCCCAGGGGAGCTGGACTGAGGAGGCCTCCCTCCTCCCCCCGGGCCTCCCTGGTGAAAACTACCTTCCCTCTCCGGCATCCACAGTTAGACGCATAAACCAACAATACATTTTTACTGGTATTACAACTAACTAGTATCACTTTCTACTGTTCATTTCCACGTACAGATTTTCCACCAGTCATCAAGTTCAGTAGCTCTCTGGCCGGTCCGGGAGCCTGACACCATTCATGACATGGTTTCCAGGTGGAAAAGCTCTCTCTGGAAGACAAGAACTTTGCCAGGCGGAAGCTTCCCAAGCTGGTTGGACCAGAGGCCCATTCTGTACAAAATGCCCTGCAACACTGGGGAGATAGATGCTGGTGGACTTCTTAGGACCAGAAATGCCCAAGGGATGTGCTGATTGACAATAGTCACAGTCTGTCCTTGGTTGAGATGGAAAAGGAGGAAGGGAAAATTCAGCGGAAGCCAGACTGAGGACCACGGTGTCTCCAGCAGGTCGCAGCCAAGTGAGGCTTCACTCCCCAGGAAGGAAACTCCTCTGGGGCAGAAGGAAAGTGTTTCCAGGCTTCTCCCGTCTGCCTGGCAGGGAGCCTGTGCCTGAGTCACTGCCTTCCTGGGGCTTCCCTTTTCCCTGCTCTCCTCCCAGCATCTGCCGACTTTGTGTCAGCACCTCCGGGAAGATGAGCCAGTGCAGAGCACAGGATGAGGACATCTCTGAGCTGCCCGTGCGACAGGGACTCAGGTACTCGCCAGATGCAGCTGACCTCAGAGGGTGCAGGAGGCGCTTTGTCACCCACCCAGAGCCTGGACAGGGCTCTCCCTGACCCCTCACCCTCAGCCTTCCTGCCTCCCCTGACCCACTTCAGGGCATCCGGCTGGCACTGGCTGCCGGGCAGGGCCCTGTCTCCCCCAGACGGGAGGTGGGGAGGAGGTGGCATGGATGGGAAAGGAAGCCCGTCCTTGCCAGACGCTTGGGTCCACCCTGTCAGCCACCCCGCCAGGCAGGTGCTGCTGTGTCTGCGTTTCATTTCGTAGATGAGGATCAGGCAAGGGAAGTCACTGTTCTAAGGCCACACAGCCTGCGACGGTGGAGCTGGGTTTCTGGGGTTTGAACCCAGTGCCGCCTGGCTCACGAGTGCTGCCTGGTGGGCCGTGGGTGTCTGCACCCCCGGCTGGGGTGAGCTCACTGCGACCTCTCCCCTGCCCCACCTGCGGCAGGCGGGGACGGGCCAAGCGCAGGTATCTGCTGAACGACTGCACTGCGAGAAATGGGAGAGGGGCCCTGCGTGGGGCCCTTTGCCTTAACACAGAGCTGATTCTAAACAGTCGATAATAGGTAAATAAGACCTTGGTCACAAACCTGTAGGAAGCGGAGGTCAGAATCCGAGAGGTAGAATTCCGCCCTACACAGGCAGGGGACCTCGAGCAGGGAAGGTGGCCCCAGATCCAAGTTCTCTCTTCGGTTCGGTGCCACAGGTGTTAAGGGGTGCCCCAAGGCCTGCCCTGGGCCTTGTGCTGAGAACGGGGAAAGGAAGCCCCTGCCCGACCCACCCTGCAGACGCCAGCCCCGGCCCCTCCCCGCCCTCCCCTTCCGCCGTTTTCCGCCGCTGGCCGGAAGCTCTCATGGACGATCGTCCCCTTGGAGTTTTGAGCCCCAGGCCTTTCTCCCCGTGTCCCGAGCAGGTCTGTCTTCCCAGGCAGGTGAGGGTGGGGGTTCACGGCCCCCCAGCCTCTCCTCCAGGCCACGACATCCCTGGTCCTGTTCATCCCCTCCACGTGGCTTCCAGACCCTTCCCCGTGGAGGATCCTCCAGCCTGTATCCCCTGGTGCCCAGATAGGGTCCGACCAGCACAAAATGACATCTGTTAAGGACTCAGGAGGCCTCCAGAGCACTTTACACATGTGTTCTCACGGCTCCCCTGTGAGGAGCTCGGGGCTGAGACAATCACGGCACCCGAGATCCCAGGTGAGGGGAAGCAGGATTCGGACCCAGGTGGCTCTGGCTCCCGAGCCCCTTTCTTCTTCATAAACCGGCTGTTTAAAGCACAGAGGAAGTTGGTCACTGGCACACAGCGAGGTCTGGTGGGGTCTGGGGCTTACAGGTTTTAAGGGGGCTGTCGTTGGAAAAAAAGCGAAACACAATTACAAAACCAAAATTAGGCACGGCAGTGAATATCAGCTCCCGTTCTAATGACAAGTCACATGTTCTAAATTTTAAAGTGCGGTAAGTACCACAAACACAGAGCAACTCAGAAACGCAGCCGAGGGTTTTGTGTTAACTGCTTGGCCACGTCTGTAACACGCCCGTGCGTTTCCCGACTCTGATCGCCTCTTTGTACAACAGGGTCTTGCAGTGCCATATTCTGTAGAGAGAAGAGAACCTCGATCAAATTTCTTTCACATAGGAGCAGTCACAGTTCAGGGCATGTCAGGTCTTCTCATGGGGGAAGAACCTTAAACGCTCCTTGGCTGGCCCTCCCTCGTCACCAAGTGTGGCTTTGATGCTTCCATCACAGGGACCTACTTTGAGTTTTATGTTGTCTTTGTTGATGTAAATATTTCATGCCAAATCAGCAAGAAATTTAAATCTTTTTCCATCGTGTTCATTGGATTCATTCTTCTTCCTTCATGGGTGGGAGTGTTCCTGGAAGCCATCGGTACCCTCGACAGCCAGCGATAACCGAGCCACACGTGACGTATCGTGAGCCACATGAAACATTCCGTGATCCTAAGCTAACGGCATCTCCACATCACCTGCTCCCAAAGCACCCACAGCCAGTCCCACACCCTCCAACTGGGTGGGAGGTGGGAGGAGAGAATCTGAACAGAAAGAGACTTAACTGAGGTTGAAATGTCTCCGCTTTGCAAACCTTTCAGGAACATAGGATCGTGTGAACATGTTGCAATTGCTTATTGCAATTCAGCGGCAAAAAAAAAAAAAAAGAATTTCGTTTTGCTGAATGGCACTGACTTAGCAGGCACGTAGGCACGTACAGGCAGGTGGAGATGAGGACCACTTCTTGCCTGTTCCAGATAAAATGGCCTAAAGGGGATGCTGCAGCCAAACTCCTGCTAGTATTTTCTCTCACGCAGGAGGCCCCGCCTCTGACACACCCATTCCAGGTGGGTAGCCTCTGCCTCACAGGAACCTGAGTCTGTACTTGTTGTCGAGAGAACTGGGTTCAAGGCCCAGACCCACCTCTTCCTAACCGTGGGACCTTGGGCAAGTCCTGTGGGTCCTCTGAGCTTCCCTGTCCTCATCAGTAAGGTGGGAATAGTTTGAATTTCACCCCCAACGAAAGTGCCCTGAGAACTGAGAGAGGCCCTAGGGATGTACGGGGTTGTTCTCACTAATGAGGCAGCTTTGTCCGGGGAATTCTGTCATTTAGGGTTCTGCCGGGATGGCCCCAGGAGCCTGGTTTTGGGCTGCAACCCACACCTGCTTGTACCCAAGCCAGGCCTCCAGAGCCCCTGCCGTCTGGCCCGAGCCTGCCCTGCACACCCCGTGCTCTTGGCAGCCGACAGCCGCTCCCAGGAGGAGAAACCAGGGGTCCCCTTTCACTCGCTGCCAGGCTGGATGGATGACAGGAGGCTCCACCTCCAGCCCCGGAGAACTCCAGCCCGCACTTTGCCTTCAACTTGGAGGTGCAGGATCCAGCTCCCCTTCATCCTGGCATTGAGCGAAAGCGCTGTTGGATCAGCTTTTCATCCATTTTCTGAAAATGTGGGATTGAGGGATGTCCTGAATCTTGCAGAATTCTATGTGATGCTCCCTGGCCACATATCAGTGTGGCCCTGAACCTGACAGTGGGTGGACACTCTGCTGTCTGCCAGCCCCTTTGTCACCCACAGCCCCCGCGCCCCACTCCCTCCGCTCTGCCAGAGTCACCCTGAGGGATGAGGGGTCTGCGGACGCTCTTGGCAGAGGGTCAGTGGGAGCAGGCCAACCTGCTCTCACTGGGGGACACCTGGTGGCCCCTGGAGGTTGGACAGGAAGGGTGGGGTGGGGCGGGTCAGACCTCTGAGAAGGTGGTGGCAGGTGGCGTCTTGTTCCAGCCATCCTGGGATCCGCAGCCGCCCCAGCCTTCCTGACAGTAAGGGAGACTGAGTGGATGCTGGCTGAGTGTTCCGCCCGTGTCTCTAGTAATAAGCTTTCTCATTTGGTAGCGAATCCTAGTTTTGCAAAGCAGTTTTTCAACCATCTTCTTCCTTGAGCTTCATTCACAAGAACCGCGTGGAAGAGAAGGAGCCGGGGATCTGAGAAGCTGTGCCTCCCCCAAGTTCACGAGTCACTGGTTCACAGGCCGGCCAAGGGCACCCATGTGGGGACCTCAGGGTGCCGGGAGTGGACCCTGAACCAGAACTCAGGATGAAAACCCTGAAGCCCCAGGGGCAAAGAGAGGTGGAACAGGGCAGAATCCAAGGACCAGGGAGGGTTGCACGGGGTCAGAGCACGGATCAGAGTTCAGAAAGTGCAATAACCCAAAAATCTGTAAAGAAAAGGCTAAACACCCCACCCCCAGTCCCTCTGGCAGAGACGTGTCCACTCCTGCAGGCTCACCTGTAACCTTTCTGTCTCTTCTCACTCTGCAAACACACAAAGCACAGCACACAGCCGGGAGACTCTGCACTTGTTTGTTTTTCCAGAAACAGGGCGTCCTAAATCCGAGGCTCAGCATCTTGCCCTTTTCACCGGAAGGCATCTGGTCATCCCTGCAGACCGAGGGCGGGAGATGCGCTTTGCCTGTGGGCAGCTGGCCCAGGGGGCAGCAGCTCCAGCCTGAGCCCGGCAGGGGGCGGAGCCAGGAGAGGGGCCGGTGGGGAGATCTTTCGCTGCCTGTGGGGGGAAGGAGGGGTGCCGGCTGTGGGGACAGAGAGCTGGGGGTGGAGACAACCCTGCCCAGCTAAATGACCTCCAGAGGAGAGGTGTCCCCACAGGAAGGTCAAGAGGCTGTGCCTGGGGGTGGTGGTGGGGGGTGGGGCCAGCAAGGCCTGGCAGGACCACCCCCATCATAAAAAGGTGCATTTTTGTCAGGACTTTTCTAAACCCATAATCCCCTCCCTCCCACTTCTCCCTGTCAGTTTGTTTCACCACGGACACCGCTGGGGACATTGCTGGGCAGGGGAAGGAGGGAGGAGTGACGGGCTTTATTAGGAGCTGTGAATTCGTCACTCTCTGCTGCCAAGTGGCAGCTCCAGCTCACCGCCCCCAAACCCTCCCCAGAACTGGCGACAGGCGATGCAGGGAGCTGGGGGCAGCTCTGCCAGGTCTAGGGTGACAGCAGAGGACGGCGGAGGTGGCAGGGTTACCCGCGAGCACCACGCCCAGCCTGCCCTGCCTTGCTAGGACAGTCTTGCTGGATGTGAGGTTTGAACTGTGTTCCCAAAAGATCCGTTCAAGTACTAACCTCTCCCACGCACCACTCCTGTGGATGCAACCTCATTTGGAAACAGGGTCTTGGCAAATATAATCAGGTCCTTTCAACTTAGGACAAAATCATCTTGGCTTTAGGGACCAATGGCCGGTGTCCTTGTAAGAAGAGGAGAGGACACACACAGAGAGGAAAGGAGATCATGCAAGGGCAGAGGTAGAGACTGGAGTAACGAGGCCATAAGCCAAGGAATGCTGTGGCCCCTGCAAGCTCGGGGAGGCAAGGAAGGTTCCTCCCCGGGGCCTGCGGAGGAGCCACAGCCCCGCTGACCCCTGAGTTTGGACTTCCGCCTCCAGAATGGCGGGGAAATAAAATTCTCTTGTCTCAGGCCCCCCAGTTCATGTTACTCTTTTATGGCAGCCCCAGAAAATGGGTGCACCGGGTAAAGAAACTAAACAAGAGTGTTAGAAAGACCGTGGACCCTCCTTCAGAGGAGGGGAGCAAGTGAAGCCATGCTGGGAGCAACGCTTTCACAAGCTAAGAGTAGCAGGAGGGAAATAAAGTGACTCTTTACTGTAAAGCCATGTGACTTTCTGAGAAGTCTGGGAAACAGAAGAGAGTGTTTACCTGTCATCTCACAACGCCCTCTGGGCTCTGCAGACGGGCCCAGACCTCTGCTCCCTCGCCTTCCTTTCAACTTGGAAGTGGCTACTTCACCTGTCGGAGCCTCCCCTGTGCAGTGGGGACACGATCCCACGCTGAGGTGAGAGCCACGTGGGCCTCGCCGCTCACCTCGCTGGGGGAGGGGCCCCTTTATGAAAAAAGTTTAAAATGATGAAATTGGATTTGTCTTAACATCACTAAAATTGAATGTATCACAAGTTTCTTCTTCCTTTATTTGGAGCTAATGAGAGATTTTTCTTTTTTTACTTAAAAAAATACATTTTTAAATTTACATACAGTAAAATTCACTCCTTTTGGTGTACAGTTCTCTGTTTTGGTTTTGACAAGCGCATAGAGTTGTGTAAACCACTACCCCAGCCAAGATGCAGAAATCCCATCGCCCCCAAATTCCCCTGTGCTGCCCCTGGCAACCACTGCTCTGCTCCCCTTTTGCCTCTCCAGAGTGTCACCGAAGGGGAGTGACATGGCTGGGAGCCTTTTGAGTCTGGACTCTTCCCTTCCCTTTCGAGGTCCATCCGTGCTGCTGTGTGACTCAATCCTGAGTCGTGCTCCACTGTGTGGACGGACTAGGGGTTATTTACCCACTGAGCAGGTGAAGGACGCAGGCCGTTTCCAGGCTGGGGTGTTATGAATAAAGCTGCTCTAACATGCATTACAGGTCTGTGTGTGAACACAAGTTTCCGCTTCTCTTGGGCAATGCCAGGAGGGGGATTTTTGATCCCAATCAGGTTCCTAGTGGTCCCTAAGTCAGACTTGCTAAGATGTTTGGTTGGGGAGACGTGCAGAGGCACGACCCGCTCTCGGCCCTGTCCCCAGCGCAGGGACACCCGGGCCGCCTCCTTGGGAGGTAACAGAGGAAGGTAAAGCTGCTGTTTCAGTTTCATTTCCTTCTATTTCCATTAATATCAGGATGTGCCAAGAATGAAAAGGTGGATCAAAACATCTCAAAAAAGGCCTCAGTGGTCCCCAAACTGGATGATCAAATCCCAAATGATTGCGAATCGATTGTAATGGCCAAAATAAGACTTACAAGAAAATCCTCCTTATAGCCTCTTGTTTCTTTGCATGAAACATCATTTTACTTCTGTCCTGCCTGCACGTAACAGCAGAGGGAATTTCTAAAGGTGAAGGCGCAGCATCTTCACCAAGGGGGGTTCTCACGCCTGACTGGTCCTTGAGGAGGAGACTAAGGCGGCTCCCACACTGGGGAGCACCATCTGCCTGACTCAGTCTACCTCAATTCAAATGCTCACCCCATCCAGAAACACCCTCGCAGACACACCCAGAGTAACGTTTAACCAAATATCTGGGCACCCTGCAGCCCAGTCAAGTTGATGCATAAAATGAACCATCACAGAAAACACAGGACAGTCAGCATCAGCTGCCACCCACACAGTTGGCTCCTGTGCTGGGCTGTCCTCCCCAGCAGAGGGGCAGGGAGGAGGCCCTGGGGGGGTGTGCAGGTGCCCGTGGGGAAAGACAACTGCTGCTCCTGCAGGGGAAGAAGCAGGCGTTTCCTGACACAACCCCGGAGGCAGGGCCCACATCCATGTTAGGCTCGGCAGGCACTGCGCGTGAGGGGCACTGTGGGCCCACAAAATTGTTTTAAATTCTATTAAAATCAGAAGAAAAAATAATTTAAAAAATGACTTCTAATGACGAGCCCAGCCTGGTGATATTCACCTTTGTGCCAAAGCATAAACCGTGAAAGCTGTGACGTGGCCGTGCCCGCGTGGCCGGGCGCCACTTCCCCAGGCCTGGCTGCGGCCACTGTTTCTGCCTCATGCTGTAGGCTGCCAGGCCAGGGCAGGGAGCGGTAGCGGCCAGCCAGTGACTGGCTCCTGTCAGCTGAAACTGCATCTGGCCTGTCTCAGTGTCCCCTGCAGGCTTCTTGAGTGGGGCTGCTTTTTCTCCCAGTCCTGGTGCTGCCGGGCCCGGAGCTGGGTCTGTGCCATCCTTGCTCTCAACTTTGCCCGGCTTTACTAGAATGTTACCTTCTTAGGGAGGCCTCTCCCGGCCCCCCGTCTAAAAGGGCCTCCTCCCCAAACTCTCCATCTCCCCACTCTGCCTCTGTCCCTCGTTGGCACTCGGTGCCCCAGCTTTTATTATCTTTATTTGTCTCGTGCTGGGTCCGTCTCCCGCACTGCACTAGAAGCTCCGTGTGAGCAGGGAGTTTTCACTTATTCACATCCTGCTATCCCCAGGGCCACAACAATGTGGCATCTAGGCGGAACTCAGTAAGATTCCTCACGTCACCTGCCTCCTACAATGACTGTGCCCACCTTGGGCCTCCACCCTGGTGCCATACCCCACTGCTCCTTGCCAATTCCAGCTTTCCCCGCTCCACTGGGTCATTTCCAGCAGTGTACAAATGTGCAAATACATTGCAATTTCTCCCTTCTTAAAAATCACAACAAAACCCCCAAAAAAACCTCCTTTGGCCCAGTTCGATTTCCAATATTCATGCCATTTCTCTGATCCTCCACTTGGCAAAGCCCTTCAAAAGACTACCTGCTCTGGCTGGGTCACTTCCCCCTCCTGGGTCAGCTTTCACCTCCTCCTGTCCCTGGAGTGTGCTTGCCAAAGTCCTGTGAACTGAGTTGTAATCCATCCACCTGTCCCAGGCCAAGCCCCACTTGGCCGTGGGCCACCCCATTAACACAGGGTTCCCTCCTGCGATGGAGTGCCAGGTCCTGGCCGCCAGCTCTCTCCTCTCTCCCTGGCTGCTCCTCTTCAGCATCCTTTGCTGGTTGCTGTCACCTCAACTGCTAAACAAGGACAAGTTCCAACTCCCTTCTCCTCTCTGTCTGCATCCATTCCCGTGACCATCTCAACTGCTCTTGTGGCTGTAAATCCCACGAGAGGGCTGGGGCTTCCACCCTGCACCCCTGGCCCAGACCTCACCCGACCCTGGGTTGCTCCATCCAGAGTCCTATTCAGACTCTCCCCTCCAGGCCCAGTGGGCTCCTCAGACCCCAAGTCCAAGCCCACAGGCACGCCCTGCCTTCACACACTGCCCTCCTCACTGTGTTGGGACCTTCCACACATCCCTGCCCCAGGGCCCTTGCATCTCCCCTGTGTCTGGAATGCCTCCCAGCTCTTTCAGGTCTACGCCTCATTTTACCTTCTGGTCCAGCCCTCACCCCAACTCAGAACCATCCCTGGCCACTGTTTAAATTGCAGCCTACCCCTCCCCACCTGGCATCCCCCTCCCTTCCTGCTGTGTTTCCTCCACAGCAGGTGTTGCCATCTGACACACCATATATTGACCGGTTGTCCGTCTGTCTGTCTCCCCCACTGGAACGTGCTGGGATTGTTGTCTCTTTTGTTCACTGCCAGAACAGTATCCGGCACATGACAGGGATTTGCAAAAGATTTGAAAAAAGTGACTACAATTGCAACTGGGAATTTAATGTAAGCTGGAGTCCCAGCTAGAAGAGGCTGAGGCAGGAGGGTCGCTTGAGCCCAGGAGTTCCAGTCTAGCCTGGACAACACAGCGAGGCCTCATTTCAAGAAAAAAAAAAGGAGAAGAAGAAGAAGAATAAAAAAGAAAATTTAATGTAAATAGAAAATTTTAAACACCGTGCGTCTCTTCAGGGTATACTCTGGAAGGGCAGGGTTTTGTCTTTTTGGATTAACTCAGAAATTACAGCTCCAGAAAATGACATCCAACTTTGATCTCTGCACCCTGATGCTGACAGAGGGACAGATGGAAATCCAAGACTGAACATAAGTCACAGAAAAATGCAGACGTGAGTCAGAGCTAAGCTGAGTCAGGTATTTTGAGATATATAATCCGGTGGGGGGAATTCTGAGATATTTTTATTCAAGCAGCTTTCCTCCACAGCAGAACCTGTGCTGTGAGCATCTACAGGATCATTACTAATAATTTGCAGAGCGTTTCTTTTTCAGGGTGCCAGGCATTGTACCCCAGAGCCTATTTCCAGATCTACAGAAAAATCCAGGACTGTGTCGGGTCCCCTCACTTCGGGGCCTCACAGCCTGGGGGCTTCAGCACAGCCTCTTCCACCCCTCAAGCCTCTGTCTACCTTCAGAGGATGAGGGTGACTCTCCCCTGCCCGCCCACAGTAGCGAATGTCCCTCTTCCCTCCACTCTCTGTTCCAGATGATGCTCTGGGAGCTCAGCTCCACGCTGGGGACTCCAGTCCCACAGACATAGAACTCAATAAGACAGAGTCTGGGCCCCAAGGGCCCCCACTGCCTGGGGGGTGCAGAGTGGGCTGCCAGTGGGCAGAAGTCAAGCAGAGCCGAGGGGCAGGGGAGGCCCAGGCTGGGCAAGAATTGGGGCTGCCGGGAGATTGGGGAGCCGGAGGGACCTCAGACTGGGCCCCAGGGGGGGCGGGAGTCGCCAAACACGTGGTCAGATCTGTGCTTTTGAAGTGCGGCTCTGGGGCTGCCTGAGGCAGGGTTGGGGACCCTCCTGACCAGCTGCCGTGAACATTTGCCTTCTGCGGCCAGGCCCTGCCTGGGCAGGGCGGACAGCAGGCCGTGCCGTCACGGAGCCGATGTCAGGCGGGCACTGGGCACTGCCACATCAGCACCAAAGGTCAGAGGGCCGGCAGGCCGAGCCATGCTGAGTGGGGGCCCATTTCTGCCCTCACCTGGCTTTTCCTAATGGCTTTTCCCCTTGACGGTGCTTGGTGTGAAGTTTGGTTTTCATGTAAGTGAAGTGTGGCCCTATGTGGCAGTGCTGATACTCAGTCTAGGGAGTGCTGGGACGCTTGAGCATGTGCTGGGCCCAGCTGCATCGCCCAGGACCCCGCCTGCCACCTGTCACTCCACAGGACTCCCTGCTGGGGCTGAGAGCACAGGCCAGGCTGCCCGGTAGACGTCCAGCCCTGCGCTTGCCCGCTCTGCGACCCCGGGGACTTGCCCACTCTGGGACCCTGGGGACTTGCCCGCTCTCTGTGCTTCCACTTTCTCATCTGTAACATGGGCTGTTAGGATTGGTAAGTGAGGAAAAGCATGCGTAGTAGGCCGCTTCCAAAACAGCTCCCAGGACCCCGCCTCCTGGGACACACCGCCCCCCGTGGGTGGGCCGGACGTACCGCCCGCCGATACCCAACAGAGTGCAGAGTGCGGCAGAACCCATGGGGGCGCTTCTGAGATTAGGTCACAAAGACTGAGACTTGCCGGCCTCTCGCTCCTGTCACTTGCTCACTCTAGTACTGTATTGTGAGGGGCCGTGCGGAGAGCCCATGTGGCAAGGAACTGAGGGCAGACAAAACACGCGTGGGGACTGGAAGGAGGTCCTTCCCCAGCCAAGGCATGAAGGAACAGCAGCCCTGGCTGACACCTGGATTGCAGCCTGGTGAGAGACCCACAGCCGGAGGAACTGCTGGGCTGCACCCGGACTCCTGGCCCACAGAACCTGTGCGATAGGCAAGGTGTGGGTTTGGGGTAATTTGTTGAACAGCAATATGTAGTATATAAAATAGTACAATGACCGGCTCGTGGCAACACTCAATTAATGACCAATGATGACCATTCGGTATACACGAGGGCGATTCAAAATGCTCAGAAAATGGAAGACTGTAAACCTATTTACCAGGCTCTCAACGTGACCCCTTCACAGTGAGCCTGCGTCCTCTGCAACTTTGTGGAGTCACATAAGAGCTGCACGTCAGAGCGAGAGTCTGCAGGAGAGAGGTGTGTGCAGTGTGCCAGCATCTAAGAAGGGAAGTGGTCCGAGGATGCAAATGTATTTGTTTCTATTGGAAAAAAAAAAAAAGAAAATCTAAAAAATAAGATCACTCAGATGGGGAGAGAGGAAACAGCATGGAGAAGATAGGAACAGAACCAGATTTCTCAATTTTTCAATTTTGACTTTGGAACCATGTAAATGTTTTATTTAATTCTAAACCAAAACTAAATTGAAATGAAAATATTCCCTAAAAAACAAAAGCACAATGAAACAAATAGATGTAGCTGTGTGTAAAGCTAGTGGCTCAACGACTCAGATGGGAGCTATTTCAAGAGAAAGTAACTTGACCAACATCCCAGGTGAGATACCCTAAAGATTAAAAAAAAGAAAAAGGGCAGGTCAGGTGTGGTGGCTCACAAGTGCAATCCCAGCACTTTGGGGGGCAGAAGAGGGAGGATCACCTGGGCTCGGGAGTTTGAGGTTACAGTGAGCTGTGATCCACGCCACTGCCCTCCAGCCTGGCCGACAGAGTGAGACTCTGTCTCTAAAAAAGAAAAGGCAAAGAAATCTTAATTGTTTTTGGTAATAATATTGTTTGGAAGAATATTGATACTGTTCTGAAATACATAACATAAATTAAACATGTGTATTATATATACTAATATAATGCATATTATATATTACATATAATTCTATATATGGATAAAACAAATAGTAATGATGTTAATATTCTTAGGAACCAAGATTTTCAGCATGAGAGAAAAAAGTAAACATAAAATCGAAGATAAGTAAAAACCCTATCATCCTAAATTTTAGTGGAAATACAAGTATGAACTCATTGTACATTTTCTCTTTAAAAAAAAGTAGTTCCCAGCTCTGTCTAGAGCCTAGAAACTAATAACCAACCAGTAGCGAAGAACTTACTTAGCTCTCAGATCATGGTTTTCAACTACCGTTTTTCCCTAAAAGCAACCAGGGCTCCTTGACTGACTCCAGGTCCGAAAAACAACAAAAAAATAGGAAAAACAAACTGAGAATACCTTGTTATACTAGAAAACAAGAAAATTCTCAAAGACTATTGCGTCTCTTTCTCTTTCCTTCCCCGCTTTATAAAACATGTATTGGCCTCTTCCTCCCTTTCTTCACCAAAAGCTACTAGGTGCAGCTGAACAAGGTAGGTTGGGGGACCAGGGAGCCAAGTCAGGCTGTGGCGGGTGGGATCAGGTTCCGCACTTGCAGTGAATGGCAGCTGCATGGTGGGGAGATTGGTGTCAAAGACCAAGGGATTTAAAATAACGGGAGTCAGAGAAGGGAGAGACAAAGAGGGGGAAAGCTAGAATAAACCCTGCAGTACTGGACTGAAAGTGTAGGTAATGCTTGGAATTCATGGGTTTTTTTTAATAGATGGGAGGGGAGAAATGGAAATCCACTACTGTAAGGTTCTTATACTTTATATGAAGTAGTATATTATCACTTAAAGGTAGACTGTGATTAATTGATGTTTATATACTATAAACCCTAAAACAATGTTAAAATAATAAGATAACTAATAAGCCCTCAAATGAGATATAAGAGAATTATTAAAAAATATTCAATTACGCAGAAAAAGAGGAAAAGGAAAACAAAGAACAGATAGGACAAATAGAAAATGAGTAACAAAAAGATAGATTTAAAACTACCATATCAATCGTCATATTAAATATAAATGGTCTAAATATCCAAATTTAAAGGCAGAGATTGTCAGATTGGATTTTAAAAAGCAAGATCCAGTATGCTGTCTATAAGAAATACACTCCAAATATAAAGACAAAAATAGGTTAAAAGTAAAAGGATGTAAAAAGATGTACAATGCTATTACTAATGCAAAAAAAAAAAAAGCTGGAGATTTTATAGCAAAAGATACTATCAGGGGAAAAGAAGGTAATTTAACAATGATAAAGATGTCAATTCTTCAAGAGGACATAACAATCCTAAATGTTTATGCAACCTAATAACACAGCTTCAAAATGTTTGAAGCAAAAACTTATAGAACTGCAAAGAGAAATAGATAAGTTGACAATCATAATTGAAGAGTTCATTACCCTGCTTTCAATAATTGATAGACTAGACGGAAAACCAGTAAGTATACAGAAGATTTGAATAACATTATCAACCACCTTGACCAACTGACTTTTATAAAACACTTTACCCAACAACAGAATATACATCCTTCTCAAGTTCACACAGAACATTTACCAAGATAGACAATATTCTGAACCATTAATCAAGTCTCAGTACATTAAAAAGGATTCAAGTCATTCCAAGTATGCTCTCTTACAATGGAATTAAACTAGAAATTGACAACAGAAAGATCTCTGAAAATGCCTGAATATTTGGAAATTAAATAACATACCTGAAAAAGAAATCAAAAGGGAAATTGGAAAATATTTTGAACTGACTGAAAAGGAAAACACAACATATCAAAATTTATCGGATTATTAGCTGTATTTTTTTTTTTTTTTTTTTTGAGACAGAGTCTCACTCTGTCACCCTGGGTAGTGCCATAGCATCATCATAGCTCACTGCAACCTCAAACTCTGGGGCTCAAGCAATTGTCCTGCCTCAAACTCCCGAGTAGCTGGGACTACAGGGGCACTACACAATGCCCAGCTTATTTTTCTATTTTTAGTAGAGACTTTTAGTAGAGGTCTAGCTCTTGCTGGTCTCAAACTCTTGAGCTCAAGTGATTCTCCCGCCTCGGTCTCCCAGAGTGCTAGGATTATAGGCGTGAGCCACTGCGACCAGCCTATTTGCTGTGGATTTTTTTTTTCATAGCTGCTCTTTATCAAGTTGAAATTCTCTTCTATTCCCAGTTTGCTGCTAAGAGTTTTTTTTTTTTTAATCATAAGTGGGTGTTGAATTTTGTCAAAAGCTTTTTCTGCATCAACTGATGTGATCATATGATTTTCTTCTTTAGCCTGTTGATATGGTGGATTGCACTAATTGATTTTTGAATATTGAGTCATCCTTGCATACTGCCAAGGCAGTTAAGAAGTAGATACTCTTTCTCCACCTCCTCCCTTCCCCCTGAGAGGCAGGCAATAATGATGGAGCCTTGGGGTAGCCCAGGCAGCAGACGGAAGGGGCATGGATCCCTGGATCACTGTGTGGAGGAAAGACCCCCCCATCCACAAACATTCACATTGGTGGTCAGTTATGTGGGTGAGAAACACATGTCTTTGGGGTTAAGCCACTGATATTTGAGGATTTGTTACAGCAACTAGCATTTCCTTGCTGTTATCCTCAAAATTAATCAGTGTATCTTGAAAGATGCCTTCTAATAACCATTAAGGACATGGCATCCATGAACATACTTGACCTTACTGATGATTTTATCGAGAATCAGTTCTGGAGTACTAAAGGCCTTAAGTTTACTATCTTGTTATAGCTACTATGCTAAGAACACACACAAAAAAATGTAGATCATTTTGGATAAGAAACCTGATTTTTAAAAAGTCCCAGTTCAAGGCCAGGCGCAGTGGCTCACTCCTATAATCCTAGCACTCTGGGAGGCTGAGGCAGGAGGATTTTTTGAGTTCAGAGGTTCAAGACCAGCCTGAGCAAGAGTGAGACCCCAACCCCACAAAAAATAGCAATGTTAGACCATTCTTCTAAGTGAAGTACCACAAGAATGGAAAAACAAACACCACATATACTCACTATCAAACTGCAACTAATCCATCAACACTTATATGCACATATGGAAGTAAAACTCAACGGAAATCAAGCAGGTGGGAGGGGAGAGGAAGGGTTGGGTAAACTCACACCTAACAGGTACAATGCACACTGGGTGATGGGCACACTTATAACATTGACGCAAACTGTACAAAAGCAATACATGTAACCAAAATGTTTACCCCTGTAGTATTCTGAAATTTAAAAAAATAGAAAAATTATCTGGGCTTCGTGGCATGCGCCTGTAGTCCCAGCTACTCAGGAGGCTGAGGCAGGAGGATTGCTTGAGCCCAGGAGTTTGAGGTTGCTGTGAGCTATGATGAAACCACTGCACTCTAGATAGGACGACAGAGTGAGACTCTATCTCAAAAAAGAAAAAAAAAAAAAATTCCCAGTTCAAAAGCATTTGGAAGTAATTCAGAAAACCACAGCCCCAGAGCTGTCATCTCTGATGATGCCAGGCCCAGACCTCTCCGCTTTCCCTCTATTAGTGTCTGCTGAAAACATGTGTCTGGAGAAATGCGAATCCCTGCAGGGTCTTACTGAGACTGTTCCTGTTTCCTGCGTGCTCGTGATGAGCACACAGAGGCCTGGGGAGGCCTCGGGGAGGCGCCCACGCTCTCAGGCACTGAACTTCCTCCTGTCTTTATGTTTCATTACTGCATGTTGGAGGGAGCACTTGGTCCAGAACTGTGTACAAACCATGACCTCAAACTGCCTCTCCCTGTGTCTCCAATTAAAACAAACAACCTGCTCCAGTCTGAGATCTCTTTCCATCACTTGCTGTCTCAGTCTCTCTGGCCTCTTTTTTCTTAGCAAAACTCACTTATATTTCAATTAGAAGATCAGTGGTTATATTTTTAAGAGCTAAATATCTTCTCGGCCAGAGCGAGTGAGGGTGTTTCCCCCACCTTTCTTCTCTGCTCAGCCTCTCATCTTAAAGCTACGGAACTGGAGCTCCGATCTGGCTTATAAGCTCTGATGTATAACAAATTACCTATGTGGCACTCAAGAAGGAACTTGTATGTCACATAACGCTGGAGTTTGATTTCACCGCCCTGCCCCCACGCCCGTTTATTCATTCATCGCATGGAGAGATCGGGAGGGCCGGAGCAATTTCATCAGCCCTTGGAATCGGTGCACTGTGAGCCTCTCTCCCCAGACCATCCCGCTGCCATAAATAGACATCACGTGGCTTCCCTTTATGATAAGGTCAGAGGAAACGAGCGCATAGGGAGAGACAGTTAGGAGAGTCGGAGTGCTAAGTTTCAGGTATAAAACCTGAACAGTGCTAGTCCTCTTGCCTGGGGCCGGATCAGAAAGGAGGGGCAAGGTGGTTCCACCTCCCGAGGTGATTCCTTTGGATGCCTGAGCGAGTCCCTGACTCCCAGCAGCGGTCTCTGCCCTCAGCCGTCTTTATCACTCCTGATTAGGTCTGCAGACTCCTTGCCCCCCCACCTTGCCTTGCCAGGCTTTGTGGCTCCCTGGGCTCATTTTCTGATAGAGCTGTCAGTTTTTACTGCTGATAGGAGAAATCATTTTCTCTCTTAGCTGAATGTTAATTGGCTCCCTCTCCCCCCCTCAGTTAGTACTTGCAGTCCCTGAGTTTTTTTTTTTTTTTTTTTTTACCCCCAAGGGAAAGGTACGTTAGTAGAGAAGCATTCAGGAAAGACAAGGAAGGTGGTTCTTGCTAAACTGCAAATTGCTAATTGCTAATTGCTAAATCACAGGTTACGAAAAAGCTAAAGAGGAGAGCAAGGAAGAGATTATGACCACACATTTCGTAGCTCTACGTGAGCTGGCATCCCTACAGCACCTGCATTCTATAGTGGCTGGATATTCCGTAGGGAGAACCGTGAAATCAGCTGGGTCTAGTTGAACAAACATTGAGCATCTTCGAAGTACCAGGCACCAAGGCAGGTCCTTGGGTTGCAGAGACGACTAAGACCCCATGGCTGTCCCGAGGGACAAGCTGATAAATGGGAATCGTGAGTTCCATGTGATGCGAGCAGTGGCAGAAATAAGCCAGGATACTGCGGCGCTCACACAGGGTCACAGAAACTTCAGCCTTAAAAGATAACAAGAGTCAGCTGGGAGCAGGTGGTGGCAGGGACCTCCCAGATAGAAGAGATATTAATAGTTTATGAAGGCCAGGCACGGTGGCTCACACCTGTAATCCTGGCACTCTGGGAGGCCGAGGCGGGTGGATCGTTTGAGCTCAGGAGTTTGAGACCAGCCTGGGCAAGAGTGAGACCCCATCTCTACTAAAAATAGAAAGAAATTAGCTGGACAACTAAAAATATATACAAAATATTAGCCAGGCATGGTAGCACATGCCTGTAGTGCCAGCTACTTGGGAGGCTGAGACAGGAGGATCACTTGAGCCCAGGAGTTTGAGGTTGCTGTGAGCTAGGCTGACGCCACGACACTCACTCTAGCCTGGGCAACAAAGTGAGACTCTGTCTCAAAAAAAAAGAAAAGAAAAGAAAGAAATGGTTTATGAAAAGTCACAGGTGCCATGAAACCGGGTGGTGCTGGGAGGAACAGTAAGAAGTTTGATATGGCCAAAGGTTAAGGTCATGTGGAGGACCAGCTTGGGGCAGGACTGGCGTGCCAATGCAGGTATTCTCCCCCTATAATTGTCATGCACTTAAAAAGCAAGCAAGCAAACAGCCTCGTTGAGATTTAATTTACATACCATAAAATGCACCTGCTTAAAGTGTACAATTTGGTGGTTTTTAGTATATTTATAGGGTTGTGCACCCATCGCCATAACTAACTTTAGGATATCTCCCCCAAAAACCTTCTGAGCAGGGTTTTTGACAGGGGCATGGCCTGGCCACATTACGTGTTACATCAGTTTGGCGGCGGAGCACAGACAGGTTTGGAGGGGGCAAGCCCGGGCCCTCCCCGAGCCAAGAACATGAGCCATAGCACAGCAGCGAGTGCGCACGAGGGCTAAAGATTTGTAGCCATGACAGGATGAAATTTACTCCGTCTCTCACACTCTTTTTCTTTGCCAGAAAAGGACTGGGTTATGAACACTCAGGCTGTTTTTGCCGACTAGCTAGTCAGTATTATAGATGATGTTGCCTATTTACGAAGAAAAATTGACAGAGAGGCTCTATCACAGCAAAATCCAGAATTCTGAAGTTTCTGCAAAATGGGACTAGCACAGATGCTGTTCAGCATGTTTCATGCAGCAAAACCCACAGCTAGTCTGGACCAAACGAAGGGTGCGGGGTCTGTCCTCAAAGGCTCCATAAGGGGACACATCCAGATTGAAGTGCAGAGTCACCAGCGGATCCTGGGTTGTGAGCAGGACCCTGTGTAGTCATGCAAGTGGCCCATTCAAGTCCAAGGTCCTTAGCCAGGAAAGGATCCAACAGAGCTGAGTATCCCTGACTCTGCGGACAGGTGGGTCTGATCCAAGCCTGATGCTATGATAATGGTACCGGTTTGGTTTTTTAAATTGCAGGCAAGAAATACAAACAAAAACCAATTAAATAGGCTTTACCAATGAAAGGCACTTTGTCCTGACAAAATCTTTGACTAGGATAATGTGAAAAAACTCTCCCTACAAAAACATAGAAATGCCCATAAAATATAACCAAATAAATAAATAAGTAGTCAATGCTTGGCTGACTTAGCAAACAAGAAAGGAATATCCCCAAGGGAGAGAAACAAAGCGGGAAAAACCAGAGTGGAAATCACATGACTCAGCCCCACGGTTGCCTCGGGGAGGGATTCAAGAGAGGGGAGGAAGGATAATCAGAGCCAGCAACACAGAGGCCTGAGTTTTGGCAGCTGTGCTGGGACTGGAGCTGTGAGATCTTCAGCTGACAGGAGGCGGAGGGTTGAAGCTATGCCTCCTTGCGAAAGCCAGACTCCGAAAGCCAGACTCCGAGGCGCATCCCTCAGTGAAGGATGGGCTGGAAAAACCTGCCCTCTAGCACCCGGAGATAACAAGGAAGCTTGTTTATCACAGCAGTGGGGGGGCTAAGAAGGATCCCTTGAAAAATCCAAGCCTCCTGTCTGTGCTTTCAGTGGGTGTGAAGTCCAAATCTGTGCTGCGTGCACAGGCTGAGATTCCTGTGCCAAGAGAAGAAAACCGATGCCAGGTTGGTGATAACCCTGGACCACCTGGTAAAGCAGATGCAAGTTGCTCTGCAGGGGCATCCCTACCACTCAAGCAGCAGGCAATTCCCACGCAAAACCAACTCCTGCAAGATGAGCTCACAGCACCAAATCTCAGGATATGTGAAGGAAGAAAGAGTTCCTCTTGAACACGTCAGCAGGCACCACGACCAGAATGATTGGAGGCCCAAGCCTCTGAGATAACAGAGCAGCAGACCGAAAGAGAATATAAATAGAATGTTTATGATGATTAAAGGCCAAAATAAAAGATTCAAACTCTCAAGAAAATGATACAATATGAAAACAAGAATAGACAGATTTGAACAGTAGTTACAGATGAAATGATACGGTGTCTGAGATTTGCCTCAAAATAATCTCAGATTAGGGATCTTCGGGAAGGAGTATGGATAAAACAAGATGGGCTGTGGGTTGATATTTGTTGAAGGTGAATAATAATAAATACATGTGGTTTATTATTCCATTGTCTCTAATTTTATATACATTTGAATTTTCCATAATAAAAATCATAAAACACACAAACAAAAAGCATCGACTAGAATTTCTAGAAACAAACAACATCAATAATGAAATTTAAAACTCAGGGCAGGTTTAATGGCAGATTAGATACAGAAGAAGAGAAAATTGATGAAGTAGAAGATACGAGAAAAAATCCAGAATGTAAAGTAGAGAGACAAATATATAAAAAAACTTCAGGAGAGACTGAGACACTGAGAATAAAATGGGAAAAAACATTGCTCATTTAAGAGGAGTTCCAAAAGAAGAAGAAAAGGAGGGCAACATCCAAAGAAATAATGGCTGAGTTTTTTGAGGTTTTAATAGCAGATCTAAATCCTTGGATTCAAGAAGCATAAAAAGGCCGGGCGTGGTGGCTCACACCTGTAATCCTAGCACTCCAGGCGGCTGAGGTGGGTGGATCATTTGAGCTCAGGAGTTCGAGACCAGCCCGAGAGCAAGAGCGAGACCCCGTCTCGACTAAAAATAGAAAAATTAGCCGGGTGTGGTGGCAAGCACCGGTAGTCCGAGCTACTAGGGAGACTGAGGCAGGAGGATCGCTTGAGCCCAGGAGTTTGAGGTTGCTGTGAGCTAGGCTGATGCCATGGCACTCCACTCAGGACAACGGAGTGACACTCTGTCTCAAAAAAAAATCCCTAAGCAATAAGTCAGAATAAAGTCTCATGTAAGGCACACTAGAGAGAAACTATAAGATACAAAAGACAAAAGACAACCATAAAAACCACCAGAAAGAAAAGGCACATTACCTCAGGTAACAACTATGCTGACAGATGACTTCTCAACAGCAACCAAAATCTCAGAAGACAATTAAGTAACATTTTCAAGGTGCTGAGGGAAAATAATTGTCACCCTAGAATATTATGCTTAGCTAAACTATTGTTCTAGAATGAGGAGGGAAAAAGATATTTTCAAACAAAGATTGAAGCATAAGGCAGTTTTACGGTGCTTAGACTCTCACTGAAAGTACGGTATTGGAAAAGATGCACTTCAGAAAGGAGAAAATAAATTCAACGCAGAGGGAAGAAAAGAGTTAGAAACAATAACAAAAAGTCCTATTTATTGAGTGCTTGCTATGTACCAGGCACTGTTGTAAGGACCTTTCCTTATTCATTTAATTCTCATAACCCTTAAAACTGGGTGCAATTATCATCATATCCCCTGGACAGATGAGGAAACTGAGGCAAGGAGAGGTTAAAAACTTGCCCAAGGTCACAGATCTAGAAGTGGAAGAGTTCCAAAGTTTAGCTACAAAGCTCACATTCTCATATACATTGCTATATTGACTCAAGAAGCAATAGTGAGCTTTTCAAGTAAGCAATCTTGCCGCAAGTGACCAAAAGTGTTTCCAAATTCCAACAGATATTAAACTTTACAATTCAGAAGTAAGAAATCAGAATTCCTAGGAATTCTTGGGAATTCCCCAAATCATAAGTTATTCCTAAAATACCTCCAACATTATTCATACTGTTAACCTAATAACCTAAAAACTTATTTAACAAATAAGAAACATTAAGCTTAATATTATTTACAGAGAACAGCAGCCTGTAGCTGGGGTCCCTAATCCCCAGGCCGTGGCCCAGTACGGGTCTGTGGCCTGTTAGGAACCAGGCGGCACAGCAGGAGGTAAGCAAGCGAAGCTGCATCTGTATTTACAGCCGCTCTCCATTACTCGAATCACCACCTGAGTTCCACCTCCTGTCAGATCAGCAGTGGCATTAGATTCTCACAGGAGCTCGAATCCTACTGTAAACTGCACATGCAAGCGACCTGGGTCTTGTGCTCCTTACAAGAATCTAACGCCTGATGATCTGAGGTGGAGCTGAGGCGGTGATGCCAGCGCTGGGGAGCGGCTGCAAATACAGATCATCATTAGCAGAGAGATTAGACTGCACAATAAATGTAATGCTCTTGAATCTTCCCGAAACCATCTCGCCCTTCCCCCTGGTCCATGGAAAAATTGTCTTCCGTGAAACCAGTCCCTGGTGCTGAAAAGGTTGGGGACTGCTGGTTAGGGGATATTAAAATACTGGAAAAGCCACTGAACATTATTGAGTGATATTCAAATAATGTAACATGTGGCTCTTACAGCAAGGTTAACAGTACTTCATATCTTATTTCAGATGACACTTCATATGTCAAAATTGCCAATTTAAGGACTTACTCTGATTCCCAAACTTGTTCTTGGAACACCATCAATAGAACTTGTATGTAGTATACTATGCATATAGACTGATCAATAATTATTTCATTTGCAAGAATGACTCCCAGTTAGCAGCAGACAGGACCATGGTCACACTGACGGCTATGAGCAAATCTGACTGATTGAATCATGTCTTCCCTCCCCTTTCCCAGAAATGTTGGCTTTACCTCTCAACTTTGTGTCAGTATTTCCTGGTTTTGACTCAGCATCAGTAGATTCCTTTGAACAAGTAACATTCCTTTCCTTTCTTTTTCTTTTTTTTTTTTTTCTTTCTTTTTTGAGCTAGGATCTTACTCTGTTGACCAGGCTGGAGCACAGTGGTTTCATCACAGCTCACTGCAGCCTCCAATTCCTGAGCTCAAAGGATCCTCCCACCTTGGCCTCCCAAAGTGCTAAGATTATAGGCATGAGCCACCGTGCCAGGCCGAACCAGTAACATTTCTATGTTGATTAAGCTCTAATTCTCATAGGAAAATTGCAATCCTTTTCCCAAATTTTTCAACTGATTTTTCTTGGGATTCAGAATTTGAAAAAATATAAATTTGTGCAGAAACATTAGGAAGGATTTCCCAAATGGAAACAGCAGTGAGCAAAGACACTGAAAAAATGTGGATTAACCCAAAGAAGCATTGACCACATAAAACAATAATAATAACAATAATTAACTTAGGGTATAAAAACAATGGTATTGTTCAATAAATGATGCTGGAACTATTTGTTTTCCAAATGGGAAAAAGTATAATTGGATCCCCACTTCACAGCACAGGTAAACATCAGTAGGGGCCAGGAGCGGTGGCTCCAGTGTTATCTGACATACAAGTTCCTTCTTGAGTGCCACATAGGGAATTTGTTATACATCAGAGCTTATAAGCCAGATCGGATCCCACAGAACTCCAATTCCGTAGCTTTAAGATGAGATGTTGAGCAGAGAAGAAAGATGGAGGGAAACACCCTCACTCAGCATGGTTGAGAAGATATTTAACTCTTAAAAATATAGCCATTGATCTTCTATTAGAAATATAAGTGCATTTTGGCCAGGTGCAGCAGTTCATGCCTGTAATTCCAGCACTTTGGGAGGCCAAGACATGAGGATCACTTGAGCCCAGGAATTTGAGACCAGCCTGGGCAATATAGCAAGACACCGTTTCTTCAAAAAATAAAAAAATTATCTGGGTGTGATGGCACATACCTGTAGTCCCAGCTACTCAGGAGGCTGAGGCGGGGGGATCACTTGAGCCCAGGAGTTTGAGGCTGCAGTGAGCTATGATCGTGCCACTGTACTCCAGTCTGTCTCTAAAAATAAAAATAAAAATAAATAAATTAAAGGCCTAGATGTGATAAACAAATTTTTAATAAAACTTTTAGGATAGAATCCTTACAAACTTGGAGCAAAAGATTTCTTAAATAAGACACTAAAAAGCACAAGTTGCAAATTAGATGACTGAAAAATCTGACTGTATTTACATTGAAAAAAAAACCTTCTGCATTAAATACAAGATAAATTTAACAAGCCATAGGCCGCAGGTGAGAAGATAGAATGCATATGTAACTGACAAGGAGTTAGTTTCCAATATACATAAAGAACTCCTAGAAATAAAATGAAAAAGACACACAGCCCAATAGAAAAATGGGCAAAGGATAACAAAAGGCAAAACCTAATGGTTAATGAGAAGATGTTCCATTACATTGATATTAGGGGACATGGACAATTAAACTACAACAAGACAGCATTAGATTGTCAAAAATATCAGAGCTTCGCAATCCCAAGTGTAAGCAAGGCTATGGAGAAAAGAAAACCCACGTGCAATGCTAGTTGTGTGTAAATTAGGACAACCACTTCAGAGAGCAATTTGACTTTATCTAGTGACATTGAAGATGCACATATGCTATGACCTAGCAGTTTTATTTCTAGGCAAATATCATAAAGAAACTTACACATACGAGCACCACCATGTGTAAGAATGCACACAGCAGCATTATGTATAATAAAGTTGCAAATAAACTAAGTATCCTTCAGTGGCAGAAAAGATAGATTACATTTTATTCATGTAACAGATTAACGTAGAGCAGTAAAAAACATAAGCTGCAACTGCATGCATCTACATGATAAATCTCAACAACATAAACTAAATTACAGAGGAATACTGCAAAATGATTATTTAAATTCTGAAAAACATAAAACAATACTATGTATTATTCAGGGACAGAGACACTTTTAATAAACTGTGCTTAGGAATAAAGAAGATTATTACATACAATAATAGGAACAACTCGTGAAGAAGGTATAATAAGTCTGAACTTTTATGCACCCAAAACATGCCAAGAATTGTCAGAATTACAAGGAGAAATGGACAAATCCTCTGTACTAGTTTGGATTCCAAGAAGCAAATGCCAAGATGGCATTAGATACACAAGAGATTTTTTTGAGGAAACGTCTGTGAGGGCTGAAGGGGAGAGGTGCGGAAGCAGGTCGGGAGAGCCTCGGACCACGAAGGCAGGAGGGACACGTGTGCAAGGAGAGAGGGAAGGTAGGAGGAGCCCGCTGGCCGCAGCATGACTCTGAGCAAGCTTTGGCCAGGCGATGGCTAGTCCCCAAGCAATGACTTCCCATTGGAGGAGTCTCCCATCAGCAGAAGTGGTCCGGCTCTAGAACCCCCTTGGTGATTGGCTGGGAGCAACTGGTGTGGGAGGGGCAGGAGTGTGGTTTTAGCTCAAATGCCACAGTGGTCTGGGGGTGCTACAGTTGGAGGCTGCTGTCTACCATGCTCCCTGCAGCAGGTTCCTTAGAAGGGTCTATGGTCCATGGCTGCCATATGTACCATCACAGTAGAAAATAATAATCTACGTAACATACATCACTCAGGACCCCAAAGTTATTCTCCTAAAGATATTCTTTATACCCCAAGATATTCTCCTAAAGATTAATAGACAATAATAGACTCCTATATCCAAGAATTAGAGAACATACCTTTTAAAGCATACATGAAACTTTTATAAAATTGCATGTGTAGTAGATCACAACACCATTCTCAACACATACAATGAATTGATATTTGGCTATGATGCAATAAGATTAGAAATAAATCATAAAACTATTTTTTAAACCTATATGTTTTGAAATTGAAATTCATAGATTACCTAACATAAAAGTCAAAGAGGATATCATAAGGGAAATCAGAAAATATTTAGAACTGAGAGACGATTAAATCACTGTGTGGTAAACCTAGGATACCACTAAAGGCATAGGCAGAGGGAAATTTATAGCCTTAACTACGCGCATTGGAAAAGAAGATTCAGAATGAATGAGCTAACTGTTCAATTCTAGAAGTAAGAAAAAGAATGAATAAAACAACAAAAACAAAAGTAGAAGGAAGGAAATAAGAAAATCATAAAGATAAGAAGAGAAATTAATCAAAGAAAAAACTAATAGCGGATCAACAAAACCACAGCTGGCTCTTTACAAAGACTAATAAAATTGGTAGATCTCTGGCGAGAGCGGCTGAGGAATAAAGGAGAAAGCACGAACATGTTAAGAATGAACAAAAGGAACATAACACAGCTAGCGCAGAGATTCAAAAGTAACGATAGCTCATGTTTACGAGTCAGTTTCATGCCTCATTCTATAATGCAATATTTATTTACAGTTTAAGTTAAATACAAATCCTTTCTACAGAATCCTCTGCTTATATATAGTAATGACGATGGGCTAACATTTATCCAGAACTTACTGTGAGCCATCCCCTGCACCTGGTACATCATCTCTTGCCTCCGTAACTTTGGTTAGGCTGTTTCCTTCCACTCCTCTGCATCCTGTAAGGTTTGGCTAAAATGCAGCCTCCTCTAGCTGTCACTGCCAGTGGCATACCTGTTATCCATTCTGTCCCCTTATTTACTAATAGAACCACAATTATTTTTGGTCTATCCCCCCACCTACTCACCCCCACCCATTCATCCATCCACGTCTCTGAGAACCTATACAGCTCCAGGCACAATATTTAGGCACTTGACATACAAAATGAGTGGGAGTTGTCCTTTGCCTCTAAGTAACTACACTTTGTTTGGGACAACAGATAAGGAAAAATGTCAGTACGTTTGTCATGAGTGCTATGCTAGAGGCAGAAGAGGGATATAGTCTTAAACGTATTAATGTTTTTCCTTCTCTTATTTAGCCAGAAGCTTCTGTTTGCTTCAGGGATAACTGTGATTTTCACAGTAGGAGTGTGAGGAGGAAAAGACCCTTTACCTCTGAGTGTTAAGACCAACAGTGCTGGGACAGCTTTCAGACAAGAAAGGGGTTTTCTAAATTCCAAAGGCAGCAGCTTTACAGTTCAGAGCACTGTTTCCCCCCAATATCACTTGATTCTGTGCCTTTGGCTTTTCTTGACATATCTGAATTGTTGTATGTGACCAGGAAATTTCACATGCTTTTACTTTTTCTAAGAGCCACACACTCTCCTACGCAAGGACTTTCCTCGTGTACCTTCCTCTGTAACGTGCGTACGTTCACGCCCTTCCCGCGTCTGGTTGAGCTCCAGCGCCTTTGCAGCAGGCTCCATTTCGCTGTCCTCCTGTGCCTCCCTCGATACCGCCGCACCTGTTCCCACCGCCGCGCCCTTCCCGAGTTAATGTGGTTTCCTTAGAGAGCCCCCTCTGGTACTTAGGTTGAACTACAGCATCCCCCAAAGCCCTTTCTGCCAAATATTTCAGTCTCCAGGAGCATCTCGTTTATTTTCAAGTACAATGTTCTCAGCTACCACGTGACTTTTGCCACGTTCCTTCCTCTCCCTTACAAGGTGACCTTTGGGGATGTCTGCAGGCCGTGAAGTCTGAGAGCGTTGCCCACCGTGCACACCTCAACTCCCAGCTCCGCTGACAGACCGGCATTTCAACAGCTAAGAGGCACCACGTGCCCACCGAGTGCCAGGTACCCGTCTCAACACTTGACTCGTTCACTCCTCACATCAACCCAACGGGGGAGTGCAGTTCGCATTGGCATTTTACAAATGAGAAAATGAAGGCACAGATGTGAATCCGGTTGGGATTTGAACCTATGCAGGGAAAATGGTCATTTTAATGATAAAACAGAGTGGCACATATACCTGGCACGGCAAGCTGGAAACCCGAATGCTGCCACTGAACACAGTGTTTAACTCACTAGGAAGGATTTTATCAGGGGCAGACGCAGTGGCTCACACCTATACTCCTAGCACTTTGGAAGGCCAAGGTGGGAGGATCACCTGAGGTTAGGAGTTCAAGACCAGCCTGTGCAAGAGCGAGATCCCGTCTCACAAAAAATAGAAAAATTAGTGGGCGTGGTGGCACACACCTGTAGTCCCAGCTACTCAGGAGGCTGAGGCAGGAGGATCACTCAAGCCCAGGAGTTTGAGGTTACAGTGAGCTATGATGATACCACTGCACTCCAGAGTGAGACTCTGCCTCAAAAAAAAAAAAAAAGGATTTTATCAGCCACAGCCAAAAGGAATATTCACTCATTAATGTTACTGTGATAATGCACCTAATTTGGAGAGCTTCCTCCGAGTTTGGGCATCTCCCTTGTGGTGGAGAAAGGCAGGCAATCGGGAGCGGGGGGATGGGGGAGGTGAGACAGCTGGTGGTGTGGACACATTCACAAATCTGTGTCAAATCGCTCAGCCCTGTCCCAGGCCCCTGTGAGTCTAAGGTGATACAACCCAGGGGAGCAGCCTGCAGGCGACTCTCAAAGCCACATCTCCAGTGCAGAACACTCCAGATCGTAACTCTGGTCTAACACGGTCACCGGCATAGTCATAGTGCCAAATCTCATTGGTTTAGAAACCAGATTTAGATTGAAAGTTTTAATAAAAATGTTATATGCTTGGTCATAGCTGAATTATTTGAAGGCTACCTTCATTTATTTTAGTTCACAGGGACCAATTCGATCTTCAAGGTTGGTTCATTCCCCCCACCTCACAGTGACCTCACAGAGCCCTCCCCTTCCTCACCTGACCCCAGGGTCCCTCTTGTCCAGTGGTACCCAATGCCTTCTGTGTCTCTGCCCACATGTGGTTTCAGACTGTGGAAGCCCATTGGAGGAAGAGAGAAAGGTCTCTGCTATCCACAATCTGCAGCCTCCAGCCTGAAGCGTCTGGAATCTGTCCCAGTTGCACCACCTCGAGGCAGCAGTGTGCTGGAGAAGGCGGGTGCTGCCCCTCCCGGGAACTAGCCACCCTTTCTCAATCAAACCAAAGCAGGGGTTACGCTTTGAAGATAACTCTCTGCAAATTTAGAGCCATGACATTTTGGATACAGTATTGTCTGGAAAAGTGCCCACACTTGGCTTAGACACACTTTTACTTAGCCATTTGCCAAAAAATTCTGGGATTAAAATTCAGTTATTTGCAGATTAAAACTAGCTTTAAAAATAACAAGTATCTCTGTGCTTTCTGTGGGTGTGTGCATATACACATGCATATTTTACGCATACATGTATGTGTGTTTAAATCTCCTCAGTCCTGCTAACTGGAAATAAACGAAGACCAACCAAGTGAGAAAAGCAAAGGCTATTTTTTCTGAACTTGCTATAGCGAGGGAGTTGCCACCACCGCTGTGCTTTGGCAAGACGCACAGCGGCAGTGAGCGGGAAAGCTGCGTGGCAGGAACAAGGCACGCGCATGTTGGAGGCTGCTTCCCCTGCTGGCCGCTAACTGGAACTGGGGCCGCCAGGGGACTGGTTAGGGGTGCGATCTGGCTTTCTCTGGTCGGCCCTAAGTCGGAAGCAGTGGCAAAAATTAGGGGAGCTCTTGGTTATTAATCAAGTGCTGAGCATTTTCGCGTGTTACTGAGTTATTGTTTAGCTTCCTGGATTGTCACTTGAGGCAGCCGTTTGGCTTCCTGCAAGTCTGACTCAGGACAGGCTGGCGTCCGAGGGTGTTTATTGCAGACAAGGGGGTTGGTTCTTGGGCAGGTTGTTGCAGGTCGTGGGTCCAAGTTCTATTTTCATATATGCTCTGGCCATTGTCCCTTTGTCTAGTCAGTCTCTCATAAGAATTATATAAGAATTAGTCAAATAAATCCATCCCTTCTCTTTGAAGCGTGAATCAGTTAGTCCACCCAGCAAGTTTAAAAGGTGACCTTATCAATGAATAGCAACTGTCTGCATCATACAGTTAGATCTCAAATAATTCATAGAACAAATCCATGAGAATCACACATTATTAAAATACAGCCACCTCACACACAGAGCCGAGCCTGTGTTTGACAGTGGTGTGGCAATCAAACTCGACCTAGACCAGCAGAGAAAACCAGGCTTCTCCTCTGGAGGCCACAGACAGCCCCTCCCGCCTTCCCCGTGTGGGCTCTGCCCGGTGTCTCCCCGGGCAGTATGGCCCGATGAATTCTCGCAGGGAACAGAAAGTGAAGAAAAGGAAAAAATAGCTCATTAATGAAATTCAGAAAAATGCATGCTTGCCTCCTAAATTGTGAGGACAAATAACTGCTTGGCAAGACTGCCCTCGAGCAGTCAGCATGAAGTAGGCACATCCAGAGACCCATCCTCAGCCTCCCGTCTGCCTGGGCGGTGGGAACAGAGGTGACATTACCGATTCTTTGGGATCCAGCCCAGAGCAGCAGGACAGTTTAGTGCCCTGTTGCATCAGGACCACTTAAAGCTTTTCTCTGTGAAATCAATTTCCAACCAATGGTGCTTTCTAACCGGGGCACTTCTGAGACCATCGCTTCACTGTGGTACCAAACTTCGAAGGCAAGGAAATGAACCAGGAAGTGCGGCAGAGGGGCCACGAGTCCAAGCCAGGGCTGCGGCGGCAGACGGGGAACATCTGGATTTATGCCCAGCTGTGGTGCGCATCAATGATGACTTTGGGCACATCATTTATTTAATTTCTTTTGTTTCAGATTTCTTATCGGCACCATGAAAATTAAAATACTAGTTCCTTTCCATTCCCGTTGAATGCCTACTAGCGCTGGGTCCGTACAGGCCAGATGCTGGACAAGACAGGCACGGTTCCTGCCCTGTGGCTCTCTCACCTGCAGAGAGGTGGAAACATGTAAATCAATTAGAAACTTCTAGATTTGAAAAGTCTGTAGGGGAAACAAGATGTTATGTACATGTGTAGATATGCAGGAAAAAACAAGCTCTTTTTCCTCTGCTCTCAGCCACAACAATCAGCACAGAAGGCTCACTGCTGTACCCAGCTGTGTGGGGACGTCTCCTCACCAGCAAGCAGGCAATCAGTTCTGCAGCGGGCCCTGGCTGGGTGTCCTCTGATCCAACCCGGTTCTGACCCTGTCTACCCGGAGACAGCGTCAGATCCCACAAGACTGAGCCCCTGGTGTTCTGCCTGTGCCTCGACCCGCTGGATCCCCACAGCGCCCTCCCTGGGTTCGATTCGTTAGAGCAGCTCACAGAACTCAAGGAAGCACTTACTCATGTTTACCGTGTAGGGAAAACTTTGAAGTTTTGCTGAAAATCAACTGACAAGAGCCACATTAACAGGAGAAAGGGCATGCAAATTTATTTGATCATGGTTTTAAGTGACACGGGAGCTTTCAGAATGAAGACCCCAAGATACACCGGGAACTGTGCATTTTTATGCTCAGGATCAACAAAGTATGGACAGCCCTGTAGAAATGTGATTGGACAAAAATGTGATCTAATGTGTGAGGGCCATCAAAGTGTCACCTCCCGAGGCTCGGGGTGGGGGTGGGGGGCCCACACTGCACTATCTGGTGCCCCTGACCCTGGTGGAAGAGGGAAGGAGGCAACAGGAGGAAATGAGATCCTGGGGGGGAGGCCAAGGGTGTGAGAGGCAGCTGTGGGCGCCCAGCTCACTCTGAAGACTTCTCTCCTCCTGTGGTAGTTTCTTGCCACAGTCAAAGTAACAAATGGCTATGACCTGGGTGGCTTAAAACAGGACTTTATTCTCTCCCCATTCTCAATGGTGAAATCAAGTCTGAAACCAAGGTGTCAAATCGAGGAAGGAACCCTTCCTGCCCCCTCTAGCTTCTGGTGCTTTCTGGCCATATGGACTAAATGTTTGTGTCCCTCCCCAAATTCATATGTTGAGACCCTAACCCCCAATGTGATGTTATTAGGAGGCGAGACCTTTGGGAGGTAATTAGGTTTAGATGAGGTCCTGAGGGTGGAGCCCGTATAAGAGACAGGGGAGATCTCTCTCCCTCTCCCTCCTCCCTTCCGTGACCCCACCACGTGAGGACACAGCGAGAAGGCAGCCACCCTGAACACCAGGAAGCAGGTCCTCACCTGATTGAACCAAATCTGCCAGCACTTTGATCTTGAACTTCCCAGCTTTCAGCACTGTGAGAATAAATGTGTGTTGCTCAAGGCCCCAGTTGATGGCATTTTCTTCTGGCAGCCCCGGCAGACTTAGGCACCTGCAATCCCTGGCATTCCTTGGCCTGCGGTGGCATCACTGCAATCTCTGCTTCCGTCCCCGCGGGACTGCCTTCCCTCTGCGGCAGCGTCTGCGTCCAGATTTCCCTCTTACAGGCACACCAGTCACTGGCCCATGCGAATCCAGTGTGATCTCCTCTGAACTTGACGACATCTGCAGAGACCCTATTTCCAAACTGGGTCTCCTTCACAGGTACCAGGTGGATGCAAATTCGGGGGGGCGCTTTGCAAGTCGGTGCACCTTCAGTTCCACGTGCCCCCCTGGCTAGGGCTCCCCGAGCATCCTCCTCCACTCTCCTTGAGCTTCCTTAGCTCAGAACCACCTTCTCAGACCCCTTTTCTTGGTTATGGTTCTGCATGCGAGACACTCCACCTCCCCATCGCCTGTCACCCTTCCCCCCGCCTGTGATTGCAGCCAGAACTATTTTTACCGAAAATGCTACGACACATGCAGTTTCAATCCTCCAGGCGCCTCCTTCAGGTGCACGTCTCTCTGTAAAGTGCTTGTCTTAGAAAACCTGGGCAGAACCTGAGTTTGATCTTCATGCCTACTAATTAGTAACCTGTGAACTAAAATGAAATCTTAAGCCCCCGCAGCTGGCTCAGTGGACCCCCTCTTGGCCAAGGAGACCCCAGAAATACCCTAAAGCTCAGTTGTTGGCTGTGAGAAGGGCAGTCAGAAATGGCTTGTCATGCCCCCCCCCCACCTTCCTGGAGATGTGCTTGGTAACTCAGGAACAGACCTAAGGCTGTGCAAGACAAAGCTTAACCCACACTTGCATGTCCTCAATTTACTCAACAAATCACTTGAGTCTGGGTATACATCCTGCAGCTTGTCTCTGATTAACAGACTTCCTTAAGTCAAAACATTCCAAGCCTTTAGACAACACCTTATTTCTTTAACCAATCACAGATCAAAGAATCTTGAAACCCACCTGTAACCTGTAATCCCCTGCTTCAAGACGTCCTACCCTTTCAGGCCAAACTGATGTACACCTTCCATGTACTGATTTATGACTTTGCATGTAACTCCTGTCTCCCTGAAATATATAAAACCAAACTAACCCAGCCACCGCGAGACCACCTGCTCAAGGCTTCTTCGGCGTGGCTCTCCGGGCCATGGTCACACATATGTGGCTCAGAATAACCTCTTTAAATTATTCTACAGAGTTTGGGTTCTTGTCCGTTGACAATACACACAAGCTCACGCTATGAAATGGTTATATTTACCCTGAGCTGTGGGGCTGACTTAAGGCCACAGTGCAAAGGCGGCTCGGCAAGGAGGAAACAGCAGCATTTTGTGCGGGTGTTGCTCTATCCCGGGTTCCCTGGAACTCCATCACCCGCCAGCAGACACTCACTGCTGTGTCCTGTTACTCAGATGGCCTTAGAGCCCAAGGAGCCCAGTGGCCACCCCCCATTTGGAAAAGGAGGTCACTGGGGCCCTGAAAGTTCACAGAACTTCCTCAAAGCCACAGCAGGTATGTGGGAAAAGGAAGACTGTGATCCAGCTCCCACTTCTGTTTCCAAACCCCCACCCTGCCTCAGCTAGGCCCAAGCTCAGGGGGCCAAGTCTGGGAAGGGCTTTCTTCCAGCTGGTCTTGTAAGATGAGAGGTGCAACACACTGTGCTTGTGATAGCCAAGGACCCCAAGCCTCAGTTAGCTCTAGCCCTGGAAAATGTGTCATCTGCATAGTGTTACTGGCAGGGCTAGGCCAAAGGGACATGGGCTATTACTGCCCCTGGGGTGGGATGGGGGGCTGAGGGGAAGAATGTACCAGATGTTTTAATTACGCCCCTTCAAACACTCAACCCTCTTTGCCTTTGTAGTTCAATATTAGTCGGTTCCTATCTTTCAGGTCTTCTAAACTTGCCCATGAACTTGCACAGCAATAAATCCCTGAACGTTCAAAGCCATGATTTCCTCAGCAGGTGGATGTGGAACGCTCAGAGACCTATAATAATCAGCCCTTTGCAACAAGCACTTTTTCTTCCTTCTCATTATTGCAGCACTTTAAGAGAAGCAGGGAGCAACTGCTCTGGCACCGCTGCGGAGACACTTGGAAACATGCTGGGGAGCCGCTCTGTCACCAGGAAGACAATGCAACACATTTAAAACGTCTTATTTTCCCTTGCT
The DNA here is from genome assembly GCF_041146395.1 of Eulemur rufifrons. Taxonomy (NCBI): domain Eukaryota; kingdom Metazoa; phylum Chordata; class Mammalia; order Primates; family Lemuridae; genus Eulemur; species Eulemur rufifrons. Next base: position 90,930,818 of record NC_090998.1, read on the forward strand.
CTGGCAAGCAAAAGCAACTAAAGCCTTCGGGGAATCGCCTTACAAGGAAAGGCAATGAGCCCGCGTCTGTAGCGCCCCCGTCGCCACCACCCCTCCCCCTGCAGGGGCCGAGCGGGCGGCGGCTCCCGGTGGCGGCGTCGCTGGGACGCGCTCACGGAACACAGTTGTTCTCTGCAATGGCTCATTTCCCTTTCTGTCTAGAAGGCGCCTCTGTTTATTCCCACCGAACCCGGGCTCGGCAGAGAAGACTGACAGGATTACAAAGCCCCGCGAGCCCCGTCACTCGCGCTCCTCTCCCCGTCACTGGGCGGGTCCTTAAGGCTCTGCTGTACCCTTGGCTGAGGCACTGGCGCCCCTCACCAGTGCTGGAGGGACGGAGCCCTGCGCTGTCCCCTCCCCGGCATGAAGTTCCCAAGGGAATGCCCATTTCTTATGTTTTAAAAAGTCCTGCCCCCCCCCCCCACCGCGCCCCTAAAGTCACCAAGGAGTCCCACCAGCGGGACTTGGGAGACAGAGAGCTTGAATTACCTGCTCTGAACGTGTTAAACCAACAGGATCATCGCTCTACCAACCAGCCCGGTCAGGAAGCAAGGCCCAGCCTAGGCCACCGCGCAGGTGACAACCGTGTAGGGTAATTAGACCAATTTGGCCCATTTGGGGGAAAGGCCCAACCGAATCAGTGAAAAGTCTGAATTAAATGAAGTGTAATAAAATGTAACTATCTAAAATGATCTCTTACCATCTTTTTAAAAACTATTCATGCATACTGTAAAGACAAGTTTATTAAGATAATTTGGAAACAGGCCCTTATCTACCAGAATTGAATAAAATGATGTTTTGACTCTTTCTATAAACACAGTTGGGACCGAAGTAAATAATTTCAACTTCTATCACAAGCCAGGAGGAATGAAGATGAAGCATTTATCATCAGACACTCAAGTAAAGCTTTTCTTTCATTACCTAAACTTATAAAATAGCATAATTAAAGATCTGTGAAAACATAATCAAATGATCCATAGTATATATGACTATTTAGAAGCCAAAGTGTCCTTTCATAACCAAAATATAAGTTTTCTAACACCAGAAAAGTCATTTTAACCATCCCTTACTAAATCTGTTTTGCAGCTATTTCTTTCTAAGAATGTTTAAATCTGGACCTAACTTATGCTATCACGGTTCTGCAGGTTTGCTAAGGCAAAAATCATTCTAAATTAAGACCAAGCCTCTCACCAAGGCTCACTGAGCTTCCCACTGCTAGTTGCAAAATATTTGTCAAGCACCATTGAGAAAAAATTCTTAATCATTTGGAAGGGGTTGTTGAAAGAAAGAAAGAAAGAAAATCCTTAAGTTCACTGGAATCATGCACAATAGACAACCTGTATGAGACATACATTTGTGGTCTTTAAATTTTTAAAAATATTCATATGCAAAAAAGAACCATTTTCCAGAATCCTTGCGCCTGCTAATTGTGTGATTACAAAAAATGTGGGCCAAACTCTGTTTAAAATTGTTATCTTCAAAGGACATTTTGGATAAAGATTATTGGACAATTCACATGTATAGGTATTTTTATGTTTTTGTCAGGTTGTGGTTTTGGTCCCTTTTAGTCTCTATTTGCAAAGTTCCTTGTCAGCATCCATTTTATAGACAAAGACCGGGAGCACGGGGTCCACACGCTGAGCCAGGGATGGAAATATTTGTGAAAAACATGCGCTGTTCAGTCTCTTCTCAGGTGAAGCCATGGCCCTCGAGGGCGCCACACCCACCCGCTCGGCTGTGTGTGCGACTAAGTATTTTAGATATATGTAAAATTTAACAATTCATGTCCAAATGCAAACTTATTTTAAAAGGATGCCTAAGGTTCCAAAAGTTTTTAAAATCTGCTTTGAAGCCAGGCACGGTGGCTCACGCCTGTAATCCTAGCACTCTGGGAGGCCGAAGTGGGAGGATTGCTTGAGGTCAGGAGTTCAAGACCAGCCTGAGCAAGAGCAAGACTCCGTCTCTACTAAAAAATAGAAAGAAATTAGCTGGGCAACTAAAAATAGAAAAAATTAGCCGGGCATGGTGGTGCATGCCTGTAGTCCCAGCTACTTGAGAGGCTGAGGCAGGAGGATTGCTTGAGCCAGGAGTTTGAGGTTGCTGTGAGCTAGGCTGATGCCATGGCACTCTAGCCCAGGTGACAGAGTGAAAAAAATAAAATAAAATCAATATAACTTCCTCTCAATTTTTGCTGTGAACCTAAAACTGTTCCTAAAAAATAGTCTTTTAACAAATCTAATTAAAAACACAATGCGCACGGTCTAGAAAAAAACCCGACAGGATGAAGCAAGAGACACTGAGCAGATCATTTCCTTTCTGGAGGACTTAACTTCCCGCTCCACAAGGTGAAGGGTTCAACTCACACAGGGACCTAGGAGCCAGCCTTCCACTGGAGCATTCTGTTCAATGGTGAAAGCCCCTGAAATTACTTTCCCTTTCTCTTTAGACATGCCATGGGCCTCCCCCACAGTCAGGTGCCTTTGCTGGAGCTCCATGCATTTTTGCTAAACAAATCAATGACCCTAGAAAACATATGCAAATTGCTTTGCCAGGGCAGTGTGGTATTGTGAGGAAAGACTCAGCAAGGGAGCTGAGAACAGTCCCCACCCCTACCCTGAGGTGTCAGGGACCCTGTTGTACTGGGATTGCAAAGATCAGCAAGCACCACTGAAGGGCGTGCCCCAGGAACAGGTACCCACCTATAAAGCACTGCTGTTCAGGAGAACGTCAGCTGCTTCCCCTTTCCCATCTTCCGTATAACCACGAGTATATTTTGTGACATCCCATTTGGGGCTGACTTGGAGAGTTTTCTGGGAGGAAAGGAGAGGAAAAAAACCTATACTGCTATATATGTGCTTCTACTGACACCTAGGTTTACTGTGAAACTAACACCCTGAGTCCAATCTTGGCTTGGCCACAGGACTGCACAGTATTCATTTGTGCTGTCTAAGAAAGGCACATGGGGAGCTGTCTGTGACGGGAAAATGAGGACTACTTAGCATGTCCGAAATAAAAGTTGATTCCCCCTGGATTGTGGTCTGCATCTGATTTTGCAGGTATGTATTAGGAGAAAACATGCTAGCAGTTCAAAATCCCCATCCTGGCTGGGCACCGGGGCTCACACCTGTAATCCTAGCACTCTGGGAGGCCAAGGTGGGAGGATCGCTTGAGGTCAGGAGTTTGAGACCATCCTAAGCAAGAGTGAGACCCCATCTCTACTAAAAATAGAAAAAATTAGCCGGGCATGGTGGCGCATGCCTGTAGTCCCAGCTACTGGGGAGGCTGAGGCAGAAGGACCACTTGAGCCCAGGAGTTTGAGGTTGCTGTGAGCTAGGCTGATGCCACAGCACTCTAGCCCGGGCAACAGAGCGAAACGGTATCTAAAAAAAACAAAACAAAACAAAAAATAACAACTCCCATCCTGCCCTTGCAAAAGCTGTAAAGGGGAAAAGGAATTAATTGTGCTGAAAGGAGAGTCACAAACCCTCCATGGGGTCAGCAGTAGGGGACCATTGATCTATTTAGGAACAAACAGGTGGCCTCAAACTTCCTTTTAAACTCTATATGTACAACAACCACTAAAAAAAATAACAACAAACAGCAAGGCTGGTCTGGGCATCCTGGAAGGGGCACTTAGGTAAGATGCTACTGCCTGGTAGGTGGTTGCTAACACAAAGTCACGCATCTCAGGCCGTGTTCTCCAGCTGGCAGTGAGTGTCCCCAAAGGGCACAGGTTCCAGTGTCAGCAGGTCCCTTCCCCTACACAGCTGAAAGGCTGCAGCCTGTTCTGTCTCTTGTCCTCCTGCAGCTCGGACCCTGGCCGGGCATGGTGCCCACCAAAGCCACCATTTCAGGGGAGAGAGCTGTCTGAGTTGCTTCCACAATCCCTTCCAGAAGCTTCCCCACAAGGCCTGAGGACCAGTTCTTCAGCCAGAAGTAGCCCTTTGGAAGGACACCCAGAGGCTGATGGGGCCTGACAGTGCCACACGCCTGGGCTAACGGGCAGTTGCATGGCATTGGCAAGGAACAGGCAGGTGCCCAAGGCTCGCTGCAGTAGAAGTCCGGGCAAGCAGGACGCTGGGCAGTCCGGGCAGTGAGGCGAAGGCCTGGGGATGCCACAGGACACACCACCCGTCCTCCCTCCGTATATCTCTCATCGTCCATGGGTCCAAGGAAAAAGCCACCCTTAGCACGTTGGGTATCTCTGACCTGGAGGAGCGGGGGCTTACTCAAAACTGAGGGCACCGGATCTCTCCCAGGCTCATGCGGAGTCCGCACCCTCCGCCCCTGCCATGGCCACACACACGCGGTGACTGAGAAGATGGGCCGCCCTGGCGAGCGGGGCCAACATGCACGTCTGCACGAGCTGGGTCCTTCCAAGAAACCCCTCAGGAAGGTGTGCGGCGATTTCAGCAGCAATGCCACTGCGGCACGGGGTGCATATTTTGCGGAGTTCTTTTCCTGTCTTTAAGCTTTATTGGAGTATAATTTAGGCTCCCCAAAATGTGGGATCATTTTAAGTGTATCATTTGTTTGATGAGTTTTGATAAATGTATACACTTACAAACCCAGCACCGGGAGTATTTCTTTACTGTCCTCAATACTGGAAGTTTTTCATCTTTGGGAGGTGACTTTTATTTCTGGAAATCCGTGAAAGCCATTGGCCAGGATTCCAACCGGGCAGTCCAGCTCCTGAGCCTGGGCGCGTGCTCCCAAGCTGCAGCCCTCACAAGGTATCACCGCTCTCTATAAAGTTACCGAGCCGTTTCAAAGTGGGGAACCGGAGGCAGAAAGGGCCAGCAGTGACCTGCACGGGGCCCCAAGGCGGCTGTCAGTGGCACTCAGCAGATGCACGTGGGGCCGACCCCACTAAGAATCCAGCCCCGGGGCTGGCAGAGCCCTGAGGTGACTGGCTGTGAGCATCCGTTCACTCATTCGCTTATGCAGGGTAGCAAGGGTCTGCTGGCGCCGGCTGCTTGGGATACAACAGAGGGCAACACAAAATCCCTGCCCTTGTAGAGCGCACGTTCCAGCAGAGGGAGACAAATGACAAATAACAGACATGAAAAATAAACTTCCTGAGTATGCTGAAAGGTGACAAGGCGAGGGGAAAAGAGAAGGTAGAGGGAATGGGGGTTCTGGGGCGCCAGGGTGGGCTGACACGTGAGTCAGGTGGTCAGGGTAGAGAGGAGGTGACATTTAGGTAAAGACTCAAAGGCACGGTACAGCTGGCCACGGGGACCACCAGGAAGGATGAGCACCCGGTTAAGGGGACTCCAGCGTGGGGGCCAGGGCAGAAGAGGCCAGGCGTGTTCCTGGAGGCCCCGCAGCTGGACGGTGCATCTGCTGTGACTTGGGAAGCGTGGCGAGGACGCTGGCATTTACTGGGGGGAAGGAGGAGCCGGTGCAAAGTTTTGAACAGAACATCACTCTAGCTGCTGTGCTGAAAATAGGTTTTAGAGACAAAAGGAGAAGGCAGGTGACAGGTGGAGGCACTGCCGCGGTATTCTAGGTGGGCGATGGGAGTGGCTCTGACTGGCTGGCAGCACCATGGGTGAGGAGTAGACAGATTCTGATTTTAACGCAGAGACAAGAGCGTCTCGTGACAAACCTGCTCTCAGGTGAAAGGGGAGGAAGAAAGGGTGACGCTACGGGTCTTGGTCTGGACGACTGGGAATGGAGCTGCCGTCAGCTGAGAGGGGAAGACAGAGGGGAGGGGGCCTGAAGGCCAGATGAGGTGCGTGGACCGGACGTGCCAAGCCGGACATGGATGTGTACACAGGGATGTCACAAAGACAGCTGGGCACAGGACTTGGTGTCCAGGGCAGAGGTTCTGGCCAGAGATACAAATATGGGAGCTATCAGGCATCTGTGACGCTCAAAGCCGTGAGAAAGAGCTGCCAAAGGAGATAAAAGGTAAATTTTTAAAATTAGTTTCTGGTTCATGCAGAAATGTTAATTTCACCAAAAGAAAGAGAAGGTTGTGAATATACGCATTAGGCGTTTGCAGAAAATCAAGTTATCACATATAAATTTATTACAAGCTATAAAGAAATAGATGATACTTAGAGCTCTTAGTCGGGTTCCCTTGAACCTATTCTTACTAGTATTTAAAGAGTGTCTGGCCGGGCGCGGTGGCTCACGCCTGTAATCCTAGCATTCTAGGAGGCCAAGGCGGGAGGATCGCTCAAGGTCAGGAGTTTGAGACCAGCCTGAGCAAGAGTGAGACCTTGTCTCTACTAAAAAAAAAAAAAACCAGAAAGAAATTAGCTGGACAACTAAAAATATATATAGAAAAAATTAGCCGGGCATGGTGGCGCATGCCTGTAGTCCCAGCTACTGGGGAGGCTGAGGCAGGAGGATTGCTCGAGCCCAGGAGTTTGAGGTTGCTGTGAGCTAGGCCGACACCACGGCACTCTAGCCTGGGCAACAGAGTGAGACTCTGTCTCAAAAAAGAAAAAAAAGTGTTGGCTGGGTGTCTTGGTGCACACCTGTAATCCCAGCACCTAGGTAGGCCGAGGCAGAAAGATCACCTGAAGCCAGTTCAAGACCAGCCTGGGCAACATAGTGAGACTCTGTCTCTGCAAAAAAAAAAAAAAAAAAAAATGTAAAAACATGTAGCATCTTGGATTGTCTTAGCTGCTAGGGTTACTTATCTACTTTATTCAGCTTAGAATTATGCTAGCCTTTGAAAAGAAAACAAAAAAGAATTATGCTAGCCTCTCAAAATGACCAAAAATTTTGCAAACATTTTTGACATTGAATCAGGGAAGATGCATATAATCTATTTTAAGATAAAAGGTTGGATCTGAATATGTTATTAGATATGATAATCTATTTCAGAATTCTCATCAGTGTCGCACTTAGTTTATACTCACAATCTCATTTGTTGCTGAAAACATCCACCAGTGAGTAGGACGGTGTTGTCCACGAGTATTAAGGAGGAACACATTCCAGGTACTGGGTACCTGACCCACTTTCCTGGGCACTGGGCATGAAGCCCCAGGAATCCAGGACCTGCCTGCAGTCTCAGAAGGCTCTGGGCCCAGTTCTTGTTCTGCTTCCTGCAGTCCTTTCCAGCTAAAAAGGAGAAAGGCCAGGCGCAGTGGGTCTCGCCTGTAATCCCAGCACTTTGGGAGGCCAAGGTGGGAGGATAGCTTGAGGCCAGGAGTTCAAGACCAGCCTGGGCAACAGAGGGAGACCCCCCAAATCTACAAAAACCTAAAAATTAAATGAGCGTGGTGGTGCACACCTGTATCCTCGCTATTGAGGTGCCTGAGGCAGGAGGATCGCTTGAGCCAGGAGTTGGAGGCTGCAGTGAGTTACGCTGATGCCACTGCGCTCCAGCCTGGGTGACAGAGCAAGACCCTGTCTCAAAAAAAAGGCCGGGCGCGGTGGCTCACGCCTGTAATCCTAGCACTCTGGGAGGCCGAGGCGGGTGGATCGCTCGAGGTCAGGAGTTCGAGACCAGCCCGAGCAAGAGCGAGACCCCGTCTCTACTAAAAATAGAAAGACATTATATGGACAACTAAACATCTATATAGAAAAAATTAGCCGGGCATAGTGGCGCATGCCTGTAGTCCCAGCTACTCGGGAGGCTGAGGCAGTAGGATCGCTTAAGCCGAGGAGTCTGAGGTTGCTGTGAGCTAAGCTGACGCCACGGCACTCATGCTAGCCTGGGCAACAAAGTGAGACTCTGTCTCAACAAAAAAAAAAAAAAAAGAGAAACAGATCCACTTGAGGAGAGTCACGAAGATGGATAAAGTCTGAGGAAAAAGCAAAAGCTAAAGGAAAGCATAAAAATAAACGAGAAAACATTCCCAGAACGAGCACGAAGGAAGCAATAAAGAAAGGGCAAGAAGGAAGCTCTGAAGTGCTCATCACGCACTTCAGACTCAGGTCAGAGCACTTGTCTGCGGTCCGGCACACACTGAAAACACTGCACATTTTAAAGGTTACGGCGCATCCCCCGTCCTCCCTCAGCCATGCAGAGTGCCTGAACAGATGTTAGTGCAGCTCGCTGGAGCTCGGGGGACGGCCTGGGCTCCCTGTCCTCCCTGTCTCGTGTCCACCCCTGAGTGCTGGGTACTGTCTGGCGCCCACCCCCGCCTGGCCAATTTCTGCCAACACCACCAGCCTTCTTCCTTGTTGGAAAACCTAGAACTTCTCTGACTCTCCTCTCTCTGCCTCCTGCATCTCGTAGCTGTCTCAACCAGCACCTTCCCAGCACGTCCTCTGGATTCTCCTTCCCTTTCTCCTGCCACCCCTCCCTCAACTCGGTCTGCCTTACCTTGCCCTGGAATGCTGCAGAAGCTTCCTAGCTTCCCAGCTCCTCTCTGGTGGTTCATTTGAATGAATCCTCCTAAGGCCGATGGTGATCTTGTCCCTCCTCTGTTTACAAATACCCGGTAGCTCCCCAGAGCGGACACAGATTGGGGTGGCAGCTCCCAGGGCTCACGTCCTTACAACAGCCTTCTCTGACATACCCGCCTGCTCCCATCCCAACCCCCGCTTATGACTGAGGATTCTGCCCAAAGCCCAAGAGCTTACCCCTGACCACGGAGACTGGCTGGAGAGGGCCGGGACGGGAGGGGGGATGTATCCAAGCCAAGGCAGCGAGGACTCTTCCTGGGGGGCGAGGGGTCAGACTGCACAGGAGAGGGAAGACCGCCTGTGAGTGAGCCCACAGCTGGTAGCATCTGTGGGGATGGTGGTCTCGGAGGAGAAAGCCGAGACTCCCTGCGGGCAGTTGTTTCCACCCTTCCTGGTTACAGGTCAACAAATTCCCCTCTGGGACTTAGGCTAGGCTAAGTTGGCCTCTGTCATTTGCAGCTAATGCATCATGCCCAGCTCACCAAATTCAGAGCGAGCTCCTCACACTGCCTCCCCTGATGGGACCATCACCCTCCCTTGTCATCTCCAGGGCCACTGAAGCCACCGGAGTCAGCCCCTGTTCCCAAACTCATCCTTATGTGTTCCTGCCCTCCGGCCTCTGCTCCTGTTCCGCTACCCAGATCATCCCTCACTCCTCGCTCATGTGTTTAGGCTCCACACATCCTCCAAGGCCCATCTCAGATGTCTCCACTGTGGAATGGTCCCAGATGCACCCTCAGAATGTGGAGAATTCAGACTCTTTCTGTCTCCTACCTCCACAATGCTCTGGGGTGTGTCCCATATCCCCCCACCCTCCATGCCCCCAGGGCCTGTTCTGGCCAGGCCAGCCTCTCTCCCAGGGTGGGTCCTACTGATCAGCCCTTCATCCTCCCCCAGGCCTAGGAGGCCAAGCCCTTCCCTGGGAAATTAACAGGCTACAAGTGTGCAACAGAAAGCAGCAGCGACAGGCGCACAGGAAGGTGGATGGAGCCCCAGCGCAGCCCGGAGTTTTACCCTCCTAGAATGTTACACAGTTGTTTTGCAATCCCCATCTCTCTCTCTTTTAAGGAGAGGGGAAACCAAGGGTATCCTGAAGGTATAAGAAGAAATAAAAACAGCGGATCCGTTAGGGTAGTAGAATGATAATGTTTGGGATTTTTGTTAAACAATTGTTTACATAGTAATATTTCAAAGAAGATGCTGCTAAGGGCAATAGTAATGTGATAACACTATTTTTTGCTTACTAAGTAGATGCCTGGCACAGTGCTCAGGTTTTTCACGCTGGGGTGGCCTGGAAGCTGGTTTCTGCTGCTAGAAGGGACTTCCCATCCCCTTCTGTTTCCTTTAGGGGAACTCAGTCCCCATTCTGTATGGTCTTGATGTCTGTCAGTCCCCGAGCCCGCTCCCTGGGGCGGGCATGTGAGATAGAACAGCCAGTCAGAGTCGTCCATTTCTTTCCCAGGCTTCAGGGATGGGGCAAGGGATGGGGTGCTACTCTGGGAGAATATGGAGATGGGGCTACCAGAGCCATCTTCCCTAACTGCATGGACGCAGCCACCAGCTGTGGGACAAAATGAATCCATAACACAGGGAGGCCCTGGTTCCAGCTGTGCCCCAAAAGTCCACCATTGGATGTCCCCAGCATACCATCCAATAAATACACACACAGACGCGTGGGCGCACACACACACACACACACACCCCCCTTTGTCTTGCTGGTCTGAATTTGTTTTTGTTTTTGTTTTTTTTTTTTGAGACAGAGTCTCACTCTGTCACCTGGGCTAGTGTGCCGTGGCATCAGCCTAGCTCACAGCAACCTCAAATTCCTGGGCTCAAGTGATTCTCCTGCCTCAGCCTCCCGGGTAGCTGGGACTATAGGCTCAGGCCACCTCGCCTGGCTAATTTTTTGTATTTTTAGTAGAGACGGGGTCTTGCTCTTGTTCAGGCTGGTCTCGAACTCCTCGCCTCAAGCGATTCTCCTGCCTCAGCCTCCCAGAGTGCCAGGATTATGGGTGTGAGCCACCTCGCCCAGCCTGAATTTGGTTTCTGACTTGCAATCTAAAGAATCCTGGCCTTACACACACCACAGCATCTCACTGAGCCCCCACAATGACCCCACTGTACTGATGAATCGGAGAAGAGAATGTTCTGCCAGAGGCCACACAGAGCTAAGTGGTGGTCACGACCGGAACACAGACTGGCAGCCAGAGCCCACAGTCTCTGCTCCCCTCCTGCCTGACTTTGCTAACTCGCAGAGCACTTGCAGTCCGGTATCTCGTCTGATTCCCAAAGTCATTCTATCACGTGGACAGCATAGAAGCATTCCCAATTTATAAATTAATAGTATAAGCCTTAGAGGTACAAAGTGATTTTTTCCCAAAGATATATAGCTAAACAGTAGCAGAGGCAAAATCAGAGCCCAGGTCATTTGGCTCCAAATCTCAGGTGTCAAGGGCATCTTGGGCATTCCTGGGCACTAAGGGATTCAGTGGATTCAAAACAAGACGAATGCAGACTTCAAAGGGCCAAAATACATCACTCACTTTCACTTTCAACCTCCAATTAATATTTAGTGGAGTAGACAAAACTTTATCAGTGAAATGTCTTCAAACACTGGGAACTATGCAGAACCTGGCTGGACACTTAGCTTCCAGGATGCCCTTTGAATGTTTCTTGGTGTCACTCTCTTCGACCCCATTTCCCTCTGTGTAAAAATTAGCTACCACTGAGGGACAATATTTACTTTATGAATAAACAGTGTGAAAGCCTTTGTGGCCTATCTTAAAACCCCAAGGAGAGTAGCTTTCACCTTTGAACTTTTTCCTACTTTGGTCAAAGTTGGATGGTATCTTAGAATGAACCCTCAATTAAAAGGGGAAGGAAAGGTAAGACGTCTTGCATGTTTACTGGTCAGACACAGGAGACACATCTTCACAGAGACGCTTCTAAAGAGCTGGACTGTGGGTATATCCGTACAAGACTCAGAGACCTGCATTATCATCCTGGGTCTGCCCTTGAAGAGCTGGGTGACCTCGGAGAAGTCCTTCACCTTCCTGGGCCTTCCTCCCAGCAGAGGATAATGCAGTTCTGCTAGCCCGTCTCCAGGAATGCCGTGATCTAATAAGAAAATTTACTTACTCGGTAAATATCTGTTATGTGTGTAGAAATGCTGTGTAAAGTGGTAATCAAATAAAAGCTATCATTACTTTTCAACAGAAGACAATCAACACCTTATTCCCTTGGCATTCAAGATCTCTAATGCCCTCGGTACCCTCTGAGTTGCCAGTGGAGAGAACAGCTATGTGCAAAGGCATTAGGCGTATGTTTGCCAGTTTTTAAAAGAAGGAAGGAACAAATATTTAGTGAGTGCCTGCTGCATGCAATTCACTGTTCTATTCACCTGTTTTGATCATGGCTGTATCCCCAGTACTTTGTTTTTGTTTTTTTTGTTTGTTTGTTTGTTTTTGAGACAGAGTCTCGCTTTGTTGCCCGGGCTACAGTGAGTGCTGTGGCGTCAGCCTAGCTCACAGCAACCTCAGACTCCTGGGCTTAAGCGATCCTACCACCTCAGCCTCCCGAGTAGCTGGGACTACAGGCATGCACCACCATGCCCGGCTAATTTTTTCTATATATATTTTAGTTGGCCAGATAATTTCTTTCTATTTTTTTAGTAGAGACGGGGGTCTCACTCTTGCTCAGGCTGGTCTCGAACTCCTGACCTTGAGCGATCCACCCGCCTCGGCCTCCCAGAGTGCTAGGATTACAGGCGTGAGCCACCGAGCCCGGCCCCCAGTACTTTGAACAGTACCTGACACATGCTGTACTCCCCTACATGTGAGATACACCATTAGTGTATGTTCCACTAAGAAACAAAAATCTCTGATGATTAAACTGTGATATCCATTGATAGTAAAATTCATCGCAATGTAAGAGATTCTAACATGTGAAAAATATGCATTTTGCAATCAGTGAAATACAGAGGCACATTTAGTGAATGAATGCACATTTTCATATATATTGCATTTCATCTTACGTTTTCATCTAGCTGAAACTGTGAGCTCCCTGAGGACTGGGAGTGTGGCTGCACTTGTGTGCCAGCTTCACACCGACGGCATTCAAAATGTTTGCCTTCGGTGATGCCAACCGCAGGCATTTGAAAAATCCACATTAAGGAGAAATAATTATTGCATAGAGAGGATAGGATCATCTTTCACAGAGCTCCTAAATCCCTTGGAATTTCCTGAGTAGTGGGGGCGATCTGAGTGTCTCACACAGTTATTGTTTAATGGGTACAGAGTTTCCTAAATCCCTTGGAATTTCCCAGATGACAGCAGCATCTTTTTTCCTAATGAGATGACTCTTGATGGGCTCCTGGGTAGCTTTAGGGGATTGGGTGCCAGAAAGACCAAGCGGTGATTAGAAGTTAGAAACTTTCAGCCCTCCCCACCACATCCTCTCGAGACACAAGGGGCCAGAGATTGAGTTAATAAGCCATCCGGCCTATGTGATGAAACCCCCATAAAAATCTCTATGGGGTTCAGAGAGCTTCTGGGTTGGCAAATCCACGCATGTGCCATGAGGGTGACACATCCTCACTCCACAGGGACAGCAGCCCCTGCACTTGGGACCCTTCAGGACCTGACCCTATGTACTTCATCTGGCTATTCATTCGTACACTTTATAATAAACTGGGGAACGTACAGAAAACGCTCGCCTGAGTTCTGTGAGCCATTATAGCAAATTATTGAACCTGAGAAGGGGTTGTGGGAGCCCCCCATTTCTAGCCAAGTCAGACCGACGCGTGGGTACCTGGGCACTCAATACTTGGCTAGTGTCTGCAGCAGGGGCCATCTTGTGGGACTGAACCCCTAACCTGTGGGGTCTGTGCTAACTCCATGTAGTTGGTGTCAGAACTGAATTGTAGGACACCCAGTTGGTATCCAGAGAGTTGGAGAATTGGCTGGTGTGGAAAAACCCTACACGTGTGGGGGGTGTCATAGATGTTGTGAGTAGAGAAATAGTTTTCTTTTACCACCTCTATTATTTGGACATGACTACATGTAAAGGAGGGGTGGGGGCACAGGGTATTAGTGTTTAATGGGGACAGAGTTTCAGTTCGGGAAGATGAAACAGTTCTGGAGGTGGATGGTAGCGATGGTTGCACAACACTGTGAATGTACTCAATGCCACTAAACTATATACTTAAAAACAGTTAAATTGGTAAATTTTATCTTATGTATATTTCATCACAATTTTTAAAAAACTACAAGCAAAGGTACTGACAGGTAATAAGTCTTGTCAACTTTGTGTCTCTAGACTCAGACATTAAAGAGATTTATAAAAATGTAAGCCAGGCATGGTGGCACACGCCTGTAATCCACATACTTTGGGAGGCTGAGGCAGGAGGATTGCTTGAGGGCAGGAATTTGAGACCAGCCTGGGCAACACAGTGAGATCCCATCTCTAAAAAAACAAAAAAAAAAAAATTAAAAAAGAGAGATATAAAAATATAAAACAATGCCATTCTCACTACATTTTTGTTTGGAAAAAGTTATTTCTCATAAAACCGTGCTATTTATGTAAATAGGTAATATGCTTGTTATTATTTTCAAAGGCATTAATGCATATTATTTTCATTTCTCAGCTCTAATATTGATAGATGTAATGCACATAAACCAAAGCTCTTTGGGGTTTTTAATTTTTCAAGTGCAAAAGGGCAGTCCCATGTTTTAGAAGGTCCGAAGCCCAGAGCAGATCACCTTGCTGCTTCCCACACCCCTCGCCCCCCCCCCCCAACTGTTCCCAGGACCTGCACCCACTGGGTGCGGAAGGCTGCAGGATTATGGGGGGGCTTGTGCTGTGACTGTGACCCCCTCCCCCAGTTCCCGGCAGCATCACCCATGAACACCTGACCCTGGGGCCTCTGCAGACATCCTTGCGTTGCCACAAAGGGAAGCCCTTCTGTGGCTGATCCGCCACAGGTCAGAGCCAAGACACAGGGGCTTCCCTGTCATGGCATTTTCTCCCGGAGTGGAAGCAAGTCTGGAAGCTGCTCGGGCTCTCGCCTTAGCTTTTTTCAAGCAGAGCTCGTCTAATTGTCAGGACCAGCAGTAACCTGCCTTCAGGTCCCTCCCTGTCCCAGCTGTGTCACCTGACTCAGCTGGCCCAGACCCTTGGAGTGGTCTCCAAGTCCCCAGGGTACTGTGAACTGAGGCCCAAGGAGCTGAGTGTAGGGAAATCTCACGCAGGGCACTCCTGACCCGCCAGCAGAGCCCCGCGGAGCTCCCCAGGCTCAGCTGGCCCCGGGTGGGCAGTGTCCCTTCCTTCCCCAGCGGTTGCAGTATGTGGAGGTCCCCGGCAGTCACTATATCCACATAGAGGAGCCCCACCACCTGGCTGGCATCATCAGCTCCTTTTTGCAGAGCAAGCACAAGACCGCAGCCCGGCTATAGCTCCTGGGGGGCTGCAGAGACCCGGCGCTCACCAGACTCAAGCTCCCAGCCCCACTGCAAGGCCAGGCCTGGCGGGGACAGGCCAGCATGGGCTGGCAGGTAAGGGGATGGGGGCAAGATTCCAACTTTAACAACTGTGACTTCAAGAGGGAGACAGCGTCTGGAGTCGGGGTCATTTCTTTTGTGCCCACCCCGGCCTTTCCCTGCTGCCCAACTGGGTGGAAAATAAAACTTGTATTCTCTGTGCTTTGAGGCGGTTTCACTGCCAGCGGGGGCTGTTCCATTGAGGGGAAGGGGCGCACAGAGCAGATCAGAGGGTCTGGAGGCAGGACACAGAAGGAGCCGGTTTCCGAGGGCCAAGTCCTCCTGCTGGGCAGGCCTGGCCAGCGCTAGACCCAGACTGCCAAAGCACAAGGACTGAGAGGGGTGACACTGTCCTTCACTCCCAGCCCATGCAGACTCCAAGACAGGGCTGGTGCCCGTTCCCAGAGCACAGCCTCCCTGGGTGTGCGCAGGCCCTGCCGGTGCCCATGCCCTTGCTGGCCCCACAGCTCTGCCAGGCCACGACACTCTCCGTGGGGGGGCCAGCGGCCAGTGCGGCTCAGTAGGGTCGGAACTTGCGTTGAGCGCGCATGAGTTCAATCCTCTGCTTGTCCTCCTCAAACTTCTTGCGCAGCTGTGCTAGATCTGGGGGCGCGAGAGAGGGCAGGGTCAGGCATGCACTGCGGCTGGGAGCTGTGCCCGCTGCCCCCACTAGAAGGCGCCTGCTCGTGCCACCCACCCCTCCCCCCAGTTCCCAGGAGGGGGCTCAGCACTGCCTCCCCCATCCCCCTCCCCTCTCTGCTCTGGGGACATGGTCTGGATCAGGCGGCACTCAACTGCGGGCCAAGTCAGAGGCAAGGCTGGCTGGCACGCTAGAGTCCAGAGACAGGACAGGCACCAGCGGGAAGAGCAACAGCACAGAGAAGGCAGAGGCCCCTGCCCCACCCCGCCCAGGGCGAAGAAAGACCAGGGCACTGTCCCCTCCAGTCCTGACTGTGCTGACTGGAGGGGCCTTAGCAAGTGGCAAAGGGACTCCACCCCTTGTGCCGTCAAGTTCAGAAGGTGACTCTGGGCACCGAGTGGCCCAGGCCAGCAGGTGCGTGGAAGGCTGACGGAGGCCCGGTGGGTGAAGCTGAGGGTCTACAGAGGACAAGAGCAAGGGCGCAGGTGCTGGAGGGGGGGATGGGCAAAGGGGGGAGGGGCTGTGAGGCAGCAACCGGGCAGGTGGTCAGGGCCTGCTGCAGAGCCCAGCCCATGCCCAGGCCAGGGCCAGCACCCTCTCCTGGGCCCCCCCGGCAAGCCACCCTGCAAGCAGGGACACCAGGTGGCTGGGCAGTGAGCTCAGCAGTAACAGCACCACCAAGAGGGCACAGGTGATCAGGTGCTCGGCCATGGGAGTGGCCATGCAGGGCCACCTGACACACACATTCTCACTCACACCCCCCCCACACTCACACCGCCCCCCACACGCTTGGCAGTGCCTTCTCTGTACCCACAGTGGGCTCCTGAGACCCGTCCTCTGCGACTGGACGCCTTGCACACTGGAGGCTGACAAGTTCCAGCACTAATTGCTCAGGGGGCCCAGAGGAGGACCCACCTCCAGGTCCTACATCCCAGGGGCCTCTGCAGGTGCTAATAACCCAGGGCCCCCACCCATTGGGCAATGCAACAGCCCCTGTGGGACAAGAGGACCAGCACATGGGGGTGCTGCCAGCCTGGGCCTCAGACCTGAGCCCATCGGGAGGCCTGTGCCTAAGGACACTCTCCCCAAGACCCCCAACCCAGGCCCAGTGCCCGCCCTCTGGAGCACTGGCCACAGGCCTCTCCATGGCTGGGTGCCACGGGCAGTGGGGCTTGAGGACAGAAGCTGGGTGCTCTCTTACGCTCCATCTTGGACTCTCGGTGCTGCCAGGCATAGAAGTTGAGCAGTTCCTTGCGGGCACGCTTCCGTCTCTCCCTCTCCAGCACCCGCAGGCTGGCTGCCTCCGTCCGGGGCAGCACGGGCCGCCGGCCCCGGCGGGTCACCTTCACCCAGCCCTCCTCGTCAGGGACTCCTTCCTCCTCCTTGGCCTTAGCCTCCTCCTGCAAGGAGCACAACCCTGCTGATGGGCAGGCTCCTTGGCCAGAGAGTGTACTCCTGGGCCCACCCCAGAGCCTCCACAGCAGCCCCTCCACACCCACCCCTGCAGTCAGAACCACCCTGGGCACCCAAAGGTGCAGGCTGCCTCCCTGCTCTACCCCCCACCCTACAGCACAGTGTTGGGACCAAGCATGGGGGGGGTTGTGTGGTAGAAGTGCGACATTGCCTCCTCCACCCCCTACAGACCATTTAGAGACTAGATGTCACCCAGCCAGGTGGCCCAGGATTAGCAGGGAAAAAGGGAGCCTGGACTCTAAAGGGTGACCGAGGACAGGCTGCCACCACCCCTCCCCCTTGGGAGCCACACCAGGACACCTGTGGTACCACCTTCCCCAGGCCACACAGATAAGCCGGGCCGTCCCTGTGGAGACCCTACCTCAGCGATCTTCTGGTCATATGCCTCCATGAACGTGTCCACTTCAGTCCTCAAGGCCTCAGGGTCAGGCACCGAGTCTGCATAGTCACTGATCCACTCTGAGGGAGAAAGGGCCAGGGAAACTCGGTTCCTCAGGCCTGACACTTGGGCCCCACCCAGGGCCCACCCCAAGCCAGTCGGGATCTTCTTACTCAGAGCCACAGGGACTGGAGACTCGAGGCCCAGGGTGCAGGTGGCAAGGAAGACTCTAGCGGTAGCAAGCTGGCCCTCACCTCTACCACCCTGCGTGTCGGTGCCACTCAGTGCCAAAGACTCAGGCTAACATCTCTCTGATGTGTCCCAGACACAGCCCAGCGGCCCACTTGCTCAGGCCTCCCACACACTGCTCTCAGGGAGGGTGGGTGCAGCTTGGGACATTCACGGACGCTGTCCCTATAGAGCTTCCCACCAACCCAGGGCCCAAAACGTAGGTGCCTGACACCAGTGGTGTTACTCACTATGTACGCCACTCTTCACAGGATGACTCTCCGTAGACACCAGCAAAGGGCCCTTCAGGGTCAAGGCAGCTGACACTCCACCTGGCTTCTGGAATACCACATAGGCTACCTGGAACCCCTGGGAAAAGAGAGATGTCACAGTGTGAGGACCTCCACACCTGCCCTCAGCCTAACCGGTTGCTGGACCAGGGGACAGTAATGGGCTAACCAGAGGTCATCCCATAATCCAGGTGAGGGACAGCCATACTCCTAGTTATCCAACTTTTGCTAGAAGTGACACCTGTTCCTAGCTCCTCCCCCAGGAAGAGGGGACACATAGGAGGCCTTTCTTCCAGTTATGGGATGGACACAGTGAAAAGTGGGGCCCACCCTGGGCCAGGTCAGGTTCATGAAAGCCGGGCCTGGGTTGGGCAGACAGATGTCACTGTGCCAGGAAGAGGTGTGGGCTCGAGGTCACAGGGAAATGTGGAAAGAACAGTGCCCCTGGAGATGAGGCCACCCAGCCCATGGAAGACTCTACCTCAGCAGGCAAACAGGTGAGGAGCTGGGGGAGGCCCTTCAGTGCAGCCAGCACAGATGGCCCCACGCTTTAACACAGGACAACGCAAAAAGCCAGGCAGGAAATTAAAGGATGTGATAAATCCAGGAACGAATCAGAAGCCTGTCACCCTGACAGCCTCTCCCAAACCACACAGCAAGGACTGGCCCAGGACTGTACAGAATGCTCTCAAAGTCCCACTACCAACTCCTCCTCACACACTGGGGACATCACCCTAGCCCCACCCCACGCCCCCATTCTAGCGGGATCCAGTACTTGGAGGCTTACTGGAACAGGCTTGGGGTGAAAAAACTTTGACTTTGGCTCCTTTGGGCTCTCAGCAAGGTCCGGCTTCTCCTGTAACTCCACAGACTGGACATGGCCGCAGGGGGACAGCAGGCGCGACAAGCTTTCCTACCACGGTACAAGGGGAGCAGAGTCAATGTCACAGGGCCTTTCCTCTGCCCTGGGTGGTGCTGCCAGAGGATGAGAGCCCTTGAAGGACTTGGAGCTCACGTCTGCCCAACCTGGAGAGCCTGGGCCCCATGTCCTCTGACCTGTTACCTCATAGACAACATGGAGGTTGACATTCCCACCTGACATACAAGACAGGGGGGGCACATTTTTGGTGTTGTTCTGATTTTATATGACGACCAAGTTCCACTCCCTGAATCAGAAGTAGACAGTCAAATCTACACCACGAAGATTAGGACAGTGGCTGTCCTTGGTGCGTGCGGGACAAGAGGGGATTTCTGGGGAGTGCTGATGTTTCTCCATCTGGCTGCTGATTATACGAGTGTGTTCAGAGTTGTATACCCATGAGCCAGGCCCTTCTCTGCACATATGCTACACTTCAATAAAGGTTAAAAATGACACCCTCTTATAGGAACTGGCTCATGTTAAAAAAAAAAAAAAAAAGACATCCTCTCTTCTGAACACTTCTTTCTAACTTTAGAAGAATTTTTTAGAAATTGTGATTTCATTTTTGAAAATAAACTCATCTAAAATCCAGCAATCCCTTAGTCTCTCTCTATAAATTTACATAATAATATATTTTCGGCGAGAAAAATTAACAGATGTGTCTAGATGGTTGAATTAGAGGCAATTTTGATTTTCTTATACTTTTCCTATTTTTAAATTATGGACATGTATCACTTTTATAATCAAGAAAAAATGTGTAATTAAAACAATTTTGGGAGATATATATTAATAAAAAAGCTTTGGGCTCCTCAGAATTATATATTTCTAAACATCTTTGAAAAGATGTGCCAGTTTCCTGTCACAAGAGATAGAGGCAGCCCTCTTGACACTCTCCTCTAGGGGTCCCCTCAGCTGCTTCCATCTCACCACCAAAGACTGGGTGGGGGATGCCGTGGGAGTCCCCCATCCCGAGCCCACAGTTCCCTTCCCAGCGCAGCTCACCTCTGTGCAGTATGGGGGCACATTGAGGACAAAAAGGGTGCGCTTCTGAGGCCAGGTGGACTTGGTGCCTTCGCGGACGCTGTGTGCTCTCACATAGAGGTAATGAGAAGCCTGCTGTTTTTCAGAGAACTTGACTGGAATGGCTGGAAGGGAAAAGGGGGTGGGGAGGGACGGCCTGAGTAGTCAGATTCCGGCCAGCCAGGGCTGTGGCCAGCTAGGCATTCACACAACTGCCTTGGTCGTCCCATCTGTCAGTCCATCTGTCCATGAATCTATCCTTTGCTGAGCCCTCCCCCTTGGCAAAGCCTGTGCAGGCTATGAGAGTGAACAAATAGAGAATCTGCCCAGGAGGAGCTCCCAGGCTGGTGGGGAGAGTAGGTATACAGGCAATTATCACAGAAGGGGAATGCAATGAGAGCGAAGCTCAAACCCGCTGCTCTTGGGGTAAACACCAAAATCCTAACCATGGCCAGAAGCCCCATGTGACCCATCCAGGCTGCCACTGTGGCCTCTTCTTGCATCCTCCTCCCCTATCCTTCCTTCCTCCAATAAGTCATGGCTTCACTGCTGTCCTTTCTTTTTTTTTTTTTTTTTTTTTGAGACAGAGTCTCACTCTGTTGCCCAGGCTAGAGTGAGTGCCGTGGCGTCAGCCTAGCTCACAGCAACCTCAAACTCCTGGGCTCAAGGGATCCTCCTGTCTCAGCCTCCCGAGTAGCTGGGACTACAGGCATGTGCCACCATGCCCGGCTAATTTTTTCTATATATATTTTTAGCTGTCTATATAATTTCTTTCTATTTTTAGTAGAGATGGGGTCTCGCTCTTGCTCAGGCTGGTCTCGAACTCCTGAGCTCAAACGATCCGCCCACCTCGGCCTCCCAGAGTGCTAGGATTACAGGCGTGAGCCACCGCGCCCGGCCACTGCTGTCCTTTCTACCTGCCACATCAACCTCTTCCCTCCCCACGAGCTTCAGGTTTTAGCTCTGGAGAGCCTTACATCACCTCCTTCCCTTTGTGCCAGATTAGACACACCTGGTTGTGCCTTTGTAGCTTCTCTAACCGTGTGTAAGTCTACACTGGAGGGATTCTCTGGTTAATTACTGGCATGCTCAGAAATTTTAATCCTCATAAGGCCAGGAACTGTTTGTTTTTCTATTTTTCCCACCACCTTCCTCAGAGTATAATGGGGAAACAGCTGCAGGCCCTGCACTCAGGAAGCTCACATTGTAATACAGGGAGAAGACAATGAACAAGCAAACATACAACAAGCTTGTATCAAATATGAAAGAAACATACAGGGTGACAGGTGGCAGGCGGAGGCCTTCTTTCAATACATTATCAGAGAAGGCCTCTTTGAGGAAGCTACATCAAAGCTCAGACCAAATGACACAGTGCAACAGTCCAGCACAGAGCTGCTTGAGGAAGAGGGCATGGCAAGCTCAAAAACCCTGAGGGTGGAAACAGCTGTAGGTCAGCCCGAGCCACAACACGTGGGCCGTGTAGGTAAGAAGTCTGGTTACGTTTTAGGTGCTACTTTCTAAAGCCACTGGGCGGGGGAGGGGGTTATCGGCAAGCGTGTGAGGCATGATCTGATATAAACCTGACTTTAGAAAAAACATTCTGGCAACTGGTGGAGAACTGAATGCAGGAGCAAGAATAAGGAGGGGAACCAAGTAAGAGGGCACATACAGCACTGGCGAGAGCTTACGGGGGCTGAACTAGGGACTGCAAATACATGATGAGAAGCGGATGGGCTCACTTCGGCGAGGGAGTGTGGACAGACGAGAGAAGTGCGCCGCGTGGGTCCCTCGGTCCCCGCGGCCTCACGACCTGCCCCGCCCGGGGTCAGCGACCGCCGGGGCTCACACCCAACTGTGCGGCTGCTGCTGAGGGTCCCCGACCACCGCCCACCCCGCATTCACCCTCCGGCGATGCCTGGCAGTTCCCCAGCCCCGCGTCCCGGAGCCCCTCACCTGAGTAGCCCGGCGGGCTTGGGAACCCCTCCTCAGGGTCCCTCGCCGCACGCTTCCTCCTGCGCGCCACCATCTTGCCGACCGGAAGCGCGGTGACCGCTGGGAGTTGTAGTTCAGCACTGGGAGAGTTCGCTTCCATGACAACGGCGCCCCGTGAAGGCCCCGCCCTCCCTGTTTCAGACCTGCCTCCCAGGCCCCCGACAGCCCAGGGCCCAACCTTCATTTGCTCAGAATAAAATCAGCGCTCGAATGTGGAAGTGAACGTCAGCCTTGGCCCAGGCCGTTCACGAGTTCAAACTCAACTTTCCATCCCTCCACCCGTTCATTCATTCGTTCCTTCCACCAACAGCAGCGCCTGCTGCAGGCACTGACTGTCCTAAGCGCCAGAGGGTAGATGAGGTGAGGCAACACCCAGCCTTCCTGGAGTTTACCTTCCAACGAGGGGAGGAAACGATAAACACATAAGGAAGCATAATGTAATGCATATGTGTTACTGGAAAGTGCCGAAGAGAAAAATGGAGGACGAGGCAATTTTAAATTAAATTAATTAAAAGATGTCACAATCTTAAATAAAGTCAAGGCCCCATTGAAGTGACATTTGAACAAATACTTGAAGGATGTGAGGTGTTTGGGGGGTGGGGAGGAGTATTCTGGGCAGAGGGAATGGCAAGTGCAAAGTCCCTGAGGCTGGAACCTGCCTTGTAGGGTAGAGAAACACCACGGAGGCCAGGGTGGCTGGAGCCCAGTGAGCCAGAGGGAGAATCAGCGAGGGGATCGGGGGCTTGGCCAATCCTATGGGTCTGGTAGACCACTGGAAGCACCTCAACTGTTCCTCTGATCAGGGCCACCGTGGGATTTTGAGCATACAGGAGTGATGTATGTGTAAACAGTATCACTTTGGCGGCTTATTGCAGTCAGACTGTGAGAAGGTAAGGGCAGCAGCAAGGAGGTGGTTTAGGACACCACTGCAGTTAATTCAGAGGAAAAAGGATGGCTTGGTCGCCAGGGAACTGGCAGCAGAGGTGGTGCGAGGTGAGGGTTTCTGAGTATGTTTTGAAGAATTCCAATAGGACTTGCCAACACACTGGATGTACAACGTGAAGGAGAGAGAGGTCCAGGATGGCGCTACCTCTGCTGTCCGAGCAACTGAGAGGATGGTGTCTCCGTTTACTGAGGTGAGACCGCAGGAGGGGCTGGCTCAGGAGCTCACTGAGGGCACGCTGAGATGCCTTGTCAACATCCCAGGGGAGATGCCAGGTGGGCAGATAGATATGAGAGTGAACATCAGAGATACTTGGCCTGGGGAAATACACCTGGAGACGGCAAGGTATAGGTGTTAGTGAGGGCTCTGACAGACGGCGCCATCACCGAGCAGGGTAGTGTCAACAGAGCAGGGAAGAAGCCCAACCACTCCATTTATTTGGCCTCCAAAAGTCCCCTCACACCATGTGCCCATTAGCCCTTGAACTATCTAGTATTCTTTTCCCAGTGCAGTTACTTCTTGGAAATGGCTGTTGTGGGGAAGGACTGGGGTATGGCTACTGCAAATATCTGCTGTGGCCTCACACAATTCTTCTTAAGGGGACCCAGCCTCTGTCTCGTACAGTGACCCCTGGGTCTGAGGATGGGCTTAGGCCTGGAAGCTGGGTGAGGGGCTGGGATTTCCCACTAGCAGCTGGCATTGGCTTCCTGCTCGTTTTCCATCTTCCTTTGATTACAGCAGTCAAGCAGCACCGTTGCTGCTATGGCCCCGAAACACCCTGGCCCACTAGCCTCACCAGAGCCCGGTGGGCCCACGCTCCCTGGCTGCTGCTCTGGCCTCACTCCAGCTTCTCCCACACCTAGTTTGGGATATGTGAGGTACCCAGGCAGACTGCCTTCTTCCCACCTCTCAGTTTTGTTTGTTTTACACAAAATGTCCAGGGTTGTGCTTGGTGGAACCATAATAAAGCCAACAATAACTAATCTCATTGTTTCTAGTGCATAGTTCATTTAAGAGGTAAATTACACCCATGTGTGTAACTTCTTCAAACCAAAGCAAAAGCCCATAGTCTGGCTGCCTTGTTCCCTGTGAACAGATGCCTAACTCTGTGGCATCTTCTTAATACCCAGCGAGGCACTTCAGGCCCAGGAGGTGTTGCGTCCCTGTGTCAGGTGCTTCCACAGACAGTAGTGACCAGTCTCTCAGTTGCAGAGACTGAGGTCCAGCAAGTCCTGTGAGTAAATGCCCAAGGTCACGGCAAATTCCCATTTGCTGGTGCCAAGTCCCACTAAGGCCACTTAACACAATCTTTTAAGAAATGACAGCTCAAAGGTAGGAATAACAAATGTTTATTCAGAAATGGATAAGTAATAGATAGTCACCCTCCATCCCTTAATGCCTCTTCCCCTCCTTCTGAACGAGACACAGACAGGTAGTGTAGGGGAGCGGGAGGTGAAGGACATGGGACTGGCCCACCGCCTTCTCTTCCCTGTTTCCCAAGATGACAGCTTTTGAGCAGGGGCACAAACAGGCCCCCTCCCCCCCATTGTACCATATGGTCACCCAGAAACTGAGCACCAGATGGCCAGGCAGCTGCAGCTGGGCCCAGTGAAACCCTGTGAGAACCAGAGCAGCCTGGCCTGGGAGTAGGAGAGGAGGTGGGGGAGGGGAGGGGGACGCCTCTGGGGCAGGGTGTTTAGCAGCCCTTCTCTAAGCCGCCTCCAGGCAATGACCTGACTGTTCCCAGTACCTGAGAAATCAGGGCCTACTGCCTCTGGCGTGCTCTCTTGGGCCAGGAAGAGTAAAGCGTGGGAGGAATGTCTTCCAGCTGCTGAAGAGAAGGAAGTCTGTACCCACTGGAAGCGGGTAAGAGGAAAACTGTGGCTTTCTTTAAAGAGCCAGAGAGTGGAGCACCATCAGGCCCTCCTTGGACCTCCTCGGCCCGGGCAGCCTCAGAGCCTGAGGACTAAAGCTGGGCTCAAACTCTGGGTCCTTCCCGCCGGGCAGACGTAACTGTGGAAACAGGAGTTCCTGAGCTCTCTTTACTTTAGCGGGCCAGCCTCAAGCAGGTCTTGAGAGGCTCTTAAAGTCTCAGGTTCCCTGTACTCTCTAGGCTTGTGCCTTCCACAGCACTTGCTGCTGACTTTGTAGAGCTCCCAGAATCCTGCTCCCCAACGTGCTCCAGCTCTGCACCAGCCTGGATTCCCTTTACAGTCCCAACAAACCAGCAGGGGACTGCTAAATGACACATGACACCTGGAGCCCAATGCTGCCCTGGTATTCAGGGACTGCCCCTGGGTTCTATAGTTTTGCCTCACGCTGGGGCAACAGTCCCCTAGTGTACCCCCTCCCCCATTCCACAACCTCCCCCACTGCCAAGGCAGGAAAATACCCCTCTGCGTGGACGGACGGGTCACTCACAATAGTGGGGACAGTGCCCCTTGGTGGCAGCTGGATATATGCCTCCTGCCATCCCTGACTATTAACCTGTAGACTACAGAGGCCAGAAAGGAAGAGTCAGGAGCACAACAGCACCTCCCACTCACATAATCCCCTAAACCCAGTGTTACAGAATGGGAGGCAGAGCCTCTGTGCAGCCAGACTGAAAGGGAGCTGGCATTTGCACTAAAACCAGCGCGTGATGAGCGCCATGCTAGGTGAGAGCTGGGAGAGTTAACAGTGCAAGCCCCTCCCAGCAGTGACACCCAGAAGGCCAAGAGAACTGGGGTGGGGCATTCAGCACAACTCAAGGAAAAAAGAAATGTGGACTCTTAAGAATTTGCTCTGGGTTGGTTGAGGCAGCGCAGGCTCTCCAAACCAAGAGCTGAGGGTGCACTCTCCCTACCAGAGCAGCGCCTCATCCTGCCCTTGCACCTAGCCAGGCCTGGAGCCAGTGGTGAGAGGAAAAGAGGCCTGTGACCTGATCCCCGGTTGCCACCTCCACTGATGGCCAGGTGGGTGAGTGGCACAGCTCTTAAGCAGACCTGGCTCCCATTAGGAAAGCAGAGGTTTCCATTCCCTCCTTTGTTTGAAAAGCTTAAAAACCAGAAAGGAAAGGCAACCCCTCAGTCCCTGGAAAAAGCAGTGTCCTTCAAACAGCCCCCGCCCCACATCCCATGGGGCCACAAGACAGCCACCCAGAGAAGTTAGTGTACCATTTCCAGACAAGCAATCAGCTCAGGGCTGAGGCCAGGGGAGGCACACTCTGAGAAACACAAGCCTACCTTGCTGATGAGGCGGAGAGGAGAAAACACACACTACGGAATCGGTAACGTACAGAAGAGCACAGGGCAGGTCCCAACCAGCGAGGAAGCTCTCTACCCTGGCAACCCTTCCCACACTCGGGGGGTCTCTAGTCCGATGGCCCATTGGTCACAAGCTTTGCCCTGGGAAACAGAGCCACCCTCCTCTGCCCCCATTCTGGCTGCCTCACTCTCCTGCTCAAAGTTTGATTTTGAATTCTGTGGGTTGTGTGGTCACAGAGGCCCCGGAGGACTTGAAGAGTGCCTTCAGGATGGTGTCAGGGTCCACTTCAGCAGGAGGATTGGCTGAGGAGGCAGAATTCACCCTGCGAGGCAGCTCGCTCTCCTTTTTCACTGAGGGGCTGTCACTCAGCCGCCTGTGGAGAGCAGAAAAGAGTCCAAGTCCTTGTCTGTTTTCCCTACATGGGGAAAAGACCCACCCTAACTGCACGTCTGTCAGGAGTTAGGCACCGAGCGTGATGCTCTCTGCATCCCTACTCTCATTTCATCTCGTAACAAACTTACCATTTTTCTTATTAACTGATGAGATGCAACCTGCAGTGTTCTGGGGCTTTAAGTTTAGGAACACTGCATGTACCTCCTGGGTGGTAACACACATTAGCATATCACATAACTTGAGAAGCCCAAGTTCCCAAACTCATTAGGTCACAAAACCCTAAGAAACATTTTGAGAATACAACTTATTCCTGGAACATAGTTTAAGACACTCATCCATGGCTGGGCGCGGTGGCTCACGCCTATAATCCTAGCACTCTGGGAGGCCGAGGTGGGTGGATCGTTTGCGCTCAGGAGTTCGAGACCATCCTGAGCAAGAGTGAGACCTCGTCTCTACTAAAAATAGAAAGAAATTAGCTGGACAACTAAAAATATATAGAAAAAATTAGCTGGGCATGGTGGCACATGTCTGTAGTACCAGCTACTTGGGAGGCTGAGGCAGGAGGATTGCTTGAGCCCAGGAGTTTGAGGTTGCTGTGAGCTAGGCTGACGCCACGGCACTCTAGCCCGGGCAACAGGCACTCTAGCCCGGGCAACAGAGTGAGACTCTGTCTCAAACAAACAAACAAAAAAAACCCCCAAAACAAAGACACTCATCCAAATCACCTAAGTCATCACCCAGGGTTCAAATTCTAGTCTTTCTCAATCTCAAAGCTATTCCAGGCTTGACCCACACTACCCCAACCACCCTGGCAAGTCCAGCCTCCTCCGTGGGTATCTCTCTCTTTATCTAGACAAGGATGTCTTGGAGTCTCCACATTTTATACATCTCAGGCTCCAAAACAGTCCTCAGTCCCGGGCCAGGCAGGTATGCCCAGGTGTCCGTTAACAAAATGAGGTGCAGGGAGCTGGGTGCAGCGGTACACGCCTCTAGACCCAGCTACTTGGGAAGCTGAGGCAGGAGGAACGCTTGAGCCCAGGTGTTCAAAACCAGCCTGGGAAACATAGTGAGACTGTCTAAAAACAACAAAAACCAAAAAAGCCCTACTGGGGAGCAAAACAACGGGTAGCACTTGGCACTGTCCCCATCAGTCAGTCAGAGGAGGTGGAGTTCTCTGCTCACTTGACGGTACACACACCTGTGCAAAGGGCACAAGAGCAGCCTGTGCTCCACTTTGCTCTCAGGTGTTTCTAAATTTTAAGTCTGAGAACGAGATCCTACTGCTAGCCACTGTGGGGTCAGCCCTGGGAAAGTGACAAAGCAAAGCAATTTGGTTAAATTCAAGCACCCGCATGCCCAGTTGCCATGAGAACAGAGGCACTGGAATGGCAGATGCAGAGCCGTGACGCAGGCATTTGCCCCTGTGAATACAGACAGGCCTGTGCATGGTAAACAAGCAGAGGCTCTAGCACCTGCCCTCGGAACTTACAGCAGGATGGGCTGGTCTGAGGTGATAACGTTCCCATTCATGTGAAGGTTGCACTTCATCGGCTGCCCTGAAAAACCAAGGGAAGAAAAGGGTCTGCCATTAGACCTCAGCTCCTCCACCACCAAGAGTCAAAGCACCCAACACAGACAGCTCTGGCTCCACAGCTGGAGACAGGGCTGCCATGTTTCAGCCAAGTCTACACACTAAGAAAAGCCTAGGGTGTGAGGAAACAATTGCCTCAAAGAGCAATAAGAGCACTAGGAAATAAAGTGGTAATAAACTTTGCTTCATACGGGCAGAGATGAGAGTGAAGTGAGAGAGAAATTGTACTCAGTGTGAAGCCATCCAAACTTGTGAAGCAGTAAGGGAAAATGTTTATGCTATCAAATTAAGTTAAAAGTATGCAGATTTTGGATTTTTTTTAAGAGATGGGGTCTTACTACCCAGGCTTGCCTCAAACTCCTGAGCTCAAGCGATCCTTCCACCTCAGCCTCCCAAACAGCTGGAACTGCAGGTGCGCACCACTGCACCCAGCTAAATTAAATGAAAAGAGGATTCAAAAGTGTATCTACAGGCTGGGCCTGGTGGCTCACGCCTGTAATCCTAGCAATCTGGGAGGCTGAGGCAGGAGGATCACTCGAGGTCAGGAGTTCGAGACCAGCCTGAGCAAGAACGAGACCCCGTCTCCACTAAGAATAGAAAAAAATTAGCTGGACAGCTAAAAATATATAGAAAAAAATTAGCCAGGCATGGTGGCACATGCCTGTAGTCCCAGCTACTCCGGAGGCTGAGGCAGCAGGATTGCTTGAGCCCAGGAGTTTGAGGTTGCTGTGAGCTAGGCTGACACCATGGCACTCTAGCCTGGGCAACAGAGCGAGATTCTGTCTCAAAAAACAAAAAAACAAAACAGTGTATCCAGACTTCCACTTTGTCCACGAAGGATTAACTGCTAGGAAGACTGCACTCGCACTGTATATAAGCTGTGATATGTATTACAGTAACAGTACAAAAACCAGGAAGGAATAGAGCCATATAGGAGTAATGTTTCTATGTCTTACTGGAGTTAAGTTAAACCCAATTATCAATAACAAAAATGTGCACAGATTAAATAATCCAATCAAGAAAGAGAGACTATCAGGCCGGAATAAAAAACAAAACAAAGTCCAATTATACACTATCTATAGGAGACACACTTTATAAAGACATAAAAAGACTGAAAGCAAAAGGGTAGAAAAAGATTTATCACCCAAACAGCAATCCTAAGAAAAACGCAGTAGCTATACTAACATAAAACAAAACAAATTTTATTTATTTTTTTGGACAGACTCTTGCTCTATTGCTAGGGCTAGAGTGCCATGATGTCAACCTAGCTCACAGTAACCTAAAACTCCTGGGCTCAAGCGATCCTCCTGCCTCAGCCTCCTGGGCAGCTGGGACTACAGGCGTGTGCCACCACACCCAGCTAACTATTTTCTATTTTTAGTAGGCTAACTATTTTCTATTTTTAGTAGAGATGGGATCTTGCTCTTGCTTAGGGTGGTCTCCAACTCAAGCAATTCTCTCGCCTTGGCCTCCTAGAATGCTAGGATTACAGGTGTGAGTCACCGTGCCTGGTCCAAAATAGACTTTAAAACAAAAAACGTTACTAGAGATAAAGAGGGACATTGAAAACCGATTAAAGGGTCAATTCATCAGGATGAAAATAATTATTAACATAAACATATCTGCAATGAGCAACAGAGCTTCAAATACACAAATAAAATTCATGATTATAGGGAAATTAAACAAAACAATCTTAAATAATCAGTAGGTCAAAGAAAAAAAATCACAAGGGAAACAGAAAATACTTTAATTAAGATGAATGAAAATGAAGACACAATATACCAAAACTTATGGAATGTAGTTAAAGCAGTGCTTGGAGGAAAATATACAGCTATAAATACACACACAGTCATGTGTCCTGTAACAACAGGGATACATTACGAGAAATGCTTTGTTAGGTGATTCCATCATTGTATGAGTATCACAGACTGTACTTACACAAACCTAGATGGTATAGACGACTATACACCTAGGCTAAATGCTACTGTTCTAGGCTACAAATCTGTATGGCATGTTACTGTACTGAATACTACTGGCAACTGTATTTGTGTATCTAAACACAGAAAACGTACAGTAAAAATATGGTATTATAATCTTATGGGATCACTGTTGTTGACTGAAAATACAGCACACAACTGTTAAAAAAGTGAGAGAAAAAAATCCTACAGAATGAGAGAAAATATTGGCAAATCGTTTATCTAGTAAGAGACTTACATCAAGGTTATATAAAGAACTTTTACAACTCAATAATAAAAAAAGAACACAATTAGGTCTGGCATAGTGGCTCTATAATCCCAGTATTTTGATGCTGAGGCAGGAGGATCGCTTAAGCCCAGGAGTTCAAGTCCAGCCTGACTTGAACAAAAAATAAAAAAATTAGCTGGGCGTGATGGCAAGCACCTGTAGTCCCAGCTACTTGGGAGGCTGAGGCGGGAGGATTGAGCCCAGGAGTTGGAGGTTGAGGTTGCACGGAGCTATGATCATACCACTATACTCCAGCCTGGGCAACAGAGCAAGACCCTGTCTCTTGAAAACAAACAACCCCCTCCCCCCAAAAAACCAAAACCCAATTAAAAAGCGGACAAAGATTCTGAATAGACATTTCTCCAAAGAAGACACACAAATGGCCAAAAAGCACACGAAAAGGTGCTAAACATTATTAGCCATCAGGGAAATTCAAACCATTGACTTTTCCAGGTGAGCTCACCCAGGTGCCAACATTTAGACAAGGGTCTAGGTCTTTTATTAGTATTTTGTCGTTATTATTTTTATACTCTGCTTCCCCACTTCTAACAGAGGGCCTTGGTCCACAGTTACGTATTATTCAATACATACTGAAAGAACAAATCAATGGAAAGAAGGAGCAGGGCAGCAGAGTTACTCTCTACACGCTGTCCTGAGATGCATATGCGAATGTGAATTCAACAAAGTCAGGAGTTTACTACTAGAAGCAGAGTAGTAACTAGGTGCCAACATTCAAGACAAGGCTCCAGGCCTTGGAGGAAACTTTGTCCTACACAGACCAACAGCTGAGGGGAAGAAAAGGCTGTGGCTCTTTGGCTTCCCTGGCAAGACCCCTGAAGAGAACCATCTATGGAGAAATGATGTTTTCCTTCTTGCTGGACTTAAGTTCGAGGACTAGGTTAAAACCCAGGGCCCTGTGGAACCCATAGTTCAGCACCACTCAGAGACTGCATGTCCCTGCCTATACCTGGTGCACAGAAGGCCTCAGAGGGTACGAGGATGTCCTGCCACCCATCTCAGAGGAAGGTTTGCTGCCTGACAGCAAGTGGAGAGAGGAGCAGGAGGTAAGGGAGCTGCTTTCTCTCTAACTTACCATCCAGACACCGGTTATTGTACTTCTTATATGCAGTGATGGCATCATCCTTTTTCACAAAGACCACCTCTGCTACCCCAGGATGGACCAGCCGAGCTCGCTTGAGGGCTCCACATACACAGAAAAGCTCCTGCAAAGAACAAGAGGGGTTGGGATTGGGGAGGAATTTCTGGCTGCTTACCACTCACACACTCCAAGGGCCCTGGGGTGGCTGTACTGTGCTAAATATGCCCTGTGCCCAAGATTTCAGGGGAGGGAGCTGTTTTAGGTGGTGTTCTTGAGACATTCACAGGCCTCAACACGGAACCAGATGAAGGACAAGCTGTGCTGGCAGTGAGACACGGGTCTCGGCTTACAAGCCTTGGCATATCTGTGTCCTCCCAGCAAGTCACCACCAAAGTCCTCAGTACCCACCTCAATACAGTAACAGTTATGGAATTTTTCTCAAGAGAGCTCTGTCATGAGAATGAATGTGAAGATTTGTCAAAGACAGGTGCTAATATGTCACCTAGGAATCTGCAGAAATACAAATTCTGGAGTTGTGCCCAATAGTCCCGATTTGGCTGGAGAGAAGGGTTTCCTAGGACATGGGACTTTGGAGTGCTAAGGTCAGGAGAGTCCCTAGCAATACTGGACAGCTGGTCACTCTAAGTCAGACGAACCCGCGTTTGATCCCTGAGGCTCTGCTTCCTGTCAGCTGTGTGATCTCCAGCAAGTTACTTAACTTCTCCCAGGCTTTTTTCCTCTTCTGAAAATAAAAAGGACTTTTCCTCCAAGGTTGTTGGAAAGTTCAAGTGAGATAATTTTTAAGGCAGTGCTCTTACACGTTAACATCAACTCCAATCCCCTCCTCATCTTTCAGACAAGGAGACTGAGGCCAGAGAGGGAGTGTAATACGGAGACAGACAACAGAGGTCAACTAGCACTCAAGCCATTTCCTTACCTACAACTGCCTTTCACAAGGTTGTAGGGAAGCCAAAGAGAAGGCTTATGAAAAGGTCCTTGAAATGGTTTCTAATGATAAATGGGAAAATGTTAAATATCCAAACCAAGATACGGAACTCCAGTCATCCCTTTGTACCCACAGTGGTCTAGTTCTAGGAGCCCCCCACAGGTACCAAAATCCATGGATGCTCAAGTCTCTAATATAAAATGGCATAGTGTTTACATATAATCTACACACACCTTCCCATACTCTTTTTTGGCTGGGGGGGAGGGGGAGAGACAGGGTCTTGCTCTGCTGCCGAGGCTGGAGTACAGCAGCACAATCATAGCTCACTGTAGCCTTGAACTGCTGGGCTAAAGCTACCCTCCTACCTCAGCCTCCTGAGTAGCTGGGATTACAGGTGCATGCCCAGCTAAATTTTTTAAAATTTTTATAGAGACGGGGTCTCACTATGTTGTCCAGGTTGGTATCAAGTGATCCTCTTTCCTTAGCTTTCCAAAGTGCTGGGATTACAGGCATGAACTACCATGCCTGGTCCCTCCTGTATACTTTAAATCATCTCTAATACAATGTAAATGCTATTTAAATAGTTGTTATACTGTATTGGTTTTTAAATTTGTATTATTTATTGTGGAATTGTTATTTTTTTACTTAACTACTTTTTCTTTAAAAGAATACTTTTTATGGTTGGTTGTTAGCGGGCATCTTTTCTTTACCTTTTTAAATTATTTATTTTTGATAGAGGTGAGGTCTCAGTATGTTGCCCAGGTTGGTCTCAAACTCTTGGTCTCAAGTGATCCTACTGCCCTGGCCTCCCAAAATGCTGGGATTGTAGGCATAAGCGACCACACCTGGCATTTTTTTCTTATTCGAATATTTTCAAACCACAGTTGGTTGTGGAACCTGCGATATGAAAGGCTGACCTAAGTACTAGATATAATCCCAATTACTGTTGTCCTCTGGACATTACCTATTTGGGTAGAATAGAAAGAAGTAAGGATTATTATTGGCAATTTTCTCTGAGTGGTGATCCTAATGGGTGTTTAGTTTCCACTATTATACATTTTCAAACATTCCACATAAAGTGTCCGGCACATGTAAGTGGTTCAGTAAATGGTAGATGTTATTATTTTTATAATCAGAAAAAAAGTTTTACTTCGTTATAACTTGTCAAGTATTACATAAAGCAGGCTGCAATTTCCATTTTCACGTGTGCTGTTCATAGCCCTGAGCCTGCTAGAGAAGGAACGCATTGGTGGGCCTGCTTAAATTTTTTTGTTTTTGAGGCAGAGTCTCGCTCTGTTGCCCGGGCTAGAGTGCCGTGGCGTCAGCCTAGCTCACAGCAACCTCAAACTCCTGGGCTTAAGCAATCCTACTGCCTCAGCCTCCCGAGTAGCTGGGACTACAGGCATGTGCCACCATGCCTGGCTAATTTTTTTTTTGTATATGTATTTTTAGCTGTCCAAATCATTTCTTTCTATTTTTAGTAGAGACGGAGTCTCGCTCTTGCTCAGGCTGGTCTCGAACTCCTGAGCTCAAACGATCCGCCTGCCTCGGCCTCCTAGAGTGCTAGGATTACAGGCGTGAGCCACCGTGCCCAGCTGGCCTGCTTAATTCTAGTACCAACCACACACAGTGCCTGTGTGTTTCACAATTAAGATTTAAATGTGGGCCGGGCGCGGTGGCTCACGCCTGTAATCCTAGCACTCTGGGAGGCCGAGGCAGGCGGATCGTTTGAGCTCAGGAGTTCGAGACCAGCCTGAGCAAGAGCGAGACCCCATCTCTACTAAAAATAGAAAGAAATGATTTGGACAGCTAAAATATATATATAGAAAAAATTAGCCGGGCATGGTGGTGCATGCCTGTAGTCCCAGCTACTTGGGAGGCTGAGACAGGAGGATCGCTTGAGCCCAGGAGTTTGAGGTTGCTGTGAGCTAGGCTGACGCCACGGCACTCACTCTAGCCTGGGCAACAGAGTGAGACTCTGTCTCAAAAAAAAAAAAAAAAAAAGATTTAAATGTGATGGCCAGTGTGGGCTGTTATAGAATCCTCAGGACTCAGCTGCAGGGAGAGGCTGGATTCTCCAGGTGCATTCATTTTGTGATCCGACAGTTCAAAGGGTGTGTGGATTTCTAAACAAATGGCTCTTTTGGGTGCCAGAGTGAAAATGAGGTAGAAAAGGAAGTCCTAGCTGCATCTGTGCCCTAGTCACCAGGCACCTGGCTTAGATTTTGCCCATGACTGCCACAGGTAGGACAGGATGGATTAGGAAGGCAGACACCACCAATCTATCTCACTCCTTTCACTTTGGAATCATCATGTAAAAACCCCAAAGGAAGCAGGAAGTTCCAAAGACTTATGAGAAATTATGAACTACGGGATATCACACAGCGGGACTAAAGGATCCCATTTAGGAACCATAGGGCACAAATATCCCCTGACCCTGAGATTCAGGCCCTGGTTTGGAAGCTGTGCAGAAGATAGTAAACACAGATGGCCCGACTGCTAGCCTTTGAAAGGCCTGCTTCCAAGGGTGGCCTTTGGCTGGTGTCTGGGAACTTGTGCTTTGGTAGGGCTCCCACCACCCCACTGTTAAAGAGGAGCTCACTGCACCTCAACTGTGCAAACAATATGGCTTATGCTGAACCCTTGCTTTCCTTCTGGGAGTGTGGAATTCTGGTGGATGCCAGGTGAGAATGCCTAAGTGACCAGTCCCCAATAAAAGCCCAAGGAACTAAGTGTTTAATGAGCTCCCCTGGTTTCACATGTGTTGTCACAACTTGTTGCTGGGGGAATGAAGTGCATCCTGTGTGACTACTAGAGAGGACTCGGGAAGCCTGTACCTGGTTTCCTCAGACTTTGCCTCATGAGCTATGTGTAGCCTTTAGCTCTGATAAATCTGGGCCCTGTACGACGACATGCTGAGTCCTCGCAAGTCATCAACTGCAGAGGCGGTGGTGGTAGTGGGGGGGGGGGTCTCAGGGACCTTTGCCACAGAAGCAGTTTGAGTTTTAAATTTCTGGCCGGTCACAGTACTCACAACGATGTCTTCCTCAGTGACTCGAGGGTGTAGATTATTCACAGTCATCTTGGTGCCTTCCAAAGGGCTGAGGACAGGCTGCCACACAGACAAGAGCGTTACCAGAAGCCAGTGGGCATGCACTCACACAACAGAACTTACCCCAAGCCACAGTCATGAAGACCCAGAGGACAGCTCCATGGAAAGTCATCACAACTGGGCCCCTTGGACCTAAGCACGTATCATGACCC
The DNA here is from genome assembly GCF_041146395.1 of Eulemur rufifrons. Taxonomy (NCBI): domain Eukaryota; kingdom Metazoa; phylum Chordata; class Mammalia; order Primates; family Lemuridae; genus Eulemur; species Eulemur rufifrons. The sequence goes on from NC_090998.1 coordinate 90,966,433, forward strand.
CCTTCTTGTATGCTAAAGACATGGATTCTCGCCCACTTCCCAAACACACAGGCCCTTCAGGCCCTGAGCCTCTGTTTGGAATGGTACTCACGCTCCCAGACTCGCTCAGCTCAAATGGCACTTTCTCAAAACTTAAAGCTTCCCAGGCTTCGAAGTGGAATGAGGTGCTCTTTCCTCAGAGCTCCCAGCACCTCTCTCCAGGGAGAACTGCTACCTATCACTAGACACAGCAATCTCTCTGCAGCTCTGCTGTCTCCATGAGCCTGCAAGCTCTTTGAGGGCAGGCGTCCCTACGTCTTGGTTTGCTTATTTGTAAAACAGGGGTGGCAATGCCAACCTCACAGGATGTTGTGAGGACTCAATGGGGTACATACAGCACATCACCCACCCAGCATAGGCTGACTCTTAAGTGGTGTGGTCACCTTCACCTCACCTCAGCAGGTGGCAGCTCTTTGGGCGTTTCCTCCTTGTTCACCAGTGTCCGGGACATGTTGGTCAAGGCTTTTGTTCGAACAGAGGAGGGGAGAGTAGGAGCTGTGTATGCATCATTCTGAACCACTTTGGTGAGAGGGAGGGCCTTGGACATGGAGAGCTTGGAACTGCTCAGCCCAGCCTGGACAAAGACAGAAAGGAATCTGAGAAGCCAGAGACCTGGACTCTTCTGAAGCAGCCCCGAGGGGGCTGACAACTAGCTGAGAGCACGAACCCTCAATGCCCCCTAGCTCTCTAATTCCATTAGAAATCTGAAGCCAAAAAGGTTGCCAGCTGCCAGGGACATCCCACAGGGAAGGGCTAGGAGAGGAGAAAAACAGGCCAAGTATGTGCTCACAGAAGCCACTTTCCACTGCTGGAAGCTTGTGGCAGGAAGCTTCCATACAGCCCTGACCTGAAAACTCACCCAGGAGCCACAGGCTCACCCACACCACTCAACTTCCTAAAAACCCAACAACTTAGGGCTGGTCAGAAAGCCAAAGGTTTTGAGGTCAAGTTCTTTCCTAGATATGCTTCTATCACAATGGGCTGATCACTAGCTCCAGGCTGGCTGAGCATAGAAACCCACTTTTAAGAAGGCCCAGAACTCCCAGCTCTTTGGTCCCTCTTCTGGCCATGCAGAGTCACCATGCACAGACCTGGCCTCACTGGCTCTCAGACTATCCAGGGACCTGCTAGCAGAGATAGCACGTGCAGATCATCAAAAACAGCCACCACCCTACCTCCCAGGATGTGCTCCCTTGGAAATATAAACTCCATTGTATTAACATATCTGAGGAAAAGGATGCACAAAGCAGAAGTCTTGCCAATTGAAGGCAGTGTCTATAGGCACTGACCCAGACAGGAGGGAGTAATGCAGTGGCCAGAGAGGAGGATCAGAGCATGGTGCAGCAAGCTCACCAGCTTCTCCAAGTCTGGGTGAAGCATCCCCCCCATGCTGGATTCCACACTCCCGAAGCGCCTTCTGAGTCTCCAGAGCCAGGACAGCACATGGGTTACACATGTGGCCCCAGGAGCCAGCCACACTGCTTAGGCTCAACTCCTAGATCTACTACAACCACCACTGGGTGGTGTTGAGCAGGATTATTTAACCTCTTTGTGCAGCTGCCTCTCCTGTAAAGCTAGGGTGATATTAGTACCTATTGCACAGGGTGGGATGAGTAAATGAGTAACTAACCAGGGTAGTGACCATGCACTCAAGGTAGTGACCAAAAAATGAGTCTTTGGGCCTCTGAAGGCAAAACAGAGGAGGTCCCCACCACGTGGACTTGGCTGGGTAGCCCACGGAACTGTCACTTGGCTGTATCCATTGAGCCAAGCAGCACAGACCTCCCTGACACTGCTAGATACTGTTTTCTAGGTCAGGTGAGGTTTATTCTTGCTAACGCCAATCAAGGGAATCCAGAATCCAAGAGCAGGGCCAGAGCTACTGACCAGAGGGTCAGCAAGCATGCAGAATGTCCTGCCACAAAGGAAAGAAAATGAGATTCCCTCCTGTGGGATTACTCGAATTTTCCCTGAAGTGTCTCAAACACAGCAACTGGGAGCTAAAGCTCTGCACTGCACTCGCTTATGGGATGGTGAACAAATTACAGGGCAGCCTAGTCTCAGCACTTATAAAACCAAAGGGTTGGACCAGTTCCAGCTCTAAAAATCTGATGGTCCAAATAAAGAAATATTTCTGCATTGAAAGGCCCTATTCTCCACAACCTCTCCCATCCACCTGATCAGACACACACAGTGAGTGTAAGGAAAACAAAATGCCATACCACCTGATGGAGAAAGCTGCCTGAGGCTGCAAACTTCATCTGCTTTGTAGGAATAGGAGCTACAGCATCATCATCTTCATCCAGATCATATAAATTCTAAGAATAAAGAAACATTAGTTAATGTGGCATGAAGGCCCTCAATAGATATCTGGAACAAACACAGCAGGGAGGTGACAGCTGGAGTGAGCGAGGGACCAAGGAAGAAGTGGGCAAAGGAGTGAAGGTGCCTGGGAGACTGGCCTGAGGCTGGGCTGAAGTCCTGATAGGCTGACTCCCCGCTCACAAGGGCCCAGTGAAAGTGCTGCAACTTCCAGGTACATCAGAAGTGCCTTTTTATAAGTGGGTAAAACCTATCAAGAGTCCCTAAAATGTTTGTTTATATCCTTTAGCTTCAAAAGTCCATCCTGAATAATCTGGCCTACAAAAGTAAATCCAAACCCTGGAAAGAGCTTTATCTGCAAAGATGTCCATAGCAGAAGAATCTCTAACAGGAAAATGGTTTAGATAAACTGCAATGTCAACTCAATGGATTATGCAGTTACTAAAAATATTTACAGTAAATGTAAAACATCACAGAAAAATGCTTGAGTTGCAAAGTGAAAGAATAATGACATAAAATTGGGTAAGAATATAACCACAACTACAACTACCCATTAAGTAAAAAATAATGACACTTAAAGAACTATGGTGAACTTTCAAAAGTGGTTGTGTTTGGAGAGTAGGAGCTTGAGGGGCATTTTACAAATTTTCTGTATTAAGCACTTTTATAATGAATAAAAAATTCTATAATAAAAAATTAATAATTTAATTTGCCTCTCTGCCTCTCATGCTTCCCCTACCCCATTAAGAAGTATCTTCTTAAAACTTGTAAATTACAAAAAAGTCAAATGTAACCTCTCCTTCAATACTTTAAACAGGGAACCTAGGGCCAGGCCTCAGTCAAACCACTGAAGCAGGCCTCGTTAAAACATGTGCATGCATACACCTTCATGTATGTACACACACTCACGCGCGCACACACACTCACTCTACCTGTTTGGCCTGGTGGTTATTGACAACATTGATCCTCATTCCAGCAGGATGGGCATGAAGTGGTACCATGGCCTTCTGCTGTGGAACCTAGAAACACTCAGTGGTCATAATTCACCCCACAGGGTCTACGCACGTTCTCTGAGGAGGCGTCATGGAACCCGATACGTATGGTGGGCACACAGTTTTGATCTTTGGTAAAAGGCACTATAGAGTGCCTGACCCCCAACAGCAAAAGTGACAGGAAGAAAAATCACCCCACAGACCACGTGGTAATGCACGCAGAGGGTTTAATGAACCTGGCTCAGCACCTGTTCACCACTGCTGCTGCTGTTCTCATTACCCACGCTGCAGTGGAGGTTAAATGACAGTTTCCTTTCCCTCTGGGGTGGCAGCTGTGGAGGGCAGCCAGGGCAACGGACTAGGAGCCAGACCAGACTGGGCTCCTACCCTGGTCTTCCCACTGCCTGGCTGTATAATGTTGGACACAGTATCTCACATCTGTCAGACTCAGATTCTTGTTTTATAAAACTGAGGTAACAATCCCAGGGATAGAGTGAGGATATAAGATCATATACATAAAGTGCCTGCCACACAGCACGTGCTCAATCAATGTTTTGCCCTTTCCCCTCTCTTCTTTCCACCACTGTCTCATTTGAGAAAGTCACTTATTTAGAGAGACCGCTCCCTTTTTAAAATAAAAGTGAAATAAACCTTGCCATCCTTTTATGATTACTTGACTATAACATACTTAAAAAAGCCTTCATAAGCAACAAAGTGCTACACCAACACTCGGAAGAATCGTAGTTTTGTCCAAACAGTCCTGGCCCCCTGCCTAAATCTACCTTTGTTACTAGCTTCCAGGGAATTTATGACAAAAGCCACAACCTACCTGGATGGTTTTGGTGAGTTTCAGAGCAGGAGTCACTGTCCCAATGGGTGGGTTCACGAAAGCAGCAGGAGAACTCCTCTTTAAGCTGATCTTCTCTCGGGCATCAGCTACCTGGCGGGGCTTCTGGGGCACAGTGGTCTGCTGCTTGCGGGAGTTCAACATCTCTCTGGCATCCTGCACTTTTCCTTTGATCCGAAACCGAGCATCTTTCTGCAACAGCTTCTCCCGGGCATCCTTGACTCCTAGTTTGAGCCGGGCATCCGAGAGGCCAATTTTCTGCCGAGCATCAAATCTCTGCTGGAAGGTGGCTGTGCGTGTTGGCTGGCTGAGAAGGCCCTGCTGGATCCCAACTCGAGATCGGACACCTCCGACTCCTGGTCTGGCATTGAGCCTGCAAACACGAATTGCAATATTAAGTGGATCTGGACATCAACAGCAGCCATGGAAGCAGAGCCCTGGTAATACCAGCAACAGAGGCAGTCCTGGGGAAGCCAGAAAGCAGCTCCCAGCCACTGCCTGAGTAAACAACTAAGCCTACATAAAGTGAAGACTTCTTTCCTGGTTTCATAACTTTTAACTTCATAATATAAGTAAAATTAAGAAGGTGGGCCTGGTGATTTTTAATCACCAGTTAAGACTGTTTTGCTCTCCTGAGTGTTTTGACCATAAAACCATAATCCTGCCCATCTGAAGAGCAATTTTAGTTTAAGTCTCTTCCAGCTCCATCCTCAGCTCTCTCAGCACCCTAAGAAGCACTTACTGTGTCCATTTACAGTGGGAGAAACAGCCTGGGACAGGCTCAGTGACTAACAGGTGCCCTTAATGCAAGCAGATACCATCAACTGGGCTAGAACTAGGAGAGCAAACATGGAGGTCTGGCTTAGAGCTAAAGGACAAACACACTGAAGATATAAAGAATTGGTAGAAAAGAAAAATAAAGTTGCTCTGCAATAACAAAAATGTCAAATACAGGAACTGTTACAATTGGAAGTGAATTAAACTGCATTATACAGGCCCCATTCTCTTTCTGTGGTTCCTCTATTGGCCTTCAGTGGCTCAAAGGTGAACAGAAGACCTTCCTAAGAGCAATGCTGGGGATCCTTCCTGGGGTCTGCAGGCTTCTCCTGCCTCCTCCCACCTGCCCGCCCCCCAGGCCTCTCCACTCCAGCTCCCATAAATAACCACCCTGCAGCAGGTGCCCTGCCGGGGGACTTCTATGTCAATGTTTCCTCTTTGGGAAACAATCCCAAAGAGGATTCTTCCAGGGCAACCCTCCTTTGTGCCTATTATTATATCTGCTTCTTATTCTTTCCCCACCCTGGGCTGGGGAATGGAATAAGCTTCATCCCCTTTCAGGGCCCAGTACCTCCTAAGTGGTGTCGAGCCCCAGTTGAGCAACAGGAGCTCTTTTTTAGAGACAGAGTCTCACTGTGTTTTGCCCAGGCTAGAGTGCCGTGGCGTCAGCCTAGCTCACAGCAACCTCAAACTCCTGGGCTCAAGCAATCCTCCTGCCTCAGCATCCCGAGTACTACAGACACATGCCACCACACCCAGCTAATTTTTTCTATTTTTAGTTGCCCGGCTATTTTTTTTTTTTCCTCTCTATTTTTTAGTAAAGATTGGGTCTTGCTCTTGCTCAGGCTGGTCTCAAACTCCTGACCTCAAGCAATCCTCCCACCTCCGCCTCCTGGAATGCTAGGATTACAGGCGTGAGCCACCACCTGGCCTAGAGCTTTTTAAATATACAGCTCTCCAGATCCCACCTTAGACACTAAATCCCAAATCTGTGCGAAGGCCTGGGCACTGGTATTTAACACTCCACAGGTGATTCTGGAGAAGAGCTGTGCTGAGAAGCTCTCACCTGGCGTCAGAGAGTAAAATGCTGCTGAATAAACAAGCTCCTGTACTATTTCCCACTACACTGCCCGGTGCTCCCAGGAGGCAGCGCTCATACAAAGCAGGTCACCGGGACCCTCCCACTGCCTCATCCTCAAGTGGCTGGAGATTGCCCACCACCCCTCTGCTAATAATAGCAGAAGTATACCCCAAGGTGAGTCTACCTGGTACCAATAAAAGCAAACCTAGATCTTTGTTATTCTTTGAATGAAAAACACCTGCTGCCTCCAATAGGCCAGAGCCAGACCTAAGGCAGCAACACAGAACGTTTGTATCCCCCCAAAATTCCTATGTTGAAACCCAATCCCCAAATGTGATATTAGGAGGGGGCCTCTGGGAGATGATTAGGCCATGGGGTCAGATCCTTCATAAATGGGATTAGCACCCATATAAAAGAGGCCCCAGAAAGCTCCCTGATCCCCTTCCACCATTTGAGGACATAGCAAAAAGATGGTCTAGGCTGGGCACGGTGGCGCACACCTGTAATCTCAACACTTTGGGAGGCCAAGGTGAGAGGATTGCTTGAGACCAGCCTGAACAACATAGCAAAACCCTGTCTCTACCAAAAAAAAAAAAAAAGAAAGAAAAGGAAAGAAAGAGAGAAGGAAGGAAGGAAGAAATTTGCTCTTTATAAGCTAGAGTTTATGGTATTTTGCTACAGCAGCCTACATGGACTAACACAGGCAGTAATGCACAGCACCCTTTTCCTCTTTGGAAAATGGCAAATTAGTTCAAGATGTAAATATATTTTTTTGGTGGGTTCACAGAAGAACTGGGAGAGAAGGCAGAAGGGTCATTTATAGAACCAGTAAGATTAGGTTTAAGGTGTGTCTGTCTGTCCCTGCCCTATTTTCTCATGAGAACACTGGGAGATGGAGGCGCTAGAGGAAGCAGAGCGAAAGGCATGGCTGTGCAGGGAGCCCAGCAGAAGGAACCGCTGTGTGGAGCTGACGGCACCACCCTCTCCTGGGCTACCCGGGCTTCGTGGTCCACGGCCTGCAAAGCCATGGGCAACAGTGAGGCTATATTTTGTGGTGACCCCAGGCATACGGCTACAATAAGGGGGCCTTGGTGGGAATGAAGGGAACAGCACGACCTATATAACAAAGCCCTACCTCAGGGCCTACTGGCAACTGTGCCCCCAGCCAGCTTTTAAAAAAATGCTTTCAATTCTCTCACTCCTGTTGATGATGCCCATCAAAGAAACAGACCAGTTCAGACCAGAAGCTGCTACGGAAGCCCTACTCATAAAATGGGAAAAAGGATTCTGACCAACGTTTACCACCCAGATGAAATCAGGAACTACTAATTGTGTACCCTCCAGAGCCACAGGCTTTAGGCCAGGCAATCAAGGTACAAAAAGAAGCATGTGAAATACAGGCCTTCAGCTGCTCCAAATTGAGGGGTGGCATATAGATAACCAAATTATCAACCCCCCCTTACTCTAGGACAGAAGGTACAAAGTCTGTGAGGACACTACAAGCAAGTGGACACCCAAAGGGCCATGGGAATGCTTAGAGGTGGCCTGGGCAGAGTAGTTGTCAAAGGGCAGTCTAGGGGGACCGAAGGTAGAAAGCCCTCCACGGCCCACAGCTCCTTTGCTCCGCCAGGCAGCTGAGGTGGCCCAAGAGCCTCCCCAATTCCCCCTCCGCCCTCCCCCTCAGCAGAAGCATTCCTGCACCAACACCCCCAACACACACACACACCCCCCAGCGCTGCTTCCCATGGTCCCCAGCTGGAGGCTCCCTCCTCACAGCAGTCAAAGCACTCACAAAGCTTCCATTAAGGCGCTTCCGATGCTGCATCACAATGATTTGTTTACAAGCCTGCATTTCCCACAGGACTAAGAGCTTCTTGGGGGCACACCCTGAACCTCCTCAACCATGTGAACCCTGCATCAGGGGAATGAAACGGACCCAAGGAGCTCCTGAGCACTGAGCTCCTGCTGAATGGCAGGGAGCCTACAGGGCTCTTACCTTACACTCTACTTTCAGGCTCACATTGCCTCGAGGTAACCTCTACCACCTCCATTTGCAGGAGAGGAACCAAATCACAGAGCTAGTGGCATGGCTGGGACTGGACCCCTGGGTCCACCTGACTCCAGAACCCACAATTCTTTTTTTTTTTTTTTTTGATACAGAGTCTCACTCTGTTGCCCCGGCTAGAGTGCCGTGGCATCAGCCTAGCTCACAGCAACCTCAAACTCCTGGGCTCAAGCGATCCTTCTGCCTCAGCCTCCCGGGTATCTGGAATTACAGGCATGTGCCACCATGCCTGGCTAATTTTTTCTGTATATATTTTTAGTTGGCTGGCTGATTTATTTCTTTCTTTCTTTCTTTTTTTTTTTTTTTTTTTGGAGAGACAGGGTCTCGCTCTTGCTCAGGCTGGTGTTGAACTCCTGAGCTCAAACGATCTGCCCACCTCGGCCTCCCAGAGTGCTAGGATTACAGGCGTGAGCCACCACGCCCAGCCCAGAGCCCACGTTTTAACAGGCTTTAAGCTCCCTCGTTCCAACTCCAAGCCCCAGGAGAGGTAAGACAGGAGAAACCATGGCCACCCTAGAAAAGCCAGCCCTCCCTCACCCACTAGCTCAGTGCTCTGCTGGGATCCTGGCCTCCAATCGCCCCTCCCAGCTGAAAATGGGGCAGCCATGCAGCCAGGACACAGGGTCATCCTGGTCCCACCTTCACAGTGGGACCCACAAGGGTCTCACCAGCTCAGAGGAAAGCTCACATCCTGACCCACCTACAGGAGCTTCAGGAAAGGCTTCCTGGAAGAAAGAGCTGGTCTCCAACTGACACAGAACATTACAAATGGAGCTGAGCTGCATAAACAACAAAAGTGGAACATGTCATCCGCCAGAGAGAGGGAGTTAAATACATCCCAATCCAAACCCAATCCTTTCCCAAAGATTTCCTGTCTTCTGTCTTTTCCAAATTCTATCTCCTCCTATCACCAAGACACTCCTTATTACCAAAGGGCTCCTTATATTTATAATAAAAGGAGGTGGGACCATTTTAACATGTGGTACTCCATGACTCTACAATACCATAAGATTGGGAAAATTCAGAGCCCCACAGCATCAATCTTGCTTTCAAGAAGTTTCCCAATTTCACCAATCATTCAAGCAATAAAACATCACTGCCAAATAAAAAAAAAAAAATGGGAAAAAAGGACAACTAATCAGTTGTTTCAAATAACTAAAGGAACGATGAGATTCCTGAAAACAAATTTCACATCGCTGAACAGAGAACGCAAAAAGGTGCAGATTCAAGTTTTCTGCCTCCAATTCTGCAGGAAAAAACCATAAAAGGAAGGGGTACAGAAGGGTTAGGCTTCTGCAACCTAGACTTATTCATAATTCCCCAATAGTTTCCCTTCTCTCATCAGCTGTTTGAAATTTTATACTGAGAATGAATTCAGAGGAAATTTCCAGCCTCCACAGGAGTCTCTGGTTGATAAGCGATGTCTGCTGTCACCACGTAAGAGGCAACGGGATCAATGAAAATTTCTGAGCACTCATTACATACAGGTTGACAAATTTTGACACAGATCTCCTTTTAAACCTCATAACTACCATGTGAATTAGGTTACTGTCCAGATTTTGCAAATGAGGAAACTAAGAATCAAGGAGATTAACTATCCCAGAGCCAGTTAAGAATGGATTTGAACCTTACTATATCCAGTTACAGCACCAATAAATTAAGCAAGGGTCAAAAGTAAAGACCAGAATTTAAAGTTAAGGAAAACAAAAATAAATAATCTTCCCTGTTGTTAGTGTCTGGTATTTTAGTTTCAATATATTATTAAATCCTTAAAAATTAAAAATCTTAGGACTGCAGTCATGCCCAGGGACAAAGAGTGCACTCTCTAGTGACCAGAAGGCGAGCACACACAGCAAGGCTGGTTGGCAGTGTGCTCACTGGAGGACCCACATACCATGTTCATCTGGCAAAAAAAACTACCAAGATGCCTCGAACTGGCTTTTTAATCTGTTTGAACAGCATAAAAGGTACATTTGAGGGAGGGAGGTAAAGGCAGTTGTGGATGCAGGAGCTACTCACGGCGGGAGCATGTAAGCTATTTCCCTTCAATTTGACGCATCCAGTTCCCTGGTTACACCAGTTCTTTCAACTCCTTTCATGAACAGCTTTAGGAGGCTTCAGTGTTCAGGTTTTTTATAATCACGGCTCCCTTCCTGCATGAAGAGACTGCTATTCATCCCAGCAGGCAGCAGTACTGGTTCAAGGCAGGCATTAGTCATCCGGAATTTTTCAAATAAACACTCCTGCTAGAGGTAGGTCTCTAAAACAGACTCAATTATGTTACCCTCCTGTTCCAAGAACTGCTGAGGGTTCCCTAACAAAGCCCAGCTCCCGAGGGGAGCCTCCAGTCTGGCCCCAACTTCTGCCTCCAGCCTCACTCCCCACAGTAGGGCCTACTGATGTTCCCAAAACACATCCTGTACTTCTGTCCTCAGTAAATGTTTGGGAGGGGGGAAAAAGTTTTTTGAGCAAATCTCTTAACTGCTCTGTGGCCCTCACACCGACGAAACTGCACTCTGCAACTGCTTTCAAGCCCTCACCAGGTATTCCACGAGGTTCCAGGAAGAGTGCTGCAGGTGGGTGAGAGGGCAAATGCCCCACTGGCCCTGAACTCTTTCCCCACACCATCGACTGCAACCAGGCATACCTGTGATGATGGGGGGGGGGGGTTTGTTGGGAATAGGAATGCCTCATCCTCCTGATTCTGTCTGTGGAGGTAGGGCTGTAGCCAGCTCTGGACAGATGTCCAGTCCAAAGGATTCAGCCCCATAGAGGGGAGCCCTGGATCATTATAAAGTGGATTTTAATCCATGGGGGTTTCTGAGTTAGAGTATGTGTGTGTTGAGGTTAGTTTTTATAGGGAGTAAACAGTTTAATTCAAACTATTACTGAGGATCAACTCTAAATTACGTGCTCTAGAGACACAGAGAAAAAGATGACACTAAGACACTATCCCCTTACCAAAGAGTCCTGTGCAGATGTTTCATTTTAAAACGTAATTCTTCCCATCCAAGTTATGTAACAACTCGTTTCCTTTTTTGGGTTTAGGTCTACATTTCCTTTACCTTATTTCAACAAGGAAATAAGCAATCAGTACCAGGACCAGAGCCCTGGGCTGATGTGAAAAGTTCACTATCCACCTCCTCCCACCCCCGGCTCCAAGGACTACCAGACAGGCCACCTGGCCCAGAGCTGTTCAACTCCAGCACACTCAAGGCTGCCCCTTCAACTACTTGGAGGCAGTCAGTAGACAGCTATCACATGAGAGCTAAATCATCAAACCAACAAGAGAGGACACCTAGGTTAACTTAATCAGTGGTGCTCTCACACCTCAAGGAAGAAATCAACACGAGGGGCAGGCCTGCATGAAACTGGGGCCCACTGCTGTCCTGGAGACTCATCCACGGATCCTCCACAACTAAAGTCACTGGAGAAGTGCTGTGTGTGGGGAACGACAGCACCCCACCATAGCCTGGAAGAAGTATCACTCAAAACCACACCCTCCTCATTCTATAATTTCCCATTAATCAAGGAATCTTTTGATGATTAATTGGAGGCCCAGGTATTAATAATGATAATGACCTTTTCTTGACTTACAAGGTGTAAAAAACACAAAACAGAATGGCTGCTCTGGACACCAAGCACATTCCACAAGTCCCTCAAGGATCACAGGAAACAAAGTGACCAAAACTGGTGGGGAAAAAGGTTATTTATGTTCCATATGCTTCATCTTTTGCTATTTCCACTAAGAGGAAAGAAGCTTTCTGAGATACCCACAGGTTCTTCCTGGAACATCCATGCAACATTAAAACCAGAGTTCCCAGTATGGAAACTACTTCTAGGAAGCATGTAAAACAGAATATATTTACTGTAGTAAATGACATTTGTTCAAACCCTTCACAAATTCAATGATGACAATGAAGAAAACTAACATCTACTGAACATTTAGTACCTGCCAGGCACTTTTCAAAGCACTTTAGGTATATTAATCAACTCAATCCTGACAATAACCTAATGAAGTAGATACTACCCATGTTTTGTAGAAAGGAAAGAGAAGCATAACTTGCATAAGATCACACGGAAAGTGGGAGGACGACTTTAAACTTGGCAAATGCTGAAACACTGAAACACAGAATGTTTCATTGAAGTCTTTTTAAGTGAAAAAGCAATATCCATTTTCAGTATGAGAATACTGCTTTGCTATTATGTGAGGATTGGATTGGGGCAAAGAGTACTGGCAGAGAGACTAGTGTAGAAGAAACTGGAGCGCACACTATGTTTGGGCTAAATCTTGTGGAAACTATTTTTATTTCACACGCACAGCCAACAAAGAGACTCTAGAGCCCCATGATTCCCTATTATGTCCCTGGAGTGTTTCATACTTCTACTCAAGGAAAGGTCTATGACAATTAGCATCATTTGCTAAACACTTACTCCATGATACAAACTTTAAACATGCATTCTCACACTGACCATTACAAGTGAGGAAACTGCCCAGCTCCTAAGTCCCCTGGCCAGGGAGGCAGAGCACCCAACAGTGACCTGCCAGGGATCAGGTCCACCTGGCTGCACAGTCCCTGCTCTTCCCCTGGATCCACACGTATTGCCCACTCCCACACTTCCACGCCCACCCACTGCCGAACACTAAATGTACAGACCACATAGCTGGTACAGACTGCCTGCAGTCAGGAACTGAGGGCTGTGAGCTCAGAGAGCATGACCTGGGAAGTGGCTCACTCAGCAACCACTAAAGGAACCTATGAAACCTGGACGTGGCCAAAGGACCCAGGACCAATTCCACCCCAGTCACTGGAGGGAAGACCTAGGAGAGAACTACTCACAGATAACAGTTGAGGAAACAAACGCTAACTGCATGCCTGTTATAAACCAGAACCATTAGTGCTGGCTGTGAATTATGAGGTGATGGTGGCAGCTGTAGTGGATATGTATCAAGGGTGGGGATGAAGGTGAGGGCTACTTTTCAGATAGCAAGAGAAAAATCTATTTTCTGGCCACAAGCCCCCCGGAAGGTATTAATAAACATCTGCTAAGTGAATGTCTTAGAAAAAAATACCTAACACCTGTATATTCTGGCTGCCTACAAAGACATTTTTTGAGACAGAGAGTGCTGTGGTGTCAGCCTAGCTCACAGCAACCTCAAACTCCTGAGCTCAAACGATCCTCCCACCTAGGCCTCTTAGCAACAGGCTGAGCCACCACGCCCAGCCCCTACAAAGACATTTAAAAATGTGTTTAATGTGCATTGGAAAACTGCTGGGCAAGCTCTCACTTCATGCAGTTGAACTCAGCTCACAAAGGCTAGAAAGGATTGTGAACTAAAATAAAATTTTAAGGCTCAGCCCCACACCGGCTGACTGAATAGACCCCCTCCTGGCCAAAGGAATATCCTAAAACTAAATTGCCTGCCAGGAGGAGGGAGGTCAGACTTGCCTCATCGTGCCCCCTCCCTTCTGGGGGACATCCTTTGTAACCTATTAACAGGCCTAAGGGTATGCAAGACAAAGCTGCAGGCCCTCAATTTACATAACAAATCTACGTCCGGTGGCTTGTCTCTGATAAACAGCAACTATGTTAACACATTCCAAGCCTTTAGACAAAGCTTCATGTCTTTAACCAATTACAAGCCAAAGACTCTTTAAACTCACCTATAACCTGTAAGCCCCCCCCCATCCCGCCCCCGCTTCGAGATGGCCCACCTTTTCAGGCCAAACCAATGTATGATTCCCACGTATTGATTTATGACTTTACCTGTAACCCCTGTCTCCCTAAAATGTATAAAACCAAACTGTAACCCAGCCACAGCGAGTCCACTTGCTCAAGGCCTCTTGGACATGGCTCCGGGTCATGGTCCTCAAATTTGGCTCAGAATAAAACTCCTTAAAATTATTTTACAGAGTTTGGCTTTTTCCCGTTGACAGGACTAATAATATTTAAGGGTTGACAAGTTCAGACACATAATTGCAAATCACCTCCACAGCTCCAAAACTGTCTTCTCGGGGAGCTGGGGAGCTATACCCCTCAGGAAATGGCCAACGTCCAGCCTGTCTCCCCGGTTTTTCCGCCCATGCCCGAGGCCAACTCAGCCAGCAATTAAAGGCCACTCAACCCCGCTGCTCAGTTCTCCGTGGCCTCGGGCAAGTCACTTTACCTCTCCCAGCCTCGAGTTCCCATCTGTGAAACAGGAATAACATTAGTACCTAGCAGACAGGAGTACAAACGAGGCGTTATGTATATGAAAGCGCTTAGAAAACTTAAAACCCCTCACAAAAGGAGGCGGATGTTAACAGAGGTGGCGTGAAGAGGTGAACGCGCGCAGAGTTTGGGTTTGAATCTCAGCTCTAACAGTGTCTGGTCAAGTCACTTCCCCGCTAAACTCCAGTTGTCTTAACTCTTAAGACGGGTGGAGATGGGGCAGCCCAGAGATGTGGCGGCGCCCAAATGCCAACCTAGACAGGCGAGGAGGCTGCGCCAATGAGACTCTCGGCCCACGGGGTGGCAGGGGGCAGCCCCTTCCCCCAAAAAGCCGGGCACCCAGTCCCCCGCCACAGCCCCACCGAGCTCGCTAGGCCCGCTGGAGGGACAGCGCCTCCAGCCAGTGGGCGGGCGGGCAGCTAGGCCCGCGAAGCTTGCGGCCCGGCCAATGAAGAGCGCGGCGGCGGCGGCGGCAAGGGGCGGGCGCAGACGCCCCTCCGCGTTGCTCCCGGGCCGCTCCCTCCTCTTCCCCAAGCCCTGCTAGGCCGCAGACCCTGAACCCCGAAAGCATAAAAGGCAGCTCACCGTCCTTTCGCCGCCGCCCCGCGCTTCCGGATGAGCTCGTCCAGGGAGATGTCCGCCATCTTGCGCCGCCGAGCCAGCGGAAAGCAGCTTAGACGCCCCCAGCCCACGAGCCCGCCCCTTCAGCCTCCACGGAACGACTGGGAGCTTCCGGCGTTCTGCCGACCAACTCTCGCGACAACTCAGAAACCAAGCAGGGACCGGAAGAGGCGGGGGCGCTCCCCGTGAGCCTTCGCGATGCCGTCTTCTTATCTGCATACGGTGGGTCAGAGCATTATTGATCATTTATTCTCCCCTAACAAAAAAATAAAAAGAAAAGCGACTAAATAAATTAACCACTGAGTAAAAGAAACTTCAAAGGATCTGGTTTGTCGTCTCGACAGTCGGTTATGTTACGCACCGTATGGTTAATAAGGTCAGGATTCATTACCATGGAAGTCAGCAGACTATTCGTTTATGCCTTAAACTTATGAGTAAGGAAAATAACGATTCGGGGTGACGCCCGAATCCTCACTGCTAATGTGAGACGAATTTTTGAGCGGGTAAAGGTCGCCCCAAAGGTGACCCGCCTACTTTGCGGGATGCCTAGGTGTCGCGATCTGCCCGTCCTTTTTTAGCTTAAAAAACAGACTGCTCAGGAGTCAGAGTGGGGAAATAGTACTGCCAGGAGATCTGTCGTTGTCGTGCCGGTCTTGATTTAGTAGTTTACTAAGTCTTAGGACTGGGATCGAGGCCCTTCCTACTTCTTTAAAGGGTGGGAGACAGACCACAGACCACATCGCACACGATGTTTAACTGTTGTGACCCACGGAACCACGGTTTTTCTTTTTTTTTTGAGACAGTCTCTGTTCCCCGGGCTAGTGTCGTGGCCACGTCAGCCTAGCTCATAGCAACCTCAGACTCCTGGGCTCAAGCAATCCTCCTGCCTCAGGCTCCCGAGTAGCTGGGACTACAGGCATGCACCACCATGCCCGGCTATTTTTTTCTATATATATGTTTAGCTGTCCGTGTAATTTCTTCCTATTTTTAATAGAGACGGGGTCTTGCTCTTGCTCAGGCTGGTCTCGAACTCCTGAGCTCAAACAATCCGCCCGCCTCGGCCTCCCAGAGTGCTAGGATTACAGGCGTGAGCCACTGCGCCCCCGGCGGCCCCATGGTTTTTCTTGTTATGGTTGGTTATCTTGCAGTTGCCCGACTTGAGCCAGTCCCCGTCCCTGTGTCTGTCTTCTGGTCTGTAAAATGGGTCGTTGGGAGAGTTAAATGGACAAATTCATTTATGTGTTCGATGCATGGATTGGCTGTCACTAATACAACCGCAGCCTCCCGCATTGAGGCAGACATGAGGTAGGTGTTTGCACATAGTTGTGGAGTCTGCTCCATAAAAGATACATTCAATGCCCTTAGGACAGGTGTAGTCATGTGCTCTTGACAGATCATCACCACAATTAAAAATCTGGCCTCAGAAGCTCTGGGCTGAAACTGGGAGCTGCGATCCGCACCAGGGAGAGGAGGGGTGACTGACTGGGTCCCGGCCCTTCCCTCTCTAGGCCTCCTTTCACAACCTGTAAAACTGGACCGTTGGAGTCTGACCTTTTTCCTTTTGCTCAAATTCCTTTCGGAGAGGCCTGCTGAGTCATGCCTATAAAGGATAAAATCTCGCTAAATGGATTTTATTAACCCAATGTAATGTGGTTTAATTTCCAACCTGATTCTGGGGTAGCATCGCATGAAAGATAGAACACCACCTTGTCTTAATATCTTAAGCATCCTAGCAGATGAGCCCTGGAGTTTGAGGTTGCAGCAAGCTATGATGATGCCACTGCACTGAGGTTGCTGTTAACTAGGCTGATTTTCCCTCCTAACTTCTCAGGGCTGCCCAGAGGAGCAAGGGGACAGAGTAACGCTGAAGCAGACAGTTGTCCAAAGACAGGCCTGGGCGCACCTGCACGCCGCTGAGATGACCTGAATAAGGCCAGGGGGAGAGAGGAGCCGGTGTGAAAGCTGAACTCCCAGAGGCCCTGCCCCCGGGCTGGGTTCTGCTTCTGGGAACCTGTCCTAAAGGAAATTACCTAGAGGAGGGTGAACGGCCACTGTTATGTCCAAAATTCACAAACTGGAAACAGCCTAACTGTTCACTGAACAATAAATCATGATCCACCTGGGTTTGTGGTAAGCGTCTGGTGACAGGGAAAAGCTCATTTGACGCTGAGAGGATGCGGCAGCCACACAGTGGCTCATGTGGTTTCAGTTAAAGTGAGAAGCACCTGCCTCTGGACGTCGGGTATTTTTTTCCTGTGGATACTTTTTTGCACTTTCCAAATTTTCTACAACAAACACAAATATACACCAGAAACAAATGTCCCATCCCCACCCCTGCCACGCCAGTCACAGAGCCTCCAGGAGCTGCAGAAGACTTAGTATTAGCAAAGTTTTATTTCAATTTTTTTTCCTGCTCATAAATGACTCTGAAAAAGCCGATACGCAAGAGCTAACACAGCTGTTGTCTAAAGGCAACATGGAGGCCACGGTATGTCTCTCGGACAAGAGGCACTGCTCAAAATCTCCCCCGTGCTGGGGGCAGGGGCCGGAGGAGGGGCAGGCTTAGGACAGAGCAGTAAGTAAACACGGTTGCTGCGGCGCCCCAGGGCGGGCGGTGGGACTCCCAGCCCTGCTTAACGTGGGATGTGTTGGGGGGGACACCGAGGTTTCAGGAGGGCCCACGTGCTGGCGCCAGGGCTTGGCCAGCATTCCCTTCCCACTCTGGCCATGGGGAGAGCCAGGCTCCCAGCTGGCCAGGGCCTGCCTGGGCCCTGGGGTGGGGGGGCAGCCTTTTGCCCCAAGAGGACTTTTTGGTGTCACCCATCTCATGTAGTGTCAGGTGCTAAGGCCTGGCTGTGGCCCAAGGCAGGCAGTGAGGGGTGGCTGGCCAGGACGGTGGTGGGCGCAGGCGCTGACGCCTGCAGCTCTGGACTGTGCGCACGCCATGCTGACATCCAGACTGTGATCCACTGCCCCAGGGGTGAGAGCAGCGTGGTGCTGGCAGCCCTCCTCTCTGTAGTGTGGGTGCTGGGTTGGGGGGCCAGGGATGGGGCTGGGCATCTCTGGTAAGAACCAGTAAGTGCTGGACAGGAACCTATCCTGGAGGTTCAGCTGTGGCCCGCCTGAAACAGAACCCTGTTCCCAAAGGGGCCCCTCAGGACCAGCTCAGCGGGGCGGTCACTAGGGCGCGGGCAGGCCAGGCTGAAGCCGGGCCCCAGTGTGAGATGGGGCAGAGTGGGGTGGCAATGGGGTGAGCGTGGATAGGGCGAGGCGCATACGTGGGGCAGGTGGGCGTGTGTACAGCGAGCGCCCGGCCCTCAGAAGGTGAAGCAGCGCTCCTTGGGGTGGCCCACGCGCTCCAGGTTGGGCAGGCAGGCGAACTGGATCATGGGCGGAGGCCCGCACATCAGCACAAGCGGCTCCTCCTCCGGAGGCGGAAGGTGGTCCCGGATCATCTCCTCGTTCACGAAGCCCTGGCTGTAGTCCCAGGCTGTGGGGCGAGAGACCACGTGAGCCCAAGTGCGGCCTGCAACTGACCAACCAATAACCGAGGGCC
This sequence comes from Eulemur rufifrons, assembly GCF_041146395.1. Classification (NCBI taxonomy): domain Eukaryota; kingdom Metazoa; phylum Chordata; class Mammalia; order Primates; family Lemuridae; genus Eulemur; species Eulemur rufifrons. The sequence continues at coordinate 90,984,946 of NC_090998.1, forward strand.
CAGCTGCCCACGTCCCCCTCCCCGGCGGCCTGCTAAGCCCTGAGTCCCTGCTTTCTTTTTCAACAAACACTGAAGCATGAAGAGGTTGATCCCCACAAACCCTCACTCTGTGCCCTCCACCTCAACCCTGACCATGCCTGTGGCTTCAAGCTCTGCAGCCTGAAACGGGGACATAAACCCTTTGTGGTTCCTCTCCCCTCACTTTACAGTTTGCAAAGCCTTTTGTTTCCATTTGGCCTCTTGTGCCCCTCAGATCCACCCTATGGGCAGACAAGGCAGGAGTTATGGATCCCATTTTACAGATGTGGAAACTGAGGCCCAGAGGACCCCGAGTCGAGATGTTAAAGGTCACACGAGGCAGGGACAAAGCTGAAATGTGAACTCCAGGCTCCTAGACGTCTCCAAGCCAGGGCCAGCCCCAGGCTGGTCAGGGTGACGTTCACGAACCGCTCTCCCGCCACGGGCCCATTGCCTGACTCCTCTCCTGGCCAGGACGTCACCCCACAAGCAGCAGGTCTTGCCCACATCTGTGTTCCCAGTGCCTCGGTGCACAGTAGTTGCTCAATAATGAACTGAAGGAACGTGTCCCAAATAAGCAATCCCTGCGCCCGAAACAGCGAGGCCAGGACACAGGCTGAAGCTCCAGACCCGAGACCCCCTCGGCGCAGCTGTTCCTGTGAGGTCACGCCTGCCTCCCTCTTGCACGCATGCGCACCCACACTGTGTCTCCAAGTTCCCGTGATCGGAGGCTTCTTTTCATTCCTTCAAGTAGCTGACAATGCCAGTGTGACAACCCCAGCACCCAAGGCTGGGAACAGCTCTGGTCCAACGTCGACCCCCAGCCCAGGGAGCTCAGTGGGTAACAGGAACGTGAACTCGGGCTGGCAGGGGGATGGCAGGAAAATGGGCGCTCTGATGCTTGGGGGCCAGGAAGGAGAGGAAGAAGAGACAGACACCCACCCTGGCTCCAGCTCTGGCTTCCAGCCCACTGGGGCAGCCAGCATCCCTCTGTGCCTCAGTTGCCGTATCTGTAGGGTCATGAAGCCCAGGTGAGGGGTGTCCCTGCCTTCTTGCAGACGTGTTGCTTAATGTGACTGCTCTCTTGGATGCGGAGCAGGGGGAAGCCTAGTCTTAAACTCACCATCCCGCATGGTTCTTCAACGTCCAGTGGGACAAATACCACCTGGGGACATAAGGATACGTACTGGCCATGCAGCCATGGTCCTCTCAAATGACCCCGTGCCAAGCAGCTCAGCAGGAGGGACGGACAGACCAGCCAATGCCCGCTGCGTGCCACGTGCTTCCTCCCCAGCCACCTCCTGATCCCACTGTGGGCACCTGACCCCAGGCCGGCCCCTAGCTCCGCCCAGTGGGTGGCATCATCACTCAGGAAGACCTTCTTGCTTGGCTGGAAGGGCAGCAAGGACAGTCAGAAACAGCAGGGGGTGGGGTGGGCAGAGGGCAGGACGCCGGCAGCAGGCCGTGCAGACGTGGAAAGTGGCAGGAGACAGAGGATGCTGGGACACTGACGCCTGCCTTGGAGGCTCCTACCAGAGAGGCCCGGTGCTCCACCAGGCCTGGCTGAGGCTGGGGAACGGTCTCCTGCCCCCTCAAGTCCCTCCAGTCCTGAACACCCGACGTTACATGGCTCGTCTCTGTTCTTCCCAACCAGAAGAGCCTCCCCACAGCCCTTGCTGCCAACAGAAAGGCTGCTGCAGAAGCCCGCGGTGAGGAGGGCACTGGCTGGCCTGAGCCACCCTGCCCAGATGGACAACACACTGTGTATCACACTGTGTCCTCTCTATGTGGGGGAGACGCCAAAACAGGCTCAGCTGGTCTGGGGACCAGGAAGTCTCTACTGTGCAGAGCAATGCAGTCTTCTTTATCTCGTGGACATCATGAGCTAAATATGACATTTCCCCTTTCACCTCGGCCGCTGGGAAGCCGAGAATGATAGACATAGCCCATCCATGGCAAGTGTGCATCACAGTCCACTTTTGTGCGAACCCTATTTCTGATTCCGTTCATTTCATGGCCCTGCCCTTGTTTTTATTTCACTCCCACTTTCCATTTGTGCCACTGTGACTCACCATATGAGTCTCTGTGAACCTCTTAAAATCCCTTCTGGAACAGGCGAGGCACAGAAAACATTTTTATAGCTTGGCAATGGATCTGAAAATACTTTGTAAAAAACTGCAAGGGAATAGACTGTATTTGTTAGGGTATGAAATGTGCTGGTATCTAAGACAAATCTCTATTTTCTAAGGACTTTTATTTAGGTAGTGTACAGTGTATTTTTCTTCATACACCCTCTGAGGGAGGCTTTGCGGGGAAGGTGGAAGTCTGCGCATTTGTCCTGTATTCTAGTTGCTCTCCCCTGTTCCTTCACTTAGCTCCACAAGACAGGGGGCTGGCCCATTTCCATCTTTCTCAACATCTAGGATTTCAGCTTATACCTAATGTTACAGCAGTACTTCAACTAGTATTTTTTTTTTTTTTTTTGAGACAGAGTCTCGCTCTGTTGCCCGGGCTACAGTGCCGTGGCGTCAGCCTAGCTCACAGCAACCTCAAACTCCTGAGCTCAAGCGATCCTTCTGCCTCAGCTTCCCGAGTAGCTGGGACTACAGACGTGCGCCACCATGCCCGGCTAATCTTTTTCTATATATTTTTAGCTGTCCAGATCATTTCTTTCTATTTTTAGTAGAGATGGGGTCTTGCTCTTGCTCAGGCTGGTCTCGAACGCCTGACCTTGAGCGATCCTCCTGCCTCGGCCTCCCAGAGTGCTAGGATTACAGGCGTGAGCCACGGCGCCCAGCCTTCATCTAGTCTTGAATGAGGGTCAGGGTGGTAATAAACGCCAGTGAAAAATACTGGGAGACCACCCCACGCTTCCTCTCCTTGCCCAGGAACCAGGTACTGTTGCCAAGCAGCTCTCCCTAGGCGGGGCTCGGTGCTGCCGCATGCCACCACCAGGGGGCAGCATTGGCCCCCTCCCCTGCGGGACAAGGCTGGCACCAGGGAAAGGGGCGCCGGCGTCTGCCCCTGCAAGGGCGTTCTCATGGTGGCCAAGTGCCACCTTGCCCACGAGCCTACCGTGGCCACACTATTAGAAACTGCAACCAGAAGGGAGGAGCTAACTCATCTTTCATTTCCTCCCTTTTGATGGAGATATGGGTACAAGAAAAATGTTCCTTTCTTTACTAGAAGAAAAACAGCAGCTTGACTCCCAGGGCCTGTGTGGCCCACTCCCGACTCTCTGCCTGGCTCTACCTTGTCTCCCCACGACACTAACCAGCGGCTACTCTGCTCTATAATTTACTATTAATAATAAACCTGGTTCCCATCTGTCTTCTGCCTCCCCTATTAGACTGCAGGATCCTGGGGCCAGGCTGGCTTCATGAACTCACAGGGTGGAGGGTCTGACCAGGAGGGGACCTGCCATGCTCAGATGGGCTGGGCCAGGGCGGCCGGTCAAGCCAGGGGCCTCAGGACACAGCTGTCAAGTTCAAAGATCCACCCGGCCCCAGGCCTGGCTTCTCAGCCTGGCAAGCCTAGAACCCAAATTGGGCGGCTCCTCCCTCAGGGATGGGCCCAAGTGACCCAGCTCAACAGGTGGGCACCAGCCCCAGAGCGCATCTGCTCAGGAAGACACAGGCCCCAACTTCTCTAGAAAAGCAGAGAGGCCCGGCCACACAGCGCTGGGTCCCTGCACAGCAGGACCGCCCACAGCTGGGGGGGCTGCCCCTCTGGACAAGGCAGATGACCTCCAATGTCCTGCAGTCCCCCCCCCCCCCACTCCCTAAGAGTCTCCCAACCCTGAGGCCAAGCGTCATGGCAACTGTCCATGAGGAAGCCTGAGCTGCTGCTTCTCTTACAGCAAAGAGAGAGTTAAGATATTTCTTGTAGCCACATCTCTACCTAAAGCAAGAAAGGGAAGGACAGTTTAATTCTCAGAGGGCAATCTCATTTCCAGCTTGCGGGCAGCCCTCATTCACTGCCTCCTGTGTGGTCCTGGCTCTCCCGCACCTCACTGGGACCGAGGCCAACAGCTCAATCGCCTGGACAGGCAGAAAGAGGGTCACCATCCGTCGGCCCAGCCCACTTCCCAGGGCTGACAATCCAGAGAAAATGGGGATTCAGTGCCTCATGGAGCACAAGCTGTCAAGTGGAGGCCACGGCCCCCCAGCCCGCGCTGCCCCTGGAGACCTGCCGCGGAGTGAGCCCTGCCCAGGAGAGAACGCCGGACCTTCTTGTCCAGCAGGGGACAGTGCAGACGGCCAGAGTCCCTCCCGCTCTGGGGGACAGGACCCGAGTTCCAGGCCCAGCTCTGGTGTTTTCTGGCTGTGTGGGCTTCACCTGTGAGGGGGGTCACGCCACCTCCCTCTGGCAGGGCCACAGTCGTACCCAAAGAGGCTCGCACAGCGCAGCCCTGGGCCAGCACCTCCCACCCCGCCTGCCCAGGGCCCCACTGTCACCTTCAGGGGCTCTGTCCACCGTGTACCAGAGCTTGAAGCGAGCGGAGTGTTCATTCCTCAGCTCCTCCAGCTCGGGCCGTAGCAGGATGTCCTTCTCGGTCTGCGGGGGAACGGGGCCAAGCGGTCAGGAGGGACAGGTGGCAGGGACCGCCCTTGGAGACACCCAACGGAGACACCAGGTGGCTGACCACCGCGCCCGTCCCAGGCCACACGCTTGGAAGAGCTTCCGAGAAAGTGTCTGGCAAAACTCACCCCGAGCATTGCTTCCCTGACCCCGCCTAGGGAGCCCACCAAGCTGCCTGTGAAAGTATTCCTCAAAATGCAGTTTGCAGACTGCTTTAGTGTTGTGGGGAAATGTGCACAACATATGGAGAAGTGGAAAAAATGGAAAACAAAACTAAAGATAGCAGAGCTCAACTACAGGAAACAGGAAGGAAATACACCAAAAGTTCAGGGAGATTATCCCTAGGGAGTGGTTATGGTACTTAACGCAAGGTCCAGTTCAGAGGAGGAGGGTTTGCCACCTTCAGCCCTCAGGCAAGTCTTTCTGCTTCTACCTGTCCTCCGAGGCCCTGCCCACACCTGCCCTGCCACCCTCTGCCTGGCCTGCAGCCCCCACCCTGCCCCCACCTGCCCCGGCCAGCTCCACCAGCCCTTCCAAACTCAGCAGCCTCACCCCCCCCAGGAACCCTTCCTGGACCCCCAGTGCGTGCAGGGATCTCTCCCCGGCCCCCCCACCTGACTTGGCCCCATTTCTGACCACAGGCCGCAGCCCGCTGTGTCTGCAGGTCACTCAGGGACAGACGGACCACTCAGGCTAGAGTGCAGCATCACTGACCCCATGGGACTCAGAACCTGCGGCCAAAGAGAACTGCCAACCAGAAGGGTGACCCACTGACCCCCAGGCAGGGCAGCCCCACCCAGGGATGCGACTTCTCTGCTAGGGAACAGCACCCCCACCATGTGACCAGGGGAGCAGCAGGGACTAATCACAAAGGGTGGGGGCAGGCCAGACCGAAACCACGAAACCATCCACATCCTGTAGCTCCACAGCTCCGGCTCCTCAGTGTCGGCCTTGCCTCTGTGTCCCCAGGAGCCCAGGTTTTCTCATTTCCAAGGGCAGGGAGCTAAGGGCTCCTCCGGCCCTAACGGGGTAAGGATGGGGACAGGCCTTGGGCTAGACAAGCCCCAGGTAAGAAAATGTAGAAAATATGGTAGGAAAAAAAAAGCATCTGAAACTCTCGGAGATGGTGACTATTAGGATGTCAGCAAGTATTTTTTAGAACTTTTTTCTATTCAGACTGTCCGTGTGTCAGTGGACCCTGCCCAGCCCCACGAAGGGACTGCCGGCTCCCAGCTGAAGGACGTCTGCATTGTTCAAACGTCCTCTTTCTAAACCACACCTCTTTGGGTGTTCCCACTGCCCTGCCCACGCCTTAGGCTGAATTTGAGCAAGGAGGTTCCAGGATGGCAACTTCTGCATCGATAAGACATTCAAGCCACGTGCCAATTTATGCTCCAGAAAGTTTCACCAATTCACAGCTCAGCAGCACACCCACACGATCCATCTTCCTACACTTTTGCCAGCACTGGTAATATTTGTTTCACTTTTGCCAATTGGAGTGATGGCAGGGAAATCTCATGTTTAATTTTCGTTTTTTTTTTTTTTTTAAGAGATGAGGTCTGGCTGTGTTGCCCAGGCTAGAATCCAGCTCCTGGGCTCAAGCGACCCTCCTGCCTCAGCCTCCCGAGTAGCTGGGACTACAGGCATGCGCCACCATGCCCGGCTAATTTTTCTATATATATTTTTAGCTGTCCATATAATTTCTTTCTATTTTTAGTAGAGACGGGGACTCGCTCTTGCTCAGGCTGGTCTCGAACTCCTCAGCTCAAACAATCCGCCCACCTCGGCCTCCCAGAGTGCTAGGATTACGGGCGTGAGCCACCGCACCTGGCCTCCATGTAGGCCGGGCGCGGTGGCTCACGCCCGTAATCCTAGCACTCTGGGAGGCCGAGGTGGGCGGATTGTTTGAGCTCAGGAGTTCGAGACCAGCCTGAGCAAGAGCGAGACCCCGTCTCTACTAAAAATAGAAAGAAATTATATGGACAGCTAAAAATATATAGAAAAAATTAGCCGGGCATGGTGGCGCATGCCTGTAGTCCCAGCTACTCGGGAGGCTGAGACAGGAGGATCGCTTGAGCCCAGGAGTTTGAGGTTGCTGTGAGCTAGGCTGACGCCACGGCACTCACTCTAGCCTGGGCAACAGAGTGAGACTCTGTCTCAAAAAAAAAATAAATAAATAAAAATAAAAATAAAAATGTCCCTTGTCTAGTCATATCTTATTAGTTTGTAAAAACTTTTCATGTTAAGGATATTAATTTTTTATTCATGATGCATTGAACATCATTTCCTAGTTATTTGTTTTTCTACCTTATCTATAGTGCTTTGTGGTTTTGGGGGGGTTTTTTTTTGACCCTTCCTGAGCAGCTTTCAATTTTAAAGCAGTTGAATTCACCAGTCTTTTCCTTTATGGGTTCTCTTTTGGTGTCCTGCTTAGACTGACCACCCTCATTCATTCACCCGCTCATTTATTCAACAATACTCCTTATAAAAAACCTCACCTAGTACTTTTTTTTAAAGAGAGAGATGGGGTCTTGCTATGTTGCCCAGGCTGACCTTGAACTCTGGGCGTGAGGAATCCTCCCACCTCAGCCTGCCACGTACCTGGGACTACGGGCTCAAGCCACCTCGCCTGGCCGTTAAACTTTATTTTATTATGAGGCACAGCCTGGGATCTACTCAGTTTTTCCCAAATAGCAACTGACCCAACACTCCTGACGGATCTCTCTCCTCAGGTTCGAGACGCCCCTGTAAACGACATCGCACATCCGCATGGGTCTGTTTCCAGGCCAGCACTGTTCAGCGAACTTTCTGCAGTGATGGGAGCTCTGTATCTGTGCGGCCCAGTGTGGTAACCAGCAGCCACTCGTGGCTGTGGAGCCCCTGAAATGTGGCCAGTGAGACTAAGAAAGTGAATTTTTTATTCCATTAATCTTAATTTAAATGCAAATAGCCACATGTTCTAGCACATTCCAGTGAAATTCTATATTTTCTGTTGTGTTACCCTGAAATGCAGTAAGTCCAGGCCCATGTGTGGCTCTAGAACCGCAGTGTTTTCATCACTGACACTTCTTAGTGTGTTTTAACAGCTGGTGTATTAAGTTCTTCCTTGCTATTTTTTCTCAGAACTTTCTGGGTTGTGTGTGTATACTCTGTCTTTCAGATTGTTTTGCATTAAAAGGGGAAAAAAGCCCACTGGGAGTCTACGGATTATTTCAGAAAGAGTTGACGTCTTGAGACCACCAGGCCTTCGTGTCCAAGAACGAGACCCGCCTTACTGCTCACCCGAGTCTCCGTTGCCCTCCCGGGCTGACCTGGCCGAGGCCACACAGCAGGCCAGGGCAGGCAGGCAGTAGGCTTGGGGACTAGGGCATGAATCGGGAGCCAGAGAGGAGAAGGTTCAAACCCTGCCCAACACCCTTTAGCTCAGGGACCTCGTGCAGTCGTCTGCTTATTTATAAAACAGGCCCCCGTCCCCGGGCTGGCCCAAGCCCCAGCCAGTGCTCTTCCCTGCCCACTGGTGGGTTCCAAACTCTGCTCATGGTGAAGGGAGCTCTGAGGTTTGGAGGAAGCAGCCAGGCGTCGGGGTGCTCAGGAAGTCTCCCCCGAAAAGCAGTCCCCTGAGTCAGACACTCAGACTCTGGCCTGCAAACCCCACCCCCACCTGCTGCTGCAAAGGCTGCCAGGGCACAGAACGTTCTGGGCACCCCCACATTCCAGTCGCCCCCAGAACCTCAACAAAGCTGTGTGGACCCCCTGAATGCCTGGCTGGGCCCTAAGTCCCCTCTCAGGAAGCCGAGTTTGCATATCGTGGGGACTGTCTACTGACCTGGTTGGCAAAGAGCAGGTGGCACACGGTGTGGTCGTCTGGGTTTTTCATGATGGCGCGGATCACCTGCAGCATTGGGGTGATGCCTGCAAAACAGCCGGGCCCCGTGCTGCGTGAGTGCCAGGCGCCCAAGCGGGGAGGGGTGCCAGGACAACGCCCCGACCCCGACTGGCAACGCTGCCGCCTGTCAACCCTGAGGGGCTCTGGGTCCCACATACCTGTCCCTCCTGCGATCATGCCGACAGATTTCACTGTCTTGATGACGGGGTCAGACTTCTTGTCGGGACGGATGGCGAACTTCCCTGGGGGAAAGGGGAAGGGGTGAGACCCAGCTCTCAAACATGCCACACTGGGGGCTGACAGGTGGCAGGACCGGCCCCCACTCTGAGGTGGGGCAGACACCGTGCAACCCCAGTCATCAGGTGAGGGAGAGCATGGGCAGGTGGGGACCCAGGACCCCGCCCAAATGCCAGAGAGAACGCAGCAAGGAGTCCTCACTGCAGAGGGCTTGGGGCAGTGGAGAGGCCGGTGCACCAGGGCGTTCCAGCTCCATCCTGTCGCTGGTTTGCTGTCAGACACCGAGTGAGCCAAACAAAGGTGTCCGTGGGCCAGATCTGGCCCCCAGGAACAGCCGGTCTGCAACACCTGCACTGGCCAACTTGTCCCCTACACAGCCAGGGAGGCTGAGTCCCCGGGGAGGAGACAGCTTGCCCAGTGACAGTCACCCGTCCAGACACAGAGGGTCAGCGCCTGCTTGGTAGCCAGGGGATTCTGACCCAAATCACCTTTGCCCTGGTAGATCAGCAGCCCGTTCGGCCCCCGGAACTCAATGGTGTCTCCAATCTGCATGCTCTCCAGGTACTGAGACATCTTCCCTCCAGCAGGAAACTTGGGATGCGTGTCCTTGAAGTAAACCTACAAGACACACCCACAGCCCTCAGCCCCCGGCCCCACGTCTCTGGGCGAGCTCTTGCCCACGGTGGGAAGGAAGCTCTTCTTCTCAGTTCTTCCCAGGCCCCCCTGGGAAGGCCCCCTGGGGGGCCTCTCTCGTGGAACCCCATCCACTCACCCATCCAAACTTACCTGTCCCATGTCCCATCCTCCACCTAAAACCCCCTTGGGAAGCAAAGCGTCAGCCTGGTGTACGAGGCCAACCGACTGGGCACGTTAACACTTCACCTAAGAACTGTCTCCGCGGCCCTCCGTCTGGAGACGCTGACGTTTGTCAGCACAGCCCCGGGGAGAGGCTCAGCCTCACTCGCCCCTCCGGGTGGATGCTGGTTCTTCCCATTTTGCGCTGTCATAAAAACATGGCTCTTGGCACAACTTCCTGGCCTGCACCCTCTGGGGTTACTGCCTTGGAAAGGGAAGTGTGACGAGCCAACCCTGTACAGAGAGATGGGGAGACACAGGGGGGCAGCTCACCCTGCCCAGGCTGGGAAGGCTTTGCAGGGGTGCTCGAGCCGGGCCTCGAAGCAGCGGGCAAGGCGGCCAGGGGAGGGCAGGGTGTGCAAAGGGCACAGGGGAGGGAGGCAAGTTTGCTGTGGATGCACCACAGGGGCTGCCGGGACGAGGAGGCAGAGGGGCGCTGACGGCCAGGGAGAGGCGGACAGAGCACACTGTCCCAGGCCCTGGGTGCCAGGCCAGGACTTTGATCTCTGGCCTGGCCATCTGTGAGCTCTCTGCCCTCAACTTGAATCCCCTGAGCATCTTCCCCACATCTGGCCAGAGTCATGTCAACAGGACAGATGCCCAAGCCCTCGCCACCTTCTCTGGACAAAGCCCCTTCCTGGCCCCACCGACCTCTTCCACCTTTCGTGCCTGCCCAATGGCCGTGCCAGTCCTGCAGTCCCCTCTGACCTCAGGGCCTTTGCACCTGGAAGGTCCTTTTCTTCCCTCTTCCCCTGGGCAACGCAACTCAGCCCCCGGCCTCACCTCACTGCCACCTGCTCAGGAAGCCGCTCTTGCCAGCCCACCCCTGCCCAGCTTTGGTGCCCATTCTGAGTGACTGTCAAAGTACTTGCCCCCTGTCCACTGGCTTCCTGTGTGACCAGCTGTTCAGCGTCCATGCTCCGGCCAAAGACAGGCTCCCAAGGCCAGGCCTGGGCACCCCAGCATGGAGGACCCCAGCCAGAGCCAGGACAGACAGACCCATCTCCCTTCCTACCCTAAGCGGAAGGTCAGGGCCTCGACTGGTGGGTTCTGACACCACGCACCTGCAGGCCTGGGCCGGCTCTCACCCGAGGGACGTGCTATCAGGGAGCATGGGTCGCCACGGGAAAGCTTGTAACTGTCATTTTCACAAAAATGTCCCATGGGGTGGCACATTCGTCTCTCACTCTTTCTACTCGGGATGCTTAGGATCCCCAGTGCTTCGTCTCTCTGGTCTGCTGCTCCCGCCGCTACATCTTCACGGCGCGCGTCCACCTCCAGCCCCCAGACAACCCCAGCTCCCCAGGCTTGTCCAGGGTCACAGCAGGGAAGGGGCTTGGCGTCGCTGCCTGCACATGTGAGCCTCTGCTCGGCCTTCCTGGCTCCTCTCCTGTAATACCTGTCCTTGTTTGAAGGTCCCCAGCCCGACCTCTGCCAAGACCCCCTCACTTGGCTTTTGTGGGCAAAGCATGATCTGCTGTTTACTCAGACACCAGGCCCAAGGGAGCACTGGGCCCTTGGAGATGAGGCTGTGGGGGCACGAAGGTCCCTTGGAGGCCTGAGCTGCTGCCACAGCCACCCCCACCCGCCCTTTGTCATCATGGTCTAGAGACTTCACCTTGATGACCAGGTCCACGAAGCCCTTGTCATCATCGCTGGAGACAGGCGTGTAGGGCCGAATGACCAGGTTTCCATCGATTCGAGCTGAGAGGTAGATGTGTTGGCCTGCAGGACAGGAAAGGGTCACTCTGGGCCAGGAATCATCCCTGCAGGCGACTCCAGGGTCTTGTCAACCCACTGTCCTGTGCCCCACCTGGCATTCAGTGGCCTGGCCTGGCTCCACTGCCCCCTGCTGCCCCCACGGGGACTCCCATCACATCCCAGCTTCCTGCCTCCATACCGCTGCTGCCGTGGTGTCACTGCCAGGGGCCCGGAGGCCCTGCCCACTCTCATCCTGACAGACTCACCCTCAAAGGCCCAGGGTGCCTGTCACCTCCTCCTTGAAGGCTTCCCCGCCCTCCCTAGTGGAAGCGCAAAGTTCCCACCTCTCTGACCTAGTGCCCCGGCCACCTGCCGGGCTCCGCTTGGGCTGGGTGGGGCAGGACTCACCGACAGGGAGGCCCAGGATGTGCTGGGGTGTCGGCAGGGCGAAGCGGAAGCGCCGGGTATCATGGCTGATGATCTGCAAAGAGGCCTGAAGTTGCTGAACGGCAACCAGGGCAGAGAGGCCACTGCCCTCAAGGACCCCCCACTCCCCCAGGGTCCCTGAGTACCCTCTCGAGAAGTGACGCTGTTGCCACGTGTGGCTGCACACACCACACGCCTGTGTGAGGGGCAGAGGTCCGGCACATGCGGGGTGTGCCCCTGCTCTCGCTGGCCCAGGAGCGGCAGTGACCCGCCCAGGGACACATCATAAAGTGTGGGAATGAACCTAAAGGGCGGATGCCAGATGGCCCATAAATTCCAGGAGGGGGAAGGACTCTACCTCCGCTGTTTGCTCAAGCAGTGGCCGGGCGGTGGCAGGAAGAACTCACTGCAGAAGCCCAACTCAGCTCAGTCCGAGAAAGAACTCCCCGACCCTCAGAAGTGTCCCTGCACGGAGCAGCCACCCCATCACCAAGTCTGTGAGCAGAGGCCAATCTCGGGACAACAGGCCCAGCCACTCCGCCCATCAGCCCAGGCCTCACGCTGCCTTCCCAGAAGCCCTTGCACTCAGGGTAAACAGAGCCCCAAGGCCTCCTGGGAGGTCAGACACCCACATGCCAGACAATTTTTGGAAGATTACTATGCTGGACAACCTGTAGCGGGGTAGCTTGGCGGAGCACGGCACAAAGTACCAAAAAGTGGGCCCACCCACTGACCCGCAAAGCCACCGCCAAGCTACACGGGGATGGGAGGGAGATGTGACTCTAGGACCTTTGCCACATGCTCAGTCCGAAACCGAAGGGTCCTTTGTATAACATCCCTAAGATGAAATACTAGATAGTCATCAAAAAAAAAAAAAAAAAAGAAAGGGAGAAAAGAAAATGAAGCAGCTCTGGGTTAAACATGAAAAGGTATCCATGTCATATGGCTGGATAAAAAAATTCAGATTATCAAAAAAAATAAACTAAGTATGCACACACCTGCACCACTGTACACCACTTTACACCACTGTGTACTAATGACATGCCAGAAAGGGGTCTGGCAGGTACACGCTGACTCGTGACCTGGGCCCTCTGCCCAGGGCCCTGGAGTGTGCCGATGGGGGGAGGGGCGAGGGGAATGCTCACACTTCACCAAAAGCATTTTTATAGTGAGCACATATACATCACACATTACTTCTGGAATCAGAAAACGACAGGCTGGGCGTGGTGGTGTGTGCCTGTGGTCCCAGCTATTGGGGAGGCTGAGGCAGGAGGATCACTCAAGCCCAGGAGTTTGAGGTCGCTGTGAGCTATGACTGTACCACTGCACTCCAGCCTGGACAACAGAGTGAGACTCTGTCTCTAAAATAAAAATAAATAAATAAAAAGCAACAATAACAAAGAAAAAGAATGTTAAAAAATAGGTTTCAAAACATTACAATTGCAGGCCGGGCGTGGCAGCTCACGCCTGTAATCCTAGCACTCTGGAAGGCCAAGGCGGGAGGATGGATCAAAGTCAGGAGTTCGAGGCCAGCCTGAGCAAGAGTGAGACCCTACTAAAGAGTGAGTCTCTACTAAAAATAGAAAAATTAGCCAGGTGTGGTGGCACATGCCTGTAGTCCCAGCTAAGTGGGAGGCTGAGGCAGGAGGATCGCTTAAGCCCAGGAATTTGAGGTTGCTGTGAGCTAGGCTGACGCCACGGCACTCCAGCCCAGGCAACAGAGCAAGACTCTGTCTCAAAAAAAAAAAAAAAAATTACAATTTCAAAAAAATAAAAAACAACCAAAAACCCCCCACAAAACATTACAATTTCATTTGGGTAGGAAAAAAAATGTATTTGTGCCCACATGTGCATGAAACACATTGTAAGGGTAAGTGTGGTGATGATTAACTTTTTATTTTGTTTATTTATTTATTTATTTTTTTGAAACTGAGTCTCGCTCAGTTGCCCAGGCCAGAGTGCCGTGGCGTCAGCTTAGCTCACAGGAACCTCAAACTCCTGGGCTCAAGCAATCCTCCTGCCTCAGCCTCCCGAGTAGCTGGGACTACAGGCATGCGCCACCACACCTGGATAATTTTTTCTATTTTAGTTGCCCAGCTAATTTCTTTCTACTTTTAGTAGAGACAGGGTCTCGCTCTTGCTCAGGTTGGTCTCGAACTCCTGAGCTCAAGTGATCCTCCCGCCTCGGCCTCCAAGAGTGCTGGGATTATAGGCATTGAGTCGCCAGCCTTATTTTTTCGTTTCTGTTTTTTTTTTTTTTTTTCCACTTCTCTCTGGTTTTTGACTTCTCTGTGAACTCCTGGGACACTTAGACACACGCCCATTGGTCACAGGAAGCTGCAAACTCCGTGCCACAGAGACTCGAGACGCACACGGAGCACAGGTCAGACACACGGCACAAGCCCACTGTGACACCAGGGCCCAGCGCCTCGGGCAGATGACTTTCTCTGCTCTGTGACTCAGGGTTTTTTTTTTTTTTCTTTGAGACAGAGTGTCGCTTTGTTGCCCTGGCTAGAGTGAGTGCCGTGGCGTCAGCCTAGCTCACAGCAACCTCAAACTCCTGGGCTCAAGCAATCCTACTGCCTCAGCCTCCCGAGTAGCTGGGACTACAGGCATGCGCCACCATGCCCGGCTAATTTTTTTCTATATATATTTTAGTTGGCCAGATAATTTCTTTCTATTTTTTTAGTAGAGATGGGGTCTCGCTCTTGCTCAGGCTGGTCTCGAAATCCTGACCTTGAGCGATCCACCCGCCTCGGCCTCCCAGAGTGCTAGGATTACAGGAGTGAGCCACCGCGCCCAGCCTGTGACTCAGTTTTCCCTGCCACGTCCCTCCTGCAGCGGCTAGGGGTGGCCAGAAACAGAGTAAGGGGGGCTGTGAAGAGGGTGAGTGCCCGAGGGAAGCAGCCTCACTGGGCGGCGAGGCAAAGAAAGGAGAGGATGGTTTTAAGGCATTATCAGAGGTTTGAAAAAGAAAGGTGTCAGACAGGTCGGCAGAGTGAGCCTCTTGGCTGGGCAGCTGGAGACCGTGTGGCTGAGACCACTCAGGGGACATCCAGGCCCGACAAGTGAGTGATGGGAGTAATGACCCTGGAGGCGCAGGGAGGAGGGAACTGGGCTCAGCCTCTCTCATCCTCTGTTCCTCCATCTGCTAAATGGGGGCTTGGGCCCAAAAGTCCTGAGGGGTCCCTCCCACTCTGACCTTCCATGGGACAGTCAGTGTGGCTCAGAGAATGGGCTCTGTGGTCAGAGAGACCTGGATTTAAGTCCCTCCACTACTTCCTGGGGCCTTAGCAAAGGATATCACCTCACTTTCTCCATCTGTAAAGTAGGCAGATCACGGGACCTACTTCAGAGGGACCCAGGCCAGAGGGCAGAGCAGGTGGTGCTGGCCGAGGGGGGGCGGGGCCGGCTCTCACCTCCTTGTCGATAAGCCGCAGCGGGTACTTGATGTCCGGGCTCTCGAGGGTGATGGCCGGCGAGGAGCGCTGGAACAGCTTCATGAGCAGGCTGTAGAGGAACCAGACTGGGGAGAGCACCACATGGCCCAACTGAAACGACAGGGACAGACCCACAAAGTCAGGCAGGGGCGGGACGGGGCGCTTGCCACCTGCCCTTCCCCCAGACTTGCCAGTTCATTCACACCCCCAGGCACCCCCTCTGCTGGGAATGACCCTCCCCACCACGCTCATCTGGAAAACCTCATCGTTCATTTTGGCGCACTGGGAGAAGCTACAAAAGCCGGACTCATGACACCTGTCACTGCCTTACTCAGTCTTCTATGCTCAGTACCAAGCGAAAAACTTCTTTGAAAAGCTCTATTTCCTGTGAGGAACAAGAACAAAAAAAGCTATGTATCTGAGCACGTACACCTTTTCACTTTAGCTGCCACGAAGCTCAGAGTAAAATTTATCTTGCGTACTGTGTATCTGTGCTCCCTCCTTCTCTTCCTCCCTATAGTCAATTTTCCTGGTCCTGTAAGTCAAGTTCTAGCTCTGTTTAGACAAACAGACAAATGAATAATAAGCCCAACTCAGAATCTACCTTTCCGAGAGGCCTACACTGACCAACGGCTCTACGGCATCTTCGAACCCAGTCCTTCAGGGCCACTGGGGTTGAGGCTCTCTCCTCCTCGCCCTCCCAGAGCCCACCGAACAAGCCAGTGAAGTGTGGGCACACTGAGTCACTCCCACAACTGGTGTCCACAGGTCTCTCTGAGCCCTGGGGTTCTGCCTGCAGGTGTGAGGGGAAGAAACTAAGACACTAAGCTGGGCATTGGGAAGCTCTGGCCCTCACTGGCCATGTGGCCCTGGGCAAGTGCCTCCCCCTCGGTGCACTAGACTGGACCAGGTGACCTGCAAGGGCCCCCAAAGCTCTGAGATGCTACTGCTCAGATCACCAGGGCCGCAAGCCTGTTGGACGCCCCACGCTGAGCTCCACACTCGCATCGCCTTCCCGAAAACCCTGTGAGGTCGGCACTGTCATCACCGCCACTTTACACATGAGGAACCAGCTCAGAGAGGTGAAGTGACTCACCCTGTCACACAGCTGGCAGGTGGGGAGCTACCATTCGAACCCGAGTCCACCTACCTTCCAAATCAGGCCCTCAGACGTCAGGCCTGGGCTGACCCGCCCACATGGCCTGAGAGGCTGTTCCTTGCCTGCACCCTGCCCCCCACACCTCAGCCTCACAAGACTCTAAAAGGTGTTTTGGAGTTTTTAAAAACAGAAAACCTAAATCCCATGGCCAGATAGCTCATGGCTTAGGCCTCCTTGGAGAGGACACCTTGCAAAGAAAGACAACCTGGCCTCCCACCCTTTCTAGCTATTTTTGTCCCTTGGTAAATCTATTTTAGTAGAGACAGGGTCTCGCTCTTGCTGAGGCTGGTCTTGAACTCCTAAGCTCAAGCGATCCTCCCACCTCGGCCTCCCAGAGTGCTGGGATTACAGGCCTGAGCCACCATGCCTGGCCACCATGTGTGTTCTCTTAACCTACAAGTTCTCCTTTTCACCTCAATTGCCAGGAAGCTCAGAACCAAGTTCCTTGATTGCATGGCTTCTCTGCTTCCTTTGTGGGATCTGCTGTGGATCTCTTGAGGTAGCATATTCTGCAGAACACAGATCTGGAAGTGGCCCCTGCTCTATTGGGGGCTAGGTGAGATGCTCCCCACCACTGAAGGCCTTGCCCCAATGCCCCTCCCCTTCCTGGATGCCCTGCCAGGACTCCCCACTCTCCACAACTCAGGGAAGGTGCTCTGGCTGATGTCCTGTCTCTAGAAGGAAGGTGAGGGCCACTGCCTGGCCCACCCCCTGGAGGAGCTGTGATGTGAGATGGGGGCCCAGGTCACGCTGGGGTCTGTAACCCAGGAAGTATGGGCTCACACACAAGAGCTCTTCCTGCCACCTTCATGGGATGGCTACCAACTGAGAATTGGATACCGAAGAAAAGAAAGGAAAGGCAGAGGCACTAAGAGTTCACACCAGGCCTGGCCCCTGCCCCCAAAACCGGCCCAGCAGCTTTGAGCTGCCTGGCTACAGTTACGGGGCCGTTGGCTGGGCTCAGAACAAAATGCACCTCTCCCGGGCAGGGCCTCCATGCCGGGTGCAGCTGAGGCCTTGCTCCATGGAGCCCCTGGCACGCAACTGATGGGTCTAAAAGGAAGGGCTGCAGGTGCCTGGCTCCAAACCCATGCCCAGGGCCACCCCATAGGGGACTCTGCCCACCACCCATTTAACCAGCACCTACCACAGCCCAGGCAACACGCAGGTGTCTCACCCATCCTGGGGCTCATTTAAGACCCTGGTTCGCAGCCGTGGACTCTGCAGACACAGAGACCAGGGTTTGAGTCCCAGCTCAGGACCTCAGGAGAGTCACTTCTCCTCCCCAGGTCCCACTGAGGGGAGGAAAGCAGAGGCTGGGGAAAGGCCATGCTTAGAGCAAGACAACAGCGATGACCTTGAGCTGGCACTGTCCCAAGTATGTCCCATGAGTTCCCTGGGACGTTCCCCACTTCAGCCCTAGGCTGTAGGTGCACTGAGGGCCAGAGACGGTAAGTAACTTGCCCCAAGTCACACCAAAGCCACCAGTAGCACTAGCGATACCACATGATACTCTTAACTGTTTCAGAGATTGAGTGACTTGTCAAGGTCACACAACCAATCGGGGTGGAACGAGGATTTGACAAAGGTCTCTCCAGCCCCAAGACCTGCTCTTCCTGTGCCAAGTCCCAGGACAAAGCACCCTCTCTATATTGTACTCATAGGACCCAAAGCCCAAATCTGATATCCTGCCTCCCACAGTGAGGCCTGAGCACCTGCCTCCAGCCCCAGTACCTAAACCAATGGGCAGCCTGCCTCCTTCTCAAATACCCATCATGGCTCCCCACAACCTACCTTTAAGGCATCAACTCTGGACACACCTCCTGGCTCTCAGCTCCCTCAATGTCAAGCCCATCTTGCTTCAGGCCTTTGCATGTACTCTCCTTTCCACCTCAAATGCCCTTTTCCAACCAGCAAACTCCTATTCATCCTTCAGAGCCCAGCTCAAATGTCAAATCTTCCCTAACCAGACCCTTGGTGGACTTTTCACAGCCCGGCCCTTTCTGTAAACCCCCTGGGGGTGGGGACTATTTTGACGATTCCTCTGCTATAGCCCTCTCCCATGTCACTCAAAGAAACCACATCCATGGGGAATATAGTTTGGGGAAAAAGCTGGGTGAAGTTACATTCCCAGGAAACCACCATTGTTGGGAGCCCTGGAAATGAACTTAAATGACATCAAGAGCCACTTGGAGTTGCGTTTGATGCTCCCAGGGGTTTTGTTTTCTCAGCATAGCAGAGCCAAGTTTAAGACCCCGGACCCGCAGCTGGCTCCACCACCCCTGCGTTTCCTCGAGGGCCCTCACACAGGGGTGGGAGCTTGGAACAGCTGCCCAGCACCGTGGGACAAGTGAGGGGACAGTGAGGCTCAGGGAGGCCCTGGATGGAGTCGGGGCTTTGGTTTCTGATTTTCTGTTGCTCATCCTCTGTCCCTCACTTGCCCTAAGCCCACAAATGAGAAAAAGACACTCGCGTGCCAGTGGCTCTGACAGTGAGTCCCTGAACGCTGGCCTCGGCTGTCACACGGACCTTTGCCAACCTCGGCGCGGCTCCCTCGGCATGCACAGGTAACCTGGAGCGAGCCCAGCACCTGTATGTGGATCTCGTCATCCCTGCACCCCCGGCAACCAGCGCAGAAGACATGCAGCAAATATTTGTGGAACAAATTAGTGAAGGGACAGCAACAAGCTCCCGTCCTCCCAGTCTCTCTTTTTATCTTCTCTGGAAGTTTCCAGAACCAGGGCAAGAGCCCAGATTCCTCCCGGGTGAAGGCGGGGCACAGCCCATCCTGTTTGTCTGAAAAGCCCGCTGCTCTCCAGGAGCTCGGGCCTCGGAGGCAGCTTGGGGTGGCCGCAGGCCTCAGGAGGAACAGGCTCCCTGTGGGCGGCTGACAAATGCCACGGCCTTCCTTCCAGTGTCTGCCCGACAACGGGGGCCACACGGAGCAACGGAGACCCCCCTGGATCACACCACCTCACTGCATCCTCAAGCCTGGGATCGGGGTGAGTGCTGTCACTCCCCCATTCCAGGTGCGGAAACCAAGGCCCAGGTGACAGATGTGAGCCTGGGACACCTTCTGGCCACAGAAAGGGCAGAGATGGACTTTTTCTATGTAAAGATGGACTTTTTCTCTGGAGAGGCAGCTGTGGCAGACCACCACCATCAGCCAGTCATTCAGGCCACAAACCCCGCAGGACACTCACGTATCAGGGCTCGTGCTCAGTTTGGGGGACACAGGCCAAGAGGCCCCACCCTGAGGAGCTCAAGCCAGTGGGGGAGACAGACACTGGCAGAGCAGATGGTACACCACGGTCAGGAGCAGCGCGGGGACAAGTTTCTTCTCCAGAAAGTCACAGGCCCTGCCAGACTCACAGGGGCAGGGGGCTGCACTCCGTTCCCGCAGACCACCGACACGGGTTGCCACAGGCTCTGCCCCCGTCCTGGTTCACGGCACCACCCCTACCCCCAACAGCAGTGGGCCGAGTAAACAGGAGGCAGAAGGCTGAGGCCAAGGCCCTGCCGAGCTCCTCCTCGGCCGTGCTGCACACACACACACTCACACTACCTCGCCCCACCCACCTGGGGGTCTAGGGGTCAGCTCCCTCCCAGGCCCTCACCTAATGCCCCGTGGGCCACGCCCTGCGCCACCAGGAAACCCACCACCTGCCTCTGATAGCATGGAAGGGAACAAGGACGTGGCAGCAGAGTCCCAGGACATCTCCAGGTTGCCCCCAGCTCACCACCATAGCTAAGGGGCCGCATAACTCTGCTCCCCACCCACAGAACACTCTGCCCAGCTGCTTGCCCTGGAATTCTCCACAGGAATCCTGACAGCCACCCTGCCCAGGTGAGGTCTCGGGTGAGCAGAGGCCTGCCACGATCCCCAGCCTGACAGATGCAGTCCTCCCCACGTGCCAACTCCCTGTCCTGGGGCTTGGACAAGCCAGTCAGCTGGTTTGCTTACCTGCCCACCGCCAGCCCACCAGCTGTCCTGCCTGGGTCTGAGAGTCCACCTCCCTCCCAGTCCAGTTCAAGTGGGAGGAAGTGGGAGGGAGTGGAGGAAGTTCTGCAGCGGGGGGCTCCCACCCTGGCTGGGAACTGTGGGGGAAGGGAGCCCAGGAGGAGGGGCAGATCTGGGCCACCAACTAGGCACGGCGCTGCCAGGGCAGCGGGAAAGCCCCATAGACTCTACCTGTGGCGTCACACACGAAGCTGGGCTGGAAGGCAGGGAGCCACTGTCTGGGATGGCAGGCCAAGCTTTCAGCGTTCTCCCCAAGTGCTGGCAGACTCAGTGCCAACCCTGGGCTGGGTCTCCCTAAGTGTGGGAGGAGGCCTCCCATGGGGCCTGCACATCTCAGATAAGGGGGCTGGTGCACCGGGCCCCCAGCCGGCCACCTGCAGACCTCACGGAGCCCCTGTGCCGGGAGGCCTTGTTCAGGGTGTGCTGGAGGCATTCTGGGCCAAGAGGGGATCTCAGCAGGGCCCACATGGGGCAATGCGCACCCACCCCTTAGGCAGATGAGGCTAGGGGGCTGGTGAAGGTTACTTGACTCCCAGACAGGGTCCTTCCCCTCACAGGGGACTGCTTGTCTGTTCAACAGAACCGCAAGGAGCAACGAGGTGCTGGGGTGCGGCGCTCAATCCACCGGCCACTGCCACCCACCTGCTGGAAGGTAAGAAGCACACTGCAGACAGCAGGGAGGGGGCCCGGGGTGGGGGGCCAGCAGGCCTCAGAGCCCATGGGACATTTCAACAATAAAAGAGGAGGGCACTTCCTGGGGAAAACGGCAGGATGTTACACAGAGGCTGGTGATGCCCCCAGAGGCCAGGCTGGGCCACACTTTCCCCAGCAAATGCCCAGGCCAAGAGGCCTTTTGCCTGCTTCCCCAAGGAGGGGCCTCCAGCGCCAGGGGGAGGAGGTAGGTGCCTGGGTGGGCTGGGGGTGGAGGTGGAGAGGTGCTGGCCGAACCCTCCAGAGCCAGACTTCCCGCCCAGCAAGCCCAGGCGCCACCAACCACAGGGGAAAGGGGTGCCTTCTGCAGCTGCAGCCTCCACGGATGTGGACTCGTCACTTTTCAGAAATCAGAGGGAGGAGGCCCCTGGGCCAACTCTTAAGCAACCACACGAGGGTGGACTTTGGAGCCCCACCAGAGCAGCGCCCTCAGGTGGCCAAGTCTGGGTGGCATCTCCCCAGCAGGGAAATGGGGCTAACACACTGACCCCCCTAATGTGTGCCACCCACAGCACAAATGGGGGATTCCAGGGAGACCTGATTGCGGCCCACCACTTAGGAGGACGCCCAGGTGTCATCGGTTTTCTTTTTGTTGCTGCTAAAAGATGTGCAAGGTGGGAGGGCAGTGAGGGAGGAAAACCCACCACCTGGGTGCAACGTACACTGTTCATTGTACACTGTAACTGTGCGGGTGTCCGGTACACTAAAAACCCAGACGTCACCGCTATGCAGTTCACCCGTGTAACCAAAAACCATGTGTACCCCCACATGTATTGAAATATAAATTTTTTGAAAAAGTAAAAAGATAAAAATGTGCAAAAGCCTTTGGTCCAGTGACATCACACACGTTCACACACATAGACCCTTACACTCACTCTCACACGTGCTCACACTTCACACCCACAGTCACACGCACCCGCACACATATACTCACACTCACAGCCACACGCACCGCCACCGCTTCCACTCAGCGGCCGCGGCGGGCCAGGGGGGAGCCTGAGGGCAGCGGCGGCCTGGGCCACGCCGTCCGCCCCCGGGTGCCGGCCTCTCCCCTCGGGAGGGAGGGCTGGGGGCCCCCCACAGACGGCCAGGCGTGAGTCACGGTCCCCATGGCGCACGCCCGGGCCGGGCCAGGGCAGGGGCGGGGTGCGACGGGCCGGGGTGCGACGGGCCGGGGTGCGACGGGCCGGGGTGCGACTGGCCGGGGTGCGACGGGCCGGGGCGGTGGGCGCAGCCGGGGCGGCGGGGGTCCCGCGCCCCTCCCCGCAGGCCGGCCCCGCCCCCTCGCGGCACGGTCGCCGTGGCCGCCGCGCGAGGCTGAGGTCCGGGCGCCGCCGTTCCCCTGCGACGCCCCGCGACCCCGCCCGTCCGTCGCGGCCGGCGTCCCCTCCCCGCCTACCGTGCTCAGCTGGGCCCCCATGGTGGCGCCGCGCTGTGCTCGCTCCGCCGCCGCCGCCGCCGAGACAGTCGGGCCCGCCCCAGCCCGCCCCGGCTCGCGTCACCCTCGGGGGCGGGGCGGGGCGGCAGCGGGGGCAGCGGGGGCAGCCGGGGCGGGGACGGAGACCGGGCCGCCCCGCCCGCGCGGCCGGGGAGGGGGACGGGCTCCCTGCGCGGCGCCGAGAGCGGGTCCTGCCGGCAGCGCTGAGCTCCGGCCGCCGGCGGCATCGCGTGGGGCGCTGGCCATTTCTGTGCCTCGTTCGCCACCATAAAGGGAACAACATGGCGCGCCCCTTGTTGGGATCGAAAATAAAATCCAGAACCTTCCCCGAGGCCTGCAGGAGCGACCCCGCCAGGCCTGTTCCTGCCGCTGCCCAGCGCGATGCCACCTCCAGGCCTGCGGTTCCCTCGGCAACACTATCCCCAGCGGGCTCAGGGCCAGCTCTTTGTTGTTCCGGTGCCTGCCCTGACCCTCTCTCTCCACCCCACTACCCCACATGTGGAGGGTCCTTGTGGCTCTTATCTGAAGCCACCCTGTGCCTTCCCTGGGGACGAGGGGGAGGTCTGCCCCACCCTGACCCCATTCCCAGGGCAGGACCCTTCCTGGGTTGAAGTCCCCTACTTGCCTGAAGCCTAGCACAGGGCCTGGCACATAATAGGTGCTCAATAAATACTTGTTGAATGAGTCAACAGACAGTGGGCACCTCCTCTATGTAGCCCCGTGTTGGGCCCTAGGGTCACTTTCCAGCCTTGCCCTCCTGGAAGGGTCTTGCATCCAGATGTGAGCTCCTGGTACTCTGAGGAGTTGGCCTGTGGCCTGCAGTGTGACCCTGGCCAGGCAGAGAAGAGGAGAAACACCTTGCCCATAGAGGGAATCTGGAAAGCCTGGAGACAGGAGGCGAACAGATGCAGGGGCGGGGGTGGGGCGCACAGTGGTGTCATGAGGTCAGAGAGAGGCAATGTGGGGCCCTGGTGGAAGGCACTGAGATGGGGGCGGGCGGAGGGCTGCAGCCCTGTAGGATCTAGGCAGGAGAGGGAGTGAGCTACTGGTTTTATTTTTTAAATTTTTTTCTCAAAGTCACCTTCAATGAATGACCTGCTGGTTTTAAAAAGAGAACTCTGGGAGCAGCGTGGAAGGAGGGACCTACCACCATTGAATACATGGATAAACCTGGCAAAGGATCAGGTAAGTATTATTTCAATTTTAATGATTACAATTTTAATATTACAAAGGAGGCTGGGTGTGGTGGCTCACACCTATAATCCCAACACTTTAGGAAGCCCAGGCAGGAGGATTGCTTGAGGCCAGGAGTTCAAGACCAGCTGGGCATGGTGGCGCCCCTGTAGTCCCAGCTATTTGGGAGGCTGAGCCAGGAGGATCACTTGAGCCCAGGAATCCGAGGTTACAGTGAGCTGTGATCATGCCTGGGCATCAGAGCGAGACCCTGTCTCAAAAAAAAAAAAAAAAAAAAAAATACAAAGGAAGTCATCAAATCATAAAGGTTGACTTTAGCATGTGGGACCAGTAACTTCCCCCTTGCTAGGGTGCTTTCTAGGCCTCCCACCACACACGCACCCTTGTCCATAGACACCTTCCATGGGGGCCAGCGCTGCAGAGGGTCACCCAGAGCCTCCTATTTGCCCCTGTACCTTAGGATTTTCTTCCTTTCCTATATTACATCAGAATGAATGATGATTATCATGGCTTGTGAATATGTGATGTTGGAGTTTCTTCCTGTGAAATTTGGAGGTGACAAAGTTGGCTTTCTCCTTTTAATCATCCCTCACAGCTCTTTTCCGGCTGGAACCATGGAGGGTGTCCAAGAGAAGAAAAAGAAGGTTCCTGCTGTGCCAGAAACCCTTAAGAAAAAGTGAAGGGATTTCGCAGAGCTGAAGATCAAACGCCTGAGAAAGAAGTTTGCCCAAAAGCTGCTTCCAAAAGGCGAGGCGGAAGCTTATCTATGGAAAAGCTAAGAACTGTCACCAGGAATACAGGCAGATGTACAGAACTGAGGTTTGAACGGCTAGGATGGCAAGAAAAGCCAGCAACTTCTGTGCTCCTGCAGAGCAACCCAAGTTGGCGTTTGTCATCAGGATCAGAGCTGTCAACGGTGTGAGCCCAAAGGTCCGAAAGGTGCTGCAGCTTTTTCGCCTTCACCAGATCTTCAGTGCAGCCTTTGTTAAGCTCAACGAGGCTTCAATTAGCCTGCAGACTGTAGAACCATATATTGGAGGTGGGGGGGGGGGGGCAAACCTGAAGTCAGTAATGAACTAGTTGACAAGCGTGGTTATGGCAAGATCAGTAGGAAGTGAACTGCGTTGACAGATAACGCTTTGACTGCTCCATCTCTGGGTAAATACGGCACCATCTGCATGGAGGATCTGATTCGTGAGATCTATACTGTTGGGAAACACCTCAAAGAGGCAAATAACTTCCTGTGGCCCTTCAAGTTGTCATCTCCACGGGGTGGAATGAAGAAAAAGACAACCCATTGTGTAGAAGGAGGAGACGGTGGCCACAGGGAAGACCACATCAACAGGCTCAGTAGAAGAAAGAACTAAGGTCTCTACCATGATTATTTTTGCAGTCTGGTCAGTTAATAAACAGTGACTGCTTTCAAATTGGAAAAAAAAAAAAAAATCATCCCTCCACAAGCTGTAAAGAATTCCCACACCTGACTTTTCCTCGAAAGACTCATCATCTAATAGCTTAAACTAAACAAAGTGTAAATACAGTTGATATTAAGGCTGTAAATGCTAGCCCAGGAAACAATCCTACAAAATCAGAATTGGGATGGAATCTATATATATTTCTGCCTTTTGTGGTTATGTAATTATTATATGCATTTGTAGACTGAAGGAGGAAATAGATTTCCTCCTGAAGTTATCATGCTGTGACTGCCTTTCTTAAGATCTGACTAACCTTCTATTGCTTTCCTTATTTATCTTGTGGAAGTTGCCAGTAGCGAGATGGAGTCAGGGAGGCCTTGACAAAGAAGCCGTCGCACAAACATGCTTGTGAGCAGAATTTATCATAAGACATCTCTGTACTAGAGCTCTGGATTCAAGTCAGATAAGCTACCTGCACCAGGACACTTGCCTAGCCGTAGCTGATAAACTCACACCAACTCCTGCAACAAACTCCTGTAACCTTTGGTCTTTGTAACCTTTAGTTTTGAAACAAGCGAACTTCTCTTTGTCTTTAAAAGATTCCCCTTCCCCCCACCCCCCTGGACATGCCTGTGTCAAGCCATATAGTGCCATAGCTTGTGTACCCCAGATTGCAATCTTCCTGCTGTTCCCTAATAAAATCATTTGTTCTCGAGAGCCTGTCTCTCTGGGTTTCTTTTAGGTTGACAATCTGTTTGAACCTCTTCATAATTGTTTCTGTACATAAAATTAACATCATTCACAATCAACACATATTATTGAAGCATTTTGCTCTTGTAATAAATCCTGTTTGCATTTATATCTCAACCCACTGACACAATTTCAATGTGTAAAGCAGAAAAGGAGATTTCACTCCTGGTTCCATCTGGAAGCTCCCCTAGAAAGTGACCCCATGCCAGGCCTGGCCTCCCACTGACGTGTGGCCTCCAGGCAGACCTGATGCAGAAGTGGATAAAGGCTGAAGCTGAAGCTACGACTGGGGCCAGAATTTGTCTGGTTGGAGTACTTGTGTGGCCAGGACAGTTGCTATGACCCCTGGGCTGTGAAGCCTGGAGATCACTGGCGGTCCACCTCCTCCAGCTGGCTTAGTCCCCCAGGGCCAACAATCCTGTCCTCTGGCTGCCCCCAGCCCTGGCAAGGTACTGACCCAAAGGTGTTTATTTTGCCCAGTTATTGATCTAGGCCTCAACTCCCAACAAATTCCCTTCCTGGAGTTCGGGTCCACTTGTAGTGGCCAAGTGAGGCCCCAGGGGACACTGTCAAAGTTCCTGTCCCTTTTTCTCTGAGTCCTGCTCCCCCTCTCCATCCTGCCTGCACCTCCAGAGGTGGGGATGTCTCCCCAGGGGTGGTGGGCAGAACAGGTGGTGGGAAGTTGTGGTCCAGTTTCTTTGGAAAGGAGGGGTAGATTTCTCCCCTGAACCCCATGGGGGCTGCTCAAGTCCACAAGGTGCTGACTGTGGGGCAACCTTGGAGAGCAGGGAGAGGAAATGGGAGGACATTGACTAGGTGCTCCCCTACTGTTCTTGGGGCTCAGGCCTGGGGCCTTGTGTTTACATCTAGCAAGGCAGGGTCTGGCCAGCTCTGCTGCGTCCCACTGTGACCACAGGCCAAGACCTTTCCTTCTCAGAGTCCTTGCCTGCTTGTCTGAGAGAGGGCAGGCTGCAAGGTCTTTTTGTTTGTTTTAACCCATTTTCTGGTGAAGGCTGCAGGGTCTTTAAAGCCCCTTCTGCTTTTGGTAGTTTATTCTGCAGTATGTGCTGCCCCAGACATTTGGTTTGGAAAAACATTTAATGTACAGAGAAGTTGCAAGAATAATAGTACGCCAGACAATTGGATTCAGCAATTGTCATCACTTCACCTCTCTCCCTCCCCACCGTCCACACTCCCTCCCTCCCTGTCTCTCTATTTGCTTTGCTTAACCACGTGAGAGTTAGCTGTAGATGTTTGGTCCTTTGCCCCTAAACACTGGCCTACATGTCTCCTACATTGTGCAATTAGCCAATTTGGGAAATTTAACGTGGATACAGTACTATTATCTGACCCCCGGTCCATATTCCAATTGTCCCAGTTACCCCGTATGTCCTTTCTGGCTATTCTTTGCTGGTCCAGGCACTGATCCCAGGTCAAGTATTGCATTTATTTGGCGAGTCTCTTTAGTCTCCTTTAATCTGGAGACAGATGCGGTCGGGAGGTGCGTGATGTCAGCTTGTCCCACTGTTGGTGGTGGGTAGCACCATTGTAAGGTAACCGCGTGAATGTTCCCATTCCCAACAAACTCCATAGAATGGTTTCAGCATCTGTGGGTGATCCTGGCCTGAATCAATTATCACTGAAGTGGTTTAGCAGGTGTACAAACTGCTTTGGGGGAGAAAAAGAACCTCTTATCCTAATTTCCCAAAGTCCTGCCATGAGCCAAAGAGCGGAAACTCCCTACAAACGCTTTTCCTTCAGTCGTGTTGGCTGAGAAGCCCTGACCCAGCTCCGAATTTGATCCCTGGGAGAGGCTGGGGCAAGAAACCATCAGCTCCATTTTCTAGAGGAGCAGGCTGAGACCCAGAGAGCAGATAATTGGGCCAGCAGTGGAACAGCTCTCCCAGGAGTCTCTGGGCTCCAGCCTTCTGGGGACTGGAGGGGGAGTTTGGGAAGGAGGCTTTCAGGCAGATGCAAGAACAGTTTCAGGCTGGGTTGAAGCTGTCCTACCCCTAATGGTCCCCCAAGTCCCTGTTAGGGGTACAGGAACGAGGTTGCCAGATTTAGCAAATAAAAACAGGCGCAAGTCAGATTTGAATTTCAGATAAAGAATCATGTTTCAGTATAAGTATGTCCCAAACATTGCTTGGAACATACTTATACTAAAAAAAATTCTATTAAAACTTCACCATGGGGCTAGGCCCAGTGGCTCATGCCTATAATCCTAGCACGCTGGAAGGCCAAGGCAGAAGGATTGCTTTGGTTCAGGAATTTGAGACCAGCCTGAGCAAGAGCAAAACCCTGTCTCTACTAAAAATAGAAAAATTAACTGGGCATCTTGGTGCAGGCCTGTAGTCCCAGCTACTGGGGAGGCTGAGGCAGGAGGACTGCTTGAGCCCAGGAGTTTGAGGCTGCAGTGAGCTGTAATGATGCCACTGCACTCTACCCAGGGCAACAGAGAGAGATTCTGTCTCAAAAAAAAAAAAAAAAAAAACAACTTCACAATGTCTAGGTTGTTTGGACTGTGACTTGGGTTGCCAGATAAAATATAGGACATCCAGTTAAATTTGAATTTCAGGCAAACAATGTCTAATTTTTTCACCAAGATGTGGTAAATTAAAACACTTGTGCTAGGCTGGGCATGGTGGCTCATGCCTATAATACCAGCACTTTGGGAGGCCAAGGCAAGAGGATTGCTTGAGGCCAGGAATTTGAAACCAGCCTGGGCAACATAGTGAGACATGTTTTGTTTTGTTTTTTTAATTTTAAAAATTAGCCAGGCGTGGTGATGTGTATCTGTAGTCCCAGCTACTCAGGAGGCTGAGGCAGGAGGATCGCTTGAGCCCAGAAGTTCAAGGCTGCAGTGAGCTAGATCATCACACCGCTGTGCTCCAGCCTTGGCAACAGAGCGAGACCTCATCTCTTTAAAAAGAAAAGAAACTGTAGGGTAGAAACATAATTTCTCTTTTTTTTTAATTTTTAATTTTTGCACACACTCCTCCCTCCTGCCTGCCCCACAACAAATTAGAGAGAAAACATAATTTCTATTCTGTCCCTTTTTAGGTTCTTAGTTGAGAGTCTCCCCTGAAAACAAAAGACAGATTAACAACAACAAAAAAAACAGAAGTTTATTAGCATGTGCCGTACCCATCACTTGGCAGAGGTCTCAGTTTAAAAGTTCTTCTCTTGCAACACAGTGGTTTAGGGGCCTTGCTTATATACTATTTTAACAAAGAGCCATAAATCCTATACAGTGACAAGACAAAGGAGAGAGCAGCTCCAGGCTTCTAAAAGGTGGGAAAATGTGAGAAGACAGTCAAATCTGTTTCCAGATTCCTCTGGTGCCTGCAGTGCCTTCTCTGGGCCAATAAGCAAGTGCGGTCCCTGGTGAGGAAGGATTTATGTCCTGCCATCAGGCAAATACAGGCTGAGGCAGAGTGTCCCTGCACTTTCAGTGTTTTTAATTTAACAATCCTCCATATTCTGGGGAGAAATATTTTGATTCCCTTTGGGACCAATGTGGTGGCTGGCGACATGCTAGGAGGCTCAGGCCCTGTGGTCAGGGCGTGAAAGGAACATTCAGCAGGCAGGGCCGATGGGCTTGAGGCTACCGCTGGGGAGGAGCTGCTTGCCTGGGTGGGGTGCCAGCCATGGGCCTGGCATAGGAAGGGACAGGGAACGTCTGGGAGGCAGTGGGGTAGGTCTGGAATTCTTAAGGGGCTGGGTAGGCCCAAGGAGGAAAGCGTGGCCCTGGGACAAGGAAGGAGGGGACAACCCACAGAGAGATGCAGGGGCTGGCCAGAATGGTGGGCTGAACAGTGACCTCCTGGAGGGGAGGTGTTTCTGCCCAAAATGCCCGTCCCCTCATTCCTGTTGCAGAAGCAGCTGGCTGGATTCCAAGGCCCTGGGTGGCAGGGCAAGGTCTTCATAGCCTTGGAGGGGGAGGCCAGAACCAGCCAGATCACCAGCCCCCCTCCACCCCCAGCTGGGCCTCTGTGGAGCTAATGTATTAATCCCCTAGGGCTTTTGCAAGTTGAAGGGTGAGTTTATTTATTTTTTAAATGAAGACAGGACTGGGAAAGCAGAGAGTGAGCAGTCAGGGAGGAGCCAGGCACCGGCTCAGCTGGGAGGGAGCTCAGTAGGGAGGGGGCGCTAGGATGGTGAGGTTGGCTCCAGTGTCAGCAGGGCCGTCCTGAGGCCTCTCCTGAAGCCACATAGTCCATTCTTATGCAATCTCCCAACGAACGGAGCTGGCACTATGTGGTCACTGCAGCAGGACTTCATGTAGCAAGTGTTCAAAGCAAGTGCCACCTGTTGGCTCCATAACCTGAGCAAGTGGAATCTGGCCAGGCCCCCCGGGGTGGAGGAACTCACACTGACCAGCCAAGCTGGACAGCAGGTCATCCCTCCCCAGGGCATCCTGTTTCCATCTTACAGGGGCAAGGCCGGGGCTCAGAGAGGGGAGTGCCTTGCCAAGGCCACACAGCTGGCGAGAGCTGGGGCTGGAGGCCGAACCTTGGGTCTGTTTGCTTCTGAAACTCAGCCCTCCCCACTCGTCTACATCTGGTTTTCCTCTTTGGTGTTTGCCTGGGCTGCCTTATGGTGGACGCTAGGAATTGACCTGGGGCTGGGGAAGTCACTACCCCCCTAATCCTGTCTTCCCCAGGCCAGATCCCCATGTCCAAATCATGGCTCTAGCTGTGTGACCTGGGGTGAATCGTTCCTCTCTCTGGACCATAAAGTGGAGGGTCGGTCTAGGATGTAGATACGGTGCAGAGCAAAGTTTGCAAACTGCCGGCCCAAAGACAGCATCCTCCTACAGAGGAACCCATTCTGGCTGCTCCCCGTTTGGATTTTGGCTTCATTTGAATCAATTGCTAAGTTAGGGTTTCTGGCTTCTTGTGACCCACCAAGACTGTTGCTCCACCAGCTCCTGGTTGTGGGCCCTGCAGGCCCTGGATTTGCAACCCCGGTGGAGCTGATTTCCAAGATCCTCCCTGGCTCCCCCATAGGACCTGTCATTCTCGAGCACTTCCTTCCTGGGAAGTGGGAGACTGGGGCTCTAGGCTTAGCTCTGACCCAACCAGCTGTCTGAGCTTGGGCCAGCCACTGTTCCTCTCTGAACCACATCTGTCACCTGGGGATGATCACACCCATCTCAGAAGGCTGTGGTGAAGACTCACCGAGATGCCAGATGCAAACACGCTTTTCAAAGCCGGCTCTGCGGACAGGTGGAAATTAGACTAAGAGGTACTGTTCATTCCCTGAGGGTCTACAGTGTGCCGTGGGCTAGATTGGGAAACCTAGGCTCAGTCTCCAGAGATATGCACAAACACTAAGCTGAAAACAGTGGGGAGGAAAACCCCAGCCCAGGCCCTTCCCTCGTGGGTTAAATCAAGGGAGTCCTCACAAAGGAGGTAGCATTTGAGCTACCACCGCCAGGTTTATTCATTCATTCTACCTATCTTGACTGAGCACCTACTATGTGCCAGGCACCGTTCTAGGTGCTAGGGATACAGCAGTGAGCAACACAGATAAAAATGCCTTTGAAAAACTGACATTCTAGTGGCGAACAGAATAAAAAAGAAACAATTTTTAAAAAAACATGTAATGTCGAGTAGAAAAGGAAAGGCAGAGCTGGTCACAGGCATGCAGGTGGTAGTGGGAGTAGCTTCCTGAGGTGGCGACACCGAAGCAGAGACCTGGAGGAAGTAGGGGAGCAGCCCTGTGGATAGCTGGGGGAGGAGCACTCCAGGCAGAGAGGGCAGCAAGTGCAAAGGCCCTGAGGCAGGAGTATCCTGGTGTCTTTAATCGGCAGCAACAATGTCAGTTTGTTCTCTTACTTTAACGCTAGCTTTGATCTAGCATCTACACACGCTAAGCCATGTCTGCCTGGCTTCTCCCCACAAAGCTCCCTTCTGTCATATTAAGAACGGATCCATGGGATGATCCCTTGAGACTCTGTATATGGTTTAATCCTCACAGCAACCTGTAGCAGTTTTAAAACATTGTAAATTCTCTGATGCCCCACCCAGTGAGAGATGGGGGGTCTGTGTCTCCTCCCCTTTCCTCAGAGCTATATGACTGCTTGACTAATAGAATGAGACAGAAGTGATCTGCCATTTTTTGGGGCCCAGCTACAAGAAATTTGCGGCTTTTACTTCCTGACTCTTGGGACACTTCCTCGTGAAACCCAGCCGCCATGCCGTGAGGAAGTCTGAGCAGCCTGGAGAGAGGCCCTAGAGGAGAGAGGAACCGAGGCCGCCAATCCTCAGCTCAGCTGAGCTCCCAGGCAACAGCCAGCCCCACCTTGCCAGCCACGTGAGTATGCCAGCTTGGAAATAGAGCCTCATGCCACCAGTGGAGCAACCCCACTGACACCCTTGGAGCACAGATGAGCCACCCACCCATATCAAGCCCTACCCAAATTTCAGATGTGTCACGACATGAAATGATTGTTGTTGTTGTATACCACTGGGTTTTAGAGTGGCTTGTTATACAATAACAGTTAACTGGAACAAACCGTATGAGGTTCTCCCCATTTCACAGATGAGAAACTGAGGCATAGAGGATTGAAATAGTTCACTCAAGGTCTCACAGCCAGTTAGTGGGAGAACTAGCATTAGAAACTAGCCTCTTAATGTTGTATATTGATGAATAGAAGTTCTTAATTTTAATGAAGTCCAATTTATCATTTTTATGGTCAATATGTTTGTGCAGACATACTGTTTTAAGATATATGTTTTCACGTGTTTACATAAGCTCTTTTAAAGTCCACACAATGGGGTTTAACAGCTGCCTGATGTCCCATCACACACAGGTACGTATTTGACCGAGCTGCGTCAATGGGTATTTAGTTCTTTACTAATTTTTCACCATTTTGAACAACTGTGGGGAACACTCTTGCATGGACAACTTTGCAGTGTTCCAATTATTTACTAAAAATAAATGCTTAGACGTGGAATTGCTTGGGCAAAGAGAGAGCAAAGTTTTATTTCTGTGTTTATTTATTTTTGAGACAGAGTCTCACTCTGTTGGCCTGAGTAGAGCACTGTGGCATCAGCCTAGCCCACAGCAACTCAAACTCCTGGGCTCAAGGGATCCTCTTGCCTCAGCCTCCTGAGTAGTTGGGACTACAGGCACACACCAGAACGCATGGCTAAGTTTTAAAATATTTTTAGCAGAGACAGGGTCTAGCTTTTGCTCAGGCTGGTCTCAAACTCCTGAGCTCAAGCAATCCTCTTGCCTTGGCTTCCCAGAGAGGGCAAAGTTTTAAAGTTTCCTGGTCATACAGCCAAACTGCCAACAGGCATCCTGTGTGAGCTTGTGTCAGTGTCCTGGAGCTGCCTTAACAAATGACCACAAACTGGCTGGCTTCAATAAGCAGAAATTTATTATCTCACAGTTCAGGAGGCCTGAAGCCCCAAATCAAGGCTGATTCTCTTTGGAGGCTCCTAGGGAGAAAACTTCCCGAGCCTCTCCCCTAGCTTCTGGTGGTTGCCAGCAATCCTTGGCATTCTTTGTGGTGGCATAACCCCAATCTCTGCCCCCACACCCTGGTTTTCACATGACCTTCTTCTATGTATGTGTCCTCTCCTCATTGGTATCTTCCAATGGCACCAGTCACTGGATTTAGGGCTCACCCTAAATTCAGTATGATTTCATCTTGAAATCTTTAATTATATCTGCAAAATCTTATTTTCAAATAAGGCCACAGTTGAGATTCCACTATGTAGGGAGGAGTCAAGGGTCCCAGGTGTAGGACCCAGCATGCTCCTGTTTGAGGGGCTGGTGTTTACGGAGGGCTTTCTGTGTACCAAGTACTGTTATTAACTCATTTAATCCCCAGTAACCCAATGTAGGTTACAGGTGGGGAAACTGAGGCAGCAAGCTGTTCAGTAACTTCCCCCAGGTACACAGCTAGTGAGTTGGAGTGCTGGTGTGGACCTGAAGCCAGGGTGGCTGACTCCGGAGTCCATATTTTTTATCTGTTTTTTTAAGAGACGAGATCTCAACTCCTCGCCTCAAGCGATCCTCCCTCCTCGGCCGCCCCAGTAGCTGAGATTACAGGCGGGCGCCACCACGCCAGGGGAGTCCCTGTTCCCAACGTGATGCTCGCTCTACAGCCCGGGGCAGAAACGTGATTCAAACTAGCTAAGGAAGGAGGAACTTACTCGAAAGACCCTCGGGCAGCCTCCTCAAATCGAAGGGTGGGCCTTGGGAAAGGCTGGGGATGACCAGAGCCAAGGCGTCTACGCCCCCACCTTTCTCTGCCAGTGAGCCTCACCTCTCCCTCGCTAAAGGGCCTCTTCACACGTTGATGCTGCGACTCAGGGACAGGTGAGCTGGTCTCAGGTAGAGAAACCCTCGAGAAGGGCCCTGATTGGTCTGCTACGTCACATGCCCATCCGTGGCCCAATCAGTACTGCCACAGGGTTAGCGCTCTCCCATTGGCTCAGTTTGGGTCAGGTGCACGCCCCTTAGCCAATCGCGGTGGCGAGGGAGGCGGCGTCAAGGGGGTTCGGTATTTCCTGTCGGAAGCACAGGGCAGGTTCTGGCGAACCTTGGTCTACGCAGAGGGCGTGGAAGTGAGCTGGCCTCCGCCCGGGGCGGGGCGCCGCAGGGTCCCCGAGCTGGGAAAGCCTGCGTCCCTGACTTGCTGTGTGCGCTTGGCAATGGAGAGTATGGGAAAGTGCTCAGAACCTAAAAACCTGTGTGATTTTATGCAAACGAAGGAGGAAGGGAGCCACCCAAGATGAGCCGCCCTGTGCCTCTGGCAGGTGCAGGCGTTTTGCCCCGTAGAGGGAGAGATCGAGATGTTAATCTGGGCTCTGCTTTCTCTCCGTTTTCCCCTTCCCCTCCCCTGGGCTCGCTGCCCCAGAGGAAGGGTGTGGCGGGGCAGAAAGCCCAGCAGCCTGCCCGGAGTGGGCTGGGAGAGGATTCCCCGGCATGGGCGCAGCTCCGTGAGGATGCGGGGAAGGGAGGAGTGTCCAGAGAGACGGACCCGGGGTTGGGGTTGGGGCAAGTGGCGAGGGGCTGAGGGAGTCTGTAGATCCTGGAGCTGAAGGGCGCCCCAGCACTTCTGCTGGCTGGTAGGATGCCTTTGTGCAATTAGAGAAAGGTGCCCCAGGTGGGGGAATGCTCCCTTCCACCCACACTGGGAACCTGGGGCTTGACGAGTGGCCAAACTGTGTTTCAAGCTCCACTCCCCCACCTCTGGGGGTGGGGGTGGGGGGTTCTGGTTTTTGTTTTTTGAAACAGGGTCTTGCTGTGTCACCCAGGCTGGGGTGCAGTGGTACCTCATAGGTCACTGTAACCTCCAACTCCTGGACTCCGCCAATCCTCCCTCCTGAGCCTCCTGAGCAAGCAGCTGGAACTATATGCCTGTGCTACCAGCCTGGCTAATTTTTTATTAGTAGTAGTAGAGGCAGGGTGTGTCTCACTGTGTTGCTCAGACTCGTTTTTTTTTTTTTTATTTTTTTTTATTTTTATTTTTTTTTTGAGACAGAGTCTCACTCTGTTGCCCAGGCTAGAGTGAGTGCCGTGGCATCAGCCTAGCTCACAGCAACCTCAAACTCCTGAGCTCAAGGGATCCTCCTGTCTCAGCCTCCCGAGTAGCTGGGACTACAGGCATGCGCCACCATGCCCGGCTAATTTTTTCTATATATATTTTTAGCTGTCCATATAATTTCTTTCTATTTTTAGTAGAGATGGGGTCTCGCTCTTGCTCAGGCTGGTCTCGAACTTCTGAGCTCAAACGATCCGCCCACCTCGGCCTCCCAGAGTGCTAGGATTACAGGCGTGAGCCACCGTGCCCGGCCTCAAGCAATTCTCCCGCCTTGGCCTCCCAAAGTGTTAGATTACAGGCGTGAGTCACCCCGTTCTTAGGCAACAAGGCAAGATGGTTTTAGCTGCACCTGCGTCTTCAATGGGCCACACTGTAGGCCTTCCAGGTAAATATGGGCTATTAGGACCCAGGGGGTTGGAGAGACGGAGCTATTCAGTTTGAGTCCCCCTATGCCAATTTGGGAAGATGGGCATCCTTGAGCGACCTGTGAGCACCAAGGACCAAGAACCAGGCCCCACCCAGTCCCTCACCTTGACACTCCTCAGCGAGTAGTCATGTCTCCTGCCAGCCTGGCAGAGTGGGGGCATCGAGACTGAAATTGCCTTTTAGAAAACCAGAAAACATTTCTCGAACAACTGTGTCTGTGGGATGGAATTCATATCCAGTACACATTAGTGACCTCATTTTATTCTCACATCAACCCTATGCGGTAGGAAAGCCTATCCCAATCTCATAGATGAGGAAAGTGAGACTGATTCAGAGAGGTCAAGAAGCCTGCCCAGAGCCACACAGCCTCACAGCAGTCA
This sequence comes from Eulemur rufifrons, assembly GCF_041146395.1. NCBI lineage: Eukaryota > Metazoa > Chordata > Mammalia > Primates > Lemuridae > Eulemur > Eulemur rufifrons. The sequence goes on from NC_090998.1 coordinate 91,021,152, forward strand.
CAGCAGGTAGCACTCCATCTCTAACTCAGTCTTGCTCTCTCTCCCCTTCTCTCCTCTCTGCTCGCTCCTCCTTTCACTCATTCCACAGTCTTACTGAGTACCAATGTACCTCTCACACCCCGCTGGATCCTAGGGCACACAATGGGCAACTGGCCAGACAGAGATCAGAATGAGACTGCTGCAGGGAAGCTGAAAAGTTCCCTGATTACCAGCTGTGTGACTCGGAGCAACTGACCTAGAGCTTGGCCTCTCGGAGGCTCAGTCTCCTCATCTGTAAAATGAGAATAATAGTGTAGGCTCCTAATGGGGTTCTGGAAAGGATCCAGTCAGATGTCCTCTGTGGAAGGACACTACGACACGTGGCCCATACCTAAGGAGCAGGGAGTTATGCTCACCTTCTTGAGGCTGGAGTATCTGTGTTAGTTGTTTGGAATTCTTATGCATGGGAGATTGGTCTCTTCTCCCGTATTCCTTTCTTTTCTCAATCATTTGTTTATATCAGATGGATTCATGAGTATATTTTTAAAATTTTGTCCTACTTTGGGTTATAATCCAGTACTTGTTTATTTTTTGCCCAATGTGTTCCAGCTTTGCTACTGGGAGCTCTATCAGTCAGCAGACTTCAATAATCGACATCCACAGGAGTCAGGTGTGTAGGACATGGCAGCCTCCGTGCACCAGTACTGTGTGGGGAGATGGAGAGGTGGGAGAGGCCCAGCGTCAGGGAAGGCAGGGAAGCTGGAGTTGGTGGGTTTGTCTAGCACCTCCTTGGACCCACACTGCAGCCATGTGCGGGGGGCAGGGCAGGGCTACAGCCCATTTCCCAGGTGCTGTGACTGAGCTCAGAGGAAGGCGTAAGTGGCCTCAACATCTGCTGATGGACTTGCAGTGTGGGGCCCTTCCCAAGGTCCTGGCTGAGGCTCCAACAAGGAACATCATGGGAATAAACATGGCAAAAAGAAATGAGTCCGGAGAAAGCCCTAGGGCAAGTCTCCAAGGAGGCAGCCTCTAGGATTCAGATCCTCAATGTCGTCAGGAGTTGGGGCAAAGGAAAGAACACAGGTTCTGATGTCAGGTGGACCTGGGTTCAAATCCCAGCCCCCTCCACCCTCTAGCCGTGTGGCCTTGGGCACACCACGTGGCTGGAGCCGCTTTCCCCGTGTGATGTGGAGGTGACGATTTACACAAATCTCTGGGTCTAGCTGAGAGCTCCCATGAGGGGGCGCTCACGGGGCTGTGTTGGGGAGTCATCACAAGCAGTAAACAAGTATCACCTGCCAAAAATAGGCAGTGACCATAAAGATAAGTGCAGTGTATGATGGAAACGTAGTTAAGATTCTAGCCTGAGATTCCGGCTGGCCAGAGGCAGCCAGGTGTCCTAGCAGCAAACCGAGGTTTTCTCCTTCCTAGTCAGAAGTCTGGGAAGACACTGGAAAGGCAATAACCTTCTCTCCATGGGAGGCCACTTAGTTAGTGCCATGTCCATGTGGCACCGGATGACCACCCCACGGAGATGCTCCCCCACCTGGTGAGTGGGAAAGGCCTGGCTCGGTGAGCCCAGAAGCACCTTGCACAAAGGCTGTTGCCCTGCAGCTTAAGGGCTCCCACCGCCCTCAGCGGCTCACCTGGGCGGGTCACCCCACACTTGTGTCCATCTGTGTAAATTAGGACCTTGCCACTCTGGGTTCTTGGTCAGTGTTTTGGAGTCTGGTTAGCAGAAAGCCAGTCCCATGCGTCAACTCATGCTGGGAATGCAAGGGGCAGGGACCCAACCACAATCCCCTCCCTCCAGGGCCTGTCCCCCAGAGGCCCTGACCTGCCTGGACACACCCCTGTACCCACCACGGGAGCCTCGGGCTGTTCACTCACGCCACACACTGCTCGGAGGCCTGCCCTCAGGGAGCGTAAGACCGGGCTCAGGCCCAGAAGCAGGTGATACAGAGAAAGAGAGATGAGGGGTGGTGGAGGCCCCTCCGTGAGCCTGCGAGCAGCTCCGTGAGGTCATCAGGCCGGGTTCAGGGCGAAGATGGAGGCCAAGGAGGAGCTCTGGAGATGGAAGAGGGAGAGGGGCATGGCCAAGGGCCTGGCCGGCCAGAGGAGAGGCCAGCTAGCTTGGATCCCAGGACTCGCTCAGCCCAGGCCTGGCCCCACTCCTGCTCTGGGGGTCCCTCTCCTCCCATACTCAGGGCTAGAGCTGGGGTTACGGGGGTCCGAGCAGGCCCCTGGTGGGCATGGAGGAAGGCAGGTGGGGGAAAGGCTGTCAGCTTGGCTCTGGGAGGCAGGAGGGGGCTGTAGGGCCCTGAGGGGACACATCGAGGCTGGCCAAGCCAGAGACTCTCTGCTCAGCTCCTGCCGCCGCTTCATTAGCCAGGGGCAGCCCTGAACCCTTTGCTTCAGGAACAGCCTCAGCGGAACAGCCTCAGCCCACCAGCGCCCCCAGGTGGATAACTTGAGAATGACTGACAACATTGCAAACAGAAAGGAAACCAGCTGCCCCTCGCTTCCCAGATGGGGATGAAGTCACCTCCTGGAGCAATGTCAGGTGACCCCATCTGACTCTGGCCTCCACCACTTACCTGCTCTGGAACCTCAGGCAGGTCACTGACTTCTCAGTTTTGTCATATGTAAAATGGGATTCAATCCCAGAAAGCCCTCAGATAATCGGAGGTCTCTCCCCATCGCCCCCGCTGTTTGTTTTCACTGGCACGGCCAACTGGTGACAGGATGACAAAGCCACAAGTGACCTCAGTGGTCTCAGGAAATCCAGAAGGTTAAAATATTAACACTGCATTCAAAGGTCGGGGCCTGGCTCTAACTGACATCCTTGCCTTTCCAACCCACACCCGGTAAGTTACTTCCCCTCCCTCAGCTTCAGCCTCCTCATCTGCACAATGGGTAAGTAGATGGCGTGCAAAGTGCTCAGGGAAGCCCTGCCCTCTTCCTAGTAGGATGACTCTGAGGATTTAATTATAACAAATTAATCTGCATTAAATGAGACAATTATGCAAAATGTGTGGCCTGCGGCAGTCAGAGATGGCTGAGGACACCGAGGCCCTGAACACACAGGTCTGGGGACCCAGAGATGAACATTAACCATATCCCTTCCACTCGAGACACTTTCAGAGAGGCCATAAGATTCTCTTTTGAAGGAGTAACAGACTGGTGAGCAGAGAAGGCCCAGCAGTCCGGAGGCGGCGAGTTGTCTTCCTCTCCCTTTCCCTTCGCCTTCAGTGGGCTCGAGGAGGTCAAATAAGGGGCATCTGAGCATCTAAATAAATGATTATAGTGACACATTATAACCCACTGAATGCAATGGGGAGGAAGCCATTTGTGATGTGTATAAATGAATTAATACACTGGAATTTTGATGAGGAATGACATGTTTATATAGTCTTGCAGGGGTGAGGGAAAACTTCCCCTTTCCCCCTCCCTGAAACTTCACTGGAAGATCAACTCACAATTAAGGCAGATTAATAAGAGAAAGTTTATTTACCATTCACGTGGGGACAAACACAGAATGATGACCCAATATCCCACTGAAGTTCAGATATTTTTTAGATGAGAGCGGGGAAATGAGGAGTATAGGTTATTCTGTTTAGAGACAATAAACAGTTGCTAGGGAGGATGAATACATACTTGAGAGAATGAATGGATGGGGGAAATAGATTGATTTGTAAATTAACCTCGGAGACAGGTGTTATGTTTTAAATAATTTGGGCCAGGTCTGCAATATGTTGAGATAACAGGGAGAAAAGGGGAAGTTCATTGTTCTCTTTGATCTTTTGTTCTCAGTCAGTCGGTTTATGCAGAGAAAGGGAAAGCCCTCTTTCCAATGCTTTTTAATCTGGAAGGGCCTTTAATTAAAAATATTCTTTATATCAAGAAGTCATAGACACACCTCTGGCTAGACTAACCAAGAGCACAAAAGTAAAATCTCTAATAACCTCCATTAGGAACATGAAAGGAGAAATCACAACCGATGCTACAGAGATACAAGATATCATCTATGAATTCTACAAAAATCTTTATGCACACAAACTGGAGAACGTGGAGGAAATGGACAAATTTTTAGAAACACATAGTCTTCCCAGGCTCAACCAGGAAGAAATAGAGTACCTGAACAGACCAATATCAAGAACTGAAATCGAAACAGCAATAAAAAACCTTCCCAAAAAGAAAAGCCCTGGTCCAGATGGGTTCACACCTGAATTTTACCATACATACAAAGAAGAACTGGTGCCCATCCTACATAAACTATTCTCCAATATTGAGAAGAAAAAAAAATAAATAATAATAAAAAAAAAAAGAAGTCATATTTTGGGATAAAAATTTCTGAGCTCCTTCGGTCTCAAAGTAACTGCCCACGAAATACTCATTGATTAATGGGAGAAGAAAGTAACTTCACAGTGGAGAAGGCTGCCAGATGCCACCTTAACCAAGTGATCTGAGTGGCCATCACCAGCAGTGGGACAAACCGAAATCATGCCCCCTGCTAGGATGAAATAGGGTGAAATAGGAATGCACCGTCCTTCTGCGATAGTCCTGACAGGGTGCACGACCTGAATCTAATCATGAGGAAAGGCCAAACTGAAATTGAAGGATATTCTACAACAGGGGCTGGCCAGATAGTAGACATTTTAGGTTTTGGGGGCCACATGGTTTCTTCTGAAGCACATCAGTTCTTCCCTGCCAAACAAAACAAGACAGCCATGGACCAAATGTAAACAAATGAACTTGGCTGTGTTCCAACAGAACTTTTCTCACAAGCCATAGATGGGTCAAAATTGTCAAAAAGCAAAATTTCAACAAATTTAGTTTAAAGATCTAATTGGCACTTTTAAAAAAAGATGGAGTCTTTCTTGTTGCCCAGGCTGGAGTGCAGTGGCTATTCACAGGTGCAAACATAGTACACTACAGCCTTGAACTCCTGGGCTCAAGAGATCCTCCCTTTTCACCTTCCGTAGTAGCTGTGTTACCGAAAGCTCAGCCACTTGTCCATGAGGCCGAATCAGAAGAACGAGGACACGTGGTTGCAGGAGGAAGCACAGAGAGTTTACTTTGTCGACAAAGGAGGCAATAGGGTAGACCTTCTCGTCTCAAATTCCCAAATTACCTGAATGGGGGTAGAAATACAGAGCTTTTGAATGGAGGGTTCTCAGCTTCAGGCAATTACTGTGGTTAATTGTTCTAATCGTCCCATCTCAGCCAAAGACAAAGCCTGTGAACTCAGCCAGCCGCCCAGTGGGGGGGCTGACGCCACCTGGGGGTTTAACAAAAGACAACCTGCCTGAGGGATGCAGGCCGGGCTGCAGGTCCCAAAAAGAGTGGGGGAGTTTTAAGGAGACAGACAATCTCTTTGCCATTTTTTTCCAGGCCATTCCCTCTGTTACAGCTGGAACTACAAGCACAGACCACCGCACCTGGCGATTCGTGAATTGGGGTGGCATCTCGTTCTGTAAAATCGAGTAGGTGTTCCCATCAGCCGAGCAGCTGGAGGGCTTTATAGGCAGAAAAGGGCTTCAGAAAGTTGTTTCCAAGTTACTTTCCTTATATCCTTAAAACAGGTGACTTTATCAGCCAGCTCAGGTAAACTGGGCCTCTTCTGATTGGTTGCTGTGAATCTTTGTTTTTTGGAAAACCTGCTGTTTCAAAGTGCAGTGTGATTATGTGGCACTTGGCATGAGTGACTCCATTCCGGTTGGTCTGGTCTGCTGGGGCCAGGGGCAGGAACGATGGCCAATATCCACAGGCCATTGATGGGTCAATATTAGCTCCTGATCCTGCCTCCGTGAAGGACATCCTTGCTGTAGGAAATACACTGGAACGTTCGGGGCTGACAGAGCAACAGGTTGCAACTTGAGCTTGCGGGGCTCCCGCGAGGGGAAAAGTTCTGTGTATACAGAGAGGGTTTGAAACAGAAAGTTTACAGGGGAAGGAGCCTCTCCAGCCCCCTCAGCAGGGTGCATTTTCCACCCCATGAATGGCAGCACACCAGGGCCCAGGTGACCTGAGCCAGCGTGATTAGGAAGTCCCCTGTGTTTTCGTGCTATAAGGACAGGAACTTGGACACAAGCAGTCTGCCTTTTGTTTCTTCTGCTTTCTTCAGCCCTTCCGCTCCTTCGCTTCCCAGTACACTCGGGCCATCTCTCTAGACAAGCAACAACTGGTGCCGCCATCCTTGTTTTAGCCACCTGCCATCCCATTTACTGTTAGGGCCTCACTGGTGTAACTCATTTAGTGGACATGTCAGCCATTTCCTGTGTGGTCTTGGGGCTCAGAAACTGATACCCCAAAATATGGCACAAGAGGAAGCCTCAAGTTCTCTCTGACCTCCTCCCCCCAAGTCTCCCAAGCACAGGGCTTTATCTGCCTAAGACCCAGACCCCCCAAGAAGAGCAATTGTTTTTTCTTCCCCTCTAAGACCAAGAATGTAACCACACACTAGGACAGACCCTTTCGGTTGAAGAGCACTATTTACAAGTTAATTGCTGTTTCTGGATCCATTCATTCTCCCCAGTAATCCTTTGTTGTCCCTCAACAGAATCCACCCCCCATAACCTGTTTTGCCAGGATGGTCTTACAAGCTTCTGCCTAGCGGGTGGGCCATCACTCTGTGACTCTCCCGGTGTGCACTTTAAATAAATTTGTATGCCTTTTCTCCGATGAATCTGCCTTTTGTGAGTTGATTTTTCAGGGAAACTTCAGAGGGTGAAGGGGAAGTTTTCCCTTGGTCCCTACAGTTTCTACAAGCAGAAGTGTCGACAGGGAGCTTTGAACACACCTGTCCAAATACAGCTCTCTCGCCAGCCCTGCGGCCTCCCCCCTGCCTGTCCCTCTGCCTCTGCCTCTGCCTCACTCCCTGTCACAGCGGGTGGTTCCGAGGACAACCCGAGCAGCACACGGAGAGTCGGAGAATCAAGGGTTATTCGCCGGCGGGCTCAGAAGGGTCTCGTCACCAAATTCTGAGCCCCCCCATCAGGTTTTTCCCGCTTTTATTAGGTGGGGGGTGGTCCGAGGGGTGGGGTCTCAGGTGGCTGATGCAATAGGTGAGTGTGGTTGCAGAGGCCAGGTAATAGGTCAGTATTAGGTTGAAGAGAGTCGTCCTTATCACCCTTGGCCAAGAGGGGGTCCATTTAATTGGCTGGGGGACTTAAGATTTTATTTTAGTTCATATCACACATCAACCAAGCAAGCAATTCTCCAGCGGACACCAGCTGGATGTCTTCTCATTTCAGTTCTGACACTATTGAAACTGCCCTTTATATAATTAACAAAGGAGCACGAGGTGGGCACTGGGGTAGGGGAAACACACATAACCAGCCGTTGTCCCCCAGTTTGCTGTCCTGTAATTGCTGGCTACTCAGGAGTCACAGCTGATGGTCATAAAGATTCTCAGCTTTCTTCGCTGCTCCCATAGATAACATCACCCTGTGAAACCTAAGGCTAGTTTCTGAGATACCTTCCAGGCCCCGAATTCCAGCGGAAGGGCTGACCCACCCGGACCAGTGGCCCACACAGAGGAACTGACTCAACTGGTCTTGCGACCCCCATCCAGGAACTGGCTCAGCAAAGAAGACAACTTCTACACCCCTGTGATTTCTCCCCAACCCAACCAATTAGCAGACCCACCTGCCTAGGCCTTTGCCTGCCAAACTATCTTTAAATACCCTTTTTCCCAAATTTTCAGAGAGACAGATTTGAGAAATTTCTCCCTCTCCTTGCATGGCGCCTGTGATACTAAACTCTGTGCTGCAAGCCCTGCTGTCTCAGCGTATTGGCTTCCTCTTGAGCAGTGGGCCATGCACCTGGTAAGGCTGTACCACCACCTGGCGATAGCGCCGGATCCTACAGGTTGAGGGTTCATTCCCACAAGACTGCCCCCTACTTCAGATGCCAAACGCAAGCCCTAAGTTGTGGCCTGTACTTCTGACCATCCAGTGATAAATCGGGGTTCTTAATACCCCCACCTTGCATTCTATTAATTCTCCAAGCCCCATCCTTTTGTGTTTTTCTGGAGGCTTCATATATAGGCCTGACTGATGACATTGGCCACTGGCAATCAACTCAACTCTCAGCCCCTGCCCTTTCCTGGGTGCAGGGGAGACCCCACAGTTCCAACCGGCCAATCACAAGGTTGGTTCCCTTGGCAACCAGCCCCATCCTAGGCTGCCTAGGAGCCCACCTACTCAACTCATTAGCATACAAATGGCACTTATCACTTAAGAATTCCAAGGGTTTTAGGAGCTGTGTGCCAGGAAACAGGAACAAAGATCAAATACAATATGTATTTCACGATATCTCAGGAACACATCAGCCCTCAATGGGATATTGTGAGGATTGAACAAAAGAACTCATCTAAAACCCTCAATGTCTGACAGGTAACAGGGATCATATCGTTACAGAGGCTCAGAGATTTAACTGGCTGGGCCAAGGCAGTTCCTAAATTGTTTAGCAAGAATTTACAGATAAAATAACATAAGCTATTTATTGACTGTACATTGTTCTTTTTATCACAAATTCTGGGAACATGAAGATAAGGGGCAAGGCAGGTAACAGGAACAAAATGCCTTGAAACAATTGCCTCCGGGTATGGGTGTGGGGGCTGGAGAAGGCCCCTACTCCAGTCTCTCTGGGCCTGATAAACTGTGCATACCTCACATAGCTCAGACTGCTCTCAGCTACTTTTCTTTTCTCAGGAGAAACACTAGATGATTATGTCAACAGATGCTAAGGAAATATTTGATAAAATGCAACCAGCATTCCTAATGTTTACAAAAGATTTTATCAGGCAGGTTGAGGTGGCTCAGGCCTGTAATCCTAGCACTCTGGGAGGCCGAGGTGGGAGGATCACTTGAACTCAGGAGTGTGAGACCAGCCTGAGCCAGAGTGAGACCCGGTCTCTACCAAAAATAGAAAAAATTTAGCCGGGTATAGTGGCATGGGCCTGTAGTCCCAGCTACTCAGGAGGCTGAGGCAGGAGGATCGCTTGAGCCCTGGAGTTAGAGGTTGAAGTGAGCTGTGATGATACCACTGCCTCTTACCCAGGGTGATGGAGTAAGACTCGGTCTCAAAAAAAAAAGAAAAAAAGACTTTATCAAAATAGGAATAAATTTTATGCTTTAAGGTGTTAAATAAAATATATGGAAGGCCATTGGTTTGGACTGAGCTCCTGCCCTAGCCTCAATAGGCTAAACCAAAATGGAGTCACTACTGCTAAAGTTTCTCATCAACAAAAGGAAACTAAGTTGTTTATCTGACATTTGCGGAAATCAGGAGAGTGACAGATAAGAGTCAAATCCCCAGACAAGCCAGTTTTAGCTGGGAGATCCCCCTGCTTTAATCTTTACAAGAAAAGTAACTTTAAAATAATCTACTTTTTGTCCTCTGTTTCTGCTTTCTTCAGCTGTCTCTGTTTTTTATTTATTTATTTATTGAGACAGAGTCTTGCTTTGTTGCCTGGGGTAGAGTACTGTCGTGTCAGCCTAGCTCACAGCAACCTCAAACTCCTGGGCTCAAGTAATCCTCCTGCCTCAGCCTCCCGAGTAGCTGGGACTACAGGCATGCGCCACCATGCCCGGCTAATTTTTTCTATATATATTTTTAGTTGTCCAGCTAATTTCTTTCTAGTTTTAGTAGAGACGGGGTCTAGCTGTTATTCAGGTTGGTCTCGAACTCCTGACCTTGAGCAATCCTCCCGCTTCGGCCTCCCAGAGTGCTAGGATTACAGGCGTGAGCCACCACGCCTAATTTTATCTTTTGACAATAGAGAAATAGATGTATAATAGCTGAGTAGAATACCTCTGTGAAGAAAGGATCTCATTCATAATAGCATTTTTTAAAAAGTAAAATGCCAACAAATAAATTTAGCAAGGATTGTGTAAGTTCTATATGAAGAAAAGAGACATAAAGGAAGACTTGAGTAAAAAAAAAAACCAGGCTTTCTTCTGGTATGAGAAGCCCAATATCAAAAAAGTCAACTTTTCTCTAAATTAATTATGCATTTAATAAAATCTCAACAGGATATTTTAAAAGTTAATCAAATGATTCATCCAGATGAGTAAATGTGTGAAAATAGCTAGGAAAATTCTGAAGAGGAAGAGTAATGAGGAAGGACTGACTCATTAGCTATTAAAATACGTAATGCTAGAGTTATTATGATGAATATTGTTATCTAAGGACTTGAGCCCTTAATATGCTCCAGCCTATGTTCCAAGGGCTTTATAAGAACGAAATCATTTAGTCTGTGTAACAACATTTGAGGTAGTAAATATTAGGGTTTCAGGAGCTCAATATGATGACCCTTTCCGCCTGCCCAAGCTTAAAACAGCTGAGAGGACGGGATCTTAGGGAGATGAGAGGGGCATATCTTTCTGTTACTGCTGGAAGCTGGATTCGAGGGTGAGGCTCAGGCAGTGGCAGCAATGGCCTTCTTCAAACAGAACTCAATTAAGGGCATGAAAAGACAAGCTACAGACTGGGAGAAAATATTTGTAAAACATGTATCTGATAAAAGACTTGTATCCAAAACATACAAAGAACTCAACAAGAACACGAGCTACTGGGATGTTGAGGTGCAAGGATCACTTGAGCCCAAGAGTTCCAGTCCAGCCCGGGCAACATAGCAGCAAGACCTCCGCTCAAACAAAACAAACCTCAACAAGAAAACCAACAACCCAATAAACAATGAAGAAAAGATCTGAAGAGATACCTCACCAAAGAAGATATACAGATGGCAAATAAACATATGAAAAGATGACCAACATCATATATATTAGGGCATTGCAAATTAAAACAAGATACCACATCTATGAAAATAGCTAAAATCCAAAAGACTAACAGTACAAAATGTGGTGAGGACGGGGAGCAAAAGGAACTCCCACTCACTGCTGGGGGGAATGCAAAACAGTGCAGCTGCTTTGGAAGACAGCTCTGCAGTTTCTTACAAAGCTAAGCATAGTCTTACCACGTGACCTAGAAATCACACTCTCAGTTATTTACCCAACTGATTTGGAAACTTACATCTGCACAAAAACCTGCATATTAATTTTTTTTTTTTTTTTTTGAGACAGAGTCTCGCTCTGTTGCCTGGGCTAGAGTGCTGTGGCGTCAGCCTAGCTCACAGCAACCTCAAACTTCTGGGCTCAAGCAATCCTTCTGCCTCAGCCTCCTGAGTAGCTGGGACTACAGGCATGCGCCACCATGCCAGGCTAATTTTTTTTTATATATATTTTTAGTTGTCCAGATAATTTCTTTCTATTTTTTTGGTAGAGACGGGGTCTTGCTCTTGCTCAGGTTGGCCTCGAACTCCTGAGCTCAAATGATCCACCCGTCTCGGCTTCCCAGAGTGCTAGGATTACAGGCATAAAAATCTGCATATTAATGTTTATAGTATCTTTATTCGTAGTTGCCCCAAACTGAAAGCAACCAAGATGTCCTTCAATAGGTCAACTGATAATGAAATGATGTCTATCCAGACAATGGAATATATTTTTTCTTTTTCCTTTATTTAAAGGATAGTCAAGTGGAGCAGTGGGAGTGGAGAGGGAACAAAGGAATCTGAAACTGGTTGTGATCAATTAGTTGTAAATACTGCTGCACTCCCCGACCTGCCCAGACAATGGAATATTATTCGGTGCTAAAAAGAAATGAGCTATCAAACCACAAAAAGCCATAGAAGAACTTTAAATGTATATCACTTAGTCAAAGAAGGCCAGTGTGAAAAGGCTATATACTACATGATTCCAACCATAAGACATTCCGGAAAAGGTAAACCTATAGAGATAGTACAAAGCTCATTGGTTGCCAGGGGTCCCAGGGGAGGGGGAGAGGGATGACTGGGTGCAGCATGGTGGAATTTTAGAGCAAGCAGAGAAACTATTCCGTATGATTCTGTGTGATGTAATCGTGGATGCATGACATCATGCATTGTACAACACAAAGAGTGCACTCTAATGTAAATTATGGCCTTGAGTTAATAATGGTATATCAATATTATTCCATCGATTATAACAAATGCACCACTCTAATGTTAATAACAGGGGAAATTGTGAGTGAGGAACACGGGGTATGTGGGAACTCTGTAGTATCTACTCATTTTTCTGTAAATGTAAGACTGCTCTAAAAAATTTAAGTCTATTAAAAAAAATCCCAGAGATGGACAGACTTTCCCCACCCTGCCACAGCTGTGAATGTCATTAGGCAGGAGCGAGAGGGGCTCTCTGGTAGCAGGAGGTAGAGACGGGCCCTGCGCCCAATTCCTCCTCCCAACTCACCAATCAGGTGAGACTGTCTCCTTCCTCTGGGGCCTGAGATCTAAGTGTTGATGAAAATCATTTCCAGGAAAACAGAACAGGGGAGTGAAGAAGGGGAGAAACCTACAGAAAGTTTTACTTTATTCCTTTATGAAAAAAAAAATTGGTTCTGTCAATCAATGCAGAATGGCATTAAAGGGATCCCTTGAGAGTTCAGAAATTGACCTAAATATAAAGGTGGCATTTCAAATTGGGGAGGGGGGGGGAAGTGAATTACTCAATAAATACAGTTGGGGAGAGAGAGACTCATGAGAGCCTCACTGCCTGTCACTGGACCAAAGATGCCACCATCAGAGCCACTCACTCTGGGTTAAGGTAAGGCCACAGAAGCCCATTATCGACCCCATTCTCCCCTGGGACTACTAACAAGGACCTACTGCTGCTGACCTGAGCAGCCCAGAAGCCTTAAGCCAGGGCCTGGGGGGACACACCCCAGTCTGCGAGGGGGAGGGGTACCGACCAGCCTGGGGATGAACCAGGTGAGGTGAGGCGGGCAGAAGCGCAGTGTGTCTGCGTGTGTGCGCACATGCGTGCACGTGTAGGTGTGTGAGCCTGCGGGTGCGTGTCTGTGTGCACACGTGCACGCATGTTTGCATGCCTGCAGTGGGCCGTGCATCAGGTGTGTGCACCCTGCACGTGCGTGTGCGCCCACGGTGTGCGTGTGTCCATCCAGCGTGGGGAGAGAAGTCCAGGACGGAAAGCCGCGGTCTGTAGAGGATTTGGATCTGCCGGGTGTCAACCCCTCTGGCCTCCCCCTCCCTTTGTCCCTGGGAGGCGCACGGTCATCACGGATCCCCAGCCGGTACCCCTAGACCGCGACGGCGCTGGGGAGAGATGGGGGACGGCGGGGCAGGGGAGACCCGGGCTAGGGTGGCGTCCCTGGTCCCGAGATCGGAAGTGGGGGCGCTCTTTTTTTTTTTTTTTTTTTTTAGTTCAGTCTCCGTAGAGACTGTCAAAAATTGCCAATGCCGACTATATTTCAAGTCGTCATGGCGGGGCATTGGGAAAAGTGTTCAATTAGCAATAATCGCGCCTCGGATAAACCTCATTGGCTACGATACTGCCACTGCGCAAAGCTGGGGGCGCTCTTGAAAGGAGGCTTCGGCCCCCAGGGGGCGCCCCCGAGCCAGGAGACGCTCCCAGCGCCTGGGTCTTGCCGTCCCTCCCCCCAGTCTGTACTCTCACCCCAACCCGCCCCCGCCCCAGCTCTCAGCCCCAAATGCGGCTCCGTCTACCCCTTCCCGTGCCCACCTCGGGCCTCTCTGGGAGGGGCGTGCGTCCGGGGGCTCGCGCTGCTCCGGGAGCTGTTGGGGTCACCCGGCTGCTCACCTGGTGGGGAAGAGGCCTCAGACTCCACGGTCGGTGCGGCACCTGGGCCGCGGGGCTGCACGGAAACCCGAGGAGAGAGCGGGGACCCCGCCCAGGATGGGCTGGACAGGCAGGGGAGGCTCCTGGGAGGCCTGGGAGGAAGAGGAGTTGATGGGTGCAGAAGGGTGTCCAGGCGAGGGCTAAGGAGACCCGAGGCCCGCGGGCGGGCAGGGCTGGGGACACAGAGGGCCCTGGGCGGGGGCACCAGCCTGAGGCGCTCACCACCGAGTCCCCTCTCTGCGCTCAGCTGCGGCCCCTCGCGTCTGTGCCTTCAGCGTCTGTGCCTCCAGTAGGGTCACACGGGCGCTCCAGCGCCCCAGGGGACCTGATTGGGGGGCGGGGGGGGGGGACAGCGCACTTGAATGGAGGCCGAGTTGGTGTCCACCCAGCAGGGGATGCCAAGTGCCTTGGGGGCGCATCCCCAGGTTCAGTGAGGGCTTGCTGGTCAGTGCTGACGACAGGGCCTGGCACAAAGAAGGTGGCACACTCTGGAGCTTTCTTCCGTCCCCTTCCTCCTCCTTCCCTTCCAAACAGACTGCTTCCTTTTATGAAAATCAAGAAACACACCCAGCCCCTTCCCTTCTGTATTCTACCTGTTAACTTCTTTTATATTAATAGTTTCTCCTCAGGGTGACATTTCTATTCCTGAGAAAGTTCCGGCAACTACCTACCTACTTTTTTTTTTTTTTTTTTTTGAGACAGAGTCTTGCTCTGTCGCTCTGTCACCAGGGCTAGAGTGCGGTGGCATCAGCCTAGCTCACGGCAACCTCAAACTCCTGGGTTCAAATGATCCTCCTCCCTCACCCTCCCGAGTAGCTGGGTCTAGAGGCCCTCACCACCAGGCCCGGCTAATTTTTTCTATTATTAGTGGATATGGGATCTTGCTCTTGCCGGTCTCAAACTCCTGATCTCAAGAGATCCTCCCACCTGGGCTCCCAGAGTGCTAGGATTACAGGCGTGAGCCGCCGCACCTGGCCGGCTAACTACCTTAACCCCAAAGGAAGCGTTCGTTTCAGACACAGAGCCAGGCCCTTCTATTCCAGCCAGGGAGCTGCCAGGTGAGGGTGGGGTGCTGGGGGTCTGCAGGTCCAACCCCACCTTGCATCCAGCCCAGTGGGGGTGGGGGGAATGGTGTTCCCACGCACAAACTGTGGGGTGAGCCAGCATTTCCCAGGGGACTTCCTGCAGAGCCTGAGCAGGTGAGACTTGAGCAGGTGAGGCCCAGGTGGATCCTGCTAGAGGAATACAAGCTGCTGCGCGACCTGTGGACCTGTGCTATCTCAGGCCACCTGTCCTCCTGGGCAGTGGTGACCAGGGCCTTTCCTGTCACTGGGGCCATCTGTCATTGGGGCCATCTGTACCTTCTGTGAAATGCTGCCCCATTAGTGCAGAATTCCAAAGAGGGGGCTGTTACTGAGAGCAGAGGTGGGGCCTGGGCCAGAGGGATCTTGGCTTGGCTTTTACACTGACATTGACCTTGAGCCGGTTACTTAACTTCCTGAGCTTATTTGTCTGTAAAACGTGAATAATTATACCTATTCTGTTCCTGGCAACCTTTTTAATGTCTCCAAGCCTCAATTTTTCTCATCTGTACAATGGGCTTAATCATGGCCTTTCCTATCTACCTTACAATTTTGTGATGAAATCCATCCATCCATTCATCAAATAATAGTAATAAAGAAATAATAGTGCTTGCTACATGCTGGGCACTGTACACACGCCTTAATTCATTTATCCCTCCTGACCACTCTGGAAGGTGAAAGTCTGTATTACTGCCATTCCACAGAAGACAAAACTGAGGCCAGTGACTCACGCACACAGCATCACACAGCTGAACTTGATTCAGACCAGGCAGTATGGCCCCATGGGCTACCTCCCCGTGCCAGGGACTGGTATGTAGCAGCCCTCAGTAAATAGTGATTGAATGACTAGCATGGCAAAAGTGCCCTGCACAGAGGGAGTCCAGCCCAGCGGCTCTGACTACCCAGGTCCGGTCAGACAGGGCTCTGGGGGCGTCCACACTGTACCCTGCTCATTGAAGCAGATGAACATTGCAGGTTTTTACACTGTAGCATGAAAATGATGGCAAGTATTTTCATCCTTATCTGAGGTCTGGGACTTTTATGGGTCTCTCAGGTCTTCACAGGGTGGGGCTTTGGGTGAAAGCTTGAAACCCCCTGGTGTGATGGATAGAATATGAATTTTATCCTCAGAGAGACCAGAGGTGGCCTGAATTGACCTGCTCATTTTCCACAAGCACCGAGACACCCTGGAGGGGGATCCCAGCCCCTGAGCCCTCGGCATCCCCTGTTTCACGTCATAGACCCTCTTCTCTAGCGCGCACTGCTATGGCTGCGGGGGCAATACCGGAACAAAACAACGAACTTGCCTGGAAAGTGCCTTCTTGGTAGCTTCCGGTTATCTTAGCGAGTTTCAGTTCCTGCCAAACCATGAACTTGTACAAACAAGCCAATCACATCCACGTGTGGACCCAGGGGCACCTCAGCCTCTTGATACTACAAAGCCTGCCTCCCACAGCCCCTCTTGTTCACTCTGTTCCCGAGCACAAGCCCTGTGTGGCCGTGTGTGGCATGCAGTGTCTTCCTCCCCTAAACTATATGTGGCTCATAGACTGTTGTGGATGGCTTCTGTCCAGAGTCAGGTGTCTTGTGTTCAGCTGTTGCCGTAACCCTAGAGCAGGAATCCCTCCCTCATAGGTAAGGTGGCTAGAGGTGTTCTGGTTTATTTAACTCGGGTTACATAACTGGGTCCTATTTTCTTTGTTTTGTTTGAGATGGAGTCTCACCCTGTCACCTAGGCTAGCATGCTGTGGTGTTAGCCTAGCTCACAGCAACCTCAAAGTCCTGGGCTCAAGCGATCCTCCTGTCTCAGCCTCCCGAGTAGCTGGAACTACAGGCATGCACCACCATGCCCAGCTAATTTTTCTATTTTTAGTAGAGACAGGGTCTTGCTCTTGCTCAGGCTGGTCTTGAACTCCTGAGCTCAAGTGATCCTCCCGCCTCAGCCTTCCAGAGTGTGAGATTACAGGCGTGAGCCACCTCGCCCGGCCAACTGGGTCCTATTTTCTTCAGCATCTAGTAGTAATTTCCTCACTGTTCTCTAAGCTTTCACTCACAGTTTCTTTGAAGCCCTTCCTACTGTCTGGTCCTCAAACCATGTATTTTTTGTTTCTGCAGTATCCTGCCTCCACATGCCAAACTGTCTTCTGGTCATCTACAGCTGCATAATAAACCACCCCCAAATTTAGTGGCTTAAAACAAAGATCATTCCAATATTGCAATTTTGTGGGCTGGGCAAGATCATCTCTCAGCTCCATCCGACATCAGCTGGGATAAGTTGGCTGGGCTGGAAAGTCCCCTTCCGAGTTGGGAAGCTCAGTGGGGACTGCTGGCTGGCTGGGGCCTCTTTTACCTTCCTCGTGGGCTTTTCCCTGCATGCAGCTGTGTGGGCTTCCTCGCAGTGTGGCATTTGAGTTCCGAGAAAGAAAGTGGGAACTTCCTGTTCTCTTAAAGTTCAGATCAGAAGTAGCACACCATCACTGTGCCACTGCCCCGTGCCCAGGCCAGACGGGGGGGGGGGGGGGTTAGATGTAAGTTTCACATCTTTCCTTCTTTGGAGACAGAGTCTCAATGGCTAGAGTGCCGTGGCATCAGCCCAGCTCACAGCAACCCTCCTGCCTCGGTCTCTGGAGTAGCTGGAACTACAGGCACATGACACCACACCTGGCTAATTTTTTCTTTCTTTTTTTATTTTTTTAGTTACCCGGCTAATTTTTTTTCTGTTTTTAGTAGAGATGGGGTCTCGATTTTGCTCAGGCTGGTCTTGAACTCCTGAGCTCAAGTGATCCTCCCACCTGGGCCTCCCAGAGTGCAGGATTACAGGCCTGAGCCACCGCACCTGGCCAAGTTCCACACCCTGATAGAAGGAAGTGGCATGTGTGTGCAGAGGGGAGGAATTGTTAGGAGCCATCTTTGGAGATTCGCTACCGGACCCCCGATTGCACCTACGAGGAAGCTGAGACTCAGAGATGGGACTGGTGGCTCAGGTGGCAGAGGAGTAACAGAAATGACAGTGTTTTGGAGCCCCTCCTATGTGTCCGGTACTGTGCTAGCTGCCACCACACACACTCTCACAACAATATATGAGGCAGGAACAATAATTATTCCTGTTTTACAGATGAGGAAACTAAGGCACAGCAGGTAGGTAACTTGCCTGCAGCCACATGGCTCATAGAAAGAGGGCCCAGAGCCCACCATCCAAACCAGCAGCAAAATCCAAAAACTGTTACATTTTTGTCTTGGGATGTGGTTTTGGCACTAACAACAAAGTGGAATTGTGCCCAAGATGCTAGTGAGTTCCAAATAAAACAAAATGCAACGTTCTTCATGTTTTTGCACGTTGCATCTGGGAAACCATGCCATGCCATGGCGGGCATCTTCCCACAGGAAAGCTCTGAGCAGACGTGGTTAGCTTCTCCCCAGTACCCATTCTTCTGTCATATACAGCGGACTTTTTAGCTTGACACCTGCTCCCCATCTAGCGACTGTTTTTCCCAGCTCCCCTGGCAACTAAGGGAAGAAAGGCCTAGCCTATTGGATAAGAGCAGAAGTGATGGGAGTGAGAGCGTTCTCTGGGTAAGGTATGCTGGGAGTGTGGTGCAATGGCAGGACTGGGGCAGCTGCTTTGGACCATGAGATGAAAGCTGAGTGTTAAGGGGCAGAGCAGGGTTGCAGGAGCCTAGGGTGTTTGGATGACTTTGGGAAGCAGATCAACCTTTGAGCCCTGACTGCCCACCTGTGGCCTCAGAGGGAAACACAACTCTACCTTTTTTGGTCATTGTTAACCGTAGGTGTTTGTTTCCACATCTGATACTGTATGTTAACTTGCAGGCTGTTTTCAGATGGGAGGACGTGTGCTTGTCCAGGGATGTAGCAGCTAGACCAGGAGACCGACAGCACTCGCAGTCCTGAGGTCCTGTTGTTACCGCACGGGACGGTTGGGTTGGGCTGAGGCCTCGTCAGCGTCTGGGCTCTGGACCGGGGGCTGATCTTTTCTTTCCTTTTCTTCATGTGAACTGTTTTCCCGCAACCTCAGTTCTGACCTCCTGTAATCGAACTAAGTTTAGACTACATTTACGGAAAGTAAGAAGCTCTTGAATTTTCCTTTCAGTCTCTGGAAAGTTGGGAGCATTTATGACTATTTTACAATGGTCAGAAATCCAGCTTATGAAATAGTGTTGTTTTCCCTTTTATCAAAACATCACAGAGTCATATGGGGATTTTTTGATTCTGAAATTTTTTTTTTTAAAGACTTGTTTTCCCAGCATGGCTGGGCTGTTGCATTTTCTGGTGAAGAAATATTTAGGCTTATTTGGCTTTTCTGAGGCTTTTTGGGCAGGCGGGGACTTCCCTGGGACAGGAAGCAGGATGAGGAGGCTCAGGCAGGGCAGAAATGGAGGAGGAGGTGACAGGACAGCATCAGCCAAGGACAGGAATCTGAGCACAGGGAAGCCGGGTAGCTGGCTCGAGGGGCACCTAAGACTGGGGCCCCTCTCAGATGGGGTGCTTCTCTCCAGGGAAAAGTATTTCTGTCTCTTTAAAACATCCTCCTCTCCTTGTTGAGGACTAGAGCCTGCATCCCTGCCCCAGGCCAGTGGTTGGGGCAGCAGGGCCGGGCAAGTCTTTTGTTTATTTCTGCAGCAGGAGACAGCGGGGCAGCCTGACCTGGTAACGGGAGGTCCTGGGCGGAGGTCAGGAGATTGCAACAGAGATGGGATGATCAGAATTATTAACTGTATTGCCTGAAGCTGAGAACCCACCCTTTAAAAGCTCTGTATTTCTATGAATGTTCAGGAAATTTGGAATTTTGAGACAAGAAGGCCTACCATTTTTTCTCCTTTGACTTCTCCTTCCTCCTCCCCAAAACCACTTGTCTTCATTCTTCTGATTCAGCCTCATGGACAAGTGCCGAGTTTTTGGTAACAGCATGAAGGGGTGGGGCTTTGGGAAGGTGATCAGGTCATGAGGGCTCCACCTCCATGAAGAGATTAGTGCCCTTATAAAAGAAGCCCAAGGGAGCTTGTTTGTCCCTTCCACCATGTGAGGACACAGCCAGGAGTCACCAGCTATGAGGTAGCACTCACCAGACTCCGAATCTGCTGGGGCCTTGACCTTGGGCACCCCAGCCTCCAGGACTGCAAACTATAAATTTCGGTTGTTTATAAATTCCCAGCCTAAGGTATTCTGGTACAGCAGCCCAGATAAACTAAGATGTCATCATTGTCATCATCATTTCCCCCCAGTGAGTAGACAATTATCCATGGAGTCATGGGTTTTTCTTGCCCAAGAAAGCTTTTGTCATGAGAAAGTTTCATGCTGCTGGTAAAACAGTGGCTTGCTAAAGGCAAAGAAGGAAGGCTCTCCAATTTCCCTGAAACTTGAGGAACTTTAGGTTTGTGATGTCTGTCTTTGAAGCACAGTTAACATTGACACATATATGTCGGCTGGATTTCAAGTTCGGCCACTGACTTTGCGATGGTGCCCGCTGACCCCATGCTTCCCATCTCATTATTATTTTATTCTGTTAATTTAATTATGGTAAAATATACACAACATAAAATGTATCCTCTTAGCCATGTTTAAGTGTACAGTTTCGGCGTGTTAAGTACATTCACATTGTTGCAGGACATCACCATTTATATTTCGAATGTTATCTTGTAGGATCTTGGAGATACAAACTTGTCATTTCTCACCAAGGCTTCACCATCGTCAACCCCTGCTGTCTCCTCCAGAAGTCAAGTGCAATGAGCGGCCTCTGAATATTTCAGCCTGGGGCGGATCACTTCTGGCTGACGCTCCCCCCCCCCCCCCCCCCCCGCCCCGCTCAGCAGGACAGGAGAGGACAGTTGTGTGGGTTTCACCCACAACCCAGCAGGACTCTCCCCGGGCAGAGCAGGCCATCATTACGCTCTTGTCCTCTCAGACACCTCTACCCAGAGAGAGCAGGTCCAAGAGGATGGCATGACCTACTGAAACTCCGGTGGGACGACTCCAGTTGGGAGGCAATGCGCTGAAAAGATGGGGTCTGTCTCGTAGGATACGGTGTACGTGCTGGGGGGCAGCGGGTGCGGGTGGCCTGGCAGGGGCCCCAGGCAGGCATGCTGTCTCTTACTTCGTGAACCCTCTGGGCTGTCCAGGCACAGGCAAGTGGGGAAGTCGCCTTCCCAGCCGCTCTCGGGTAGGGGATCTATTACTAATTCCCCCTTGCTGGTGTATCAATATCCAACTTCTTGTTCAAATAGTAAATCGTAACGTCCTCCGTCAGTGGGCCTGAGACTGAGGGTAGGGGAGCAATTTGGGGCTTTGTTCCTGGAAGTCTGGTTTCGTGGTTCGCTTGTTCCTACGTCTCTGCTTGTCCTCACTTGGACACCCCCCCCCCCCAGTGCGAGGCATGCTGGGAATTCCGCTGTGAGGCTGGGGTCTGGGCGGGCCCAGGCTGCGGCACCCGACCACAGGCCTGCACGCAGGTGTGGGCTGCGCTACTGCGGGCGGGGAGGCGCAACCACTTCCCGGGTGGGCACAGCAGCCGGAGGAAGCCAAGGTGGTGGGCGAGACGTGAGCTCAGAGGGAAGACGGTCCCCACAGCTGGAGTTCATCACCTGACGTTGGAACCCAGCCCCAGCTCCCCCCAGCTTCCAGGAGAGAGACAGGATCAGAGGGGAGGCTGCCGGCTGCCAGAAACGACTAAGAGTGGCTGAAACTATGAGGGGACTCACTCTTCCACGTGATATGTTGGTTAAGGAACGCTGTAGGCTGTTGTAACAAAAGGACTCCAGAATACAGCAGCTGAAATAGGCAGAAGATTGTTTCTGCCTCACATCACAGTCCCAAGGTAAGTGCCCCAGGGCCAATGGGGCCACCCTGCCATCCACAAAGTGTGCTCTAAAAAGTGCTCCAGTTGCTGCAAAGTTCCAGCCAGGGGAAGGCAGGGAAGAGCGTGCCCAAGGCAAATGCCTTTCCAGAGATAGGCCAGAAGTTGTACACATCACTCTGTTCACATCCCCCTGGCCTGGGCTTAGTCACATGGCCGCTCGAGGCTGTGTGTCCTGCTAGAACTCAGTATGTTCTAAGAGGATCACAGAAGACTGGACACTAGGGACAGTCAACGGCAGCTGCCACATACCGCAAGGAGTCTGGTGCCACCAGGGTTGGTTAATTCAGCAGCTGGTTGGCATTTTCCTGTCTTCAAGGATCCAGAGCGTTGACTTTTGGTCTCAGGTTTGTCCCCTCATGACCTCAAGATGCTACCATTGCTCCGAGCATCACACCCTTATGCAAAAGGCAGAGAAGAAACGTTCCTCCCTTGTGTCTATGAAAATGCTCTCAGAACCCCCCTCTTGCCAGCTGATTCCCCTAACTCTCATTGGCCAGAATGACAAACACGCCCCTTTCCACTCCGATTACTAGCAAAGGGAGCCGACTGCACTGGCTTAGAGCAATTGAGATTCGCCCCCAGGGCCTGGGGAGGGGCCCACTTCCTCCACAGCCCAAGGCTACCTGAGAGCTGAACAAAATTGGGGTTCCTCTGGCTATTGGTGTCCAGTCAACAGCGTCCTTCTGGCACTTCCTGCCCACCTGCTCTGCCCCAAGCCAAGCCGCAGACATTTATGCACACGATTTCATTCATCCCTTCATTCATCCCGTCCCTGAGAGGATGACGCCATCTGCACCTTACAGATGAGGAAACCAAGGCTCAGAGAGATCAGGGGACTTGCCTAAGGCCACACAGCCACAACCGGGCAGAGCTGCGGTTCCACCCCAGTGGAAGTCAGTCCTGGGACGAGTCCTTCTCAGTTCTAAGACCAGCACGATCAGAACTTATGAAACGTGTCATGATGATGTGAACGATGGAGCATTTTTGTAGAGACACGAGTTTTATTCTACATTGAAACTGAATGTACCTCTCACAGTACCTTAATGCTCTTTGCAAAACCAATCTTTTATGTTGCTTTAGTAGAGCTGGTCCCTTCTGGGCCCTTAGCTCTCCATGGACCAAAAGGAACTTCTTGAGGCACCCCCCCCAGAGCCACCTGGATGCCCCTGTGGGAGCCTGAGCTTAACCCCAGGAATGACCTGAGAGGGACTTGACCTTTGAGGGGACAGGCCAACAGTCCAACGATCATGGATGCCTGGGAGCCGTGGGGCTGGAGGGGCAGTCAGGAAAGGCTTCCTGGAGGGGGCATCAGCCCTGTGGGAAGGAACAGGGGGAAAGTGTTGAAGATGGGTGGGAAGGGCAGTGCAGGCAGCTCGGCAAAAACATAAGGACTAACAACACGCTGCTGTGGGCGTGGGGAGGGGAGCCGAGAGTATGCAGTTTAGTGTGGATGTTCAAGGCTGTAGAGGGAAGTGGAGCCAGATCATGGAAGGCCTTGAATGCTGGGCCCAGACTTTCTTCCATAGGCAACAGGGAGCCATAGAAGAGCTTAGGGTGAAAGGGGCCAAGTGTGTGTTTCATCTCTGTAGCCAGCATACAGTAGGCACTCACTCTACAATGTCACAGCGTGACTAATCAAACAACACTTGACTCTAAAGGACATCTTGCTTGTGTACATATAGTTACAGATATTAATATTATATTTGTAGAAAAAAGTTAGCCGGGCATGGTGGCGCATGCCTGTAGTCCTAGCTACTCGGGAGGCTGAGGCAGGAGGATCTCTTGAGCCCAAGAGTTTGAGGTTGCTGTGAGTTAGGCTGATGCCACGGCACTCTAGCCTGGGCAACAGAGCGAGACTCTGTCTCAAAAAAAAAAAAAAAAAATGAAAAAAATATTATATTTATTATTAAAGTAAAGCCTGCTCATTCTAAAAAAATTTTTAAAGAGGTGAAATGATGTTGTGGTTGGAGAAATAATTGGCTTGCAATCCATTGTTTTCACAAAAGCATCACTGCTCTTAAATACCCGTAGAGCCAGGGAGCTCATCTCCTCACCAGGCTGCCCGAGAGGGTTCTGCAGGCAGAATTCAGAGGGCGCCGAAGAGCAGCCTGCTGAGCCCCAGTGTCTCTGGCAGCACCCCCAGTCCTGCGGGGAGGGCTTCTCCAGCCTGTGGCAGCTTCCACGATGCCAGCCAGCTGGGGCCTCTCCTGGGATCTTGGCCAGCCATCTCAGGTGAGGCCAGAGGGACCCCACAGGCCCTCACGCCTCCCTCACGGGGACCCCTCCGAGGACTGGTGGCAGCTCGCCCCTGCCCTGGTGGTGGGCTCCTCGGTGTCCTCGTTTGGCCCCATTTAGGTTAAAACATTCAGACTTATTATGGGGTGGGGGTGAGAGTGCTGCTGTGACCCAGCCTAGGTGTCGTGAGCCGTGGAAAATGAGGCGGGAAAAGCAGCTCCTCCCGCCCCCACCACAGTGGCAGCCGGTCCCGTCCCCAGGGCAGGGCACAAGAGGGTGCCTGTGGCCAGGTCCTGAGCCCTTCCATTGCAGGCAGGTTTTGTGACCTTGGCGAAGTCCCCACCAGCCCGTCCCAGCTGCCTCCCCATCAGGGCGGAGCTGACAAGGGCTGCGTGCGTGGACGTGAGGCACCAACCACAAAGCACTAGGTGTCAGCGGGTCACTTTTACCATATTTATTATTCTCCTATGTTTATAACGCGGCGAGGTCTTTAAAATGCTTCTCCTGAGCCAAAAGAGCCTCCTGCCCCCACACCCACGGGGGTGGGCAGCTGACCCGTGTCCCTCTTGCAGCATCTCTGGAAAGCAGAAAGGACGGGTGGGCAGGAGGGGCCTCCCTGCAAAGACCTCCCAGCCAGCTCTGGCCGCCTCCGCCCCTGCCCACCCCCTCCGAAAACCTCCCTACCCCTGGCCCTGGGGCTGGGTTTGTGCGGCCCTCCCACCAGCTGCCTCCTCCCCTCCTTCCTGTCTCCTTTGCACCGGCTGCTCCAAGCTCCCCTCAATGGCATCTCCGCCCCACGGCCTGGCTTCACCTGGCGCACCACAGGGGGAGGTGCTCTGGGTCTGCTCTTGCCTGTCGTCTAGAAGGCCTGAGACACTCACCAAGTTCACTCCAGCTGGCTCTGGTGCTACTTGTCGGCACTGGCCCGAGACAGGGCACTGGCCCACAGGTGTTCACAGCCTCCCCGGCTTGAAGGGGCTGTCCCCAGGGCCTGCTGTGGTGCTCCAGCAACAACTCAACAGCCTGGCCGGGCCAGCGGCCCCAGCTCACACCTCCCTGTCCTGGGCCCTGCCACCTCGTCCCCAAGGGAAGGAGGCCGCGCATCCCTCTCCATCAGGAGTGGATGGGGCGGGGGCCTGGTGAGCCCCTCACAGGTACATCTTCATGGCCTCATGCGTCGTGGGGCAGTAGCGGGCGTGGAGCTGGGCCAGCAGCACCCTGGACGAGGCCTCGAAGCGCGTGCCCTGGCTCTTCTTGTTCCACACGTGCACGGCGTAGGTGGCATTGAGCAGGCGGGTCAGCTCGTCGGGGCTGATGTCCTCAAAGTACTTCTTCCAGTTCTGCCAGGGGATGGGGTAGAAGGCCTCGGGGGGCAGGGTGGTGACGCCGCGGCAGGAGCGGCTCTCACTCAGGCTGCGGACCGAGCACCACTTCTTGAAGACGCGCGTGAGCAGCTGCGGGCCCTGGTGGCCCCAGATCCAGCCGTTGTAGTGGGCCACGAAGTCCCGCATGCACAGCGCCATGAACGCGTGCCGGCGCTCGAAGGCCAGGAAGGCACCGTTGAGGACATAGCGGGACTGGGTGCCCAGCACGTTGGTCAGGTTCCTCAGGCTCTTGAGGACGATGAAGTCAGTGTCCAGGTAGACGCCCCCGAACTTCCACATGAGTGCGATCCTGCAGGCGTCCGAGAGCACCGGCAGCAGGTAGGGCTCCCACCGCCCCTGCGCGGCCGCGTACCAGGCCGCCAGCGGGGTGTCCCAGAACAGCTCCTCCAGGTCCAGCGGGAGCATCTGGACGTTAGGGAAGCAGCCCAGAAGCGAGAGGCCCAGGTGCCGGGGCAGGGAGGCGTTGCCGCCGGGCAGCCCCTTCATGAGGACCATCACCCGGGACTCGGGGTGAGTCCTGGCGGCCGACTCCACCGAGCACATGAACAGAAAGTTGGGGTTGGTCCGGTCCGAAGTCTCTAGGAAGAAGATGTTGCCTGGAGCGGGCGTGCTGGAGGGTGGGGTGGGGGGTGCCCAGGGCGGGCAGGGGATGTCTGCAGGCAGGTTATAGAGTTGCCCTTGGTCCTTGGGCTCTCCCACAATGTGCCAGTAGATCATGATGGAGACAAAAAACGTGAACTTGAAGCCGATGATGAACAGGGTGCAGACCCGCTGCCTCGGGGCGCCCCGCAGCAGCCGCAGCAGGACGTCGGGGGCCTTGAACATGGTCTCCCAGATCTCACCAGGAGCCTCCAGTGGGAACTGGCTGGTCTGCAAGAGAGGAGCATCACCATTTAGGCAGGCCGGTGGCATTCCCGACCCACAAGAAAAATGCTTCGCCTGAAATCAGCCGGAGCCAACAGGCTCCAGGGCCAGATGGGCCTGGGCTGGAATCCCAGCCCGCCAGCTGCTCACCTGTAAAATGGGAGCACAATGGCCATGGACTGAGGTCTGAGCAGGTACACTCTTGCCCTCTGAAGCACACCTGGGAGCTTCCAAAGGACTGTCAGAAGCGATGGCTTTGCCACGTGGTACACAGGGTGTTCTCCCCGGCGAGGCCCGGCCCCTCCACCTGTCGGGGCTGGCAGCCTGGGATTTGAGGCCCAGCTCATGCACCCCTCAGCTCCACGAACCAGGCCTGGGTTCATCCGACGGCAGACTGCTAAGCAGCCTTGTTGACTGCCAGCTTGAAGCCCAGGGCTCTGGCAGGCCTGGGCTCCGGCTTGCTAGGGCTGGCACGGAGAGCCATGCATAGCAGGATGCTCGCTCCAGGCATGTGGGATGTGGCTGCGTCCCAATGCCCTTTCCCCAGACGTGACAGGGTTGCTTGGCCCCCCGGTGGCCCCAGCCTGGGCTCTGGGCTGTGTAGACACAGGTCTGGAGTGGAAAAGGGACAGGGAGGTTATGTTGCAGTCCATGACCTGACCAGTACTATTTCCCCTGGACCCTCACCCTCGCCCGGCGATGGCCACTTGGCCAGTAACCAGGAACATACCCAGGTGCCCCCCGTCCCCCGAGTGGCTGGGGGGACAGGAGAGGCATGGGCCGTGCTCCTGGGTGTGGGGCTGTGTGACCTGGGGCAGGCCACAAAGCTCTCTGCGCCTCAGCCTTCCCGCCTGCAGGACAGGAACACTGGAACCCACCCGAGGTTACAGTTTCACACGTGCAGTAAGCGCTGGCTGTCCATCCTGTACGTGCCAGGTGACTCTCTAAGAATTTCACACACGTGAACTTGTTAAACCCCCACCACCCTCTGTGGGGTGGCGATCACCAGCCCCGCCCTACCGACAAGGAAACGGAGGCCCAGAGAAGTTCGGTGCCTCGTGCAGAGTCCCACAGCACGTGTCAAGGCAGGGCTTAGAACTCAGGCCACCGGCTCGGGTCTCTGCCCTCACCACCGCACCACCCTGCCCGGAGCAAGGGCACCGCCAGCACACCTGGTGTGCAGGAGGATCTCAGGGCACGTTGACCTGAGCTATTAATGGTGATCCTGCCACCACTCACTCAGTGCCTTCTGTGTGTCACACCCGCTCCACCTTCAGCTATCCCAGGGGCAGCTGCATCATTTCTATTTTAGGGGCCTGGAAACTTGGGCAGAAAGGTTGAGGGCCCGGGTGCAGCTAAGGGGAGCAGGGGGTCAACCCCCTCGCAGTCTCATCCACAGCCCGAGGGTGGTGCCAGGACCCTGGGGCTCGAGCAATGGGGCCGGGCCCCTCCCTGGGGCAAGAGCAGGGAACACTGAAGACAGCAACTGACCAGCCTGGGCCGCCCATCGTGGACAGGATGGGACCCCCTGGAGACAGGCAGGGACCGCAGGCCTCCTGGAGACACGCGCTGGCTCAGCAGCCAGACTTCTCTGCCAGCGTGAACACGGCCCGTCCCCGCGCTGGCAGTGCCGGCAGATCCATCTGCAAAAGACGGCGAGAAGAAAGAGTGAGGCGGGTCGCTGGCTCTCAGGGGCCGCATCCCCCTGGCCACACAGGCTGGCTGGGCCTGGGGCTCGCTTGTCCACTGACTCATTCACTCACTCGGCCCCTCAGGGAACCCTTAGGAACAGTGGGCCCTGCACTGGCCAGGGGAGGAGTGCTCAGGCTGGTGGGGGCCATCTGGAAGCAGACAAGGACAATACCATCCACAAGGACTCCCCGGTGGCTTCCTGGGGGAAGTGACACTTGGTCTAGTGCCAGGGTTAGGAGGGAAGAGGGTTGGATGGAGGCGGCGGCAGCTCTGGAGCTCTGCAAGCACCGCGGGTACAGGTGTCTCGTGTGGGTCTGCACCGCCTCTCCCGGTGCCCCATGGAGGGCACCCAGCGGGGACACAGCAACTCTCTCACGGCCAGCCCACGCACTGGCTCCCCGCTCACAGCCAGGGGGACACTTTAGAAACACAAGTCAGCCACATCACTCCTCTGCTCAGACGCTGAGCGATGGCGGAGGCCCAGGTCCCAGGCCTGGAGTGTCCTGCACACCCTGACCCTGTGTCCCACGCCTCTCCCCACTGCCTCTGCCCCAGCCACACCTGCCTCCTGGCTCTTTCTCGGACCTCACGCTGCCCCTGGGCATGTCCCTCCCACAGGTGCTCACGGGGCTTCCCTCCCTCAGGTCTCCACTCAAAATCACCTTCCCACTGGGGCCCTTCCCGGTCCCCACAGAATTTCAACCCCTCCATCCCTTCCATCCCCTCTCCAGGGTCCTCTCCCCAGCACCAATTCTTACTGCACATTTTACTTCTCGTTTTGGTTATCTACTGGGAAAATCCCGTAAGGATAGGTATGTTTTGTGGGTTCTGTTTTGTTCAGCATCTGGAACCGCAGAACAGCGCCCGGCTCTCGGTACGTGGTGGATACGTATGACCGAGTGCGCCAGCGAATGATCAATGGCAGGAACGAGTCCACAAGTGAGCGGGTCAGCAAGTGACCCGTTGGGGGGAGTCGACGAACAAGCCCATCACCGAGCCAGAGAGAAGCTGGGGTCACAGCTGGGGGCTGCCTGGGATCTCCAGCAGGGTCTGCAGCACAGAGCTGTGACGTAAAGCAAGGGTCTGTGTCCCCTGCTCTGTCTTTCTCCTGCAGGGACAGGGGCTATTTTGGTCCTGAGTATCTTTAACCCAATGTGGACCACACTGACGCGTGGACAGACAGACAGTTGGACGGCTGGCCAGCTGCGGGGCGAGGCCCTGGCTGCTTCAGGGGCCTGGAGCGCTGGAGTGAGCTGCCATGAGGTAGGGTGGGGTCTGGGCCCAGTGAGGGGCAGGATGTGCCACCCAAACCACGCCTGACCACAGGTGGGGGTGCCAGACTCGGGCCGCGCCATATTTGGTGTCGGAGCCCAAGACCCAGGAATAGAAACTGTGTATGGGGCCAAGCTGGCCGGAGCCCAATACCCGTGTGACCTCAGGCCCAAAGCATGCTCCTGGGCCCCTGGGTGGGCCTCGCAGCTGCAGCAAGTCCGGGGCTGTCAGCTGAGCCTGGCACGTCTCTGCTGCTTTCTCCTGCCTCCAGCTCACCCCTTCCCGCCCTGTAGCGGGGGACACTCCCAGTTAGTGGTGGCTCTGCTGCTCCAGCCCTTTGCCAGAATGGAAGCGAGGGCTGAAGAGACGTTCATGGCGGTGGAGACAGTGGAGACAGAGGGCCCAAGGCTGGACCAGACCCCTGCTGGCCAGGCCCTTGTGCCTAGAAAAGGCTCCCAACCTAGTGCCCGTCACCTGGTCGTGGCCTGTAGCCCCAGCTGCCCCCACACTGGGGAGATGCCCCTCTGGCTCTCTCTGGGTTCCCGTGTTCAGCACTGGCTGACCATGACTCAACAAAACAGAGTCATGGGAACGGTCAGCCCGGGTCCCCACCGAGCCCACCGAGTGGCTCCCACAGGCCCGAGCTGGGTCCTTGGAGATTTAGATGTTCTGATGGGGACACAGAGGGCCCAAGAGGCCAAGAGACGCATGCAAGGTCTCACAGAAGGCGAGGGTGGAGTCAGGGTGGGACCCCAGGCCTCCTGCCCCTCTGCAGGCAGGGCCTGCACCTCGGAGGCCTCCTGGCAGGATGCACAACCCTCGGCAGCTTCCGCCCAGAACAAGGCAGACGCAGACGGGACCAGACCTTGCTCAAGCTCCCGCATTAGCTTCCTGCGGCTGCCAAACAGATAACTACAAACTCGGTGTCTCGGCACAGACATTTATTGTCTCGCAGTTCTGGAGGGCAGAAGCCCACAGTCAAGGTGTCGGTAGGGCCATACTCCCGCTCAGCCGCTAGAGGAAGATCGTTCCATGCCTCTTCTAGCGCCTGGTGGCTCCAGGTGCTGCTGGGCTGTGACTGCATCGCCCCAATCTCTGCCTCCATCTTTGTGTGGCCTTCTACATGGGTCTTCTCTTCCGTCTCTTCTGAGGATGCTTGTCATTGGATTTACAGGTAATCCGGGATGATTCGCTCATCTCAGATCCTTAACTTAACATCTACCAAAAACAAAAACCCCATGAACATCTACAAAGACTCTAGCCAAATGAGGTCACAGTCATAGGTTCCAGGGTTAGGACAGGGACGTTATGTTCTTCTTCTTCTTCTTTTTTTTTTTTTTTGAGACAGAGTCTCACTCTGTTGCCCGGGCTAGAGTGAGTGCCGTGACATCAGCCTAGCTCACAGCAACCTCAAATTCCTGAACTCAAGCGATCCTCCTGTCTCAGCCTCCCGAGTAGCTGGGACTACAGGCATGCACCACCATGCCCGGCTAATTTTTTCTATATATATTTTTAGCTGTCCATATAATTTCTTTCTATTTTTAGTAGAGATGGGGTCTCGCTCTTGCTCAGGCTGGTCTCGAACTCCTGAGCTCAAACGATCCGCCCACCTCGGCCTCCCAGAGTGCTAGGATTACAGGCGTGAGCCACCGCGCCCTGCCTAATTTCTTTCTATTTTTAGTAGAGATGGGGTCTCGCTCTTGCTCAGGGTGGTCTCGAACTCCTGAGCTCAAACGATCCACCCGCCTCGGCCTCCCAGAGTATTACAGGCGTGAGCCACCGCGCCCGGCCTCTTTTTTTTTTTGGAGACATGGTCTCGCTCTGTTGCCCAGGCTGGAGGGCAGTGGCGTGGTCCTAGCTCACAGCAACCTCAGACTCCTGAGCTCAAGTGATCCTCCTGCCTCAGCCTCCCGAGCAGCTGGGACTGCAGGCGCATTCGACCACGCTCAGCTAATTTTTTAATTTTTTGTGGCAACGGGGGTCTCGCTATGTTACTCAGACTACGTTATCTGTTTTGAGGCCACTGTTCACCCCACTACAATTCCCTTCCCTTTCTATGTTTCTGTCCTGGAGCCTCAGAGCACCTTGTGAAGAAGGAAGCTCGGTTCTCAAGTCGCAGAGGAGGAACCAAGGCTCGGGGGAGTGGAGTGACTTAGCCAACGTCACAAGGAAGGCCAGAAACAGCCGGGATTAGAGCCGGGGTCTCACGCCCTGTGCACAGATGCCTTGTAGTCTCGGCTTCAGGGGTCCCCTCCTCAGAAGGGCCTTCCCTGGCCACTTGGCATAGTGGCCTCCCCTCCCCATCACTCTTGGTCACATCACCCGGCGTTTCCTTCAGCAGCCTGGTGCCAGGAAGCAGCCTGAGACTCGGGGAGCCACGCTGGGTCCCTGTGGGGGCGAGGGATGCAGGGCCAGGCAGAGGGACAGGCTGGGCTACGAGACAGCCACAACCAAAGCCTCAGCCTGCCCCACAGGAGCTCTGGAGCTGGGGGCCTTCAGAGACGTTTGTTCTAAATTGGCCTGTGGGGCTGTGACGCTTAATTTTACGTGTCGGCCTGACTGGGCCACAGGGGTGCCCGGACTGCACATTATTCCTGGGCGTGTCTGGGAGGGTGAATCCAGTGAAGCAGCTGGGTCCTCCCCCAGCGTGGGGGCCTGAGTAGAACAAAAGGCGGGGGGGACGGAGGAGCTCGCCCCCCTCTGCCTGGCTGCGGGGCTGGGACATCTCTCACCTTCTCATCTACCGATTCTGTTCCTCTGACACAGAGGCCTTCACCAACACCGACCCACACCAGGAACTGGACACGGCCACTCCTGGGCAGGGGCCGTGGCCTTGCCTCCCTAGGGAGCGGGGGCTCCAGCACTCCATGGGGGGATCAGATGGAAGCAGCGTGTCCAGCACGGCCCTCGGCCCTCTCGGAACGGTCGTCTGTTTTTTAGTCTCCGAGTCCTAAGGGGCAGGCGCTGCTCTGTCTCCCTCATTCTCCCCCTGGGGCTTGCACGGCCACAGTCAGTAAGAGCCCAGCAAACACCGCCGATGACGGATAACTCGGGGACAGCCAGGAGCTGTGTCTGTTCAGGAGTCACAGAACATCCCCAGCTGGAGACAACCTGGTCTAACCTCTCGCTCTAGAGTGGGGAAACTGAGGCTCAGAGAGGGGAGTGGGGCTGTAAACCACACAGAGAATCAGCAGCAAAGGCAGGACTTAACCAGCACATGGATGACAAGATGTCGGGGACAGCAGCAAGGGGGCCCCCTCTCTGAATCCGAAGGCGCACCCCAAGCTGAGAGAAAGGAGAGCCTAAAAGTTAACGACTGAAACGTCTGATGACTTCAATCAATCCATCAATAAATGTCAAACCCTCTCCTGGCGTCTTCTTCCTACTAACTTCTCCCAGGGCCCCTGTCCCTGCCTACCTCTCTCTCTCCTGCCCCTCCAGGTTGGGGTCTCTCTCCTTCCCCCTCCCCGCTAGCAGACACGGGGATGCTGCTCTTAGTCTCTGACCCTTCAACATCACACCAGGGCAGGCTGCAATGGAAGGAGATAAAGAGAGACAGGGCCAGGGGTCAGGCTGGCAAGACCAAAGGGACCCGGATGGGCAGCTGCTGTCAAGGACTTGGGCCCCCACCCCGAGGATCCAACTCCTCACCCCTCAATGCCAGGAAGGAAACCTGGACTCACTGGGACTGGGAGGCTCAGGGCTGGGGACACGGTAGGTGACACAGGGTCAGGAGGCTTCACGCAGACAGTGGAGGCAAGGGAGCCTGCTGCATTCTTTCTCGTGTGAGGACACCCCTAGTGGAGTCAGGAGGTCCTGGCCCAAACGGCTGGGGTCAGCACGCTGCCTGGGGTTCGGCCTGACCCCTCAGTGAGGGCTGAAGCCATTACTCAGCCAGTCCCAGCCCCTGCTCCCCTGCTTAACTTTCAGAAATGTTAAGTGACTCTTCCAAGGGGCTGCAGTGGCACTGGGGCTGGTGTGTGCATCCATGGTGGGTCCGTTGGCCACAGAGTCCCTGCTCCCCCACGTGACGGTGCTGACCGAGTGTGCTGCCCTGCTCCGTGTGTGTGCATGGTGTCCCCTCCAGACCCTGAACACCTCCAGGGCAGAGTCCAGCCCAGCCTAGGGGCTCCGGCACTGTGTGTTGAATAAGTAACGAGAAAGTGTTTTGAAAACTCTGCCATCAACTAATCAGGAGGCAAAAAGCCCCATAGAACCAGACTCGGAAAGTGCTGAACCATGCAGCTGTCCTTGGCCCAGTCTCAGTAGCGAGTCTGGGAAGCCCACCTTGCTGTGTGACCTTAGGCAAGTCACTTTCCCTTTCTGGGGCTCAGATTCCTTTCTGCACAATGGGGAGAGCAGGACTAACCAATGGTCTAACCTTGGGCATGTGCTGCCCAGCTGCACTTGGTAAGTTCACCTGAGCAGACACCAATCCTCGAAGAACCTTGGGGTATCTGGGGAAGGAGGTCACAGTGCCAGGAAATAGCATGGAGTACAGAATTCAAATCCAGGTTCCTGCCGGACGCGGTGGCTCACGCCTGTAATCCTAGCACTCTGGGAGGCCAAAGCGGGAGGATCGTTCGAGGTCAGTTCAAGACCAGCCTGAGCAAGAGTGAGACCCCGTCTCTACTAAAAACAGAAATAAATGATTTCGACAGCTAAAAAAATACATATAGAAAAAAAAATTAGCCGGGCATGGTGGCGCATGCCTGTAGTCCCAGCTACTTGGTAGGCTGAGGCAGGAGGATTGCTTAAGCCCAGGAGTTTGAGGTTGCTGTGAGCTAGGCTGACGCCACGGCACTCTAGCCCGGGCAACAGAGCGAGACTGTGTCTCAAAAAAAAAAAAAAAAAAAAAAAAAATTCCAGGTCCCTGCTCATAGCTCTGGACCTGCCACGAATTGGCAATGTGGCCTGGAACTCATCTCCGTCCCTCCCTGTGCCTTAGCTGCTGGTCCATGACAATGAGGGGGTGCACTCAGATCGTGGAACTCAGACCCTCCATGGTGTGGAAAATCAATACCCAGAGCTTCCAAACCCTGCTTGGAGGGTCCACTGTCTCATCCCACCCCTTACCTCCCCACAATCTTTTAGGGCACAGATAAATATATTATTTGTGCCCAGAAGTAAGAGGGACGGTTATTAGCAGAAAGTGATCATCGTAGGAAGGACTGTTTTCAGAGCAGAGGTTACAAAATGTTCTTCCTCCAAAGCCTTTAAGGTGTTCTTAAGCAGGCAGGTGCTTGCTCTTTGGGAGAATATGACAAACAGAAAAATTAGGGAGGTGACGACCTCTGTTCCAATAGGAATAAGGCAGCAGCTTAGTTCTGAACCTTCCCTCCTCTCCTGAATCACACAGAGGAACAAAGGGAAGAAAAAACAAACAAGAAGCTACAGCTTTAGGGAAACTGGGGCACAGAAAAACCGCGAACCTCCAACTACGTGCAGGTGGTTGGCAGCAGCTGTGGGCGTGAGGTGGGGGAGAATGGGTGCAGGGGTGCTCAGCAGTGGAAGACCCCAGAAAGCACCACTTCCTAAAAGGAAGGGGGTACAAGGCAGAAGCTGCGGCCGGAATGAACAAGGAGGGCTTGTGGCCGGAGGCAGGTGGCCTCTTGAACCAGGTTAGGCTCTGAGAGGCAAAAGAGGAGCGGATGCAGAGAAGGGCCGTAGTTTAAAGACACAACCCATTACCATAGCAACAAAGGAGGGAACTTTTCAGCAGAGAAATCTAGAACTGTCCTGGCCTCTCTCCCAATTTCCACCAAAACGCCTATTAACTGCTACTCCAGGAAAATTCAAGTAATTTGAATATGGAAAAAAATTGAAAGGAATAAAAAACAAGTGTGTGGGGCCAGGTGCAGTGGTTCACGCTTATAATCCTAGCACTGAGAGGCCAGTGTGGGAGGATCGCTTGAGGTCAGGAGTTCCAGACCAGTCTGAGAAAGAGTGAGACTCTGTCTCTACCAAAAATAGAAAAAAATTAGCTGGGCAACTAAAAATAGAAACAAAAAATTAGCTGGATGTGGTGGCGGGTGTCTGTAGTCCCAGATGTTTGGGAGGCTGAGGCAGGAGGATCGCTTGAGCCCAGGAGTCTGAGGTTGCTGTGAGCTACGATGGTGCTACTGTACTCTAGCCCGGGCCACAGAGTGAGACCCTGTCTCGAAAAAAAGAGGCCGGGCGCGGTGGTTCACGCCTGTAATCCTAGCACTCTGGGAGGCCGAGGCGGGTGGATCGCTCAAGGTCAGGAGTTCGAGACCAGCCTGAGCAAGAGCGAGACCCCGTCTCTACTAAAAATAGAAAAAAATTATATGGACAACTAAAAATATATGTATAGAAAAATTAGCCGGGCATAGTGGTGCATGCCTGTAGTCCCAGCTACTCGGGAGGCTGAGGCAGGAGGATCGCTTGAGCCCACGAGTTTGAGGTTGCTGTGAGCTAGGCTGACGCCACGGCACTCACTCTAGCCTGGGCAACAAAGTGAGACTCTGTCTCAAAAAAAAAAAAGAGAAGAAAAGAAAAAGAGCGTGGGTGCTGTAGCATTTCTTAAAAGAGTGCTTCACTATATTTTTTCTTTTTTTTTTTTTGAGACAGAGTGTCACTCTGTTGCCAGAGCTAGAGTGCCATGGCATCAGCCTAGCTCACAGCAACCTCAAACTCCTGGGCTCAAGCGATCCTACTGCCTCAGCCTCACGAGTAGCTGGGACTACAGGCATGCGCCACCACACCCGGCTAATTTTTTCTATTTTTAGTAGAGACGGGGTCTCGCTCTTACTCAGGCTGGTCTCGAACTCCTGACCTCAAGCAATCTTCCCACCTCAGCCTCCCAGAGTGCTGGGAGTATAGGCTTGAGCCACTGCACCCGGCCTTCTCTGGGTTTTTATGTCATTGCAAGAGTAGGCAATGGTCACTGTCACGGACACCACCTGCCAAAGCTCCCAGAGCCGTGAGAATGGAAACACTACGCCTCAGAGTCACTCAACACGGCCTCAGCTAAAATGGGGTAGTGACAAGAGAAAGGGGAGGAAGGAGGAAGAGAAACAAATTAAATTTACTGTCGTTCATAATAGAAACTGTCTAAAGAAAGAGGGAACTGGGAGGCTTATAAGAAGGTATAAATACAAATGTAACCACCCGAACAAAAATACAAGCCTCCCTACATACCCAAAGGACTGCACTTCTGATACACTTCCTAAAATAGGCGGCATCCCCCCCCCAACAGGCACGCACACAACAGAGAAAAGAAATCTGCCATACGATAAATGTAAATAGGTTTAATCACTGATCTTTAAAACGAAAGGATTTTTAGATTAGATGCTGAGATTAGAAACCCAACTCAGCTGCATTCAAGAGACACACCACAAGCAAAGTGATGCAGAATGGGCAAAAGGAGAACAACAAGCAAACGTTTAAAGGAAACACACACAAAAGCAAAGCTGGGGCCGTAATCTTCACACCAGACACTGAAAATTCATGACTGACACACTACAAGAGCCAAACAAGGGCAACTTATAATGCTCAGGGTGTAATTCATAATGCTCCCAATAACATCGCAGCAATTCCCAGGAAGGAGAAATTACAGGGATACGAAGATAAAGAGATCGAAACACATGAATAAGAGATTTTAATTCACCTCTCACAGTCCAAGAATCATTTAAGTAGACAAAACAGAAATTAGAATTCAGAAAACCTGAAATAAAATAGTGAGGTACTACAATATTTCAAATTTTCTATCCTAACAATAGATAATATACTTTCTTTTCCAGAGCTGAGCTGATGGAACAGTCATGAAAGCTGACCACATTCAGTCTATAAAGAAAATCTCAATAACATCCAAAAATGTAAAAAAAAAAAAAAATTTGGCTGGGCACAGTGGGTCACACCTGTAATCCTAGCACTCTGGGAGGCCAAGGCGGGATGATTGCTTGAGCTCAGGCATTTGAGACGCCACCTCTACTAAAAATAGAAAAATTAGGCAGGTGTGGTGGTGCACGCCTGTACTCCCAGCTACTTGAGAGGCTGAGGCAGGAGGATCCCTTGAGCCCAGGAGTTTGAGGTTGCTGTGAGCTAGGCTGATGCCATGGCACTCTAGCCCTGGCAACAGAGTGAGACTCTGTCTCAAAAAAAAAAAAAAAAAAAAAAAAAAAAATTATGATTACAAGGCAATATGACTAGAAATGAATTTAAAAATCAGTAAATGTTAAAAATCTCTCTTCAGCAACTCTTGGATCAAAAAGGAAATACAAACTGAATCTGCAGGATTTCTATTAATAGCAAAGAAAAATAATTAAAAGCCCACATATCTACATCTATAGGATACAGCTACAGCAAAATAATCAGAGAGTGTTTGTAGCCTCCAATACATGTAACAAGTAAAACAGAAAGGGTACAAATAAAGTACCAGTCTAAAAATGTTAAAGAACCACAAAATAAACAGAAAGAATATGGAAAGTATTAAGAAAGATTAAAGCAGAAATAAATTAGGAAACAGATAAGCAGTGGAACTAAGAAATAAAGTAAAAAGCTGGCTCTTTAGGAAAAAAGCCAATGAAATACACAAACCACTAACTAACCTAATCAAGAATACTGGGTAGGAGAATGGGGAGAAAGCTCCCCATACAAACCGAGAAAAAAAAAAGCCTAATGAGAAAATAACCAAAGAAACATCATTTTTAAATGATAAGATTGTACTCTGCAAATAAAATTTGAAACCTGAATAAAATAATTGCTGGATAAATATAATAAATCAAAACTGATCCCAGAGGAGATAGATAGTTTACACAGGCCGACTGCCGCCTACTATAAGCCGGCCACCATCACGAAACAAAAGCACCAGGGCGAGATATTTTTACAGGGGATTCTAGCAAACTCTTAAATAACAGATAAGTTTTAAACTGTTTTAGCCAGGCTTGGTGGCGCATGCCTGTAGTCCCAGCTACTTGGGAGGGTGAGGCAGGAGGATTGCTTGAGCCCAGGAGTTTGAGGTTGCTGTGAGCTAGGCTGATGCCATGGTACTCTGGCCTGGGCAGCAGAGTGAGACTTGGTCTCAAAAACAACAACAACAACAAAAAACAAACAAACAAAAAAAAAAACAGAGAATTCAGAAACACATTAAAATAAAATATCCAAACCAAGTGGGGTTTACTCCAGGAATGCAAGGATGATTCAATATTAGGAAATTGTGAATATAATTCATTACATTAATAGATCTAAGGAGAAAAATTGTATGGTCAGCCCCAATGACACTAAAAAACATTTAACAAAATTACATAGATCAATTCAAAGCCAGGAGCTGACTT
Source organism: Eulemur rufifrons (assembly GCF_041146395.1). Classification (NCBI taxonomy): domain Eukaryota; kingdom Metazoa; phylum Chordata; class Mammalia; order Primates; family Lemuridae; genus Eulemur; species Eulemur rufifrons. The sequence continues at coordinate 91,059,528 of NC_090998.1, forward strand.
CATACTCAGGAGAGAGCTTGAGTATTCAGTTTCACACATGGGTCAGGGAAAAGACAAGAATGCCACCACCATCACCACTGAGTGTTATTATACTGAGTGTACTCATCAAAGCTACCTGACAAGAGAAAGGAATTAGAGGTATAAAAATTGAATAGAAATGGTTAAAGGTATTGCTGTTTTCATACGTTATTGTATACCTGGAAAAGTCCAGAGAAACAATTGAAAACTACAAATAATAGAAGCACATGCACGCACACACTCACGTACAAACAGCAGGCAGTTAGAAGATACAAGGAAAGAGAAGACTCCACTTACAACGACAGCCACAATACTTGGAGTTAAACTTAACAAAAGTTGTTCAAAATCCATGTTAGCAAAATTTTAAAGTCCCCCCCCAAATGCAAAGTAAGCTTGAACAAATGGAAAAGACACATGCTGCTTCTGGCTGGAAGACTGAGCTTCACGAAGATGTCCGTTTTCTCTAAGCCAATTCATAAATTGCCTGTGATTATGGAATTAGACAATTTGATCCTAAAGTCCACATAGAAAAATAAACAAGCAAGAACTGATAGGCAGAACAACAAAGAAAGGACTGGCTGGCCCTTTAGCTATTAAATATCCTATAAAGCGTCCATAATTAAAACAACATAGTCTCAGCATATGAACAAACAGACTATAACAAAGCAAAGGAAACACAAAAATAATATGGTACTTTCATATACAACGAAGGAAGGCAGCATCTCAAATCAGGAGGGTAAATGGGCCTTTTAATGTAAGACACTGGGCGATGATAGGGTAGCCATGGGGGGAAATGACACGCCCCAGGATAAACTCCAAATGCAAATAATAAAACCCAGAAAAGTATACAACATAACATGCGTGGATTCATTCGTAACTTTGTTGTTGGGAAGGTTTTCCTAATTATATCTAAAATCCAGAAGCCATAAAAGAAAAGATAAATAAATGTGACTACTCAACAACAACCCCCCCAAAAACCTTCCCCATATCCTCCCCCAAAATACCAACAAGAAAATCAAAACAGAAGTGACAACCTGCAACAACTTATGAGTACCTCATATCACAAAGGGCTAATTTTCCTGATATATAAAGAGTGCCCAGAAATCAAAGAGAAAAAGACCAACGTTCCAAAGAAAATGAGCAAAGGACAGTTCACACACATGCAGAATATGACCCCTAAACAAGCAAGATTGGATCTTTTTTTTTGAGACAGTCTCACTTTCTTGCCTGGGCTAGAGTGCCGTGGCATCAGCCTCGCTCACAGCAACCTCAAACTCCTGGGCTAAAGCGATCCTACTGCCTCAGCCTCCCGGGGTAGCTGGGGCCACCATGCCTGGCTAATTTTTTCTATTTTTAGTAGAGACAGGGTCTCGCTCTTGCTCAGGCTGGTCTCAAACTCCTGAGCTCAAGCAATCCTCCCGCCTTGGCCTCCCAGAGTGCTAGGATTACAGGCGTGAGCCAAGATTGGATCTTTTTATAAGTGAGAGAAATGCAAATTGAAACATGCAGATAGCATCTCTCAGCTATCAGATTGGCAAAACTCCAAACACTGACCATATTTCTGCAAGGCTGTGGGAAACGGGCATGCTCTTACGCTGCCAGCAGGAATGCCAAGCAGCGCTGCTCGGTACCGCAGGGCCACTTAACATCTATCAAAACTACACACGCATTTCAACATGCAATCCCACTCTGAGGATTTATCCTACAGATAAGTGACATTTGTGCAATGTCACAGGTTTGTTTGCAATTGCAAAAGATTAGAAACAACCGAAGGTCTTTCTCAAGGAGGCTGATTAAATAAACTGACACAGGGATACCATGGAAGGAGGGCAGAGTCCAAAACTGCTTTTACTCATGATTATATCCCCAGGGCCTGGCACATAGTAGGTGCTCAATGCACATTTTTTGGGAAGCAATGAGTAAATGATCCCTGTCCTGCCCACAAAGCCAAGATCAAATATGGTAACTAATCCAGGAGAATGCTGTTTGCAAACTACAAACCATGTGCAGATGCAAATTATAACTGTTAGAAAATATAATTAATATCTCACCATCTGAGGGTACGTAATAAAGTCACATGCCTTTGACTCTTCATAGTAAAGTATCTGAGTGTGTACCAACCCCAAGAGCCCCTTTCTTCCTTCCCTGAGGCCATCCCACCCTCCCAGGGTCACTCCCACTGTTTTGGAGGCGGGACTAAAGATCTGGTTGGCTGGTGCTGGCTTCTCAGGGGCAGGGTGAAATCGTGAAATCCCTTCCTGTTTTTTTTTTTTTTTTTTTTTAGAGACAGGATCTTTCTCTGTTGCCCAGGCTGAAGTTCAGTGGCACGATCACAGCCTCACTGCAGCCTCCAAATCCTGGCCTCACACAATCCTTTGCCTTGGTCTCCCAAAGCCCTGAGACTACAAGCACACACCACTGTGTGCAGCCCCTCCCTGGGTTTGACGCTCAGTTAAAGGAGCAATAAGTCACCATGAATCCAGGCTCCTACACATTCATTCTGGGCACGTGCACAGGCACACACGGGATATCCCGCAGGGCCGAGATGGCTGGGTGTGGATGAGCTGTCTGTCTTCGTCACTTGCTACCCAGAGACCACAGAGATGCAAGTAGCAGGCAAAGCTCCTCATCAGATAAAATTATGCCTAGCAAATGAAATGCCCATGGAAAGGGCATCTAGAAATTTCGGCCTGAATTAGAAGAGTCCTGAGTTCATTCTACTTGAAAGGAAGTTCCCATGTTACTTCACTTTCTCCCTTTCTACTGTACTAAAGGTTAAACATAATGGGCAGCAAAAGAGCGTGCCCACCCGCCTTCCCAGCTTCACTAGTACTGGGTGTTCTCATTCTCAATATCGATAATATTTGCTGACTGGATATTGTCTCAGCAAGGGACCTGGTTTCTGCCTTCCACACACTTGCTCGGTGACCTTGGAGTATGACCTCCCTCCCAACTCTGAGTCTCAATTTCTTCATCCATAAAATAAAGAGCTTGGAAAAGACAATCCCTTAGGACCCTTCTTGAAAGACCTTCCTAATCTGGTCTCCTGGCACTGGTTCTGTCCATTCCGTCAGGAGTAGACATCACTGACCTCTTAAGAGTGCCCCCTGCCCCCTGGTGTCGAGGCCAAGGGCACAGACAATGAGGTCAGGAGGGAGGACAATTTGTGCATAACAGAGTTCCTGCTCAGCTGGATGCAAGAAGCCAGCTTGGGAAGAAACGGGGCAAGCCCTTGGCACCTTGATCCTCACTCGCCATGTGCCTGAGCACCTGTGTGGTGGCAGGTCCCGCTCCAAGGCCTGGGGATACACACAGCGGTGAAGAGACAGGCTGTCACTGGCTTCATGGGGCTGACATCCTAGAGGGAGAAAATTGACAAGCAAAGCAATACATTGGCTGGGTGTGGTGGCAAGTACCTGTAGTCCCAGCGCTTCGGGAGGCTGAGGCAGGAGGACGGCTTGAGGCCAGGACTTTGAGGCTGCAGTGAGCTATGATGGCGCCACTGCACTCCAGCCTGAGCAACAGGGCAAGACCCTGCGTCTAAAAAAATTTTTTTATAAATAAAAATAAAGAAATATGTCAGGTGGCAATAGGCGCTATGGAGAAAAATGCAGCAGTGGAGAAGGCTGGGGGGCAGGGGCTGCTTCGTAATGATGGGTTGGGGAGGGCCCCTCAGGGAAGCGGACATTTGTGCAGGAAAGCGGTGGGGCCACCTGGGGAGGTGCGGCTCAGGGAGGAGGAGACCAGGGGTGCAAAGGCCCCGGGACGAGTGCACCCGAGTACTGACAGAACAGCAGGGTATGCAGAAGGCACCCAAAGAGGAGGCCAGAGACATATGGGGGAACTCAGGCCATGGGGGGCCTTGAGGGCCATGTAGGACTTGCCTTTTTTTTTTTTTTTTGAGACAGAGTCTCACTGTGTTGCCCAGGCTAGAGTGCCGTGGTGTCAGCCCAGCTCACAGCAACCTCAAACTCCTGGGCTCAAGCGATCCTCCTGCCTCAGCCTCCCAAGTAGCTGGGACTACAGGCATGCTCCACCATGCCCGGCTAATTATTTCTATATATATTTTTAGTTGTCCATATAATTTCTATTTTCAGTAGAGACGGGGTCGCGCTCTTGCTCAGGCTGGTCTCGAACTCCTGAGGACTTGCCTTTTTGATTGGAATGATTTTGAGCAGGGAGTGTGATGTATCTTAGAGATCTTTAAGATCTGCCTGCTTTGGGGGACTGAACCACTAAACCACAGGAGACCACTGTGGCAGCCCCCACCCCACACATGCTGAGGCCCCATGGGCACTTCCCCATCCCTCTCCCTACCACTACACCTTCTAGACCAGCCACGCTGACCACCTCCCCTTGGCTCAAGCCCCTTAGGCTCTGGGAGTTGCAGAATTTTACAACATGCTCTTCCCTCTTTCCAAAATGTCCCTCCACCAAGCCCTCCAGGAACCTCCCAACCATAGTAAAAAGAGCGTCCCCTTGCCCGGAACGCAATCTGCACCAGCCACCCTGCCAAGCACTGTTCCTTTGTTACCTCCATTAGCCTTCATGGCCACCATGATGGCCCCATTTCTTGGATGAAAAAACTGAGCCACAGAGAGGAAAGGTGACTTTGGAGGCAGGATCTGAGCCCAGGTGTGTCTGCCTCCAAGTCTCAGATACCCGCTTCCTCCTGGGTCTACCCTGCTCAGGTGAGCAGAGCAGGGCACCTTCGGGGTGGCTGTGGGCTGGGTCCCAGCGCTGTGCACGCTGGCACAGGGCAGAGCTTGTGGTCACCTTCTGCACGGGTGGGAGTGTAAGCCTCATCCACAGATGGCCCCCGGCACGAGGTGGGGGGAGCCGCTGGGAATGACTGATGAATTTGACCTTGAGCATACCAGGAACAGAGAAGAGCGGGAGCTGCCCACCCCACCTCAGATCACAAATGACATCTAAATTAGGGAGGACCTGACCACAGCGAGCACGCCATAAACGTGCGGCAGGTGAAGCAGAACCACCCTGACACTCTCGATGCCTTTGAAAATGATAAAAACTGGAAAGGAAAACTGACCTCCTCCCTGTCGCCCCAACCTACCATGCTCGGGGAGCGCCAAGCTTCTGCAACACGCTCTTCCGTCTTCCAAAATGTCCCCCACGCCCTCCCCAGGAAGCTCCTAACCATGATACGTAAGAGTGGCCATTTGCCAAGAATTTACCATAATGCTATCAGGGTTCTGTTTCTGGTTGCAAGAACTGTGGGTGACTTCAGTTCTGTCTGTGGCTTTGAGCACCGTCTGTGTATTTTCACGGTGGCTGTACACGAACCTGGGGCCGGAGGCAGGATCGAGTGTTAATGGGGGGGTCATATGTGTGGAGCAGGGAGTGTTTTGGGGGTCACTAGTCACCACCCTGCAGTGACACTTCCTACTTTGCTCTTTACTTAAAGATGTTAGGCAGGGGCACACGACATGGCCAGTGTTCCTGTGACCTGCGCGCAGAGCGCTCCTGCTGGCACTTTCACACATTGTCCTTTCCCAACGCCTCTGTTCCCGTGGGGCGGTGTTTACAGACTGCAGACAGGCAGACGCACGAAAGGAGATCCTATTACACGTACTGTTCTGTACCACGTCTTATTTTTCACTTAAAAATATGCTGGGCCCTTGTGCTCCATGACTCGATGGTGGTGGTTGCACAACTGTATACATTTCCTAAAACTCAACAAACTGCATGCACGCAGTGACGTGTGAATCGTACCTCACTAAAGCTGTGTGGAAATACATGCCGGGCCTGTCACATTCTGTCACAGCTCCACACCCCAATTTCCAGGGCCACCCGGTATCCCTTCTTAGGGCAGTCCCTGCCTTCATTTCCCCTATGTCCCATCCTGACCACTGGAAATGTGGTTTCCATCTTTTGGCTTTTATAAACACCACCATGGTGAACATCACTTACATCTTAGAGCATGTCCTTAATTAGGTCTATAGGACTGGTTCCTACAAGTGACCCCCTGGGTCAAAGGAAACGTAATTTAAGGATTTAGATACACAGCCCTGACCTGTTCTCTCCCACCACCCTCCTCCCCACACTCTCGCCTGGTGGGCAGGGGGCTGGGGTGGGTCTCATGACTGTCCTCTCTACTAATCTAGTGAGTGGTTTTTTTTTGTTTTTTTTTTGAGACAGGGTCTTGCTCTGTGGCCCTGGATAGAGTGCAGCGGCATCATCATAGCTCACTGCAGCCTCAAACTCCTGGGCTCCAGTGATCCTCCCACCTTGGCCTCCAGAGTGCTAGAATTACAGGCGTGAGGCACCAGTCCAGCCCCTAATCCGGTGAGTGTCGTTTCTGTTTGAGCTGCCTGCACTGCTGACGACGTGCCAAGTCCTTCCCCCTGTTGAGTTAACATTTATTAAAAGCTGTCAGACCGAAGCCATGTGGCTTAATGACAACAATGGCGGGTATTTCCCGGGCCTGACCATGCACAGCCACTGGTCAAAGCGGTTTTCATTCAGTCATTTGTTTAATCCTCGCAACATCCCTGGGCGGTGGGGCCTCATCATTAACTACGGTTTCAGAGCTGAGGAAACCGAGGCACAGCTGAGAAGTGGCAGAGCTGGGGTTCAAACACCCTTTGCCAGGTGAAAGGGATCTGCTGTGGCCCAGCCCAGTTCACCTGGGATTGCACAGGGGCTGGGGCTCAATCTCAATCAAGAAGAGGCGCTTGACGCTGAGTCTCAGTTTGTTTATCTGTAAAATGGGAAACCAGCACAGGATGGCTGAGAGGATCCAACAAGCTGAGGTAACACGGTGTCCGGCACCTGGTGGGAGCTCAGCTGAAAGCTCACGTCCCACTCAAGGGGCTGCCGTGGAGACCCGTGGGGAGAAGCAAACGCAGGCCACAGACAACTGGAGGCCTGAAGCCCTCTCTGGGCTGTGTGGCTGTGTCCTAGACACAGGACTTCTGCCCTTTCAAATTAAGCCTTTCCAGAGAATGTGCAGACAGACCACTTCCCCCATTTCACGTCCTAACTTCCTTTGCCAGCTCAGACCTGCACAGGTGTGACCCGGGGGCCGTGGTGGGAGGGTGTGCGGGTGCCGGCCTGGACGGGAAGAGGGCTGCACTAGTTCTGCAGCCAACTCTGCGCGGCTGGAAGCTCCTGCCCCACTGGGATCTGTCCACAGGGAAGACAAAGGCGGCAGACAGGAGAGGAAGGGCCACCTGCTCCCTAAGAACCACACGAAGGAGCCGTTCCCCATGGCTACTAGAAATGGCGGCTGGAGAGGCAGCCGCTCACCAAGTGCCTGTGGATGGTTCGGGGAGGGGGAGAGTCTACTCCTAACCCAGCCCTGCAGCTCATCGGGCGGCCTGACCCTGAAGGAGGCCCTTCCCTTCCCTCCAGTCTGTCAGTGGGAGTGTTAACACCTGTTACCTCCAGGGAGGAGGGGACCAGGCTGGCCCAGCCCTCCTCTCCACTCACTTCTCATCCCCCTGAGAGCCTCAAAGCCAATGCACAGTGTCCTCCCAGCCCTCTCCCTCTCACCTCCTGTCCTCCCTAGCTCAGAAGGTCCCTCTGGAGCAGCGCTAACTTCCTCCCACCTCCTCCCCTGGGGACCTCAGTCTCCTGACCTGCCCCTCCCCCCAGCCTCAGCTTTGCTGCCTTCTGGCTCTTTCCATGAGCTCATAAATGCAGCCAAGTCTCCCTCATCAGAAGGCACACACACAGATAAAGTAAAATAAAAATAAAAAACTTGCTACACACACACACACACACAGAGGCAGAAGCAAAAATAAAAGTCAACTGATAGCCTGGGAAAAGATCTTTGCCACAAAGAGACCAAACAAGGGGCAAAAACCTCACTGATGACCTCAAACAAATCAATAAGCAACATACAAAGACCCTAGATCCTGCTCTTTGAACTGGGAATTTCATTTCTAGGAGATAAATGCACAGCGGCAGCCTGAGCATGCAATGGCACAGTCCCTCAGAGAGCTAGCTGGGTCCTAGGCGCAGCCATTCTAGAAGTTCATACATACCATCAGGTTAATTCCTTTCTAGAAAACATCTGGCAATGTATAAATTCATGCATAAATTCAATGTAACATTATCTAAAAGACCCAAATATTTTTTAAAAACCTTTAATGTCAAAGGAGATCCATTAACTAAATATAACAAGATGTAAGCATGGAGAAAAATAAAAAATGTTTGAGGGGTGAAGAATACTCATGAAATTATGCTAATGGAAAAATTATATAGACAAAATATTCACATATATAAAAAAAGTTTCTAAAAAGCCTGGCAAAAAAGCCAAATTTTAATAATAGTTATCGCCAAGTATGCAAATATAGAATTCTTTTTCCTACTTCTTTCACTGAATTCACTCAAGCAACATTTAGGAAGCGCCTACAGGTGTCAGGTGGGCACTGGGATTCAAAGGTGCTTCCTTCCCTCCCGGGGCTTCCAGTCTGGGGGGAGGCCAGCGGAGCCCGTGAAAGCGCAGGCTGCCCGCAGGCGTGTGAGCACCTGGGCGTACTGGAAGGCAGCTGGGGAGGGTGGACGTGCTCAGGGCAGAGCTTGCATGGCAGGGTCGGTGGTGGAGCCACCTACCCGCCATCACCTTTGGGGACCTGCATCCCCCGCTGCCCCGGGTCTTTGGAGGCCTGGACCCAGGACCTCACGCCCAGGCGTTTGGGAGTTGCTGGGGCTGACGTGGTGGGTCACAACCTCCTAAAGTTCCACACAAGCTGCCCGCAGAGATTCTGCCCTGGGGCCCATCACACACACCAGGAACAACCCACTAACCCAGGCAGCTATAGAGCTTCAATTGGTACGAGGAGACAGAACACATTTTTTAGAAGACTCTCCATTTTGGAGTTTGTCCTCTAATACTGAGGTGTCCTAGCAGACAAGCGGGCACCAGAAGCGTTAGAAAAAGTTTGGGAGAAAAGCTAAGGAGGGAGAGGACGCCATCTTTCCACTCCCTTTCTTTCCTGCTGTATTGTGGCCTTTGATCTGGGGACCCCCTTTAGGGATTTCAGCTGTGGAAACAGAGTAGCCAGGTTTGGGGGCCTGGAGGAGGCTTGAAGCTGGGAAGGGCTGTGGGGGGGATGGGGGATGGGGGATGGGGGATGGGGGATAGTCCTGGCCCGGTCTGTGAGCCTGGGCAGGGTGGCTCCCCCGTAGGTGACAAAGGGGAAGTCCGTGGGCGGCTGGAGAGGAGAAGGCCAGAACT